>NC_136061.1:1649523688-1652038953 GCF_964261635.1 Lissotriton helveticus
AGAGCTCACATGTTTGCTATTCTGACAGGAGAGGGATAAGCTAGCACTTTTGAGGTGTTTATTGTGGCACCGAGGTATTGTTGTATGTGGGACGGTTGCAGATGGGACTTGGTGTGGTTTACTGTGAACCCCAAGTCGTGGAGTAATTGGATAGTGGCGTGAGTGTGTTGTACACACTGGTTGTATGAGTTGGCTTTTATGAGCCACTCGTCGAGATATGGGAAGACGTGAATGTGCTGTCTTCTTAAGTGTGGGGCCACCACCGCTAGGCACTTGGTAAACACTCGTGGAGCTGTTGTCACTCTGAATGGGAGTACTTTGAATTGATAGTACTGACCGTCTATTACAAATCTTAGATACTTTCTGTGAGCGGTGTGAATGGGAATGTGAAAATAGGCGTCCTTGAGATCTAGAGTAGCAAGGAAGTCGTTTTGTGAAAGAAGAGGAAGGACCTGCTGCAGTGTGAGCTTGTGGAAGTGGTCTGATTGTATGTATAGGTTTACGGGGTCTGAGGTCTAGAATAGGCCTTAGAGAGCCGTCCTTCTTTGGCATAAGAAAATACAGGGAGTAAAGTCCCTTGTTTTGTTGGTGCAGGGGAACTGGTTCTATTGCACTTTTTTGTAATAGGGATATTACCTCCTGCTTTAGCAGTAACAAATGTTCTTGTGACATTGGACGCTGTTTGGGTGGTATGTTTGGGGGTGTAGATGTTAGTAACCCAACTGAATTATTTGTCGCACCCACCTGTCTAATGTGATGTTGGTCCAGACAGAAAGGAATTGTTGCAGTCTTCCCCCTACTCGAGTGTAATGGTGTGGGGGAAGTGGAGGGGGGAAGTGGAGGGAAGTCATTGGGTAGGGGTGGAGGCAGAGCGGGAGTTGTTAGTTTTGCCTCTGCCTATGTTATTGTTACCCCTGTAACCACCTCTTTGGTAGCCTCTAGTGAAGGTGGATTGGGTAGGGGTTTTGTAAGAAGTGGAGGGGCTATATGAGGAGTAGCCTCTGGTGGTGCTTCTGTATGATGAGCGACAAAAGGAGCGTCTGGCGAGCTTGCGACTGCAAGGCTCCAAAAGATTTAGCTGTGTCAGTATCCTTTTTCATTTTCTCAAGGGATACGTCAACATTAGGGCCAAATCGGTGTTGCTCATCAAATGGTTGATTGAGGTTGGAACTTTGGACTTCAGGTTTGAAACCTGAAATGCGTAACCAGGCATGCCTACGCAAAAGGACACTGGTGTTAATTGCGCTTTAAGCAGCATCAGCCACAACTAGGGCACAACGGATGGAAGTATTGGTGATAGTTTTACCTTCTTGTATGAGTTCATTGACCCTATTTTTATATTTGTCTGGGAGATGCTGCATAATGGATACCAGCTCATTATAATGTGCTCTGTCGTACCTTGCTAACAGTGCTTGAGTGTTGGCGATGCGCCATATGTTTGCTGCGTGTGACACCGTTCGTTTGCCAGAGGCGTCAAGGAGTTTAGACTCCTTATCTGGTGGGGGGGCCTCACCTGATGTTTGGGAGTTGGCCCTTTTTCGCGCATTGGAGACTACAAGGGAGTCTAGTGGTGCGGGAACTTCAATGTAGACTGGATCTGTAGGGGCAGCCTTATACTTTTTCTCGATTCGGGGGTTGATGACTCGAGCCCTGACTGGATCTTTAAATACCTCTGGTGCATGCTTATTGACTCCCTTAAGCATGGGTAGAATTGAGGTGGACTTTTGTGTGGTGTCAAAAGTGTCCATGAGAAAATCTTCTTTCACGGGGTCTGTGTGTAAGTCAACCCCCTGGTTTTAGGCAGCTCTAAAGACGAGTTGGTTAAAGCCCATAGTGTCCTCTGGGGGGGAAGGCCTGGAAGAGTATATATCATCCTGTGGAACGTTAGGGATGTTTGGGGTGCTATAATCATCCCAGGGGTCAGGAGGACTAGGATTCCCTAGTGGTTCATTGTCCGCATCTTCCCCTGCATCAGGGAATCAGGGCCCTTTGGTGGCAGTTTTTTGGTCGGCTCCGAGTGTGTTCTCGGTGTCGAGGAGCCGGTGCCAGTCTTCGGCGCCAAGTGCTTGGATGTCGAAGCAGCAGTCGGTGTGGATGAGGAAGAGGATGGCTTCTTTTTTGGTGCTGGTAGGAGTGTGTCGGCACCGGGGGTAGGCTGACTCGAGCCAGAGTCGCCTGAAGGCTTAGTAGGCTTCTTTAACGCGCCCGAAGGCGAGGCATGGGAAGCAGTCTCTCAGTGTGCACCTGGGCCCGAAGGTGAAGGTGTGACCGAAGCCTTTTTCGAGGGTGTCGAGGGAGGGTTGGGGTTGACGTGTGTACTTACGACTCGCTGTGCAGGAGTGATGTCATTGACGTCTGAGTCCTCGGCTTCGGAGTTGCTGACGATTCCTTCTTCGACCCGCTCCTGTTCTGGCACGTCGATGCCCTCTTGGAAGATGCCATCGGGAATCGAAGATGACGAGCCAGCCATAACCCTTCAAGCTCGTTGGTCCCGAATTGTCTTTCTAGAGCAGAAGGTGGCGCAAGCTGAACAGTCTCTGGCCTCGTGCTCCGGTGAGAGGCAGAGATTGCACACCTCATGGAGAGCGGTGTGGGGAAACCTCGACCCACATTGAGGACACTTCTTGAATGGTGTCCTTTCCATGAGCCAGAAGATAAGGCCCAGGTGGGCCCAAAGGCCTTCGTCGAAGACTGGAATCGAAGACTTCGAAGTTGTTGAGACTCACGTCAATGGGGAACGCGTTCAAGACAATACCTTAAAAATAGGTGAAGGGTTGCGCGCCGAAAGTAGAATCGATTGCAAACTGGAGGGCAGGAAACACATCCAAGCCCGATGGCGGAAAAAAACAATCTAAGCATGGAGCCGATGCCATTGCCCAATGTGATCCAAAGGAGGAGTGACCTATCTCGTGACTTCCAAAGACTTTCAGGACAAAAACAAGTGCAAACATTCGGGCCCAACACTAGATGGCGATCTATGCAACAGTGTGTAATCTGCATCTCATATGCCTCGAACATGTCATTTACTATGAGTTCAATTTCTTAAATAGCATTTGCTCAGGAATTGCTATTAAAGAATACCAGGCCACATGTACGAAGAATGCATTTGGGTTAAAGGTGTTGCAATTTTCGCACCAACTTTTACTGAATGAATTTGTATTTTACAAACCGAAGAGGTCAGTTCTCAAAATGTGGCAAATCGGACCTACCTCATTAAAATGCAATAGGTAGGTCACACATAGCGACCCACTGCTATTGGCTACTGTCACATGTATGGTGAACTGCTGTGCTCAGCAGACCACCACATCTTTGCTTTCTATTCATTAAAGCCATCTTTTAGTTTTTAAATGCTCCCTGTTTACCGAAAAAGGAAAACAGGATGAATTAAAACAAAAGGAAAATGCTACTTACCAGTATGCATCTGTTCTTGGCATGTAGAGCTGCAGATTCACACACTATGCACAGATCGCCATCTGGTGTTGGGCCCGATGGTTCGCAGTTTGTTATGGTCTTGGAACAAATCGTTGGAAGTCACAAGATAGGTGACTCCTTCTCAGGACAGTAGTGCGCTTGGGCATCGACTCTATCTCCAGATTGTTTTTTTTCGCCAAGAAAGGAAATGATGGAGTTTTGTGAGAAACAGAAAGAGATGTCCATGTATGTTGTATCTAATTAAGATAACCGTCTGGCACCTGGGCTTCGGACCTTGCTGATTTCTTTGCGAGCAAGATTCTATGTATACAGGATTCTTTTCCATCGCCTGGACCTATGATCCAGACTAATCCTGAGATCACCTTATCCCCGCCGGCTTTCCCAGCTGTGACGCTGAATGTGTTTCCACCGTTGTCCGCCCCGGACTCTTTAGCGATAATGGGCAATCTTAAATCGGGGTCGCCCCTCGACCCTTGCCCCGCTAAATTTTTAGCGAAAGTTGCGGAGGTGATCAACCCTTTGGCAAACCCGCGGTTAAATCTCTCATTGAGCAGGGGAGTGGTCCCGCAAGCCTGGAAACAGGCGATGGTGATTCCATTGTTGAAAAAATCTGGCCTGGATCCGAAGGCCCCGGTCAATTACAGGCCTATTTCTCTGCTGCCGGCTTTCTCGAAGATTGTGGAAAAGCACGTTCAGGCTGTGCTTTCCAATTTTCTTGAAACCAATGAGATCTTGCATGCCATGCAGTCTGGTTTTCGTCCCCATCTAAGCACAGAGACTGCGCTCCTTGAGGTCTCTGAAACCATTAAAGGTGTTCTGGACTCAGGGGGCAAAGTCATGCTGGTGATGCTGGACTTGTCGGCGGCATTCGACACCGTCCCCCATGATGGCCTTCTCGCAAGACTTTTTGAGATAGGTCTACGGGGGACGGTGCTCGATTGGTTTTCTTCCTTCCTAGCCGGCCGCCGGCAAACGGTCTGGGCGCCGCCAGACTCCGCCGTGATGCCGCCTCTGGGAGTCGGGGTTCCACAGGGCTCTATTTTGAGCCCAACCCTTTTCAACATCTTTATGACCCCATTGGCGGCGTTGGCGGAGTCGTATGGCGCCCGGATCGTGTCCTACGCTGATGACACCCAGCTCCTCTTCTCTTGTCAGAGGGGAGGAGACTTTGAGGAGGAGAGTATCCGGGATTGCCTTGGGGCTGTTTTTCATTGGTTCCATCTGAACAGCCTCAAGTGCAATTCCGATAAGTCCGAGGTACTCTTCTTCGGGTGTGACACAGAGCCAGACTGGCAGGCCTGGTGGCCGATTAACATGTTTCCTCCATCCTGCTCTTCCCATGTCGCGAAAAATCTGGGGGTCAAGATGGACAAAGGATTAACACTGAAATCCCAGATCCTCGGGGTGGCGGGCACTTGCTTCGGCATCCTCAGGATGCTGCGGAGGTTCCTTCCCCTGTTGTCCGAGGAGCACAGGAGAGTGACAGTGCAGGCTCTGATTGGGTCCAGGTTGGATTACTCCAACATTCTTTACCTGGGCCTTCCAGAGTACTTGCTGCAGCGACTTCAAGTGGTGCAAAACGCTGCCGCGAGAGCAATCTTTGGATTAAACAGGCGGGCCAGTGCATCTGGCCTGTTGATAACTCTGCACTGGCTTCCCATCCGGAAACGGATTGCCTTCAAGGCTTTGACTCTGGCCTACAAAGCTCTCCACTTGGTGGGAGCTAAATACCTTCAAAAGAGACTGGTCTTTTATCAACCGACTAGGTCCTTGAGGTCAGAATCTCTGTTTTTGGCGGTCGTCCCGCGTGTGCAGAGAGCGCGCCTGGGAGGCCGCTCCTTTGGTCTGCTGGCACCACAGTTGTGGAATTCTTTGCCGCTCGCCCTCCGGGGAGCTTCTAGTCTTTTTGCTTTTAGAAAAGGTTTGAAAACCTGGTTGTTCACTCAGTAGCCGGTTTTCTGTTTGCACTTGTTCTGTATTTCTGTTTTTTTCTTTTATTCAGTGTTATGTTATTATGTGGCAGCCTTCCTTCTCCAATAAAAGCGCCGGGACACTCTTTTTGAGTAGCCGTGCGCTATATAAAAGAATAAATAACATAACATAACATTGCCGGGGAGGTGGGTGGGCATGTGTGAATCTGTAGCTCTACATGCCAAGAACAGATGCATACTGGTAAGTAGAATTTTCCATTCGAGGCATATGAGCTGCAGATCACATACTATGCATAGATTGCATAGTAGTACTGTCCCTTAGCGGCGACCACCAGTATCTGTTGCAGTAGTCTGAAATAGTGTTTTGAGTACAGCCTGGCCCACACTAGCTTGTTGTTATGCTTGTACAGCTACACAATAGTGTTTTGTGAATATGTGTGAAGTAGACCATGTAGCTTCTTTGCAGATATCATCTAAGGTAATCTTTCTTAAAAATGCCATGGAAGCCCCTATCTTACGTGTACAATGGGCTTTAGGGGGAATAGAAAGTGTAAGTGTGTATACATTTGACATTCCACCTTGCAACTCCAGCCTTTGATATGGGATTGCCTTTATGTGGTGGTAAGAAGGATACAAAAAGCTGTTTTGTTTTGTGAAAAGGTTTTGTTCTGTCAATATAGTAAAGAAATGGTATTTTTACGTCTAGTGTATGAAGAGCGCTTTCTGCAACTGTTTGTGGTTGCGAGAAGAACACGGGCAACTCTACAGATTGGTTGAGATGGAAGGGAGAAATACTTTTAGGAAGGAATTTGGGATTTGTTCTGAGAACCACTTTGTTATGATGGAGTTGTATAAATGGTTCTTGAATAGTTAGTGCATGTAGCTCACTGACTATTCTGAGAGATGTGATGGCCACAAGGAAAGCGACTTTCCATGTAAGAAATTGTAGCTCACATTTATGTAGAGGTTCGAATGGAGAACCCATTAATCTAGCGAGGATGATGTTTAGATTCCAATGGAGAGGGTGCTACTCTGGGAGGAATTATTCTTTTGAGGCCTTCCATAAATGCTTTAATGGCAGGTACCTTGAACAATGACAAGTGTTGTCTATTTTGCAGGTAAGCTGCTATGGCAGCGAGATGTAATCTAATTGATGTGTATGCTAGATTACATCTTTGAAGATGCAGCAGGTAACATATGATGTGTTGAATGGACGCATCTAGAGGATTGATTGTGTTATTGGAGCAGTATATCACAAATCTTTTCCACTGGGCTGCATAGCAGGCTCTAATGGTGGGGTGCCTAGCCTCTTTGATAACGTTCATACAATCAGGTGGAAGGTTAAGGTAACCAAATTCTAGAACTTCAGGAGCCAGATCGCTAGGTTGAGCTGTGCTGGATCTGGATGTCCGATTTCTCCACGGTTTTGTGTTAAGAGTTGTGAGGAGAAGTGTAGTTTTTGGTGCGAGACTACTGATATTTCCAGCAATGTTGTGTACCATAGCCATCTGAGTGGGATGGGTATGCTCAGACGTGAGTCCCATGCTCTCCACACCACTGGAGTCAAGCTATCCTGGCTGAAGACGGCTAATAGCCAGAAACCGGTCCTAGGATGCTTGATTCCGGTCCAGGAAAGACATGGCTTGGCAGTTCGGGCTGGACTGTTCCCATGAGGCACAGGGTCAAGGCTGATTTGAATATGGCCATGTCTGAGCTGGGGTGGTTTGGAGTGCAAAAAAACGATGGATTTAGGCCCAGATCTCTGTACTGGGGTGAATGTATGACATTGTTCTGCATTCTGTCCATCAACTGTTGGGTTTGCATTTGTCACCCCAAATGGGATGGGTATGCTCAGACGTGAGTCCCATGCTCTCCACACCACTGGAGTCAAGCTATTGTGGCTGAAGACGGCTGATAGCCAGAAACCGGTCTTAGGATGCTTGATTCCAGTCCAGGAAAGACATGGCTTGGCAGTTCGGGCTGGACTGTTCCCATGAGGCACAGGGTCATGGCTGATTTGCATATGGCCATGTCTGAACTGGGGTGGTGTGGAGTGCATAAAAGCGATGGATTTAGGCCCAGATCTCTGTACTGAGGAGAATTTATGACATTGTTCTGCATTCTGTCCATCAACTGTTGGTTTTGCATTTGTCACCCCGAGTGGGATGGGTATGCTCAGACGTGAGTCCCATGCTCTCCACACCACTGGAGTCAAGCTATCCTGGCTGAAGACGGCTGATAGCCAGAAACCGGTCCTAGGATGCTTGATTCCGGTCCAGGAAAGACATGGCTTGGCAGTTCGGGCTGGACTGTTCCCATGAGGCACAGGGTCATGGCTGATTTGCATATGGCCATGTCTGAACTGGGGTGGTGTGGAGTGCAAAGAAACGATGGATTTAGGCCCAGATCTCTGTACTGGGGTGAATGTATGACATTGTTCTGCATTCTGTCCATCAACTGTTGGTTTTACCATGGCCATCTGGCCCATGTTGGAACAACTAGGATCAGTGTTAGTGACTGTTGTTACAGCTTGCGTACCACTAAGGGAATGAGTGGGAGAGGCGGAAAGGCGTACGCAAATCTGCCTGACCAATTCACCCATATCACATTGCCTTTGGACAATGGGTGTGGATATCTGGCAGCGAAGCTTTGACATTTTGTGTTTGAATGTGCAGCAATGAGATCAATCTCTGGATGCCCCCACATTTGGAAAAATGGTTGAAGGACTTGTGCATGAAGTCCCCACTCGTGAATCTGTTAAGTCTGACGACTTAACAGATCTACCATCTGATTCTGTGTTCCTGGAAGATGTTGGGCTAAAAGGAATATGTTTTGAGGAATAGCCCACCTCCATATGCTCTGTGCTAGTTGAGAGAGCTGTATAGAGTGCGTCCCCCCCTGTTTTTGTAAATAATACATAGCGGTTATATTGTCCGTCCGGCCTAAGACAGCTTTGCCTGATACTTGTTTCTGGAATGATTTTAACCCCTTTGCTGCTCATGACGAGCTCAGCTCGTCATGCAGTACACTGGTCGTGTGCTCATGACGAGCTGAGCTCGTCATGAACAATGGTATTCATAGGAGGTCAGCACCCAGCGGGAATTGCCTTAGCAGTCAAGGTGTTAATGCCAGAAATATTGCCAGTAGCTCCAAATGATTGATGTGGAGTAGCTTTTGATGAGGTGTCCATGTACCCTGTATGGTGTGATGTAGTAGGTGAGCTCCCCAGCCGGTGAGCGAGGCGTCTGCTGTTAGCAGGATGTGTGGAACTGGCTCTAGAAACGGTCGCCCTTTGGAAAGGTTTTGGGTGTTCCACCACTGCAGAGAGCGATGTGTGCGGCTGTCCACCAACACCAGATCTGTTAGCTGACCTTGAGCTTGGTTCCACTGACGTGCTAAGTATTCCTGTAAGAGGCACATCTGGAGTCTTGCATGAGGTACTATGAATATACAAGAGGCCATCATCCCTATTAGTTGCATAAACACTCGAGCTGGAAGTGAGTGCTACGGTTAGAATTTTGTTATAAGGGCCTGCATGCTTGCTATCCTGACTGGATTGGGATATGCAAGGCCTTTTGAGTTGTCTATTGTGGCACCTAGATATTGTTGTTTGTGGGACAGTTGGAGGTGGACTTTGGGAGGTTTATTGTAAACCCTAAGTAGTTGCATTGCGGTGTGTCTGTGATTTACGCACTGGGTATGTGACTTGGCTTTAATGAGCCAGTTGTCCAAGTATGGGAAGACGTGAATTTGCTGTGTTCTTAAGTGGGCTGCTACCACTGCTAGACATTTTGTGAAGATTCTGGGTGCTGTGGTGACTCTGAATGGGAGAACCTTGAACTGGTAATGCTGACCGTCCACTACAAATCAAAGAAATTTCCTGTGAGTAGGGTGAATGGGAATGTGGAAGTAGGCATCCTTGTGATCTAAGGTGGCAAGGAAATCGCCTTGTTTGAGTAGAGGAAGGACCTGTTTAAGAGTTACATATGAAAATGGTCTGATTGTATGTATAGGGATATATGACGTTACAACGCATGCTTTTACAACGCATGCCTTTACAACGCAGTTTTTACAATGCATACTTTTACAACGCATAATGCTTTTAGGCGCTGGATAGTGAATAGTTTAATTTACAATTCCAACTCCAGTCCCCGTGGATATTAGGGAAGGTTATTGGATAGTAGGATAGTAAATTAACCTATTCCCTATCCTAGAGCGCCCCCCAGAGCAATGCGTTGTAATAGTTTGCGTTGTAAAAGTTGCGTTGTAATGGTATGTCGTTGTAAAAGTTTCGTTGTAAAGGCTGTATACCTATGTATAGGTTTAATGGTCTGAGGTCTAAGATGGGCCTCGGGGTTCCATCCTTCTTTGGAATTAGAAAACATAGGGAGTAAACCCCTGTGTTTTGATAATGCTGGGGAACTGGTTCTATTGCATGTTTTTGTAGGAGGGAAAGCACCTATTGTTTTAGAAGCGTTAAATGCTCTGTTGACATTGGGCGCTGTTTGGGTGGTGTGTTTGGGGGAGTTGAAATGAGCTCCAGGCAATAACCGGATTGGATGATTTGTCCCACCCACCTGTCCGTGGTAATGTTGTTCCAGACAGGTAGGAGCTGTTTCAATCTTCCCCCGACCGGAGTAAAATGGCCATGGGGGAGTGACAGGAAGTCATTGTTTGGAGGTGGAGGCAGTGCGAGTATTGGTTGTTTTGCCTCTACCGTTGTTGTTATTGCCCCTGTAGCCTCCTCTGTAATAACCTCTGGTAGAGGAGGTTTGTGTGGGGCTCTTATAGGAGGTGGAAGAGTTATCAGTGTTAAAGAATCTAGAGGCACCTCTATAAGAGGAGCGACATAAGGAACTTCTGGGAGCTTGCAATTGCAAGGTTCCCATTGATTTGGCGGTTTCTGTATCTTTTTTCATCTTCTCTAAAGATGAACCAACGGCAGGCCCAAATAAATGTTCCTGGTTTGAACTTCGGGTTTGAACCCAGAAATCCTTAGCCAGGCACGTGTGCGTAAAAGAACACTGGTATTAATAGCTCAGGAGGCTGTGTCTGCAGCATCCAGAGCACATCGAATGGAGGAATTTGTTGTATGTTTCCCTTCCTGGATGAGATCAATGGCCCTTGTTTTATATTGATCTCGAAAGTGTTGTAGTAGGGTCTCTAGTTCATCATAGTGCGCCCTATTGTACCCAGCCAGTAAGGGCTGTGTGTTGGCAATTCTCCATATGTTGGCTGCTTGGGACGCTGTTCTTTTACCAGATACGTCCAACAGTTTTGACTCCTTATCAGGAGATGGAGCATCGCCTGAGGTCTGGCAGTTAGCCCTTTTCCAGCGTTGGAGATTACCAAGGAATCTAAGAGAAGCTGGCCTTTAATGTAAACAGAGTCAGTTGGGGGAGACTTGGATTTTTTTCCACTCTGGGGTTAATGACTCTAGCTCTTACAGGATATTTAAAGACTTCAGGAGCATGTTTGATTAACCCTTTTAGTTTTAAATGTATTTTATTGAGCCAATAAGCATAGTTAAGCATCACAATACAGTGTTGTTGTATCAGGTACACCAATCGAGAATGACAGGCAGGCGTGGGTTCAGCACGCCGTGTGATACGGCAAAGAAGTTGGTTTCCCAATGAGAGCGTTTTGATGCTCAGAAGGCAGATGATAGGCAATTTTAGCAACCAAGTTAGAACAAACAGTGCCCGCAAAACCTCTCCACCCCCCCTCCCTCCCCCTGCCCCCCTCCCTTACCAGTGTGCCGTATGTGAGAGATCCGTCTTTCTCCGGTTTGTGGAAAAGTAAATTTTGCCATGTTATATGTGCCTACGTGTTCCCCATTTTATGTTATATGTGCATGATCGATATGCATGTATCCCCCTCTGATCGATTAAAGACGCAATTACAGTTGTGTCCATCTCTAGTATGTCAGTTTCCAGTCCTCGTGAAAACAACGAATATTGGGCCTATGTAAAGCTACGTTGCCACGTTTTACAGTGTGCACGTTAATTCATTGAATTATCCCCGTTTCTAGGCCTCAAAAGGGCCCGGACTCAGATTCAGCTCCTGTTTCCTGAACCCTCTCCGAGGAGCGATACAGCCCCCACCTGTATCCCTGACCCTTAGCTTACTTTCATGCCTCGCAGTGCCCGGCTCGGCCTGGCTCTGCCTCCCAGTCTGCCAAGAGTATGTTATGTTTCTAGTTATCAGTCCAGCCCTCCTTCTCTGCATTCCTAAGCTACTGAATCGCATCAATAGTTTCCGTCATGGTCTAGCCTTTATGTCTCCATGTAAGAGAAATACTGTATTAATATTCATAGAATATTCCTCACACACGCACTACATGTAGAATTATGCATGCACCAGTCTTAATGTCTATTAGCCTTTGCCCTGATAACTTTTGGATTCTATCAACATGTACTCTAAACACTAGATACTAGATATGCCTGGGTACATGTCGCTCTGACACTCCAGACTTTAGTCTCCTCTTCTAGCGCAGAAGTCATAGCCTCCCAGTTCTCCCTAGTAACACGTCATTGTCAGTTTGCGCGCACCACTAGGTTAGAGGTCCCAGCGGCTCAGGTAGCCCCCTCCATGTTTCCGCCCCTTTTATGACATATTCTGTTACGCTTGCATCACATGTCTATGTATACGCCCTGTACACGCCTTCTTGTTACTTCATGTTGCCCTTATCTTTCGCGACTGCTACAAACCCCGCCTACTGCTACGCCTACTGTATTGAATGCAATGTATTTTGTTTAACTATAAATATTGTGCACGGATATTAAAGTTTGCTAGCCAATTCCCAGATCCTGCCCGACAGCTGTCGGGCCCTGCCATCCTATTCCCGTACAGGCTGTCCTGTTCCTGTCCTTTATGCTTGATTAAAGCCTGTCAACTTCAGCTACCTCGTATCTTGACTCTTATTTATTGAGCTACCTGTTTATTGATTATAGTCAAAAATAGATCCGGTAATAATTTATTTATTTACCACATAATGGCGCCCGAATAGGGACTTGCCCTTTCCCCACGCGCCGGAGAAGCCACGCAGGCCCCCTGATCCTCTGCAGCCGTGACGGAACCATACCGTGCACGTGCAGATATTTCTGCTTCAAGTATCCCTCAGGCCCACGGAGGAGACGGAGGTTGCGGTCCAGCGTCCAGACGAGGCGGTGGAGGAACGCGGCGAGTCCCGACCAGAGCCCAAGCCGAGAGTCCAAGGTCCGAGGTATCCGGAGGCCCACCTGTAACTGAAGTCCGAAGTCCGTCCGTCCGTCGTCGTAGCAGTCCAGTCCAGTCCGAGGCCTTCCGTTCTTGCTGCCCGGTGAGTACCGTTGCTGGGGTAGTATCTAGACAGGGTCAATTAATTTGTCTCTGCTCCGTGGGTTTGGGTACACAAATCCAACACGAAGTGTTCACTTAGGTGGGCGCGGGTCCTGACGTGTCTCTTTATGGGACCGGTGAGTTTCGTACTGTTTTAGCAGTGCATCTAGTCATTCTAGTAAGTTTCTGTTCTAGTAAGTTCTGTTCTCGAGAAATTCATGTATTCTGTTTTCAGTATTCCAGGTAATATTCTGTCCGAACTGTTGTTTTAAATGTTATTCCATGTGTTTTCAATGTCGTGGTATGAGTGATTTGTTTTCTTAAAGTTAATATTGTGTTTATCGTGTATTGTATTGTGTCCAGCCTTAGTTATGCCTCTGTTCACGAAATTACGTCAGTTAAAAACCAGAAAAGGTCTGCTCGAGGAAGCAGTTCCTGTCCCGCCGAGGGACAGTCCAGGTCATTTTATGTATCATAAGCATGGCATAAGTGCCATATTGTATCTAGATTTATGGGTGGAGTACACCAAAGAATTAGAAGAAAAGTATAGATGGCCCGTATCAGGTACGTGGGATGCCGAGTGCATCATGCGAGTAGAAGAAGCATTATGGAAAAAGAAAGCCAGACAGTCCCAGAAAGATGCCATCGAGTTATGGCGCAAAGAATCTCATAAAAGAACCGAAAAAGAAATCAGAAAGTCAGAATTAAGTAGGGAATCCTCAGAAAGAGCCCAAGAAAGGGAATTAATCGAAATAGGTGAACGGGTAAAAGCCGAACAGTCAGACAGACAGAGAAATGCCCTTATTAAGGGTATGTATCCTCTTCTTGCCGAGGGCTTGCCAAAGGCAACCCCGGAAGCACCGAGTAATTTTCCGCCGCCATTAGTTCCGATTAAGCTACGTCACAAACCGACCGCAGCTGATATTTTTCTCTCGTCCTATTTGGACGACACAGTCCCAGAATATGCAAATCCTGTTCCGCCAGCTCCTGTAAATAATGTAATACCTGTTCCTCCAGCCACCGGGGCACCTGTTACAGCACCTGTTACGGTACCCCCGGTCCAGCCCGTAGTGCAAGTACCCGTTACATCAGTCACTCTGCCAGCACGAAGAGTATCCGTCGACGATTCTAGTTTAGGAGCCGCGGGGGGAGGTCCTCCGGGTACCCCGCCGCCACACAAACGTGTAACGTTAGTCGAGTTACATGAACGTGCGTTACAACGTACGCCCAAGTATCAGTCCGTTGCAGATATCAAGCGAGCTCTTACCGAATGCCGTTATGATCCAGTCCCAGGCGATGATAATATGGTTATATATTCATTGCGTGTAAGACGGGTGACCGAGTATTTGGACACCCTACCGAACATGAAAGAAGATCTAGACAGAATATATCGTTTCATCCGTACAGGAGAAGACCCAGAACGTATTGGCGAAATCATGTCTCAAAGGAAAGCTGAGATTCAGCTCATGCTATTAAAGTTTGTAATCAATTGTTTAATAAGGGAACAAGATTATCCAGATAAAGATCCGATCAAAATGAGAGTTCTGACAAAGTGGAGTGATCATATAGCCGAGGGAAGACACAAGACACTCAGTAGTATAGAGAGTATGTACAAGAAAATTCGTAAGGAAATAATAAGGTTACACGAGCAACGTAAAGCAGCACAAGTAAGCGAGAAAGAAGACAACACTGATACTGAAGAGGTAGAAGACGAGAATACCGCCAGAATAGCGTATGTAGGTAAATCTAGACTTCCAGACCGACATTCACGTCTAGAACACAAGAAAGTTTTTCACCTTCCAGCACTAGAACAAGGTTCTCTAGAACAAGTATTTCAAGCTACCGATCACATTCTGAAATCACGTATCGGTTATAGTGAACTTAGTACTATACATGAACAAGAACTAGCCCGATCAGCAGTCCGATGGATTACTGATTCTACCACTTTTCCAGATGAAATAGTGGCACAAATGTTTCTGAAACTGCCCCCAGCCGAGCAGCGACTGGTGGGTATGTATATGATCCAGCACCTCATTACACTGTATGAGGGTCAGCATTCTGATCCAGGTCCGTTACATGATGTCCTGAACGAGTTACTCCAGTATAGATGGAAAGGTTTAGGTACCGATTTAATTAGTGTCATTCTAGAACAGCGCCACAAATATAGAACGTTTCTGAATCCGCATTTTGTTCACGTCCCACCTCCAGAAAGTAAACCATTTTACATGGATAGACAGCATCCGTTACGAGAAGTACACCCAGTTAGGACACCGGGTGGTGAAATGCAACGAGTATTTGTTTACACCCCTATCACAAAGATGGAACTCTTAGAGATGAAGAAATTAATTCCCTGTCACGACAAAGACCCAGCAGGGTTCCATCGAGAATTGAAAGACATGCTCCGTATGGGAGAATACACGTATCCAGATATTATTAAAATGTTAAAGGTCCTGTTGCCCGCAGGGGTATATGAAAAACTCAAGGAAAAAAAATGGGAGGTGGGAGAGAAAAAGATTGATTGGACAGCTCTAGAAGCTGAAGATAAAATACGAGTACCAGGTACCGGTCTTGGGGACAAATGTAAAGAATTGCCCGAGTTATTGATACAAGTTTTGCCAAGGTTACTAGCTACGAAAAAGGAAGATTGGGATGCAATCTCAGCATGCAAACAGAAACAGGATGAAGATACTAGTGATTTTTATTCTAGATTTGAAAAATGTTTTATTATCAACAGTGGTTTGAATACAGGTAGCGAGTCATACCCTCATCTTTTTGTTTCTAAACTAGTCGAGAATTCAAGTCCACAAGTTAAAAATCGAGTTTTGAAAGTCGAAAGTAGTTGGCAAGCTAATACCCCGTCACAAATGTTACAGATGCTCCAGTATCACCAGAACAGAATCAGGGAAGAGCAAGAACACGAAAGGAGACGTATGAAAGACACGAAAATGAAAGTACTAGTTGCACAATCTGTTCCACAAGACAGTCAGAAAAGGGGTCCGAATCAAGCCAGTCATCTTGCAGCTCCCGTTAAAGGGACTTGCAATTATTGTAAACAGCCAGGTCATTTTATAAACGAGTGTGCAGTTCTGAAACACAACATAGCAACTGGTAAAACTAAAGAAAGACCACGTCCGCCTAGACAAGAACAAGTTTCACAGACTTCTCAGTCACCACAGAATGCACAACAGACAGTTCCAGCACCGCAGCCTATCGCTGCAACACCGCATGTTACACAGCAAATGTACCAGTATGCCCAGACAGAGTATCCAGAGTATCAACAGTATTCATGAAACAGCCTAGAGAGGGAGGTAGGCTTGCCTCTCATCGAGATACCTGTAGATCAAGAGGGTCCCTATGTACATAGTCAAGTATTAGGGAAAGACAGAAAGTTTTTGATTGATACAGGGGCAAGTAGGACTACTATCAGTCATGACGAGGTTCCAGGGGCTCCGCTCTCAGGCTCTAAAAAGGTTTCCCTTGGATTTTCAGGAAAGCCTATTGTTAATGAGATTTCAAAACCAGTTACTCTAGAAGTTGGTCCATTGTCCCGAACTACTGATTTGTTACTTACGAAGTCATGTCCAGAAAATTTGTTAGGCATTAAAACATTGAAAGAATTAGGTGCAGTAATTTGCTGCTCCCCAGAAGGAATACGATTGTTTTTAAGAGACTTTAAAGGTCACTATGTATTACGCGATTTTGATCCAAGATTATCCAATGTACCACAGCATTTATGGGCGCAAGGTCCAACTGATGTAGGTTTTATGCAAATCACACCCCATCGTGTGACCCTCAAGCAAGGTATAGTCTTGCCACGAATCAGACAATATAGATTACCACCTGAGGCTGTAGCAGCCTTATCCAAAATTATTGACGAGCTTATTGCTCAAGGAGTGGTTGTAGAAACTGACTCCAATGTATGTAATTCTCCTATCATTCCAGTCATGAAACGTACTGATCCAAATGCACCTCCAGTATATCGATTAGTGATTGACCTTCGAGAACTTAATAAGTGTATCATACCCCAGTATCCAGTAGTTCCAGATATTTCATCCCTATTGACAGCTATAGATTCTGAAGCTACATTTTTTACTGTTATCGACCTCAAGAATGCATTTTTCAGTGTTCCCATTCATCCAGACAGCCAGTACCTTTTCGGTTTTTGTTTAAATGGAAGGAGCTATAAATTCACACGAGCTCCTCAAGGTTTCACAGAAAGTCCTAGTATTTACAGTCAAGCACTTAAGAGACAACTAGACAATATTCACATGCCAACTGACACTGCCCTGCTCCAGTATGTCGATGATCTACTGATCACAGCCCGTTCTGAACGTGACTGCGAGCGAGCGTCACTTACAGTTCTGTATTTCTTAGCCGAGATGGGGCACAAGGTGTCCCCTTCGAAGCTCCAGTTCTGTGTCCAGCAAGTGATCTACTTAGGCCACTTACTGTCCAAGTGGGGTAGGCAGTTGACACCAGACCGTATCCAGTTAATAGCGAGTCTTCCACAGCCCAAGACACAGAAGGAGGTACGTGCTTTTATTGGCCTCACTTCTTACTGCAGACAATGGATTCCTCAGTATGCATTTCTAGCAAAGCCACTGATACAGTTAACGACACAGGAGGCAGCCGTATCGACTGTTCTCCCTTGGACATCTGAACATACACTTAGTTTCAATGAATTAAAGAAAGCCTTATGCCAAGCACCTGTTCTAGCTACACCGAACTACAGTAAGCCTTTTACACTTTTTGTCACAGAACGTGATGGTACTGCATTATCTGTTCTCACACAAGATCAAGCAGGACAGTACAAGCCTTGTGCTTATTTTTCGAGCACATTAGATCCAGTAGCCCAGGCTTTGCCTGCGTGCCTCAAGTCAGTTGCAGCCACAGCTCTAGCAATCAGACAAAGTGATTCCATAGTATTAGGACACTCCCTGACAGTACAAGTTCCACATTCCGTGGAAGTTCTTTTAAACCGAACACAGACTCAGCACTTGACCATTGCACGTTTAACAGGTTATGAACTGACACTGTTCCAGCCACACATAGAAATCAGACGCTGCAACGTTCTAAATCCTGCTACACTGTTACCGTCAGTTACTTCAAATCCTGCCACACATGACTGTGTGGAAGTTATTAACACTATGACTAAGCCAAGACAAGACCTGACAGACATTGCATTACCTAATCCCGACCTGACACTTTATGTGGACGGTTCATGTATGAGAACTAGTACAGGAGAACTAGTAGCCGCATATGCAGTGACTACTGACACTGAAGTTATTGAAACACACCGTATTGACATCCTGTCTGCTCAAGCAGCAGAGCTAGTTGCTCTGACCCAAGCCTGCATACGTGCCAAGGACCTGAAAGTAAACATATATACAGATTCACGTTACGCATTCGGAGTTGTACACGACTTCGGAGTGCTCTGGCAGGAGAGAGGTTTCATGACTTCTCATGGAACCAAGATTCAGCATGGTCTCCTCATTCAAGCTCTGTTAGATGCAATACATTTACCGACAGCTATCGCTATCATGAAGTGCAAGGCACATACGAAAGTTACTGATATCATTTCCCAAGGTAACGATCTAGCAGATCGAACAGCCAAGCTTACAGTTCAGACACCAGACATTCCAGTTAACAAGACCCAGACATTTACTCCAGATCCGACTACATGTATGACAGTTAAGGACCCTACACAAGATGTCATAGACATACAGTTACATGCTACTCCTGAAGAAATCAAGAAATGGTCCGAACAAGGAGGTGTCCAGACAGATCAGGGATGGTTGACGAAGGGAAAAGCCACATGGTTTCTCCCCGACTCTATGGTTCAAGTCATTATCAATACCGCACATAGTCCAGCACATCTAGGAGAAAAAGCCATGTTAGACAGTATACAGAACCTTTGGTTCAACAAGCACTTGCGAGCTGCAGCCAAGCAGAAAGTCCGTACCTGTATGATATGTTGTCAATTCAATCCAGGTAAAAGTGTCCCGGTGGAACAAGGTGGATTCCAACCCCCTGACCACCCTTTTGAAGTCCTCCAGATGGATTATATTCAGATGGAGCGATGTCGAGGTTTCAAGTATGTTCTTGTAGTTGTATGCGCTTTGTCCAGGTGGACAGAAGCATATCCAGTTCCAGATTACACAGCAGCGACCACTGCCAAGCAGCTGGTTCGTGAATTCTTTCCCCGCTATGGACTCCCTAGGGTCGTGTATTCTGATAACGGCCAGCCATTCTCATCCGAGTTAATGAAACATGTTTCCCTTTTGTTAGGGTACCAGTGGAAGTTCCATTGTGTGCGCCATCCTGAAGCAGCCGGTCTCGTAGAGAGACATAATCAGACCCTGAAAATCCGTATTGCTAAGACATGTAAAGAGAAAAGTGTAGACTGGCTAGTTGCCCTGCCAGTTGCTCTATTTTTCATGAGGATGGTTGCACATTCCAGATCAGGTCTGTCCCCTTATGAGGTCGTATTCGGCCGCCCCCCAAACATGTGGGGTACACCTAGACCCCGCAGTATTACAGATGTTTCCAGTAATATGTTGACAGATTACCTAGCTTCCTTTATGTCTGCCCTACACTCTTGTCGTTCACAGGTTGCCGCTGCATTTCCAGACAATACCGAAGTGAAACCGCATGAGGTCATTCCAGGCGACCTCGTCCTTGTAAGGAACTTTGATCGTTCAAGTCCGCTGGAGCCTCGTTGGAAAGAGCCGCGACTTGTCCTCCTGACCACCCGCACGGCCGTGAAGTTGGAAGGCCGCAAGGGGTGGGTCCATCTGTCCCATATCAAGAAATTTCATGGACTACCAGACAAGACATTTTCTAAGGACTGTTCCATTTCTAAAGACTGCCTGAAACAAGACTTTGATCTGAATCCTGAACTGAAAGTTCCTCTGTTAGAGAAAACTCCGCAACAGGAGTATAAGTTAAAGCTCCGGTCTAGTAAAATAAGTCAGCCAGTTTAATTGTCTAAGTCCCTCTCGGGTGAAACGGTTAGACAGGTATCTGACATGTATGAGATAGACCCCCATAGTGAGAGAGTTAGTCAAAACTCTATACGATGTATCGTTTTTCTAGGTTTCTTATTGTTTCTAAGTTTGATGGTTACCTGCACAAGTTATGCATTACATTTATGTTTTCCAATTTCTCATGTAAATAAGTTTTCTAATGCTACAGTAGAGCACACATTTAGGGATCTGCCTCCTCACGAGTTATCCTATCGTCTTGCTATGAGAAATAATACATTTATAAGAATGTTACACTATTCACACCAGACCAGCAATGCCACTAATTGTTGGGTGTGTGGTCGATTCCCCCCTTACCAGACACCGAAGGGAGTTCTGCCACTCTTTCCTTATCCGTTTTCACATAATGGTTCGTGTGGAGCATGGTCCACGTTAACGTCATCTTCAAATGATATGTCCCTTCTGAATAGAACATGTTTTCCAGACAAGCAAGGTCTCTCCCATAGAACAGGGTTAGATCTAGAAAATGAAGTTTATAATTTAGGTAATTATTCTTCGAATTTTATGGTCCTGAATGTTCAGTCTGATACTACTCCAGACTTACCTGCTATTTCAGTACTACCAGTCAAAGGCGAATTATGTGTCAGAAATAATGGTTCCACACATGTAGGACATAGTGATTGTACTACTACTGTCGAGTATAGTGACAGTGGGAAATCTATTTTCAAAGCCTCACGTCATTCTTATTTTGTTTGTGGTCAGACCGCATATGTTCGTCTGCCCCTCGATTGGGATGGAACATGTTACATTGCCTTCCTACTGCCACCAGTTTTTCTAGCCCCATCTGATTATCACAGAAACACACATCTAGTACACATCAGACATAGAAGGGAGATTGAGTCCCCAATTGTCGATCAAACTGAAACTGCTCTAGAACAGTATACAGATTTCAATAAAGGTTTCTTCTTCTTTATAGGACCTATCCAGAATAGTAAGTTAATACGTAGACTAACCAGAACCCTTGAAGCAGTAGTGAATGAGACTACTTCTGCTCTAGGTAACTTAACCGAAGAGCAATCTGCTATGAGATTTGTCGTGCTCCAAAATCGTCTCGTTCTTGACGTCATACTGGCCGATAGAGGAGGAGCATGTAGAGTCATCGGATCTAGTTGCTGCATTTTCATTCCTAATAACGCGCCGTCTGTTTATTCAGCTATAACCAGACTTCATAAAATTGCCCATCAGTTACACCAGAATCCAGGCACCTGGACATGGTCCGGTTGGCTCTGGAGTATCATATCTGCTTGGGGATGGAAAGTATTGTCATTCCTAGGTATTGCAGTAATGATCATATTCAGTTGCTGCCTCTGTATACAATGTGGCCCTGCGATTTGCGGCATGTGCGCTACCTCTTGTATTCCTAGTCCTAAGTCCCGTTCTAAGACAATTCGAGACGAGCAAATGATGCTGTATGAAATGATAGATGGTATCATGAATATAGATGTTTCCTGATGGAAACGTAGGGCACAAGGAGGGAATGTGGAAAAGTAAATTTTGCCATGTTATATGTGCCTACGTGTTCCCCATTTTATGTTATATGTGCATGATCGATATGCATGTATCCCCCTCTGATCGATTAAAGATGCAATTACAGTTGTGTCCATCTCTAGTATGTCAGTTTCCAGTCCTCGTGAAAACAACGAATATTGGGCCTATGTAAAGCTACGTTGCCACGTTTTACAGTGTGCACGTTAATTCATTGAATTATCCCCGTTTCTAGGCCTCAAAAGGGCCCGGACTCAGATTCAGCTCCTGTTTCCTGAACCCTCTCCGAGGAGCGATACAGCCCCCACCTGTATCCCTGACCCTTAGCTTACTTTCATGCCTCGCAGTGCCCGGCTCGGCCTGGCTCTGCCTCCCAGTCTGCCAAGAGTATGTTATGTTTCTAGTTATCAGTCCAGCCCTCCTTCTCTGCATTCCTAAGCTACTGAATCGCATCAATAGTTTCCGTCATGGTCTAGCCTTTATGTCTCCATGTAAGAGAAATACTGTATTAATATTCATAGAATATTCCTCACACACGCACTACATGTAGAATTATGCATGCACCAGTCTTAATGTCTATTAGCCTTTGCCCTGATAACTTTTGGATTCTATCAACATGTACTCTAAACACTAGATACTAGATATGCCTGGGTACATGTCGCTCTGACACTCCAGACTTTAGTCTCCTCTTCTAGCGCAGAAGTCATAGCCCCCCAGTTCTCCCTAGTAACACGTCATTGTCAGTTTGCGCGCACCACTAGGTTAGAGGTCCCAGCTGCTCGGGTAGCCCCCTCCATGTTTCCGCCCCTTTTATGACATATTCTGTTACGCTTGCATCACATGTCTATGTATACGCCCTGTACACGCCTTCTTGTTACTTCATGTTGCCCTTATCTTTCGCGACTGCTACAAACCCCGCCTACTGCTACGCCTACTGTATTGAATGCAATGTATTTTGTTTAACTATAAATATTGTGCACGGATATTAAAGTTTGCTAGCCAATTCCCAGATCCTGCCCGACAGCTGTCGGGCCCTGCCATCCTATTCCCGTACAGGCTGTCCTGTTCCTGTCCTTTATGCTTGATTAAAGCCTGTCAACTTCAGCTACCTCGTATCTTGACTCTTATTTATTGAGCTACCTGTTTATTGATTATAGTCAAAAATAGATCCGGTAATAATTTATTTATTTACCACAGGTTAGAGAAGAGTTGTCGTAATTACCCTTGAGGACTCCGAGTCCCAGCAGTTGTGTCCGTAAGGCGTAGCAATCGAAGATATCTCGGGCAGGTTATTTCTTAGAGAGGAGAGAAATAAACGGCTGCCAGATCTTTTGAAACGTGTCCGTAGTTTGTGTGAGGGTTGCTTGAATGCGTTCCATGCCCAGGGTGTACCAGAGCTTGTGCAGCCATCCTGTATGCGTGGGTTTGGTCGGCGATCCCCAGAGTGACAGAATATGTTGTGTAGCTGCCTGCATGGCAATGCCCATCTGGCGACCCCGGGTAGATTTCAGGGGAAAGGTGAGTGCGTTGGGGAGTCACAGGATGGCGTATGCGGGAAATCTCGGGATTTCGGTGTCAAAGGTTGCATCTATGTCATTCAAGACTGTATCCCAATAACTGCGATCCTCCCTACAATCCCAGAGGATGTGTGTCAGAGTGCCCTGTTCCCCGCACCCTCTCCAGCATAAGTCGCTCCGGGATGGGTTGCCTCTGTGAAGCCGGACTGGTGTAAGGTGCCAATATGTCGCTAATTTCACTGCCGATTCCCTGCCCTTCGTGGTACGTGTGGTATGTGATGCCCTGTAATACACCTGGCTCCATTCCTTCGGTGTTAGTGTCCTGCCCAGTTCAGCTTCCCACCTTCTCTGACCCGCTGTCTTGCTTAGTGCTAGGGGAGGTGTAAGCATTTTGTAAATGCCTGATATTAGATGTCGATCATTGTCTTTGGTCAAGAGCCACTTCTCAAAGGAGGTCATCGGGCGACCCACCAAGGTAACAATCGCAGGGTCCGTTAGCCAATGACGTAATTGAAAATACTGAAAAAGGTGAGGGTTTGTGATATCATAGCCTTGCTTGATGTCTAACAGGGTGAGAAAGCCTTGCGTGTCAAAGAGGTCCCCCGCTCTCTTGCATGCGGTGCCCTGCCACTGTGTGAAGGCGCGGGGGTTGTTGCCCGGCGGAAATTCTGGGTTGTCTAAAATTGGAGTGAATGGAGAGGGAAATGTGGTCAGACCTCTTTTGACTGCTACTGTGTCCCAGACTTTAGTGACAGTGCGTGTTATAGGTGAGTTGGTGAGGTAGGTCGGTCGGTTTCTTCTGGGTAGAAAGGGAATTCCCCAGAGGGGTCTCTGAGCCATGGCCCTATCCTGAAAGAGCCACCGTTTCTCTGATTCGGGTCTATACCATTCCACCAAGTATCTGAGTTGTGCGGCCTGGAAATATTGTAGTAGATTGGGGATTCCCAGGCCCCCTTCATCCATACCCCTGTGCGCAAGTTGTTTATGTAGACGCACCCGCTTTCCCTCCCAGATAAAGTGATGTAGTGCTGCTTGGAGATCAGGAATGGTGCCCCTCGGGGGAGCTACTGGGAGGGTCTGGAAGATATACAGGATTTTAGGCAGGGTCGACATTTTCACAGCAGCGACTCTTCCCAGGAGGGACAGGGGTTGTTTGGACCAGCGCGCTAAGTCCGCTCGGATCTGAGCGGTAAGGGACTTATAGTTGAGAGCAACTGTCGATTCTATCGAAGAGGTGAGGGTAATCCCCAAGTATGGGAGTTCTGAAGTTACTGGAAGGTCACAGCCATAGGTGGAGGTTAGCGCGCGAGGGCGAGCGTTGCCCCCCAGCGGTAGTATTAGGGATTTCCCTCTGTTGATCTTGAAGCCTGCGACAGTGCCAAACGCGTCCAACTCCTCTAGGAAGGCGGGCACCGAGTGGGTAGGTCGGTCAAGAGCGACTATGATGTCGTCTGCATAAAGGCTAATCGTATGTGGTTCTCCGCCGAATGTGACGCCACCAATGTCGGGGTTGTCTTGTATTTTCTGCGCCAAAGGTTCAATGTAGAGGGCAAACAGAAGGGGAGACAGGGGGCAGCCCTGTCTCGTCCCCCGTTGAATGTCAAAAGGGTCAGAGCGCACAACACCCAGCCGGAGCCTAGCTTGGGGATGGTGGTAACAGCTGGCGATCCAGGAGCGAAAGCGTTCGCCAAATCCGAAGCTTAGCAGCACCTGCTGTAGGTATGTCCAGTCGACGCGGTCAAACGCTTTCTCCGCGTCTATGGCCACTAGCACAGCATCAGAATCCTGGAAGTGTGTCTTATCTATCAGGTGCAGTATTCTTTTGGTGTTATCGCTGCATTGGCGATTGGCCACGAAGCCCGATTGGTCAGGTTCCAGGATTCCGGGTAGGAGCGGGCCCAGGCGTGCTGCTAGAACTCCGGTGAAGAACTTAAGATCTAAGTTCAGCAAGGAGATCGGCCGAAATGCCGAGCAGTGTGTCGGTTTCTTGCCCGGTTTGGGCAGGACAATCACTTCAGCTGCCAATATATCGGGGGGAACGGAGCCAGGTCCCTCAAAAGAGTTAAAAAGCCGTGTGAGGACGGGAGCTACCAGCTGGCTAAATGATTTGTAAAACCCCGCCGAAAAGCCATCCGGTCCGGGGGATTTCAGTGGGCGAAGCCTGGATATAGCCGCCGTTACCTCCTCCAGGCGGATGGGGGTGTCTAGTGCGTCCGCACTAGACTGGGACAACTCCGTAATTGCCGCCGAGGAAAGGTATGTTTCAATACCCCCAAGAGAGGATGCGTCCGCGCCGTATAGTGAGGCGTAGTAGGTTCGGAACGCGTTAGCGACCTGGGCTTCCTCAGTGAGGGTATTTCCAGAGCCATCCATGAGGCCGGTGATTTCCATGCGTTGGGATTTAGCCTTAAGGGCGCTGGCTAACAAGCGTCCCGTCCTGTTGCCCCCAACATAATATGTGTGTCGAAGGCGAAGCGCAGCGAATTCCACCCTGTCCATGTCAAGGGAAGCCAGTTGGGCTCTAGCTGCTTTCAATTGTCGCCATATCCGTGGGGCACCCGTGCGGCTGTGTACCCTCTCTAAGTCGGCAACCTGGGTTGTGAGCTCGGACCTCTTCTCCCTCCGATCTTTAGCCTCTTTGGCAGCGATCGCAATCAATTCCCCGCGGACCACCGATTTTAAGGGTCCCCATAAGGCCGACAACGACACTTCCGGCGTGTCATTAATAGTCAGGTAGTCAACGATGCATTTATGTAGGCGTTCGCGGACTTCCGGTCGCTGTAACATGGTTTCGCGGAGACGCCATGTACCACGGGGGCAGGAGGGTGTAGGGGCGTTGATTGTCAGTTCTATTGCGTTGTGATCGGAAAGCGCTGCAGGCACAATGTCAATCTCCGCTAAGTGAGAAACTAACTCGGACGACCCTATGAAATGGTCCAACCTGGCGTAGGTATGGTGGACGTGGGAGTAGAAGGTGAATTGCGTTGCATTCGGGTGCGCGGTGCGCCATAGGTCTACCAGGCCCCTCTCTCGCAGCCACTCTGCTCCCGCCTCGGTGATAGCGCCGGTGTCCCCATAGCGGCGTCCTGATCTGTCCTTGTTGGTGTCCATGACTAGATTAATGTCCCCCCCGATAAGCAAAAGTGTGTTGGATGATTGAAGAGATTCAGAGAGTGCGCCTTTCAGAAAGACTTCTTGTCCTGTGTTAGGAGCGTAAACTGACCCTATTGTGAGGCTCATACCTCCCAGCTGGAAAGTGTGCGCGAGAAGACGGCCCCTAACCTCCCCCGCCCCCTCCCCTATCCTCCCGCGAAAGTGTCTAGATACTAAGATGGCCACCCCGGCTTTCTTTGTGGGACGGGAAGAAAAGAATTGTTGGGGAAAGGCGCGTGAGCGCATCCTGAGCCAGTCTTTGGGCAATAGGTGGGTCTCCTGAAGCAAACAGAGGTCAGCCCCGGAGTTTTCCAAATAAGAGAGTATAGCTCTCCTTTTAATGGGGTTGTTCAGGCCTTTGACGTTCAGTGTCAGTATCTTCAGTTTGGGGCTAGCCATTGTTATGAAGTAGGAGTTGAGTAGCGTCCATTACCGCAGTGTCACTCATCTCAGTAAATGGGGAGTAAGTTGGGCAGAGCGAGAGGAGCTCCGACCACCGCTCGTCACATAGAGAGTGTGTGTGTGTTCTCGGCGTGACTGTGCACAACTCTAGAAACACCCGTAGGGTGAGGCGTAGCATTGAGGTACTGAGAGACAACTCGGTTGATATATCAGTATCAATTCCCCCCCCGGCACACTGGTTCCCACCCCAACTCCCACCCCAACTGTACCCCCAAAACACCCCATGCACCCTCAACCAAACTCCATGGAGTAAAACTTCCGCCGTCAATCCCCCCACCCCCCTCCCCCATCCCAGCCCCAACACCCAAACGTGAATTGGTATAGTCCCAGTCCTGTTAGTCCGCACAGGGCTGCGGGAAAGGTTTTCATCCGGGTCATGTCCCGTGGCAGTCGCATCGGCCCCCCGCCCGATTCCCACCCCCCACATGGGGATGAGGCAAGCTGTGAACGATCTCCCTTAGAGTGCAGCCATCAACCAAAGGAAGAAGTTTCTTTGGCCACCTCCGCCACTGCCGTCGCTCTCTCCTTCGTGATGATAGAGTCGTCTGGTCTCAGATGGTGCGAGGGTGACCGCCTGCGGGTCACAGTCTGCCAGCCACCTTCGGAAGGTCTCTGAGATGAGCTAGGAGTGGGCTCGTCCACGTCATGTTCAAGGCCTAGGAGGGTGCAAGTGTCTTTGAGCGAGCGCAGCTGGTGTAGCTTCCCGTTCCATTTGAATACGAGTCTAAACGGGTGACCCCAGGAGTATGGAGTTTCATGTTGCCTTAGGAAGTCCGTTGCTTTCCGGAATTCCTTGCGTTTTTGCAGGGTGATGGACGATAGGTCCTGATACAAGGCTACAGAGATTCCTTGGAATTGAAGAGGTTGGGCCCGCCGTGCCTCTCGGAGGATCCGCTCCTTCAGCGGGAAGTCGGGTAGAAAGGCCAATATGTCTGGTGGCGGAGCGTCTAGGCAACCCAACTCTGTGCGCCCTGTCGATGCGCACCTCAAAGTCTGCTGGTTCTCCCAAAACTGACCTGAATAAGGTTTGCAGGTACCCAGTGACATCCGACCCCTCCGTTTTCTGAGGAACTCCCCGGACCCGTATGTTGTTCCGACGGGAGCGGTTTTCTAGGTCCTCCGCATGGGCTTGGAGGTCCAACTGCTGGTCAGTGAGACGCACAATTTCTTGCTGGAGGTGTGTTATTTCCATGCTCCTGGTCTGATCCGCCTCTTCGACTGCCACCACGCGTTCTCCAAGGCCCTCCACGTCTCTTCGGAGCTCCTGGACCTCGCCCGCCACCTCCTGCTTCAAGGACCTGAAGTCGTCCCTAAGGGAATTAAATAGCGTCTCCAAGAATGTTCTGGTGATGGGTGATTGGTCGTCTGCCTGCGTAGGCGGTAGTTTCGCGGCCGATGGGGAGGGTGGGTCTTTGCCAGGTTTCTGCTGAGTTTTGGCCAAAAGTTCTGGAAGCGTCTGCGACCCCTTCCTCGATCACTGTCCCACCATGGTGTAACCGGGACCCCAGCGACTTGTGAGTTCGTCAGTCGGGACGCGGCTCGGTGAGTGCAAAGGCGAGACCGGTAATCCCAGGGGGGGCCGTCACCCCTCCGACTCAGGGCTCGTGGATGGTGTGGTGGCGTCCCCTCTGAATGATCGGTGGGGTGGGCGCCCAGAAGTCCGCCTCTGGGAACAGCCAGGCAGCGGACCAATGGTCAAAGCGGGCAATGGTGGCGTGCACTAGTGGGGACGGACGCCGTGTATCGAGGCAACGCTGGGCGGCAAGAGTCTTGTTTATGTGCAGATGCACCCCCTCTGCTGTAGTTAAAGTGTCGTCTGCAGATCCCAGGGGTCCCCAACGCCGGAGGCTCGATTTAGCCCCCCGAGACCCGTGTCATAACCCACCTCCGCTCTCCTCACCTGGGTGCAACTGCTCCGTGTGGTGGCCCAGGGGTGGTCTCTCCCACAGTCGCGGTCCTGCAGCGCTCCGCGTTACCGCCGGGCTATGTCTGACCAGCACCCCGGTAAGGCCCGATCCTCCAGCACTGCCCAGATCAGTGGAGTGCGGCCTCTGTGTGCTCCGCTGTTCCTGGCGACGCTGCCCGGCTGGCGGGGGTCCCCCGTGTCCACTCCGGCTATCACGATGTCGCCGTCACTCCGTCTGTCCCCGTCCGGGCCTGCCCCAGCCCTGCAAGGCCTGTCTGCTAAGCCGCGCCGGTAGGCCCAAAGCCGGGGGGTCGATTTCTGCTGTGCCCGGCCGGCTCTCACCACGCTGCCGGCCAGACCACGGGAGCGAAAGAACACACCACCCTGGGCCGCAGAAGCTCCGGTCGCGCCGGGTTCTCTTCCGGTAGGCGCTCCGGATAGCTGCTGGGTCCCCTTCAGGCCGGGGACAGTGAGCGCGCCGGCCCTCACAGGGTCGCGATGGCCGCCATGACACCGCCGCCGGCCGCAATCTCCAGTGCTCCCGGCTCACGCACGTTTCAAGTGTCGGCAGTCGGGTCTCCGGAGGTCACAGTGCCGTTCTGGCAACTAGGTCCGCGGTTGTTTGGGCCGCAGGGAGATCTGGCTGCGCAATGGGGTGATATCAGGCGGGATCGGGCAGGGAGCCTCCGGGACCTGCGACCGATCACGCCGCCATCTTGGCCACGCCCCCTTGATTAACCCTTTTAACATTGGGAGAATGGAAGTGGACCTTTGAGTAGGTGCAAAAGTGTCCATGAGGCAATCTTCTTCTATAGGGTCTGTGTGTAAATTTACACCGTGGTGTTCTGCAGCTCCGTGTATAAGCTGAGTGAATCCTATAGTGTCCTCTGGAGGGTATGGTCTAGATGGGTAGACCTCCTCTTGTGGTATATTAGGAACATCTGGTGTGCCATAAATTCCCCATGGGTCATTTGGGATATAATGATGACTAGGTTCCCCTAAAGGTTCATCATCCCCTTCCTCCCCAGAGGTGTCCTCATCATCCGGAGGTGGAGTAGATTGTGAGGGTACTGGAGATGGGATAGGAGAGATGTGTTGTGGAGGAGGAATCCTTAAAGGAGAAGTGGCAATATCCCTTTTCTTTAAAGGGAGTGGAGGTGGTGCAGGTTTGTCCATTTTCCTTTTTTTTGGAAGGACTAATTATAAGGTGAACGGTTTCTGGGTCTATTTCAAGAGTTTTTTTAGTTGGATCAGGTCGAAAAAGCTCCTCCTCTGGAGTGTGCTGCTTCGGTGCCGATTTGTGGGGTCTGAGTGTTTATGGGGCACAAGTTTTGGAGTTGTGTTATGCTCTTTAGCTTTGGAATCAGGAGTTTTCTTGGGTTCTGAAGGTTTACTTGGGGTCTTTGGAACCAGTTGTTAGTTTGGTTCAGATTTTTTCAGATCCGAAGGTTCTGTACTAGTGGTTTTCGGAACCAGTTGTTTCCGAGTATTTTTTCGGATCCGAAGGTGCAGTGTTAGTGGATTTCGGTGCCGAGGCCGCCGATCTGGAACCAGGCTTCAGTGCGGACGAAGACAGTGTTTTCTCTTTGGGTTTATCTTTGTTTGTCGGTGCAGAGAATGGGGTTTTGGTACCGACAGTAGGTTGGCTCGATGCAGAGTGGTCTGAAGGCTTATGTGTTGACTTCTTTGCCGGGCCCAAAGACGGGGCATGGGAAGTTTTGTCCCGGTGTGCACCTAGGCCCGAAAGTGAAGGTGTTACCGAAGCCTTTTTAAGGATGGCTGGGGGGAGGGGTCAACGTCAGTACTTATGACCAGCTGCCCTGGAGTGATGTCTTCGATATTTGAGTTGTCGGCTTAGGAGCTGCTAATGTTACCCTCTACGAGCTGCTAATGTTACCCTCTACGATCTGCTCCTGCTCCAGTACATTGATACCGTCTTCAAAAATATCGTTCGGTATCAATGTTGATGATCGAGCCATGCTTCTTCGAGCCCGACGATCCCGTATTGTTTTCTTGGAGTGGAAAGAGGCACAAGCTGGACAGTCTTTGGCCTTGTGCTCTGGTGAAATGCAGAGGTTACACAACTCATGAAGATCGGCATGTGGAAACTTGGATCCACATTGAGGACACTTTTTGAAAGGAGTCTGTAGAAATCAATGAAGTCTGGTAGACAGCTCTTGTAGTTGTAGTTTATTCTTCAAGTTACAGCTTGGTAAATTCCAATGTAAATCTTAATATAAGCCACTAAAATAAGCCCCACCAGGAGCGGCCTCCTGGCTGCCCAGCTCATCTTCTCTAACTGCTCTCACTTCAAGCACAAACCTCCATAACATTCTAAATGACATCACATAGCAAGAGCATCAGAGACAGGGAGATTCATTACATAAGAAGGAGATTACTACACATCTTCCCCTTTATAATATTTAACAAAACGAAATAGTATAACATAGGAAGAGAAGATAAACATTCCAGAAGTACACATAAAAGAACACCATAATAATATAAACCAACTCTTATAATAATGTAAAAGAAAAGCAATAATGAGAAATGTAAGTAATAAAATATCCTTGCCTATGTACTAATAATAAATACAATGCAATAGTAATAATAATGTAAGTAATAAACAGTAAAACAGCTTCTCTATGTAATAATAATGACAACAATGGCATAGTAAATATAATAATAGTACTGTAAGTAATAAAGTAGTAATATAAAAGTCGTAAACTTAAACAAATAGCAGGTCCAGGGAATACCATACGACCTCAACTGCACACACTATAATATACACTTACCAAGAACACCCTCTACTGCATACTATTGCAGCACCAGGGAAATTTACATATTCTCCAATGCACATACTATAATGTTCCTTCTGCATACTATTGCAGTACCACACACGCATTAATACACAGTAGCCTCCCAATAAGGGAACACATACCTCCTCGTAAAGGGGGAATCCACCTCCCTATAAACCACCACACACAGTAACCCAAGGGGGAATCCACCTCCCTATAAATCACCACACCAGTAACCGAAGGGGGAATCCACCTCCCTATAAACTACCACACACAGTAACCTCCCAAGGGGGAATCCAGCTCCCTATAAACCACCACACACAGTAACCTCCCAAATAATTGTAAAGGGGGAATCCACCTCCCTATAAACCACCACACACAGTAACCCAAGGGGGAATCCACCTCCCTATAAATCACCACACCAGTAACCGAAGGGGGAATCCACCTCCCTATAAACTACCACACACAGTAACCTCCCAAGGGGGAATCCAGCTCCCTATAAACCACCACACACAGTAACCTCTCAAATAATTGTAAAGGGGGGATTCCGCCTCCCTATAATAATACTGTAAAATGAAAATACACATTGAGTATCAATTTAGAATATGACATGTTGCAAATCAAAAGCAGATGTACATAACATTGGCATAAATCACCAAATTCGATGCAGTGTCACTAATGATGAATTAACAATCATCTCACACAGTACAGTTCTGGGTTTCCTATTTCCTTTGACCCAAACTCTAATTCCTTATAGCAATATTTTATTACTGTTCCAGTTTTGAATCTTCCTTTCTCTCCGAGTGAACTAGTTAATTTATTTTCTTGGTGCAATTGCGCTCCATAGCCATATGATGGCGTTGTTGCACTAGTTCTAAGTTTTCCAAAGCGACATGCTCTGTAATATGTAGTTTTTATTTAGTGTTAATGACAGTACCTGTGACGATCTTCAGGCAGCAATGCTCATGGCAAGCCTCACATTAAAATCCTCTTTATCACCAGTACTTGACTCACAAAAGTAACTCTGATGGCAATCCAGGTCAGCAACAGAGCACAGAGACACGACAACAAACTGGGGCCTTCTTGCAATTTCATTTCCATTTCAATACCATGGACCATGGGGCTGACTGCAGTTTAACTGGACGTCATCAGTTAATAGATCATTGCTCACAGTTGAAACTGTAAATTGGTGTTGACTGCAGTTTTCTCCACATTTGTTCTCTGTCACATTTTTAACAGCTGGGCTTGATAATTCTTTAAAAGCATGCGATCAAAATCTTCCCCCGATGATTTTCTACCATGTGCAGCCACTTCTCATTAGGGCACACTGGAACCTTGTCAGCATTCAACACCGGGGCATGACCTTAGCCCCTACCGGGGCTCGATGTGTGCCCCCGATATCACTACATCACAGTCCATTTCAACACAGCCCTCCATACCCATTCAGCGTTAGTGACAATTTGAGGTTGATTTAGCATATACCTCTTCATTGGGCTTCACAGTTTTAAAACAGGACTACAGATACACTTTACCGTTTCATACACAGGTGGATCTGGTACCTACAATTATTTAGGGCGACCGTTGTCAGAGTCACTGCTGGGGCAGGTGCCAGATAGCTTAAATAATTTAATGTCTTTAGTAATATTAGTACCTTAAGTTCCAGTAGCCATCAAATAGCCTTCTTTTCTCCACGCGTAAGTTCTTTTCCTTTTAAATCGTCGCCAATGTAGAAATCAATGAAGTCTGGTAGACAGCTCTTGTAGTTGTAGTTTATTCTTCAAGTTACAGCTTGGTAAATTCCAATGTAAGTCTTAATATAAGCCATTAATATAAGCCCCACCAGGTGCGCCCTCCTGGCTGCTCAGCCCATCTTCTCTAACTGCTCTCACTTCAAGCACAATCCTCCATAACATTCTAGATGACATCACATAGCAAGAGCATCAGAGCCAGGGAGATTCATTACATAAGAAGGAGATTACTACAGAGTCCTTTCCATGAGCCACAGGGCCTAATGGCGCAGATAGGCCCGAAGGCCTGCATGGACGACCGGAGCCGAAGATTAAAAATTTGTAGAGATGCGCGTCGAATGGGAAACGTGATCGAACACAATACTCAAGAAAGGGTAAAGGATTGCGCGTCAAAAAGTAAAACGGTAACGATACCGAACTGGAGTGCGTCGAACACATCCAGGCCTGATGACGGAATAAAACAATCTGAAGATGGAGTCGATGTCCATGCGCACTATTGTCCAAAGGAGGAGTCACCTATCTTGTGACTTCTAAAGACTTGTTCCAAGATAATAACAAACTGCAAACATCCGGGCCCAACACCAGATGGTGATCTATGCATAGTGTGCGATCTGCAGCTCATATGCCTCAAACATCTTTATTAGAAGCAAGCAGATGTCCCATGGACCACTGCACCTTCCTAGAAATGTTTTTGTAGACATTCACAAAGGTAAGGGAATCCTACGGGTCCCCTTTACATTTATGAATGGCTTACCAACTCACTTGAGTTGGTGGTAAAATATTGTTTTACGACAGGATTACAGTCACAGATCATTCATGCATACCATAAGAAATCAGTATTTGGAAGGGGTGCCCTCAGCATGTTAAATGAGTTTAGTGCATATAATAACGTGTTTTAGCCTGCCCAAACCCTCACATTTACAGAACCAAAGGGATTGCAAATGTGAAAACTTTTGTATGAGGCCCATAGTATCCAGTGTTTGTTACAAACCACTTTAACTTTCCGAGAGCCCTGGAAATTAGACAAGAGAATGTAGAGCAAACCAAATCTCAACAACTGACTTGTAATGCGAAAGCCAGATCTGTAACTGGGGACGAATGTTTGATTTGTTCAGTATTCCGTACATCATTTGTTCTTTTTGCTCTTGTGGCCCTAAGTGGGAAGGGTATGCCCAGACGTGGGTCCCGTGCTCACTGTGCCACTGGATTCAAGCTAGCCTGGCTGATGAGGGGTGATACCCGAAACCGATCTCAAGATGCTTGTTTCTGTTCCTGGTAGGACCTGCTCTGGCAGTTCGGAACAGGGTCGACTGAATTGCATGTGGCTGGGTCCAAACTGGGGTGGCGCTGTGAGCAAAAAAAGATGGGTTAAACCAAGAACTGTGACTGGGGCTGAATGTTTCATTTGCACTGGATTTGTACGATTGTTGGGAGTCGTTGGAAGACTACTGAAAGTGCAGCTCCGGATCCGTGTTGGAAGAAGCAGAAAGAAAGGACTGATGTTAGCGCTCAGTGATGGAACTTCCACTCCTCTGTCACTTCAGGACGGTATGGAGTCAACACAGAAAAGCACAACATAAACTAGTGCCATGCAGGAATATTGCTAGAGAGCAGTTTTCTGGATCCTGTCTTGCGGCTGGGGAGAATACTGAGGTGCGGAATCTATGGTTAGGAGTATGCATTCGATATACTCTACATTTTATTCATTTTTTTGTACCATAGAATGCAATGTCAAATTTGATCTAAGATGTTATAGTAAAACAATATTATTGTAAAAGCTTTTTTCAAAGTAATTTTTGCAAAACATTTTTGGGAAAATTATGTTATCACATGGCAACTACTAACACTTTCTGGATAGGTTGAAAAAGCATACGTACGTAGGAGGTCGAGTGACGGGACATCTTAAGAGTTGAAAGATGATCACACAGGCCAAATTCATTCATTAGTAGAAACATGATAAAGGGTTCAGGAAGGGCTTGGTGGCCCAAAGAAAGAAAATACTAGTGCCCCTGAAGCACACCCTGCAAATTTCTTTAGGGTTTTTCAAGACAAGTACCTGTGGCTAAAAAGCAACACAGAGAGAAGTGAGTCTAGTACAGCAAAATCGAACAAAAAGCCTCAGAATGAGTGATAGAAACTAAGGGCAACATTGGGTGTATGAAAACAGAGTTATAACTTGGACCGGACTGAAAGATGTGGTAAAAAGAATCTGATTGGTCATAAAAAGGCTATGGATAAAATAGGGAACTGTGTTTGAGGTTACAAATGAAATTGGCACCGAAGAGGCTGACCCCCCCCCCTTTCTTGTGAGTGAACTCAAGAAGACTCAATCTCTTAACAAAAAGCGATAGAAGCTCCTTGAGTCACCGAGTCATCACAGCAAAGCAGCTAATCTACCTAACTGGGATGCAGTTTAAAACGTGGCTCTATCTCTCATAGAAGATAACTAAATCATGATATTCGCTTTTTACATCTAACAAGTACTGACAGACATAAAGTCCTCTGAAAGAATGAAATAGAAACTATGGTCAATGAATAAATAAATGAACAAATGAATGAATACACTACCATTTCTGGCTAAACAGAAAATCACTGGAGAGCAGAAACTGGTTTTTTACAGATCCACTAGATGCCAGAAAGTGAGCAAGTGAATGCAGAAGGACTGCTACAATGGTAATGAGAATGAAGAAGCTAATTTACCCTAAATGAAAGATATTATAGAACATGATCAATAACATAGGTTTCAGAAAAGGCTCACAATCATGGAAGAAGGACTCGGAATTGCAGTGATAATAATAACGAACGATTTGTTATTGAAATAGTGCTTCACCCATCACTTCAATCCCTTCTTAGCGCTGATGAATGAAGAATATAAGTACAATGTTGTATACATGGTTCAAAAGCTCGATCAGGGAAGAACACAAAAGGCAGACACAGCTGAACTTCTGTCTTGCCGAATGTGACTTGAAGCACACAACTTAAGTTCAAGGGTAGTTGAATTTATCAACAACTGCTCATAAGTTACTTTGGCAATATTGTACCGTAGCAGGTTGTCAGTGCCTGTCAGGAAAGAAAGTTAAATTAGGGTTTCAAAATTCATTATTCATATACATTTGCTAATGTTGATATGAGTGGATTGTCAATGTATTTTTGGAATAAGAGATTATAGTTCTCAGTGTGCCACCAAAATGGCTTGGTCTGGAAGAGATACAACACTAATTGTGCTCCAACACATACTTTTCACACGTGGACATGTGGAGGGGGTCTGTAAGACATCTGGGTCACAATTCAAAGATGGAAGACTATGGAAAGTCGGGGATAAAAAACAGGGGAGTGATCATTGTGATGCAATTTCTTCCACATGAGGCGCGTTCCAGGGTGCCTGTGTGGGGGATGGAGTTCAAAGTGGCACTGCACCCCAGGAGGAAAGGCTAGTACCATGAGATATTGAAAGACTGGAATAGAAGAGGAAGGCCTGGGTTTATTATATATCTATGTAAGTGTAATTATTTTAAAAAAATCTACCTGAAACAAAAAAGCAATTTGAAGAGCACAGTATAAGAGTGATGGGTAAGGATGAAGCAAATAAAAAGTATTTGCCGACTGTCTAGTCTATCTCCATATTTACTCCATTAAGGGGATGTAATTGTTCTGTCTCGATGAAGAATGTCCGATCTTAGGTACCTAGTAGGCTTTCCTTCATGATTTCCCATTTTGCTCATGTTGGTCTCAATCTAGGCTATGTCACTGCTGCCAGCACTGCAATAAGCACCATCGATCTTAATCATGTTTGCCTGCTAGGTTTACGCATGGAAGTGCGATGCAGCAGCTGTTATCTTGCAGGCAATGAAGCTCCTGATAATTTGGGGTGATCATGGCAAACTATCTCACCTCTTTTGATTTACATGTACCATCACAAAGGACGTACTTCAAAGTTGCCAGCTGGGCATTTGGGACGGAAGATAGCCGGCTTGGCAAGTGCCCTGCAGGAATATAGGTGGGACAGGAACAGAGCCTGAATGGCCATTCTGAAGTAAAAAAGTAGGGACACCTGTGGTCAAACTGCAAGTCTTTTTAGCGATGGGTGTTTTGAAGCCCATTCTGTTGTTATTTCTGAGGGACCTCCCACGCCCTCCTCTCCCCCCATTACCATTATTAAACACAAGTTATATCTTCATGCCCCCACTGCCAACCAGATGATTGCAGGAAAAGAAACAGGAGACTCATTGGTCAATGTGCCTAATATCTGAACGCCCCCTTACCACCTCACCCATCAGTCCACATCTGACATCTTGGTCCACCTGAAATCAATCCGAAATGAGAAAGGGCTTAAAACGTAACAAACTTCTGTTTTTGTTTTTACCATGGATAATAGTAATCTAGTAATGGAAAGACGACATACCATAATATATTTATTGGGTACATGCCTAACTCTATAGTCATCTTATTGATGGCCTGGGTGTTCCAGGTTTTGTTTCACAAAGCGTCTATTGATGGTTTCTCTGAGATTTCAGTAATAGCTTGTACTTTGAATATCTTCACATTTGTTTAGCCTATGTGGAATTATAAAGTGATTCAGACACTCCGATGTTTTTGGGATATTTTACTTGTGATTTATATGTTTCATTAATTTTTTTTATAAATAATGTAAATAAGAATAAAGCAGATTCCAAAGCAGAGAAACTCCGGGCACCCAATCACATGTTGCAAACCTCTTCAGCCAGTATAGCAGAACCCTGTATGTAATCACAAAACGTACACCACACAAAAGACCAGATAGACTGAAATAGAGAGAAAAAGGAATATGAAAATCAGCAAACATCCAAGCCCAAAATCATCTATCCCTCTCCCCTCATCCCAAGGAACACAAAATACGACCCTAATCAACACTACAGAGTAAAATTCAGAAAATTCCACACCTCTAAATCCAGGCTTTTGCCCCTCAAGGTCTCATAAACATTTCCGCCATCACCCTGCATTCCCATCCAGGATCATCAAAACCTATCTGCCTACCCCACTTTGTGAGAGCACAAGGATTATATTACTCACTATGTAAGCATCTGTTTGTGGCATGTATTTCTGTACATTCACATGTTCTGCATACTTCCGCGATCTAGAGTTGTGTCAGGATTTGTGCAAGTTGTTTTTCTACCAAGAAGCCTTTTGAGTCAGGAGACAAAATGACTCCTTCTATTAATAATAATGCACATGGTCATCGACTCATTAGATTGTTTTCCCGTAGGTGGGTGAGAATGGAGTGAAAGTAAGTATCAGTAAAGAGATGCCCATGCAAATGACAAAGTGTAGAAGAACTACAACTGCCACAGGATGTTGAGGGAGGAGGAAGGGTGCATGTGAATCTACAGCACTACATGCCACGAACAGATGCTAACAGGGTATGTAACATAATCCATTCGAGGCATGTGTGGCTGAAGATACACATACTCTGCATGGACTGTAAAGCAGTCCCTCTTCAAAAGCAGTGGCTATCCTGTGCTTGTTGCAGTTGTTTGAAAGAGAGTACATAGCACTGCCTGTCCTACATTGGCTTGTTGAAGTCCTAAAACATCCACACAATAAGGCTTAGTGAAAGTGTGTGGTGGAGGCCATGTCGCTGCCTTGCAAATGTCAGCTATTGGGATATTTCCTCGGAACACCAGGGAAGCCCCTATTTTACAAGTAGAGTATGCTCTAGGGGGTGTAGGCAAAGTTGTTTTAGCTTTGGCATAACATGTTTGAATACATTTAACTATCCATCCTGAAATGCCTGTTTTGGATATGGGCTTTTCGGTGTGACAGGGCGAAAAAGGAACAAAAAGTTGTTTAGATTTATGGATCTGTTTAGTTCTGTCAATATAGTCATGAAAGCTCTTTTGACACCTAATGTATGGAGTTTTCTTCTACCAAACTGAATCTAGTTGTGGGAAGAAAATGGGTAACTCGACTGAATGACTGAGGTGAAAAGTTGAAACAATGTTTGGAAGGAATTTTAGGTTGGTTCTACGGACCACCTTATCTCTATGTAGCTGGAAAAAAAGGTTCTTTTGAAGTTAGTGCCTGGAGATCACTGACATGTGTAAGTGAGGTAATAGCTACCAAAAAAGTATAGCTATTAAAAAAGCAACTTTCCAAGACAAGAATTGTATGGAGCAATTGTGTAGTGGTTCAAATGGTGGGCCAACAAGTCAGGAGAGCAGCATATTGAGATTCCAACCTGGTGCAGGCGGAACTCTAGGTGGAATTACTCCATTAAGGCCTTCCATGAATGCCTTAATAACTGTTACTTTAAAGACAAATGTTGTCTGTTTTGTAAATATGCAGCAACTGCTGCTCGATGTAGACGTATGGAAGTGTAAGCCAGTCCTGAGGTTTATAAATGCAAAAGATAACAAACAATGTTTTACACAATTGTATCAAATAGATTTATTTGTTACTGTGACAGTAAAACACAAATCTTTTCAATTTTTCTGAATAACACACCTAGTTATAGGTTTACGTGCTTTTTTAAGAATGTTCATACATTCAGGTAGAAGATTGAGCTCCTTTGGATTTGGGTGCCAACTTCTCCATGGTTCTGAGTGAGATGATCTGGGTTGAGGGAAAGCTTCTGATTGGAAACTACTAAGAGTTCTAGAAGTGTAGGGAACCATGGCTGATGAGCCCAATGAGGGTGAGAGACATTTGCCTTAGACTCCAAACTACTAGAAACGGAAGAGTGGGAGAGGCGGAAAACCATCCCTGACCAGTTCATCCATAGGGCATTCCCTTTGGATAGTGGGTGTGGGAACCTAGAGGCAAAGGTTGGGTAGTTTGCGTTTTCTGCACTCGCGAATAGATCTCTTTGTGGAAAGCCCCACTTGAGAAAATATGGGAGAAGGACTTGTGGATGGAGTTCCCACTCCTGGACTTGTTGCCGCATCCTACTGAGAAGGTCGGCCAAGTGATTGCCCATCCCTGGGAGGTGTTCTGCCAGCACATGGATGTTGTGATGTATAGCCCAATGCCAAATCGTCTGAGATAGGAGTGATAACTGTAGAGCGCGTGTTACTCCTGTTTTTGGAGGAGGTTGTCATGATGTCCGTCTGGACCAAAACAACCTTTCCTTCCTGGTGAGTTAGAAATGTTTTCAATGTTAGGTGAAACCCCTTGGAGCTCGAGGTAGCAGATGTGGTGACCCTGGTGACTGGTATCCCAGAAACACAGAACTGTGAGATCCTGAAGGTCAGCACCCCACCCTGTAAGGGATGTGTCCACTGTGAGAATGATTTGGGGAACAGGGTCGAGAAATGGCCACCCTTTTGATAAATTTTGTGTGCTTCACCACTGCAGAGAGATATGAGTGCAGCTGTCCAACAACACTATATCCTGTGGCTGACCATGTGATTCAGAAAATCGGCTTGCCAGACAGCCTCAAATGTAGTCGAGCATGTGGTACTATGGCTATTCAAGATGCCATCATGCCAAGAAGTCTTATAACTATTTGGTCTGTTATGTGTCGTTTGGTTTGAAACTGCTATTTCAATGTTTTGAATTCTGGCAACATTTGGGTACACTAACCCTAATTGAGTGTTGAGTATGGCCCCTAGGTATGGTTGAATCTGTAAGGGCTGAAGGTGTGATTTCTGTATGTTGTAAAGTAAATCCCAGTTGATATAGATGTAGAGTATTTTGAGTGTGTTATTGACACAGAAGATGAGTACTGGCTTTGATGACCTCGTCGTCTAGATAGGGGAAGATAAGAATATTTTGTCAGAGCAGAAAAGCTGCTACTACTGCTAGACATTTGGTAAACACTCTTGGTGCAGTAGTGACTCTGAATGGAAGAACTATGAACGTTTTCCAGCTATAACCAATATGAGGTATTTGCGATGAGCTGGGTGAATTGGAATGTGGAAGTAAGCATCCTTTAAGGCTAGTGCTTACACAAAGTCGCCTATTTGAAGTAGTGGAATCACATCTTGAGAGTGAGCATGTGGAAGGGCTCTGATAGGCTGTAGTGATTTAGGGGCCTGAGATCTAATATAGCCCCTAGGGAGCAATCTTTTTGGGGAGTTTGAAAGTAGAGGGAGTAAACTCCTGTACCTTCATGTTGAAGAGGGACAGACTCCATGGCTCCTTTGAGTAAAATAGCCTCTACTTCTTGTTTGAACAGAGTTTGACGTTCTATAGAGAGATTGTGTCTGCGAGGTGGAATGTTTGGAGGTGTGGTTGTGAGCTCTGACAATAACCATGTTGGATAATGTCCAACCCCCATTGATCTGAGGGTATCGGTTTCCAGGTGGGGTTGTAGTAGTCCCCCGACAGGTGTTAAATGGTCAGGGGATAGAGGAGATTGTCACTGCTTGGAGGTGGAGGGGGCAGAGCATGTTGAGGCACCCCTACCTCTATCTTTTGAATATTTTCCTCTGTAATTACCCCTGTAGTAGCCCATGAAGGGGGAAGGTTGCTGTTGCCTGTATGATGAGATAGAGACATCAGGTGGTATTTTTTTGGTGCCCTGTTTGTAGAAAGGACGCCTAAAGAAGCCACAGGGTGAACGGGTTTGTAACACCCCCATTGACTTAGCTACCTTTGTGTCTTTTTTCATTTTCTCCAATTCTTGCCCAACCTGGAGACCAAACAGATGTTCTTAATCAAAAGGTGAATTTAATAATGTTTGTTGCACTTCTACTTTAAAACCAGAGATACGTAGATCAGCATGTCTACGCAACAAAATACCGGTGTTCATCCCTCTGACGGTTGTGTTGGCTGAATCCAAGGCACATTATTGAAATTGTTAGTGATTAGTTTTCCCTCATTCACAATTTCATGGTCCCTTTTTTTATTTTCATAGGGAGATGTTGGAGGAGTTCCTCCATTTCATCCCAGTGTGCCCTGTCATATCTTTCTAACAGGGCTTGAGTGTTAGCGATCCGCCAATGATTGGAGAATTGAGTCAGGGCCTGTTTCCCTGAAGCATTATTAAGTTTAGAGTCCTTATCAGGTATCGGGCATCTGCTGAGAATTAGCTCTCTTTCGAGCATTGGATACAACTAAGGAGTCTGGAGAGAGCTGCCCCTTGATGAAAATAGGGTCTGATGGTGCAGGTTTATTGCTTTTGTCAATCCTGGGTGTGATTATATTTGCACGCACTGGGTCTTTAAAAATGTCCTCAGCATGTCTAAGCATATCTTTAGACCGCACTGTCGAGGCCTGGATTCATCCAGGTCTGCAAGGTGCTCAACCCAATGTCCCTAGGGTTTTAATAATTTATAACACATTATATGCAATTGTTTGCTCTCAAATTTTTATGGAATAAAGAAACAAAAATAATCATGCCAATTCATAAACTGACCTCAAATATTGATCACAATGAACTGAACCAATTTGTAACCGAAAGATTCTTCAAAAACATTCAAACTTATTGGAATATAATCACTTATAATAAGCATGAATTCAAAGTTTATCAAAAACTCTCAACATAAAAAGCCCAATGCATTTCGGGTTTCGTTGAACCCTTCTTCAGGGGTTAATGTACATTTCCATGTTTCGTAAGAATTTTCTTATAGTTCCGTGGCAGGACACTACAATATGAACAATCAAAAAAATCCTTGTGATTTAAATGCTGAAGGTGTTGTAAACGTGTTTTATCTATGTAGAATTTGCACAGGTATACTAGAAAGAAAAGGAACGGAAAGAAGTAGGATATAAGGTGAACCTTAAAGGCCTGTCACGTGATTCATCTGATGCCGACGCTTCATTGTGCTTCCCCAAGAGTGTCAAGAAAGAATTAGTTTCAAACATAAACCCCTATAGCCAGATGCCGAGCATCCAGAAGAGATAAGGTGACGATTTGCCCCCAGACGTGCGTGCTCAATAGCCTCAGTGCCCTGCATCTTTGTAAAAACGCTATATAATGTGACACCCGACCGTATTACCATGGTATACTTACTACGCCAGCAAGTTATACGTTTTTGGCTCTGTAACAAATAGTGTGCATATACGGTCAATGCCAACCCGGCTAGTAATTGCGTTTCCATTTTAAATCTGTGGGCTTATGGATCTTTCCCGCTGCCGTCTATGTTAATGCAGCCTTGGTTGTTTACTCGAATGGTGAATTCGGTGCATGAACTGCAAATGTAAAAAATAAGGGAGTGTAATGCGTTTCTGTACCTCCGTAAAGTACCAATAGCGTAGGCCAGTGTGTGTTTTAAAAATCTTACCCACTACGTATATGGCGTCAGCCTCCTGCTGCCTCATAAACTTAACTACAAGTTTAATACGCGTTGCCTTTCGCGCTACTCCTCCATCAATCGCATATAACTGTACGAGCTGAAGAAGTTAAAAAGGGGAAACCTTCATAATTCTAGCGACCAGCTGACAAGGCGTTTCAAATGCACCTATTCTGAATCTACGAAGCCACCTACCTGCTGAACTCCCGTGTGTGTGTCCGACATAACCAGCCTGTCTCCGGACGTAGCGGTTGCTCCCCCTTGCCTCCTGCAGCTCTGGGTATCGTAGCGCTGCTCTCCTCCACACTGCTGCTAATTTGAATTTAGACATTTCCAAGCGCCTCGCACTGCTGAACATTTATTGTGCCGTGTGTTTGCCTAATAGCGCCTCGTATTGCTGGACAATAATGGCGCCGCATGCTGAGTATTGAATTTAATGGTGGCTGTGTGCTTAACTGTGCCCACGGAAGTATTTTAATTTGCATTAGCTTTATTTTATTTACGTGTGCCCCAATATCGGCGTGTTAGCCTTTGTTTTCTATTTACTGCTTGTTGCCATTTGGTTGTGCCTCCAGCCCGTCCCTCCCCCCACGCTCCCGCCTCCCAGCCGCCCCGCCCACGCTCCGCCACCTCCACCCTCCATTAATGACAGCTGGACAATCGCGCAGCGTTTACGCGCAGCGGTCGCGACCCATGCGCGCGGAAGGTGCGCCAAAGGTAAGCCCGTCTATGCCCGTCCGCGCCTGGACCGCGCCCAGCGCCATACCCCCTGGTCCCCGCCGCTCCCTACCCACTAGAATCACATATGATGCCGCTACTCTCCTCGCCCTCAACCCCGGACGTACACCACTATGCTGCGAAAATACTCCTGGACGTACTCACGGCCCATTCGCTTGCCTCTCCTGCAAGTTCAACTGCTTCAGGACTCTCACCAAATCCACGTCCTCCAATCACAGTTCCGACTCTAACCGCCTAAAGTGCATCCTGCTCAACACCCGCTCGGTCCACAGACACGCAACTGAACTCTGGGACCTACTCGACACTGCGTCACCGGACATCGCCTTCCTTACAGAAACATGGATGAACACATCATCAGCACCCGACATCACCATAGCCATACCGGACACATACAAGATTATCCGGAAAGACCGCACCAATCAAACAGGAGGTGGCATCGCCATCGTCCACAGAAACACCATCAAAATCACAACCAACTCCGATGACAATCTCGCAACCGCCGAACATCTCCACTTTCAGATCCACACCGACTCCAGGACCACACTTAGAGGCACCCTCATCTACAGGCCTCCAGGTACCCGCTCTCAATTCAGCGATGACATCAAGTACTTCGTCAGCCCACACGCCCTCGCCTCCGAGAACTACATTCTTCTAGGAGACCTCAACTACCACCTTGATAACAAACACGACAGCAACACCACCACCCTCCTGGACAACCTGGCCAATCTCCGCCTCAAACAACTTGTGGACACCCCCACCCATGTAGCCGGACACACGCTCAACCCCATCTTCACCTCCAGCAAACACATCTCCTTCCATCACACCACAGCTCTCCATTGGACGGATCACAGCTGTATTCACTTCAGCTACAAAACAACCCTGACCCTTAACCGTCCACAGCCTATCCCTCGGAGAAACTGGAACAAAATCACCTCCGAACAACTCCTCACATCACTCAACCAAAACCCTCCCACCATCTCAATGAACCCAAACCAAGCGGCCATCAACCTCAGGCAATGGATTACCTACAGTGCTGACGAATTAGCACCCCTGAAAAAGCACCAGATGAGATCAGCCAGCAAAAAGGCTCCCTGGTTCAATGACGAACTTAAAACATCCAAGAAGCTATGCCGCACCCTGGAAAAAATATGGAGAAAAAACCCAACCTCCGACAACATGGCCTCCCTCAAGTCAGCCACCCGCAAACACCACCAATTGATTCGATCCGCCAAGAAATCAGCATTCAAGGATCGTCTCGACAACAACTCTCATAACAGCAAAGAACTCTTCAACATCGTTAAAGAATTCACCAACCCCACCGCAGCATCCAACGACATCACTCCCTCTCAAGACCTCTGCGACACGTTATCCTCCTTCTTCTACAACAAAATTGCCGACATCCACAACAGCTTCGAGAATACTCCCAGCGATCTACCTTCCCCTCCCCCCTCAGTTCCTACTCCGCCAACTAACAACCTCAGCGCCTGGAACCCAATCACCACTGAAGACACCATTCGCCTGATGAACTCAATCTACTCTGGCTCGCCCACCGAACCCTGCCCCCACCACATCTTCAACAAAGCGGACTCAGTCATCGCACCCCATCTCCGTGATGTCATCAACTGCTCGTTCAACTCTGCCACCTTCCCAGAAAGCTGGAAACACGCCGAACTCAGCGCCCTTCTAAAGAAACCCACAGCAGACCCTTCTGAACTTAAAAACTACCGACCCATATCCCTCCTCCCTTTCCCGGCCAAAGTCATCGAGAAAGCCGTCAACAGCCAACTCGCTGCCTTCCTCGAATCCAACAACTCCCTTGATCCATCCCAATCCGGGTTTCGAGCCAAACACAGCACCGAAACCGCCCTCATTGCAGCGACCGACGACATCCGAACACTCCTGGACAACGGAGAAACGGTGGCCCTCATCCTACTCGACCTTTCTGCCGCTTTCGACACAGTCTGTCACAGTACCCTTATACATCGCCTCAGCAACATCGGCATACAAGGAAAAGCCTTGGACTGGATCATCTCATTCCTCGCTGGAAGAACTCAAAGAGTCCGACTTCCACCATTCTACTCAAAGGCCACCGAAGTCATCTGCGGCGTACCACAAGGATCATCACTCAGCCCAACCCTCTTCAACGTCTACATGAGTCCTCTCGCTTCCATCGCGCGTCAACACAACCTTAACATCATCTCTTACGCCGACGACACCCAGTTAATCCTTTCCCTCACCAAAGACCCCAACACCGCCAAAACCAACCTTCACGAAGGCATGAAAGAAGTAGCCGAATGGATGAAACATAGCTGCCTTAAACTCAACTCAGACAAAACGGAGGTGCTCATCCTAGGATCTTCCCCCTCAGCCTGGGCCGACTCTTGGTGGCCTTCCGCTCTGGGCGCAGCACCCACACCCACAGACCATGCACGTAACCTTGGCTTCATCCTAGACTCCTCTCTCTCGATGTCCAGACAAGTCAACGCCGTCTCGTCCTCCTGCTTCAACGTACTTCGCATTCTCAAAAAGATCTTCCGCTGGATCCCCCTCGAGACAAGAAAGACTGTCACCCACGCCTTGGTCACGAGTCGACTGGACTATGGTAACACACTATGCGCCGGAATCTCAGCAAAACTACAGAAAAAACTCCAGCGCATCCAAAACGCGTCAGCAAGACTCATATTAGACATCCCTCGCCAAGATCACATCTCCGGACATCTAAAAGACCTTCACTGGCTACCCGTCTACAAAAGAATTACTTTCCGCCTTCTCACCCACGCACACAAAGCCCTCTACAACCTAGGACCCGAATGCCTCAACACCCGACTGTCCTTCTACAAACCCACCCGCCAACTAAGATCGTCCAATCAAGCACTCGCCGCAATCCCGAGCATCCGGAAATCCACCATGGGTGGCAGATCCTTCTCCTTCCTGGCTGCCAAGACCTGGAACTCTCTCCCCACCCACCTCCGCCTTACTCAAAACCACATCTCCTTCAGAAAATAACTCAAAACCTGGCTATTCGACAAATATTGAACCCTTCCCCCAGCGCCTTGAGACCCTCTGGGTGAGTAGTGCGCTATACAAATGCTCGAACTTGAACTTGAACTTGACATGCCCCAACTTCCGCCCGAAAGCTACTTCCGGAGTAAACATCCGATGAGCGCCTCGTCTCCGTTTTTAAAGGACTCTGTTTCAATAAACTTTTAGGTCATCGCGATGTGCTTATACCTAATATCCTAAACGTGATTTGAAACCCCGCAAATGAGTAACGAGTCCATGAGGCATATGCAATTCTCAAAGTTAATCCTTAATTTATATGTGGGAATAGAAATTCGAATGTAAGAAAAAAGGAGAAGAATTCGGAAAATATAAGTGTCTTATGTGCAAATAACGTATTTGAATTCTGCATTATGTCCACCAGCATCATTAATTATGCTTCATAAACAACATTCATATCAATGGTCCTAGACTAAACCACAGGTATTAATATTTACAAAAGATTCCTGACGTGGTAAAATACATACTACAAAAAGCAAAAGCATAATTATGCTTCATAAACAACATTCGTGTCAATGGTCCTAGACTAAACCATAGGTGTCAATATTTACAAGAGATTCCTGACGTGGTAAAATACATACTACAAAAAGCATAACATTTCATATTGATCATTTAATCCCCCAGGATTCATTGTACCAAGGTACTTGATGCAAAAGGTTTCTCTGCATGATAGCTGTCTGGTGATCTATGCCACTAGTAGGGTCAACTTTTTCTAAAATGGTAAATCTGATTTAGGGGATGTTGTGTGTCGCCTGTAACCAATGTGTTGCTAGACTAGAAGACAAATGACGGTTGCGGATTGTACTTTTGTGTTCAAACATTCGTGCTTTAACCTTCCTGATGGTTCTCCCTACGTATACTGGTCCGCATGGACATCGTATTGCATAAATTACCCCTGCTGTATTACAATCAGAGTTGTGTTTAAGTCTAATCTGCTGACCTGTCTTGGGGTGTGCAAATCCATTCCCAACTATTACGTTGCTGCATTGTCCACAGTTGTGGCATTTACTCATACCTTTGTACCTAGAGTTGAGTGTAATGCGTTTGTTCTTTAGTATTTCCCTCAGATTCTTTGAGCGCGTGTGTGCAAAGATCGGTGTGTCCACGAACAGGTTTTTGAAGTCTGGTTCATGCGTTATCATCTCCCAACGATGTTGGATGATCTTTTTAATCGGAACTGCCTGTGCCGATTGTTTCAAGACGAATACCATGCGTTTGTTGGGTGATTTTTGTGATTTCTTCAGGAGATTTGTTCGTTCTAATTGTGCTACAGTATGCTGAGCTGTTTCCAATGCCGTATCGGGATAGTATCGTTCTTTGTATCGCTCAATTTGTTGTTCGATAAGTTCTTTTCATTGTGTTTCGTCTGAGGAAATTCTTTTGATTCGAATTGACTGTGACACCGGTAAATGATGTTTTAACGCTCTTGGGTGTGCACTTAAGTAATAAAGAGCACTGTTGACATTGGTCGGTTTCCGAAATACTGTAGTCGATAATCCTTGGGGGTATTTATATATTTCAATATCTAGAAATTGGATTCGGTCCAGCTGTATGTTATGGGTGAATTTTATCCTGGGATTCTTTGAGTTGACGTTGTGTATGCATTCCTCCAGGTATACCCTGCTCCCATTCCAGATTACTAGGATGTCATCAATGAATCTTACGTATAATAGTATGTGATCACTCCATCTTTGGTTCTTCAATATGTGCTGTTCTTCAAAGTATGCCATAAAGGTATTCGCATATGAAGGGGCCCCGGGGAAGCCCATCGATGTGCCAGTTCTTTGTAGGTAGTATTGTTTTTTCCAGGAAAAGTAACTATTGTAGAGGGAGAAGTGTAACAGTTCCCACAGTAGTACGCCAAAGTCTTGATCTATGTCCGAGTTCAACAGTCTCCACTCCATGGCTTCCAATCCTTCCATGTGGCAATTGAAGTATATAGCGCCACCACGTCTATAGTACAAAATAGTGTATCTTCATGAACATGATGACTTACGCCTTCAAGTTTGAGGAGACAATCAGTGGTGACCTTTATATATGTTACCCAATCCTGTACTAATGGTTGCAGGTGACGATCAATGAAGCGTCCGATGGGTTCTTGTATTGATCCACATCCTGCCACGATGGGACAAAAAGGTGGGTCTGACGCATGTTTATGAATTTTTGGTAACATGTAGATCTGACTCCTTTAAAACGGAGACGAGGCGCTCATCGGATGTTTACTCCGGAAGCAGCTATCGGGCGGAAGTTGGGGCACGTCGGACGCACACACGGGAGTTCAGCAGGTACGCGGCTTCCTAGATTCAGAATAGGTACGTTTGAAACGCCTTGTCAGTTGGTCGCTAGAATTATGAAGGTTCCCCTTTTTAACTTTTCAGCTCGTACTGTTATATGCGATTGATGGAGGAGTAGCGCGGAAGGCGACGCGTATTAAACTTGGAGTTAAGTTTATGAGGCAGCAGGAGGCTGACGCCATATACGTAGTGGGTAAGATTTTTTAAGCACACACTGGCCTATGCTATTGGTACTTTACGGGGGCACAGAAACGCATTACACTTCCTTACTTTTTACATTTGCAGTTCATGCACCGAATTCACCGTTCGAGTAAACAACCAAGGCTGCATTAACATAGATGGCAGCGGGTAAGATCCAAAAGCCCACAGATTTAAAATGGAAGCGCGATTACTAGCCGGGTTGGCAGTAACCGTATATACGCACTGTTTGTTACAGAGCCAAAAACGTACAACTTGCTGTCGTAGTAAGTATACCATGGTAATAAGGTCGGGTGTCACATTATATGGCATTTTCACAAAGATGCAGGGCACTGAGACTATTGAGTACGCACGTTTGGGGGCAAATCGTCACCTTACTTCTTCGGGATGCTCGGCATCTGACTATCGGGGTTTATGTTTGAAACTAATTCTTTCAGGACACTCTTGGGGAGGCACAATGAAGCGTCGGCATCAGATAAATCACATGACAGGCCTATAAGGTTCACCTTATATCCTACTTCTTTACGTTCCTTTTCTTTCTAGTATACATGTGCAAATTCTACATAGCTAAAACATGTTTACAACACCTTCCGCATTTAAATCACAAGGAATTTTTTTGATTGTTTATATTGTAGTGTCTTGCCACGGAACTATAAGAAAATTCTTATGAAACATGGAAATGTACATTAACCCCTGAAGAAGGGTTCAACTAAACCCGAAATGCATTGGGCTTTTTATGTTGAGAGTTTTTGATAAACTTTGAATTCATGCTTATTATATGTGATAATATTCCAATAAGTTTAGAATGTTTTTGAAGAATCTTTCGTTTACAAATTGGTTCAGTTCATTGTGATCAATATTTGAGGTCAGTTTATGAATTGGCATGATTATTTTTGTTTCTTTATTCCATATATATTCGAGAGCAAACAATTGCAAATAATGTGCTATACATTATTGAAATCCTAGGGACATTGGGTTGAGCACCTTGCTGACCAGGATGAATCCAGGCCTCGACAGTGCGGTATTCAGATAGGGTGTTAGGCAAAACCCCCAGCAGGGTTGCTCCCTTATTTGTTTAAACCAGGTTTTACATTTGATTATCATTTAGAAATAAAGGTGTGTAGGTTTTACACTTACAGCGCTAAGCATATCTTTAAGCATAGGCAGGTATTGACATGCTCTATGGGTATTAGATTATGTTTCAAAGAGAAAATCATCTCCAACAGGGTCTTTGTGTAGGGGAACCTGATGATAATCTGCTGCCCTAGTGATGAGGTACTGAAAAGATGAACTATCATCAGGGGGTGATGGTCTAGCTGGGTAGAGATCGGGATCGGTATCACCCAGGGGATCAACATCATAATTATCCCAGGATCTGAGGGTTGTGGCTCTGAATCCTATCCTCCCCCTGGTCATCAGTAGGACACTGTGGAGACCCTTGTGGTGTAAAATCATCTGCGTCACCTTGTGAATCATGTGGTGAAGGTGGTGGTGGAGGAGAAGGAGGAGGATGCAAGGAATTTGTTGCAATGTCCTTCTTTTTAGCAGGCACTGGGAGATCTATGGGCTTTTTAAAAGAAAGGTGGTGCTTAGATCACTGGGACGCAGAGTGTAGTGGGTGGGTTAAATATGGACAGTTTAAGCCTGTATGATTAGCTTTTTCTGCTTCGGATCGAGCCGCTCCTGCACGACTTGGAGGTCGATTCTGGACACAACTTTGAAGTGGGATCCAAAGTTTTCAGTGCTGAGGCAGGCTTCTTTTTCAGCTCCGAAGTATTTGGAGTCAAAGGTAGGGGTACCGGCTTGATCGAACCGAAGAACCAGATGGTCAACTTGGTGGCGAGTCCATTTGGCTCCTGTTATTTTGGCTTGGCTTTTAGTACTGAGCCATAGGGTGATGCGTCTGAATCAGGGGATTAGTGCCTACCATGGCCTATTGGCAGTGGTGGCCCGGGAGCCAAAGTATCGGTCAAAACAGATACATTTTTTGGAAGCAGGGGCCAAAGGAAGATACTGTATTTGAAGTCCAGAGTCGAGGTCGGAATCGGAAGCAGAACCTGATCGGGAATCATGGATGGGAAAGGCCTCCGCCTCTGTAGCAGAGGCCTCATGAAGCTCTTGCTGTTCCTGCTCAACATCTTGACCGAAGATGTTTGGTGTCTCTTCGATTTCTCAGTGCTGCATTTCTCTGAAACGTGCCTGACGGTCCTGTAATGATTTTTTGGATCGAAAAGATCTACATGCCTCACAGTCCGTCTTATGATGATCAGGAGACAGACATAGGTTGCAAACCTAGTGGAGGTCAGTTCTCGGGTTCTTCGTGTGGCAGCGGTGAGCATAATCAGAATAGAGCTTGTTCCATTTGCAGGGCATTCTCAATGGAAGCTGCGTGAAACAAAAAGTAGGCCCAAAGTCTGTATTAGGAATACGTTGAATCGACAGGTGAAAATGGTTTGATTTTCCGGACGCAAGGAGGGAAAACGTGACCAAAACAATAAGTGATGAGTGTAGAAATGAACAGCGACCCGAAAGGACTGAAAACGGTCTTGAACCTTAAGTGCTTCAAAATATGTCCGAACCTGACATTGTAAAGAAAACAATCTAACAGTGCCCATGCACATTATCACCAAGAGGAGCAGTCACTTTGTCTCGAGACTTGAAGAAAAACAACTTGCACACATGTTGACCCAACACTAGATGGAGGAAGTATGCAGAGCATGTGTATCTACAGCCACACATGCCTCGAACTTAATGCTCTCATGAACAGTTTTCGTATATCATAAATGCCAATACTTTTTTTTTTTAAATGAGGTCCCACCAATGTTTCATACATTATAAATTGTTTCACCAGCTGTATTACAAATTTGTTAGAATACACTGGATAGATAATAATGTCCAAGATACGTTTACAAGCAATAATTATGCTCTAGCTGACTTTCACCATTTGGCCTAGCACTGCACTCTCTTACATACAATTATGTCTAGCAGACATTCAAGAACTCACTCATAAACTTGGCGCAGTGCCATATCACCCACTGATTCCTTCTTAGATGGCCCTCACAGTTGGTACCTCACATCTGCTCCTGCATATGTCATATAAATAAAAATGTGTTCACCAATTGTAGTACATGGATGTAAAGGACTCGAGGGGCGTGGCTAGCAGCCGATGGACACGGTCGCAGCCTAGCGAGGCTCCCGACCCTCAGCCCTGTAATCCGCCTTTAATCCTGAATTAGACCCGGGATCCCCGTGGAAATCGGGTTGATCCCGGCGCCAACCCACAGGTCTGTTCCGACTGGGAAAGTGCGCCGCTACTCCGAATATAACGGACGCTGAGGGGTGCGAGGTGCCCGAGACGGCTGGGGACAAGATGGCGGCTCCCTGCATCGCAGCCACTGCGGAGTAGCGAAGTGCCCGCCCCGGAGGTCCTGCGGCCACAGCGTGGGGCACCGTGGAGTACGGGACTGGTGGAGAGCGGCGGCGGCGGCCCCCTGGAGCAGCGGCAGATCCTGCGGTCAGCGCGAGGTCCGCCCGGGAGTGGGATTCTGGCGGAGCTCCGCCCACAACCGCGAGGGGGCTTACTCGAGGCCCCGGCTTTGAGGCCTGCGATCCCTGTGGGCGCTACTGAGTCCTACACCGGCGACATACCCCCGGATGCGGCCGTGCCACAACAGGCCTGCTTTGGGACAGCCATATAGGACCACCGTGAGTTGAGGCTGCCCGGAGGGCGTACCTCCTTGCTCAGAGGGGACGCATTGTGGCCCAACGACGGGGCCTGTGACTTGCTTGGGCGGCGGCCCCACCCGGACCGGCCGTGCAGGGTGAATCTGTCTCCGCGACGGAGGGGCATTGAATCGGCCCTAGATCCGTGGGAGGCGGGGAACCGGGACCGGAGGGAGGAATACGCCCGCTGGGGCCCTGTGTATCCTACACTCTCCACCCCACCTCTGGCCCCCGGTGGTGATCCCTGCGTGGAGGGTGGCTCCGGGTCATTGGCACGGCTATAACGCTGAGAGGAGCTCCACGGAGTGCTGCCCGGCGGGCGGGGCCGGCTGGTGGACCCCAGTGCGGACCCCTGGCGCCTGGTTACCGAGGGAAGCGGATAGGCCCTGGCGGATCACTGGCGCCATTCTTGATCTCGGCCACACGACCCCCAAAGACCCGGCTCACCGCCCGACGACGGCTGGTAGCGAGACTATATTAAGGCTAACAGCGGACTACTGCGGGAGACGTCGTTGACGCCGGACCGCCCGGAGGGTCCTGTATTGCTGGGAAGTGCAAGATGGGAAAACCTAGAGGACCCAAAGGGGACGGGAGCCCAGCCACGGAAGCGCCAGACGACTCCCCGCAACCCCCCACGGAGCTCCAGCTGATGCAGGACCGGATTCTAGACGCCATTGCTGCCACGAAGGAGGCCCTACAACACGATATTGGTCAAGTAGCGACGGGGCTGGGGCACCTGCGCGCAGATCATGCGAAGCTACAAGACAGGGTCAAGGCCACAGAAGTTGCCTTACAAGATGTCGTGCCGGCCCACAAATCGATGGAGGGACGACTTACGGAAGCGATGGAGCGGATACAGGCCCTGGAGAAGAGAGCGGAGGACGCTGAAAACCGCAGTCGGCGGAATAACGTACGCCTGGTTGGCCTGCCGGAAAAAAAAGAAGGCACGGACATGGTGGGCTACCTGACTGACTGGTTCAAAACCGTGGTTGCCCCGGAGGGCTTATCTCCCTTCTTCACACTTGAGCGGGCCCACCGCGTGCCTTCCCGACCCCCACGCCAGGGTCTCCCGCCGCGACCGGTGGTCATCAAATTGCTCCATTATAAGGATAGAGACTGGCTCCTTCAGCGGGCCAGGGAAGCGGGCCCATTTCAGGTGGACAATAGTAACGTCACGCTATTCCCGGACTATACGTTTGAGACCCAAAAACAACGAGCCTCCTTCCTAACCATCAAAAAGGAGCTACGTACCGAGGGTCTGCAATACTCCCTGCTGTTCCCGGCCAAGCTACGGGTGATAGTCGACGACAAGGCGTTGTTCTTTGAGTCTCCGGCGGATGCCTGGGCCTGGTGGGACACCTACAAGGCGGGCACGGATGGGGCTCGCTTTCGAGCCGAAGAGGAGCGCCAGAATCATGCGGTCAGGCGATCGAGAAGACTCCGGGGGCGCAACCGGGGATCCAAGAAGCCTTCTACATCGCAAACTGAAGAAGAACGGAGAGCTGCGTTGCAGGCGGTTAAAGAGGTGTCGGGAACGGCGCCGGTCCACTCGGCAAGAGATTCAGCCTCAGAGGCCCTGGCCACGGGATCGGACACTGACTTCTCGGGGCTGGAGGGGGCTAGGGGCCCGAAGGTCACCCCCCAGACATCGGGGGAAATCGTTGAACCCTAACAGCTGTCCGCGGCCTCTGAGAGAAGAGGACCTGGAGGCAGCGCCCCCCCATGGATATTGGAACAGACTAATGTGAGACTTTTCTTTTATAAGTCGCATTGAGTATTGTGGGGCAGAGGGACCTGGGACCGAGGCTTGAGAGGTTCAGTAGCCAGCTCACGCACCACAGGGCCCATAAGGCCTCCGTGGTGATTACTACGGACTACTAGTTTACGTGAGCACGTTTGCTCACTAGTTTGGATGGGTGCCTCAGCTTCGCAGTTGAGTCCTGTTCTGGGGGAGGGGGGACCTGGAGTAGTTGGGGTGACTCGAGGTGCACTTGGGGTTGGGAAGTTGGGCGGGGGGGTGGGGATGGGTGGTGGTGGGAAAATGTCTGGTGTCTGGAAGCGAAAGTTTACTGATTTGACCTGCACTGACTGGGGTGATGGCTGACATGGGCTCGTTGAAGTGTGTGTCCTGGAATGTGCGGGGCCTAAATTCCATGACTAAGAGACACAAGGTACACGCCTACCTGGTTCGCAGGGGGATACACATTGCCTTCCTCCAAGAGACCCACTTAACTAAAGCGGAGGGCACCGCACTGCAGAGGAGATGGAGGGGGCACTTATTCCACACCACGTACTCGGCGTTTGCCAGGGGCACACTTCTTTGGATCCGGGCGGGGGTTCCCTTTCAAGTTACTAGGCACACAGTAGACCCGGAAGGGAGGTATGTGGCGGTTGAGGGTTTGCTCCGGGGGCGTCAGTTGACACTTTGCAGCGCCTATGCGCCAAATGTAGAGCAGGCATCGTACTTCAACAGACTGACCAAACAACTAGCCTCCTATTTAACGGGTTCAGTACTATTGGGGGGGGATCTCAACTCCGTGGCGGATGCCACTCTCGATAGGTCGCACCCGCCTCTACACGCATCCCCAGTTCACAGACTAGCAAAACACAGATCAAACTGGCAGGGGCTGTGGGACCTGACGGATGCATGGCGCGCCCAACACCCAACTGAAAGGGATTACTCCTTCTATTCAGGTATGCACGACCTCCACGTGCGCATTGACGCGTTCCTCTGCTCCCAGTCGGTGTTGCCAATGGTTGCCCGAACTGAATATCTAGCACGCACGATCTCGGACCACAACCCCCTACTTCTTACCTTTGCCTGGATGAACGTGGTTTCACCAATTCCAACGTGGCGGCTTCATCCGGACACTCTAGACGATCCGCCGTTCAGCGGAGCGTTGGAAGATAGAATCACCCACTACTTTGCCGAAAATGAGGGGACTGCCTCTTCCAGGGCAGTGGAATGGGACGCGCTCAAGGTGGTGGTAAGGGGGCATTGTATAGGGAAGTTCGCGGGTGTGCGGCGAACACTGGCAGAAGATGTGGACAAGGCCGAGCAAGCCTTGCGAGAGGTGGAGAAACAACGGCCCAACCACCCCGACATGCAGGATAGAGTATGCTCGGCACGGGAAGCGCTGGCGGTAGAGGTGGAGCGCCTTCGCTGTTTTGATCACAAAACATACTTAACCAAAGCGCTCGCTGAGGGAGATAAGACAGGGACGCTCCTAGCCTGGTTAGCAAACCCCAATAGGGGTGCTGCCCCAATATTGTCCCTGATTGATGCGAACGGTACCGAGTGTAACACCCAGCCGGACATTTTACAATGCTTTAAAGCGTACTACGAGCGACTGTATAGGGGAGGCCCAGCGGACCGAACCGAGGTGTTGGAGGACTTGTTGTCTGAGATACACTTGCCGTGCCTAGATCCGGACCAAGCGGAAGCCCTCGGGGGCCCGATTGACTTAGCGGAAATTAGGGGGGCCATAAAGAAGATGGCGCGCAGGAAAACACCGGGAGTGGACGGCCTGCCCATCGAGTTCTACGGTAAATATATTGATATCCTAGCCCCACGGCTCCAAATCATATATAACGAGGCGAAAGAGAGGGGGGGATTACCCTGTTCGATGCGCGAGGCGCTCATGATCCCCTTGCTCAAGCCGCATAGGACCAGCTCTGACCCGGCATCGTACAGACCACTGTCGATGCTCACGACGGATTATAAAATCTTGAGCACTATACTAGCCACCAGGCTGATGGCCCATATGCAAGACTTGATTCACAAGGATCAGTCGGGCTTTATCCCCACTAGGAATACGTCTCATAACATCCGTAGGTTGCTGAGGCTCGTAGCGAACCCCCCTCCGACCGCCAGAGCCCCGGTGGTGATGGCGATCGACATAGAAAAAGCCTTCGACAGCCTGGAATGGAGCTACTTGTACAGAGTGCTGCGAAGCTTCGGCATTGGGGATGAGTACGTGCGGTGGACGGAAGTGCTATATGCGTCAGCGGGCGCTAGGGTGCGAGTAGGGGCGTTGATATCGGATAAATATGCAGTGCTTAGGGGCACTAGACAAGGGTGTGCACTCTCTCCCTTGCTGTTCGCCCTCGCAATAGAGCCTCTAGCAGCACTGGCTAGGAAAGGTGACTCCTACCAAGGACTGGAGGTGGACGGGATTCGTCATTACATATCATTATATGCGGACGACCTCCTACTGTTCCTGGAGAATGCCGAAGAGGCAGTGGTGGGGGCAGAAGACCTGCTGGCGCGTTTCGGGGATGTATCGGGCCTGAAGGTGAACTGGGCGAAGACTTGCCTCTTTCCCCTCCGGAAAGCGGAGAGGTGCCCCATGACCCGTCCCGAACCCCGCTGGGAGCCGGCCTGTTTGCCCTACCTAGGGGTGTACATCTATCACGAACCCACAGACCTGCTGGAGGGCAATATAAACTGTTGCATCCGAGCGCTGCAGGGTAACATGCTTTTCTGGGCCACCCTCCCTCTGTCAATGACAGGCCGTGTCTCGCTGCTTAAAATGATCGCCCTGCCGCGGTTACTGTACTTCTTTCGAACCTTGCCAGTGTGGATTCCAAGTGCCGTATTTCGACGGCTAAAATCCCAAGTAGTGTCCTTTCTGTGGGGAGCTGGCAGGCGGAGAATAGCCTTGGCAACCCTGACCCGCCCGAAGAACGAGGGCGGACTCGCGGTCCCTGATTTCGAGTATTATTATTTGGCCGCCCAGCTGCAATTCCTTACACAGGAAGTGGCAAGGGTATACCGAGGCCCGGAGCAGGAGAGGGACACTGGCACCCCTCGCCATGTGCTGGCGTACATCACCCTGCAGCAGAAGCTAGCACTCAGAGACTTATCTCAAGAGGAGCGGACTTTGAGGCTCTGCTGGAACCGCGTGCAAAAGCGCGCTGGCACCGGACACCCGTACGCACCCGAAATTCCACTGGGTATGCTCACGGCGGCGACTGGTCGAGCCTCCAGAGCTGGGAGGAGGCTGGCTTACAGATGGTGGGAGACCTCTTCACTGACGGGGTGCTCGCGCCGTACCAATCCTTGCAGGAGCAGTTCGACCTTCCGAGAGGTGGCTATCTACTGCACGCAGCTGTGGTACGAGGGATCCAAGCGCACTGGGGCGAGGGACTGTGTGAACCCACGACGTCGCCACCATGTCAATATGTGATGATGGCCGCAGGCACGGTCAAGGCAGTCACGTGCCTGCACTCCAGAATACTCGAGAGCACCTTACGACCCCTTACGCGCTTAAAAACCCAATGGGAGACTGATCTGCAGAGGGAGATCCCGGATACGACGTGGGCCCAGTTGGTTCAGAGGCCCAGGAAGAGTACCAGGAACGCTCGGTTCCAGTTAATACAGCTATACATCCTTCATAGGGCTTACCTTACTCCGCACAAAATAGCGCAATACTTTGGAGCAGAGGACGCAGCGTGTCCTAGATGCGCACGGTTGGACGCAGACCTACTGCACATGCTGAGGGACTGCCCGCACCTACAGGACTTCTGGAAGGAAGTGGGCGATACCATGAACGCGGTCACAGAGAGGGAGCTACACTACGATAGCGCAACTACACTCCTACACTGGTTTCCGCACACACGTAAGAATAAACTGACTAGCAAATTTATAGACATGGGCCTACTCCTTGCGAAGAGGGAACTCACTAGGGGATGGAAAGCGAAGGCAGCACCGACACATAGGAAATGGCTGACTGAGTTCCAGAAATGGGCGGCGGCGGAGAGCACGATCAGGTATCAACTGGCTCGACGAGGGCCTGACGAGAAGGCCCAGGCAGCGGCGCTAGCTTGGGAAACTCTAGTCCAGGCACTTAGGGATAGCACGGTAGAGAGCGAGGAAGAGGAAGAGGCGGAGGACCCTGGGGAACCTGGGGTGGCAGTGCCCACCATAGCTCCCACCATGGACACACACACTCCTTAGACATTTCCAGAATCCGCGGGTCACCAACACGCTCCAGCATGCGACAACCTAGACACGAGACACCATTGACCACCGTGGGTGGGGGGCGGGTGCGGAAGGGAAGGAGGGGGGTTGCAACATTCCACTGACACCGACCTAACAGTTTGAACAGACCGGATGCTGGCAGGGGGGGGTTGGTGGAGGGGGGAAAGTAAAGTTAAAAGCAGACAGCGGTTGATCATCAGATAAGCTATTGAGTAGTGATGAAGGGGAAGCACTTGGTGTGACAACTACCACCCAGCCCCAAAACTACGAGTCACGATGATGTGGGAACTTGTATTGCAGAGACTTTGATATTTTGAGATCCCGCATGTACTTAAACGAGAAATAACTGTAATGCTTGACTTATTTTCTGCAATAAAAATTGTTTTACAAAAAAAAATGGATGTAAAGGACTCCATACGATGCATTAATTCAATCGACCCGCATATAAGAATATATTTACCAAATTTATTACGAGCTTGTTACGCGAATATTTGCATGTGTGGCGCATTTGTCTTATCAACATTTTCCACCAACAGTGCCATACATATGAGCAGTCTCATTGCCGAGTAATGTTTAAAGCGATTGCACACACAACGCAACACAGCTGTATTTAAGTTTTTAAGTCTTCATTAATAAACCTATTTTCTAAAAACGTCAAAAAGTTAAAAGAATGCAAAATACATTTCAAGTAGGGCTTGTCAAAAAATGTAGTTAGCCTAAAACTTTCTAGTATAGACTTACCATGGGGGTGTGAGGAAAGTCTCTGAAACCCAATTCTGCATACCTGATTGCAGAACTGGGCAGGAACCTGATGATACAGTGTGGAAATTACACTTTTTTGTCTTTTTAAGGTGATGTAATCTTTTCTGGATTGGTAGATGATCTTTAGGAGAGGATTTTGTATTTGCTCCATCTACAAAACAAAATGTTTTAGTAAAATGATCAACACTTTAAACCATTTTGATTTACTATGGGACACAAACATACGGGAAGTACATCAACAAGTAAACACCTGTATTTTCACATCATAGAAATGTACAAAGTCGTCTCCGTCTTAAAAGTTAAAACTGTTGCCAAATCAAGTGGAAAATACGCTGCAAACACAACACACACACCTTGATGCTCCCCCACCCCAACTTATATTTCAAAAGTGGCAAGAAAGTTATAAAGATCCCTGCCAAATACACCCCAGCTCAAGAGGCTAAGAGGGCACTTACTCACCTCCAACAGCCCGGAAGAAATATGCTGTGGGAAAGCCTAAACAGTCTGTAATGATAAGGCCATCGCTGTGACGGGCAAAATGACAATATGCTCTTGAAACAAGCACAAGAGTCTTCAAAGACCTATCCTTCAGATTGCCGCCCCCCTGGGGGGGTGCTGGGGAAAAGGACGGCGAGCACCTGAAAGAGGTCCGAGAGACACGTAGTATCATCGCTAATAGTTACCTTGATCATGCAAGTTACATGCTCATACATGACACGGTCCAGGGCTAGACAGCGCCCGTCCCGAAAATAGTGCCGCCTGGGGCAGATCGCCCCCACCTAACTACGCTGCTGAAGGAAAAGCAAACGGAAACCCAAAACTTACATCAGTTCTACATACCCGTCACGCCACCAAAGCTGACTCTAACCCGAGCTGCTTTGTCGGGTTGTAGACAGCAGGCACATTCTCTCTGTCTCCTTGAGAGTACAAATTGAGGGTGCTGAGGCCAATCCTGACGCTGTGAGAGCAGCATCTGGATTGGCTGCAGTGCAGTCTAGGAGCCTGTGCCTGTAGTAGAGACAGAAGAGCGGTAATGGGGAGGGATTCAGGTACTTAAAAAACAAATGGTATTGTTCCCCTCCTGCCTGCAACTTCGCCCAGACACCAGCACCCGACTAAGTGATTTGGACAGGCAGAGATTTGGGGGGTGGGGGTAGGGACAGGTATCGCTAGAGCAGTGCCTAATTTGTAAAAAAAATTAGTAGCATGGCCCTTCATGGGGGCCCCTGCAGCTTGCACCACCCATTGCCCCACCAGTGCTGCCAGTGACAGTACCAGCACAACTAATAACCCTCTCACTTCTACAAGCGTGAAAATTCTGAATATGCCAGGCCACCCAAAGGTATACGAATGACACTAGTGGCAGACATTATCCGTTTTTAATATATGTTCAACTATTAAACACTGTTTGCTTATCTCAAAATTTGATAAACAGCACCACCACTGTCAGAGAATAAAGTGTGGTGCAGTGCACCGGAAATCTCCGGCTCAAATTAAGCACTTTGTTAGACAAGAATGAATGACGGGCAGAGGGGAGAAACAGGGATGGTGAGGTGGGGGTGGAGGAGGAGGAGCAGACAGGCAGGGAAACAGGGAGAATGAGGCATACAGATATGGGGAGAGGGACAGAGATGGGGAGAGACAGAGGGAGGTTGAAAGACAGACATTAGAAAAGACAAGCAAAGAGGGGCAGACTGGCGGAGAGAGGCAAACAGTGGAATCAGATAAAGTCGGATAGAGGTGGAAGATATATACCGGGGATATGTACAGATAAACTGAGCGGGAGAGGCTGGCAGAGTAGATAAAGACAGACAGGTGGAAGACAGAAAGAGTGGGCAGAGTGGAGGCAAAGAGAGTGAAGCGAATGACAGACAGAGGGGAAGAGGCAGATAGAGATTACGAAGTCAGGTTTAAGTTCAAGTAGGGAGATAGAAAAAAAAGGCAGATAGAAAGACTAAAGAAGAACTCAGGCAGAAACAGGGAGAGAAAAATAAAAAGTGTTAAAGAAAGTAAGACAGGCTGTAGAGGATACACAGACAAAGAAAGGTAGAGAAAAGACAGCGAGGGATAGAGGCAGTCAGCTATGGGGAGAGATAGATGGAGGGAGAGAAACACGATGGTGCAGATGGGGCAACACATGCAGACAGGGAGAATGGTGGAGTGGACAGGCAGAAAGACAGACAAAGAAGACTGACAGTGCGAATGAGAATGAAAGACAGAAAGAGATAAACACATTTAGAGGAAAAGAGATGGACAGAAAGACAATCAGAGACAGTGACAGACAGAACTAGAGAGGGGGAGAGAGGCAGAAAGGAAGTCAGAAACAAAGCGGCAGTAACAAAGACAGATAGGGAGTCAGACAGGTGGAAAGTAAGCAGACAGAGGGAAAGAGATAGGCAGGTACTTATATCAGCGGAGATGGCAGACAGGCAGTCAACAGTAGAAGAAGAAGAAGAAAGGTAACTAAGAAAAAATACAAACAGTGAGACAGAGATGAAAGATAGACAGATAGGGGGGAAACGGAGAAGCATCGAGGTGGGCTGGCATCAAGACAGTAAAAGATAGCTTGGGACAGATGTCAAGGGATAGGCAGTTGGGAAATGATGCTGTCAGGAGAGATACACATACTTGCCAACCATACTGATTTAGGAGGTATGCCACTGCCCTCAATTCAACTACAGCCTGCTTGCTTGTTGGAGCCATTTTATATAGCTTTTGGGGAATCTGTATATTACACCCCAACGAAGGCGGAACAGGCTGCCAGTGCCAAGAAAAGAAAATGATTTGCAAGCTTCGGAATATAGGGCATGGGAATGTAAGCAGAATGACCGGGGTTACTGATTGATAAAATCACACCACTTTGATATGCTTGTGGGTGATTTGTATTAATGAGACCAGTGTTGGCGCTGTTTTAAAAAAAGCCAATCTTTTAATCCTCGTAATATTCTCTGGTCTAGATGATTGCACTGCCATTCATTCTGATCGTGGTCCAGGATCACGTGATGATGTCATTTTGGGCCTACAATCTTATAAACATCCATTAATTTACCTCCATGATCTTCGGAATCCAGTTTGCCCCTGCCCTCGCGCTCCTTTCATACACACCCTAAAATTTCCCCAGCTTTGACCTCCGGTTCCGACGTTCTGCTTCCTGCAGTGATCCCACCCCTTCTGTTTCCTGGGAGACAATGATGAAAGCCACAGCCTATCAGGGCAATGCTTCAGATCATGATGGTAGGCATGCGCGTCAATGTGACGTGCGGTGCTGCTGCACAGCGCAGTGCTTGCACTTCAAACGGGCGGGCGGCCGCGCTGCACTGACCTGTTGCTGCGGCCTTTATATTTTATTTGGGTACACTGACTGACAGTAGTGTCAGTGAGTGTCCCCCCAAAAATTATAAAGGTCGCCGCAACGGGCTAGAGCAGCGCGGCTGCCGCCCTCACAATAGTGCCACCTGGGACGGAACGCCCCCCCCGCCCTGCCCCCCTTCCCCCTCGCCCCCCCCCCCCCCCCCTAGCTACGCCGCTGACCATGCTGCATAATGTGAAATATGCAGAGCGTGGGCATTTTATAGTGAGACATTCTGCAGACAGGATACATTTTTTTTTTTATTTCAAATCGTTTTTGGGTTTCGCCTGTCGAAGGCTGCGCTCTGCGCAGCTTTTCAGCACAGGCGAAATCCTTTGATGCTAATAAGGACTTCAGGAACGTCCCCGAGCTCCCATTGGCTAGCTCCATAAATGGAGGCTAGCCATTGGGAGCCGGATCTGTCCGTCAAGGCCGGACCAGATTCGGGGGCGTTCCCGCGATTTTTTCCCTCTCCACCCACTTCTGTTCGTCATCGCGGCGGTGGGTGTGTGTTATTTTTTTTTTCGAGTCGCCATTTTTTCTTCATTTTACATGCGTCTGTTGTTGGAGTTAGTTCAAGATTCGAGTTCCCACGAAGCGATCAGGGATCAGGTAAGGAGTATTTTGTTTATAAATGTGTTTTCACTTTGTAAGTTTAGGTATTTTGTTCTGTGCCGGTTCCCGCCCCCATCCCGCTGTCCTGTGCCCGTTCGCGCCCCCTCCCGCTGTCCTTGTGTCCGTTCCGCCCCCCTCCCCGTGTGCCCGTTCCCGCCCCCCCCGCTGTCCTTGTGTCCGTTCCACCCCCCTCCCCGTGTGCCCGTTCCCGCCCCCCCTCCCCTTTCACTCTCCGTTGCTTGTTGTATTTATTGTGCATATTACCCCCATTTGCATACGAGTCTTGCTGGCTGACCCATCACGTGGTTCAGCGCAGCGTTTCAGAAACCAACACGAGAAGGAATATGGAGTAAGGTTGTTAGACGCATCTGTTCTTACAAAATGATTCACATACTTGACATGCCAAGCTCCTTTACCTCAGGCGTGGTGGTGAGCGACTTGATTATCTGGCTGGGCGAAAATACCAGCCAAACGAGTTTTCTGGTACCACTCGTGCAGTTCATGCTAAGAGCCCCATTGAAAGCTGCCTCATGGCGATGCGTGCAGGCTTTGGTGTGGTAAACGCCCAACCCTGCAAGCCACCCCAAACCTGTGAGTGGGTGCAGTATTACCAGTTTCTGGCGCCCCTCACTTAAAACCATGTCGCCGTTGCGGTGACCTTATTTGCTGTCTGAATTGGCAGTTTTATGTGGGCAGTCAGACTTTAAATCATTGTAACTGGGTTGCATGGCATTATCCGCTCTAGACCAAGTGCAAATGCCTGGTCGTGGGTTTGTGAATGCCCTAAACTTGAATTGCCTGCTGGAGCATGAAAAGGCGTAGCAACCTCCACAAAGAGAATGGCCGGCAGCGACTCGGAGATGACTAGCTCATGGGCAGGCTGATCAATCATTTGTGGTAACTAGTTTGTTAACCTGTAGATGTGCAAAGCCTGAAGTCCAGGGGTTCAGGACCAGCTTGTCATCTCCTGATTGAATGGGATTGGCCATATTTAAGAGGGTTTACGCTGCTGACGAGTTGATTGCTATCTTGGGTGGGGTCTGCAATGAGGGTGCGACATACTCTTGACTTCATCTTTTTCAGCAGTTGGAAGATGGTGCGGTTCACTGCATTGGTTGCAGTAGCAGCGGGTACCGCTTCTTGGAAGAGTGGTTGAATCGGTAAGGTATGGCTGGGTGGGAGGCCATCCACATAACTGAGGGGGATTGAAAGGAGGCTGTGACGAAGTTCCACAGACCACTATTTTTGTGCAGACTAGCCATTGGTTTCTCATGGCTGCGAGAATTCTGACCGCGTTAAATGCTTTACAGAAATCGTTAAACCGATATTTCCAAACTGAGTAAGTTAAATGCATGCTTGGGGTGAGAGGAGACATGTATAAGTGGTGCTTATAAGGTACGGGACTACAAAGAAATGAAAAAATGTATCACAGGACCAAGCCTACTTGAAATGAGGGGGAGCCATTGGGTCAGGAGTTCTCTGGACCGCACCAGAGAAGTGGTCTGAGCATTCGCAGACTTGTACGCTTCTGCAGCATGCTCGAGTGTTTTAAGCAGTGTCTGTTGTAGTACTGTTACACTACAAGTGTACTGAGGGTGTACTTTGTTTTTGTTTTTACAGATTGCCAGAAAGCGTAACATGTGGAAGGCATTTTTTTTGGTCCTTGGTCTGTACCCTTATACCTCATCTTTTTTTTTTTCACTCGGTCACCGTCACTTATCAGTCATGGCAATTCACTCTTAATGCACCAGTTATTTTATACACATTCCCCAATGTTCATTTTCTAATGACTCTTTCTGTATATGTTTTTTGAGGCTGAGTTCCCATCCTGAATGGTGTGTGTGTGTGACTGCTCCAGTGTGTGTGTGTATGTGACTGATCCCGAGTGTGTGTGTGTGTGACTGCTCCAGTGTGTGTATGTGACTGCTCCAGTGTGTGTATGTGACTGCTCCAGAGTGTGTGTGTGTGTGTTTGTGTGTCTGCTCCAGTGTGTGTGTGTGTGTGACTGCTTCAGTGATACTTTCTTTACATTTTCCTCTTAAGTATGATAGAGTTTGTTTTGCTCATTTGTGTGCTTCTATGCATGTTCCACTAGCGTGTTGTGCATTGGGCTTGCATGCGAAGCACCATATCAGTCATTCATTTCAGCGCCTAGATGCCTTTTTTTTAATTACTGCGCTAGGTAAATGTTTTTTTTCTTAAAAATTAATTTACATTGACTGGCGTGTCAGGACAGCGTGTAATGTTTGTGAGCGCTCTTGGCGAGTGAGGTGATCTGTGCGCTCCAAAGGTGGGAGAGATGGTGATGGAAGCGCCTCCTCTTCGCTTGGTGTCAGGGTGAAGTTTGCTCTGGGTGTGGCATAGACGGACGAGGACAGTCTCGGGGGGTGTTTCTGCCCTGAGCGTGGGTAGGATGTTAAGGACAGGGGGATACTCTGGAGGACCTTGGATAATCGCAGTTTGGTTTCTTCTGTGCTGCAGTTCTGCAGAAATGTTGTATTTGCTGGGGTTGGTTCTGTGTAGGAGATATGTGTGAACTCACAGAGTGGGTGAGATGCCCAAGGGAGTACTTTTGTTTTTTGTCCATATCTGAGCGAGAAACGCGAGTTCTTGGGGAGTGGAGAGTGGAGAGTGCAGAGGGAGTGGAGAGTGGAGAGTGCAGAGGGAGTGGAGAGTGCAGAGGGAGTGGAGAGTGGAGAGTGCAGAGGGAGTGGAGAGTGCAGAGGGAGTGGAGAGTGCAGAGGGAGTGGGGAGTGGAGAGTGCAGAGTGGAGAGTGCAGAGTGGAGAGTGCATAGGGAGTGCAGAGTGCATAGGGAGCGCAGAGTGGGGAGTGCATAGGGAGCGAAGAGTGGGGAGTGCATAGGGAGCGCAGAGTGGGGAGTGCATATGGAGCGCAGAGTGGAGAGTGCATAGGGAGTGGAGAGTGCATAGGGAGTGGAGAGTGCATAGGGAGTGGAGAGTGCATAGGGAGTGGAGAGTGCATAGGGAGTGCATAGGGAGTGCAGAGGGAGTGCAGAGTGCATAGGGAATGCAGAGTGAGTAGGGAGTGCTAGGGAGTGCTAGAGAGTGCAGAGTGAGTAGGGAGTGCTAGAGAGTGCAGAGTGAGTAGGGAGTGCTAGGGAGTGCTAGAGAGTGCAGAGTGATTAGGGAGTTCTAGGGAGTGCTAGAGAGTGCAGAGTGATTGCAGAGATTAAGCTAATGGCAATGTAAATGACAATGCCATTTATTTATCTGTTTTCAAAACCAACACAAATACAAATTTTGTCATTTACAATGCCAATAACTAACTTTTCCAAAGGCGAAACCATTGCATTGTAAATGCTTGTTATTGAGTTATAAGAAACACAAATACAAAGGAAATATACATAATACAGAATATAACAATAAAGAAGATAAGGAAAGCATAATAAAGAAAGGATAACAATCATAAAGAAAATAACAATACATCTAGCTCAATCATTACCTGTATGTAAGTAAGGATGCTCAAGTACCTACCAAGTGCAGCCAAAGTCCATATATTCATCACGAAATGTGGGAACATCAGCGAACATATCTATACACCACGAGAAATATGTCTAAACAAGATCTGAAAAAACTTGCAATGCTCTATGAAAGGTCCAAAGTCAACTTTTCAGCATCATATAAGGGTTCCACAAAGTGTAATGCTGATTATTTCCCCAGACTACCGAGGCCAGGAATTAGATGGAGCCAGAATGGAATGTCTTACAGTAACAAATATTACCCAATAACATACCACATCATCGGAACTGCAAAGGTGGTAAGACGATGAGTAATGTGCTGTAAGGTAGAATCCCCCCTAAAAAGTTCAAATATATGTAGTTATTCTTCTAAAGGATACATCTTCCAGCAAATTCCCCCATCCGGAGAGATTTCCCCAGCAGTACCACTGAATGAATAGTGTGAGGAACGGGAGCAGAACATTCAAACCATCACACCAAAAAACGGTGAACAACATCACATCCAAAGAATGCTTTAGTTCTGGCTTCATAATACTAGCAGTAGTACTTGATTAATGTGTCCATATAAGCAGATACAGCTGCCTGGCCGATGCCCAGATTAGGCATCCCCCTCAAAGCAGCAAAACTGGTAGCCATCACTATGATACAGGGAGTGGGGGAATCTACTTGCAATAGTTGGTAGCAGAAAAAATGCCTTTCCTTCCTGTGCCATGTTGCATGTAACTTTGCTGAATCTTCTCCTCTTCTCCCTCGTCCAATGTACTGAGGAAATAAGGACATTGTGTTAAAGGCTCACAATTTGGGGCCAGGTGTACTAACATATTCTGTGGGTGCAAACTCTGCAAACCCCATCATAGTAGCATTTGCTACCCGCAAAACAGGTTTCCAATATGTATAAATCCCATTTTAGGCATCAATAAACATTTACCAATTAACTCCAAAAATGGCACTAGGATAGGATACTACTTCTGTATTTGTAAGGGCATGCTGGAGGCGTCCCTTCCAAATACTATTTCTTTATGCAGTGTATCGATGTTCTGTGACTGAAATCTGGTGGCAAATGATTGAAAATATACTGACTTACATGTTGGACTGGTAACCATAGTACCCCTTTCTCTTTGTGAATGCAAAAAATGCATTGTTAGGGAGTAGGCAATGGATCAGGGGACGACTGCCAACTCTCAAACAAACATTTCACAAATAGAAAACGTTTCTTTTAAAATGCAGCACTGTTTCCTTTAACAAAATCAGGCTGAATTAAAAAAAATATACTTTATTGAAAAGCAATCACAGACATGGTGGTCTGCTGACCCTAGGAAGCCACCATCTTAGTGATAAGGACCATTGAAGCGAGTCACTATTTATGATCTGCTTTGTTAATATTTATGAAGCAAGTTGGAAAAAATGCTGACTTCCATCTGCAAAATATGCATCCTTTACTGTTAAAAAAGTTGAAACTGCAAAATGCTCCAAGAAATATTTTGTTTAAAATGAGGTAAGTTAGATTGTGACCAACTACCAATTAGAATTTAGCGAATAGAGCTATTAGTACATAGACCAGTTTGCAAAATTCTTTACTAGTAATTAGTACATTGAGCCCCAAGTTCACATCTCCACACCGCACAGATTTATGAAGCTCACCCTTTTCCACCTTATTCGCTAAATGGGTAACTGTTTTGCTTGCTCTGGTGACTTACACTAATGAGCCTTGAATCAGGGGAAGTTTAGTGTAAATTGGCCAAACTGAAAACCCATATATTCTAGTAGGTTAATTTGCAGTCACTTCTCTAGTGAAGTCCAAAGGCTGCTGACAAATTCTCCAGGTGAAAGTCTCATCCCAGGAGGGAAGAGTCTGAAATGAGAGTCCCTCGAAGTCAACTGGGCCTGAAGGTTCAGCAAAGGTTGTCCTAATTCCTCTCAACATCAACCTATTGTAGAAGCGTGTGGAGCCTGAGCCTTTGTCTAACTACTCAATGCAAGTTGGTAGCAACAAGAGAAAAGGGTTTAGTCCAAGGATATTTTAACATAGTATGCTTGGAGCACCAGAATAATGCAGAATGCTATAATCCCCAAAGGGTAAAGGAAAACACATTGCAAGCAAGATTGCAACTTGGCTGCAGTGAATAAGTGTTTGACGAACTGTGTGCACTCGCTAATAAGTCATATCTAGTACCACTACTCTGCACATTCTTACTTGATCGGCCAATCATCCAGGTAAAAGAAGATATGAAAGCTTTACTGGCAATGGTCCCTTGCAATGAATATACTCACCTTAGGTAACGCTAGAAGGTTGGATGCAGACTAAGCTGCAAACCAAAAATGTTTTCAGCCAGGAAAGAATCACAGTTGACAATGGTTACAGTGCTTTATGACAAAGTGAACATTCGCTTCTGAAGATGAAGACACACCAACTAATACTGAAACTTTAGTATCTGAAAGGTGTGGCCCAAGATGACAAGTTAGATTTTTTTCTATTTCCAAAATTCAAATGTTTAGAAGGGACAACGCTCACCAAACGTTTTGGGCACCAGGAAGAACCTTGAGCAGCATTCTTAATCTCACTTTTTATGCAGTGCTCTCACCAGTAATGTATCCATTTATTCTATCAGCATTCAAAATAAGGAAAATGATGGGGAGGAGGCACTACTGGGAGCTTTTGTAAAAATAAAAATAAAATAGGGCATATTTGCTTGACAATTGGTAAAACCTACTGGTACTAAGTTCTCCAAGTATCCCTCCACCCACCTGCCACAGTGTTATCCTGCACCAGGACAGGCAGGTACTTCTCTAAAGAGATTTTGCAAATGCTTGAGGAGTATGGCCTGTGGTGGACTGTTGAGGATCCTGGTGGCACCTCTGTTTCTCACTGTTCTGAAATACTGTTGCTGGTGTTAGTGATTTGGTGCCAACCTTTGCTTCTGGTTTAGTAGGGTTGCTTCAGTACCCAAACTTTCTGCAGGATTGTGTGAATGACTTTGTTGAAGCTGAAATACCTCAAGAAGAAGTCACAGCTTGCCACTGCTTTTAGCCAATAGCTTCTAACTATAAACGAGCACACAGAACAGCCATGACTGAAACGCCTCAAAATGCTCTTACAGCTATAGATATAACCAAAACAACCTTACGTGTTTTCATGCCAGGTAGCAAATTTTATCATTTATCTACCTTGTCCATACAGTAGGCAGGAAGCATGTGAAGCTCAGAGAAAGAGAGCGACTTAGACAAACAGCGAATTAACTTGTGAATGAGTTCTCAGCTCCGGTTCAGCCAAAGAGCAAGGTCTTGAGGATCTTCCTGAAGGTGTGCAGAGTAGGGGAGCGTCTGATGTTGACTGTGAGCTCGTTCCAGGCTTTGGCCGTGATGTAGGAGAAGGCTCTTTCACCTGTTCTGTCCCTGCGGATGCGTGGGGTTTTTGCCAGGGTGAGGTCGGCGGAGCAGAGGTTCCTTTTGAGTACGTGGAAGCAGACTCTTTTGTTGTGGTATTTGGGTCCGATGTGTTGGAGGGACTTGTAGTCATGGGTGAGTAGCTTGAAGGTTACTCTCTTCTAGAAGGGGAGCCAGTGGAGGTCTTGCAGGTGTTGGGTGATGTGCTCATGTTGTAGTGTAGTTCCTATATTCCCAATAGGCTCTGCGCATTGGAATAATACATCCTATAGATTTGATGTAGGACTTAAGTCAATAGGTCTCTATCGAATATACTAAACTTAATAGTGAGTGCCGGCTAGCTCAGAGGTCACTAGAAACTTTCTCGAATAAACAAGAAGGCATTAGTTTCTGACAACCGCATAAAACATGACAACTTTGTTTCCCCAAGAATAAGAATATATCTCTCAGAGTGTTGGAAACAATAGATAAGTATTTCACTCAGTCAATCGTGCATGCTTCGTTTCCACAGTTTTACTGAGAAATAGTGAGACGGGCATTTTCAACAAAAAGGTGTATTGAACAGTCTTCTTTCTCATGCAAGAGAGGTGAACTGCTACAATCGTTAGGCAGAATGCAAAGTATAATGCGTACAGCGTAAACAGTAATATGAAATAATACTGTAAGAGCATTGTATGGTTTCTAAGCCATATAAAAATACATACATAAATAACATAGACTAAAATACTCAACTGGTATTGGATCTCAAGATGCAGGTACTAACTGGAAACAAATCAGATGGAATAAACTGACATCAAACCGCTATCAGACCTGGAAAAGGTCAGGTTTGACTATCAATTGGGACCTTAAAGATCCGATCCTGGCCTGGAGAATGACACAGGAAGAACTTTTAACCATGTTAAAAATATCAAATAGTAAAATTGACATTTTCGCAAAGACCCAAGCACCAAATTTGGTGTAGTATGGGTTACAGTCCCATCACTGCAGTGCACAACAAATGACCTCCACTCGAGGTGTGTAGTATGGGTCACAGTCCCATCACTGCAGTGCACAATATTGGACCTCTATACGAGGTGTGTCGTTTTGGGTATTCTCAACACAACAGTTCACAACATTTTTACGTTTTACCCTACTTAGGGTGTGTTGTATGGATTTAAGTCCCTTCACAACAGTGCACAACATTTGAACCTCTACCTGAGGTTGTGCTTTCACGAACCTTTTACTTGTGTGTAGTATAGGTTTTCTCATCACTGCAGTGCACAGTGTGCGCTCCTTCACCACATATGTTTAGTATAATATTACCCTCACACAGGGTGTATTTCTTTGGTCTAAATACGAATTAGTGTTCCCTCAAGTTTGTTGTCTATTGTTTGCGTTTTCCAGTTTGGAATGCAATGTCATGTTTTTATCATATTGAAATTCCCATTTTAACGGGAAGGTTGAGTTACTGTATTTTCAATTTCTCTCACTTTTTCCTGTTACAGTTCATTTTTCCTCCTGATATCCTTTATTGGTGTATCTGTGGATTCTGATTTCTATTCTTTTGCTAGTTTTCCTCTGTCTTTCTTTCACCGTTATTCGTTTTTGTTGTCCGTTTGAGGTTTTCTCGTCTTCTTCTCTTTATTTGTGCCTGGTCGTTCTGTGGTTATTGTGTTGTACTATGACTTGTCTCCTTTTGCGCCTGCCTGGCCAGCAAGTATCTCTTGAGGTAGTCATTGGTGCCGTCTCTTTTTGCTTCTGTTGTGTTAGGAGGGAGGAAGGCTTATCTTTATCTGTTTTCTCTCATGTTGCCTCTCCCGTTGTTTCTCTGTCTTTCTTGTATATATCTTTGTGGTCTCTCTTTGCTGCTCTCTTCTCTCATTGGTTTGCGATGTTTCTGGTTTACTCTTTGTTTTTTCTCGATCTTGGTTTTCTTCGGTTTACTTTCATTATTGTTTTTTTTATAGAAGGAAAGGGGATATGTTGTATCTTGGCTTTAATGTTTGCATGTCTCCTTATGCTCTGCCAGTGGAATGTTCCATGAATGATGTGGTACAGAATGTTGGGAGTCAGAAATGTCAGTTGAGAAGGGCTGAGCAGCATGCTGGCTGCTCCTGGTGGGGTTTTGTATTGGACTTAACTTCATGACTTGTAACTAACTACAAATAAACATCTGAAGATCTTCTACATGTGTGGGCCTCGTTACTACAGAAAATAACACAGCTAGAGGCAGTATTTCCGAATACTACCTGGTATGAAAAACATAGAATGCTAACAATCTGCTTGCCCAAGGGAATAACACCACAAATAAGGATTGTACCACTCGGGGTATAGTCCTTACTGCCATTTATACCAGAACTCATGGTATCCCGTCATTATCAGTGATACCAGACGTATTGAGACAAATACAAAACGAATTCGGAGCAGAGCCAGCCCTAAATTTAGGGATGCAATTACTAGGGAACTATGCCCTGGTATCAGCCATAATATTAGCTGATAACGGCCCCAACAGCGCTGGGATGCCTGGCTTCACCTTGGGGGTGCCCAGGAGTGGGCATTTCACAGGGAAAAGCCAGGAAGGGTTCCACAGCGGTATGAGTACAGCGCCAAGACACCTCAGGGTATAAATGCTCTATACAAGTACAAATTTATTTCATTTCATTCATTTCATTTCATATTAAATGGGAAGCAGCTTCAGTGGCTATCTGCCAATGCCTAAGGTAGTTCAGTCCTTTAGAACAGGAACACAAACTACTGAAAATAATTGAAACTGCATATGTAGAATTAGGCAGACACTTTGGGTGGGAAAACTTTAAAACCACAACTGATGGGCAGTCCTAAAAAGGACACTTCCAAGCAGACACCTGCTTCAACTAAGAAGAAGTGGGACAATAAAAAAAAAAAACTTTAAAGAAAACAGATCTCAATCCAGAGGTAGATCTTCTCCACATGAGCCCTCCGTAAAGAGGTACAACCTTAGGAATAGGGATAATATTAGGAAACCAGACAGGTATCAGGATTATGATACACGTTCCTCTCGTTCCTTTCAGGGTTCATCAAAAAACTCAGAGAGGGAAGGACAGTCAGACAGACAAGAAGAGCGTACAAAGTCCAGAGACAAGCAGCGCGCTCAAGATTACACTTCTAAAAAAGAAAAGAAACCAAAGCAAAAGCCACTGTTCAAACAGAAGAAGGTTGCAGGTCTAAAGATCAGACATGCCCAAAAGTCTGTGGACTCGACTACTGAACGGGGAATGGGCTCTGACGATGCAAGACAGTGCGGCAGAAGTAACAATAGCTCACCAGAACCTAATGGAATTTCTGGTGACAGCGGACTTGAATGATTATATCACGGGGAAACACCTGATACTAGGGTAAGTGTCCCACATAAAGTAAATGAAATAACACTCCAGCTAGAAGGAAACAAATGTAGAACAGTGAGAGGTCTCCTTTGGGAGAACCTGACGTTTGGCTATGACATTTTGTTAGCTGAACGGGGATTGGCGCCAATATTTGTCATGGGGAAACGGCAATTCTTCCGGCATTCTCAGACCATATTCCCAGGCACTTACAACACACGTATGCGCAGGAGCGTGAGGTACTGGGTTTTTCAGAGCTGGTACTTAACCGGTAACCCAGCGGTGTCAGGGAATACACACCCAAAGACCTCGAGTCCTTTTCCTGATTCAGACCTACAGAAACTCAGAGTCTTCTAGGTGAAGTCAAAGATCGGTTTATTGGCTGCAACCAAGGTAACAAGTGTCCTAGAAGTACAACACACGGAAGTATGTTCTCAGGAGACTGCTTCAAAATCACGAAGTCAGGCTTCTCTTCTTATACAAAATAATAAGCTTCAGGCAAACATTCCTAGATTTTCAGGATACTATTCACATATTTCGACCATAAATAAGTAACAAAGTTATGATGACAAGCTCACATTTCGTTTGTCCAATACATAATAAATTACTCGGCAAGGTCCGGTATTTCAATCAGATATCGGTGTTCTCCAATAAAATGAGCACGTCCTCATCATAAAACAAGTAGAAAAGAAGGAGCGGGGTCAGATGTGGGCAAGATTCGGCAGAGTGGGTGTGTGATGAAAGGGTTTTATGGCCGGGTGCGCCTAGATGCTATCTTGACCGGCCACGGGGAGGGGAAATGACCAAATGGGCTGGCCTGGGGCGATGGTTTCAACCTGCCTAGGTCACGAAAAAGTCAATCAAGGAGTGCTTGTCCTTATGATATTGGATTGAGCCTATGTGAAGGGCAACATACAAAATGGCTGCCGTATACAAAATGGAAGCCAAAGGTTCAGGGTATAAGTGACGATTTAGAGGTGAAAGCAACCTTCGAATGCGACGAAAATGCTTGTGCATAATGTACTCGCCATTCTCGGTCTTTCGATACTAAATTTGTCGTGGTACGATGAAGTTTTATTCTTGCGTCTGAATGGTTACATGAGTTTGGATTTTCAGTACTACAAACCCTCCTTTTGCCCTTACATAGGCAACTTAACCTACTCTCATGCTAATCTGAGTCTAGGTCGATATTCCTAAAGTCATTGAGATATTGCTGTAACATCATCCTAGTACTTAGCTCGTCTCCTGATACAGGTTTCCTTATACATGATGTGACACAAAGGCCACATATTGCAGGAGCACACTGTATACATAGACAGAACAGGAAAAGGATGGCTAAGACCATCCCAATGACCATCAGGATTTTCCATCCCCAGCTGGATATCAGTTCCCAGAACCACCCCATTAATGACCAACCTCCTTTCTCTACATGAATAGATTCGGAAATCTTATGTAGTTTCGAGAGGGCCTGGTACACTGTTGGAGCGTTATCTGGGATAAAAACGCAGCAGCTAGATTGGATCAATCTGCATACCCCACCTCGGTCTGCAAGTATGACGTCTAAAGCAACCCTGTTCTGAAGGGTCATAAGACGGTCCGACTGGAGCTCAGCAGTCAGGTTACTAAGGGCACCAGCAATTTCAATCACGGTAGACTCAACTACCCTTGTCAATTGCCTTATGTTCCTGCTGTTTACCATGGGTCCCCAGAACGGCAGAAAACCTCTTGCAAAGTCCCCAAATTCTTGACCTGCAGTGTCTTCTTTACTCTAACTACCCTTGTCCTGTGGTAATCCGCCGCTGCTGTGTAGGTGGGAGGTAACAGAAACGAAACATGAGCCCGAGAAGTCAGGGGGCAACCATGTATAGGCTCTATCATGGCAGATGAAATAAGTACCCTTAGCTGCTAAAAACGCGGGGGAAGTCTGAGACCCAAAAACATATGTTTCTGTACAGACACTTCTCCCTAACTGAGCTCTGGGATTCCTGCCAATGCCTTGCAGACACAAGTTACCTTGATGGGGTACAATCCAGATCGGGGAAGATCTCTTCGCTTGCTGTTTCTCACTTAAGGTAGCTCCATATCCGGTCACGTTCCAACCTACATATGCAAGTATCTCGTCATTAGGGGTAGTTTCATAAGAAGTTACTTCCTTAATCATGTCAACTATGCCTTTTACTAGGGCGCTAGTCTTGAGGTTGTCTTTTACAGAACGTAGGGGTTGGACTTCTCGTGCATATATGAACATCGTTCTGTATGCCCACACAGAACCATTATGACTGAAAGGTAGAACTAGATAAGGGATACCTTTATCCGTCGTGTGAGGCATAAGTCCACATACCCAACAGTTAGTCGTGTTCATTACTAACTGGTGCTGGTGCAGGAGCTGAATGAAGGAGTTATTAATGAACTCTAATCTTCTATGGGATTCAGGGCCAGGAAGGGAGTGGAAAGAATGAGGGGAAACAGTAGTAGGAGGAGGTGTAGGGGATGCAGGTGGTGCGAGTGTTACATGAAAAGAAAATCCTATCAGAAATATCATCACACTGGATATCATAAAAATGCACATTATTAAAAAACTTTTTCTTGTCGCCACTGTACATAACTGGTGTCTAGAGTTAATTTGCTTGGCAGGCCTTTCCATTTCAGAAAACTCCATCCTTCCTAGAGTGCTGCCCGCGGTGGTAGGTTGATTCTGCTAAAGGATGCTTCTGTCAGTCCAGGGCAACTCCCTTAGACCAACCAGAACTACCGACCTAACGTCGTTAGCTGCACCCAAAAGACTTTTTAGGCAACCGCGGCCCTAGCAGCGGAACCCGGATGGCGGTTCGAAAAACAAAAATGAGCAAGTTTTCTTCTGATGGAGGAGCTGCCTTTCTGAAAATAGTACTTGGAGGGGAAAAAAATTTGTTTTATTGGTCCATAGGTTTTTGCCTTAAAGTGGAAAAAGAAGTTAATTTATTAGTTCGTATTTCTTGGTCTCAAATCGTATCTTTGTCTTCCCGGTACTGTATTGTCCTGGAACAACAGTTCAGGCTCCGAAGTGTTCAATCGTTTTGGCGGTGGCACACCTTCTTGAAGAATGTTCTCGTTTTCGCGCTCAGAGTTAGTTCCTTTCACTTGTGCATCGCTGAAAGGTATGAGCCGAGGTACCGTGTCTGTTTCTGAGTCGCCGATGCCTTCCTGGACCCACTGGTCATATGGCAGAGGAAGAGGGACTTTCTTGCAGTGGTCCCCGTGGATCCAGGCCTTTTTCCCTTCCACTTGCACTGCCGATCTTGTAGAGAGAAGGACAAGGTGTGGCCCTGTCCACCTGGGCTGGTCGTTGTTCGTCCTCTGGAAATTTCGCACCAGCACCCAGGATCCAGGGTCAATGCTGTGTCCCGGAGTCTCAGAGACCGGAGGCAGGGTGTCGTTGACCTGTTGATGTAAAACACGCAATTTAGCCGTCAATTCATACAGATAGTCAAGTAGAACGGGGTGCTCAAGCTCGCTAAACTTTTTGGGCCTAGGCACTCCCCATATGTTGGCCAGGCGGCCGAAAAAGATTTCATAGGGGCTGAGTTTCACTCGTGAATGCACAGTCATTCTGGTGGATAGGAGTGCTAAGGGTAGAGCGTCAGGCCATATAAGACCTGTGCTCGCTTGAATTTTGGCCAATTTTAACTTAAGAGTGCCGTTGTAGCATTCTACTAATCCAGCTGATTGGGGGTGATTTGCAGCGTGGAACTTCTGTCTGATACCTAATCCTTCACATACATTCTTCATCACATGACCCACAAATTCACTCCCGTTGTCAGACCAGATCATTCTAGGCATTCCGAACCTAGGGAAGTACTCTTTCACAAGGGCTTTCGCTGTGGACAAGGCAGTATTGTCTTTCAGGGGGTATGCTTCTATCCATCTTGAGAAGGCACAAACAATAACGAGCACATATTTCAGATTGTTGCACCTTTCCATATGGATGAAATCTAGCTGCAAAACCTCGAACGGATATGTAGGAGGTGCAAAATGACCAGTTGGAGTTGGGGTTCCCCTACCAGGATTGTGTTACAGACACACCATGCAATTCTTGACGACATTCTCTGCACACTTGGGAATCCCTGAATTCTGCCATACTGGAGCCAACAACTTGCAAATCCCTTTCACGCTGATATGAGCCATACCATGAGCCATTGTGACTACTGCAAGCACGTACGCATCGGGTAACAACCACCTCTGATGCTCTGACAATTCAATCCAGCAACCACTCGCATCCATTCTACCTGAACTTTCTCTCCACGTACTCAACTCTTTCTCTGTGGCTTCGGCTTGAATGGACTTCACGCTCTCTATCGTGTCTTCACACATTCCTATGTCACCAACCCATCTTGCAGGTCCTGCAACATACATTTGGCTCATCACATTCTTCGCAGTTTCTTTAGCCGTTTCATCAGCGAACGCATTTCCACGACCAACATCATCAGTCACCTTCTTGTGAGCACTACATTTCACAATCGCTACTTGTAAGGGCAAAGTCAGTGATTCTAGAAGTTCATTTACCAACTGACCATGCTTAATTTTAGCTCCATGCGAAGTCAGAAATCCACGTTCTTTCCACAATCGTCCAAAACTATGGGCCACGCCGAACGCGTAATGGCTGTCAGTGTAGACAGTCACTTTTATTCCTTTCGACAACACACATGCTCTCGTGAGTGCAATTAGCTCCGCTGTCTGAGCTGAATTATGTGGGATGCGTGTAGCTTCAACAATCGTGTGCAAAGTCGTGACAGCATATGCTGCAGTCGTATCGCCATTCGGAAGCTTGAAACATGAACCATCCACCCACAATGTACCATCACATTCAGCAAGAGGAGTGTCGAAGAGGTCTACTCTTCCTTTCGTCTCTTCTTCTGTTCTATAAAGACAATCGTGCTGTTCTGAAGCATCTGATTCTTCTATGAATGGTAATAACGTGGCTGGGTTAAGGGTGTTGCACTTTTGAATGTGCACATGACTTGCTAGCAAAGTCAGTTCGTACCCTGACAATCGAGCACTGGTTAAGTGCTGTGTCTTGGTTCTATTTAACAATGTGTCTACTGCATGTGGGACCATCACGACTAGTGTATTATTCATGACCAGGCCAGCAGACTGTCGAATAGAAACAGCTGCTGACGCTGTGGCTCTTAAACAACTAGGCAATGCTCTAGCCACTGGATCCAAAGTCGAGGAAAAGTAAGCACATGGACGCTGTTTGTTCCCAAATAACTGAGTCAGGACTGACAATGCACAACCATCCTTCTCATGGACATACAATGTAAAAGGCTTACTGTAGTTGGGGTTCCCCAACACAGGAGCCGAACATAAGGCTGTGCGTAATTCGGAAAAACTCGTTTGACACTCTTCAGACCAAGGGACGGGATTTGGCGTATCTTTACACGTTAACGCCACCAAAGGTTTGGCCAATAACGAAAAATTAGGGATCCATTGTCTACAATATGATGTAATGCCCAAGAAAGCACGCACTTCTTTCTGTGTTCTTGGCACACTCAATTTCGCTATTGCCTGAATCCTCTCTGGGGTCAGTTTCCTTCCCTCCTTCAATAAGAGATGACCTAAGTAGGTCACTTCTTGTCGGCAATATTGAAGCTTGGAAAGTGACACCTTGTGATGCAAATCGCACAGATGGTGTAACAATGACATTGTAGCTTTCTTGCAAATTTCCTCAGTATCCGCAGCTATAAGCAAATCGTCAACATACTGTACAAGAGTAGCACCTTTTGGCAAAACAATCGTATCAAGCTGCGTTTTTAGAGCTTGACTGTATATTGACGGACTTTCACAGTAGCCCTGAGGAGCGCGTTTAAAGCGGAAACTTCGTCCTCCTAAACTGAAGGAAAAAATATCCCTGCTCTCCTCTGTGATCGGGATGCTGAAGAAAGCATTCTTTAGGTCAATCACCGAAAACCAAGTGGCAGAAGCTGGAATCATAGTCAATAGAGTAGTGATGTCGGGGACAACTGGAAATTGTGGCACCACGATTGAATATGCTACTTACCAGTATGCATCTGTTCTTGGCATGTAGGGCTGCTAACATTCATATCTTAGCATTAGATCGCCGCCTAGTGTTGGGTCCGGATGATCGCACATTGTTGTCCTGGAAGAGTCTTCGAAGTATCCTGAGATAGGTGGCTCCTCCCCTGGACTACAGTGCGCATGGGCATCGGCTCCATCCCCAGATTGTTTTTCGCCATTGTGGCAGAAGATGGAGTGAAAAGTGTAAAGGATGTCCATGCTAATGATTGAATACAATAGTATATCTGCAGCTGCGACAGGCACCGGGGAGGAGGGTGGGCGATATGAATGTTAGCAGCCCTACATGCCAAGAACAGATGCATACTGGTAAGTAGCATATTCAGTTCGAGGCATGTGGGCTGCTAAATTCATATCTTAGCATAGAATACATAGCAGTCCCTCCATCAGTGGCGGTTGCCCGTGCCAGCTGCAGAAACCTGAAAAAGTGTCTTGAGAACAGCCTGTCCCACAGCAGCTTGCTGCTTGGAATGCACATCAACACAGTAGTGTTTTGTAAAGGTATGTGGTGTAACCCACGTGGCTGCTCTGCAAATGTTCTCTAAAGGAATGTTCCCTAGGAAAGCCATGGATGCCCCCAATTTGCGTGTGGAGTGCGCCCTTGGGGGTATCGTTAAAGTGCGCTTGGCCTTTTGATAACAGATTTGGATGCACTTAACAATCCACCTGGCTATTCCTGCTTTGTAAATAGGGTTGCCTATGTGTTGTGGTGAGAAGGCAACAAAAAGTTGTTTTGTTTTCCTAAAGTGTTGTGTCCTGTCTATGTAGTACATCAACGCCCTCCGTACGTCTAACGTATGGAGCATTCTTTCCGCCACCGTTTGTGGGTTTTGGAAGAATGCCGGCAAGTCAATAGTTTGGTTGAGATGAAACTGTGACACCACCTTCGGAAGGAATTTGGAGTTAGTACGTAGCACTACCCTATTTGGATGAATCTGAATGAATGGCTCTTGGATTGTGAGCGCTTGTAGCTCACTAACACGCCTCAGTGACGTAATAGCAATTAGGAAAGCTACTTTCCACGTTAGGAACTGGAGTTCACACGAGTGCAGTGGCTCAAATGGTGGTCCCATCAGTCTGGTGAGGACCACATTGAGGTTCCACACCGGAGCTGGCGGTGTTCTTGGGGGAATGACTCGTTTCAGACCTTCAAGGAAAGCTTTAATGGCAGGCACCCTGAAGACAGAGAGATGCTGCCTATTCTGAAGATAAGCCGCGATGGCGGATAGATGTATCCGAATAGAAGTGAACGCTAGATTGCACTTGTACAGATGTAGCAGATAGCAAATGATGTTAGGGATAGATGCATCTAGCGGGTTGATGTCATTGGCTGCACAGTAAATGACAAAACGCTTCCATTTTGCAGCATAGCATGCTCTGGTAGTTGGCTTCCTTGCCTCCTTGATGATGTTCATGCATTCTGGAGGTAGGGTAAGGTATCCAAACTCTAGGACTTCAGGAGCCAGATCGCCAGAGTGAGCTGTTGCGGATCTGGATGCTGAATTTCTCCATGGTTCTGCGTCAAAAGTCTGGGCGTGAGGCGCAGTCTTTGATGCGGCACCACTGAGAGTTCGAGGAACGTGGTGTACCATGCTTGGCGAGCAACCAGGATGAGAGTCATCGCGTGCTGCCTTAGCTTTCTTGCCACCAGCGGTATCAGAGGGGCTGGCGGAAAAGCGTACGCAAATTTGCCTGACCAGTTCATCCATATCGCATTCCCCTGCGACTGTGGGTGAGGGAACCTGGCGGCAAAGTGTTGGCATTTTGCGTTTTCTTTTGTTGCAAACAGGTCTATCTCCGGATGACCCCACTGCTGGAAGTACGGGTGGAGTACAGATGGGTGTAACTCCCACTCGTGCATTTGATGGCTGTATCTGCTGAGCAGATCCGCCATCTGATTGTCCTTGCCCGGGAGGTGTTCTGCCATGAGGAAGATGTTCCTCTGAATGGCCCACCGCCACATGCCCTGAGCCAGATGAGACAGCTGTGGCGAGTGGGTGCCCCCCTGCTTTTGAATGTAGTACATCGCGGTCATGTTGTCCGTCCGGACTAACACTACCTTGTTGCACAGATGTACAATGAAGGACTTGAGCGCCATGAAGATTGCCATCAGTTCCAGATAGTTGATGTGCATCTTCTGTTGCTGCGTCGTCCATAGTCCCTGCACTGTGTAAGTGAGCAGATGAGCTCCCCATCCCTGGAGAGATGCGTCCGTTGTCAGGATAATCTGTGGCACTGGCTCCTGGAACAGTCGGCCCTTGCAAAGGTTGTGTGGAGTCCACCAATGCAGAGAGTCGTATGCCCGACTGGTAACCAACACTAGGTCTGTTAATTGTCCTTGAGCCTGTGTCCACTGATTTGCTAAGCACTCCTGGAGCGGGCGCATATGCAACCGTGCGTGAGGGACTATGAAGATGCAGGAGGCCATCATGCCTATCAACTGCATGAACACTCTCGCTGGAAGTGAGTGTTGTGGTCTGAACTTCTGGATTAGAGACTGCATGCTGTCTATCCTGACTTGGTTTGGCTGAGCCATGGCCGTCAGGGTATTGATCGTCGCACCTAGAAACTGCCGGACATGTGCCGGCTGAAGATGCGACTTTGGGTAGTTCAACGAGAAACCTAGATCGTGAAGGAGGTGAATGGTAGTCGACATGTCCGCGGCGCACTGTTGTTCCGACTTGGCTTGAACGAGCCAGTCGTCCAGGTAGGGGTAGACATGGATGTTCTGCCTCCTGAGGTGCGCCGCTACTGTCGCCAGACACTTGGTAAACACTCTTGGGGCTGTGGTGACTCCGAAGGGTAGGACCTTGAACTGATAATGTCTGCCTTGTATAGTGAACCTGAGGTATTTTCTGTGGGACGGGTGTAGTGGTATGTGGAAATAAGCATCCTTGAGGTCTAAGGTTGCTAAGAAGTCCCCTTGGTTTAACAAGGGAAGAATCTGTTGCAGTGTGAGCATATGGAAATGTTCCGACAGTATATACAGGTTGAGGGGACGTAGATCTAGAATGGGTCTGAGAGATCCGTCCTTCTTTGGAATAAGGAAGTACAGGGAATATACCCCTGTGCCTTCCTCCTCTACTGGCACGAGCTCGATTGCGCTGTTTGCAGCATCACCACTACTTCCTGCTGCAATAAGTGCAAGTGCTCTGCGGACATAGGCCGTTGCCTTGGTGGAATGTTGGGTGGAGTGGATTTTAACTCTAGACAATAACCGTACTGTACAAGTTGTCGCACCCACCTGTCTGTGGTGATGTTTCTCCAGACGGGCAGGAACTGCTGTAGTCTCCCCCCGACAGGTGTTAAGTGGTCGGGGGGCAGTGACAGAGAGTCACTGTTTGCTTGGGGCAGAGGAGCGGGAGTTGTTGTTCCCTCTGCCGCGTCCTCTGGTGCTGTTTCCTCGGTAACCCCCCTTGTTCTGTTTGGGGTACGAGGATTGTGCTCCACCTCTAGAGAATTGTGATTGTTGACCCATCTGTCCTCTGGTGACTCCACGTGCACCTGAGCGACGAAAATTATTGCCACGAAACTATTGTGATTGTAGGGCCCCCATAGACTTAGCAGTTTCGGTGTCTTTTTTAATCTTTTCAAGGGTGGTGTCAACATCTGGACCAAACAGTCTATCAGGATTGACTGGCTGATTAAGTATGGTTGTTTGTATGTCAGGTTTAAACCCCGATATGCGGAGCCACGCCTGTCGTCTCAGCATGACGCTAGTGTTAATGGCCCTAGCTGCTGTGTCTGCGGCATCAAGTGCACACTTTATGGCTGCGTTGGAGATCAGTTTTCCCTCTTCTATAAGCAGTTTGGTGCCCTCTTGAAACTGCGAAGGCAGGTGTTCTAAAACCCGCTCTAGGGTGTCGTAATGCGCCCTATCATAGCGTGCCAAGAGTGCCTGTGTATTTGCAATACGCCAAAAGTTGGCAGCCTGTGCAGCTACTCTTTTGCCTCCTGCGTCTAGCACTTTGGACTCCTTATCCGGGGGAGGAGCTTCACCCGTTGTTTGGGAGTTGGCCCTTTTGCGGGCATTTGCGACCACCAGGGAGTCAAGCGGCAACTGTCCCCGAATGTATGCAGGGTCTGCAGGTGCTGGTCTGTACTTTTTTTCGATACGTGGATTGACCACTCTCGCCCTGGTAGGTTCTTTAAAGATGTCCGCAGCATGTTTGAGGACCCCTTTGAGCATAGGCAGTGTCTTTACTGTCCTTTCAGAGACTGAAAAAGTGTCAAATAGAAAGTCTTCTTCTACTGGGTCAGCATGCATGTCCACATCATGATTAGCAGCTGCCCTTTCAGTGAGTGCATGAAAACCTGCAGAATCTTCAGTAGGGGATGCACGTGCACTGAAAGGCTGTGGGTCAGGCTGTGGGTCTTGCCCCACATCCTGGGTGCCTTGGTCACCAATGTCATCATATGAATCCGGCTGTGCATCTGGTTCATTGATGGGGAAAGTGTATTGGTCATCTTCATCATATCCCTCACCCTCAGATTGTTCTGGGGAAGGAGTTGGGCTCCTTCTTGGAGGAGGCTGGATAGGTTTCATGAGGCCTGAAGCGTCCTGAGGAAACCTTTTCTTCTTCAGGGGGATGACATAGGAGTCCACTGGCTGTGAAGTGATCCTCCTCTTGTAAAGGGTCAATTTGCCCGTGTCTGCGTCGATAAAACGCTCAGAATCCTCTTCTGAGTCGAGTACCCGACTTGAAAGTGCCCCTGCCGTTGAAGAATCCGACTTCTTTGGCGCCGATTTTGTTGAAAAGGCCTTCGGCGCCTCCTTTGGCGGCAGAAGGAAGAGAAGTTTACCCGCAGGCTTCACCGGAATGTCCATCGGCTTCTGTGGCGATGGTATCGGAGCCGACGTAGCAGAGGCCTTCTCCCTGATTCTCTGTAGTGAAGAGGCGATGGGGGACGCGTCACTTACAGTGGCCTTTGGCGCCGACGAGGAGGTCTTGACCTTGCCCTCGGATCCGACGTCCTGCTGGCCCTTCTGAGTTTTGGACGATGATGCCGCAGCCGCCGACCCAGAAACCTTGGACCGATGCGCAGATGTGCCAGCCTTCGATCCGTGTGACTTTGTCGGCTCCGTCTCTACCACGCGTCCGACTAACGAAGTCCCAGTCGGAACCGGAGCCGTTTCGCTGGCTTTGGCGGGCTTTGACGGCGTCGCAGCGGTTGACCCGTGCCGACCACCCTTCTTAGAGGATCCCTCCTCTGGCGCCGATTTCGACACTGTTGAATCGACAGATTTCTTCGACTTCTGTGGACCGGAGGCAGACGGAGTCGATGAAGCAGCGGGTTTAGTCGTTTTTGGTGGTACGGCCGCCATCTTAGGTGTGCTCGAATCCATAAGTTTCGGTTTCGGTTTTGGGTCGGCCATTTTAGGTGTAGTCGATACCGTAGGTTTCAGTTTCGGTTTCGATACGGCCTGCACAGCAAGTATGTCCGTGGCCGGGCCTGAAGGAGGGGCCGTGGCTTGCGGTACGGGGTCTTGGGTAAGGCCGACAGGCGATCCCGTGACCCGATTTTGATCTTCGTAACCTTCGGGGCATAGCTCGTCCCCTGAGCTATCTTCCGCGGCCCCATAAACCTCTTCGACGTCCCCTACCTCGTCGACGTATTCAAGGCCTTGACCCGCGACTCCGTCGCCGTCTTCCGGATCTGCCTCGACCTCCGTCTCGGGCGGGGAGATTTGAAGATGATGGCTCTGGTCCTCCTCTTCTTGGTCGCCGAAGATGTTTTCTGGATCCGGGGCCGCTTGTCTGGCCTCAAGGCGCACCGCGCGCCGAAGCTTGAGTGTCTTCTTTGACCTGAATCTTGCGCAGGCCATGCAGTTGTCCTCGTTATGGTCTGGTGAAAGGCATTTGTTACAGACCGGGTGCACGTCTATATGTGGGTATTTGGACCCACAGAGCGGACAGAACTTAAACGGACTCCGCTCCATGCTGGAAAGTTGCGGTCGTGTCGCGATGAGAAGGCCTCGATGTCCGAAGAGTGAAGATACTCCGCTGATTCCGACTCCAAGAGACGGAAGAACTCGAGACCGTGCGCAAACAATACCGACGCTATGAAAACAAGGCCTTTTGGCCTTAAAAAGTTAGTTTTTCTCGGTTCCGACAGAGAGACGTCGAGACCGCATCCGAACCCAATGGCGGAAAAAAACAATCTGGGGATGGAGCCGATGCCCATGCGCACTGTAGTCCAGGGGAGGAGCCACCTATCTCAGGATACTTCGAAGACTCTTCCAGGACAACAATGTGCGATCATCCGGACCCAACACTAGGCGGCGATCTAATGCTAAGATATGAATTTAGCAGCCCACATGCCTCGAACCTTATTCACCTCTCTGAGATCGATTACAAATCTGTACACCGGTGGCTGAGATGGGTCAGTTTGTTTTAAAACAGGTAGAACGGGACTATTGCAAACGTTACCTCTTGTCTCTTCAATCACATCTCAATTAACTCGTGAACGATCGCTAGCAAAGCTTTTTCACCCTCACTTGAGATTCGGTATTGCGGAATTCGTGGCATTTTAACATTGGCTTTCAATGTTACAACATATGGTGGTATTTCTAGGAGTCCCACATCATTGGGACCAGCTGCCCAAAGTATGTCTGGAAGAAACGACAACTCTGTTGGAAGTTTATCTCTCGATAAGTACATTGGAGAAACCACTTTCTTACCTAGCGTAAGTTGTACTCCTGATGGAGAACAGTACAAAGTTGCATACAATCTTTTTAGCAAATCTAATCCTAGCAAATTTTCGCCACAACCTGTTGTCAGAATAAGGGGTGCTTCTAATTCACAAGGACCAACAGAAAGAAACAAAGGGTCAGAAATCGGGTTCCTAACCGGGGCGCCAGAAAAACCTACAGAAACGTTCGTTTCGCCAGACAAAGGTGCGCCAGGGAGTTTGGAGTGCATAATAGAACTCCTTGTAGCACCAGTATCCAAGAGAAAAGGTTCTGACACACCCGATGTGATCACCTCAACGTATGGTCCACTCTGATCTACTGGAACTGAAACAACTCCCTCTCTTTGTCCATGGCTGTCCTAGCAATCATTGCTGTTCCATTGCTTGCCTTCTGTATAGTAATCATCTGTATAGTACTGAGCTGTCCTACCAGATGCGTTATTCTGCTGATCGAATTTATTCATAGAATTTTGTGGTGGAAGAGACTGCGCATTCTGGGGGACGTTTCCACGTCCTCTACCTCTAGGTGCTTGCTGAACGCCTCTACCTCTCACGTTCGAAACACGATTCGCACGTTGTAACAAGATAGGGCAACTATACTTAAAATGACCTTCCTCCTTGCAATATGAACACTGGTTGGGGCCTATATTGACACGTGGCTGATTATACTCGACTCTTTGTGAGTTCCCTTGATACTGTTGTGGCTGTTGATAGTTATTCTGATAGGTGTTCTGACCACCGTTAATCTGGCCATTACCATCACCACGTGGCGGATAGGCTTGCTGCAATAAAACCTTAGTCTTTAACTCTTTTGTTTTCTTTTCTACTCTATCTTTCTCGTCTTTGTCTCTATTCTCGTAATATTGTGCAGTGGCTAATATCTGTGCTGAAGAGGAAACAGCCCAAGAACTCTCCGAATCTTTTAACTTTTTACACAATTCTGGAAGCAGATTGTGCACAAACTTGTCGACAAATAATCGCTGACCACCTTCTGTGGTCATGTCTTGGCCACTGTGATCGACAAACGTTTCTTCGAACCTGGTGAAGAAATCTGAGACCGTCTCGTCTTTCTTCTGTTTACATGCAGATAACTTATCCCAATTCACACGTATTGCAGGCATTATCGTTTTCATGTAATCAACTATTTTACCAGGAAGTTCTGCTATTAAAGGCTCAGGTTTAGCACCACCAACTTGTCGGGCATCTATAACAGCGATATTGGCCCATGAATCACCTAATTCCTGATCATGATCTGAATGACGAATCTTACTCCATAAAGGCTGTGGAACAACGTTCCCAAATAACATATCGATATCGGCTAAGTTCATTATACATGACCCAGCAGTCTGCGACAATTCCTTGTAATACCCTGCAGGATTCTTACGCGGATCTGGTAATGTCTGTTTAAGTGCTAAAACTTCAGCTCTCTTCCATGGGACATGTACCCATACACGCTGGAAGTGAGGCAGAATAGGAGGTTCAACAGATGTGTCACCTTCCCTCCATTGCGGGGGAACTTCTCTCATGGGATACTGTCGTGCCTTTTTCCTAGGTGTATCGCGCTCAGATTGTGAGCCAGAAGTGTTCCCTTTACTCCGATAAGACAACAATATCTCAACCGCTTTTTGGACATCGGGACCTACGATCATTCCTTCCCCAAACTTGAACCGTACATGACACAACTCCTGCGGGTTACTTTCTAAATCATTATCTTCCAAATCCTCACCGAGAAAAACACACATTTGTTCAAAAACATATCTCTGTGTCGGTGCTTCCCACTGAAGGAAGACTTTCATGACAGATTCAACGTCATATTTTAACGTATCTATAATCCATTTATGAGCTAAACGATTCAATACATGTCTCTCTTGATAATCAGGCAGTTGACTTCGCAACTGTCTTCGTTCCGTGTTAGGGGTCGTTTTAGGCGACCGAAAAAGGGGTGAAGGAATGTTAGTGACAATGCTGGCCATTTTATGCCAAACGGAAGGTGAAAGTGAAGGAGGAACGGGTGGAAAAACAGTGTGAGATAAGGCTGAAGTAGAGGCAATAGCAGAGGGAGCATTATGAGAAATCAAAGGTGCACTAGGCAAAGTCATAGAAGGTATAAGCGAAGTAGATGTAGCCGGTGTGCCTTGAGGAGGCTGCACCGGAGGAGCGGAAGCCAGCTGAAGAGCAGCTGGTGTGTGCTGTGAAGAAGCAGGCATAACGATCATGGGCGGCGCAACTAAGGGTTGCGGAGGCGCCGTGGCTGTTTGTGCATAGGGGGGTGGTGAACTTAATAAATGCAACATTAATGGGTCTTTTTCACGTTCTTTGGCTGTCTCTTGCTGAAGAGACGGCAAAACTGGATAGCATTTATCTGTTGCCATTTTACGTTGCCTGTGCAACTGCTCACTCATCTGTACCTCTTCTTTGTCTTTAAACCGCATAGCAGCTTGTATTACTGAAATATTCCCTTCTCTCTTATTTTTCTTCTCTAATTTAATTTCCTTCTGTTTGGCCTCTTTACGCCAAAGGCGGAAAGAGTCAAACATCGCCGGCCGGGCTTTCTTTTTGAAAAGTTTGACCTCAAGATTATCTAAAATTTCGGTGTCAAAGCTACCGTATTGGGGCCATTTAAAAACACCATCGTTTTTGGTATATTTGATCCACACTTCATTGTATGTGATGGGGCCTACCCCATGTTTCACATATAACTCGTAAGTTGGAGTTCCAACTGGAGGAACTGGACATGAGTCCTCCAATCGGGAGTCCCTATTATTACCACTGAGACAAAACAAATTTCCAAGTCTAAAACTAGGCATCTCTGCTCTCTAGTCTAGTTCCAAACGTCAAAGGATTATCGATTACGATATTTTCTCCTGAAAAAACGAGTCCTTTGGTTTTGGTGCTTGCAAGTACCAACACAAAACTTTCCCAAAGGATACCCAAAACTAAGAACCACTAAGGACTGGGAGACGCTCCACTTATACTTAACTGAAATGTCGATGACGTCACTAGAAGACTCGTCTTAGTGTTTCGCTCTACCAAACTTCAAGGGTCCAAATCAGGGCGATAGCCAGGGCAGCAATCCTTTGTAGCCGTCGGGAAGCGGGGAACCTCGCAGCAAAGACCTTCGGACCACGTTGACATGCAGGGGTCGTTGAAGTGGCGGCCTTCCTCCGGAATTTTCACACAAAGCTCCTCACGAACCTCTGGCTGGACCGGTACCGCTGGAATCGCCCCAAACGTTGGGCGCCAACTGAGGTACTGGGTTTTTCAGAGCCGGTACTTAACCGGTAACCCAGCGGTGTCAGGGAATACACACCCAAAGACCTCGAGTCCTTTTCCTGATTCAGACCTACAGAAACTCAGAGTCTTCTAGGTGAAGTCAAAGATCGGTTTATTGGCTGCAACCAAGGTAACAAGTGTCCTACAAGTACAACACACGGAAGTATGTTCTCAGGAGACTGCTTCAAAATCACAAAGTCAGGCTTCTCTTCTTATACAAAATAATAAGCTTCAGGCAAACATTCCTAGATTTTCAGGATACTATTCACATATTTCGACCATAAATAAGTAACAGAGTTATGATGACAAGCTCACATTTCGTTTGTCCAATACATAATAAATTACTCGGCAAGGTCCGGTATTTCAATCAGATATCGGTGTTCTCCAATAAAATGAACACGTCCTCATCATAAAACAAGTAGAAAAGAAGGAGCGGGGTCAGGTGTGGGCAAGATCCGGCAGAGTGGGTGTGTGATGAAAGGGTTTTATGGCCGGGTGCGCCTAGATGCTATCTTGACTGGCCACGGGGAGGGGAACTGACCAAATGGGCTGGCCTGGGGCGATGGTTTCAACCTGCCCAGGTCATGAAAAAGTCAATCAAGGAGTGCTTGTCCTTATGATATTGGATTAAGCCTATGTGAAGGGCAACATACAAAATGGCTGCCGTATACAAAATGGAAGCCAAAGGTTCAGGGTATAAGTGACGATTTCGAGGTGAAAGCAACCTTCGAATGCGACGAAAATGCTTGTGCATAATGTACTCGCCATTCTCGGTCTTTCGATACTAAATTTGTCGTGGTACGATGAAGTTTTATTCTTGCGTCTGAATGGTTACATGAGTTTGGATTTTCAGTACTACAAGCGGGCGGTAGCCCGGGTTCCAGCATTATACAAAACCATGTTGGATGGAATGAGGATTCAACCCACCACTTAATTCCTTTAAAAAATACTCCAACTGCACAAAGGCAGTATCCAATAAAGCAAGAAGCTAATAAACAGGTCAGGGAGATCTTAGATCAACTTGAATACCAAGAGGTGATCGAAAATTGCACCTCATCAATGAATAATCCTTTGTTTCCGGTCATGAAACCTGACAATTCATATTGTTTAGTTTTACATTATAGACATTTAAACACTTGCACTGACATTTGCAGTCCAAAATCCACACAGTGCCGCATTAATGAATAAAATTGAGTAGAAAAAATATAAAATGACACTTGATATCTCAAATGGATTTTTCTTCCAAAATATAGCGCCTGACAACAGGTATCTAACAGCATTCTCAGCGCTAGGGTTCCAACTGCAATTTTGTTGACCCCCCCAGGGTATAAGAACAGTACAGGGTTGTTTTCAACCAGAGTAACTGAGTTACCTCAAAATGTGGATGAAGTGGCATTGTCCTATGGGGATGATATTTACCTAATGGATGATGACATAGAGGAGCACTTGAACAGTGTGAATACCATAATTTTGGGTTTTGCATCTGAGGGCTACAAATTCAACTTTAAAAAATCAAATATTGCCCTCCTCAGTATCAAGTTTTTAGGATATGAGCTTTTAAGTGAAGGAAAAAGCCTCCCAGCTGATTTTTTTAGAAAAATGTGCGTTGTTCCAACTTCCAAAATCAATAAAAAATGTACAGTCAATACTGGGATCACTAAATTTTGGTAGAACATACTTGTTGGATTACGCAGAAAGGGTAAATACCTTCCAATAATTTAATAAAACCTGTTTTTTCAGTAAGACAATGGACGCAGGAACACACATATCCTTCGGTATCTACAAGCTGACATGATAGCTTCCAAGCAATTGCAGACATGTGTAAACGTACGCAACCTGGCAATCTATATGGTTGCGGGTCAATCTGGGTACACCTATCTAACAAATAATGAAGGTGAAACAGTAGCAATTGCATACAAGTCACATTTGTACACAAATGCTGAGATGCGTTTTGCATCTACAGAAAAGATCCTAAGAGAAGTACAGACTGATGTAGTGAGAGAAAGATCACTGGCTCAGGGAAAACGAATAATAGTAGTTACTCCACTCCCAGCCTTATAGGCTGCGACAAAAGCGAGCATTCCTAACACTAAAGCCTTACATCCGAGATGGATACAATGGGCTAATTCTCTCACTGCAACAGATGTAGAATATAGGTACGACCCAAATCTAAAGACACAAGCATTTATGCAATACGAACAAGAATATCCACTATCAGATTAAATAATGCTTCTAGATCAGTATGAATATATAATTTACACTGACGGATCTGCTCAACCGGCCATAGGAAGTAATCAACAATATAGCGCGGCATGTGCAATCGTTAAAGGCCGCATGCAAGATGGAAAGTTCCATCCAGGTTGCACGAAAATGCAATCTCTAAGAGACTGCACGGCACAGCTGGCAGAGTTAAAAGTCTTGATACTGGCACTGGTAAATACGATTGAGAATTCCTCACACTAATTGTGTGCGATTCCTTTTACTGAGTGCACTCATATAATGAACATTTGCAGCACTGGGTTCAAAACGGGTTCAAAGATGCAAAAGGTGGGGGGTGTGGCTTAGCAGGCCGACATGGCGGACTTGTGCTAGCCAGCTCCGTACAGCCCATCCTTCATCCGACGAATATCCTGGCTCCCTCGGACCCGAATTAAGTCCTGGAGGGGGCATCTTGGCGTCTCAGACCCATAGGGACCGGGGTCTCCAAAGCAGCAGGGCGCCGTAGCTGCTGTGACCTCGAGGCGCGGCCTAGCCTTCAGTGACCGAGCAGGGGAGTGGAGTCTGATGTGCCCTGGAGGTGGCGCGGGCTGCGTGGCTGCCAGCCGGGACCCATGGCGGTGATCGGCGGTCCTAACAACCCGGAGGAGGTGGTGGCCCTCCGGAGGGGGGGCGCCCCGGCCTGCGTGAGGCCTAGTTGCAACGCGACTTGCGCCCAGAGGAGAGACCGGTATTTTGGGGTCTTGAGTGCGGGTTGCTCTCCCCTGACATTCTGCAGCCACTTCTCCACTTCAAAATAAACGGGAGATACCCCCACTCCCCCCCGGACCGGTGGTCACATCGGGCCAGGTTGTTGGGGGGCTAGAGACCGGCCCTTTCGGGGGCCCAGTGGTGAAGGGGGTGCATTGGCCCTGTAACGCGGCCGCTCCGTTTGTCTGCTGCGGCTCGCTGGTCGCGGGGCGGATCGGCCCTGGAGCCAGGGGGTGCTCCGGCTTGCTGGGAAGCCCTGTACACCACGCCCTGGGGTGAGGCCTGGTTCGGGAGGCCCCGGGCGGGAGACTACGCCTGTTCCTGGCCGGACCGCTGCTGTTGGGAGGTGATTCGGTGCCCCCCCCCGCATCCCCCACCCTGGGCTGCTCCTAGCACTGGGGGACCGGCAGCTGTGTCGGGCCGTGTGGGAAGGCAGGGAGAGTCCTGCTGGGGGTGTAGGTGGGCACCTAGTGACTGCAAACTGTTTCCTCCTGTGCTCCGGTCACTGTGGAGGCCTTGGAGTTTGGGGACTCTTGCTATCGAGAGGCGGTGTGCTGGATCAGATGCAAGGCCGGGAGGGGTGGCGTTGCCTCCAGGAGTAGTGGTCTGGTAGACTGCGGACCTTAGCTGCTGATTGGGCCCTGCGCAACGGGTCGGCGGGCGCTCTATCGGCTGCCCGGGGCCCCCCTGTGGTGGATTGCGGGCCCCAGCTCGGGGGTGCCTTCCCCACATCTGCTCTGTCCTGCCCTTTCCTTTGGGGACGAGTGCAGTGGGGCCCTGCGGCGTGTCGGGGCTGGGGCTGACCCAGTGTGTGTGCCTGACCTGGTCATACTAGGGCCTGCCGTGGGTCCGTGACGCTTTACCATGACGAGAGACAAGGGCAACAGCGGCTCCACGAAACACGGTCCTATGGACAAGTTCACTGGCACGGGAACGGCGGGCGGCGCCGCCAGGGGAATCACAGGAGGCTGGGCCTGACAATGGGGACATCACCGAATCAAGAGACATGTTGGAGACAAGTTGGATGCCAAAATTGGCGCAGTGGGTGCAGATGTCATGCTGCTACGTCAGGACTTACGGAACGCAGTGTCCTCCATTAAGGAGGCCGAGACTCGCATTTCCGGGGTGGAAGATGACGTCTCAATCCTCAAGCAGAAGGTGGGCAAAATGGAAGGCCTCCCGGGTCGAGGATGCGGAGGGGCGGGCGCGGAGGAACAACTTGCGCTTTGTTGGTTTCCCGGATGGGTGCGAGAATGGTAACATGAATTGTAACGTGGAGCGCTTTCTCACAGTGGCTGGAGAGCTGGCTCCCCCCTGATGCGTTTTCCCGGTGCTTCGTCGTGGAGCGGGTGCACAGGGTGCTCATTCAGAAACCGCCGGTGGGGGCTCGCCCGAGACCAGTGATTGCGAAGTTACTGAACTACCTTGACCGAGACACTGTATTGAAACAGGCCCGCCTCAAAGAACCCTTACTATATGACAACCATTGTATCCTTGTGTTTTCCGACTATACCAGACTGGTGCCGCAACAACTCCAGTCGTTTATGGCGGTGAAGGCCAGACAGAGGGAACTTAAACTCCCATATGCCCTGCTGTTTCCAGCTCACCCATGGGTTGTGTTTCAATACCGCACCCTTTTCTTTGATTCCCCGGAAGAGGTATTCAAATGAGTGATGAGACTATGCAGGTGTGGGTGCATACGCCGCCAGGCCTGCAATCGGAGTCATCCTTGGGGGAAGGGCTGTTGAAGAATCACCGTGGACAGCGCCGGAGGGGGCAGAGGAGATCGCGGTGCCGGAGGCGTTCCGTGTCCTGCGGGGCCTCCTCTTGGAGAGATCCGGCACCTCAACGTCAGCTCGTGGATCCTTGGTTCTTGTGTCTTAATGGACGCCCAGATGCCTATTCAATTGGATTGTGTGATAGATTTCATTATGTTCTATTGAGGAAGCCCCTGGGAGGGCTGCACCCCTACCTGTGTGGTGTGTGAGAGGGGTGTGTCAGGGGGTTATGGGCTGTGAGTTGGGGATCCATTGGTGGGTGCAGACTGTGCCTCCCTGTTGGGGTTATGGTGTTGACCCCACCGTGACAGGTACTTCAGTGTTTTTGAGGAATGGGGTGGGGGGGTTTGCTGTGGGTTTGGGGTTTGGTTGAGGGTTTGGGTTGCGCTTATACACTGGGTACACTACTACATGCACACACGGTGCCGGGTCCTCCTGTCCATATTGTACCACGCTTAGGGCCTGATGGCTAGTGGGGCGACTGATGTTCGGGTTTCAGCGGGCACCCTACGGGTGATGAGCTGGAACGTACGCGGGATCTTGGACAAGATCAAATGTGGAGCTGTTCTGCGCCAGGCAAAGAAGCTGGGGTTGATGTCCTCCTGCTACAAGAAACCCATTTGATGGGCTCCAAGGTCCTTTGCCTACAGCGCTATGGCTTCCAGCAGGTGTTTCATGCCGGGTTTACACAGAGCTCTAGGGGGGTGGCGGTATTAATCCACCGCAGGGTCCCGTATGTGCATTCACAGCAGTTGTTGGACCCGCAGGGGCGCTATGTGTTCCCCATGGGCACAATTGGGGAGGGTCCCATTGTGATGGGTTATGTGTATGCCCCTCCCCCTCTACAGTGGTCCTTAGTTGAATGGTTGACCTCTCTATGGGCGGACATGCCATACGGGGCCTCAGTAGTGGGAGGGGATTGGAACGATGTTATGGACAAGGGCAGGGACAGGAGTAGTTTGGGAGGGGGGTCGAGCAGAACGCACCCCAAACAATTACATTCCCTGGTTACTGGTCTGGATTGGGTGGACACTTGGCGAGACATGCATGGCGACAAGAGGGAGTTTACCCTCCTATCGGTGGTACACAAATCATTCTCTAGGCTCGACTATGTCTTTGTCCCCAGGGCAAGGGTGACAATGGTGATGGCTGCTAGGATCCTCCCCTCCTCTCCGGTATTTGTGGAGTTGCGGCTGGAGAGGGAACGACAGCCCTTTCGCTGGCGTCTAGCGGTATGGCATCTGTAGAATGACGACTATGTGAGGCACATGCAGAAGGCGATCGCGGACTACTTTCTCGCCAATGACAGATCGGTCTCTAGCGCGGTAACGCTCTGGGAGTCACTGAAGCCCACTCTCTGTGGGGTGGATATAGCGTGGTGTACAGTGGCTTGTCGAAAGCGGGGGTCTGGTGGTGCGTTAGCTGTTGCAAGCACAGCAGTCCTACGCCTCTCTCCTGTTAGACTAGGCCCGTCAAGTCTAGCTGGCGACACGGAGCAGAATCTGCCAATGGGGTGACAAGTTGAGCAAAATGCTACATCAGCTCTGCCAGGGCGTTTTCCATCCACAGGCCCTTCCAGGGGTGCTTGATGAGAATGGGGCGCTGTTAACAGACACCAGGGCCATAGCGGAGAGCTTCGCCACCTTCGCTGATCTGTATGCATCGCGGGAGTGTCTCCCTGAGGAGACAGTCGAGAAGTTTATCGCGGATCTCCCGCCTAAAGCGGTGTCCGACGATACGCGCCAGCGGCTTGAGGTCCCCCTATCGGTGGAAGAATTGGGCGAGGCCCTGGGAGAACTCAATGCAGGGAAGGCCCCAGGCCCTAACGGGTTTCCTGCCGAGTTTCATCGTCGATACAATCTACAGTTGGCTTCTTACTATCGGGCAGCGGTGGAGGAGGCTAGGGAGACTGGCCGTCTCCCCCCAGATTGGCGCCATGCGGAAGTTGTGGTATTTCATAAGCCGGGTCGGCCTCTGGGGCAACGTGCCTCCTACCGACCCATTTCTCTCCTTAATGTGGAGGTGAAGGTTCTGGCCAAGGCCCTAGCTAACCGCCTTCTGCCGTATATCTCCGATTCGGTCCACCCGGACCAGGCTGGGTTCATGCCCCAGAGGGCAGCGTGGCACAACATACAGTGGGCCTACGTGGCCCTGGCAGCGGTCGGGCAGACAGGGGTGCAAGCAGCGCTCCTACTGGCAGACATGGACAGAGCGTTCGACTCCCTGAGCTGGGTTTATCTGTTCGCCCTTCTTCGTCCGCTTAATCTTGGGCCCCGGTTTTTGTCATATGTGAGGCTGCTATACACTGACTTGACAGCGTCGGTCCGCGTGGCGGGTGCGGTATCATCTGGTTTCTCCATTCATCGTGGCACCGGGCAGGGGTGCCCCCTGTTGCCCTATTTATTTGCCCTGGCTATGGAGCCGCTCGCGGCCTGGGTGCGCATTGATGCACAACTGAAGGGATTTGAGTGGGCTGCTGGTTTCTCGGAGAGGATCGCGCTCTATGCAGATGACATCCTCTTCTTTTTAACGGCCTTGAATAAGTCGGGGCCGCGGATTCTGGAGATCATTCAGATCTTTGGGGAGGCGTCCGGGCTCTACATGAACCCTCGTAAATCTACGCTGTGGGTACGGTGGTGCGAGATGGGGTGGGTGCATGGGCGTCCACGCTACAGGTGGCAGTGGGAGGCCGCAAATACCTGGGCGTTTTCCTCTCCGATGTACCGGCGGTGTCATGGGAGCGGAATGTGGAGCCAGTGTGGGAGTGCGTTGAGGCGGATCTCAACTGCAGAATCACCCGGACCCGATCGCGCCCAGATGGTTCTGGCTGGTCAACTCGACCCTGGGGCAGTCCTCTGGGGGGTGGGGGGAGCGGTGCATGTTGCATTGCAACGTGCTTTCTCTCTACATACTTTGGAGGACTAGCGACCTCGGATATCCTTTCCTATTATCAAGCCTCACACCTGTTGGTCCTCAATGAATGGTGGTATGGGGACAGAGGGGACCCGGCCTATGCTGCAGAGCGACACATGATGGGGCACTTCACTCCCCATACAATCCTCTATTCCGCTGGGCTGTGTGGCGCATTGCCGCCAGCGACAAATATAGTATTCCAAGTTTGGCGACAAGCCCTGAGGCGTATGGGGTGGTGGAACACCCTCACGGAGGAAACTCCCCTGTGGCATAATGGGCGCCTGCCTGCGTTGGTGGCTCTATGGGGCTTTCGGGGTTGGGACGCCATTGGCGTATCCACCCTGGGGGATGTTGTGCGCAATGGGTCCCTCAAGACGTTTCACGATCTTCAGGTGGAATTCAGCATGCCCCAGTCACAATTCTTCCGGTAGCTCCAGCTCCGGCACGCGCGTGCCCCCAGCCTGGAGGGCCTTGACTCTATTCCCGAGTTTAGTCCATTGAAAGCAAAAGTTTTCATGGGTGACCTGGAAACCAAAACGATATCGAGAATTTACCAGACCTTGGTAACTCACAGCGCGACCCATCTGGGGAAACTACGGGAGGCTTGGGAGGGGGATGTGGGGGCTCTGGAGGAAGAAGACTGGAGGGAAGCCTTAGACGCACCAAAAGGGAAAGCTACAGCAGTTCGTCTCCGCCTCATCCAATTTAAATAACTTCACCGGGTCTATTTTACTTGGGAGCGGTTGTAGGCTGATCGCCTCCGCAGAATGCCTCCGGTGTGGCGGGGCAGAAGGCACCTTTTTACACACCGTCTGGCAATGCTTGTCAATAGAATGTTCTGGAGAGGAATATTGGCCTGCCTCTCTGAAGTCCTGGGATGGTCGCTTCCACGTACGCCTCAGCTTGCTCTATTACATGTAATGGAAGGGATCGAGGGCAATATTTATAAACAGCACCTGCTTCAGTTGGGCCTCACATTGGCGAACCGTGATATTGCCCTGATGTGGAAGGATGCACGGGCGCCCTCTGTGGCTGCCTGGAAAAAGGGTTTGGACTTCAACATGGGGCTGGAGTGGCCAACCTTTGTGGCACGGGGATGCCCGCGTAAGCACTACAAAAATTTGGAAGCGGCGGGGTGACTATAGGGGCCTGTGGCTGGAGCCGCCGACCGAACCAGATGATATATCGGTGGACTGAGGGAGGGGTTGGGCCAGGCTCAGGGGGGGGGGAAGAGGGGCGGGGGGAGTTGGTCGGGGCATGTGTGTGCTCGGGTGGGTGAGTCTCGGTGGTGGTTGCGCAAACTGGGGGGTGGGAGGAGAACAGTTGGGATACGGGGGTTGTTATTCTCAATGATACTCACTGTATTGCTTGTCTTGTTTTCCCACAAAAGTAAATTGCTGCCATATAACTATGTGATGTGATACTGCAGTTGACTCAGGTGTGCAGAGTCATGCACTTTTTGTGCAACTTGACGAATAAAGTTTGTTTAAAAAAAAAAAAAGATGCAAAAGGTGGCACAATAAAGCATAAAATGCTATGGGAATAGGTAGTGGAGTTGAAATCCGGACTACCGGGGGCTCATGTGATACATACACTGAGTCATCAGCGTGATGGCGTTCACATTGAAGGAAATTAATTGGCTGATGCAGCCGCAAAGGGGGCTGTACGCACAGCTTCTATATCTGCAATCACTCGTTCTAAAACGAGAAAAGACTGTGAGATTATGGTGGCTGTTATGCTTCAAGCAATAACAGCAAAGCATTACCAAAAAAGTTTCCACTCAAGTACTCCTACAAATTAGATGCCAATAAAATTCCATTTGCTCAGATTCCTGGAGTGGGGGGATAGAGTAATTCCAAACATGGATCGTAGGTTAGGTTTAATTCTGGCAGCACATGAAGGGATAGGTTCTACACATGCAGGAGTTGCGGCGACTGTTTCTTTGTTGAAACAACGCTATTGGTGGCCTGGATTAACAAAACAGACTAAAGACCATGTCTTGAAATGAGACATCTGCCAGTGGATGAAAGGTTCCAACGTAACACGTCTAGCGCAGACACCATTATTAATATCTGACAAACCACCAGCATGGGTTTACTGAGACCACTGCAGCCCCTTACAAAGAGATGGGGCTTACAGGTATATCATGGTTGCAGTAGATTCCTGCTCAAGATTCCTATGGGTGTAGCTCCAACACTTGGCTGACACTTGAACTGTTATAAAAGATTTGCGAGTCTTTATAGGGACATAAGCAATTGGCAAATTACATTCTGACCAGGGCCCTGCGTTTAGCTCTCAGGCTTACAAAGAGGCCATGCGAGGATTGGGCGTAGCATTGCGGTACTCCTCTCCATACCATCCAGAGGGGAATTCGGTCATGGTGAGAAAAAAACGGGACTTAAAGCAGTCTTTAACAGCTAGAGTGTTACGTACGGGTGAACATTGGACAAAAGCTCTGTATGGAAAGCAGCAAGCTTTGAACAACATGCCAAAAAACTCTCTGGGGGGTCACTCCATATGAGGTCCTATTTGGGACAAGAATGTGAGTACCTGATCTTGATTGTGAAGGCGCAGTGGCAGATGAAAAGCATTTTGACATCCTTGAACCTTTGGCTATTTTACAGGGTCTAAATGAATCCAGGACACAACAAAGTAATGTCCACCTGAAGTAGACCGCCACTGGGGAAGTGAAATCAGTCACAGCAAGAACTGTCTGGATCCCAAATGTTGGGGATCTGGTCAGAGAAAAAATAGCAGGCAAGAAAGAATTTGGGCAATCATACAGAAAGCCTATACAGGTCCAAGCAGTTGAAGGAATAAAAACTGTACTTCTACCGCCTCTTGCAGGAAAAAAGGATAAAAGATTTGTCTCAATCGACCTAATCGAACCACCCTATGTGGCTGAAACTAAGTAGCAGGCCTCGGGGACTCCAAAGTAGCAGATGCCCTCCTCTCGCTACAATTCAAGAAGTTCAAACGGAAAGACTCATCACCTTCAAAGAGTCTCCTGTCGGAATGATGGACTATGCAACAACGATATGGAACTCGTTCCGCTTGAACCTGAAGTTAATATTCCGAACCAAAATGAAAGATACCTTTCTATTCGCCCAAATACAGATGTCTACATCAACATGCCTTGACAAGAGCAAACTAAGATGTCAACTAATCTTGGTGCAATACCAACATTGATCGAACTGCTTCTGGCTACTTTATAAACTTTGATACGTTTTCTCTGGATCCAAGTGAACCTGAAACGGTGCCAGCCCAAATATCACGCAAGCAGCAAAGTAAAGACTTTCTAAACTTTCTTAAAAAGACTTACCTGGTGTCACCTCGGGTAGAACTATGGGTAATCACCGGGATACTTTTCTTTCTTTTCTGGTTAGGCTTAGTAATAGTTTTAAGCATGCTTGTTAATGGAAAATATCTTAGACAAAGCTCTGCAGCCCAAAAGGTCAATTTACTTTTCAAACCACACCAATCATCTCGAGAACAAAGAGACTCTGCATCTGTGAACATTACAGTAGTTCCTATACCTAATGGTGAAGTTTGGGACAAGGTTGATTTCGATATATTTGGCCCGACCGAACTTTTGAAATGTCCTCATTTATTTAAAATATCATTAAGTAGTATCATTACCTCAAGTACATTTTCTGTTGATTGGGATTTTGAGGCTGTAAATAACATGTTTGAATTTGAAAAATCTGCTGCATTTTCTGATAGTAAAACATTGGAAAGCACATCAGATTTTGAAAACAATGTATTGTTATCAACATTATGGTCATTGTTTTTTGCATAAATCTGCTTATCCTAGAAATGTGTTCACTTACCACCAATGGGAACATTGTCCAACACCACCGAAAGGCAGTTCAAAAACATTTACACAAAAGTTTCCATATTTTTCAGGGTTAAATATGTCTGACCCAGCCTCATATTATAAGGTTGGACCAACATCAGCACAGAAACATATGTTAACAAACACCAAACAGATTTACTCTGAATCCTTTATTGCCCAGTTGTCTGAACAAGGTTACGCCTTATGGAAAGACACCATAAACTTAAACTCAGTCTGGGGTACTAGGGAATGACAAGTTCAGTGAATGGAAGCTTCCTTTAGAGCATGCCTTATCCCCCAACAGATCATGTTTTTTAACGAGAAAGCACAACAGACTTCTTGCCTTGGACTAGCGAAGAACAAATACTTGAACACACCTCGGCTACCAAATCCATCATACATCGAGGGTAACATAACATCACAGAAAGGGATTACAATAGATGCATCATACAATACAACAGATCAGACCACGATTGGAAGAAATGGTTGATTTGGCCCACAGACACCAATAGTTGTAAGTCGAGATTCATGGGTAGAACCGAAGGGTTTAGTATCCATAGGCCAGATCCACATTATGTACACAGAGAAAATCTTGGGGTAGTAACATCCTACAGTGTTAGGAAGTTGTGCCTTGATTGGCTAAAAACCAAAACACTCACACAGGTGAAACAAACGCTTATCCTTACTGTCACAGTAGGTGGATCTTAGGGATTTTTTACTAGGTTCCAGGAAGCCACGCCAGAAATGTATCATTTATGCTGGCATTTATACTGCTTACAATGAAATATGCAAGATATCCCAAAAAGAGGCCGCAGAGAGATTACGTGAAATAGACCGTATAAATCTAGAAAAATCTCTAGCAGTGGTAGACAATGGGTTAACTATATTGACCTCCAGGATATATTCCTTAGGCAACATTGTATCTTCTGCAATAGACACATTAGAACAAGATTTAGCCATATTACAACACGGGCAATCTCAATTACGTTATATTATGCTGTTGAGCTGGACGCTGCAATCATTGCGTGCTGGCATTGTGCCTTGGCCTTTTATCAACAGCACTTTTCTGAATACAATCTAACAGATAAGCAGATAGAAATGGCACTAAGGGGAGCAAAATATACAATGCTGCATATCAAAAAACTGTATAGGTTACCATTTACATTGGCAGAATCACCGTCCATGGACAGGATAATTAATGGCCACATAACTGTACTGGTCACTACTTTTCAGTTTCAGTATTGCCTTGAACAAAAGCAGGTGGGCAGATATGAAAAAATGGGTAAGGAATACATTAAGGAATCATGGGAATTACCATACAGATTTCGATGCCGGAGTGGGGATTGATTAGTGTTTCTAAGCGGTTAAAACTGTGAGAACGCTTTAAGTGGATCACTCATATGTCGTGATATAATGCTGCAAGGGGCTTATAATGGTTCTGTAGCAAACCTGTCCAGTCATTTGAGGGGTGCCCCAGCTGCAGTGATTACTCCAGCATTCGGGTTACTTTCAAATGGGAGTTACTTTATCCTGAACAGTCAAGGCTGCTGTGGAATGCTCTCGGGCATCATATAGCTGGTAACCGTGAGCGCCAGGGTTACTTGTTGTATGCAAATATTGTTTCCACCAACACATACAGTCAGGGAGGCGCAGTTATGGCCTTCACTGAATGTTTCTTTAATACGGTTTGATACTCAAAGCAGAATGAAAGCCATGCTTTTACAGAAGTCTGTGCCCTTTACCTCCACCCGAGAGACTTTTGATCTCCAGATCGCAATGTCTTCAGCTGAGATACAGGCACTTATCCATACAAACTGCCCTTTCCATTTCTTAGAAATGGTGAATCGTATCTTTAACATGTCTGGTACGACAGGCACAGTCCTCCTATTTAAGACCATAGGTTCTGGACTTCTAGGGCGCCTTTCAGACGGTACTTGGGAGTTATACCAAACTTCATACACTCTGTATTTGGACGCATCTTTGGAGGAGTTCTGCTAATCCTGCTTCTGATAGCAGGTATCCTGATTATTTTGTATCTTCTGCGCAATGGACGTCCCAGTCACCAAGGAGATGGAAAAAGCACTCTTAGAGAGTAAATACCGTGACCGCATGGTACAATATCTAGGCACGCCTCGCCTAAGAGATTTAAGTTCATCTTGATTCCTGTCATTTCGACCAGTCTGGATGGACTGCATCTTACCTGTCCTCTGATGCCTGTTTTGCGGAGCAGAATGCAAGTTAGACCTTTGGTTGACACTCCCATCTTGTGCGCAACCAGACGTGAATGCTCTACTGGACCCGATAACGGCCCATGTTCTGCAGTGTCCTTAGCGTATTCCTATGTTGATGGCGGAATTCCTTGAGCCACCACAGGTAGTAACTGCACCTGTTGGTATGGACACCGGCTCCTCCACTGATGGCGCACAGGCTGCCCCAGCACCGGCTGCGGACAGTGTGGAACATCATCTGTGCTCAATTGACGTACCCTGCAAGGTGCTACAGGGGCTGCCTACTGAGGACATAACAAAAATGTTGTGTCTACCAACCAGGACACATAAACATTTGACTCATTTTGGCTCGTTGTGTGCTAAAATTTGGAACTCAAAACAAAATTGACATTCCTTGCATTTATTTGACATTCGTGGCTTTCTAATGTGTATAGTGATACAGACTATAACTACTTACAATTTAGAGCTATGGCTTGCAAAATTTGTCTTAGACATTTTTTAGAAGTTTTAAACATTTTAGCTAAAGAGATGTTTTTATAAACTTTGTGCGTACCAATATCTAGTTAGACTAGTCGTACGGTAATACGTTACATATGTTGTCCAGTCGGAAGAGGAGTGGGTGTTATATTCCATATAGGTACCCTATAAATGGCTCAGGTAACATTTCAACCTTTCACCCTATATTCTTCCCTACATTACATACATTACGGTTCTTAGGGACTGACCTTTTACCTAGATACAACACTGCATTCCGAAAACAGGTTTTTCCCTAGTTCTAATCTCGTACATTATACATGAGGCTTCTTGGAAGTATAGCAGGACTAATATCTCTGTATAAAGTTCAGGCCCGATGTCATACTTTGGGCCGACACAGTAACACAGCAAGGTAGGACCCTGGGGAGATCGATGCGTATATATACCTAATGTCTTGCCTAGAAAGACAGAGGAGACCGAGACCTCCCGGCTAACACACTGACCAGAGACGCTGAGGTTCCTGCATGCAGACGCTCCAGCTCGCAGTGGTATAACATCCCTTGCGGGGTGTTCAACTCGAGACCAGGATGGGGTCCCCTATTCTCTCATTCCCAGGTAATGGGGTTCACTAGATCCTAGAGGGATTCTTGATGTAGCACCTACACAGACGCAAGGTACATTTAGTTGGGGAGGCATCATAGGAGTACGCACTTTTTATCAGGTGTAAATGCTTCTACTCATACATCTCTGCTACTGTCTTATGGTTGTTGCAGCTCATCTACACTAGAATAACAACTGTTCAATAAATTCTTATTGAAAACTCCCAGCCGGTTTATTCTGTGTATCTCTCGGAGACAAACTAAGTAAGCACGAGTGACTGAGCGAAAGGTAGTATATTGTTTATGTATGGTATATTCTGAGGGATCAGGGTTGTCATGTTCTGAGGTTGCCAGAATCTGTTCTCTCCTTGGTAAGAGGAGATTATAGTGGCACTGTGAGCTAGCGGATACAGACAGGCTAACGTATCCAGTGGGGGTGCCCAGAATCAGTCTGCCAGCAGTCCCACATTTTATGTTATCCAAACGCGCAGATCCTGTATAGGTCATATAGGAACTACATGACACTAGAGCATGCTGTTTCATGCTCGACCCTTAAAACAGGGTACACATGGTGTGCCCACACAGGCCCCACCCTTGGTCACAGATCATGTTACAGAGGAATTCTCCATGGCCACCCATGGTTGACGTGTGTGCTTAGGCTTAACAAAAATAACAAATCAACTGAAGCTAACGATGGGGAACACAAAGTAGGGGCACAAACTATCCAGAGTCATGTAGGGGCCCTTTTCTCTCCTAACATAATCACATTCTGCATACATGTACTGGCCACTGGGAGCCGTACCGCTGGCTGAGGCAGTGGGGCAACGCAACGCTACTCCGATATTGAACATTTTTAAAGCTGGAGGTGGAGCGGAAGCTAGGTAGCATGAAAAAGAATAAAGTCCCTGGCCCAGATTTAGTCCCAGTGGATCTGTTTTGGGAAAATATGTTAACCTGGAGTCAAATACTCAAAAAAGTGTTTAATGTAGCACTTGCTCCTGCAAATGTCCCACAATCATGGCGGCTGATTCACGGAACTAATCTGAGACAAAACCCTAAACGTACTACTTTAGGTATTCACAGAAGGCATTTAGTAGTAGTAAAGTTAGTATTTTGTCTTCAGTTAGTATTTTGTCTTAAGTTAGTACTTTGTCTTAAGTTTTGGTCTGAAGACAAAATCAAAACTTTAGACAAAATCCTAACTTAAGACAAAGTACTAACTTAAGACAAAATACTAACTTTACTACTACTAAATGCCTTCTGTGAACCCCAAAAGTAGTAAGTTTAGGATTTTGTCTCAGATTAGTACTGTGAATTGGCCCCATTGTGCTCTCCTATTATAGTACAGCTGAATGAGAAAGGATATCTGTGGCAAATTACCAAACAATCTCCTCCTGGATGGGGCAGGAAAGATACTCAGGAAGGTCTTGTTAAAGCGTTTGCAGGGTTGGGTGAATAATGCCGGGTCGGGTCTTGTCTGGTGGCTCAGTGGACTTATGCATCCACTGCAGGGGCCTGTGTTCAACCTCATGGTCACAGGTTCAAATCCCGGCAGGTCCACTCAGCCTTTCATCCATCTGAGGTTGATAACATGAGTACCATTGAGTTGGGTAACAATAAACATCTGTTATTCAGCGCCAAGAGACCTATGGGTGAACGTGCGCTTTACAAATACATATGTTATGTTATGTAATGCAAGCATTTTTTCCAGGGAGCAGGCTGAGTTCAGGTCAAGGATAGGAACCCCTGATCAGGCTATTTGCCTATATATGATCTGTCACAAATATACCAGAGTTAAAAACGTCCAGTTATATCTAACCTTTATTGACCTGAAGTTATCCTTTGACCTCGTAAACTGTTACATTTTATCGCAAGCCTAGGAGGAGCAAGGGGTTGAGCCCCTAATATAGATGGCATTAATTGCACTCTATACTAGTAATAAAGCAAAAGCAAGTTATGGCCCTGCCGGCGAATGTGGCAAATCATTCCCAATTAAAAAGGGTGTGAGATAGGGGTGTGTATTAGCTCCTCTGCTATTTAGCTTGTTTGAAATCGTTTGCAGGGTTATTTAGTGGAATTTGCACAGGATGTTCCACAATTGATGACCAAAATGTCTTAATTTTACTTTTTACCGATGACACGGTCTTGTTGACTAGAACTGCACATGCTAGGCAAACGTTAATGGGAAGATTTTGTGGGATACTGCAACGAGAAGGATTTGACAATCAACTGCATAAAACAAAGGTGGTGCAAAGGAAACGCTCGCAAAGATTGAAAAGAAAGCTAATGGTGTATGGGAACATATGTGTGTTAAGCACTTCCATTATTTGGGCATATGTTATACTCGGTGACTTCTCTGAAAGGAGCACATATTGAAAGGAAGTAGCACCATTTTGCAAGCATCTAGGGTTGCGCTCAAATTTAGGGGAAACGCAGGCTCCTAGTGCATTGGCACCACAATCTAAGTTTACCAATCGAAAGCTGTAGCTGCTGCCCTTTACGGGGCTGTGCTATAAGGTTATAGTAACTTGCATGTATTGACTGTAGGGGAAAACAACTTGTTAAGAGCATTGCCAAGGCTCGAGCCGGGCACTCCCTTACTGCCTCTGGTTACTGAACTTGGCCATACTTTGATCTCAGATTTGGGTGAGATTAAGCCAGTATTGTACTGGATTAAACTGGTTAGGAACCCAAATGCCTCCACATATTTTAAGACGGTGAATGAGGTAGCACACTGTGGTAGGGTGCAGGCAAGTATCCTACCACAGTGTGCGAGGATACCCCCCTCACCCCCTCCCGTCCAGCAGGTAAGAGTGAGATCCAGGGAAGGAGGAAGGGAAGTGGCAGAGATGTGCACTCCAGGCTCCTTCTGCCACTTGTTCCGACTTTTGATATTGTCAGCTGGGGCCTCAGTTGGGCACTAGGTCACAGTGGAGTATCTTTCAGAGCAGGTTTACTACAGCCTGCTTTCAATCAAACAGACCAATAACGCGCACTCTGTGAGGCATCCCTCACACAGATCAACCCTCACATCGATCAATACACACCCTATGTATGGCATTCCTCACACAGGCTAACCCACACACCAGCTGATAGCGTGTCCTGTGTCTGCTCGTAAGAGAGATCTCAGGAAAGAGGGAGGGAAGCAGCAGAGAGGTGCACTCCAGACTTCTGCCTCTTCCGGCCTTTCTTTCTGTCAGATGGGGCCTCAGTTGGGGATTGGGTGCAGCAGGCACGGGTGAAGAGGAACCGAGAGAGGGGAGGTGAAGGTAGGTTGCTGTTTGTGCAAGAGGGTGCAAGTCCAAATTCTAGATTCTCATGAGCCCTAGGCCCTTGCTCGCTCGTTTGCCACTCCATCCACACCTAATGCACTTCCTCATCTTTGTACCAGATGCTGAGTCCGATACTGATGTCTGATGTTAGTGCGTGGTTCGTGTGGAGCGGTGTCACTGTGCCGGCTTCGTGGGACGGTGCAGTGAGGCAATGGCTTGAGCATGGTGCTGCTTACAATGCTATTTACTTTTTTACTTGGGCTGTGATCGGCACCAATAACTAGATGTATGCTGCCGGCTCTGCGTGTGGTGAACAGGTTCAGGAGAGGAGTCAGCGTCCTGTTCATTTGCAATAATAATCACATCGAACCACATTTGATGAAGTTCACCGGGGACAGCTGGCCCCGCCCCACCACCTTGCCTCCCGCACTGGTCCCACGACCGTCCCAGCTGATGATGACCAGACAGACTCTGGATGTAGGGGTGGCTGTGCCGAGCATTACTCCACCCACTTGCGGAAATACACAAAATTTTTCAGAAACTCCGCGAGCTCCGCCCAGGTCTAGGTGTTACCTCTGGGGCAGAGACAAATAAAGTTTGTTCCGACATATTGGAAATGGTAAAAGAACATCATCAACTGCTTGTGTCAGCCTACTCTGATCTAAAGATGGAACCAGCATCTTAAAGATGGTATCCCTTCAACGCCTCTTCTATCAACTGCAGAACTACCCAATTCGATCTCTCATGTCGAATATACTTCCAATCGAGGAACTGGGGAGGTATCGTAGCCGCAGATGTGCAGTGTATCATGCACCCTCACATTTGCAGGTGCTGAATAAATGGTGATACAGCCAAAGAGACGTCGGACCACCCACCCCTTCAGAATCTGAAGGGGGTGGGGTGTTCGGCGTCATGTTGACTGACATGATTGTCAGTCAGACGTCACCAGGGGCATGCAGCAGCACAATTGCGCATGAGTGGGGACGGAGGGCGAATTTGTGCACTGTGCCCACTCATGCGCATTAGTGCCTGCTCTGTCTTGCGCATGCCCATTAGGAGAGCGAGGGTTGAGCAAAGGATCAAACCTCGCTCTCCTAATGGGCAGACGGGCGGAGAGGAACGGTGCCCTAAGTTAATCCTGGCGTTGCTGGTAGTGCCAGGATTGGCTGAGAGGGGAATCCCACCCACTTGTCAGCAGTTCCCGTAGGCGCCAACGGACCCGAGGCGGCGAGGACCTGCTCAGGTAGGATTTGTATTTTCTTTTAAAACTTCCCCTAAGCCAGCCTTCAACCCCCCCCCCCCGCGACACCCCTCTCCACCCCCCCCCCCCCTCCCTCACGAGCCGTGACTGGGGTAGGGCCCTGCCAGGGAGTGTGCCAGCGGCAGGGACAGGTCGGCAATCACTGATCAGGATCTGCTACCTCAGGCTCTGCCGAGTTTCCTGTTAGTGAGTTTGAGTCCTGGCTAGTCTTTTAGCTACTGCGTGATCATGTGAAAACTGTTAAATCCAACGAAGATGCGATCTTCATACTAACACGTACTCGGCAGCATACTGTTACTGCTGCTGACACTCCAGATTCCTGGCAGCGTCAGTCACCTCCCACCCAGGCCAGGATTTGGGAAGGAGGGGTGGGGGGGGGTGGACAGACCACAAACAACTTCTTGTGTGTAAAAGGCCGCTTTATTGGAACAGGTGGACATAACAATACAAACTCCTCGGCCAAATGCCTCACTAAATAAAACACTTACCTAATCCCTACTCCCCTCCCCCGCCCTTAACAGTTATTCGAAACCCACCCCCACCCGAGCCTTACAACAGTTCAACAATAAAATATCATAATTCAATGCATAACACATAAGCTTATAAAACTAAACATCTATGACACCAAAACTCCCCTGCCTGCCCCTTCACCACTTACGATCACCCAACCTCTGTAAGTGCCCCAGCAATCAACCTATCCAAACAATCCCTGTCGATGACCCCACTTTAAACTATTCAACAAAAAACTCTGCCAACCCTGGCAAAATTCCACTAATCTCCGCCACCCAGAAAGCCGGGGGGGAGGAGACTACCACCCCCTTTCTGCCCCCCAAACCAACATTAATAGCGTCTGTCTGATACCACCGTTTCCTCCGTTCTAAACACAAGCTAAACTAGTTCCTCCTCGAAAGCTTCTGCACGTTAAGACACCTAGAAAGGACTTTTCTAACCTCCAACCAATAAATGTCCATACCCAACCTGGATAAGTGCACCCCATCGCTCCTGAAAATTGCACCAACTCGAACTTAATTTCCCTATGGCACACTCTCCCAAAGCGTAGGCTCCTGCAAAATCTAGAGATCCCCAAATTGACCTTCTTCCGCGCCCTATCGCTCGCCCTGTGATGCCGAGCGCTCCTCCAAAATCTACACGGCACAAGCTCTATCCCCAGAACATGGCAACCAGACCACTTTTCTTTCAACAGCGTCAAATCCCAAATATACTTCCCAAAACATACGGGCATAGGCCCCCAATCAACCACTTGTTCAATGGCGGAACAAATTCCCTCCATAACATCCCCCTCCCCTTTCCACACAGCTTTAAACAAGCACGTCCTTAAAAACCCAGCATTTTCCGAAATAACCACAGTCCGCCTGTACTTGAGCCCATTTTACAAAAGAGTGCCCCTCCATCCAAATGGTAAATTCGGGAGAGCGGGGGCCCGCTACGAACCTGAAACAAGAAAAAACAACATGAGGTTCAAGAAAACGAGGTTAACACAAGCGGTTCTTCGCAGTGCTCCGCACCTATTGTTGGAAACAGTTGGATACCCAGCGCCCAAATTGCATGATATCCCCTCTAGACCAGCCTCGGTTACCAGCCGCTGATGACACCCCGATTCTAAACGAAAGAGTTCCAAACTGTGCTCCAACCAGGTCTAGCTGCTTCAAAGCTTTATGCAGCACCATGCGCAGTTGATGATCCGTCCCCCTAACACCGTCAGCATGTCGAAAAACCCTCACACTATCTTCCCCACCAGATATGTTCCTCCAACTTCTGGCCCAATGTAAAGGGCATGTCGACACCGGGGAAGCTGCTTCCAGCCAAACCCCATTACTCCGACTTCTCTGGTCTGTTTTGTGCCCTGAAAAGCCAAGTATGAATCCTCTCGTCAGCGAAGAAAAACTCCCGTCAAGAGACCCCTAATCTTGACCTGGACCAAGCCACTCGGACACCCCAAAAGTTCCCAAAAACATACCGCCCAAAAAAGAAGAAACAAACCAGCTTCGAAACATCCCCGAAAATGACAGGTAAAACTGCCAATACACGTGCTAAAGTCGGCCAAGATAAAGGCCTACGTGCCAAACGTGTACTGCCCCGCTCCCTATCCCCACATCCAACATCCCTCGCTGAAAGGGAGAATCCCCACAAAGTTTTCCCATAAATGAAATGCCAGATAAATTTCCCTGCAATGATGACCTTAGAAAGATCTCTTCAATAAGATCTAGCAACACTGTATCACAACCTCCGAACGCCTCTAAGATAACTCCCTCCAGCAGGTGCCTGAAGCTAAGAATTCCTTCCAGGCCAGAACCTACATCGCACAAGTAAAAGCTGACAATGAACCTACCTCCAGCTGTACAACCCTACGATGCCTGCATACCACAAATGTTCTGCTGTTGGTGTTGGTGTCCTGTCCGCCTCCTGCGCCAGCCAATGGAATTTCTCCCACCGCGAACGAGACAAAGCATCCGCAATGTAATTTTCCACACCCGGTATATGCAGCAACAAACACCCGCAGCAACTTCAAAATCTGCACGTCTCTTGCCAACTGTCTGTTGGATGTCAACCACTGCCAAGTTATCAATCCCGAACAACACCTTCTTATGCGCCGGGTCCTTACCCAACAACGACCGCGTAACCAGCACCGGGAAAAGCTCCAGAAAGGCAATTATTCCCCCACCATCTTTCCACTGCTCAGGCCACTTCTCCGCACACCACCTGCCCTGCCGGTATAGACCAAAGCCCTCACTGTCTGCCGCATCTGAAAAATGTATGGACATCCCGCTGAAAACCCTCTCTGACCAATGTTATTCCCTTAAAGGAATGCCGAAATGTTTTCCACATCCGCAGATCTTCCTTCACCTCAGCCGACGAGCGGATATGGTGGTGATGCAGATGGTGTCCCGCCAATGCAAGACCCAGTCAGAAAAAAGTCCTCCCTGCCCTGACCACTTTGCAGGCGAAAATGAGATGGCCTAACAAGCCTGAATGTCCTTCACCGTAACCTCCTGTTTTACAAGTATTACTTCCAACAAATCCAACACCTTAGCTTTCTTATCCAAAGGCAGCCGTGCCTGCCTTATCATTGAATCAATTTCAATGCCTAATAATGACATGGTCGTACATGTACCCAATGTCTTTACCCCCGGTGTCAAGGGGACACCCAGCACCCCCATGAGCTCATGGAACTTGTCTAGCTCCAACATGGCACTCCATAGAACCCGGGGAACCCACAAAAAGAAGTCGTCTAAGTAGTGTGTTACCAGCCCATGACCAGTGTGCTGTGTGAAATACCACTGTAAAAAGGTGCTGAAACACTCGTATAGAGCACAGGACATGGAACCACCCCTCGATACTGCCTTATCCACGTACCATTGACCTTCAAAATGGATTCCCAAAAGACTCCAATCCTCCTTATGTACCGGAAGCAAACGAAATGCAGATTTTATATCACATTTCGCCATCTCTGCAGTTGGGCCTGCGGTCACAACCAGTGACATAGCCACGTCAACTGAGGAATATGACACTGAGGCTGCCTCCTCATCAATCAAATCAATGACTGAAGACCCCTCGGCCACGATAGGTGTTGTATGAGTCTGTAATGACCAACTTCTTTTTGGGAACCACCCCGATTGGCGAAACAATCAAATCCTCCACCGGCCAGACATCAAAAGGATCTGCCATCCTTCCTTCACAAACTTCTTTATCCAACTTGTCTTGTACCATCAACTTATGTTCAGCTGCTGACCTTAAATTCCTCGCTAGCCGCCTCTGCCAAGGCCCCTTGTAACCCAAACTAAACCCCTCTGCAAAGCCTACCAACAGAACCTCTTTTGCCCTGCGCTCCTTTTTACCTCCCCTACCACTCTGGGATCGCTGTGATGGTCCAGTTGTGTTAGCCCCAGACCGCTGCCACCGCTGATTTCCTTGCTGCTTGACTCCCAACATTTAACTAAGGGGTGTTTCTTCCCACACAGATAGCACTCGTGCTTGAATTTACAATACTCTCTTGTGTACATGCCTTTATTGACCTCCCAGCACGCTCCTGACCCAGATTGTGTAGCTGCAGCCCTCCCCACCCCCCCGGGTGAGTTGTCTCTGAAAGGGCCGGTACACTAAAGGAAAACCCCTTGCTGTAAATATAGTTTCACCCCCCGTTGGTGATTGGCCAGCTCATAATCCTCCTCCTTTGACCCTTCTTTAGACCGCCCTCCCTGTGCAGTAGCTTCAAAATCTCAACGTATTCCCCCTCCCAGATGTGATCTTTAGTGCTACCATCAAATGCGCACCCAGGGGCTTTGTCACATCCATGTAAAACGGCTTTTTAAACTTCAACTCCTTACTCAGTAAAGGCTCTTTACCAGGCACTTCAGGTTCCATATTCATTCCACTCACCACTTTAGTGCCTGGTCCACCACATCACCAGTCCCCACCCCTTGATCTTTGACATATTTACCCCTGTGGAGCTCACCACCCAGCTCCTCCCGAACATCATCACCCTCGTCCTCTCCAACACCATCTTTGGTTTGGCCCGTGGGACAACTTTCTCACCTGACTCCAGCTTTTAAAACTTCAACTCTTTACTCTGTAAAGGCTCTTTACCGGGCACTTCAGGTTCCGTATTCATTCCACTCTCCACTTCAGTGCCTGGTGTCACCACATCACCAGTCCCTACCCCCTGATCTTTGACATATTTGCCCGTGTGGAGCTTACCACCCAGCTCCTCCCGAACATCATCACCCCCTGTCCTCACCGACACCCCTTTGGTTTGGTCCGTGGGACAACTTTCTCACCTGTCTCCAACAAGGCAGCCCGACCAGGCGCCAATCTCCATGCCACTTGCTCAACAGAGTCCACCGTCCGAGGAGCCCTCACCACGGGCCGTGCTCTCTTCTGGGTCCCAACGATACTGCCCGGGCTGCACCACCTCTGGTGCCTGTAACACACTAGAAGACAAATGAGAAGGCACACCCCCCTTCCTCATTGTCCCTCAACTCCCCTTCCTCGGGACTGCATCATAATCCAGTACAATTGCTTCCTCTAGCTGTAGAGGATCTGACACAAAACCAACACTGCGGGCCTTAACGACCCAACATTGCTTACACCAGCCCTAGCAGCCCCTGAAATCACTCCTGGTGGGGGAGCCGACTGTACCCACCGGTACTCCCCCTTAAGTTGACTATCTTGAAGATTGCAGTCCAGTGGCCCTGGTGACCAACTTATTCTTCCTGACGTTGGGGCCAGCGAGGACGCGTCAGACCTTCGTCAGCTGGCCGCGCTGGGATCCCTCGCCGGTACGGTATGTGCCGCGCAAGGCTCCACCCTCCCTTCTCCTCTGCACAAATGGGCCGCACCTCGCCCTACCGAGTCTGCCTTCCCACGACGCTCCCTACCCTGAAAAGAGATTTGGACTGGTGTGCTGGGACCTTGCAAAAAACTAGCTGGCCTACTCTCCATCCTAACTGAGCTCCAAGGGGGGGCTGACCGATTCCGCATGCCTGCCCTCCCCCTGCCCTGCACTCCCTCCGCCCAGGCCGGGAAAAATCAAGCCCTCCCATGCTTAAGCTCCCAACGCTGGGTCCAGCTCAAACTCTGAAAACACGTAAACCCTCGCATTACCTACAACCAGCCCAGTGCCCTGAACTTTGAACCCCCTCAAGGGGCTGTAAACCCCCCACCCCCACCCCATAACCTGCACCCATTCCCCCTCCCCAGGGGAGCTACCACCCACTGTAAAAAGGTTTCCCCCTACCTGTAGGAGGATGGGAAAAAGAAGAGGGCTATCTGCATCCCTCCCAACCCAGCCCCGCCTCCATATCTCCCCCCTCATGCCCACCAGACAACAGGTCCAGAAAATGCCGTAGCCTCCGCGGCCCACTCCCCCATCTCCTTCCCATAGCCACCTCTACATGCACCTCAAAGAGCTGCGGGGATGCCAACTGCATTCGGGGCTCCCCCCACCCACTCCGCTCATGCCTGCAACCTCCCGTGCCAGATGAAGAGGCTCCAAAGCACCACGCAGCTCTCCCTCAGCCCCCGGCAGACCAGAGATATGGGAGCCGAACAGCGCATCAAAAATCCCCCTCCTGCTCCGCTGTTGCCGATGGCCCCGACCGGCTGCGAGAGACGCAGCACGTCTCTCGCCGCGCGCGTGTGTGTGCGCGCTTCGCTCCTCGCGCGGGGGCGGACACAGACACTGCTCGGGCAGAAAAGCAGCCATGGCCTCCGCGGCTGACAGAACAGCCACACTCCCTCCGGCCCCAAACCTCCCACCTTCCCGCTCCCCCTGGCTCACCTCAGAAGGGCAGGCCTGATCCTCTGCCTGTGTGCACCAAACCGGGGACGACTTCCGCGAACGCGGGCGGCCCCGTTCCACCGATGCCATCAATTTGAACCTGTTCAGGGAGGCCCAGGTCCATTCGCCCGGCCTCTCTCAGGAGGCGAAGTGCCTCGAGCACCAGACGTTTCCAGCGGCCATACCAGTCTGACGAATCTGCTAAAGAGCACCAAAAACTCACGCTAAAGAAAACGCGACCAAAACACCCTCCCAAACCATTTTCTCGACAAAACCAATCTACAAAAATTCCCTAACAAAAAATTACCTAACTAACGCTCCTACCCACCAGGTCACCAAGGACAAAATGGTGGCTGAGAGCAGTAGCCCAACGTATTTATACGTTGGGCTACTTTTGGGCTATGTGAAAGAAGCCCAAAACAAAATGTCCGCTTGTCCTCAAATCCCCCTTTCCCCCGTCCCTCCCAAACTGCCCGGGGGGACCTCCCTTCGATCGTCTGCCCCCCCAAACCTCCTTGTGAGTTCATTAAAGCCTCTCTTTCTGTCTGTCAGGGGAATGAATAGCAGGGGGTTTGTTAAGCGCGAGGGCCCGGGAATAGAAGCGGCCCTCACAGGCCCAGGGAGCGTGTTGAGGCCCTGTTTAATGCATACTACACCAAAGTGTGGCTGGGAGAAGAATAAAGGGATTTCCTTTTCTTCACAAATGGAAGGGGTTAGAGAAGGCTCAGTTTACGGGTCAGAAGGAAACCTATGGAAGAAATTGTTCATAAGAATGTGAAAGGGAGGTAGAAGAGATACGAAAAGTACACGTTGACTGCAATAAATTCGAGTTTTTGCATTTGTTTTTAACATCCCTAGATACTAGCAGGACATGAAACATAAACCGCACTCTTTTACGTCTGTTGTAGTGTTGGTGTCGGAATTCCACGCATTCTTCTCCCCCCACCCACTTTTATTTTTTGTAATTAGGAAGACTGACATAGTTTGGGTCTAGAGTGCAGTGTAAGAGCATGATGAAAAGTCAGTCTTAGCTTCTGTGTGTGAATAAGAATGTTGGAAGCCGAAAAGTTAATTGTGTCACTTTTAATTGAATATTTCGCTGGTGATGCTCATAGGAGCAGCTCCTGCCAATGTCATTCAATGTCAAATCAAATCCAGGTCTAAAAAACACTTGCATATTAAGGCAGATTGTGAGAATTTGGGATGTTAGTTGATGGAGTGTGAGATCATCTCAGACAACAGCCCCAATCCTATCAGGCTGAACCACAACCTCATTAAATTAAGATGTGTTTGATTTACTTGTCGTCGTACTTTCATGAAAGACCTAACATCCAGGTGTGTTTTTTTGTTCTATTTGGCCTGCAAAGCCCATAGTATTTTCTGTATTGGCTTAATATCTCCCTCGGTTTTGTGCAATATAAGAATAGTTACTTCCTCGCTTAATAGTTTTATTTTGACTGGAGTATTTTGCGACCTACAAAGGTATGATACACACTCTACAACAATGCACCAGAAATTATGTTGATGCAGGAACACTGCCTTTTGTGCATTTTAGGGAACGTGGCATTGTGATTAGTGGTGAATACGCTACATTAAGTGTTCACCAAGATATGGGAAACAAGTGAAACATTTCTCATGTGTAGGTGATTCAAACATTGTGTGTAACTAGACATCACGAGCGCCACCTTGTGCCTTTTCTTGCATATTTGAAAATGTTTGCAGTGTTGTTCTCTTCCCATCATCCATGATGCAAACGCTCATCCATGCTGATTTTCTAAAGATTGGGATTGTAACACAATGTTGGAGTTTTTAATTTGTGTACCAGTTTTCAGTGGAATTTAGAAAAGCGGAATTGTGTGTCCGACGCCTAATTAATTACCCGCAGAGCTGATAATCCGCGCTCATAAAATAGCACATACGCACATTTATTTTCCTCTCTTTTTCAACGTGGAAAATATCTTTTCATGAGGATAAATCCCTGACGCTTACCCCCCCACAAGATATGGTTTAGCTCCTTTATCATCAAAATTGGGCCACTTACGCCTCTATGTTTACTTGTGCAGTTATGGCGGGGAATGCATTGCAAATGTTTGTGCATAACCCCTATGTTGCTGTTTTGTCATTGCTGCTCGCCACACTTGCAGTGGGCACTTCAGTGGGAGCCCAGGCAAAGTGCTCTGCCGGCCCCCCACCCCACGGGGGGGGGGGGGGGGGTTGGGGGTGCGACCGCGCTCTTTGCCAGGGCCGGTTTTCGGCCGATATTGCTACAGGGCCGTTTTTGCAGCCACGCTGCAAAAACGGCCCTCAGGGGCCCAAAACCGGGCCACGCCCTTGCGGCACACCGGGGGATTGCCCGGTGCTCGCAAAGGCCAGTCCGGGCCTGCCGCTGCTCGGGAAGATGAAAGAACATGGAGCTGGGCCTTTAAAAAATGCGGCTTGCAGCACCTGTCAGAGGCTTTCAGGGCCTGGCTAAGAAAAATGAACGTGAAAAAGCTGATTCATTAACATAAAGCCATTTAGTTGGTCAACATTCCCCAGCAGTAAACAAGGATGGTTAATCCATAGAGCAGCTGATTGGGTCTGCAGCCCGCTGCCTGGGCGCGAGGGCTGCCGTAACAATAGGGAAGAACAATGTTTGTGATTCACCCGGCACAGAGCACTGCATGGAAAATTAAAACTGCTGAACAGAGGGAAAGCAAAGCGAGACGGCAAGAGGGGGAGAGCTAGAGGTAAAGAAGAAGGCGAGGACACAACAGAAGAGGAGAGCAAAAAGGAGATGAGAGGGACAAGGGAATAAGTGGGGTAGGGATAAGATGGAGGAGGGAAGGGTGACAGATAAACTGGAGGAAGAACACATGTAAATAAAGGAGGTAGGGAGGAAGGAATGCACAAGGAAGTAAGCAAAGAAATGGACTATGGTGGGAAAGAAGGGCGAAGGAAAGAAAAAGGTAAAGAGAAATAGATGGAGGAAGGGGGTGTAAATGAGAAAGTTGTGAAAGAAAGGGAACATAAAAAGAAGGGAAGAGGGAAACAAAAACAAAGAAGGGGTAAATAGAAGTAAGGGAAAGTGAGGATAGTAGAGATGGGATGAAGAAAGTGAAGTGAAAGAAAGGGCAGTGAGAAAGAGATGGGACAGCTGTGATGGCAAGAAAGGAGGGAAGAAAGAAAAAGAGCAAGAAAGAACGCAAGACAGAAAAAGAAATCATCTGAATGAGAGCAACAGAGAAAGCAAACGAAGCAAATATGTAAATAAAGAGAAAGTAAAGTTGGAAACAAATAAAGAAAAGTAGCATAGAAAGAGGATGCCAGGAGAGAAAAAGTAAAGGAACTGAGCTCTAGGTGATGAAATAGACAAATGGAAGTGAGGGAAAAAAGCATAGATAGAGACAGTGTAGATGACAAAGGGAGAGAGGAAGAAAGAGACAACATTAGGCTTAGGAAAAACCAATCATTCGGAGAGCACCTACAGACAAGAGCCTTCACCTTGTACATCAGTTAGAAGGCCTTAAGACTACGTACAAGTGTTAACATATCACTACATCTTTGGGAACACATAGTATCAGGTGAAGGATCTTGACTGTAGGTGCTCTCAGAATGGTTGTTTTTTCCTAAGCCTATTGTTGACTGAACATTACGTGCTCTTGGCCATAGTACTTAGTGTGTACATCTTATCTTAAGCAACATTTCAGCACTCCTTGTTTTGGAATAACTTCAACTCTATTTAAAGGTATTTTCTGTATTCCTGGTATGAATGGCTCTAAAATAAATGGCTGAGAAAGATTTCTGGTGTTGGAATATGCAGAAGGGTTCAGGTTTGTGCAGTGGACTGTGATGAGTTTTCAACTTCCAGAGAAAATATAGAGAGGACATGAGATGAGTACTCTCTTAAGGGCATACTTTTTGAGGAGGCCCTCAGCTTTTGATTGCAGTGGCTCAGTCTATTTGGTGATTCACAGTTCCAATCATTGGTAAAACATGGTTTGTTGAACATAGATGAGATGTACTAGCAAATTGTTGGATTGCGTATTGCATTTCAGGTTTACAATTTGACCAATCTTTTGACTTCTTACCAACGAAATATGAGTGTCTTCCTGGTCGAGACCACACTGCTTTTTCTCTTATCTGTCTTGTATCAAGACCCTGCTGGAGTATGGGGTGAAAGAAAGCTTGAATAAGCAGCTACCTATGGTATATGACATCTCTTTATTGATGAAATAACTGCACTTTCACAATTGCTTTATTACCCTTCCTGCTTTCTCAAATTTGCCTGAAAATTTACCATTTGTCCACTCTTTTTTCAAATTTTTCTCGGTGGGAGAACCCCCCCCGAACCCTCCTTAGGTTGTTCAGGCTCGCACGCTACGCGCGCGAGCTGCGGTGCACTATGCCAATCATTTTACGCCCCACTACTTTCAAATGTCACCAGCCGCCCCTGACCATTCGTGATCCACTAGGCATCTTCGGTCAAGTTTGTCTACACTGGCGTTCACAGAGCCGGCGAGGTGTTGAACCACCAGGGATATGCCCTGATGTTCCAACCGTGTCCAGAGTTGTACAGCTTCTTGACAAGGGGTCCATGGCTCCACCCCGCTGCTGTCCATGAACAAATGTACTAGCCTTACTAGGAGGAGGGCAGAACGGCTTTTAATACCAGCCGGATAGCCTGTAGCTCCAACAGGTTTATGTGGTCTGGGTTTCGCCGGAGCCCAGAGGCCTCTGATCTCCACCTCTCTCAGATGGCTGCCCCATTTCTGGAGTGATGCATCTACCACTACTGTCAGATCTGGTTGGGGTAGGGAGCGGGGTCTGTCGCTGACCCAATCACGGTTCATTAACCACCATTGTAGATCTTTTGAAGGTCCCTCGAAGCTCTCGACCATGTCGGAGTAATTCCCTTGATGCTGCTCCCACTGGGACTGCAGGTACCACTGAAGAGCTCACATATGCCATCGGGCATGTGCACAAGCAGAATACAGGAGGCCATGAGGCCCAGCAGCCTCAGAGTCAGTCTCACCGAAATCCAGGACAGAGGCTGAAACATCCAACCGTCGAGGTAGGGGAAGGCTGGCACCCCTGATCTCCACATATGAGCTGCAACCACCACCATCACCTTGGTGAACACCCGAGGGGCGCTGGTAAGGCCAAAAGAGAGCACCGTGAACTATGGGTAGGCAGTATGGGAATGTGGAAATATGAATCCTGCAAGTCCAATGCTATCATTCAGTCTCCTGCATCCAGGGCAGATAGGACATGAGCAAGCATGAGCATTTTGAACTTCTCCTTCTTGTCGAAGAAATTGAGAGGGCATGGGTCTAGCATAGGATAAAGGCCTCTGTCCTTCTTGGGCACCAGAAAGTAGAGGGAATAGCAACCATAATAACCTACTTCTGGCATTGGCACTCTCTCTATGGCTCCCTTGGCCAAGAGAGGCGTCACTTCCTGGTGGAGAAGGGATAGGTGGTCCTTCGTCATTCTGTCATAAGCAGGTGGCATGAAGGGAGGGGTTGTTCAGAAAGGGAGAGAGTAGCCCCTTCAATTGATCTGCAAAACTCACTGGTCTAATGTTAGAGACCGCCGTTGGGGCATGTGTTGGCAGAACATTCCCCCTATTGGGTGCCCATGATGGTAAGAGGGCAGACTATAAGTGTTTGGAGGGTGCGGGTGGACTAGTCTGACCTATGGCTTCCTGCCTCACAGTGTCTGTGGGTACTGCGTGCTCAGCCACGCAGAGACAGGGAAGCTTGCACGCCAAGGTGGCTGGAGGGGTACAGATGCGTCTGGAAGCCCCTCAGAGGCGAACTGGGGGAGACGAGGAGCCACGGAAAGGAACAAGTACCTGGCCATAGCCCTGCTGTCCTTAAAGCGCTCCAGTGATGAATCTGCCTTGTCTCTGAAAAGATGGGAGCCATGAAAGGGCATGTCCGTAAGCGATGTTTGGACATCCTCAGAAAAGCCAGTCATCCTCAAGCAGGCGTGGTGCGGTAAGGCCACTGTCGATGAAATGTAAACTAAGCTGTGTCTCTCCGTTAGGCAACAGCCTGGGAGAGTACGCCCACGCCTCCTCCAGGACCGTAGGCAGCACCTGCCCAGCTGTATCCCACAGTGAGCGGGAATAGTGGCCCAAAAGGCCTGCGGTGTTCATGGATTGCAGTGCCAGGCTGGTGCAAGAAAACATCTTCTTGCCTAAGTTGTCCAGCCTCTTGGATTCCTGATCCGGTAGTATAGTTGAGAATGCAAAGATTTACAGGTGACTTGGAGGCATGTATCTCCAAGCTCTCTGGGGTTGGGTGTTGCGCAAGGAAGTTGGGGTCCCGGGTGAAGAGTTTTGGCAACAGGCAAATGTCCTGTTCACAGGAGCTCCTGTGTGGGGCTTGGACCAAGAATCATGTAGCGTCATTAAATGGGAGAAGCTGTTCTGAGGTGGACAATACCAGTTGAAGCACTTTTGTCAAGCAAATTCGTCTTGATTGCTACCAAGGGTAAGTAAAGTTCTAGGACCTCTGCTGCCTTCCCATCCAACATTGCAAATGATGCTCCTTCCTCTGTAGTTACTGTAGGGGGAGAATGCATGCCAGTATCTGGAGAGGTATCCAGTCCACTGGCAGCCACCAAATCTTCACACTGAACCATGTTTGCATCGTAAGGCTGGTATTCTTCAGGGTACAGTGACCCCTCTCACTCCTGCCTAAGACCTAACCTACAAGGATAGGACTCAGGCTCCTGCCAGTCTCTGGTCGGCGTCAGGCGACACCCTCTGGCTTCCGGTGGGAGCCGGGGATCAGAACGTGGACGACAGCGCTGGGAGTGTCGGCATCGGTATTGACGCTTTGGAAGGTTAAAGTAGTACAACAGGTGCCGGTCCGGATCCATCTGTGAATCCAAGGGGCCCGACTGGTGCCGAGGCCGAAGTCACAGGCATGGATCCAGTAGGGGCATTTCCTGAACACATGGGTCCCCAAGGCGTGCTAGAGGGAGAGGGGACGCCCAAATATGAGGTGCACAACTTCATAAAACTCTCTTAATTGGGTGGAGGTCACTCCAGTTTCCAGAAACTCAGGAAGGCATGGAGACAGCTTAGGCACTGGAGCCAGATCTTGGATGTCAATGCTCCCTCTTTTCATCGTCTGAAGTATGAGGCAAAGCTGAAGAGCTCTTCAACTTCTTCTTCAGCTTGTGGTGGGACTTAGCCAAGTGGCCCAATGACTTTGAATGCAAAGAGTATTTCAGACTAAGTGACGGCTTCCAGGATCTTCCTCTCGACTGGGATCTCGATCCTCGCGGTGTCAGACGCAAAGCCACTAGGAGCTTGAGGGTTCACTCCCTCTCATTCCTTCGGGTTCAGGGCATGGCAATCGTAGCATGCCTTAGGATCATGTTTGCACTCAAGGCACCAAAGGCATACAAGATGCGGGTCCGTTATCAGCATCGAGCGGTGACAGGCAGAACATGTCTTGAAGCCAGCCTTCTGAGAGGACATACCTGCCATACCAGGAGGAAAAGCTCAAGGAGACTCAACAAAAAGTCATAAAAATGTAGTCAAAAATTGACAAAGGGGAAGCTCTTCTCCGGATGTGTGCTGACTGGCGCAGAAAGAAAAGAACTCACATCAGCAAGCTGGGGTGGCGCCTATATAGGCATCACGTATGTCACTTACAGCGCGAACAACGCCACATGGAGCAGAACAATGCATCTTCGGGCCCGCAGGGGTACTGCTTGTAAAACATTTCCAGATCCAGTCTGACGCATGGAGATAATTCTAAGATAAGGAATCTGTAGCTAGAAGTCTCCATCAGATACATTATTCCGGTGCTCTAGAAAAACTTATAAGGAGAGAGATATAGAGACATATGAAGAAGCCATTGAATACACTCTTACCTTAACAAGGAGCAGACCTGCCTTTCTGAATTCATTTTCTTTGTCTTTATATTGTTGATGATCAGATTCGATGGCCTTTTTAATAACGATAGATTTAGGAAGTGTGATGCTTTCTCTCTTTTCACCATATTCCTTATTTGGGTGATCTACATGAAAGGAAAACTACAATAAAGGCGTGTTTCAACTCTGTAAAGCTGTCACCAACAAATTAAAAGCAATGAATGTTAAAGATCTCAATTCCACCTGGTCCTTCATTGTCCAATACGTTTGTAGCAGTGACACTCATCCACAACCACTTAACTGTTCCATCAAACAATTAGCTTTGATATATTCTAATGTTTGCTTAAACTGCTGAAGGTACTAGTCGCTTATTGAGCTTCATAAAATATAAGTGCACTCCTCCTAGTCTTATTGTTATATTTTCATACAAATGGATCATTAGTCTTGTATGTGCAAGATAATTTTAAGAACATGCAAACATTACTTGAATACCACTTATGGCCCGTGATGAAGCGAGATAGAGAATAAAATTTTATTCAAACTCGTGAAGTCACACTTTCATAATAAAAATAATCCTATTAATGATTTGTAATGTGTTTTTATTAATTCAATTTAGATTAAACTTTTTACACGTGGGAATGCTAACATTTGTGCTCATAAATGTGCATTATTGTTGCATCTTTTTGTTCGTGCAAAAATAATAAATTAATTTTGTTGTTTTCGTTATGTCATCACTAACTGCAGCTGATTTTTAAAAGTGGCACGTGCTTATTTTGCTTTTCCTGGTCTATGTGGTGTAATTTCTAATATTATAGGTGCATAAAAGACTTCATGGATTCTTGAAGACTGGTAGATATAAAATGCTGCTTTATTTGTTTGCTTCTTGCTAGGTAACATTAGACTAATAGGGTGGGTTAATCAATTAGTAAACAAAGGGTGGAAACAAAGTAAATAATATTTCTTTCATTAATATTTTTCTTGTGTTTGTTTTATACTAGAAAAATAAGTTGCCTGCTTTGGGCCTAGTTTACTCGAGTCTGTTAAAAGATGAAATTAATTTCTGCATGAAGCACGAGATGTCCATTCCAAAGTTTTCCACGAAAGTTACATTCACTTAACAATAAAGAAGCGCTGTCATTATTCTAGTCGGACGTGGCCAAGGCCAGGAACCGGCAGAGGGAACATTTGATAACTTGGCATCCGAGGAAGTGAAATGAAACCAATGAAAATCTTTTTCAAAATTGTTGCAAACTGAGGAAGCTTTGGAGCACGTACAATAAAGACAATGGTCTCAAAGAACATGACGAAATTGAAGTTTTGAAATATGGGGTGACATGTCACTTGTCACTCACGGACCAATGGGACATCGACTTTTGCAGAAAGTTTTACTTTTACTTAGATTAGCTAGTGCAGAAAGGTATAAAAATCTATGCCCTGTGGATGGGTCACGCTGCTGCTTTCCAACTTTCAGATGAGGGTGTCGTGCTGACGGACTTGCTTGGAGCACGTAAGAGCCCTTAGAGACTTTATTTTATTTCCATTTATTTAGCTTAGCTAGGGACTTAGGATTTGAAAAATGCTAAACTTATAATTTCTTGCTTTTAATCTAAATTTTCCTATGGTGTTTTCAAATATGCTTACCATGATTCTAATAAAATTGCATTAATAAAATTATCTTTTCAAACATTCTAATAAATAGTTAATAAAATCTTACTTTTGAAACAAGCTGGTCTTGATTATACATTAGGCCACCTGATTCAGTAGGTCAAAATATGTCATGTTTGATTAATGGGTCCATGAGTTTGAGTAGTGTTTTATGAAGTAGGTTGTGAAATTAGGTAACATAGTTTATAACATATTTTCTATAGGCCGCTGGATCAATTCCTCTGGTAGCAGAAATTGATGGTTGCTAAGGTAACCAAAATATTATGGTATGGATATAGGATTGATGTTTAACACATGTTGAGTTCGTTTTTCGTGCCATATGTGAGTTGTACCGGTACAGATAGTGTGATGAGAAGGTAGTCACACAGTACATTTGATCTGTTTCAGAGTAGTGATATCGCCGTGTATCACAAGTGTTGTGGCCGTGCAACACAAGTTAGGGCTAGGTGTGAATGTTGTATAGTGAGGATTATCTAAGAAATTTGAACAGCATGAGTATAGGGACTGAGAGCCTGTTATAAAACTCACTGTGATAAAAGTATTAGTATATATTCGAGCTTGAGTGAAGGGTAGGATAACGTCGGTACATGATTATCTATAAACAGGTGAGAGTCCTGTAGGGGTACATGTTTTATATCTATAAACAGGTGAGAGTCCTGTACGGATAACGTCGTTTATTTTACTAACGGTGCATGATATCTATAAACAGGTGAGAGTCCTGTACGGATTTCATGTGTGTTTGAATTTAGGGACTTTTCCGTTTGGAAGTGCGTGATTGTTTTGTAAATTATGTTCAAGTGGAACTTTCGAACAGTCACTTAGTTGTGCGTTCTGAGGGAAATGAGTTCATAATTACTTGTTTGAAGGGTAGAGTAAAAAGATTACTTTACTGGCAAATGCATATTCTGTGAGAATAGCGTCGTCTATTCCACGCAAAGAATTCTTGTGTGATTGAAATACTGTCACTTATTAGAGAAACAGACAGATGAGTCTTTCTTGTCGTTGTTAAAATTAATTTTCACTGAAAAAGTGCTTTCAAAATGGCGCTGTGAAAAGATTTTGTGAAGGAGGGGTGAGCGCTAAGAGAGAGACGTGAGAAACCGCAGCTGCTGTGTACGTCACAGAGCCGCGCTGTGATTGGGTGATATACGTCACGAACTGTGCTCTGATTGGTCCTTGAATCTCTGACGATCTGTAAGCTGATTAGTTCTTCAGGAAAACTCCATTGCTATTGGTTAAACAAAGTGGTGACGTAGTCCAACTCTGATTGGCTTGTTGGTGTGTTTCGCGTACATATTGGCTAACTTTGCGGAACATCCCGGAAATATTTTACGAACAAATTTATTAATTGAATTTGACTTTTAAAAAATGAGTTATCATTTTAAACATGTCGAGAAAAAGCCTACGATGCTTCAGAAACTAACATTTTTTATTTCACCTGACAAGAAAATTGAAACGCGAGGTGGTAAATTACTTCATAAATACAAAACACCTGCAGCGTATATGGAAGGTGAATATGGTTATCATACTGTTTTGTGGTTTGATATTTGGAAACACTACACTAAGGACGATGGTGTTTTGGCTTGGCCTGACGATGGTTCATTTAATGTAAAAGTTTTGAGAAATTTGAGAGAGAAAATGAGTGCCCTTGTTCCAAAGCCAAGACCTACTCAATTTGAAGCTTTAGTTGAATGGGAGGATGAGATGTTTCACTTACAAAGGGAAGCAAGTGGTATTAAAAGACCCCCTAAAATACCAAGTTATAGAAGGGAGACACATGAAGACAGGATGCGAATGCGGAGACAGGGAAGCATGAGTGATGGACTCTATTTAATTAGAGAAATGGTTTTAGGTTCTCCAGGTGAAAAAAGAACTGAAAAGAAAACTAATGCCCCTGTAGAGAGTGAAACTGAAGATGCAGTTTTAGAAGAAATTTATACTTCTAATAAAAGAAATGAGCCTTTGAGACCTCCTAAGTCATGGTCTACTCCGTTGGTTTCTACAGAAATCACACCGAGTGCACCTCCGATTAATGAAACTTCTAAAATGTACCCAAATAATTCTGAATCTTTTGAAACTCCAGGAAAATTGGAAACTGGAACAAATGCTGATGTCTGTATTGGAGGTAGACATTTTTCATTAGTTCCAAGAGAAAGGGAAGCCCCAAAAAACGATGTGAGAGAAGTTAGAAATGTGGAAGTTGGAAATTCTTCTGAATATTTACGATCAAAGGAAGAATTAATTCGACAAATACCAAAAAGCATAGAAGCTGTGACGGTTCCAGTAACGATTGGTCCTGTCCAGCCTGTTTTTGAGCAAAAAGAAGTTAACAAGCCAGGTTTAACTATTCCTTTAAATGCAGAAATTCAAAAAGTTGCTGAAAAATTTTACTCAGATATATCTGAAATTAATTCTTCGAAAACAAGAATGCCTGATCTGACTTTTAATGAAGATTCATTTCCAAAATCACCGATGGGTGCAGAATCTGATGCTGAGTTTTCTGAAGTCAGAGGGCCAAATTCTAAACTTGATGTTGCAAAATTAAAAGCAAATCTGGAGGAGTTAATAATTGGTACGATTGGTCCTGACAGTTTAAAATTTTATCGTGATGATGAACTTCTGTTCATTTGCAAGAGTATTCAGTGGAAAACGAAAAACAAATATGATCAGTTAGATGAATTGGCAGCAGAACTTGAAATTGATTTGAGCAGACAAAAGAATTTTGCAAAACATTACAGATTAGATTTTTCAGAAAAGGACATTGAGAACTTGAACTCAATGGGAAGAATAATGCACATAAAATATTTGATTGTTTACATCAAAAGACTGGGAGAGTTGAATAAATGGAGAGTGAAATGGACAAGAAAGAAGGAAGATGAGAAATTGGAAAAATTGTCAAAACAATTTCCAATGAGGGAGATTGCAGGTGGAGGATATGTTCATGTCCCTTGGTCAAGACAAGACATTTTACTGTTTACAAATGACTTTCCAAGATTGAGAGAGAAGCCTGTTGAGTGGTACAGACAAGTGGACAGGTTCATTAAGGTCTCAAAAGTTCTGTGGATTGATCTGGATGGATTTTTTGACATTGTTGTTCCATCAGATCTTTGGACAGAATGCAAAATAGCCATAAGTTGGCCAAAAGAGGAACCAGAACGAATCAAAGAAACTGGTGCTCCAGCTCCAATTGTAATGGATTTTTACGAAAAAGTGATTTACTGGTTAAAAGAAAAAATTCCACCAAAAGAGGTTGATTGGGTTAAAATAGAAAGAACAAACCAAGAACCAAAAGAATCAGTTCATTCTTTTTACGAAAGGTTACTGTTGATTTTTAAACAATACAGTGGCTATGAAAAACTAGACGAAAAGGATATGAGCCATTTCGTCTACAGATTTGTTTATGGTCTCAAGCCAGAAATTGCAGATATGATCAGGAATAGTATTGTCGGATGGCAAGCTCTTTCAGTCGATGACATTTTGAGAAAAGCAAAATACTGCAGTGATGAGTTGGAAGTGAGACAGAAAAGGCTCAAGGAAAAAGCAATGTGGGCTCAAGTGAAGGTGGCTGAGCAACAGATTGCTAATCTTGGAAATAAAAATACAAATTTTGTTCAAACTTCAAATTCAAATCAGGGTCAAGGAAAATTTAAAGGTGATATTAACAGAAAATTTAATCCTAAAGTTGAAGAACTAAAACAGAAATTACCTTGTTTTAATTGTGGCGAGATTGGACACTGGAGGGACGAATGTAAGAAACCACCCAGAAATTTAAAAAGTCCATTGTTAAATCCACAGATGCAGAATGATGTTGATCTGCAGCGACAGCTACAGTTGCAACAGAATTTAAATGAGTTAAGTCTTCAGCGACAGCTGCAGCATCAGGTGAATCACCATCAGAATCAATTACCACAACCTCCTTTTCCCAACTGTGGGGGTAGTCAAAAATACAATCCTGGTGTGGGATTTCAAGGAGATGATCAGGTAATAAAATCCCAAAGACAAATTGTGCAAAATGCTTCACAACAGTTCTTGTTAACAGAGCAACAGGGAAGTGACTCTGATGATTACTTCTGACGGTGCCCGAGAGAGGGGGAAGAGTGTGTTATTGGAGCCACTCTTGAGGTTGACCAGTCTGGTCCATTTGTAAACGGGAAAGTTAATGATGTAGACATCACTTTTCTAGTGGACACTGGTGCTACCCGTTCTACTGTTAGATCAGTGGAAATTGAACACCTACCTCTCTCTGGGGAAACCATCCAAGTAGTAGGAGTAAGCAATCAACAGATCAAAACAGATTTGACTGATCCAGTACCAGTCGAGAGTGGAAATTTTAAAGTCAAGCACAGATTTGTGGTTTGTAACAGCAGTCCAGTGAACCTATTGGGCAGAGATATATTGTGCAAAATGAATTGCAGAATATATTGTTCTCCTGAAGGAGTTGAATTGCAAACAATGGAGGAAGATGGGTTGTACAGGATGACAATGATGTTGATGGAAACAGAGGAAACAAAATTGTTTCCTGCATTTGAAAAGGAAAACTTACCAGAAGAGCTCAAGGAAACAGTGAAATCTGAAATTTGGGATTTGACTGGAAATGAGATGGGTCTGATGAAACATGTCGATCCAGTCAAAATTACACTGAAGCAGGGAATAGAGTTTCCAAACATACCCCAGTACAAGATGAAAGCAGAGACAATTGAGGGAGTTATACCTGTGATTGAAAAATTCATTAAACAAGGTGTTTTAAAAGAAATTGAAAGTAGTCATTGTAATTCACCAATTATGGGAATCAAAAAATCGAATGGAACATACAGGATTGTTCAGGATTTGAGAAAAATTAACCAGATTGTTGTTCCATGTTGTCCTGTGGTTCCAAACCCAGCAGTCATTTTGTATCAGATACCACATGATGCAGAATGGTACACTGTTATTGATCTTTGCAATGCATTCTTTACTGTTCCTTTACATCCAGAGAGCCAGGAAATTTTTGCTTTCAGATTCCAGAGTAGGACCCTCGCATGGTGTAGAATCCCTCAAGGGTATACAGAGAGTCCTTCAATCTTTAATGAGCTGTTAAAGAGATCTTTGGAAGATCTAGATTTACCTGGCAGGTCAACGTTGGTGCAGTATATCGACGACTTGTTGATTGCTGCTAAAACAAGAGAAAATTGTGTGACAGACACAATAATACTTCTGAACCATCTTGCAGATGAGGGACATAAGGTGTCTCCAGCAAAATTGCAGTTTTGTAAACAAGAAGTGAAATATCTTGGTCATAGAATTGCAAAAGGAAAAAGACAGGTGACAGTTGAGAGAATTAAAATGATTCAAGCAATGCAACCCCCAAGAACACAAAGACAGGTCAGGATGTTCCTAGGAATGGTTGGCTACTGTCGACAATGGATAAGTGGATTTTCAGTAATTGCAAAACCACTACAGAGATTGACAAAATCAGATGTAAAAGATCCAATTGTTCTAAATGAAGCTGAGTTGGAATCTTTTGAAAATCTGAAAAAGAGCTAATGTGAAGCTCCAGCTCTAGGCATGCCAAACTATGAGAAAGATTTTGAACTGTATTGCAGTGAAAGAGAAGGATGTGCATTGTCTGTGTTAATTCAAAGACATGGGAATCTGAAGAAACCCATTGCATACTTCTCTGCAGTTCTTGATCCTGTTGCAAAAGCCTTACCAGGTTGCTTAAAAGCAGTTGCAGCAACAAGTGTCAGTCTTGAGCAAAGCGAAGGAATCATAATGGGATTTCCGGTGAAAGTTTTTGTGCCTCATTCAGTTGAAATATTACTGACGAGAGGTAAAACTCAACATTTAACTAGCAGCAGGTTAACGAAGTATGAGAAAATCATTCTGGGAGCAGACAATGTTTCTATTACAAGATGCGTGAATTTGAATCCTTCCACATTGTTACCTGATTCTGAAATTGTTGATGAAAATGAAGTGGAATATGAATGTTTGGATGTCATGGAATTTTGCACCAAACCCAGGCAGGACATTAAAGATGTACCTTTGCCTGAATCAGATTTTGTCTACTTTGTGGATGGCTCCTGTCTGAGAACAGAGGGAGGTGTTTTGAAAGCAGCATACTCAGTGTGTACAGTTGCAGATGTCGAAGAAGCATCATGTCTTGAAGGAATTCGTTCAGCACAAGTGGCTGAATTGATTGCTTTAATTCGTGCTAGTGAAATATCAAAAGATTTGAGAGTTACCATAATTACGGATAGTCAGTATGGGTACGGAGTTGTGCATGATTATGGACAGCTCTGGTCTCAGAGAGGCTATTTAACTTCAGCAGTGTCACCAATTAAAAATGCAATCTTTATTAAAAGACTAATTGATGCAATACAATTACCAAAAGAGATTGCTGTAGTAAAATGTGCAGCACATACAAAAGGAGTGGATTATATCTCAAAAGGCAATGCTTATGCAGACGAAACAGCAAAATACTGTGCGAAAAATTGTCGTGCATACAATCGGGAAAAAAGCAAAGAATGTGATTCAAATTCATTGATGCTAACAACAGCAGTAGAAACATGGCAGGAAATCAGGGACTTGCAAAACGAAGCAGAAGATGAGGAAAAAGATTTGTGGTTAAGAGCAGAATGTAGACCACGTGATGAGGATGGAGTGTGGACTTACAAAGATGGCAGAATAGTTTTACCAAATTGTTTGATTGCTGACATGGCCAGATTGTATCATGGTCTAGCTCACATTGGAAGAGATTCCATGATCAGACTTTTTCGAGAAACTTGGTTTAATACAAAATTCAGAACAATTGCAGAGTCTCTTTGTCAGAGGTGTTTAACTTGCCAACAAATGAACCCAAACAGAAAATCAGTTGTGGGAACAGGAATAATATCTCGAACACTGTTAGTACTCTGCACCGATATGTACTACATGTCTGACCCTTTTGATTATTTGTATTAATTGTCTTACTACTCACGTGTTTGGCTTTGTAGCCACCTATTTGTACTGTTTACCTATTGATTTATCTGTCTGACTATGCTTCCTCGTGTACTTCTCTTTGTAAAGCGCTCTGATATCTGCAAGGATCTTGTCCGCGCTATATAAAACTTTCAAAATAAATAAATAAATAAATAAATAGGTCGAGAAGGTGGTCCTTTTACCAGGTTACAAATGGATTTCATTGAAATGCGCTTACACAATTGTTTGAAATATGTTCTTGTGATTGTTTGTTTGTTTTCAAGATGGGTAGAAGCATTTCCTACACGACATTGTGATTCAGTTACAGCTGCAAAACTGCTGCTTAGAGAAATTATCCCTAGGTATGGTTTTCCAGTCACTATTGAGAGTGATGGAGGAAGCCATTTTGATAACAAACTTATGAAATTGATTTGTGAAGCACTAAACATTGAGCAGAAAATTCACTGTGCATACAGGCCAGAGGCATCTGGGGTGGTCGAACAGATTAATGGAACTATAAAAAAAAGAATTGGAAAAATGTGTCTAGAAACAGGTGTAAAGTGGACAGATGCTCTTCCACTTGTTTTAATGTCCTTGAGAAGTACACCTGATAAAAAGACAGGTTTGAGTCCTCATGAAATCCTTATGGGCAGAGTCATGAGACAAGCTTTTGTACCAGTAGGCAAATTGTTAAGCATAAATGACAGTGCTATTTTGGAATACTGTAAGAAGTTATCTGACATAGTAACTTCTGTGTCTAATCAGGTGGGAACTGAAGCACAATCAGATGAAAAAGTTCAGACACATGATTTGAGACCTGGAGATTGGGTCAGAACAAAAGTACATCGAAGAAGAAATTGTTTGGTTCCTAGGTGGCAAAAACCTAGACAAATAATTCTAGTCACTACAAATGCTGTGAAATGCAAAGGATTGAAAAGGTGGATTCATCCTAGTCATACCATTCCAGTACCTACTCCTGAAACTTCTGATGATGAGAGTGATTCAACAGAAGATTCTGATTCTGAAGTAGAAAGTGAGAGGGATCCAGATTCTGAAGATCGACAGAGAGGTCGACATCTGGAACCTGTACCTGTGAATGAAGATTTGACAAGAAAAGATTTGGAAATCATTGAAATAGATTCTGAAGATGAAGAGAATCTGTTAGAAAGAAAAACAGCTGATGAATCAGTTAAGAAAATAAGTGGAGTGACCTCTACTAAAAATTTTGAAGACAGAGAAGCTGAACCTATTGAAATTTCTGATCAAAAGAGTATCGAAAAGCAGAAAACAAGCTCTGAAAGAAGGAACAGAGAACCAGAAACTGGGAAGTTGGAGGTAATTGAAGAGGAGGAAGAAGACGAATTGCCAAGTACCAGTGATGGAAGACAAAGTATAGTTCCTAACGGAGTGAAACTGCTGATTAGAAAAGTTCCTGAATCAAATATTGAAATTTCAGATTATGATTCTGGAGAAAGTGACGTTGAAAGTGGAAGTGTGAAGAAAAGATCCTGGATGTCAGAAACAAATATTTCTGAACCAAAAAAAAAATTCTTGAGAAAAACAGATTTTTGGCCAGGTGGAAGATTGAGAGTCAGGTTAATCAAAAAACCGAAGGAGCAGGTGGACGAAATTAGTAGTCAAAAGGATTCTGAAAAGAAAGCTGAAATTGGGAGAAAAATAGAAGTGGTGATTAGAAAAACAAGAAGAATTGTAAAACCAAATCAGAAATATAAATCTCCTGAGTGGACGTATTTGATAATTCCACCTGTTATTGAGATCAACAGTAGCAGCCAAGAGGAAGAAGAAGTTGAAGAAATTAGTGACAATGATTGAAATATTGAAATTCTAATTAGGATTTTTGATTTTCAATTTTGGCAAAAGGCCGAAGAAATTGTGTTAGGTGACACAAGGTCGAAGAAATCTTGGTTAGCAGAGAAAATATTTGTGACATAAGGTCGAAGAAACACTGTTAGGGTTTTGAAAAAAAAAAAAAAAAAATTCTTTTAAAAGGGGGGTGTATATAATTCATTTTAAAATAATTTTTGTTTTCTTTTGAGGCGAAGCTAACAAAAGATGCCTTACGTCATGGAACAGAGTACTTCAAAGTGTTCCATTTGCAAGAGATGCTGTAAGATGACTCTGGTGTGTGTGCTCATTTTAATTCTGCTCTGGTTAGCCTTAGCTGTTATTATTCCTATTGAAATCGACAAAGATTTACACAAAGCCAACATGACAAGCAAAGCTTCAGTTAGTCAAAACAAACATAGTGCATCAGGCAAAGTTATTGATCACAGACCTGATATTCACCAGGACAAATCTATTAGTGATTTTTCAAGCAATACATTTACAAGGCTTTTGAGCGAATATGTCAAAGTAATGGATGCTAAAGATTGCTACGTTTGTGTTAAATTACCTGCTTCTGTTTCTGAGGGAGTGACATACAATATGCTTCCTCTTCCATATGGTGTGACATGCAGTGTGTTAGCTAGCTTGTTCTATCAAACTGGACGTTTAGAATACTATTATTCAACTTTTGATGACATTTTTGGAAATTTAAAAATTGAGAGTGCTTTGAACAAACATAAAAAAGCTAAACAGATGAGGGAATTTTTTCTTGTCACTAATGAACTTACCTATGAGTATGCTTACAAGAATAATCTAACTTGTAAGTTAAGCAATGAAGGAAATACATTTTTGAACCTAGTTGAGGAAAGGAGAGCGATTTACAAGAGAAATGAAATAGTCAAGCAGACTAAGTCTAGGTTCTGGCAAAAAGAGGACAAGAAGCTAAATGGCAAAACATTTGATAATGTTGCAATTCACATAGACAAACCAATTAGTGGTAAGCTTTGCATTAGAAGAGACAATACGCTTTTTGATAATTATTTTGTGGGTGCAAGCAATTGTGAAGATACTTATCAAATCATGGGAGGTTGGGGATTCAAAGGTGGCAAAGATCCAATTTTCCCTGGGATTAATTTTGTGTGTGGTGACAAGGCGTACTACAACCTCCCTGATCACTGGTATGGGACTTGTTTTGTTGGGATTGTTTTTCCAAAAATCTTTCATGTTGACAGAAATACAGAGGGATTGTTCAAAATCAATAATTATGTAAATAGAGTTAAAAGAGAAACTTTCACAGAAATTTTGGGAGATATTTTTGAAGCAGTGATACCTTTAGTAGGTATAACCCTGAATGCAGGAAGAATCAGAAAATTATCCACAATTGTTGACAGACTGTCAACTGAGATAGCAGATGGTTTCCAATTACTGAATGTTGAGGTCATTGCAATCAGATCGATGGTGATACAAGATCGCCTTGCTTTAGACATACTCCTAGCAAAAGAGGGAGGAGTCTGTGGCATTTTGCATGTGCAACATTGTTGCACTTACATACCCGATGAAAGCAAGAATATTGAGATGTACATTAAGAACATCACAGAGATGCACTCAGAGATAATTCCATTAGAAAAGGAAGATTTTTCAGAGAGACTTTCAAAAAGATTTAAAGCAATTAAAACCTGGTTTCAAGAAATTGGTGGTTCAGTTCTTGGCAAGATTTTGGCACCTTTGATTGTGATAATATTCATATTTGTTTTGATAAAAATTGGCTGTTTACTGCATAAGAGAAAGAAACAAATGAAAGAAAAAAGAAGAATTTATAAAATCAAAAAGGAACAAGAAAGGGAGATTGAGTTACAAGAATTACACAGAGCCCAATATGACACTTGCAAGGATTTTGCAGAAACAAACTTCTAGAAATACTAACTCAGATGAATTTGAATCATTTTTCAAGAAGTCTAAATTTTTCAAATTTTTGGATGTGGTGTGGTGATTTGTTAATCCAAATACACAAGAGAGCAGAACAAGTCAAGAATATTCCCCCGACCCTCCACACATCTTTGTTTGTAAGTGATTTGTTAATCACCAGATGAGGGAGTTGATGAAGCGAGATAGAGAATAAAATTTTATTCAAACTCGTGAAGTCACACTTTCATAATAAAAATAATAAAAATAATCCTATTAATGATTTGTAATGTGTTTTTATTAATTCAATTTAGATTAAACTTTTTACACGTGGGAATGCTAACATTTGTGCTCATAAATGTGCATTATTGTTGCATCTTTTTGTTCGTGCAAAAATAATAAATTAATTTTGTTGTTTTCGTTATGTCATCACTAACTGCAGCTGATTTTTAAAAGTGGCATGTGCTTATTTTGCTTTTCCTGGTCTATGTGGTGTCATTTCTATTATTATAGGTGCATAAAAGACTTCATGGATTCTTGAAGACTGGTAGATATAAAATTCTGCTTTATTTGTTTGCTTCTTGCTAGGTAACATTAGACTAATAGGGTGGGTTAATCAATTAGTAAACAAAGGGTGGAAACAAGAGTAAATAATATTTCTTTCATTAATATTTTTCTTGTGTTTGTTTTATACTAGAAAAAAAAGTTGCCTGCTTTGGGCCTCGTTTACTCGAGTCTGTTAAAAGATGAAATGAATTTCTGCATGAAGCACGAGATGTCCATTCCAAAGTTTTCCACGAAAGTTACATTCACTTAACAATAAAGAAGCGCTGTCATTATTCTAGTCGGACGTGGCCAAGGCCAGGAACCGGCAGAGGGAACATTTGATAACTTGGCATCCGAGGAAGTGAAATGAAACCAATGAAAATCTTTTTCAAAATTGTTGCAAACTGAGGAAGCTTTGGAGCACGTACAATAAAGACAATGGTCTCAAAGAACATGACGAAATTGAAGTTTTGAAATATGGGGTGACATGTCACTTGTCACTCACGGACCAATGGGACATCGACTTTTGCAGAAAGTTTTAATTTTACTTAGATTAGCTAGCGCAGAAAGGTATAAAAATCTATGCCCTGTGGATGGGTCACGCTGCTGCTTTCCAACTTTCAGATGAGGGTGTCGTGCTGACGGACTTGCTTGGAGCACGTAAGAGCCCTTAGAGACTTTATTTTATTTCCATTTATTTAGCTTAGCTAGGGACTTAGGATTTGAAAAATGCTAAACTTATAATTTCTTGCTTTTAATCTAAATTTTCCTATGGTGTTTTCAAATATGCTTACCATGATTCTAATAAAATTGCATTAATAAAATTATCTTTTCAAACATTCTAATAAATAGTTAATAAAATCTTACTTTTGAAACAAGCTGGTCTTGTTTATTCAGGAGTGCAGGTTACTATTAGCTAGATGCCATCGCCATGGTGGTCAATTAAATAGTTAGGATTTGTTTAAATGATGTCAATTTTTACCGCGGTTGTATATAACTGTATATAAACTGTATATAAGTTTAATTAGGCCACCTGATTGAGTAGGTCAAAATATGTCATGTTTGATTAATGGGTCCATGAGTTTGAGTAGTGTTTTATGAAGTAGGTTGTGAAATTAGGTAACATAGTTTATAACATATTTTCTATAGGCCGCTGGATCACCCGCAAAGCTGAGCCCCTACGGACAGCAGCACCTGCACTTTACCACACAATGCCACTTCACCGGGACCACAACAACCAGCGTCCCTAGCGTCAAGAGTGTTAACGTGGATCCTTTGCACCAGGCGGCGCATAAAAGTGGCCTCGGGCTCCCTCAGTGCGGGAGGCACGTGGGCGTGCCCGGCTGCGCCCGGGCCAAGGGCTCACCCGTCAGCGGCAGGTGGAGGCGGGCCGGGACCACCTCCCTTGGCCGTGCAGTAGGACGATCTTCCCTTGTTCAACAGACTAAACTAGATACTGGTACTGTAGCCCTTTTATTTTATGTTCAATCCCCAGCTTTGTAGCTGCATAGTTAATTTAATCTGCCGTTTGGCACCAAGCCCATCCGTTTTTTTTGCCCCGGAGGGAGTGAGGGCCGAGACAGAGCCTTTGAGTTTTTCTTTTAAATGTGTAGTGGCGGCTCACTAATATCAAATCAAGCAAGTAAATGAATTTGAGGAAGATGAGCAAGAGAAAAATCCACGATAAAGTTCAGGGCACGGTCACCTCTAGAAGGAAGTAGAAATGTCTTGGCGCTATTTGCCATGAGAATATGGACTGTATCGAGACACTATTACTGAGTGCCATGAAATAGCAGACGCGGACCCATTGAGCTCGCCTATCCAGGTCGTTAGCATAGCTAAGTAAGCCATAAATTATGATTCCGCAGCCCCTTTAGATACTTCACCTAACTCAGTACAAGGAAACAAATCTGGCAAATTAATTCCACACATATTCACACAATGTACTAAGGGGTCGAGCAGGGGTCTGAAAAATCGATTTCCCAACCTGGAACCTGACCCGATTAAATCTGTGCAATGTGCTGAGTCAGGTGGGTCCCCTAGTTTAGCTCAAGTTACCCCAATTGAACGCCGAAATAGATTTCATGTCCTTGTCCATGAGGAGGTGGGGTGCCTGGAAGTGTGTCCAAAGACCCCTGAAGTGTCCTGTAGTTTCCATGTCCCTGAGGTGCTTGAACTAAAGTCGTTGATCGAGTCACTGAGAGATGAGGTGGCTGCCCTCAGAAGGGATGTCACTACTCTAACTGAGGGGGCAGCATGTAGGAAGGAGGTGTACCATGTGCCATGTTTAGCACCCCCTTCACCAGTACAATTTACAGCAGAGGATAGGGACACAGGGCCTTACCCTTGGGGGACAGTAGAGCCACCAAATAAAGTTACCCATCATAGCACCTTGTACCAATCCTGAGACAACCCCAGAAATCACCATCTAAATCGTATAGATACTTTGGCAACTAGAAACACACAATTAAGATCTGTCCATGTCAGGTGCCGTACCCGAGTCATAGATAGAGGTAAGGTGACCCTAGACGAAGGCCATAATTGTAGGCCAAGGTGCGGGAAGATACGGGAAATGGGGTCAGTAATGGATGTTATTTACACGAGGCAGAGTGCCCAGGATGCCCAAGATGTGGTTTAACTAACTAAAGTGCCCAAACTCTCTCGAGTTGGTCGGAAGATCATGACTCATTTAAAAATAAAGTCATCTTCTGGCTGATATTCACCCGCCATTGTTACTCGATAATTAGGTAGATTCACCTTACCTGGGGCTGATAGGCACATGATTGAAGTCAGGTTCTTTGATAAGAGCATGGTCATTGGATTATTGGTGATAGATTCACATACCTTTCCCCGGTACCTCTATTTCTATTAGGTATAGACACCCTTCAAGGTTGGAGCTAGTGCTCCATAAACTTACCGGTGAAGGATTATGCATCTGTCCTTGTGGGACAGGGATCGGCCAAAGGTGACTACAACCTGGTGAAAGAAATTTAGGTAACCAAGGGCCCTCGTTGGACTTGCCCCCATCAGAAACTTTGGCATCTAGAAGTTCAGAACATAATATTAATTATTAATTAATTATTATTATTAATTAAGAATTATACTGGGCCCCTGACTGTAAACGTAATCACCAGTGCAGTCCCCATTAGTGGCTCGCCAGCAGAAAGTAGGGCCCCTGTTTCTCCTACTATAGGTGAGCCCCTGATCACCTATGAAATGTGTGGTTCAGCCCCTAAACAAAAGGGTTTTAGTTTGGAATGTGGCTGGGATCCTAAAGTTGCAATCTGATCCAGACTGGTGTAGCTTTGTCGATACCTGTGATGTAATCCTGTTTCAGGAAGCCTGGAGTTTGACCACCCCTATCGGAGCAAGCAGGAAAGAGCAGGGTAGACCCTCAGGGGGCCTAGCAGCCTGGATAAAAAATGCAATGGGGCCCAAAGTTAAGCTCCTTTGTGTTAACTCACAGGACATCTTGGTCCTCGAGCTGACCCTGTTCAGTGGTTGGAAGGTCAGAATTTTTAATGTCTACAATCGAGTGGAGCGTGCCTCGGAGGAAACAAATACGATTTATATATTAGACCTTGTTCTGGTCAAGTACTGCGATAGTGTCCCCGTATTGCTGGCAGGTGATTTTAATTGTACTTTCTAACCCCTTCCTTCTGCCCCTCCAGACCTAACTGAGGACTGGGATTGTGAGTGGTCAATCCCAACCTTAGACCTACCAAAAGTAAGGTGGACGACGAGAGGAAGCCAGGTGTTTGCTCTTACTCTACAGCACGATCTAAGAGCAACAAATGGTAGAAGCAGGTCAGACCCAAATGGGGAACACACTTTTAATAGACCTGGGCACACCAGCAGAACTGATTATTGTTTCATTACCCCCAATCTTTGGGCCTTAGTGGAAGACATGGCAGTGGTGAAAAAATCAGAGAGTGACCACAATGCCTTTGCTCTTATCCTTACAAAACTTGGCCCCCACAGACAGTCGTAACGGGGTGCCCTGACTTAGGTGTGGTCTCGGTCAAAAATAACCGAAGAGCTGTTAAGTGGGGCTGGGTAGAGGATCATCCGACAGCATTCGAAGCAGTGAAGATAAAAGCAAGACAGTTGATCAAGGAGCTGGTAAAACTACATCCCAAGGATGCAGTGGAAAGCCTGGGGCCCCGCCATGAGCTGTTCTTTAGCGAGATGAAGGACACACTTAGTCGGCCTCCCACAGTGCGAGGGAAGAGGGGACAACGCAAAGACCCCTTGCAGGATACCAAGAGTCCCTGGTATAATCAGGATTGTAGGAAGACTTAGGGGGCACTTATTGCTGCATTAAAACGTAGGGCACGGGCGGAGATTGTATCCTGTAGAGCGGAGTATAAAATGGCCATTGGCAGAGCCAAAAAGGAGTAGGAGGGTTCCCTCTGGGTTTCCTTACATACTGCACTGATGGATAAAGACCCCAAGGCCTTCTGGAGACAAACAGTACGTGAGCCCCTGATCCAGACAGACTACCTAATGACCTGTACAGAGAAGATGAAATGCCCTTGGGCTCGTATATAAACACGGTAACAAATGTGATCCTATCTGGTGCCCCTATTCCACCATCATGGTAGATTGCTGGGGGGCAAACTATATATGGCCTTTGCCGATTTGCCTACTGCCTTCGATTTAGTCCCCCAGGCTAGGCTTTGGAGGGTTTTAAAAGAGATGGGCCTCCCTGACAGTCTTTTAAACATTTTAATTAAACTCCATTCATCTAACACAGCACAGGTCAGGAGGGGCATGAACAACCAAGTAACAGAAACTTTCCCTGTCCAACGTGGAGTGAGGTAGGGTTGTGTGTTGGCGCCCACCCTTTTTACTCTTTCTATCAATGGAGTTGTTGACTAAGTAGATAGAGACAGCTGTGATGCCCCTACTAAAATTGGTGTAAGAAGAGTGCCTGCACTGTTGTTTGCAGATGACACACTTCTAATATCTAAATCGCCGCAGGGCCTTCAACAACTCCTGGACGATTTAATACGTTTTTGTGTTGACAGGGGCCTGATTTTAAATGAGACAAAAACTAAGTACATTTTAATATAGGAAAAAATAAACCAACAACTAGATCTGAGTGGGCTGGTAGCTCCAAGTTGGAGCAAGTAGAAATCTTTGATTACTTGGGCATCCGCCTGACTCCATCAATCAACTGGGGGGCACATATGGAAAAAGCAAAGTTACAATTAATCTACCAATGTGCCCATATCAACAAAATAGGTAGGAAGACAGTATCCCGCCAAATTGCACCAGCCCTCGAAATTTATAACACCATTTATAACACCAGGGTCTTGGGAGGTGTACTCTACGGCGCTGAGCTATGGGCAATCAATCCCCCCTCACAATTGTCGAAAACCACTTCCTAAGATCGCTGGTCGATCTTCCTGTTAGACCCCCCCCCCTGAAACCTCTGTACCTGGAACATGCCCATAGGCAGCTGCAACATAAGTTGAATTTTAAATTGCTAATGTTCTGGTCTAGGCTATGGACAGTGGATAAGCTGGAAACTTAGCGAGAAACTTTGAAGGATCTCCTGAAATTCTCCAAGGCAACATCAATTAGGTGGTTTATCTCCCTACGTGAATTATTGGGGAGGCTTGGGATGGAGACCAACTAGACTAATCGGGAAAGTATGGTGCAGAGGGTGACGCTGAAAGAATTGTATTGGGAAAAGACATTGGCAATGGTTTTGGCAGAACCAGCGAACAGTTTGACTTTTCACTTTTTAAATCCCTCCCACTGAGTCAACTATAAATGAAATCATTCCAACGATGGCACAAAAACGTATTTTTACAGTTCCGCTATAAGACTCTGCCCACCAGACTATTTTGTTTCAAGTGGCGTTTTAGTGCTTCCTATGATGCCTTGTGCCCTGCGTGCAAAGCCTGCCCAGAATCAGTTGTACATTTTCTTTTCTTTTGCCCCCATTATTTATCCCTAAGGAAAAAATTGATTTTTCCAGACTTTCAGACTTGTTGGCCCGGGTCATTATCTTAAGGTAATGAGAGCATTGTGCATTGATACCCGTAGATCAATGGTCTTTGGCCTCTCAAGATTCTGGTACGCACTGTGGATCAGGCGTGGGAAGCAACTTGCATAAAGCACTTTATTCTCTTAGGAACTGCAGAATTTTGCTTTTTGAACATCTCCTTAATGAAATTGTTTTTAACTTATTTATTCTTAAATGTTTACATCCCTGCTTTTTTACTTGTGCTGTGTACATTTTAGGATCTTGGTGATCGTAATACAGTTTTTGATGATGATGATGATGATGATGATTTAAAGAAGGGAAACAGGAGAGTGGAAAGAACGGAACAGGAGCTAGGGAAGAAGGTGCTATCATGTTATGCTACCTTTGTTGTTTATTACAAGCCCTTTTTCAACCGAATGTCTTTTCTCCGTTTTTATGAATCTCAGCAACAAACAGCAATGTTGTATTTTTAACCATATTCAGCACCAAACTGTCTATAATACATGAAAAGGAAGAGAAGTGCGTTCACAAATTACTATCCCAACATATATAGGTCCATCTGTCACCATGCTCTTATTTGATTTAACCTTGGATGTAATCAGGACTGCCATGTCTACCCAGTTGTTAACACATAAAAAGTACAAACAAAAATCTGACTATATGTATCACAGGACTACTTGGAAAACTTTCACCTTACCAGGGCTTAGAGGAGCATAACACATGGGCTTTTGTTGTGCTATTAATAATTCCTTTACTTTCTCTGGGGCTTTGATATATCGCCCCCCAGGCAATAGTAAGTCCTTTTTGGACTCATTAGAAGATGCTCTCAGTGAAGCATTGCTTAGATACTCAAATTTGTAGCTACTTGGTGATGTTAATCTGCATCTGTAATGCAGTGCCAGTCCAGGGGTGACACCCTTCCTGGAAACGGTCACGTTGCTGGGCATGAAACAAGTGGTCCAGGGACCAACACATAGAGCAGGACACACCCTGGATGCTGTCTGCACCAACCTCAGTTCACTTCAGACAGGAAATCCAATTCCACAGGTCTGCTCTGACCACTGTTTTATTCCGTTAACCTTTCCAATCCCTAACAAGGATAGTGGGGCGACGAAGAACGATGTAGGGCCACCAAGGAAGAAATGGCATCTTTTACCCACTAATCCTTCCTTACCCTCAATCTCCCAAGACAGGGCTCCAACACTCACAGGAGAACCTGGAGAGGACTCTCGCCGGTTCCACTGCTGGATCATGTCTACAGGCGAAGAATTAGCCCCGACTGAGCGCACGGTCAGATTGAATAAAAGAAAAACTCAGAACGATCCTTGGTTTTCAAAAGAACTGAGGGAACTTCATCTGCAGTCTAAACAGCTAGAACGCAGATGGAGAAAGGGATATGATATATCCAACATACAGACTTTTAAAACTTTCAGGAAACAATACCATTTAGCTATTAAATTAGCAAAAAAAGAATATTTCCATAATAAAATAACTCTGGCAAAGCATAATCAAAAAGAAATCTTTACAATTGTAAAATATTTCACAGATCCTAAAGGCTCACATGTAGAAACACCTCCATCTCAGAAGTTATGCAACAAAATTGCATCATTCTTTGAAGATAAGACCAAGGCCATTCAAATGAACTTTGAGACCCATAATCTCTACATTGAGGGACAGGTGCCAGAATACAGAGAGGGCAGACCTGGCCTCCAAGCCTTCCAAATCGCCACGCTTTCCCAGACCAAGGAGGCGATATTGGGCAGTAAATCATGCTCCCCATTGGATGCATGCCCCCGATCTTACTACATCATATCATCGATATTGTAAATCCGGTGATTAACAATATTGTGAACTCTTCACTATTCACCGGCATTGTACAGGATGAATGGAAATTTGCCACAGTGAAGCCACTGAAGAAAAAAACGAATATAGATACCTCTAACCTCTCTAATTACAGGCCCATATCCCTGTTACCAATCCTAGGTAAGATTACAGAGAGAATAGTGTATAAAGAACTCTCTAGTTACTCGGAGTCAACACAGATTTTCCATTCCCGCTAATCCGGCTTTCGACCAAACACTCTACTGAGTCAGCGTTACTCGAGATATCGGACACCATTAAATTCATAACGGACAACGGCAAGAAGGCAGTCTTGATCCTTTTAGACTTGTCTGCCGCATTTGATTCCATTTCGCATCACATCCTGCTACCCAGATTGAGATCTTGTGGCATATCTGATTCTGCATTGGCATGGATTACATCCTTCCTGTCAAAGAGGAAGCAGGTGATCCCGTTGGGATCTTTTCTTTCACCAGCACGTACCCTTTCTACTGGGGTCCCACATGGGGCTTCGCTTATTCCACTTTTATTTAACATATATATGGCCCCTCTTATCTCATTGATTGCTACTTACGGGATCGAAATCACATCTTATGCTGATGACACTCAGTTGATCCTGTCGTTGGATAAGAATTCTACCAATGCTGAAGAAAATTTCAAAACTTGTTTTACAGCAGTTATAAAATGAATGAAAGATAATCATCTCTGCTGTAATACTGACAAGACAGAAATTTTACCTATCGGTAAAAACAACTTTCAACCAAAGGACTGGTGGCCAGATAATACTACAGCCCCCCCATGAACGGTGGAGGTTGCAAAAAATCTGGGTGTTTGGTTAGACTCTTCACTTTCTTTTAAACCTCATGTTCTGAAGGTAACTGGGACTTGTTTTGACCTTATAAAAACCCTGAGAAAGTTCTTCAACCTGATCCCGCTGGCCGCCAAGAAAACAGTGGCTGCGGCTCTTATATTATCGCGGCTGAACTACTGTAATAGTCTCCTCGCAGGGATTAATAAAACCACCCTGAGGAGACTACAGGTAGTTCAGCATGCTTCAGCTAGACTGCTCCTAGGGCTTCCGCGTAGAGCGTCGGCCTTGGCTGCCCTGAAGACCCTTCACTGGCTCCCAGTTCATAAAAGAATATTGTTTAAACTACTACTGACGACTTTCAGAGCACACTTACATTTGGGCCCGGTATATCTTTCAGCAATATTCAAACCATATACCACTGCAAGAACACTAAGATATAGCGCTGCAAGCTTGCTCAGAGTGCCTGTCTTCAAATTAATAACACGAGGAGGGAAATCAGCCACTGTACTGGGAGCAAAGGCCTGGAATTGCATGCCATAAGAACTTAGAGTAATCGAACAGGAGGGGCAGTTTAGAAAGGCTTTAAAGACGTGGATCTTTGGAATATCTGATGCCTGCTGCCTGGACCTAATTTAGGTCTTATTCTATACAACTGATCCTTGTCATTTACAGCACCAGGAGACGCCGTTAGGACTGACAGATGCGCTATATAAGAGCCACTTTTCTTTTCATTTCATTTCACTTGCATATTCAGAAGACCACCATACATTTCTATGCATCATTAGCCCCTCTTAAGCTGCATACATGTTCTGAATTGAAGGGCGGGGCATTTGTTTGTCACCCTCCTCTTGGTGGCAGTTATTGCTATAATCACAATTTGAGCCATGCTGTTGTTTTATAGTGAATTCCCTCAAAACAGACCAGTGGGCCTGCAGTCTTCTTTCCATCAGCTAGTCGCTTTTGACTATTCTTTTACCCCACAATGATGGCACGGTTAATTCACAATAGTGGGCCACTGTCAGCATTGGTAATGAAATTATTGGGAAGTATGGAGATAGCACTGGTGCCTACGAGCCCATAACCATTTGAAATGTTTAATTTGCTTTTCCAAAAGTTGTTATTGCAAGTTTAGAGATAGACTGGTGCTTGGCGTTTCACTTCATTTTAGAGAGATCTTGCTAGTTTGCAGATAAATTGTATTTATGGGTTTCTAACAACATGTTCTCTAAAGTATTTAAGCTCCTTGAAAGTATATTCCAGGTATTGTTCCTAGCGAGTATGGAGAGAAAGGTGCACTTGGTGCAAAACAAGCCACATTTGAGCATATTTAATAGTGAATAGGCGTCTAGTAAAGTTGTCTTTAAAGACGCTGAAGGCATAGTTCAACCTGGAGTCGACATTTGGTTCAACTAAAGAAGACCTCTGTCAATTGGCTATTTTCATAAAACTAGCTTTTCATTTACATGGACAACGAGGTGGAGAAAACTGAATCATCTTTAACTGCAGTTCTCACAAGGAGACCTGCAGGGCAGAATGAGAAGTCTGTCCAATGTCTTTTATATGACCTAAGAATTACTGCCCACTGCAGAAAGAAATAATAGTTGTTAAACGCCCTGAACACAAGATATAGAACCATTAAAGCCACAGGCAGAAGGGTTGTAGAACTATTAGGACATTCCGCCCACTGGGGCCCTGCAAGCCTGTTTCCCTGTAAAGGATACACCATCATTGACAATCATTGTTTGGACACCTTACTGCTCTAGTCCTCATAACGTAAGTTAGAATGATGGCACGGTTTAGGCGAAAATGATAAGAACACAATTTCCTATGATACAAAAAAGTCAAAAAGGACATTTGGAAGGAATAGCGGATGGATTCAGATGGCAATTTTATCCTTATTTAAGCAGAGGATGACTCAGAAAAGAAAGGAGCCAGAAACTCAATCACATTGCGATCAGTCGTAACCACAGCCAAAAGCACTCCTTTTCAGTGCACCTATTTAAATGTAACTTATATTGAGCAATCATGATTTATTATCCAAAACAAACAAGTTACTTAACTTTGGTAAGATGCTTTGTGGTGGATACTCTATCTAACCGCAGATTCCTCACCTTATCATACTCTCTAGGGGCTAGAGTGCATCAAGATAAAAGTTCTCAATATTAGAGATTTTGCGCGCCGCTGGGCGGTTCCAAGCTCAATCCATGCCGCCCCGTAAGTGACAGAGCGGAGCAGCATATAAGCACTACCCTTGAGTGATGACATATTTTCTTTTTTCGTACTCTCAGGCGTGGACCATGAACAAATGTTAGAACCAGTGTGATGAATACTAAACTTGGCACCTTTTCAGATGTTACAAAAGAGACCACTCACAGAACGGGGAGGTGGGTTAGTGGCGATGTGGAATCTGTGTTTAGATGAAGTACAAAACACAAAGAGCATTGACAAAAAGTAACTAACTTATTCTTCTGATGTGTGCCTCTAAATGCAGATTCAGCACAAAGAATCAGGAATCTGACCAAAAAGTCTTGCAGGACGAGCAAGCAAAATGCAGACCTGCTGAACCTGGCTGTCAAGGCACTAATGCTTTGTGACTGGGTGCAGAGATGCTCACGTTGTAGCCTGGCAGGTGTCAAGGACCAGCACTCTGCATGCAATTGAAGTGCTAACAGCATTAACCCTGGTGAAATGAGCTCTTAGACCTCCCAGAGGCTGTTTCTCTGCCAATGCAGAGGATTATAAACCCTGACAAGTTCCTCTTCTTCAAAGCCTTCCCCTTTGTTTTGCTCTGGAGAGCCCCAAAAAACTCGACCATCAACTCAAAGGTTCTTGTAAAAGCTTAAACCTCTTTTTGGATCCAGCTGATGGAACCCCTCTACCTCTTTCAAGGGGCGAGGTTAGCAAAAAACACTGTCAGATTGATGGATTACCCAAATTAGAATGGAGTCAGAACTGCTTGAGTCCTCAAGCACAAATGTATTCAGGAACAAAGTTGGTATAGGGCGGTTGCACTCAAAGTACCTGAAGTCCACTCATGTGATGACCAGACTTAATTGCAAAGAGGAAGAAGGTCTTTAAAATCAGGAGAAGTAGTGAGCAGTTAGGCAGTGATTCAAAGGGGTGTTCACAAGAGATACATCAAGACCAAGTTAAGGTCCAACTGTGACAGCACAAATGGCTTGCAAGAGAACATGTGTGTCAAACCTTTAAGGAATCTAATTGCAAAAGGTGATTTAAACAAAGATAGTTGGTCCTGCAAATGGATAAAGGGCGAAGGGGACAGCAAATAACCTTTAATTGTGCCCACCGAAGGACCTTGATGGGCCAATGATAAAAGAATATTAGATATCAAGGGGAGAGGGAGGAACAGCAGGCTAGTTCACTTCCCCTGAAATATATGCATTATCAATGGGAACTAGCATCACAGGGCATATGGATAGTGTGTTTGTACGAAAGAAAGAAATATTATTTCTTTTGAAAGCCCTCACCCACCAACCTAGTTGGTGGCATGCTTCATCATCGGGCTCAACCCGGAGACACCGAATGTATCCCGGGTGTGCTTCAACACCTGTTTACAGCCGAGTTGGTTTCGTGGTGAATAAGTGTGCAGTGATAGCGTGGTAAGTGTGAATTAAATTCTGTCCTCGGGTCCCAATTCCTATAATAGGTAATTTTATTAGAGGGCCCTTGGCAGTGTTAAAAACAAGGCAATGGATGTGTTGTGGAGTTATCTATGGTCTCCCACACCCTGTGTGGTCAACATCTTTCAGCCAGGCCTTGGTAATGAGTTGGCTTTTTTTCAGGACCTATAAGTGTGTGAAGTGCTCGTGAAGTGATTTAAAAAGGCTGGGTCAGGAACTGAGTGTAAGAGACCCGCTACATGTTGCACTCGCTAAGGTGATCGGGTGGAGCCCGATGATGAAGCATGCCACCAACTAGGTTGGTGGGTGAGGGCTTTCAAAAGAAATAATATTTCTTTCTTCCGTACAAACACACTATCCCTATGGCCTTTGAGGCTAGTTCCCAATGATAAAACAAACAGAAGGACATCTGACAGCGTTGCTTGGAAGGGGTCAGTCTTGCGAATGACACTCAAGCCACAAATCTGTCCAAGCCCCCAGCATATATGGATTTTGAGGAAATGCGCCTGCCAGCAAAGATTACATCCACCACTTCAGGTGGCAGATCAAATACAGTTCGATTGTTGCTCCCTCAATCTCCAAGCATAAAGATGTAGATTGCGCAGATTCTTGTAGAAGACTTTGTCCTGTTGCTGAGATAAGAGGTCCTTGCAAAGTGGTAGTCTGATCGGAGGACAGATGTTTATGCCCAGAAGATTTGGGTACCACACACTTTAGGCCTAATTGGGAACCACTAGGTTGACTTGGGGATGGTTGTTACCGATCTTTTTCAGAACTAAGGCAAGGGTGGGAAATCGTACAGGAGTCGGTGAGCGGAGTTTGCCTGGCTACAAGATGGACGCAGCATGAGTAAGCTCCCGCGACCGATCAGATAATGCAACAGGAATTAGAGTAACTCCAAACAATCTACAGTGCACAACTAAAGATTCCGAAGGTGCCTACACTCCGGTATCAGATCCCACCTTCGCTGTGTCAAACAACCTTTTTACCGCCAAGTTGCATCGATGAACGAGACTGGCAGTGGCGTGGCCTACTACTGTGTAGTGATGCTGTTCTTCACTGCGGTGTTCACAGACTTGGCCTGCGAGCGCTTGTTAGGAGTCTCCGACTGCCCCGGCTCGCGGCTGTGAGTGACCGCGCCTGTTGGGAGAGTGCTGCTGGTTTTGGCGGTAGGCGAGCCCGTCGCGGAGACTGCTTCATCCGCATTGCTAGGCGTGGTTGGTGCCCCTGAACTAGTGCCTGCCGGAGTTTGCCTGCGATACTGGGGCCCTGAGCGATTTGGCCCATGGCGGCATGCAACTGCACCCGGGGAGTTGCACACGGTGGCTCCCACTGATCCGGGTGACTGTACTGTTTGCGCAGCTGCCTGACTGAGGCCGCCTTCCTGCATCTGCGTGTCAGCTCCCTGTGGCCCGAGGAGAACGGAGTGAATTACCCAGCATGAGGAGGAAGAGGAGCGGTATGCTCCCTTGCGGGGGCCGGATAGAGCCAGCAGAAGAAAGCTTGATGGTGAGATGCACATGGAATTAGGGTGGTGCGTTCGTTTGTAAGTTACTCCAGGTATTGGGCCATACCTGGCAACATTGCTGCCAGTGTAGGATACATCTTATAACTAGCTCGAGCGGATCAGCAAGGGGCCACAAGTCATTTTGTTTATTTTGCTACATGCAGTGTGCATAACTGATCATAGAATGGGGAAACCAGACAAGCTTCAACCCAGGTTGTAGTTTGAGCAGCGCAAATCTACTAGGGCCAGGGATGATGAAATAGAGACGCCATCGGTGGAGCAGGGGGCCACGACTACCGACCTAGGAGGAGATTGGCGGGCAATACTCAACACTATGCAGCAAAGCCTCACTACCATTGACAGCAAAATTGACTCTCTAATATCTCGCATGGATCGCATGTCGGAACAAATGGATATACAAGCAGAGCGAATGGATATGGTGAAAAGGCGAGTATCTGAAGCTGAAGACCTGCAGGTTGAGACCACAAAATCGCAGATACATATGGAAATGATAATGGCGATACTACAAAATAAGACAGAGGATTTAGAAGAGCGATCAAGGTACAATAATCTGCGTATAGCTGGGCTGCTCAAGTCTACAACTACTGGGAACATGGAGCAATTCATTGAACAGTTACTGATAACCTTGCTGAGCCGCAACACCTTTTCGCATGTATTCATAGTGGAACAAGCAAACTGCTCGCTGGCCCCTCTGCCGGCTTCTGGTGCTCCTCCCGCAAGATAATTGCCCAGGTCCTTAACTACAGGGACAGGGATGTGGTGTTACGGCGGGCTAGGGAGCTCTGAGCACTTCGCTACGAGGGCTCTGAACTATGCATCTATCCGGATTTTACGTTATAGGTACAAGAGGCGCGGAAACAATATGCACCAGTGAAACGTAAAATTGAGAGAGCTCAATATAGAATATGCCATGCTCTATCCTGCGCGATTCAGAATGATGATGGATGGCAAATCTAAAATCTACACTGATCTGCGTAGTTTGTTCCAGATGCTTAAGTCCCACAGCAATGCCAAATTCAAGAAAAGTGAACAGGATTTGAATCCGTGCAAAACTGAGTCCAGCAGTAACCTGGTTCAACAGGACTTATGCATTGGCCTTAGCACAGATCCACTCCTCGTTTATGTGCATTAGAAGGCTATGGCCGCTGTTTAGGGTTGCCAGGTTAAATAAATGACTACGGTTAATTGCTAAATGCACCTTTTGAGTTGTAAAATTGATGTATACTCATGGTATTCTATGGAATCTTGTAATGTAGGATTAGCACCTATAATCAAAGTGTACAGGAGTCTTGTGTTCTATTCCAGGTGGAGTGCACCTCCTAACAAGTGTTCTCGTAGACACTACAGTGTGCATTCTCGACAGTGGTGAAAACATCTTGCTAAGGTTCTATCCATTTTTGAAAGACGCTCTGGGCTATTAGATGCCACTCGAGATCTGCCAGAGACCGCCTGCTCAGCTCGTCTGTTCTGGTGTTTTTGGACCTTGCTAGGTAGTTCGTCATTAGTAAAATGCCCAGGTGTGCCAACCACCTCCAGAGGTGTACAGCCTCTTGTCACAGAACACTATTCCAGCCTGCTAATTGCAGTACCACATGGTGGGGGTGGTTTCTGTGACAACCTGCACCAACCTCCCTCTCATGGACAGCAGGAAGGACTTGAGAGCCATATGAATGACCCACAACCCCAGCATCCTTCTAGGAAACTACAGTCCCCTAATCTCCACCTCTCCCAGATGACCTCCCTAATCCACCAAGGATGCATCCATCCCCATCTACAGTTCTGGGTGAGGAAGGGAGAGGGGCCTTCAGCAGGACCAAGTGCGTTCGAGCAGCCACCACTGCATATTTTGAACCGTCTTCTCCAAGACCTGGATGGCATCAGTCATACTGCCTTGATGCTGGGCCCACTGGAACTTCAAATTCCATTGCTGAGCAAGCATATGGCATCTGAGATAAATTATGTGGAGGACGCAGGAGGTTAAGAGTCCAAGAAGCCTCAGACGTCCTCTTACTGTAATCCAGGTTCGAGCATGAAACATCAGAATCATAGCCCTTATGTCCTGGCCTCATTGTGGAGGATTGTCATCGAGTTACAGGAATACTGGTATTCGTGACCTCGGAAGATAGACAGCCATCACCACTATCAGTTTTGTTAACACAAAAAGGGCACTGGTAAGGCCAAAAGGCAGTAAAGAAAATTAAAAATGCTTCATCTCTACTTTAAACTGCAGATAATATCTGTGGGACTGCAAGACTGGTATATATAAATATGCGTCCTGAAGGTCCAATGATACCATTGAGTGGATGAGGTCCAATGCAGACAGAATCTGGGCCAGTGTATGCACTTTCAATTTATCCTTCCACAGGAAGGCATTTGGGTCCAGAATAAGCCACAGGCTCCCGCCTTTCTTTGGAGCAAGGAAATAGTGAGGCAAACACCCCCACCTCTCTTTGAATCAAGACTTCTTGATGGCAACCTTCGAGGGCAACAACCGTACCTTCTGTAATAGAACAGAAATGGACTATTTGGAAATCCACTCTGGGTTAGGAGGAATAGTAGGCAGGGATGAAAGAAAAGGTAGTGCTTAGCCCTTTTCAATCATTTGTGATACCCCTCAGTTGGATAATAAATCTAGGAGGAAATGTTGAATCCTGCCACCCACCAGCTTGGCATGAATAAAAAAGGTCAAACTAAAATGGCTTGGAGGCCATTGTTGCAGGGGAGGAAGAATTGGAGGACTGATGCCCCTGCTGCCTGCATACTCACATATAGGGCCTTGTAGTACTGGGGTGCATGCTGTATTGTGTTGGGAATGCGATCTCTGCTTATACTCCATCCGCCTAGAATAGCCTCAAAACTTTATGAATTTTTGCGGGAATTGTTTAGAAGGGGTCAACAGTCCCAAATAGCACATCATGGCTCTACTGTTAAAGAAATCCAAAGCAGGGTCAGCCCTCTCACCAAAAGGCAGAACACATCAAAGGGCATATCCATGTGGGAGACATGGTCATCGCCAGAGAATCCTGTGGAATGCCTCTACGCTTGTCATTGAAGTACAACAGCATTTCCGACTGACCTCTCTATTCAATTCATAGTATCTAGATCTGTGTGGAGATAATATTAGACCACATCCTATCTATCATGAATGGACCGAGCCAAAGAGGGCCTAGGTATTCCAGATTTGCATGCAAGATGTCTACTGCCATATCCCACAGGGCACGTGTCAGGGCCAGCGAGCCTAGGCGCCGTCCTGGCAGCGGGAGCACAAAATCTACAATTCCCATGATGCCCGGAGGAGGCTAATGGGTATTTCAGGACCGGAGACGCACGTACTGACATTCGTAATTCAAGTTCCAGTTTCTGTACTTTGAGGAACCGTATCGGCTGATTGCGGGTTTTTCCTGGCACCGCAGTTCGTTGTTTGTTCACCGACGAATAACATGGCTGGGAACGTGTTTCCAGCGAGATAGTGCGGCGTGTGGATAGAGGTCCTGCTCGCGCACGCTCGTGCACTTAAGACAGAGGAGTCTTATCCGCTTTCCTGCAACACGCACTAGAGGACTCCCTTTAGAGGTATGAAGGGAGGGGTGCATTAATTCCAGAGCTAAGACTAGTCCTGTGCTAGCTCGAGACACTTTTACCTTCAGTGGAGGTTAAGATTGGATTAATCTTCTCATCTGAAGCTTAGGTGACGTAACCTTTGTTTCTGGCATCCTATTATTCCTTTGACTTATCGTGTGCCTACTTTATTTGGATTAGCGTTCTTAGTGACGTGAAGACCTTTTTTCCCAGGGGACACCTTTTTGTTTTTTACTTTCTTTATTTCTCCTTGTTGTGGATTGGAGTATTGGATCATAGAGAATTAACTCTACACACAAGACTAGAATCCTTATACAAAGTTGTGCCTTTTTAGTTGTGAGGTATGTAAAGTGGCTACCGAGCGTTGCAGCACCCTAGTAACGTGTGTAACGCATGAAAGGTTGTATTAATTATTTTGGTGTTCTTCCCTTCATAGAAACTACGGGAAAGGACGGATTGATGATTATAGGCCAGTGTGATAAATCACATAGGAAACGTGCTTCTAATTATACAGATCAGTCATGGTTCTAGCGAGACTTACAGAGAGTAGACTGTGGTAGTGTGCTTTTGTACTTACTCTCATGTTGTTTTGTTTTACAGCTTCCAAAATCCCAGCAGTTCCCTTTCTTTATCCCACGCTTGACCACTTCACTACTCTATGTTTATTTCTGATCATAGAGTTGGGGGATGTCAGGAGGTGGACCATTTTGTGCAACAGACCGGTTCTGAGGAGTTCCCAATTTGCTGGACTACCAGCAAGTGTGTATCAACCCAGCAAACCATCAGAATTAATGGAAAAAACACTGCTAGACGGGTGGAAGAAAACGTGCTTGACAAATTCTCAAAAACCTCAATCCTCTTGCATTCTCTGTCCAGAGTAGTGATTGGAAATGAATTAGGATCCGCCTTACTGTTTGAGGCCTGTACAATCAGGACCCCTGGAGTGGGGCGCTTGGTGAAACAAATCTAGGTCACCAGGCATCAGTCTGATAGGTCTGGACTCCTGCCTTTTTACAGGCAGGCAAGAACAAGGCTTCAACCAAGTAGAAATTAAAGTATCAGTGAGAGCATCCTTAAAAGCAGGGGCTTAGAAGTAGCTGACCCTGGCTATAAATTCTCTGTCAGCGGAGAGAAAGCCATCACCATCATCATCTTGGGGTGGTCCTTGCTCTGGTGTAGGATCAATAAGATATCGGAGGCTCTGCTGGTTGGTGTGACGTGACGGAGGCAAGCTACACGATGACCAGTTCCGGTTTTGTAATTTTATAGTCTGACATTGGTTGGGCTCAAGCCGAAGTCAGTTTGGGGTCAAATATTGGTGTTAGCACTAGGTCCTCTTATGGCACTGGTTGTGCCGGTACCTGGTTGAGTGTAGCCGGGACCTGAATTGATATCTGGGATGCAGTAGCAGTCTGTACAGAAGTCGGTAGGGCCTGTAACGGCTCCCAAGCATACAGATCACCAGGGATTGACAGACCCGCTGATGATAATAACTCTGACCCCTGTATTTCCTTGGGCTCAATGGTGCATCAAATGAAGCTGGAAGCAAACCAAAAATGTGGAAGAATAGCCTCATTTAGGGCTTCAATCAGCTGTGGGGTTGACAAAGCCCAGGAAATATGAGGCGTGTTGGAACCAGCTGTGGAATTAGTTCTGTTGCCAGAGATCTCAAAGTGGTGCGACTGACATTTTGATACCTTTGCTTCTTCTCTTTAGATCCAGAGAGCTAGTATGGGGAGAGTCCCACTTCACTTTTTATGCTTGTGATTTGACTTAGAATTAAAGGAGGACTTTGAGCGTGAAGTTGACCAGCTGCCAGAATGGCCTCAGGCCCAGGTCTACACCTTGGATGGGGAGCAGTCATTATGCAAGTTGCATTTTCTTCTTGTGTTCGGCAACATATAGCTTCACCTTACAATCTCACATTGTCTTTGGGTGCCTGAGGGTACACATAACACACTCTTTAGAGTCATGGCCAGAGCCCATAAAGCAAAGGCACACCTTATGCAGGACTGTGAGCCACGTCCATTTCCTGCTGGCGCACCATTTCTTGAGACTGTTGTTTTAGGTGCGCACATAATGCCGTAGCACACTGATGAAATTGATTAGAAGTTGTAAAAAAAAAAGGACAACATTTGGTGCAGAGCATCAGATCCACGTCAGACGCCACGGAACAAAAGCAACCAACATCAGTTCACAGCAGTGCTGGTTATATGTGGCTCGGCTTGGTCACTTCCAGGGCGATATGGGTTTATGTTATGTTATGTTATGTTAGTAGTTTTTATAAGGCGCGCAGCTGCCCCAGCCAAGGGGCGTCCCGGCGTTGCATGGCGGCACCTAGCTGCATACAGAAGCTGTGCTATAAAGAAAGTTTTCCCGATCCAGTCTGGCACCTGGGAGTTTTCTAAGGTGAGGAATCTACGGTGAAAAGTATCCATCACAAGGAAAGGACCACATAAAAGTTTCCTATTTGGTGCAACCTTTTACTTGAAGGACTAGAGTCAACAAACCTTAAAATGGATGTATCACAACATCATTTTGCATAAGGGTTGTAGTTGGGACTTTCAAAAATTGAGCGTGAAGACAGGGCTGTGCAGAAGGCTGATTACTTTCTGCATGTCCTGCAGAAGTTGTTTGCTTGCACTCTTGATCAGCCAATCGTCTAGATATGGGAACAAATATGTGCCCCTTTTCTGAGATGAGCAGCTACTACTGCAAGATGTTTTGAGAATACCCTTGGTGCAGTTGTTGCCCTGAATGGCAACACTCTGAACTGATAATGTTAGCCACTTACCTGAAAACAGAGGTAGCGCTAATGGGCTGGGTGTATTGGTATGTGAAAAGAAGTGTCCCTGAGTTCAATGGCTGTCAAGAAGTCTCCTTGCTGCAGGAATGGTATGACTTCTTGAAGTATAACCATATGGAAGTGCTCCAACAAGATGTGCTTGTTGAGGGGCCTGAGATCCAATAATAAGCCTCAAGGTGCAGTCGTTCTTTGGAATGAGGAAATACAGTGAGTGATTTTTTGGTATTGTTTTGGGACTGGCTCTATGGCCCCTTTTAGAAGCAGAGCTTGAACATCCACTTGTAGAAGTCTTAAATGTTCTTTTGACACAGTTTGTGGAGTAGGTGGAAGAGGGGTGGAGCTTCTGACGGGAAATGCAGGAGACTGGAGCCCTTGTCCCTATGTTTTATACGTGGAAGCTCTTGTGATTCAGGTCTCATAATCTCCTCCTCAAAAGTTCTCTTGCTTTTTGGTAATATATCTGTAGGTGGTAGAGGTGGTTTGGTTACTTTTATCTTTTCCATCACTCTGAAAAGCTTTAAGTGAAGGAAGTTGATGGAGAATTCCAGTAAGCTGCTGTGTTCCTTGCACGTCTCAGTCGATGGGTGATATAGATTAGTCATAGAAGGGTTGGTGAAACCGCATCCAAGATTTGATCCCAACTCCTAAAAAGATGTCCGAACTTGATGGCAGAGAAAAGCAATCTAACAAAGGAGCAGATGACCATGCGCCATACAGACTATAGGAGAAGTCACTATACATTGTGATTTGAAAGACTTTTCGAGGAAAAACAACTTGCAATGTCCGAGCCCAACACTAGATGGAAGAAGGATGCTAAGTATATGTATCTACAGCCAACACATGGTATGAATATAGTGCATATGGCCCATGGTTATATAGGAATACACGTGCCAAAGTTTTATTAAGATTTATGATACTGAGTACAATAATTAATTCTTTTAAAAATTATTTTAATTTGTATCTTTTTCGCTGAGGATAAGTTTGAATTGTGATTTTTCCAAGGTCTACCTGTGGTGTCGCTCTGAATTCGAGTCTTTGTTACATATCTGAAAGCCCTGTCAAGAGTTTTTCAGAAAGGATTTTTTTTGCCAAATCAAATTGTTAGCTGGTATCCAATGACCAAGTGGCCCACTGAAGGTACAGATAGCAGAATGTTGATAGGGCTGAAATATGTACTTTGAGTTCTATGTACGGTAGATTGATCTTGTATCTATTACTGACAGCTTAACTTACCTTAGCCTACAGCTGAAAGTCCAGGAGGAGTCCCTTGATACTTGGTGGGTTCAAATTTGGGAACTTGTAAGCCACTGGAGGAAATCCAATTTCCCTCAGGTCCAAGATTATATGATTAAAAAAGAACAGGTCGGGCATGGCCTGGCGAGCCAGCTTGGTGAACTCTGTGTAGTCAGGCTGCATCATCCGCCATGATCCTGCCGATGCACTTTCTCAACCTTCAGCCGCGGATTTAAAGTAACTCGGGACTGGCGTGGCCCAGTCTGTACATGGTGGCGATGCCGCATAGGACGTGGGTGTCGCAGGGAGCCATGCGAGGAGTCCCGACCGTTTGGGCCTGCTTTGCAGCTACTGGAGTGCAGCCGAGAGGGACCGAGCAGAGGCTGTGGTTGAGGGTGAGGCTGCACCCAGCAAGACTTGCGGCGGGGCCAGGTGAAGTGCCAGCTCAGCCTTTGTGATGCTGCTGTGCCGGCCACTACCCCGGGAGAGGCGGGGGCTGGGGCAGAAGATCTCCGGTGGCAGAAGGAGGTTGAGCTACGGAACTAGGAGAGCCCCGGACTGCCATGGACTGTTGGTGCATGGTGGCGGGGTCACAGAGGTCGTGAGTGTCAGTGGGTGCCCTGTGAGAAGTGCCGACCGTGGGGGCCTACAGTGCAGCTGCTGAAGTGCCGCTGAGAGGGGCTGAGCGGAGGCTGTGGTCGTGGGTGAGGCAGCACCTCAGGAGATTTGCAGCAGGGTTATGCGCAGTGCCTGCCTGGCCTGGGAGATGCTGCTGTGTCGGTCGCTGCCCCAGGAGAAGCAGAGGCTGTGGAAGATCTTTGCAGTTTGGAGGAGGTTGGACTGCTCGGGCGTGGCCGGGCGGCCGGTCAGCCATTGCAGTAAGTGGCTGAGAGCTCTTGGTCTGGCAGAGTCCCTGTGCTCAGGTCAGAGATAGCCGGGGCTATGACTGCTTGACCGCCCTCGGTGTTTCCCGATGCCTACAGTGCATTGGGCTGTAACAAGGGCCGGCCGACCGGACTGCTCAGACTTGGCCAGAGATGTGCCTCCGGAGGTTGGGTGCCCACCTCCGTTCATCTTCTGGTGGGCATTCTGCAGGCTGGAGGTCCAGAGTGTCGGATCCCATGAGGGGGTCCGCGTCACAGCTGGTCCCAGGGCTGCGGAGACGTCCGGGCTAGATCCAAGTGCGGCTTGTGGCCTGGGACTGGTCGAATCCATGAGGCCAGGCTGGCAGCACACAGACCCTGGTTTGGTGTTGCTGGGGTGTTGGGGCAGCCCAGCTGGGCTGTGTGGGGGACAGGTTGCCTGGACCACTAAAAGGGGAACGGTGTGCGACAACTAAGGCCCAATTGACCCAGAGGGTCCCCCCTGGAGTCGTTATGACGCCAGACAAGTCAGCCACCCTGCAAACAAAGCAGAGCACCATGGACCATTATACAACAGCAGGAGCTGCTGCTACCGGTGGGGCTGAGGCTGCCGGGACGGCCCTGGACAATGCTGCACCGTTGGCAGCCATCAAGCAATTGCGTGATATGCTAGATGGAAAGATTGGGGAAGTGGGATCTGAGGTCACCCCACTTAGACTGCCCTTCCAGAAGGCGGTGGACGCATGACGGAAGCAAAACTAGCGAGTATACAGTGGAGTATACTGTGGCATCGCTTCAACAGATAGTCAATAAACTAACTGTAGTTACAAAAGAATTGGCTGCGCGAGTGGAAGACGCAGAAGGGCGCGCTCATCGCAACAACCTCTGCTTCGGTGGGTTCCTGGAGGGGTGTGAGGGTACATCAATGGTAGTGTTCTTGTCGCAATGGCAGCAATCCATCATGCCTGAAGGCTCCCTGTCCCCTTGCTCTGTGTTGAGAGGGTACACAGGGCTCTCGTGAGGAAGCCCCCCCATGCCAGGCCCGTCCAGTAATCACCAAAGTTAAAATTATTTGAATAGGGAGGCTGTCCTCAAATTTGCCGGGGGTCAGGTTAAATTGACACATGGTTCACATACCATTATGATATAGCCGGACAACACCAGGATCGCCCATGGACGCCGATGTATGGAGCAGCGGACCTCGAAGCTCCTCCGTGGCCTCCCTCCACAGCAATTACTCCGGATAAGCTGAGGTGGGCCCTAGCACCATAACTTGTGATGGAATACCTGGTGCCCCTCTGGGTACACTCCCGAGGCGCTGGGGAGCTGTGGCGCAGAAAAATCGGCGACTTTCTTCCCTGCTCGCACACCCGCTGGATCGCGGACAAAATGGCAACCGCGACTCGCAACAGAAACCCCCACTGGTGAAGGAGCCCGACATGCTGGGTGCGCCTACTGATCAGCAGAGCAGTGTGCGGGACTCGGTAAATGGCGGAAACCCACTCGCGAAACGGCTGAACGGGGTGAGCAGAGGCAAGGTGAGGCTTAAAACACGCCTGGCAGAAGCAGCGTGACCCTAAGATGGCGGCGCAGGGAGCTCCTAGTGGGATGCAGTAGTGTTATCGACCGCCAATCTGGAGCGGCATATGTGAAGAGCTTGCTCCCCCTGAAAGGACACCCAGTGAACTGCCCATAGAACCTAAATCCAGAGATGCCTAATGGACGGCGGGGGATCGGAACTTACTGGGAGCCTCAACAATAGTGAACACAGGAGACCAGGAAGAACGCGGACCTGCGGTGAGCTGAAGGGGGAGGACCATGTGGAGCCCAGAAATTGCCTGTGCCAGGAAGAGGCCCTGGGAGAAACGTGGAGCTCCCTGCTTGAGCGGCAGGCGGAACACGGCGTAGAGACACTCTGCAATCAAAGGAGACCGAGGAGCGCATCGGACTGACTGGGGCGCAAGCTGTGCAACACCCCGGAGGCTGGGGACTGCTGGTCTGGGTGCTTTGGACCATGCCCAGGCATTATACACCGATAAGTGGCCCCAAAACCAGACACTGTTGAAGGGAGGAGATTATGGGGTAACACTGCGCTGCTGCCTGGTTGCTGAACCCCTGCATGGCACTGGGCCTGCAGTGCAACCTTGGACAACAATGCGGAACCATTGGATGACCGCTACTTATTCCTGCGAGACCTAAGGTGACCGCCTAGAGACCTTCCATATCACAGATATCCCTCTAGTCCGTGTACAAGAAGCTTCCCCATCGCCCTCTGCTGACTGTGGGGCGTCAAAGGGTACTAGAGATCTGACGGTATTGCACCCATTGTTGTGCGCCATGCCATACTCTGGCTCAGGGGGTTGGGGCTTACGAAGATACTGCGCCATCCTACTACTTCTTCCGACAAGCTACATGATGGGAAGAGTGTCCAGGAAAAAAGGATTTGAGGTCCTACGGGTGGACGGGCAGGTGCACCACACTGACGAGGATGAGAGTGCGTCAGGTGGGCGAGCAGAGAGAACACCTGGGGACCCTACCCTGGCCGACATCATGCAGGCCATCACCTTTATGAGAGAAGCGCTGGAGACGAAGATTGACGCCATAGGGACAGATCTCACCCTGTTAAAATACGATCACCGCAAACTTAAGGAGAGAGTGGCTGCCAATGAGAACACCATGAAGGACATTCCGGAAATGGTCGTCACCCTACAACATGCCCTGAAAGCGGTGGAAACCAGGATCAAAGTGTTGGAGGTGAGGGCTGTGGACAGTGAGGGGCGCTCACTAAGAAATAATCTGCGTATAGTAGGGCGTCCGGAACAAGAGGAGGGGGCGGATGCTGTCCAGTTCTTGGAGTCTTGGCTAAAAGCGGAGGTGGCCCCGGAGGGCTTCATCCCCTTCTATGCCCTAGAGCGAGCCCATAGGGTCCCGGCCAGACCTCCTAAGCCTGGTGCCCCGCACCGCCCGCTGGTGGTGCGGTTACTACATTATCGAGATCGAGATTTCCTCCTACAGCGAGCCCGTGAAAAGCAGTCCCTACAATTCAAAACTTCCCGGACTAAACTAGGGAGGTGCAACGGCAAAGATCTTCCTTCCTGGCTGTCAAGTGAAAGTGAACGTTGCACCAGCTCCATCTCCCCTGTGTCATGCTGTTCCCGCTCCTTAGAGTGTTTGCAGATGCGGAGACACATTTCTTTCGTACTCCGCATGAATCTTGGGACTGGCTAGAAACTCGGCACAGCAAGGGATCACGCTCTCCGCACTTAAGATTCACCCCGACGGCAATCACCCTCTTCTTCACCAACTCAGAGGGCCCCCCCTATCCCTGCTGGAAGGCACCAAGAACAAGATAGGGCAGTGCAAGCAGTGGCGGAAATCAGTCAAGGAGTTGCAAGCCCGGCCAGCAATACTACGGACCCTGAACGGGACAGATCTGGGAGCTCGAGATCAAGCACTGTACATGGGCTCTTAGACACTGAACTTACGGACGTTACACCACAAACAGCGGATGGTGTGTTTGGCAGACCAGACAACAGGTCGTATGTGCAGAGGCATGCCTGCTGATGAATGTTGGCCCTGGGTTCTAGAGGTTCAGATTGAGAACTGCCGGAGGACATACTTGCACTATTGGGGCTTACCGAGTGTTATGTATCTGTGGGGGGTGGAGGGGTGCTAGGGGTGTTCTGGGTCCAATGATGTCGGAACACGTTCTGCCACTTCCAAGATTCACTGTTTGAGTGCCTTAGTTTGGATGGGGACCTGTTTGTGTAAGCCTGCCCTGGGGGACGGGAGTTGGGTTGTTTTTACTGTTGGGGGAAATTGGTTCGGGGCCAGGCATGTCGCTATGGGAGAGTTACACAGAGTACTATGGATTCCACCATAGGTTTCAAATGCATAACCTGGAATGATAGGGGGATGCACACCATGAGCCGACGGCACAAAATCCATGCTTATCTGATTAGAAGAGGGGTGCAAATCGCATTATTACAAGAAACCCACATGCGCGATCGGGACGGTATTGCCGGGGACTGGACGGGGTGGGCCAATCCCAATTTATTGCATTATATGCAGATGATCTTCTAATGTTCCTCGACAACTCTGCAGAAGATCTACAAGGTGCCAAGAACCTACTGGCCAGGCTGGGGAAGGTAGTGGGCCTCAAGGTCAACTGGAACAAGACATGCCTGTTCCCTGTTTTAATTGGAAGGAATGACCCACCGGATGGGCTAGATGTAGTATGGTAAAGCAGATGTCTGACTTATCTGGGATTACGTATTTATCACACAGCCGCCGACTTAATGGAAGGTAACGTTGGACGAGTGATACGAGCCACCAAGAGCAACCTTGAATTTTGGGAGACTCTTCCGCTCTCAGTGGCAGGCCGTGTGGCACTGCTGAATATGGTTACACTACCGCGTTTGCTCTATTATTTTTGCTTGTTACCACTATGGATCCCGCGAAAGTTCTTTGCCCAACTTAACACCATGATCATAGGATTTTTATGGGGCTCTGGGAGACGCAGAGTAGCAATCACCATCATGATGAAACCTAGACAGGAGGGGGGCTTTGCAGTGCCTGATTTTGAGGCCTACTACCACGCAGCTCAACTGCAGTGGTTCATGAAATGGATGGCAGGTAGGCTTCGCAGTGGGGAGGACCATGGAGGTACAGATCTGGATCTGAGACAGCTCTCTCGTGTGCTGCTGCGGCTCCCCTTGAACGAAAGAGAGGCTCCGGGGGACCTGTGGGCGATGTGTCAATGCTGGAACCGAGGTAGTAAAAGAACCCAGCAGGGACCCCTATATGCGCCTGAGATTACGCTGGTGATTTGCGAGGCACTACCCCATCGGGGAGACTGGCAGGGAGTACGGACCTGGGAAGAGGCGGGGAACTCCACTATCGGAGACCTCTATGAGGACAATACCCTGCTACCCTTTAATGATTTATTAAAGCGTTACGAGCTTCCCAGGAGGGACTTTCTCTAACATTTCGCTCTGACGGCAGCCATCTGTAAGCATTGGAAGAAGGGGATGGTGGAACCTCCGATCTCTTTACCATGCCAGTATGTAGTATCGGCGGCCGGGACGATCAAGTCAGTCACCTGCCATTATAGGCGGCTCACCCAGGAGATAAGACGTCCCTTGGAGAGCCTGCGTCTTAAATGGGAGACAGACCTCAGAATGCCCATAGATGAAAAGCCATGGGAGGCACTAGTAGAAAGAGCATGGAAAATTCCAGAATTGCGCAATTCCAGCTAATCCATGTTTTTGTCCTCCACAGAGCATATCTCACCCCGTACAAGATTAATGAGTATTTTGGAGCCTGATCAGCCTGTACGAGGTGTAAATTATAAAATGACAAATTTTTACATATGTTCTGGGAGTGTCCATTACTAGAGGAGTTCTGAAGGGAGATATCGACTAAACTAGGTGATATAACGGAAAGAGACAACACTCTGACCCCGGGATATTGCCTGCTACACTGGTTTCCTCACACTGCCCAGAATACAGTTACCAGCAAATTTATAGACCTGGGGTTAGTCCTGGCTAAACGAGAAATTACCAGTCACTGGAAGGTAATCAGTGCCCCTAGTGTCTCGAGGTGGCTGCGGAAATTTATAAAATGGACAGATTGCGAAGGGATTCTTAGGCTGCAAATGGCCCAGAGAATAGGCAGTGAAAAAATGCTAAACACGGCAAGAGCTTGGGTGGCATTAGTAGAGTTGTTTAAGCGCCTGACTGATGATACCGAACCACCCCTTGAGTGAGTAGAACTGTGTGTGGGTAGAGACGTTGCCCTATGTGGACACGTCGTCTGGGGGATTGAAAGCATATATTACAGAACGGCTTACCCTTTTTGGGTCGCTTCCTTCTGGAATTACTGTCTTGCATGACTGGATGCAATTCTCCACAGAGCCATAGATGATTGAGCGGCATGTCTGGGGAGGCGGGGGTGGGTAGGAGTTGCACAGGGGGAGAGGGGATTTCGTTATTTTTATTGTTTGCTGTGACTTTTGCGAGTTCGAACTGGGACGGACTGTTGAGACGTCGATCTCCTGCCATAGGGATGCAGAGAATAGCTCCCCTGAGAACTCTGACTTGACCAACAAATACTGTTACCATTATGTGTACGGATCACACAGGGTGAGAATCTGCAACTGATGATGTGCAACCATCAGACATGTTTATAGATATTTGTTATCGGAAGCACGATGTACGCTCTAAAATTCCATTGTATTGCTTCTGCATGCATGGATATTAATGAATAAAATCTGTTTACAAAAAAAAAAACCACCAGGATCGTCCAGCAACAGCATCAATCCTGCGTGGCAGCGAAGCGACGACTGCGAGAACTGATTGTTCAGTACATGCTGTTATATCATACAGGTATGAGGGTTGTATATAAGTCACAGTCTCTTTTCTTCGGCACACGTAAAGTGGTCTTTGTGCACACAGAAGAAACAGTGCACTTGTGGCAGCATACGACGCCTCAGCTGGAGTCCGACTTCTCCCAAAGTGACCAACAATATTGTACAAAGAAGCCGACATCGAAACATTGGTATCGCTCCAGCTCTAACAGGTGTTCTCAGACTCAGGTCAAAGATACATAATGTGGACCCTGGCTATGGAAGCTGTGCCGGCTCCGGTTGAGTTCTGGCTTTGGCCTCTGGTCTATTTCTTTAGGCTATGACTCTGAACTAGTTTGTTTTTGTGGGACTTTCAGGCCTGATTGCGCCCCTGGAAGTGTGTTCTTGTAGCTTCCAGAGAACTAAGTTTAGGGGGGTTAAGAGTTTGCGATCGTCTGGCGTGGGGCCCCCCTGGGCTCCCGTTGGGCGTATGCCTGCCGCAACAGATATATTCTGTTTGCTGAGGTATTGGGGTGTTTTTTTTGCTAACCGGGTTTGTTGTGTTTTAAGTTGGCACAGACACAGATGCATTATGACCCAAAGACACTCTGGCTCTATATGGTTTCTTCCCTGAATGTAGATGGCCGCCCATGCTTCTGGGAATCGGATCTGGGGGTTGGGTGGTCCGTGTTATGACATGTAATGTGAGGAGTATCCTCAACAAAGTCAAACGTGGGGCAATCCCAAGGCAGGCCAAAAGGCTTGAGATGGATGTATTGCTGCTACAAGAGACTCATATGATGGGAAAAAGGGAGCGGTGCTGGTATGGTTTGGATTTGATCAGATCTTCCACTCAGGGTTCTTTTTGGAGTTTATGGTGCATCACAAATTATTATTCACTGCAGGGTTCCCTGTAGGCCTACTAGAGTGTGGTCGCATTCGGGTGGGAGGTACGCACTAGTGACGGAGATGCTACATGGGGAACTATTGGCTTTGAGCAATGTCTACACCCCCACTCCCTTGGGCCAGGCATTTGTTGACAGGGTCCTGCAGCTTTGCGGGGGAATTGCTGGAGGGACTATCTGTTGTGGGTGGGGACTGGAATGATGTAATGGCGCCGGGGGAGGAGAGATGGTCCACGACCGGGCAGGCTCAGTGCCCTAGTGAATCTACGTTGCGCCTCCTGATGTCCTCTTTGGGGTGAACAGATGCATAGTAGGCCTACCACCCGGCGGAGTCTAGCTATACCTTTTTCTCAGCTGTCCACGGGTCCTTCTCCAGACTGGATTACCTCTTTCTTCCTGGCCCATCTGTTCATAGGGTCTCGGCAGTCCTGAATCTACCACGAGGGTTGTCAGACCGTTCTCCTGTGACCCTCAAGTTACACTTTGGTCCCCATAGGTCTCCATTTCGGTGGCGTATGTCACCATGGCATCTGCGTAACCCATTATGCAGGTCTGTGCTTCACCATTTGGTCGCTGAATACCTTTCCTTTAACGTTGGCACAGCTTTCTCCGGGGTGGTCTTCTCAGAGGCTCTGAAGTCCACACTGCAGGGGTTTTCCATTAGATTCAGTGCAGGGGAACGGCATCGTAAAACCGGAAAAGTGGCGGAGTTGAAGACTCAGCTGCAGGTTCCAGAGAGCGAGGTCAGGGGGGACGATGGGACGCAGGCCGGCATCAGTTACACTTCTCTCAGCAACAACTGCAGCAACTGCTTTTAGTGAAGGCCCGGATGGCTTGGCAGGCAACGCAGAATCGGATATACCAGTGGAGCGTCAAGTCCAGTAAGATGCTACACCATTTATGTCAGGTAGCACAGACATCTGCGCCGGTGCTTCGCAATGCTGAGGGAAGGTTAAGGTCCAGCCCGTCAGAGGTGGCCCAGGCCTTTGCGGAGTATTACAGGACCTTCTAAGCTGGTACGAAAAGTCCTAACTCATTACCAAATTGTTGACTTTGTACATAGTATGCCTCCCCGACCTGTGTCAGATATGTCACGTAAACACCTTGATGAACCGAACACTGTGCAGGAGCTAATAGGAGCATTAGCGAGTATCCTTTCGGGCAGGGCTCTGAGACCTAATGGGTTCCCGTGTGAGTTTTTGAAGGCACACATGCCCCAGTTGGGGGACACACTTGCTGAGGGCACTGCAGGAGGATTCAGACATGTTGATTCTTCCTTCTGATTGGTGACATATGGAGATAGTGGTCTTCCAAAAGCCGGGTCACCCCCTTGAGGAACCGTCTTCGTATCTGCAGATGTCGCTATTGAATATAGAAGTAAAATTACTGAGTGAGGTATTGGCCGTTCGCCTTCTCCAACATATATCGGATCTGGTTCACCCAAATCAGGCCGGTTTTATGCTGCGACGGTCTACTCTCCGTAATATTAGGCGGGTCCACAATGCACTGGCAAAGGTGTCTGGGCCGGCGGACATTCTACTGGCTGACATAAGCAAAGCCTTTGATTCGATAAACTCGGAGTATCTATTCACCCACCTTCAGGCCCTTAACCTAGGCCCATGGTTCTTCTCATACATTCGCCTACAATACACAGATTTGCCAGGGACCGTTCTTGTGGTGGGCGTAGTGTCTGATCCGTTCCCCATACACGGAGGAATGAGACCGGGATGTCCGCTGTCCCACCTGTTATTCGCACTTGCTGTGGACTCGCTGACTGCATGGTGAGGAGTGACCCCCTGGTATGCGGTTTTCTCAAAGTTATCTTTATTCTGTTCACAAAGGTTCACAGCATAAACAAGCGGTCGACACACCTCTGCGCAGAGTTTGATTGCTATTTTCAAAAGTACAGTATTTTAATATAGAGGCAGCCAAGTGCTCGGTATAAACAGGTTACCCATTATAAGAACATACAGATCATACAAAAAAATTCCCCACACAAAACAAAGCACATTTCGTAACCCACCCCTTCACCCCAACTAAACCTACAAATAGAATTACGGTACCTGCGAGTGACATAGAAACAAATGAAAGATGTGTTTCCTGCGAGAGACTTCATTACAATTCTTAATAATATTGGGTCGGCATGTGTACATTCCGAGCTCCCCAGAAGTACTATGCATTCAAAATAGGAACAGCTGTAAGACCCCTGTTCTGGTAGGACACACAAACAAAGGCAGACCGGTCAAAAGATAGTTCACCAAGAGACCCCAAACATATCCAAAGTTCTTGTAAGAGTCTAGTAGGATATCCACCATACGCTCCATTGTGACTGCCCTCCATAGCCTTGCATGCCATTGTGTCAGGGAGTGGGCCTCCACTCATTCCCACGCTGCTGCCACAGCCATTTTGGCTGCCCCCAGGTATGACTACATAACTGATTTGTCTCTGCTTGTCTGATATCTAAAGGAATTACTCTTTAACCCTAGAAGTTCAAAGCCAGGGTCATGTGGAAGTGGGTACCCCAGGTTTTCTTTACGTTGAGCTAATATTTCAGTCCAAAAGGAAGCAGATCTTATGGCAGATTATAACAAAAGTGTTCCGTGGGAAGAAGCTAAAAGTCCTGTGTGCAATGTTTTAAGAGTGCAGATGTACCAGTTATGAAATAAATCTGAACCAGTGAGGCATCCTCCCGCATTCCATGCCTCAGAAGGTGCTAAATGTAACATGGGAGTGAAGGGAGAGGGATAGGTATTCCAGGTTTCTAATCTAGTTGCCTCATCCCATACTTTAAGGGTTGTCAGTGTAGGGGTGCTCAGGTATGCTTAAGGAGGTCAGTCTGCTTTTGGTTTCGATAGTAAATCGTAGAAAAATTGCCCGACTACAGCTCTGTCCATGTGGAGCCAGTGTTTGTCAGATTTAGGGGCGGACCACTCAAGATTACTCTTAGCTGTGCAGCCTTGTAATATAAGTTAAAGTCAGGTAGTGCTAGGCGGCCGAAGATTTGGGTAGTCGTAGTAACGTGTAGGAATGATGGGCTCTCTACTTTTGCAATATAAAGAGGATCAGGGCTGAAAAATAACTCCGGTCTACCTTCCCTGGAAGTCCCTGAAATAAATAGAGCAGTTTAGACAGATGTATCATTTTAATTGCATATATTCCTCCTAGCCAGGATAAACACATAGGTGCCCACCTCTTTAGGTCTGTTCTCAATTGGCTCCATAAGGGTGGATAATTGGCTCAGAACAGATTGTTGATAGTGATCTTAATACCTAAATAGGTGATGTTGTGGTTTGCCCATCTGAAACTGACTTTCCAGAGACTTTTTCAATCAGGTGGGCTACCCTTCTGATGTTGTAGTGTGTTTGCTTGCCCTTAATAAATCCAGATTGTTCTGGGTGACTCAAGTCTGCGAATAGGTCATTCAATCGGGTAGCTAGGATTTTGGAGAATAATTTAGATTTGAGGTTCAGCAATGCGTTTGAGTGGTAGGAGCCACACTGTCTCAGGTACCTGCCTTGTTTGGGTATGAGAGATACCAGTGCTTCACCCATGGAAGCTGTGACTGCAAACCCCGTCGGCCATGTGGTTGAATAGAGAAACCAGATGGGGGATAAGTTCCTTCGTGAATGTTTTGTGATATTTGGCTATTAGCACATCTGGCGTCGACGATTGCAACCTTCAAGGTTCGCTATCGCTTTGCGAACTTTATCATTTGAGAAGGACTCCCTAGTAGGTAATGAATATGCTACTTACCAGTATGCATCTGTTCTTGGCATGTAGGGCTGCTAACATTCATATCTTTAGCATAGATCGACACCTAGTGTTGGGTCCGGATGATTGCACCTTGTTGTCCTGGAAGAGTCTTCGAAGTATCACGAGATAGGTGGCTCCTCCCCTGGACTACAGTGCGCATGGGCATCGACTCCATTCCCAGATTGTTTTTAGCCATTGTGGCAGAGACGGAGTGAAATAGTGTAAAGGATGTCCATGCAAATGATTGAATGCAAGAGAGTGTCTGCAGCCGCTACGGGCACCGGGGAGGAGGGTGGGCGATATGAATGTTAGCAGCCCTACATGCCAAGAACAGATGCATACTGGTAAGTAGCATATTCAGTTCGAGGCATGTGGGCTGCTAAATTCATATCTTTAGCATAGAATACATAGCAGTCCCTCCATTAACGGCGGTTGCCCGTGCCGGCTGCAGAAGTTTGAAAGAGTGTCTTGAGAACAGCCTGTCCTACAGCTGCTTGCTGCTTGGAATGTACATCGACACAGTAGTGTTTGGTAAATGTGTGCGGTGTAGTCCACGTGGCTGCTCTACAAATGTCTTCCAAAGGAATGTTTCCCAGGAAAGCCATGGAGGCCCCCATCTTGCGTGTGGAGTGCGCCCTTGGGGGTATTGTTAAAGTACGTTTAGCTTTTTGATAACAGATTTGAATGCACTTAACAATCCATCTGGCTATTCCTGCTTTGGAAATAGGGTTGCCCTTGTGCTGTGCAGAGAAGGCAACAAAAAGTTGTTGTGTTTTCCTAAAGGGTTGTGTTCTATCAATGCAGTACATCAACGCCCTTCGAACGTCTAATGTATGGAGCATTCTTTCCGCCACTGTTTGTGGGTTTTGAAAGAATGCGGGCAGGTCAATAGTTTGGTTGATATGAAACTGTGACACCACCTTTGGAAGGAACTTGGGGTTCGTACGTAGTACTACCCTGTTTGAATGAATCTGTATGAATGGCTCCTGGATTGTGAGCGCTTGCAGCTCACTAACACGTCTGAGCGATGTAATAGCAATGAGAAAAGCCACCTTCCAGGTCAGAAACTGAATTTCGCAGGAGTGCAGTGGCTCGAAAGGTGGGCCCATCAGCCTAGTGAGGACCACATTGAGGTTCCACACTGGAGCTGGTGGTGTTCTTGGGGGAATGACTCGTTTCAGTCCCTCTAGGAAGGCTTTAATGGCAGGCACCCTGAAAACAGAGAGATGCTGCCTGTTTTGTAGATAAGCCGCTATGGCGGATAAGTGTATCCGAATGGAAGCGTATGCCAGATTGCATTTGTAAAGGTGTAACAAATAGCAGATGATGTTAGGAATTGAATCATCTAGGGGGTCAATGTGATGTTCTGTACAGTAGATGACAAAACGCTTCCATTTTGCTGCATAGCAAGCTCTGGTAGTGGGCTTCCTTGCCTCCTTGATGATGTCCATGCATTCAGGAGGCAGGTTGAGGTAGCCAAACTCTAGGACCTCAGGAGCCAGATCGCCAGATTGAGCTGTTGCGGATCTGGATGCTGAATGTCGCCATGGTTCTGCGTCAAGAGCCTTGGAGTGAGATGCAGCCTTTGATGCGGTACCACGGAAAGTTCTAGAAACGTAGTGTACCATGGTTGGCGAGCCCACGTTGGGGCAACCAGGATGAGCGTCATCGAGTGTTGCCTTAGCTTTCTTGCCACCAGCGGTATGAGAGGTGCTGGGGGAAAAGCATACGCAAATTTGCCTGACCAGTTCATCCATATCGCATTGCCCTGCGACTGTGGGTGAGGGAACCTGGCGGCAAAATGTTGGCATTTTGCGTTTTCTTTTGTGGCAAACAGGTCTATCTCTGGATGACCCCACTGCTGGAAGTACAGGCGGAGTACTGATGGATGTATCTCCCACTCGTGCATCTGATGGCTGTATCTGCTGAGCAGATCCGCCATCTGATTGTCCTTGCCCGGGAGGTGTTCTGCCATGAGGCAAATGTTCCTCTGAATGGCCCACTTCCACATGCTCTGAGCCAGATGAGACAGCTGTGGCGAGTGAGTACCTCCCTGCTTCTGGATGTAGTACATTGCTGTCATGTTGTCCATCCGGATCAACACGACCTTGTTGCACAGATGTACTTTGAAGGACTTGAGTGCCATGAAGATTGCCATCAACTCTAGATAGTTGATGTGCATCCTCTTTTGCTGTGTCGTCCATAGCCCCTGCACCGTGTAGTGGAGCACATGAGCTCCCCACCCCTGGAGAGATGCGTCCGTCGTTAGGGTAATCTGTGGCACAGGCTCTTGGAACGGTCGGCCCTTGCAAAGGTTGTGTGGATTCCACCAATGCAGAGAGTTGTATGCCCGACCGGTCACCAACACTAGGTCGTTCAATTGTCCTTGAGCCTGGGTCCACTGATGTGCCAAGCATTCTTGGAGCGGACGCATATGCAGTCTCGCGTGCGGGACTATGAAGATGCAGGAGGCCATCATGCCTATCAACTGCATAAACACTCTCGCTGGAAGTGAGTGTTGCGGTCTGAACCTCTGAATGAGCGACTGGATGCTGTCGATCCTCACAGGGTTTGGCTGAGCTGTAGCAGTCAGTGTATTTATTGTCGCGCCCAGATACTGACGCACGTGGGCTGGCTGTAGGTGCGACTTCGGATAGTTTAACGAGAACCCCAGACTGTGAAGGAGGTGAATAGTGTGGGACATGTCCGCGGCGCACTGCTGAGCCGACTTGGCTTGAACGAGCCAGTCGTCCAGGTAAGGGTAGACATGTATGTTCTGTCTTCTGAGGTGCGCCGCCACAGTCGCCAGACACTTTGTGAACACTCTGGGGGCAGTGGTCACACCGAAGGGTAGAACCCTGAACTGATAATGCCTGTTTTGTATGGTGAACCTGAGGTACTTCCTGTGGGATGGGTGGAGTGGTATGTGGAAATAAGCATCCTTGAGGTCCAAGGTTGCTAGAAAGTCCCCTTGTTTTAGCAGGGGAAGAATTTGTTGCAGTGTAAGCATGTGAAAATGTTCTGACAGTATGTACAGGTTGAGGGGGCGTAGATCCAGAATGGGTCTGAGAGAACCGTCCTTTTTTGGGATAAGGAAGTACAGGGAATAGACCCCTGTGCCTTCCTCCTCCACCGGTACGAGCTCGATTGCGCCTTTTTGCAGCATCACCACTACTTCCTGCTGCAATAAGTGCAAGTGCTCTGCCGACATAGGACGTTGCCTTGGGGGAATGTTGGGTGGAGTGGAGGTCAACTCCAAACAATAACCGTACTGGATAAGCTGTCTTACCCACCTGTCTGTGGTGATTGATGTCCAGACTGGCAGGAACTGCTGGAGTCTCCCCCCGACAGGTGTTGGATGGTCGGGGGGCAGTGACACAGAGTCACTGTTTGTTTGCGGCAGAGGAACGGGAGTTGTTGTTGTTTCCTCTGCCTCTGCCCTTGGAAATATTACCTCTGTAACCCCCTCTGTTCTGTTTGGGGTACGAGGATTGTGCACCACCTTTCGTGAACTGTGTTTGTTGACCCAAGTGTCCTCTTGTAACACCGCGTACACCTGAGCGACGAAAAGTGCTCCCCCTGAACTGTTGAGACTGAAGCGCCCCCATGGACTTAGCTGTCTCATTGTCCTTTTTAATTTTCTCGAGGGTGGTGTCCACATCAGGGCCAAACAGTCTGTCAGGATTGACGGGCTGATAGAGTATTGTTGTTTGAATGTCAGGCTTAAACCCTGATATGCGAAGCCATGCTTGTCGCCGTAACATGACGCTAGTGTTAATCGCCCTAGCCGCTGTATCAGCCACATCAAGCGCACACTTTATTGCTGCGTTTGAAATCAGTTTCCCCTCTTGTATGAGCATTTCTGCTCCCTCCTTATACTGGTCATAACGTGCCAATAGTGCCTGAGTGTTTGATATACGCCAGATATTGGCAGCCTGCGCAGCCACCCTTTTGCCCCCAGCCTCAAGCACTTTCGACTCCTTGTCTGGGGGAGGAGCTTTACCCGTCGTCTGGGAGTTCGCCCTCTTGCGGGCATTGGCAACGACCAGAGAGTCCAGAGGCAACTGTCCCCGAATGTATGCAGGGTCAATCGCCAGGTGCCGGCCTGTATTTCTTTTCGATACGTGGGTTTACCACTCTCGCCCTGGTAGGTTCCTTAAAGATCTCTGGGGCATGCTTAAGGACACCTTTTAGCATAGGAAGGGTTTTAACTGTTCTCTCTGAGACAGAAAAAGCGTCAAACAAGAAATCTTCTTCCACCGGGTCAGCATGCATGTCCACATTATGATTTGCAGCTGCCCGCTCTATTAAGGCATTGAATGCCGCTGAATCCTCAGTTGGGGATGTACGTGCACCAAAAGCCTGTGGGTCCTGTACCACCTGATGGCCTCCTTGGTCACCAGTGTCGTCATATGAGTCCTGATGGACATCAGGGTCATTATTGTCCGGGAAATTGTACTGGTCATCTTGGTTATCCCCTTCTCCCTCTGACTGGTTTGGAGAAGGTGATGGAGTCCTCCTGGGAGGAGGCCGAATAGGTTCCACAAGGGCAGGAATGTCCTGTGCTGGCCTTTTCTTCTTTAGAGGAATGACATATGATTGTAGTGGTTGGGAAGTGATTTTCCTTTTATAGAGTGTCATTTTCCCAGTTTCGGCATCGATAAAATGCTCAGATTCTTCTTCTGAGGCTTGATGTCGATCCAATAGGCCACTTTGCGCCGAAGTTTCCGACGTGTTCGTGTGCTTCGGCACCGATTTGGGTGCAAACGCCTTTGGTGCCACCTTCGGCGGCAGAGTGTAGAGAAGCTTGCTCGCAGGCTTCGCAGGTACGTCCACCGGTTTCGGAGCCGACGGCGTGTGGGTCGTCGACGTGGAAGCCTTCCCCTGAATACGTTTGAGGGAGTCAGCGACTTGCTTCGTGAAGGAAGCCGAGGGTTTGGTAACCGACGCCTTTTGTCCAGTACCATCGGAGGCCTTCGGCGTTGAAGCGGTGGCCGCCGATGCATCCGTTATAGGCTGATGCGCCGGCGCCGTTGTAGTAGATCCCGTGTCTTTGTGCCGATGCGTAGTGCCTCCGGACTTTGGGTCGAGGGCCTGAGCAGTCTTTGGTTCGACGGCCTTGGTGGATTTAGCCGGCGTAACTGTGCCCGACACCTGATGGACGACCTTCTTCGAGGACGAGTCCTTGGGCACCTTCTGCGGCGCTGTCGACTCGACAGCCTTTTTCGACTTCGGAGTGCCGGAGGGCGACGGAGTCGATAAGGTAGCAGGCTTCGTAAGTTTAGATGGGACGTCGGCCATTTTAGGTGTTGTCGAAGCCGTAGGTTTCGGTTTCGTTTTCGATGGGACGTCGGCCATCTTAGGTGTTGTCGAATCCGAAGGTTTCGGTTTTGATACGCGCAATGGCGTCTCCGCTGTTGTGTCCATGGCCGGGCCCGAAGGCGGGGCCGGGGATAGCGGTGCAGGGTCGTGGGTAAGGCCGAGTGGCGATCCCGTGACCTGAGCCTGAAGCATGTAACTTTCGGGGCATAGCTCTTCCTCTGAGCTATCTTCCGCGGCCCCATAAACTTCTTCGTCGTCCCCTACCTCCTCGACGTATTCAAGGTCTTGGCTCTGTTCCTCGACTTGTTCCTCGGGATCCGCCTCGACCTCCGTCGACGGTGGTGAAATCTGAAGAGGATGGCTTCGGCCTTCTTCTGCGGGGTCGTCGAACATGTCGTCGGGTGCCGGAGCCGCTCGCCGGGCCTCGAGGCGCGCCGCGCGCCGAAGCTTGAGCGTTTTCTTTGACCTGAACTTTGAGCAGGCCATGCAGTTGTCCTCGTTGTGGTCCGGCGAGAGGCATTTGTTACAGACTGGATGCACGTCTATATGTGGGTATTTAGATCCACAGACGGGGCAGAACTTGAATGGAGATCGTTCCATGGTAAGGTCGTCGGGGTCTTGCTGCGACGAGAGGGCCTCGATGTCCGAAGAGTTGATCGACTCTGCAGAAATCCGACTCGAAGAGTGGGATGATGCTCGAGACCGCATGCTAACAATACCGACGCAGGGAACGAAGGCCTTTTGACCTTAAGAAGTACGTTTTTTTCGATTCCGACAAGGAGACGTCGAAATCACATCCGAACCCAATGGCGGAAAAAAACAATCTGGGGATGGAGTCGATGCCCATGCGCACTGTAGTCCAGGGGAGGAGCCACCTATCTCGTGATACTTTGAAGACTCTTCCAGGACAACAAGGTGCAATCATCCGGACCCAACACTAGGCGGCGATCTATGCTAAAGATATGAATTTAGCAGCCCACATGCCTCAAACTTTTGGGCTTCTGAGACCTGGGGCAGGGTCACTCTATGTAAGTAATCTAGCTGTTCACTTTAGTCTGTTTCATCGGCAGTGTATAAGGATTGGCAGTGTCACGAGTGATAATCCTGTCCCATTCACTGCAGATGTCTCCTATAGATTCCTTCTTATTTTTTACCCCCAGATGTCTTGCCACTCACTTTGTTTCCTTGCTCGTATGTTGTTCATTGGAGGCAGAGAAGGGTGAGCTCCGCCCGGTTGTCATAAATCATATTTAATTTCCCTCTAAGTGCCGTGACTTTTTTCAGGTGGAGGAGGGTAGGGCTGTCTTTATGAAGGCGCTCTGCGATCTGAAGCTCCGCCTCCAGTGTCTTTCTTTCCTTAGCCTAATTTAATAAAAGACGAGTTTGTCCTGCGAGCACCGCTCTAAAGGTGTCCCAATTATTCGATGGAGAAGTGTAATTTGGATTGTTGTCTTGAAAGTAGTTGTTTATGGCCATTCTCATGGAGTCTCACATTAGACTATTGCGAATAAGGGATCCTGGGAAGAACCACGGCTTGTATTTCAGCGGGGGTGCTTACCAGTCTAGGCTTATGAACACTAGTGCATGATCAGAGGACACTATAGGGTAGAATATGCTGTTTGTAAGGCCTGGCTTAAGATATTGCTTATAAAAAAGTAGTCTAGACGTGAATAGGTTCTGTGTGAATGTGAAAAGAAGGGACAATCTCGTTCATCCGGATGGAGTGTACGCCAGGCATCCAACAGGCCTAGTTCTTTCAAGGATTTAGGGAAGCTTCATCTGATCAAGCTTTGTGGATGTGTGCTATCTGTCCCAGAGTCCCAAGTAAGATTAAAATCTCCCATGACTATTACTCCTTCTGCAAAGTCCCCAAATGCAGAAAGAAATGTGTGTAAGAACATGGCTTGATTAGTGTTGGGGGCATATAGCGTAGCAAAAGTGCAGTGACGACCCTGTATGTAACCCTTCACCATGACATATATACCTTCCTTATGAGCCTTACAGGGCTCTGGTGTAAACCGTTATGATGAGTGCAAGAATAACGCCCTCTGTTGTGTTTAGAGGTTGTCGAGGATTTATAGACCATTGAGTAGTTTTATGTCTCAGGCGATGTTCCTCGGAGCGTTTAAGATGGGTTTCCTGGAGCACTACCAAATCGTGTCTTAGGTTGGATATATATTTCCACAATTTATGTCTTTTGGCAGAGGAGTTAAGCCCCTGTACATTGCACATCAAGGTAATGAGAACCATAATCTAGAATGTCAGAGATTTCTGCAATAGCATGATAACATTTAATAGCCTTGCCCGCTCTGTGTTCTCTTAACCCCTTCGGTGCTCATGACGGAACGGTTACGTCATGAGCGTCGGTTGGCCTGTGCTCATGACGGAACCGTTCCGTCATGAGTCCATTGGTTCTTTAGAACCTTCAGCACCGCAGCGGAATTCGCGCAGCACTGAAGGGGTTAAAGTGATCTCTCAAGAGCCTTCTCCTCATTATCTTTACTTTCCAATCCTGCTTGCATGTGACTCACCCCCATGTACCAAACTAAAAAGTAAAATATACCACATAACACAAACAAAACACTGAACGTTGCCTCCCAGGTGTAATATTATCAACAGTACAATACCTTTCTTCAGGTGTCTTGGTCACAATCCGCTAAGGCAATCTTAGTAAGGTTGTAAAGAGAGCTGGAAATAACGCATTTTGAAGAGACATAAGAGAAAGGAAAATAAAAAAAAGGAATGTGAGTAAGCTTTGCCCAGTCATGACATCATCATCATAGATGAAACCCCTACGACAGGGCAGTCCCATTGGGCGTCTAGACCACCAGTTTGAAAAACCACATCTCTCCACACCTTTCCAACTGGGGGCCTCTCGAGAGTTATATGACCCCCACCGTCGAGTATATAGGCAAGTCTCTTCACTGTCTCCTGTGCGTCTTTTTACGTGATTGGGTCCGCCATTGTTTTTGCTTTGTTCAGTCCTGGTGGAGAGCCTGCAGGTCTTCCATCTTAACTGTCTGCTACCTGCTCTGAAGGAGATGAGAGACAGAGAAGCTGCGTTGCCCCCAGGAAGTCAGTGACATGATGGGGCTTATTGTGGAAATCGAACGCCAACCCAAGGTGATATGTCCATCTGTATTTGATGTTATTCAATTGAAGCTTGTCAGTGATTGGCAGGAATTGTATCTGCTTGCTAGTGTAGCTGGGGCAATGTCCTGGAAAATGGATCAAGACATTCCCTGGAAGGAGACCTCATTGGACTTTTGTGCGGCTTGAAGGATTGCTTCTTTCACCTTAAAGGAGTGCAGCTTGACCAGCACATAACGAGGATGGTGTTTTTCACCCGGCGTAAAGGGGCCTACTCTGTACACTCCTTCAATCTTCACTTTCAATTGTGTTTCCCCGAGCAGCTCAGAGAAGATACCTTGAGTAAAGGCCTTCAAGTTTGGTCCCTCCGCACCTTCCTGCAGATTTTGAATCCACACTTTGTCCCTCTATGACCTATTTTCAAGGCCTTCACTTTTCCGAATTTATATCTTATGTTGGCCGCAGAGGACGTCGACCATGGTCTCCAAACGCTTTGTGCGGCCCTCCAGTTCCTGCACATTAGATTCCAGGTCCAGAGCTCTGGTTCCAATGGAGTCAACATTTTTTTGGAGAGTCGCCAGACAGGTGTCAATGTCTGATTTAAGTGTCTCAAGAGAGGAGGTCATATCCGCATTTAGCTCCTCTCTCAGTTCTTTTTAAAGTCTCTTAAGAAGCCAAGAGGTGAATCTTGGCGATCCACCGTAATGAAATAATTGGAGACCCTATTGCTCTGAGCTTTCTTAAGGGGCATAAAGGCTTTAATGGGATACTTAATATTAGCACTGGCCCAGTGGTTCTCTGCACTTAGTTTGCTGTGGCCACCAGGTGTCTATGTGTAGATGATATTGGACCGAAGGAAGAAATTGCTCACGTTCACCAGAATTGTCTGAATATGTGGACCCCGACCTTTAGGCGGCTGCGACAAAGCCTCTCTCCCAGCAGGGCCAACCCGCCGTGATGTCCCACTCCCAACCCGGCACGCACCAGGTTCCAAGGTAGGCAGGCAACGCATTCAGCACAGTCCGACCTCCGAGCCAGGGGCGTCCCGACTCTGTCCCGCAGCAGCCCGAGTGACAGTGGAGCCACCGCGCAGTGACCGGATTTCTGAGTGAGCAATCAACGCCCTGGCTAGGCGGTCGATTGGGTGAAGTCGATCCGCTGGGGAGAAAAGGCAGATGCGATTACACGAGTGATCAGTGCGACAGGGACCGCCAAGCCGAGGGGGATTGGACTTACCAGTTTGGAAACAAAGATGATGGCCGCGCTCTGGGTTCCGCAAGGATTAGGAAGCCTGGGGTTAGCGGGCGATACAGTTAAAACGATCCGCTGGTGAGAGAGGCAATTTAGATTAATTAAATGGACGATAAACCAGGGCGGCAAGCCAAAGGGGAATTGACTTACCAGGATTGGAGCAATGTCCGGATGCAAGCTGGTCTGGCTGTCGGTTCCGCGAGGATTAGGGAGCAGGAGGAGAGTGGGAGCCATGATTGTTTTTGCTTGCATTATAATGTGATCGTATCAGGTGATCGTATCACGTGTCAAAGCAACGGGTCGTTTGGGTAACAATGGGCGCCCAGGGGCACTATGGCGGCCATCTTGGAGTGGTGAAGGGATTCACTGGTGGAGTGGTGCAACCCTATTATAGTGTTACTAGCATGCACGTGAAATTTAAAATTGTGAATATTAGACCGAAAAGTGGCGCAAGTGAGTGTACCACATTTGTCGGCTCGCTCTTTTTTTGCTGCATTGGAGCAAGGGGGAGCCACATTTGTGAATTCTAAAAAACGGCGCAGTGACTTGGTGTAAATTACATTTTACATAATGTATAATTAACATTGGAAGGAGGAGAAGGTCAAGGGCCATCTCTTGCTGGAGCCAGTGCTAGTTATGCCTGGTCACAATAGCCCGTTGGTACTTTATCAGAGGGTGAACAAGGTGTTTGTACAGTTTATGTCTTATAAAAGGGTTGTCCAGTCCTCACTTCTATTTAATCTGGTCTGGATGGTGTTGAACTGGATTATAGTTTTCAGTTCTTCTCGATTCAGGAATTGAGCCAGGTTGCCGCCTCTTTGTGGCAACTTAACGGCTTTGAGGATAGTCCACTTGATGTCATCCGCCGTGTGGTTTAGTTCTGAGAAGTGCTCTACCAGCGGAGCATTAGGAGTACCACACCTGATGCGGCTCCTATGCTGGCTAATGCGGGTCTTTGCTTTTTGGGTAGTTTGGCCCACATACATTTTCGGGCAAGGGCAGAGTATATCATAAATAACATTGCAGGTGTTACAATTCGTGAAAGATTTCATTTCAACAGTAATGCCATTGTGACAGAAATTTCGTGCCTCAATCGTAAAATCACAAACATTGCAGCATCCACATTTTACATGGCGTAACACTGGTGGTAAACCCCAATTGGATTCAATTGTTATTCTGGGTGTGGGGGCCGGTAAGGCTGCTCTGATCAGGTGATCTCTCAAATTCTTGTTCTTGTGGAAGGCAAATAGAGGTCTTTCTAGGTTGATAGGCCCTGCATTTATTATTGGCCAATGCTTTAGAATGGATTTTCTGATTTTATTTGAGACAGGGGAAAATGTGGTTACACAGGCTATCCTCTCAGTCTTATCACTTTTCTTTGGTGTAAGCAGAACCTCTCGTGGGCAATACCAAGCCCTTTTAGATGCAGTTTTAACCAGTCGTCTTGGGTAGCCACGAGTTTTGAGTTTGTTTGCAAGGATATTGGCTTCCCTGAAATAGTCTGTTTTAGAAGAACAATTGCGCCTTATCCTCAGGAATTGGGAATAGGGCAATGAATCTTTCAAGGCCCTAGGGTGGTTGCTGTTGTAGCTAAGAAGAGTGTTACGTTCTGTGGGCTTACGGTAAAGGCGTGTTAGAAGTTCGCCTTCATTGTGAAAAATAGTCAGATCTAGGAATGCAATTTGGGTTTTGTCATGGGTTAGGGTGCAATGTCAAGCTTCCAAATCAGAAAAATTTCGCCTATTTAGCGACGCCATAATACTATTCCCGGTAGGAATGGGTTCCCATCCGCCAAGATCGATCCAGTTTCTAGCGCATCCATAAACAGGATGGCCAGATTGGGGGCAAAAATAGCCCACATGGAAGTCCCCTTTATTTGCTGGTAGAAAGCATTGTCGAAGTTAGAGAAGTTTCGGGAAAGGCATAGTTCTAGTAGCTGGAGGATAAATAGGGTAGGGACCCTGTGTGGACGAGGGCGAGTCAAGAGTTTTTTGGATGACAAGAAGAGCAGCTGTCTGGGGGATGTTTGTATACAGCGACTCTACGTCCAAAGTACAGAGTGTACTAAGTACTGGGTCAAAAGGATAGTGTTCTACCAAATTAATCATTGCCATGATATCCCTTACGTAGCAGGCTGTAGAAGGCACAACTTCTTTTATAAAGAAGTCCACATATGCTCCCAAAGGTTCCAAAACTTGAACCACAGAGGCACTATCAGGACGCCATGTAGAGCCATTCACCTGGCTCTAACTCACCGTTGCCATACATAGCAAACGGTCATACCGCCTCCTCACCACCACGGAGGCCTTAGCATATAAATCGAGTCACTTGCTCACTCACCCTAGTGTTGAATAGCACCACTGGTTTGTCAGAACCCACAGCACGCCCTTGCTGGCAACTTATCACTGCGAATCCGAATGTTAAAAACGTGGCTTAGCTGATTTCTCAGAATGTTAAACTGCTTATCTTTTGTTCTTTTTCCCTGTTTTCTTCCCTAACAGGCGCATATATTGTTTTACCAGGCAATTATATTTCTAAGTCCTGAAGATGATCCCTTTTAATTAGAGCACGGGATCAAAACGTCGACTTCTCATAGTAGACATACTGTTGACCATTGTATATTATTGTCTGTATGTACTGCTCTGGGAAACACTGATAAGGAGTAGTTTCTGTCCTGTAACTCCAGTTCTGTAGTAGGGGTATCTCTGTTATAGTCATAATCTAGTGAATAGTCCCGCCCATGTGCGTGGACCCCGGAGCAATCAAAAATAATCTCTTAAAGTGTCGAAAAATGCAGACCTGCACAGACACTTAAGAGAGAATTAAAGACAGATAATGCAGCCTATAAAACAGGCTACACTGTCCAGTACTTCAACTAGAAATTCCACCAAAAAAATCCACAAAACAGCAAAGCCTGTACAGATTTCCCTTGCTCCAGCAGCAAAAACCCTCTGGAATGATAGAGAGGAGGAACTGGACAGACAAGCCCCATAGGCTGCCATTATGTGGCTCAGAACAGGATACTGTGCCTTTAAGAGAACTTTCCAGAACTTCACAGTATCCCAGAATGCACTGCAGGTCCCTTTTACTTTCAGTTCTTTTTGAAGGCGTAACACGCCAGACCTGTAGCATTCCTTACATGAAAATCTCTCTCTCTCTCTCTCCACCGGGGAGGCGGGCGGGCGCTTATGACTATAACAGGGATACCCCTACTACAGAACTGGAGTTACAGGACAGAAACTACTCCTTCTGTAGCAGGGGATCTCTGTGTATAGTCATAATCTAGTGAATAGAATAGCAAGCCCATCCCCACACCAAAGCGGCGGTGGAGAAACGAGAAATAACACCACTATTGTGCGAACAGATTTCGCAGCGAAGCCTGCCCAACCTGAGCGTCTGCCCTGGCATCAGTGTCCAGGCAGTAATGCTTAGCAAAGGTATGGACCGACTTCCAAGTGGCCGCCTTGCAGATTTCTGCAATGGGAACATTACGAAGCAAAGCCGTCGTGGCAGCTTTGCCCCTGGTGGAATGAGCCTTAGGTTTGCCCCCTAAGGTCTTATTAGCCTTTTGGTAACACAATTGTATGCAGGACACAATCCACCTCGAGATGGACTGCTTAGAGGTAGCAAGACCCGTCCTGACTGATCCATAATTGATAAACAATTGGTCCGACTTACGAATATCTTTGGTTTTATCCAGATAAAATTTCAACACCCTCCTAACATCCAGGGAATGTAAAGACCTTTTCGCTGGAGATGAAGGATTCTGAAAAAATGTAGGCAAAGTTATAGTCTGGTTGACATGAAAATCAGAAATAACCTTGGGAAGAAATTTAGGGTGAGTACGCATAACAACCTTAGCAGCATGAAATACAGTATAAGGTTCTTGGCAACACAACGCCTGAATTTCACTCACCCTGCGGGCCGATGTAATGGCCACGAGGAACACTGCCTTCCAGGACAGGTGCTGCAACGAAGCCTTATGAATAGGTTCAAAAGGCTCCTTCATCAATCTGGACAGCACCACATTCAATTCCCATGAAGGCGAAGGAAACCTGACAGGAGGGAATACTTTCTTCAAGCCTTCCAAAAAGTCTTTGATCACAGGGATCTGGAAGAAGGAAGTCTGTGAAGGGCATTTCCTGTAGGCAGTCAATGCAGCCAGATGAACCTTAATGGAATGGACATTAAGGCCAGACTGCGCCAGATGTAGAAGATATGGAAGGATGACATCTTCCTTACATGTCGTCGGGTCATAGTTCTTGGACTTGCACCAAATGCAAAACCTCTTCCACTTGTAAGCATAAGAAGTCCTAGTGGAAGGTCGCTTAGCCTCCTTCAGTATGTCCATGCAATCTTCTGGGAGATTAAGATGGCCATATTGCACTATCTCAGGAGCCATGCCGCCAAACTCAAAGACGAGAGGTTGGGGTGCAACATCTGCCCCCCGAACTTCGTGAGAAGGTCCGGCCTGCACGGCAGCTTCATGTGAGGAAAGAGAGACCGGTGAAGCAGGTCCGTGAACCACCACTGTCTGGGCCATTCCGGGGCAATCAGTATAATCTGCGCCCTGGACTGGGACAGCTTGATGAGAACCGTCGGAATAGGGGAATGGGTGGAAAAGCGTACAGAGAGCTGTTCGACCAGTTGATCCATAACGCATTCCCCAGCGTCCCCGGCTGGTAGTACCTGGAGGCGAAGTCTCTGCATTTGCTGTTTTCTGAGGTGGCGAACAGATCTACGTCTGGAGTTCCCCACCTTGCGAAGACTTCTCCTAGTACTTCGTCGTTTATGACCCATTCGTGGTTTTCCTGAATCCGTCTGCTCAGTGCGTCTGCCTGAACATTCTGCACACCTGGCAGATGGGTAGCCGTTATCGTCAGTCCTCGGGCCAGAAGCCAGTGCCAGTTCGCCTGCGCCACCTGCGACAGGGTGCGTGATCTTGAGCCCCCCTGCTTGTTGAGGTAATACATCGTGGTCGTATGGTCCGTCTGTACAAGCAGAGAGTTGGTCTGGAAGGACGGGTGAAAGGCCTTCAGTGCCAAGTGAACAGCTCTGAGTTCCAGGAAATTGATGTGGTACGTGGACTCCGTCGGGGACCACGTCACTTGAATCTGTAAGTCTCTGGAGTGCGCTCCCCAGCCCTGGAGAGAAGCATCCATCACGATAGTCTGAGTGGAAATGTCCTTGTGGAAGGGAACCCCTCTGAGGAGATTCTCCGCTGAACACCACCACTTCAGAGACTGAAGAGCATGCAGAGACAGTCGTATCTTGTCGTCCCAAGATCCTCTCCTCTGATCCCACTGATCCTCCAAGCACTCCTGCAGCGGTCTCATGTGCAGCCGCGCGTGTGGCGTTAGGAAGATACAAGAGGCCATCGATCCCAGTAGAGAAGACACCGGCCTCACTGTTGTAGATGGTGTGGTCATAAGAGCCTGAGCCTTCCGAAGGAGAGATAATCGTCGCTCCTCCGAAGGAGACACGCTTGCTGACATCGTATTGATGGTGGCTCCCAAGTACTGAATGCACTGGACCGGAGTCGGGACAGACTTGGACATGTTGATGTGCAACTCCAGCTTGTTCAAGAGAACGCACGTCTTCTGGAAGTGCGTTTGAGCTTCCGAGAAGGAGGAGGCCTTGATCAACCAATCGTCCAGGTACGGGTAGACAAACACCTTGTTCTTCCGCAGGTGTGCTGCTACCTCTGCCATGCACTTTGAGAAAGTTCTGGGCGCAGACTTCAGCCCGAATGGCAGTACTGTGTACTGATAGTGATTGGTGCCGACTTGAAATCGCAGGAACTTCCTGTGTTTGTGTGCAATGGGCACATGGAAGTACGCATCCTGTAGGTCTATTGCACATAGCCAGTCTCCCTGTTGCAACTGAGGATAAATCTGATGCAGCGACAGCATGCGAAACTTTTCTCTGCGAATCCACTTGTTTGCCTGTCGCAAGTCCAGAATGGGCATGAACTCGTTCTTGTCCTTCTTGCGAACCAGAAAGAACCGGGAGTACAGACCTCTTCCTCTATGAGACAGAGGTACGTCTTCTATCGCCCTTTTCCTTAACAGGATATCGGCCTCCGCCTGGAGCTCGCGCAGTTGATACTGCGAGCTTACCGGAGGAATTGATGGAGACGGGCTGGTGAACGGAAGACTGTATCCAACAACAACAAAGAATCTTTATTCGGTGATTAAAAATCACCATAAAAGCACACACATGTATACATAGTAAAAAGTCATTAAACATTTCCAAGATCCTTTGTACAGAGTGTAAACGGAGCATAAAATACAAAGAGTGAAACAGTGTATGACACTTAAAAAACATAAAATTTGAGACATTTCATTCTTCTCCCCTGGTATGTCTTAAACGGACCGCTACCTTAATAAAATTCATAATGCTACATAATGTTAAGGGGTTCGAAGCTTTCTGTAAAAATACTAGTGCCTCCCTAGCGTGGACCAATTCGTTTTTTTTTAAGAGGTTTACAAGGAATCTGCGTCTGGGCATTGTATAAAAGGGGCAAAGTAAAACAAAATGAAGGGAGTCCTGCGGAGACATGTTGTCGCAGCCGCAGGGCCCCTTCTGTTCAATTGATGTAGCAAATCCTACTGGTGATGCCAACATAAATGGGAGTAGGTTCAGCCTAAAACGGCACATCAAGAACCTGTCCTGTGCGTTATACATGAGGTACAAGTATGGTTCCATACCCTCCGCGCTCTTCACTAGGTTATGGGCCCTCACTGTCTTTTTACACCCTTCCGCCTCAGCTCTGCATAGGTTTTTCCGCTCTAGAAAATTTTTCCCTACTTGCGACTTATTCTGGGCTACAATTGTTGCAGGGTTAGTAAAGAGGTTCCCAAAACCTAGTTCCTCTAAGGTGTTCTTCACATAATGGAGCCAGGGGATGCGCATACATTTGTCCCTCTCCAAACAATCCGCTAAGATTTCTCTACTGAGTGACGCATCGGGATTGACCCAGATTTTTAACCAGGCTACTATGGGCCTCAATTTTACCAGGTCTTCTATATATGGCCTCCCTAACTCCCTGTGGGCAATCAAAATCCAGCGGTGCTTTGGGGTACCCTCAGGATTGATTTCAAATATTTGTTTTCTTCCCGTTGGATTCTTGTGGTATTAACGAAGCCCCATACTTCTGCCCCATAAATAACTTTGGAGCATGATACAGAGCTGTACAAGTTCATTACCTGTTCCGGGGACCATCTTCCTAGCCTCCTGCCATAGCTAGCTATTGCCCCGTTAGATGCAATCATTTTACCACAACACTCCTCCACCAAGGAATCAAACTGTAAGGCGCCATCAAATGTTACACCAAGATAGGGAAACGTTTTGACCTCTTCTACAATGTGACTCCCTATTGTGTAAGTAAATTTGGAGGTAGATTTTTTCCCCGCCAGGAGCACATAGGATTTACCCAAATTAACAAAGAGGTCCAGGGCACTCATGAACTTAACGAATCCATCAATCAAGATTTGTAAGCTCCTGGGTGTACGTGCAATCAGCACCGCGTCATCTGCATAAAGCAGAACAGGAATATGACGCGACCCGACCCTTGGGCAATCAACCTTTAAACCTAACAAAAACTGCTCCAAATTATTAATATACAGGGAAAACAAAAAAGGGGCAAGGATGCAGCCTTGCCGAACTCCGCTCATACAGGGGAATGAGTTAGTCAATCCCCCCTCCCTATTGTAACGGACCTTAGCCGTAGTGTCACTGTGCAATTCCCTCAAAATGTTAATTAGGCCACTCTCAATCCCCATGCTAAACATCATGCCCCACAATTTCTCCCTATTAACGTGATCGAATGCCGCTGCCAAATCCATGAAACCCATATAAATGGCTTCATCACTAGCCATGGTATATTTGGCAGTCAGCATATAAAGGTTCAGGCATTGGTCACTAGTGGACCTCCCTGTCCTAAATCCGTATTGAGTGTCCGAGAAGATGTTATTTTCTTCGGTCCACTCGGACAGTCTGTTAAGAATTGCCCTTCCCAAAAGTTTTGCTGACACATCAATCAGGGAAATCGGGCGATAACACTTGGGGTCGTCCCTATTGCCCTTCTTAAAAATCGGCACAATTACCGCTTTTGACCAGGACGGAGGCAGGCCGCAGGTAATAGCAGTGTTAATGACCCTTGTCATTAAAGGGGCCCAAAGTTCAATGTTACTCAGAAACAGATCTGGGGGAATTCCGTCGGGCCCCGGGGCTTTATTTTTAGTCAGACCCTCAATCCCTGCGGTGATCTCCTTAATAGTGAATTCGACCGGTGGAGCCTGAATTGGGATAGCCGATAACTCTACAGTAGTGTGAGGCTCGTGGTTATACAGACTCCTATAGTGGGTAACCCACTGTTCTGGGAGGATATTAGCCCCTATCTCCGGGGTGTCTTTTTCCTGGAAAGTTGGGTTATTAATAATCCTCCAGAAACCCGCTAGATCCTTTCTTTCCCCTACTTCTCTTAAATCTGCCCACGCTTCTGCCTGCAAGACAAGTTTCCTCCTCTTAATCTCTTTTTTATAATTTTCTCTGCACGCCTTCACTTTATGGGGGACCCTTGGTTTAGATTTAAGGCAGCTTTTCAGCTCCCTCAAAGCTTTGGAGCAGTCTTTATCAAACCATCGAGGATTCCCGTGGTTCTTTAAGGGCACACAAGTCTTTAGTAGACCGTCGATCAACTTGGCAATCTGATCGAATGCCTCTAGTAGCCTCAATCCGTGAACCTCTGTGTCTAAACAATCATTGATGGCCAGGTTGCCGGCGTCCACCAGGTCCTTGTAAAACTTTTCCCCGTCAATTTTGGCCCACTTAAGTCTCCTGCCTTGATCAGTTGCCCTCTCCGTGAGTGTGTATTGAGCTCTGTTTCTTGGGCCCACCCTGTACAACAACTCCAAGACGAGAGGGTTGTGGTCACTGAAGCCACTCCATTCAATCCCTGCACTAGTTATCTTATTTATCAGAGATCTTGAGACCAGGATATAGTCTATGAAGGGGATGAGCACCCTCTGCCCTTAAATGTAGGTGGGAGTGTACCATCCTCCTGCGTCCCCATCATGTTAATAGTATGCTCGAGGTCATACTTGAGCCGGAGCGTACTAAAAGCTAACCCTGTCGGCGTATGGGAAAAGTGCGGCCCCTTCTCCAACGGGCACTGGGACCAGTCTGGTTTTTTTTTTAACCATTGCCGGGCACAGATGGCAATTATAGTCTCCCATAACCAACAGTGTGTGTGGCTGCCCCTTTTTTTGGCCCGTTGTTTCCTGACCCAACCTGTGATCCAGATCAGCAGCAAGAGGGGTGTAGGTTCCCACTGTCTCATTATTGTAGATGTTAAAAACTACAAATCTAAGCCCCTTCCCGGAAAACCTAACTGCCTGAATCCTGTGGGAATTCCAGTCTAGGCAAGAGCAACTGCCCGGAAGGCCCAAATCTATATAAGTAGATAATCCTCCCATGGCTCTCCCTGATCTTGATTTTTGGGCGGGTACAAAAAAACACTTATATCCTTGCAAGTGGAAGTTATTCTCCGATGCCCAAGTCTCCTGCAGACAGATTACATGGAATTTCCTGATATAGTCGAGCCACTCTTTGTTATTAAATTTTCCAGCCAGACCAGCTATATTCCATGAAATAATTCTCAATGCCTCGCCCCCCTGCTCCATTCCCCCCTGGCGCCCCCTTTGTAACTCACACCCGGTCTTATCCATATCCGGCCCGTGTCCCTCTCCTATACAACCAATATCTACTACCCTGGGTTCATCCAGCACAGGCATCATGCCACAACTTGATGGCATTTGCTTTGCCACCAAACTGTGCACCTCCGGCTCTTCTTTCAGAACCCCTTTACCCCCTTCTCCCCGAGGGCCATTATCCATTTGTCAATCTACCCCCTCTAAGCCATCCAGACAGTGAAACCGGTTGAATGTGTGAAGGGGTGGCTCTGGGCACCTGAATACTGGCCTGGGGTTGAATTCGTGACGATCACTTCTCCGACCGACCCTTTCCCAGTTATCATAGGTACGAAACGTATGTGCAGGGGCAGGGACAGGGATAGGGGGGAAGAAGAAAGACACATGAAGGGTTTGAATGGTTGACACCTGCGATCTATTCTTTCCCTGACATATATGAGAGACAGTTCCAACGTCCCTAAAGCTCACCAATATGCAATCCCCTATAATGGATTTGCGAGTTCTCCCCACCCATGGAACCCTTCTAACCATTACGATTTCGTTGTTTAAGTGTACTGGTAAGGGTCTGTTCAAGTTTAACCACTTAATTACCCTACTTTTTAGGGCACAAAAGTCCTCTGCTTCACCCACCTCTAGCGGAGGAACGCCCGCCATGACTACAGTGAAGTCATTTGCCTCTGGTGGTAGGTTAGGTCTACGTGGCCTGGGGGGAAGCTTCATTAGTGGTGTTAGCGAGACACTATTTGTAGGCTGTGGTGGAGGAACAGAGTTTACAGGGGTGGTAGGCCCAATGGGATTAGATGTCTTCATTCGAGCAGGGTTATTCCTCTGGGATTGTGGTGTGGCGGCCACAATCGCAACCTGTGTCGGGGCTAAGCTCATTGCGTTTTTTGAAGGATGTTTAGGGGCTGTTGGGGTGGCGATGAGCTCAGGAGGCCTTCCTAGAGAGTTGACCGGGAATTTCATACTACTTAGTGTAGCCTCAAGGATGGTTAATCTAATTTCCACCTTTTTAATGCTTTCACTAATTGGTAACAATAGTGACCTCAGCAGAAATTCCAAGTTGCCTAGCGGGGCGACAGAAAGGGGGGCATTGGCAATGTTATTTTCTATATCTTTCATCAAACCGGGGGCCAAACCGTCCTGTGCAGCAGCTTTAGGATGTGACTCCTCCACTGTTATCACAGTCGGTGTGGGGGGTTTAGATGGCTTCCCGAACTCGGAGTGAGGGATTTTGGGTTTGTTTTTTCCCTGTACACCCTTCGTCTTCCTCCTGCGTTTGTTTGGGGGGGGCCCAATAACTCCATGTGCTGCAGCTGGCTTAGGTTTAGCTGTCCTAGGTTTCAGGGCTGGGGGGGGTTGAGAAATTAGATCAATAGTCACCTTGCTTGGGCTTATGCTGCTCACTGGGGTAGAACTCGTGGGTGACGCTAGGGGGGTTTTTATGCAATCCCTCAACAGGAATGGGACATCATCTATTGGGGTCAACTCTACACTAGGCGTGGTGGGATGTTCTCCAAGAGGTCTATTTTTCAGGTTATCAATAGAGCGTCTCCGCTCAGCTCTAAGCCGGTTTAAAGTGTTCTCCTTGTCCCCTTCCCCCACAGCCCGAGGAAAATAATTCTCTACGGTCTTGTTTTTAACTCCACACTGTTTCATGGGGGTGCTTTCCCTAGCCGGGGACGGCATGGCGTCTAGGGTTCAATAAAGACTATGGGGCACTATATCCCTTACTCGGGCCAAATGCCAGAAGACACAGCCAAGAGAGTAGGCCCAGCCCAGCCTACTCCGGCCTAAGACGGCCTTAGACGGTCCCGCCCTTGTCCCGGGCTTCTCCCGCGCGCTCCCGCGCCGCGGGAGTGCTAGAGACCAAATATAGTGGCTACAGGCAAGGAGGGGGAGGGGTCGGGGAGAGCGGCCCAGGTGATCGAAATCCGGGCTGGCGGGTGCTCCAGGGAATTGGAGTCCCAGTCCAGCACACGCGCTCGCTCGCAGCCCCGCCTCACGCACACAGCTCCCTCGGTTCCTCCAACAGTGACCCCCAGTAGCAATCAGGCACCCCTCACGAAGCGGGACCCGCGGAGCGGGTACCGCGAGGAGTGAAGGTAGACAAAGCAGCACAGTCCCAAAAGGAGTGTCCAAAGCAGCAAAGCGTCCCGCTGGGTAATCCACTAACTGCAGATTTTAAGAGGCTCAAGGGTGGGGGGGAGGGGTCGGGGAGAGCGGCCCAGGTGATCGAAATCCGGGCTGGCGGGTGCTCCTGGGAATTGGAGTCCCAGTCCAGCACACGCGCTCGCTCGCAGCCCCGCCTCACACACACAGCTCTCTCGGTTCCTCCAACAGTGACCCCCAGTAGCAATCAGGCACCCCTCACGAAGCGGGACCCGCGGAGCGGGTACCGCGAGGAGTGAAGGTAGACAAAGCAGCACAGTCCCAAAAGGAGTGTCCAAAGCAGCAAAGCGACTGTATCCATTGCAAACAATATTCAGCACCCACTTGTCCTGAGTAATTTTTCTCCACTCTGCCAGAAAAAATTGAACTTCTTCCCCCCACCGGAGCGGGTAACGGATGAAGGGGAAGTAACCGCTCAGGGCCGAGACCCGGCCGGGCCTTTGTTCGTTGTAGAGGACTGTTGTCCACCTCTACCCTTCTGGCGCTTCTGGAAGGGTCTCCGGAACTGCTGCTGTTGCTGCTGCTGCTGTCCCGAAGACTGCCCTCGTCCTCTTCCCTGCGCACCGAACCGCCTCTGGAACCGTCGGTAGGGCTTCTTTTCTTTGGGCTTCTCCAAGCCCACAGTCGTCAGGGTCTCTGCCTCCGCCTTCATGCGGGCCATCTCATCATCGGCATGCTTTCCAAAGAGTGTTTCTCCGGAAAAAGGAAGATTAGCCACTCGCTGCTGGGCCTCCGGCTTGAGGGACGTGAGCCTGAGCCAAGCATCACGTCGCTGTTTGATACCATGACAGTAACCATGGGCGGCCAAGAGAGAGATATCCGCAGCCGCGCTGATGACCTGGTTTGAAACCAGCATCCCTTCCTTAAGTATCTCTAGGAAGTCCTCCCTCTTGTCTCGTGGCAGAAGTTCCGTGAACTGTTGCAGGGAGTCCCACAGGGCACGGTCGTACCGCCCCAGCAACGCTGAATCGCTTGAGGCTTTCATGGTCGTGGAAGCAGTCCCACACGCCTTCCTTCCAGCCGAGTCAATCCAACGGCTTTCCTTATCAGGCGGCACTGTGGAGGACGGGGAGGTAGAGTGTAACTTCCTGGCTGCCGTCACTATAACGGAATCGGGTACTGGATCCATCCGCAGGAACGCAGGGTCCGAATCCGGGGCCCTGTACTTCTTCAGAAGCCGTGAGGGAGCGGCCTTCACCACCGCTGGCGTAAGGAACAGCTCCTCCGCAGGTTCCACCAAACCTGGCACTAATGGCAGCAGAGGGCGAAACACATGTTTTTTGTGAAGTGTCTCAAATATCACGGACGTCGTAGGTGTAGGAGCCGTCACCGTGATGCCCAACTTTGTAGCACCCCTCAGGAGAACCTCCTGGAACGTGCTGATGTCGTCCACCGGAGACACCCTTGTCCCCGGGGAATCCGACAAGGTCGGTGAATAGGATCTTGTCCTGGAGGATTCCGTGCGGGACCTGGATCCCCGCCTCCTATGGCGATGTCTAGATCTAGTGGAAGATCTGTGGCGACTCCTCGATCTTCCTCTCCGTCCGGAGCGTGATCGCGACTTCCTAGGCCTCGGATGATCCGCCGGTTCCACCGGAGCGGGCGTCTTAGGTTTGACTGGGGCCTGCGGCTTAGGAGTCCCTGTGGGAGGGGTCGGAAGCCTGGGTAAGGAGACCGACCTCGGAGGAACCGGGGGCGGCCTTTCTGGTACCTGAGGTCGAGGTATGGTCTGCGGAAGCGGAGGCAAAGGAGGAGGGGTAGGAGCCCTCGGAGGGAGACCCCTCGGCAATGGAGGCGGAGGCGTAACTAGCCTCTGCGAAGGATTATACACCTCGGAATAAACCGAGCCCGGTGAGCCTCCCATGGCATCAGGCCTCTTTTCACGCTTCTTCGACGACGAAGAACGGTGACCAGACGGCGAGCGTCGGCCCCTCGACGTCGAGCGTCTCTTCCTCGGCATCGACCGTCTTCTACGCCTCGACGGCGACCTTTGTCCGCCTTGACGGTGATCTCTCGCGCCTCGATGGCAACCTCGTCCTCCTCGACGACGACCTCTTGCGCCTCGAAGACGACCTCTTGCGCCTCGACGGCGACCTCGTCCGCCTCGATGTGGCGACCTCATCCGCCTCGACGGCGACCTCATCCGCCTCGACGGCGACCTCTTCCACTTCGACGGCGGTCCACTCCTCGACGACGAGGTTCCCCTCGACGACGATCTTCTCCTCTTCGCCAACGGCGGTGTCGCTTCGACGGCGAGCGCCGACGCCGGGCCCTTCGACGTCGATCACTCGACGTCGAGTCCGACGAGGATGAAGCCGAAATCGTCACAGGAGACTTCGACTGCGGTCTGTGCAATTCCCTCGACTTCGAGCATCGACGCCGCTTCGACCCAGAGCCCTGGGGAGACGGGGAACAGACTGCAGTCATCCCTCTCGACGTCGTGGTCGGCGAAATCGACTCAGATGGAGAATGGGGACGCTTGCTGGTCTTCCTGCCCCTGGGGAGCCCCCCAGAGGCCTCAGCACGGGCAGAAGAAGCCCCTCCAGACCCACCTTGTGCCTTCAGCCTTCTGTCCTCGAGGCCCTGAAGCCTGATCTTCTGTCTTTCCTTCAGGGTCCTGCCAGAGAAGCCCTGACAAATCACACACTTCTCTGGGACATGGGAAGAGGGAAGGCAGAGGATACACACCTCATGGGGATCTGATTTGGCCATCTTCCTGGAGCACTCCGGGCATTTGTCAAATAATGCAGGCATATGTGACATCAAAAAGGAGCAAAAACCAAGAAGAACAGCACTAAAGTACTTTAGAAGCACTTAATATCGAAATAATAGTGAAAAATCACCAAGAAACCCTTGAAAAAGGGAGAGCTCAATGCTCCAGGGTCCTGCTTGCAGGAGCCGGAAAAAAGAACTGAAAGTAAAAGGGACCTGCAGTGCATTCTGGGATACTGTGAAGTTCTGGAAAGTTCTCTTAAAGGCACAGTATCCTGTTCTGAGCCACATAATGGCAGCCTATGGGGCTTGTCTGACAAGTTCCTCCTCTCTATCATTCCAGAGGGTTTTTGCTGCTGAAGCAAGGGAAATCTGTACAGGCTTTGCTGTTTTGTGGATTTTTTGGGTAAAGTGGATTTCTAGTTGAAGTACTGGACAGTGTAGCCTGTTTTATAGGCTGCATTATCTGTCTTTAATTCTCTCTTAAGTGTCTGTGCAGGTCTGCATTTTTCGACACTTTAAGAGATTATTTTTGATTGCTCCGGGGTCCACGCACATGGGCGGGACTATTCACTAGATTATGACTATACATAGAGATCCCCTACTACAGAATTTTGACTCTTGCAGTGCCCAGATCGCTCATTTCTTTTTTGCCTGAAGAACCTTTCCTTTCATTTTCTTTCCTCTCTATTTTTAACCTTCCAGTAGGGCGCAGGACTGTGCCTTACTGCAATAATTGTTTGTTGCGAAAATGTATTTAAACTCTTAAAACACTTGAATTGATTTACAATAAATTCCCTGTCCGGCTGGGCAAGGAAAACATATAGCAGCCTATTGTGGTCTATATAGTACAAGTTTGTTATATCTTCTAGCTTGGGACCTCTGTTTTTTCTTACTGACCTTGAGTTTTCTGGCCAGTGGATAATACAGATTTTACAGGTCTGTGGTGAGACCTCGAGGCTCTATATGAACCCAGCGAAGTCAATACTTTTTCCTGTCTGTGGTGTTTAGAGTCGAACGGCATGAGCAGCAGATCTGACCAGTGCAGTTGAAGGTTTACAATACTTTGGGGTATATATCTACCTGGACCTGGAGGTCTCTTGGCTGCATAATATTGGTCCTCTGTTGCCGCGGTTTGAGAGGAATTGAGCGTGTGGGCCCCAGTGCCCCAGTCACTGCTGGGCTGATCAGAAATCTTTAAGATGGGGTCTGCCACGACTGCTGTTTCGGCTTCAAAAGTACCCATACAACATTCCATATTCGTGAATCCGGCAAATGAAAGCCGTCCTTAATCATTTCCAGTGGGGGGAGGCGCAATTCGCTTGGCTCTCCGCACCTGCATTCAGTACACCTTTTGCGGGTGAATCGCTGATGCAGACATGCATTCCTATTAATGCTGCTTCTCACCTCCTTAACATCAATGAGTGGTGGTATAGTGACCAGGCTGTTCCAGAGTATGATGGGCAATTGGCAACCGGTCGGTCCTGGACTTTCTATATAGTCATACAGGGACAGAGAACTTGCTCCTGGCAGCCCGGGTGGTCATTCAAATATGGCCGTAGACTGTTAAGATGATTGGGCTGGTGGGGGAGAGTGACAGAGGAGACGCCGTTGTGGCATGGGACTTAACTGCGACAGGTGTCTGCGCTGCTGTGGTTCTGTGACTGGGACCTTATAGGCCTTTCCACGTTGGGGAGCGTCATGAAGGGAACAGTTCTGAAATCCTTCCAACAATTGCAGGATGAATACCAACTTCACCGCAGCCAATTCTACAAGTACTGACAGTTTTGGCATGCCTTATTTTTTTATTTTTTTATTTTTATTGATTACAGGTGAAATTCAAAAAGCATGCGATTACATATAGCTACTTTTGCACATTGCTCGCTTCTTGGCACAATAAACCCATTAGTCAAAGATCATATAGTTATTACTTTTTCCATAGACAACCTCAGCTGGTAATAGTCCCGTATTCATTCAACTCAACTGGAGTCGGTATCAGGCTCAAGGGAGGGTGGGGTGCAAATGTTCCTTCTGTAGGTGTTCCATGATCCCCACATTCGGCCCACTTTTTGGGGCATCAGCGATGGATATATACTGCCCTTTTCGCTATCATAACCCCATCCATGTCTCTATACAATTTTCGGTATGTCGGGTAGGTTTGGGCACCCCAGTGAAGAGCTATATTACGTTTGGCGAACATCATGCCCAGTGTTGCCCAGTCTTGTACTGTATGGCTGAGGTCAGTCGGCTCCCAGACGTTTAAAAGACACATCTTGGGTTCCGGCAGGAGGGTTACCCTGCTAACTTGCGTGATGGTTTGCATAATTGTTTCCCAATAGGCCATTATCACAGGGTACCCCCATATTGTGTGGTAGAATGAGCCAACCTCCCCACATTGCCTCAATAAGAGTGTATTCTCAGCCTTTCCTATCCTGTGCAATGTCACTCTTGTGTAATATATGCAGTGTTGCATGCCTTATTTTAATGTATTCTGATCATTGAGGACTTGCCAGAGTTTAGGCCACTAGAGGGCAGGCTGCTGATGGGGGATTTGGGTTCCCACTAGATTCCTACAAATGTACCAGAACTTGCTAACACATAGCCACACCACCTTGACAGCGTTGCAGGAGGCTTGGAGGGAGACATAGAAGACTTTAACCATGATGACTGTAATGGGCCTTTGGTGGCCCCCGTGGTGCCACTATATCTTCACGCCATCGTCTGATTCAATTTAAGCACCTGCATAAGGCCTATTATACTATGCCAAGCCTACGGCGAATGGGGGTGATATCCTTCCCCGTGTGCCTCCAATGTGGCGTGGAGGAGGGGACCTTCTTCCACATGGTCTGGAGTTGTACCGCACTGCAGCCCTTCTGGAGTGGTGTGACCTGTTGCTTGGCTCAGGTGTTGTCGTGGGAGGATCCTCTTGATCCCAAGCTTATTCTCCTTCACAGCACAAAGACGATCGGAGAGAATCGATATAAACAGCATCTTTTATTTTTGGGACTAACATTAGGTAAACAAGACATCGCCCAACATTGGAAGGCAGAGTCTCTGCCTTCGGTGGGAGGGGGGAAGACGGCCATGGACAGGTGCATGGGGATGGAGATTGCAGTCTTCCAGGCGGGGGCTGCCCCCAGAGCATGGTAGAATATGGTAGCGGTGGGCAGATTATCGAGACACTATGCTATCCCCTGTATGGTCAGCTGAAGCCCTCATTGAAATGGAGGTACATCGTATGGTTCTGAGACTTATGAGAGGGTCCTTATTTTTGTATGCTACATGAGGCCATGAGTATAAATAATGTATGGGATTTGGGGGTGGTGTTGTGTTTGCGCTTGCTATACTGGGTTATGTAACATTGGTATCATCAAGACTTGTTGCAGTTATGGCTAGGCATCCATGCGAGGGCCGCCCAGGCCTTGATGGACTGAAAACTTAAATCAAATGTGTTATTTCATTTTTTTTAAAGAACAGGTCTCTTTCCCAGAGGAAAACTGTTGTGATGGACAGGCACCCATATCTTTCCAAGACCATGAGGGGTACTTATTTACTAGATAAAAATGGGTGAATTCTTTGGCTGCTGAAATGTGACTGTCTGCTTTTGTTAAGTTTTGTAAATTTTTTGTCTACCAATGGGTCATCTTGCAGTTAGAAATATGGTAACATTTATGTCCTACTAAAGGTGCCTAGAGTGAGAAGGGCCCGCATGGGAGGAAGATCTTTTCGCTACCTGGTGGCGAAGAGCTGGAATGCTCTACCCCTTGATCTCCGTTTGGACCCATCGGAAACTAGTTTCCAGAGGAAATTAAAAACACACTTCTTCTCAAGATAGTTGGGTCCATTCCTTAATTCTGGTTGAGTCTGTATTTCTTTCAGTTAGCGCGGAGACACGCTTCTTAGCGTACCAGGCGCTTTATAAAAATCCCTTTATTATTATTATTATGTTTCATTTACCCGCTTCTTTATCTTTAATGATCCTTTATGGTAAAAATATTGTGTAAAAATCACATTTTATCTTGCTTTTTTGTTTTCATTAAAAATCCGTGTGTAAAGTTATTGAATACTTCTGTAATTACTTTAACATTTTACACATTCAGGAACATATGATAATCAGCTACATGTATGGTTCTTTTCAAAATATAATCACCTTACCTGCTAATTGCTCAAGTTGTTTCATCTGCTCCAATTCATATTGCTGTTGGACTTCATAAAGCAGCTTCTCTATCTCAAGGGCTGCCTTGATCACTGCAGGACCAAGACCTGTAATTCTGATATGAGCCCTTCCGTTATCCACAGTTTCCAATAAAGATATACTGGGATCAAGTTTATTAACAAGCTCTTTGTTTTCTTGCGCTCCAAAGTAAATTATATGGTTGTTTTCAATTGTAAGCCCATTATGGTGCTCCTTAAGGGTGTGCTGAATCCACGCTTCTGCCTCATGTACATCAGTAAGGTTAATTCCACCAAGGTGGACTGTTGGTTTTGAGGATTTTGGCTCAAACGTCCTACTGAAAGAACTTGCCATTGCAGAATCTGAGGAGAGAAAATCATGGTTTTCAACAACTGATAAGATGTCAAACATTTTAAATATCCCTGAGAAACATATGGCATGAAGCAACAAGAAAGCTACAGTGGAGTATTAAGTCACACTATTTCTATAATACACTCTACAAATTAAAGGACAGATGTACTAAGCTATTTTTGCGTTTGCAATTGACCCATTTGCGACTGCAAATAGGCATTCTGGTATGTATGAAACCCAAACTGCAATACAGTAACACTTTACCAAATCGCAATTTGGGTTTGTGATCAAATACAGTTTCGGTATTTGGAAGGGGAGTGTTTAGGGCGTCCCTTCCAAATACTTAAACGGAATGGTATGTACCAATGTTTTGCAACCAAATTCTGGTCCCGAAACATTAATACTTAACCAACTACAAATGTGTAGTAGTAACCCATGTGCAAATGGGAAAGGATCTCTTCAGGACCCACTTCCCCTTTGTGAATGTAAAAAAAGTTTGTTTATGAGGAGGTAGTGGTCCACAGGTCCACCCATCTTCTTAAAAAAAAAATTAAACTAAAAAAAAAAAAAAAGAATTTAACCGCAGATCCATTACTTTTAAGGGAAATGGCCTGTATTTATATATATATATATATATATATATTTTTATTGCTTTATTTAAAAGTTATGACAGACATGGCAGTGTGCTGACCTCAGCAGGCCACCATCCCTGTGAAAGCTGCAATTCATAATGGGTAGCAATTTGCGAGCTCCCACATTTATATTCATGAAGTAGGTTGAATTGCGACCCACTACGAATTGGTAACTTGCAAACGACCCATTCATACCTAGGTCAGGTCAAGGTCAAAGATCCTTTATTCGGCCACTGAAACCATAAAAGCAAACATTTAAAATAAGACATTTCATAAAAATACAATCAATTAATAAAAACCAAGATCACACAGATAAATATACTAAAAACAACTGTACAAAGCAATAAATCGGACACTGTTATTGTTTCTAGGGCCAAGTTTGCAAACAGCATGGGATACATTATATGAGGTGCTGCAGTCCTTAAACATAAAACCAACTACTATGATTAATATAACATAAAAAGCATGTGATGACACGTAATGATCCCTAGGCGCAACCTTCAAAAACAGACTAGCTACTGCAAGGACAGCTTCTTCCTGTGTCTAATGGTCCCCATTAAAAAGCTTGCAACCCCAAAACAGCGCATGGGAGAAGAGAACATTTGAAGACATAATAGTGCAGGCCTTACTTGGGCACATTGACAGTCTCTGAGCAGCGGAAGTATAAACGTTCTACGCGGAGGGTCACAACAGTCACAGAAAAAAAAAATGTAGGGTGTCCTGCTCTGAGAAGTTGTCACATGGGCAAGGTTTAAATGTTATCTCACAACAAGGTCTCTACTGTAGGAATTATAACCTTCCAGGGTACCACTCCACTATTTAATACTCACAAAGGGTAACCTAATGGTTTGATAACTAGCATATGAATAGGAGTGTGCACAACACTAACTAGAAAAAAGTGGGGAAATGAGCATTTGCTTTTTAAAGACGAGAACCCTCACTCACCACTTGGGTGACATGCTTCATCAATGGGTTCCCTCTTACACACAGTGACAGCAAGGTGCACGGTGTGGGCTACAACTCTCCCTCAGGAGAGGAGCATGAGGTGTTCTTCACTCCAATGTTCTATATGAGCGAGGGCCAGAGTGCACATTGTTTCTGGTCGTTTTTTGGTTTTTATATGAGATTAAGATGACAGAAAATACTAGTATAGCGTTTGATGAAGACATGGTCCAGGCAATACTGCAAACACCGAGTATTTTGGATACACATATTTCCCATACATTGTCTAACACAGAAGAATGGATCAAACTTAATAATGTTAAGAAACAGCACGTCAGAACTATTTTGCACACTGTCATACTGACAGAATATTTGAGAGGGAATATTGCACCCTCAGGATTGATAGTGACAAACGCCCGAGACTCTTCCTAGATAATAAAACTTTTGTGACCAATTGGTCAAAGATTGCATGGCGTTGTACTAGAGATTGGCTAGTCCTGATTATTAATACAGCTAAGGAAACTGACGATCTCCTAGCAATTGAGATACAAACATTGGAAAGCCAACTAAAATCAGGGATTCAGGTTACTATTTATAAGAAGAGACTTGAAGAAATCTCTAAGAATCTCAATGAGATTTAGGATGATTTGGTTAAGTTTAAAATTAAAAACTGAAGAAGGATCTAGACAGATTTACTTTGGAGAAAGTTTATCCTTATATGACTGATGATTATCAAGCCACTCTAAATAAGAAAAAAAGGAAAAAGAGGTACAAGAGGATGGCGTAAGGATACAGATGAATGGACTTCTAACTCAGATGAATGGAGTGATTCGAATGATTCGGATCCGGGATATGCACCTACAAATTTTGCAAGAAGAGGAAGAGGTAACATGCACACATATCCTCGACAGACCCCATGGTGGCCACCACAACCATGGCCGTATCCACCACACCCTTTTAACCCTGGTCCATCTTTTGGAGGCCCCAATTATCCTCCTTTTTCTGGTCAGGCCAGAGGAAGAAGAGGACGCTGAAGGGACGACAACAGAGGCCCAGGGATGGGCGGACAGCAACAAGTGAGCTGGGACCCGTCTATAGAACAGTGACTCGCAGTATGACAGCGTCCACAAGCGACCTGACTGTCTAGTCGTCAATCTCAGCTCTAAAACTCTCACGAATTTGGAACATAATGTATTGTCTAAGGGACTTGGTTTTGTTCCTCCAAAACTAGAGGATGATTTTATGATCCATAACGAGCAAGCAGATTTTTTTCGGAAAGTAAGACTACATTTTTTCTTTTCCAATTTGGAAAAAGATGAGACTAATTTTGTGTCTAATACGGGTCTGAGGAACAACTCTACTTTTTTGCCCTCCTACAACAAGTACCTTCAGAAGTCACCACGTTTGAGAAAGCAGTGCTAAAAGAATATGAATACAGCTTAGATAGTCCTTAGAATATGTTTTGCAATATCTCTAATGTGGAAAGGAAATGTATTCAAGAATTGGGTAACAACACGAACATTGCGATTAAACCGGCAGATAAAGGCAGGGCAACCATCATTATAAATACTGCAGCTTATCGCAGTGAATGTCTGAGACAATTGAATGACCCAAAATTCTACACTCGTATCCTACAGGATCCCACATCGAGATTAGAAATACAGATCAGATCCTTAGTAGAGGAAGGGAGAGAGTCAAATTGGATCACTAAAAGTGATTGATTGAATAAAATTTATATCGCGCAGACAATAACCCGAAGGCATCAAGGCGCCTAACAAAATATCATAAACATAAGCATGACACCATTACAGATAGGCCTGCACAAAGAGATGCGTCTTCAGAGCACTTCTGAATGCCTGAAGAGTGGGTAGGGATTGTAGTTCCATTGGATGAGCATTCCACCACCTAGGCGCCAAGGTGGAAAAAGCCCTGCCACCCCATTTAGCTCTCCTAAATCGGGGGGCTGACAGAAGAAGTCTACCAGAGGAACGCAGATCCCTAGAGGGAATATAGCGGGACAAAATAGATCCTATACCAGTGGGACTATTTTTAGCTAGGGCCCTATAGGTCATACATAGGGTCTTGAAGCAAATTCGGTCCTCAACAGGAAGCCAGTGTAACAGCTTTCTAGCCACTGTAGCTGAGGCCCGTTGGGGGAGATCCAGGACAAACCTGGCAGCAGAGTTCTGGACTACCTGCAAGCGCTGCAGTAGACTTTTGTTCAGTCCCGCATACAGCGCATTGCAGTAGTCCAGCCGGGAGCCAATAAGGGCAGCTGCAAGCTGTTTCCTAGCCTGCAGTGATAGGTAGTGCCTGATCCTCCTAAGGATGTGGATAATGCCCCAACAGGTAGAAATGGTTCTGCTGACCTGTTTACCCAGGTTGAGGGCGGGATCAATCATGACCCCAAGATTTTTTGCAGAGGAGGTAGGAGTGGGGCAAACTCCTAATGAGACTGGCCACCAACAGGATGACCATACATCCTCTTTCCCTCCAAACACCATCACCTCCGTCTTCTCTCCGTTCAGTTTCAATGAGTTGTGAATCATCCATTGTCCGACTGCCTCCATACAAGATCTAAAATTGGAGGCAGTCGGGGCGCCTGACTGGGAGAGAGAGACGAGTATCTGGGTGTCATCCGCATAGGATACTATCTCCATCCCATAAGATCTAATTAGCCTGGCAAGTGGGGTCACATAGAAGTGAAGCAGAACTTTTAATCCAGATTCACCCTAAGATTCCGGCATTCTATATCCTCCCTAAAATACATAAAGAACAAAGACCGCCACCGGGGAGGCCAATAGTGTCATCATATTTACAGAACACTAAGCATGTTCTCTCTCTTCTAGACACAGAGCCTTTTGACCCTACTATAGATATTTTGGCTACATATGATGTTGAGTCGTTATATACAAACATTCCGCAGGATGACACTCTTGAAATTATAGAACAACTACTTAGGAGTCATCCATCCGATGATCTGACTCCTAACTCCTTTGTCATGCAGTGTGCCAGGATGGCACTTGAATTATTTCAGTTATGAAGGAGACCTATACTGGCAAACGACTGGCACTTCAATGGGCAGTACATGTGCTCCCAGCAATCCCTTTGTACAACGCCTTAAATTGTGGAGACGATATATAGACGATATCCTGGTCATCTGGGAAGGTGACCAGGAGTCTCTAGATCTGTTTTCCCACTGGCTGAATAGCCAAGATCCTAATTTAAGATTCACTGGTGAATCCAGTATTAGTACTGTATCGTACCTAGATTTACGATTGGACCCTAAGAATGGGAAGATTCAGACTGAATTATACCAGAAGTCTATGGCGAGGAACTCTTTACTTAGGTATCATAGTTTTCTTCCGCAAGCCTTATTGAACAACCTTCCAATAGGGCAGTTTTTAAGGTTACGTAGAAATTGCAGTATACGGACTACTGCTTCATCCCTCTAGTTTTGTTTGAGAGCCTGCAATAGCTTCCTATGGGCAGCAGGACAGGTGCCATCGAACCACCTCTTGGTCTTGGGGCCTCTTACCTTACTCTAAATGGTTGCAGTAGATTCTACCTGCATAGTTATTTTATCAAAAGCCTCTGAAATAGCTCTTATCATGCGTACTGGGGTCCATACATGCTTGACTCTGTGGCACTGACAACAAACAGGTTATTCAGGAATCTTTCCGGGGTAATCCTTTACCACTTCATTCTACATGCTTGGTCTTTAGTGCTGATGTTTGCGTTCGAGTAACAACTAGCCACTGCCCCTTTTAGAGCGGTGGAGTAAAACTCCTCAGTTTCACTGCAGGGGGGGCGGAGAGCATAATATAATCAATAGTGCCAGAGCTACCGCCTATATAAGTAGGGACTGATGCGGTCACCTCTGTTTACTGTAGGCCGTGTAAATTATAGGCTAAAAGGAACCCTTCGATGAGAATACCTGAAGGTGAATGCTCAAAATGATTGATTAGTGGTGAGGTGTCCCCCGATCCATCATTTAAATGCAATTAAAGTAGCATTGATGAGTGTTGAAATCCCCTATAATTATCGTGTCTTGGTAAGCATGTTTGCCCTCCCTGTAATGTTCCAAAAGTTCCCTTTAGAGCTAGGAGATGTTCTGTCTCATAACTTCTAGAGAAAGAATTATAAAAATCAATGACTAGCAGGGTAGGGGGGTTCTTGAATACCAATTCCACTGCTAACACGAGGTGATTGGCATTTTATCAATTTAATTCTACAGGAGAGTTTAAGTGAAAACATTAAGAGAAGACCCCAAATTGCTCTTTCCTTATTTGAAGGGGTTGCATGTTTACAAAATGAAGTAAAACCATCCAGAAAAAACTGCCATTGAACTCCCACATTTCTTGTAGGGCATTGATGACATATAATAAAAGAAAAATTTCCAGAAATATGCTGCCCCTTTTTAACCTGAGACCAGCTATGTTCCACGAAAGTACCTTCGTACAAGACACACCAGTGGTATCAGATATAGAGGAAGGGTTAGGTGGATAGGAGAGCATTGGTTCGGGAAATAGTTACAGGTAAGGCTGGATTGTTAGTCACCTGAGGTGGCAGATTATTACCCTGTGTCTTTGCATACATTGGCTTTAGTCAATCATTTTCATCAAGTCCCTGTAGTCTTGCAAAAAGTTGAAAAAGATTGATCATAGGTAGAGCCGAGTCCACATTTCTGATCTGTCCGGGCTTAACAGGTTCAAGGGGCAACTGCCATTGAAAATTACCAAAAGGCTGTTTCAAGGATTAGAATGACTGTAAAGAAACAATCCTAATAGTTGTTTTAATACTGCTCCTATAATGGCATCCCACAAGCGCTTTGGTCTGCACAGGGTGCTTAAAGTCGACAATAACACAGTCCCCCTCTACGTTTTTCCTTGTCCTGCTGCCAATCTAACCCACTCTTCTAGCCATAATGATATCAGGAGAAATATTTGGGAAATTACCACATTATTGTTACGCAAATGAGTAAGGAGTAGTTTCTGTCCTGTAACTCCAGTTCTGTAGTAGGGGTATCTCTGTTATAGTCATAATCTAGTGAATAGTCCCGCCCATGTGCGCGGACCCCGGAGCAATCAAAAATAATCTCTTAAGTTGTCAAAAAATGCAGAACTGCACAGACACTTAAGAGAGAATTTAAAGACAGATAATGCAGCCTATATCCACAGGCTACACTGTCCAGTACTTAAACTAGAAATTCCACCAAAAATCCACAAACAGCACAGCCTGTCCAGATTTCTCCACATGGAAAAACTTTTACCTTTACCAGCAAGACCCTCAGGAATGATAGAGAGGAAGGAGTGGATAGACAAGCCTCATAGCTGCCATTATGTGGCTCAGAACAGGATACTGTGCCTTTAAGAGAACTTTCCAGAACTCTCTCAGTAGCCCAGAAAGCACAGCAGGTCCCTTTTACTTTCAGTTCTTTTTGAAGGCGTAACACGCCAGACCTGTAGCATTCCGTATATGAACATCTTTCTCCACCGGGGAGGAGGGCGGGCGCTTATGACTATAACAGAGATACCCCTACTACAGAACTGGAGTTACAGGACAGAAACTACTCCTTCTGTAGTAGGGGATCTCTGTGTATAGTCATAATCTAGTGACTAGAATGGCAAGCCCATCCCCACACCAAAGCGGCGGTGGAGAAAGGAGAAATAACACCACTACTGTGCGAACAGATTTTGCAGCGAAGCCTGCCCAACCTGAGCGTCTGTCCTGGCATCAGTGTCCAGACAGTAATGCTTAGCAAAGGTATGGACCGACTTCCAAGTGGCTGCCTTGCAGATTTCTGCAATTGGAACATTACGTAGCAAAGCAGTCGTAGCAGCTTTGCCCCTGGTGGAATGAGCCTTAGGTTTACCCCCTAAGATCTTATTAGCCTTCTGGTAACACAATTGTATACAGGACACAATCCACCTCGAGATGGACTGTTTTGAGGTAGCAAGACCGGTCCTGACTTATCCATAATTGATAAACAATTGGTCTGACCTACGAATATCTTTGGTCTTATCCAGATAACATTTCAACACCCTCCTGACATCCAGGGAATGCAGAGACCTTTCCCCTGGAGATAAGGGATTCTGAAAAAACGTAGGTAAAGTTATGGTCTGGTTAACATGGAAATCAGATATAACCTTCGGAAGAAATTTAGGGTGAGTACGCATAACAACCTTAGCAGCACGAAATACAGTATAAGGTTCTTGGCAACACAACGCCTGAATTTCACTCACCCTGCGGGCCGATGTAATGGCCACGAGGAACGCCGCCTTCCAGGACAGGTGCTGCAACGAAGCCTTATGAATAGGTTCAAAAGGCTCCTTCATCAATCTGGACAGCACCACGTTCAATTCCGATGAAGGCGAAGGAAGCCGGACAGGAGGGAACACTTTCTTCAAGCCTTCCAAAAAATCTTTGATCACAGGGATCTGGAAGAAGGAAGTCTGTGAAGGGCATTTCCTGTAGGCAGTCAGCACAGCGAGATGAACCTTAACGGAATGGACATTAAGGCCAGACTACGCCAAATGTAGAAGATACGGAAGGATGACATCTTCCTTACACGTCGTTGGGTCATAGTTCTTGGACTTGCACCAAATGCAAAATCTCTTCCACTTGTAAGCATAGGAAGTCCTAGTGGAAGGTCGCTTAGCCTCCTTCAGTATGTCCATACAATCTTCTGGTAGATTCAAATGGCCATATTGCACTATCTCAGGAGCCATGCCGCCAAACTCAAAGACGAGAGGTTGGGGTGCACCATCTGTCCCCCGAACTTCGTGAGGTCCGGCCGGCACGGCAACCGTATGTGAGGAAGGAGAGAGCGGTGAAGCAGGTCCGTGAACCACCACTGCCTGGGCCATTCCGGGGCAATCAGGATCATCCGCGCCCTGGACTGGGACAGCTTGATCAGCACCGCCGGAATCGGGAATGGGTGATAAAGCGTACAGAAAGCTGTTCGACCAGTTGATCCATAACGCATTCCCCGGCGTCCCCTGCTGGTAGTACCTGGAGGCGAAGTCTCGCATTTGCTGTTTTCGGCGGAGGCGAACAGATCTACGCCTGGAGTACCCCACCTTGCGAAGACTTCTCCTAGTACTTCGTCATTTATGACCCATTTGTGGTTTTCCTGAATCAGTCTGCTCAGTGCGTCTACCTGAACATTCTGCACACCTCGTAGATGGGTAGCCGTTATCGTCAGTCCTCTGGCTAGAAGCCAACGCCAGATCGCCTGCGCCTCCTGCGACAGAGTGCGCGACCTTGAGCCCCCCTGCTTGTTGAGGTAATACATCGTGATCGTATTGTCCGTCTGTATAAGCAGAGAGTTGGTCTGGAAGGACGGATGAAAGGCCTTCAGTGCCAAGTGAACAGCTCTGAGTTCCAGGAAATTTTTTAATTTTTTTTTAAGGATTTTATTGAAGAAAACAAGAGAAATTTACATATACCGGGTGTCATACATAAAATACAATATAGCGATAGGTGAGGGACTAAATCAATGCGGGAAATACAATTCACAGGAGTATGCAGGTCAACCTAGTTAGGTACATTAAGGAGGAATAGTACGATCAACAATCCAGCAAAAGAGCAGCCAGCAGGGCTCACCCACCCATATCTCAGGATAATGAAAACCAAATTAGACACCCCGATACATAAGAAAATCGATACAGGATAAACGACCCATCTCTCGTAAAAGAAAAAAGAAAAGAAAAAAAGGCCATAGAACTAAACTAAGGCAAAACAACAAACCCCTCCCAATGCCCCCACCCTGCACCCCTGCAATGGCTACGGCCCAACCCCACTGGCAGTGTGCCTGTCGACCCGGAACTAGACCTAAAAGAAGGAAAAAGAGAAAGAGAAAGTGGAGGAGGAGATATCAAACAGACCCCCGGTCTCCCTTACCCCCCACCAGTAGCAAACCGCCCCTACACGTATCCAGAATAGTACAATGCAACGATTAAAATCAGACGGGGGGATCACCCGACTCCCGCGTCATTATAGGTTACAAATCCCGTATCAAATGAAGTCATAGTTCAAACCCCTCCAGTCAAAGTCAACCCTGGCCGCTGCGATTCTTCATGCAAGCCCTGTCCGCTCGATCCGCCATTACAATGAGAGTATCAAAATGTTGGGAAAGTTCAAAGTCAATATGGAAGGATTGAAGCCAGGATAATAGTACACAAAGTCCAAGAGTCAAACGATGTTTGCTGTCCACCAAAGATAGGTCTCTAGAGCGTATTTGAACCATCCAGGAGAAAAAGGGAGAGGTAACAATCCTACAGTCACTGGAGAATTCGTTCCGACATATAAGATCATCCATGTCCATCTGGGGCGGCATCGGTGTCGGGCAGGATGTACATTCGATAGTCCCGGGCTTGCTTGCAGTCGTTCGGGGGGGGCGACAAAAAATACCAAGTCTGGCTTCAGCGCGGGGCCCTCCGTCTCAGACACTTCTTGCTCCGCGGGTAAAACAGCTTGTTCCAGAACCAACAAAGGGTCGGAGTCCGGTCTCCGGCAGATGATATCAACCGTTACGACCATCCTCCGGATGGTGGCGGTGGCCTGTGAATGGAGCTCCCCAATGGCGGCCATTACCGTATGCAGCGACGGTATACAGTCCACCCGCTCCATCGCCCCTCACGAAGCGACCGAGCAGGCCCCTGAATCCCGGAGGTCGACTGCTCCGGGGCACCAGGCACAGGCAAATCCGGTGACAACTGTGGGCACTCTCAAAAGCGCAATCTCAACACCTTCGCTGCCAGCGAGGAACCAAGCCCATCGACCCCGGGAGCCCAACGGGGCCTCCGGGCAGCGGATCCCCGACCACAGCAATCGATGCGTCACACCGCCGCAGCTGCGAGATAAAACTGCCACCAGTCCACCATCCAAAACGGACAAGAAACACTCCAATTCGGGAGACCGGACGCTACCCACGTCCCGCGACCGATGTTATTCAACTCCAACCCGGCTGGGTGAGAAATCGAGGCCCTGGCTTCAACTCTGGGTTAGGCCGAGAATGGGACACGGCGTATCTTCGTCATTAAAGCAGCTAGAACTTCCGGGATTGCACCTTTAGAGTCAGGAACGCCTCAGCTGCGCGGGAGTCCGGTGAGAAATCAGGATAATCATCAGGATTTATGAGCAACTGGCGGAGGTCGGCGGAGCCGGGAGCTTATGCGGCCATCTTGGTTGCTAGCGTAGCGCCGCCCCCTGAGTTCCAGGAAATTGATGTGATGCGTGGACTCCGCCTGGGACCACGTTCCTTATATCTGTAAGTCTCCGGAGTGCGCCCCCCAGCCGTGGAGAGACGCATCAGTCACGATAGTCTGTGTGGGAATGTCATTGTGGAAGGGAACCCCTCGGAGGAGATTCTCCGCTGAACACCACCACTTCAGAGACTGAAGAGCATGCAGAGACAGTCGTATCTTGTCGTCCCAAGATCCTTTCCTCTAATCCCACTGATCCTCCAAGCACTCCTGCAATGGTCTCATGTGCAACCGTGCGTGTGGCGGGAGGAAGATACAAGAGGCCATCGACCCCAGTAGAGAAGACACCGTCCTCACTGTTGTAGATGGAGCGGTCATAAGAACCTGAGCCTTCCGAAGGAGTGATAATCGTCGCTCCTCCGAAGGAGACATGCTTGCTGACAGCGTATCGATGGAGGCTCCCAAGTACTGTATGCACTGGACCGGAGTCGGGACAGACTTGGACATGTTGATGTGCAACCCCAGCTTGTTCAGGAGAACGCACGTCTTCTGGAAGTGCGCTTGAGCTTCCGAGAAGGAGGAGGCCTTGATCAACCAATCGACCAGGTACGGATAGACAAACACCTTGTTCTTCCTTAGGTGTGCAGCTACCACTGCCATACACTTCGAGAAGGTTCTGGGCGCAGACTTCAGCCCGAATGGAAGTACTGTGTACTGATAATGATTGGCGCCGACTTGGAATCGCAGGAACTTCCTGTGTTTGTGTGCAATGGGCACATGGAAGTACGTATCCTGTAGGTTTATAGCACATAGCCAGTATCCCTGTTGCAGCTGAGGATAAATCTGATGTAACGACAGAATGCGAAATTTCTCTCTGCGAATCCACTTGTTTGCTTGTCGCAAATCCAGAATGGGCCTGAACTCGTTCTTGTCCTTCTTGCGAACCAGAAAGAACCAGGAGTACAGACCTCTTCCCCTTTGAGACAGAAGTACGTCTTCTATCGCCCTTTTCCTTAACAGGAGATCGGCCTCCGCCTGGTGCTCGCGCAGCTGAAACTGCGAGCTGACCGGTGGAATTGCTGAAGGCGGGCTGGTGAACCGAAGACTGTATCCATTGCAAACAATATTCAGCACCCAGAACTCCTTCTGCGCTTCTTTGGCGTCGAAGAACGTCGTCTCGATGTCGAGGAACGCCGTCTCGACGTCAACTGGCGCCTTCGTCTAGGCGTTGAATCACGTCTGGATGACGAACGTCTCTTCCTTGATGGCGACCGTCGACTTCTCAACGTCGAGCGTTTCCTTCGTGACGTCAAACGCCTTCTCGACGGCGAACGCCATCTCGACGTCGAACGTCTCCTTGACGTCGACCGCCTGGGAGTCTTCGACGTCCTCCTCGCCGTCGAGGATCCCCTCAACACCGACCTCCTCCTCTTCGCTTATGGCGAGCGGCGGTGTCGCCTCGACGGCAAGCGCCGACGCCGGGCCGAACTCCTTCAAACGTCGACGGCGGCCTCGTCAGTCCCCTCGACGCCACTTCAACCCAGAGCCCTGGGGAGACTGGGAACAGACTGCTGTCATCCCTCTCGACGCCGTCGTCGATGCTACCGACGTCAGCGGAGAAATAGGATGTTTGCTTGTCTTTCTGCCTCTGGGGAGCCCTCCAGAGGCCTCAGCATGGGCAGATGAAGCATGCCTAGACCCACCTTGTGTCTGCAGTCTTCTATCTTCCAGGTCTTGGAGCCTGATCTTCATCCTCTCTCTCAGGGTCCTGGTGGATAATGTCTGGCAGATGCCACACTCCTCTGGGACATGAGAGGAGGGAAGGCAGACAATGCACACCTCATGTGGGTCCGACTTGGCCTTCTTCCTCGGACACTCTGGGCATTTGTCAAACAAAGCAGGCATTTTGACAAATAAAAGAGTGCACCAAGACACACACAAGGAAGAAAACACCAAAGTACTTCAATGAAAGCACTCAAGTACTTGAAAAAGGGAAAAATCACTAAATAAACCCTTGAAAAGGGAGAGCTCAATTCTCCAGGGTCCTGCTTGCAGGAGCCGGAAAAAAAGAACTGAAAGTAAAAGGGACCTGCCGTACATTCTGGGATACTGAGAGAGTTCTGGAAAGTTCTCTTAAAGGCACAGTATCCTGTTCTGAGCCACATAATGGCAGCCTATGGGGCTTGTCTGTCCACTCCTTTCTCTCTATCATTCCTGAGGGTCTTGCTGGTAAAGGCAAGTTTTTCTATGTGGAGAAATCTGGACAGGCTGTGCATTTTGTGGATTTTTGGTGGAATTTCTAGATGAAGTACAGGACAGTGTAGCCTGTGGATATAGGCTGCATTATCTGTCTTTAAATTCTCTCTTAAGTGTCTGTGCAGTTCTGCATTTTTTGACAATTTAAGAGATTATTTTTGATTGCCCCAGGGTCCGCGCACATGGGCGGGACTATTCACTAGATTATGACTATACACAGAGATCCCCTACTACAGAACCTTGGGAATAAGGTCCAGAAAAGTTTCCTTCGATTGTAATAGTGAGGGAATCCCCACTAAACCGGCAGTTAGGGGGGTGGGGCAGATTCTGGCAGTAGGACGAGAATGCACTGACTTTCTGCCCCAGACATAATAGGTTTAGGTAAAGTGCATAAATCTGATAGGCCCTCTTTGGATGTTAGTGGCACATCTATTTAAACCACCTGAACTGCAAGTGTCGGGTTTCCTAGGGTATAATTACTTTTAGGTCTACAGGACAATTCCTCATCCGGTAGATCTAAGTTACATTTCATCTGAGGTGCATGAGGTACTTGGTTTGTATTGCCAGGCGCAATACATGATGGCCCTCCCCAGCCACTGTCTCTGGCCCCATGGAACAATTATTGCACCTGGGGAAAAAAGAATTAAGTCTCACATCAATCCCCTCTAACACTTGTGTTATGAGTGCTATGAGATCTTAAGTCATTGACTCCAGTCTGTTGAAGAGTGTGTCCAACAACAATTCAAGGTTGGGCCTGACTGGTAGTGGAGACTTAGCCTGCTGTGACTTCCTCAGAACTCTATCACAGTCAGTTCTCTTCCTACTGGTGGGGGGACCATCCAAATTTAAATTGTTTCCTGTTGTCAATATGGCTGTAGACATACATGTGGACGTAGCCGGTTCGGCAGAGGGATCACCCTTTAATGCAAGCACAGGTGTAGGTGGGCTAGGAATCCCCACTGTGTCCCCTATCGTCCCCGACACCTCTCCATTCTTGGCCACAGCAGAACGCTGAACAAGTTTATCCATAGAAAGCCTTCTCTCAGTCAGCGCTATTGCCTTCATTATCACATTTGCCGCTTTAGTCAAAAAGGAGTCAGCGGTTGCTACCGTGTTACCCCCTGGGGCACCCCCTTGGCTGACAGACATTTTCCTTTTGACCATGGCTGAAGGAACAGAAGTCACAGGTCTTATATAGTCCAAGGGGGAGACCTCTTGGGGTTTCGGGAAAATTAATAGCACGCTCACTAATCTGAAGGGAGATTATTGGCGATATACCAGATAGGTCAAATATAAAAACCACAATAAAAGAAATATTCTTAGTACCTTAATCTTGACCTTGATAAGAGACTAGAGAAACCATATCCTGGTAGTCCAAGAACCAAAGGATTAAAGCTGAAGCCAAGAGTCCTGGCCCAGCCTCTGTCGGCCACTGACAGGCGCGCTCTGACCCCGGGCGATTACGGACGCGTCCCACGCCGCAGAAGCCCTGGTGCAGCTAAAAGCACCTCCTGGCTCGGTGACGTGGAGGCGTGTCTGCCGCAATGCGAGGCGGCCGCAGTGCTGGGTGGGAGCTGGAGTTCCTCTTCCCCGGTCGGTGGAAAAATCAGTAGTAGGCTCCCCGTCGGTTCGCAAATGATCACACTGGTCACAAATGGAGACCAGTATTTTGCGACCAGTTGTACGTACATATGGCCCTCAATTGCCTTTTAGCCTTAACTGATGCAGTAGGGTAAAACATAGAAACATTATCGATAGCTGGCAGCCATGTGGTAAACCAAACCCAAACTGCACAACCATCAAGCCCACAGGTTTCCATGCTTAGACCAAAAACAATAACGGTGAAACAATTAGTCAATACAAGAGTGATGATCTTCAATGCTTCAAATGCTTTATATCATTATTCAAAGTTCATGCAGAATGCTGCTCCGCAATCGTAGCAACAGAATCTGACAATTCAATACTCATTGAGCATAAACAGTTGTGTCCAAAACCCAATGCATTTCGGAAAAAGCCTGGTAGAGTTTCTTCAAGTGATTTTGTCAATCTGCAAATTAGCTTTTTGTAAGGCCTCTATAGACACCATTAAGCAAACGTCCTTTAACTAGAGTTATTGTTAGCTCTACTCCGAGACAGTTTTGCGTAAGTGGCAGGCACTTCCTGAGCCTGGAGAGATGTAGGTTAATGTCACCGACTGCATCGTTATTGTGCAGACCCAATGAGAGATATGTTTCAATGGTTATGCCTAGATTTCTAGCTTCAAAATATGTGGGGGTCCATGCTCTTTGGGCCACTGAAAAGCATGATGTCATTGTGAAGTCTTCCTAGTACCAGGATCTCTGTTTTCAATTCGTTAAGATAGGGTAATGTTGTCAGAGGAGCTTAGCGCGCACCCAAGATGGTCGCGTGAGCTCAGAGCTCCCGGACCTTCGCCACCTCCATCGACTACCCTGCAACTAATCCTGATTTGGACGACGGGCTCTTGTGGCCGAGAACCTGCTGATCACTTATCCGTTTGCGAATTTCGATTTGGTCTCCGGGAACCGAAGATATGGATTTTTGAATATTTGCGGCCTGCTCCATGGCACTGCCCCGGGCTTGCCTACTCTGCCAGCCGGGTAGTAATTGATTAACAACGGCCTGCGCTAACCTCCCTTGCCCGGTCTTCTACTTTCGGTTTTGATTCTGACGATTCTACGTCATTGACCTTGCCTTGGTCGCCCTGGTTGCTTGCTTCACTCAACTATTCGCAACATCGCTTGGAGATCCGGACTTTCTTGCTCTTTGCCTAGTGATTGGTCCTCACTTTATTCTCTGAGCTTCTGCGGGCACATCGAGTGTAGCCATTTTCACTAGGTCTCAGAATACCCTCCGGGGCACACGACCTAAGATGGCCACCAAGCCTGAAGCAGAGAGGCGCAAGACCAGACCGGCAGCTCGAGGAGGTTCTGTCCAATCCAACGTCATGGACCGATATACCCTCACTAGGAGCTCTCCGAGCGGATTGGCTAAACCCCCGGCCGGCGTTGAGGACGAATCCCTGCTGGGTGATGACCCGTCGTTGAAAGACGTCATGTGCGCCATTGCTGGGATGAAGGCCGCGATGGGACAACAGTATGAGGCCCTAACCCACAAGCTGGACACTGTTGCCATAGATGTCAATCTAATCAGGGCGGATCTTGCAAAAACCAACGAAAAGGTCAAGTCTCTCGACCTGAAGACTACTAGTCTTATCACCGACGTCTCTGACCTACAGACGGAGGTCGGTAATCTGAGATCCGCCCGTGACTATCTCTCCCGTCGCTTGGACGATTTTGAGGGCCGAGCACGACGGAACAACGTCCGACTGGTCGGTGTGCCGGAGAAGACGGAATCGTCAGCTGTGGACCTACTGGTGGAGGACCTTGTCCTAAATCATTTAGCGCCCAAGGGCCTGAGCAAGTTTTTTGCAGCAGAACAGGCCCACCGTGTCCCGGGTGGCCCGCCCAAGCTGGGTGCCTCTCCGCGCCCCATCATTGCGCGGATTTTCAACTTTCGTGACAGGGATGTGATACTGCAGGCTTCCCGCACATCAGGTCCCACGGAATATGAGAACGCTGCGGTCAGCTTTTACCCGGACTTCACCCAACAAGTCCAGAAGCAGCGGCTGGGATTTCAAGGAGTGAAGAAGAGACTGAGAGACAGGGACATGAAATATGCCATCCTTTTCCCGGCTCGATTGCGTATCGTCCACAACGATAGAACATTTTTCTTTGACCATCCTGAAGAGGCTAATGACTGGGTGGACTCGCTGCCTACGGGACGAGGGCGATTTGAACAATCGGAATCTTCCGGTGGAGCGGAGGGCGGCCCGACGGAGCAGGAATAGGGAGCGACATCGGCTCCCGGACCAACGTTTTGACTTTCGGCAGTGGTTCGAAGCTAAACTGATAATGATTGCTACTCCATTGTCTCACTGGGGTGTGGGTGAGGGGAGGGTGAGACTTCCTCCTCTGGGGTTCTTTTCGTAGATTAGTTGTATGTTAGGGCGACAGGCACGCTGCGAGTTGGGGTGGCTTTTGAGTCTAACACAGGGGTGCGGGGTGGGGGGTATGATGTTGTTCTGGGGGGTTGAGAAGTTCAGGGATGTGTTTCTTAGTTTTTTTCAAGGCATAATGATTATGATCTCCTGTGTTGTAGTGTCGCGGCTGGTGTGGGGGGGGACTTGGGGTGGACTCTGGGATGGGGGTAGGGGACTACGGATACTGTGTTGGAACGTAAATGGTCTGGGAGACAGAATTAAACGGGGAGTGGTCTTGCAGTTACTGAGACGCTTGTCCCCTGATGTGGTTTTGCTTTAGGAGACGCACTTGCTGGGTAATACGTGCCACGCCATGAATAGGCGTGGCTATCGTCTCATTGCACACTCAGGTTTCACTTCTGGCTCCAGAGGGGTGGGCATTCTAATCCGGACCTCCCTCCCCCTTGCTGTTGACGACATTATACTTGATGATAGAGGGCGGTACGCCGCCATTGTGGGGCGTTGGGAGGGTAGGGTGGTTACATTATTTTCTGTTTACATACCCCCAGGTCTTCAAACTACGACCTATGCAGATCTGGGAAGAGTGATTCTGGGAGTCCCCGAGGGTTTGCTTGTAGTCGGGGGAGACTTTAATTCAGTAGTATCTGGGATGTGTGATCGTTACCCTCCCAGAGTTCTCGCTAAGTTTCAATCCTGGCTTGGGGACTTCATGGGGGCGCTGGGGCTGACCGATTGTTGGCGCTTACATCATCCTGGGCAACAACAGTATACCTTTCACTCTGGGGCCCACGGTAGCCTTTCGAGATTGGATTATGTTTTGATGCCCTCCTCCCAGACTTCCCGTATAGGGGAGGTGAAACATCTTGCCAGGGGTATTTCGGATCATTCCCCACTGTGGTTGGTTGTGAACGCACATGGGGGATCGGAGGGTCGAGTGGCCCCGATCAACCCGTGGTACCTCCGTGATCCTAAGATTAGAGCGGAACTACTTAAGACAATTGATCAATACTTTGCCGAAAATGTGGGGTCAGTATCCTCTTCTGTCTCCTTGTGGGAGGCGTACAAAACTGTAATTCGGGGGCAGGCCCTCTCGTCGATTGGCAATGTTAAGAGATGTAGACGAGAGGAGGTTGTTCGTCTTGAGACTGAAATTACCGTTCTTGAGGGAGAGTTTGATGCTGGGGTCTCCCCTGAGAGGCTTCATCTGTTGGACCTAAAACAACATGAGTACAGAGTTCTGGTGACTGATGCAGCGAAGGAGATGAGTCGTGAACAGCAGGGACGTCTGTATGACGTGGGAGATAAGGCTGGAAAGTTGCTTGCTTGGTTGGATAGGAGAGAATGCGCGAGTCGAGTGGTTCCTGTTATAGTTGAAGCGAATGGTGAAAATATCACGGACCCTGCTGGGATTGTTGAGAGGTTCGCCGATTATTTTCGGGTAGTGTACTCCCCTGTGTCTGATAGACCGGAGCAGGACTCCCACATGCTTTTACGCGATATCTCGCTACCATGCTTGTCTGATTCTGTGAGGGACCTGCTGGAAGCTCCGCCTACGGCGGATGAGGTTGCGACCGCTATCCGTTCGATCCGCTCCGGGAAGGCCTCGGGCCCTAATGGACTCCCTATAGAACTCTACAAGCTCCGTCCGGATTTGCTGGCACCATATATGCGATCTATGTTTTTGGAATCACTGGCGGAAGGGTTCCTTCCTCCTGACCAGAGATTGGCTTCCATAGTGGTTATTCATAAAGAGGGTAAGCCGCGTGATCGCTGCGAATCATACAGGCCTATTTCCCTAATAAATGCTGAACCCAAGATCCTGGCCAAAGTTCTTGCTAATCGTCTGGTGGCTGTTATAGGCGATCTGGTTCATCCGGACCAGTCCGGATTTATACCACATCGCAATACGGCACTTAATCTTCGGCGCTTGCATGGAGTCCTCGCGCGAGTGGGGACATTGAGAGAGTCGGCCATCTTGGCGTCTTTGGACGCCACCATGGCGTTTGACACGATTGAATGGCCCTATCTTTGGGCGGTCCTTTCCAAATTCGGGTTTGGGCCCACCTTTATCCGTTGGGTTCGATTGCTTTATGCTGATCCTTTAGCCCAGGTAGTGGTGAATGGACGTGTCTCGGCCTCCTTTGCTCTCGGTAGAGGTACGCGCCAGGGCTGTCCTCTATCCCCACTTTTGTTTGCCCTAACTTTAGAGCCATTGGCGGCTTGGCTGCGATGGGAGCCATCCATGAAGGGCATTCGAGGGTCTCCGGAATTTGAAGACCGTGTATCTCTGTATGCAGATGATATCCTTTTGTACCTCACATCGCCCCGAAAGTCGTTAATCGTCCTTTTCGACGTTTTGACTTCTTTCCGTAAAAATTCCGGCTTAGTCATAAATTGGTCTAAATCTTGCGTTTATGTTCTCTCCGGTGCTACTCCTCTTCTGCCCCGTGATTGTCCTATTCCGGTGGTACTAGATGGTTTCAAATATCTGGGAATCTTTGTCACCTTGGACCCCACACTTCGGTATGAGCGCAATCTGCTGCCCCCTCTCGGACGCCTTCGGGCAGATGTCGGGACTTGGAGCAGACTCCCCCTTTCTCCCTTGGGACGAGCTGCTTTGTTTAAGATGATGTCGCTCCCCCGATTCCTTTATGCGCTTCAAAACACGCTTGATGTGGTGCCAGCGGAATATTTTCGTGAGATTGAGAGTCTACAGCGGCAATTGCTATGGGGGGGCCGTCCTCGCATCGCCCTCTCGAAGCTCACACTCCCTTGGTACGATGGCGGCATCGCTCTCCCGGACATTCGTCGCTATTACTGGGCCTCTCAATTGGGGGCCATCAACCATGGCACCTACACTCCCCCACTAAACCCGGCTTTTGCGATGGACAGATGGTTGCTACCCGGTGGGGACTACAATAGGGCTCTATATGCAAAATCAGCTGGCGAAACTCTTACGGGCCCCACCAAAACAGCAGTGCAGGTGTGGCGTAGAGCTACGGCGGCCACGGGATGGGCCGACAGGCCGACCCGGGCTACCCCACTATATGCTTCGGATAAACTGGGCTCCCTCTGGCAATCGAAGGGATTTGATCGGTGGGACATGATCGGGATCAGTAGGGTAGATGACGTATGGATCAAGGGCAGGGTCAAGACGTTTGAGGAATTGAAAGTTGAGTATGGGCTGAATGATAAGGAATTCTTCAGGTATGCGCAAGTCCGGCTCGAGGACCGGATTCTGGATGGTCACGTTCCTGATAGCACGATCTCGCTAATCTATAAAAAGTTGATCAATACCAGGGCTGATCTACTAGATAGTCTTCGAGGGTTGTGGACCAGAGATGGTCTAGAACTCGATGATGAGGACTGGCAGTCCGATATTTCTTCCCCGAAGGAAGTGGCTATCCCGGCACGTCTTCGGTTCGTCCAACTGAAAATTTTGCATAGGGTGTATGTGACTGGCCCACGTCTGGTTCGAATGGGATTTTCGATGGATGGATTGTGCAGGCGCGGATGCGGTATGGTGGCTACGTTCCTTCATATTATCTGGGAATGCCCTGCTATGATACGTTATTGGAACCGCGTGCATGAAGTAATGAGTGAGGTCATGGGAGTGCGATTAATGCCTGAAGCGCGAAGATGCTTGTTGAATGTCTGGGAGCCGAATGACTACAATCAAGCGCAGCTCCGCTGGGCGACCTTGGGCAACATGGTGGCCAAGCGTGATATTGCCCAATTGTGGGGCGCTCAGAAGCCTCCGACACTTCTGGGGTGGACACAAAACATGGATTGGTGCATGTTTCGAGAAAAAACTGTGTATGTTTCCCGTGGCAGACCAGGCAAGTGGGGGAAAGTGTGGACCCAATGGAACGCATACCGTGGAGATATATGTACTCCCCCAATGTCGGAACTTGATGCTGATTTGTCTTCCTCCCAACCTGACGTTTCCTCCGCAGGAATATAGTTGTTTTGTATATATTTTGGTCTCCTTTCCCCCCCCCTCTCCCTCCCCCCCCAATTATTGATTGCACTACTGCTTGATTCCTCTATGTACCCCCCCCACGGACCACGTGATGACACGTTTTAATGTACTGCCTTGTTTTGTATTGTTCTTTTGTTTTCTTGTTTTAAAATCAATAAAAAGTTTTCAAAAAAAAAAGATAGGGTAATGTTAATTTATCTAGTATAATATGTGGCCTAGGCATTCCTTGATGGGACTGATTTCCGAAATTGCTGTCCAGTTGGACAGGGATTTTAGTGAAGTCAGCGTATACCTGGAAATGTACCTGATGCAGTTCTAGGGCTGTGCAAATAGCAGCACATATATAATAAACAATAATGGTGAGCAGGATAATCCAGGTGGGCAAGGCATATGTCACCCATCTTATTGAACACTGCTCTTACCCAATGAACACTCAGTTTCTAATAGAAGGCAGGGGCAGATTAATTTTGAGAGTATTCCACATACCCTGGCTAATTCTCTCGGTATTTACATTAAGTTCCTGTGACCCATGATATCAAAAGCTGTGGTCAAGGAGCATTAGGACTGTTTAATTTCTTTCATTCAGGGTGGACAGCAGATCATGTTCTCCATTCATTTACAATACAGGTATGCCACCGCTGCCTTAACTACACATGGCTCTTATATTTAGGTCTGGCCTTGATGCAGCTTTACTTGCCTCACCCTGCTAATATAATCTCAAATATGAAACACAACGTATTAATACTAACATTAGATACAGAAAACAGCTATGATCAATCTTCTGCAACTATTGGTTTGTTAGAGGGTCAATAAAAGGCCGTTCCCAGGAGTACAGGGTTTTATGGAGTAGCGAAGGTTTGTGAATGACACCTCAGTCGTAAACCTTTTTTGTTAATCCTTCGGAAATAAGTTATTGCTGATGATGTTGTTTCTGGAAGACACCATGGCACATCAGGCGTTGGTGCTTCTTGATTTATCGGCGGTGTTCGACACAGTTGACTATTCGATTCTGATCAACCGTGTCGAACAGGCCGGCCTAAGAGGCCCCGCACTAAGTTGGATTGCTTCCTTTATCTCTGGACGCACACAAGCAGTTAGGCTTGGCTCCTTTACAGCACCTACAACTTCATCCACTTGTGGGGTCCCACAGGGATCCTCACTATCACCTTTATTATTTAATCTTTATCTCCGCCCTCTTCTACACTCCTTAAAACAATTTAATGTTATTATTTACAATTACGCAGACGACCTTCAACTCGTGTTTACGCTTAACACCTCAGACCCTGTTGCGCAATTTCAGAACACCATGCAACACATTCAGAGGTGGATGAGTTCTAACCATCTCAGACTCAACCCAGGCAAGACAGAACTGATCTTGCCTGGGAAAAGCGAGCTGAGTTGGGGTCCACACTTCTGGCCACCTGATCTGGGAAACCCACCAACGAAATCCACTTCTGTCAAGAGTCTGGGCGTTACTCTTAGCGCCGATCTCTCACTGAAAGGACAAGTGGGTGCTGTCGTTTCTGCCAGCCTTTACCAACTGAGAAATTTTTAAAAAATCTCTCAATTTTTAACTCATACCGCACTCATTCAGGTTATAATAGCCCTTGTCCTTTCCCGGTTGGACTTTTCTAATAGTCTTTACCTACGACTCCCAGTTGGTTTGCTGAAAAGACTCCAACTTGTTCAAAACCAAGCAGCCAGACTGATCCTCAAACAGCCGAAATGGCAGTCTATTAGACCCGGCTTAGAACATCTTCACTGGCTGCCGGTGGAACAAAGAGTCTTATTTAAAACTGGCTGCATTATTCATAAAACCCTACACAACACCGGTCCCAAATTTATTGCGCAACTTGTGTCCAGATACAGCCCCTCATTAAACCTCCGCTCTGCTAAAAAGAGCTTCTAATTATCTCGTCTTTTAACACCTTCAATGCTACAGGCAATTCCCGCTGGGTGCTAATATTCCAGATTTGCCTTGTTCATGACAAGGTCAGCTCGTCATTAGCACAGCTCCAGTGGTACTGCATGACGAGCTGACCTTGTCATTAGCATGGAAGAGGTTAAGAAAAAACGGCTGGGCGGCAGCTCCTTTCACCATCTAGCAGCCACCCTTTGGAATTCTCTCCCATTATCTTTGAGACAATGCCCAGACCTCCTCACATTTAGGCATTCTTTTTAGACAAGCTTACTATTAGCTTCACTACCTTGTGTTATGTTCCTCTTTTGATAGCGCCATGAAGCCCAAGGGCGTACGAGCGCTGAATAAATAAATTTTAACATAACATAACATAACATGTGGAATTGTGTGCAGCATTCTACTTTCCAAAACTAATTGTACCTAAGTGTGAAAGTGGTGGTTGCATTTCAAAACAGCTTACTGATTTGCATTTCGTTTTTTTGCTTTTAGTAAGTGTAATCGTTTTTTAAACAGTAATATCCTTTTAACTTAGACTTAAGTTTTTCATGGCAAATTTCAAATGAGTTGGGATGGTATATAAATCCTGTAACAATTCATAACGTCTGTGAGTTTTCCTACTAATCACTGGCGAATGGAGCACTTTTTTAGTGTTAATGAAATTGAAATATATATTTAATCTGCAAACATTATTATAAAATGTTGCTTTAAGGGTGCATAACATATTGTTGCTGTTTCTAACAGTGAAAGCAAAAAGGAGTCTAGAGGGAAAGACAAAACTATGATGCCCTCCACTCGAACTGAGTGCTGAGAAGACGCCGGACGACTATTCTCCACCGTAACAGAACCGAAGGGAGATTGGATCACGCTCACCTATGGGGGCTGCATTCCTGTTTTAATATTCCTCTTGGCTGGTATGAGAGGCAAGGCTAACTGAAGGCACGCAAAGCTCAGTGTCTTTTGCAGTGGCATTTAACTGATTTGCCCTGAGGAAATTGCCTGATAGAAACCAAGACAATGAAACATGTCGGCTCTAAGTAGGGTGTAAATCGATGGGTAGTATTCACATCCTCCTTTTTTATGTTTATATGTGTACTGTTTGCAACAAAGAAGGGAACATGAGTAAAGGTTTTTTGTCCTGGTTGCGCAGTAGCTTATAGGTTAAATGTTGTAAGTTTGTGTCACATATAAGTTGTGTCCACTGCACCATTCACTGTCATTTCTTCTTTGGGTTTAAGACACGTTTCCGTTAAGGCTTGATGGCACCAATGATGAGAACAGGGCCATCCTGGTGAGTACCAACCAGGGGTCCCATTGGTGGTGCGCCCGTGAGGTGCCATCTCGCTTTCCCCACTTTTTTCTGTTGTCTCTTAAAGTGTTTGTGGGTCTTGTGTTGTTTTAAGTGTGTAGATCAGAGCTGGGCTATTTTTATAAAGGCAATAGACTGAGACAGCTTGAAAATCTCTATATTAAGAGACTTCCTGGTGTATTTGATGCTTAACCAGTGATGTCTACAGATCAGAAAAAGAGAATTGCTTTGAAAACTAGGGCATTTATTGTGTGATGCTGTTTCTAACAGCCCAAAATTGTTTTGTTATACACAGTGGGATGTTTTCTATTTTGGATGTTGCGTTTTGTATTGCTATTCAATTTATACAGAGCTTACTTTACGCCGGGCAGCACGTTACTCTCGGACCCAAGGTTGATGGTTAGTTTAGTGTTATTGGTTACTGTTTGTTATATATTGGGATTAGTCAAGAGCACTCAAAGCAAACCATTCCATGCAGTCATTTCATTTTTTTACTGTGGATTAAAGTATTAGCGGTTGGTCGCAATAATTAGTCGAAGGGGTGAGCTCAAACACATGGTTGGTGGGATTAATACAGAAGTTAGTGGAGATTAGGTATTGTTAAGTGGCATACATATAACTTTCAGCAGAGGGAGGAGAGACTGATCTTGTCATTGAGTTGTGGGAAATTTGCTGAAATATGGAATAGTCAAAGGAGCATGTATTAGAGTAGGTTGAGCTTGCTCAGACAGAGGAGGCATGCAGAGAATGGAAGGGAAGAAGGAGAACATTTGAAAATGAGAAGAAAAAAGAGAGAAGACAAACCAAAGTTTTAATTAAAGGACAGTTTTTTAGAACTAGATTTAAGGAATGTAGTGAATATTTTTGAGACAGCATGCAGTTTGAAGATACAAAAATGTAGAAACATTATTTACTTGTGAAGATTGTGCTATAGTGAACATTTTAATAGGTACTTGAAACAGGTAAGCCAGCTCTCCATTGCTAGACTGCTGCTACACCACTGATCCACCCAGGTCAGTTGATCAGCTAAAGGAATGAAAGAGGAAAATAATGGATGGACGCGTATGTTGAGAAGATACATGGGAAATAATGTACACATTAAAAAAAGAGATTCGGGCGTACATCCTCAGGTTTGACTCAAGAGTATTAATTACACAGCAGAGCTGGATACATTTAAATGTCTCTGGTATGCCTTGGCACCAGATGAGGACAGCTTCCCAAACAGTGAAAGTTTATTACGTGCATTCAAGTGGCTGGAGGCAGGGAATGAAAACACTGTTGTGAGTGAGGGGCTGGGGAAAGGGCTCTCTTTACAAATTCAATGTACACTTTGTTAGCAAACGGCTGCTGATTACACTTCCTGAAGCACTGCCCTTTTTAGGTCTCGCCTGCTGTTGCAATGCAAAGCGCTGCTCGCTGGGCAAGAGATTTTTTAGGAGAGTAGATCTGAGAAGGGGACTTGAAGCCCCGCCCCTTATTTTCATTTGCTGGCATCACCATTTATGCTAAACGGTGGCCTGCCATTGGAAATAAGGGTTTTTTGCTGGGCAAGAGATTTTTTAGGAGAGTAGATTTGAGAAGGGGACTTGAAGCCCGCCCCTTATTTTCATTTGCTGGCATCACCATTTATGCTAAACGGTGGCCTGCCATTGGAAATAAGGGTTTTTTGTTGACGCCCTTTCACCTCCGGACTGGGTCGCCTGCTTTGCTGCTGTCGCAAAGCACTTTTTTTTATCTTTATGGGGCTATGTGTTCCACGCTAATTAGAAACACATTGCCCCATAAATCTAAGAGATCAATGCTTTTTTGTTACTTGTTTTTTAAGCAGCCCGGCACCCCGTACTTCATCATTAGCATCGCTGGATTAAATTCGGTTGGTCCTTTAGTTGAAGAAAAGCTCTAGAAGCGCTGGCCTCTCATCGCCGTGCATGCAGCTGTTTCATGCTTCCGCAAGGTTTCAGAAGAAAATGATCGCTTATGAAACACAACTTCTCCCAGGTTCTACTATTTCAGCCGTATTCCTTAACAGCTGGTATGTATCTTTTTTGCAAATCTATTTTCATCTGAAATAAGCTGGAATGCCGCAGAAAGATTTACAAACTACCTCCGCTCTCAGTTGAGAGCCTCCGCAGACAGTGTTCTAGGGGTCAAAGAGCACTCACTGCCATTGGTAACAGGGATAAAAAAATACGCTCTCCAGTCTAGACAGGTCAAGGTGCAAAAAACTCCTATCCCTATTGCTTCTTCCGGGTGAGTGCGTGGACTTAAGCAAAGTGCACAGTAAACAACAGAGATGCAACCCTGGGCCTTTAAGAAGATTTTCTCTCCACCCTCTGCTGATCAAAGTAGGACGTTTTCATGACAAGCGCTGTCAAAGCAGCTGAATCTGAAATGAACTCGCTCTACAATGTTACTATTTCCAGTCGCCCTTGTCTCCTTTCAGACACAGTATGAACCCTTCTGTCTCAATGAGTACATTGTAGGAGCACCTCACCCAAAGCCCCGCCACCTCACACCAACAAGCCTTTCCCTGGAAAACATTTCCACTACTAGAACTGTGGAAACCTGTCTAATTGCTACACTATTTAGCATCTTTACTTGAGTTATCGACCTTGGATGGATGGAGGGCTGAGCGGGCCACTCTGGCACGGAGCTCTTCACCTGGGCAATGCACTCGTTCAGCCACAAAAGTATCTCGACCCACCGAGCTACCGGTCAAAGAGAACGTGCACCAGCCGTGCCTGACGGTGCCACCCTGCGCCCTCCCAGCCCCACGTGCGGTGAGGCCTCCATGCTTGTGCCCACTCTCTTCAGCCATCCACCCATCCCTTGTTGGTGTGTGCACAGGGTGCAGTAGCACCGGGCAGGCCGGCTGCTGAGAAGGCTTGTGCAGTCACACACTTCAATTATAAGATGTGTGTTTGCTGTCCATGATGGTTGGTGTCTGTAGGGGGCGGGGTGGCAGAGAAAGGGGCATGGAAAGATGCAGCTGTAACAACACCTTTAGGGTTTGTTTATTAAAAGAAGAAATTGTTTGCTAAAGGGCATGGTGTTCTTGGAAAATTAGGCACGGAGGCGCTTTCTTTTACTCAAGAACGGCATGATTTTTATTGTATTCACGTCGAGTTCACGAAGATGGTCAAGTTAAAAATAACACTCACCGAGATACATTTTCCTCTAAAAGCATATTTGCGGGAGACGCCACTACCAACCCCCCCCACACAAAAAAGAAACTTTGAGCAGGACGTTCAAAAACGTTCTCTCACTACAAGTTTTTTTTGTGCTGAAAACTGCCTTTTTAAACAGCCCTGGAGGTATGTTTGCTGACTTTCACCAACCCAGATGGAAACATCTAGAACAAGCTTTGGCTGTACCAATAGGTCTCGCATTTGTGAGAGTTGGAGCTATTGGTGTTGCAAATGTTAATGTGTGTTATGTATGTGTTATGTAGTGTAGTGTATGTGTGTGGTACAGAGTTGTCAGGTTCAAGGCCCTTTTCCAAAGGCACAGGAGCAGAACGCCGCAAGTTCCCAATGCCCCTACAAGATTCCTCTGCCAAACGCAATGTGTAGCGCCTAACTAATGATACCTCAAAGGGGAAAGGGGATTGGACAGAGAAGAGACAGCCACACTGCTTTTCTTCTTTCTTTCGACTTCTGTGGTCTTCTCGCTTCTTTCGCTATCTAACAGCTTGCCAGTTAAGTATATAACTACAAGAAAAATACACTCATTAATACAACTCTTATGCGATATCGGAAATGTGGTTTTAATTTCGATTTTATTCTGTTCACCTACCCTGTGCCTTGTGGCCAATGCATCTCTTCTATTAGTGGTGTAGTCTACCTTTTCTGAGAGCTGTGGAATAAATGCAGACAATTAATCTTTGTACTTAGCTTAACCTATTAACTCTGTCTTTTTGTTTATGTCTTGTCAGGTTTCTCACCTTTTAAATGTGCACAGCTGTTGTGTTAACCTATTTACACTGAGGTAAGTAGAACTAAGGTTGACATTAGCTTCACCTTGCTTAATTCACTGGAATAGCGATTCTTGTGTGTGGAAAATAACTGTCTTTTTATATGTTAAACTAACGATGCTGTTTGAGTTACTTCACTCTAACCAACAATGTTTCTATCTCTCGTACATTCACGATATAATTGTCCTTATCACTTCTTTTACAACTTAGCAGTCTGTAAATCGGGACTCGTGCGGACTCTTGTTTTTCTCTGGCCTTGAAAAGTGTTCGTTCACTGGAGCATGTTCAAAAGAATTCCAGCACGAACTAATGCGCATGTGAGAAAAAACAACACTCGGACATTAGAATTGCGCATGCCTTAAAACTACATTCAGTCACTCTGAATGCGCATGCTCTGAGAATCCTCGGGACAGTCTTACTTAGATATTAGTTCTTCAATACTTCTCCTCCTACTCCTACTGCGGTGTCGAGCGCGATAAGAGTTTATTCCCTAACTAATTTGCGACGCTCGCCTCAACACAACCTCCTATTCAGCAAACTTTGGTGAAGTGCGCCACAGTTATGGCCCAACACGTGGATAGCGGTAATTGCCTTCAACCGCTAGTGAGCTAACCTGTTGATTTGAATGGGGACTATCGGCGGCCATTTTGGTTGCGGTACTCGCCGTGAATTTGCGGAGTCGTTTCCTGATCCTTTTTTTGGACCCAATCTTATGGACAATTATATTCACCCCCTTTTCTGAATCGTTTTCCTGGGTATGATCTGGCAAACCTGACAGGAGTGGAATTATGTGTGTTGTATTTGAATTTTTAATTGTTGAATTGTGTGGTGTGTAGTGGAATTATGTTGAATGTTGTATAGTGAAATGATGAGGATAGTAATTATGTTTTTTTTAGTGTATTGGAATTGTTTAGTGGGATTGTGAGCTATGAACTGTATATATGTGGAGTGGTATTTTGTGTTGTGTAGTGCTATGTTGTGTAGTTTAATTGTGTTGTCATTATTTTTGTGGTATGATGTGGTATTTTGTGGTGTAGATAGTATGTAAGTAGTGTGTTGTGTAATTGTGGTGTTTCTTTTATTTATGTTGTTTGTTCCCAAATTATGTATTTTAGAATGTAAATGTATGTATTTCTAATAATGTTGCATGGAATTGTGTGGCATTTAGTGAAATTCTGCTGTTTGGAATTGTGTGATTACGAGGAGTGTATTTATGTGTAATGTTGCTGTGTGGCAGTTGACAGAGAGGTGCACCATAATGAAAAAAAGTTTGATGGACACTCGGGATAAGTATCAAAAGACAAAATCATCAGCACAGATGCTTACATAGAGTCACTTATAATAAGGCTTAAAAATAAAAACAAACCTAAAATGCACCCTAAGTAACCTGGGGATAGCAGTAGATCTGAACAGTCTGATTGTATGATGAGCATGCTAGTGGTAGTATGAAACTGAGAAGATGAAGGGAGGGCTAAAAAATACACCCTGAGGACATCTGTAGTATAACCACATTGGGCTAATAATGAAATAGATGGGATTTGTTAGTAGTATGAGAATTTGTGCATATGTACTATCAATTGAGAACTGCGTTTGAGGATGTTTTCTCATTGTGGATTCCTCTATTTACAGACTCACGTTACAATAACTGTCCTGAAGAAAGTGGGGCCTATAGCCTTATCCACCGAAACGCGTCGACATCATTAAACACTGTTTTTAATAGAATTTTTTTTTGATTTTATGATATATGATATATGTTTTTAATTTTGTCTAAAACTGTGTGCTTTAAGAATTCAATGTGTTTGCGCACTAGGCACTGTATTAAGAATTGATTCTTTTTATTGATGGAACTTTTCCTTTTTAGAATAAAGTATTTGTGAACTTTTAATCCACTGTTTACACATAATCATTAATGCCTTGTGGCTCTACTACTGAATGGGACAATACATACCTGGGGAATTGAGAATGAATGTTTGACTGACAGCAGTGTGTGTGGATATAAAATACGTCTGTGTCTTTTGTAAACACACCCAGGGAACACCTAATATTTTAATTCTTGACTCTGCCCAGTTCCTTTGGGCCCAGAGGGTACTCTCTTTCACATTTGATTTGTATTGGTACAGCTGTTGAGCTGGAGAGTGGCAGATAATTCATTGTCCAATTAAAGATGGACACTATCAAAACGTTTGGTTTTACAGAAGACCAATTTTCTAAGATTATAGGGAGCGCAAAAGGTACCAGCGCTTCCATTATTTCTGATGGCAACTCTGAAAAATGGAACACCTTTTGGAATCTTAAGAAAAAGGTGGTCCGCACAGAATTGCACTCTGAGTTTCTAATTGAATACTGCAGAAAGGGGATCATTCCGGTAGGCTTACAAGTAAGGAACGAACCAGGCCTATTTGTAAAAAATGACAAATTTATTGAACATTGGACCCTAATAGCTAACAGATGCAGTAGAGACTGGATGCTTTTAATAATAGAAACGGCACAGGAATATATCATCATAGAAAAAAGAGATCTAGATAAAATGGAAGCCGAGATTAAAAGTAGTTACAGTAATGCCCTCGAAGAAGCTAAGAAAAAACTAAGCGAAATAGCAGAGGATGTGAACGGATATAGAGATTATCTTATTGGTAACAAAACCAACAAACTCCAAAAGGATATAAATAGATACAACACAGAAATAGTCTATCCATACACAAAAAAGGACTATTATGATACACCAATAGAGGAAAGTAATCAGTATCAAAATAGGTCTTGGTATCCTCATCGCCCGAGGGGACAAAAGAAAAATGTGAGTTTCTCAGACACCTCATATGTGAGCACTGAATCTGAAGAAGATTCACACAATGAGAACAGAAATAGAAAGGAAATAAACCAAGCACAAAATAGGGATCAGAGACCTTTTTTAGGCCACAACCAACAGGGAGGGAATTATGTACCACGGAGGAGGGGCCGTGGCAACTACCATCGACAAGCACCTCAGGCCAGAGCCCCATATATGAACACCCGCAGCCAGAAAATATGGGATTGTTAACAAATGATAAGGCACCAATTATCAACTTATCTAAGAAAGTGCTTACAAAGACTGAAGAAAAAGTTTTAAATTTAGGATTAGGATATGCTCCCATTGCCAAACCAAATGCCTATGAAATTATGAAAGACGCGAAGAGTCTATTTAGGAAGGTGAGGCTCAAAAAGTTCTTTGAGAACAAAACACCATTGATAAAAGAAAACCAATCTGGTTTAAAACCACCTTCAACTTGGACTCCGGCACGCACACTGGTCAATAAAAATGTGGAACTTTTTGAAACAGCTGTCGAAAAAGACATAGATAATTTATTACAGAAGAAGACCAAACTATACAATAACAATTTATCCAAAGAATGCAGGGAAGCCTTAAACAACCTTGAAACCTGTGAGACTATAACGATTAAACCAGGGGACAAGGGAGGGAGCATTGTTGTTCTAGTCACAGAGACTTATCGTAACAAAATGCTTTCCCTTTTAAAAGTGAAAGAACACTATAGATCCTCATCGCAGGAAGAATGGCGGACGTTACAGAAACATATCAAAAACATTCTTGATATGGCAAAAGAGGATGAGATCATTTGTTCAGATGAACATGGTTTTTTACTTAATAATCATCCTGTAATTCCTGCCATTTATGGGCTTCCTAAAGTTCATAAGTGCTTAGTGGATCCTCCTATGAGACCAATAGTCTCGAGTTTGAACTCCCTCACTGAACCATTGAGTATCTATGTTGATAAATTCCTCAGACCTATGGTAGCCCAACAAAAATCGTACATTAAAGACACAACTGAAATAATAAAAAAAGTGGAAGGGATAAAATTCGATGATCAAAGACAGTGGCTTGTATCACTTGACATCGAAGCACTATATACAAATATCCCGCAGACAGCCACTGTGGAAACTGTCAGTGACCTATTACAAGATGAAAATGGAGATCTATCAGAACATGCCACCTTCATAGTAGAACTAGTGGATATAATATTAAGGAATAATATTTTCCTTTTTGAAGAAGATCCATACTGCCAAATCAAGGGCACCAGCATGGGGGCTACCTGTGCTCCGAGCCTGGCATGCCTCTATGTTGGTGCCTTGGAAAATAAACACATATATAATGAAGCAGCACCGTTTTATGAGAATGTGACAAATTGGTCGCGTTTCATTGACGATATATTCTTCATTTGGGATGGTGAGGAAGACAAACTGCTAGAATTTATCACATGGCTGAACAGTGGGGACCCGAATTTGAGATTCCCTACACGATGAGTCAGAAGGAATGTGCCTTTCTGGACATAACAATAAAAGCTAAAGATGACGAGTTAATAGTGGATCTATACGTGAAACCAAGTGATCGTAACACGATGCTTCACTATAACAGCGATCATCCCCGTTGCCAGAAGGACAACATACCCTTCGGACAGTTTCTGCGTCTCCGCAGAAACTGCACGAACAAGAAGGACTTTGAGATCCATGCAGAAAAGTTGAAAATTAAATTAACCAACAGGGGATACCCCAAGAACATAATTAAAAAAGCATATAAAAGAGCTACATTTTATAATCGCGATGCCTTGTTTGAAGAAAAAACGGACAAACGAGAAAATGTGGAGAAAATAGTATTTGTCTCCTATTATTCAACAATCAGTAATAAAGTGAAGAATATCATAAATAGAAATTGGAGCCATCTCCAGGATAATCACTCTGAAAGGTTGGAAAAGCCAATGTTCTCATATAGGCGGAATAGAACCATCAGAAATAGACTAGTAAGAACCTACAGAGACAAAAAGGAGACCCACCAAACTAATATTATAACAACAACAAAATAACAGGCACCTACCCTTGCAGTACATGTGGGAACTGCAAATCAATGATCACTGGTGAGAAGATCATGTTGAATAAAGGGACACATACAGTGAGGAATATGTTCAATTGCAAGACAAACAATGTCATTTATCTAATCATGTGCCCATGTGGCTTAGGCTACATAGGGGAAACAAGTAGAGAGATAAGAATTAGGCTCAATGAGCATAGATCGGCAATCAGGACTAACAAAAGGAATGCCCCCTTAACTGATCACTGGGCTGAATGTAACCATAGCGTGGATGATCTTCGCTGATGCATTCTAGAGAAAGTAACTCTCTCAAGAAGAGGTGGCAATATTGATAAGAAGAGAAAAATACGGGAGCAGTTCTATATGTGTATCTTTAGAACCCACACTGAGGGCCTTAATAACCGTGACGAGTGGGAACGAATATATAGATAAACTGAACATGTAACTAAAAACAGTTCCCTTGTAAGATCAAGATAGGTCAGAGCTGAAGCATCTTTATAAACAAACCAAGCAATAAAATAAGATTATGATTTGTTGTGTCACACAAGGACATTAATAAACCACGTGGATAAAATAGTAATAGCATCTGCATCAGTAACAATCTTGATAAAAAATAAATAAAATATATATATATAAAAAAACTAGCAATTATAAATGACACGCAAAATTAAAATGATGTGTGGATATAAATAAGGTAGGTGAACGTAACTTGAGGAATTGTAAGGCAGTAATAATAATAGCCTTACAAATGAAAACAAGAAACAAAATGAATGCATACCGAGTTGAACCAGCATTAACGTAAATAAACATTTAAAGATGGCCGCCACACTTAGTGCTAAGTAAACAGGATATGAACCCTGAGGTAGATGGGAACCGGAAGTATAAAACAAACGCGACGACCGGCACTCATAGTTTATTCGTATCGAGACCGGTGGAAGCACGACACAGAACTACCATAAGGTAAGCGGTAGAAAGATTGGGAGTTAACAAAGTCCTATTAATTAAAGGACGCTTAGCTGGCTTGTAGTCCATGGTAAAATTGGGTGGCTATGCGTTCATCGCGCTTAATTGAAATTCTAGTGAGCACCGAATAACGGGCTAACTTGAGTAATTAAGCCACAAATTACCCGTACCTAAAGGGTATCTGTTGTAAAGAAAAACGCACGATCAGGTGAATTGATTGTAAATAACAGGGGAAAGATTGCACCGCTAAAGGAGCACGCGATTTTTACAACCGCCATGCTCGAGTACATCTTTTTCCCATGTACATCCCAAACAAAGTTTTATTACTGTAATAGCGGCTATGACCGTGTATATGAGATATCTTATCGAACGTAATAATTTAAAACAGGCACAAACTGAATAATAATAAGGGGATATAACAAGACACCAATGGTAACAAAAAAAACCTTTTCAACACAGGGTAACGGGTTGAGGACAAGGAAAAGAATCCCGCCCACGGAGTTGAATTGAACAACGAAGGTGCGGTCTATGATATACCTTGAAAGGTAAGACAATTAGGAAGGGTAATCACCAACAGGCACTTTAGCAATAAGGCATTCATTTCCTTCATAGTTCGTCCTTTTTGCTGCTTTCAGCGACTGGTAATACAAACACCAAATATCCCACCAATAAGGGGAGTGATAGGATGAAAGAAGTCGCAACATGAGCAATATATGTCTCGACATATGCAAGGCATAAACAAATAGGTGAGTAATAATAAATAAAAAGAACATCGGTCCTCAAAGGTAAATAAAATAGGAAAGACTTACTTATAATTAGGGCTCCCGGTTTTCCGTTTTTACGGATTTATACATATAAATACAGACGGAAAACAAGTTTTCCTTTGTCTGTATTTATATATATAAACGGGAAAATACGAGTAAATTTTGCTGTGCTGCCATCTGGTGTCTCCCCCTCCTTAGAGAGTTAAGAGGCTTCAGCCCGGGCTCAGACGCACCCGAGTACTTCACAGGTCTTTGAAAGACCAGAATCGCTGGCCACAAGGGATTCGTGACGTCGCCCCTTGCCCCTAAACCTTGGGACGTGCCACCTGTGAACCCAGCCCGCAGTACCTTCTTCTGTCCCAAGAGGGCCGAGTCGGAGCCGGGAATCAACTGCAAGGTGAGTCTGCGGTTGTGCTCAAAACGGCGGCCCAAAAGTTCAAAAGCTGCAGGGCAGAGATACTCACCTCTGCCCCCAACTCAGACTTTCAAAGGGGAACAAATTGATTTGCTTGCCTTCAGACTTACACCACACCATTGAGAGAGCACAAATCTGAAAAATGTATAAGTGCATCATATTTACAAGCACGCAGTTAGTTTAAATATATTTTGCACAAGAGTGTTTTATATCTAGAAGTGAAATATACCGAGTGTTTAAGTAGAGTAACAATAACCATAGCAGTGTGGAGACTAATGTAGAAATGTTAGAATGAATATGGAAACCTCATGTTCTCATGTTACGTGATCATGTAAGAAATCTTGCAAACCAGTTAAAATGTGTAGGCCTCATGGCAATTCACAGTAAATCTAAACGTGCTGCTAAAATAATGTGAGGTGGGGTTAACATTGTTCTTCTAAATGTATTATTGGACTTAGTACTGAAATATATGTCTTATAGATGCATAACATTATAGAAACGTGTGTTAGTTAAGAATACTGTTTAAATGCAAGTTAAATGTTTTCAGAGTGTAGGGACTCGCATCATGTAAATCAAGTAGGCCTGAACTGATAATGTTGTTTCTTTGATCTGCCATGTGCTCGTTATAGAAGAAGTCGAGAGGCGCCAAGTACAGAGAGTTACATATGTTTTATGGCCTATAGATATGGTAAAGTCTGGAATTTGAGGCCCACTGTAGGACGGTCTGTATGCAGGTGCGAGGGGTCCTAATCAGTCGGAATGAAAGGGGCTTTGTTCAGTGGCGCTTGGCGCAGGCCTGTAGGAGTTTTCAGGAATTTCAGGGGGTACCGGCGCGCTGGAGAAGAAGCCTGGGAACCAAGGTCAACTTTAACGAGGGTCTTGAAGAGTACCATCATGGCGATTGCCGCTCAAAACTGCACCACGTGAGGGGCGTCCCGAGGGGCGTTCCTATCGGAAATGTGATTTTGTATTAGGGAAAGCGACCCGGGAGGAGAGCAGAGCAGATGATTTTGGGAGCCTAAGGAAGCGGATGGGTAGGCAGATAGACTGATCAGGAGAGACCCATTTACAGAAGAGACAAAGAGAAGTGCGTGATCTTCTTAGGAAGTCACCACGGCTGACACCTTTTGGGTAAAGATCTTGTTAAGTAGGGATGTCACTTAGTTTAGAGTAGGGACAGACTAACCTGAATTTTCTTTCTGTAAATGACTCCAAGGTTGCAACTGATATCGATTCTCGCCACTTTAATGGTGTTCGAGATATTTCTGATTATTTCTTTCTGTCGGTTAAGGGCTTTCCGAGAATTCCTGTTTATAGTCATACCGGTATACTTTTTGAATTTACTATTGAGATGTTTGTATCTTCAGATACTTTTGGCTTTATAATAAATCTTTGAAACTCACCAGTAGTCAGTGGTTCTTTAGAGTGGTTTACGTTATTAATTAACTAACCTGAAAGTAGATTGCCTTTTACTTAATGACAGGTACCAACGATTCAGTCGACTTGATTTGGGATCTGGTAAGGTAATTAGAGACCAGAAATCCCGCGTTAACAGTTGGTAGCAGTTTAGGATGGTTATCTTCTTTAGGAAGGTAATCTAGGTAGGTTAGTTTACCCCAAGGCCCCTAGACGTCGAGAGAAGAACAGCGGAAGAATCGTGAGGCGAAGGTGCAGACGGTGCGAGAAAAGCAGCAGTATCGGAGGAGAGTGAGTATAACAAGGGTCATGCGTGAACAGATTGCGGTGTTTTGTGTTGTATTTGGATTGTAATGTCTTGCGGAGTTGAATGCCTGTAGTGTGATTGAGAGAAGGTTGTGAGCGCGTGCAACCTGGTAAACTGCTCGCCTGGTAAACAGGTGAACTGGTGAATCTTAAGTTCAGGCCAGAGCTTAAGTGGTTTTGGGTGTATCGAACATCCAGAGTAGTTGTCGACCATAGTACGGAGGTCACGAGGTACCATTGACCGCCGTGGGACCGAGATAGGGGGAATGTCAGAGTGAGTGTATGAGTAACGGACGCTGGTCGAAAGTTACTGCGTGTGAGTAACCTATCAGAGAAGGCGATAGTCTCGTCAAGTTAAGGTGACAACTACAGAAAAGACTGTTTGCGTACAGTCAAGAAAGGTGATCGCTTGGACGGAAGTAATCATTTTTCAAAGTATGAATGGGACGCATGCATGAGCGAGGAGACGAGCTGAGAAAGGAGGGGAACTGCTGCGAAGGGGGATGGGTGACGTCGGTTAGAGCCGCGCTGTGATTGAGCGGTTGGTGTGACGTTAGCTAGAGCCGCGCTCTGGTTGGGCGGCTAGAGTGACGTCGGAGGAAAGCCGCGCTCGGATAGGTCGGTTAGCGAGAACAGCACGGCGATTGGTAGATTGTCATCAGGAAGTAAACAAACGTGGAGAAAAGAGAAATCATGAAGTGCTTTAAGTGTTTGAAAGGGATTTTTAAAAGAAAAAGAAGTGAACATTATTATGGGGAAGAGACACCGCCGGAGGGTACACCAGCTCATTATATGGCAGCGAATGTGGGACTACATACAATACTATGGATTGGGGCTTGGAATAAGCTTACGGAAGGAAGTGAGGAAATGCAGTTCCCGAAGTACGGGACGTTTAAGTTAGAGGTGTTACATCGGCTAAAAGCAACCATGTCCTCATTGAAACCCTCACCTAGACCTACCCAGTTTGAAGCCCTTAATGCTTGGATTAGGGCGGCACACGACAGAAATTTGAACAGGCGTCAACTAAGACTGACGCGATCGGTAAGAGCAGTGCGAGATTCTAAATGGGATGAGGAGGCAAAGAGATGGAGGGTACAGGCTATTGAGGTGGAGAAAATGTATCCAATGAGGGAGGTGGTAGGAGGAAGCAACCTCATGGAAGAGGACGAGGAAAGCGAATCGGAAGACAATGTGATAAACAGATTGCTAATGGATAGACCACCTCCGAGAGTTGGGGAGGTAGAAGATAGAGGTCTCGCAAGGGAGGATGGGGCTGCCATAGAGGGGTATACACCACTCCCTATATCGGAATGGACACCTATCAAAGGCGAGGAGACACCTCACAACAACACTGTACAGAGTGTAGTGGGAAGGTTTGTGGTACAGAAGGCGCCAACCACCGAAAGGGTTGAGTCTTTTGGATTGCCAGACGCTCTTTAAGTGCCGGTTACCATAGGACCTATAGTATCGATCTATAACCCTGAGAGAGATAGAGAGGAAGAACAGAGGCAATTGGATAGAGAAAGGATCGAGATGGAAAGGAGGAATAACGTGACAAATGCATGGAAGCAATTGCCAGGATCGGTAACATGGAACACCCCATTAGATGCAACTGTGGGTCCCAGCACCGGACAGGGAGGTCAGAGAGAACAGATGGATCTGAGGGGACCGCGGCCGAAGTCCTATACAGAGTTAAGAGCTGATTTGAGGGAATGGGATGGCTTCGCAGTAACCCTGAGTAATAGATCAAGAACAGAACCCGAGTGGGAAAGCAGAGGTAACGGGACTGTATCTCATTGTGGGGCCAGCGAAAGCAGCCAGGGGCGAGAAGGCCAAAGTCAGGAGAATAGAGGAGTTACACGTCCTATAGATGAGAGGGAACCGCAGGAGCAAAATAGTAGGAGTGTGGAGTGTGAGGAGATGTCTCGTCTCTGGGAGAAAGGTGGAGACCAAATGGTACAAGCATTCCAGAATAGGTTTAGGTGCCTTCATCATGCACTCGGGGAAGACGTTCAACATTGGAGAAAGGAGAACAGTGATAGGTCCCGCCATGCCTCGAGTAATCAAGAATCACAGGGAAATAGTGAGGAAAGGGGGAGCAATGGAATGCCTTACTATACCTCCAGAGAAAGCAGGCAGAACGAGGAAGGTGGGAATACGAGACGCAATGGAGTGTTTCACCATCCACCCCGAGGGGACGGAAAAGCATGGGATCTGGAGAGGTGGGAGCATGGGAAGACTCCGCATAACTCACCGGAGCCTAAACGTAGAACTCGGAGCTGGGATGGGAGAGAGGTGAATGGAGTACCTAAATCTAGTGTGTTAAAAGCTGCAATAAAGGCAAAGAGACTCTATGTCACCAGTTTAAAATCTGATGTAGATGAAATAATAGATGGTACACTGCCTTTAGAAAGGATAGAATTGTATGAACAAGATGAGCTGCTGTTCATGGCAAAGGATGTCACTAGGAAGGCTAGAGCGATTCATGAGAAACTGACTAATTTGGCAGACAAGTACGCCGTAGATTTGTCTCGGACAAGGGCATTGCAGAGTAACCACAGATTGCAGTATTCAGACCAAGATCTAGATGAGAAGAGAACTACCGGATTAAAAACACACATAAGAGAATTGGTATCAGGAATAAGAGTGTGGAGGGAACTGGACAAATGGGAAGAAAGGTGGTCGAAAAAGGGCAATGGTAGGCGGAGTACCAGTGTGATGTCTCCAGAGGGAAGGGTAATGCAGATGGAGGCGTTCCCTTTGCGAGAAATATCGAACGGAAATTATGTACATGTGCCCTGGAGTAGAGGAGATTTAGCTGCATTTACCAACTCATTTCCGAAGTTAAGGGACAATCCAGTAGAGTGGTATAAACAGGTAGAAAGGTTTGTAAAGATATCGAAAGTATTGTGGATTGATTTGAACACGTTGTTTGACATCGTGGTCCCATCTGATTTGTGGACATCATGCAAGACTAGTGTTGAATGGCCAAATACTGAGCCAGTGAGGGACGCTCTGACAAATGGACCGTCCGAAATAGTCATGCAAAAATATGAAAGGGTAATAGCTTGGCTGAAAGATAAGGTACCACCACAGGACATAGACTGGGTAAAAATAGATCGAACAAGACAAGAACCAAAGGAGACCGTTCATGAGTTCTATGAAAGGTTGTTGAGGACATTCAAGCAATACAGTGGACTCGATATAATGGACCCCAGAGATATAGGACAGTTTGTGTCAAAGTTTGTCTTGGGGTTGAGACCTGATATTTGTTTGATGATCCAGCAACATTTAATATGTTGGCAGAACAAATCACTAGATGAGATCCTGCGATATGCGAGATACTGCAGTGACGAAATAGATTCTAAAGCCAAGAATCTAAAGGAGAAATTGATGGTAGTGCAGATGCAGTCAGCAGGAAAGGGTGGACAACAGAAACAGGGAATGGGACGAAAGTCAAATGGACAAAATAAAGATAGCGAAGAAAGTCAGAAACCTAGAATAGACTTCGCCACTTTAAAGAAAACGACAAAGTGTCACCAATGTCACCAGGTGGGACATTGGAGACGCGAGTGTCCCTTTAACCCTGAAAATGGAGAGCTAGAAGTAGAAGAGCAAGTTCAAGAGGTTCCAGCTCCAAAGGTGACAGTCCCAGGAGGCAAAGTGGCTAAGGGGGGGACTTCGGCTCCACGAGCCCAGTTCCCACAGCCACCGAAAATAGCGACAGGGGGAAAGGTCTTTAAACAAATGCCTCTCTTTATTGAGGAAGAAAAATTTTAATTTATCGATCCATTAACAGGACAACGTGTGAGTAGAGAAGAGGACTGTACCCTCGGGGCAGTCCTAGAGGTGGATCAGAGAGGGCCGTTTGTTGAGGCTGAAGTGGCAGGGTGTCCTACAACGTTCTTGGTGGATACTGGGGCTACTCGATCAACTTTGAGATCGGCAGTAGTTCCAGACTTGCCGATGTCAGGGGAAACAATTCAGGTGGTAGGAGTTGCAAACAAAAGGCTGACTAGTCCCTTGACAGAACCAGTGTCAGTGAAAATCGGAAACCATATGAATGAACATCAGTTTGTAGTATGTGATTCAAGTCCGGTATGTCTGTTAGGAAGGGATTTGTTGTGCAAGTTGAATTGTACAATATACTGCACACCACAAGGTGTGGAGGTACAGACTACAGATGACGATGCTACTTTCAAGGTAGCCAATTCAAAATCTTGCATAGAACTATATCCTACTCTGACAGTAGAAGATCTTCCCCAAGACTTACGAGATGCAGTGGCGTCAGAGGTATGGGATTTCACAGGAGAAGAAATAGGATTGATTAAAGGGGTAGAACCGGTAAAAATACTGGTAAAGCCAAATGCCGAGTTTCCAAGAACGCCTCAATACAAATTGTCCCAGGAAACGATTGCAGGAATAAAACCTGTGATCGAGTCAATGATTCAACAGGGAATACTGAAAGAAATAGTGGGTAGTCCTTGTAACTCCCCGATTATGGGTTTGCAGAAACCTAGCGGGAAATTCAGGATAGTTCAGGATTTACGAAAAATTAACAATATAGTTGTTTCATGTTGTCCCGTGGTACCGAATCCATCAGTGATACTGTTTCAGATACCATGCCAAGCAGAATGGTTCACAGTGATAGATCTGTTGTTGTTGTTGTATAGCTTTATTTCGAAATATTTCATTTCATAAAAGCGTTACAGTAAAAAACGAATGCAAGAATAAGAACAGTTATACAATTTGGCCATCAAAACTGACAGATCTCAAAAAGACATTATAAAATATACAACATTAGTAAATGACATCCATCTAAAAGCATTTATACAAACACATAATTATCATCTTTGAAGAAAAAAAAAAAAAAAAGAAAGAGGGACACAACAATAAACAGCGGGGCCGGTGGAGTGTGGATTGGTACCCTTACTGGAGGATCATTCTCCTCGCGGATCTTATCCTCCAAGCCCACCCCAAGAATTTTGCCAGGCCACAAGCAAGCAGTGGGTGAGGGTCTGATCTTAACAACTGTAAGGCCTCCAAGTGTGACCGGGTGCCCAGCCTCGAACAGAGCGGTTTCAACCATCTGCGGCGAGGAACAGCATAAGCTGGACATTCGAACATCAGATGGGGAATGGATTCATCCCTATTCGCACAAAAAGGGCAAGTTGCTATGGTTTGCCAAGGTGGTTTCCAATTGGCTGTCCTTGTGCCTAAAGGCAGAACCCCAACCCTGAATTTAAAATACAACGCCCTGTCTGCTGGGTTCAAGATCACATCAAGGTACGGTTCTCTGAAAGGACGGCATTTGGTAACCAAAAACTCCGCAGCAGATCTACACAAATTAGAGTGGTTCGCTCTCTCATTGTCCACCCACGACCAGAATATTTTCTTTAACAACTGTTTGGGTGGTGAAGATCTATTGGCCCAAGCGTCATCCAGGCCTAATTCGCAAAGAAGGCGCTTTACTTCCAGGAGCCAACCGATCCTACACCAACCCGGGGTTGAGAGAAGTTCGCTTAATGCATCCGCATAACTTGAAAGTTCGGGGACATTCCATATGCGGGCCCACAAAAGAAGAGGACGTAGCTTGGCCTGGTCAGCTATGGATCGTGTACCTGTATCAAGTAGTAAAGGGAGAGTGGGAGAGCTATGGGGGAGCCTCATTAGATCTTTGTGGAACTTGTTCTCAAGATAGTATAGAGTGTCAAACTTCTGGGTACCCCATAACTCAGCCCCATACAGTGCCGCACTCACAGCTTTTGCCTTATAGATATCTAATATCACCCCGATGGGTTTCAGGGATGAGGCGCGGTGTTCTTTTAGTAGGGCGCCCGTGACCCTCCTATGTGTCAAGATGATTTTTTGGTGGTGCGCCTTCCAACTCATAGAGTCACAGAGTCGGATTCCTAGGTAATCAAATTCCCTAACCCTTTCTAATGGTACTGAGTCCAGAGATGGTGGGTGGACTGTCTTCCTGGGGGGATTCAACACCAGGAACTTGGTTTTACTGATGTTGATAGCCAAGCCCCTGGCGTCACAAAAGCCCTGGAACCTCGTTAGCAGGGTTTGGAGGCCCATCGGGGATTTCGAAATCAACAGGGTATCGTCTGCAAACAGGAGTGTTGGTATCTTCCTGCCCGCCAGGGAGGGAGCATCTGCTGGTAGTTGGAGAAGGTGCTCCACCACTCCGTTTAGATATAATGAAAACAGAGTGGGGGCTAGCACACACCCCTGGCGGACACCCCTGTCTACAGGAATGCGAGAGGTTTTTTGGCCCTGCATACCCCATCTGATTTGGGCGAAATTGCTTTCATGGAATTTGATGGTTAAAGCCAACAAATACGCGGGCATACCCATACCCTCAAGTACAGCCCACAATTGGTTGCGTGGGACTAGGTCAAAGGCAGTCCGCAAATCAATAAAAGCGAGATACAGACTGCCTTTGCCTAGTTTGACCACTTTCCAATAAAGCATTAGGAAGCGGAATGTCTGCTCAATCGTGCCAGTTACGGATCTGAAACCGGCCTGAAAGTCAGACAAAACCTGCATTTCCTCAGCCCACTGTAGAATCCTCCCCAAAACTACCTTCCCTGCTACCTTCTGGGTGGAATCAAGCAGGCTTATAGGTCGGTAGTTAGCAGGGTCGTCCCTGCACCCTTTTTTAAAAATGGGGACGACTTCCGCACCCCTCCAAGAATCCGGGAAGCCACCGCCCTCCAAGGCCTCGTTCAGGAGTTTGGCGATAAATAAGCTCCACACCTCTACATTACTCCGAAGCAAGTCACCGGGGACTCCACCTGGGCCTGCCGCCTTATTGGGCACGATACACCTAATTGCTATTTCAACCTCCCTAGGTGAAAAAGTGGGGTCTAGGTGAGGGCTATTGTCTGGTACTATATGACTAGGACCCCTACTTGGACCCAAGGCCCCCAAAGAGTTGGAGTAAAGTTTTGAAAAATGGGCCAACCAGACATCCCCTGTGATGTTACATGTTAGCAGTGAATCGACAGGCCTGTCCCTGCCTCTAAGCAGAGCCCAGAAAGCCCTTGAATCCTTTCTGGAGCCAGCCTCCATTAGTTCGCTCCAGAAATTAGTTTCGTGCGTGTCCCTTGCCACAGCTTGGGTCTTTTTATATTTTTTCCTAGCTAATGAGATCAAAGCCGGGTCTTTCGTACTAACCGCCAGGATAAGATCACTTTTAGCCAGGCGGCAGGCGGGGGAGTACCATTGGTCTCGACCCCTAGACACAGTTCTCCGCTTGGCCCTGCCCATCCCCTGGGGAGCCAAGAACAGATTGCCAAGCGATGCAATGGTCTCCGTAAATGTCATAAGAATGGCAGTATCGGAATCCAGCGCACCCACGAGACACTTTGCTTCCATCATTATGGACTTTGCCTGAGCCATTCTTGATTCGTCAGAAACAACCTTAGCCCATTTCAAGCGCCTACCGCAATTAGATGGGACAACTTCATGGGATGATTTCCAAATGGGACGGGGTGATACTGAATCCCCTGTCTCCCACGGGAGGGCAAGTGATAGGACCAAGGGATTATGGTCACTATCCGTGGTTTGTTGGACATCCATATCAAGGAGATATTCCCACAGGTTGTAATTTAGCAATATATAATCAATTCTGGAGGTGTGGCCGACCCTATTAAATGTGTGCACACCCCTAGTGTCTGACTTGGAACGGCCATTTGTGGCTCTAAGGGCATGTTCCAAGCAGAGAGCGTTGATATCAATGGCATTCTGTGTCCATTTCTTGATGGGGTCAAGAGCAAGCAAAGGGATGCCTCTCTTGACATCATCCTCCCATGTGTCCAAAATGTCATCACTGGCCAGTGGTTCGAAGCAGCAATTAAAATCCCCGGCCAAGACAATGAGCGAGTCATTGTTGCAACCAGTAAGCTCCTCTTCAACTCCAGTTGAGGACAGGGGGGAGGAGTTCCCCGCCCTGGCCCCCCTGAGGTACAGATTGAAAAGTTCTAGAGTCTTACCCCCCGGACATTGGATAGTGAGTCTCAAAAGATCTGGGGATTGGGTATTTATGTGTTTTACAATAAACCCCAGAGATATACTGACCCAGATAAGAAGGCCACCGGAAGGGCGGCCTTTACTGCCTTTGGGCCTGGAGGCTGGCACAGAGTACGTCGTGAAACCGACCCTGTGCAAAGGCTCCAAGCACCAGGTTTCTTGTAGGAGGCAGATCCCGAAAGGCTCCAAAAAGAAGTTCCAGTCTGGTTTATCGAAATTCCGGGCAAGCCCTGCCACATTCCAGCTTAGGATCTTAAGCTGGGAAATGTCTGCCGAGATTTCGCCAGGCTGGGGCGCAGAAGCTGGGGGAACAGCGTGAGTGCCACCAAGCCGGGAGGGCTGGAGAGGAGTTATAGATGACGAGACATCAAGGGCTATCATGCTTACGACTGAGGGGGTACTGGTGGTGCGGTCAGGTGTGGAAAGGTGCACCAGGTCCTGTAAAGAGGAGACCTGGGTTAAAGGCTGGATCGAAGGGGCAGTACTAGACGCACCCAAGGTAGTCAACAAAGGGGAGTTCCCAGCTTCCAGTGGAAAGGCATTGTATTTAGTTAGTAGTACTGGTGCTGGAGGCGTTAAGAGTCAGTCGACATCCTCAAGGCTGCCAAACCTATTCGAAGTTGTGATACCAAGCCAACCTCTATTTGGAATATGCTCCTTAAAAGGGTACCCCCAACTGGGCTGTTGGGGGACCATAGACCAATTACCCCCCTGTGGGCATGCAGCACGAGGTGGATAGAAGAATGACAAAGGCCTCGGGGCAATGGAGGACCCCCCATCTTGACCCCCCCAGGAACAGATATGATTGGCCGTGAAAGCATCATCAAAGGTTACGACTATACAGTCACCGGGGGTCAATTTCCTTGTGGTTCCCACCCACGGAACTCTACGTACCATTGTGACTCTGCTCCTCCTACCATTGGGAATGGGTCTATAGGTATTGAGCCAATGCATAACCTTGTTATGTAGGGAATGCTGGTGTTCGTGATGGCCGTTCTCTATTTCCGGGACACCCGTCAAAACCACCACATAATCATTGGCTTCAGGAGGAAGATCAATATATCCTCCTCGGAAATTACTCCTGGTGCGAGGACCCCCAGAAGAACGAGTAGGAAATTTATTCTGAGAGGCCTGGGCAGGACGGAAGCTAGAGCTAGCGGAGTTCTGTGCTCTCGGGGCAGCCGGCTTGGTACGAATATGTGGTTGTATGGTTGGTGCATTTGAGGTATTAGCCCTAGGCTGAGGGGCCGGGTTTTCAGTAATAACTCTCCTAGTGCGAGGTTTAGGAATGGGCTGGGTAGGACAAGGCACAATAGGATTAGGCGGCAAGCCAGGGATAACTGTAGGAGGTGGGGTAGGAACCTGGGGAACCATGTTGTTATCTATCAGACCCTGGCGTTCAAGACCTCTCAGGCCAAGAGTGGCCAAGGCAATAATGCTTTTCTCCATCTCGAGGAGGTTGTTCTCTATTCGAGAGAGCCTTAAATCCAGGGGAGATAGAAGATTTTTTAAGGAGTCCCAAACCACTCCTATAAATTCACTCTCTCTCCCTTCTTGATTGTTCCAACCCGGGTCTATTCTCTCAGTTGTTAGAATGCTTCCAGATACCACAGGGGCTTCCCCCACATTCTTATCGCCACAAAAAGCCAGTGGGGAAGAATAGGGCGTATCAGGGCTACCATCAGCTGATGTATTGCCAACCATAGGCGAGTTACCCCCCTGAGTTGTCGTCTTTTTCCGTGAGGGAGTTGCACTGGGGGAACGTTTTCTCTTATTTGGATTTACCGGAATACTATCTAGCCCACCGTATGAAGTGGAAGCAACAGAAATATCAAAGGAATGTGAAGTTGAGATGGAGGGAGCAGGAGGGCTGCCCGCAGTAATGGACAGGCCCTCAGGGAGAGCAAGTGAGCACAAAGGTGTGGGGGGATGAACGAAGCTGGAATATCGCGAACATCAACCAACGTTAAAACTCCCTCAGGATTACGAGCACGATTAGGGGTAATAGCAGAAGCTATGTGTCCAAGGGAGGATTTCTTACGGGTAGCAAATTCGAGTGACAGCTTCCTAGCAGCTTCCAGATCGAGGGACACTCTAGTTTGCAATTTGTTGATTTCTTGGTCTATGCAATGTTTGTCCGTGTGATGAAATCGTCCATCGGCCCATTTTGGGCCAACCCTCCCTTGGCCGCCCTATTACGAGTTACACGGGTACACATGTGGACTAACAATAGCTAGCAACCGGGGCAACAAGAATGGGCAGACACAAATCCCAGGTTACGGGGAGAGGGCGAAAGAGGGGGGGCCCAGACCAGACCGCTCAGACCTCGAACGGCCCGGTCTTTGCCCGGTCTTCGCCCCGGGCTGCGTCCCGCGCTGCGGGGGGATTTCGACAATAAGAAGGAGGTCGTGCAAAACAGGGGGGCGTGGCAGCAGGGAGAGCGGACCGGAAGTTAGAGAATGGTCTTGCAGGGACTCCTGGGCAATGGAGTCCCCTGCACGCTCGCAGCCCCGCTGACCGCACTCACCCGGTAGCCTGCTTGCAGTCCGTCACCAATGCCCCTGCTGTCTGAAGGGGCGAGTTGTGGTGCAAGGTCCAGGAAATGCCGCTGCAGTTCTGTGTAAAACAAACAAAGTGCCTCCGTGCTCAATATTGCGTCCCACAGATACAAAGATGGGGGAAGTTTTTAAGACCGCTGAGGGGCGGGGGGCGGCAGCAGGGAGAGCGGACCGGAAGTTAGAGAATGGTCTTGCAGGGACTCCTGGGCAATGGAGTCCCCTGCACGCTCGCAGCCCCGCTGACCGCACTCACCCGGTAGCCTGCTTGCAGTCCGTCACCAATGCCCCTGCTGTCTGAAGGGGCGAGTTGTGGTGCAAGGTCCAGGAAATGCCGCTGCAGTTCTGTGTAAAACAAACAAAGTGCCTCCGTGCTCAATATTGCGATCTTTGCCAGGCCTTCTTTTCAATCCCATTAGATGAAGAAAGCAGGTACCTTTTCGCTTTTAAAATGGAAGATCGCGTTTTAACATGGTGTCGAATCCCACAGGGATTCACAGACAGCCCATCCATCTTCAACCAGTTGTTGAAGAAGAATCTCGAAAATCTAGTACTGCCGCAGAATTCGGTTCTGGTCCAGTACATAGATGACCTACTTGTTGCGTCAGAAACCGAGGAAGCTTGTAAAGTAGATTCCATTGCCTTATTGAACCATTTAGCTGAAAATGGACACAAGGTATCTCCAAGCAAGTTACAGTACTGTCTGACCGAAGTGCAGTATTTGGGACACCGGTTAGAAAAAGGAAAACGCAAGGTGTCCCCAGAGAGGATTGAGGCGATAATGAAGATGAATGCGCCTACGACGCAGAGAGAAGTTAGGATGTTCCTAGGAATGGTCGGTTATTGTCGACAGTGGATAGTTAACTTTTCACTGAAAGCAAAACCCTTACAGAAACGGACGCACAAGGAGGTGAGTGATCCGGTACCATGGGACGACGAATGCCTAGTGGCGTTTTTGCAGCTGAGAGACGACTTATGTCGTGCTCCGGCTTTGGGGATGCCCGACTACGAGAAGCCCTTTTCACTCTATTGCTGTGAGAGGGAGGGATGTGCTTTGTCAGTCTTGGCACAGACCCATGGAAATGCCCGTAGACCAGTTGCCTACTTTTCGACTACATTAGATCCGGTAGCCGCAGCGTTGCCCGGATGTCTCAAATCCGTTGCTGCAACGGGTGTCAGCATTGAAAGGTGTGAGAGTATCGTTATGGGACACCAGTTAGTGGTGTATGTACCGCATTCTGTAGAATTGTTAATGACCAGGACGAAGACGCAGCATCTGACCAATAGCAGGCTCACGCGCTACGAGCAAGTTATCCTTGCTGCGGAGAACGTGACCCTCAAGAGATGCTCTGTCTTGAATCCTGCTACATTGATGCCACTACCTACTGTAATAGAAGGCGAAGGATGTGAAGACCACGATTGCCTTGATGTGACTGAACTATGCACGAAGCCCAGACCAGATATTGTGGATGAGCCGTTGACTGAACCTGATGAGATTTATTTTGTCGATGGCTCATGTTTAAGGGACGATACTGGTCGGTTGAGAGCAGCTTATGCTGTTTGCACCATTGCTGGAGTTGTGGAAGCCGCTTGCCTGGAAGGAGTACACTCTGCACAGGTAGCAGAAATCATTGCCTTAACTCGTGCCTGTATTGCAGGTAATGGAAAAAGAGTCACCATATACACTGACAGTCAATATGGTTTCGGTGTGGTTCATGATTTCGGGCAATTGTGGTCTCAGAGAGGTTACATGACCTCTTCTGGTTCGCCAATTCGAAATGGAGAATTTGTGCGATTGTTGTTAGAAGCATTACAAGGTCCAGTCGCCATTGCGATAGTAAAATGTGTAGCTCACACTAAGAATACAGATTTTGTGTCACAAGGTAATCGGTACGCTGATGAGGTCGCACGCTATTGTGCGGAACAAGATTATTCTTTCTCAAAAGTAGAAATTGAGGGTGCTGAAGAAAAGACAGAATTAAGCATGATGTTAGAGACCGTGGATACCTGGGAAGATTTAAGGGTAATGCAGGAGAACGCACCTGAAACTGAGAAAAAGGCATGGGAAATAGCAGGTTGTGTGCGAAGTGAAATGGATTTTTGGATTTCAGCAGATGGGAGGGCTGTGTTACCTGAGGAACTAGCGAATCCCATGGCAAGACAAATACATGGTCCAGTACACCTAGGAAGGGACGCCATGCTGAGAGTGTTCAGGCAGACTTGGTATTGCCCTAAATTTAGAATAGCAGCGGAATCAGTATGCAAGCGATGTGTTACCTGCCAACAATTGAATGTAGGAAAAAGAACACCAGTCACACTGAGTCACATTGGGAGGTCGGGGGGGCCTTTCAATAGAATGCAATTAGACTTTATTGAAATGCCAAAAATCAACCGCCTTAGGTATGTTTTGGTGGTTGTATGCATATTTTCCAGATGGGTTGAGGCATACCCTACACGCAGGTGCGATACACTCACAGTAGCCAAACTGTTGCTCAGGGAGTTGATACCACGCTTCGGGGTGCCTGCCTCTCTGGAATCGGACAGAGGAACTCATTTTAACAGCGAGATTGTGAAGATGCTGTGCTCTGCATTAAAGATCGATCAAAAACTGCATTGTAGTTATCGACCAGAGGCTTCAGGAATTGTGGAACAAGTAAATGGCACCTTGAAGAGTCGACTAGCTAAAGTTTGCTCATCCACATCTTTGAGTTGGCCAGATGCTCTTCCTTTAGTGCTCATGAGCATGCGTAGCACACTCGACAGGAGGACAGGTCTCTCCCCGCACGAGGTTCTGATGGGGAGGGCCATGAGACTTCCTACTGTTCCAACTGCTGCCCTATTAAACATAACAGATGATCTGATCTTGGATTATTGTAAGGGACTGTCTGACGCCATCCATTCTGTGTCCCTTCAGGTGCAGGCTGCTGAAGTTCCATCATCAAGGAACCTGTGTCATGATCTGTGCCCGGGGGACTGGGTACTGGTCAAGAAGCACGTCCGGAAGAACTGCCTAGATGTACGCTGGCGTGGGCCCTTTCAGGTAATCCTGATCACGAACACCGCGGTGAAGTGCGGAAGGCTGCCTAATTGGATCCATGCATCCCATACTCGAAGAGTTCCAGCACCTCTAGAAGAAACAGCTCCTATCCCAGACGAAAGTCCAGTTGTGGAAGAAGAGTCACAAGAAGGGACCGAATCAGCTGTGGGGGTGTCGGAAGAAGTTGGGAACGCATCGGATCCAGAAGAGGAGAGAAGACAGGACGGCAGTGAGACTGAAGACGCAACTGAAGGAGAGAGCTGCAGTGAATACGACTCAGACACAGATCAGTACCAGAGCGATCAAGAACCGAGTGTGAGGACGAGAAATAGGAGAACCAGGCGTGAAGCAGCCACTTGGCCGGAAAGAAGGAGAAGGCTAAGTTTGAGGTCGGCTCAGGAAGAAACGCGTGCTCCTATATCCGAAGACTCGGATCCAGAAGAAGATACCCAGGATCAAGCCCAGGAAGGTCCAAGAAGATCAAGGAGGGTGCGAGTGCCTAGCAGAAGATACTCTACTCCTGATTGGACCTACCTCGTCGCAGATGTCCGGGGGACACAGAACCGGTAGGGTCAGGGAAGTGAACCTGATCAGAATTGAACCGATTATCACAGTGCAAATAAGGTTTCTGCTACCAGGAGTGGAGGCCGAAAGGTTGCTGACACTCAACATCGTCTATCCTCCTCTTCTGAGCGGAATTAGAAAATTGATTTTAGAAACAGTTGACTTTCCGGTTTGTTGTTCACAATATCCAATATTGGAGGGAACTCTTCTTCGATTGGAAATGCTTGAGCGAGTAGTGGAAGTTCTTGGCACGCTCATTGTCTTGGATTAATATCTTATTGTAAATGTCTTCAAAGGGGCGCAGAACTGGGAAAGTGAAGAAAGTGATCTTGGTCAGAACGGACCCCTTTGTAACTGTGGATGTAGAGTACCCGGAGTAGAGATTGAGAAAACATTAACTCTCAATTTTGTTCGTCCACTTGTCCAGAGCGAAATAAGAAGAATAATCCTAGAGACAGTTGAATTTCCATGTTGCTGCAAGGAATGCCCAATACTGGAGGGAATATTTCTTCGTATGGACATTTATGAGGATGTGGTGTCCCTCCTTGGAACACTCATAGTTTCAGATTGATAAAAGACTTTTGAAAAGAACTTTGTAAATATTGCTGCAAGATAACATAGCGCCGAGTGGAAGAAGATAAATGGTAGGGACTTCCTTTTAGAGGATGGAGAAGGGCTAGGGTTGTCTATTTTCTACAGGACTTTAAACTGTTTTGCGGAGTAAATTGTCAGCTTCCAAGTGTTCAAAAGAGAGACATTGTTTGAAAGAGAGACTTTGTTCGGAGAGAAGGAGAAGTTGATGCTAGAAGAACATCCAGAGCTACACTGTTTGAGAACATGGAGGCCGGCAACCCGAACCGCAGGGCAAAATGCATAGTTGGCACACTTTTAGGAGTAGTGATTTCTCTTATAGTTTTAGTGGTTACTGTCTCATACATAGTGGGACACGAGAGAGATGCAACTGCAGTCAGGGAAGTCAAGGGAGTGTCAACACAGAGAACTACTACTGTTAATTATAAGGGAAACATCAATGATAAAGACAGTGTTGTTGGATGCGGAAATAAAAAGGTTACATACAGATGAATCACAGGGGAATTTCAGGTCAAATGCTTATGCCAAATTACTTTATGAGTACATCGATGTCATGGAGGCGAAGAATTGCTACGTTTGTATGCAATTACCAGCTTCCGTGGATGAGGGTATCAGATACCATCATCTTCCATTGACATATGGAATCACATGTAGTTTGTTGTTGAGCATATTTTATGGACGAGAAGGATTCGAGTATTATTTCTCGAATTTCGACTCAACATTGCCAGAGGTCCCAAATTTTAAGCATTTAAATAAGTGGGACTATTACAAGAGTGAAGACAGATTACAGAAATGGTTTCTTCCATGGAGAACGTTAGACACATCACATGCCCGAAGAAATAATCTGACTTGTCAAGTATCAGAGGTTGAAAAGAAGTTCATAGGGCAGGTGGATACTCGATACAGAAGGCAAAAGATTCAGAAAGCTTCAGGACAATGGGAAACTGATTGGACCAAGGAGGAAAAGGAACACCAAAGGAAGGGTAGTAAGGGTCCAATTGCCTTAGACAAAGAGAAAAGGGGGAAACTATGTATTCATAGAAGTTCCTCCTATTATGAGAATTTGTTTGTAGGGGAAGTCAGTTGTGAACATGCTTTCCAGTTGGAGTATTACTCCAAAGATTTCTTGAAAGAAATGCAAGTCATACCAAATGTATATTTTGTATGCGGAAGAAATGCCTATGTGAGGTTACCAGATAATTGGTACGGATCATGCTATTTAGCGATTGTCTTTCCCAAAATATACCATGCCGAGAATTTAGAGACAACAAAGAGAGGAAAACAAGCTAGAGGGAGGAGAGACCTAGGCACTGAAGAAGTGGTTGGGGATGTCTTTGGTGTGGTATTCCCCTTTTTGGGGTTGATATTGAATGACATCAAGCTTAGGAGATTGGCTACAGTCGTAGATAGATTATCTGCCAGTACTGCTAGATCATTAATGCTGGTGGAGGGTGAGATGCAATCGATAAGGGCAATGGTTCTTCAGAATCGACTTGCTTTAGACGTTCTATTAGCCAAAGAGGGAGGAGTTTGTAAGGCTTTGAAGGTCCAGGAATGCTGCACTTACATTCCGGACAATTCAAAACCTCTAGAGAAATACATACGAAACATCACTGCAATTCATCACGAAATTGAGGATCTGACAAAAGAAAACGTGTGGGAAAAAGTAGGTCATGGAATGGGTAAAGTTGGAGGTTGGTTTGCTAACCTAGGAAAAGGCATTGTTTGGTACATATTGAAACCCATCATCATAATTGTGATTTGTGTAATCACTTTGTGGGGATTGGTGCGTCTGTATCAGTGGTATAGAGCAAACAGGTTGCAGAGATCTATGAGAGAACAGGAGAGAAGACTGACTGCAATGCAGGATACTCAATATAAGAGTCTGAAAGCATTGGAGACAATGAAAAGAAGTGGTACTGCCACGACTTCACTTTGAAGGATTCTACATTTTTGCGATGGTGTTTAGATGGTGATGACTCCTGAAAGTCATCAAAGGGGGGACTGAGAGAGCACAAATCTGAAAAATGTATAAGTGCATCATATTTACAAGCACGCAGTTAGTTTAAATATATTTTGCACAAGAGTGTTTTATATCTAGAAGTGAAATATACCGAGTGTTTAAGTAGAGTAACAATAACCATAGCAGTGTGGAGACTAATGTAGAAATGTTAGAATGAATATGGAAACCTCATGTTCTCATGTTACGTGATCATGTAAGAAATCTTGCAAACCAGTTAAAATGTGTAGGCCTCATGGCAATTCACAGTAAATCTAAACGTGCTGCTAAAATAATGTGAGGTGGGGTTAACATTGTTCTTCTAAATGTATTATTGGACTTAGTACTGAAATATATGTCTTATAGATGCATAACATTATAGAAACGTGTGTTAGTTAAGAATACTGTTTAAATGCAAGTTAAATGTTTTCAGAGTGTAGGGACTCGCATCATGTAAATCAAGTAGGCCTGAACTGATAATGTTGTTTCTTTGATCTGCCATGTGCTCGTTATAGAAGAAGTCGAGAGGCGCCAAGTACAGAGAGTTACATATGTTTTATGGCCTATAGATATGGTAAAGTCTGGAATTTGAGGCCCACTGTAGGACGGTCTGTATGCAGGTGCGAGGGGTCCTAATCAGTCGGAATGAAAGGGGCTTTGTTCAGTGGCGCTTGGCGCAGGCCTGTAGGAGTTTTCAGGAATTTCAGAGTGTACCGGCGCGCTGGAGAAGAAGCCTGGGAACCAAGGTCAACTTTAACGAGGGTCTTGAAGAGTACCATCATGGCGATTGCCGCTCAAAACTGCACCACGTGAGGGGCGTCCCGAGGGGCGTTCCTATCGGAAATGTGATTTTGTATTAGGGAAAGCGACCCGGGAGGAGAGCAGAGCAGATGATTTTGGGAGCCTAAGGAAGCGGATGGGTAGGCAGATAGACTGATCAGGAGAGACCCATTTACAGAAGAGACAAAGAGAAGTGCGTGATCTTCTTAGGAAGTCACCACGGCTGACACCTTTTGGGTAAAGATCTTGTTAAGTAGGGATGTCACTTAGTTTAGAGTAGGGACAGACTAACCTGAATTTTCTTTCTGTAAATGACTCCAAGGTTGCAACTGATATCGATTCTCGCCACTTTAATGGTGTTCGAGATATTTCTGATTATTTCTTTCTGCCGGTTAAGGGCTTTCCGAGAATTCCTGTTTATAGTCATACCGGTATACTTTTTGAATTTACTATTGAGATGTTTGTATCTTCAGATACTTTTGGCTTTATAATAAATCTTTGAAACTCACCAGTAGTCAGTGGTTCTTTAGAGTGGTTTACGTTATTAATTAACTAACCTGAAAGTAGATTGCCTTTTACTCAATGACAGGTACCAACGATTCAGTCGACTTGATTTGGGATCTGGTAAGGTAATTAGAGACCAGAAATCCCACGTTAACAGTTGGTAGCAGTTTAGGATGGTTATCTTCTTTAGGAAGGTAATCTAGGTAGGTTAGTTTACCCCAAGGCCCCTAGACGTCGAGAGAAGAACAGCGGAAGAATCGTGAGCCGAAGGTGCAGACGGTGCGAGAAAAGCAGCAGTATTGGAGGAGAGTGAGTATAACAAGGGTCATGCGTGAACAGATTGCGGTGTTTTGTGTTGTATTTGGATTGTAATGTCTTGCGGAGTTGAATGCCTGTAGTGTGATTGAGAGAAGGTTGTGAGCGCGCGCAACCTTGTAAACTGGTCACCTGGTAAACAGGTGAACTGGTGAATCTTAAGTTCAGGCCAGAGCTTAAGTGGTTTTGGGTGTATCGAACATCCAGAGTAGTTGTCGACCATAGTACGGAGGTCACGAGGTACCATTGACCGCCGTGGGACCGAGATAGGGGGAATGTCAGAGTGAGTGTATGAGTAACGGACGCTGGTCGAAAGTTACTGCGTGTGAGTAACCTATCAGAGAAGGCGATAGTCTCGTCAAGTTAAGGTGACGACTACAGAAAAGACTGTGGGCGTACAGTCAAGAAAGGTGATCGCTTGGACGGAAGTAATCATTTTTCAAAGTATGAATGGGACGCATGCATGAGCGAGGAGACGAGCTGAGAAAGGAGGGGAACTGCTGCGAAGGGGGATGGGTGACGTCGGTTAGAGCCGCGCTGTGATTGAGCGGTTGTTGTGACGTTAGCTAGAGCCGCGCTCTGGTTGGGCGGCTAGAGTGACGTCGGAGGAAAGCCGCGCTCGGATAGGTCGGTTAGCGAGAACAGCACGGCGATTGGTAGATTGTCATCAGGAAGTAAACAAACGCGGAGAAAAGAGAAATCATGAAGTGCTTTAAGTGTTTGAAAGGGATTTTTAAAAGAAAAAGAAGTGAACATTATTATGGGGAAGAGGCACCGCCGGAGGGTACACCAGCTCATTATATGGCAGCGAATGTGGGACTACATACAATACTATGGATTGGGGCTTGGAATAAGCTTACGGAAGGAAGTGAGGAAATGCAGTTCCCGAAGTACGGGACGTTTAAGTTAGAGGTGTTACATCGGCTAAAAGCAACCATGTCCTCATTGAAACCCTCACCTAGACCTACCCAGTTTGAAGCCCTTAATGCATGGATTAGGGTGGCACACGACAGAAATTTGAACAGGCGTCAACTAAGACTGACGCGATCGGTAAGAGCAGTGCGAGATTATAAATGGGATGAGGAGGCAAAGAGATGGAGGGTACAGGCTATTGAGGTGGAGAAAATGTATCCAATGAGGGAGGTGGTAGGAGGAAGCAACCTCATGGAAGAGGACGAGGAAAGCGAATCGGAAGACAATGTGATAAACAGATTGCTAATGGATAGACCACCTCCGAGAGTTGGGGAGGTAGAAGATAGAGGTCTCGCAAGGGAGGATGGGGCTGCCATAGAGGGGTATACACCACTCCCTATATCGGAATGGACACCTATCAAAGGCGAGGAGACACCTCACAACAACACTGTACAGAGTGTAGTGGGAAGGTTTGTGGTACAGAAGGCGCCAACCACCGAAAGGGTTGAGTCTTTTGGATTGCCAGACGCTCTTCAAGTGCCGGTTACCATAGGACCTATAGTATCGATCTATAACCCTGAGAGAGATAGAGAGGAAGAACAGAGGCAATTGGATAGAGAAAGGATCGAGATGGAAAGGAGGAATAACGTTACAAATGCATGGAAGCAATTGCCAGGATCGGTAACATGGAACACCCCATTAGATGCAACTGTGGGTCCCAGCACAGGACAGGGAGGTCAGAGAGAACAGATGGATCTGAGGGGGACCGCGGCCGAAGTCCTATACAGAGTTAAGAGCTGATTTGAGGGAATGGGATGGCTTCGCAGTAACCCTGAGTAATAGATCAAGAACAGAACCCGAGTGGGAAAGCAGAGGTAACGGGACTGTATCTCATTGTGGGGCCAGCGAAAGCAGCCAGGGGCTTTATTTACGGAGCCACAATGTTGCCCTAAGCACAGGAAAAAAGTGCACAACTAAGATGGCAAAATCAACGCTCCAGTATGGGGAGCTTGCCATAAAAATTTTAATTGAGCAGCGTGTTATCTGCTTTATAGCAACAAGCAAACACGTGCAGGCTCAGGCGGGGCTTTCTTATTCTGACTCCTGCTCGGCCCATAACAATGGAATATTTTGAGGGGTCATCAGGCCTCCATCTGTTCGAGTCTCCTGACTGGGTGTGAGCAGCCAGGAGCCTCACACCTAGAAGCAAATGCCACAGATGGGAAACAAAGGCTCACACCTGTTATCACTTCACACATACTTGAGATGCATCTTTTCACTTTGTTCAGGCAGCTGAAGGCAGTGTGAGTTTCTCTCAGTGAGGCTGTATGGTGTTCAGTGGGGGAGAGAATGTGGCACTCTGCCAATGACAGAAAGTGCAAGGCTCTGAAGCAAACGGCTTGTGATAGCACTTTTAAGCATATTTGGGATATTTTTCAAATGGCAAAGTTTGTTTTCGGATGAATATAGTGTTGACCAATAACAACTGAGCGCATGTGTGCATTGTCAATTTAAATAAATGTGGCAAAATACTAGCTGTATTGTCGTCTTTTGCTTGCGGCAAAAATAAATGTGGATAAATACAGAAAAAATGCCCGAAAAATAAATATGGATAAATACAGACGGAAATAGCAAAAAAATAAATACCATAAAACCGGGAGCCCTACTTATAATACATCTCTATTCCTCCCTAGGAACTTTCCTACAAATAATATAAGGAGGGAAGAACAGCACACCGGTCTAATACTAAGAATCATGATAATACAGGTGTGTGTGAACTATAATATTTCCAACCAGGGATGTTGTGTGATATATATAGGCCTTCTCTGCTGAACAATGATATCGATCTCGTATAGGTTGTAATTGATTAAATCGACCTTTAAATAACCAAGAGGAGATCTGACAATCGCTGTATCCACATCATCTGTTAGGATATCGCTGATAGACAACGCAGGTACAAATAAATTATATGTATCTCCTTAAAGACTCAAGAGATTAAAAACAGAGAGGTGCACCATAATGAAAATATTTTTTAATGGACACTCGGGATAAGTATCAAAAGACAAAATCATCAGCACAGATGCTTACATAGAGTCACTTATAATAAGGAGTTCTTAAAAATAAAAACAAACCTAAAATGCACCCTAAGTAACCTGGGGATAGCAGTAGATCTGAACAGTCTGATTGTATGATGAGCATGCTAGTGGTAGTATGAAACTGAGAAGATGAAGGGAGGGCTAAAAAATACACCATGAGGACATCTGTAGTATAACCACATTGGGCTAATAATGAAATAGATGGGATTTGTTAGTAGTATGAGAATTTGTGCATATGAACTATCAATTGAGAACTGCGTTTGAGGATGTTTTCTCATTGTGGATTTCTCTATTTACAGACTCACGTTACAATAACTGTCCTGAAGAAGGTGGGGCCTATAGCCTTATCCACCGAAACGCGTCGACATTATTAAACACTGTTTTTAATAGAATTTTTTTTTGATCTTGTGATATATGTTTTTTAATTTTGTCTAAAACTGTGTGCTTTAAGAATTCAATGTGTTTGCGCACTAGGCACTGTATTAAGAATTGATTCTTTTTATTGATGGAACTTTTCCTTTTTAGAATAAAAGATTTGTAAACTTTTAATCCACTGTTTACAAATAATCGTTAATGCCTTGTGGCTCTACTACTGAATGGGACAATACATACCTGGGGAATTGAGAATGAATGTTTGACTGACAGCAGTGTGTGGATGCAAAATATGTCTGTGTCTTTTGTAAACCAACCCAGGGAACACCTAATATTTTAATTCTTGACTCTACCCAGTTCCTTTGGGCCCAGAGGGTACTCTCTTTCACATTTGACTCGTAGGGTGTGAGACGTCTATCTGTCCCTGAGCGCACCTGCTCATTAAGAGCCCAGTGCCGAGCCTGCAGGTATCTGAGTCTCTCCACTTCCGGCAACCCATATTCCTGCCTGAAATGAGAGAAGGGAATTACCCCTTCAGTTGTGTACATATGATAGAGAAACAGGCATCCTGCTGGCCTCCATTTTGCGTAGGCCGCTGAGTCTAAACCCAGAGTGAAGTCTGGATTATCCATGATAGGGGTAAGGGGGGACGGGAAGGTGGTAAGTTCATTGCTGACATTTGTCTGGTCCCAAACTTCCAGTGGAACCCTGGTAATAAATGAGGCGTATAGGTTGGGGGGTCTGTGCTGTTTATGGAGTAAAGGAATTTCTTGTAGGGGCCTGCCTGCCACCGCCTGGTCCTCGAACAATCAGTGCTTTTCAGACTCCCATCTACTCCACTCCACCAAAAGGCATAGCTGAGCCGCTTGAAAATAAAGCGTCAAGTCTGGAAGCCCAATCCCTCCTCCTTCCGGTGGGAGCATCGCCAGCTGTAGTTTGAGACGCAGTTTTCTCCCGCTCCATATGAACTGAGCCAGTTCCGACTGTGTCTGTTTTATCCAACCTACAGGGGGTCGTAAAGGAATAGTGCGGAGTAAATTTAAGTCCTGAGGGAGGACATTCATCTTGATTGCCGTGACTTTGCCCAACCAAAACAGTGGTTAGTGCTTCCACCGCCCCAATTCCCTTCGAATCTTAGTCCGCAGCAGAGCATAATTAATGTTAACCGTATCTCTAAGGGATGGGGCCAACCGAATCCCCAGACAGGGAACTGCCATCGTCGCCCACTGAATGGGGAACGAGCCTTGCAACAGATCCCGGGTGTGTTTCTCTAAAGACAGGTCAAGGACCACTGATTTACTCATGTTGACCTTGAACCCGGATACCCGACCAAACGAGTCCAGGTCTTCAATACACGCAGGCAACGCTTCCTTTGGGTGGGACAATGAGATCATCGTCAGCGTATAAGCTGATCGTGTGGATGTAGCCCCCAAATTTGATCCCTGTTACTCCTGGATTAAGCCTCAATTTCTGTGCTAGCGGCTCCATATAAAGGGCGAAAAGGAGGGGCGACAATGGGCACCCCTGCCTCGTTCCCCTCCCGATGGCAAACCGAGGGGATGTACAGCCGTTGACTCGTACCATGGCCGCCGGGAATTTGTGACAGTTCAGGACATAAGTACGGAACTTCGGGCCTAGTCCAGCCTTCTCGAGTACTCTCGCTAAATAAGGCCAGTGGACCCTAACAAACACCTTCTCGGCGTTGATAGCTAACATCATGTACTCCCCCACCGTACATGTTGCTTTCTAAATAAGATGTAGGGCACGCTTAGTATCGTCCGAGGTTTGGCGTTCCGGGATGAAGCCCGCCTGATCCGGGTCAATTAAGCCTCCCATGTGCGAACCAAGCCGGGCAGCCAAGATCTCCGTATATAGTTGTAGGTCGACATTGAGAAGTGAAATAGGGCGGTACTCCCCACACTGTGACCGGCACTTTCCTGGCTTCGGTATGACCGTAATGGAGGCCTCCAAGAGGTCACTCGGAATTGCTCCTGGCGCCAACTAGGAGTTAAAAAGGCACACCAGAAGAGGGGCGATATGCACGCAGAATTTTTTTATAAAAACTCGCGGGGAACCCATCAGGCCCCGGGGTCTTTGCCACTTTAGGCGAGAGATAGCAGCAATGACCTCCTCCGGTCTGATGTCACGCTCCAAAAGGTCTGCCTGGTCTCTCGAAAGTGTTGTAAGGGGAATGGAGTCTAAAAAAGCATCTTCCTCTAGGTCGCCAATGGTATCACCGGAATAGAGGTCGGCATAAAAATCCCTGAAGGCTTCAGCAATATCATAATCCTCCGTGACGCGCCTCCCATCTCCCCTAACGATCTCTTGTACTGACTGCTGTGGTCTGGTTTCCCGCAATTTGTGTGCCAATATCCGCCCGCATCTATGTAAATGTGTTTGTATTTATATAGCGCCTTCTACCCTGAGGTCTTGTAGCGCTGTATTCATACCGCTGTGGAACCCTTCCTGGCTTTCCTGTGAAATGTCCACTCCTGGGCACCCCCAAGCTGAAGCAAGGCATCCAAGCACTGTGGGGGCCGTTGTGGAGATTAAGCAAGCTATTGCCCAGAGTCACAGAGTGGGACCCATGATTAGACTAGGCACTGAGGCGAAAATTATCAGGTCCGGGGAAATTGTGTCCAAGAGCCGCCGAGGCGGGAATTGAACCCTGGTCCCGGGCCAGACCTCTGCATCAGTGTCTGCCGCTCTAACCATTAAGCCACGCTTCTCCACCTGTGTAATATGTGTGGCGTAGTCGCAGGGCCGCAAACTCCGCCCTATCTTGGTCAATCGCTACTAACTGCTGCCTAACCTCTTTCAGCTGCCTCCAGACCCTCGGCGCCCCCGCTCTCTGGTGCATTTGTTCAAGCTCTCTGACTTGCTGGGTGAGATCGTCTCGCTTGTGTTGCCTTTCTACAGGATGTATGACGGTACAACGCGTACCGTTTCAACGCGTGCCTTTACAACGCGTCTTTAAAAACGCAAGTCGTTACAACGACTTGCGTTGTTGGGCGCGGATAGTGAATAGTATAATTTACTATTCTAACACCAGTACCCGTGGATAGTAGGGAAGGTGTTGGAATAGTAAATATACTATTCTTTATCCTTTAGCGCCCTCCAGCGCAAGTCGTGGTTACGACTTGCGTTGTAAAGGAAGCACCGTAAAAGCACTGCGGGATAACATCCGCGTTGAAAAGGATGTTCCCCCTTTCTACATTATCCGCAGCAGAGATCGCAATAAACTCTCCCCGTAAAACCGCCTTCAAAGCTGCCCACTGTGTCGCAAGTGTGGTATCTGTGTTGCTATTATGGGAAAGGTAGTCTGTGATAGCGCGCTGTATTCCTGTGACCACTTCCTTGTGGTGCAGTAATGTCTCTCTAAGGCGCCATGTCTGCTGCGCGCGCTGAATCGGGGGGAGGGCAAGGACAACAGTCACTGGGGCATGGTCAGACAAGGAGGCGACTCCAACCTCCACCTTAGTAGCTAGGGCATGTGTAGGCAGGGTCGCGAGCAGATAATCTAGACGAGCATATGTTTTATGAGCATTAGAAAAATAAGAATATTCCCTCTCCTGGGGGTGGAAGCTGCGCCATAGGTTCCTGAAGCCTAACTCGCTCAAACGAGTCAGTCCCTCTTCGGAAAGGGCTCCAGCTTGTGTGGTGCATTGGCATGACCTATCCAAAACATTGTCAAAAACCAAATTAAGATAGTCCCCCAGCACTATGTGGCGGTCTGGAGTAGACGTAAGTGCAGTGTGAAAAAACCTCTCCTGACCCTCATTGGGTGCATAGACGGAGCCAATGGAGAACACAGCAGAGCCTAAAGAAAACCTATAGATTAACAACCTACCCTTAATCTCCGCCAATTTATGTAGGACTTTACCCTTGAATCTCTGGGACACAAGTATAGCGACCCCCGCTGTCTTAGTGGAGTTGGAAGAAAAAAACTGTAGGGGGAACTTCCGAGACCGGAGACGATGGCAGTCTCGTTGCAAGAGATGCATCTCCGGTAGGAGGCAAATGTCGGCGTGGGCTTGCTCTAAGCATAACAGTACAGCCCTGTGCTTAACTGGGTTATTTAGCCCCCTCAGTTTAAGTGTGAGTATGTTCAGTTCCGTGACGGGCATCTAACCTACAGTGTGTTTGAGCATCCATTGAAGCATGTTAACCAGAAAAGATCCATGAGCCCCAGTGGTGCCATGCCCCACAGGATGCCAACCTCGGATACCCGATACATACTTAAGCGCTTGGTGGACAAAGAACATCAAACTCCCTCCCAATCCCCCCTTCCCTCCGAAAAGCCCCAAAAAGATAAGAAAAATACATTCAAACATATTGTCCATCATCCGTAAATGTTTGGTGGTACAACAATACAGGTAAATCGTTGACTTCCGATGTACTCCCTCCCGCCAACAGCCCAGCGCCGAAAACATGCAAACTATTGGCCATAAAATTGGAAAAGTCAGCCGGTTGGGTCGAAGCTAATTCTGATGCCGCCGTCTCCACAGCAGCACGCTGGCCCTCTTCAACCGCCGCCATAGAAGGCTTTCTCACTCGACGTCGCCACCTCTGTTGGCGCCACTGCGGCCTAGAATCGTCGCGGTCCATGGCTTGGTTGGTCGAGTCACTCTCGTCAGCTGGTGTGTCAATGGCCAGTAACCGGCACACTTCTGACAGGGAGCGCAGCTGATAAATATTATTGTCCCTTTTGAACACAAGGCGGAACGGTGGCCCCAGCTGTTATAGATGTTGCGTTGTTGCAATAGTGTTGTAACTGGTTTGAAGGTCCTGCATTTCTGCAGAGTGAGGGCAGACAAATCCTGGAACAGGAACTGGCGAGTGATCTCCAAAAGAGAGAGGGTGCATCTGGCGGGCTTTTTGAAGGATCTCTTGTTTGGTGCGATAGTCCTGCAAACATACTAAAATGTCTGGAGGTGGGGCCGAGGCAGCGCGCGGGGGACCCACCCGGTGCGCCCTATCCAGGCGAAGCTCCGCGTCCAGTGGGAGCCCCAGTATGTGGTTGAAGAGCTCTCGTGCAAAACGGAACAGATCCTTTGTGTCCTCAGTCAACTTCACTCCCCGGATCCTGACGTTATGGTGCCGGGAGCGGTTTTCCAGATCCTCCAGGTGGGTCTGTAGATCTACTTGTTGGTCATGGATCCGTATTATTTCCTGCTGCAGTGCCTCCACCTCGGTATCTCTCCCTTCACTCTTCCCCTCGAGGTCTGCCACACGCTCCCCAATACCGTCCATATCTCTACGAACCTCTTTGATTTCCTCCTTGAGTTCCCGTTTCAGGGTGTGGATATCATCTCGCAGGGTATTAAACAATGATTCCAAGAAGGACTTAGTGATAGGCTCCGATCCGTCCTCTCGGCCAGAGGTGGGAGGTGTAACACTCGCCACCATGGGGTCGGATTGCTGGCACACCAGTGCTTTAGCAAACAGCTCCTTCAAGGTCTTGTCCTTACGTCCCCTGGAGGAGGACATTGCGCATACCAGACACCACAGGGTTCACAGATGGAGCACTTTTCTCCCACTGGGGCCAATTGAGTGGACAGGCCCAGGAGTGTCGAATCAGGCTTCAGCAACTCGTGAGGTCCAAGGGGCCCACCCTCGCACTCTGGGACTTCGGAGGGTCCCCCCGCCCCTAGCGCTCGCACCAAAGTCCGGCGCGGACAATCCAACTCTCAGGCTCCTCAAAGCTATGCCAACCACTGTGTTATCAGTCCACTTGTGCTCACACCCTTCCTGGGTCAGTCTCGAAGGGGGCGCAGATGGGCCCAATAGGCCAACACCCAGGAAGGACACTTTCAAGCACCGTCGCAGTGCAGACTTTCACTCCCACGGTGGATCCGCGCAGGCCTCAGCTACTATTGCCGCATCGCCGTGTCCCTAGGTGCTTCGCCACACCCTGACCCTCACTCCACTCTCCGGGCCGTGTCTCCACTAGCGCTTATCAGTAGGGGGGGTGCCACTACCGCTGCAGGCCTAAAAGCAGCCGGGTCCCAGTCCCAAGATGGCGGTTGGGCCCCTCCACTCCCCGGAAGACCTCCGGCTCCAGCTAAGACCGCCAAGGCTCCCCGTACCGGTCACAATGCCGGCCTACCTGACCAGCAGGCTCCTCGCTCCAGCAGGCTTCGCTTCAGAGAAGTGCCGGCAGCGTCCTGGCAGGTTCTCTCCCTGAGGGGCCCCTTCTCCTCAGGCTCTCTGGCGCAGTGTTAGGCCCAAACCGTTCCGGGTCCTCGAGGTCCACGCCACCAAACCATGTCCAGTCAAGGGGTGGAGGGGGGCGTCGCGCCCTGTTCAATGCCGTCCAGGTCCTGTCCGGTCCTGTCTCCGATCCTGCCTCTCGGCCAGCGGTTGGGAGGGAAAAGGCAGAAGCCACTGGCGGGCCTACAATCGCCTCCGTGCAAGCTCAGGCCCGTAGCTGACCACGGCTTGGGCCGCGCACTATGCCCCACTCCGTGTAGCGATTCTGGTAGCAAGAGGATTAAGGCCATACCATTGCAGTAGTTACCGCTGTTCTCCTATACGACATGAGAAGAGGGTGAACTATCGGATGACTACAACTAACAGCATGCCTAGAGACATGCCACTCGAGGGATCAGGGCGGAACTTACAAAAGCACTTCCTTCAGACAGGGAAGGTGCTTGCCAATCAACCTGTTTTCCTGGGAATGGCGGATGGTGTTCCCCGCCGGATTTCAGCATGAAGATGGAAGTCGTTTTGGACATTCTTTTCCGAGTTTAACGTCACGCCAGGTATTTCAGCGGAAGGAGCGCGGGCTCGCCTCCTTCGCGTTCGCTTTGGACCTGGGCTTTAAGAATAAGTACAGGGAAGCCGCGGTGTACGGTGAACGCATTTGTTACGCGTTCACAACGCATTGGCGGAGATAGAAGGGTAAATTCTTTGAGCGCGCCTGATGTTAAGACGCGCTCGAGGGAGTTTCCTTTTAGCAGTAGTGGAGAGGGTGCCTTGTCTACTACGTACTGCTGGTGAATTGTAACCGCAGTCTCAGATTCTTTTGCTCAAACTTATTTTTGGACACTGTGGATAAATCCGACATATTCTTGCCTCAGTGATTACTCGCACCGACCTTGCAGCTGTGAACTTAGCTTTGTGTTTTCTGTAACAAAGCGAACACTTTTGGATCTAGACATTGCTGGGTGTGCTGAATCTGTGGTGTACTTTGTACCTGAAAATAGACATTTGGAATCAGACATTTATACCCTTGGTGTTCACATTTAATTTGTTTTGGGATACAAGGGATTTGAAATACCCTGCCTGGCTGTGTGACTTTCTGGTAAGGACTGAGAAAACATTGTTTGATTAGTTAAAGGTGATTCTCTATATAACAGGGGTTAAGGATTGTGTTTTGTTATCCTCTTCTGCAGTGAGAACAGACTTCCTGGGAACCACCTGCTCTCTTACCCAGACCTTGAGGGAATCACAGAACTTACAGCTAGTTTTTTATTTTATCCACTTCCCTTTTCCCCAGGGCACGAGTCCACGCAGGGGGTGTCTATATTCCTTTGTTGGGGTTCGTGTCTAGGAGGAATAGGGGGGCCTATCATCAGACATCGTCTCTGCTGGTCTCGAAGGACAAGGTTAGTGGCATTTATATTCTTGGGCTACTGGCAATCACGACAGATTGGCAAGCCCACGTATACAAGCCCGGCCTAGACGATGGACGTCAATGTCGTGTTGCCCTCTGTGGTGGAAAGCTTGGCAGCTTTGCAGCATGAGGTACACACTTCAAGAAACGAGAACCAGATTTTGCATAAAGAAGTGGGCTCCCTGAGGAGAGAGGTAGCGGGATTGACACGTAGGAGTACTGGAGGGATTGCCTATATCAAACCAGCTACTTTGTCCGCCCCTGTTTCAACTAGTCACACTCCCTCCCTAGGGGCAGAAGGGGGTGGGTTTTTTACATCTCCTCCTGTCACAGTCCCTCCCACTGATCCTGTTCACACAGTGCATGTCCTGCAGAACATGGGTATACCGTTGTCACCCCCTGAACGGTTCTTTGGGGACCCCAGGAAATTCGAGACTTTTCTCAACCAGTGTAGACTACATTTTCTATGCAAACCTGGAGTGTTTCAAGATGATCCAGCTAAAACAGCATTTATGATGTCCTATATGGGTGGTAACGCGGCCAGTTGGACCATTCCTTTATTGGAGAGAAACGACCCTGTGTTGCACAGCTTTACTGATTTTTGTTTGGAGTTGCGGAAACTTTTTGATACGAAATCCCACATGATGTCCCTTGACAAGGAACTGTTAACACTACGCCAAGGCTCTCAAGACCTGTTGACCTACATTACGTCTTTCAATAGGCTAGTAGTGGAAACTGATTGGCCTCCTGCGCAAAGAATTACGCTGTTCTACCAAGGATTGAGAGGGGAGCTCAAAGATGTCCTGGCACAAGTGGTACAGCTACCTAATACCTGTGAAGAACTTATAGATCTGACTGTCTAGTTGGACCATAGACTTCTTGATCGGAAAGGGGACAGGAATAGGGGAGATGGACGGTATGCGTATCCCCGTTTCAGAAGTTCTATTCAAGATCGCCCCAAGGCAGCGGAAGGCACAGAACCTATGCAAATAGGGGGTATCCGAGGACCCCTTTCACAAGAGGAGAGAGAAAAGAGACGAAGGCTGAAGCAATGTATGTATTGTGGGAAAGGAGGACACTTTATAAAGGAGTGTCGAGCCAGAAATGCGCTACCCGGACGTCCTTTTGTGCCACGTGTTCAGGCGATTGTTCAGACAGGAGAGCCGGCGGAAAACTAACAAACCCAAATCAGGAAGAGGTCTCTGCTTTGGGTTATTCGCCTTCAATGATCTCACCAGTATTAGCCAATACCTTACATCCTGCTGTTGCACATATGAACCTCAAAGTCACGCTCTGGATAAATTCCCATGTGGCGGTGGATATTGATGCCTTGCTTGATTCCGGGGCCACTGGGAATTATATAGATCAAGAATACGCCCTGAAAACCGGAATTGTTTGTGAGAAGAAGGAAAAACCGGAGCTGGTTAAAGCAGTCGACGGAACTGTTCTGTCTTCAGGTCCTGTGTCTTATCATACGTGCTCTCTGTTGATGCAGACCAGTCAAAATCATCATGAGTACATTCAATTCGATTTGATCGATGCTCCTCAGTTCCGGCTTATCCTAGGCATGCCCTGGTTGACTCTTCGTGATCCCACAGTTAGCTGGGCGGCTCGTACTATCACCTTGTCATCAGACTATTGTAAGGAGCATTGCAATAGGAATCCTTCTGTTCACAACGTCCCTGGAATAACACCTTCAGTATGTCCTGCGATGGAAGTCTCCAAAGAACACTATTGTTGTGCGACCGTTCTTCCTAAGGAGTATAAGGAATATCTTCCTGTGTTTGATCAGCAAAAGGCTACCACCTTGCCTCCGCACCGGGTATATGATTGCTGTATTGCACTGGTACCCGGAGCAGACATCCCATGCAGTCGAGTATACGCTTTGACCGAAAAGGAAACTCAATATCTACAGAATTACATCGAGGAAAACCTAGCATCCGGATTTATTCGACACTCAACATCACCAGCCTCATCCCCTATGTTTTTCATACCGAAAAAAGATTGTGCCTGATTACGACCATGTATCGATTACAGGGCAATAAATCGTGTAACCATCAAGAATCGGTACCCTCTCCCCTTAATACCTGTGTTAATGGACCAATTGAAAGGAGCCCGTTTTTTCACCAAACTCGATCTGCGTGGAGCATACCATCTGGTCCGGGTCCAAAAAGGGGATGAATGGAAAACGGCGTTTTGAACAAAATTTGGGCTGTTTGAATATAGGGTGATGCCTTTTGGGCTGTGTAACACCCCTGCCGCGTTTCAGTTTTTTATGGACAAGGTGTTGAGAGGATGTTTGGAGACCTTTTGTGTCGTGTATATTGACGACATCCTGGTTTATTCTTCTACCCTTTCGGAGCACGTAAACCATGTGAAGATTGTACTTAATAGATTACAGCAGCATTCGCTGTATGCAAAACTTGAAAAATCCTTTTTTCATGCTCAGGAGGTTTCTTTCCTTGGATACGTGATAAATGCACAAGGTTTCCAAATGGATACAAAAAAGGTTGATACCATCACAAAGTGGAACACTCCACGAAATGTCAGATCGGTGCAGAGTTTCCTCGGCTTTGCAAACTACTATAGACGATTCATTAAAGACTTCTCAAACATCATACACCCGATATCTAGCCTTTTGAGAAAAAATACCCCTTTTGTGTGGAGCAAGGAGGCTGATTTGGCATTTCAGTTCCTAAAGAAGCAGTTCACTCAGGCTCCAATCTTGCGGCATGCTGATCCGCAAATGCCATTCATACTTGAAGCAGATGCCTCTCAAAGTGCTGTGGGAGGCGTGTTATCTCAAAGACATCCTGAGACAGGCCGAATACATCCGGTTGCCTTTTTCTCAAAAAAGCTTACGCCTTGTGAGATAAATTATACCATCTCAGACAAAGAACTTTTGGCGTTTAAGAGAGCATGTGAAGAATGGCGCCATTACCTCTTGGGAGCGGTGCATACTGTAGAAATTTACACGGATCACAGAAACTTACTATTTCTGAAAACCGCCAAGGCATTAACACCACGGCAATTACGTTGGACATTGTTCTTCTCTGACTTTGATTTTATCATCAAATACAAACCTGGGTCGCAAAACGGGAAGGCGGATGCCCTTTCCCGCTTTGGAGAAGCAGATGATCAGCGTGAAACTGAAGACCTCGAGCCGCCGTTTATCCTGACGGAAGTACGTGATCCTACTTCAGCAGTAGCCCTCCTAACCTCTCAGGACTTTTTGGAAGAAGTGAAGATTGCTTTAGCGAACATGGACGTACCGGAATGGGTTCAGGAAGACCGGGAACATCGCACGGAGATGGATGATCTGGCCTATCAAGGCACGGCCTTATTTATTCCTACAGATACATTATGGCAGCAAGTGTTAGCATGGACACATGATTCCATGTTAGGAGGTCATCTGGGAACGTATAAAACGATTGCCAGTGTGGAACGTTCCTTCTGGTGGCCTCGATTGCGTGAAGAAGTGAAACAATACATCAAGAATTGTGCGATATGTGCCCAAGGAAAGGCTATCCATGTAAAACCTGTGGGACTGCTCAGATCTTTGCCTATTCCTCCACAACCTTGGCATACGCTGTCTATGGACTTCATTGTCGAGATGCCACCCTGTGAGGAGAAGACAGTAGTCCTTGTTATTGTTGATCATCTAACGAAAATGGGGCATTTCGTACCTTTGACGGGATTGCCCTCGGCAGCGGAGCTGGCAGGAGTGTTTCTTCAACACATTGTACAGGCTCATGGTATTCCGAGTGTATTGATAACAGACAGGGGAACTCAGTTTACATCTCGTTTCTGGAGGGCTCTCTGTAAAACGTTGGATATTGATGCCCGTCTCTCCTCCAGTTACCATCCTCAAACGGATGGTAAAACCGAACGTTTGAACCATACCTTGGAGCAGTATCTCCGATGCTTCACGCTGCAGAACGATGAGAATTGGACTACTTTGCTATGGATGGCGGAGTTCGCCTATAATAACGCTGTGCACACAACTCTAGGGTGTTCTCCTTTTTATTGTCTCCATGGCTACCACCCCAACGCTCTCCCTTTTGAATGGCCTGTTCGTTCTCCTGTACCAAGTATTCATGAACATCATGCACATCTACGAGCGGTGCTTCTCTCTGCAAAGCGCAACTTGGCCGATGCTCAGTCCAATCAGAAACGGTTTGCGGACACGAGGAGAACTCCGGAACCAGACTACATGGTGGGGGATAAGGTGTGGCTCTCCACAAAAAATCTTCATATTAAGGGGGTCACGAAATTGAAACCTAAATATGTGGGGCCCTACAGTATAGTTGAGGTCATCAACCCTGTGGCAATGAAGCTTTCCCTTCCTGGTTCTTGGCAGATCCATCCTGTTTTCCATGTGTCCCTGCTCCAGCCTTGTCCTTCTAGTGTGAGGCTGCCCGAGAAACCTCGTCCTATTGAAGTGGACGGGCAGGAAGAATATGAGGTTCACAGTATCCTTGACTCTCGGGTGGTTAGGGGGAGGGTGCAATATCTGGTGGACTGGAAGGGGTATGGCCCAGAAGAAAGGACTTGGGAACCTGTGAATAATTTACATTGTCTCGACCTGATTGATCGTTTCTATAGCTTGTATCCAGGGAGGAAGGGACGACCGCCGGGTCGTCAGTCCTTGAGAGGGGGTTCTGTAGCGATTCTGGTAACAAGAGGATTAAGGCCATACCATTGCAGTAGTTACCGCTGTTCTCCTATACGACATGTGAAGAGGGTGAACTACCGGATGACTACAACTACCAGCATGCCTAGAGACATGCCACTCGAGGGATCAGGGCGGAACTTACAAAAGCACTTCCTTCAGACAGGGAAGGTGCTTGCCAATCAACCTGTTTTCCTGGGAATGGCGGACGGTGTTCCCCGCCGGATTTCAGCATGAAGATGGAAGTCGTTTTGGCCATTCTTTTCCGAGTTTAACATCACGCCAGGTATTTCAGCGGAAGGAGCGCGGGCTCGCCTCCTTCGCGTTCACTTTGGACCTGGGCTTTAAGAATAAGTACAGGGAAGCCGCGGTGTACGGTGAACGCATTTGTTACGCGTTCACAACGCATTGGCGGAGATAGAAGGGTAAATTCTTTGAGCGCGCCTGATGTTAAGACGCGCTCGAGGGAGTTTCCTTTTAGCAGTAGTGGAGAGGGTGCCTTGTCTACTACGTACTGCTGGTGAATTGTAACCGCAGTCTCTGATTCTTTTGCTCAAACTTATTTTTGGACACTGGATAAATCCGACATATTCTTGCCTCAGTGATTACTCGCACCGACCTTGCAGCTGTGAACTTAGCTTTGTGTTTTCTGTAACAAAGCGAACACTTTTGGATCTAGACATTGCTGGGTGTGCTGAATCTGTGGTGTACTTTGTACCTGAAAATAGACATTTGGAATCAAACATTTATACCCTTGGTGTTCATATTTAATTTGTTTTGGGATACAAGGGATTTGAAATACCCTGCCTGGCTGTGTGACTTTCTGGTAAGGACTGAGAAAACATTGTTTGATTAGTTAAAGGTGATTCTCTATATAACAGGGGTTAAGGATTGTGTTTTGTTATCCTCTTCTGCAGTGAGAACAGACTTCCTGGGAACCACCTGCTCTCTTACCCAGACCTTGAGGGAATCACAGAACTTACAGCTAGTTTTTTATTTTATCTTACTTCCCTTTTCCCCAGGGCACGAGTCCACGCAGGGGGTGTCTATATTCCTTTGTTGGGGTGCGTGTCTAGGAGGAATAGGGGGGCCTATCATCAGACATCGTCTCTGCTGGTCTCGAAGGACAAGGTTAGTGGCATTTATATTCTTGGGCTACTGGCAATCACGACACTCCGCCGGTGTTCCGCCGCCGTCTCACCACATTTCGGGACCTCGTAGGTGGGCCCACCCGACCATGCTCAACGTCGCTGGGGTCCACAGGGCCTCTGCTCTCCTCCCTCCTCCACCCAGCGGGGGAGTGGCATCACCAGCCAGCGGGTCCGCAGCACCCCTCGCTTGGGCCTCGCGTAGGCCACACGTGGGCCTGACCTCACCGGCTCTGCTCCGCTGCAGTCTCTCCTCGTCGCCTCTCCCTCACCCGGGTCTGCTTGCCGAATCCACCTCGCGAGCCACAGCTCCCCCATGGCGAATCAAGCCTTCGGCTACGGGGCTGCCCCATATCCTCCGCGGCCGCGCCGCTGACCTCGCGACCTTGGCCCCGTGAGCCCGATCTCCACCAGGGTCGAGTCAAACCCGGTCCCAAATGCTGTCGGGACCCCTCCGGCCCCCCAACAATAGCCGACAGAAAGCTAAAAGAGACTCTTGGCCAGCACTATACTAGGCCGTTGGCAGGAGCTCAGGAGCAACACGTCCGCTCACGCCGCCATCTTGGCCACGCCCCAGTTGATGGTGTTTTAGAGTGTAGTGGGAAGAGTATAGTGTTGTATATGGTATTAGTAGTAGTAAAGTGTTAAGATTATGATGTGGTGATGCTGAGCAATGCTGAGGTGGTGGTGCTGAGCAATGCTGAGGTGGTGGTGCTGAGTAATGCCGACGTGGTGGTGGTGCTGAGTAATGCTGACATGGTGGTGGTGCAGAGTAATGCTGACATGGTGCTGAGTAATGCGGACGTGGAGGTACTGAGCTGGTTTTTCATGGTGTTGACTTGATGTGCTTTAGAAGTGCGTTGCTGATGCTGAGATTGTGTACGCCTCTAACAATCTGTAAAAAGCCGGATCGCTACCAACTTGCAAGGGTTATTATTTTTAAAAGAGGGAGTAATTTAGGTCGCATTTACAACTGTTCACTTTGCATTACATGAAACAGCTAAGATGGTCTGGGGAGAGGTCACTTTGCACCCGCTCTGTAACTGTGTACCAACAGTTTTTATGTATGCCAGTAAGTAGCTGGGAGCCACCGCTAGGGGAGGAAGTGTAAAGTATTTTGCAGATTGCATCTTATTAAGGCTTCAGAGTGGTTAGATGGGCTGAGGAGCGCTCACCTTGCTTTGGACATATGCATTAGTAAGGAAGCTTGTGGTATGCGCCTCTAACGATCTGTAGGCGAAGGTGAGGGCAGAAAACTTGCAGTACAAAGTCAGCTGGAACCCAGAGACAGCATTGAAATACTGCGTCTTGTCACAGCGGCTCTGTCTCCATTCGGTCCGCCCTCTGAAAACATACAAAGAAAGGTGAACACTCGATAGTAAACTGTGTGTAACATCCCTAAGGGGCTGACTGCCTTATAATACTTCACTGCATCCTTCTACCACACCCCGAGTGGCCCATTAGCAATTTGAAAAGTTTGGTTTACCAACAAAACCGTCCCTAACTGTGGAACTGTTAGTGCATGATGCAGTGTTATAGATTTTAATGAAAAAATAAAAATCTTGATCACACCTAACTGGCAAAAGAGTAAGTTAGGTTGCATTTACAAATGTTTACTTTGCATTAAATGAAACAGGTTAGATGGGCTGGGGAGAGGTCACCTTGCAGCAATGCTGTAACCCTGTAACAACGTTTTTTAGGTCTTCCGTGGGCAGCGCACGCGCTGCTCTGCAAGACATGCTGTGTTTAGGTAGGGCCTTGAAGCTCCGCCCACTACCCGCCCATATTTTTCATTGGCTCGTGTCATTGTCCATTGTAAACTCTGGCTGTTCATTGGCCATTAGGCTTAGTAGTCCCTCCTTAGTACCACCTTGTGTTATTCTGCAACTTCGCATTACAACATTTCCGTTACGTGGGTTGTTATTCGGTAGGCTTTAATTATAGCCTCCGAGCCTTATTGCCTCAAATAGCTTTGTCCTGCTTGCTGTTGCAGACAGGACGCGCTCTCTTCTAACGCTTTATTATTATTTATTTTTTATACGAGGGGCGCTGAACACATTTGCAAAGCAATTGATCCCGCATTTTCGAGAGTTTAGGCTATTGACATTGTAAATAAAAATGTCTTTCATTTATCTGTTTTAAAAACAACAAATAAAGAAAAGGCTTGTCATTTACAATACCAATAGCTCAAACTCTAGTAAATGCCAGACCTATTGCATTGCAAATGCTTGTTGTTGATGCTATGGGTGAGTAGAGGTGGAGCTGCAGGCTGAAAGAGACCCTTTAGGTGAGGCCAAGCATTTGTCTACCTCAATCACACTCCAGTGCAGAGCCCTCACACCTACCTTTCTGTGCCTCTGTTGTGGGTACTCCAGGTTGAAGACAGTCCTGCTGTGAGGGCCATCACTACACAAAAATCCACCTTTCCTTGGCACTGAAATGAGAGAATCGCCTGTCCTTGCAGCTCTTTCCTCTAAATATTCACTCTGTTCCTCCAGTCCGCCGCCAGTGCGTGCTGTAGTCTCCTCAGATGGTGGCTGCGGAGGGGGCAGCCCTTGGAAGTTTGGTGCTCCACTAGTATTGGCCGGCTGAGGATCTGCAAGGTAGAGAGCAAGTGTCTACAGCACGGGTACTCATAGTACGGCCGCGGGCCGCCAGCAGCCCGGCAAGCCTTCCTTGGTGGCCCGCGAAGCATGCAGACATCGTACCAGTTTTTTTTTTTTTAAAGTGTGTCAGCAAACACCACCAGTTGCAGCAGTGCGGACTCCAAGAGACTCTGCTCTATAGGGGCGCGGGCGATTCCAGCGATAGTCAGAGTGAAGAAGCAGGGGTGCTAAGAAGAGGTGAAATACAAAAAAGCCTAATTAACAAGTAAACAGTCTTTTAAAGACCTGTCAAGTACTCGGGTGCGGCTGTGTGTGTGCCCGGAAAGCTGTCTCAGCCGTGCTGACACACACAAGGAGGGGGGCATTGGGGTGGGGGGCGAAGCCCTTTGAACTCAATGGGCGTTGCGCTCCAGTATGTGGCACATATAGTTTATGGTGGTCACATACATAAGCTTGCTTGCCCCTGGCTGACGGCAGGGCTGTCCTTCACAACCTTAAGGGAGAGGTGTGGCGCCGCGGCCAGGGCGACTGACGCTGGAATCTGGGGATCAGGGTTCGATCCCCGGCTCCGGCGGCAGGTTAGCCCAGCACCATGTGACTCTGGGCAATAGCTCGCTTAATCTTCCCGACGGCCCCCAGCGCCTAGAAACCCTTACGGGTGATTGTGCGCTTTACAAATGTGGATTATATTATATTAAGAACTCTTAATAACAGTATCCAAAGCTTCACTTTACACCCAGCGCATGGCTGGAGCCGGCCTTGGGAAGCATCTGACCAGGAACCTCTTTGGCTCTGTGACTCAGGGGCCACCCCAGCGGTTGCGGGGAGGAGTCCTCCCACTTTGCTTCTTTTTCTGCTCTCTTGTAATCCGGGAATTGTTGCACAATTACAGTGACCAGGACTCAGAGACAAACCCTGTGACTGATTGAACTGAGCATGAACCGCAGATCACTCTGCGCAGCTCTTGCTCCCCGAGTAGCATTTGTTTTATCGACACTGAAGGGATGAAAGTCTGAGCCTTACTTGGAATCTATGCACTCTGGATTACACCTGCTCTCTACTGCGGCGGTCCAGCCAGCTCTCGTGCACCCTCTACATTAGGGTGTCATCAATAACGTGCTGCAGATTTTGGGAAGGCTGTGGAAGGTGGTACAATGTGTGCAACAAAGAGCTCTTGCTTTTCGAGATATTTCTAATATAATTATTACACTTCGCCTAGACAGAGATAGGGAGACGGAGAGGGAGAGGGAGGGACACAGAGGGTAACAAAAAGGGAGGGATATAGAGAGAGAGGGAAACAGTGAGAGGGAGACAGAGGGAGGCAGAGGCAGACAGAGGGAGACAGACAAAGGGAGACAGACAGAGGGAGACAGACAAAGGGAGACAGAGGGAGGGAGGGAGGGAGACAGAGGGAGGGAGAAAGACAGAGGAGACAGAAAGAGAGGGAGACAGGGAGAGGGAGACAAAGGGAGGGAAACAGACAGAGGGAGGAGGGCAATAGACAGAGGGAGACAGAGGAAGGGAGACAGACAGAGGGAGATAGAGAGAGAGAGGGAGGGAGACGAGAGAGAGAGGGAGGGAGACGAGAGAGGGAGACAAGAGAGAGAGGGAGACAGAGAGAGAGGGAGGGAGAGAGAGAGGGAGGGAGAGAGACAGACAGAGGGAGGAAGGGAGGGAGACAGAGAGAGGGAGGGGGAGAGAGAGAGGGAGGGAGACAGAGAGAAATAGAGAGAGAGAGAGAGAGAGAGGTGTGTATGCTATGCCGGATCTGGTGTCTCAGTGGACGAAGGCGTCCGCTGCAGGGGCCTGTGTTCAACCTCATGGTCACAGTTTTTTTTTGCTCTAGCCAGTCCCCTCTCTCACTGACCATGCCCCCATCGGTGTAGCTCTCTTTCTCAAACCACACTGTAAATTTGGCCCGAGAGAAAGTTTGTGAGTACCCATGGTCTACAGTGTACTTCCTGGAAGTGCACTGCATATTGTGGGGGCTGTGATGACTATGCTGTGCCAACATAGCTACCAGGACGTGACCAACCTAATAGGGCTGTACATGCGCTGCTTGGTGGAGCAGGTGACCTTTAACACAATCTTCATATACCATTAAAATAAAATAAAATACACAAAAATAGATTTCTAAATAATACATGTACCTAAAATAAGTGTAGTATTATTGTGTGCCCGTCACATTTAAAAGCTGTATATATAGAAACACACGCATCTAGAAGGAAGCGTTTGCTTTTCATCACAAACACAGTAGATTTGCATGGTGTCTAGACAGTCATAAAATCAAGAAAATGTCCCAAGCAGCGGAAAAAGGGAACAGAGAGGCTAAGTCATGGTCAGTGACACACAGACGGCCGAAAAGCATGGATCCAGGGAGACGTTTTTGAACACAGACACGCACACTAGAGCACGTACGCGTGCACACATGAATACAGGCAGAAGTATTTACAAACTGACGAGCACAGCAAATCAAGTACATCCAGGCATATACACAAACTGGGCAGCACACATGGATAGAGACAGACGTACATTTAAAGTCACAACCAAATACATGCATGAATACAAGCCAACAAGCGTTTTATCAGGAAAACACAAAAACAAAGCACACACATACACAAACATGCCCGACACACATGGAAAGGCACACGCAAACACACACACAATGCATGCACAGAAAAATTGTCAAACGCACATGGATTCGGACGTATTTACAGAGAGGTACACATGTGCCATCTACAAATCCACACACTCACAAATGCACACAGATGGATACAGATATATTTACAGACGGGCACACAAACACACACAGACACTTATGTATAAAATGAACGGTACAACACAAGGATAACAACAGAAATTACTTTCAGAGTGGTGCATACAGACACGCCAAGCTGCCGTGTGTTAATCTTATTCTATTAGGGTCTGTTATTACTTCTGTAGTGTCTTATTGTAGTTAGCTCTCCCAACATTTATCTGCTTATTGTAAATCTCTTTTCCTGGTTTTAGAGTAGCACAATAGGGAGGAAAGAAATAGAAAAAAACCATTAAAGAAATAACTAAATACACGGCCCCTTCTGCAATAAGTTAGCCTTTCTAGTATTATGCTGGTCGGAACAAAAATATCTTATGCATGAATGCCCTCTTGCTCACTTTATTTTTCCCGATGCCTTCCTGCCTTTCCGTTTCTTATATCCACCCCCGTACTTTCTCACACACCTGGTGCAGCCACGCTCCTCCTGGAACGTGGCGGGTTCGGGGGCCTCTCGGGATAATCCCACCTTCTCGGGTCTCCAACAAATCGGCTTCGGTAGATGGCGCAGATGGTATGCTGTCTGATGGTTGGTATTAATTGCAGAGATTGAAGTACTCTGGACCCTATGGTCGGGGCGATATGGCAGCATTCTGGTGAAGTAATGAATGGGTGAGTAAACATTTCACAGAGAACAGGCAGGGTTAGGGGAACGATAAGCCACATGCCAGATTCGAAGTCACCCATTTTCCTTAGGCTCACAGGACATTTACCGGGCAATACTCCTATGTGTGCTTGATAAAAGCAACTTTTTTTGTTTTCTTGTAGCATGATTGATTTTAGAGTAGAGTTAGTAACTGAACCAGAAAGGTTCTAGGCAGTCAAGTCAGACCTGTTGGTTTTGCCAATGCTTGTTTACAAAGATTGCACCTATCCATAAAAAGAACAATATTCCACAGTACAGTCAAGTAAGGGAAAGTGCTGAGTGATGCTTAATTAAAACGTGCACTTCCTGCTGAATCGTTCCCTCGCATCGCTACACAGGATAATGTACATAGCTGAAACAGAACGAGAGAGACATAGACAGAGCATTGAGGAGTGTGTGATGGTAGTCGCTCTACGTATTAGGCCTGAACAAACATTTGACATAAGTCAGTGAAAATTGTGTAATTTCAAGTTATGTAAAAGTCACCTCATTTTTAAAAATTACGCTTTTGCTTATGGTTGACACATTGAATGAATGAATAGGTATTTACAAAGCGCAACTGCTGCTTCAGAAGAAGTGTCCAGGCGCTTGCACTGGTCAGGAAAGCCATTACAATATACCAAACAGAAGTGGTTTTAGCTGAGCTTCGAACAGGCTTTCACTGGAGACAGTGTGAAGGGAGGGATTGGAGCGCTGTGGTATTTCATCCTTCATGACATGTTGTTGTTATGATGTTTAGAATCTTACGTATCTCATTGGATGCTCTGTAAAATAATGTAAAGGTGTCAGTTGATGCCTATGCTGGCTTGTAGATGGATGAGATCTTTCTCCTTGAATAAACTTCTTTGAACCAGCCTTCTTCCTGTTTCAACAATCTATCTACCAGGAATGCTTCACGGGTGTAGTCGGCAGGGTGGAGAAGATCCTAACACAAAGGATTGGTGAGAGATGACCATTTTATTTTGGTATTCACAAAAATAACTATTGACTTTTCTCATCAACTGACAAGCCCTCATTCACTTCCAATCCATTGGAATTGGAAGTAATAATCTTTATTTAGTTTTGCGATCTGATACATTTCTATATTTAACTTTAAATACTATTTAAACTCTAAACTGTCCGATGACGTGAAAGATGTGAAAAATCCACCCATAATATGTGAATTTTATTATTTGAGTGGCCAGTCAAATTCAATGTGGGATAGAGCTACAACAAGCTACGTTATACAAGATTATTTGAGAAATCTTGCTCCGTGTTTGTTCATTGACTCCACATTGCCGACAATTTGTGATTTGGGAAAAATGCAGATTTATCATTTATACCTAAGATAGGCCATCTGTGACTTTTATCTGGAACTGTTTGGGCCTTCTGTCGAAAAATTGAAATTCTGGAGGTCTCGGGCTCACAGTGTGGCGTTGTATTGAAGTGGGTCAATACTTCAGCCAGTGCATCATTTGAAATAAACCTGAGTCTTGCTTTGTGTTGGCATTTCAAAAGTAAGCTGCAACACGCGCATTGTTTGAAGAAACGCTTACCTCACTTGGAGCGCTGCTGCCATTCCACGTAAAACCTTCTTGGGGCTCACCTCATTTGGACTGTGGAGTGTTGTCGGCGTTCCTCTTCAAGACGTCTTTCAGAGTTAATTCTGCGTCCTCCGTAACACGCCAGGAGCGTTCTGTCGACAGATACCTCCGTAAGCGAGGAGGCCATTTTGCTCTTCGTTGCTAAGCAACCCTTCTTCTTCAAAGCTGCGACCCGGATTCTCATCTATTAAATTCCATGTTCAGCGATGTAATCTACCAAGCATTGCGTGTCTCCAGTGCAACAGTGACACGCAAACTTAAATTTGAAATTTGACATCTTGGGAAACTTTGCGTGTCTCCTGTACAACAGTGACAGGCACACTCTTAAATTCGACATGTAACTACGTGAAAAGTAATCCTTGCCTCATGAACAACAGTGACACCAACACTCTTACATTTGTTATTTAATATTCAGCGACATACACTTCTTGCGTTATTTTTTTATATATACAACAGTGACACGCACACTTAAATTTGAAATTTATCATCGTGAAAAGCTTTGTGTGTCTCTTCTGCACAACAGTGACGCACACACTTGTACAGCGATGTGCACTCTTTTAATTGTAAACCTGTGTGCACGCATTTACATTTCAGCGGCACACGCTTGAGTTTTGTGACATACTTTTAATATTATACATTTGGTTTGTGATATCTGTAGTGATATTAATATACTATAGAATTGTAGATTATATTTACTATAAAGTGGAAGAAGTGGGATACAAAATCTGTATCAGAAAACTTGATAACCATTACCTTCCTATGATATGTAGTATATTCGAAAGGTATCAGTTTGCTGAATGTATGCAAGCAGAAGAAGAAACAATTGAAGCTAATGTGACTCACTTAAAGAAACTTGCTTCTTTGTGCAGATTTGATGATCTAACCGATGAGAGAATTTGCGATCAATTTATGTTTAGATGCAATCTAGAGAAGGTTAGGGAAGAACTCTGGTTGTGTGATGAACCCAATTTAGATTAGGTCTTAACAGTAGCAAAAAGAATAGAACATTCTCTCAAATGTGTGGCTGTTATAAAAAAGGACTATAAAAGAGTTGAAAGTATAGGTTATTAAAGTCAAAAATTAGAAGTCCTTTGCTAAAGCTAAGAAGGAGGTTATACAATCGTGGTCTGAGAGAAAATGTTATAGATGTGGCAAGACAAATCATCTAGCAAATGAGAAAAAGTGCCCTGTACTTAATCAAACTTGTACGAAGTGTAAAAAAAAAAGGGCATATCTCACTTCCTTGTGCAAAAGCAAGCCAAAAACTAAAGTTAAGAAAGTGGAAATTTATGATGATGATGATAAAGTTGTATCTAGCTCTGAAGATTTTGAATGTGGACAGATAGTTGTCCAAGTTGAAAGCAAACAAACTTGCAAAGTGAGTCCCTTCAATGAAATCTTGATTGAAGGTGAAACTACTAGAGTTCTTTTTGACTCTGGAGCAAAAATTACCTTAGTCTCTAATTAATTTCATGTTAACAATTTTAAAGAGAAAATTGCATTGTTAAAGTCTGACATAATTCCTCTGACATATGGTGGTGAGCCTATCAAATTACATGGTTATTTTGTAGGTCTCATTGAATATAAAAATAGGTTTATTTCTGGAAAAATCTATGTGTCCAAGAGAGGTGATAGTATAATTAGTTGGTTACATCAAGGTGACTTAGGAGTTTATCTTGATCCTAATGCTGATCCACCCATTCAACTTAGAGAAGAAATTTGCTCTGTGAAAAGCAATAGTGATTATGAATTTGTACATATAATGAAGACAGAATTCCCTAATGTTTTTAAAGAGGAATTGGGGTGCTTCAAAGGATACTGTCGTAAGATCAAATTAAAAAAAGATGCCACTCCTGTAAGAAATGTACCTATTTCTGTCAGGGAAGGTATGAAAAACAAGATCTTGAAACTGAGAGAAGTTGGGATTATTGAGGAAGTTGAAGGAACAGAATGGTTGGCTCTGGTTGTGACAACACGCAAACCCAATGGGGATCTTCGTATCTGTATTGATTTGAGACAACTTAACAAAAATCTAGTGGTTGATTGGTATCCTTTACCGAATATTACAGAACATTTGGTTCTTCTTGGTGGGGCAAAAGTTTTCAGCACAATTGATTTAACATCTGCTTATCACCGGAATGAGTTGGATGCGTCTTCCAGAGATTACATTTCCTTTATTACACCCCTTGGTACATTTAGATTTATACGTATGCGTTTTCGGCTAGTATCTGCTTCATCAGTGTTTCAGCGGGTTATGGAGAGTGTACGCAAAGGTCTTCCTGGTATGTGTGTATATCGGTTGATATCTTAATATTTGCAAAGGATGTTTGTGAGCATGATACAAGACTTAAATCAATATTAAAGAATTTGAGTGATCATAATCTTATCATTAAAGCTGAGAAGTGTAGATTTATATCAAATTCCATTAATTATCTGGGACACAATATAACCAGCGATGGAACTAAACCTAAAGCTGATCTAATCAATACCATTAGTAACTTGTGTCCTCCATCTAATAAGACTGAGTTCATAAAATTCTAGGGCATGATTGAATATTATGCAAAGTTTGTGAAAGGTTTTGCTGCTTCTACTGTTAATATGAGAAGTTTGCTACGCAAAGGTGTAGATTTTGAATGGTCGGCTGAGGAATATGTTAACATTAAAGGAAAACATAATCAAGCACCATCTCTTAGAACCTTCGATCCCACTATTAAACCCATTCTAATAACTGATGGAAGAGAAAAGGGATTAGGTGCGGTTTTACAACAACGTGGTCCTTCAGGTATTCAAACTGTGATGTTTTTGTCAAGGAGTTTGAGAGATCCAGAAACTCGCTACTCCGTGGTAGAAAGAGAATCTCTTGCAGTGAATTGGGCTATCAAAAACATTTTAAAAATTATTTTGGGGAGTTGATTTTGAGGTGCATTCTGACCTTAAGCTTAGTGGAAATATTCAATAAAAAAAAGGATTAGACTCAATTTCGAATAGGAATATAGGTCTGCAAGAGTATAGCTTTGTGCTTAAGTATATATATATCAGGGATTGACAATGGGGTTGCTGATGTGTTATCTCGACTAGTTTGTTTGGTTTCTTCACAAGAAGATAAATTGGATGATGATGAAGAATGGGTCTGTGGTGGATCATGATGTTATTTCTGAGGAAAAGTGGAGTGAGGAAATAGTCTGTGATCTGATCTTATGTTTAGGAATGTCTCTTGTTCAAACGAGGTGGAACAGTAACAAAGATGGTTCTGATTCTACTAAACCATTTTGGTTAGTGCATAATGAGTTGTCAGTGGACAAGGGACTATTATTTCATGCTACTAAGTTGATTCCACCATGCAGTCTTAGGAAAGAACTCATTGACTTGGTTCATAAATCTCATTCTGGTATTTCTAAGTGTAAAGAGCGATTACGCATGTCGTATTGGTGGACTGGTATGGACAAAATGGTTGAACGCATCTTAACCCCTTCACTGCGGCGGCTATTCCGCCGCAGTGCTAAGGGGGCGGGGCGGAAGAGCGGTGGGCGCATGCTGGTGACGGAACCGCTCCGTCACCAGCGTCGGTTGCGCTGTGCTTATGACGGAGCGGTTCCGTCATGGCCCGCCCCGCTCAATAGAACGCTCAGCGCAGGCGCGGAATCCGCGCCGAGCGGGCCATGACGGAACCGCTCCGTCATCAGCACAGCGCGGCCGCGGCTGATGACGGAGCGGTTCCGTCATCAGCAGGGGAGGGGTTAGGAGACTGTATTCCTTGCATGTTGAGTGACAAATCTAAATGTACACATGTGCAACCAATGATGTTAAGAAAGTGTCCTAATAAACCTTGGCAGGACATTGCTTCAGATATTCACAGTTAAGGGTCACAATCATATATATTAAGTATAATTGACATGTATTCAAGATGGCCAATAATTTTCTTTTTATCGACAGTGGCACACATAATGTGATTCAGTGTTTGGAAAATTTGTTTGCTTAATAAGGTTTTCCAGAAACTTTATTGACCGACAATGGGGAGCAATTAATATCCAAGGAAATGGAAGATTTTCTTTTATCTAAGGGTATTCTACATAAGACCTGTTCCTTGTATCGTACCGAGGCCAGTGGCATGATTGAGAGATGTAATAGAGTTATTGAGGAAACTATTGTTTTAGCTAAAGCTCAATCTTTAGACTGGAAAAAAGAAATTGTAAAAAAGGTGGAGGAGTATAGATTGTCTCCGCATGCAACTACAGGTAAAACACCTTTTCTTCTGTTCAGAGGGAGAATGCCCAATACTATGGTGGAGCCTCCTTAGGTCAATAGGTGTGAATTATCTAAAGGTAAAGAGAGTGAATGTGATGGTTTAATAATACAAAAGAAAGATGAAGATAAAGCCAAGTGTAGAAAGAAATATTTTGATTTGAAGAAAACTGTTAAGAAAACAATTGTAAAAGTTGGTGATTGGGTGATGATAAAACGTCCTGGTTTATTAGGAAGTTCTTCGTCTAAGTTCATGAAATCTATAAAAGTTATTAATGTGTTTAATAATGCGATACAAACACAAGATCATCGTATTTGGAACTGGTGGCAGTCAAGGGAAATTTTGACTCTGAAGTTCATGATAATCCTTCCAACAAAAATGTTGGAGATAACATTATTCAGAATGCTCGGCGTTCATCTAGGGCTATTAGACGACCTGCTCGCTATGATGATTTTGTATAATTTCTCTTAGGTTATTAATTTATTATATTTTTGTTGTGTTGTGTTTTTATTTCATAAGGAAGGGGGATGTGTGGTATTATATCCTTCATGACATGTTGTTGTTATGATGCTTAGAATCTTATGTATGTCATTGGATGCTCTGCAAAAGAATGTAAAGATGTCAGTTGATGCCTATGCTGACTTGTAGATGGATGGGATATTTCTCCTTGAATAAACTTCTTTGAACCAGCCTTCCTGTTTCATCAATCTATCTACCAGGAATGCTTCAAGCGCATACCAGAAGCGGGGGACAGAAATGAGAAAGATCTGGCTCTGCGGAATCAGGAAATGCACAGAAGTTGGAGGTCAGAGGAGTAGCATTTAAGCTGGTCGTGGATGTATCGTGGGCCTTTCTAGTGGAGAGCTCCATGAGTTATCATAGGTGTAACATTCTATTCTGGAGTTGATTTGGAGCCAGGGTAGATCTTTAGTCCTAGCCTGATGGACTGCTACTTGGGAATGTTAATATGAGCGTAGCTGCGGCATTTTGTACCCGTTGCAGATGAGACAGCAGATACTGGGGAGCACCAAGGTAGGGTACGTTGGCGTAATCTAGCCTTGAGGTGATTAGTGCGATTCCTTCCAAGTGTCAAGGGGCAGGCACTTAAGGAGTTTTCTAAAGCATGTAGGCAGACTAAAACAGGTGCCTGCAATGGCCTTCGTGTGGGGTTCCAAGGAGATGGCAGTATCCACCACTACCCCCAGGTTGCTAGCAGCTGTGAAGGGGGAGGGGGCAGGTGCTAATTCAGCCTAGCAGAGGAGCAATGCGTCAAGTGGGAAGGATGCACCAAACATCATAATCTCAGTTTTATCGGAGTCGAGCAATGGACACAAGACTGCCCTAGAAGTTACCAGTTATATTGTCATTAAGCTGGTGGTAGGAAAGCATAAGTTGTGTATCGTCCGCCTAGGAGACTATGTTCAAACCCCAGCTTTAAGCAATTGTGGCGAAAATAGCCAGATAGATATTAAAGAGTGGAGCTTAGTGATGAACCCTGATAGACCTCACAACTTATGGTCTTGTTTTGGGAAGTGAAAGGCATGCTGTCTGTCTGTCTGTCTGTTAGGATGGATCGGATCCATTTTAGGCGAGACCCGTGAGGCTGGCCTGCTCCAGCCTTTGTAAAAGGATCTTGTGCGACACAATGTCGAAGGCAACAGAGAGATCTGATAGAATGAGCACTGCCTTCTATCCTGCGTCGAGTTTAGCTCTAAAGTATTCAGTGACTACGAAAAGGGTCAATTCCATACAGAAGCAGGCACGGAAGCCTGACTGGGTGGGATGTAGCATTTTGTTCTGTTCCACATACATGGTGATCTGACAGTTCACAAGGGTTTCTAGCATTTTGCCGAGACGTGGAAGGAGAGAGATGGGCCGTAAATTACTCAAGGTGCAGTAGCTTTTTTGAGCAGAGGAATTACTAAAGCATTTTTCAAGCTAAAAGGCACCTCACCACTTTCTAAAGACAGGTTGAGGAGGGCATTGATTTGAGTGTTGATAGCTGGTAGCCCCTTGGTGAGCAAAAAGGGGGGACCGGAATCGAAGGGTGTGAGAAGTTGGCCTGGTATATGATGTTTCCAATTCTGGAACCACCTTGTATCAGTCCAAACAATCCCTTATGGTGTCTGGTTGAAGTCAACCTTATTAGACAAGCTATCCTAGGGGTAGCATGGACTAAGCAGCCTAAAAGCTTAACTTAAGAGGTCGTGTTAAGCGAGCTGTTTTACCACATACAATCCTGTAATATCAAATGAAAGGACACCACACAAGTATATATTATAAAAATATATGTATTTATTACTAAAAACAATCCCCAGTATTCTTTATGAATAAAGGGGCACACGCGTTAAATCAAAAGCACAGTATAACATACAAAGTTGCACAAATAGAATTTAAGGACACTTCCGCTGAACCTAGAAGGTTAAAACTTTAGACACAGACCCTAGAGTTGTGTACCAGTGTGGGAACACTGGCGTTGCAATGTTACCTCACCCACAGGAAGTGGGTGCACAGGGTCGAAGTTGAATCGGGTTTCGTCACGCAGGTCCTTGGTGCTTGGAGCTGAAAGGGCTGCAGGCGAGGTGAAGGAGAAGTGTCCGGTGGAGTCCAAAGATGGACTCAAGTCGAAAAGTACCTGAAAGCAGAGGGGACAGAGTCTGGGTCACTCAGTAGTGACCAGGGTGGAACCAGGCAATGTCGGGCGCAATCAGGTGGTTGTCGAGGAGCTTCTCTCCACTGTCACGTGGGCTCTGGGGCATCTACGACGTCCAGGAGCGGGTCACGATCTGTCCCACGCAGGCTCTCGCTGTCGGCTTCAAGATTGGAGCAAACAACACTTGGCAAAAGCAATCCATGAGGAAGATTGCTTCTCACTCGGTCCAGGAGGGTCAGAGTGGGTGCTCCTTTTCAGGGGAGCGGGTGCAAATCTGGAGCAACCAGAATCACAAGTCGTATTTCAAAATTCGTCGGCACAGGGGCCACAGAGACCGGCGGTGATAGGTGCTATATAAATAATCCTAACATAACATAACATAACAAGCCAGCTGGCAAGTGACCGGGCCAACGCGTTGAGCCAAAAGAAGCAGAAGGGCCCCACGCAGCACTCGTCGAGTGTAGAGGGGTGAACTTCGGTGCAAGAGTGGCTCAGGGTTGGGGCTTCTCAAACCCCGTTGTACAGCTTCGAGGGTCACTCGTGGGCTGAACGGTCAGCGTCTCGTGGTCTTTTCAAGATGGCATGCCCCACGCTTCCGGTCGCCTCCACGGGTCTCAGCTCTGCAGGGACTGTGGATCGGGCTGTTGGAAGGCAGGCAAGCTTGATTTCGTCGATCTCTGTCGCTCGAGTTCCGGCGGGAACTGCAACAAAGCAGACATCGATGGCTGGATGGTGCCTGTTTGCACAGGGTGGTCACTCCTTGACCACAAGGGAGATTCTTGAGTCTTATACGTCGAGTAGGATGTCGAAGGGTCCAGAGTTCGTTTCTTAAGTTTCATCAGGATAATCTGAAGTGCATTGGCACTGCTCCCACTCTTATTCGAATCTAGGGGGCTGGATTACCTGCTAGGTCCCCTCCTATGGGTGGGACCCAGGAAGTGGGTGGATACACCCTCTTCCTTTGATCCTGGCCGCGCTGGGAAGGGGGTTGGAGTGCCCCAGAACCGGTTTGGCCGGATTATGCAAGGGGCAGCCTTGTGCGCCCCCAGCACTGTCTGGTTTCTTTCAAACCTCCCTGCTACAATCCACTATCTCCTGTCTGGGGGGGTGTGACACCTCCCTGCGACAGGAAACCCTTTGTCCAGGCCCCCTTGGCTGAGTTTCGGTCAGCTGCAGGAGGTCAGACCTGTGTCTGTGGCAGAAGCATCCATTTTGTGGATCTGAGGCTCTTTTAAACTTAACAGCATTTCAGTAAAGTAACATGTCTTCTCCCTCTAGAGGGGTGGAATGCTATCCCCGTCGCCAGGACTGGCGACGGGATAGTATTTCAAATTGTATGACACCTTACACGACATGTTTTGTCAAAGCCAAACCAAAGTTGCTATATAACCGCGAGGATTATAATGCACTTAATAGTATATGGTATGGCATTATCCTGAAACAGCTTAGGGAGTTGTTCCCGACAGCTGCAGACAGGCTCAGCTCATGCTAGAGCTCCATCTCACATTAAACCACGCACTCTGCCTCCAGGATTGATAAGGCCTTCCATAGGAGTGGCTCACAGGTTTATATGTGTCCAGATATAGGTTTAGATATAGGTATACTATATCTAAGCAAGGGGTGATTACACCACCTTACCCCAGCTGAGTGATCAGCCAGTTGTGTCAATTTAAGAATCAGCCAGCAGTGGCAAAAGATATGCTGCAGCCCCTGGTAGGCCTTGGTGGCACCTATGCCCTGGGCACCTATAGTGCAGTATACAGGGGCTGACAAGGAGTCCATTTCCAATTGTGGTATGTACCTAGGGTACATGGAATCCATTTTACAGAGAGAGCAGATGGCCTTGGGCCCTGATTGGCAGGGAACCAGGTCAACTAAGTCGAAAACCAGCTAAACACAAGGCAAAAAAATCTGGGGTAACCATAGTCAGGTAGCCACCTTCCTACAAAGGGCGAGCCAGGTTTGATTTTCTGGATTATTTTTTTTGAGGCAGCTAGTGAAACAGGTTCCAGAAGTATTGAAACAAATACAGAATGAGTATGAGGCTGTACTTGCCCTGGATTTGGGAAATGAAACTGATGGGTAATTTTGCCCAAGTCTCTGCAATCATGCTGAGCAATATAAAGGGGGAGGCAGCAGCAGTGGCTATATACAGCCGCCTAAGGGAAATAGCACCTAGAATTAGGGAGCGAGAATTGCCAAAAATTATCGAAGAAACCTATGCTGAATTAGGTAGAGATCATTTGGAAGCCACAAATGGCAGGTAGTCTCGACACAAACAACTCAAAACAAGCACCCACTTCTTCTAAAACTAAATGGGAAAATAAAAATTCTAAAAATAATAATTCAGAAATGAATTTACACTCAAGGGGTGGGCCTCCCAAACAGCAGCCCTCTGAAAAGAGGTACAACCTTAGGAATCGTGATAACATTTGAAAACCTGATAGGTACCAGGACACTGATACACGTTCCTTTAGTTTCTTTCAGGGTTCATTAAAACACTCTGAGAGGGACGGGCAATCAGAACAAAAGACTGAAGATCGACCAACGACTAAATGCGAAACACATCGCACTTCAGATTACATTATCAAACAGGAAGAGCAACCTAAAGCAAAACCTCAATTCAAAAAGAAGAAAGTAGCTGGCTTAAAAGTCAGACATGCCTAGGTTACTCAGGACTCAGCTTCTGAATGCAGAATGGGCTCTGACGATGCTAGAAAGCACGGCAGAAGTAACAATAGCTCGCCAGAAAATGAAGAATTTTCTGTTGACAGCAATACTAAATGAACATATCACTGTGAAAACACCCGATACTAGAGTTAGTGTCCTGCATAGATTGTATGAAATTACACTTCAAATAGAGACAAACATCTCATATGAATATGATATACTGCTAGAGGAAAAGGATTGGCCACCTCAGTTTGTGATGGATTGCCTAAAGTGCGAAAGTGTCATTTTGCCTGCTTTCTCCGACCTCATTCTAGAATCTTTAAAACACTCATTTGTGCAGGAGTGAGCGCAAGCGCAAGCTCTGGCATTATAGAGCAACCATGTGGGGAGGGACGTAGAGTCTACCCACCACGATATCCTTTTAAAATCTAATCCAAATCCACAGAGACAGTACCCTATAAAAAACAATGCAAAAAGACAGGCCAAAGAAATTCTAGCCCAACTCGAACATCTAGGTGTAATTGAGACTTTCACCTCCCTGATGAATAATCCTTTTCTAGTAATGAAACCTGACAACACATATCGTCTAGTTTTAGATTACCAATATTTAAACACATGCACGCAAACATTTGCAGTTTAAAAAGTACACAGTGCGACATTAATTATTAATATTGTGCAGAAGAAATACAACACAACATTAGATATCTCAAATGGATTCTTCTGCCAAACCATAGATCCAGAAAGCAGATATCTGACAGCATTTCCCGCGCTCGGTACTCAGCGATATTTTTGTTGTTTGCCTCAAGGGTGTAAGAACAGCTGAGGGCTATTCTCAGCAAGAGTGTCAGGAATATTACAAACATGCGATGAAAGGCTGTGTCCTACGTAGATGACATCTATATGACGGACGAAGAATTACTTGAACACTTGAGCAGGGTGAACAACATAATTGTGGGATTTGCCAATTTGGGCTACACATTTATTTTTAAGAACTCTAAAATTGCCCATCTCAATGTCCTGTTTTTGGGATATGAACTCTCAAGTGAAGGCAAGAGCCTGTCAGCTAACTTTTTTAGAAAAGTGCACGCTGCTCCAACCTCCAAAGACTATCAAAGGTTTGCAATCCATTTTAGGATTTCTGAATTTTGGCAGAACATACATTCTAGATTATGGAGAAAGAGTAAAACCTTTCTACGACTTGATCAGACCTGATTTCATACCACATCAGTGGACACAACAACACACAGATACTCTCTGTTCAGTTCAGGCTGACATGATAGCATCTAAACACTTGAACACACGAGTAAATTCTACAAACTTTATAATTCGGGTATACTTACCTCACTTTCAGTGCAGGTGAGACATTTTCAAATTGCATATAAATCACGTTTATACACAAATGCTGAAATGAGATTTGCGGCAATAGGAAAAACACTAGCACAGGGGAAACGCATTATAGTTGTAACCCTGATACCAACTTTAGAAGCTGTTACAAAAACAAGCATTCCAAATGTGAAAGCTCTACATCCACAATGGAAAACATTAGCTCATTCTCTCACTGCAACAGATGCAGATTACAGATACAATTCTACATTAAATACGCAAGGGTTCCTGTAGTACAGACAAGAATACCCTCTCCCGAATGAGATCTTGCCTCTAGAAAAAAAGAATACATCATTTACACTGACGGATCTGCTCAGCCTGCCATAGGAAGTAAACAGCAATATAGCACTGCATGTGCTATAATGAAGGGTCGCTTGCAGGATTGTAATTTCCATCTCAGCAATACGACTACACAATCTCTAGGAGATTGTACAGAGCAGTTGGCAGAGCTGAAAGCCCTGATATTGGCACTACAGTTCAGAGATCGAGAATTCCCCACGTTGATAGTGTGTAATTCGTTTTACTGTGTTCAGATCTACAATGCATATCTTCATTACTGAGGCCAGAATGGATTTAGAGATTCCAAGGGTTGCACAATTAAACATAAATTGTTATGGGAACAAGTGGCAAAGCTGAAAGCATGCCTGAAGGGAATTCACTGTCTGATGAAGCCACCAGGGCGACAGTGCGAACTGCTGCCATTGCTGCAATCACTCGAGGATAGACGGAAACATACTGATAACTGTCAACGCCTCAAAGAACAGCTCTGCCATTCCAAAGGGGTTTCCACTCAAATATTCCTATAAATTAGATGCGCAAAACACACCGTATGCTCAAATTCCAGGAGTGGAGGATAGAGTCATACCAAACACTGATCGCAGATTAGGTTTAATTCTAGCTGCACACGAGGGTCTTGGCTCTGCACACGCAGAAGTCACCGCTATAGTTTTATTACTGAAGCGGTGATTCTGGCGGCCAAGTTTGTCTGAACAAACAAAGGCTTATGGCTTAAAGCACGGCATCTGTCAGCAGAGGAAAGGTTCCACCGTAGCACAGCCACCACAAACACTGTTACTCATTTTAAACAGACCTCTTGCATGTGTCTATATGGATCACTCCAGCCCCTTAAATTCAGACAGGACTTACAAGTATATCTTGGTGGCAGTCGATCCATGCTTTAGATTTCTAAGGGTTTGGCTTCAGCGCCCGGCTGACGCTCTAACTGTTATAGAGGAATTGCAAATCTTTATTGGGACACATCCAATTGGAACGTTAGATTCCGACCGTGGCCCAGCGTTTAGCTCTCGGGCTTACAAGGAAGCCATGGAAAGTATGGGTGTGGCCTTGCGGTATTTCTCCCCCTACCATCCCGAGGGAAATTCGGTGGTGGAGAGGAAAAACCGGAACCCAAAGCAATCCTTAACAGCAAGGGTATTAGGTACGGGCGGTAGTTGGGTCAATCACCTTTACGGGGTCCAGAGGGCACTGAATAATATGGCAAGAAACTCCTTCGTTGGACGTATCCCCTTTGAGATCCTGTTTGAGACAAGAATGTGGGTACCTGGCCTCAATTGTGCCAGCACAGTGGTGGATTTAGGCTGTTTTACAGGAACGAAATGAATTTGGGGCATTACAAAGCAACGTCCAAGTAAAACGCACCGCCACTGGGGAAGTAAAACCAGTTCAGGCAAGACCTGACTGGTCAGAGAAAAGATCGTGGACAAGAAGGAGTTTGGCCCATCCTACAGAACACCTCTACCTGTCCTGGCAGTTCAAAGAACAAGAACAGTACTTTTTCCGCCTCTAGCCGGCCGAAAAAAGGCAAAAGATTTGTCTCCATTGTCTGATCAAACCACACTATGTGGCCGATTCTTAATAGCAGGCCACATGGAGTCCTGAGTAACCACAGACCTCCTCTAGCTACTATACAGGAAGTTCAGATGGAAAGACCAATAATGTTTGAAGACTCCTCTGCGCAAGATGCCGGAGTAGCCAATAACGGAGTACAAATTATACCTTTTGATTCGGCCTAACAATTAACTTTACATCAACGTGTCTTCAGAAGAAGAAACTGCCAGTTCTACACACACTGCTGAGCTCCCAAAGAGAGATCGAACTGCGTCTGTCTACTTCATCAACATTAATGACTTTTCTTCAGATTCAAGTGAACCAGAGCAAACGCAATCCATTTCCAAGAAAGAAACAATCGACAATTCTATCTCTGACTGAAAAATACTTACTTTGTGTCCCCTTGGCTGCATCTTTGGCTTGCATTAGGGATCATGTTCCTGTTAATTTGTATTGGTATAGTAATTGTCTTTTTCCTACTACTCAATGGACATTACCTCCCACAACGCTCTGCAGTCCAACCTGTGAACTTGGTCTTGAAACCACATACGTCATCACACCGTGAACAGAGAGACTTATCCCCAATGAACATTTCAGCAGTTTCAATACAGGATGGTATAGTTTGGGATAGGGCTTCATATGATGAATTTGGTCTCACCGAACATGTGAAAATTCCACACATGTGAAAAACTTCTATGAATGATTTCATTACCCCAAGTACACTCTCTGATGATTGGGACATTGCGACTGTAAATACTATACTCTCAGATTTGGAACAATCTGCTGCATTTTCCTACAGGGAATAGTATGAAGATGCACCTGAGTACAGTAGCATGTTTTGTTACCAGCATTATGGTCATCACTTTTCGCACTGATCTAGTGTTCTACGCATTGTAAAAACGTACCAATGTGAACAGTGCCCGAAACCACCTAAAGGTATTTCTGCCACATTTGCACAGAAATTTGCATACTTTACAGGGTTCAATACATCAGCCCCAATGTCATGCTACTATAAGCTAGTACAGTCAAAGGCTCGCACAGTAAGGAAGGCACCACTGTTGCCTTCATTGGATGTTTCAATTGAATGGTTTGATTCGCTGAGTAGACTGAAAGATATGTGTTTCAACAAAATGTGACCTTAACGTCAGCCCGAGCGTCTTTTGATCTTCAGCAGAGATACAGGCCCTGGTCTGTACAAACTTCCCTATCCATTTCGGAGAAATGGTTCATCGTATCTTTAACATGTCTGATACTAGTGGGATCGTACACTTATTTAAGCGACTTGAATCAGGTCTCTTAACCACCTTTCAGACCATATTCGGAGTAAATCCAGCCTTCATACACTCCTTTTTTGGAAGCTTTTTGGATGGCTTCCTTTGGTCATGCTATTGGTAGCGGGCATCCTGATTTCCCTCATGAAATGGAAAGAACACTGCTGGAACGACGTTGTGGTGAGCGCATGGTGTTCTACCTGACTACGCCTTGGCTCAGAGAGCTGAGCGAGCATTGGTTCCTGTTTTTCAGACCAGTCTTGCTAGATTGGGTCCTGCCTGTGTTCCGTATCCTCTTCTGCGGATTCGGCTGTGTGTTGGACCTGTGTCTGACACTTCCATCGGTTGCGCCGCTGGAAATAGAAGTGCTAGCGGTGCCTTTGCGGCCCACACGTGCAGTTGTCCACAACGTATTCCCTTGTTGATTACAGCATTTCTAGAGCCTCAAAGGGATGCTATAGCTCCTGTTGGAAGGGATATCGGCACTGCCTCAGAAGTACAGGCATCAACATCAGGCGTGCAAGCATCTAACTCTTCCCCGGCAGCTGCCGTGGGAATCAGAGACGACCATCTTTGCTCATTGGATATGATACTTGAAGTTCTTGAGGGACTGCCATCGGAGGATACGATGTTCAGCGATGTTGAGGCTTCAGCACAGGATTCCTAAAAATAAGGCCTCTCCTTTGCTGGGAACTGTTTGGCTACTTTTTTTATTAAATGGATCTTTCTTTTTTATAATTTTTCAATAAATGTGCAGTTTACAGTATCTGTTTTTTGGATCAATAGTGTCAATACTGTTCATATTGTAACTTTACAGAGATAGAACACGCATTATCAGCTGACACTTCAGGCTGTTATATCAGTTACAGACTGCTTGTGTCCATTACGGTTCTAGTATCATTGCACACTGAGACAACGTATGCATTACTTATATAAAAACATAACATGAAACGTTGAAACCCAGCACCTAGAGCCTTTACAATAGAGTAATACTTTTCTCCGTGCGCCACCCTTCCAACTTCCCACCTCCGCCCAAATGCTCTGCCCAGCATATCTTTTTATCCGTACAGTGTGTTCACCGAGTCCACATTCCGTTCAATGTACAACAGCTGCAGTTCAGATGGTGCACCCTTTTGGCACGTGGGGGCTTAGTATATACTTGGGAAGGAAGACCGAGAGTACCTTCATGGGCCTATGAAGAGCGGGGAGAATGCAGTGCCTAACTCTGACGTACGCTGCCCGTATTATGCGTCACATCGTTTGGCTACTTTTTAAACATTTACTAAAATTGAAGGTCAAAACGGACTTTTTAAAAAAAAAATTCTCTGCTCTAACTGAGGGTCATGGCTTTTAAGGTGTTCAGTGCAATAATCACAATATATACCAGTTCTGAGAACCTTTTGAACACTTTTTTAAGGGAAAAATGACTCTCTTATTAAGGACATTTTTCAGGCTTTTGAGTACTTTTTAGTATATTTTATTGTAAATGATTTTAGGCCTTTTTTATAGTGTTAGCTTGCTGACCATTTGATGAGGAGTGGGTGTAATGTCTTTTAGCATGGTCTCATCAACGTACACTCCATTTACATACATCATCCCATCCACACGACTATAACAATTCTAAATAGGAGACCATTTACCGAACAGCTTGCTCTTGTCTCTTCGACACTAGGTCTCAATTTTCCATCTGAATCCCTGTACCTGACGTACATAAACATGCCCCCAGGCATGGCAGATTTATTCTGTATAAGGGTCACCACTTTTTTCATCTTTGGCCTACAGCCAGATGTGCATGATCGCAATTGTTTAGAAAAGCATCTGCGATTGTTTTCAAAACATTTATGATTGTTTTCAAAACATCCATGTTTGTTTTAAAAACATACTGATTCTGGGAAAAAACCTGGAGTGACCACTTTAGTATAAAAGACCCTCATTCCCCCCTACAAAGTAGAGGAGAATTCCTTCCAAGCTAGGACTGGGATCCTGCATGCCGAATCTCGGACAAGCAGTGGTCTGACATTCCTTGCAGCTTGTCATCCTCGACCCAGCAATGGGGTCCTTCGTTCTTAACCATACGGTGAGGGGGCTGTTTTTCCCTAGGGATTTCTTTGCTGCCCATACATACACCTACACTTCCAGGTTAGGCTAGGTACATTTTAGCAAATTACTTGGGGCGCGCATTTTAGGAATATGCAAGTGCTATTGTTTCATCTGAACTGTTTCTGTTTATTTTATTAGCACTATGGTAGAAATGTAGCAACTATTCACTATATTTCTGCTAGCAATCTCTTTTGTATGCTTCTTTCTCCTGATTGTTGCAGCGATATGTTCTTCATCAGGCTGTCGCTGGACCAATTCATTCTTATTGAAATGTCCCAATTGCCATCCTTTGTGCTCTCTGAGAGAAAGCAAGCACGAGTGTCTGAGAAAACATACTGTACTGTTTTCCACAATCACTGAGGAATCAGGGTTGTCATGTTCAGTGGTTGCCAGAGACTACTAACACCACTGTAGAATACAGGGGGGTGGTAGTGGCACTGTAGCTAGCTGGTCTAACAGCTGACATATCCTGTGGGGGTGTCCGGAAGCGGTCGGGACACCAAGCCCTCAGTTTAGGTCATCCAAAACTTGCAGGTCATGCGCTGGTGCCCTTTAAACTGATTAGGCATGTTGCTAATGTTTCAATGGCACTTACCAAGTGGGAACATTTGGCAAAATACGTGAGCGACATTAAGCAAGCATCTTCGGTGCGTCCCCAATGTCAGTGGGCACAGCATGGAGTGTCAGCCTGCAGAATCACCCTATTGCTAATTGAATAAGCCATTAACATGTGTAACAGAATGACCAAATTTAGTGGAATAAAGAAATAGGAACTAATAAAGCATTCTGTGAATACGAACAGCACTTACTACCTACCATACCACCTCCAAGGTAAATAAGCAGAGTGGATTACAGAATTGATAGCTAGGATTCTGCAGAAAGCTGTGGGAGCCCCGGCATAGAGCATAACAGCGCCAGTGATTGCCCCCACAATCTGGGCAGCGATGTAGAAGATCGCCTGCAGTAATGAGATGTGAGACCCCACCAAGAAGGCCACTGTCACAGCTGAGTTGATGTGTGCGCCGCTGATGTTCCCAACCAACTGAACAATGGTCCCAATGGACAGACCGAAGGCCAGTGAAATCTGAAAGATAGTCTGGAGCGCTGACGACCATTTCAGAGCAGAACCCAGCCTGAAAAAAAAACAATATCACAAAGACCAGCGAGCAAACTTCCTGTTTTATGGTGAAGACTAGAGCAGAGTAATTCAAACAGCGGTTTCCTCTTTCTCTCACTGTCTGATACTGTTGCTGCATACTTAACAAGCACTGGGAGGAGGGAGGGTTGGGGGAAATGAGGTTGGGGGAGCTACACACGGCATACATTGAAATACCTGTATTTTCCGGCGCGCTCTGGGTCAGCCTGTGCCCAACCACATTACCATGGGAAGCAGCTCTTTGTTTAACCGACACGCCTTCACTTACTTTTGCTTTCTCTCATAGAGACACGAGGGCAGAAAGTGACGGGCGGGGGAAAGGGTGAAACTAATGGGGCAGGAGCTTAAAAAAAGAATGGAGGTGTGCGCAGAGCAACGAGGCTGGACAGGAACTAGCGGTTATGGGGCCAGAAACCAACAGTGACTCAAAACACGAGTCCTGGTGTTTCGGCCACATAAATAAAGAGAGGAGAGCTGGGACTGTCCCATTATAGCAGAGATGGTAGGAGCTAGACTCACTTTGTCATTGGTGGCAGACATGCGGGAGGGTGGCACCGATCTGACACCTATGATCATGATCACACACCGGCACTGCTGGTTGTGGGTAGGGGGAATGACACAGTTGTGTGTCACTGTACTTATAGACTCAAGTTGTTCATTTCGGTTGAATTTTTTTTCTTAACATAAACCAGAAACTTACAATGTACGCCTGGCCAAAATTTAGTTTTGATGCCTGCACAGTATATATGTCAAATGCCATGATTATATAGGCGGGAAGAGGTCAACTGCCTTCGGTAATCCTGGCTTCATATTGAAACTATAATTTGCTGAATTCTACGTATCAGGTATGCACCTATTGTAATCAGAAGGGGATATGTCATTTACTGTATTGTCATATGAGCTGTTACTGTAAGAGATAACTACCAAAATGCAATAAAGAGATTTAAACAAAAATAAAATATGGAGAGGAGAGCTTTCGGAGTAAAGCATGCGTCCTGCCGCAGCAGCTGCCACTGTGCGTGTCATTGCTCGCTCCCACGGCAATACTCCATGGGAGTGAACTATTGAAAAAAGGTGGGACATACATCCACCATGAACGATTTGCAGGCTACGATTTTTAAATGACACACAGAAAAGCCAATCCAGAAGCATGGGAGGAGTCAAACCCACAAGTACATAAAAGAGATCGCCTGACAGGGCAAGTGCTGTAGGCTCGGCCTAAAAAGCAGTACCCATCTGGACAAGAGTTTTTTTTCCTTTTGTTTAGTGTGGGTCTGCCACCGTAAAGTTTCTGTTGCGACCATCAATGAATTGACATGAGCACAGCTCCCTCGTCCTGAAAAAACAAACAAAAAGGTCTCAAAAGGTGTCAGCAAGACCAGGCAGTGACCCCCCAGCCAACAGGTCATGGAGGAGGCTAAAGGAATCCGAGGTGATGCAATGCAGTGTGCGTTGGTCAACCATCGAAGTTTGGCTGACTGCAGTAGGTTATTATTGGTTTGTATCAACAGTAATATCTTTAGAATACAAAACAGTGTGGCTGTACAATTTACAGGCTGTGTTTTTAAAGATCTATGGAGTAAATAAGCTTACATAGGAGCTGGATTGGATTTTGTGGTCTGGAGCTGTCAGGCAGAACCCATATGCTCATATTGTAATAATAAACAAAATTAGTTTGAGACAGGCTTTGCTCATAAAATCCACAAGTTCTGAAAAAAAATATGAAAGACCCAATTCCCAGTTCACCTCAGACCTCTTCCACCCGCATTGATCTTTAAGTAAACTCTGCCTTATTTCCTGATCTACACTTAACAGCCATTTCAATTGCTTTGAATGTTGTAAGCTACGTAAGTAAAATAAAACACGTTGAAAACATTAGAATAATACGTATTTGCGTCATCATTTTGATCCATAGAGTTTCACCTGCTAGTCAATACTAGAAACTACTTGAAAATATAAGAATGATTCACAAATAGCGTACCAGCAGATGCGCCCCCTTGCGATGTATTTTGCTTTGGTCTTTGGGACTGGAGTTCATCTAAAAAAGCCTTTAATAAAAAGGACCAGAGAAAAAAACAAAACATTAAAGCAATAAATCAATAACGACTGACGAGAAATAAAAACATCAAGCATCTGAAATTGAGTAGACTGATTTTAATGCCCATGATAAAAAGTACATTTTCCACATTGGTCCATTCTTTATTACGATTTTATGAATACATACAAGAAAGAAGAAAGGCACATGAAAGATTAAGAAATGATGTTTCGTGATACTCAGAAATGCCCGATTAGCTACTTTGTAACCATGTTCATGGTTACTTTGCAACATCGTTCTAGATAACTTAGAGACATATTCAAAGATAAACAAATCCCACAAAAGCATTTTACAGGTTTTTCTACTTTCATTCATCATAGCAAGCTCGCTGAAAATTCTTGAGTAGTCTTTCTGTATGCTTACCTTCAGTCACCACATACTGTTGTATCAGTTAGAATTTGCAAAACTACTTATGACCAGATAGATGTACGTGCAGACTGACCGCTTCAGTCCTCACTTCAGTCCCAACACTGTGCCACATGTACAAAGCAAAGCCTTCATGTGATCGCAAATAGGCCAATTCTCAGAATTGGCCCAATTGCAAACGCAAAAAGGCATTTTCAGATGTATAAAGGGCTAATTGTGATTTGGTACCCTGTAACTGAATCGCGATTTGGGTTTGCAAATCGGTATTTCAACTCTGGGCCTCCCCCTCACGTAGCAAAATCTCCCTAGTACTATCCCAAACTGGATTTTGGCTACTTCACAAGACATATTGGACCCCGGCACAATTAGCCGCACTAGGCCTCAGGGAAAACGACATTTGCTGGAACTGCGACAGCGACAAGGGGTACCTAGCCCACATCATCTTCTACTGTCCCAAAGTTAAAATCTTCTGGGGAAAAAATCTTTGTTTTCATAAAAAAAAGTGTTGGGATGCACACTGAAACCAGAGTTTGCTACCTTTACCACCGCATTTATGACCACAGCACTTGACTCACAACATAACAGAGATCTGCTAGACCTCCTTTTAACCTCAGCAGTGAAATCGGTCTTGGCAATTTGGAAGGACACAGCAAAGACATCTTTCAAGGGCTGGCTCAATTGGTGATACACCTCAGGGGCGCCGACAGCAATGCACTGCAAAACTCACCCTGGAGGCCAGTACTTGGGGGATGTGGAAATGCCTGGACGAGTATCTGGACCCCTATGAACTCCCATGAGATCACATGAGGGGGGTTGACTGTCCGCAAAACAATACGATACAAGTACAGAACAGGACCAGAATTAGCCGAAAGTAGACTTCTTGTGGCAATCTTTTCTCCCTCCATTCTCTATTGTCTCCTTCTCTTTTAGTTGTCCTTAACCTTCTAACAAGTCATTGGAAAGGGGTACAGCCTAGCATGTATATCACCTAACTGTAAAAATGACATAATCAGCCAAAGCTTGGCTTGTACCCTGTAACAGTAAAGCAAATATATCTGTATGAAAAACTCAATAAAATACTTTGAAATCCGGAAGGTGCATGTTTAAGGTGTCCATATCAAATACTGATTCCCACTGGTATGTAGGAATGCTTTGCGACCGAAATGCGGTTGAAAAACATGAGCCGTTTACTAACAACTCAAAGTTGGTGGTAAGTCATTCGCAAATGGGAATGGGACCCGTTCCCGGTTGAGAATGAAGAAAAAAAATTAGGACCAGGCTGTGGTCCCACGGACCACTGTTTCCTTTTTTCCTTTTTGAATCCATCCCGTTTTCTTTTAAGGAAAATGGGCTGCATTAAAAAACCTTGCTTTATTTAAAAGCTATCACAGACATGGTGGTCTGCGGACCCCAGCAGGCCATCATCCCTGTGATTTTGCAATTGCCAATGGGTCGCAAACTGAGACCTACCTCATTAATACTCATGAGGTAGGTATATTTGAGACCCAATGGGAATTGCAGAAAGTGTAAAACACACTTTTGTACATTAGTGTTTGCAATTACCAAACAGAGAAAAATGTGATACATTGTAATTATCACCACCATGCTTCATGCATGGGGCCCTTGGTCTTTTAAAGTTCAGTAAAGACTTAAAAACCTGGCTTTCCCCCCTCCTCTTTCACGATATAGGCAATTAGGCATGGATATCTCTTAATGTTATCACTGGTATTTTACTAGTGCCGTGACACCTACTGGTTCACATCAGCACTGTAAAAACACATTTCGACTATAAAAATAACCAAAACAGAGAGATCACAGATACTAACACAGCAGTGCATCACATTTTGAAACCAGTCTGCAATTTCCAGATGCGATCTCTGTACTAACAGGTCACAATGAAAAGATATTCATTCACAGTGGGTCGCTGAACGACCTGCCTAATTAATATTTAATTAGGCTGGTCACTATTTCTGATGCTCTGCGATTTGCTAGCACAGTAGGAACGATGATCAGCAAAGGATTGCAGCCTCCATACCCGAGTCTGGATTTCCAAATGGGAAACATTTTTTATGTCTTATCTACCAGACATCAAGCTATCTGGTTGGAAAATACCTATTTTGGGTTTTTCAAAACCTTAAAGTAGGCCCTATGCTTACCACTAGTTGGCTTTAGTGTCCCTTTCATTTTCCCGCTTCTCAATCAATTGCTTTCCTTATCCATTGTGTCCCATTTTGTGTAGTCCCTCCCCAGGATCCTACACTCCTTGCTATTCTGTGTCTTGGCTGACTTGTATCCTTCCACAGCTCATGTTGAGGGAACTTCCTTTCTTTTTAGGTCTCGGCAACGAGAACTATTGTCACCGAGTAAGCGCGCAAGGGAGTACAGAGCGGTGCACGAGCCGACCAGGGTCTGTGGACGCGCACACACAAAGGCAGGCAGGCACACACCAGACACACACAGACAGACACACGCACGCACACACACACACACACACACCCTCCCTCTCTGCCCTCTCCCTCTCTGCCGCCCCCCCCCCCACCCCCACTCACCGGGCTCTTTCCCTCTGCAGCGGGTCAGTCACGGCAGCAGGCAGACTCGGTGTCTTCTCCGGCGATCTTCAGCTGATGTGCACGCTCACGCTGCGTCTCGTGCGCGCCCACCACGCTGTTTCGCGCCCGTTGATCCTCAGCTTGTGATTACTACTCCTTCTAACCCGGATTCTAAATTACTATTTCTTGGTTCTCTAACTCCACTCTGTTGATTCGTAACAAACTGATATTCAGCTCATTTCACAGTCTCGCTTTTGCTTCTCATAAATACAATAAGATTATTTTAAGCAATCTCTACCCTTCTTTTGGTTCTGTGCCTATTATGCTTCGGACTATAGAGTTTTAGAAAGTGTGGTGGAAGATTCCATGATATCAGTGGTGTGCACAGTGCAGAGTGAGTGTGCAGAGTGCAGAGTAGTGAGTGCAGAGTAGTGAGTGCAGAGTAGTGAGTGCAGAGTAGTGAGTGCAGAGTAGTGAGTGCAGAGTAGTGAGTAGTGAGTGCAGAGTAGTGAGTAGTGAGTGCAGAGTAGTGAGTGCAGAGTAGTGAGTGCAGAGTAGTGAGTAGTGAGTGCAGAGTAGTGAGTGCAGAGTAGTGAGTGCAGAGTAGTGAGTGCAGAGTGCAGAGTAGTGAGTGCAGAGTAGTGAGTAGTGAGTGCAGAGTAGTGAGTGCAGAGTAGTGAGTAGTGAGTGCAGAGTAGTGAGTAGTGAGTGAGTGCAGAGTAGTGAGTGCAAAGTAGTGAGTAGTGAGTGCAGAGTGCAGAGTAGTGAGTGCAGAGTGCAGAGTAGTGAGTGCAGAGTAGTGAGTGCAGAGTGCAGAGTAGTGAGTGCAGAGTAGTGAGTAGTGAGTGCAGAGTAGTGAGTGCAGATTAGTGAGTAGTGAGTGCAGAGTAGTGAATGCAGAGTAGTGAGTGCAGAGTAGTGAGTGCAGAGTAGTGAGTAGTGAGTGCAGAGTAGTGAGTGCAGAGTAGTGAGTGCAGAGTAGTGAGTGCAGAGTAGTGAGTACAGAGTAGTGAGTACAGAGTAGTGAGTGCAGAGTGCAGAGTAGTGAGTGCAGAGTAGTGAGTGCAGAGTAGTGAGTGCAGAGTAGTGAGTGCAGAGTAGTGAGTAGTGAGTGCAGAGTAGTGAGTGCAGAGTGCAGAGTAGTGAGTGCAGAGTGCAGAGTAGTGAGTGCGGAGTAGTGAGTGCGGAGTAGTGAGTGCAGAGTAGTGAGTGCAGAGTAGTGAGTGCAGAGTAGTGAGTGCAGAGTAGTGAGTAGTGAGTGCAGAGTAGTGAGTAGTGAGTGCAGAGTAGTGAGTAGTGAGTGCAGAGTAGTGAGTAGTGAGTGCAGAGTGCAGAGTAGTGAGTGCAGAGTAGTGAGTGCAGAGTAGAGTGCAGAGTAGTGAGTGCAGAGTGCAGAGTAGTGAGTGCAGAGTAGTGAGTGCAGAGTAGTGAGTAGTGAGTGCAGAGTAGTGAGTGCAGAGTAGTGAGTGCAGAGTAGTGAGTGCAGAGTGCAGAGTAGTGAGTGCAGAGTAGTGAGTGCAGAGTAGTGAGTGCAGAGTGCAGAGTAGTGAGTGCAGAGTGCAGAGTAGTGAGTGCAGAGTAGTGAGTAGTGAGTGCAGAGTAGTGAGTGCAGAGTAGTGATTGCAGAGTAGTGAGTAGTGAGTGCAGAGTAGTGAGTCCAGAGTAGTGAGTGCAGAGTGCAGAGTAGTGAGTGCAGAGTGCAGAGTAGTGAGTGCAGAGTGCAGAGTAGTGAGTGCAGAGTAGTGAGTGCAGAGTAGTGAGTGCAGAGTGCAGAGTAGTGAGTGCAGAGTAGTGAGTGCAGAGTAGTGAGTGCAGAGTGCAGAGTAGTGAGTGCAGAGTGCAGTGGAGTGCAGAGTAGTGAGTGCAGAGTAGTGAGTGCAGAGTAGTGAGTGCAGAGTAGTGAGTGCAGAGTAGTGAGTGCAGAGTAGGTATGTGCAGTGCAGTGCAGGTATGTGCAGTGCAGTGCAGTGCAGTGGAGTGCAGGCGAGTGCAGGCGAGTGCAGTGGAGTGCAGGTGAGTGCAGTGGAGTGCAGGTGAGTGCAGTGGAGTGCAGGTGAGTGCAGTGCAGGTGAGTGCAGTGCAGGTGAGTGCAGTGCAGTGCAGGTGAGTGCAGTGCAGGTGAGTGCAGTGCAGTGCAGGTGAGTGCAGTGCAGTGCAGGTGAGTGCAGTGCAGTGCAGTGCAGGTGAGTGCAGTGCAGTGCAGGTGAGTGCAGTGCAGTGCAGGTGAGTGCAGTGCAGGTGAGTGCAGTGCAGTGCAGGTGAGTGCAGTGCAGTGCAGTGCAGGTGAGTGCAGTGCAGGTGAGTGCAGTGCAGTGCAGGTGAGTGCAGTGCAGGTGAGTGCAGTGCAGTGCAGTGCAGGTGAGTGCAGTGCAGGTGACTGCAGTGCAGTGCAGGCGAGTGCAGTGCGTGCAGTGCAGGCGAGTGCAGTGCAGTGCAGGTGAGTGCAGTGCAGGTGAGTGCAGTGCAGTGCAGGTGAGTGCAGTGGAGTGCAGGCGAGTGCAGTGCAGGTGAGTGCAGTGCAGGTGAGTGCAGTGCAGGTGAGTGCAGTGCAGGTGAGTGCAGTGCAGGTGAGTGCAGTGCAGTGCAGGTGAGTGCAGTGCAGTGGAGTGGAGTGCAGGCGAGTGCAGTGCAGGTGAGTGCAGTGCAGTGGAGTGCAGGTGAGTGCAGTGGGGTGCAGGTGAGTGCAGTGGAGTGCAGGTGAGTGCAGTGCAGGTGAGTGCAGTGTAGGTGAGTGCAGTGCAGGTGAGTGCAGTGCAGGGCAGGTGAGTGCAGTGCAGTGCAGGCGAGTGCAGTGCAGGTGAGTGCAGGTGAGTGCAGTGGAGTGCAGGTGAGTACAGTGCAGGTGAGTGCAGTGCAGGTGAGTGCAGTGCAGGGTAGGTGAGTGCAGTGCAGGTGAGTGCAGTGCAGTGCATGTGAGTGCAGTGCAGGTGAGTGCAGTGCAGTGCAGGTGAGTGCAGTGCAGTGCAGGTGAGTGCAGTGCAGGTGAGTGCAGTGCAGGTGTGTGCAGTGCAGTGCAGGTGAGTGTAGTGCAGTGCAGGTGAGTGTAGTGCAGTGCAGGTGAGTGCAGTGCAGGTGAGTGCAGGTGAGTGCAGTGCAGTGCAGGTCAGTGCAGTGCAGGTCAGTGCAGTGCAGGTGAGTGCAGTGCAGTGCAGGTGAGTGCAGTGCAGGCGAGTGCAGTGCAGGTGAGTGCAGTGCAGTGAAGGTGAGTGCAGTGCAGTGCAGGTGAGTGCAGTGCAGGCGAGTGCAGTGCAGGCGAGTGCAGTGCAGGCGAGTGCAGTGCGTGCAGTGCAGGTGAGTGCAGTGCAGTGCAGGTGAGTGCAGTGCAGTGCAGGTGAGTGCAGTGCAGTGCAGGTGAGTGCAGTGCAGTGCAGGTGAGTGCAGTGCAGGTGAGTGCAGTGCAGGTGAGTGCAGTGCAGGTGAGTGCAGGTGAGTGCAGTGCAGGTGAGTGCAGTGCAGGTGAGTGCAGTGCAGGTGAGTGCAGTGCAGGTGAGTGCAGGTGAGTGCAGTGCAGGTGAGTGCAGTGCAGTGCAGGTGAGTGCAGTGCAGGTGAGTGCAGTGCAGGTGAGTGCAGTGCAGTGCAGGTGAGTGCAGTGCAGGTGAGTGCAGTGCAGTGCAGGTGAGTTGAGTGCAGTGCAGGTGAGTGCAGTGCAGTGCAGGTGAGTGCAGTTGAGTGCAGTGCAGGTGAGTGCAGTTGAGTGCAGTGCAGGTGAGTGCAGTGCAGTGCTGGTGAGTGCAGTTGAGTGCAGTGCAGGTGAGTGCAGTTGAGTGCAGAGTGGTGTGTATTGACAATGTAAATGACAATGCCATTTATTTATGATTTAAAGAAAAAAAAATTCATGAGCAATGCCAATAGCTCTACCTTTAATGATGCCGAGACCATTGCATTGTAAATGCTTGTTTTGTATAAGCACTCCATGAGAGTGCATGTGTTTCTCAGCTCTCCCCCTAGGGTGCTTCTTCCCGAACCAAATATCCATCCTCCCTCACTCCATCTCTTGATTCATCTCAGAATGGAAGGTAAATAAAAAACAAAAGCACCTGCATAATTTTGCATATGTGTGCGCATGCGCAATCGAGCGTGTGCGCGCATAACTCATCAAGCATGCGTAGGCCCAAAAAATTGCACAGAAGAGCCAAGAGACTATGACAAAGTCAATGTTTGTTTTTAAAGTAGCTTGTATCTTTCAAATGGTTCTTTAAAAAAGGTTTTCAGATTCGGAAAACCGAGGGATAAGGAAGTGGACCATTAAACCAAAAACTGCTACCCAACCATGCTGTGAGGCCACTCAGCACACTTCTCAAAAAGGGTACCTGTCCCACGGAGACAGCTGCCCATTATTTATTTGTTTTAAGATATTCTTTGTTAACCCTTTCCCTGATAGGCCTTACCCCCCGTGCTAATCCTTTTTTTGTCTATTTGGGGTAGTTCGTGTTTGGGCCCCTAAACTTTTTGTCCACATAAGGTATCCACGTCAGATTTGCACAATTTTTTTCAAATACGCTCAGCATTCAAAAGGTACCCGTGTTTGTAGATTCCTCTAGAGGGGACCCAGAAATTATCCAAAATACAGCTATATTCACTTTTTGGGGAAAAAGTACTACAGAAGAAAGAGTCTGTTTTTTTCCTTGCAAATGGCTTCAACAAATTGGTTTGTGTTGCTGAAATCACCTTCTTCTCAGCTTACAGGGACAGGCTGGGTTTTGTCAGAAAAACATTTTCCACACAGTTTTAACATTTTACTCGGACATAGACTATTTTTAAATTTTTTGTGCTTTCAACCTTCTTCCAGTTAGTGGTAGAAATGGGCGTGAAACCAACAATGGATCCCAGAAAGCTAGACATTTCTGAATACTAGACAAAATTCTGAACTCAGCAAGGGGTCATTTGTGTAGATCCTTCAAGATTTTTTTAGCAACTAACAGTTGCAAATAAAAAATATTGAAATTGAGTACTAAAAAACAGCCATTTGCGCCGTTTTTATTTGTAACGTCTTTTTAAGTATGACAGATTTTTTAAACCAATATACCGTTACATCCGCTGGACCATTAGGTTGTAGGGATATATAGGACTTGTAGGTTCACCAAGAACCCAAGGAACCCAGAGGCAATAATTCAGACGCATCTTGCAATGGTTTTTCATTGTGTAACAGGTATATCAAGTCATTTGGTAAAAATATAAGAGTGAAAAATAGGTACCAAGGAAACCAAAATATTTCCGAAATGGTAACAAAATATAGAGTTTATAGGCAGTGGCTTTTCGTACATTTCCAAAAATGTGGCTACCAATACAAGCATGTGAAATAGAGGTCATTTTTCAAAATGACTTCTGTTTTAACAAATTGTCTTACATTTGGAAGGCAGAAATGCAAAGAAAGTTAATTTGTAATAACACCTGTTCTACTATTCTGTGTTCCTCTAAGTCTCCTGATAAAAATGCTACCACACTTTTGCGGGTAGGACTAGTGTCCGTGACAGGCAATGGACAAAAACGCAAAGTGGACACATCACATGCTTTCAGTAAAAACGGACCCTTTTTTTGCCATGTGCCTAACTGTGGCTTTGGAACCCAACATTCCACCCAGCCGGCATTTCCCAAAGTCTCCAGATAAAAATGGTTCCTCAATTGTGTGGGTAGGCCTAGTGCCCGCAACAGGAAACAAGCCAAACCCCATCGTGGACACACAACATTTTTACAGTGAAAACTGACCCCTTTTTGCAAAGTGTCTAGCTGTAGATTTTGAACTCTAGCTCTGCCGCAACCTAGGAAACCTATACATTTTGGAAAACTAGACACCCAGGAGAATCCAGGATAGGATGACTAGTTTGACTCTCACCAAGTTCTGTTACTCAGAATCCCTTGCAACCTCAAACTTTGTAAAAATAACCACATTTGCCTCATATTCCTGTGATTGAAAGTTCTGGACTCTGCATGTGTTCTGGAGACATCAAAATTACCTACCACAAAACAACCTGGTTTTGCAAAGGGGCACACCTAGGTTTTTGGCCCCGCGCTCGGTGGCCATATAGGGAAACCTACGAAACCCAGAAATTTTTGAAAAAATAGACACTCAGGGAGTCCAGGGAGGTATGGCTTGCGTGGACCCCCAAAGGTTTCCTACCCAGAATCCCCATCAAACCTCAAATTTAGCTGCAAAAAAATCCCATTAATCTAAAATTTCTGTGTGGGAAAGTTGTGGGATCACTGGGCTGACACATTTCCTACCACCCAGCGTTCCCCCAGGTGTCCTGACAAAAATGGTACCTCAATTGTGTGGGTGGGCCAAGTACCTGTGACAGGCAAGGACCCAAAATGTATTGTGTAGACATCAAAATTACCAATTACAAAACGACCTGGTTTTGCAAGGCGGCACCTGAGTTTTTGCCCCTGGGGTCGGCGGCCATCTAGGGACACCTACCAAACCCATATATTTCTGAAAAGCAGACACCTGGGGGAGTCCAGGGAGGTGTGGCTTGCGTGGATTCCCCCAACGTTTTCCTACCCAGAATCCCCTGCAAACCGCAAATGTATCTGATAAATATCACATTTTCCTCACATTTCTGTGTGGGATCACTGTGCTGGCACAAATATCCAACCACACAGCGTCATTCTCCTCAGTCACCTGAGTAAAATGATACCTCACTTGTGTGGTTGGTTCTAGGGCTTGTGATTGGGAAGGGCCAAAAACATAGGGATTAAGGGAACTTTAAGAGCTATATTAAGAAAAAGAATACGTTTTTAGGCGATTCTGTATTGGACACCCACACAAGTGAGGTATCATTTTTATTGGGAGACCAAGGGGCATACTTTGTGGTAGGATATTTGGGCTGGCATGGTGATCCCACACAGAAATGTGAGGAAAATGTGATTTTTTTCAGCTACACTTGATGTTTGCAGGGGATTCTGGGTAGGAAAACTTTGGGGGATTCACGCATGTTTTCGGAAATGACTGGGTTAGGTAGGTTTCCCTAGATGGCCGCTGAGCCTGGGGTTCAAAACGCAGGTTCTACTCTTTGCAAAACCAGGCAGTTTTGTGATAGATAATTTTGATGTCTCCACAACAGGTTTTGGCCCTTCCCTGCCGCGAGACTTGGCCCACCTGCACTACTGAGGTACCATTTTTATCAGGCGATCTGGGGGAACGCTAGGTGGTGGGAAATTAGTGTTAGTGTTGGCCCGATGATCCCACAACTTTCCCATACAGAAATGTGAGAAAAATCTGAAAAACTCGTCTCAACCGCAATCTAGGCAAGGTTCGTGTTCGACGGGCCGCGGGCTGAAGTTGCTGTAACCGCGAGTGCAGACAGCGTCGAACACGAACCTTGCCTTGATTGCGGTTGAGACGAGTTTTTTGAACTTCACGGAGTGATCTCGTGGACACTGAATTGTTGGGAAAGACAATTCGTTTTCTTTAGAGCGAACTAGCCATAATTATATCGACCTCAGCTACAGGGACCTTAGCCCTATCTCTACGATTGGAACTTCGTCCAATTTTTCAAAATAAGACAGAACCTGGATGGATCCTCTAATTGGGTACAGAACCTATACAAGAGGCTGTTGAATTGATTAATACAACACATCATCTGCACCACAAGGGGTCATCTATTGATGTAGGGTTGCTCCTATAAGTCCTGATGAAGACTCGCACGGCCCAGGTTTAATTCGCCGGGAGGCCACTAGACGAGTCGAAACGTCGACGCCTAATTTATATTGACCTGGACCTTCATACACTTCTTTGTGCAATTTAAAAAACTACCAATATTGGTTTATTGATTGTTTTCAAAAATGACTTAACTTTTGGAAGGCCGGGCTCTGGTTTAGGGATGACAACAGTACCCTTATACTCAACTATCGGAATTTTTTTTATGTCACTAATCTGTGCAATTTCTTTTCTTCTTGCTCACTGAACTTTATCACCCCTTCTATTCTATTTTTTGCACGCTCCAATTGGGGCAACCTACATGACCTTGATGTAAATATTTGATAATTGTGTACATCGTTGATGAGTGGTTAAAATAAATATATCACCACTCACTATTTGTTTTTCTTGCTGTTGTGATTTCCTAATAACATGGGACTTGAGTATAGGATGATACTCTAACACAAAAGGTAATATTGCTGACTGATTGTAGCATTGCGAATAACAGTCTTTGGACCATTGTTTGTTAATACTCTCAAATGTAGCCGGCACGCCATCCGCATATAAACTGATGGAATGATAGTCCCCTCCGAACTGCACCCTGAAAATGTCCGGGTAATCCCAGATAATCCCAGATCCTCTGGCCCATTAGCTCCGTGTAGAGGGGGTAGAAGTATACCCATTGAGGTAGACCGCAGCCGTTGAGGCATGATAGCAGTTAAGAATTCGGGTCCTGCATTTATCTCGAGATCCAAAATGTTTGAGAACCTTTTCAAAGTGTGGCCACTGGGCCTGGTCGAATGCCTTCTCTGTGTCCACTGCTAGCAGCATGTAATCTTCCTGCACCCTTCCAGCCTTGTCAATGATGTGGAGAATTCGCTTAGTGTTATCACTAGTTTGTCTGCAGGGAATAAAGCCTGCTTGGTCCGGGTCTACTTGGAAGGGTAAGAATACATTAAGCCTTTGAGCGATAATGCTCATGAATAATTTTAGATATATGTTTAACAACGAAATGGGTCTGTAGGAGCTACACCTGATTTTTATCTTTGCCCAGCTTGGGCAGTACTATTAAAGAGGCTGCAAGCATCGAGGCTGGGATCGCCCAGGGCTCCGAGAAAGAGTTAAGGAGCCTTGTCAGGAGAGGTGCAAGACCTGGGTAGAAAGTCTTGTAAAAGGCTGCTGAGTAGCCGGCCGCGCCTGGTGATTTAGCGAGTTTGAGACGTGCAATGTCTGATATGACCTCCTGTATGCGGAAATCCCCGTCGAGGGATTCCGCCTGGTCGGGAGTAAGCGAAGCCATTCGTGCCTCATGGAGGGAGTGGGCACTGGCCTCAGGGTCCAAAGATTGGCAGGAATAGAGGTGTGCATAGAAATCTCTGAAAGTATTCGATATGTCTGAGCCCTCAGAAGCCAGTTCCCCCTGTGTCATGTAGATTGATTGAATGCCCTGATCCTGTCTTGTTATCCGCAAGGTGTTGGGGAGGCGGCAACCACATTTGTCCCCCTCCATATAGTAAGAGTGATGCAAGCGCAGCGCAGCATGTTCTGCCCTATCCATATCTACCGCCGCCAGCTGAGCGCAAACTTTGCTAAGCAGACGCCACACTCTGGGAGCTCCCGTACATTGGTGGATGTATTCGAGCTCTTTGGTTTGCTTAATGAGGTCCTCCCTTTTCTCCCTATGGGGTTTGTTGCCTGCTGATGCAATTGCAATAAACTCTCCCCTCGAGACTGCTTTGAGTGTTTCCCATTAGACTGCTGGTGAAATCTCTGGAGTGTTGTTGTGTGTGAGGAAATCCTTAAGTGATTGCTGGATTTGATTTATAACCCCCTGATGGTGCAGCAATGTGTCGCGCAGTCCCCAATGTGGGGTGGGGTGGGGGGGTCACCAGGGGAAAGGACAGTGTAAGCTCAACCGTACCGTGATCTGGCCGTGCCGCTGTATGGAGTTCAATGTCATTTATGAGTGGCTACTTCTCCCGTTTGCCCCGAAAGTAATCCAGCCATCGAATGTTTTATGTGCGTTGGAGTAAAAGTAGTATTCCTTAGCCTGCGGGTGCGTCAACCTCCACAAGTCCACCACTCCCATTTCATGCAGTTTCTCCTGGCCCTTGCCTGACAGAGCCCCCACCTGCCCCTGCCTCTGGGTTGATCTGTCCAGCAAGTTGTCAAAAACTAAATGTATGTCCCCACCCAGAAAAAACAATTGTTCCTCTGTGCTCAGCGTCCTCTCCAAGGCATCATGCAAGAACTCCGCCTGGCGCTCATTAGGTGAATAAATGGAGCCAACCACTAGTGTGATGGAAAAGCGGTATATGGGGAGTCTGCCCCTGATCTCATCTGTTTTCTGAACCACTTTACCCTGAAAAAATTTAGCCACCAGAATGGCCACTCCAGCCAATTTAGAAGGGGCAGAAGAGAAAAACTGCAGTGGAAAAGCCCTAGACCTCAATCTATGACAATCCCTGGACAAAAGATGAGTCCTCTGTCAAAGGTATATGTCTGCATGTGTGGATTCAAGATAGTTAAGTAACGCCTTGCGTTTGATCGGGTTGTTAAGACCAGGCGCATTAAATGTAAGGAGGCTAAGTGGGTTACCAGCCATTAGTCACTTGGAGTATGTTATGTAATGTTGTTATTTGCTTTTATAAGGCGCACAGCTACACAAGGGTTTACCGGCGCCGCCTGAATATACACAAAAAGGGGTGGATAGGACCTATTGATTGAATATCCAGGTTTTTAAAGTATCGTCAGCCTCTGTTTGCATCTGCTCCATTCCCCCTCTGGGGCTGCTACCAGTGCTAATAAGCCTTTTATGGTTAGAGAAAGTGAGCTACCGCCAGGTCCGTATGTGGGTGATTGTGTAACCCCAAACAAAACCCAACCAAAACAAATAACAACCATAATATAAGTCCATAAACATTGTCTTACGATTAGTCCTGCAGATACCAGAGACTGCGTGGTGAGTCCAGTGGGGTTTTCGATGTGGCCAGTGTACCTGACCGTTCAGCCCGCAGTCCTGCCCCGATTTGATGCTCAGTGCTTATAAGTGGCCAAATTGTCGATCCCCTTAACCTTTCACTATGGCCGAGGGAACTGCTTCTAACACTGCCTCATGGCCCTTGGTGATCTCCTGTGGGTCCGGTTTGTTCACTATGCGACGTCTATTTACTTTCTGCCATCCCGGGTTACGCTCTCTTTGGATAGGAGGAGGGGATCCTCCCGTCCGTTGCTCCGCGGGGTGCTCAATTCCCAGCACACAGCAGTCTCTATTAAAGAGAGTAACTGGTGAAGCTTTCCCTCCCAACAGAAGATCAGACGGAATGGATGGCCCAAGGAATAAGAGATCCCATGGCAGCAAAGGTGAGCCGTGGCTGGGCGAAAGGTGCAATGCTTTTGAAGTGTGAGGGCCGCTAGGTCCTGGAAGAGGGCCGGAGTGTGTCCCTGGAATTCGATGGGGTGCATGTTGCACGCTTTTCTCAAGATCTCCTCTTTAGCCTGAAAGTCATGCACGCAGACCAGTATATCCGTTGGGTTGGGGGAGCTTTGCCTATTGGTAGCAACTTGATGGGCTCGATCGAGTCGGATGCTGGTTTGCGGGGGTGCCCCTCTAGGATATGATGACAAAGATCATGGAAAAAAACCAAAAATGTCTTCTCCCTACGCCTTGGGCGCCACACCCCGAATGCGAACATTATTTCATCGAGATCAGTTCCCCAAATCTTCGAAGTGAGATTGTATCGATATGCTGACCCTTGAGGCAGAGGTCCTCTTGTTTTAGTGCCTCTGCTTCTTCTCGGCCCCTCTCCTAGTCCTCCAATTCCGACACCCGCTCTCCTAGCGCGTCCACATCCCTCCAGGTTACCTTGATGTCCTGGGAAAGTTTGCGCCTTAGAGAGTGAAAGTCCTCATCGAGGGATGTGAAGAGCACCTCTATGAATGGGCATTTCACAGGCTCATCTGGTGACTAGTCGGTTTGAGTCTCCACTTGGTCTGGTGGCTGTTCAGTTTCCTCTGGCGTGCCCGCCACCTGGCGGATCAGCATCTCCTTAATTGAGTAGTTCTTTTTAAAGCGCCCAGCCGCCATCTAGCCCAGGACCGTGAGGCTCCCGCCGCCTAGCTAAGGAACTGGCTCAGGTCCGAGCAATGCCTAATTGCACCCTTTAGACTCCACCCTGGCCCCGCAGGGAATGGATTCTGAGGAAGTGTGTGCCCGGGCTGACCCCAGTGATATGCAGCTGAGTTTCTGCAGCTAACGAATCTCCCCTGGCCCTACGGCCTCCATCAGGCACTCACCTCTGGCTCTAGTGGTCTCCTGGTCTTCTCGGTTTTCTCACCGTGACAGCCAGCTCGTTATAGGTGTTCCTCCTGTGGTGGATTGTCTGGGGCCACGTCTCTCTTGAGGCCACCTGCGCCCCCCCAAGCAGATCTCAGCTCAGTACCTTTATGGAGGTGGACGGACGAAGGGGGGTGTCTTAATCCACCGTTCAGGCACTGGTCGGCTTCCACCACCTCAGGAGCCCACCGTGCCAGCCGCCACTCCCGGTCTCTCACACTGGGGCCCACCTGGATTTGTGCTTCACAGTACTTTGTTGCGGGGGTCAGGTCTTCTGCTGGGGCATACGCCCTCCCCAGGGCCTTCACTACATTGGATGTTTCATCCTGGTTGTTATTCTGTCTAGGTCGCCCGGAGCTGCTGCCACGGTGTGGGCCGGTCGACGGGCCGGGGGTCCCACTGGGTGGGGACGGTGGGACGCCTCAATCCAGGCTAACAAGCCTACCCTCGGGACCCCCTCACCCCAGCGGCGGTGCCGGCCACGTCCTCGCACGGCACCCTTCTGCATCACCGGTCGTCGGAGCCAGGGATCCCGTGGGGTGAGGGTGGTTGGGTGGGGGGGAACCCTCGATCCAGGCTCACAGACCAGCCCCGGGTCTCCCTCACCTCAGCGGCAGTAGCGGATGGCCACTCGAAGCAGGTGATTCGCTCCCAAGGGCCCGGCCCGCCCACGAAATACGTCACGGGCTCCGCAGCCGCTACAGCCCAGCCTCCTGGCAAGGTGTTAGGCTTAGCTCCTGGGCCCGGCTCAGTCTCCTCGCAGGCTGCCGGATCTCTCCCCACTGGGCCCGGCACAGACCTCCTCCTTAGGGCTGTCGATGCTCCACCCTGTTCTCTAGGCTCACCTGCCCTTTTGTCATTCCCTAAACGGCTGCTCAGACGCTAGGCCGGCGACGGGCAGGAGAGTCGTCGAGGTGCGCCCTACCTCAGCGCCATTTTGGCCGAATCCCCCAATAAGGTGATTTTAGAGGAGACTGTACCTTCATACTACGTGAAATAGAGCTTGGTATTTACTCTGAGGCCGATTGCCACCTCCCTGTCCCGTAGGGCCACGGCGTTTAGCTTCCAGCAAGTGTACTGCTTCCCACGCCTCCTTTGCGCAGCAACAGGGGTGAATCTCCGATAGGCCCCGGGACAAACAGTTGCCTCCGTACTTCTTCCAATGGGGCCAGGATATAGTCCAAGCAGGAGAAAAAAGATGGGCCCCTAGAAATAGGAGGAACCCCTGTCATGTGGGTGAGCCTGTCTCCAAAGGTCCACCATGCCCATGGCAGTAGCAAAATTGGCAAGATCGGTCAGGATTGCGCGCGGCGGAGTGGGCCCGACCTGTCCTGAGTTTCATCAATAACATCATTGAAGTCCCCACCTATCAGATCAAAAGAGAAGCCCGCCTGCAGGAGAATATGCGCTATTTCCTTTAGTGTGGAGGCTTGGAGTCTAAGGGATATACATACGCTAATAAGTGTTACATCCAGGCAACTACAGAAACCCTGTACTCCGACATACCTACCCAGTGGGTCAATCCAGCTTCTTGTAACTGTGAAGAGAGGATTCTCATGGAGTAGAATAGCGACCTCCATTGAACCAGACGTGTAGCCCACATGTCCTATCATGATATATGCCTCTATTTAGAAACTTATAATGTGTCCCTTTGAGGATTGTTATTTGTAAAAATATCACAGATGGTTGGAGTCTCCTTATCTTTCCCCCTGGCCGTTTAAGTTCCATGAAAGGACAGAGGTACTGCCCTTCTCTAGCATGCATGGATTTTGCTATATGTTGAGGTACAGCACTGGCTCCGGGACCCTCAAATTAGTGTCTTGGGGTGTGAGTGCCTAGCGAGTTCCTGGGTCAAGCCCCTTGTTGAGGCTGTTGCCCACCTGTGTGTTGTCCAAGCAATAGTTAGGAGTAGCCCCGAAGGAAGTGGCCAGTGGTGAGAGTAAATCTAAACCCTGAACGAAGCACAGCCGTACATCTCCCCAGCAACCCATGCCCACCTCTCCTCCCCACCCCACGTGTGAAACATCAAGCATTCAACCAATAAACTTCTCGCCAGGGGGTTTTGTGAGGTCTGTAGACTCCCACCCCCACCGCACCCATTTACTCAGTCCCTTAAACCCTCAAAACAAGAACTCGTAGAGTAACTATTCTTAACAACAGTGAAAGTTGTGAGGATAGTTTGAAATAGTAACACTGCTGCTCCTGAAGTCAGCATCCGGGGGCAAGCGGGTCAGGGGGTTCGGGGGTGCCCTCCAGGTGATGCTGGTGTGTCGCCTTCAGGCCCCAAGTAAGTGCCCCCACGACGTTGCTGGTGGATCGGAGGCAGACACCACCGGGGAGGTCTGTTCCTAGTCTCCCTCAAGAGCCGCAAGGACTGCTGCTAGGTGATGTAGAGTCTTGGAATCCATGTCATGGCCGTCAGTATATTTGCTGTCATCCTTCACTGCACTCGTCTGTCGCTCTTCTAGTGACCGATTCCCTTCTGAGGAGGCAGACGGCAGATCCAGATTATTTTGGCTGTGCCATGTCAGAGCCATCGTCGAGCGGCTTCGCTGCAGTCTCCCGCTTCGGAGACAATGTTTGGTCTTGGGCCTAGCTCGCTCTGTCGCATAAGAACGGAAGTCTACAGTTGTCTCTCGGAGAAGCCTTAAGTTAGAACGTTTTTCGATCCAGTGCCATGCCTCTTCAGGTGTGAGGAACAAGAATGACTTCCCTTGAAAAAGCACTTTGAGCTTCACCGGGAACATGAGCATGTTTCGCAGCTGCATGCCTTGCAACCTGGCTTTTACCTCGTGTGGTCCGGTAGTATGAGTATTTTGCAGTTCTCATATCTGCACATTTACATCCCTCACCTAGGATCATGTCCCTATCACAGTATCTCAGTAGTTCAAACAAATGGGGTATGAATGTTCTGGGCGAGGTTCCAGGAGGCGGGAGTCTACCCAGTGCTCAGTGAGCCATTTTGATGACATAGCAGGAGGAGAACCTGTCCTGCGGAATGACGGAGCGAAGCCATTCATCACGATATTTCACCATGTTTTGGCCTTCAGCTATGTCTGGAAGTTCCAACTACAGAGATTCTTATAACCTCCACAGTATGTCATTAGTGGAGGACTGAGTCTCCGCAATCTCCCTTCGCAGAGTGGCAACTATGTCCTTGACTTCGGAGGTCCGTGACTCCGCCATGGTGACCCGTTCTGCCACGTTCTGGAGGTCCTAGTGCAACAGTGTGATCTCTGAGTGCACCTCACCCAAATGCTCCTCCAAGGTCACCCAGTAAGACTGAATGGCTAAGAGGAGGGCTGCGCTGTCGGGCATAGGCTGTGCATCCGGTCCCAGGTGGAGGAGGCATCAACCACTCTTGCGAAGGAGTGGAGCCCTCCCAGGCCCGGATCACTGACTCTCAGGCTGTGGGGTGTGCTGCTCTTTTACCAGCAGTGAGGCACCGCTAGGCACTCCCATGTCACAAGATACAGGGTGTCACTCAGGAGGATAGATCACTCACTGATCCCAAGGTTGCACAGCAGAATTACCTCTCCCTTGTGGCGTGGCCTGGGCACATTTGTACTGCCCACTGGGCCAATCTCGCCCCACTCCGTACACTGGTACAGGAGGTTACCTGATCCAGGGGTTTGGAAGGGCACAAGCCCACCACCCAGGACTCCGGGATTTTAGATTCAGGTGTGGTTTGTCCAGGAGCAGCGGGAGAGAAAGGCAGGCCGAGGCAAACAAATTCAGGCAACAGTTAGTCAGGGGCCCCCAATGCCCAGGAAAGCCGCACCGGCCTAACAACGGCCTCTTCCGCCTGGTCTAGATGGGTGGTCCAGAGTCTAGTGCTCCTGTGTCTCTGCTAGCAGTGAAATTCATTAGACAGTCTACTCCAGGTGTTCGCCCCGCAATGTTCACCTGCTTCCACGGCACTACTTCCCGGTTTCACCAGGCAGGCCGCGGGCCGGGTCCCAGGTCTCAAGGACCCCTCGCAGGAACCAACTCAGTCTGCAGTGCCAACCGGGTCACAATCCATTGTTGCAGGGGGCCCATGTTCCACTGCTTTCTTCAGGCTGTACGATGCCTCCAGTGTGTAGGGTCAATTCCTGGGAGCCCCTCAATACGTAGGTCTCTGTGTTCCAGGGCTCATGGCTCCAGCACAAGGAAAGGATTCGCTGTGGGCCGCGAGGCACCTCTAATTGCTGTGTAGAAGCACTACTTTGCATCTCGGGGGGAGGTGTGGGGGGTTTAACCGTTCCATGAATACCATACAGCCCCCCGCCAGTCTTATCAACACTAGCCCAGCTTCTGTTGAGGCCGCAGGTGAACGCATGCGTTTCACTGTGTGCACTCACCTCGCGGGCCCTACCCGCACCTGCGCAGACCCATACGGGGCATTCAGGCCCATCCGGTGCTCTACTCTTGACTCCTCGGCAGGCCCCAGATGGAGAAAGGCCCCAGGTGTGTCCATACACCACACCAGATCAACACCACAAGAGGAGGGAGATACCCTGCGGCAGACCAGGTGCTCACCCCTGGGCACACAGCACCCCAGAGAGGGCCCTAAGTCCAGTGGGCAGATCCTCTAGGCAGGACTCCTCCCCCCACGTCTCTCCACACTAGCGGTCGCCATATTGACCGTGGGGTCTTCTATCAGGCTGCGGGGATCCACCGCCCCGGCTGTCGCTCCGTCTGCCCGGTGTCCAGCTCGCAGCGTTGCAGAGGGGGTAGGGCGGGCAGTCCGCCCACACTGATGCTTCCACTTCAGCCGCCCACGGGAACTTATGAGCCCAAAGGGCACGGGCTGCGATCCATGCTCTTGCCGTCTTCGATGTCATGGCCACACCAGGCCACAGCTCCATAGTTCGGTTTCCCCAGGGCAGGGCAAGGTGGGGCAGGCATCCCAGCCACCGGACAGTGCAGGGTAGAGGCAGAATCATTTCTCAGCCTCACAAGCTTCACCATGTAGGACACGGGTAAGTGGTTTCTCCCCCTTGGTCCCTTTGTTTTAGATTGCTGCCATGCTGTCTCCGTGTTGCGGAAATCTGTTCCTCCCAGTGGTTGGTCCCATAGACATGTGCTCGCCAAGCCAATCTCTTATGCCTCATTGATGGGCTGCTGGTATTTACAATGGTCAAGAGCGTCTGGGGATACAGGATGAATGCAGGATGACATGGGCCTGGCCGGAGCTCCGGATGAACATGTCTATCCCGTCATCTTGCTGGCCACGTCCCGACTGTGCCCATTTTAGAATGATTTACTACATGCTTTGAGGCATCGTTAGATTTGGAATGTTTGCAAATGCAAATGCGCTCACAAACTACTAATATATGTCATTACGAATTGAAAATAGGAGGTGCTACCTCTTTTATATCTCCTAATTGCAAGTCATAAAGAGTCGCACAACCTCTTTTGTTAGTGTTGTCTTCATTGATGATACCTTCAACAGGTACTGTCCTTGATGGTGATGTTAGCTCAGAAGGGGGATGGAAGGACAAAGATGGTGAAAGTGTGTGACAAACCTTATCCACAGAGTCTAAGCATTCGGCGTTGAAGAGTAGATGAGTGCAAAAAGCGTCTGCACATGGGCCTTAGGTGCGATGTCCAGCTTGCTACTGGACTTGATAGAGGCTTTATGCAAACGTTCCACAGATGTGGATGGCGACTCCTTAGCTGCTACATTATTTCTTTTGCCTTCCCTTCAGCCCAATGACATATCTGTACTTATTTCAACAGGCCTGAGTTTACAGACTTCTCTCCAGAAGAAGGAACCTCAATGGAAGCCTTTTTTTAAGACACCTCAGAATTTGCCTTCATCCATCAGGGTCATTGAAGGGTTTTGTGAGGAATTTGCTGCTTATATTGAAATCTCAAAACTTCTGACTTGGAAAAAGAAAAACTATGCAGTCCTTGTGGGAGTATTCCATGTGAAATATTTTTTGTCAGGAGTTTTGGGCTCTGAGGCAAGCTTTCTTTGAAGAATCTTCCATGACCCAAATGCACTTTCCAGTGAAGTAAAGTCAAAAGGCAGCAGACTCAAATAGAAGGTGCTGGAAATGATAGAAACATTTCTTGGGAAGTGGAGAAAATTCTGTTTTAAAGAGGAGATTCATTTCCTTTTTGACTAGGTATGTTCTGTACAAATAGCAGAACCATAAAGAGCTCTGAAGAACTTTCTTTCACATATAATGCAGTAAACGTATGGTAGCCCCTAGAGGGAGTGGACTGCAAAGAGCTTTCTTCATATTGACTAACATTACAATCTCTTTCTCTGGGGTTGAGCTAGAGCAGCAGTGCATTTGGTCGTTTAGGTCTTGTTTAACAAAAACTGCTGTTTGAAGGTTAGGAAGGACTCCTAACATGACCACAGGAAATGATTCAAGCAAGTGACTCTATGAAGGATTCACTGCTGGATAGCTGTAACTTACCAATAACTGTCTTCTGATTCACTTTCCATAGTGTTTATTAAGTGCATTATGACTAATACAATTATCAACATTTGTCACCAATGCTCTCGTCCTTTGTCAATATTTCAGCAGTATACTTTCTTATATTATGTACCCTTTACCTAGAATTCAACTTCTAGAACATATGACCTAACACTACACAAAGCAATCCCCCATCACTCAGTCTTTCTGTAAAAACCTCACCTTCACTGTAGAGGGAAAAGGTGTGAGATTTAAGTTTAAAATTTCCTACTGGAAAATTGCATTCAACACAGGGGCGTCACGAAACTTGGGGGGGGGGGGGGCTGCAAAGTACATGGAGGGGGCCCCCATGCTCTGGACCCAGTCAAGGCTCTCAGGCCAAGGCCGGACCGAGCAGGGCCGGCTCTAGGCTCATGGTGGCCCTGTGCAGGGAGCGTAGGTGGGGGCCCCCGGAAGAGGGGGTCCGGACAGGGCGGAGCTCAGGAAGGTGTTTTACTAATAATACGTCCAGAAAATCAAAGGCCTTCCTTAGAATCAGAGATGAGAGGTTCTACCAGAGAAATGAATTGAGTAAAATAATATTTCCATATCAGGTGACAAATTATAGCATAAATCTAAAGATGAGCAGCTGAGTTAGAGGAGACCTCAAATTAAGGTGAATAAGAAGTGGTGTTTCAACAGCGGTTTAGAACGTGTTGTTTCAATGGCTGTTGAGGAAGTGCTGTTTCGATAGCTGTTTAGGAAGTGCTGTTTCGATAGCTGTTTAGGTAGTGCTGTTCCAATGGCTGTTTGGGAAGTGCTGTTTCGATTGCTGTTGAAAAAGTGCTGCTCAGTAGTGTTTTGATGAAAGCTATAAAAGGAGCCTTCTGATTTGTGATCCAAAACCTGGGAATATTACCGGAGAAAGAGATAGATGCAGCCTTTGTTTCTCACTTTCTCGTTTTGTTGTGAAAACTGCCACCTTTGTCTTTTAGCAGTGGGTACGAGGGGTCTCTTTGCTGTATATAATGACGTACAATTTAAAACACTTCTTGCATACCAAGCATGTCTATGCATTGCTCTAGTGGCAGAGCGATTTCCAAGTCTAGATCAGTGAAAGAGGCCAATCAGGCAGACCTCTTTGAGCTGGGTGTCAGAAAGTTGTGGCTTGTCTTCATGTTTACATCACGTGTACTTTTTGTTAGCACCTCGTGGTGGCAGTTCCTTTGACCTCGAGCAAAAAGACAATCCATTTCTTATTTCTTTTAAAAACATGAAATAAATCTAACTACCTCCTACATGTATATTATTTACAACAAGGGGTGGTGCTGGACAGAGTCTCTGAATTAAGCAGAGTACTCTCACCCAGTCAAGAGATCAGGGCTAGATCCAACACCGTTTTTTAGCTCATTGCACCATCCCAGTTTCAGAACCTGGCTGTATGCAAATTAGTCTGTCCCTGGCCCAGTGCATCATGGGAACAGGGCAGACCAGACTACAAAAGCCAATTCTTACACTGGGAAGGAAACAAGCTTCCGGGGACCGGTTTCTGGCATTACAGCCGTCTTCGGCCCGGCTTGCTCGAATCCTGATGGTGCAATGAGCAAGGGACAGTTCCTTTGACCTCGAGCAAAAAGACAATCCATTTCTTATTTCTTTTAAAAACAAGAAATAAATCTAACTACCTCCTACATGTGGCCGCTTACCGTGCGCTGGATTGACCAATAAATGACTGTCCCTTCCTACCTCCACCTGTGTTTTGCCTGTTTCAGCAAGAGATTAATGCAGCGGCGTTGGCTGGGCAGGGACCATGGCAGTGATACATGTTGTTTGAGAAGAACAATAATTTCCCTGGCTATTGAGCCCCTCGACTTCGGTATGATGATATATGGGCACGGGATATAAACTTTGTGGGCATCCCAGCCTTGCCTTTGATGCTGCACAACGCCTTCTTTTAAAAAACACAATCATGTCAATAGTTTTAAAGAAGGAGATGTAGTGGGTATTATTTTTTTACAGTGATCTCCTCTTGCTTGGCCTTGGAGTGGGTGGCAGTCTTCCTACAGTGCACCAATCATGAATCACGAACTAATAGAACAGAGCCGCACAACTCGACTGTGCTACGTGTGCACAGTTTCATATGGATACAGTCAGACTAGCTTGGAAGGGCAGTGATAAAATCTCGTTTTGCAGAGGTGTTTCTTGTGCTTGCCAAGAATTATTATCTTTTTCTATATATACGTATGAGAAGAGAATATTGAAATGAGCTATGTATTTTGAACTGTAAATATATATATATAATGATAAGTCCCCTGCCAAGTTATCCTATCTGCTGAGAGGTAAAGGTTCATTAATACCTGTCCTTCTTCCTTCATGTGCAGATCCCATTTTGGTCCTGAGGATGCTGCTGATAACCAGCTACATCAGGTCTATAGATCTGGTCTCTCGTGGACGCAGCAGTGGTGTTGGAACAATTAGAATGCACCGTTTGTCCACTTTTTTTTCAAAAAATGTCTCTGGGGATAAATCCCTTCTCCCAAGCCTCCTTTGTGTCAATTAGGCTTGCTGGTGACTTAACACTCACCTCAAAACGTTTACGCTTTACCACTTTTAAATGTTACCAGCCGCCACTGTCGATTTAGGAACACTAATGAGTCCTTTCTGGAATCCCGGTTAAAATGGTCATTGGTTCTTATAAAAGAGATGGGTTTGCAATTTGCATCCACTGAGAGGCAGGAGTCATATACTCAGTGGGTCTCTAGGGGGGTCATGTCTGCATGCCCTTTACAGGAAAGAGATCCCTTTCAATAGGTGAATGCAGATCAGCATAGATGAACCTTGCAGGCCCCACTGGTCATGGAGGAAATGCTCAGCACCACCAAAGACTCTCTCTCCAGGAACGAAAATATTCCTTATGCCTAGCCCGGGAATGAAAAAAATTAAATACCGAAATGAGGTAATCTGGCCAATACAGCGAACAGTGAGAAAAAACACTTCAGCACATGAAGTAATTTCCCGTTTCCTACACACCGCTAACTTTTTCCTCTTTTGACTTGATACTAGTCTAATTGCTGACTTCTTTAGCATAAGTATACCAATTTAGAACGGTTCTAGCAATGCTAAAGACGGTTACGCACTGAGTGACCGAACACACCTACTCCCACACAGCGCACGCCACCCGCCTGCCAGGAGCAGTTCTACACCCGGTGATCTCTCACCTGGAAGCCACTCAGCCACGACGTGAGCCCAATTAAGAAAACAACTGAGAACACAATCGGAAACGAACTGTTTAGGGTTGGCTTACAAGAATCAACCATTGGGGTTACACATGACAGGAACAGTCTTACTCTCTCTTCTCAAAAGCAGGCAGGCACCACCTCACATAGTTACACACGCGTGTCTCGTGTCGTGAACATAATGTGGCGCAGAGACAAAAACCAATACCATTCAGTACTATTTGTAGCGTTTGTGGTGGAGGGCCCTAGGCCCGCATGCTAGGTGCAGTAATGACCTGACACAGACACCAGATGAGGGTAGTGGGAATGGCCTCGAGCACGTGCGCTCCGCCCCATTTATTGACAGCGTCATGTGACACCATGACGTCTGTGGTGGGTGGGTGTAAAGTAAGTTACATCACACTGGAACACTAGAACGTGTCCATGCTAGGACACTACATCCCTCCCATTTTTTAATTGCAAGGACCCACATTCAAAAATCAACCTGTGGGGAAAATAACATGTATCAGGGTGTAGTCAAGTGTTCAGCTTCCGCAGTGTCTTTCGATCCGCTGCTGCTTGGAATCACAGATGATGTTCAATCTGTTGCGGGAAACATCAGTTCACAGTGGCACCGGTTTGTGGTGCTCGATGGACACAGTCTGTTGACGACCCTACAACCAAATTGTCCTCACAGTCCTTCTTTTGCTCACTTCCACGGCGATGGGTGCAGTTAGAGTTCTGGTGGTTCGCCGGGGAATGATGCACGATTTCCGGCCTTGGCCTTAGCTTTATTTGTAGTCTGTGTCCTACTTGGCAAAAGGCAGATCCGTTGCAAGGCATCCCTCTCACTAGGATGACCCCTCTCGTCGGTGTTCCCCTGCCACGGGATATCCTTGAGGTCCTCTTCTCGGATTCGCGCTGGGCTGGATGTGTCCACATCAGTTGTTCCTGCGCCGCCGTCAGTGGGGGTATGGAAGAGACGATGTGTCTCACCTCAGATTCCGCAGCCTCGTCCCAAGGTAGCTGTTGGTTTCTGTCTTTGCTTGCGATGTCTTCGCCCTCCCCGGACCTTTCGGATGGGCGTCGGAGGACCGTCTCTCGTCGCGGGGACTGCGTCCCGGAGGCCTCTGCCCCTGGGTCACCACGGCTGGCATGTGTCCAGTGTCCGTGTGACCCCAAAGGTGGATGTCACTAACGGTCTCGCTTGCTCCTCTCCGCAGATCCTGGGTGTGCGGAAACATCGTCTGTCAGCTGATCTTCTCTGCCACTGGTGTTCTTCCGGCCTCGTGTTCCTCTCACTGTTGTCCTGGCACTTGTCACCTTACTTCTCTTCGGGAGTGAGCGATCTTCGTCTTCCTGCACTCCTCTCTGTCTTTCCTTAGTTGTTTCTCTGTGAGGACGTTGCTTCGCACTGACTTCTCCTTCTACTCTTAATTGTGGCAACAGGCCACATGGATATGCTTCCTTCCTTTTCACGGTGGCAAACGTGCCACTCAGATCTCTCCTTTTCATCCTTCCTTTTCACGGTGGCAAACGTGCCACTCAGATCTCTCCTTTTCATCCTTCCTTTTCACGGTGGCAAACGTGCCACTCAGATCTCTCCTTTTCTTCCTTCCTTTTCACGGTGGCAAACGTGCCACTCAGATCTCTCCTTTTCTTCCTTCCTTTTCGCAGTGGCAAACGTGCCACTCAGATCTCTCCTTTTCATCCTTCCTTTTCACGGTGGCAAACGTGCCACTCAGATCTCTCCTTTTCTTCCTTCCTTTTCGCAGTGGCCAACGTGCCACTCAGATCTCTCCTTTTCTTCCTACTGCATCGCGACATCACTTGGACTAATCTTGTGTCTTCTCTTCTGACCTGGGACCTCCATGCAGTGCGCGCACCCTGCATGTGTACCGCTGGTCTTGTCCCCGTCGGGGACACTTTCTCCTTCTTCCTCAGCAGCCAGAGTTGGTGTCGCGAACCTTCATTTCTTGATGCTCTCTTTTCTTGATGGTTGTTGGTGACGTTCGGGGGTCCATGTTTGTAGACCTGTTCATGGTTGAACGTCCTGGACCGGTTGGTGGTCCACTTCTGCCGATGCCTGGCAGGTCGCTTTCGGTCGTCCTGTCGGACTTTGCGCTACAACAGTTCCTGGGGGACCCGTTGTGGGTTAGCACTTGATGGGCGATCATTCTGTGGATCGGCTCCTGGGAGGCGCCATGGATCTGTCGCGGGTCGGCACTTGATGGGCGATCGCTCGCGAAGATTGTTCTGCGCGATGGCGCTGCATGCATTCTTTTTTCTGCAGGCGGTGGCTGTGCGTCGCCACGTGGCGCGTTGTTTGCGCACTTACTGTTCAGGGTTCTGGGACGCCTGTGGCGGGACGTTGGGTACTTGCTGCTTTGGCTGTCGTCGGGTACTTGATGCTTTGGACCGTTGACGGGAGTAGTTGATGATGCGGTGAGCGCCTGTGGCCACAAGGCGTCGCTGCTCTCTCCGTCCTTTGATCGCGGCAGTCGTTTCCCTGGACATTCTTTTAGTGCTTGGCAGCCGTTTCCTCCAGACGTCAGTGCTTAGATGCTTTGTGAGGCATTGGTGCCTTTTCCCACGTCGCGTTGGAAGTGGCAGTCGCCGACTCCTTGCTGGTGTGTGTGGGTGTCGCTGGCGCTGTTGCGCAGTTACTTGCTGAGTGAGAGGGTGGATGCTTTCTTGCTGCGGGAGTTTAGACGCTTTCGCTGTTACTTGCGCTGTTGAGAACTTCCTTGCTGCATGAGTCTTCTGGCGTTGTGCAATGCTTGTTTTAGTTCTTCTTTATTTTTTTTTTTTGAAATGCAGGTGCGCTTTGACTTTCGGCCACTGGGTGGCAGTGTTCACTGTGTCAGCAGCCTGCCTTGCTTGATACCTTCTTCCCTGATTGAGCACTCTATTGTCTGTGCTCTCTCGGTGCACAGGGGGGCTGGAGCTGCTGGTAGCAGGGAGCTGGGTGAGTCTCTTTTCTTGGCATATTCTGTGTTTGCTCACAGGGTGGGGGCACATAGGAGTGCCTGTGCGTGCAGAGTTTTGGACAGGGGGGGTTTAAATGTTTGATTCTTGCCAGCACTTTCACTTTCCCCGGCATGCGAGGCCCCCGGCAGCCAGTGTCTCCTCGGCACGGTCGCAGCTCAGTTCAGCGGCGCCGGCCGCTTCCAGGCGCTTTAACATTTGCTCTCCCTTCCATGGAGCCCACGCGGTGAGGTGGGGGCTCCTCCGATCGGCGGCGGCGCCGGCCGCGCGCAGGCGCTTCCCTCTTTCCCCTCCCCGCCCGCCGCAGCCTCGGCAGTCCTCGCGAGGGGGGGGTCGATGAGGCTTCCCCAGGCGGGGAGCGCGTCGCTCCGGTCACCTTTCCCTGAGCGGGGGTGCTTAAGGCAGGCCGCGGGTAGGCTCCGCCGGCTCTGCCTAATTACCAGCTGCTGCAGGCTCCACTCTCCGGTCTCCCGCCGCAGCAGCCCTTCCTCACACACGCTGCGCGGCGGAGACTTGCCATTTACCTCGCAGGCCGCGGGTAGGCTCCGCTGGTTCTGCAGTGTCTCTCCTCGCGGGGGGGGGGGGGTGCCGTCGGCAGGCCGCGGGTAGGCTCCGCTGGTTCTGCAGTGTCTCTCCTCGCGGGGGGGTGCCGTCGGCAGGCCGCGGGTAGGCTCCGCTGGCGCTGCAGAGTCTTTCCTCGGTGGGGATGCCACCGGCAGGCCGCGGGTGGGCTCCGCTTGGTCTTGATCACGTCGCGAGGGGGGTCGGGAGGCGGTTAGCTACTCCGCTCCCTCCCCCTCGTTGTTGACGGGTCCGGCCGCACTTCTTCACGCCGCCATTAGTCTCTGTGCCCCTGCCGCTTCCAAGCACACACGCGGCGGGGGCGGGGGACGACTCGGGCAGGCCGCGGGTAGGCTCCGCTGGCGCTGCTTATTGATCACCACAGTTTATGGCGGGCACATCGCCCGTGGGGCTCACCTTCGGCCGGCGGGCCAGATGCTCCGTCGCGGTCGCGGCGGGTGGGCTCCGCCCGGCCCGAGTACCTCTCCGGTGGGGGTTTTCAGTCACGCGGCCGTCGCAGGTGGGCACTGGGCGGTCCGCTTGTTTTCGGTGGCACTCGTTGGTGGCGGTCGACGCGGGTGGGCTCTGGTCGGCTTGCTGAGGGGCTCCCGGTCACTGCGGGGCTCCGACGTGCCCACCGGTCTTCTCGGCGCGTCGCGCCTCGCCACAGGGGATGCCCTCTAGATGGGCAGCTCTCTTCCCCTTTTTCTAGAAGGTTTAGCAGTGGGTAGTGGCACGCATGGGCTGCACTACCGGCCTCGTCGCCATTGTAGGGTTAGAGGTGGAGGGCCCTGGGCCCACATGTGAGGAGCAGCAATGACCTGACACAGACACCAGATGAGGGTAGTGGGAATGGCCTCGAGCACGTGCGCTCCGCCCCATTTATTGACAGCGTCATGTGACACCATGACGTCTGTGGTGGGTGGGTGTAAAGTAAGTTACATCACCCTGGAACACTAGAACGTGTCCATGCTAGGACACTACACTATTGACGACTGCGCATCATGTTATTACACACTCATGAATGATAAATCATATTCATTACTATACTACTAGGCAGCTCAACTGGAAAGACAGGCAGGCCAGGCGATTATTACAAGTCATTAATTTATAAATATATTTTGTGAGCACAGTCTCAGTCTCACTGGCGTTAGTCGGACTCTCGGGGAAGAGACTTGGCGGAGGACACTCAGGTGTTCTAGTGTCTCTCGACGACGATGATCAGGCGACAGGACGAGGAGTCGGTTAATTTATTTCTTTATGAGATGATTTTTACTTCTTGTTCTCTACACGATGTGACCGTGACGAGCTCAGTCGGAGTCCACGCACCGCTCACAGTGACGCACTCTCCCAGTGAGGCGCCGCGGGGCGGAGCGTGACGTCGTGGCTAAGCGCGCGGGGGCTGTCCCAGGGCCGTCACGTCGTCATAGGGTAAGATTGACGGACCTGGGACCCAACTGCTCGCTGCTGCCTGGGCAACTTAAGTGAAACCAAACCCATTACCCATTGACTATGTAAACAACAACAGCGCTCACGCACGCCGTCGCTGCCATTGCCCGGTCAGAGGCCGCCAAATCCTGCCAGGGGGCCGCCAGTGATAGTTCCGAATCCGATCCGAATGCGATACTCGGCTCGGTCGGTCGTCGTGGCGGCCCCTCCTGTTTGGCGGCCCTGTGCAGGTGCACAGTTTGCACATGCCTTGGGCCGGCCCTGGGACTGAGAACCCAAAGCAGCCCTGGCATATTTTGTCAGACTAGTCCCTCTATGGTACGTAGCGAGCCAGCCTGACTCTTGCAAGTGGACTTTTAAAACACAGTAAATGATGACCTTACATTGCACAGGGATACCCAGTCATACCCAAGTTCTTACAGAGAACATAGAAAATAGACCAGAGAAGCACCACTAAATCTGTATCTCTTTCTTTTGCATGTTTTTTAATGAAGATAAAAAATAAATGAAAAAAGTGCTAAATCTTACTTCGGGAGTACAGCCCGTTTTTCTTTCCTTGGAAAGATTGTTGTGCAAATACAGAGCGGCGTGGTTCGGCCGCAGGAGATCGCATTACATTGAGCGCTGCGAGAGCCGGGAAGAGTGAACCAAATTGGCAGAATATATATATATATTGTGTTCAATGGCCCTAAGCTTTGGGAGGTCACTCTGCTCGAAGCCCGCCTTCTGGCTTCTATTAACAGCTCCTTTTGGCATTCCAAAGTTGCTTTCTTTCGCCAAATTGCTTCCTTTCGTCTGATCGGTTTCGATGCAAAACGGCATTTTCTTCAGAGGCGTGTCTTCAAAGGCGTGCTTCATGATACTTTACAGGAAGTGCTTTCTTTTATTTTGTTTTTCATGCAAATTCATTAGTTCGGCAAGATGCCTTAATTTTACTTCCATGATGGGACTTGTAGTTCCCTTGATTAGCATCAGTATTACCTTTGTAGGGTCCCGTAATGTTCATTTTATTTTATCAGCATAAAACCTTTAGTAGGTGTAGGTCCGCCATAAGGAGTTTCTCACGTTGGGCTTCTGCGCTTGGCAGCAAGGAAAGTTCCTCACCACAGCCCCTCTGTTGTGTGAACGAGGTGGTGCTCCTCCCCTACGAGTTTGAAAGTTGCAAAGAATAAAGGTATCTTTTGCAAACAGACCAAAGCTGATCACTCTAACATTATCTGTGACCTGATTGAGATTTCGATAGATGGTTTTGTGATATGCCTGGAGGAATAAAAAGATCCATTGCACACTTTTTAAACGCACCTTATGCTATTGGTCATAATATTGGTTAAATAATTAATGACTTGTACTATCCTTCAAAGGGCAGAGAAGCCACATAGTTGGTTTGATAAGAGTTGTACCACTGGCCACAAAAATGTGATGACTGCTTGAAACCCATACTAAGGTCTTGTGGTGATATCCGCTTTTGTAGGACAGAATATAAGAAAAACCTAGACTAGTAAGTCTGGAGCTTTATACTTACATTTTTGACAACTGTTGCATTATATAATAAATACCCTGCTGACGCATTTGTCAATATCTAGATGACGATACAAGTGTTGGCAGGGATACTAGTCCTCTGTCAGTGAGGGCACGCTAGGTGTGCCCCTCCAGGTTACATGGCAGGTTCAGCACTTCTTATGGCCAAGGACTCTGTGCCCACGCAAATATTAGTGTGACCCCAGTGGCAAAAAAAAAGCCAGTGTAAGAAACCGCCTCTTTTTGTATTATCACCCCAACATTTTTGGACTGATGATGTAGGTTTTCCTACTCTGAAGTGCACTGGGGCCTGCTGACCAGGACCCAGCGATTGTGCTTCGACACCTCAAAATGAATGTGCAATTGTCTAATATCGGATTAGCATATTTAACTTAAATAAAAAGGACCTAATATATTTGGTATGAAGTGTACCAGGGTTTAAGGTAAATGTCACTAGTGGACTGCAGCACATATTGGTCCACTACTGCAGTGACAAAGTGAAAACATGACTCTAGGTCTGCCACTGCAGCCTAGCCAAGCAACTTTTAAACTGCAAATTCGACATGGCAAAATAAACCCTTTTGCCAAGTCCAAACTTTCTAGGGTAGGCCTTAGTAGCTCACGCGACAGGGTACTAAATATTAAAATGGACATGTTTGTTTATGTTTTAAATGTTCTGACAGTGAAAACTCACCATTGTCGTTTTCACTGTAACAAAGCTAGACTAGCCCAACCGTTAAGTGCCGACTACTTTGGGACCACCAAAAAAAAGTACTTCGAGCTGTTAAATTAGTTGTTACATTAAACCTAAGTTTTTGCTGAAGTCGGATTTAAGGAAACTTTAAAGGTAAAAGTGCCTTTAGAAAAACACCACTTTCTTGCCCCAAAGTTCTAGTAGCTGTTTCTGATTCACTACTGCAGTTGCAGCAGCCTGCTGCCGGGAGGTGTGTATGGCTCCAAGAAAAAGGAAATAGAAGGCCTGTTGGTGCGAGGAGGTGTGACCTCCTCCTAACGGGGTAACCATGGGGTTGTGGCCACAGTTGGCCCAGATTTCAAAAGGGCAGCCGTCTCGGATAGGCAAATGTGAGTCACACTGTAGTCTGCAGGTTTCTTTGTCGAGGTAGAGAGGCTGGTATTTCCTCCAAGAGAGGGATAACCTGTTGCGGAACCAGTTTTCCAGGAGGAGTTACTCATTATACTCAACATACAGGGATGTGCCCATAGCTCTAACCCAGGGAAGAAGAGTTCTGACATCTTGTATTGGGCACAGAGGTGCACTGTGGGACTATTTAGTGCCAATCCTCCAGGAAGTGATGTCAGACTGGGTGGGTTTTCACATGGAAATTTTATTTACATTGGTTAGAGTGTCCTCACCACCAACAAACTGGAAACTAGCATAAAAGTGGCACCCCTGGCTTTGAGCCACAGAACACTACTGGACTTGGAAAGAACAGAAGGAGAAATGCACCTGCTGAACCTGAGGACATCAAAAGGAACGGCTGCACTAAGCAAGTTTGCACCTGTTGAACCAAGACAGGACATCAGAAAAAGAATGGCAACTCCTGCTTTTGACTTTGTGAAGAGGTAGAGCCCACAAGGGCTGGACCTGCTCCCACTTGTGCAAAGGCCCTGTGAGTGGACTCCAAGGGCAAGTTAGTTAGCCTCTTCTTAAGCTCCAGAGACATAAAAGGTAAAAATAATCCTGCACCTGCAACGTACCCACCTAGCCAATCACCACTGGATTTGCCCTGAAATCTGCTGGTATAGCCCATGTGGTGTGTCCTAAACCCCAAGAGGTGCCCCTCAGGTCCCGGACCCTGAACTGGTGCTAGAGTGTACTCTTTCCCTCAACAGAACTGCAAGGCACATACACTACTGCTACTTTGCCAGTTCGCAAGTAGCCTTGAAATTCAGTAGAGAACCAAGGTTCTCACAGGTGCACTGGGCTTCACCTGTCCACCAAAGTCAAACCCAACGATGGACCCAAGCCGTCAATGAGAAAAAGAACCAGAAAATGTTCTAACAGTGAAGGTAAAAGTTTGACCAGGACCAACCCAGCCCCTGCATCCAACCCAGGCTCCGTCGCTGTGGGCCTGAAACTTTGAACTTGGACCAGACCCGCGTATTTTAGGCTCATAGACTACAGCTACAAGTGAAAAGCAGTGATTCATAAAACATTTGGGAGTTGATTGCAGTTAATTATGCATACCTTTCAAAAATCATAAAACAAGTTCTCTTCATTAGAATTTTGACTTTTTGGTGTGTCTTTCAAGATAAAAATCTATACTATTTTTATAAATTGGAGTGGAATTTTATTGTAACATGTTATTTATTACCTGTTTTAGTAGTGACAACTGCTTTAGATTTGTTTTCCTTTGAATTTATCCTGACTGCTCTGTGTCAGAGTTACCTAGGGCTGAGCTACGGTTTGATTTAAAGAAACCTAGCTGGATCTGATACGGAATAATTACATTTTACCCTGGTGAGGTGTCACAACCACCCCAATTTATAATCCACTTTCTCACAGCCACAACACTAGATATACATGGTTCAACAGAGTGTGATGTGCAGGCATGCTAAGTCGACTAATTCGATTTCGGCTCATATGAAATATTGCAGTAATTATTCTAAAAAAGAAATCGACAAGGGAGAAGTTGATGGTGGCACAAATTCAATTCTTTTTACACGGAAGGTAAGGATTGATGCCTCAGGAAAGAGGTGCTCAGATTCAGGGTTTTCTGAAAAGCAGAATAAGTTTTCAAGGTAGGAGGTTTTAATTATAATGCGAACAATGGCTTGATAAGGTCTGGAGCTTGCTGCAGATGTGGAAGTATGAATATTGGAAGAAAAATTACATTGAAGATTTAATATAGAACCATTGGCTAATGGAACACAAATAGTGCCCCAAATAAACCCTATGCAACAGAACATAATTCCAATTGCACAGAATGGGGTGATGCAGTCAATGGTCTCAGCCCCACTGGCACTTGTTCAGATTACAAGGCAGTTCTTCAGAGCTGTGCCTTTGGCTCAGCCTCTTCCACCTAAGATGCAAAAATAAAAGGGATGTATGACGTTACAACGCATACTTTTACAACGCATACCGTTACAACGAATTTTTTACAACGCAAAAACTTTTACAACGCATACCATTACAACGCATGTTTTTACAACGCATGTTTTTACAACGCAAGTACCTTTACAACGCATACCATTACAACGTAAGTATTGGTAAGTATATAATATTTTTTTTATTTTAAATTAATTGTAATTAATATAAATTTTTTTTTTTTTTTTTTACCCTGTACCCCTGTACCCCAAAAACCCCAAAATAACCCTGAACCCTAAAAATACCCCTGTACCCCAAAAACCCAAAACTGTCCCTGAACCCTAAAAATACCCCTGTACCCCAAAAACCCAAAACTGTCCCTGAACCCTAAAAATACCCCTGTACCCCAAAAACCCAAAACTGACCCTGAACCCTAAAAATACCCCTTTACCCAAAAACTGAAAACTGACCCTGAACCCTAAAAATACCCCTTTACCCAAAAACTGAAAACTGACCCTGAACCCTAAAAATACCCCTTTACCCAAAAACTGAAAACTGACCCTGAACCCTAAAAATACCCCTTTACCCAAAAACTAAAAACTGACCCTGAACCCTAAAAATACCCCTTAAAAAAACCCAAACAAAATAAAATTTTGAATATAATTATATACTTACCAATACTTACGTTGTAATGGTATGCGTTGTAAAAGTACTTGCGTTGTAAAAACATGCGTTGTAATGGTATGCGTTGTAAAATTTTTGCGTTGTAAAAGTTTCGTTGTAATGGTAGTGCGTTGTAAAAGTTGTGTTGTAAAGGTTGTTTCCCAAATAAAAGGCATATCAAATAAACAAGAGCTTAATAAGTTGTCAGCAAATGTTCCAGGAAGGATAGGCTCAGCTGTAAATAAACATGAATTCATGATTAGCGAAACCAGATGTTGAGTTTAAACTGAAACCAGAGACAGTGAGAAATTATATATATCCAGTTCTTACAGAACACACCTCAAGATCTGACACGGACAATGAAGAGAGGGGTTTAGGTTTTTAATGGAAAAGTGCTGGACTTTTTAAAAGTGCAAAGGCAATGCATATTACCATGAAGCCAGGTGCAGTGTACCCACATATTTCCACATACAGACTTTCTCGTGAAGATGTGGAATGGATTACACCTATTATTGAAAAGATGGTGCAACATGGCATCTTGAAGGAAGCTTTAGGGAGCCAGTGTAATACACCTATAATGGACCTGCACAAGGCTAATAGGAATTGAAGGATAGTAAAAGGTCATAGGAACATCATAGAGATAGCATTCCCAGTTCTTCCCAAAGTACCAAATCTAGTTCTGAGTTTGTTTCAGATTCCAGCAGATGGAGAGTGGTTCACAATGATCGATTTGTGTTCTGCATTCTTTTCCACTTCTCCACACGAGGACAGTCAATATCTTTTCTCATTCAGATTTAAAGATAAAGTATTCATCTGCACAAGAATCGCACAAGGGTACAATGAATCACCTTCAATCTTCTTAAAAGAGCCTAAAATGGATTAGGAATATTTAAGGATTACCCTGTGAGTCTGCCTTAGTGCAATATATTGATGATTGTAGCAAAAAACAAAAAAGGGCGGAAAGTTGGATACAATTGTACTGTTGAATTACTTAGCTGATAATGGGTATAAGGTTTTGCCTACAAGGTTACAGTATTCTCAGACAGAAGTTACTTATCTGGGACACTAAATTCTAAAGAGAGGTAGACAGGTGTCAGATGATCAAATTTCTACGATTCTGAGAATAAATCTGCCAGTACACAGGGAGAAGTGAGAACCTTTCTAGGAATGGTGGGCTACTGTCATCAGTGCACTCCCAATGTTCCTTAAGTGCAAAACCATTACAGAGATTGACTCATACTGATGTTGCCGACCCGGTACCTTGGAAAGAAGAATGTATGCAAATCCTCCTGCACCTAAGGCACACGTTGTGTACAGCACAAGCTTTAAGAATGCATGATTATGAAAAAAGGAGTTTTATTTATTCCGATATGAAAAACAATGGTCCTCACTTTCTATTCTTGGTTAACAGCACGGCAATGGGAAAAGACCTACTGTACATTTTTCAGGAACCCTAGATCCGATTGCATCTGCTTCCTGGGTGTTTAGGATCTGTGGCAGCTACTGCTATCCTTCAGACTGATTCAATTATCATGGGTCACTTGTTATTTGTGCTAGAGCCTCAGTTGGTGGAGATAGTTTTGCCCAAACTAATACTCAACATTTAACAAACACCTGGGCCTGTATTACATGTCAGGCGTGCAGTTAAACAGGAGCGCCATGCGCAAACATGAATAGCGCACCAGATTACAATGAATGGACAGCGCTCAGGGTAATCATGAAATCCAGGTGCCCTATTGGCAGCGCATTCAGTGAATTATGGAGCTTCTGCTTTAATCAGGTGCTCCATGTTTCACTGTGCAGGCGGCCAGGCCTGCCCTTTAGAGAGTGGATAAAGATCCACTTGCAGGCATGTGAATTGAGTGACTGCACCCGCTTGCAGGTGATGCCTGGGGGTCTGTTGGGTGCACAATGAGAACCTACTTTACAAACATTTCATGACTTAAGGGATGAAAAAAATGAGATACCAGATGAAAAGAAGAAAATGTGGGAAAATGTAGGATACAAACAAGATCAGGAAGACCTTCAGAAATATACAGATGGGAGTACCGTCTTGTCATATTCACTGCCACCACAGATAGTAAGATCATTTCTTGGGAATACACATGTGAGATGTGATGGGATAACTGTACAATACTTACTTACTAGCCAATCCTCATTGCAGTATCACTGCAGAAGGTCACTGTCAGAGATGTATAGTGTGCCAACAAAACTATGTGGAAAGATAACTTGTGTAACAACGAGCCACGTAGGGAAAACAGCTGGTTGTTTCACAAGACTACAGATTGATTTTGTAGAGATGCCACCATGTGATGATTTGTAGTACATACTGTTAGCCTGTTTTCAAAGTGGGATGAGGCATATCCAACAAGGATTTGTAATGCACTAATAGTATTAAAATTACTTTTAAAGGAGTTGGAACAATAACATAAAAAGAGTAAGGCAACGGAACATACTTAAAATATGTCGTCATGAGGTTTCTGTGTACAGCATTGAGTATTGAGTGTCACTGTAGCCATCATCCAGAAGCGTCAATGTTTTGGACAGATTTAACAGGATTCTTACCAATTAAATGGTGTAAGTCTGTGCTTCAACTTCTCTGAAATGACCAGATGCACTTCCTCTGGTGTTAATAAGCATGTAATGTACTCATAGTAAAAAGGCCTGACTGAGTCCACATGAAACGCTAATGTGAAGGATAATGAGGATTTGGGATGTCCGATTTGCAGCCCTGCTTAATATTACTGATGATTTGATTTGGGATTAGTGCACCCGCCTCGCAGGCACAGCATGCTCTTTCCCTCACCAAGTGCAGCTTGCTACATCTTCTGAGCTTATAGCGTTGTGTCACGACCTGCAACTAGGAGATTGGATCCTTGTCAAAAAGCATGTGAGAAAAGGCTGTCTGCAGCCACGTTGAAAAGGCCGTTATCAAGTCATACTGCTGAAAAACTCAGCACAGTAGTGTGGAGGGGGTTTAAACAAAGTATCAAGTTGCAAATATTGAGAGACAGAAATATCAGAAATAATAGATTGCGATACATAAATATCATGATGGGAGAATATTGTTTACAAGAGTATTGTTTTTGAGGTAAGTAATATAGTTTAAATTACGTCAACATTTTTAATATCGTTTTCAGTAATATAGTGCTAACAATACTGGTTTAAAATTATTTAATGTGTTTTAGTTGATATATTCATTTTATGTGTAACTATTGTTTATATAAATGTTATATATTTTTTAAATATAACATGCAATTTTAAGTGATTTAGAATTATTTAAATTTTAACAGTAATTTAAAGTGTTGTAGCGAATTGTTGGGTTTGTAGGAAGATAAGGTTGGAAATTAATTAGGCAATAATTAATTATTTAATACATCTTATTTATATATTTGTAAAAATTATGTGAATTACGTAATACTGATTACTGTTTGCTATATGTTATTTGCAGACTGTTAAGGTTATAGGGTATTAGAGTGGGAACTACATTAAATAATAATTAGCAATTATGAATTTAACTAATTTGTAATTATGGAATAATTATTTATTTTACTTATATTTTATTTGCGGGCTGCTTGGTTTGGATTGGTGTAGGGTGGGATGTTAATCAAGTAATAATTAACTATTATTGTCAATTATTTAATTCAGTTTAAATATGTGAATTATGAAATACTTATCTTTTAGTTATATTTTAGGTGCAGGCTGCTAGGTTTGCAGAGGTTAATATTGAATAACATTTATTGATTATTATTGAATAGTAATTATATAAATGTATTAATCGTTTTAAGTTTTTTAATAGATATTTCTTATGCTAATTAATAATTTACATTGAGGGTTTAATATGTTTTATACATTCATGGGGCTACTCATATATATACATATATATATATTCACTGAAAAAACCATAGGTTATAGACCATATATAGTTAGGAATTAGCATTTACAAAACCTTGAAAATTCACTGAAAAAACCATAGGTTATACACCATATATAGTTAGGAATTAGCATTTACAAAACCTTGCAAATTCACTGAAAAAACCATAGGTTATAGACCATATATAGTTAGGAATTAGCATTTACAAAACCTTATTTTACTCACACAAAACCAATGAAATTCCATATATAGTTAGTTGTACTAACTATATATCGCGCACCCGCAATCCACTGCTGATCATGTCACATATTACATCATTCATGACATGGTCAGTGACATCACTGATGACATCACTGATGACATCTCAAATGACATCACTGATGACATCACTGATGACATCATCCAGTGACTGTGTGTTTCTGTAAAGTTTAAATATGTCTTACATATTTAAGAATGAGTGGATGTATAAGTGTCTGGATGAAGGATTTAGTAGGTGCATGACTGACTGTATGAGTGAGTGGTTAAATGTGTCTCACTGAGTGCATGGGTCAGTGACTAAACTGTCTTAATTTGTGCATCATTATGTCTGTTCTTCTGTAAACTGCTGCATGTGTTGATCAGTAGCTATATGAGTAACTATATGGGTTATTGATTGGTTGCCCAAGCATTTGTATGGGAGACTGAGTGTGTGTGTGGGTGGCTGGGAGGTGTATGACTCTGTGCATAGATGTATGGGTTCAAAAGTGCATGTGGAAACAGCTGTATGGGCGGTTGACTGTGTGCATGACTGTATTGGTGAGTGAATAGATATCTCAGTGCTACATGTCAAAGTAAGTACATATGTAAAATACAGTACATGTGAGAGTTGACATATATAAATAACTGTGCATAAGAGCCAGTGAATGTGTGATCATTGTGAACTTGTATCCAGGATTGTATAAGTGAGTAAATATGTTTTAGTATATGTTTGAATAAGTAAGGTGTGTATAACTGTATAGTTGTGAAAATGGAGGTGTGATTGATTCTTTGCATGACTGACTAGGTGTGTAAGTAACTCCATGGATGAGTGACAGTCTGTGAGTGTCTGTTTACACTGAGTGTATCTAAGGTTATATTAGAGTCTGAAGAGGTTCATCGTATTATCACATGAATGATGTCATCAGTGATGTGATCAGTAATGTCAAATGAGATGTCATCAGTGATGTCATCAGTGATGTCATTTGAGATGTCATCAGTGATGTCATCAGTGATGTCATTTGAGATGTCATCAGTGATGTCACTGACCATGTCATGAATGATGTAATATGTGACATGATCAGCAGTGGATTGCGGGTGCGCGATATATAGTTAGTACAACTAACTATATATGGAATTTCATTGGTTTTGTGTGAGTAAAATAAGGTTTTTTAAATGCTAATTCCTAACTATATATGGTGTATAACCTATGGTTTTTTCAGTGAATTTTCAAGGTTTTGTAAATGCTAATTCCTAACTATATATGGTCTATAACCTATGGTTTTTTCAGTGAATTTCATTGGTTTTTTAAAAGCTAATATCTATAGCTGTAAAATGTATTCTTCTTTAAATCCAAAAATATATTTTATATGTTTATTAATAATTTTTTTAAAATATTTTTTTTGTTTCGCTCCCGGTCCGCGAACCGGAAAGCTTTCCGTTAGCTCAAATTGATGCCGCGACCCGGTCCGCGAACCGGTAAGAAATCAACATCGTGACGGTATCGCGTTGCCGCGTAATGCGTCTTATGACGTACCGCGTTAGCGCACCCGGAAGTGCCCCGGGGCGCGGACCGAGGCGCGAAACGCAGCTCCCCGGAAGCGATCCGCGGCGCGTCGCGAAAGCGCGACGTATCGGGTTGCCGCGTAATGCGTCTTGTGACGTACCGCGTTAGCGCACCCGGAAGTGCCCCGGGGCGCGGACCGGGCGCTACCCATGCAAGGGGCCCTTTTAAAGCCTCCACATTAAACCTAGGGGGTCAGGGAGGATCTACTATGCCCCCTTATGGTTATTTCCCCCTTTGTTTTGGCCTCCTCTTGTCTCTCAATCCTACCGAGAGACAAGATGGCGGCCGCTCCGGACTGTTTAGAATGTTGACAGACACCGGAGAACCAATCAGCTTCGCTACGCGAAGTTCCGGTACGCGTAAGGTCCGCGAACCGGGGCGCTGCCCGGTCCGCTGTTACAGATATATATCTTTTTTTAAACGTTAATTTCTCAAAATCCACTGGAGCACATATATTGAGACCTACAAAAGGCACATCGGGCTACCAGCCCCACAATTTTGCCAAGTTTCGTGCAAATCCATTCAGCCGTTCGGGCTAAAAGTGAGGCCAACCGCCCTATGGAAAACTCAATGTTAAAAACACGTTTTGGGACCCCCCTTTTTTCTCGACCCCCCCTGGACGAACCCCCCCCCCCCCAATTTTCAGGGGCTGCTCAGAAACAAAATGTGCCATTTTCCTGAAAATTTCAGCCAATTCCGTCCACAAACGCCAAAGTTATTAGACATAGAATTTTCAAAAATCCCATAGAGAAAAAATCCTAACTATATATACCTACTGGCGACCGCCAGTAGCTATATATATATATATATATATATATATATATATATATATATATATATATATATATATATATATATATATATATATATATATATATATATATATATATATATATATATATATATATATATATATATATAATGTGTTTGAATTAAAGTACTTTCCCTACTCTTCCTCAATCTGCATAGGAACAGTACCCCTCCCAAGTCCAACACTTTCCAAACAGTTGCGCTGTTTGGAGTGGGAAGAATACATTTAACCATTCTGGAGTCCAATGTTTTCCCTACGTTTGCACAGACTGCAGTGGGAATAGTAAATGTTACCTCTCTGACTTCCAACACTTTACCTACCATTGTGTTGTTTGGGTTGGGAATAGTAAATATAACCCATCTGTAATCCAAAGCTTTCACTACTGTTGCACAGACTGGAGTGGGAATAGTAAATCCCCCCTCCCCCTCCCAATTCAAAAGCTTTCCCTATTGTTGCGCTGTTTGGAGTAAGAGTAGTACATTTTACCCCTCCGAAATCCAACGCTTTCCCTATTGTAGCACTGACTGGAGCAGGCATAGTAAATCTCACTTCTCCAAAGTCCAACACTTTCCCTACTACTGCGGTGACTGGAGTAGGCATAGTAACTTTAACCTCTTTGAAGTCCAACACTTTCCCTACTGTTGTTTTGACTGGAGTAGGAATAGTACATATAACTCCTCCAAAGTTTTCCCTACTATTGAGGTGACTGGAGCAGGAATAGTAAATCTAACTCCTCTAAAGTCCTACACGTTCCCTACTGTTGCATAAACTAGAGTGGGAACGGTTTATTAAATGTCCTTAGACTCCTATAGTTTTTCATAATATAGGTAACATTTAGTTTATAGCAATAATTGTTTTTCATAGGTTATACTATTTGTTTTAATTTTTAAATGTATTATAATATTTATAGTATTTTTAGTAAATGTATTTCTTAGGGCTTTACATTTTTAATATTTTATTTATACTAAATTATTCTATTTTTATTTGCTGAATTGTGTAGATTTTGTACGGTTTTAATTTGTATATATATATATATATATATATATATATATATATATATATATATATATGAAATTCCACAATCCTGCTTCTCCCGGGATCCCCCAAGACACAAGTACAGACCACAACGTTATGGATCAGTGTGGAATATTGCTTTTCCTTGTATTTTCTTTGTTTGCTCTTTTGCAATACAGTTCTGTTGAGTTATTTGAGATCTTCTTTGACACAGGCGATAAAAATGTCAATTGCATCTTTAGGCATCATAGGTATAATTGATGATGGTGGCTTAAAGGGGGTTGGGATGCTAACATTACAACACATTCCTAGCTCTGTCAGATCTTCTTGTGTAGAGTTTGTTGAGTCATTTTCATCTTGAGCTAAAGCATGCAAAAGTAGAGGAATATCACAAACTTGAACAAGTTCATCCAGTGTAGTGGTAGATTTAGGTATATTCACTGTTTCATTCACTTTGTTAAGCTTAAAGTGTTTCTGAAGTTTCAGTTTCCTGATGAATTTAAAAATATCCACCCGTTTTCGGGGGTATTTGAAGTCATTGTCCGGGCAGAAGGATAGACCCAATGATAGGAGCTGGAGTTCTGCAGTGGTTAATTCAACATTGGATAGGTTGATCACCGTTTTGTCAGGGGCCTCTAGTTTACTTATTGGGGCGGCCACTTCTTGTCCCTGCCTCCTCTACCTCTGGATTTTTCTCCTTTGTTTTCTCCGAATGTTGTTGCGTTGCCGTTTTTCCTCATTTGATTGTATGAGCGCAGAGTTCTGTGAGAAACCCCAATTCCTCTGATGGCGTATAGTCAGTGGGTAATTTGGCCAACTGATTGTTTGAGCTGCTGTCATCCGATTCATAATTACTACTCAGGGAGCTGGCCTCTGTACTTGATGGATCTATGTTTCCTTGACTTGAAACAGTATTGATTGTTACTCTTGGGACCAAAGCTTGCTTCTTTGCATTATCAAACTATTTTGAGAAAGTGAATACTCTCCCCGTTTCATAATCTGTTTTGTCCCTGGCGAATTTCCAGATTTTGCGTGTTTTAATGGGTTCTTCATGTTTTTTAAGAATTTGAATCAATATCGTCTCAGCCTTTTTTAACAAGTTCCTTTTGGTCATGAGCATCCAGTGTGTCAATCAATTTATCGATTTCTTTTACTATCTCTTGCCTGTCGATTTCAGCATATTTTATTAAAATTGATACCATGTTTCTGGATGATTCAAGGTTATTGTTGGCCCACTCTTTGAGTATTAATGGATTCGGTTTCTCGAATGATGGTGCTATTAGTACTCTGAGACCACAAGGTACTCGACCCACCTCCTTATACTTTTCCAGGCTTTTATTCTCCCACCATTTCGTGGGTTCTGTTTGTTGCAATTTCTCTAAAGTTTTTAACAAACTTTTGACATCGTGATTGGTGCTTGATGTTGTCCCACTCCCACTTTGTACTGTGTTAGTTTCAGGAAGGTTAAGAAATAATGCATCTGCTGCGGCTTCTCTAGCCCGAAACGCGTCTGCTGATGTTGACATTTTATTTTACCGCTTTGGTTGCACTGAACGTACTTGCACTCTCGTTCCCACTAACAGGCAAAAGTTCCTTTCGGCATGTTCCAATCTTTACAACACTGTCTCAATCACCCGCTTGCTCTCGGTATACGAGGTAGAGTTATGCCCGCTTACACGCAAGAAGCTCGTCAACCGCTCGTCGGCGTCCTCCGACTCCTTCCAAGTTGTCGACTGCTTCCTGGGGCTGCTAGCTTTTGCTCGTCTCCTCTGTTTCCTGCTGCGGGGGGCTGGCTTGGAAGAATACTCCGTTCCGGGTTTTCCAAATAACGCACCGGCGTTGTCGACTGCAGTCCAGCCAGCCACGTAACGATGAGAGGGTCCATAAAAGTTAAGACAGCCGTACTAACCGCAATGAATATGAAATTCCACAATCCTGCTTCTCCCAGGATCCCCCAAGACACAGGTACGGACCACAACGTGTTGTTAGGGTTTTCGAATGCCGTTTTATTGCATCCAATTCAGCAGCATATTAAGATGACCAGTGCCCAGCATAACGCGTTTCGTCAGTGAAACACTGACTTGATCACATGACGTGCTCAGGGCAAATCCGCATTAAATACAAGTGCAATAGGTGAAAAAAATCGCTGTGTTACAACTTGTGTGAGTAAAATAAGGTTTTTTAAATGCTAATTCCTAACTATATATGGTCTATAACCTATGTTTTTTTCAGTGAATTTCAATGGTTTTTTAATAGCAAATATCATAAGCTGTCGAATGTCAAGTACGTGGTAAGTGAAAACATTTTCGTGTTTATGCACACTGATCTGCTTTGAATGGTGCCCCCAACCCTCATTTCTATTAGGAGTACTCTCTCTTTGCAGATAGTGAAAGGTAGTTAACGCAGGCCTTTGCCCCCGTTGTAATACGTCGTGCCTGCTTCTCTCTCCATTTGATTGATTGTTATCCAAGCATTTACTGTTTTAGAATTGGTTCTCTTTGGTTCATTCTCTATTTACAAACAAACACAGAGTCGCAATACTCTGTTTAGTCTTTGCAGATAACGAAAAATCGTGTAAAAAAAAGAAAAGGAATCGAGCAAAATCAGTAGGCCACTAATGGGATCTCTTTTTGACCTCGCTAAAATAGAAACATTAGGAACAACCCCTCATGACAAATACAAAACTAGTGAGATGAACTGAACTCCACACAATGATGGCTGCAAAACAGCTCGGCTCCGCCACCCACCCCGCCCAAAATAACGCTAAAGAGCGGCTGCCATGATTGGTTGCGGAATGGCCACGACGGAGCTACGAAATGGTGGTGCTCTCATGCTAACCCCAGCTTCAGTCTGAAACATCCAGAAACACTGTAGACTACCAATTCGATCAGTTCCGGTAGCGCCCCAATGTAACCCGGTAGAGAAGAACTAGCCCTCCCCTCTTTGACTGATGGTTCTTGTTGCCTGTCCCTTCTGTTGTCATTTAACAGAACTATTTAGCCTGCTGAAAGGGGTTGTGTTCCGACCGCTGGTTGGTGGAGACATTTTGACTATATTCTGGACCTGCGTTGTCGCGTAATGCGTCATATGACGCGTCGCGTTAGCGCATCCGGAAGTCATCCGGGGCGCGACGCGCAGCGCGTAACGTAAGCATAACAAGTCATGTGACTTGTTAATAAAACTTTTCATTGGTTCATTTTACTTTTCTTATTCTAATGATGAAAGGCTTGGTCATATGACCTAAAAATTACGCTTTTTATTACTTCCGAACATTATTTTTTTCTAAAATATATGTTATAATGTTCCAGGCTAATGTACTTTCCCGGAAAATTTACAACTGTCCTGCAAGTAAAATATATTCTTTTTTCGAGAAAAGAGCGTTTCTTCGTCCCATGACGGAGCCATTGAGCAAAAGAGGGTCGACCTGCTGTCTTAGTCGCCGATACGCCTGAATATGAGATTCTTATCGATCACTTTATGTTGCAGGAGTAGAAAACACAACAGCCCTTGACCATTTATCTTTACTGCGTTCCTGCGTATTATACCTTTTACCCTTCATGTAATTGGTCTGCTTTATTTCACTTGCCTTTTAATGATTCTAAAACAGTGACTATTATTAAAAACTTTACCAATGTATATACTACTACCATGTTTTCTTTTAAAAACCTTTATTGTGAAAATTTCATTATACAAATACGAGCCTATAACCACGTGGGCCGGCCACGGAGCAAACTGTAATCGTATATGATGAGTAGACATTTACACTGTAGAGGAACGTAACGGGCGGGCCATTAGGTTGCAAGAACTAAGGTGTCTAACAGTTGCGGAATCGGTGGACGTACATTTTATAATTAAAATACGACAGGGCCAGTTACAATAAAATTATCTAGATATACATTTGCGGGCAAGTACCATGGGTGACGTTAATTCGAACTTTCAATAGTACAGTAATCAATAACACATCAGAACTTAATATTGTCACGAGGACGAGTTGCCTACCTCGGAGGTGCTTCCTGACTGCACCGGACGGGGTGTTCCAGCTAACGTTTCTCCATTTTCACCCCGTCCGCAGGCTCCCTTGGACGTTTCCTGGGGTTCGCCGGCCTTGCCTTCACTGACCCCGCCGTTCTGCCAGCCTCCCGTGACGGTGGGGGTGTGTTCCACGGCATGCGCTACTGTGGACCAATCAGCTGAGCGGACGTCAGCTGCAACCTTCCAATCAGAAGCGCAGGGGGCGTTTAAGGAAGCATCGTTCCCGTTTACCAGCGCGGAATCTCGAGGAAGCCAGCCGGTCCACGAGGAGAACGCCACGGACGGAGAAGAAGAAGGAAGCGCCGAAGAACCGCTGCTCGACGCACCGGAGCCGAGACCCGACAAGCCAGGAGGCCACCGGTATCACGAGCCGCCCTGCCACACTTCCAGGGGAGAAGTGTGGCTCCGCAAGGTACGGGGCCGCTTACAGGGGTTGTTTAAATCACAGGGTGGGACGGAGTAGTTCGAGGGTAGTCACTGTATCCCGCTCCCTTCACATCAACCGCTGGTTAGGTGGGGTAGCTATCCCGGTGATCCCTCACTTCCCTGCCCGCCTCCCTTTCTGGAACTCCGGTCCCAGCCCCTAACGCGGCTGTCTCTTTTCTTTTATTTGAGCCTGAAGCTGTGACCCACTAGACCTGACCAGAGGACGCCCCGAAGCCGGAAAAAGGAGAGCACGACCGGACCTGAACCTGGGGAACCTATTGGACACTTTTGTTGATCTCGCTGTTTTGACCACCCATACCAAATAAAACAGTTAACCCAGACTATCGGTAGTCGCGTACCTCGCTTATCAAACCCCAACTCCCACAAGTGGTGCCGTGACTCGGATCCCTCAAGGAACCGCCCCATCCGATACAGAATGGAAAACCTCCTGACCCAAATGGAGGCAGACCGTACTACGTTCTCCCAAGCCATACAGAGCCAATCTGAGAACATTATGAAGTTGGCAGAAGGGCAGACTCAGTTAATGACTGTGATAAGCCAAGGGAGAGCAACTGCCCCACCTCCAGGCACGGTAGTTCCCCTACAAAAATTCACAACAGGAGAGGATCCCCTTGCCTTCTTTTTGAATTTTGAAAGGGCCGCAAGAGCTAGTTCCTGGCCGGGGGATAGGTGGCCTTTCTATTTAGCACCGTTGTTAACAGGGGAGGCTCAGGCAGCGTACCAAACAGTAAATCGAGATGGTACCATCGCTTATGCGGTTGTGAAACAGTATATCCTAGACAGGTTGGGTGTCGATGAAGAAACCTATCGACTACGATTCCGCCAGGAAAAAGGGACTCCCGGGGATCTACCAAAGACATTGTTTTTCAAATTAAAGGAATCCGCTGACCTGTGGTTGAAACCCCAGGAAGGGAACATTGACGCCGTCATGAATAAAATCTATCTTGAACAATTCATCGACGCCCTTCCCTATGGCACGCAGAGGTGGCTTAAACAACATGCGGGCCTAACGTTGGAACACGCCATCGAAATGGCGACTTGTTATTCGCGGGCTCAGGGTAAACCCTACATGAGAGAACCTGAGAAACCAAACAAAATCATACCACCTCTCAAAATAGAAAGAAAAGTCCAAAAACCAGTAGCGGAACCCCCACGGCTGCGGTTTTCACGCCCTGAGCTACCAAACTCAGGACCTCAGTGTTATGACTGTGGAGAGTGGGGTCATATCGCCCGATTCTGTAGGAAAAAGAAGGACAGAGAAGAGGAACCCATGGACGTGAGCTACGCCCCCAGGTCCATCCTGTATGCCCAAGAAACTGGATCCACCTTCTATGTACGGGTTTCTCTGAACGGAACTTTTATCAGGGCTTTGTTAGACTCAGGTTGCAAGCACTCTGTTATCAAAGAGGAGTATGTAGAACCAACCTCTCTTATCCCAGGGAAACAAGTCAGCATTCGCTGTGTTCATGGGGACATTAAGGAGTATCCCGTAGCCAAAGTCACGTTACATACACCCTCAGGGAAAGTAATGGAAGTCACCGTAGGGGTTATGTCTCGCCTACCAGAACCCATTATCATAGGGACGGATAACCCCTCCTTTAATGACCTGTTGTTAGACACCCTCCAACATTTGTCTCCTCCTCATGAAGCCTTGTTAGCAGCCGAACCCTGGGCCAGGGACACCCACTTTAGAACAGCCCAATTGAATGACGCAAGTCTCACTAATGCGTGGCAGGTCGCACGGGGTACACAGGATCCGTCCACCACACGGTATCCTACGTTCATTGAGAAAAACGGCCTGCTCTATCGGCTCGCCAAAGCCGATGCTGAGCCCCAGTTGCTGGTCCCAAACGATTTCCGTGACCAGATATTGTTCTTCGGACATGCACATTTGTTAGCTGGTCACTCTGGAGTGGAAAAAACAGGGCAGGCCATTTTGCGACACTTCTTCTGGCCAGGTATTTACGCCCAGGTCCAGAAATATTGCCAAGAGTGCAGAATATGTCAAAAGCGGAACCCGTACATTCCTCCCCCGGCTCCGTTGGTGCCCATGCCTATCATTGGGGTTCCCTTTGACCGTATAGGTATGGACCTCATCGGTCCCTTACCAAAGTCATCCCGAGGTCATCAATACGCTCTTGTGTTGGTTGATTACGCCACGCGTTATCCCGAGGCATTCCCCCTTAAGACCGCTACGTCAGCAGCGATAGCCCAGAGGTTGGTGGAGGTGTTCTCTCGCATGGGATTCCCAAGGGAAATAGTTACCGATCAGGGCACTCCATTTGTTTCCCGTTTAATGCAACAGGTATGTGTACAGTTGAATATTAAACACATCAAAACGTCTGTATACCATCCCCAGACAGATGGATTGGTTGAGCGCTACAACGGCTCCCTTAAGTTGACTTTAAAAAAACTCCTTTCAGGGGATGGCAAAAACTGGGACCAGTTACTGCCTCTCGCTCTCTTTGTCCTGCGTAGTCAGAAGCAATCTAGTCTCGGTACCTCTCCCTTCGAGCTTCTGTTTGGAAGATCCCCATGAACTCTTCTTGAGATAACAAAAGACAGCTGGGAAGCTGAAGGATCCCAAGAAGCTGAGGCCCTGTTAGATTATACTCGGCAATTACAAAGCAGGTTACATAAACTCAGAACGCTTGCCCATGACCATTTGGCCATAGCCCAAACCAAACAGAAAACCCTTTATGACAGAGGTACGAAAGTGAGGGTGTTGGAAGTAGATGATTGGGTTCTGATCTTATTGCCCTCCTCCACCCATAAGATGAAGAAGGAGTGGCAGGGTCCCTTCAAAATCCTGCGGAAAATAGGAAGCACGACATACCTAGTACAATTGGGACGAGGAAAAACTCAAATGTACCATATCAATCTGTTAAAGAAATGGTTAGGCAAACCCCCACAGACAGTCAATGTAGCGTCTCCTGTGACTGAGGCGAGTCATACAGTCAGGGATGCCCCTGTCAATCCCGACTTATCTCCTGACCAACAGAAAGACGTTGGGTCCTTACTCCTTTCCTATTCCGAAGTGTTCTCGGACCAGCCGGGGCGCACTCATTTGGCAAAACACTACATACCCACGCCCCCAAACACAGTTGTAAAGCAAAAACCCTACCGGATTCCAGAAGCAAGACGCGTAGCATTCCAAGCAGAGGTACAGAGCATGTTAAAATCCGGGATCATAGTACCCTCCCACAGTGATTGGTGTTCGCCAGTGGTATTGGTACCGAAACCGGATGGGAGCATCCGTTTTTGCATCGATTTCAGGGCCGTCAATAGGGTTTCCAAACAAGACGCTTATCCCTTACCTAGAGTGGATGAACTCTTAGAACGCCTTGGTGAGGCTCGTTATATCACCACTATAGACCTCACCAAGGGTTATTGGCAGATACCCCTTGCACCCGAAGACATGGAAAAGACAGCCTTCTCCACTCCTTCCGGTCATTACCACTTCACAGTACTCCCCTTTGGGTTGCATGGGGCGCCTGCGACATTCCAGAGAGTAATGGACACCCTGTTGTCTCCTCACTTGCAGTACGCCTCAGCTTACCTAGATGATATCGTAGTGTTTAGCAAAACCTGGGAAGATCATATGCTACATCTAGAGAAGATATTATCTAGTCTAAAGGAAGCCAATCTGCACATCAATGCAAAGAAGTCCCGCTTTGCTTTCCATCAAGTCAAATATCTGGGATACCTCCTAGGTGATGGACAGATCAAACCCCAGACCGAAAAACTTGATGCTATCAAAGCCTTGCCCTATCCTTCCACGAAAAAGGAACTCAGAGCGTTCTTGGGGTTGGTGGGATACTATCGCCGGTTCATTGCTCAGTTCGCTAATCTGGCCGGTCCGCTCACTGATCTCCTGGGCAAACACGTCAAGTCCTCTAAACTCCCACAGCCCTCGGTCATCCACGCTTCTGCGTTCCAGGCCTTAAAGGATGCTCTCACTTCTTCCCCTGTGCTTGTTTCCCCTGATTTCCTCAGACCGTTCATCCTCCAGACAGACGCTTCTGGGGTGGGCATCGGGGCTGTCCTTTCTCAGGTGGATGATCAGGGTATGGAGAGGCCTGTTCTTTTTATCAGCAGGAAGCTGTTTCCTAGGGAGCAGGCTTACTCCACTATTGAGAAGGAGTGCCTGGCCGTCCGTTGGGGCGTGGAAAAACTGAGATATTACCTCGAGGGACGTCCTTTTGTGCTGTATACGGACCATGCTCCTTTGACCTGGCTACAGCGTAACAGGGGTAACAATGACCGTATCTTGCGTTGGTTCTTGGCTTTGCAACCCTACCAGATTGAGGTCCGTCACCGGAAGGGTTCTCTACAGGGGAATGTTGACTTCCTTTCTCGTTTTCCTCTTTCCCCCGATCGGGTCAATCCTGGGGGTGGGATGTGTCACGAGGACGAGTTGCCTACCTCGGAGGTGCTTCCTGACTGCACCGGACGGGGTGTTCCAGCTAACGTTTCTCCATTTTCACCCCGTCCGCAGGCTCCCTTGGACGTTTCCTGGGGTTCGCCGGCCTTGCCTTCACTGACCCCGCCGTTCTGCCAGCCTCCCGTGACGGTGGGGGTGTGTTCCACGGCATGCGCTACTGTGGACCAATCAGCTGAGCGGACGTCAGCTGCAACCTTCCAATCAGAAGCGCAGGGGGCGTTTAAGGAAGCATCGTTCCCGTTTACCAGCGCGGAATCTCGAGGAAGCCAGCCGGTCCACGAGGAGAACGCCACGGACGGAGAAGAAGAAGGAAGCGCCGAAGAACCGCTGCTCGACGCACCAGAGCCGAGACCCGACAAGCCAGGAGGCCACCGGTATCACGAGCCGCCCTGCCACACTTCCAGGGGAGAAGTGTGGCTCCGCAAGGTACGGGGCCGCTTACAGGGGTTGTTTAAATCTCAGGGTGGGACGGAGTAGTTCGAGGGTGGTCACTGTATCCCGCTCCCTTCACATCAACCGCTGGTTAGGTGGGGTAGCTATCCCGGTGATCCCTCACTTCCCTGCCCGCCTCCCTTTCTGGAACTCCGGTCCCAGCCCCTAACGCGGCTGTCTCTTTTCTTTTATTTGAGCCTGAAGCTGTGACCCACTAGACCTGACCAGAGGACGCCCCGAAGCCGGAAAAAGGAGAACACGACCGGACCTGAAACTGGGGAACCTATTGGACACTTTTGTTGATCTCGCTGTTTTGACCACCCATACCAAATAAAACAGTTAACCCAGACTATCGGTAGTCGCGTACCTCGCTTATCAAACCCCAACTCCCACAAATATCAATAGGGATGTCGAAATATTCAATCAATTCTCGTCCCCGCCCGCCATATGCTTCAAAACTGCATACGTATCTCGTGATTTCAAGGTTCTGCAACCAGTACACAACAAGGAGTTACGAGTCCCATTTATTCCGGCGCCATTTTGGGCGAGGACGGGCAGGTCCAGGATATAGTCAAAATGTCTCTAGCAACCATCGACTATGATGATGTTCATATGCTGTATTTATTAGAGTAACACTCATCTGTCCACATGAAATTAATTTGCCACAATCTAAACATGTCATTTTAATCTTTCCAAAGTTCTAAATATTTGGGACCATTTCCCTTGCCTCTGATGCTGTCAGTGCCACTTCTTTGATGAATGTACTGGCAGGTCGGGGGTTCTCCTCCAAATCTCTCTTTTATGCAGCACTATAATTAATTGGTGCCACCTCTCCATATGACGATGCATGGTATAGTTACCAAAACTATATTTTTTTTCTGTTCCTCTGGAGAGTACATCGTGGCAGATGAAGCGTGTAACGTACCGGGAATTTACCTTTTTTTGCATGTACAGGAAAGGAAAAAAAAAATCGAGCGTCCGAGTTCTAAAGTGTCCCAGGGCCATTTTAGTAGACCAGGCCCAAATCCAAAGAACAGGCCGCCATTTTGAGAGTCCTGTTGCAGCCGCCTGTCGCTGTAGCATCAAGAGCGGCCGAAACTCAGCTGAATGGCAACTGAAACGGTAAAGGGGCGCCCCACTACAGCAGACGAGCCTCCACCTAGGAAGGCCCGTTCACGCCGCCTCCCCCCCCCCCCCTTCGGGCACCCCACGCCGTTATTCGGAGCAGTATTGTAGGATGGCCACACCAGTGCGGCAACTTGCTAGACATCACCTCGGTGGTAACCGAATCTCAGCGCCTTGTAGTGTCTTCTCTTCAGAAAATATTCTTGCGCTACCTTTGCCCCATTCACACATCGGTCCGCTACTGACGCCATCTCACAGGCTAATGGGGCGCCCCACGCCGAGTTTCAGCATTGTAGGATGACCACACCAGTACAGCAACTTGCTAGACATCACCTCGGTGCCATCCGGATCTCGGCGCCCCACTGCAGATGAAGTGCCTCTCAACTATGAAACCACCACGGTGCCATCCGGATCTTGGGGCCTTGTGCTGGTTCCGGCCTATTCACACATCGGTCCGCTACTGACGCCACCTCACAGGCCAACGGGGCGCCTCACGCCGAGTTTCAGCATTGTAGGATGGCCACACGAGTACAGCAACTTGCTAGACATCACCTCGGTGCCATCCGGATCTTGGCATCTCAACGCCTAGTGGTATCTTCCATACAGAAAATATTGTTGCGCTGCCTTTGGCCCCATTCGCACATCGGTCCGCTACTGACACCATCTCACAGGCCAACAGGGCGCCCCACGCCGACTTTTACCATTGTAGGATGGCCACACCAGTGCCACAACTTGCTAGACACCACCTCGGTGCCATCCGGATCTTGGCATCTCAGCGCCTTGTGGTGTCTTCTATTCAGAAAATATTGTTGCGCTGCCTTTGGCCCCATTCGGACATCGGTCCGCTACTGACGCCATCTCACAGGCCAACGGGGCGCCCCACGCCGACTTTCAACATTGTAGGATGGCCACACCAGTGCGACAACTTGCTAGACACCACCTCGGTGCCATCCGGATCTTGGCGCGTTGTGCTGCCATCGGCCTATTCGCACATCGGTCCGCTACTGACGCGAACTCACAGGCCAACAGGGCGCCCCACGCCGACTTTCAGCATTGTAGGATGGCCACACCAGTGCTGCAACTTGCTGGACACCACCTCGGTGCCATCCGGATCTTGGCGCGTTGTGTTGCCTTCGGCCTATTCGCACATCGGTCCGCTACTGATGCCGCCTCACGTGCCAACGTATTTTCTCCGCATTTTATACCCTATGCCGCATAACAGGTCATGTGACTTGTTTATAAAACTTTTCATTGGTTCATTTTACTTTTGGTTTCCTAATGATGGAAGGCTTGATCATATGACCTAAAAACAACACTTTTCATTGGATGAAAACTTTTTTTTTTCCCCAAACGATGAAAGCCCCACCTTGTTTCTGGATGTTTCAGACTGAAGCTGGCGTCACCATGAAAGCACCACCAACCCGTGGCTCCGTCGTAGTCATTCCGCGAGCAATCATGGCAGCCGCTCCCCACCAGAAGCCTGCAGGAGTCGTGGCCCCCCAAAACTTTTGATGAATCCTCAAGGCGGAGGGGACGCTTTCGAGAATGGGGTCCAAGACCTAGCAGACAAGCGTCCGATTTCCAAGGTGTCCCAGGGCCATTTCAGTGGACCAGGCCCAAAAAGGAAACAGCCTGCCGCCATTTTGAGAGTCCTGTGACAGCCGCCTATCGCTGCACCGCAAGAGTGGGCGCAACTCAGCTGAATTGCGGCTTTTGACACAGTGGACCAAAAGCGGACGGAATGGCAACTGAAACGGTAAAGGGGCGCCCCACTACAACAGACGAGACTCCACCTGGAGAGGCCCGTTCACGCCGCCTCCCCCGGGGCGCCCCACGCCGTTATTCGGAGCAGCATTGTAGGATACCAAAACCAGTGCGGCAACTTACTGGACATCACCTTGGTGCCATCGTTCTGCTGCCTTGGAACTATTCGCACAACAGTTTGCTACTGATGACCCACCCCCCGCGACGCCCCACGCCGGATGCCGAAATCAGTGAAATCTGGACGTTGTGCTGCGTTGGGACTATTCGCACAGCCGACCGCTACTTCGTTGTTTTTCCCTAAAAATGTTTATATGTTATTACTGTTTTTGTGTTCTTGTATATATTTATAAGTTATTAAAGTTTTATAATCTTACTACTTTGTTGGAGTGCTATATATTTTTAATGTGACACATAATTGTAAAAACTTTGATGTACAAAGAGTCATCCCTGGAATCTTCCGCTTCAGGCTCGGTCCCCTCCCCAATCACAATACAGGATGGTTTTCAGATAATAGGAACGCGTCTGCTGTGACGGATCTCATCGAGTGTGGGCCTTGATCTACTATAACTCCTTTGAAGAGGGGTGATTCTTTACAGCTGGGGCCATAAACTACATCTGCAGGGCTAGCTGATACCCTAGGACCGGCCTGGACAATCGGACACAGAGGAAAAGGAGTGTCAGAGGGTGCGGTAGTGAATAGGGCGAAAGGGAGGTGTCGGGCGGGCACAGGGTGTGATTCTCAGTGAAGAGCAGCGCAGATGGGGGGTGGTTTATTACCCATGCATAAGACAGAGAGCGGGGGTGACCACTGCCTGGGGGAGATGCTTACGAGGGTGGGGAGCCATGCTAAGGATCGACAGCGTGCAGAGAGTGGGTCTGGTCAAGGCATCTAAAATGACTGCCGTGCACAACAAAAGTGTGGCATTTGAAAAAAGGCAAGATGGCGCAGACAATGTTTTTCAACACTTCCTGATTTCCTTCGAATCGAACGTTAACAGACGTTGGGGCATATTACCAAAGTGAAGCGATATTTATCCCTAACGATGCTTAGCAACGAATTTTTTACCGCTAAGCATCTTCAGAAATTATCGCAGATAAACCTTGCTATTATCAAGGTTTATCGCAAATACGATAAAAAACGACCGCAATGCATTAATATCGCTGAAAACTCAGCGATATTCATGCATTACCGAGCTAATGCTCTTAGCCATGTTATCCACCTCCCATTGGATAACATGGCTAAGAACTGCTCAGGGCAGGTGGTAGCTTTTGGAGATATTCGCGCTTAGCGCGAATATTTCCAAAAGTTGGTAATAGGAGATAACGATGTTAGCGACTGTTTCCAGTCGCTAACATCTTGGCATGCCCACTTTGCATGTCATTAGTGATAAATATCACTCACATGCAAAGTGGGGCCCAAGATGGTCGCTATCTCCTACTAGCCGTCGCTAACTGGTGTTAGCAACAGCTAGGTAATACAGAGATAATTTTATCTCCGCGAAGCGGAGCGCTGTTACAGATATATATCTTGTTTTTGAACGTTAATTTCTCAAAATCCACTGAAGCACATATATTGAGACCTAGCAAAGGCACATCGAGCTACCAGTCCCTACAATTTTGCCAAGTTTCGTGCAAATCCATTCAGCCGTTCGATTATTTATTTATTTTTTTTTTTTTGCCCCGCGGGGCCCTTTTAAAACCTCCACATCAAACCTAAGAGGTCAAGGAGGATCTACTATGCCCCCTTATGGTCATTTGCCCCTTCGCTTTGGCCTCCTCTTGTCTCTCGATCCTACCGAGAGACAAGATGGCGGCCGCTACGGACTGTTTGCAATGTTTACAGACGCCGGAGAACCAATCAGCTTCGCAAACCTCCGTTCCGCGAAGCGGAGCGCTGTTACAGATATATATCTTTTTTTGAACGTTAATTTCTCAAAATCCACTGGAGCACATATATTGAGACCTAGCAAAGGCACATCGGGCTACCAGTCCCTAATATTTTACCAAGTTTCGTGCAAATCCATTCAGCCGTTCGATTATTATTATTATTTTTTTTTTTGCCCCGCGGAGCCCTTTTAAAACCTCCACATCAAACCTAGAGGGTCAGGGAGGATCTACTATGCCCCCTTATGGTCATTTGCCCCTTCGCTTTGGCCTCCGCTTGTCTCTCGATCCTACCGAGAGACAAGATGGCGGCCGCTACGGACTGTTTCGAATGTTCACAGACGCCAGAGAACCAATCAGCTTCGCTTCACAAAGCTCCGTAACGCGTAATGTCCGCGAACCGGAGCGCTGCCCGGTCCGCTGTTACAGATATATATCTTTTTTTGAACGTTAATTTCTCAAAATCCACTGAAGCACATATATTGAGACCTAGCAAAGGCACATCGGGCTACCAGTCCCTACAATTTTGCCAAGTTTCGTGCAAATCCATTCAGCCGTTCGGGCTAAAAGTGAGGCCAACCGCCCTATGGAAAACTCAATGTTAAAAACACGTTTTGGGACCCCCCTTTTTTCTCGGCCCCCCCTTGACGAACCCCCCCCAAATTTTCAAGGGCTGCACAGAAACAAAATGTGCCATTTTCCTGAAAATTTCAGCCAATTCCGTCCACAAACGCCAAAGTTATTAGACATAGAATTTTCAAAAATCCCATAGAGAAAAAATCCTAACTATATATACCTACTGGCGACCGCCAGTAGGTAATATATATATATATATATAACCATGTAGCTCCTCCTCGAATCTCTCGGCGTCTCAGGCACAGCCTCGCATACCAGCAAACAAGGGAGACGGACCACAACGAATCAGCATCAGTGAGTTTATTAAATCACAGAGATCAGCTACGCGTTTCTGGCAAGTTATGCCCTTGATCACGCTGTAACCTATATATATATATATATATATATATATATACACACATAGAAATACATTTAAAATCTTACAAAAGTTAAGATGTTCAAAATATTTTCATTATATTACACTATATATATATATATATATATACACATATATATATATATATATATATATATATATATATATATATATATATATATATATATCAGCAACCAAAGAGATCCCATAGCCATGGGAGCGCGCTCCACAGTGTGTGCTCTGCCCAGGGGTCGGATCCTGACCCGGATAATTATTTAGAACAAAGGAGGCGGCACAGTCAGAGATCAATTTAAGCCTTATTTATTGCAAGACTTCACCCCACCAACGCGTTTCGGCCTAACTCGGCCTTGCTCACGGTTGGTTAGTCCCTCTACAGTGTTTGTATTTATACTAACCCATTTGTAGCCATTTATGAGGCATTATGGGAGATGTAGTTTTAGTGCAAGTAATTAAAAAAAAAAAGAAAGACTTTGCATCTTTTTTGCACTTAAATAATGATTATTGTTCGAAATCAAGGGTTTAGTACCCATTGTCTTTGTTAGATGTTCCACTTAGGAGTTGTTCTGGGTGTAGTACCCATTTTAGTTCTGAGGTTCTATTCCAGATGGACATGCAGATCCTCTCCAAAGTTCATCCCCTTCGGGTGTTTGGTTCGGAGTCTAATTATCATACGAGACTCCATTTGTCGCAATCTTCTGACCACATCACCTCCTCTTTCCATTTTGTCTAGAACTTTCGCTCCAAAAAAAATGGCGAATTTACAAGACTAAAAAGGAACTGCTCAGTAGCTGAAGATGCGGAGAAAATCATTGAGGAAAGCAAATGCAGATTCAGAGCGAGAGGCTACGAAGAAAGAGTGTTGACCAATTGCAAAAAGAAAATTGATCAAAAAACACGCACCCAAACCTTGATGGAACAACCTAAAAAGAGTGAAACCCACACACCTCCAAGACTAATAATGACTTACAGCAAAGAAAGCTCCAATATTGCCAAAATAATGAGAAAATACTGGCATCTCTTGAAACATGATTCTGATATTGGCAACACCATTGGCAACTCACCGCAGATAACATACAAGAAAAACACTTCACTTAAAGACCTATTGGTCAAAAGCCACTTCCAAGAAAAACCGAGAGAAAACTGGCTAGAAATGCAGCGAAAAGGATTTCAACCATGCAACACTTGCAAAGCCTGCAAAATTGGAAAGAGCATGAAAACAATCGAAGAACCAGATGGCAAGCTAATGAGAATAGACCAACAAATCTCATGTACCTCAAAAAACGTCATCTACATAATCGAGTGCAAATGTGGAATGAGATATGTGGGATGCACCACATGCATGCTAAAAAAAAGGATCTTAGAGCACATTCGAGCAGTAAAAAATGCCAACATGCAATATGCCACTGCGAAGCACATGAGTACATGCCAAAACGGGGATTGGAGGCAAATGCATTTTTTTGGAGCGAAAGTTCTAGACAAAATGGAAAGAGGAGGTGATGTGGTCAGAAGATTGCGACAAATGGAGTCTCGTATGATAATTAGACTCCGAACCAAACACCCGAAGGGGATGAACTTTGGAGAGGATCTGCATGTCCATCTGGAATAGAACCTCAGAACTAAAATGGGTACTACACCCAGAACAACTCCTAAGTGGAACATCTAACAAAGACAATGGGTACTAAACCCTTGATTTCGAACAATAATCATTATTTAAGTGCAAAAAAGATGCAAAGTCTTTCTTTTCTTTTTTAATTACTTGCACTAAAACTACATCTCCCATAATGCCTCATAAATGGCTACAAATGGGTTAGTATAAATACAAACACTGTAGAGGGACTAACCAACCGTGAGCAAGGCCGAGTTAGGCCGAAACGCGTTGGTGGGGTGAAGTCTTGCAATAAATAAGGCTTAAATTGATCTCTGACTGTGCCGCCTCCTTTGTTCTAAATATATATATATATATATATATCCACAAACACCTCCTGTGCACGAAAGAAGTGGAAGCCACAGCGGGGGGAACATCAAGGAAGTGCTTTAATCCAGTGAGATACACATAACAGGCAAATGCATTTCGGCATAGGAGCCTTCTTCAGTGCCCGGTAAGTATGGCATATATATATATATATATATATATAGATATATATATATATATATATATATCAACAAACAATTCCTCCCAGGAGGAATTAATGAAAAACGCACTTGCAGGGTTTACGTGTTCCCAAAAGTTTTTCTTTTTAATACATCAAAAAAAATCAAACAGCACCCAGGTTACAAAAACCGACGCGTTTCGTTATCACCTGATAACTTGCTCACGGTTACAACAAACAGATTTGAAACCAACCCATAAAAGTGTTTGTAATGCACCATGTGACTCGTGATGTCATTCCCACATCAAATGCCCCCGAGTATTCTGGTATCTGTAGGCAAAGGCAAAGTGTGTGTGCTTTAGTATCTCAATTAAATCTTAAAGTAAGACGTTAGCACTTATTTATAGATCTATATTTCTCTGTAATTCTTTGGTCGTTTAAGAATACTTTTTGCCCATTAACTTTGGTGATTAGGAACATGTTACTTTTTGAAGATGTTAAAACGGGATGTTTATTACATTGGATCCAATGTTTCGTCTTTATTTGAGCCGTGCACACTGATTGATCTTCTGCAATTCCGCAGTTTAAAACCAATCAAAGCCTGTTTTGCGTACTCTTTAAGTTAAATTTGGGGTTCATGAAGGCAATTTTTTACGGCTGCCTTAAGCTCTTTAAATAAGATTAAGCCCTCCACTGGGCACCAGTTTTCCTACTTTTTGATGTTCTATTTCTCGTTTCTGCCCTTCGTACCTCAGACTTCTCATGTCAATTGGCAGTACTTCCCATACCAAATACGATATACCACCTATATTTAGTGATACCGTATTGATGTTTTTTAAATTTGTTTAAATCTTTATTTTATTTGTTTAAATCTGTATTTTTATGTTTATGTATATTGACTACCTTTTTTAGCCCTCCAGTGGGCAATTGTATTGACCTCCATGTCCCCTCATATATCAAGTATTAACTATTTAAGTCCGAATGTGTTTTTAACTATGTCCGATCCTCTAGATCCCATATGTATTGCTATGTGTTCCTAATCTGTCCAACATTTAGCTACAGCAAAAAAATAAAAATAATGTAGCTATAAGAAAACCAGGCTAAAAACAACAATTCTACTTTTACACACATAACAGTTGCCCATTTCCATACTCAATATCTCTCTTTAAAAACAGGATGAGTACCCATCCCCTAAAGGTGTACATAAAGTTCCTCACTTTGATTGAGACCCCAAGGAGTAAGAGTTCTGAAGTTCAAAATTTGTCGAGATTCCCTTTGTCTCAATTTCTTCTCTCGGTTACCACCCCTCTCACTGATGGGTACCATTTCCAGTGCATAAAAACGCAAAGATTTCCAATCTCCTCCATGGTTTGCCTATATATATATATATATATATATATATGTATATATATATATATATATATCCAGCTCCAAACTTCACTTCCACAGCGCGAAACGAAGGGACCGTTCTCTCCAAGGCGTTCAGTTCATGATTTATTTAAATAAAAGTTTTAACAGGACCGGTTTCGGCAAACTGACTTTTTCATCTAAGCAAGGGGCAGTCATGAAAACAATCATCATATTCGGGGCTTGCAGAAGCACTTCTTGGTCGTTTCAGCAGACATAGAAAACAAACTCAAAGCAAATTGTAGCTGCGACAATATCGAAATGAAGACCACTTTTGTAACATGCTGTACAAATTGAAATTGCAAATAAAATAACAATATGACCAGCAGTGAACAGGCCTACATGATTGTTGCTTATAAATGAATAGATGCACATTTAAAATTCATCAATGCAAAATCTTAATCCCAATTTTGAGTCAAATTATTTCCAACATCATATAATCCACAAAATTCATTATAATTAGGACCTTACTTAATTGAGCCCTGAATGGGCAAAAATGATTGTTATATTCGCTAGGTGCCTTACGGGGGCTATAACATGTCCCCCCATTATTGAGCCCTGGATGGGCTTAAATTAATATATGCATTGCATCTGTTTATTATAAACATTCTTAATTCTTCATATTTAAAGAGCTTCATGCCCCTTCAGACTATTCACGGGAGTTTTAGGTCAACCATAATGATACCATTCAGTGATTTTCTTTCTTTCAGACTTAACCCAGATGGCTTGATAATTCTTCTCCTGTATTTAGACCATCAGGGAAGGTGGTTTGCAAGTCGATAATATATCTAGACTCAAGGCGTCGTAGGCGCAACCCTCGAATGCCCCCACGATCATTCGCTGGAATATGATCCAGGCAAAAAAATGTTAGCTTGTTGCTGTCATGATATTTGGCAAAGTGCCTGGCTACAGGATAGGTGAACTCCTGGTTCTCAATTGCTCTTGCATGTTTTAAGATGCGCCGTTTTGTGGAATGGATCGTACTGCCAATGTATTTTTTCCCACAAGGGCAAAATAGGCAGTTGACACAAAACGGCGTGTTACATGTCATAAACTTAGTGATATTTTTAGGCTTGGACATGTGCTGGATTTTATATGAGAGAACCGGCTCCCTTTACATGCCTTACATTTCTGGCAGGGAAAAAATCCGGTGACCGCACTGATGCATGGTGCAAACAGGATTGGTTCATGGTGACTTCTCACTAAAATGTCCTTCATGGATTTGTTTCGCATAATATATATATATATATATATATATATATATATATATATATATATATATACCGCTCCACTCTCCTCCCAAAAGACTTCCGTCAAGAAGAAAAGAGCACTCGCAGGGGCTGTTTAACGGATTTATTACCGTAAACTCGCACAAACAAACAGACGCGTTTCGGTATAGACCTTCTTCTATGTCTACCGAAGCGCCATTTCGCTAACTATTTAAACAAGGAATTTCAACATTGAAACAAAACATGGACTCCACAATTCGTCCCGTGACGCCCGCAATGGGCGCCATCTTAGAGTGTTTAAATTACTACTCCAAAAAATGTGTCAATCAAGCCCATGGATGGGCTAACCACATATAGTCAATCATGCCCATGATGGAGTAGTGGATCATCCTTGATACTAATTAAACGGTTAGAGCAGCCTCAAAGTACATTCAATATATACAATTATACAGTCAACAAAATTCAAAACTAATACTTGGCCAAAAGGCAGAAACCCCCATAGTCACAGAAATTGAAAAAGTATTAAAGTGCAAAGATCTCATTATACATTTCTCATATCAAAATAGTGCAAAAAGGTGATATATACAGAAAACACCCGCCATTCCACATTACACAAACCTGGGTGGACCAGCAGGGAACATACGTGGGAGTAAGGGGGAGCTGGAGGAGGAGAGAGCACACGTTCCTCTCAGTCTACGCCCCACCTAAGCTGCAGGCAGGCACACTAAGAGTAATCACTGATATTCTACTTAACACTTCAGACACGACTCAGGTTGTGGGAGGGGACTTTAATGACGTTATGGACCCTGGCAGAGATAGAACGGGTGGGAAGGATAGACCTCCAGCAGACACTTTGTTAAAGAGGACGATGTCCACGTTGGGTCTCATTGATGTATGGCGGTGGCGCCACCCGCAGACGGCGGCTTTTTCGTTCTTCTCGGGGGCCCACAAGGTTTACTCGCGCCTTGACTATCTTTTTATGGCTAGAGGGATGTTGCAGCCTACTGACAGGGTGGAGTACTTGGCGAGGGGCATATCGGACCACTCCCCCCTACTGGCTGATTTGCAGAGGCGTCGGGATAAGCCGGCCAATAACACGTGGCGTCTAGCGGCCTGGGACCTACAAAATTGCGAGATTCTACGTGGCCTTAGGGCGGACGTGAAGGTATACATCGCTGAAAACGAAGGTTCGGTCCCTTCCCGAGTGATACTCTGGGAAGCCCTTAAGGCGGTGCTGCGCGACAGGGCCCAAAATAGAGTGGCGGGGAGAGGAGGAAAACGGAGGAAGAAGTGCGTGCGCTGGAAGCACAGATCCTAGCCCTGGAGCAACAACATCAGTCAGACGGAGATATGGGCACCCTCCGACAACTGTTAGACATACAGCGCCAGTACAGGCATCTGGTGATGGGGGAGGCGAAGGCGCAGGCCACGGAGACGCTGCATCGGTTGTATGATGTTGTAGACAAGTCTGGCAGACTGCTGGCTTGGCTCAGTAGGAAAGAGAGAAATACACGGTGGGTGGAGAAAGTGAGAGATGGCCATGGGAACTGGGCGCGCACAGACAATCACATAGCGGAAGCTTTCGCAGCCTACTAAGGCGCCTTCTATGAAGCCAGAGACCTGGGGACGACGGACGACGCCCTACAGTATATGTCCTCCATAGAACTCCCAGGCCTGGAGGAGGCAGACAGGTCTGACCTGGAAGCCGACATCACGGTGGAGGAGGTCAGCGAAGCCTTGTCTAGGCTTAGAGTGGGAAAATCACTGGGTCCAAATGGCTTCCCGGCGGAATTCTTAAAAAAAAACAGCAGACCTCCTGGCCCGTCACTTGCTAGGTTTGTTTGAGGATGCAGTGGAGGAGGGACAGCTACCGTTGGATCTCCGCCAGGCCACAATCGTCCCCATTTATAAAGAGGGAAAACCGCCAGAAGACTGTGCGTCTTATAGACCTATTTCGTTATTGAATGTGGAAGTAAAACTCCTCGCGAGGATTTTGGCCCTCCGCCTTAGGGGAGCCATCTCGGGATTAGTGCATCTGGACCAGACGGGCTTCCTTCCTGATAGGGCGACCAGGTACAACATTAGGCGGACCCATAATTGGTTATTAGAGGTGCATGACAGGGACGACCCCATCTTTTCTTGTCGCTCGATGCTGAAAAGGCATTTGACGCCGTCCATTGGCCCTTCTTGGAAGGAGTGCTGCTGCGGTTTGGATTTGGACCTAAGTTTATGAAGTGGGTAAGCCTGCTTTATAAGGATCCCAGGGCGAAGGTTAGGGTTAACGGCGCGCTGTCATCAGATTTCCGTGTCCGGAGGGGCACCAGGCAGGGGTGCCCCTTATCCCCGTTACTGTTTGCCCTGACTATAGAAGTGATGGCCTGTGCGATGCGCCAAAATGAGCTGATCACAGGATTCCGAATGGGCCAGACAGGCGGTGCAAGCGAGAAAATATCCCTTTATACAGATGACGTCCTTCTGTATGTTACGCGCCCAGACATCACGATCCCGGCACTGTTTGCAGAACTGGCTAGATATGGAGCGTTGGCAGGATAACAGATTAACTGGCACAAGTCAGTACTTTATGACCCCAGGGACCGGGGTAGCTGGCCGGACATCCCGGAGAAACTCCAGACGACTAGGGGGGGCTTTACCTATCTAGGGATCTATGTAACTAAGGATAGTTCCCTCTCCTACGATAGAAATATTAAAAGAATACTGACTAATTTCACGGAAGAGGCGGCGAGGTGGAAGCTACTCCCACTGACGCTGCTAGGCAGAGCGGCCATGTTTAAGATGATCTCGCTTCCGAGATTCTTATATACCCTCCAGAACGAATACTTCCCTTTCCGGAGCCAGGTCTTTCGGGAAATACAGGTGGAACTGCGCGCCTTTCTGTGGCTGGGAAAGCAGCCCCGGGTGGCGATCTCTACCCTGCAACGGCATCAATATGATGGGGGTATTTCGTTACCCAACATAGAAGCATACTACTGGGCGGAACACCTGACTCCTATAAATGAATGGATACATGCCCCGGCCCTCCACCCTACATATGCACTAGAACGCTACACAATGGAAAAACACACTTGTATACACTTCTTATATGGTGGCAAGGGGAAGAACAGACTGCTCCCGGCTACGAGGGTTACCCTAGGGGACTGGGCTAGTGCGACAAAGGCCATAGGGTGGGATGGTAGGCCGACGAGACAAACGCCCCTTTGGAAGTGTGCCTGGCTGAAGGAGTTGAACAAGCTGAAGGGGTTCTCGGCCTAGGATGCGATAGGCATCTCGACGCTGGGAGATGTGACGAGGAGGGGGGAGCTACAGTCATTTGCAGCACTAAGACAGGAATATGGACTTAGTCACACACAGTCGTTTCGATACATGCAGCTGCGACATGCTTGGAGGGCAGAGAGGGAACTAACGGGGCCTCTCCCGGAATATGCTCCGCTGGAGGGACGTTTGCTGCAGGAGCAGATCACCCATAGGGCGGTGTCCCTCACCTATAAGACCCTAATGAATAATTTACCCAATAAGCTGGGGAAGCTTAGGGAAACCTGGGAGAGAGAGGTAGGGGCCATGGATGAGGTGGAGGGGGGGATGGTTTTGATGCAACCTCGGGAAGTGGCAATTAAATCTCGCCTCCGGCTCATACAGTTCAAAGTGCTCCACCGAACATACTTTGATAGAGTCAGGTTGCACAGAATGGGTAGGACGTCGGACCCCTGTTGTCTGAGGTGCGGCTTTGAGAAGGGAGATTTCTTTCATAACATTTGGTCCTGCCCGAACATACAGGTTTTCTGGGGAGAGGTGCTCCGGGAGTTGGGAGAAGTTCTGGAAGTGGCTCTGCAGTCCGACCCTAGGCTGGTCCTCCTGGGTATGACGAATGATGTGGATGTGAGTCGTCCACAATAAATTTTTCTGGTATTTGCCCTGGTGGTGGCCAAGAGGGATGTGGCCAGGAAGTGGGGGGCGCCAGAGTGCCCGCAGCTGGAAGAGTGGCGTAGGGGAATAGACCTGTATATGGCTGCTGAGAGGGTCACGTACAAGGCAAAAGGGTGCCCCAAAAAGTTTGGCAGAGTGTGGGGGAAATGGCGCCGATATCATGGGCTGGATGGAGGTCTTTGATTTGCATGTGGTGGCAAAGGATTTAAGGGTGGAAAGGATATGGACTGTTGATCGTTGCTTTCTCCTATTTGATGGTAGGATCAATACAGAGCTAGTACTACTAGCGTCAAATATGTATGTTAAGAGTCGGCGGATGAAGGAGGGTGGTGGGGGGATTCAGGGATGGGATGTGCTGAATAATACTGACATGCTTGTTTTTGTTTATGCAATGAAAAATTAAAATATTTTTTTTAAAAAGGTGATATATACAGTATTATATAGACAATTACATACAAGAGTTGTCATGTATTGACAGTGCATATATTTACATTTCATTACACTATTAACAACAACGAGGAGCCTCCAGATAACCCAAGATCACAGCAGCTAATTATCTGTGGCCTAGATGTATGGCTAGTTCCTCACTACAATTGAGACCGTATGGAGTCTTGGTCCGGAGATCGATAATATACCTAGACTCCAATCTACGTAGTCTCTAGTCGGCAATGATCTTAGTACTATCATGGCTTTGGAGGAGATAAGAAAAGATGGTGTGGAAGGTGAACTTACAACAGTCAGTTGTACTCAACAACTGGCAGTTACAGGCATTGAACAAAGCGGCGGTTTTACTTCGCTTAAACCGACCTCACAGTTCCTTCCCCAAATGACATTCGATGCCATTGACATTTTTGCAGAATCGGTTATTTAGGATTTAAATAAACAACGCCGTAAACAGAAGTTTATTAAGGAGGTGAACACCAGCAAGAACAACTTTTCATTCAAACAAAAGCAGGCTTTGAAAAATCTAAGCACGGATGTAGAGATAGTGTACAAACCCTCCGACAAAGGCGGGAATATCGTTCTGCAAACCAGAGAAAACTATGAAAAAGAAGCATTGCGACAACTAGGCAATAACGAGACATATATACGGTAATCAAAATGGTAGAGTACCAGAAAAGTGTAACAGACTATTACTCTCTTATTTCCAAATGGCATCAGAAAAAACTAATGGAAATGGATTAATTTTTATTCTTGAGACGACTGAATCCCACCATCCCTACCTTTTATCACCTGCCTAAGGTGCACAAGGACAGGAACGCCCCACCGGGCAGACCGATTGTGGCATCACAGGGCAGCCTCACTGAACATATGTCCATTTATGTTGACTTTTTTCTTTTACTACATGTAAAGGTCTTACAATAGGGACACTAAAGATTTGTTGAGTAAACTTAAATCTTTACAGTGGGATGAAGGGTATACCATGATGGTCCTTGATATTACCAGTTTGTACTCGTCTATTAACCATGATGACGGTCTTGTTGCTATGAGGCACTTCTTAGAGAAACGACCATTGAAGTACACTTTACATAGCACACTGGTACTAGAATTTGCAAAGTTTGTTCTGGCTAATAACATCTTTTTGTTTCAGAACCGTTTATACAGACAGACTTCTGGTACTGCCATGGGCACCTGCTTCGTCCCCAGCTACGCAAACTTGTTCGTTGGCTGGTGGGAGGAGCAGGTGGCCTGGGGCAAGGCCAACCAGGAATGGACCACTCACATCATGAGACGGTACTGTTTCATTGATGATTTATTCATCCTGTAGAACGGTACTACTGAGAGTGATTGTGAGTATGTGAAGGTCTTGAATGAAAATCTGGTTAACCTTGAATTTTCAGGTGAAGTTAGTAAGGTGTCTGTCAATTATCTGGTCCTGAACATCTATGTGGAGGAAGGTCAACTGAAGACTAGATTGTATCGCAAGGCGACTGCCGGGAACTCTGCATTACAAGCTTCTAGTAGTCATCCTACCAATCTGGTTAGAAGCATCCCTTATGGGGAACTCCTCCGGATTAAGAGAAATAGTTCGGATAACAGAGAATTCCAAATGGCAGCCAGAGATAGCATGCAACGCTTCTCAGTAAGAGGTATAGTCAACACACCCTTCATGATGCCTACACGAGAGCAAATAGTATCCCTAGGAGAGAGTTACTTAAGGATAAAGAACTCAAGTCAAGCGACTCTCAAAAAGAATGAGGGCAAGTTTCGCTTTATAACTCCCTTTTTGAAAGATGCCAGGGATCTCAAGAGTATTTTGAAAAAGAGTTGGCATATACTGCAAACGGATGAAGTGCTAGTAGAAGATCTTCCAACTAACCCTCTCCTCGCATTTAAGAAGGCAAGGTCACTGAAAAACAATCTAGTACAGAGCCACTTTGGAGAGAAACCGAGATCAGGCTTTAATTCAATGCCAGGTTTCTTTCCATGTGGAAAGTGGAAAGCCTGTAAAGCCAGTAAAAGGGTTCTGTCCTACGAGATTCCGAGTGCTGGAATCCATAAAACCATCGGAAAGTTTTTGACGTGTAGTACACCGCACATTGTGTACTGCCTTGTGTGTCCGTGCGGCTTACGTTAACTAGGCAGCACTATCCATCTTGCTAAAATTAGGATTCTCGAACACATGAGGGCCATTGCTAAAGGAGATGAGGCTTACCCAGTAGCGCGTCATTTTGACAAAGAACATCAGCGTAACAGGGACATCTTGAGTTATTTCTGTCTAGATCATGTGCCTAACAATCCTAGAGGGGGTGACAGGATTGTGAGACTACGTAGATTGGAGTCTAGGTATATTATCGATCTCCAGACCAAGACTCCATACGGTCTCAATTGTAGTGAGGAACTAGCCATACATCTAGGCGACAGATAATTAGCTGCTGTGATCTTGGGTTATCTGGAGGCTCCTCATTGTTGTTAATAGTGTAATGAAATGTAAATATATGCACTGTTAATACATGACAACTCTTGTATATAATTGTGTATATAATACTGTATATAGCACATTTTTACACTATTTTGATAGGAGAAATGTATAATGAGATCTTTGCACTTTAATACTTTTTCAATTTCTGTGACTATGGGGGTTTCTGCCTTTTGCCCAAGTATTAGTTTTGAATCTTGTTGACTGTATAATTGTATATATTGAATGTATTTTTGAGGCTGCTCTAACTGTTTAATTAGTATCAAGGATGATCCACTAGCCGATCATGGGCATGATTGACTATAGGTGGTTAGCCCATCCATGGGCTTGATTGACACATTTTTTGGAGTAGTAATTTAAATACTCTAAGATGGCGCCCATTGCGGGCGTCACGGGACGGATTGTGGAGTCCATCTTTTGTTTCAATGTTGAAATTCCTTGTTTAAATAGTTAGAGAAATGGCGCTTCGGTAGACATAGAAGAAGGTCTATACCGAAACGCGTTTGTTTGTTTGTGCAAGTTTACGGTAATAAATCCGTTAAACAGCCCCTGCGAGTGCTCTTTTCTTCTTGACGGAAGTCTTTTGGGAGGAGAGTGGAGCGGTATTTGGAATACGGGTGCACCCCTGTATGTTGAGCACCCGCCGGCGAGTGCACCGCGTTTTTGGTATTACGGAGCGAGTATATATATATACCTTATATATTCTTCCTACGAGAGAATGTTTTGCCATATATATATATATATATATATATATATATATATATATATATAAGCACAAACATATTCATGTGTTTGTGTGTTTATATAAGAATATATTTATATTTGTATTAAATATCAGTGGGATTTATTTTATTTACACTATATTAAATGTATATATGAAATATCTAACATTCACTACTTTAAACTCTATTTATATTTAATATACTTTTTTGTATATTTTTGGTTGATATTAGTGTCAACGATGTTTTGGCACTTGCTATTATAAGTATAGGAGTAAACTATTGTGGTAAATGATATATTTAACACAATATTTGTAACCCCATTATTGTGACAGTACTCTGTGTGGAGGTTTGCCTTATTCGAGCCATGCATCTCATACCAGGAAAGTGAGTTTTACTGATGAAGAGACATTGAGACAAGCTGTTGAGTCTCAAAACCCAAACAATACAAGCTCAATACGTGGATCAAGAAGAAGAAAACCGAAATCAAACAAGCAAAGAAGATGGAAGCATGAATCAAGATCATCTACATGAAAGTGAATGAAAAAGAGGCAGAGCATTACAAAGAGATAAATCAGCCAAAGCAACAAGTGGAGACACTGACAAAGAGACAGAGGTGAGCACTGGAGAATCATCAGAAAGGGTTGTAAAATGTAATGCAACAAGACAATCAACAAAGAATAATATTAGAAAAAAAACTTCTGAATGGGCAAAACTGGCAAAGATTAAACTGGATGACAAACTGGTTTGAAAGTTCTTCCATTTACATTTGGAGCTTTACATGAAATATTAAATTGTTTGAGACAGGATCAATACATTCCTCTTTGTACAAGCACTCTGTTCAGAATTTTTGAAAAACTGAATACTGATTATTTGGAATAGTGATAAGTTTTTGGAAATGTTGCCATTGTGCTTTTGGAAATTGAGTTTCTACTTTTGGATGTTTTTTCATTGATCTATTTACAAATAGCAGGCAACTAGCCAAAACTCCCTTATAGTAAAAACAACCTTGAAGAATAACTTTCCCATTCACCACCACCCATAATCCCAACCCCACACCAGACCAGTCGCACGGTAAACAACAATACATTACACATTAGTATTTAGAGCTTCAGAAGATCTAATACAATGCAGCTATGCAGGATCAAGCAGTCCGAGTGCTCGCAACATTTGTGGGCATGTCTTACCTTGGAATCCCGTATTCAAGTAGGGAAGAATGGAACCCCATAGTTTGCGAAAGATATGAGGTTTGTCCACCAAATCATGCGCAATTTTGTAATGCCCCCAGCAGGTGAAAGAGCTTTTTGTGCCAACGTTTTTGTTCCTCTAGAGAGAAAGAACAGTGTGCTTGGCAGTGGGGAAGAGATGGGCTAGTCTTCTGCTTGCACTAAAGTGTAATGGATAAAATTCTGCCGATTATCTGCCAAGGAGCGCGAATTAGGGAGCTTATCTAGATCCTGGCCCTGGATCGAGGAGATTGCAAAAACTATTGCATTTCAAAGGTCTCCTAGTCGGGGGAGGGACCACAGGATGTGCATGAGGGAGCCTATACCTCAGCTATTGCACCAGCCGGCCTTGGGGTAAGAGGGACTGATGATGTAGGGGCAGTGCAGAGTAAGGTGGTAGTGAAAAAGTATTTTTTTAGGATCTCCCTGCCTCGAGCATTGCGAGAAAAATTGTTAGTGTAGAGGAACACTTCCTGCTACTGTTTGGCATCCAATGTAATATTAAGATCTTTCTCCCAGTGTAATTGGAAGGATGATTTACCTGCCGCTGTGTTAAGTATGCTATGGAGATTAGAGACAAAGACGTCGATTAGGATGGCAGACGGACTTGCGTCCGTCCGCCATCCCCAAGGTGGAGGGACCGTCCGCAGGGGCAGCGGCGGTCCCTCCGTTGGAATTAGGATGTGACCGCCACCCTGGCGGTCACATCCCGTATAGTTAACATTGCGGCGGGTGCTGCTTTAAGCAGCACGCGCCGCAATGTTAAATATGCATGCTGTGCATTTGCATGCACAAAGCGGCAGGTGCCGCACGTTGCCTGCCGCTTTGTGCATGCAAATGCAGGGGGGTACCATAGGTACCCACCATGTGCACCCCCCACCCTCGACACCCTGGGGGCCCGCAAGGGCCCCCCAGAAGCAAATCTCCACATGCTTTTCCACGGCGGAAAATTCCCCGCGGAAAAGCATGTTTACACACACATCGTAATTTGACTGGCAGTGTCTTGCAGATACCGCCACCAAATTGCGGTCAACACCCCGCGGATCAGAGGCGGATGGACCTGCCGTCCGCCGCTGATACCACCGCCATCATGATCTGCAGGGGGTGTTTTCAGGGTCCGCGGCGGTGAATCCGCATCCTCCGGGCCGGCGGTGGCTTCCACCAACCCGGAGGATGCGGATTCACCACAATCATAATCGACCCCTAAGTGTTTGAAGGAGGAGAAGTGCTGGAGAAATTTCTCAAAATGAGTAGGAGTGCTCATAGCATGCTTTGACGCTACTATGCGAGATCCAGTGGCACATCTGGAAGTTAACTAAAGCACTCGGACTTGGGATTACACACTTATGTTTGATCTCTTCAAAGCTTTCCAACAGGCCCTCATAGTAGACGTCATGCAAGCAAAAACAATCCCTTACTCTCCATATCAGGAAGGCTTGTGTCACCCAGTGAACTCTGTGTTGGGTATGATTGGTGTGAAGGGGGAGAGAAAAAAGGTGAAGCCCTGTTTGGTAACTATGTAATCTCTAGCTGCTAGTGTTGCTCTAGTGAGTGGGGAGACATACATGAGCCTGCCACTTATGTTCTTAGGAACCCATGGTCCCTCATTGGCTGAAAGGTTCTGATCCATGAAGTACTATTGTTTATCGGTTTCCCCTCTGAGTCATTCAAACATAAAGTGTAACTGAGATGCCTGATGGTAATGTAGAAAATACGAAATAAACAAACCTCCCTAGGATGTTTTGTGCAAGTCTTGAAGGCCAATCTTGAGTGTTTCCCTTCCCAGCTATATTCCCTTATTACCGGGTATCTTGTACTTTTTCCAACTTATGCCTTTTCCCATCAGCAGGGAGGACATTGCCTGCCTTCAGGCCACCTGCATGTCAGCTATATGACATACAGGTTGTCAGGAGGCGAGCAATTTCCTTCCTGCTGTTGGGAAGAGGCAATGAGTGGAATAAGTACAAGATACCCTGTAGTAAGGTCATTTTAAGCATGACAATATGTTCCATCCATGAATGGGAGTGATTTTTCCAGGCCAGGCAGAGAGGATGTAGCCTTAAGCAGGAGGAACCCAAAATTAGTCTTGGCGCTGGTGGAGAGGGTTGTAGTCAGGAGGATGGCCAGGTATCTGATAGTTTGTGGTCCAATGAAACTGCATTGTCTTGGATCAGGAGCTTGCTAACGGGTTCCCAGCCACCAGAAGGATTATGTTACTTACCCAGCGAGCATTTGTTCTTGGCATGTAGAGCTGTAGATTCAAATGCTTTGCATACTCTTGCCATCTAGTGTTGGGTCCGGATAGTTGTTTTTCTTCGAAGAAGTCTTTGCAGTCTTGAGGTAAGGTGACTCCTCCTTTCGATGATAGTGTGCATGGGCATCGACTCCATTGTTAGATTGTTTTCCCGCAAGACGGTGAGAATGGAGTAGGTGAGTCTATTAAAGAGATGTCCATGCATATTTAATGTAAATAATGAGAACTGCAACAACTGCAGGTGTCCAGGGAGGTGGGAGGGCGAATGTGAATCTACAGCTCTATATGCCAAGAACAGATGCTTGCTGGGTAAGTAACATAATCCGTTCGAGGCATGCGTGCTGTAGATACCCATGCTTTACATAGACTATATAGCAGTATTCTTTCAAAGCAGTGGCTATCCTGTAGATGTGGAAGTTGTCTGAAAAAGTGTCTTTAGCACTGTTTGTCCAACATTGGCTTTTTGGGATGCTAATACATCCACACAATGGTGTGTGGTAAATGTGTGTGGTGTAGACAATGTTGCTGCCTTACGGATGTCAGCTATCGGAATTTTTCCCAAAAAGGCCATAGACGCCCCAATTTTGCAATTGGAATGTGCTCTGGGGGTAGGGATAAAGTTCTTTTAGCTTTTGCATAGCAGGTGAGGTGGTGTAAATGCAATAGTTGCTTTGTCTTACAATTTTTTTTGTGCTTTCCATATAATAAAATAATGTTCTTCTGACATCAAGTGTGTGAAGAGCTCGTTCCGCTATAGACTCAGGTTGTGGGAAGAACACAGGTTAATGCCTGTAGCTCACCAACAATCCTTAATGAAGTGATTGCAATGAGGAAGGCAACCTTACATGAAAGGAACTGTAAAAGACAATTGTGCAGAAGTAGGAGAAGATGGAGGCTGGCTGATGAGCCTGGTCGGGAGCTCTGAGCTCTCCAGGCATATGAGCGTAACAATGTATAACAAAGATCACGGAAGAAGTTTCCACATTAGCCAAGAGAAATTAAATGAGCAATAGTCACTCACCAGGGGCAGGACATGAACATGGAGCAACAGCACTGAGCTAGCGGGATCGGGAGACTGTGAGACACGGTGCCGCTTGGACGGCCTGCCATGTTTGTGGGCGTAAGTGGCTGCAGCTTGTCGGAGCAATCTGCGGTCCACTGCCAGGATATCCTTCCAGGGAACAACGAAGAATGCAGGCGCATTGGGGTGAGGGAAGCACGGCCTTCCCCAGAGACAAGGAAGGACAGCGTGGAGAATGGAGTTGCAGTAGAGGGGTATCGGAAGGAGTGCATGAAGAGGCTAAGTGTGGCAAAGGGGGGCACAGCTCTGTCAAAACCTGCCCAAGGCGTAGGCACAACAATTGAAACGCACCTAACAAGGGATCCAAGTCCTGCCTGAGAAGCAGACACCTGATTGTTGACAACTTGTATGACCTAACTAAAGGGAGAAGAAATATAGCCCCTGTAAGAAAGAGGATAAAAGGAAAAACACACGTCTCAGGTCAACCGCACCCTAGTACAGCACCTCAGCAACATCGGAATCCGAGAGAAGGCACTGGAGTGGAACATCTCGTTCCTCGCCGGAAGAACCCGGAGAGTCCGCCTCCCCCCGTTCAGATCCGAGGCCACTGAAGTCATCTGCGGCGTATCACAAGGGTCATCACTCAGCCCAACCCTCTTCAATGTCTACATGAGCCCTCTCGCAGCCATCGCACGCAAGCACAACCTCAACATCATCTCCAACACCGACGACACCGTGCTAATCCTCTCCCTTACCCACGACCCCGCCAGAACCAGCCTACACGAAGGGATGAAAGACGTCGCCGAATGGATGAAGATCAGCCGTCTGAAACTGAACTCAGACAAGACGGAAGTCCTCATCCTGGGATCATCGCCCTCCGCCTGGGACGACTCCTGGTGGCCCCCTGCCCTGGGCACCACCCCCAAACCAACGGACCATGCACGCAACCTGGGCTTCATCCTGGAATCCTCCCTCTCGATGACCAGACAAGTCAACGCCGTCTCGTCATCATGCTTCAACACCCTGCGCATGCTCCGTAAGATCTTTGGATGGATCCCCACCGAAACCAGGAAGACGGTCACCCAGGCGCTCGTCACCAGACGACAGGACTTTGGAAACACCCTCTACGCCGGAACCACAGCCAAACTTCAGAAAAGACTCTAGCGCATCCAGAACGCCTCCGCACGACTCATCCTGAACATCCCCCGACACAGCCACATCTCCGGCCATCTGAGAGACCTGCACTGGCTCCCCGTCAGCAAGAGGATCACGTTCAGGCTCCTCATCCACGCACACAAGGCACTCCACGACCTGGGCCCCAAGTACCTCAACAACCGCCTGACCTTCTACGCACCCACCCGCCAGCTACGATCGACTAGCCTCGCCCTCGCCGCCGTACCACGCATCTGCAAAGCCACCGCCGGGGGAAGATCCTTCTCCTACCTGGCAGCCAAGACATGGAACTCCCTCCCGATCCACCTCCGGCTGACCCAGGATCATCTCTCCTTCAGGAAGCTCCTCAAGACCTGGCTCTTCGGGCAGTAACGGACCCCTCCCCCCCAGCGCCTTGAGACCCTTCCGGGTGAGTAGCGCGCTATACAAATGCCCATGATTGATTGATTGATTGAACCGCTAGCCCCCCTGTCCAGGACAAGGCGAAACAAACCGGGGGCGCCAGGCCCCAGAATAACAAGCATTGGCATAGCCAATAGGTCTTGCCTTTGGGACCTTATAAGTGTTTCGTTATCCAGCACAATATCCTTGGTGCAACAACATCAAGCGTTGCATGGCTAAATACTTATAAGGTCCCAACGGCGAGACCTATGCCAATGCTTGTTTTGAGTGAGTGGCTCGTGCAGTTAAGCCATTGTGAGGTATAGAAGCTGCGAGTGCTTTTACAGGAGCCACTCTGACATTGTGCCTCTTCAAAATGTATCTTGGGTCTGGTGTAATACTTCTAGTCCCTGTTCCCGTCTACTTGCACCTAATGCATCCTTAAATGTCCCATGCACAGGCGGGGTTGACACTCCTATTACTGCTGCCTTCCAGTGACACTTTACCTTTCAGAGGTGGTGGACGTAGTGGTGGTGGACATGGTGGTGGTGGACGTGGTGGTGGTGGTGGACGTGGTGGTGGTGGTGGACGTGGTGGTGGTGGTGGTGGTGGACGTGGTGGTGGTGGTGGTGGTGGACGTGGTAGTGGTGGTGGACATGGTAGTGATGGTGGTGGTGGTAGATGTGTGGTGGTGGTGGTGGACTTTGTGGTGGACATGGTGTTGTTGGTGTACGTGGTGGTGGACATGGTGGTTGTGGTGGTAGTGGACATGGTGTAGTGTAGTTCCAATATCCCAATAGGCTCTGCGCATTGGAATAATATCTTCAATAGTATAGACGTAGGACAGAGGTTAACTAGGTCTTCTACTGACGATATTAGACTTAAAGTTTTGTGTGCCAGCTAGCTCCGAGTTCACTAGAAACTTTCTCGAATAGGCAAGGAGGGATTTAACCTCCCTGGATAGACAAGAAGGGATTTAGTTTCTGACAACCATAGAACATGACAACTTTGCTCTCCCTGATCAAGAGTATATCTCTAGAGTCGTGTGAAAACAAAAGACAACTATTTTACTCAGTCAGTACGTGCATACTTAGTTTCACCAGATTGTAGAGAAAGAAGAGATGGGCGTGTTCAATAATGAATATGCTACTTACCAGTATGCATCTGTTCTTGGCATGTAGGGCTGCTAACATTCATATCTTAGCATTAGATCGCCGCCTAGTGTTGGGTCCGGATGATCGCACATTGTTGTCCTGGAAGAGTCTTCGAAGTATCCTGAGATAGGTGGCTCCTCCCCTGGACTACAGTGCGCATGGGCATCGGCTCCATCCCCAGATTGTTTTTCGCCATTGTGGCAGAAGATGGAGTGAAAAGTGTAAAGGATGTCCATGCTAATGATTGAATACAATAGTATATCTGCAGCTGCGACAGGCACCGGGGAGGAGGGTGGGCGATATGAATGTTAGCAGCCCTACATGCCAAGAACAGATGCATACTGGTAAGTAGCATATTCAGTTCGAGGCATGTGGGCTGCTAAATTCATATCTTAGCATAGAATACATAGCAGTCCCTCCATCAGCGGCGGTTGCCCGTGCCAGCTGCAGAAACCTGAAAAAGTGTCTTGAGAACAGCCTGTCCTACAGCAGCTTGCTGCTTGGAATGCACATCAACACAGTAGTGTTTTGTAAAGGTATGTGGTGAAACCCACGTGGCTGCTCTGCAAATATCCTCTAAAGGAATGTTCCCTAGGAAAGCCATGGATGCCCCCAATTTGCGTGTGGAGTGCGCCCTTGGGGGTATCGTTAAAGTGCGCTTGGCCTTTTGATAACATATTTGGATGCACTTAACAATCCACCTGGCTATTCCTGCTTTGGAAATAGGGTTGCCTTTGTGTTGTGGTGAGAAGGCAACAAAAAGTTGTTTTGTTTTCCTAAAGTGTTGTGTTCTGTCTATGTAGTACATCAACGCCCTCCGTACGTCTAACGTATGGAGCATTCTCTCCGCCACTGTTTGTGGGTTTTGGAAGAATGCCGGTAAGTCAATAGTTTGGTTGAGATGAAACTGTGACACCACCTTCGGAAGGAATTTGGGGTTAGTACGTAGCACTACCCTATTTGGATGAATCTGAATGAATGGCTCTTGGATTGTGAGCGCTTGCAGCTCACTAACACGCCTCAGTGACGTAATAGCAATTAGGAAAGCCACTTTCCACGTTAGTTACTGGAGTTCACACGAGTGCAGTGGCTCAAATGGTGGTCCCATCAGCCTGGTGAGGACCACATTGAGGTTCCACACCGGAGCTGGCGGTGTTCTTGGGGGAATGACTCGTTTCAGACCTTCAAGGAAAGCTTTAATGGCAGGCACCCTGAAGACAGAGAGATGCTGCCTATTCTGAAGATATGCTGCGATGGCGGATAGATGTATCCGAATAGAAGTGAACGCTAGATTGCACTTGTACAGATGTAGCAGATAACAAATGATGTTAGGGATAGATGCATCTAGCGGGTTGATGTCATTGGCTGTACAGTAAATGACAAAACGCTTCCATTTTGCAGCATAGCATGCTCTGGTAGTTGGCTTCCTTGCCTCCTTGATGATGTTCATGCATTCTGGAGGTAGGTTAAGGTATCCGAACTCTAGGACTTCAGGAGCCAGATCGCTAGGTTGAGCTGTTGCGGATCTGGATGCTGAATTTCTCCATGGTTCTGCGTCAAAAGTCTGGGCGTGAGGCGCAGTCTTTGATGCGGCACCACTGAGAGTTCGAGGAACGTGGTGTACCATGCTTGGCGCGCCCACGTTGGAGCAACCAGGATGAGAGTCATCGCGTGCTGCCTTAGCTTTCTTGCCACCAGCGGTATCAGAGGGGCTGGCGGAAAAGCGTACGCAAATTTGCCTGACCAGTTCATCCATATCGCATTCCCCTGCGACTGTGGGTGAGGGAACCTGGCGGCAAAGTGTTGGCATTTTGCGTTTTCCTTTGTTGCAAACAGGTCTATCTCCGATGACCCCACTGCTGGAAGTACGGGTGGAGTACAGATGGGTGTAACTCCCACTCGTGCATTTGATGGCTGTGTCTGCTGAGCAGATCCGCCATCTGATTGTCCTTGCCCGGGAGGTGTTCTGCCATGAGGAAGATGTTCCTCTGAATGGCCCACCGCCACATGCCCTGAGCCAGATGAGACAGCTGTGGCGAGTGGGTGCCCCCCTGCTTTTGAATGTAGTACATCGCGGTCATGTTGTCCGTCCGGACTAACACTACCTTGTTGCACAGATGTACAATGAAGGACTTGAGTGTCATGAAGATTGCCATCAGTTCCAGATAGTTGATGTGCATCTTCTGTTGCTGCGTCGTCCATAGTCCCTGCACTGTGTAAGTGAGCAGATGAGCTCCCCATCCCTGGAGAGATGCGTCCGTTGTCAGGGTAATCTGTGGCACCGGCTCCTTGAACAGTCGGCCCTTGCAAAGGTTGTGTGGAGTCCACCAATGCAGAGAGTCGTATGCCCGACTGGTAACCAACACTAGGTCTGTTAATTGTCCTTGAGCCTGTGTCCACTGATTTGCTAAGCACTCCTGGAGCGGGCGCATATGTAGCCGTGCGTGAGGGACTATGAAGATGCAGGAGGCGATCATGCCTATCAACTGCATGAACACTCTTGCTGGAAGTGAGTGTTGTGGTCTGAATTTCTGGATTAGAGACTGCATGCTGTCTATCCTGACTTGGTTTGATTGAGCCACGGCCGTCAGGGTATTGATCGTCGCGCCTAGAAACTGCCGGACATGTGCCGGCTGAAGGTGCGACTTTGGGTAGTTCAACGAGAAACCTAGATCGTGAAGGAGGTGAATGGTAGTCGACATGTCCGCGGCGCACTGTTGTTCCGACTTGGCTTGAACGAGCCAGTCGTCCAGGTAGGGGTAGACATGGATGCCCTTCCTCCTGAGGTGCGCCGCTACTGTCGCCAGACACTTGGTAAACACTCTTGGGGCTGTGGTGACTCCGAAGGGTAGGACCTTGAACTGATAATGTTTGCCTTGGATAGTGAACCTGAGGTATTTTCTGTGGGACGGGTGTAGTGGTATGTGGAAATAAGCATCCTTGAGGTCTAAGGTTGCTAAGAAGTCCTGACTTGGTTTGGTTGAGCCACGGCCGTCAGGGTATTGATCGTCGCGCCTAGAAACTGCCGGACATGTGCCGGCTGAAGGTGCGACTTTGGGTAGTTCAACGAGAAACCTACATCGTGAAGGAGGTGAATGGTAGTCGACATGTCCGCGGCGCACTGTTGTTCCGACTTGGCTTGAACGAGCCAGTCGTCCAGGTAGGGGTAGACATGGATGCCCTTCCTCCTGAGGTGCGCCGCTACTGTCGCCAGACACTTGGTAAACACTCTTGGGGCTGTGGTGACTCCGAAGGGTAGGACCTTGAACTGATAATGTTTGCCTTGGATAGTGAACCTGAGGTATTTTCTGTGGGACGGGTGTAGTGGTATGTGGAAATAAGCATCCTTGAGGTCTAAGGTTGCTAAGAAGTCCCCCTGGTTTAACAAGGGAAGAATCTGTTGCAGTGTGAGCATATGGAAATGTTCTGACAGTATATACAGGTTGAGGGGACGTAGATCTAGAATGGGTCTGAGAGATCCGTCCTTCTTTGGAATAAGGAAGTACAGGGAATACACCCCTGTGCCTTCCTCCTCCACTGGCACGAGCTCGATTGCGCCTTTTTGCAGCATCACCACTACCTCTTGCTGCAATAAGTGCAAGTGCTCTGTGGACATAGGCCGTTGCCTTGGTGGAATGTTGGGTGGAGTGGATCTTAACTCTAGACAATAACCGTACTGTACAAGTTGTAGCACCCACCTGTCTGTGGTGATGTTTCTCCAGACGGGCAGGAACTGCTGCAGTCTCCCCCCGACAGGTGTTAAGTGGTCGGGGGGCAGTGACAGAGAGTCACTGTTTGCTTGGGGCAGAGGAGCGGGAGTTGTTGTTCCCTCTGCCGCGTCCTCTGGTGCTGTTTCCTCGGTAACCCCCCTTGTTCTGTTTGGGGTACGAGGATTGTGCTCCACCTCTAGAGAATTGTGACTGTTGACCCATCTGTCCTCTGGTGACTCCACGTGCACCTGAGCGACGAAAATTATTGCCCCGAAACTGTTGTGATTGTAGTGCCCCCATAGACTTAGCAGTTTCGGTGTCTTTTTTAATCTTTTCAAGGGTGGTGTCAACATCTGGACCAAACAGTCTATCAGGATTGACTGGCTGATTAAGTATGGTTGTTTGTATGTCAGGTTTAAACCCCGATATGCGGAGCCAGGCCTGCCGTCTCAGCATGACGCTAGTGTTAATGGCCCTAGCTGCTGTGTCTGCTGCATCAAGTGCACACTTTAAGGCTGCATTAGAGATTAGTTTGCCCTCCTCTATAAGCAGTTTGGTACCCTCTTGGAACTGCGGAGGCAGGTGTTGTAAAACTTGCTCTAGGGTGTCGTAATGCGCCCTATCATAACGTGCCAAGAGTGCCTGTGTATTTGCAATACGCCAAAAGTTGGCAGCCTGTGCAGCTACTCTTTTGCCCCCTGCCTCTAGCACTTTGGACTCCTTATCCGGGGGAGGAGCTTCACCCGTTGTTTGGGAGTTGGCCCTTTTGCGGGCATTTGCGACCACCAGGGAGTCCAGCGGCAACTGTCCCCGAATGTATGCAGGGTCTGCAGGAGCTGGTCTGTACTTTTTTTCAATACGTGGATTGACCACTCTCGCCCTGGTAGGTTCTTTAAAGATGGCCGCAGCATGTTTGAGGACCCCCTTGAGCATAGGCAGTGTCTTTACTGTCCTTTCAGAGACTGAAAAAGTGTCAAATAGAAAGTCTTCTTCTACTGGGTCAGCATGCATGTCCACATCATGATTAGCAGCTGCCCTTTCAAGGAGTGCATGAAAACCTGCTGAATCTTCAGTTGGGGATGCACGTGCACTGAAAGGCTGTGGGTCAGGCTGTGGGTCTTGCCCCACATCCTGGGCGCCTTGGTCACCAATGTCATCATATGAATCCGGCTGTGCATCCGGTTCATTGATGGGGAAAGTGTACTGGTCATCTTCATTATATCCCTCACCCTCAGATTGTTCTGGGGAAGGAGTTGGGCTCCTTCTTGGAGGAGGCTGGATGGGTTCCATGAGGCCTGAAGCGTCCTGAGGAAGCCTTTTCTTCTTGAGGGGGATGACATAGGAGTCCACTGGCTGTGAAGTGATCCTCCTCTTGTAAAGGGTCAATTTGCCCGTGTCTGCGTCGATAAAACGCTCCGAATCCTCTTCTGAGTCGAGTACCCGACTTGAAAGTGCCCCTGCCGTTGAAGAATCCGACTTCTTTGGCGTCGATTTCGTTGAAAAGGCCTTCGGCGCCTCTTTTGGCGGCAGAAGGAAGAGAAGTTTACCCGCAGGCTTCACCGGAATGTCCATCGGCTTCTGTGGCGATGGCATCGGAGCCGACGTAGCCGAGGCCTTCTCCCTGATTCTCTGCAGTGAAGAGGCGATGGGGGACGTGTCACTTGCAGTGGCCTTTGGCGCCGACGAGGAGGTCTTGACCTTGCCCTCGGATCCGACGTCCTGGTGTCCCTTCTGAGTCTTTGACGATGATGCCGCAGCCGCCGACCCAGAGTCCTTGGACCGATGCGCAGATGTACCAGCCTTCGATCCGTGAGACTTTGTCGGCTCCGTCTCCACCACGCGTCCGACTAACGGAGTCCCAGTCGGAACCGGAGTAGTTTCGCTGGCTTTTGCGGGCTTTGACGGCGCCGCAGCGGTTGACCCGTGCCGACCACCCTTTTTAGAGGATCCCTCCTCCGGCGTCGATTTTGACACTGTGGAATCGACAGATTTCTTCGACTTCTGTGGACCGGAGGTCGACGGAGTCGATGAAGCAGCGGGTTTGGTCGTTTTCTGTGGTACGGCCGCCATCTTAGGTGTGCTCGAATCCATAAGTTTCAGTTTCGATTTCGGGTCGGCCATTTTAGGTGTAGTCGATACCGTAGGTTTCGGTTTCGGTTTCGATACGGCCTGCCCAGCAAGTTTGTCCGTGGCCGGGCCGGAAGGCGGGGCCGGGGCTTGCGGTACGGGGTCTAGGGTAAGGCCGACAGGCGATCCCGTGATCCGATCTTGATCTTCGTAACCTTCGGGGCATAGCTCGTCCCCTGAGCTATCTTCCGCGGCCCCATAAACCTCTTCGACGTCCCCTACCTCTTCGACGTATTTAAGGCCTTGACCCGCGACTCCGTCTCCGTCTTCCGGATCTGCCTCGACCTCCGTCTCGGGCGGGGAGATTTGAAGATGATGACTCTGGTCTTCGTCTTCTTGGTCGCCGAAGATGTTTTCTGGATCCGGGGCCGCTTGTCTGGCTTCAAGGTGCACCGCGCGCCGAATCTTGAGTGCTTTCTTGGACCTGAACTTCGCGCAGGCCCTGCAGTTGCCGTCGTCATGGTCTGGCGAAAGGCATTTGTTACAGACCGGGTGCAGATCTATATGTGGGTATTTGGACCCACAGAGCGGACAGAGCTGAAACGGACTCCGCTCCATGCTGTAAAGTTGCAGTCGTGTCGCGATGAGCAGGCCTCGATGTCCGAAGAGCGTAAGCACTCCGCTGATTCCGACTCCAAGAGACGGAAGAACTCGAGACCGTGCGCAAACAATACCGACGCTATGAAAACAAGGCCTTTTGGCCGTAAAAAGTTAGTTTTTCTCGGTTCCGACAGAGAGACGTCGAGACCGCATCCGAACCCAATGGCGGAAAAAAACAATCTGGGGATGGAGCCGATGCCCATGCGCACTGTAGTCCACGGGAGGAGCCACCTATCTCAGGATACTTCGAAGACTCTTCCAGGACAACAATGTGCGATCATCCGGACCCAACACTAGGCGGCGATCTAATGCTAAGATATGAATTTAGCAGCCCACATGCCTCGAACAAGGTGTTTATTTATTGATGAGTCTCTTTTCTCATACAAGAGAAATGAATCGCTACAATTGCAATACTTATGGTTAAGTAAAGTGCATACAGTAAAAGCAGGATTATAAAATAATACTGTAAAAGCATTGATATGGTTTCTTAGCCATATGATACTTTAAAATGGATAAAAGATATACATACATATATACATTGAATAATCGTACTCAACTGGTGCTTCGAACTACGCCTACCCCGGTGTACCTGACCTAAGCCTAATACGTGGGAGGGAGTAAGTAAGTAGCAGTTTAAGTTAAGTTTGGTTTGCCAAGAATCTGACTCAAGAATTCTCTGTAAAGGGTTAGTCAATTCAGTACCTGGGAGTTTAGAAGGCTGGTATCTCTCTCTCAGGACTCGGTATCCCAGTTACCCTCGAGGGCAAGCCGGAAACGCCGGAGGCTGGATTTCTCGGCAGGAGAAAAGACAGCGTCTCTCTCAGCGCGTCAAAAGGGAGGGGCAGCGTCCGTGGGCTTCCTGCATCAGCTGGGCTCTCTGGCAAGTAGCGCTGCTCCAAGCTCATCACCACCGTGTCTTTGCTTAGGGTAGCGTCGGTATATTTATACCTGAAAGGTGCCGAGTTTGACGTAAGGATGGACATAATACGTCAGTAAGGATGTCATAAGAACTGGTCGTTCTTACATTCTTTACAGGAGTTCTCGAACGAAATCAAAACAATAGCTGCGGGGGACTTCCCAGGTCTGCTGGAGGTTTGGTTTGTTTTGAGAACTCGGTGTGCTTTCTAGGGGGCTGGAGGAACAGTGCTTGCTTAACGTGACAGCATGCCTTATGACTTAATCTGAAAACGGGTTTCTATGCCGTTGTATGGATATTAGTGATTTATTAACCGGACAAGGGTCAGAAATAGGAGTATCGATACAGGTCCCTAGATAAACATACTACACCCACTCCATGAATTTATGTACAAATTTACTAACCTAAGCAATAGTAAACATAACTAACAGTGCATGTGTATACCGAACCACCCCAAAATACATTTTTTTTTTGTATTTGAAAAAAAAAATGGTATTGCGAGATACACGAAAATGAGTATAGGTACTGTATGCATTCAAGAAGTGTAATCATTAAAAAAGGATGCACATTTTATATCAGCATGAATGATGTGTGAAAATTACACATGAAATGGTTCTTAATACAGAAGAAAAGTGCGAGACCACTTCATCACATATAAATACAATCACTTGTAAATAAGCTAGAGGTTGAGGTAATGTAATGTCTCTAGAGTTCCTAAAAATAGAAGCTCTGTTCTCTAAGAATAGTTTTACTTTAAGCAGAAGATAACTGCCAAAAAGGTAAATATTTTGGATTGGGGAAAAAAGTTTTCGTTTGTCAGGGGAGAAGAGAAAAAATAGTTCACAGTCGCTTTGTTTTTCCAAAGCTGAAGGCCAAATTCAGAGTTCAGGGAACGCTGTGTGCAATTTTGCTTAAAGTCAATCTCTCTGTTCTGGTGAAAACATCATTTCAGACAGACTCTCGAAAAAACAGTCTACCGCTTCTGGTGAAAGTTCGACCAAGTTGGAAAATGTCGCTACCAGGCAGTCATGTGCATGTTCTCTTTCAGTGATGTTTCGATCAGCATAGCTTACAGAAGGTCGTACCTGGTCGATGCTGCTTTCATCTTGTACTTCACTACCCTTCAATCGTAGTGGTGAAGTCTCCACGAATGCCGTCATCAGGATAGGTAGCCGCTGGGGACAGCACAATGCATGAGCCTTTACTGGACCCAACAAAGTATCTGCATCCAATGGTACTTCTGATTGTAGTGTAAGACAGGTGTGCAACACGCATTCTTCGCCGCATAGCATGCACCTCAATACAGGCATAACACAATTCTGCCATATGGGTCTGAACGAAAGAAACCAGGTCATATTCAGATCTCTTAGCCGGGCTAATCCAAGGACTTTAGTTATGCGGTCCCGGTAGTGTATAGCTAGGATCGTTTCTTCCATTGTTGCTGGAGTCTTGTCTGTGACATGGCTTGCCATAACGAAGCAGGAGTAGCAAAAATAAAATGCCTGCTACGAGTCCCAATAGGAGTGGAAGTCCGCCAAAGATGGAATGGATGAAATTAGGAAAAATACCCAGGACTGCTTTGAATGGTGTTAACAGTCCCGAAAAAACGGTCTTAAATACACTCGCGATACCACTTGTATCAGAAATATTTAAGATTTCGTTTAGCATTTCTGCGAAGTGTAGGGGGCAATTTGTTGATAACAATGCATGTATCTCTCCCGTTGTCCTTGCAACTTGGAGATCATACGTTTCTTTTGACGACGTCAAATGAGTTGGCGTCTGTAGGAGCACAGTCTTCATTCTGCTTAAAGTATCAATTCGAATAGAAGAGATATTCAAACTGGGCCAGATTTTTTCCTCCCTGTCTGGAGCGTCATTCGGGAACAATACTCTCTCACAACAAGTGACCATGGAGCTCAAGCTTATGAGATAAGGTTTTCCTGGCATTAAGCCACAACATCTGTGATCTACAATTAGAATGTAACTCCCGTTAGAAAGTCTTCTAAAGAATGGTTCTATTTGTGTTGCAGGTGTGCCGAGTTGGTGACATGAAAGATTATTTGAAGTCCCTTCACAGGCCCCATGCAAACTTATACCCTGACACAGAAGTATACCACTTAATGATTTTTCACAATTATTACCACCAAGAAATACACTCTGTCCTTTATTACTGTAACATGTGTGTGTATAAGGTAAGTTCGATGTTGACTTAATGTATCCTTTACCCAACCCTTCATACTGGCCTGCCTGTATATATTTTTGGCAGTATCGAAACTGGAAAGTCGTTATCGGAATAGTTATTATCCCATGTATTATCCATTCAATGACAGGTCGTTCTGACATTGTCAATGGTAATCTCTCAAGTTTTTCAATGCTCAGAATTGTATACTCTGCACCCTTTTGTGCCAAACTGATTTGTGTATCAGTAAGGTTAAAGATACTGAATAATGATGTTGTGTTGATTAAACGCCAAGGCACGTAGCCTGAATGCAGATTTTGTAACGTACAGCCAAGCTGTACAATAGAACGCAGTTGTGACTGACCGTGTTGCAACATCAGTAAGTCTTGCTCTATTATATCGATTGCAGAAGATACTATACTGTCCAGTGAATATATTCTGGAAGACAGAGTCATTAACCCATTGTCCACTACAGAAAGTGATTTTTCCAAATTAACACGGTCAATTTCCCGTATTTTCTCTGCTGTCTCAATTTGAGTTTCTTTCCAAGCTTCGTTGTAAGCTGCATATATAGAGGCCGCTATGAAACGTTTTTGACGCTGTTTGCGTGGTCCCATTATGAAATCACGCAAGTCAGCACCTTCTTTAAGTAAAGTCAAGTGTTGCTTAATTTCAACCAGTGTGGATGTATGTAGCCATTCGAGGCAGAGTTTCCATACACTGTAAGTAGTTACAATCCCTGGATGTTGTCTCTGGGAGTATCTAGGGTCTGGCCTGGTCAATGTGAACCCCTGTATTTTGTTCAGGAATCTATCTTGACAGTTATTTGTGTCTGTGGGCAAGATCAACAATTTTTTCCAATCAGGATGTGTTCTGTTTTGGTTTAAAATATGGGATACGTCTATTTCAACATCTGTAGTGCTATTACTGTCGGGTGTTGGCTTTGGAATAGACTGTTTGTTTAAGTCTTTAATTTTGGCTAGGCCAAGACAGGTTGTCTGTTGAATTGTGCCATTCAAGAATATAATTTGTTCTGGGATCATGCAGGCTCTAAATAATGATTCTATACCTTGCACTTGCCAATCTTTTGTACCCCAGATCGTTTTCGTTTCAATATTTTTATTCCAGAAATCAAAACCGAATATTTTCATTTTTTCAAAAAATTTCTCTGAATAGATTAATTTTGTGTTTGTAAGCATGGTTTTCATTCCTGTCTTATTTAACAATTTGAAATAAAATGTTTCTGCATCGCTTGTGTTAAACCCTGAGAAGTATGAGAATTTTTCATAAAATGTTCTTGAACTGCCTTTTGGTGGAGTTGCACAATGTTCCCATTGGTTATAATTTAAAACATTTCTAGGTTGAGCAGTTTTATGCAGATAATGGTGACCATAGTGGTTATAACAATACATCTGGTCATAATTAGATGAACCCTGTAAATAATCATGTTCTCTAAATTTAGCTGACATCACTAGATCAGACATCATATCATTAATACTTTCAAAGTCCCAATCATCAGCGAATGAGCTTGGTTTTACAAAGTCACTTAATGAAATCTCAAATTGATGAGGATACTTCAGGAGCTCGACCGGGCCATAGATTTCGTAATCAGTTTTGTCCCATGCTACCCCACCGGGTATAGGATTGGCTGTGAAGTTTACTGAAGAAAGTTCTCTTTTCTCGATGTGTGAAGACTTGTGTGGTCCCAAAAAATAAATTTATAAAAGGGGGTCAAGACGGGTTGGTTTAATGACCATGGAACCTCACAACCCTGGAAAGCATGAATACAAAACAAGGAGGCACATAGTCAAGAGAACAATATGTGTATGTTGTGAATACAAAGTGGAAACAGAAATAGCACTGGGTTGATGAAGTAGCCTGATGCTGTTCTGTCAATTGTTTCAATTGCTTCTGTATTCCTTTTTGCTTTTGGAATTTGCTTTGTTTCATTAGCATAGTCAGTGGTTACATCATTGTAGATTAGTGTTTCTTGATGGAAGATTTTGATTTGGGTTTCAAGAGGTTAAAGTTCCATGGCTTTGTTGCATAGTCCTTGTTGATTCACTGTAGGTTTATCAAATGTGATTAGTCTCTCAGTTTGAACCTCTGTATTTGTAGCAAACTTTGGTGTTCTACTACTTCTTGGGAGTCCACTTGGCCTACTACTTGTTATCGGCCACATGATTGTGGTTTAACCAGGTCGATGGATACAACTCGGTTCTCCTTTTTACCAGCAAGGGGGGGTAATACTACTGATCTTGTCCCGTTGACAGACAAGACAGGTACTGCTTTTCTGTAAGAAGGCCCAAATTCCTTCTTTACCGCGATCTTCTCTCTGACCAGATCCCCGATTTCTGGAATCCAGACAGGCCTTGCTGGGACAGGTGGTTTCTCTTCAGTGGTTGTTGGCTGTTGTTTCAGCTTTATGTTGCTCCGGTCTTTTCTTTTTTCATTTAAGTCCTGTAAAATAGCCAAACGATCTTTGATATCAAAGCTTTTTTCTTTCACCACTGAAGTTTGACTATTGAGGTCCTGGATTAACATTCTAGTCCCAAACAATAATTCGTACGGACTGAGACCTCTCAGAGAATTTCTTGGCAGATTATTAAGACTACGTTGGACACTTATTAAATGTTTGACCCACCCAGCTCCCGAACCTAATATCTTTGCCATTATAGATTGCTCTATGCCTTGGTTTTTTCTTTACACCATCCCGTTTCCCTCAGGAAGGAAGTGATAAGAGTCCCGCAATGCAATGCCCATGCTGGCAATGCCCCCCCCATAAGCTCGAGAGCTAAAGGCAGGACATTGGTCAGAATGTAGCATGCTCCATGCGTATATGCCATTTTAGACTCGCAAATCTTTATATAACAGTTCAGACATCAGCCGAGAGCTGGGGTCTACATTATAAGTGAAAAATAGTCTCTATATGTTAATATGACGCATTATTCATACTGGGTTTTATTGTTTAATCCAATCTGGAGCGAAACGCCAAGGTAATATACCGTCTCGGTCGCCACTGCGATCTCTGTTTTTTACAAATATGTGATGTTCCAGGCTCATTCCTGGCCACCAGTATATTGATTGTAATTCTTCCAGAGAATCCTTAAGCTTAAGGTGTCTAAGACCCTCACCCATATGTGCGTCTGATATTAACAAGACTCTCCTGTTCGTGTTTGGAATTACTCTATCCCCCACTCCAGGGATTTCAGCAAAAGGAACAGAGTTTGCATCGATTATGTATGTATAACTGAGTGGATAGTTGATGGGTAGCGCTGAGCAGTCGCCTTTTGATGACGTTTTCACCGCCAGCATTGTTTCCCCGTCAATGTATTTTTCTGAATGCTTTTTTGTAGCTACGGAAGCCGATTTAGTTGTTTCCGCTGTGGCTGTCTCGGCCAATGAATTCCCTGCAACGTGAACGCCATCACGCTGATAACTCAGTGAGTGTATCACATGAGTCTTTGGTAGTTCTTTCTGCAAAAGAACTACTTGTTCCCAAAGCGATTTTTGCTTGATTGTGAAACCTGTGTCATCTTTGTAACCGTTTTAAATCCATTTCTGTAAATCGTTATTGTATGATTTGACGCAGTAATACGAATCGCACACTATTAGTGTCGGGAATTCGCGATCGGCATTATCTAGCGCCATTTTTAACGCTATTATTTCAGTTTGTTGTTCTGAATTTTTTTCCACTGAGTGTGTTTTCGTAAATAGAGGTCTCAATTTACCTCCGCGCCACACGTCTTTTACAATCTCGCATGTGGCGTTGTATGCTTGCTTTCCCCAAACTGAGGGTTGAGCATGTCCGTCTGTATATATTACACAGGCGTACTGTCGTATGGGCAGAATGTCGATTGGCAGAGGATATTCTATTTCATATTCTAGATTTTTAAATTTTTTAATTTCCGGATCAAAATAGTATTTTACTTTGTCTGTAGCAAGAGAATTTTCCCATTGTATCCATTTTGGATTTAGTGCCATAGTAGGTAAATTACATGGGCTTGTTAATGCCTCAAAAGCTAATTCTGCTGTTCTGACAGTAATACGTCTACCGTCAGCTTGGTCTTTTTCTCTTGCTACAGCTGTTTGAATCGCATGAACAATGTTTTCCTTAATGCTGAACGTTTTTTCAGCTTCTGTGTACAAATGAGATTTGTATGCTATTGGTACCGTTTCTCCCTCATTAGAGGTTAGGAATGTGTATCCGCATCTTCCTGGAATGACTCGGATTACAAGGTTGCGTGTGTTATCGCGTGTTTGTAGTTTTGTTTTAACTAACATGTCCGTTTGTAAAGATCTCAAAATTTCTGTGTGTTTTTGAGTCCAATTGATTCTTTTAAAATCTGGTTTTATTAGGTCGTAGAGAGGTTTAACCCTCTCTGCATAATTTAGAATGTAAGTTCTTCCGAAATTCAGGAAATCTAGAATTGATTGTAAGTTTTTCAGCGTTCTTGGTGCTTGGATTACAGCACATTTCTCTAAGAAATTGTCAGCCAGGCTTTTGCCTTCACTTGATAATTCATATCCTAAAAACAGGACTGTTAGATGGACAATTTTTGACTTTTTGAAGTTGAATTTGTAACCCTCTGCTGCGAACTCAAGTATTATGGTGTTCACTCTTTTCAAGTGAGTATCCAAGTCATCATCTGTTAGATAGATGTCATCGACATAAGATAATGCCTCGTCATCATATATTTGTAGTAACTCTGTTACTCTCGCTGAGAATAATCCTGGGCTGTTCTTGAACCCCTGTGGTAAACGACAGAAATATTTCTGCGAGCCGTTTATTGAGAAAGCGGTCAAATATCTGCTTTCAGGTGCTATATTTTGACAAAAGAATCCATTAGAGATGTCTAATGTTGTTTTGTATTTTTTGCGCACTATACTATTCATTAGTGCTGCACTGTGTGAGTTTTGTACTGCAAAGGTCTTGCAACATGAGTTTAGGTGTCTGTAGTCCAAAACTAGACGATATGAATCGTCTGGCTTGGAGACAGGAAACAAAGGATTGTTCATTTGTGAGGTGCAAGTTTCAATCACCCCTTGGTATTCAAGTTGATCTAAGATCTCCCTGACCTGTTTTTTTAGCTTCTTGCTTAATTGGGTACTGCCTTTGTGCAGTTGGTTGTGATTTTAACTGGATTTTGTGAGGAGGAGGAGGAGAGTCCTCATCCCATCCTACATGATTTTTATATAATGCAGGAGCCTGGGCTACTGCCCACTTTCTTGCAAGTGTATATTTTCTATGAATTGGAATATGATTTGAGAAGGCAGGCATAATCATTTCTTCGCCATGAGGGCACTCCCTGACAAACTCTGGTGGCCAATCTTTTTCAGCTAGAAGGATGTCATAGCCTTTGGAGAGATTATCCCAAAATAGACCCCTTATTTTCCTAGTCTTATCTCCCTCTATACGCAATGTTATTTCATATATTTTATGAGGTCTGCTAACTCTGGTATCTGCAGTTTCTACCTGAATGTATTCATTCGTGTCCACTGTCTCCAGATGATTCATCAGGATCTTGCGAGCTATGCTCACTTCTGCTGCACTGTCTAGCATTGTCTGAGCCCACTCTCCGTTTTTCAGTTGTGTCCTCAGTATCCTCGGCATGTTTGATTACTTTGATACTGGCTACCTTCTTCTTTGGAAATTGTAGCTTTTTATTTTGATGAGCAGGTTCTTTGTCTTTGGACTTGATGTCCCTGTGTTCTGACCGTCCTCTTCTTTCCGATTTCTGCGAGGAAGTCTGAAAAGATCGAGAGGGACGTGTATCAATATCTTGATATCTATCAGGTTTCTTCGAATTATCCCTATTTCTACGGTTGTATCTTTTCTCAGAGGGCTCTCTTTGGGGAGACTTGTGTCCTTGGTTCGGAGATCTTTCTCTCCACCGAGGAGACCTTCCTCTGGACTGGAATCTTTTTTCTTTGGGAGTGGATTGTTTATTTCCATCCCAGCTCTTTTTTGGAGTGTTTAGATTATTTTTAATAAAAACCTTTTCAGGATTTTCAGTTAGTTGGGGTTTCACTGGTTTCCCACCCAAACTATCTCTTCCTAGTTCTTCATAGGATTTTTCTATGATTCTGGCAAGTTCAAATGGTTGGTCTGCTATATCGGTTTCTTTCAACCTTTGGCGGATCGCCACAGTTGCTGCTTCACCCTTTCGGTTGGCTAGTAATATTGCCGAGACCTGCTTGAAGTCTTTCAGTAATTTCATACCCAGAGTTAAAGCAGGTTCTGGACCGTATTCACTTTGAATCTGTTTTAGCACTTCTGGTATTACCGCCATGGACGGAACACCATGTGTTTTTGTGTAAATGGAAGCAAAGACTGTGCCCCAAGTGTCACAGTCTTCCACATGTGGTGCGATCCCCATTGGAAGACAGATAGTCAGAATTCTGTGTTTCTCAACAGGGGTGGTATCCGGAAATACCGCCTCTATTTGAGTGATTTTTTGTGCTAACCAGAATGGAATTTGTTCCCTTTTAATGGGTACTTTACCTAGACAGGACTGTATGTTCTGTGGTGTGATTTTATTTGTGTTCCCCTGATGAGGGGTCAGCTGTGGAATTTTAATAGCTGTTTGGACTGTGTGAAGTCCGCATTACATATTGGACTAACTGTCTGTGTATTTTAATCAGTTGTTTTAGTTGTGCTAAAAGATCTGGTATTGACATTTTTTCAATGTCTGGATGTGGTGTGTATCCGGCAAGAACCGGCCACGTTGCTCCTGGTCTTCCTAGTGGACCGAGCCTGGTGATGTGATCATTATGTTTTAGGGCACCTTTAAACCAGAGCAGGTGCTCTTGGTATTTTAGTGGTATTTCCACCTCCTCGAAAGGAGTGTACTCATCCGGAGGTTCCTCTATCTTGTAATAGTGGAATTCCTTTGTTACAGCGTTTGCTGCTGGAAAGTTTATCCATGAATAGAATACCTCTGTCTGCCGATATTCATGTGCCTCAATTACGAATATGACTGTACCACCTCTCGATGTCAGTCCATTTTCTATAAGTTTTAAAGCTATAGTTTTTCTTATGTTGACCGGGATGAGTATTGCCTCCGGGTCATTCGGTAGGAGACTTGTGTCATCTGCTAGGAGTTGAGCTGCTATTCTAGCTGCCTCCCTTTCTCCTTCGCTGTCTGACATTTTACTGACAAGAAGGTTTTTTGTTGCAGATCAGGTTTCCAAGGAAACAAAGATTAGGTGCACAATATTTTGGAACACTGTATCCTTCAACATTGAATAAACCATAAACTATACATAGGAGTCTCCTCCTACTAAGTTTGGCGGATTTAACCTTTGACCCACTCCAGACGTCTTTGGAGTATTACGGGAGAAAGGGTCTGTGTGAAAAAGCACGACTGAGTTACTCTAATGCCTTGCTTTAGATTTATCGCCTTACCAAACCGTTGGGCGCCATGTAGTGTAGTTCCTATTATCCCAATAGGCTCTGCGCATTGGAATAATATCTTCAATAGTATAGACGTAGGACAGAGGTTAACTAGGTCTTCTAAAGACGATATTAGACTTAAAGTTTTGTGTGCCAGCTAGCTCAGAGTTCACTAGAAACTTTCTCGAATAGGCAAGGAGGGATTTAACCTCCCTGGATAGACAAGAAGGGATTTAGTTTCTGACAACCATAGAACATGACAACTTTGCTCTCCCTGATCAAGAGTATATCTCTAGAGTCGTGTGAAAACAAAAGACAACTATTTTACTCAGTCAGTACGTGCATACTTAGTTTCACCAGATTGTAGAGAAAGAAGAGATGGGCGTGTTCAATAAAAGGTGTTTATTTATTGATCAGTCTCTTTTCTCATACAAGAGAAATGAATCGCTACAATTGCAATACTTATGGTTAAGTAAAGTGCATACAGTAAAAGCAGGATTATAAAATAATACTGTAAAAGCATTGATATGGTTTCTTAGCCATATGATACTTTAAAATGGATAAAAGATATACATACATATATACATTGACTAATCGTACTCAACTGGTGCTTCTAACTACGCCTCAACTGGTGCTTCTACTACGGTGTACCTGACCTAAGCCTAATACGTGGGAGGGAGTAAGTAAGTAGCAGTTTAAGTTAAGTTTGGTTTGCCAAGAATCTCACTCAAGAATTCTCTGTAAGGGGTTAGTCAGTTCAGTACCTGGGAGTTTAGAAGGCTGGAGGGCTGGTATCTCTCTCTCAGGACTCGGTATCCCAGTTACCAGCGAGGGCAAGCCGGAAACGCCGGAGGCTGGATTTCTCGGCAGGAGAAAAGACAGCGTCTCTCTCAGCGCGTCAAAAGGGAGGGGCAGCGTCCGTGGGCTTCCTGCATCAGCTGGGCTCTCCGGCAAGTAGCGCTGCTCCAAGCTCATCACCACTGTGTCTTTGCTTAGGGCAGCGTCGGTATATTTATACCTGAAAGGTGCCGAGTTTGACGTAAGGATGGACATAATACGTCAGTAAGGATGTCATAAGAACTGGTCGTTCTTACATTCTTTACAGGAGTTCTCAAACGAAATCAAAACAATAGCTGCGGGGGATTTCCCAGGTCTGCTGGAGGTTTGTTTTGTTTTGAGAACTCGGTGTGCTTTCTAGGGGGCTGGAGGAATAGTGCTTGCTTAACGTGACAGCATGCGCTATGACTTAATCTGAAAACGGGTTTCTGTGCCGTTGTATGGATATTAGTGATTTATTAACCGGACAAGGGTCAGAAATAGGAGTATCGATACAGGTCCCTAGATAAACATACTACAATGGTGGTGGACATGGTGGGGGTGAATGTGGTGGAAATGGTGGTGGTGGTGGATGTGGTGGTGGAGGACGTGGTGGTGGTTGACATGGTGGTGGTGGACGTGGTGGTGGATGTGGTGGTGGATGTGGTGGACGTGGTGTTAGTGGTGGTGGACATGGTGGTGGAGGACTTGGTGGTGGACAGGATGGTGCTGGAATACTTGGTGGTGGATGTGGTGGTGGACATGGTGGACGTGGTGGTGTATGTGGTGGACCTGGTGGACGTGGTGGTGGATGTGATGGTGGACATGGTGGTGGACATGGTGGTGGATGTGGTCGTGGTGGACTGGTGGACCTGGTGGTGGACATGGTGGTGGTGGATGTGGTGGTGGACGTGGTGGATGTGTAGGTGGTGGACGTGTATGTGGTGGTTGTGGTGGATATGGTCGTGGACGTGGTGGTGGATGTGGTGGTAGACGTGGTGGTGGATGTGGTGGTGGACGTGGTGGAGGTGGAGGACTTGGTGGTGGTGGACATGATGGTGGTGGATGTAATGTTGGTGGTGGACATAGTGGTGGACATGGTGGGGGTGGTTTATGTGGTGGTGGTGGACATGGTGGTGGATGTGGTGGTGGACATGATGGTGGTGGATGTGATGGTGGACGTGGTGGTGTATGTGGTGGAACTTTTGGACATGGTGGTGGACGTGGTGGCGGTGAATGTGGTGGTGGATGTGGTAGTGGTTGTGGACCTGGTGGATGTGCTGGTGGTTGTGGTGGTGGACGTGGTGGTGGATGTGGTGGTTGTGGTGGTAGACATGGTGGTGGATGTGGTGGTGGTGGATGTGGGGGTGGTGGATGTGGTGGACGTGGTGGTGGTGGACGTGGTGGTGGATGTGGTGGACGAGGTGGTGGACGTGGTGGTGGTGGATGTGATGGTAGACATGGTGGTAGACGTGGTGGTGGACGTGGTGGTGGACATGGTAGTGGTGGTGGACATGGTGGTGGTGAACGTGATGGTGTTGGATGTGGTGGGGATGGACATGGTGGTAGATGGGGTGGTGGTAGATGAGGTGGTGGTGGTGGAGGACCTGTGGTGGTGGATGTGATGGTGGTGGATGTGATGGTGGTGGTGGACATAGTGATGGACGTGGTGGGGGTGGTGTATGTGGTGGTGGTGGACATGGTGGTGGCGGACCTGGTGGTGGACAGGATGGTGGATGTGGTGGTGGACATGATAGTGGTGGATGTGATGGTGGACGTGGTGGTGTATGTGGTGGTGGACCTTGTGGACATGGTGGTGGACATGGTGGTGGTGAATGTGGTGGTGGTAGTGGTAGTGGTTGTGGACCTGGTGGATGTGTTGGTGGTTGTGGTGGACGTGTATGTGGTGGTGGTGGACGTGGTGGTTGATGTGGTGGTAGACATGGTGGTGGACGTGGTAGTGGATGTGGTGGTGGTGCACGTGGTGGTGGATGTGGAGGACGAGGTGGTGGATGTGGTGGTAGACATGGTGGTAGACATGGTGGTGGACGTGGTGGTGGACATGGTGGTTGACATGGTAGAGGTGGTGGTAGTGGACATGGTGGTGGTGGATGTGGTGGTGGTGGACGTGATGGTGTTGATGTGGTGGGGATGGACATGGTGGTGGATGGGGTGGTGGTGGACATGGTGGTGGATGTGGTGGTGGTGTACGTGGTGGTGGAGGTGGTGAACGTGGTGGTGGTGGTGGTGGACGTGGTGGTGGGCATGGTGGTGGTGGTGGTGGTGGATGTGGTGGTGGTGGACATGGTTAAAATCTTGAAAGATGTAGTTAAAGAAAGGTTAGAGACAGTGGGTAGAACAGTGCAATGTACACATACAGGTTGTAAACATACTGAAATCGTACAATCTTTATAGTCAATGTGCCAAAAAACAGGCATAGAAATGTGCTTTTTTAAAGGTTGCATGCCTCGTCTGGTGACGTACATATTTCCTTACTAGACTAGATTTAATACAATTATGTGCAAAGCTTAATTAATAGTTGATTTGGAAAAAAGATGGAGTTAAAGCTCTGCACGTGGTAGACGCACTCAGAAAAATTATTCCCCGTGTGCTTTTACAATGCACCACGTGTGAGGATGCACAAAATAAGTTTTTTTGTGTCAATTATATAAAACCCTTTAATCAATCGCTTCACCCTTCGGTTGGCTGTGATAACATCACTGATGTAATGCCAGTTACAATTCAGATATTTCTATAACCAGTGCAAGTTTAATGTGAGGTAACAATAAAAAAAAAGATTTTCATGTAAATGTGTATAAGTCCATCAAATGTGTTTGCTTTCCTAAGAAATATTGTTATTTATACAGTAAACTGGTATTACTTTCTCGGATGAAATACATCAGAAATTGTCTTGTGAGGCTTTAGTTCGGTAATTGAGAATAACTGGCAATGATAACAAACACAATACACTTCACACAATGGATGTCAGTGGTACATGAAGCGAGAAGAGTGCACCAGCAAGCTACGGTACGGATATCTTAAGGATGACATTGTGGCATTAGAAACATTATGCAATATGCCGGCCCCACAGAAAAGCTGCATTTAATTAAATAAACGGCATGGTACATGAAGCAAGAAGAGTGCACCAGCAAGCTACTGTACAGATATCTTAAGGATGACATTGTGGCATTGGAAACATTATGCAATATGCTGGCCCTGCAGAAAAGCTGCATGTAATTAAATAAACAGCAGTTGACTGTATAGCTTGAACTAAGGGCAAGAAACTTTCTTTCTGTCCTAGATGATGTAAATAAATTAGAGTATTCTGCCCTCATCAGATTTGTTTCGGCCGAACAGCTGAAAAGCTATCGGTTTCAGCCATGTCCTCGGCCTTCCTGCGCATAACAACAAGCACGCGAAAAGAAAAAAAACCAAGAAACTTTCTTTTTGTCCGAGATCACGTAAATACATTTGAGTATTTTTCCCTCGTCAGATCGACTTAAAAAACAGGACTCGACGATCAAAAGCAGGCTAAGAAAGAAAACAAGACGTGCGGCCGAGTGGTGCACTTAATCACACGTGACAGACAGTTGGCGGCTGGGCACGTGCACGCTCACGTGAACGCAAACGATAGGCCAGCCAAAGTGTGGGGTAGCACTTTGAAAACTCACCTATTAAATGTCTCAGCGCAGCGCATGCGCTTGCTCAGCGAGACCAAAAAATCACCCCATCTCTGAGGTCCTTTTTCAAAGTGCAGGAAAAACAAGGAGCCTCCGACCCTGAGCAACCAGAACAAAAGGTAAGCCCAGGAAGTAAAGAAAAGGGGAAGTAATCGCAGAAAAAATGGACAGCAATAGGTATCAAGCCCTTACAACGAATGCAACTGAGGAGGGAGAGATAAGCCCGGAGAACTTAACACTAACCCAAGGCAGCCCACAGCAATTGGAGAAACATCCCCAGGCCCAGCAAAATAGTACTGAAAAACTAATGGAAGCAATGATAATGGAGATGAGGGCGAACTTTGCAACCTCAGAAAAGAATGAAATACGAATTCAAGAGACGTGTGAAGCTCTAGACACTAAAATGAACGCATTAATGGAGCGAGTAACCACAATAAAAAACTACAGTAGAAGCCCTGCGTAAGGAAATTGAAACAAACCAAAAAGAAATCTAATTGTTAAAGACAAGAGAAGGAGACTTCAGGGACAAAATAGAACCCCTTGAAAACCACGCCAGAAGAAACAACCTAAGAGTCCTGAATGTCCCAAAAGGGATGGAAGGGGATAATATAAACAAATTCACGATTACTTTACTCAAAGAAAGTTTCCCCTGGTTGAAATCAGTTGCCTTATTGTAGGACATTCAAGGGATACATCATGATCCGTTCGGAAAGGGGAGCCGAGGAAGAATCAGAGGAAAATATTGATAAACTTTAAAACCTCTGTCCTTAAGAAAAAAATCTTGAATGAAGCCGGCTCCTATACTAAGGATGACTGGATATTCTGAATCCGATCCGACGTTTCCAGGGCAACGCAAAATAGGCAAAGGGAGCTAGGCTAGCAGATGCAGCAATTAAGGTCTCATGGAGCAACTGTACAGATGCGCTTTCCTGACTTGTTAAGAATCATGTGGAAGAACAAAGTGTACAATATCAGAGATAATAAAGACAAATGAAATGAAATCACAACAAAGTGACCACAGCTAACGCCTGGGAAGGGAAGAGCTCAAAGGGCAGGAAGACCCAGCCCAGTGAAGATAACAGGGAGGCTTCTCCTGGGAGGGGGAGAAAAGTAAGAAGAGATAGCTCACAAGGAAATAAAATGGAAACAACATGCACAGGGAAGGGGAGCATATGAGGGAAATAACAAAAAAGGTTCAATTTTGCAAAATTGAGGAGGTGGGGACCCAGGAGTGGTGGAAAAAGTTGAAGGCCACAACAAAAAAATGAAGAAAAAAAAAGACCCAATGATAGTTACCATCCTCTCATGGAACGTTAACGAACTCAGAATTAGGAACCGCAGACAAAATATTATGGAGTATTTGAAGACAACAGTCAGCGAAATAATAATACTGCAGGGAACAGATCTACTAAAGGAGGAATGGGTCGACATTATCAAAAATCTGAAATGGGTGGACACATATGTGTGCACGTGACAAGACTGATGTACTAACGGAGTGGGTATACTCTATAAAAAATCACCTCAAAGTAGATGCAACAGACATGGACATCAAAACAAAAGTTAGAATACGTAACAAACAGTACACAATAGTGGGATACTATGGCCCCGATATAGGCGACCCCGTACCATTACAAAAGGTCTATAGACAGATATTGAAAGCTTTGTCCCCCATAATTATGGGGGTGGATTTCAATATAATTATAAACCCTGGACAGGACCGACTCCCGGCTAGAAAGACCTTCAATCTGCCTTGAATGAGGGAATGGATTAGGCTTTATATCAAGGACCTTGGGTTAACTCACATCTGGAAAGAGAAAGGAGACAAGGCACACTGTTACACTTTCTAAAAACAAAAAACATGGACACGCTCCAGAATAGACTTCTTTCTGATAGATAGGGGCTTGATCACGGATAAACAAAAGGTGGAGCATATACCAGCACACCAGTCTGACCATTCTACAGTACTATTACAAGTCCAGTTAGGGCTTGCCTCATTTCCTGCAAGAGGGACAGTCGCATCATACTCACTGATCCCCAAAACATAGAGGTGCAATTCTTTATACTAAATAGGGAAGGCACTTCCAAACAGTTAGCGTGAGATGCATATAAATCAGTCATCAGAGGGAAAATACTAAGACTTGCGGCATACAAACATAACAGTATAAAGAGTCAAATTAGCTGCCTGGAAGACAAAATAAAAAATCTAGAAATAGTTTTAGGGAAAGGGGTGGGCCCGCAAGAGGCAGTAGGGAGGGAAGAAGGAATAAGAAAAAGGAAGGAAGACCTTTCAGACACTCTAGAGACTATAGTGAATAAAATGCAAATGGGAGGCAAGTAAGTTATCCCATTACGAATATGGTGAGGGCTGTCAAGATGCTCGCATGGAAAACAAAAACTGATCAAACTCAGAACAAAATAATAAGCATTCAGGTTGGGAATCAGCCCACGCCCAACTGGGAAGACTCTGTGATTGAGAAAGCTTTCTTGAATTTTTTTTAAATCTCTACACCGAGGATTCCGGCTCAACAATGGATCAAGTCAACGGCTACCTGGAGATGATAGCCCATCCAATACTGTCACAGGAACAAAGAGAAGATCTTAATGGAGAAATCACACTAGAGGAGGTGACCAAAACAATCAGGGGATTAGGAAAAGGGAAAGCCGCAGGCCCCGATGCTCTTCCAAATGAGTTGTACATCACACTAAGAGAACCCCCCCCCACCCCCGCCATTTGACGGAGCTAATAAATTATACTTTCCTCACCAAAAGTTACCTCCCAGACTCATGGAACGAAGCGACTATCAGCATATATAAATGTGGTTCATACAGACCCATATCACTCATGAACAGCGATTACAAGATCTACACGCAAGTTATGGCCAAAAGAATGGGAAGGGTAACCGGGCATTTAATACATACCAACCAAAAAGGCTTTATCATCGGAAGGCACATCCAAGAGCTAACTCATGAGTTGACTTGCGCAATTGACGTAGTAACACATGAGAATATCCCCCTTTCAGCTATCACCTTCGATGCAGCTAAAGCATTTGACAGAGTTAGCTGGCCATTCCTGAACGCAGTGCTAGGAAAATATAACCTACGTGAGACCTTTCTGGAAGCCATAAAACTTCTATATAAAAAACCGGCAGCTAGGTTTCTAGTCAACGGCAGCCTAACTGAAAAGGTATCTATCAAAAGAGGAACCAGGCAGAGCTGTCCTCTATCTGTCCTCTATCTCTCCTGCTGGTTAATCTATACATCGAACCGGTGGCGAGCAAGTTCAGGCGTAACCGGGAGATAACTTCCTTCATTTATCAAAGGCGGGAGAAGAAAATGGCGATATACATGGACGACTTAAGGATATTTACCAGCAACCTGACAGGATCATTCCCGGCAATAGAGGACACTCTTGATCAATATGGAAAGGTATCAGGCAACATGGTTAACCAATCGAAGCCTGAAATTATGGAATGGAGCAGCCAAAGTAACAACCTACTAGTAAAAGGCAAAACACGGTATTTGGGCATGGAAATAGTAAATGACACACACAAAATAGCTCACGTTAATGTCAACAGAGTACTTGGAGAGGTCAGGAAATTAATTATTTAAGGTCGGAGGAGGCCTCCCATTGACCTTTATGGGGCGGTCAAACATAGTAAAGATGACAATTTTACCCAGATTTTCTTATATTTTCAGCTCCATACCGTTGGAATTTAAAAAGGAATGGATAAAAACACTGCAAGGGGAACTGAGCAGTTTTATCTGGGCCTCAAAGGGGACAAGGACAGCATGGAAGAAACCCAGAAGAAAAAAAGAGCAAGGGGGGATTGCAAGCCCTGATATATTGGAATATTATAGAGCCTTCCAATGAAGATGAAGATACTGCTAAATTAATATGCGACATATCCAACTTACTTAGAAGCAATGGTCAATGTAGGGGTGAACCACTTTTGTATACATTTGGGCATCCAAAGTAGTTCAAAAAAATAATGCTAAAGATTCTCTGGTCAGCTGAAAGATTGTGGTACCAAATACAAGGATCCCTGAAAATACCATATGACAGCAACTTCGCCCCAAAATGGCACTCACCTGGGACTCCAGAATGTCTGAAGGATGGGCTAGCCACCAGCTGAAGAAAGGAGGCATATCCAAATGGGGTCAGCTAATAGAGGAAAAAAACATCCTAGACTGGGACCATTTAATCATAACCGATGGGACTGTATCAAAGTTTAAGTATTACCAACTTTTGAGTTGGACTAAAAGTCTAGGTGTAAACGAAACAGGAACTAATGAAATAGAGAAAATATTTCAGGAAAGTGGGTCAGCAAAAAATAAATTTCATGTTAGTATTGGGCCCTTGTATTGGCCGAAGAAGAGGAGTTTACACTGCTCAACAAAATATGGAGGAAAGAACTGTCGACCCTGGATGTGCAGAATAGATTGCAAGTATCGATGGCTACATGTTGGCACATTGTAAAATCTGCCCTCCTTAAGGAAAAACAATTTGTTTACTATCCATTGAGCGTACTGGTCACCAAAGGGACTCTCTAAAATAAGCAAACAGAAGGTCAAAAGTTGCTCAAAGTGTGGAGAGGAGAAGGCAGATGACACACATGTTTCGGAAGTGCCCCCAGCTCGAGAAATTCTGGAATGATGTGGGTGAGGTTATCACGGATTTGCTGGGTCAACCAATAGAGGTAAGCATAGTTCTTGCTATTTTTGGGGTGGGTCATTGTAATGAAGGATACCTCAAATTAGGTAAGAAACAAGAAAACCTTTTTCTTTTAATTTTATTGGCTAGAAGGGAAGTTTGCATCAAATGGATAATGCCTACTCCCCCCAACATAGTGGGAATGGGTGACATTGGTTAAGAGGGTTAAGAAGCTTGATCAAAGTGGGAGACAAAGCAAGAGGAAAAATTATAGGGACGTCTGGGAACAAAAATAGTTAGAACAAATGAGAAACACTGATTGACCCCCGGTTGTCCAATGATTATGCAATAGTTATAACCCACAAGCAAAGGGCTTGTGCAAGTAGCCATAATGGCTAGCCCTCTCACCCCCCGAAGGGTAAATACTGGAAGTGGATTTAAGGGGTCCGGCTAACCGGAAAAGAAAGATCTACCCCACATTACTGGACTCCACACGGGCTGATTTAAGTTTCTAAGTGAGATCAAAAGTTAGGAGCCCCCGATACCTCCTATTTCAAACCTATTGCACAATGAGGACAAAAGAAAAGACAATTGTGTAATGGTTCAAAGGGAGGACCCATGAGACTTGTAAGTACAATGCTGAAATTCTATACCAGTGCCAGAGGTATTCTGGGTGGTATTACTCTTTGAAAGCCTTCCGCAAAGGCTTTAATCACAGGGACTTTGAATAAAGATAAATGCTCTCTGTTTTGCAAATATGCAGCTACTGCTGCAAGGTGCAATTGAACCGATGTGTAAGCTAGATTAGTTTGCTGTAGGTGCAGAAGGTAACAAACAATGTTTTGAACAGAAGCATCTAGAGGTTTACTTCTGTTATTCCAAGAGATAACAAATCGTTTCCATTTTGCTGCATATCATACAGTTCGGTGGAAAATTTAAGTATCCAAACTCTATAACTTCAAGAGCCAAAAAGGTAAGTTGAGCTCCTTGGGGGTCTGATTTCTCCACGGTTCTGAGTGAGAAGGCTGGAATTGAGGTGCAGCTTTTGATGTGAAACTACTGAGAGTTCCAAAAGTGTGGTGTACCATGGTTTACGGGCCCATGTGGGAGCTACCAAGATAAGTGTGAGTGATGTTTGCTTGAGCTTCAAACCAGAAACGCAAGGAGTGGGAGAGGCAGGAAAGCGTAGGCAAATATCTTTGACCAATTGATCCATAGGGCATTGACTTTGGGGCGAGGGTTTGGGCATTTTGCGTTGTCCACTGTGGTGAACAGATCTATTTCTGGGAATCCCCATTTTTGAAAGTATGGAAGGGAACTTGGGGATGAAGTTCTCACTTGTGTATGTCACATGGTCTCTAGAGTCATTGTCGACATCTTTAAGTTAGCATGAGCCCGGCAGCCATGATACTGTTTGCGCACAACAGTACATGTCTTTATTTTTGCAAGATTCTGTTTATGCCTTTCACATGAGAACTCTCTGCAGTGCTCGTTCTCTGCCTGTTCCTGGGGTTTAGTCTGAACATTGCGAACAAGGTCAATAAACACTAACTCGTGTTATTCTGTTCTGGTCAGGCCCTAGCACTTAGACAAAACATACCAATGCAGCTGTTTTTGCTGGAGACTCATACTTTGATATTATGGGGATGCATGTTTAGGTAATACAGATTTGGAGAGAGATCTTTCCAGGGAGAAGAGCAACCTGCACCCGTTATGTAGAAATAAGATCTATGGCCTGAAGTATGGGTCTGCTGACAAAGTCCAGAGATCTCCTATTATATAAATAGACTTCTACTTACTAAGGGGAGGGTGGTTAGGCCTTATAGTCCTTCATCCACTTTCTTTATAAAATGACATCTCCCTTTATGCTATATTGCCTTTCTGAAATGCTAACTGTATTGATAATATGCATTTTGCTGTTGGTTGTGGCACATTTACTGCATTTTAGAGCATGTTAGATAAAATAAATATTTTAAACACTCTTCGTGTCACTCGTGGGCACTAAGGCGATTGGAAGGCTTAGCCCCTACACACTGAGGTCCCATAATCCTGCGCTTAGTTCTGTGTATGTGCAGAATCCTTACAACATGTATTTGCTGCCTCCTTCTGCTGAGGAGGTTGGCAATTTGATTGTTGACTTGTAAGGTGTTCTGCCAGAAGATGAATCCTGTGATGATTTGCCTAGCTCAAGGTGGTCTGCGAGAGGCGGGACAGCTGGACAGAGAGTATGTCCCCCTTTGTTTTTGTACATAGTACATAGCGGTCATGTTGTCCATGCGGACTAGGACAACTTCGTCTATGAGATGATACTGAAAAGCTTTCACCGCTAGAAGCTTTAGATAGTTGATGTGGAGACGTTTGTGCTTGTTGTCCCAGAGACCCTGAACTGTGTAACTGTGGAAATGGGCACCCCAACCTGTCAGAGATGCGTCTGCTGTTAGCACGATCTGTGGAACAGGGTCGATGGAGGGCCACCCTTTTGATACATTTTGTGGGTTCCAACACTGCAGCGAGTGATGGGTACGGCTGTCTGCCAACACTAGATCTGCCAATTGACCCTGTGACTGATTCCACTGACGTGGTAAAAATTCCTGTTGAGGACGCTGGTGTAGTCTTGCGTGAGGCACTATTGCTATGCCAGACTTCATTTCTAACAGCCGCACAAAAGTTTAGGCTGGTAAAATTTGATTGGCTTGAAACTAATTGCAGAGTTTGAATATTGCGATGACGTTGGATACAGTCAGCAAAAGCTGACACTGTAAAGTTATCTCGGAGGAATGGAAGCTGTGAATCAGTAGGATGTTTCTATTTTTTGCAGCGCAGGGGGGCTCAAAAATAAAAGTCAAACAGTGAAGGGTCTAGAGACGGCTTAGAACTGGATGAGGAAGACTGGAGTTAGGCGGTCTCCTCCCCGAGAGAAGTAGCAGTCCAGGCAAGGCTATGATTGGTACAGCTCAAAATTCTACACAGGATTCACATCACAGGGCCGGGCTTGGTATGCATGGGCAGAGCAGAAAAGGGGGAGTGCAGACGTGGGTGCATGGAGATCAGCACTTTTATACACATCTTATGTGACTGTGTACACATACAGTTTTATTGGCAAGCCATACATCGCACTCTACGGGAGGTACTCAATATAGAGCTACATTCCAAGGCTCGCAGGTGCCTCCTAAACATTTGGGAACCTGCGGATCTCACCTCTTATACTACACAGTGGGTAATTCTGGCATTAATGATTGCGAAAAGGAATATTGCACAGCATTGGGGGGCTCATCAGTCACCTACACTGGGAAAGTGGGAGGAGGACCTAGATTGGTGTATGTTTAGGGAGAAGTCAGTATATGTTGCCAGAGGGTGCCCTAGGAAATGGAATGGGGTGTAGGGGTCATGGAACCACTACAGAGGTGATATATGTATTCCACCGACTCCCTTGCATAAATCTGAGACTCGTGATACCCCTTGATTTGTCTTATATTGTAAAATGCGACTTGATTTACTGTGTTCCAGATTGGAAATTTGGAATTTGTATTGTCTCTTGTTCGTGAATTTAAATGGTGAATTTTGTCGATGATGTTAAATAAAAAGAATAATAAAAAGAAAAAAACAAAGAAGGGTCAGCGAGACCAGGCAATAATTAGAGAGAGTTTATAGGAGTTGGTCCACCTCTGCTATGGTGTGCTCGAGCCTCTTGTCCACCAATAGGAGGACGATTTGAGAGCAAAATGGCCCTGTGTAACACTCTGCTACACCGCCTCCCACACCGCAAGTCACTTTTCTACCATCGGCTATGCCGCCTGACTCGCGGACGCTGTTTCACAAACCTCTGTTTCTCCTTGGAGGAAGCTGCTGTCATATCCAGCTCGGGGTGTATGCTGGCACCAACAAGAACACTCTGCAAACTGTCATGGCTCCGATTACGGCTCTGAGCAGTCTCTCGCTCTGGTCGGCAGCCGCTCTTCTGATTTGCTCCGCGGCTCCCGCTGATATCTTGCAGGTGTTGTAGGAAGCTAACCGTTGTCTAAGGTGGAGTATGGCAGCCCGTGGCGCAAGGGAGACGAAAATAAAGAATGCACCAGGTAACATTGGATCCGCCATTAAAGGGGGGCAGATTCCCGATTCGGACCCTGTGCTGTGAGGTAAACGGGAGACTGGGGGCAATAAAGAGGTCACAGGGAAATCCACTGGGAGGGGGGGGGAAGTGCTCAAGCATGGTGTGGGCTCCCAACCATCTATTGCCAAACTCTTTCCTGTCACGAGCTCTTCGGGCCCCAAGGAGAATTTGGCAACAAGCCCTGATGGCGCTGCTGAATCTACTGAGTTGGCTATGGATAACATACCAAGGGTGGCGCAACAGTCTGACCTTCATCTTCCAGAAAGTCTTGAGCCAGCACAAACAGTGGACCTTCGTAGTCAAGTGGTCTCAACGGTTGGTATTTTGAGCTCCATGGAGGGCTCTGAATCTGTAGCTCCTTCTCTAGCTACCACCGCTTGAGACTCCACCGCTCGGGCTGGGTCTTTCTCCAATGGGAACAAACTAAAAATCTGTAGCTTTACCGCCATTACTACCGTAAATCAAAGCACTACTGGTGCACAGACGGCCCAGGAAATTCTGTCCCCCCAAACTGGCAGGCAAGCATTTTTTATTGGTCTCAGATGGCTCGGACTCCACAGCTGAAGGGAGCACACTTTCTTTAAGTGATAGGGACCAATCTGACACCAGCTACAGCTATTTCTCCAAAGAAGTCGGCATGATCCAACATCAAAAAACCAGCTCCAGTAATCAAAAAAAAGAAAGAAAGCATAGTCAGCTAAAATGGGATTATTCTGGATCACTAATGATGTTCCCCTATGGCGAAGAATTCAGCAAGATTCCCAGCTCTGGAAGTACAAGAGCTACATCGGCCTGTCCTGAAGAACCTTACTTATCGGCTAGCCTATTGTCAAGTAAACAGTTTCAGGAGGAAGTGCAGACAGACAATAGACAAGCTAAAGGGGTAGCCAAAAACTGATAGAAGGCCGCAAGGATAGTCTGGAAGCTGAAGTCTCCACCCTGAAAGATTTATGCTCCTCCCAAGGCGCTTGCATGACAGATGTCGGAATAGCTGCCTCATAGATCGGGGGTAATCAGCAGAGCTCTCACGGTGGGTACACGCTCCCTGCAACCAGTACATTTTGACATTTCTTTTAATAATATGATTTTTTTGTATATTTTAAATTGCTCAGTCGAAATTGCTTGGTGTTTTTACTTTCACCCTCTCTATTGTTTGCTTTTAATTCACACACACCGCTTTTAGCGCTATGGCCGTCATCCCTCTCCCCGGTCCACCACAGCTTGTGCTGATTGTGTGGAGGGAGGCAATAACGCCACCTAGCGCCTGACTTGAGTTTTCCTACTTCCTGTAGGACACTATGCGGGGGACATTTTGTTAAAGAGACGGCCTAGTCTCTTGCTCCTACCGGCTACCTAGCAGCAATATTAACAGCAGATGGCGCCAACGCGCAGTGGACACGCACAGTGGGCGCGCCATATGCAAGCCCGTCTGCCCATACATAAAGTGACGAGGCAAGGCTGCCCATTGTCGCCCCTCATTTTTATTTTAGCATTAGAACCATTATCCATAAAGCTACAACAGGACTTCCTCGATTGGGGGATAATAATCGGTAATATGACCTACTTATTTTCGGCGTATGCCGACAACATCCTCATGTATATATTTGATCTCCGCAGGCCGCTGGCCACATTGTTCGAGACGTATCGGCATTTCGAACTCCTATCGGGACTGGCTTTCAATACCACAAAAATGCATGCGTTTTTCTTTGTGGAACAGGAGGGCACTGCTGATGTAGATGTCGGTGGTACTAGCATCCAAGTCACACAGTCGACGTTTAGGTATCTAGGCATTCAAATCTATAGACAGCACGAAGACATGTTAGAAGGTAACTTGAACAAAGCAATTAGGGCACTGAGGTCTAGTGTCACTTTTTGGAAGGCGTTACCACTCTCTGTCACAGGCAGAGCAGCTATAGCAATAGTTGTTTTGCCACGATTGTTATATTATTTTACGAATTTGCCTCTGATGGTGCCACAGCATACCTTTAGCTTGCTCAACACTCTGGTTCGGATCTTATCTGGGGTAAGGGCAGGAGACGCATTAGCCTCAAGAAACTACAAGTGGGTACCCGGGTGGGTGGCCTAGGTGTACCGGATTTTCATGTCTATTACTATGCATGTCAGCTGCAGTGGTTATCATATTGGACGGCGGGATGTAATTTGCAGGAAATCGACTATACAGACACAGACATAGATAGCGGGGCACTACACGCTTTACTCCTACCGGGCAGCAGAGCCCCGACAGACCTTCCCCCCTTGCTGCAGACGGCGCTAAGGTGCTAGAGAGCGGCATTGCAGTACACAAATACGACACAGACGTACGCACGGAACATACCATTATTAGGAATCACACAAGCCAGTGGTAGGCTCACGAAACGCAAACGGACGCCCTGGTTGGATGCGGGTATCAGCACGGTGGCGGACCTGTTTGGGGAGGAAACATTAATGGACCATGACACGTTTATAAATGAGACTGGCGCCCCAGCACACTTGTACCTAATGCATGCAGCACTGACTAGATTTATTAAGACACACTGAGCCCCATAGAGGAGAGCCCCCCGAAAACAAACTGGTTAAGATGGTATATTATATGGGCAGCAAACGCCATCTGATTAAGTGGCTGTACGCTGGTATTAGCACACATACGAGAGCACCCCTGCAGGCGCTGAAGACCCTCTGGGAGTTCGACATGGGAAAAGACCTGTCGGATAAAGAATGGGCTATAATACTGGAGCACCCCAGGAAAGTGCCAAATTCAAATTTATCCAAACAATGGTGTTACATCGTGCATATTTAACCCCGAACAGACTAGATAAGATGTTTCCCCAAACGCAGCACTCATGTCCGAGATGCCTTCTAGAGGGAGCGGGTTTCATACATATGGCATGGGAAAGCCCGACGATACGGGGATATTGGGATACAGTCCGAAACATAACTGAGGCAGCCACACACCTTGCTATTACTGACACACTGGGGGATTGCCTTTTGGGTCTTCATACTCACACCTCTACCCATAAGGTACAATACCGATTCATAAACCTTGCACTTACATTGGCTAGTCGAAACATCACCATACGATGGAAATCTCGTAAATCCCCTGAAGTACGAGCCTGGCACACAGAACTATTGCGCTGGGGTGGTGCAGAGGGTGCGGCACTGGGTAGAGAAGAAATCAGAGGCCTACGTAAAACCCCGATCTCCCTTGAATGGGAAGTCATGTTTGAGGGGTTGTGATCTCATAACTCGGACTCCGAAGACTAGTAAGTGGGAGATTTGTGGAAATGTGACCCATGCCATACGAGTGCTACAGAACTTTTTTTTTTTTTACACTTTTGTATGTGCGGACTATGTACAAATAACGGCGAGACTGGCCACTGCATGTCCTTAAATATGTGTAATAGGCGGATAGAGATTGAGACCTTAGGGGAGGGGGGTAGTTGGGGTACAGTTAGGGGTTTTGTTATATGTACTGCCTTGTATTATAGAACTGCAAACACATTGTGTAAGAGAATGTACAATGAGTGCTGTGAAGCAGGAATCCATTGTTTATATATGGGATGAGTACGGCTTTAAGATGTAACACCTTTTTATAACTTGATACATATCAAAGATCGAGGCATAAATGTACTTGTTCAGAACTATAAAACTCAATAAAATATGTTTAAAAAAACAAAACAAAAAAAAGGCAAGTCCGTCTGGGCCTGGACCGGGCCATGGGCTACAAACGCTAAATCTCCTCTGTCAGGCCCCTCACTTACAAGGGAGTTTTTACTGTCATTTAATTCAGCAGCCACTATGTGCCACGACATATTAGATGCTGCCACATGGGAGGGTCCAATTAGATGTAAAACCTGCAAAAAGGTGTTCGATCACACTCACAACCCTCAAGTAAAAAAATTTGCCCCACTGAGCAGTCTGCGCGGTGGACTCATAAATGCTAGGTCCATGGATAAACACGCGCTTCACATTCATGATTTATTATCTAATGAAAATCTTGATTGTCTTTTTGTGACCGAAACATGGCTAAAGGCATGGTGCAGTCCAGATATTGCGAATGCCCCCTCCCCCCGGTTATCTCATTCAGAGATCGGACAGATTAGAGCAACGTGGGGGAAACCTGGCACTCATATGTCGTAGCACCCTTAGGTGTTCCATAGCTCAACTACCCGACTTAACAGGAGCAGAGGGCGTCAGTTTCTGTCTTCAGTTACATGACTCCTTTTCCTTTGCAGGAGTACACTTTTACCGCCCACCCGGACCCCATAAAGACTTCCTAGATAAGATTGGAAAAGTAATCAGCACATTAGCTCTTAGATTCTCCAACCATACGGTGTTAGGTGTTGTTAATCTGCACTTGGATTCACAAAATGACCCAGGGGCAACTTGCTTTAAGGAGATAAATAAACACTTGGTCTAGAACAATGCTCCTTAGATGCCACACATAGTGCAAGCCATACGCTGGACTGTATTTGTTCTAACTTGAAAACTCTCAAGATTAAGCCCCCAGGTGAGCAAACATGGACCGATCACAAATGTATCCCTTTCGAAATTCTGTCATAAAAGGAGCCCCCATCTAGGGAAAACAATCCCAAGGCCCCTCAACAGGTCAAACCCAGATGGAAGGAACTAACATCTCACCCAGATCTGCTCTCGGAAGCACTGAAGTGTAGACCAAACCTGCTAGGAGACCCTATCACTGATACCCAGCTCTTTGGTCAGTGGATGTGTGCCCTGAAAGATCGGTTGGCACCTCCGGTTTCTTCAAATCAGACCAAACAAAAGGTCTTCACCCCGTGGTATTCGCAAGCTCTAAAAGAACTACAATGCCAAGTCAGGGCATTAATGTGCAGATGGCGCCACAATTATGAGGATACAGAGTTCAACAATTTCAAAGTAGCCCTTAGAAAATACCATGCTTTGATTAAAACTACCAAAAAAGCCTACTACACTGAGGCAATCAATAACACCAAGGCAAACCAGAAAATGATTTTTAAAATAGTTAATCAATATACGAACCCTAAAAGCATACAACAAGAGATTCCCCCCTCTCAGAGTCTCTGTAATGACATTGCAGATTTTTTTAAGAGAAGGTTCGCATACTACAAAAAGATTTCCCTCCACATATCCTAACCTTCACTAATAAAGATCTGTCGGCAGATCTGGAAAAAACGTGTATGCGTATTTTTAAACCAATTTCCCTTGAAGAATCGCGCCAGGCAATTCTGTCCATAAAATCCGGTTCCCCTTTTGACCCTTGCCCTCCAGTATTATTACACACTCTGATTGATACTGTGAACCCTAATATAAACAACATAATACATTCCTCTCTTTCCCCTGCTAAGATCCCAGCTGATTGGAAACTTGCAGCGGTAAAGCCCTTCCAAAGAAACAAATTCCGGATTCCCCATCTCTCTCTTACCAAGTCTATGTAAGCTGACAGAAAAATTTGTAAACAAGCAACTCACAACTTACTAGGAGATATCAAATTTGCTCCACCCCAATCAATCTGGTTTTAGAGACCAACACTCTACAGAATCTGCGCTATTGTTTACGGCCGAAAATCTCAAAGCCGCTCTGGATCAAGGCAAAAGAGCAGTATTGGTATTGTTAGACCTGTTGGCGGCCTTCGACACGGTCTCACATGCCAGCCTTCTAGACCGCCTTGCTTCTTTTGGCCTCACAGGTACCGTCCTGGCATGGATAAAAAAAACTTCCTGCAGGATCGCAAGCAAGTCATCACACTTAGCCATTATAAATCAAAAGAGATAAGTCAGTCCTGCATAGGCTCCAAATGGTGCAGCATGCTGCAGCACGACTAGTACTGAGGTGGTCCAAGAAGTCATCTGAATCAGCGTCTCTAAACACACTTCACTGGCTGCCAATTCATAAATGCGTTATTTTCAAGGTCCTCCTCATCACCTTTAGGGCCTTCCACTCCTCGGGCCCTCAATACCTTCACACACGCTTTAAACGATACGTTCCTTCCTGAAGTTTATGATCATCAAAAGCCAATCTGCTAAAAATACTGGCTTTCAGACTGGCAACGAAGGGAGGGAAGTCACTCATAGTGTTGGGCTCAAAGGCATGGAATAAACTTCCTCTACAGCTTCGCCAGATTACTTCTGAGCCCCAGTTCAGGAAAGTTCTGAAAACCTTGATTTTCAGCATATCGGAATCTCTCTGCAAAGCTCTGATCTGAGGTCCCTATCAAAACCATCTGCAGTCAACCAAGCTTCAAAGTTTCCATCTCTGGTTTCTGTTTTAGCGCCATAATGCTCCTCGGAGTGACAGCTTGCGCTATATAAATGGATCATTACATTACATTACATGTCTTGTGGAAAATGGAAGAACAGGAGAACAGACAACGCCGAAACAACCTCTGCCTGCTGGGGATTCCCAAAGGAGTGGATGGCGAAGATCCCAGCTGGTACATCGTGAAGCTACGGAAGGGAGCTTTCCCCGATCATGCTGAGTAGAATTGGGATCATGAAATTCAGCGAGCCCACCACTTCCCCTTTACCCTGAAGAAACAGCATACTAATGGCAGAGAGAAAACCAGAGCCTTTTTGGTGTTCTTTGTACATTTTTTACAGAGACAGATGCTATATGAACATGCTAGACCGAACTCTCAGAAGGGCTTCGAGGAAATATCTTTTTCGCAATACCTGATTTCTGTCATGCTACGGTGGAGCGAAGGTGGCGCCTTCGCCAACTTTTTCCCCCCGTTCAGCAGTTGGGCGCCAAGTATTTCTTATGAACCCTGCTAAACTGAAAATCATTATGAATAGCTCTTCATGTACTTTCACGTCAGAAATCAAAGCCCAAGAATATCTATGTGAAATTAAGGCTAGAAAAGAGCAGAACTAACGATTGTTGTGATACAGAACAGATAGATCTACATTCCTCTTTAATTCTTTTTCTTAGGCCGAAGGTGGGTACCTGACGGGCTCTAGGGCAAAGAGAGGAGGTTAGGGTATTATGGGGATCTTAGGTCTGGACAGGGTAGGGTCCTTTCTCCTCTGTTATTTCCTTTTTAGGTCGAGTCTAGCAGCACACATGCGGTGCTCTGCGAGGCTTCTTGTGTCTAATCAGTGCGGGTCTGACTCCTCCCACACATTGGATTGGCTTTTGCGTGTGCCTTTCTATAATGAAAGAAAGCAAATGGCTAAAAGCAGGTGCATGTCCCACCTCTTTTGTAATGTTCGCTCTCACTGCGTTTTTTCTTCGGGAGCAAGCAGCGGCGCGCAGGGTTGCAGCTGCATTCCTCATGGGTCAGGTTACTATCTACACAACGCGCTGTGCTTTCGGTTTCGTCTGGGGCCGCCTGTTTCATGTCCTTAATAGGGTAGCAGAGAGTTTTAAGCGGCTGAAATGGATTTAACATTACAGCGCTGTTGAAATTATATCATTGACTCAGTGCTTTTTTTTCTAAGCATGTGTGAAGTTTTTCTCTTGCAAACTTCTGTGACTATTACAATTCCTACCTGGAATTATCACAATTTTCCACAAGTCAGTTTTACCCTAAAATCTAGACTTTATTGATCGTTTTCAGTTATTTCGAGGGAAAAAAGAGCACTAACATCCATCCAGTTTCAATTTTGTGAAAAAAGTTTTACATTTAACTTGCAATACACTCTTCATTCATTTTCAGTCCCAGCCAGCAACATTTCATTTTACTTCCTTTCTAAACCCATCATGCAATGCCTATGACCACCCAGGTGGTAGTTGCATACCTATGAGCTATATGAACATACAATTGAAGAACAACAACACTTCTAAGTAGATACACGCCCTACACAATGTCAAATAATTGTGTCTGTTTGGTCGAAAACACTAAATTTGAAATTGCTGGAATATTTCCGCGATTTTCCTCCCTAAGATGGCTGAACCACAGACAATGAATAGAAACGGATATGATTCTCCTCTATGTGATCAGTTTATAAATATGTCGTTTTTGGGCGCTCATGCCTGTGCTTTCAGAAGAGAGTGAAGGCAATCTTAAAAGCCTGAAGGATAAACAGTTGTCAGTGAGCACTTCAGCTGAACTGGAGGACTATTTATCAAAGGCACAAGCCTTCTTTGTAACTCCACCGTCTGAAGGATGCGTGTGCTATGATGCACGTGCATACCAAAACGGTACTTCCTTCCACTCTGAATTGTTGAGTAATTGGGGAAACAACAGAGAAATTGGACTAACTTTAAACTTTACTCTCAAATGTCCAAGGTTTACATTTTGAAAGCTTGCATATGTAAAATCTCAAACTTTTAGCTTACAGGATACATTTCTTCAGGTTGAAAAAAATAGAGGTATGTTGATAGTTTTCTTTTTTTTTTAAATTTGTTTATTAATTTTATACAAATCAAACATGAGACATTCACATCTTACTCATTGTGACAGAGGCAATTTGCATCAAAGCAGTTCAATACCATACATAATGAATATGCTACTTACCAGTATGCATCTGTTCTTGGCATGTAGGGCTGCTAACATTCATATCTTTTGCATTAGATCGCCGCCTAGTGTTGGGTCCGGATGATCACACATTGTTGTCCTGGAAGAGTCTTCGAAGTATCCTGAGATAGGTGGCTCCTCCCCTGGACTACAGTGCGCATGGGCATCGGCTCCATCCCCAGATTGTTTTTAGCCATTGTGGCAGAGATGGAGTGTAAAGTGTAAAGGATGTCCATGCTAATGATTGAATACAAGAGTATGTCTGCAGCTGCGACAGGCACCGGGGAGGAGGGTGGGCGATATGAATGTTAGCATCCCTACATGCCAAGAACAGATGCATACTGGTAAGTAGCATATTCAGTTCGAGGCATGTGGGCTGCTAAATTCATATCTTTTGCATAGAATATATAGCAGTCCCTCCATTAGCGGCGGTTGCCTGTGCCAGCTGCAGAAACCTGAAAAAGTGTTTTGAGAACAGCCTGTCCTACAGCTGCTTGCTGCTTGGAATGTACATCAACACAGTAGTGTTTTGTAAAGGTATGTGGAGTAACCCACGTGGCTGCTCTGCAAATGTCTTCTAAAGGAATGTTCCCCAGGAAAGCCATAGATGCCCCCAATTTGCGTGTGGAGTGCGCCCTTGGGGGTATTGTCAAGGTACGTTTTGCCTTTTGATAACATATTTGGATGCACTTAATAATCCACCTGGCTATTCCTGCTTTGGAAATAGGGTTGCCCTTGTGCTGTGGCGAGAAGGCAACAAAAAGCTGTTTTGTTTTCCTAAAGTGTTGTGTCCTGTCAATGTAGTACATCAACGCCCTCCTGACATCCAAAGTATGAAGCATTCTTTCCGCCACCGTTTGTGGGTTTTGGAAGAATGCCGGCAAGTCAATAGTTTGGTTGAGATGAAACTGTGACACCACCTTCGGAAGGAATTTGGGGTTAGTACGTAGTACCACCCTATTTGGATGAATCTGAATGAATGGCTCTTGGATTGTGAGCGCTTGTAGCTCACTAACACGCCTCAGTGACGTAATAGCTATTAGGAAAGCTACTTTCCACGTTAGGAACTGGAGTTCACACGAGTGTAGTGGCTCAAAAGGTGGTCCCATCAGTCTGGTGAGGACCACATTGAGGTTCCACACCGGAGCTGGCGGTGTTCTTGGGGGAATGACTCGTTTCAGGCCTTCAAGGAAAGCTTTAATGGCAGGCACCCTGAAGACAGAGAGATGCTGCCTATTCTGAAGATAAGCTGCTATGGCGGATAGATGTATCCGAATAGAAGTGTACGCTAGATTGCACTTGTAAAGATGTAACAGATAGCAAATGATGTTAGGGATAGATGCATCTAGCGGGTTGATGTTATTGGCTGTACAGTAAATGACAAAACGCTTCCATTTTGCAGCATAGCATGCTCTGGTAGTTGGCTTTCTTGCCTCCTTGATGATGTCCATGCATTCTGGAGGTAGGTGAAGGTATCCAAACTCTAGGACTTCAGGAGCCAGATCGCCAGGTTGAACTGTTGCGGATCTGGATGCTGAATGTCTCCATGGTTCTGCGTCAAAAGTCTGGGCGTGAGGCGCAGCCTTTGATGCGGCACCACCGAGAGTTCGAGGAACGTGGTGTACCATGCTTGGCGCGCCCACGTTGGAGCAACCAGGATGAGAGTCATCGAGTGCTGCCTTAGCTTTCTTGCCACCAGCGGTATCAGAGGGGCTGGAGGAAAAGCGTACGCAAATCTGCCTGACCAGTTCATCCATATCACATTCCCCTGCGACTGTGGGTGAGGGAACCTGGCGGCAAAGTGTTGGCATTTTGCGTTTTCGTTTGTGGCAAACAGGTCTATCTCCGGATGACCCCACTGCTGGAAGTACGGGTGGAGTACAGATGGGTGTAACTCCCACTCGTGCATTTGATGGCTGTATCTGCTGAGCAGATCCGCCATCTGATTGTCCTTGCCCGGGAGGTGTTCTGCCATGAGGAAAATGTTCCTCTGAATGGCCCACTTCCACATGCCCTGAGCCAGATGAGACAGCTGTGGCGAGTGGGTGCCCCCCTGCTTTTGAATGTAGTACATCGCGGTCATGTTGTCCGTCCGGACTAACATTACCTTGTTGCACAGATGTACAATGAAGGACTTGAGCGCCATGAAGATTGCCATCAGTTCTAGATAGTTGATGTGCATCTTCTGTTGCTGCGTCGTCCATAGTCCCTGCACCGTGTAAGTGAGCAGATGAGCTCCCCATCCCTGGAGAGATGCGTCCGTTGTCAGGATAATTTGTGGCACTGTCTCCTGGAACAGTCGGCCCTTGCAAAGGTTGTGTGGAGTCCACCAATGCAGAGAGTCGTATGCCCGACTGGTAACCAACACTAGGTCTGTCAATTGTCCCTGAGCCTGTGTCCACTGATTTGCTAAGCACTCCTGGAGCGGACGCATATGTAGACGTGCGTGAGGGACTATGAAGATGCAGGAGGCCATCATGCCAATCAACTGCATGAACACTCTCGCTGGAAGCGAGTGTTGCGGTCTGAACTTTTGGATTAGCGACTGCATGCTGTCTATCCTGACTTGGTTTGGCTGGGCCATGGCCGTCAGGGTATTGATTGTCGCACCTAGAAACTGCCGGACATGCGCCGGCTGAAGATGCGACTTTGGGTAGTTCAACGAGAAGCCCAGATCGTGAAGGAGGTGAATGGTAGTCGACATGTCCGCGGCGCACTGTTGTTCCGACTTGGCTTGAACGAGCCAGTCGTCTAGGTAGGGGTAGACATGGATGTTCTGCCTCCTGAGGTGCGCCGCTACTGTCGCCAGACACTTGGTAAACACTCTTGGGGCTGTGGTCACTCCGAAGGGTAGGACCTTGAACTGATAATGTTTGCCTTGGATAGTGAATCTGAGGTATTTTCTGTGGGACGGGTGTAGTGGAATGTGGAAATAAGCATCCTTGAGGTCTAAGGTTGCTAAGAAGTCCCCTTGGTTTAACAAGGGAAGAATCTGTTGCAGTGTAAGCATATGGAAATGTTCTGAAAGTATATACAGGTTGAGGGGACGCAGATCCAGAATGGGTCTGAGAGATCCGTCCTTTTTTGGAATAAGGAAGTACAGGGAATATACCCCTGTGCCCTCCTCCTCCACCGGCACGAGCTCGATTGCGCCTTTTTGCAGCATCACCACTACTTCCTGCTGCAATAAGTGAAAATGATCTGCGGACATAGGCCGTTGCCTTGGTGGAATGTTGGGTGGAGTGGACTTTAACTCTAGACAATAACCGTACTGGACAAGTTGTCGCACCCACCTGTCTGTGGTGATGTTTCTCCAGACGGGCAGGAACTGCTGTAGTCTCCCCCCGACAGGTGTTAAGTGGTCGGGGGGCAGTGACAGAGAGTCACTGTTTGCTTGGGGCAGAGGAGCGGGAGTTGTTGTTTCCTCTGCCACGTCCTCTGGTGCTGTTTCCTCGGTAACCCCCTTTGTTCTGCTTGGGGTACGAGGATTGTGCTCCACCTCTAGAGAATTGTGACTGTTGACCCATCTGTCCTCTGGTGACTCCACGTGCACCTGAGCGACGAAAATTGTTGCCACGGAACTGTTGTGATTGTAGGGCCCCCATAGACTTAGCAGTTTCGTTGTCTTTCTTAATCTTTTCTAGGGTGGTGTCAACATCTGGACCAAACAGTCTATCAGGATTGACGGGCTGATTAAGTATGGTTGTTTGAATGTCTGGTTTAAACCCCGATATGCGGAGCCACGCCTGTCGTCTCAGCATGACGCTAGTGTTAATAGCCCTAGCTGCTGTGTCTGCGGCATCAAGTGCACACTTTATGGCTGCGTTGGAGATCAGTTTTCCCTCTTCTATAAGCAGTTTGGTGCCCTCTTGAAACTGCAGAGGCAGGTGTTGTAAAACTTGCTCTAGGGTGTCGTAATGCGCCCTATCATAACGTGCCAAGAGTGCCTGTGTATTCGCAATACGCCAAAAATTGGCAGCCTGTGCAGCTACTCTTTTGCCCCCTGCCTCTAGCACTTTTGACTCCTTATCCGGGGGAGGAGCTTCACCCGTTGTTTGGGAGTTCGCCCTTTTGCGGGCATTTGCGACCACAAGGGAGTCAAGCGGCAACTGTCCCCGAATGTATGCAGGGTCTGCAGGTGCTGGTCTGTACTTTTTTTCGATACGTGGATTGACCACTCTTGCCCTGGTAGGTTCTTTAAAGATGTCCGCAGCATGTTTAATGACCCCTTTGAGCATAGGCAGTGTCTTTACAGTCCTTTCAGAGACTGAAAAAGTGTCAAATAGAAAGTCCTCTTCTACTGGGTCAGCATGCATGTCCACATCATGATTAGCTGCTGCCCTTTCAATAAGTGCATGAAAACCTGCAGAGTCCTCTGTTGGGGATGCACGTGCATTGAAAGGCTGTGGGTCCTGCCCCACAGTTTGTGTGCCTTGGTCACCTATGTCATCATAGGAATCTTGCTGTGCATCAGGTTCATTGATGGGGAAAGTGTATTGGTCATCTTCACCATAACCCTCACCCTCAGAGTGTTCTGGGGAAGGTGTTGGGCTCCTTCTAGGAGGAGGCTGGATAGGTTCCATCAGGGCTGAAGCGTCCTGAGCAAGCCTTTTCTTCTTTAGGGGGATAACATAGGAGTCCACTGGCTGTGAAGTGATTCTCCTCTTGTAAAGGGTCAATTTGCCCGTGTCTGCGTCGATAAAACGCTCAGATTCCTCTTCTGAGTGGAGTAGTTGACCTGAAAGTGCTCCAGACGTTGAAGAATCCGACTTCTTTGGCGTCGATTTTGTTGAAAAGGCCCTCGGCGCCTCTTTTGGCGGCAGAAGGAAGAGAAGTTTACTAGCAGGCTTTGCCGGAATGTCCATCGGCTTCTGTGGCGACGGCACCGGAGCCGACGTAGCAGAGGCCTTCTCCCTGATTCTCTGTAGTGAAGAGGCGATGGGGGACGCGTCACTTACAGCGGCCTTTGGCGCCGACGAGGAGGTCTTGACCTTGCCCTCGGATCCGACGTCCTGTTGGCCCTTCTGAGTCTTGGACGATGATGCCGCAGTCGCCGACCCAGAGTCCTTGGACCGATGCGTTGACGTTCCAGCTTTCGATCCGTGTGATTTCGCCGGGTCCGTCTCCACCACGCGTCCGACTAACGAAGTCCCAGTCGGAACCGGAGCCTTGTCGCTGGCCTTTGCGGGCTTCGACGGCGTCGCAGCGGTCGACCCGTGCCGAACTCCCTTCTTAGAGGAAACCTCCTCTGGCGACGATTTCGACACTGTGGAATCGACAGTTTTCTTCGACTTCTGTGGACCGGTGGCCGACGGAGTCGATGAGGCAGCCGGTTTAGGTGTTTTTGGTGTAACGGCCGCCATCTTAGGGACGCTCGAATCCGTAAGTTTCGGTTTTGATTTCGGGTCGGCCATTTTAGGTGTAGTCGATACCGTAGGTTTCAGTTTCGGTTTCGATACGGGCTGCGTAGCAAGTATGTCCGTGGCCGGGCCTGAAGGCGGGGCCGTGGCTTGCGGTACGGGGTCTTGGGTAAGGCCGACAGGCGATCCCGTGACCCGATCCTGATCCTCGTAATTTTCGGGGCATAGCTCATCCCCTGAGCTATCTTCCGCGGCCCCATAAACCTCTTCGATGTCCCCTACCTCGTCGACGTATTCAAGGCCTTGACCCACGACTCCGTCGTCGTCTTCCGGATCCGCCTCGACCTCCGTCTCGGGCGGGGAGATTTGAAGATGATGGCTCTGGTCCTCCTCTTCTTGGTCGCCGAAGATGTTTTCTGGATCCGGGGCCGCTTGTCTGGCCTCAAGGCGCACCGCGCGCCGAAGCTTGAGTGTCTTCTTTGACCTGAATCTGGAGCAGGCCATGCAGTTGCCCTCGTTATGGTCTGGTGAAAGGCATTTGTTACAGACCGGGTGCACGTCGATATGTGGGTATTTGGACCCACAGAGTGGACAGTTTTTAAACGGGCTCCGCTCCATGCTAAAAAGTTGCGGTCGTGTTGCGATGAGAAGGTCTCGATGTCCGAAGAGTGAAACGACTCCGCTGATTCCGACTCACAGAGACGGAAGAACTCGAGACCGTGCGCAAACAATACCGACGCAAAGAATATAAGGCCTTTTGGCCGTAAAAAGCTAGTTGTTCTCGGTTCCGACAGAGAGACGTCGAGACCGCATCCGAACCCAATGGCGGAAAAAAACAATCTGGGGATGGAGCCGATGCCCATGCGCACTGTAGCCCAGGGGAGGAGCCACCTATCTCAGGATACTTCGAAGACTCTTCCAGGACAACAATGTGCGATCATCCGGACCCAACACTAGGCGGCGATCTAATGCAAAAGATATGAATTTAGCAGCCCACATGCCTCGAACATCACTGAAGAGCGGTACAGTTCACGTAGCTGTCTGTTTACATCGTAGCTACACACAATATTTCTTACACAATATTAGCGGGGGCAAGGGAGAAGCATTACAACATATAATACGTACAGGGTTGTCATAGTGCTGCTAGTCGCTGTGAGGGCGTGAGGGTGCAGAATCCTGCACTATATCACCAGCGCTTGTCCCAGAAGCATCTTTGTTCGTTATTAATGTCTTATACAAAGCCCAGAAGTTTTTTGGTCTATTACGAGGTGGTAACATGTCACTATAATTTTCAGTTTCGGTGCAACAATACAGCATATCTCTCAACCATTGAGTGAGCGTACGGGGGGTCCGCGCGACCAACATATAGCCATACACCGTCTTGCTATTAATAAGCCCATATCTATCAGCCTTCGTTTGGCCTTAGGAATAGGTTTGCAATACCCTAGCATGGCTAGCAGCGGGTCCGGCAATAGAGATAGCTCCGTAACTCTGTTCAATTGAGTGAATACCAGCACCCAGAAATGTGCTAACCCTGTGCAAACCCACGCCAAATGGAAGAAATCTGCAGATTGCTTATTACATCTATCACAGGAAGAGTCGTCTCTTAGCCCATTTCGCAACAGTCGCTCCGGAGTATAATAAACTCTGTTAAGAAATTTAAAATGTATTAGCCAATGCCTTCCATTCAGGGATACACGTTTTGTGCTCATGCAGGAGTATGTCCATATTTCATACGTAATGTCACTCTGTAAGTCACGCTGCCAGGCAAGTCTGGCTTTGGTGTATTCGTACTTCCTACTAGACAGCGAGTTGTGATAAATCATAGAGATCATCCTAATGGGTGTTTGCGCTTTAATGAGCATGGTAAAGGCCAACATCTCAGGGGGTTCTGCCATGTCATCTCATAATATGTTAGTGAGGGCATGTCTAACTCTGTGGAACTGAAATTTGACAAGAAGCGCTGGCGCGTCCTCATCTTCCATCACCCTTGCAATGAAGAGGTCACCGATGTGGTATACATCCAGTGACTGTAGAGCTGTTAAGACCCCTTTGTCTTTACACGGGGTTAGCCAGTGACACCACTACAAGCGGGCCGCTGGGGAGTATAATATAACCCCTGCTTGTAGTTTCAGTAAGTAGTGCCAGGCATGTGTAACTGTGTTGAGAGAGTCAATTATCCCCGTACGCCTATCAGGTGGTGTAAACAGCAAGGAAGGAAGAGGTTTAGGAGCCGCATCTATTGTTTCTACATGGACACGTGGGATGCCGTGTGGGCCATGTATCCAGTGATATGCCTGCGCACTCTGCGCAGCCCTATAATAAAGATCTAGGTAAGGGCACCCAGAACCCCTATTGAATAGGGAAGAGTAAGTATTCGCCAAGTGACGCGAGCTTGCTTGCCTGCCCAGGCTAGATGGACCATAAGGGACTGAAGACGCTGAAAATAACCATGCGGTAATACCATGGGTATATTTGTGAAAAGAAAAAGAAAGCATGGCAACATAACCATTTTCATAAGGGACACTCTACCCATCAAGGATAATGGAAGGCTAACCCATTGGGCAATGTTGTCTTCGAGTTTACTAAATGCCACGCCATAATATTCCCTGCAAACCCGTCCGAGTCAGTGTGTAATTCAACCCACAAATAGCGCACCAGATCTGTGGACCACTGCAGTGGGTATTCGGGTTCAAAAGGCGTTGTGGTAGGTGTTAGGGGGAACATAATGGATTTAGTCAAATTAATACGCAGGCCAGACGTGGAGTCAAGGAGCACAACCTCTCGCAGTACCGGGGACAGGTTGGCCTCAGGATAGCAGACATATAATAACGTGTCATCCGCATAAGTGGAGACGATTAGGTCATAATTCAGAAATTGTACGCCCCTGTGATTATGATACTCCTGAAGCGCACAAGCCAAGGGCTCAGCAGCCAGGGCGTATAAGATGGGGACAGGGGGCAACCCTGTCTTGTACCTCTGGTAATCCGGATAGGGTTAGTCACCAAGGAGCCTATTTTAATAAGTGCCGTGGGAGAGTTATACAGCACACCTAGTAACTGAATAAATACCTCGCCTACACTCATTTTGAGAAGGACATGTCACAAGAAGGGCCATTCGACAAAGTTGAACGCCTTCTCCCTGTCTAAAAAGACTGCCAGGGCGGGTATCTCCAGCCTGGTATGTTGCAAAGCAGCAAACACAGTACATAAATTGTAAGTTAGGTTTCTACCCAGTACAAATCCTGCCTGTTCTGGGGCCACTTAGGTCGGGACTAACGGGACTTATCGATTAGCCAGTAATTTCGTGAAGATCTTTGTATCGACGATCATTAAGGATAGGGGTCGATACGAGGCACAGTTATGCGGAGACTTACCCGGCTTGAGAATAGCAACAATAATCACTTCCCTCATGGAAGGCGGCATCATACCAGTAACACACATATCTTCAAAAAGCATTGTCAAGTGTGTCAGCAAAAGCTCAAGGAACGCCTTGTAGAAGGCAACCGTTAGCCCATCACCTCCAGGTGCACCTCCGGCCTTCATCTTATATAGGGCAAGCAGAATTTCCTCCTTTTCACTGGGTCGCATCAAGGATTCTCGATGTGTATTAGTTAGCCAAGGCAACCTAAAATGGGTTAAATAATCAAGAATATGCTCCTCCGAGCTACAGCCTTCCGAGGTATATAATTCTGAACAGTACAGTCGGAATTGCTCTGCAATCTCCGCTTCCGTCAGTATAGTGTCTCCAGACGGAGACCTGAGGTCTGTGGTCACCGTCCTGTCGGGGGCAGTTGCATATTTGCCCAGGTGTTTAATCTCTGTATCTGCCTCTGCATGATATTCCTGTAAAGCCTGCTTCAATTCTTGAGTAAGTGTTTCGTCAGGGCCATTTAGCAGGGATGTTTTCACGTTATTAGTTTACGCTCTAAAGCCGCCAACCTATTACGGATCGACTTAAGGACACCCGCATGTTTGGAGATCGCTACACCCCGTTTATAGACTTTAAATGCCTCCTATACGGTCTGAAAGGAGTCGACTGATCCTACGTTTTTCTCGCAGAACATTTCAGTAGATGTGGCTATTTCTTCTTTAAAGACAGTATCCAGTAGGGAATAGGGGGGGAAGCGCCAGGTAAATGGAGGGATGCGTGACTTAGGAGAGTCAATTACCAATAAAAGGGGGGAATGTTCGGAATAAGTACAAGGAAGAAGTTTACAAGTCTTAATGTGTGTAATTAGCTGCCTAGCCGCAAACCAATAATCAATCCGGGTGTGCACATCATGATACGCGGAGTAGTGTGTGTACCCCTTTTGACGCGGATGACGTTGGTGCCAGACATCACACATATCCATCCAGCCTCAGCAATGTAGCGTCCATAATTTTAGCCAAAGCCGGTATGCGTCTCTCCGGTCCACCGGATCTATCCAAGGTCGGGTCCCTGACAAAATTAAAGTCCCCTCCCCATAAGAGTTGGCCAGACGTGTGCCTAAGTACCACTACTGTCAAGGTGCTGTAAAAATCTGGATGATCAAAATTTGGGCCATAAACATTCACCAGTAGCAAGTCCATCCCCTTCTCACTGCATCTAGTGATGGCATATCTACCCCACCGTCATTCTCCAAAGGTTCTAGCTTGTATGTTTTACGAGGGTTGACCCACATAAGGACCCCTCGAGCATGTGTAGTGAATCCAGCCGTATGTATGTTGCCCTGCAAACCTCTAGTGCGTAATATAGGACTATCCTGCTGTAGATGTGTTTCTTGCAATAGTGCAATATATATATCATGTCTATGCAGATAGCTTAAAATCTTATGAACTTTCCTATGGTCATTCAAACCATGTACATTCCACGTGAGCACGGTAATCGTGTCAAGACAAGTCTCCATGCGAGACCCAGTAGCATCAGCCATGAGCATGTATTGGGCATAATCGCCACCTTGCTAGTATCGTCAGACTAATATGTCTATGGTGCAACAGAACACAAAATGCCACAATAGAAAAAAGCGCCAATGTGTGTCTCAAAATAATCCCACCCACGTCAGGCAGGTCCCAACAGCGCCTGGACGAGAAGTTGCCCTCCACCCCCAACTAAACACAACAGAACTGATACAATAAGGTGCAGTCCGTTTAGGAATGCCCCAGGCTTCCCCGTTCCAATTTGAACATAAACAGTGTGATTCACACGAGGGCAGATGTTGCTCACAACTAAAAAAGAACATGTATGCAATGATCAATTCCCAAACACAGCGCAATCCACCACCATTATGACCTAGGCTTAGCATCTAAGAAGTTACTCACAGTTTCATATAACGTCAAATGCCTTGAGGCTGTTGAAAATTCCACCCATGCTGCACCTTGCTACCACGACCTGGCAGTGTAAAGGAAGACCCCCGGCACCAACCACCACATACCCGTTTTAGTAATCTTTCATTGTTTAGACCCGTAACACCCAAACCCGATCAGGCAAGTCGCAGCACTCCGGCCAACATCTATAGAAAAAAATACCCCACTATCTTAGTCCTGTTTGTCCAGGCTGCCGCCGACAGTTCCCTCCAGCGGGCTTCTCCGAGACTCTTTGGTCCACTCCTTCAGTGCCTTTTGCAGTGACTTGGGATCGGTGGAAATCCGTGAAGTACAGTTTCTATGAACTCTAAGCTTGGCAGGGTATAACATAGCATAGTCTATATTGAGATCTCTCATTTGGCGCTTGTATGGAGCAAATTGTCTGCGTGCTTTTTGCACACGTGCCGTGAAGTCTGGGTATAAAGAGTTGGGTGACCCTTCATATTGTAGAGATCCTTTAGATCTTGCCGTAGCCAACGCCGAGTCGCGGTCCCTGTAATTGAGCAAGCAAGCTATTATGGGCCGAGGCAACGCTACAGGAGGAGGGCGCGGACCAGCGATTTATGTGCCCTCTCCACCACAAAAATGTTAGAGAAAACGTCCCTGCCCAGTAGGGTAGTTAGCAGCATCTCAAAAAACTTCTCTATATTGCCCTTTGGAGTCAACTCAGGGAGCCTGTGATTCGTAGGTTATTTTGGCACGAGCGCGCTTTTCAAATCTTCAGCTTTATCCAGCAGGGCTTTATTTGCAGGGCTCTGTCCATTTTTAAGTGGCTCATATCCAATGACGTTTGGGCCTCTTCCACCTCGGCAATCATGCGTTCCGCCATATCTCTCTGCATGATTATCGATTCTTTCAGACATTCACTCCATGCGGTAGGTAAGAGCGTCTATCTTATTCCCAAGGCCTGCCAGGCTACCCTGAAGGTTCTTCTCCATAGCGACCAACATGGAGCGGATGTCGTTCTCCCCCATGTCTGGTTGATGATCCGTAGTAGTATCTTTATCCTCCACAGTAGTGTTGCAGCCTTTTGACTTTCTCTGGTCAAATGTAAGTCTAGGCTGATTCTTTTTTTTAAAACCTTTATTGTGCATCAACAGCATACAAATACTGGCCTACAACCACCTGGCCGGCCTCGAGAGCAATTGTTAAAGTATAACCGTGAGCAATAAAGTAACTCAGTAGTCTGTCCAGCACGAGTTAGAACAATTATCAAAATAGGACTTCAATGCGACGTGACCACCGAGTCACAGGATTAGAGAAGGTGATTTTTAATATGAAAATAAAAGGGTCAGATGCGGCATAATCAACCGGGGACATAGGGTAGGCAATGCACTAAACCAGTAGTCAACAGAACGGGTAATCATAAACGAGTTAGCAAAGCAGCAGTATATTCAGCAGGATAAAAGAGCACGGAGTCATTTTCAAACTAGTCATCGCCCACCCCATGGACGTGAGGCTACCTTAGTAGCAGTTACAAAGGGAAGAAAAACACCCAACCTTCAAAGCACGAAAGGCATAATGTATAACCATCATATTGACCCAAAGAAGAAAGGAGGTGGGGAAAAGAGAAGAAAAGAGGATTTGAAAGAGAAAGAAAACAGAAAAAGAGAGGAAAGAAGATTCAAATAGAGGCCCATGGGAACTAAATAGAAAAGGGGAAACAAAACAGGGAAAAAAAACCACCCCCACCCCCCCACCCTGCACTCCTGCGGAGGCCACGGCCTACCCCCCCCCCCAAGCAGCGTGCCTGTCGCCCATGAGAGTACCCGAAATGTAGTCAAGAAAGAGAAAAAGAAAGATATTATATATAGACTGGAGGAGGGCTATCCACACGGGCTCCCGGTCACCCCGTCCCATCACATACATTCCTCCCCAAGATACACAATGCACCACACTAGTAAAGCAGATCAATACGTACTGGGGAGAATTAGGAACATACTGCACAAATAAGCGTGTCAGAAGAGCGCACGCCCCCCACCCCCGCCAGCCACCCAAATGTCAACATGGAAGAACACAACTTATCCTTGGCCAGTTCGTGAAAGTCCCCGGAGGCAAGTTTGTCGAAGAACGCCATCATCCGCCAACAGATGGAAACAAGGTATCCAGGCAAGACCAAAGAGCAACAGGAGCGCACAAAATGGACGCCGCTGGCCACCCACAGAGTCATCCACCAAGACGGCCATCTTCCCCGAAGTAGTCTCAGAACACGTACACCACACCCGGGATGTAAAGACTAGGGTGGAAGAAGCAGATACAGGATCCAGGCGCCGCCGGGGCAAAGCAGAAGACATCAGTAATGTTACGGGGCACGAAGCCGCCATCATCCGCCGTGAAGGGGAACCATCAGAGCAATCCAAACCCCCGGATAGTCTTCGACGACTCACAGTGCCATACAGCGCCAACTCTGCCCCCCCGCACATCATGGCGACACCAGCACCCCCATCAGAAACAGACTGGGGGAAATCATCAAGCACCAGGGGGGCGTCCGATCGGGAGTGAACGCAATAACATCCAGCTTCCTCTCCAGCTCGCGGGCTCCGTATTCCCAGGCAGATCGAAGGGCACCAAGCGCACCCAGGATGTCACCACAAGGGAACGCGGGCCCTCTCCCCCGTATTGCAGCGCCAGTTGACTGCGTGCACTCTCCCACTAGCTGTACCTCGATAGTCAAGAAGGCAGCCGCCATCACTTCTCGGTGGCCGTTCAGGGTTTCCATCGCAAATGGGGACCGGAGATCAGGCACAGGCGAGTACAGTTCGGCGGGACCACTATCCGGATCGTGGGAACAGCGAAGGCAAATCACCAAGAGAGCGGCCCCATACTCCGCACATCTGCGCTCCAAAGCAACGCCAGCCGAGAATTCGGGAGCAGCCCGGGAAAACCGGGCCGAATCTCAAACCGCGTCGGGGCAGCCACCATCCGTATTCCACCTTCAAACAAAGGCACCACCAGGTCACAGCCGGGGGAAAGCACCAAAGCTGCACCACCCGGCGACTAGGGCATCCGTAGTAGGGGTCGGACAGATAGGCACTGGGCACCACCAGGACGACGCCACGTCAGTAGAGATGGCCGTCGCTGTCCCAGCCTCCGGCCATGTTGCGCAGCAGATGCCTAATCACAGAGTCTTCCAAGCCGCTGACATTCGTTCCAAAATTCTCCGAGTGGGGGGGCCGGCAGGGAGTGCGCTATCGATGTCAGTGCACATTCCCAAACGGCAAAACGATACACAATTGCAGGATGACGAACAGGATAGCCGTGCGGGACTCAGAGGATCGCGGAGCCGGAAGACTACACGTCCGACCGGATCGCCATCTTGGCTCCTCTCTAGGCTGATTCTTGTCCACCCTACCCATTGTGTGAGGCGCTCTACAGGCAGACTTAAGTGCGATAACGATATTTCAGCCCAACAGGCAGGGAGGAGATTATAGCAGGGTAGAAATGGCACTCACTAGCTCTGTACTATTCCCGCCTGCAGCCTTGAGCAAGCCTTCGATGGCACGCCTGACCAAACTGCCAAAGACTGAGAGAGCACGAAGGTAAAATTTCAGCCACAGCGGTCCTCTCACCAGATAGTAGGACCACAAGCCGGTGCAGGACTACCAAGGCAAGGTTTCTCCAGGCGCAACTCGGTCTCCAACACCGCACCACCAGAGCCTCCGGCAATGTGAGCACCACGACCCTTCCAACGAATACTGCCGCGGAGCCTGGCAGCATACCAGATAAAGATCCGTGTCTTCCCCCCAAAGGGGAATAAGTGGGCACTGAGTGAGACCAGCAGGGCCCGGCTGTCTGCAGTGACCAATCGTGGCACTAGGTATCCATACCTGGCCCCCCAAGGGCCTCTCGGATGCCCCAGGAAGGGCAGCACCGGGAGTGCACCAACTAGAACCAGGACGTGCCCAACGGCCCAAACTGTAGTCCGGGGATGCAGTGCTCTGTGCAGGCCTTAGCTCAGCCCTTCGGTGGCCCACATCCTGCAATCACCAGGTGCGGGTCGCAGCAGATCGCAGAGGGCAAGCGGAGCACCAGCAGGCCAGACCCGCCGTACTCCACACTCCGGACAGTCAAGGGGGCTCAGTGGTATGGGCATCTAAACTGCGGCGTAACGCTCCCGGCTGCTCTCTCTTCTAACCGCAGGTGCCACGCGGCAGGCGTGTCTCGCAAGCGTTTCTCGGCAGAAGGTGACAGCAAGTGGCGAAGGTCCCAGATAGTTAATTCCATAGCCAGCCATGGTAGCGCACCACCCGGATGTCCCCCAGATGCCCTAGGGAGTGTAGGATAGCGTGTGCACAACAAGATCTGGGACGTATCCGGGGGTCCCAACTTTAGTACGGGGATGTAGTGCTCCGTGTAGGCCTCAGCACGTCCCCTTGAGAATCCCAAAAGTCACAGACACCAGGCGCGAGTCACAGCAAATCGCGGGGGCCAAGCGGAGCGTCAGCAGGCCGGACCCATCACTCTCCACACGCCCGATGGCAAGGGGGCACAGTGGTATGGGGGCCCGATCAGCAGCACCACAATCCCGGCGGCTCTCTCTTCAGGTGCAGGTGCAGCGCGGTACGCAGGTCTCCGCAATCACCCCTCAGAAGCAGGAATCAGCTAGCGGTCAGTGAGAGCCCGGATAGTTCATTCTGTAGCCAGCCGCATTATAGTGTAGCAGCGCCCTGAAAATAAGGTTGCTAAGGCCATAAGTATCGGATAATGGGCGGATTGTGTGGCGGCTTCACCGAGCTGAGAGACTAAGCAGCCATCTTCGCCGCTCGCAAGCTCAGCCCCGATAGTTTTCTGATTTTTAAAAACATTTCTGGCACTCAGGAGCCTCGGGAGCGAGCAGCGGCACGCAGGGTGGCAGCTGCATTTCTCAAGGGTCAAGTTACTATCTACACAATGCACCGTGCTTTCACTTTGGTCTGGGGGCCGCCTGCTTTTGCATATGTAAATTTTTTTTTAGAGCGCTGTGCTTTTCACAAGGGCTACTGCTTACTTGTTAACATTAGTCCACTTATAAGGTCCCAAAGGCGAGACCAATTGGCTACGCCAGTGCTTGGTTTTCTTTTCTTCCATTCCTTTCGCTGCTCTTATTTACTGGCCTAAAAGGATTAATAACTTCATCGGAGTTCATAGAGGGGGCGGGTGGCGGGGTTTTACTATAGGTGCTCATCACTCAGGTTATTCCCGATTGCTCTATTTTTGGGGGGGCTTTGGGGTCGGAGAGGCTGAAGGGGGAAGGGCGGGTTGGGTCCTTCATGTTTTGTGCTTTGGTGTTATTTTTAGTATACATTTTTGTCTTGATGAATTAGAAAGTGCAAGAATTTGGTGCTTCCGCATTTTTAGAACAGATGTTTTTTTTTTAATTGCCGGTTGGGGTCCTTTGTGATACTGGTATTATTTTGACATGCGTTTCTCATATATGCTACTCAATCAACAAATTTAGAAATTATTTAATATGGCAAATGTAATGCATTTTAGAATTGCTTATTTGAATGTTTGCAGCTTAAATGATGCTCGGAAGAGGCAGAAAGTCTCACAAGGTTTGCGCCTACTGGGGGCCGACATTGTCTGCCTCCAGGAAACACACATTGAAGGATCACAGACACATCTTCTGAACACAATGGGATGTATTTTATTTAGAGGGTCATCACAGGGAGCGTGCACGAAAGGTGTACCTATCCTGACCCAGTTAAATCGCCCGCTCCAACCCGTTCGAACTAAATCTGATCCTCATGGGAGATGGGTTTTAGCAGAATGCCTACTACCATCCAAATCTTCTTTTACCCTATGTTCAATATATGGGAGTATAGCCGATGATCCCGGAGTAATTAATTGATTTCCGGGGAGCTAGCCCACTGGCCTCTCCTAGTTATAACATGAGGAGACCTTAATGTCAACTTACCCAGTAATTGGGGGATGTGTACTCAATTGCAGTATACAGGTAGGAAACCAAAGGTTCTACAGGTCTTGAAGAACTTAACGCACACACATGGGCTTGCTGATGTCTGGTCATGCCTAAAGCCAGACCAACCTGGATATACTTTTTATTCTGCACTGCATCATTCATTCGCATGACTTGATTTATTTTTGGTTTCACATGATTAGGGATTGTAGCATTGAAATTACCCCGTGGTATTTGTCAAACCAGAACCCCTTAATTTTAAGTGTTGGAGGTTTAGTTTTTTGTAAGGAAGCTCAGCATTGGAGTTTTGAATGGGTGTTACTGGATTCAACACTTCCTTGAAAGGAATGTTGCCTCTGCTCCGGTTATGGCTGTTTGGGATGCCCTGAAAGCGTGTATTCGAGGGGAAAAATTACGGTTGTCTCTCAGGAAGAACAAACAAGAGAAATTGCAGATCCCAGAGCTCCAGAATAAACTAGCCAGGGCAGAGGAAAAACGTATTGGTGCCGTTCAGATGGGGCAAGAAATTGAGCCAGTTCAACTTAAAACTGCAGCAATTAGGGCAGAGATTGGTACAATCTTGGCTGAGAAAGCTGCAGCGAAATGGGCCGCTGCACGCAAAAAGATTTAGGAATGTAGCAAGCAAATCGGCCATCAGCTAGCCTTGAGAACTAGGCAACATATTACAAATAACTGCATACATTCCATTCGAGTCCCGGCAGGGGGGACCACTAGTGATCTGAATAAAATCCAAACAGTCTTCCGCAGAGGATGCCCGCTCACAAGATGCTAGGCCGAAAGTAATAAACAACTTTCTGGATTCTGTTGTGTTATCACACCTTAGTACTGAGGCTCGTGATCAACTAGAGGATCCTCCCTCTTGAGAGGAAATTGCCATGGCGAAGTCAAGCACAAACATCGTTTTCTTTTAACGAGATTTAGGTGTAATTGTTTTTTTTTTTTTCTGGCTGATCCTTTAGGTTGGGCCAAGATAGATGACCTGTGTCCTGTTATATTCTTCCAATTCTAAAGAACAAAGGTTTTCTGCAGGCTAGACCAGCTCTTTTATACCTGCAGCTGTTGAGTAATCCTTGGGAAACTTTCAGAATCGCTAGCTTTTTTGTAGCAGCAGTTAGAGCAAGGAAAAAAAGGAAGTTACGAATGAAACAGGTTTATGCGTCCGGATTCTGCTATGTATTTTTGCCCCATTACACATGAAATGTTTTTATTGTCTGTATTTTATAATGATATACACATGTTTGGAACTGCGACAACGTTATATTTATTGTTATATTCATAAGATGATTTTAAGTCATAATTCTTTTTAGTCTTATAATGTTGATGCGTATTTGTACCACACTTTTATGGTTTTTAATAATAACCGAATAAAGTAATTTTGACTGACTATCAATGGTAAGGCGGCAGGCACCGACTGCATACACGTTGAATTCTACAACGTTTTTTCCTCCCAGATTAAAGACATTTTTAAAACTATTGTGGTCCAAATTTTCAACGGCACGACCCCCCCTCCATCATGGTCGACAGCCAAAATTATTATCTTTCCTAAAAAATATAAATCTCCATTGGAAATGGGCTCCTACCGTCCAATCACACTTATCAATGGAGATTCTAAAATGTACTCCAAGATCCTTGCCTCCCGGCTCTCCACTAGAATTGTAAATATGGTCTCCAAGTGGCAACACAGGTGTATCCCCAAGAAAAGCACTACAGACCATATCTGGAGGACCTTTACCCTGTTTGATGCAGCACAGGCGACCCGATGGCGCTAATACTTCTAAATGCCCAAAAAGTATTTGATCGGGTCTCCTGGCTGTTTCTGTGGGGAGTCATGCAGAGAATGGATTTCAGGCCTTATATTTAAATCTGACCGCTAGTGTCTCGATAAATGGGCAAGTAACTGAACCATTTACAATTACCCGCGGGACCCGACAGGGCTATTCCTGTTCCCTGTTGCTTTTTGCACTGTACATTGGACCTTTTATTAAAGGACTTATAAGTAGTCGGGACATTCCGGCCATAAATCGACACAGCTTTGAATCAAAAGTTATGGTGTACGTGAAAGATAAAGCTTATGGGACCCCGGAACCTGAGAAAGCTATAACAGCTATAGAACGAGAGAAAATTTGGACCCGCTCGCTATGTAGAAAAAGAGGGCATTGAACCGGCTCAATAACGTACATTAGTCAATGGTGGGCCGGTGCAATGTCCTCAAAATGATTTTTTCCTGTAAAATGTTATATTTTTCAGATCCATCCCTCTTGAAATCACTAATACAATACTCAAGAAATTCGATCATCTTTTTCTCAATTCATATGGGCTTATTCTTTTAAATACTTATCCCTTCCCCGGGAGAGAGGGGGCTGGGCGCTTCCAAACGTAAGATTATATTATTGGGCCACTGTTCTGCAGATATGCCCACTACTGATACAAGGACAACCTTCTGTACCAATAACGAAACTCCAGTCCCCATTTGAACTTTTACTCGGATCAGATGCTTGGGGGTGTTTTTGGCACTAGCCCGAGTTCGGGTACTACAAGATTGAAGATCCTTATGGGAATCTACAAGGTCTTCATCGCCATGAGCAAGTTATTAGGGATTGGTAGACTTAACTAATATACCTCTACAAGAAATCACGATAATCTTCCAGGCATATTTGGGGGATCTTATTTTCAGAATTGGTTCAATTCGGGCATTAATAAACTAGGGGACCTATATTCAAATGAGGGTATCTTGGCATTCGAGAATCTAAAACGTAATTCGATTGGAGCCACAATAAGGCCTTTAAATATCTAGCCATTAGGAACTTTTTATCACACAAGGCAGGTAGGCCCTTGGGGTTCACAAAATATGAACTTATTGAAAGATTGCTTGAGCCCACCACTTCCCAAACTGGGTCCATTTATGATACTCATACCTGATGACCTGGCCAGTATTTCAAATAAACGGCAACAGAAATTGGATATTACCAATAATGTCTTCTGCCTAGCTCTCCAATTTGCTCAAAGTAATTTATTATTAGCTAATTTACAGGCACAATTTCATAAAACTTGCTTTTTCCTGTACTATACACCAAGTAAAATTGCGAAGTCGGGAGCTTGCAGAGGTACTCGTTGTCCTCGATGCTCCATACATAGCGCAGACTCTGTTCATATGTTTGCCACTTGTAAGAAACTTGGGCCTTTGATAACTAGGATTCAAGGGTTTCTCGGGTCCGTTCTATCTCAAGATATCCGACTCCCACAACGGTTTTACTGGGTATACAAAAAGCTGTAGACATGAAGAGGAGGGGCCCTCATTTTTTTTGCTATGGCAAACTATAGGTTGTGTATAACATCTGCTTGGGTAGATCACAAACCCCCCCTATTCTCACTGTGGTTGGCCCATCTATATTCTATATGTACCATTGAAAAAGCTATCAACTCGAAGAAGGGTATCCAGGCTAAAAAAAAAGGCTTGGTTATCTGGGAATCCCTGTCCAGCTGGCTTCGCCAGACAAACCCTCAACAAACCTAGGGAGGGGGATACGGTTCACTGCTTATCGTGCTGGGCTGGTACATCATTAGAGGGATAGTTAATACATTCAACAGAAGATTGGCCTAGCCCGCTTTGTCATTTGTATGTACTTATTACACTGTTGTTCATGCACTTTGCACTTTTGCACAGGTCTCTTTACTCTTAATGAATGCATATCTGAAAACTGATGATGGAAATGGTTAAATACCAAATGGATTTTTCAGCGTTGACCGTGGGTACATGTTGGATGGGGTGGGTTAGGGTGGAGGGGGCGCTGTACACCGATGCTGCGTTTCTTGTTGGTTTTTTTGTATTTGGCACATTTTACCTGTAGACTGGAGACTACTTAACATTTCTAGTGGAGGGGGATCATGGCATGGTGGAGCGCTGGGGTCCGTGAGTGTGCGTTGGATGCCATCAGCAAAAGCTGACACTAGAGTTATCTCGGAAGAATGGAATGCTGTGACTCAGCAGGATGTTTCTATTCTTTTGCAGTGCAGGGGGGCTCCAAAATAAAAGTCAAGCAGGGAAGGGTCAGCAAGACCGGGCAATAATTGGAGAGAGTTTAGAGGAGTTGGTCCACCTCTGCTATGGTGTTCTCGGGCTCTTGTCCACCAATAGGAGGACAATTCGGGCTTACATGTGGTTTGCTGAAGATTAGCGTGAGTAATCTATAATCAGAGGGTGGCATGTACGTCAGGCACCTAGCCCTCCCCTCCAAGGACAGCTCCAGGGTCCCACTATGGCTCTGGTGTGACTTTACCCAGGTGGTGCATAGAACAATATTAATATCGCCCACAAGTATAAGATTACGTTAAGAAAAATCAACAATCATCTGGAGTGTGTCCCCCAGAAAAATTCTTGCCCCGAATTTGGGGCATAGATTGTTGCCAAGCAAATATGGTGAACCTGCCAGAGGCCATTGACAACCAACCACTGGTCCACTTTATGTGACCTATGGTTATGTTCAGTAAAGGGGCACCAAGATGGCAAGTAGGACTACCAAGCCTGCCTTCCCGGAATAGGAAGAGGTTGGATATTGCAGTGGGAAAGCTTGGGACTGCAGTCTGCATGTATCTATCCCTAAGAGATGAGTTTCCTGGATATAGCAAATATGTCTCCCTATTAAGTTGAGTTCGCCCAGGTTGTCCAGACTTTCAGAGAGGTTGCTGAGCCCTTTGACATTGTAGGTGACAGCTTTCAGTTGAGTGTATGTAGTAGTTTAGGAAAATGCCCCTTTTTGTATGTTTGTACCCCACTTTTTGCCTGATGTTGATGCTCCTTCACTAAGTGTGCCCTGGGTACCTGCTAACCAGGTACCCAGGACCTATGTTCTGTCCCTTAAACTGTACCTTTGTCCCCCCCAATTGGCACCTCTCTGGCCACATGTAAGTCCCTTGTAAAAGGTACCATGGGTACCAAGGGCACTGTGACCAGGGAAGGCCTCTAAGGGCTGCAGCACATATTGGGCCACCATTAGGGGCCCTGTACCTCAACACACAGACACTGGCATTGCAGGTTGCGTGTTTTGATGCAGAGAAACGTAAAGATTCGACATGGCACACATGGGTGTGTACCATGCCTGCAACCCTAGCTGGGTGCACTATACCGCTGGTGAGGATACAGTTGCCTGAGCAATATACACCTACAGTGTCTAAGTCCATTCTTAGACATTGTAAGTGCAGTAAAGCCATCAAGACTATATGGTCTGGGAACGAATATGCTACTTACCAGTATGCATCGGTTCTTGGCATGTGGGCTACTGACATTCAAATCTATTGCATTAGATCACCGCCTAGTGTTGGGTTCGGATGATTGCACATTGTTGTCCTGGAGAAGTCTTCGAAGTATCACGGGATAGGTGGCTCCTCCCCTGGACTACAGTGCGCATGGGCATCCTCTCCATCCTCAGATTGTTTTTTTCCGCCATTGGGTTCGGATGTTCAAATCTTAGCTTCTTAGCTCAAGTTAGGAAACTTTTTCTCAAAGCCAAAAGGCTTTCGCGAGCGTCGGTATCGTTTCGATAGGTATCGATAACATTTCTCTACAGGACATCGTTGTCATTAGGAACTCCACAGCACCATTATGGCTTTACTGAATTCTGAGACGTTTGTTATCAATCTTCTCAGCCCATTAAACCCAAACTGATGCCAGTGTGGGATTTAGTGCCAAATGCACTCAGAAGGCATCTTAGAGATGCCCCCTGAAAAACGATCTAACTCTAGTGTCATGGCTAAGTGGCTGCTCGCCAGCTGCCACCCCAGACATGTTTCTGGACCCTTGGGTCAAGAGCCTCCGGCTCTCTCGGTCATGAAACAAAGCACATCCTGGGCAGAGGTGAAGAGCCTCCTCCCCCAGGATGGGCAGGGTCCATGAAGGAGAAGCTTCAAAGGCTTGCCGTCTTTGTGAGCTGACCCAGCTCCCAGAAACTGGCCCCCACCAGTTCTAACCCCCATCTTGAAGGGAGAATTGGGGGGAATCCAAGATAGAAGGAGAGGAGTGCCCACTTTTGCCAACCCCACTCCTTAGGTGGAGGAGGCGAGACAAAGCACAACTCTCAGTCCCCGCCAAGTTGAAGATGGGGGGACACAGCCAACCAGAGTGAGGCTTATGCCCCCCTCGCACTGGATGGTGGCATAATAGGATGTGTACCCACCCCAAGGAAGGGACCCATTGGTCCCAACCTGTACCTACCTGAAACATTCCTAAAATTTAGGGGTAACTCCGATCCTTGCCTCTTCGGACAAGCAAGAAGAAGAAGAAGGACCGAAGAGTTGTGCTGAAGAAGAATAGGAGGACACCAACTGCCTTGGCCCCAGCCCTAACGGCCTGTCCTGATCATGACCTGCTCTAGCAGAATCCTGGTGTGTCTTGCAGCCAGCAGCCCCACAGAACCCAGAGGACCTGCTCTGCCTTCCCTACCAAGACTCTTTCTACTGTGAGCACCAGACTTGCTCAAGAACCAGACTCTGATTCTGGCCAAATACGTGAGTCTGCACCTGACGCCCATGGCCTGCGTTTGAGTGGCCCAACACAACGAGGAGCACCCCCCAGCGAATCCAATCTGGGATCTGGCGATTCCTGACCTACCTCAAGCCTTCCGTCAATGCTCCAACCTCTATCTGGAGGGTCCCCCAGACCGTGGCTGGTAAGGAAATCTGACGCCTAAAGACACCCCTGCACCTAACATCCCATGGCCTTGGGTGGCCCAACAGAAGGTGTGCAGGCATCCCCCTGCATCCCAACATACCTCTCCAACCGTGGTCGCCTCCAGAAGGCCTCCGTGCCAAAGCTTGCTATCTTTGTTCTGACTGGAGATCTCCCATTGGAAACAGGGCACCCAATGGCAAACCAGCACCCTGCACCAGGCCACCCCTGTGCTGCTGTGGGTGCACCTTGAGTGCTAACTTGGATCCCTATTTGCCCTGAGCTTAACCCAAGGAGCTTTGCTCCCTAAACCCCATGGCTTGTCCGAGACCAGCCACCAACCGACGGTCCCCTAGTCCCCCTGGGCTAACATTGGGCCTCAGCACTCTGCACCCAGCCGCCCTAGTGCCGATGAGGATGTTCTTTGAGTGCACGCTTGACCCTGGGGGAACCCATGTTCTTATCCCAGAAACTCAACCCTGAAGACTGTTTACTTACCTGCAAACCAATAACCACATTTTCCTCCATAAGATTGCATTGACTGTTTTCCTCTGAAAAAGTTTTAAGTGTTTAATTGAGTTTGTATGGAAACCTAAGTAAGTGTGTTTTATTGCAAAAGTGGTTTACCTACTTTTGTCTAGGAAATGTCCCTGTGTGATATCTGGGCACATCACATCTAAAAAGTAATTACAAAGTAATCCAAAAGTATTACACATGTTTGTAAACACTGTACCAACCTGTAACAAAATAAAATTCATCCAGCTTGCATATTCTTATCAACCTGTCTTTGAAAGTACAATTTTACTTACCTGTACCAAGTCCTGCTTGGTTCTAAAAATAAAAGAAACAAAAATAAGTATTTGTATACAATCAATTGATCTGAGTTCGGTCTTTGAGTGTGTGCTATCATTTCTTGCCTGAGTGTGTACAATAAATGCTTAACACTACCCTCTGATAAAGCTTTTCTGCTCAGCCACACTAGCACAAATAAAGAATAAGGTATTATCTAGTTTTACTTCTGCCTACCTTTTTGGTTCCACTGAACTCTGTGCATGCTATACCTTACTTTGGTATAGTATATACAAAGCCAGCTTCCTACATGTAGTCATGTCACAATTACTGTAGGAGAGAGAAAGCAAAGGTTGAAAATCCCAAATTCGTGCTGTGTGCGCAAGAGTGAGAGGTTGTTGGTGTGCAACTCCTTCCCTCTACCAACCAAAATTTCGGAACTGTGAAACAACATTAATTACCCAGCAGTGGGTGAAAACAAATCCCACAGAACTATCAGCAAAAGGAAATATAGTATTTGCTTGGAGGCTCCAACCACCAGGTAAGAAAATAAGAATGGGGTATGTGTGTGTGTGGGGGGGCGGAATTTGGCAGTGAACAAAAAAGTAGCTCTTCCCTCGCCAGGCCATGCTTGCGGGGAAAGCCCCTAGTAGCAGTAGGGATTCCCACAGGGCAGGCCCAACCCCCATCTTGCTGGTGGAGGGCGTTACAATCATCTGGTTATTCTTTGCCCGGAGCACAATCATTGGCTGTGCCTCAGACATGTTCCACAAATTTGGCTTTGCTGTTTATGATCTCTATGAAACTCAGCTGGAAATTCCCCTCACAACTTGAAACTTTCTGTCAGTCAGAACCTCCAAACCGAGGCTCTCTCCAGGCCCCTGTTCCCCTTACTGCCAGCTGGCAAGTTCTGGATCGGTTTCTTTTTTCAGAGTGTGGCCGTAACATGGGTGCGGCCATCCAAAGTAAAAATGATGCAGAACGTATGTGTGCCTATATATCATGTCACAGGAGATCAGGAAGTCTATGACATGCCTGAAGTTGTGCCGTTCTGCAAGGGTGGTAGCCAAAAGATCCAGGACGAGGAGAAGCGGTGCGCCATTAAATGACGCCTGTCATTCTTTGGCCATAATCTCCTTTTGTCTGAGAGGAGGTGAATAAAGGTTAGAACATCCACCATGCGTTTCCCTGCTCTGAGGAGAGGCACCACCCTGTGCATCCTGTCCTTAAGGATGGGATTGCCATTGCTTCTCTCTAAGATGGCGTTGAAGAAGTCAGATTGGTACATAGGGAAATAGGCATCTGAGAGTCGACACTAGTGAGAAATCCCTAAATTCGAATTTTGTAGAGACCAACCTATTCTGGGGCCAATTTGTTGGTCCTCTAGCTGGAAGAAATGCTGCTGAAGAGCCTTGCACTCGTCAGTATATTGTCCATAAATTGCTCAGTTTGTGCCCCCACTCACCAAGGTAACTGACGTCCAGCTAAAGAACATACAGGTCTTGTTGAAGGTCTATCTTGACCCTCTTAATGTTACTTGATCTCTTGAAAGAGTTGTAGGAGAAGGCATTTAGTGGAATGTTGTGTTGGGCGAGGTCCTCAGAGGTATCACTCAGACCTTCAACCACGAGCGACACTCATGTGTCAACGTAGGGCCCGTCTTGGGATGAGTATCAAAGGAAAGATTTAATGGGGGAATCCTTTTTGCCTTGATCCTGGGCCATGGCACCAACACCAGACATCGGCCACCATCAATTACTTGGGAGGTGGTTCCATGTGTCAAGACTCCACTCAAATGGAGACCTGGAAACTGCAGTAGAGAAAATAGCTCTCCTCACCAAGGAACAAGATTCAGCACAAACTGCACGCACTAAAAGTTACACTCAGAGGGTGGAAAGGGGGTAGGGAAATGAGATGGATAAAGAGAAAGAGAAGATAGACTTTCAGGGTCGAATCACCTCAGACATGCACCAGCCAGAAGTCCAATTTCTCCTTCCTACTGCCATCTTAAACAAGAGATACAAGAACACCATTAGAGGAGGAGAGAACCATTAGCTATCTCCATATCACCCGTCTTCTTCCTGGGAAACAAATCACCAATGTTATGGGTAATCCACCGAAGTTATTTGTTACCAGTAGGATACACAAGCTAGAGCAAATGCTTTAAGGAAGAAATAGTGCGCAATAGGGTGCCAGTCCTGGGATTCTGTTGATAGTCTTTATGCAACTTACAACTTCTTTGGTTACCTTTTATTACTTTCATAACAAGTACAAGTCTTTTTTGCAAATGTCTTTCTTTATCATTAAATGAGTGGAGCTGCATGCTCACTGCACAAACCTGACAGTGTTGGTTTCTTCTTTCCTCTCCTTTGTAATTGGTATCCAGAAATCACCTACGGTGATCCAAAGGACAAGGACAGGAGTAATCCAAAATGCAGATAAGGAGAGTCTTGAAGGGAGCACAAGGAGGCTTCCAAGCTGGGGCGGGTGAAATGATGGGAGTAGGAGGCTGGAGCAAAGAGGGAATGAAAGGCAGATAAGGGGGAACGAGGACCAGCAATAAAAAACGATGAAGGAAAATGGTTTGCAGGACAAGGTCCATAAAGCACGGCAAGAACAGCATGAAGCGTGTCCGGAATATAGCTTGAAGCCTAGAGCAGGTTCCTTGCTGGACGTGGCTCTTAAATGAGCAACGTCCCACATCACGGCCGATTCAAGCGCAAGTACAAGATCTCACAATGTCTTGCATGTTAATTCAGCCATGGGGAGGATGCTGGAAACACAGAGTCAAAGCTAAGCATCTCATAGGGGAAGAGATGGGGGACTGGGAGCCAAGGAGCATGTCACCTCTTCCTTGCCAATTACTGTACATGCGAACTGTGCACTACACCGGTGCACGTCGCGCGCTGTATAACACTCCGCCGGACATCACTCACTCTTTAGGTGGTGAAATGTGCGTGACTTTCAGCGTGCAATAGGTGCTTCCCTCCAGAGGTCCCCCAAGATTTGCTTGTGTTACTCTGGTAGGCACAAGTCTGTCTGCTGGGCAGCTGAGCCCAAGAGCTCCCCTAGTATGTCACTCACTGGCGGCTGGGTGAGGCGTGGGGCCCTCTCTTGTAGGGCCAGGACCGCTAACGGTGCCCAGGGTCTGCTTCCCACAAACTCCAGTACACTCCAGAAGTGGAGTTCCCAGCAGCTGGGGGCAGTGATACTGGCCCCAGACACTCCCCCACCCAGGATTTGAATCAATAAAGCCTGTACCAACCATGTTGTCGGCGGCTTCCTACAGGCCCCTCAAAGTCACTAGGTGGCCTTGGTCCAGCAGGAGATTGGGCCACAATGTAGCTGGAGAGCAAATGTTTTGCCGAGATGAGACAACAGTAGCCGGTGCCAAAATAGGGGGGGGGGGGCACTTCAGACACTCTCGGTGGGAGGGGGGGGCACTTCAGACACTCTCGGGCCTCCTACCCGGTGAAACTCGGTCCAACGGCCCTGAAAGAAAAGGTGGATAACACCGCACCACCGAATCGGTGCCTCTGCCGGCTCCACAGCCCCCATACCATGAGCAGCCAGGAGGGTGAAGCTTCCAAGCTTGACGTCCACTGGTCACCAATCAGCAGGCCGCTGTTGCTCTCCAGTGCATGCCTCGATTCATATATGGAGCGGGCGAGCGCAAAGTATAGCGGGGAAAGCAAAGTGTTTATCGAGGCCAGGCAAGGAGCATAGACATCACAGTGTCCGCCAACTTGGCTGCTTAGCCATGCCCAGAAATTGAGTTTTTGAAAGACTGATCACAAGGGATGGGGAGAATACCTTAAAGAATGGAGAGGAACTGCATGGCTTTCCAAACAATATTATTTTTATTTGCACTGATTACAATCTTAGGGCCCGATTCTGATGCGGTTTGGAAAGCTTCCTGACCAAATGGGTGTGGGAATGGTTTCAAACCAAATTGGATCGGGAGAGTCTAACTGACCAAGTACGATACATCCGGATGCTTCCAGATGCGATTTGGTTGGACTCCCATTGACTTCAATGGGAGCCTTTGTTCCCTCCGAATGTATAGGCTCTCATTGAAGAAAGGGGTGGCTGGGGAAAATAGGGCACCATGTCGCGTGTACCTCCTGGTGCCTGCCACACTGTGCATGGCTGGTACGGGTCCGATTGGGAAGGCTCCAGGTGCAGAGGGGCCCCCTACGGGCACCCAAAGTCTGATTGTGACTGCTGATTCGAGTCGAATGGCACGATTCGGAAAGCGTGTCCAAATCCAGCATCACACTCAGATATTCGGAAATGCGGCCTGTAGAGATGTACGATTTTGCTTCGTACGGCTCGTCATTTCAAATGCCGTCAGGTTCGGATTGGGATATTCCCAATGCCTAACTCGCATTGTACTCGGTCGGTTGGAAACCTTTCCATAGTCTTTCGGAAAGACACATTCCCGATCCGATTTGGACGGAGCAAATGCCGTTAGGAGGCCTTCCTAACCACATCTGAATTCTAGCTGCGCCTACCGTACCGATAAAGAGAACTACAAGTCCCATGATGCTTGGTTCCAGGGAGGGGCTACATTAAGGACCGCCGTACACCAAACGGTGTGCGTAATTCAGTGAACTTTGACTCTCTCTCAGCCGAGAGGGAGTTCTGCGGCGGTCGGAAGCCGCTCTGAGATCTTTGGATTATTTCCCTCTGGTGAAAATTTTCCTGTGTTATTTTAGGAGTTCAGCCGGGATCTTGAGACTTCATTGGGGCGGAACACAAGTTTTTACCGTTTCTGGAGTTGCCCCAGTTATTTGCAATATTAGATCGGCGGAGTTCAGAGCTATTCCTACCAAGTATCTGAGCGGAACGCAGTGGTGAAGTAACCATGCCTTACCGTATCTGGGTTGCAAGTAAGGAGTTCAGAGCTATTTCTACCAAGTACCAGAGCGGAACGCAGTGGTGATGTAACCATGCCTTACAGTGTCTGGGTTACAATTAAGGAGCTGTTTTACTTCTCTAAGACTTTGGGTTTTTCCACGGGTATTTTGGCACAATGATGCCAGAAAACTGCCTCATAACATTTACTAAGGATCAGCGTTGCTTTTGGTTCTCTTTTGTTTATCTCCTGATCTCGGGGGAATTATTTATTCTTCCACTTTGGATGTCTTCTCTCTTCGTTGCCCAACATATAAAAATACTAGCATGTATGAGGTATGCCTGAAGGACATATGCTTTGAGGACATGTTATATACAAAAGTGTACTAATATGTGGTAATTCTATATTAAAGGTACAGTGTATAACGAGAGTGATACCCCGGTGGCTTAGGAATAGAGGAACTGCTGTTCACGAAGCAAGGTATAAGAAAGGGTATAGTGAGAAAACTACGAGTATAGCTTTTTCTACATACAGTGATTTATGTCTCTGCCCTTTGTTGTTACAGATTCCTTTTCCCAGCTGTTCGTTCCCTATCCTTTCCCTCGCCTGATCGCTTGAATACTATGTGGTTATATTAGAATATTAGAGTGTTTGTGATATCAGGAGGGGACCCTTTCTTGCTGCACCTGGATTCTGCGGAGTTAAATCTGACAGAATCAGCCCCTTAATGTATACATATCCTTCAGGAGGGTATTCCAAACACCACTGCGATCTCAATATTTTTGAACTGTCTCAAGCATTGTAATTTTGAACATAGACATAGTTATAATAAAGATTTAGTATAGAACTGTTCATGAATTACAGAAGCATAATGAACTTGACTGATTATTACACATGTAGCCACTTGCCCGCTTCTGTTTCAAGTGTGACTTTTAGAAGCAATGACCTTTGTCGTATGGTATTTTATGTGCACTTTATTATCCAATAATTGTGCATCCAAATTATTTAGAAGTTAACATAAATTATTAATGTACCAATAGATTACTTATGTGATTACAAGGATGGAAACAAATGAAATTTCAAGGGATCCTATAAAGATTTGCCAGTACTCACACTGGAGAGGCAGTATACAGAATGTGCGTAGATTAGCCAAAGTGGAGCGTAATTGTAATAAAGAATTGGTTTACATTTTTTTTTTTTATTAAATATATTTTTGGGTCTTTTAAACATACAGATTGTACAAATAGCAGCATGTGCCAAGGCATGGGTATAACACACTGAATGGTCACTGTCCCAATCCCGCAGATCCGTAACCCACGTAGGACAGCAGTACTATACACACTTTTCGCAGGTGTCCCCCCTTATGCTTCTCCCGTATGTATCTTCTGTATCATGTCGTAATCATGAACAATCTTACAAATACCTGCCCCAACCCACCCCCCAAGCTTCTGTGCTGTGGATCAAGTACCCTGCCTCCCCTCCCACCCCCCTTCCCCAACATAAAACTCCCCCCAACCATGCCTGGTGTAGGATCCCATATGGCATACTTGATAGGCCGAATCGCTCCATTTCTTTTGCCCCTTCCGGTAGAACTATGCTACCCTGCATTTTTTACCCTGTCGCTATTGTCTGACTCCCGCCCAGAGTGTACGCTCCCCCCGTTGTGTCGCTATCTGCTCCTTCTGTACCCCCGATTACCAACTCTGCCACCATAGCCCGCCAAGCCTGTACGTCTTCTAGTCTCTCATCTTTCCTGTGCTGCTGCATTCGAATAACCTCTGCAGTCGCCCACTTCTGCACATCCTGCACCCACTGTAATATGCTGGGCGGACGGCGGCCCATCCATGATATTGCAATCCGCCTCTTTGCAAGCACTAGCCCTAAAAGGACTAGCTTTCGACTAAGGATCTCTCCTGCTATCTCCCAGCCTGTCGTCCACCTCAGAATCTCTAGAACTGACGCCCAGTATCCCTGCAACTCAGGACATGTCCAGGCCATGTGTATGGACTCAGCCTCCGCTTCTCCACACCATGGACACTGCCCCGACCATTCCGGATGAATCTTGCCAAACACCCTCGGGTCAAGTATGTTTGGTGTATATAGTTAAATTCAATTAATTTAAACCTCGTGTTTGCACTCACTTGTTTGACCCCTTCATGGATCTTGACCCAGTCCCTGTCGCTAACGGTATTCCCTGTCAGCGCCTCCCATTTCTCTTGAAACGGTAACCCCCCAGTTACTCGATCATCCCGAATCGCCCAATATAAATGTGAAACCAGCCTTCTGCCTTTAGACATTATTAACAGAGTCTGTAGCGTCCGGGAGACCGCAGGTTAATCCGGGAACGAGAACCAGAGGTCCCTTGCCACCTGAGCAATCTTTACATGTTGCAGGAATTGCCCTAATGTTAATAAAGAATATAACAAGAAAAGGTCAGCTGTGAGATAGAGAGGTTCAGAAGAAATGGAATTTGATTTGAGGGAGGAGACTATTTGTAAAAGGTCACAAATACATCCTAGTGTTAGAACGTAGAGAAGAACATGTGTGTATGATGCAAATGAAACATAGTGACAATGATAAACCAGTTATGATAGGGAACAGTATGCTTGCTTATAATTTTGTAATAGATAGGTTTTATATTTAGTTGGTGTTAATCCTATGTTTAAAAGTATTTATCACTTCTACACTGCGCAGAAGGAATAGGGGCAAACACAAATAAAAGGCACCTACTATTGTTATGCCTCACACTAGCAAACGAGACATTGCCACACAATGGAAGGCAGATACCCCACCCTGTGTAATCCTTTGGAAGAAAGGCTTGGACTTTATTATGGATTTGGAACTCCAAGCCTTTATTGATAGGGGATGCCCAAAGAAACACACCAGAATATGGAAGAGGTGGGCCACCTACAGAAATATTTCCCTGGAGACAAAATATACAGCAGATGGTCAATTAGAAAAAAAGATAATCACATATGAGCATGAATAGCGACATAACAGCTTCATTAAATCACTTATACTAGTGAGGCGAGAGACCAAGACAATAATGTATGATGATATGGCGCATAGTTAGATATCAATTGATACCTGTGTTATTTTATTACGTTTTCAACCTAGAATGTACGTGGGGTGATGGGAACTAATGATATAATCGACATATTCGACAGATGAAGTGTATAACTCATTTCGCTCAGATATTCTGCTCTGCTATTATAAAAGTCAATAAAATTTGTTTAAAAAAAAAAACATTTACCATACTTGTAAAAACACTTCTTATACCCTTCCAAGAGGCTGGACATGTTCCAATTATTTAGCTTCAGTTTATCATAAAATCTACCATGTACATAGTTTGCGTGATGTACTTCATGGGAGAGTGGAAAGAAACAGTATAGGCTAACAAGTATTAAATGTGTTTCCTATATTAATTAATGTTCCTTGTTCTAAATGTTGTAAAGATTAGACAAGTGTCTACTTTAGTGGAACGTTTGGCACATAACATAGCAGGTGCATTCTCTAAGTTTATGAAGAGATTCTTGCGATTAGATCCATGCTTATTAAAACAAAAATGGCTTTAAATATACTTTTAGCAAAGGAGGGCGGGTCTGCCACGTAATAAAACCTCTATTCCAAATAATTATCAAAGTATTAACAGTTATCTTAATAACCTGATATTGTGAATGTGTTTCACCCATCAGGGGTAGAGAAGTATTTATTTGTGAAGCTTGAAGTTTCATTAGCGTTAACATTTATAGCTGCAAGGAGTGCTTTTTTTTTTTTACATTTCAGGGGTTCTAGATTTGACTATAGGAACAAGAAGAATTTGAAAGTTGACAAATAACATAATTGCTTTTGATTAAACAAAAGCAAAGGTCTATGACAATCTGAAAGCATTACACAGAAAAGATCCTTCAAGAGTGATAATTTCCAATTTTATGGAGGGTGTGGAAAATGATTATGCTATTAGAATAATCAGGCTTAATAGAGGCTTGGTTGTCAGCATTGCTAGGCTAAACCAGGCCTCATTACTGAGAGGGCTAGTTTAAATGTTGTGCGTGCGTATTGTTTCCTGTTTTTTGGGGGGAAATCTCGAAATTCAGCTTCGAACACAGTCTCTCTCTGTATATGTAAAGTATCTTTTCTTTAGCTTCGTTTGCTATGGGGATGGATGTGATTGAAACCATTTGCTAGGTTATTGGGCTAAACATTCATTGCTCTGTCTGTTGTTATGCCTGTGTAGCACTGTCTATTGTCTTAAGTTTTCTTTCTCATGTTTTCTGTATTATCGAAATGTATGGTTTCCTCCGTGCTACTAACCATGTGAGTAACAACCAATTAAAATCACATGCATGTATCTGAATGAGGTGCTTTGGAAACTAACTGACTGATTGGGTCGCTATGCAAGTAAAAGTTTAGTCACACCTTTTTGCGTAGTATCAGTGTGCTTTCATTTTCCAAAACATAGTTTAAGATTGGCAAATGTTATGTAGAGGGACTTATTATCACTGTTGTTTACCTCTGTTTTGTTATTTAGAGAGGGCTAGTTGTATGCAGTCCTTTTTGTATTTAGACCTAATCACTATTAATTTGATTACTTGTCAGACGTTCTGTGGCAAATTAATTAATTGCTTAAAGCACTTGACACCATTTCATTAATAATTAATTGAGTTCTATTAATTCCTCAGACTTTATTTTCTGTAATGATAAGCTTGATATTTGAATAAATCAAATCTACAAAAACTGAGAACTGGAAAAGCCTAGACAAAAAACGTTTTCATTAATGTTCTTCACTGAGTGATCAAGAATAGAATTTTCCCTTTCCTGCAAATAGACGCTCCTTAATGTCAAGTGGGTTGGAGAGTCGACGAAGGAAATTGCGCACTTGCACCCATTACGACCTGTTAACCCGGAGGTAAAATTGTCTAAGCCTCTAAGGTAACTTCATAACGGCATACAAAGCAATAACAGTTTTTCCTTTTCTGGAATCTGAATGTTTTAACCCTACAGCCATGCATTTTTTAAATGATAATGTCACACAAATACAAACCTTAAAAGTATCATCATCTTTTGGATATATCACAAAGCACACATGAAGTTTCTTTTCAGAATGCTGTTTTGCAAAATGTATTGCTTCGCTGATCATGATGTTTGCAACTTGGTTTTTGGAAAAATTAAGAACGCCAGTTCCGATTGCAGGGAACGAAATGGATTTAATGCCCTCTTTAGCCGTATTTTCCAAGCATTTAGAAACAACTTGACGAAATCCCTAAAATAAAATAAAATGTAAAAAAGAAATTGATTGAAAATCATTTCCTTGATAGAGGCAAAAATCCACATTCAATTTGAGCAAATTAAGGAAATTTGCTTCACCTTTTCTGCACCATTTGAGTGAGCTTCAAGTACTATCAGATGATAAACCCATTCACATGGTAACTTGTACCCTCTGGTTTTCATCACTGTAGAAAGAGGTATCCTATTAATTTCATGCTGCATCTCAAATCCAGCTTTAGACAGAATAGCTCTTGAAATAAATCCATCGCTGAGGTCACGATTCTTGTCGACAGAATTAACGATGACTGCAGTCTAGAGCCAAAAGAAAGTTCATTAAATGTGTAATATTTACATGCATATTCAATCTTCATGCATACACACATTGTCACAGCAGCACTCTTAATGCCAGAGATGGTTTGCAGTACAATAGATCACCTAAAATAGTTTCCAATAATTTCTTTTCGCATTTACAGTCCTTACCATAAATCAGAGTCCTTCTCTCCCTCCAAACAAAAAGCATTGAACACTGTTAAATAGGCTATGAGCCTCAGTCCAAATTCTGGGGTAAAATGGGGGTGCTTTTCTTCACCCAGTAAGTATGCTACCTCAGGGAGGGATATTTACTATACCATTTATTCAAATTTTTGTAGTTCGGAATGACCAGCGACATGCGCTCTTCTGTTTTGCGTACCTATGTTTACCTAATGTTTCATATCTTTTCTGAACATTTTCAGAAAGAAAATATTACTAGGTGGTTCCTAGTGGAATGTGTCCAGTAATAGTGGGTTCTGGGTAATTACCGTGCGTGCTATTGGCCCTCTGTTTTATATACCAAGCGTGCTAATTACCTAACCATTTGAAATTCAGATTTGTGCACATACACACAAATTGGAACTTACCATAATACTTGGAATGTAACCCTCTTTGCCCCATGGATTGGTTTTAGACTACAAAAACACAAGCACCTTACGTAAAAAAGGAAAGAAACAAAAGAACTTCCTAAATCCCGTGCGAAAACATGCTTATTACCTCAATTGACTAATCAAATAATTACCACTAAATTATTCGGATGACTTGTTTGTTAGGAAGAAGAACCGGGCTTTTAACCTATCTAAAGTTAAATGGAAAAAAGAGGGGATTATTACCCAAGTACATCACAACTCAATGTCCGCCCTCACAACTGTTATCTAAGAGTGCTCCATGACCAGAACACCACCAGGTGCGCATGAAAGAAGACTCGGTCCAAGAAGGTAAGTCGGTGGAACTTCATACAGATACTGCACAGTGAGTCAAACCTGTATTGCAAGTGAATGTCAACAACTTATGCGAAAAATCATGCTTATAAGTCGGGGTTCAATTATCCCCATACATGGGGGTGTGGCCAGGCGCCAGAGGGGTATGGACGCGTCTTTGTAGGGCTCCCGGCGCTGCAGCGACGGAATCTCGTTTTGCCGAACCTCGAGTGAAGCGGACTGCGAGGAAAGAGCGGCGAACTGATGAAGACCTGTAGGGGATTGTTCCTGGAGTTCATGGAGGCACAGAACATCCTTTTTTTTTTAGGTAAAGGGTTCCCGAATGCATTCGCGGCAGCGCGGCCTCCATTTTGAATTTTGGGCTCGAGCGGTGAGAGAATTGGTGCCTTAATTATTTAAAATAACGATGCCCGGTCATGTCCAATACTCCATTTGTTGCACCTTGGTTCATTGCCCGTATAAATAGTGAACTTGTGGTATAGTTAACATTACTGTACCATCGCTCCACAGATGTTGAAGAATTTCTGTTATGGCCGCCATTTTGTGTGTTTTTCCTCACAAATTTGAAGTGAAGCATTTTCCAGTGCTAGGATGACCGACATTTGTTCTTTCTCAATTTCACTCTTCTATTCAATTGAGTGACGGATTATTTTTGACTTATCCACTTCATGGCTATATATGTTGATTCCTAAGGTGCATTTTTTTTTACAGAAGCTGAGAGCTATTCTTTGAAGAAGCACAGCTTAGGTGACACAACATTTGCAGTGAGCTCGCCCTCTGAGAGAGTACACGCTGATTAACCATTGCAGACTCTATTAATGTACTGGGCTGCGATTCCCTTATTTTAAGCATTGCATATTTCAAGTTGACACTGACACCTTTTTTGTCATTCCTCCTCAGCTAATTCTTTTTGACTCTATGCCCAGACTTTCCTCCAGCACCTGTTTCTTCAACTCATGGTCAGAATGAAAGGCTCTTTTCACAACGTGTTGAAACCACAGCGCTCTACTATTAAAAAATCTATGCTTTTCTCACCGTTTTCTAAACTGGAGGACTTACAACTCCTTGGGAAGGAGATTGACGAGGGTACGATAATGGATTCCTCGCCAACCACTTCAAGAACAAACTCTTCAGGAAAAACAAATGTGAAAAGGTTACAAAAAGATCCTCCTTCGCCCCCTAAGCCAGCCTCTTGGCAGAAGGGGTCGAAGGTCCGGACTCAATTACATTCTTCAGATTTTTTCGCCCTAAAATTCTGCACTTACCAGGCGACACAGTGCTCAACATTCAGTGCACCCAGCTCACGTCCATACTCAGCACGCACTCTCACCCAGCTCACACCCATCCTGACCACGCACACTCACCCAGCTCACACCCATCCTCAGCACGCACACTCGCCCAGCTCACATACATGTGCCATGCCTAAGAGAATAACTCTGCAGACATAAGTGCAATCCGAGGCACACCCCAGGTGCAGTGCCAGCTCACAGTGCCAACAGACCATGCCAAGTACAGAAGCTTCTAGAACTAAAGTCAACACAGCAGGGAAGCATTGTGCGACCCACAAGGGGAGCTGTGTCACACTCACACGAGGTGACTCCTGTTACAACCCTGTGTATTGTGTCCTGGGCCTCTCGGTGCCCGCTAATGCCTGCTTCCCCCCCCCCCGTCCCCCCCCCACTCCCCTCCGGGGAACGGGCACACACATCAGTTTTTCTGTGGAGCGGATTCTCCTCTCGCCCTTCCAAAGTCGATATAATTAGGGTCATTGTGTATTTGAATATGTACATGCAATTCTGTAAATATACGTGTTTTCCTTGTAGCGCCTATACCCACACTCCTCGCAGCCTTCTCCAAGCACACGCCCTCTCTGCGCCATGCAACACCTTGAACATACTACAATCTGCCAGACCCTTTGCAGGGACGACGCTGTGCACCAAGGCAGCACGGATAGCGCCTAGAAGGGGCAAGGCGCAGCGCAGCCAGGACACGACACCCAAAGACCCACGAACACAGAACACACAAGAGGTGCCTGTTGTAGATTTGATGTATAACTCCACAGACTGGATGTTGCAGGAACAGCTTTATTGCAGCACAGAACAGGTAAGCCCAATCCTCCCCTGGCCAGAGCTCCAACTGCCAACAGGGCAACGGAGAATTCCAGAACAAAGAACATTACAGAGATCTAGAGTGTTAGCTCAGTAGATGAGCTAAGCACTGTACAACATATCTTCCCCCCTTAACAAGGAAAGAAGCAACATCATACAAAAGATCAAACACAATCAATGTACATAATCATTCAAGTAAGTAGGTGGACGACGAGAACGAGTACACCTCAAACTAGCTTCTGATGAGGAAGAAGAAGAAGTAGTGGGAATAGTTGTAGTAGAGGCAGTTTCAACTGAATAATTATCTTGTGCACTCAAGGAAGTGGAAGCATCACCACTACCCACCTCCCCCCGTACAATTGGTTGAGAAGCGAAAGAGGCGCTACCATCAGAAGTTAACAAGTACCCATTGCATCCCTCAGTACTACCAGGTATTACGCCATCAAAACAGTCATTCTTTCTTTGGTATAGTGCAACTCTCCTATAATTCCAACTTTCCCCATTGGCCAAGACAACAAAATGTGGAAAAACCCTTTTGACTCTAAAGGGACCTCTAAACTTGCTAAGACCCTTGGCACATCTCCCTGGCTTTACCTTGACCAGATCGCCTACAGATATAGGTAAAGAAGCACTGCCCTGGGATAAGGACACCTCACTTGCAGAGCCCCTTAACCATGCAGGAGTCAATCTTGACACTGGCGTACGACCTCGCATTAGCTCAAAAGGGGATTTTTCTCCATACTTATGGGGCGTTGACCGGTAGGCCCAAACAAGTTCTTGTACCCGTTCATGGGAAAAACAACCACCTTCAACAAACATTTGAATCACCCCTTTTACAAGACGGTTTACTCTCTCGCAAAGGCCATTTCCTTGCGGATTGTACAAACTCGTCCTCTGATGTTTGATGCCACATTCACGTACAAACTGAGTCATTTTTGAAGAAGTCAGTTGTGTGCCATTATCCGTAATAAGAACAGAAGGGTATCCTTCATTCAAAAACACTCCTTTAAGGAAGCTAATGGTAGTATCAGTGTTTATCTCTCTCACAAACTGTACACAAAGCCACTTCGAATAACAGTCTATTACAACAATAGCGTAACGTTGATTTAATGGCAATTCACTCATGGGACCTATAAAGTCCAAACACACACTGTGCCATGGTATATTTTCAAAACTAATTTTCTGTGTAGACTGAGACCCCAACACTTTCAGACGTTTCTCCCCTTCCTTGCAGAAATTACACCTTAAAACACAATCTACTGCATCACAATCGACAGAGGGCCACCAAAAATGTTCCTTAACTCGACGTTGCGTGAGACTTTGGCCCAAATGTCCCTCATGGGCTAAGTTTAGGATCCTACACCTTAAAGAACTAGGTGGAATATAACGGTCACCTCTCATCAAAACATGCTCCCCTTCTAAGGAGAGTTCGTCTAAGACTTTTAAAAACGGTCTGACTTGAGGTTCTACAGTACTCTCTCTTCTTGCTCCTTTTGACACAAGATTTATGACAGCTTTTAAAACCTGATCATCTTCCATACCTTTTGACCATTCACTACAAGAAAAAGAACCACCACCTACACTCATAACATCATCCATTACAGCAACTGCTACATCATCCAATACATCTTCAACTGAATCTTCACCACTAGAAGATCGCACAGGAAGTCGTGACAGGCAATCCGCTTGGATGTTTTTCCATCCATGAACAAACTCAATTTCACATTGGTAATCTTGTAGGCGAGAGGCTAACCTTGCTAAACGTGGAGACCCCTTTCCAGCACCTCCCGGAGCCAACACGTTTAAGAGAGGTTTATGATCCGTGCGAAGGATAAATTTGTAACCCCACAGATAGGTCCTAAAATAACTCGTGCCCCAAGCAGCAGCAAGAGCCTCACGTTCTATAACCGAGTAATTCGACTCTGAGACAGATAATGGCCTAGAGGCAAACGCTATGGTCTTTTCCACTCCACCATGTTTTTGTAAAAGAACTGCACCAAGACCTACAATACTAGCATCTACCATCAAAATAGAGGACCGAGCAGTGTCAAACGGTGTAAGGACATTGGCAGACTTTAGCTCTTTTTTTATCATATCGAAGCAAGACTCGTGCTCAACAGTCCAATTGAACTTAACACCCTTCTTCAACAAACTCCTCAAAGGAGCAGTCTTTGAGGAAAAATCCTTCACAAATTTCGAGTAAAACTCGATCAGACCCATGAATGATCGAAGTTGATCTTTATCAACTGGAGAAGGAGCTTGTTCAATGGCCTCTAACAAATTCTTTTTTGGTTTAATCCCCTCTTCGGATAGGCAAAAACCCAAGTACTCTATTTCTTTCAAAAGGAATGCACACTTCTCTTTTCTCAATGTCAGACCAGCAACATCCACTCTTTGTAACACATTCCACAAAATCTCATTGTGTTCTTCTAGTGAATTTCCATATATCAAGATATCATCCTGAAAGTAAAGGACTTTATTTAACCCTTTAAACACTTCAGAAACAAGTCTCTGGAATACACTAGCGGCAGAGACAAGTCCGAAGGGCAATCTCGTGAATTGGAATGTCCCCTCACTAGTGATGAATGCGGTAAGATGTTTGGAGCTGTCATCTAAGCAAATTTGATGATAAGCATGCTTTAGATCCAGTTTACTAAAGAACTTGGCCCCTTTAAGTGTCGAAACTAGCTCATTAATGTTTGGTAGGGGAAATACATCCGCAACCACACATCTATTGAGTGAGCGTAAGTCCACACAGAACCTAATTTTATTGTCCGGTTTCTGGGAAATCACTACAGGGGAAACCCAGGGAGATGCTTCAATTGGTTCGATAATACCACCTTGAAGCATTTCTTCTAAAGTGGACTTAACTTCTTTACGTAGGGCAAAAGGGACTTTCCTCACTTTATGTTGGACAGGACAACTACCCTCCTTGAGTATTATGCGATGAGAATATCCTATAAGTTCCCCCAATTGGTCTCTGAACACATTTTTAAATTCGTCTAGTATCTCACCAATAGAAGACTTATCAACTATAGACACAGGATCATCAGACCTGGGATCTACTACAATGTGTAGGTCAAATTGGTGGTGACGACCTAATATGGCCGGTCCTACAGTCGATATGTAAACCTTTCCAGGCACCGATCTATTCTTGAATTCAATTTTTGACTCGAAATATCCCAATAGATCAATTTTCTCGCCTTGATATCCAGACGGAAAAATATCACACTCTTTCAATGCTCTCTCGCCCCACACACTCTTCATTAAGGATAGTGGGATGATGGTCCACTTTGAACCTGTGTCCACCATGAGGTTCACTACCCTCTCATCAATTTTGAACTCAGCTTTAAAAGGATTCTCTCTTCGATCTTTGCATGAACATACAGTGTCAGACAAAATTAATATCTTGTTCTTTTCACGTCTCACATCAGTACAGTCATTAATTACAGTCACCCGTGAACCGTTTGAACTGTTTTTGTTTTTACACATCTTTGCAAAGTGTCCCGTTTTCCCACAACGTAGACACTCTTTATTATTTGCAAAGCAAAACTTAGCATCTGAAGAATGTGAAAAACTCCCACACCTCGAACACACTTTCTGACTATTCCTACTACCTGAGGTTTGTTGAATATTCTTCTTCTGAAGAATATAGCCCTTTTTTCTTACTATAGCAATCGCCATAGCTTCATCATCACTATTGTCACTAGTCATACTCTTATTGGAAACTTCTGCCACTTTAGTTTCCAAGCCACTCTTCTGCAACTCTCTCATACATTTCTCACTCTCTTCTACTACTTTAGCCAATTCTATCGCAACTTTCAATGTTGGATTTTTTGCCGCCCATAATCGTTCTTGGACTTTTCTGTTATTGGCTTGAACAATCAGTTGGTCTCTTATAAGTTCATCCGCCATTTGGCCGAAGTTGCATTTCACTGATAGTTCGCGTAGACGCGCAACAAACTCATCAATGCTCTCTTCCGCTAACTGTTTGTTCTTGTAGAATTTGTATCTCTGTAAGACAAGGTTTTCTTCCTTACCGAATCTGGTTTCAAGTCTTTCTACCGCCTCCTTAAATTCATCTAAATCTGCTTGTGACCCAGAAGGTAATACTTGTGGTAAGTATTTAAACAGACGTTGTCCTTCTTTACCTAATGTCGTCATCAAGAGAGCTTTCTTGCGCTTAGGTGAGAAATCCTCCCCGTCTAAAGCTTGGATATAGTTGTTAAACATTATTATCCAGTCTTCCCACATTATGGGTGGATTCCCTGGTTCGCACAAGAATTGTGGTGGTAGTGCTACATTAATTGCTTGAGCCATTGAATTGAAACGTAAGGTACTATTGTGTAGTAGCAAGAAACAGTTGTTATACAAGCACGTTATAATTTTTCTTTTCACAGAGAACAGAAACAGTCTGTATATATTTATCTTTTCACTCAATTTAAACGCTTACTCCACTTTATTATTCTGAAGATCCGCCAAATAATGACGTTCCAGGTAGTCCGCAGTGATAATCCGCTGCACCACGGTGTTTCCGACAGTCTGATGTGAAGATCTCCGCGAAGCGCGTTGCTTAGCAACCACTGACAACAGGCAGAAAAATTATTCAAAATGGCCGATTTACGTCAGTTACGTCTGACGTCTGTTGTCACACGCGCATGAACGTGTGCGTCTCTGGCATGCGCATGAGGACAATGCGTACAGTGTCAGAGAAACGCAGTTGTGCGTTTCAGTGTGCGCTTTAGCATACGCTCCAGTAGTGCGCGTAAGAGATGCGCAACTCACCCAGTCACGTCGTGCGCTTCAGCGTGCGCTCCAGCAGTGCGTGTGCGCGACTCACCACATCTCGTCACGAAAGACGTTGGAGGGTGTGACGTCACCTTCGTCGGCACATAGAGGAAACCTCGTATTCTCCCAAAATTCACGATCGGTTCCACTGCAATTAACGCCAATACGCTGAAGGCTCCTCTCGGTCTGCTTACCACGCGGGTTCGTGAGGAATCGGTGCTGCCGTTCTGTAATTCCTTAATTAGCTGCAATCTTCAACAGGAAGCTATGGCCAGATGTCTTTTAAGTCCAAGTCGCCAAATGTTGTAGATTTGATGCATAACTCCACAGACTGGATGTTGCAGGAACAGCTTTATTGCAGCACAGAACAGGTAAGCCCAATCCTCCCCTGGCCAGAGCTCCAACTGCCAACAGGGCAACGGAGAATTCCAGAACAAAGAACATTACAGAGATCTAGAGTGTTAGCTCAGTAGATGAGCTAAGCACTGTACAACAGTGCCCCGTGTACAACACCCACATCCCATGCTCCAGGTGCCCCAGGGGTGAACATCTGGGGTTCAAGGAGGTTCACTGCACCCAGCATTGTGATGGGGAGGGCCCGTGCCATGCGTGACACCCTCAGCCGTGCGTGACGCATATAGCCGGCGGCAGCGCAAATGACATTTTAAATCGGATACTTATAATGTTCATGAAAACTACAACTCCCAAAAGGCAGTTCGCTGACCTCCGGACCCCCACACACCCCTCCTAATGCAGACACATGGATGATATAGTCAACGGTACTTGTGTGCTCAGCCTCAGAGTGAGATGTTACAAAGCAGGTCTGAACGAGGAGGAGAAAAGGGAGGGGGGGTCACCCGACTGCTGAGATTTCTTAAAGTGAAACTTCACCCCACCACCCCTCCTATGGGGGCTTCTGGACTCAAGGAAAGTCCAATCAGCAGCCTGCGATGGGGGCAGTGGGAGCGTCGCTGTTCGGGTGCTCAAAAGTAAAATACTGGGGTACAGATGCAAGTGGCCCCCGACACAACCCGACACAAGGCCCCGCCCACAGCCAGTCCTGGGTTTAAGCAGGTAAAACAGTTTTAGGACTCGGCTTTATGAACAAAAGTGATACTACAACGCCCAGAAGGCACGCTGCTGCTGGTACAAGGGCAGATCTCCTGGAGGTGTGGGGGGCACTTGGCACTCATTAGGGGCACACCTTATGCAATGTAACTGGTCCTTTTGTAAAGCGCTCCGACACTAAAGTTCGCGCTATATAAAATCGCACCACGCACCGTCCATCCTCAGCACGCACACGTCCATCCGCAGCACGCTCACCCAGCTCACACCCATCCTGACCACGCACACTCACCCAGCTCACACCCATCCTCAGCACGCACACTCACCCAGCTCACACACATGTGCAGTGCCTAAGAGAATCACTCTGCAGACATAAGTGCAATCCGAGGCACGCCCCAGGTGCAGTGCCAGCTCACAGTGCCAACAGGCCATGCCAAGTACAGAAGCTTCTAGAACTAAAGTCAACACAGCAGGGAAGCGTCGTGCGACCCACAAGGGGAGCTGTGTCACACTCAAACGAGGTGACTCCTGTTACAACCCTGTGAATTGTGTCCTGGGCCTCTTGGTCCCCGCTAATGCCTGCTTCCCCCCCCCCCCCCCCCTCTCCGGGGAACGGGCACACACATCAGCTTTTCTGTGGGGTGGATTCTCCTCTCGCCCTTCCAAAGTCGATATAATTAGGGCCATTGTGTATTTATGTACATGCAATTCTGTAAATATACGTGTTTTCCTTGTAGCGCCTATACCCACACTCCTAGCAGCCGTCTCCAAGCACACACCCTCTCTGCGCCGTGCAACACCTTGAACATACTACAATATGCCAGACGACGCTGTGCACCAAGGCAGCACAGATAGCGCCTAGAAGGGGCGAGGCGCATGCGCAGCCAGGACACAACACCTAAAGACCCGGGAACACAGAACAGACAAGAGGCGCCCCATGTACAACACCCACATCCCACGCTCCAGGTGCCCCAGGGGTGAACATCTGGGGTTCAAGGAGGTTCACTGCACCCAGCATTGTGGCGGGGAGGGCCCGTGCCATGCGTGACACCCTCAGCCGTGCGTGACGCATATAGCCGGCGGCAGCGCGAATTATGACATTTTAAATCGGATACTTACAATGTTAATGAAAACTACAATTCCCAGAAGGCAGTTCGCTGACCTCTGGACACCCACACGCCTCTCCTAACACCGACACATGGATTATATAGTCGACTGTACTTGTGTGCTCAGCCTCAGAGTGAGATGTTACAAAGCAGGTCTGAACGGGGAGGAGAAAAAGGGGGGGGGGGTTCCCCGACTGCTGAGATTTCTTAAAGTGAGACTTCACCCCACCACCCCTCCTGTGGGGGCTTCTGGGCTCAAGGAAAGTCCAATTAGCAGCCTGCGATGGGGGCAGTGGGAGTGTCGCTGTTCGGGTGCTCAAAAGTAAAATACTGGGGTACAGATGTAAGTGGCCCCCGACACAACCTGACACAAGGCCCCGCCCGCAGCCAGTCCTGAGTTTAAGCAGGTAAAACTGTTTTAGGTCTCGGCTATATGAACACAAGTGAAGGGTAGATACTGTTTGGCAGCCCTCCTGGGGCTAGAGGTGGGCACGTCCGAAGAAGCGAGCCAGAAACAGGCCGGGCCCCGCCCAAGCCCCGTCCTTTTCAGACTGGGGTGCGTGTTTTTTAGGTTTGAGTGACTGAAGATGTCACAGAGAGAAAGAATCTAAAAACAAGCATTTACAATGCAACGGTTTCGCCTTTGGAAATGTTAAAGCTATTTGCAATGTAAATGACAATGCCATTTATTTATCTGTTTTCAAAACCAACACATAAATACAAATGTTGCCATTTACAATGCCAATAGCTCAAACTTTTCCAAAGGCGAAACCGTTGCATTGTAAATGCTTGTTTAAATAGGTGTTGGCTTTGAAAATATATAAATTAATAGCATTGTTATTCACAAAGCCAATAGCTTACACTTTCCTAATGCGAGTCCTATTGGCTATGGCAATGCTTGTTGGTAGCAAGCAAGGACAGTGCTGTTGTGGTGCTGAGTGATGATGTGGTTGGGCTGAGTGATGTGGTGGTGTATTAGAGTGATGTGGTGGTGTATTAAGAGTGATGTGGTGGTGTATTAAGAGTGATGTGGTGGTGTATTAAGAGTGATGTGGTGGTGTTCCTGAGTGGTGTGGTGGTGTCCCAGAGTGATGTGGTGGTGTCCCAGAGTGATGTGGTGGTGTCCCAGAGTGATGTGGTGGTGTCCCAGAGTGATGTGGTGGTGCCCCTGAGTGATGTGGTGGTGCCCCTGAGTGATGTGGTGGTGCCCCTGAGTGATGTGGTGGTGCCCCTGAGTGACGTGGTGGTGTCCCTGAGTGATGTGGTGTGTGAGGGTGTGTGTGGAGGCAGATGAAATTGTAGCAAACTGTGCCTGGCATTGCAAACTTTCAAGCTCAAATCAGATGTTTCGAATGACGAGGCAACAGAAGGCGCAGAAAAACAGCGGTATTTCATAGACATATTGAAGAGTGCCTGTCTGGTGGCTTAGTGGATTAATGCGTCCACTGTTGTGGTCTGTGTTTGACCTAATGGTCACAGGTTCAAATCTTTCAACTTGTTTTTAGCCACATAATTGATATGAGGGATTTCTGGCTGAAAACACAGTTTTGGGGCATGCCTCCTGAGCACACCCCTTCTCCTCTTCTTCTCGTGTCAGTAAGTGGTTCCTCATCAGAAATGGGAAGTCACCAGACTGTCTTTGGGCAGGATCTGCAGGGCATAAAATGCTTAATTCACAGGGACATCGACTGCGGTGCCTAAACGTGCCTCTGCAACATAAAGTTCAGAAGATACGAAGAAGGGACATTCCACTCTCTTCTGAGACCGTCGTAGAAGTAGATGACTCTAAGCTCCCGAGAGACCAACACCACAAACATCCAAACTCGCAACAACGACAGCCGGATTCTCTGCTGATTTTTTTCTACCCTATCATACCAGCTTTTTGTAGCAAGAGCTACAACGAGACAAACAGAAGTGCTGCATAAACGGAAAAGGTCAGTGCACAATTCGCAGCCAGTTTAGCTCGCTGAGGAACACAGGCACACATGTGTACAGTATCAGGCAATGCTGGCCTGTGAGAGTGCCAAGGTGTCGGAGACCCTGGTATACATTATGAAAGCCTGCTTCGGAGCAGTGGACAGCCAGTGCCACCTGGAGATCACAGAACTGCTGCAGCCCCCGCGCAAATTGATTTCATGCTGCATCCATCATTTTTGCTGAAAGGTTTCCTTTCCCTTTAATTTTGTCACAGATATTACAAGAATAATGTAATGTATACATTTATTTCCCTTTCCCTCGTGTAATTGAAACAGGTTTCCCCTATTGCTTTTAAGGTAGCACCTGTAAATTAAGTTTACACAAAGCGAGACGGTAATGAGAAAATTGAAAAATCAATGCACAAGACTCGAAAACCACCTTACGGTGTGCAGCACGCAGAGAAATTAGTTTCCGCTTTGTGTTTTTTTGTTGTCGTTTTATTTTGTTTTTAGAAATTAACAACAAAAATGCTTCAGGAAACATGCAAAAAATGTTCTACTTGCATTACAAATAGTAGAACTAACTATTTTACATACATGTTATGTCGTGGGGATGTGTCACAGCTTGCGCACACTGACGCATTTGTGTCAAGGATTCAGTCATAGGGCAGAGTTCGAGATCTGGTTGTTTGAGTAGGATCACATGTAGTTTGGAGAGTGGGTAATATGCATGTGCGTAAATATTTCAGTGCACGCGTGTTAAAATGAGCATTAGACCAGTGAAATATCGGGCGCTTCTCTGAAAACAATGGGTGGCAGAGGGCCAAAGCGCCATCTGCATCGACATACTGTGCTCGTGTTTCTGTTTCTCCTCTTTAGTTTAGTTCCTTCTAGCCTCAGTGGATTGAATGTTCCAATAACATTACAGTCCTTCTGCCTCAGGAAGGAAGAACAATACCAACAGGAAAATACCCTGGCACAATCTCCTCCACATAAGGGGTAGTACGGTGAAGGAAATACCAATAATGGAGGATGGTCTTTCAGTCTGAGCACTTCCTTCAGATAGCAGAGCTTTTTCTGTTGCCACTCAACTCAGATCCTGAGTGTATGGGGAGTCGGTATTGTTGAGAACATACAAGCTAGAAGGCCCTGGAAAGGTTGTATGAAGGCATCACGCATGCCATTACAATGCATGCCATAACAACACGGCATGAGTTTCTACCATGCATGCCTTTACCATGCAAACCTTTACAAAGAATATGCCTTTACCACGAAAATGTATTTATTTCACAGGTAACTATAAAGTCTTTTCATATATATATGTTAAAAAAAAACACACCAGGCACTCACTAAGTTTTCGTTTCAACCAGCATATATTGCACCATTCAGATGCACTTTGGGTAATGCCTTCCGCAGTGTTTGCAACATAAACGAAGCGGGCTGAACTTAAATGCTTTCACTTGTCCTCATTCCGGGAACTACGTCAGTCATCAAAGTAGGACTGCGCCATTCAAAAATGCAATTCGGTCTTTTAGCCCGCCATGTCAGAGCGATGGTATATGTATCACAAGTTCCACATCCTATATTTTACTAATCACAGTCTCAGCCTTGGACCGGCAATTTAGATCACTTTTGCCACAGGCAGAGAACAATGTGGAAAAAAACTAAGCGGCTGCAAGCTCAGATATGGCACGGTGCAATCAGTCCTCCAAAGTCAATCACACCCCAGTTGGGCTTCTCTTGTTTGCCCCCAAAATCCAAGCAATTCAAGTTGGCAAAATTGCTCTTCATTAAACCAAATATCCTGACAAAATCACCCCTTGTTGTAACCATATTGTAACAATACGGGCACCAACCAGTCAGAATTGCCCAATGATTGACTTTGGAGGACTGCTTGCATTAGATTGGTCCAGGATCTCATTTGACAAACCCACATCACCCCCAACCTTAGCAAACTCCACTGACTCCGGGTACAGCAAAGATACCACTTCAAGCTACTGAGCCACGCATACAAAGCCCTGCACAACTGCGGCCCAGCCTACTTGAACCACCGCTTTAACCAGACACCACCACTCCGCATCCCTTTTTCTAACCCTCACCCTCGCATCTGACATAGCAGAAGCAGCGGTCACTCCTCCTACCTACCACCAAACACATGGAATGAGCCATCCTATCATCTCTGGACCTCCTCATCACTTCTAGAGTTCAGACAATCCCTGAAGATCGGTCTATTTAACTAATTAACTGGATCCTGCCAGCACCTGGATGGATTCCCTCACGGGTGACAAGAAGCGCTATACAAATCTACTGGTTGACTCATTCACCATAGGGCGTCTTTAAAGCAATTAGGAAGAAGTCCACACTTCTCACTGCAGGTAGCAAACAACTATTCACTGTAAGCTCATGTGTGCATCATAATTGCTACACAGTAACAAGGCAGCCGTAGGACGGTGTACTCCTTTTAACAGCTCTTTTTATTATTCCTTAGAGGAATCCATTTATTTGAAGTAACAATTATTCCTGGTCAGCCAGTGCTTTCAATGGGCAGGTACAGTAAGGTGTTTAGTACCAGCACTTCTTTCATTTGAAAGAAAAAGTACATGCACTTCTCAGCAGGGGTCTAATAATGTTAATGGGAGGGTAACACTTCTCAGCAGGGGTCTAATAATGTTAATGGGAGGGTAACACTTCTCAGCAGGGGTCTATTATTTTTAATGGGAGAGTGACAATTCTCAGTAGCGGGCCAACATTTTTTAACGGGAGAGTACTGGCACTTCTCAGCGTGGGTCCAATATTTTTTTACGGGAGATTACTGGTGTTTCTCAGCAGGGATTCAATATTTTTGATTGGAGTATACATGCATTCTCAGCAAGAGACCAATAATTTCAGTGGAGATATCAGCACTTTTCAGCAGGTACAAAACCTTTGATGGCAGAGTACCGGCACTCCTCAGCAGGGATGTAATATTTTAGTGGCACTTCTCAGTAGCACGCAGGCGCTCTGCGATGATGAGAACCAGCACTTCTATATTTCCATGTCAGGCACGGTTGTCAGCTGTGCTCTTCAGACTAGCATCTCAATGGGTGATACAATTATTTTAATGTCCCTCTTCCCATAAGCCCCAAGGTCTCTCCCGTCCGCCCCTTGCAGCATGGAGAACGCAAGGGGTGGCATTCTGCAGCGGCCCACTTTTCTAAAGACTCCAGGGTGAGAAGAACAAGAAGATATTCCAATCAGAGGGGGCAATTCTCTTTTTGGGAGGTTTAATAAGGATAAATATTACTCATATTTAAGGAGAGGGTATTAATTTGGGCAGGAGCGGACTCAGGAGTCCATTTTTTAGACCAAAACTCATTTCTCACCATCAGACTTTGTTCTAGACCAAGAAAGAGAAAGTCAGAAAAAGTAGAAGGGGAGGAAAAGAATGACCAGGAGGAAAGAAGGAAGTAAAGAGCCTGCGAGAGTTAGATAAAGAAACAGGAGGTGTTGGAAGCAAGAAGCAAGAGGCATGAGGAGAGATCAAGACCAGGTAAGCTTAAAATTCACAAACCAGGACATTCAACAGCACCTAAGCACAATATAGCGCCTGCAGTTATTTCTATTTTTTTTATTTTTAGCAAAGCAAGCACTGAATTTTACAAAGCCTAGTAGTCTTGATGGAAATAACATGCATTGTGGGATGTGCGCGGTGCAAAAAGACCAATAAAAGGCAATGAACCCTGCCAAAGAAAACATATTGTGGAAAAAATATCCCTGTGCACTTCTGATAACTCCAGAGAAATGGTTGGCTGGGGTGGGAGGTCAAGGTGAAGAAACCATTAATGGACTCAGGGTGGGGCAGCAGCAAAGTAAAAACCGGCAACTAAACCTTCACTTCAGTGAAATGGAAACGGAGGTCGACTGAGGGAGGGCATCCTGGCGCACTTAGGCCTGCCCTCTCTTTTAGTGCTTGAAGGCCCATTCTGACACACCCAGGGAGCCCCCGAGCCCTGAACATTCCATTGGAGGCCCCGCAGCTGACGCTCTTTCTGCACTGCAGAATCAGCCGCCGCTGCACGGCTCTCCCTTTCACCCACAGCAAGCTGCGTCCTCCCCCGCTGCCTGGTCTCTGCTGAAACCTCCCAGTGATAGAAAAACAGTTTAAAAAAATGCAAATGCATGTAACTGAGTAATCAACAGATCTAAAGGCTGCCTGAATCTGAATTTACGGTGACAATCATTTTTCTTTAATCTTTTTCAAAGGTACAGTGAGCTGGTAACAGATGAGTAACAGATGATCAGGGCGGGCTCGCGACTTCCCTGGAAGCGGCTGCAGGTCTCACCTGTATATGGGCTCGACAAATTTCCCAGGGGCGAAGGGGGCGCCGCCCCGTGCGGGCAACTATCAAAAGGGGTCAGGGGCTGGTCTGGGCTGTCTCCCACGGTGGGGGGAGTGGAGGTGACACATGCCTTTCAAGTGTCAGTGCTGGGATGAGCTGCGCCACTGAAAGGCACGATAGCAGCATCTTACCTGTGCGTGTCTCGGCCGCTGCTGCTTAGGGAACCCGAAGGTGGAGCAGTGTCACCAGGGCGCATAGCGTTCCCCTCCAAGCCATGTGCTGCGGGAGAGGCTTGCCCACCTTGCCTGTGTGCCCTGGGCGCTTCACCGCCACCAGTCACATGGCGGCCTGGGTCTCGCTGCTGTCGGGAGAGAAGTGCAGATCTGAACAAATTGCTCTCAGCAGGCAGCCGCCGCTCTTTCGCTTTCGGGGTCTTGTTGAGTGTCACTTAAGGATATTTGACTTTGAATGGGTGGGAAGAGGCATATTATTTTCGCGGTCGTTATGGCTAGGTAGAAAACTATTAATACTTTTTTTTATTTTTAATCTTACAGCTTCTTGTTCTTAAAACGGAAAACGTACCCCAAGTTTTCAAAAACTGCGTGCATAGTGACTGCGGCCGTGTTTGCCTTTCTCCGCTGGCTTTCTTGCTGGCTTTCTCCGACGTGGAGATTGACGAGCCTTAAATGGGCGAACTTTTGTGCTGTCGGCCTTCCACCCTTGGTCCGCCCTCACACGCAGCAGGAATGAAATAATCAACAAGCGCCCCACACCCAGGCACTTAAGGAGGCAGTGTGAGGTGCTGGCTTTCTCCGACGTGGAGCATGGCAGGAATGAAATAATCAAGCGCCCCACACCAGAGCACTTAAGGAGGCAGTGTGAGGAGCTGGCTTTCTTATGAAAGGAAAACCGACTTCACATGTCTAATAGTCGGTAGTGATATAGCGCGTTTGCATATGAGTGGCATCAATTGACAATGCATAACAACAGTAATGCACGGTTTATATCAGAATCAGTTGCTGAAATATCGTACAGGAGAAAAAAGGAAGGGGTTGCAGTAGAGCAAGGCAACAACATTTATAACAAGTCAGGTCCCGGGCCGGCCAGCCAATCACAGCGCGGCCCGGGAATGACGTCACGGGGGTGTCCCGGGCCGGCAGCCAATCGCAGCGCGGCCCGGGACAAAGGGGCGGGGCTTAAAAAAAGCACCAGAAACGCCCCCGAATCGCGTTTTCGTGAGAAAGCGCGATTGACAGCCTCTGCCTCCCAATGGCTAGCCTCCATTTATGGAGCTAGCCAATTGGAAACAGAGGCTGTCCTAACCTCACTATTAAAAACAACAGATTTCGATCTGGGAGTGGCTTCGCCCCTCGCCAGGTTACGAAACCTAAACACGCCCCCGAATCTGAAAAAGACGGGGCTTAAAGGGAGTGACGCCCCTCTCCTCCAATGGCTGGCCAGCATTCACGAGGCCAGCCAATGGAGAAGAGGGGCGGGTTCAAGCCCCCTTACTAAGAAACATAAAATCTCGGCGCTCCGCCCACTGCTTCGCAGTGCGACGCAGTCCTCGACCTAAAAAACACCTTGAGTCCCCCAAATTGTTCCCAGAATATTTTATATTCCAATCATTTCATTGTTTCTATCTTTATTCATGAGTCCTAGTCATATAATTTTATTGTAGCAAAATCTTTAGTAATAACATGATTTTAATATTGTTAACTATATATTGACACCTTTATTCTTATCAATAAAACTTTCTGAACTTAAAAAATTGATCCCCATACATAGCAGGGGTGACACTTTATAGCTTAAAAGTGATAAAGAAAATGCAAACCACCACCTAATGATGTTTTCCATGTCCAACATGCCATAATCAATGTCCAAGCCCACAAAAAAGTACGAAAGCTAGTAGCCACAAGGATCAAACCCAATACTCCTTGTGGCCCACTAGTGCAGTGCCGGAGAGTGCACGCAATAACGAGTACCAATCCTTATAGCTTTAAAAGATCTAAAAAGTTACTCCGAAATATTCAGGAATCAATCTAGGGTGAAAAAAGACATAATCAAAATCAAATTGGCTCATCCATGGCAACCTGTTGAAGAATGGAAGATGGCATATAGCTTAAAGACTCACCCCGCTACAGTTGAGCTAATGCAAGTAACTGAATCACCATTACCGTGTGGAGAGACGGGGAACACGCGGCAGACGTTGCAATGTTATCTGCCCTACTGTCTCTGCAACACTAAACACCTAAGCCTCTCCATCTTAGGTAGACCACGTTTCACGTCTGTGACAAAAGTGTAAAACTTCGCCCCTGAAGCGTCTAGTGTTTGTGCAATTCGACCAAATCAGAACCTAAATAACTCACTAATACTAGTGTCTGATGTATAGGTATCCTAGTAGATTTAACAAAAGTGCCATTTAACCGGACAAATTATTGTAATGCAACAACTAATAATCCATGTACGATGTGATATCATGAACATCATTGTAAGACATCACAACCCCTAGTGTAGCCCATGACGTCATCTCAGTTCATAAAATGGCTATGTATTTAATATTTAATAGCGAGTTTCTGCATGCCATCCCAATCATTGAGACCAAAGTTGGTGTTGTCCAAAAGGTCTTTCCACTTGATTTCTTTCCAATCCGGTAGTGCTGAGATGTCACCTCCTCTGCTGTCAAGGGTTATGACCTCCACACCTGCTGATAAATGTGATCCTCAGTGTGCCCACATACAGCAAAATTTCGTTCTACTGGTGCTCCGTCTACTTTGCATTTTGAGTCATTTATCCCACATGTACCTTCGTACTAGGGTAGAAATTAACTATTTGGATCTCCTGATAAGGCAAATAAATGGCACCCTTTACACCACACTATACAGAAAACCAACAGACTCGAATTTGTTGTTAAAAATCCATCCCTGTGCCTTCAGAGACAACTTGCTGTGTGGCCAGTTTTCGCACCTGTGCCGTAGTAGTCATCTTAAGAAGGATTACTTTATAGAGGCAGAAGTACTTAGACAAAAATTTTCTGAAAAGGGGTACCCTGAGAAAATCATCTCCATATCCATGAAGAGGGCACGGTTCTGCCCTTAAGAGAGTGTATTGATCCCGAGACAAAGAGAGCAATATAAAGACAGAGTTGTGATGGTGAGCACATTCTCACTCGTGTGTTATGAAGTTAAAAGGATAATTTTGAAACATTGGTCTCTAATTCGAGATACATGTGGCAAACATATGTTGTTTATATATGATAGGACTAGGCCTTTGGCACTCCTTTTATCCTGAGTTTGCTATGTACTCAAATCTTTCTGTTGTGTAATCCTTCTGTGGCGTGCTGCTCGGTAATCAAGGGCTGCCAGTCCCTTAGTACATGAATTGTTTGAGAGGATGGTGCGTGATAACACTATCACGACCTTACCTTGCGCACAGCTGTATTACGTATTTCCTCCTTTTCCTTATGTTTATCAAGAATTTGTCAATTATTCCAAAGTTTCAAGAGTTATTTCATTATTGCATTTATTTTGAAGCAATATTCATCATTTGTGAATCCTCCTTTATCACATCCTATTTAATTTCATTCTGACATTTATATGCATTTAACAGTACATGAGTTGTATTTAAACATCATACAAACATTATGTACATTAATCATGAATTCGACGATAGACGAATTGATTGGCCCGATGCATTTCGGGACCCTGTCCCTTCCTCAGGGGCCTCTGTAAAAAATTCATATGTTTCCATTAATCTGACATTCCGATTATCAGTAATTTATACTTTTTTATGTACACATGCCACTACTTAATTTTGAGGTCACCAGGCTAGATTCTAACAATTTTTAACACATTATATTCATTTAGATGAATTACATTGGAATTAATGATTATAGAAAAGCTATGAATAAGGCTATGATTTTTCTCAGATATGGTTTGTCAATTGGCTGATACAAACACCATGTTATGAAAATTGTCCTACAAGCACTTTTTAGATTTACTGCAGATACAGTTGATTGCACCTCATTATAGACCGGGCTCATGATTATGTCAACAATAATACAAAGCTAAAGTGATATTGCATAAAAACTCACTTGTTTAAATGAACTACGAAAATATGATTCTCTATATGGGGGAGTCTCCATCAAAATTCACTCTCTGTGCGGAAAGTTGAAAACAATTTTAGTGAACCGCTGGTGTGCCTAAAGAGCACCTTGCTATGTACACTCAAAAACACTGTATGGGTACCTGTATATCGAAGTGAAAAACAGCGTATCTGTAAAAAACGAAGAAATAAGGGGAATGTTATGAGAAACCGCCCAGGTGCCTAAAAAGCATTATACCAGATGGACTTAAAAAATGTTTACCTGCTCCTCGCGCTGTGAAAACGGCGTTTCTGTAAAGAAACGGGAAAACCCGTGTTATGGTAATATGTTTGGAGTTTTGCGAAGTTAGTAATTGCTGATAATACCGGAGTTTTTCAGCGTGGTCAGAGATTCAAGCTTACCGAAAATGCAGAATTCTCGAGCGGTAATCCTTCACGACGTTCAAATCTTTCTACTCGTTGCCGAAGGTGAAGTAACAGCTCGTGGTTATCGCGAGTGTTAATGTATACAGAGTTCTCGTCGAAAGGGGGGCTGGAACATGGGCATAAAAACAGGACTGATTCCTATTTAGAGATTACGTCTGCCATGTTAGAAACGCAGATGGAAAGCAAATATTAATTTGCTTATGGAGATGAAAATGAATGAAAAACCGACGATATGGAAACTAAAACGTAAACTAAAAGACCAAACTATATCCTGGGAGGGAAATGAGATTACAGCTGAAGAATAAATATAATAACTAAAGAGTAAACATAGAAGTCAGACTAGATCCTATTCAGACGTTACATTGGTCGTATTGGTGACTCAGCTGAGTGGTTAAACAATATGTGGTTACACTCATTTAACAAGACAAAACAAAAACAGAACATAGTTGATATGGATGATTTTCATTGTGATTACAAAGACCTAATATTGAGTATCATTATAGGAGAACATAAGGAATCTTTCACTGTTGCAATTATACATACATATTTAACAGTGTCAAATTATTTTACAAAAAGCAAGCAAGGTCCAATTTGTCATTTAAACCCAAAGGTTCCATCGTTTGGAATTTCTTAATCAACATAACTTCTCTTTGAGATAACTGTTTACGGCTGTCTATTCCTTCTCTTGGTTCTATCTTTTCCACTGCCATAAATCGTACTTGCGAAATGTTATGTTTGTTGGTAATCCAGTGAGCTGCCAGGTTTGATTTCATGTTTTTGTTGCGTATCATACTTATGTGCTCACCTATTCTGATTTTGAGTTTTCTTTCTGTTTTGCCTATATACATTAGTCCGCATGGGCATTTTATGCAATATAATACAAAGTTGGAATTACAATCTGCTGTAAATTTCAAATTTATTTTTTCTCCTGTTCTTGGATGGGTTCTGAACAGCCAGAAATTGAGAAGTACGTGGAATTAAAACCCAAAAGCAAGTATGTAGCTCCCGTTTCACACAAAACCATCGATTTTATTTGAAAAGTTAGTTCTACTCGACCTACACAAACTAGACTTTCAAACTAAGAAAAGTACCAATCTTTCAAAGAAAGAAAAACGTATATTGCAACAACTAGCTGAGAATGAAGAACTCACATGTCAACGAGCTGACAAAGGTGGAGCACTTATAGTAATGGACACAGAATACTACAAAAACAAGGTTAGAGTACATCTAGCTGATGAAACCACATACCTGCATTTGGACCAAGATCCCACACAAGAGATTGGGGCTACTCTAGAAAAAAATCTTACAAAAAGCAAAAGAAATGGACTGGATATCTGAAAAAACAGCAGAGTTTTTGATTAAAGAAAATCCAAGAAGACCTCATATGTACATGCTCCCAAAAGTTCATAAAAATTTGAACAATCCACCTTTCAGACCGATAGTATCAGGAGTAGAGTCTTTGTTTGAACCATTGGGAACCTATATTGATTTTTTTCTACAAATATTTGTGCTAAAGTGGAAAACGAATATCAAAGTTACTACAGACTTCCTTAATCAATTGAACAACTTGGATCTTTCCAATAGTCATCAATGGATAATGTGTACTATTGACGTGACCTCTCTGTACACGTCAATCCCCTTAAAAGAAGGAATTGAAGTAACAGAATGGGCTCTACTACAAATGGAAGACGTGGGAGCCAATAAAATCTTTATATTAGAACTTTTAACATTCTGTCTTCAACACAGCTACTTCAGATTTAAGGATGATTTCTATCTACAAATAAGTGGAACAAGAATGGGATTTGGAGGAGCACCAACTTACGCCAATATCTTTATGGCACAATTTGAGGAACTATACATCTTGTCTCAAAGCCAATGTCAGAACATCTCGTTCTATATAAGAGGTTCATCGATGATATCTTCCTTATTTGGAATGAATCTCAATCAGCTTTAGAACAAAACATCAAAGAACTTAATGAGAGAAATCCCAGAATTAGATTCACCCATACAATCAGCACCACAGAAATAGCGTTTCTTGATGTCAAAATAAGTAAGAACAACACGGAGTTATCCACTAAAACATACATAAAACCCACAGACAGAAATAACACTCTACTTTATCAAAGCTTTCATTCCCCTAAACTTAAAGAGAATCTACCTTTTTCTCAAATGCTAAGAAGCAAATGGATTTGTTCCACAACAGCAGATCATGAAGAGGATCTACAGCGATTAAAAAAGAGATTTAAAGAACGAGGCTATCCCTCAAAATGTATAGAAAAAGCAGTGACCCGAGTTAACTCAATCAACAGAGAAAGTCTACTTATTAGTAAAAACAAACCACCCACGACTAACCGCAGTGTATTTGTATCAAAATTTTCCACTAGAGCAATTAATATCAGGAAAATAATCACAAAGAGATGGGAATTACTGCAAAATGATGAAGATTTCCACAATATATTTCAACCCAAACCAATTTTTGCGTATACAAGAAGCCGTAATCTTCAAGAACATTTAAAACTTTCTACAAAATCAGCCGATACTCATCACAAAGGGATGCGCAAATGCAATAATTGTGTACATTGTAACAACGTGATGCAACAAAACTTTGTGACCCATCCAAGAACAGGAGAAAAAATAAATTTGAAATTTACAGCAGATTGTAATTCCAACTTTGTATTATATTGCATAAAATGCCCATGCGGACTAATGTATATAGGCAAGACAGAAAGAAAACTCAAAATCAGAATAGGTGAGCACAAAAGTATGATACGCAACAAAAACATGAAATCAAACCTGGCAGCTCACTGGATTACCAACAAACATAACATTTCGCAAGTACGATCTATGGCAGTGGAAAAGATAGAACCAAGAGAAGGAATAGACAGCCGTAAACAGTTATCTCAAAGAGAAGTTATGTTGATTAAGAAATTCCAAACGATGGAACCTTTGGGTTTAAATGACAAATTGGACCTTGCTTGCTTTTTGTAAAATAATTTGACACTGTTAAATATGTATGTATAATTGCAACAGTGAAAGATTCCTTATGTTCTCCTATAATGATACTCAATAATAGGTCTTTGTAATCACAATGAAAATCATCCATATCAACTATGTTCTGTTTTTGTTTTGTCTTGTGAAATGAGTGTAACCACATATTGTTTAACCACTCAGCTGAGTCACCAATACGACCAATGTAACGTCTGAATAGGATCTAGTCTGACTTCTATGTTTACTCTTTAGTTATTATATTTATTCTTCAGCTGTAATCTCATTTCCCTCCAAGGATATAGTTTGGTCTTTTAGTTTACGTTTTAGTTTCCATATCGTCGGTTTTTCATTCATTTTCATCTCCATAAGCAACTTAATATTTGCTTTCCATCTGCGTTTCTAACATGGCAGACGTAATCTCTAAATAGGAATCAGTCCTGTTTTTATGCCCATGTTCCAGCCCCCCTTTCGACGAGAACTCTGTATACATTAACACTCGCGATAACCACGAGCTGTTACTTCACCTTCGGCAACGAGTAGAAACATTTGAACGTCGTGAAGGATTACCGCTCGAGAATTCTGCATTTTCGGTAAGCTTGAATCTCTGACCACGCTGAAAAACTCCGGTATTATCAGCAATTACTAACTTCGCAAAACTCCAAACATATTACCATAACACGGGTTTTCCCGTTTCTTTACAGAAACGCCGTTTTCACAGCGCGAGGAGCAGGTAAACATTTTTTAAGTCCATCTGGTAGAATGCTTTTTAGGCACCTGGGCGGTTTCTCATAACATTCCCCTTATTTCTTCGTTTTTTACAGATACGCTGTTTTTCACTTCGATATACAGGTACCCATACAGTGTTTTTGAGTGTACATAGCAAGGTGCTCTTTAGGCACACCAGCGGTTCACTAAAATTGTTTTCAACTTTCCGCACAGAGAGTGAATTTTGATGGAGACTCCCCCATATAGAGAATCATATTTTCGTAGTTCATTTAAACAAGTGAGTTTTTATGCAATATCACTTTAGCTTTGTATTATTGTTGACATAATCATGAGCCCGGTCTATAATGAGGTGCAATCAACTGTATCCGCAGTAAATCTAAAAAGTGCTTGTAGGACAATTTTCATAACATGGTGTTTGTATCAGCCAATTGACAACCATATCTGAGAAAAATCATAGCCTTATTCATAGCTTTTCTATAATCATTAATTCCAATGTAATTCATCTAAATGAATATAATGTGTTAAAAATTGTTAGAATCTAGCCTGGTGACCTCAAAATTAAGTAGTGGCATGTGTACATAAAAAAGTATAAATTACTGATAATCGGAATGTCAGATTAATGGAAACATATTATTTTTTACAGAGGCCCCTGAGGAAGGGACAGGGTCCCGAAATGCATCGGGCCAATCAATTCGTCTATCGTCGAATCCATGATTAATGTACATAATGTTTGTATGATGTTTAAATACAACTCATGTACTGTTAAATGCATATAAATGTCAGAATGAAATTAAATAGGAGGTGATGAAGGAGGATTCACAAATGATGAATATTGCTTCAAAATAAATGCAATAATGAAATAACTTTTGAAACTTTGGAATAATTGACAAATTCTTGATAAACATAAGGAAAAGGAGGAAATACGTAATACAGCTGTGCGCAAGGTAAGGTCGTGATAACATATGTTGTTTGCCTTCAAGCGCAATAAAAATTTCAGATATTATGTTGTGTGAGCGCACAGAGAAACCACTGTGAAAAGTGACAGAGCGTTATGGTGCTTACCTGGTGGTCTAGGTCATTATTATCTTATCTTCAGACTACGCAAGAGTTGGCTCTTCATTACATAACCAAAATACTCAAACACAAATGTAAAGCATATCACTGTGTATATAAACATTCAATTTGATTATATGTATGTATCTAGATATGTGTATTTCTTTGTACAAATATGTATCATAATTATGTTTTTAAATATATAGATATTCTTTAGGAGTGCTTAACAAATATACATATTACTTATGGTTAAACTATATATATTTTATTCTAAGCTTAACATGTATATATGTCACTGCATAGTTTTCATATAAGTTATTCAATTAGATGCTGAAGGTCTCTCTTTATCTATCACAATATGTAAATAGTATCATGACTATTTATCTACAATTGCTTCACTATTGAAATACTGAAAAAATATGTTTTTAAAGTTACAAAAATACACAAATAAATTTGCTTAAAGTATAGCAACACTTGAAAGTCTGAGTTCATTAAATACAACTTAAATTGTGATTCATAACCTTCCTTATACATGTATACCCTCCATGTACTCATATATCTATATATTTATTACCTTACTCCTACTGTAAAATAAAATAATTTAAAAATATTGAGTCTTTCCAATGCAGTACCCTATGTTTCACCCTATTCCTCTCTCAATATATACTCACTCTCTGACTCATCCCAAACCTCATTCTACTGCTATGGTCTCCAGAATAACCTGTTCTAGACTCTTCCTTCCTTGGATCACCCTAAACCTCAATTTATTACTATGACCTGTCAAACAACCCCTCTAAATTCTTTCCTCATGTATCCTTCCTTAGACTCATCCTAAAACTCATTTTACTACTATGATTTCCCTAATCCATTTATAGAGACTCTTCCCTCCTCCATCTCTCCTTTACTCATCCCAAACCTCCTCCTACTACTATGATCTCCCAATAAACACCATCTACACTCATCCCTTTTCTATACCACTAATCCTTTTTGGGTTCCGGAGTAGCGTGCTACTAGCCGAAAAAGCGCTTTGACGCCATGTCAGGGGTAGTAAGCTCTATATAAATAAAATTACAGTACAATAGATGTGAGGGCTGTACTACCTGCATATTTACCTCAGACACTCAAACCTTTGTTTTCAATAACAGAACTTTCACCTTACCATCTTTTTCAAACTATAATACCAGTAATGTGGTGTATATCTTCATATGCCCTTTTATGAAGTTATGTATGGGACAAACGTCTGAAATTATCAAACAGCGCGTTGCCGTACCCAGAAGCCAGATTAAATGCAAAGTGGAAGGAGAACCATTAGTACGAACGTTTGCAGAATGTGTACACACAGAGGATCAAGTTTATTGTCAAGTGTTAGAGGTCATAACCCCTGACAGCAGAGGAGGTGATACTGGATTGAAAGAATGCAAGCAAATGGACCTTTTGGACAACGCCAAGAGTAGTCTGAATGTTATTACTGGCATGCAGAAAGTCGCTGTAAAATATTGAATGCATAACCATTTTATGAACTGAGATGACTCCATGAACTACACTATTGTTTGTGATCTCTTACTAACACCTACAGGACAGGAGCATCTATTATCTAAATATATAGTCTCTTTGATATCCACAATCACTTGTATACTTCACATTGCCATCATAAAAAATTCCCAAACATCATGAATGATATAGACCAAATCTTGATTTATTTCTATTCTTTTGTAGATGCAAACAAACAATCAGCCCAGGCTGGGCAGAATATATATTTAGATAATAAGACGCTCCTTTCCTGTAGGTGTGATGAAGTTTCATTTAGTGGTTCGTTGGTGGTAGGATCAAAACAGTTGAGTGTCAGGGTCCAGCGAATTAATAACTAATGAGGAGTGCTAGCGTGACAGTCCTATAGCCTTACTGCCTTTATTTGTCTTGTAAAATTGATGATCTCTTACAATGATGTTTATGATATAGTACTAGTACATGGATAATTAGTTGTTGGATGACATAGATATGTCAGGTTATATGGCAATTTTCTTAAGTCTACTAAGATGCTTATACATCAGACACTAGTATTAGTGGGTTATTTAGGTACTTATTTAGTTGAATTGCACAAAAATTAAGACGTTTTAGGGGTGTTGTTATGCCCTTTTGTCACAGATGGGAGACACGATTCACCGAAAATGGTGGCCCTTAGTTAGCGGTCTAGCATTGCAGAGACAGTAGGGCAGATTACACAGCAACGCCGACCACGTCTTCCTTCAGTCTCTCCACACTAGAATGGTGATGCGGTGGGTGGGTTTAGCTCCACCGTAGAGGGGGTGAGTCATTTAGCTATATGCCATCACCCATCTTTTTTTCAGCTTGCCATGTGTAATGCTACAGGCAGTTATACATTGTGAGATTTTGTAAGGACCGTTGATTCCATCTTGCTTTAATTACATTTTGTGAGCATGGTTTCATTTTGTATCTGTCTGACCCTGCCTTTCAGCTGCGAAACGCAGGTGGGCCCAAGTTTGTGCACACACACATTGTATATTTTTCTCACTTCACCGAGCAAGAAAGATAAGCTGCAAAAGCAGACTTTGTGGGATGCGTACAGTATCCAAGGATGAGAATGTGAAGTCTTCTGCTTCAGAACTCTCATCGAAGCCTGGCCAGCTCCGTTGAGTGACCTTGAGGCAGAGAGTGTAGCCAGCACCTACAGCATATATTAAGAGAGGGGGAGCTTCTAGAGGTCTCTCTCCATGTTAGTAAAAAGTATAAAGACGGAGACCTCTTGGCACTTTGACAGGAACTCTTCTGCGGAGCAATCGTGCTGCCCAGGCACTTTTTCGTGCCCGGTTGCGATCTCCTTCCTAAGACTGTCAACAGGTTCCCCAAAGTGCTGGCAAGGATGATAATAAAGAGACAGTCAATGAAATATTCAAAGTTACATACAATTATCTTTCTATAAATGTATTCTTGTGTATATGCATTCACTACATTCTTGTGTATATGCATTCGCTACATGCATTTTATTTTACATGTGGATCATTTCTATTTGATATATGGGAACTTGCTTGCAATAAATATCCCCCTATACTTAGCAAATGAGTGTTGAGCTTTGTTCATGTAGTATTGTGGTATTCTGAAGTGTGCAGTGTCCTATTTTAAGTGTTCACATTGTTTCCTGGTATTTTGAAGTCTTGCTCAGGTGCTCTGCAGAAAATAGCAAGACACCATGGATGAGCTAATTTAATTTTGATTGTGTTTGTTTTAGCACAGGACTTTGGAAGCTTTTGTTTCTGTCCTTTTTTACATGCAGGTTTAATAGTCAAATGACTATGTCCTGATGAGACCCTAACATTTATACGGGCCGAAATGTCAATGAACCTTCCTTTTTCGTTGCCTGGGGAAATCAACTCCAAGGGATGTCAATCATTTTTGCAATCTTATCATGATTTTTGTCAATTAATGTACATAACCACTGGGTATTTTACAATGTCTTTGTTGATGTATATTGTACCTATATTCAGTATTGGAGCACTGCGTTGACTGGAGTATGATTACTTGCTTCACTGTTTGTTAAACATGACTGGAGTCAAAGCATTTCAGATGGAAACCAAATGTGTCCATTGCTTTGTTTTCTTGTAATTAAATTTGACTTAGAAAATAAGTTTAAATAACTCATGGTTCTCTCCAATATACATACGAGAATCCCACGATTATATGAGTCCCAAGGGTCAATTGTTTTACTAATACATATATACCCTGGTTCGCGTGGACTGTTACTGTTACTTACACAATACCACACTGAAATCTGCCTGGTATAGTAAATACCTTACGTTTTTCGGCTGTTAAATTCAGGCAGCTTTCACTTTCCAAAATTTAACAAAGGATAAGATATTTAACACACCCAGTAACTATAGGATGTGGCAAATACCACCCAGCATGCAATTTCAATCCCTGCACAAATAGAGGTTTACGAAGGGGACTGAAAATACCAAATAACTTGTAACCAAGGCCTAAAGTGTATTTAACACCAGAAAGTTGCTGATTTGGTGTCTCTTAAATTTTCATCTCTGATCAGCTTGAAACAGTTGGCGAACTAAACATTATTTCAACATAGAACAGCACTATAACAACTATGTGATTTTCATTTTACTGATCCCAAAACTATCACACTATATATGGAATTACCTTTCTGCCAAAATGCAGGTTGCTGAGCTGGCAATAATAGGTTGCTAACTGATTGATGTATGTCGCTTGGAAATTTTCGCTGCCTAAAATAAGTCTCCTGGTGTCCCTTGATATGCTGGCCAAATTATTTATTTTTTATTTTTTATTTAATGGAAATACAAATCATGGTGTAAATCCACCCTTTTTGCGTGATTCGCATTTGCCTACAAATGCAAATGAGAGTAAACTACAAACAGTAATTTTGCAACAGTATACAAAGAGTTTTTTTTTAAATTATCTTTATTCAAGGTTTGTCTAACCATTCAACATACAATAATCAAGAATGAAAGCATCAGCGAATGGAAGTCAGCAGATTCATACTATATCATTGTCTCAATAGGCAAGATTAATTGCAAAGTACCAGTACTTAAATAAATGCTATGAAGGGGACTAAAGCACAAGTTACTACTTGTGTAACGGTATATCAATAAGAGACATTAGTTAGTGATAGATTCCTTACCTTAGAATATCCCAAGGCATCAGACTGGATCCGGAAAATTTTGCTTAGCAATACCCCTGCGCGCCGGCAGGTGTCGTCCGCGGCTCCGCGTCCGTCGTCGGCGCCGTTAGCGCCGGAATGACGTCGTCGGAGTACTTAGACGCTGCCCAGGCGCGCTGACGTCAGTTCTGATACACAGCTTTTCCGCGCCAGATACGCAGAGCCATGATAGAACCAACACTGGTGCCATGAAACTAGGGCCCTAAAAGGGGATGACCTTAACCCTAGATATCGGTTCACAGTACGGGGAGGATGGGTGGGTCGGTAAGGAATCTATCACTAACTAATGTCTCTTACAGATATATCGTTACACGAGTAGTAACTTGTGCATCTGAAAGAGACATGTTAGTGATAGATTCCTTACCTTAGAATAGATACCCCAGCAATACCAACCCCGGTGGTGGGTCTGCGAACCAATAATCACACCACAAAGTCCTGGAGGACAGAACGGCCAAAGAAGCCATCCCTCCGGACTTGGCTGTCCAGGCAGTAGTATCGTGCAAACGTGTGCAGCGAGGCCAACTTAGCTGCCTGGCAAATGTCCTGCAAGGGCACTCCTCGTCCCAGTGCAGTGGTAGTTGCCGTGGCCTGAGTGGAATGAGCCCTCAATCCAACAGGGGGCTCCTTCTTAGCCAAGGACTAACACGCCTGGATACACAAGATGATCCACCGAGAGATGGTCCGCTTGTGCACTGCCTTTCCCTTCTTAGCGCCCACGTAACCAACAAAGATTTGGTCATCCACCCGGAACTGGCGTGTGTGCTCCAGATAGTAAGAGAGCGCACGTTTTGGGTCCTGACGGTGGAGCCTCTCTTCCTCTTTCGAGCGATGCAGAGGCGGAAAGAAGGTGGGCAAGGTAATGGACTGCCCGATGTGGAAGGCCGTGACAACCTTGGGCAGGAAAGAGGGTCTTGTCCGCAACACAACCTTGTCCGGATGGACAGAGAGGAAAGGAGGTGTGGAAGAAAGAGCCTGGAGCTCACTCACTCTCCTGGCAGAGGTGATGGCAACCAGGAAAGCAGTCTTCAGAGTAAGAAGACGGAGAGGACAGTTATGGAGCGGCTCAAAGGGAGCACACAGTAGGTAAGTAAGAACAAGGTTCAAGTCCCACTGGGGCATCATGAAAGGAACAGGAGGGGACATGTGTGTGATGCCCTTCAGAAACCTATTTACAATTGGGGACTTGAACAATGAAGGCTGATCAGGTAGCCTTAAGAAGGCTAAAAAGGGCAGAAAGGTACCCCTTGATGGTGCCCAGAGCAGAGCCCTGTTGGGCAAGAGAAAGAAGGAAGAGGAGAACCTCAGAAAGGGGTGCAGAGAGTGGATCCACAGCCTTTGCTGTGCACCATGCCACAAATCTGTTACACCTGCAGGCGTATACCGACTTTGTGGAGGGACGCCTGGCTGCCAGAATGACATTACAGACTTCAGGAGGCAAGTCAAATGGCCTCAACTGCCGCTGCTCAATCTTCAAGCTTGTAGGTGGAGACTGGACAGGTTCAGGTGGAGAACCGTCCCCTGCTGCTGAGACAGAAGGTCCTCCTGAAGAGGCAGACAAATCGGGGGATCTACTGACATGCTGAGTAGCTCGGGATACCAGTATCTTCGTGCCCAGTCCGGAGCCACAAGGATAACCTGGGCCCGGTCGCGTCTGATCTTCTTCAGCACTCTGGGCAGAAGTGGTATACGCGGAAAGGCGTACAATAGACCGCAATTCCACTCGCGACGAAAAGCGTCTCCGAGCGAGTGCCGCCTTGGAAATTCCAACGCGCAGAACTGATGACATTGCGCGTTCTCTTCTGTGGCGAATAGATCTAACTAAGGCTCTCCCCACTGCTGAAAGAGGCCTTGGCCACGTCCAAGTTCAGACGCCATTCGTGATCCATCATGCACCGACGGCTGAGTTCGTCCGCCCTGGCGTTCAGGGAACCTGCCAGGTGTTGAACCACCAGGGTCACACCCTGATGTTCCAGCCACTGCCAGAGGCGCAGAGCCTCCTGGCATAGGGTCCACGACCCCACCCGGCCCTGTTTGTTGCAGTACCACATGGCGGTGGTGTTGTCTGTGAACACCTGCTCTACACTCCCCCGGACAGAGGGGAGGAATGCCTTCAGTGCTAGTCGGATTGCCCGCAGCTCCAAAAGGTTGATATGGAGCCGGGACTCCGCCGGAGACCAGAGGTCTCTGATCTCCGCCTCTCCCATGTGGCCTCCCCAGGCCTGGAGGGACGCGTCCGTCACAACCACGTGCTCCGAGTGGGGTAGGGAGAGGGATCTGCCACTGTCCCAATCGCAGTCCGTGAGCCACCACTGCAACTGTCTTGCAGTGCCCTCCGAGATCAAGACATGATTGGACAAGTTGCCCTGATGCTGGGCCCACTGAAACTTCAGGTCCCACTGCAGAGCCCGCATCCGCCACCGGGCGTGATGCACCAGAAAGATGCAGGAGGCCATCAGCCCCAGAAGCAGCAGCGTCAACCTGACCGAGACTCGGGATAAAGGCTGAAAGATCGGAATCAGAGCCTGAATATCCCGAACCCACTGTTCGGGAGGATAAACCCGAAACTGCGCCGAGTCTAGAACCGCTCCGATGAAGAGGAGCTTCTGATAGGGACACAGGTGCGACTTCGGCACGTTGATGGAGAACCTCAGCAAGTGCAGGAGGTCGGCCGTAGTCTAGAGGTGGCGGACGACTGTCTGGGGCGAGCCCGCCTTCAACAACCAGTCGTCGAGGTAGGGGAAGACGGACACCCCTAACCTGCGTAGAAGAGCTGCGACCACCGCCATCACTTTCGTGAACACTCGAGGGGCGCTGGTAAGGCCGAAGGGGAGCACGGCAAATTGAAAGTGCTCCTGGCCTACTGTGAACCGCAGGTAGTGCCGTTGGGCCAGCAGGACGGGGATGTGAAAATAAGCATACTGCAAGTCCAACACCACCATCCAGTCTCCATGGTCCAGGGCAGTCAGGACCTGAGCCAGAGTCAGCATCTTGAACTTCTCCTTCCGGAGGAAGCGATTAACGTCCCGGAGGTCCCAGATGGGGCGCAAGCCCCCCTTGTCCTTCTTGGGTACCAGAAAGTAGAGGGAATAACAACCACACCCTAATTCCTAACCGGGAATGCACTCAATGGCCCCCTTGGCCAGGAGGGCTGTGACTTCCTGACGGAGAAGAGCCAAATGATCCCCCGACATGCAGTGGTACCGAGGTGGCATGGCTGGAGCAGAGGACAGAAAGGGGAGCGAGTAACAGTGGCAGATTATCTGCAGCACCCACTTTTCCGATGTAATCTCGTGCCAGTGGTGGAGGTGGTGGCAGACCCTGCCACCCACCGGTGTGGGTTGCTCCCTGAAGCTCGGATTAGGAAGGCTTAGAGGCGGCAGCAGCAGGGGTGGAGGTGGACTGACCTGCGCGCTGGCTGCCAGACCCACCCCTGCGGAATCCACGGCCGCGCTGAGGCTGGTTCTGCACAGGCTTGTTGGAGGGGCGTGCTTGAGTGCCCCTGCCCTGGCCACGAAAGGAACAAAAATCAGGAGTGGCAGGGTTCTTCGTAGAAAGACCCAACGACTTGGCCATACCCCGAGAGTCTTTAAAGCGCTCCAGGGCGTTATCGGCCTTATCGCCAAAGAGGCGAGAGCCATCAAAGTGCATGTCCATGAGCGAGCCCTGGACATCGGGTGAGAACCCAGTCGAACGCAACCAGGTTTGGCGCCACCGTCGTGGAAATCGTCCCGCCCAATGAATCAGCGGTATCCAAACTGCACTGGATGGCTAACTTAGCTTCATCCTTACCTTCTGCAACCGCTTGGGAAAGGACAGCCTGGACCTCCTCAGAACACTGAGGCAAGACCTGGGCTACAGAATCCCACACTGCGTGGGAGTAATGGTCCAACAAACAGGTGGTGGTAACCGACCACAGCCCCAAGCTGGCTGAGGAGAACAATCTCTTGCCAAATTGGTCCAGCCGCTTAGAGTCCTTGTCCGGCGGAGCCGTGGGCAAGGCAATCTGCGACGTCGAAGCCTGAATGACCAGGCTTTCAGGCATGGGGTGAGCGGTCAGGAAGGCGTGATCACCAGTTGCCGGGCGATAAAGCCTAGCGACGTTCTTATCCACCGGCGTCCCAGTGGCCGGTCTCAACCAAGTGCCCAAAAGGACTTCGGTGAGTGCCTCATTGAAAGGGAGCAGCGGCTCCGACGACGCAGACGCCGTCTGGAGCACCTCAGTAAGGAGGTTGGTCTTGAGGGCCACCATAGAGAGGTTGAGATGGAGAGCCTCCGCCGCCCGATGGAGCACCAGCGTGTAGGAGGCAACCTCCTCCAAGGTAGGTGGAAGAGAAGCAAACCTCGGGTCCGAAGACACATCCAGTTCGCCTGCATCCTCAAGGTCATCCACCCAATCTTGCTCTGAGTAACATTGCCGAGCAAGGGGATCCTCGGACCCGTCCCAGTCTTCGTCCGGCTCCAGTGTAGCTGGGGCCGGTGGCGGCGACAGGGCCGGAGAAGGGACAAAAGGCGCCAGGAACGGCTCCGGCCGGGGCTAGGACGGAGCCGCATCCCAATGCGGATCCCAGGTCGGAACAAAATGGTCCTGGAACCGGAGCAGGGGTGGAAGGAACGGCACCCTGTACGGCGCCGAGGGTGGCACCGGGGCCGGAGCTGGCAGCGCTACACCTCGTGGCGCCGAGGCCAGCGGCGCAGGATCCTGTGGCGCCGGAGGCAGAGCCCCCGGGCCATCAGGATCTGGACACATGACCGCGGGGCCCGAAGGCACGCCGGCGGGAGCCCGGAGCCTGTAAAGGCGGTCCAAGGCAGCTGTTCGGGAGTCGCCAACGGACCCGGGTATAGCGGGTAGGCAGCGGGATTCCCCGGCTCCAGAGAAGCCGCAGGGACAGAGCCCCTGTCCCCCACGTCCGCCTCCGGGGAGCGACGTCGGAAAGCGAACACACTTCTTCGACTTCCATTTACGGCGTCCCTTACCGGAATCTGAAGGTGAAGACTTAGACTAACAATCAAAAGTGGAAAGGATCACTAGTCCTGCAGAACCCAAGGTGCAGGATGTACGGGGTGTCTCCCAAATATTAACCCTCATGCACGTGTCTTTTCGTTGTTCTATTGTTCTGATCTCGTGGCGGTATATACTGGGTACCCGCTTTTTAAAGTACACGTAAGTGCATAATCATTGGGTTATTTTTTGTAAAATGCACCCTCCACCGGGAGGTTCTTTTTGTGTTGTGACAGTAGTGATCGTGGAAGTGGTTGGTGAGTGAGAAAGGTAAGGTATATAGTTAAAATACCCATACAGCCAGATTGTTTATTTTAATTGGTCTGGATTCGGGTAGCTTCAATGAGCTTTTAATATGAAGGGTAAGTGCGTTTATTGGATTGATTTTAGGAAGTCCAAACGCATTTATTCAGTGCGAAAAAGATGTGGGAGGAGAGGTCGACATGTTTCTGCCCTAGTAGCCGTGAGGCAGTCTGTGGGCATTCATCAGGACCGGTGAGTGAAAGTGTGTAAGGAAAGGAATATTATTAACCTGTTCCTTGGTGCGAGGTCACTCGGTACCTGTAAAGATAAAAAAAACGCACAAAACTGACATATAGACAAGGGGGAGGGTGAAGACTTAGAGCCCGAGAAGCGACAGCTCCGGTCCGGCGAGCGGTCCTGGGAACGGCCCCTAGACGCGGAGCGGTGATGAGAGGAATGCCGGACCTCCAGCAACTTCCGGCGCCACTCCCGCAGGGCCTTCGGGGCCATGGCTCGACAGTCTCAACAGTTGCGGGAGTCATGGTCGGTCTCTAGGCAGTAGAGGCACACGTCGTGGGGGTCCACCACCGACATGTTATGGTGACACGACCCACAAGACTTAAAGCCCGGCATCCCTACATGAAGGGGAGACTAAAGTCTCAAAAGAGTAGTCAAAAAATGGCTGAGGTAAATGCTCAACCCCAATCTGCGCGTTCAGCGCGGAAAAAGAAAGAACTGACGTCATCGTGCATGGGTGGCGCCTGAGTAGTCTCCGTGACGTCATCTCGCCGCATTTGATGACAGTGACGGATGCGGAGCAGCACGACGCCACCTACTGACGCGCAGGGGTACTGCTAAGCAAAACTTTCCGGATACAGTCTGGCGCCTGGGGATATTCTAAGGTACGGAATCTATCACTGACATGTCTCTTTCAGATGTTCTATTTATCTCACCAGCCTCCCAACGATCTCCCCTTTCACACTCCTATCACAAGCCCCCTCTTCAACTTGCTAAATCAGGTGTCTCCAACCAATTGATTGCGAGCTACCAGTAGGTCCCATACATCTTCAGAGTAGCTCACAGCCTTGAGATCATTTGTAAATAAGCACAAGGTCATATAACCTTTTTTAAAGTTAAGGAAAGGCTGTCTTTGTTTAATATTATTATCATTAGTCTGCAGATAGACTAATAATGAGCAGTGCTCAGTGAGATTTATGACACAGACTGGGGCACAGAGGTGAACAACTGAAGCACTGAGTTATTTAACTCTTAAATAAAAGTCCTTGTCAAATCAGTATTGGAGCTGTGAACAAAATGATGTTTCTGAATGCTTTTAAATGGAAGAAAATTAAAATGAATAGTTACCTTAATGATTAAGTTAACACTTCATTTTACATTTCTCCCATTTCAAAGAGTCGCATTTACAAACAACAGGCACCTTACTCCCAGTGGCCAGTAGATACTGTGCCATAAGTATAACTAAAAAAATACATACTTTTTTTTTTTTAAATGAGAGACATCTGAAGTGCAGTGAAATGTTCAATATCATCAACATTTTTGCAGACAATTTTTCTGCACGTTAAATTTCTCCCAATGAATAATAAATGATTGTATGCTTGTGTTATACATGTAACAGTGCCACATATGGTGAAAATTATGTCCAGTACCGCAAGTACATACGACACAGGCTCTCAGTCCTCCACACAAATAAGTCCGATTCATACGAACACATGCTCATACACCTCCAAAGACCATGCTCTCACTGATACACATGGCAGCCCTGTCATAGTGCCCCTAGTCAAAGTATTTTGTTCAAACCATAGTATGTGTCTCAATGGACATGAGACTTAAAGTCAATGAAGCTGGGTGTGGGGATGGCTGGTAACAAGGGACAAGTTGTTTAGCCTTCAGTAGCTGAGGATGATTTTTACTGATCAGAAGTAGCTGCCACTACAGAAACGGTTGGAGACCCCTGTTGCTTCACACTCACATTTTGTACCTACAACTCATACGAGCGTATTTACTACTTACCCCAGAACAGGAACTGCTAGAAAAGGTCTTTGTACCAGATCAAGACCATTTTCCTTAATCGACACGCTATTGCACAGTGGCACAGTTTCCCTACTGTGCAAACATTTCAAAAGGGCCCTTAAAAAGTTACAACTTTGCGTATGTGTATCTCATAGGTGTATGTGCTCGGCAGGTGTCTGTCCCCTCCAATGCACACAGCTGCAGCCCAGCTCCCTTTTGCTCTGCACAAGCGTTTATTATTACATAAACTCTGTGATGTGCATATTAATGTAACAAGATCTCAACAGTCCGAACTTTTATTTGAACGTTTTTGTCCTTTTAAAAGGACAGATATTAGGCCTTGTAATCACAGTTTCTATGAATCGTTAAGTGTCTCACAGAGAGTTCATGCTACACAATTCAACACCACTCCACATAATTCCACTTCACTACATGCCACTTCAAGACAAAACCACTCCAAATAATACCACTCCATAACACACAATCCCATTCCACATAATACCACTACACTCAATGCCACATAATTACTAGCCACGTGATTCCAATGCATACAATGCCATATAATTCCACTACACATAAGTCCACACAACACCACACAATTCATCAGCAAACAATTACACCCCAACCCACATAATTCCACTCCACTCCATAACACATAGCTATAAGACATTAACATTGACAAACTGAGAATTGACTCCTGAGGCGGAGAGCCGGGAGTAAGGCAGCATTATCTTTTAAAAACTTTGAGTCACAGATTACTTGTGTTTTAAGAAATTATTGTCACAGATTTGATTGTGTGTTTTAATTTAACTCACCGGAAAACAGCCGTGCACGCAGCGGAGCCAGCGCTGACGCTACACGCATACTCCCCCTCGCGCCCTCCCGCCACAAGCGGAGGCCACGCCCCTTTCGGGCCACGCCTCCAGACACTCACGCATAAAAGGCGCCGTGCTAAGGCAATCGGCAAAACTGAGAATTGACTCCTGAGGCGGAAAGCCGGGAGTAAGGCAGCATTATCTTTTTAAAACTTTGAGTCACAGATTACTTGTGTTTTAAGAAATTATTGTCACAGATTTGATTGTGTGTTTTAATTTCACTCACCGGAAAACAGCCGTGCACGCAGCGGAGCCAGCGCTGACGCTACACGCATACTCCCCCTCGCGCCCTCCCGCCACGAGCGGAGGCCACGCCCCTTTTAGGCCACGCCCCCAGACACTCGCGCATAAAAGGCGCCGTGTTAAGGCACTCGGCAAAACTGAGAATTGACTCCTGAGGCGGAAAGCCGGGAGTAAGGCAGCATTATCTTTTAAAAACCTTGAGTCACAGATTACTTGTGTTTTAAGAAATTATTGTCACAGATTTGATTGTGTGTTTTAATTTCACTCACCGGAAAACAGCCGTGCACGCAGCGGAGCCAGCACTGACGCTACACGCATACTCCCCCTCGCGCCCTCCCGCCACGAGCGGAGGCCACGCCCCTTTCGGGCCACGCCCCCAGACACTCGCGCATAAAAGGCGCCGTGCTAAGGCACTCGGCAAAACTGAGAATTTACTCCTGAGGCGGAAAGCCGGGAGTAAGGCAGCATTATCTTTTAAAAACTTTGAGTCACAGATTACTTGTGTTTTAAGAAATTATTGTCACAGATTTGATTGTGTGTTTTAATTTCACTCAGCGGAAAACAGCCGTGCACGCAGCGGAGCCAGCGCTGACGCTACACGCATACTCCCCCTCGCGCCCTCCCGCCACGAGCGGAGGCCACGCCCCTTTCGGGCCACGCCCCCAGACACTCGCGCATAAAAAGCGCCGTGCTAAGGCACTCGGCAAAACTGAGAATTGACTCCTGAGGCGGAAAGCCGGGAGTAAGGCAGCATTATCTTTTAAAAACTTTGAGTCACAGATTACTTGTGTTTTAAGAAATTATTGTCACAGATTTGATTGTGTGTTTTAATTTCACTCACCGGAAAACAGCCGTGCACGCAGCGGAGCTAACGCTGACGCTACACGCATACTCCCCCTCGCGCCCTCCCGCCACGAGCGGAGGCCACGCCCCTTTCAGGCTACGCCCCCTCATCCCACAACCCCAGAGTAATATAAAATATGTGCAATCCCCGGTCGCGCAGCGGGCGAGCGCAGCGGGCGCGACGTCTGTGCGCCGAAGGCGCGCCTAAAGCAAGCCCGTCTGCGCCCGTCCGCGACCGACCGGGACTAGGGGCTATACCCCCTACAGGCTCCAAACCATCCATGCCTATACCTATCTGTTATGCACGCAGCGAACTACTAGCCCTCAACAAAGCTACCACGGATGTTAGATCTCACCTATGTATTCAAACCGGCCCCGGCCTATCTTATGGACCTATCTCCTGTCTCGCCTGTCGCTGGCCGAGTATGGCCCAATCCCCAACCGACCACCATACAAACTCTATCAAAAATCAGCTGGCACTGAAATGCCTATACCTTAATGCCAGATCCCTACCTAAACATGCCCTGGATATATGGGACATGCTGACTTCCAGGACCCCAGACCTGGTTTTTATCACCGAAACATGGCTATTGGACACTAGTACTCCAGATCTCGCTAATGCCCTTCCCCCTGAATACAAAATAATTACACAAAACAGACAAGGTAAGAAAAAAGGAGGCGGAGTCGCCGTGATCTTCAGAGATCATCTGACATGTCTCGCGGAAACCACAACTATGTACCCCGAACATGAGATACTACCATTCAAAATTCTCTTCGAGGGCTTCACCATTTTAGCCGGTGCAGTTGTTTACAACCCTCCAGGGCAACAAGCCAGTGTAGGCGCTAAACTACTGAACCAACTGCTACCATTTTGCTTAAAACATAAAAACTACATGGTCGTCGGAGACTTCAATGTCCATTACGAAAAAACAGACGCCCCCGGATCCTCCCAGTTGAAATACGACATGGAAATCCTACAACTCAAACAGTGGGTCGAGGGCCCCACGCACTTAGCTGGGCACACCCTGGATCTTCTTTTCACCAATATCGAATCGACTACCATAAAAGAAATCCTCCCCCTGTCTTGGTCCGACCACTCCATGCTATCTTTTTCATTTAAACTTCCTGGTAAACCCTTGAGGCTTAGATCTACCCCTCTTATCACCAATAGAGCTTGGAGGCTAATTAACGACTAACTTTCAAAATCACTTTCCTGAGACAGATGTCACACTACTGGAAGACTTATCTATCTGTAACAATGTCACTCTTTTAGATACCGGAATTCGCCAAGCGCTAGACAAAATAGCCCCTATGCGGGAATTAAGGAAAAAAACTACTACTACGGAGAAATGGTATACCCCTCTCCTTAAGAGTCTTAAAAAGGAATGTCAAAAAGACGAACATCGGTGGAGACAAACAAAAGACTCGGAAACCAGAGCAAACTATGTCACCAAACGAAAACAATATATCCTAGCCATTAGAGACGCAAAAAAAGCGTACTTTACTCAACGAATTCATGAAAATCACAATTCCGTTAAAGAATTGTTTAAAATAGTGAAAGAGTTCAGCAACCCATCCAGCACCTCACAAACCCTCACCCCCTCAACTGAGGCCTGTGAACGCATCAGCACCTTCTTTGTTGATAAAATCAATAAAATGTATTCTACCTTCACCCCTCTAAACACTCTTATTTTGCCTGACAATACTGACAAGCATACTCCTACAACAGACAAATGCAATGACCAATCAGACTCAGGCAACACACCGCGCCTAACTAGCTTTCAATCATTTTCTGAAGACGAGGTATCAGCGGTACTGAAAACAGTTAAATCCGGCTCTCCCGCGGACCCCTGCCCTCACTTCGTGTTCTCCAAAATTTCATCAACACTCTGTCCTCTTATCACTAAACTTTTCAATAAATCACTCACCACCGCGTCTTTTCCGGAAACCTGGAAACACACATCCGTAACCCCCCTTCTGAAGAAAGCCGGATCTGACATCTCCAATCCGGAGAATTATAGGCCAATTTCCCAGCTCCCGTACCTCTCCAAAGCCTTGGAGAAACTGGTCAACACACAACTATCCCGATATCTGGAAAGCAACTCACTTCTAGACCCCTCCCAGACCGGCTTCAGAGCCAATAATAGCACTGAGGCAACATTGCTGGCAGTGTCGGACAGTATCAGATGCACCACAGACCAAGGTGGATCGGTGGCTCTGATACTGCTTGACCGGTCAGCGGCGTTTGACACCGTATCACACGACTGTCTACTAAACACTCTACTGAGTAAAGGAGTGCAATCCACAGCACTAAACTGGATCAGATCTTTTCTTAGCAATCGTACCCAGGCAGTGCATATGGGCCAGTTCTACTCTAAACCCTGTCCCATGGGCTGTGGGGTCCCACAAGGGGCCTCGCTGAGCCCCACTCTCTTCAATGTCTATGTTTCATCACTGGCTGACATTGGAAGAAAGTGGGGCATCGGCATATGTTCCTATGCCGACGACACACAGCTGATGGTGACAATGGAGGAAGGGTCGGAGACAACAAAGAAAAAGCTACACAGCTGTCTCGCCGAAATAGCCCTATGGATGCATAATCACTGCTTAAAACTAAATGCCGGCAAATCGGAAATACTACTGTTTGGAGGAGCAAAACTTACATGGAACGCCACATGGTGGCCACCCTCATTGGGATCAGCCCCACCCCAAAACAGCACGCCAGAAATCTGGGCATCATCATGGACGACGTACTGTCCATGAAGGACCACATACGATCACTCCGGGGCAAGGGCTTTGCAATACTCAAACTTCTGGCAAAAATCTTTCCCTGGATACCTTTGGACTGCCGACGTACAGTCACTGAAGCCCTTTTGGTCAGCCGCCTTGATTATGGCAATGCACTTTTCGAAGGGATGAATGAACAACTCTTCTCCCGCCTACAGGTCCTACAAAATCAGGCGGCCAAACTGGTCTGTAATAAAGGCAAGCGAGACTCAGCATCCGCCTGCCTTAGGAAACTTCACTGGCTACCGATGCGCCAGAGGGCCACTTTCAAAATACTCTGTCATGCGCACAGAGCTCTTCATAAGACTGGCCCCACAATCCTTCAAGGGAAAATTGACTTCTACGTCCCCAACAGGAACCTAAGATCGAATCACTCAGCTCTGGCCAAATCTAAACGTATCCATAAAACAAGAACGGGCGGACGCGCCTTCTCATATCTGGCAGCTAAAAGGTGGAATGAGTTACCTATAGATCTCAGACACACCATAAACTACCTTCAGTTCCGCCAAAAATTAAAAACTCACCTTTTCCCAAAAAGCTAATCCCCCAGCATAGCCATCAGCAGTCTCCCTCGTTTTCATAGCGCCGTGATATCCCATGGGATGAGTGTTGCGCTTTATAAACACTGGAAATAAATAAATAAATAAAGCCTACAGCTCCCGGATTGCCGAGACCTATTGGCTTTGCCAATGCTTGTTCTTTTCATGAACTGATAAATCCGAGCTAAAAGGCTTTGCTTGTCCTCCACTTAGAAATCCATTTCAGCGACAGATGGCGTAATTCTGTTACCCAGCGTGTTCCCTTTTGGACGCCTTCACAGATTTCTTTATTCTTCCCAGCAGAGAACTCTGCTTCAGCCAAGTCTGTTCACATGGCATCTTTCTGCAGACTTGATTACAGGTTGTTGGTTTGATCCCAGCGGAAAGGTACATTTTTACAAGGTGCGGCTGCCTTTCCCTCATGCTTTCACATTTGACTAATTAATTGTTGATTTCTTTCCCTTTTCAATCGCAGTCAGCAATCTAGTAAAACTGCATACATGAGAGGTTGTTCCTGAAGCTTTTTTATTTCATGCTCTTTATTATTTGTGATTACATGTGACTGTTTTTTAGGTCGAGCCTGACCCAGCGCGTGTGCGCTGCTCTGTGAGGCTTCTTGTAAGCACCCTAAACTACTTTGTGTGGGCCTAACTCCCCCCACGCATTGGGTTGATTGTTGCCGGTGTCATTTCGTATCGTAGCCTGCAAATGGCTAAAGGCGGGGCGCATGCCCCACCTCTTTAGTAAAGGTTCTCCCACGCTTTTTGCTTGCAGGAGCGAGCAGCAGCACGCAGGGTGGCAGCTGCATTCCTTGTGGGTCTGGTTACTATTCTAAGAGGAGTGACATTACCAAACCGATCATGCAGTCAGTAGTTCTGTTATCTGCTCTGCCTTGAGAGTGCCACGTGAAGAACGTGTGTTTTATAACATATACACACTGCGTATTAGTTTATTGTCAGCCGTACGCTGCGAAAAGGCTCGACTGCAGTTTCGCAGGAGAAGAGCAGAGTAACCCATTACCCGCCGGGATCTTTCTCGCCGGGAGATGGTATCTTGTATCTGCTGTTAAAGTCCATGGTGTACTGTCAGAAGGGACAAGTGCCAGGGGGCTCCTCAGCCTCCTCTTCAGGTATGCGCTGTACGCGCGCACATGCTGTGAAAGATGCCCAGAGACCGGACAGTTCCTGTATGGAGATTAGGCCTCGGGCAGACGTACTGTGATGCATAATGTGGCACACGGCAGACCAGGAAGCAACGATGAAGTGTTCCCACCTTCGAAAGGGGAGGCAGACCTTGCAGCATTCAAACTCGTGACCCTTAGATTATGTATGTCGAAGCAGCGAGCATTCATGCCTCTGAGCAACAGTTTTTTTTATTTTTTTCATTTTCTATGGGTGAAGTTCTTGCCTCGGAGTATGATCATCTAGAAGAGAGAACTCAGTAGCAGCCACGAAATAACCACAACCCATGGGTATTTAGCTGTGTAGGAATGTATGACAAAAAATCAATTGGGGAAGTGTAGAGGAAATGATAGAATCACCCTCCTGAACTAGACTTGTAAACAATGGGATTCTATCAATGTGAGTGGTGACAAATTTTATATGATATTGTATATTCTCTAAACTTGTGGAAACACCACAAAGTGAAGATTAGGCCGCTCTGCGGGTGGCAGAATGAGGGCACTGTGTGTTTTTAAAATACCCCTCACACACTATGAATCCCATAGTGTCATTCTCCCATCATTGGGGTCTTCCCGTCCCTCTACGGGGCGGGGCGGGCTTCAACCTACGAGTGACGCGGGAGCACTTATATTTTTGGACAATAGGCTATGTGATGTGATGAGGATAGTGGTATGTGTTAGGGAGTGTAGGGACCTATTTACGTGAATGGTGGTGTAAAGAAAGTAAAAATTCCCTGGCTGGTCGAAAAAATTTATTTTAATGGCTTCGCAAGCTGGGAACATTAAAAAGGGGGTTAGTAAGTAGAATTACAAGTGTGGTCTACTTTGTCGACATGACATGTTTCATAGGCAGACCCCTCCTGCCTACTCATCAGGACCTCTGTTGATCCCTACAAAAATGCTCAATTCTAAACTAAATGTTAAATGCCTATGGTCCTAAAACTTAACAGCAAAAATCGGCTGCTAGGTTTAGCCTCTGGGCTTGAGTTGGCCCTTAGTGAGGCATTATCATGAAAAATTATCATGAAAAATTACCTAATATGGTCTATTTGAGGCGTGGTGATAGGACCTCATGAGCCTCCGTCTTAGGGTGATTAGTTGACTGGTTAGTGACCGCATGCCTAATCTGGCTTTATTCCATACCCTTCAGCAGCTCCGTGGATGTCAAATCCACGGCGACATCCACGGAGCTGCTGAAGGGTATGGAATAAAGCCAACTCAAGCCCAGAGGCTAAACCTCTGGGCTTGAGTCGACAAAGTAGACCACACTTGTAGTTCTACTTACTAACCCCCTTTTTAATGTTCCCAGCTTGCGAAGCCATTAAAATTAATTTTTTCGATCAGCCAGGGAATTTTTACTTTTTTTACACCACCATTCACGTAAATAGGTCCCTACACTTCCTAACACATACCACTATCCTCATCACATCACATAGCCTATTGTCAAAAACATATAAGTGCTCCCGCGTCACTCGTAGGTTGAAGCCCGCCCCGCCCCGTAGAGGGACGGGAAGACCCCAATGATGGGAGAATGACACTATGGGATTAATAGTGTGTGAGGGGTATTTTAAAAACACACAGTGCCCTCATTCTGCCACCCGCAGAGAGGCCTAATCTTCACTTTGTAGTGTTTCCACAAGTTTAGAGAATATACAATATCATATAAAATTAGTCACCACTCACATTGATAGAATAGGAATGTATGCCACCCTCCCAACTCTGCCTATTTACAAAGAAAACTCAATTTCACCAGGACGTCACTTTTTAAGAGGTAAGCTTCTTCTTTGAGAACCAAAACTAGTCTTTATACGCGTGCTTACGTTGTATGCTTCATACAAGTCTACTCTGCCACATGCTGTTCCTCATTGCCCCACGCGTAGCACTTCTTTTGGGCTGTGACTGTCAGCTGGACCCGATTCATTCTCTGACTTGTAGCATGCCGAGGCCCACCTAGGAACAATTTTAAGTGCATAGGGGATTTAAGCTATAAATCTGGTTCTCTTCATTTTAGCACCCTCTACCCCTTGCAGCCATTCTCTCAGTCATGGTTTTATTTATATGTTTTTGGAGCTATCGAAAAGAGAGCTTTGAGGTTCACTGTGGTGAGAATTTGTGCATAAAATGCGCAGCAGTCAGACTTTCAGAGCGCCTGTAAAGTAGGATAAGTGGTCGATGGGTCCTAAGACACAGACTGAAGTATCACAGAGGATATCTTGCATCAAATATCAATTGAAACTCATTGTACTGTTTCAAATGAGCAATAGGCAATTCGGAAAGGCTTGTAGGATTTTGTAGGGGTCTGGTAACTTCAGTGGATAAGGTAGTCGAGTTTCCTCTAAACAAAGCGAATAAGTCCCAAAGGCGAGACATATTGGCTTGGCCAATGTTTGTTTCATGTTGATGTTATTGACGACTTTGTTTGCACTGTTCTAAACATGTTTTACGGTTTCTTTTGTATTTTTGCTATTTTGTTATTAGAAAAAATACAACTATTGATCAGATACAAGTGGGGTAATTCATTCCTTGGTTCATGTATCTCAGTTTATAAGTGTGCAAATAATGTAGAAAAATTCTACTACACAAAATGATTCTAATGCTAATGCAGAAGAGAATATTTTTAGGAAAAGCCTTACTGACTTTCTCGACTCCTCGGTATCCAAAGCAGTGGCTTCCTCCTTTAAGATGGTAGCATCTGAAATGGGTCAATCAGTTGCCTCTGCCATATTTGACACTTGTGCAAGTGGGAAGGGGAAAAGCGCAATAAATCAAAACACTGTGACTTAGCAACAAGCAAGAGAGTTCACGCGGATGGTTGCCCAATTGATCTGCTCATAGGTGCGGATTTTAATTCCGTGGAAGTTGATTAATTTATTAATCCTATAATAAGTAATTGAAAAGAAAGTGTAATTTGTCTAATAACATGTATTGTGATGATGACGTTTATGATGGTGGTGCACAAGTTTCTACGTGTGTAACGATATATCTGTAAGACATTAGTTAGTGATAGATTCCTTACCTTAGCATATTCCCAGGAGTCAGACTGAATCCAGAAAGTTTTTTGTCAGCAGTACCGCTGCGCTACGGAAGGTGGCGTTGTGCGGCTCCACGCCAGTCTCTGGCATCGTAGGCACTGAGATGACGTCATGGAGACTACATAGGCGCCACCCATGCGCGCTGACGTCAGTTCTGTACATGACCTTCCATGCCAGGAACGCAGAGCCATGCAAGAAACTGAGCACTGGTGCCATGAAACTAGGGCCCTGAAAAGGATGACCTTAACCCTAGAAATCAGTTAGCAGAACAGGGAGGATGGGTGGGGCAGTAAAGAATCTATCACTAATGTCTCTTATAGATATATTGTTACACAAGTAGTAACTTGAGCATCTGAAAGAGACACGTTACTGATAGATTCCTTACCTTAGAATAAATACCCCAGCAATACCAACCCCGGTGGTGGGTCTGCGAACAAGATTACACCAGAAAGTCACGGAGAACAGAACGGCCAAAGAAGCCGTTTCTCCGGACTTGACTGTCAAGGCAATAAAGCTTGGTAAACGTGTGCAGCAATACCCACGTAGCTGCCTGACAAATGTCCTGCAAGGGAACGCCGCATCCCGCGGCAGTAGTGGCTGCTGTAGCTCTGGTACAATGAGCACGCAGCCCCACAGGAGGCTCCTTTTCAGCCAACGAGTAACATGCTTTGATGCACAGAACGACCCACCGAGAGATGGTTCCGTTGTGCACAGCCCAACCTTTTTTGGCGCCCACGTAGCCAACATAAAGTTGGTCATCTACCCGGAACTGTTGTTTGAGCTTCAGATAGAACGAGAGTGCATGTTTTGGGAACAGACAGTGGAGCCTCTCTTCCTCTTTTGAAGGATGCAGAGGCGGAAAGGAGGTGGGCAAAGTGATGGTCTGCCCGATGTGGAAAGGCGTGACAACCTTTGGCAAGAAAGAAGGACAAGTCCTCAAAACTACCTTGTCCGGATGAACAGAAAAAAAGGAGGTTTAGAAGAAAAAGCCTGGAGCTCACTCACTCTTCTGGCAGAGGTGATAGCTACCAGGAGAGCCATCTTCAGAGTAAGAAGACATAAGGGACAGTTATGAAGGGGCTCAAAGGGAGTGCACATCAGATAGGTCAAAACAAGATTCAAGTCCCATTGAGGCATTATGAAAGGCACAGGAGGAAACGTCTGTGTAATGCCTTTGAGGAAGCGATTAACAAGCGGGGACTTAAAAAGAGACGGCTGATGTGGAAGCCGTAGAAAGGAGGAGATGTCCGAAAGATAACCTTTGATAGTGCCCAGAGCAGAGCCCTGCCGGGCCAAAGAGAGAAGGAACAGAAGGACCTCGGAAAGAGGAGCAGAAAGGGGATCCACAGCCTTTGCTGTGCACCATGCCATAAATTTGTTCCACCTGCAAGCGTATACAGTCTTAGTGGAGGGACGCCTGGCTGCCAGAATGAAATCTCAGACTTCGGGAGGAAGGTCGAAAGACGTCAACTGTCGCAGCTCAATCTCCACACATGGAGGTGAAGGCTGGACAGGTTCGGGTAGAGGACCGTCCTCTGCTGCTGCAACAGAAGATCCTCCCGAAGAGGCAGTCGGATCGGGGGATCGATCACCATGCTCAGTAGCTCGGGATACCAGTATCTTTGTGCCCAATCCGGAGCCACAAGAATGACTTGGGCCCGGTCGCGCCAAATCTATAGGCGGAAAGGCATACAACAGACTGCAGCTCTATCTGCGACGAAAAGCGTCGCTGAGCGAGTGTCACCTTTGAAATTCCAACTGATGACATTGCGCGTTCTCTTCGGCGGCGAATAGATCTAGTAAGTAAGTAAGTAATTTTATTGTTTTAGGTTAATTAAAACCATTACAAAAATACATTGATAGCTCATACCTTCGGATAAAAAAAATTAAGAAAATATATTATTTTTAAAACAAAAGAACTTTGATCAAAACAATTTGGTGCAGGTGTAAGGTCCAAGTGTGGTTTCATGGCCAATATTCAACTAATCCAGTCTGGTGCCATCTTCCAGATTTTTTTGTTTCAGTTCCAGACATTTCAGGAATTTTACCAACTTCCCATTTAATGGGGGAAGGCCTGGGTCGAAACAAGCAAGAACCGCTTGTCTGCGTGTGCAGATTTTTAGTTCATTGAAGGGAGTTTTTAACAGGGCTAGTCTTTCCTCTTTCAGCCTTGGGCAGGTGCATAGTAGATGTTCGAAGTCTTCATACTCTGCCTCGCATAGCCTGCATTTAGTCCCCCGGTCCCTTCTCAGCCATGGTTTCAGATGCGTAATACAGGGTAGAATTCCTAGCCTATGTTTTAAGAAGGCTTCTTTTGATTTCCTGCCGTACCCCAGACCAAAGTATGCTTGTAACCCAGGCGATTTGTATGTGGACAAAGTCATCCATGGGTGTCGCCTTTGTGAAAAGGTTGCTTTATCTTCCAAGTGCGATTGACTTTTTATGCTCTTGTTTACGACATGCTTGAATTGCACATGCGATAAAGGAGTTTCCCATAGTTCTTTTAGACCTGTGACAGTCAGGGATTCCTCTAGAAAAGTTTTCGCCTGCAGTTGAAGAGAGCTGCTGAGGTCTAGCCATAGCAGATGGTTCAGTGAATTTTCTGGCGAGTTCTTTATTTTCTGCCAGCACTTTATGTATGAACCTCTTCTAGCAAGCTTTTGGGAGGTCAGTCCAAACTCTAACCGGATCTGGGCTTGTGAGTTGTAGGTTGGCAGATTAAAGAGAAGTCGGTAGGCCTTTGCAATGGTTGTGTCCAGCAGTTTCTCATCTATGCCTTTTAGAGCCTCACTGCCGTATGTGATTGATGACTCTAGCTTAACTTGTGCCACACGCAGCAGTGGGAGAAGAGTGGGACCATTCAGATTGAACTTTAGTTGTTTAAGCGTGGTAGCTATCAGCATCCCTTTCCTCTTGATTGCCTCTAGTTGGTTCGAGAAGCGACCTCCTTTATCGAACAATATTCCAAGGTATTTGTACTCGGAACAATTTGCGACAACCTTTGTTCCAAGGAACCAAGTGTGCAGCTTTTTGTTCCCATTTATGGACAGAACTTTAGTCTTGTCAATATTTATTTCTAACAGGTTCGCTTTGGCATATCCATGCAGTGCATTGATGAGATTTTGGAGACCTACTTTAGTATGGCTGACCAGGACCACGTCGTCTGCGTAGGATAAGCTAGGCAGCGCTTTGCCCCCCAAGCGTGGAGCATGTGCGTTACAGGTTTCTAGGGCAGTTGGTAAATCGGCTGTAAATAGGTTGAAAAGGGTCGGTGCTAAGACGCACCCTTGCTTTAGGCTGTTGATGGTCGGAATGCGCCTAGAAAGGTGTGTGCCATTGCCGAGCTTTACCTGGACCCACGTGTTGGTGTGCAGTTCGACCAAAAGGTTCAGTAGGGGATCGGGGATCCCCCAGGAGGCCAATTTTCTCCAGAGGTAACCCCGGTTGACGTTATCAAACGCCGCCTTAAAGTTGACAAAGCAAAGGTGGAGAGCCTGTTTAGTCACCCTTGCTTTGTCGATAAGTTGCGAAATTGCCAGCAAGTTTGTCGTTGTTCCCGTTTCTCTGCTGAAACCAGTTTGGCTCGGCGGAATTATATTATGGTGTGTTGCCCATTCGCACAGGTGGGTCAATAGGAGCCCAGCAAAGTATTTAGCCTCGATGTTCAGGAGTGCTATCAGCCGATAGTTTTTTGGCAGCGTTCTATCCCCCGCCTTGTAAATTGGTGAAATGATTGAGCCCCTCCATGAGGCAGGAAGAATCCTGGATCGGCTCACAGACGTGAAAAGAGGGGTCAGCGTTTCTGCCCAGTATTCTGGCTCAAGTTTGAACAGGGCCGGAGGAATCCCGTTTGGCCCTGCTGCACCATCCTTCCTTCCCTTCGCAATGAGTTTAAGTAGAACCGCGGGGATTCCAGGTTTGGATTCTAGCCAAGTTGTTGTTGTTTGTAGCGGTTGGCCCTCTGGGGCTTACTTATAGTGGCGACCTGCTGGTTGAAGTGCGAGTCTAAGAAGGATTCCCAAGAAGATTTTGTAATGTTGGACGTTATTCCGCAGTTTTTTGGATTTATGATTTTGTTTATTGTAGACCAAAACTGGGCGCTGTTATTACCCTTTAAGTCGAAATGTAGTTTTGCCCAGAGGTCGTCATCATTGGATCTTTTAACTGTCCATTTCGTTTTTTTTAGGTCCGACCGATCCTTCTGAAGTTTTGCAAGAAGGCCCCTGTCCCCCGGGCTTTTTCTCAGCATTCTTAACAGTCTATTGATCTCTTTTTTGTGGGTTTTTAGGGCTGATTTCTGGGAGCTTGAGATCTTCCTTAGGGCACCAGAGCCAGCAGATGAACTGTGCCGTACGATAGATGAGTATTGATTTGAAAAGTCAGCCGTAAATTGTTCCCAACCTGCTACTGGATTGCTTGAGGGGTAGTTTAAGATGTTTAGTTGGTATTTAGCAGCTTGTAGTACCTCCGGCGTGTTAGCGACTGAGGTTTTGATCCGTTTGAGGTCAATGGTGTGGCTAGCATGTGGACCTGTTGGATTTGAAGGTATTAGGTCCGGGAGGGCACAAAAAGAGACTTCCTGAGGGCAATGGTCACTGTCTCCCTTGTCCCTTAGGTTAAAGCCCAGGATGTTGTGAAAAAGAGGAAGAGAGACCAACGTGTAATCTATTGTCGAGGTTATGTTACCCGAGTTGAACGTGGCCATGGGTGGAGAATCTTCAGGAAATCTTCCATTTAAGACCCTCAAGCCCATATGTTCCAAGTCTTCCAACAGGTCCTTTGCCAACTTAGCGGTTTTACCTTGGCTGCACCAAGTTTGATTTGGGATGTTCCAATAGTAAGACTGGGCCTGAATGTCGCTGTTCAAGGATGACCCTAAAATACATTGGTTGAAGTCGCCAGAAACAATTAAGTAGGGTGAGGTTTGCGTTGTCAAGACGTGATGTAGATGGTCCGTTAAACGCTTTGCCTCTTGTTTTTTCTTTTTTAGGTTGATGTAGGTGTTAATCAGCTGGACCTCTTTCTTGTTTCCTCCAAGATGTAATACCATCTCAACAGTATTTATAGATGGAGAATTGGAAGTGAGGACCTGTACGTTACCAACAGTTGAGATTTTAATGTAAGTTGCAAGGCCACCTGCCAAACGACCGAACTTACTTCTCCTTGTGGCTGGGGAGTGATGGCAGGTATAGCCCTCTAGGTGAACCGGCTCCTCCAGCCATGTCTCCTGGAGGAGAATGATATCAAATGATTTCACGTATTGTAAAAAGTCGGTGTCCGCTGCTTTGTTGTTAAGGCCGTTTAAGTTCCACGAACATAGCTCCAAACGTGGTATAGCCGGGCGCAGGCCAGACTCCGTTAAGTGTCCTTGTCATTGGCGGTTATATGATGTATTGCATATTCTGAAAAGTCGGTCTTCTACCGTGCTGTGGGAATTTACCGTCAATGAGCCGTTTTTAAACCCCGACGCCTGGCTGGTTGTTGGAGATCGACCTAATGTGCCTTTCAGCACCGACCTTGTTTTCGAGGTTATTGTCGGTTCTCCCTCCTTGGATCTCTCAAGCAGGGGCAGCGGGTATCCGATGGTGTGATAAAGGGCAGTTTTAATCCCCCATTTTTTTAGGAGAATTTGCTCTTCTAGGATTTTGCTAGCAATTTTGGATGAGATCCATGTTGCTTTTGTCGCTTCTTTACCATGTGGTCTGTCAGATTCTATAAATTCTATAGAAAGAAGGTCGGCTGAGGATATGTTATTTAATGCTGGTATTGTGCTGAGTAATCGTAAGAGGGTACCTCTATTCAGAATATCAAAAGAGCCTTTTGAATCGTAGTCTGGGGTGAAGAGAACAGTGGTAGGTGTCTTGCTTGGATCATTCACCCGAACGGTTGGCAGGTGGGGATGTATTTGGGTCCCTAAGACGCTATTGTCAGACTGGGGTGAGTTCCCTGGGCGAGTGCCCCCGAAGGGACAATTCTTAAAAACGGGAGCAGGTGGAACTGTAGGGGCGCGCGCTATGGTGGAATATAGCTGAATTTGGGGGCACGGGAGTGCTGTTGTCCTCCGTTCTTGAGCATGGGGTCCTTCCCGGTAGGTGCTGATGGGTCCTACTTGTGCCGGGTCCAAGCTGTGTTTAGACTGTACCCCCCTAATTTCAGATGTTAGAGATGGTATGTTGGAACTGTTATCTTTTTCATTATTCAGGCAGCAGTTTTCCGGCGTGCATTGGTTGACGTTGTCGATGCCAGGCGGGGCCGACCCCTCCTCCTGTGGGAGAACCCTGGTTGGAGCTGCTGCGTGTGGTCCGTTTACGGAGGATCTGGGCCCCATAGAGGTAGATTTTCCGCTGATATCTGGACCTGGCATCGAGCCAGGGGCTTGCTGCTCCTGCTTTCTCCCTGGCTTAAAGAGCGGATACACTTCTGGCATGCTTGTGGTAATCAGTTTATTGCGGCCTTTCCTCTTTTGCTGCCGCCGCCCTTTCGCGTTCGGGGGCAGAATGTTATTCTTTAGGGGAGGAGTGGTAGTTGTTATCGGGTGGCCCTCTGGTAACCTGATGGCGGTGTCGATGCCCCCTTATCGGCAGAACTGGCTGCTGTAGACGCTCTGTTTGATTGTCCGAAGAAGACTGTTTCACTGGGATTAATGTGCTGGGGCCTTGCATTTTGCCCTTTTGGCAACCCTTCAATAAGAGATGATACTATTTCGGGAAGGGCTGACAGTTTGTCGATAATAGGCCCACAGCTGCACACTAGCTTTGCCTCTCGCTGGGCTCTGATGATTAGCGAATTGAGTTGGCCAAGTTTCTCATCTATTCGCCCAACAAAAACAGCCAGAGTGTCAAGAAGGGTCAGATGCAGGTCCATTTTGTCAGATTGAAAATGAAGAGTGTCTACAGTTCTTTGGAAGGTGTTTAACAAAATGTCCCACGTGTTTGCCATATCTGATGCTTGAGTCCTTGGTAGAGGGCTTTTTTGGGATGTCCTTTTGTTGGGGGTTGACGACAGAGAGGAATTCGGTAAGGTGGTTAGATCCGTGAGGACACCCTCACATTCGTGACCCCTTTTTGTTCGCTGGTTTTTATTGAGTGGTACCTCTGTGGGCAAGGATGGATTCGCCAATGTTGTCGGAATATATGAGGCAACTAGTTCGGCCCACTCCTGAGAGCCCAGGTAGGTTAAGTAGGCGGTGCCGTCGCTCCCAGGATTTGTTATATTACCCCTGACCTCTTTTAGGTGGTCTTCAGAGATCTGGTCTTTTCCAGTATCTTCCTTTGGCAATGAATGAGGTTTTGAGCTGTCCGGGTGGACCAGTTGGTCCAGAAGACTTTTGTCGGTAATCAGAGAATTGTTTGAATTATGTGGGTTATCGCTGCTTAAGGCTTCTTGCCGTTGGGGGTGATCCTTACCGCTACAAATTGTGAGGTTGTGCGGAGCATAGTTTGAGTTCTGACTGGTTCCTAGTGCAGGTGAGGTAGTTGGTAACGGACGGGAGTTGATACACGTAAGAGATGAAGATAACTGTGGGTCAGACGTGACCCCGCTATCGTCCAACCGTGGGACTGGTGGGCTGCAGATGGTCATGTCTGTAAGATTGCCTTTACCTGTGGTACATGGTTTCCCCTCCGCAGAGAAACGCGATGCCAATTGGCTGCCAGCTGTTGAGGAGCTGTTCGTACTACCACTTCCACGGTCCTGGGGTTGGTCATTTTGCGCTTCACAGGGAGATAGTGGAAGTAGTGAGTTCTGGAGACCCAGGATTTTCCCACTGGACGAGAAGATGGTGGAGAGTGGATCTTTCAGAAAGTAGAATTTTGATGTAATTTTTGGTTACCGAAGGTTGGGGCGAGAATTCGCGACCTGTAGAACTTGATCGCAAGCCGCATCGCTTTCTCCTGGAGAAAGATCCCAGCTACCACTGACTCCAGGTGCGTTGTCCTTTATGTTAGCAGTTGCTACAGTTGCTACAGTTGCTACAGCATTCTGCTTGGCTTTGGCTTTTGAAAACACTACCGTAGATTGGGGGTCTGTAGGGGTATTAATAGACCACTCAGTGTGCGTTCCCCACTATAAGTACAACACAAAATTGCACAACTGTGGTCATTTGAACATATATGTATAACAAATGTGCTAGATTGCCCCTCTCATCACCAATGTGATGCTACAAACCTGACTGGGGGAGACATCCCTTAAGGATAAGAACCCTCACTCACCCGAGGGTGACATGCTTCATCATATGGGTCCTCCTTACCAGTGTAGAAATCCTAGTCAACACTGGGAGCTACTACTCCGGTGTTTAAAGGAGGAGCTCAGAGATGTTTTTTTGGACAAAAGGATGATAATCCCATATGTGAGTAACTAGGTGTAGTGAGGTATGCAGCGCTGTGTGAAGAAAAAGTGAGTGAATATTAAAACTATCTAAGTGGATACACTAAGATCCTTTATTGTTGTGTTCCACTTGACAGGATTAAAAAAGTAACAGCACAGTGATATAGAGGTAGAACCACTGTCACTTAATGGTCAACATGTTTCAGCCTATTGATCCAAAGGTATCATCGGCTTTCTTCAGGACCAGATGGAAAATAATGTGAGCCTGCTGCTGCAAAGATATGTGACAACAAAATGCAAAATAAAGTGAATTTGTATACTCCACCGGTATTCCTGTCTTTTTAGTTGATCAGGTCTTACCCAGGTATCTGGAAGGTAAGTAGCATAGCACAAAGAAACAAGAAAGAAAATATACACATTGTTTAGATTACATATGTAGAAAACAACGAACATAAGTGAAATGTCATTGGTAGAATGGTGTATTGATTGTATACACTCATAGGGACTTACCCTCACTAGTAGGAAAATCCTGCCTCACCTCTACCTGGCTGGCTGCTCTGGGAGGAGGCCCCGCTCTATGGGGAGGAAATTGTAGATATAATGTCTATATATGCGTGTATATTTACAGACCTGAGGTGTCTAGATTAGTACACCATAAAACTTACAACTCTAAGCTCTACATTAAGGAAAAGGTCTCAAAACAACTCAAAAGGTACCAGGCATTGTCCCATACTGTTCATAAAATAATAAGGAATCCAGTTGCAAGTTTTAAGCCTAAACGACTATAATCTAATGAGTTAGCCATAGTAAAAGGCCTTACTGCAACTACAATATTTCCCACAAGCTCTGGAAGCAAAGATTAGAGCTACAGTAGTCTTACCTGTCCGTCGGTACCTCGTTGCTCAGGTAGAGCTAGCCCCGGGAGGTACCGAACAGCAGGAAGACTCTGTGTATAAATAGCGCGTAGGTAATTGCCCGCAGCTGTGGGAACGGGGTCCTGTCCTCTGTTTGATGTCTTCTCTTATTGCCTGGATCCGAACTACGTGAATCCGAAGTGCGCGTGCGCCCGGGACGAGTGTTAAGGTCCCACGCATGCGCGTTGAGAGAAGAGAACTCTCGTATTTGATAATAATGGGCGCAGGCGTCAAAGTACGCTAGGAGTCAAGCGCGCATGCGCTGTGTAGCTTACACGCGAGAGCGACGCATTAGAGGCAGTGTTAATGCCATACCAGGTCTATGATTTTTTGGCATATAATACACGGCTAGAAAACGAAAGACCATGGCAGGTAGAGCTGGCTAAATCCCCAGATGGGAAGGGGTACTGTTAAAAAAACGGAATAGATATTGTGCAGTGGGTACCATTCCTGTCTTTGAATAATTACCCATGTAGCTGGCATAATCCCCAGGTGGGAAGGGGTATAATTATACGAACATGGAATAAATACTATGCAGTGAGTGACACTACTGCCTTAATTATCTACATATGCAGCATATTCTATAGTGTATAATGCTGGAATGTGTGTACTAAATAGTAACTCCAGACTGTAAGGAAATTCATTGATCCATAGGTATCTGCAATGTCAAATGATATATAGACTCCAGAGCATAGGGAAGACTTTTATAGTTAAGAGGGAATAACATGTATATGTATAATTTACTGTCTGTGTAGTCCAAGAGTGGTATACCTGGCTCACTATATTTAGATAGATCCTCCTCAATAATGTTGTTTGTGGATACCAAGGGTACACAAACCGTCGCGTGTTCATAAAGCCACCCATGGTATATCATCATTCAGTCCTAAGGTGTCTGTTTTCAACTTATTCACCCACATTTGCTCTCTACGCAATAAGAATTTGGTAGAGTCTGTCAGATGTGGGGGTATCCAAGGCTTGTCCAAAACTACCCAATGTAAATCGGTGTCCTGATGTCCTTTGTCTATGAAATGGTTAGTCAATTTCGTTGACCGTTTGCCGCATCTAATAGTGCTTTTATGCTCTTGGATGCGAATCTTGATCCTCCTAGTGGTCATACCCACATACCGGAGTAAGCACGGGCACCAAACCAGGTAAATTAAATGATCACTGTTACAATTCGTGTGTTTTTGTATTTTCCAGGGTCTTGGTGTACCTATGTCAATTTCTAGTGTTCTTTCTGTCTGTGGACACACTGAGCAAGTACCACATGGGAAAGGACCAACCACCGGTGGTAGATTCCAGAGTGTGGTCTGCAGCTGATTGAGCTTAGTACTGAGAGGACGAGTGTGAACTAATTTGTCACGAAGGTTAGGACTACGTTTGTAAGCAAACAAGGGACGTGGAAGTGTATTGTTGGCCAGATTTAAGATACCCCAATGTTTATTAATGCTCTTCTTCACTGAATTAGAAAAGCTTGAGAAGGTGTTGACAAACGTAATTCGCTTGTTGGTTTCCTTGGGAGCCCTCTTTTCTAACAACGCATCTCTATTGTTGTTAGCTGCTCGTTTCCTTGAGTTTCGAATTAAATGTGTAGGGTATTTCTTTTCTTTCAGATCGAGTGTCAGTGCCTGTCACCTTTGGGTCACAAGAAGGGAAGTAGCCAACACCGAAGGGGGACGTTTTAACGGCTTTTATTGCGGTACAACACAAAGTTAGAGTTCTCAATAAACACAGTGAGGGTCCAGGATCCTTCCTTGGTGTCCTCAGCGTCAGGTATTGGGGCGGAGGTCCGAGCGTCCCAGATCATGTAGGGAAACACAAAGAAAACAACGAGGCTATTAGGTACTGGTCACGCTTATCAGAAGGCAGGGGAAAGGGAGTGAGGGGAATAGTCAGAACCACCACCAGGAAAATGCGTCTACCCGTGCACAGTGCTCGAGAGGTACAGTAACAGATTTCCCGGGTACACTCCCAAGGCGGTATTGACAGGCCTCCCCTCCCGTCTCCCTACTCGGTCCCGCCCTTCTTAACCCGGAATAGCGAACCCAAACGAGCACGCACCTGGGTAAGCCACGCGTCTTCCTTTGCGTGGCTGGGCGATACGCGGTATCGTTGGCCTCCTGGCGTCTCCTTTGCCGGTCTCTGCCTCACGTCCGAGTCTGTCTTGGCGCCTTCTACACCCGCTGTGTCGGCTCCCTGCAGGACTCCGCCGCCTGGGTCCCGTCTTCCTTTTCGGTCGTCTTGGTCTCGTCCTCGGTATTCCAGCTCGCGTTCTTCTTCTCCTGGCGTTGAACCGCTGCTTCCCACGAGTCTGCCAGCCGAGACACGGCGTCTTCCGGATCCTTGCTCATAAGTCCCAATCCCGCTCCTGATTGGTTCCCGAAGTCAGCTGGTCCAGAGGCAAGAACCTCGTCATGACCAGAGCGGCTATTCTTAAAGGGCCAGTAGTCCTCCTGTGGATAAGACGAAGAATCCATTAGCCGATCCGGGGCCAAGCAGGGACCCGGGCAGGGGACCCCGTGACAAATCTCCCCCCTACACTTTTCCCGTTCGGGGGAAAGTGGATAACGGGACAAATAGTCAGCATTTGTCTGAGCAGAACCTTTTCGATGACACACCTCAAAATCATAGGGTTGCAAGGACAAGAACCAACGTAGGATGCGTTCATTGTGGCCCTTATCTCGTTGTAGCCATTGCAAAGGGGCATGGTCCGAGAATAGGGTAAAATGACGGCCATCTAGATAGTAGTGAAGTTTTTCAATGCTCCATTTCACAGCCAGGCACTCCTTTTCTATCGTGGGATAGGCAGTCTCCCTAGGAAATAGTTTCCTACTTAAGTACAGAATAGGTCGTTCCCTCCCATCCTGATCTACCTGGGACAACACTGCACCTAACCCAACCCCTGAAGCATCGGTCTGGAGGAAGAAAGGTTTGTCAAAGTCAGGTGTTATGAGGACTGGAGACGAGGAGAGAACATCTTTTAGTGCCTGAAAAGCCTTTTGAACTGTAGGGGAGGGTTGTTTGAACTGGCCGGAAGCGGCTGTTTTCTTCAACATATCCGTCAAAGGGGCTGAGAGGGAGGCAAAGTGCGGGATGAACCGTCGGTAATAGCCGACTAGGCCAAGGAAGGCTCTGAGATCCCTCCTATTTTTGGGGAAACCTTGACTTTGAATGGCTTTGACCTTTTCTTGTTGGGGGTACAATTGGCCGTTTCCCAAGACATACCCTAGGTATTTAACTTGGGAAAAGGCAAAGCGTGATTTCTTTGAGTTTAGATGTAAGCCTGCCTTTTCCAAGGCCCCCAGGATCTGTTCTAAATGCTGCAGATGGGTCTGCCAATCTGGACTATGGATGACAATATCATCCAAGTAGGCTGCTGCAAAGCGTCTGTATGGGGCTAACACCGTATCCATCAGACGTTGGAACGTAGCAGGAGCCCCATGGAGGCCAAAGGGCAAAACGGTGAAATGAAACAGACCGTCTGGGGTAGTGAACGCGGTCTTTTCCTGATCTTTTAGGGAAAGGGGCACCTGCCAGTATCCTTTGGTGAGGTCAATGGTTGTTATGTATTGAGCCTCACCGAGATGTTCTATTAATTCATCGACTCTTGGTAAGGGATACCCATCTTGTTTTGATACCTTGTTCACTGCTCTAAAGTCGATACAAAATCTTTTACTGCCATCGGATTTTGGCACTAATACCACAGGAGAGGACCAGTTGCTCTTAGAGGGCACTATGATCCCTGCCTCTAACATCTTCTGTACCTCCTCTTTTATTACTGCTCGCCGGGCTTCTGGGAATCGATAGGGTTTTTGTTTTACTGTCACCCCGGGAATGGTCGGAATGTGATGTTCGGCTAATGTAGTTCGACCTGGTTGATCAGAAAAGACGGACTGATGTTTCATCATTATTTCTTTCAGTTCGTCCTTCTTGGTTTCGGGAAGGTCGGGGTTCACAACTGCGTGCTCGATGGTATGAGCAGGAGGTGTAGCTAAGGACACTGAAACATGATTTTTAGGAGGAGAACCCAGCCATTTCTTTAAGATGTTAATGTGGTAAATTTGAGTTCGGGTAGGAGAAAGCTTTAGAGCATATGTAGTCCTTCCTATTTTCCTTACTACTTGAAACGGACCTTGCCACTCCTTTCGGAGTTTGTGAGTAGAGGTAGGAAGAAGGACCAGAGCCCAGTCTCCTAAGTTCAACTCTCTCCATTTTTTTCCTTTATCGTAAAAGGTCTTTTGTTTACCCTGGGCTTTCTCTAATGTTTCATCGGACAATGTCCGTAGCTTGTGTAACCTGGACTTTAACTGCTGGGAGTAGTCCAACAACTCTTCAGCGTCTTGTGTCCCTGTTGTCTCCCAGGTCTCTTTGGTTATTTCCAATAGGGTCCGGGGCTTCCTCCCAAACATTAACTCAAATGGCGAAGTTCCTAGACTGCTTTGGAATTGGCTTCTCAGTACATAGAGGGCCAATGGAAGCAGTTGGTCCCACTACTTACCGTCTCCGGACAATAGTTTCTTCAATGTGGTCTTGATCAAACCGTTGTACCTTTCGACTAGGCCGTCGGTTTGTGGGTGATATACCGACGTACGTAGGTGTTTCACATTGAGAAGCTTACACACTTGTTTCATGAGCCTGGACACAAAGGGTGTTCCCTGGTCTGTTATAAGATCCTTGGGGAATCCCATTCTAGCAAACATTTCCACCAGTTTCTGCGAAATGGCACTAGTAGTGGCAGCCCTAAGAGGGAACGCCTCGGGGTAACGCGTCGCATAATCGACTATCACCATGACGTATTGGTACCCCCTATGTGACTTTGGTAAAGGCCCTATGATGTCTACCCCTATTCTTTCAAATGGTTTCCCTATGATCGGAAGAGGGACAAGAGGGACTTTGGGAGGAATGTACGGGTTTCTTTTCTGACATATATGGCATTCCTGACAATATTTCTTGACCTGAGCATACACCCCAGGCCAATAGAAATGCTCAGTGATGGAGTTTGTGGTCTTTTCCGCACCAGAATGGCCTGCTAGAAGGTGTGCATGAGCATAAAACATCACTTGCTCGCGAAATATAGTTGGTACGATCAGCTGGGGGGTGGCCTGCTTCTGTCCTACCCTGTATAGGAGGCCGTTTTGCTCAATGAAACAGGGGTAGGTAAGGGGGTTCTGTCCTTTGTTGTTATGGGCATTCTGCCAAGCACTTGCCAAGGAGGCGTCATTTAATTGTGCTGCCCGGAAATTGGAATCAGTGGACCATGGTTCTTCAGCTAGCAGTCCCTCCCGAACCCCGTTTCGCCCCTGTTTTTCTAGAACTTCCGCCACCAAAGAGGAGAACCACTTATTATCAGTTCCTATAAGAAGGGATTCGGGTAATTCTGGTACTACTCCTAAGTTACACTGTAATTGGGTTCCCTTCTCGGTCGTTAAGGTGACCTGGGCTAACGGATAAGTACGCACATCTCCATGTACACATTTTATCCGGACGGTATGGTCCAAGAGCACAGAAGAATCGCTCAGGGCGCTTTCCTTTATCACGGAGTGGCGACACCCTGAGTCCAACAAGGCACGGGTTTTCTTACCGTCTACTAGGACACTTACATAAAAGGCTGGTCCTGTTTCTTGTGCATACAGGATGGCGCGAGGAGCATATCCGACCTCCATGGGTTCTTCTTCTTTTTCTTTCCTTTTTCGGCAGTACCTTGCAATATGTCCCCATTCACCGCATTCATAACATTGTGGACCTGTGAAGACAGGTGGTTCTACCTTCAGGGGTCTTGTCTTAAAAGGAAGAGCTTCACTATGGTTTCTAAAGGGCTTTTTGTCGCTCTTGCATAGGAATTGGCCATTTCAATGGCGTGATCTAAAGTCAATCCTGCATGCTGTCTGAGCCACCGCTGGGTGCCATAAGGCAAGGCCTCAAGGAATTGTTCCAGATAGATCTTGTTCATGACATTATCCAGATTACCCTCTTGTGGTTTCAACCACCTATCTGCTGCGTCTTTCAACTTATAGAAAAGGGTTTTAGGAGCGTCATTTGGGGTTCCTCTTTCTTGTCTAAAGCGGATTCTATGTGTTTCATCATCAACCCCCAATCTGTCCAAGATTAGTTGCTTCACGTGTCCGTAAGCAGCTGTTCCGTCCTTGTTCGCCAACTGGTATGCAGCCTGGGCTTCTCCAGTCAGGAGAGGAGCCAGGTAAAAGGGCCATCTCTCCCCTGGCCAGGCACTAGCCCGTGCCGCCCTTTCGAAATTCAGGAAGAATGAAATAGGGTCATCTCCTGCTACATACTTCTGTAGAGGTACTACTGCTCCAGGAGGGTGGGCTGCTCGGCTTTGACCCAAAACCGCCAGCAATTGCGTTTGCCCTTCGGCCAGTTTAGTGAGGTGGTCAGCCTGTTGCTGTATGGCCGCAGTAAAAGTTGCTCTGTCACTGTCTGCTTGTTCGCTAGCTTTCCCAATAGCCCACTCCAGTTTGGCCTGTCCTTCCATTACGGTCTCCATCATTTTTCTGACGGAATGCTCCTGGCTGGCTCGCCACTTGTCACCTTTGGGTCACAAGAAGGGAAGTAGCCAACACCGAAGGGGGACGTTTTAACGGCTTTTATTGCGGTACAACACAAAGTTAGAGTTCTCAATAAACACAGTGAGGGTCCAGGATCCTTCCTTGGTGTCCTCAGCGTCAGGTATTGGGGCGGAGGTCCGAGCGTCCCAGATCATGTAGGGAAACACAAAGAAAACAACGAGGCTATTAGGTACTGGTCACGCTTATCAGAAGGCAGGGGAAAGGGAGTGAGGGGACTAGTCAGAAGCACCACCAGTAAATGCGTCTACCCGTGCACAGTGCTCGAGAGGTACAGTAACAGATTTCCCGGGTACACTCCCAAGGCGGTATTGACAGGCCTCCCCTCCCGTCTCCCTACTCGGTCCCGCCCTTCTTAACCCGGAATAGCGAACCCAAACGAGCACGCACCTGGGTAAGCCACGCGTCTTCCTTTGCGTGGCTGGGCGATACGCGGTATCGTTGGCCTCCTGGCGTCTCCTTTGCCGGTCTCTGCCTCACGTCCGAGTCTGTCTTGGCGCCTTCTACACCCGCTGTGTCGGCTCCCGTGCAGGACTCCGCCGCCTGGGTCCCGTCTTCCTTTTCGGTCATCTTGGTCTCGTCCTCGGTATTCCAGCTCGCGTTCTTCTTCTCCTGGTGTTGAACCGCTGCTTCCCATGAGTCTGCCAGCCGAGACACGGCGTCTTCCGGATCCTTGCTCATAAGTCCCAATCCCGCTCCTGATTGGTTCCCGAAGTCAGCTGGTCCAGAGGCAAGAACCTCGTCATGACCAGAGCGGCTATTCTTAAAGGGCCAGTAGTCCTCCTGTGGATAAGACGAAGAATCCATTAGCCGATCCGGGGCCAAGCAGGGAACCGGGCAGGGGACCCCGTGACAGTGCCCTTGCGTGTTTTTCATATTCTGCCAATTCGGTGCAGTTACGTCTTATACGTAAAAACTGCCCGAATGGTAAATTCTCACGTAGAGCTTGTGGATGGTAACTTTGGAAGGGTAAAAGAGAGTTACATGAGGTGGGTTTTCTATATAACTCTGTCACCAGGACACCATTGCTGGGTTTGATCAGCAAATCTAGAAATGGAAGACTAGATCTTGAACATTCCAATGTGAATCTTAAAAAATCATCCTGCTGGTTAAGCCATTCATGAAATAATTTGAGAGTATCTTCATTACCACGCCAGATGACAAAAATGTCATCTATGTACCTTTTCCAGGTACATAGATGACTAACAAATGGGTTGTCTGATGTTAGTACGGTCTCTTGCTCAACTTTGTGGACATATAAGTTTGCCAGGCTGAGGGCACAAACACTCCCCATGCAAGTACCCGATGTCTGTAGGTACAACTGGTCTTCAAACTTAAAAAAGTTTTCTTTGAGCACCTTCCTGGCACAAAACATTACAAAGTCGATCGGTGTTATACTATCCCAATCCTGGTTTTGTAGCATTGATTTGATAGTGGTTAAAGTCTGTTCTTGAGGGATACAAGTATACAGAGATTCCACATCGAAAGACACCAGCCAATCTTTTTCTGCATCAAATGGAAGCTCCTGTATCTCTGTAAGGAAATGCTTGGTGTCTTGGATGAAAGTAGGCATTGATAGTACCAATGGTCGAAGAAATGAGTCTACAAACGTAGAAAGTGGTTCGAGTACCGATCCGATACCCGTAACAATTGGTCGTCCTGGTGGTGGTCTAGTGGCTTTATGAATTTTTGGTAGTACGTAAAAGTACGGGGTGATAGGATTCGTAACAGTTCGGTACTGAGCCTCATGTTCAGTGATCCATTCATTCTCCTTAGCCTCTTCCACTTTGACGGAAATCTCATAGGTCAATCATTTTGTTGGATCCATGGTTAGCTTTTGATATGATTTAGGATCGTTCAGTTGACGCAAACATTCATCTCTGTATGTTTCTTGATTCAAGAGAACTACCGCTCCACCCTTATCCGCGGGTTTTATGACCAGGTCTTGGTTGTTTGCCAAATTGTTAAGGGTAGCTTTCTCCATCCTGGAGAGATTCTGAAACTGATTCCGATTACTGGTCGTGATGGTATTGAAATCATAAAGTACTGCCTCTTCAAAAGCCACAATTTGTGCTGGAATCAGGTGCATAGGTGGATTGAATGTTGATTTTGGGCGTAATCCAGTGTTAGAGAAATTCATGTCTCCTGGATCTTTGTCTTTGAAAAAGGCATTGAGTCGTATTTTCCTAAAGAAGGACGCTAATTCTAAACGTGTTTGAAAAGCTTCTCCTTTGAATGTAGGTACAAACCCCAACCCTTTCTTAAGGATTTGTAACTCTATTTCGTTTGGCTCATACGAGCTCAGATTGACAATTATTTGTTCGTGCCGCTCGTCGATGCTGTTCCTGACGATTGACCTGTCATCGTTGTGGACACTGGTGAATTCCAATTCACTCTGTTCTTTTGTCCTCTTCTTCTGCCTCTTTGATTGTTGGGACCAAACCCTAAAAAAGGCTGCGGTGACATCATTTGAGTGTAAGGAGGATATGGAATGAACTGGTTTTGTGGATGGTTTCCAGGTGGAAAACCAAATGGTGGTGGTTGCCACCACGGATTATATCCTTGTCCATAATTGTTACCTCTTCTCGGGCCTCTTCCTCTTCCTCGACGATTGGATGGCCTACCAGTTTGGACTCCATAGGTCATGTTGTCATCCATAGTCTGATCGTCTTCACTAGATGACGTTGAGTAGTTTGACCCCTGTCTTCCTCCTCTATGATTAAATTGAGGTGGAACATAGTCATCGCTGGTGTATGGATATATTTTATCCATCGCGAATTTATCCAAATCCTTTTTGAATTTTGCGACTTATGTGGCTAAGATGGACTCTCTAAATTCCCCATTCTCTTTGTTGGCATCTTCAATTTGTTTTTTGCAAGTTTCCTCAGCTTGTTTTTTGTCTGCTTGTTTTTTGTAAACTATACTCACAATGGCTTGTTTGATACTTGCCTCAAGTGTTTGAATTTCAACCAGGATTAGATCTGCTGCTTTCTTGGCAGTCGTTATAATCAGTATTAACCAGTCTCTAGTGCATTTCATGCAATAAGCGACCAGTCACATAGGAAGGTTTTATCATTTAGGAAGAGACGTGGAGCATTAGTAACTATTAGACCAGATGGTGCACAGTTGGCCCTAAAATATTCAATCATAATAAGCCCATGTATTTCAGTCCTAGAGTGAGATTTCTTTAGGAGATTCAATTTTGTCCAGTCATCATTGACTTTAGAACCTGTGGTTGGAATGGTATCTAAGATACTAGGGGTACTTAGTATTTCTCGTGTCATTTCCTCATCAAAGGACAAACCCAGTCTCTCTGCCATGTCTAGAATACAGTATTGGGTACCAGTGCCAAACCCAAAGAGACAGTGAAACACCTCTACCGAACTAAGTGCGAAGAGAAAGAAGTATTTGATCAAAATGATGACCGAATGAAAATATTAAAGACCCACGACCGGAGGCCGTACTAAGTTATGAAAACACTACCGTAGATTGGGGGTCTGTAGGTGTATTAATAGAACACTCAGTGTGCGTTCCCCACTATAAGTACAACACAAAATTGCACAACTGTGGTCATTTGAACATATATGTATAACAAATGTGCTAGATTGCCCCTCTCATCACCAATGTGATGCTACAAACCTGACTGGGGGAGACATCCCTTAAGGATAAGAACCCTCACTCACCCGAGGGTGACATGCTTCATCATATGGGTCCTCCTTACCAGTGTAGAAATCCTAGTCAACACTGGGAGCTACTACTCCGGTGTTTAAAGGAGGAGCTCAGAGATTTTTTTGGGACAAAAGGATGATAATCCCATATGTGAGTAACTAGGTGTAGTGAGGTATGCAGCGCTGTGTGAAGAAAAAGTGAGTGAATATTAAAACTATCTAAGTGGATACACTAAGATCCTTTATTGTTGTGTTCCGCTTGACAGGATTAAAAAAGTAACAGCACAGTGATATAGAGGTAGAACCACTGTCACTTAATGGTCAACATGTTTCAGCCTATTGATCCAAAGGTATCATCAGCTTTCTTCAGGACCAGATGGAAAATAATGTGAGCCTGCTGCTGCAAAGATATGTGACAACAAAATGCAAAATAAAGTGAATTTGTATACTCCACCGGTATTCCTGTCTTTTTAGTTGATCAGGTCATACCCAGGTATCTGGAAGGTAAGTAGCATAGCACAAAGAAACAAGAAAGAAAATATACACATTGTTTAGATTACATATGTAGAAAACAACGAACATAAGTGAAATGTCATTGGTAGAATGGTGTATTGATTGTATACACTCATAGGGACTTACCCTCACTAGTAGGAAAATCCTGCCTCACCTCTACCTGGCTGGCTGCTCTGGGAGGAGGCCCCGCTCTATGGGGAGGAAATTGTAGATATAATGTCTATATATGTGTGTATATTTACAGACCGGAGGTGTCTAGATTAGTACACCATAAAACTTACAACTCTAAGCTCTACATTAAGGAAAAGGTCTCAAAACAACTCAAAAGGTACCAGGCATTGTCCCATACTGTTCATAAAATAATAAGGAATCCAGTTGCAAGTTTTAAGGCTAATCGACTATAATCTAATGAGTTAGCCATAGTAAAAGGCCTTACTGCAACTACAATATTTCCCATAAGCTCTGGAAGCAAAGATTAGAGCTACAGTAGTCTTACCTGTCCGTCGGTACCTCGTTGCTCAGGTAGAGCTAGCCCCGGGAGGTACCGAACAGCAGGAAGACTCTGTGTATAAATAGGGCGTAGGTAATTGCCTGCAGCTGTGGGAACGGGGTCCTGTCTTCTGTTTGATGTCTTCTCTTATTGCCTGGATCCGAACTACGTGAATCCGAAGTGCGCGTGCGCCCGGGACGAGTGTTAAGGTCCCACGCATGCGCGTTGAGAGAAGAGAACTCTCGTATTTGATAATAATGGGCGCAGGCGTCAAAGTACGCTAGGAGTCAAGCGCGCATGCACTGTGTAGCTTACACGCGAGACCGACGCATTAAAGGCAGTGTTAATGCCATACCCGGTCTATGATTTTTTGGCATATAATACACGGCTAGAAAACGAAAGACCATGGCAGGTAGAGCTGGCTAAATCCCCAGATGGAAAGGGGTACTGTTAAAAAAACGGAATAGATATTGTGCAGTGGGTACCATTCCTGTCTTTGAATAATTACCCATGTAGCTGGCATAATCCCCAGGTGGGAAGGGGTATAATTATACGAACATGGAATAAATACTATGCAGTGAGTGACACTACTGCCTTAATTATCTACACATGCAGCATATTCTATAGTGTATAATGCTGGAATGTGTGTACTAAATAGTAACTCCAGACTGTAAGGAAATTCATTGATCCATAGGTATCTGCAATGTCAAATGATATATAGACTCCAGAGCATAGGGAAGACTTTTATAGTTAAGAGGGAATAACATGTATATGTATAATTTACTGTCTGTGTAGTCTAAGAGTGGTATACCTGGCTCACTATATTTAGATAGATCCTCCTCAATAATGTTGTTTGTGGATACCAAGGGTACACAAACCGTCGCGTGTTTATAAAGCCACCCATGGTATATCATCATTCAGTCCTAAGGTGTCTGTTTTCAACTTATACACCCACATTTGCTCTCTACGCAATAAGAATTTGGTAGAGTCTGTCAGATGTGGGGGTATCCAAGGCTTGTCCAAAACTACCCAATGTAAATCGGTGTCCTGATGTCCTTTGTCTATGAAATGGTTAGTCAATTTCGTTGACCGTTTGCCGCATCTAATAGTGCTTTTATGCTCTTGGATGCGAATCTTGATCCTCCTAGTGGTCATACCCACATACCGGAGTAAGCACGGGCACCAAACCAGGTAAATTAAATGATCACTGTTACAATTCGTGTGTTTTTGTATTTTCCAGGGTCTTGGTGTACCTATGTCAATTTCTAGTGTTCTTTCTGTCTGTGGACACACTGAGCAAGTACCACATGGGAAATGACCAACCACCGGTGGTAGATTCCAGAGTGTGGTCTGCAGCTGATTGGGCTTAGTACTGAGAGGACGAGTGTGAACTAATTTGTCACGAAGGTTAGGACTACGTTTGTGTATTGTTGGCCAGATTTAAGATACCCCAATGTTTATTAATGCTCTTCTTCACTGAATTAGAAAAGATTGAGAAGGTGTTGACAAACGTAATTCGCTTGTTGGTTTCCTTGGGAGCCCTCTTTTCTAACAACGCATCTCTATTGTTGTTAGCTGCTCGTTTCTTTGAGTTTCGAATTAAATGTGTAGGGTATTTCTTTTCTTTCAGATCGAGTGTCAGTGCCCTTGCGTGTTTTTCATATTCTGCCAATTCGGTGCAGTTACGTCTTATACGTAAAAACTGCCTGAATGGTAAATTCTCACGTAGAGCTCGTGGATGGTAACTTTGGAAGGGTAAAAGAGAGTTACATGAGGTGGGTTTTCTATATAACTCTGTCACCAGGACACCATTGCTGGGTTTGATCAGCAAATCTAGAAATGGAAGACTAGATCTTGAACATTCCAATGTGAATCTTAAAAAATCATCCTGCTGGTTAAGCCATTCATGAAATACTTTGAGAGTATCTTCGTTACCACGCCAGATGACAAAAATGTCATCTATGTACCTTTTCCAGGTACATAGATGACTAACAAATGGGTTGTCTGATGTTAGTACGGTCTCTTGCTCAACTTTGTGGACATATAAGTTTGCCAGGCTGGGGGCACAAACACTCCCCATGCAAGTACCCGATGTCTGTAGGTACAACTGGTCTTCAAACTTAAAAAAGTTTTCTTTGAGCACCTTCCTGGCACAAAACATTACAAAGTCGATCGGTGTTATACTATCCCAATCCTGGTTTTGTAGCATTGATTTGATAGTGGTTAAAGTCTGTTCTTGAGGGATACAAGTATACAGAGAATCCACATCGAAAGACACCAGCCAATCTTTTTCTGCATCAAATGGAAGCTCCTGTATCTCTGTAAGGAAATGCTTGGTGTCTTGGATGAAAGTAGGCATTGATAGTACCAATGGTCGAAGGAATGAGTCTACAAACGTAGAAAGTGGTTCGAGTACCGATCCGAAACCCGAAACAATTGGTCGTCCTGGTGGCGGTCTAGTGGCTTTATGAATTTTTGGTAGTACGTAAAAGTACGGGGTGATAGGATTCGTAACAGTTAGGTACTGAGCCTCATGTTCAGTGATCCATTCATTCTCCTTAGCCTCTTCCACTTTGACGGAAATCTCATAGGTCACTCGTTTTGTTGGATCCATGGTTAGCTTTTGATATGATTTAGGATCGTTCAGTTGACGCAAACATTCATCACTGTATGTTTCTTGATTCAAGAGAACTACCGCTCCACCCTTATCCGCAGGTTTTATGACCAGGTCTTGGTTGTTTGCCAAATTGTTAAGGGCAACTTTCTCCATCCTGGAGAGATTCTGAAACTGATTCCGATTACTGGTCGTGATGGTATCGAAATCATAAAGTACTGCCTCTTCAAAAGCCACAATTCGTGCTGGAATCAGGTGCATAGGTGGATTGAATGTTGATTTTGGGCGTAATCCAGTGTTAGAGAAATTCTTGTCTCCTGGATCTTTGTCTTTGAAAAAGGCATTGAGTCGTATTTTCCTAAAGAAGGACGCTAATTCTAAACGTGTTTGAAATGCGTCTCCTTTGAATGTAGGTACAAACCCCAACCCTTTCTTAAGGATTTGTAACTCTATTTCGTTTGGCTCATACGAGCTCAGATTGACAATTATTTGTTCGTGCCGCTCGTCGATGCTGTTCCTGACGATTGACCTGTCATCGTTGTGGACACTGGTGAATTCCAATTCACTCTGTTCTTTTGTCCTCTTCTTCTGCCTCTTTGATTGTTGGGACCAAACCCTAAAAAAGGCTGCGGTGGCATAATTTGAGTGTAAGGAGGATATGGAATTAACTGGTTTTGTGGATGGTTACCAGGTGGAAAACCAAATGGTGGTGGTTGCCACCACGGATTATATCCTTGTCCATAATTGTTACCTCTTCTCGGGCCTCTTCCTCAACGATTGGATGGCCTGCCAGTTTGGACTCCATAGGTCATGTTGTCATCCATAGTCTGATCGTCTTCACTAGATGACGTTGAGTAGTTTGACCCCTGTCTTCTTCCTCTATGATTAAATTGAGGTGGAACATAGTCATCGCTGGTGTATGGATATATTTTATCCATCGCGAATTTATCTAAATCCTTTTTGAATTTCGCGATTTTTGTGGCTAAGATGGACTCTCTAAATTCCCCATTCTCTTTGTTGGCATCTTCAATTTGTTCTTTGCAAGTTTCCTCAGCTTGTTTTTTGTCTGCTTGTTTTTTGTAAACTATACTCACAAGGGCTTGTTTGATACTTGCCTCAAGTGTTTGAATTTCAACCAGGATTAGATCTGCTGCTTTCTTGGCAGTCGTTATAATCAGTATTAACCAGTCTCTAGTGCATTTCCATGCAATAAGCCACCAGTCACGTAGGAAGGTTTTATCATTTAGGAAGAGACGTGGAGCATTAGTAACTATTAGACCAGATGGTGCACAGTTGGCCCTAAAATATTCAATCATAATAAGCCCATGTATTTCAGTCCTAGAGTGAGATTTCTTTAGGAGATCCAATTTTGTCCAGTCATCATTGACTTTAGAACCTGTGGTTGGAATGGTATCTAAGATACTAGGGGTACTTAGTATTTCTCGTGTCATTTCCTCATCAAAGGACAAACCCAGTCTCTCTGCCATGTCTAGAATACAGTACTGGGTACCAGTGCCAAACCCAAAGAGACAGTGAAACACCTCTCCCGAACTAAGTGCGAAGAGAAAGAAGTATTCGATCAAAATGGTGACCGAATGAAAATATTAAAGACCCACGACCGGAGGCCGTACTAAGTTATGAAAACACTACCGTAGATTGGGGGTCTGTAGGGATATTAATAGACCACTCAGTGTGCGTTCCCCACTATAAGTACAACACAAAATTGCACAACTGTGGTCATTTGAACATATATGTATAACAAATGTGCTAGATTGCCCCTCTCATCACCAATGTGATGCTACAAACCTGACTGGGGGAAACATCCCTTAAGGATAAGAACCCTCACTCACCCGAGGGTGACATGCTTCATCATATGGGTCCACCTTACCAGTGTAGAAATCCTAGTCAACAATGGGAGCTACTACTCCGGTGTTTAAAGGAGGAGCTCAGAGATTTTTTTTGGACAAAAGGATGATAATCCCATATGTGAGTAACTAGGTGTAGTGAGGTATGCAGCGCTGTGTGAAGAAAAAGTGAGTGAATATTAAAACTATGTAAGTGGATACACTAAGATCCTTTATTGTTGTGTTCCGCTTGACAGGATTAAAAAAGTAACAGCACAGTGATATAGAGGTAGAACCACTGTCACTTAATGGTCAACATGTTTCAGCCTATTGATCCAAAGGTATCATCAGCTTTCTTCAGGACCAGATGGAAAATAATGTGAGCCTGCTGCTGCAAAGATATGTGACAACAAAATGCAAAATAAAGTGAATTTGTATACTCCACCGGTATTCCTGTCTTTTTAGTTGATCAGGTCATACCCAGGTATCTGGAAGGTAAGTAGCATAGCACAAAGAAACAAGAAAGAAAATATACACATTGTTTAGATTACATATGTAGAAAACAACGAACATAAGTGAAATGTCATTGGTAGAATGGTGTATTGATTGTATACACTCATAGGGACTTACCCTCACTAGTAGGAAAATCCTGCCTCACCTCTACCTGGCTGGCTGCTCTGGGAGGAGGCCCCGCTCTATGGGGAGGAAATTGTAGATATAATGTCTATATATGTGTGTATATTTACAGACCGGAGGTGTCTAGATTAGTACACCATAAAACTTACAACTCTAAGCTCTACATTAAGGAAAAGGTCTCAAAACAACTCAAAAGGTACCAGGCATTGTCCCATACTGTTCATAAAATAATAAGGAATCCAGTTGCAAGTTTTAAGCCTAAACGACTATAATCTAATGAGTTAGCCATAGTAAAAGGCCTTACTGCAACTACAATATTTCCCATAAGCTCTGGAAGCAAAGATTAGAGCTACAGTAGTCTTACCTGTCCGTCGGTACCTCGTTGCTCAGGTAGAGCTAGCCCCGGGAGGTACCGAACAGCAGGAAGACTCTGTGTATAAATAGCGCGTAGGTAATTGCCCGCAGCTGTGGGAACGGGGTCCTGTCTTCTGTTTGATGTCTTCTCTTATTGCCTGGATCCGAACTACGTGAATCCGAAGTGCGCGTGCGCCCGGGACGAGTGTTAAGGTCCCACGCATGCGCGTTGAGAGAAGAGAACTCTCGTATTTGATAATAATGGGCGCAGGCGTCAAAGTACGCTAGGAGTCAAGCGCGCATGCGCTGTGTAGCTTACACGCGAGAGCGACGCATTAGAGGCAGTGTTAATGCCATACCCGGTCTATGATTTTTTGGCACATAATACACGGCTAGAAAACGAAAGACCATGGCAGGTAGAGCTGGCTAAATCCCCAGATGGGAAGGGGTACTGTTAAAAAAACGGAATAGATGTTGTGCAGTGGGTACCATTCCTGTCTTTGAATAATTACCCATGTAGCTGGCATAATCCCCAGGTGGGAAGGGGTATAATTATACGAACATGGAATAAATACTATGCAGTGAGTGACACTACTGCCTTAATTATCTACACATGCAGCATATTCTATAGTGTATAATGCTGGAATGTGTGTACTAAATAGTAACTCCAGACTGTAAGGAAATTCATTGATCCATAGGTATCTGCAATGTCAAATGATATATAGACTTCAGAGCATAGGGAAGACTTTTATAGTTAAGAGGGAATAACATGTATATGTATAATTTACTGTCTGTGTAGTCTAAGAGTGGTATACCTGGCTCACTATATTTAGATAGATCCTCCTCAATAATGTTGTTTGTGGATACCAAGGGTACACAAACCGTGGCTTTTTTCCCCTGACCTCATGTTGAGATTAAGCAGTAGTTTAAGCCAATGGGTCCAAAGGCGCGCTTAGCTTTGCTGACTGTTGCTACCTGTTGCTCCGAGAGGGCTTGATCAAAGGTTGTACTCGCAGGGACGAGGGACGAGAGAAGGGGTCCCAGAATCACTCAGAGCCGGTCACTGCTCTTCACTAGGCTCCCCAAAAGGTGACGCAGCTGCGTCTGCAGCTTACTGCGTCAGTGACTCGATTGTTCCCTGCTGCGGTTGACTGACAGGGCAGCCTGTTTATTTAGTGTCTGGTGGCTATGTTGGATTTGTGGGTACTGTGACAGTTCAACCGTTACATAAAGCCTTATTGAGCCTTGTTGAGCTTGTGAGCGAGCACACAGACAGACGACCGGCACACAAGGGGCAGTGATGCGGCAGTAGTGCTGCAGAGACAGCAATGAGACCTCGGGTACGTGCGCTGAAGGTACTGACCAGAAGTTTTTGGTACGACTGCTGACTTAGGTTGCTCTTGTTGGGCATTAGGGGGACGAGGAAAAGGGTACAGCAGCTCACCTTTCCACTGTGCCTGCGTCGCCGCTCCTCCTTCTCCACCACCACCACTGCAGAACCAGGTCCGGATCCAGGTCCGGGTGCTGCACCGCTCTTTGAGTTCTTAGAGCGCCGATCAGCCGCAGATGAGGCGGTTTAGAGGGTCGACAGGTCGGGTCAGCTTAGGCTTCCACTAGTTGCTGCTTGCTGCTAGCTGCTTGCTGGCTGCTTATTTCCAAGGATCGCACAAGTGGCGGCTTTACTTCTGCCGCTAGCATAAGTTAAAGAGCCCCCTGTCACTTTTTTGCCGAGTTTTTTGCCAAGTCCTGCAGCTATCAGGTTGTCATGTCACCGTCGCCGCTCGTGATGCTCTTGCCACACTTTTGCCACCAGCACGGGTTAAGGTTCCCGGGTAGCACAGGTGGCGCTGTGGGTACACCCCACAGGCAGCGCCGAGGCGGGAGGCCAATAATGCCGGGGAGCAGATCCCAACACTTATGCCTCCAGCGCGGATAAAGTTGGTGGAGACGGTGGCAGGGTCTCCATACCGCTTGCTGGCTAAGACTTGCTCGTAGCAGTTTAAATGCGAAGACATAGCGAGAAGCGAAATTTTAAATGTTTATAAAACTTGACTGTGATTTACATTTTGTGATTTTTAAAATTTTATACTAAGTCCGCATTGCCTCACAACCTCACCGCATCATTCATTGGTCTTAGGGCACTCTCCTTTTCGTCACTGAAGCGCTAGTAACCGCCTCCCACCTCCCGTTTCTGCAAGGGGGTGGCAGGCTTTGACAACACTTCCGGTCCCACTAGGAGCGGTTAGCGCTCTAGTGGTTGAACGCAGGGCTATTTAGGCGGAGCACTGAAGGAGTTCGCTGCGGGTGGAGACGGTGGCAGGGTCTCCATACCGCTTGCTGGCTAAGACTTGCTCGTAGCAGTTTAAATGCGAAGACATAGCGAGAAGCGAAATTATAAATGTTTATAAAACTTGACTGTGATTTACATTTTGTGATTTTTAAAATTTGATACTAAGTCCGCATTGCCTCACAACCTCACCGCATCATTCATTGGTCTTAGGGCACTCTCCTTTTCGTCACTGAAGCGCTAGTAACCGCCTCCCACCTCCCATTTCTGCAAGGGGGTGGCAGGCTTTGACACCACTTCCGGTCCCACTAGGAGCGGTTAGCGCTCTAGTGGTTGAACGCAGGGCTATTTAGCCCTCGCACTTCCTTGAGCGCGCAGCGATCGCGCGCAGCCCCGCCGAAGACCCGCCAAAGAGCTGCCCGTCTGCGCCCGTCCGCGACAGGACGGGGCCAGGGGCCCTCCACTCTGCCTCTCACATCATGGACAGGCCTATGACTGCCCCCAACAGAAGGTATTCAGCACATGCCCTCCTCGCTTTACAACCCCAGGACACACATAGATGTACCAATAGACTGTTAGTCTGCCCTGAAGGGCCTTTTTCATGTTTAAAATGTGGTTTTCAAGCTACTCACTGCAACATTATAGTTGGGAGCCCTAACAATGATAAAGCCTCTCTAATAGGCTGGAAAAGTTTTTTACTTAATGTAAGGTCCCTCCCAAAGCATCATATGCAACTTTGGGACACTATACATAGTACTATGCCTGAGATCTGTTTCATAACTGAAACATGGCTTAAACCCCACACTATTCCGACTATCACCTTGGGAATACCTATGGGGTACAAAATTCTCCGCCAAGATCGACTGGAGAAAATAGGAGGCGGGATCGCTATTGTTTATAAAGATAGCCTGAATATTAGGGTCTTAGAACAGATAATGCTACCCACTATGGAAATAATTATTTTTCATCTAAAAGTTAACCCTAAGGTACACTGGAAAGGAGCACTTGTGTATCGCCCGCCCGGACCGAATGCTGGGTTTTCCCTAGCTCTGACTGAACTTCTAGCTCCCCATATGAAAACGAATGAAAATTTCATCTTACTTGGAGATTTTAATTTTCACACTGATATTGCAGACCACCCTGATACTATTGCACTTTTATCAGATCTTGCCCTGCTGGGCCTTCATCTTTGTAATAATGGCCCCACTCATACTGGTGGCCATACTCTGGATTTAATTTTTACCACCCTTCCTAATGTCTACTGCCATCCCCCTAAATACATCTACTGGTCAGACCACAAAATGTTAGATTTTTCTTTTCTCCACTTACCTGAACCTACCAATCATTCCATCATGCAAGCCATTAAACGCAGACCATGGCACAAAGTTACTCCTGATAGGTTCACTCAAGTCTGGAAACAGCCAGTCCTTACAAGCTCGGATGATATTGAGATAGCTCTTTTAAAATTTGACTCCTCACTGATGGAAGCCATTAACACTCTGGCTCCTCAGAAAATAGTCAAGCAACCTACGATAGCTAAAAGGGAAGCATGGTACACTGAGGCCCTAAAAACAGAGAAACAGGGGTGTAGGAAATTGGAGAAACTATGGAGACGGTCACATAAGGGGGAAGATAAAGATCGCTATTTAACAGCTATGGCCACCTACTATAAAAATACAAGCATTTGCAATGCAATAGGTCTCGCATTAGGAAAGTTTGAGCCATTAGTATTGCGAATTACATTTTTTTTATTTATGTGTTGGTTGTGAAAATAGCTATAGTAATAGCTAAAGTAATAGCTTTGTCATTTACAATGCCAATAGTTTTAACTTTCACAAATGTGACACCTATAGCATTTGCAATGCAATATGTGTTGTATTTTCACGAAAATCCAAGAACAGAAGTGAAATATTAACATTTTTTTGTGACATTTATAAGACAGACGTTATTGTTGTTCGAGTACTTTACGCTGGTGTTTGGATTCCTGTAAATCCCCAGTGTTGCAGGGTGCTTAAGAATTTTGTGATCACAGTGGTACTGTATTCCGGGCTACCTTTGATACTTGCACAAGTGCCACCTTGCCCATGTAACGCTTGTTCCTGAGCCTGAGTGTCTAGCACTTATTGCAGGACTATACCTCTAATCATACTCTGTTTTCTCTTATAACTGCACACTTGTCACTTTCATTTCCTCTGGTGCACTTTTGACTACCTCATGTATTTTGTTTGCTCACAATTTTTACTCAAGTATTTTGTTTGCTCACGATTGTCACTATTACCTTTACTACCTCATGTATTTTTGGTTGCTCATAGTTTTTACTACCTCATGTATTTTGTTTGCTCACAATTGTCACTATTACCTTATGTAAGTAACGTATGTTTTTGCAACCTGTTCTTTTGTAATGTTTCTCATTATGTTTCATTTCTGTTCCTGTTGTGAAGCCTCCGACGCCTTCGGGTAAAGTCCGCGCTATATAAAAATGCATAAATATATGAATAAATAAATACCGCCTTCGGGTAAAGTCCGCGCTATATAAAAATGCATAAATACATACATAAATAAATACCGCCTTCGGGTAAAGTCTGCGCTATATAAAAATGCATAATTAAATAAATAAATAAATACCCCAAAACATCCTCGTTACTCTGCCGGCCTGCGACCAGGAAGTCAGGCAGGCCGGCGCGACAACAGGAAACAGGAAGTAGGAGGGCGGGAGCCTACCCCGCCTCCCACGGAAGAGCCGCGATTGGAGCCGTGCACCGGAGCAGGCAGGAGCCTACCCTGCGCCCTGGTGCCTAACGAGGGAAGACGAGTCCTGCTGCCGGGCCCTGCAGCTGAGGAGAGCCGGTGAGTGCGTTGCTGAGCTGTGGGGGGGGAGGGGGGAAGCATGTACGCGCGCGCGTGCGTGCGTGCGGGGGGGGGCGGCCTGTGTATGTGTATGTGTGTGTGTGTGTGTGTGTGTATGTGTCTTGGAGTGCATGTGTGTGACTGTGGGGGAGGGGGGGTGTGTGTGTGAGCGAGTGTCTGTCTGCGATGTGTACGGCGCGGGACGCGGACGCGACGTGCGCGCACACGAATCCAGGAGAGAAAAAGCGCGGGCACCCTCTGGTCCGTCATTCCTCCCACAGTGATCGCTACTGGTCTCCAGCTGGATGCATCCTTACGGATGCTTTTCCAGCGAGACCCAAAAAGCACAAAAGAATGAGGTAATGCTATCACAAAATGGGACACATGCTGCATAATTTAATCAACCGTGCCACATAATTTGGTCCATCCTTGGTGCATAATTCCAGTGGCCCTGATTGTGTGTTTTTCTTTCTAGGGCACCAGGGAGCAAACTTGTACAAAGTCTTGCAACTGTTACACCATACTTATCATATTAAACGCATGCCTTGTTGGTTTTGCTAGTGTTTGTTTGAAAGAATACCCTGCTGTCTAATGAAGAAATTAGAACTGCTCAGTGTGATGTTTCTGTTAACCTTTGGTGTCGTCAAATCCTCAAACAGACTGATATCAATGGTGTTGAATCAACAGAAAGACGCCCCCTTTTTAAGGTGAAGTATCATTGGCATACTGAAAGACTGTCTCCAACGCTGGAATCGGGAGGCATGTGTGTGTTCGGACCCCACCTCCCTCATTTGACCAAACAGCGTCATTTTATGAGTCGTGTGTACATCCCTGCGCTCAGTTCCCACATCTGCCCAAAATTAGACTCTTCGAAGGACCGAGCCCCTGTTTGTAAGCACTGCACATTTACATTTACCCCGCCCGGTCCCTGAGGCCTGTTGGGGGACATCTCATGATTTCCCTGCAGGGCAGTCTGTCTCTGCTGTTGTGTGCAGTATTTTCGCAAACCTCTGAAAGAGTGTTTCTACCGCTGACAGGTGTTGTAGGCCCTGCAGTGATGGATGACTTTAGAGCCGTGCATCTTGGTCTCTGTAGACGTGGCGTGTCGCTGCTGCTTGCCTGTAGTACTGAGCGAGCGGAAAGGCAAGGCCTGGACTCTGGGAGAGGCAGGAGCGTCCCCGGCAGTGAGATCTTCCTGCGGTGTACAGACTGACTGACCCCCGGCACTGTGCAGTCCGCGTCTCCTTGAGCCTGGTGGTTCCAATTGTCTCTAGTATTAATGTTCAGCTCTCTGCAGGTACTGAATGTGTAACTTGGTGATAAACTAACCATTATTATTTCCTAAAACCAGCTGTAGTTATGCGTGTGAAGTGAAGGAATCGAGATCGCTTCAAGGTGTTTTATGCTTGCATGGGTCCATGGCAAATAATGTCAGTCTGCTAAAGCTTTCAATGTCCTTATTTAAACCCGGTCAACGAAGACATACTTATCTATTCAGTTTCATGCAGTGCGCAGTAGCATTTCTATGCAGTAGGCTAGCACACCCCATTCCTTCGCTATAGAGTCATTTAGATATCAATTGCTTCTCAGTTTACAGGTAGGTACATTTCGGCTTAGATTCGGTTCACAGGTAGCAAGAGCAGCCTTTACTCTGTATACCAAAATCTAGCTCTCAGCCCCACTCACTTTAGAGACAGGTAGATCAGTGTACAGCATCGTTATCAGTTTAGCTTCTAGAGCGGACAGTTTGAATCTCAGAGCCCGCCTTACATACAGAGCGCACTGCCCCTGTTTGCACTACAGGGCACCTTTAACTGGTTCCTACTGGTGTAGAGCGAGGTGGTGTCCTATTATAGTAAATACTCGGTAACCAATGCAGCTGCAAACACACGACTTCCCTGGGGCAGGCTATTAGTGAAAGGCAGGCCTGCTGTTTGACGTTACTGGTTTACCTTTGAGCAGGCAATCAGCAGCTGCCGGAGGGTGCAATGAGTGCACACACCTTCAGGGGTATGCCTTAGGGTCTCGGGACACCCAATGACTCCTCCACATCTGTGTTGTAGGGAAGTACTTGGCAACATTGGATGGCATGTATCCCATATTGACCAATTTGCTGGGTCAGATGGAAAGTGGGTCTCCTTCACTCTCCCAGGTAGCCCAGTTGAGCAGCCCAGACCTACCACTGGGGTGTGGTCTGAAGATTGACTTAGATGCAGTAGAACACAGTAAATATGACTGCTCTGCCCGGGTGATAGCTTAAAAGAAAGAACATTTAAAATGCGAAAGAATTTAGTACAGTAAAAATTGGAAGGAAAAGTGCTAGTCTATAACTGATGAAGATATATATAAAAAATGTACTTCTAGAGTAGGACCCTCTGAAGTTTTTGGGACATTTCTCTTAATCTTCAGCAGTTTTAAAATGTCAAAGGATTAGTGCAACAAGTGAACCTGGCTGCCTTCCTGTTAGAGACACTAGGATTGTGTAGCTCTGCCCCTGAAGGTGCTAATCACATCGAGTCAACAATCCTGGTTTCTGGAATCTGGTGTGTTTTTGGAGTGGCTCCAGCTCAAACAACATTTTGTAATACTGACCAAGCTAGACCTAGAGTTCACATAGTGGGACTAGTTCTCGGACTTCATGGGATCTAGGTAAGTGGTGGAGGTGGTGGCTGTTTGATATTTGCACAGGAACGCAGGGTCATGCAGTCTTCTAATGATGGCTCGAAGGGTGCATTTTCAGGACCAAGGCTGGTAGCAATCTTTGCTTGCGCTTGACGGAGGCTAGTGAATCATGGGGCTGATGAAGAAAGAGGGTACCCTACTTAAACAAAAGATCTCTACGAAGCTGGATTTTGAGCGCGCCTACAGAGACTCCCATTCTATGTGCAAGCTCACCTGGATTTTATTATTTTTACTGTTCTTGAGCGTCTCTGGAAGCCTTCCAGCTCTCTCTGTGGCTCATGTTGCCTTTGTTTGTTTAGTTGGCTTGCAGGGCAGTTTGCGGGGGGGGGGGGTTCGCCTCTCAGGCAGTACTTCCAGCAGTCATCAGCAGGGTCACATGAGGAGCTTAAGGTTGAGACAAAGTCTGGGTAAACATGCAGAATGCACCTGCAGTCCAGAAAGCACCAAAAGTCTGTTTTGGTCCAGTTCAGTGTAGTTCTTCAAATTACTGAATTGGAGCTTGAATTTCAGTTTGGGCATCATTCGACTACCTGTCAGGGTGTTTGTAATGCTCAATGATATTCAGTGTGCATTCCAAACCAAAGCCATTTAGTAAAACATGGCCTATCTGAGTTGGCCCCCAATTGTGTTGCTTAGGTAGGGCGGGGACTCTGTGTGCCCTCAACCCCTAGAGAGGAGCACCGGAATAACGAATGAGAGTTAGCATAAGGCGAGGGTACCTGAGCCAAAGGAATAGGAACTATGTATATGTGCATTATCTTCTCTGTGACATGCTTGAAGCGACACTCGCTATCTCCCACATATCGGGTGAATGGAGATGGCTCATTGCAGGAGTTTGAGAACTTTTGCTGTGGGAGCAAGGGTAAAGCCATGTTGTGTGTTCCTGTTGTGAAGCCTCCGACGCCTTCGGGTACAGTTCGCGCTATATAAAAATGCATAAATACATGAATAAATAAATACCGCCTTCGGGTAAAGTCCGCGCTATATAAAAATGCATAAATATATGAATAAATAAATACCGCCTTCGGGTAAAGTCCGCGCTATATAAAAATGCATAAATACATACATAAATAAATACCGCCTTCGGGTAAAGTCTGCGCTATATAAAAATGCACAATTAAATAAATAAATAAATACCGCAAAACATCCTCGTTACTCTGCCGGCCTGCGACCAGGAAGTCAGGCAGGCCGGCGCGACAACAGGAAACAGGAAGTAGGAGGGCGGGAGCCTACCCCGCCTCCCACGGAAGAGCCGCGATTGGAGCCGTGCACCGGAGCAGGCAGGAGCCTACCCTGCGCCCCGGTGCCTAACGAGGGAAGACGAGTCCTGCTGCCGGGCCCTGCAGCTGAGGAGAGCCGGTGAGTGCGTTGCTGAGCTGCGGGGGGGGGGGGGGGGGAGCATGTACGCGCGCGCGTGCGGGGGGGGGGGCGGCCTGTGTATGTGTGTGTGTGTGTGCGTGTGTGTGCGTGTGTGTGTGTATGTGTCTTGGAGTGCGTGTGTGTGACTGTGGGGGAGGGGGTGTGTGTGTGTGAGCGAGTGTCTGTCTGCGATGTGTACGGCGCGGGACGCGGACGCGACGTGCGCGTTCGCGCACACGAATCCAGGAGAGAAAAAGCGTGGGCACCCTCTGGTCCATCATTCCTCCCACAGTGATCGCTACTGGTCTCCAGCTGGATGCATCCTTACGGATCCTTTTCCAGCGAGACCCAATAAAAAGAGCAAGGAAAGTCAGTCTTACCTCCCAAATAACAGAGGCAGGTAATTCCACCCGAGAGCTATTTAAAATCATACAGACTTTTACCAACCCTGTAATATGTGAGAGCCCGGATGTTTTTACTCAAGATCTCTGTAATAACATCTCCCAGTTCTTTGAAGAAAAAATTGAGGGAATATATAAAAAAATTACGAAAGTCACAGGTCCTTTAGAGACTTTGGCTCCTGAGACTCTCCCCACAATGACCCCTGACAAAATGCTTCATGTAATCCCAGAAGTTACCTTAAAAGACCTGACCACCCTTATTGGTAATATGAAGACTGGCTCCCCCACTGATCTGATCCCTGCAAAAATGATTTCCCCTTTGGTGGAATCATTAGGCCCCACTATTCAGAAGCTTATGAATCTTTCCTTTGCCGAGGGACAACTTCCACAACCCTGGAAAGAAGCGGTAGTGAACCCCATACGGAAAAACACCACTCTTCCCTGGTCAGAACTCTCCAACCTCCGCCCTATTTCCCTTCTCCCTTTTATTAGCAAATTGGCTGAGAAACACGTCAATACCATCCTTTCCAAATTTATCGAGGCGACAGGGGGCCTGGACCAATCACAATCTGGGTTCTGGCCCAACCACAGCACTGAATAGGCCCTCCTCTCTGTGACTGATAAGATCAAAATGTCACAAGATAGAGGAGGTTCCATGATATTAGTGCTGTTGGACCTGTCTGCGGCCTTTGATACCGTGTCCCATAACCTCCTTCTCAGCCGCTTGCAGGGAGTAGGGATCGGAGGCTCAGTACTATCTTGGCTGGACAGTTTTCTTTCCGGGAGATCGCAATCTGTCAGCCTGGGCCCCTATCGTTCCACCTCGAAGGCGCTCACAAAGGGGGTGCCACAAGGCTCATGTCTCAGCCCTACATTGTTTAATGTATATGTAGCCCCCCTTGCTGAGATTGTGCGGAAGTATGGGTTCATACCGGTTTCCTACGCTGACGACACCCAGCTCCTCTACCCTTTCAGCTCCCTTGGCCCTACAGTCAAGGAAAATTTTGCTGAGGGTATGAGGGCAGTGTCACATTGGATGGCCGCAAATTGCCTCCAATGTAACGTTGCAAAAACAGAGGTTATGCTCTTCGGCAGGGCGAGCCTTCTCTGGTCTCCTGAATGGTGGCCGCTTGACTTGGGCCCAGTTCCTACATCTAAGCCTCATGTAAAAAATCTAGGGGTTAAGATTGACCAAAAACTGACCCTTAAGGAGCATATCAATCACATTGCAGGACTTTGCTTTTACACCATTGGCCTCCTAAGACGAGTATTTCCATATCTTCCTGATATTTACAGGAAGACACTCGTGCAGGCCTTGGTCACTAGCCGCCTGGACTACTGCAACGGCCTGCTGACGCTAGCAAACGCTGATGCAGTAGGTCGTTTGCAGGTAGTCCAGAACACGGCGGCCAGGTTGGTTATGGGTGCACCGGCCAGGACTCCCTCTAAGCCTTTGTTGGTAGAGCTCCACTCGCTCCCTATACGGCAGCGTATTAGCTTCAAAATATGCTGCACGGTCCACAAATGCGTATATGGGGATAGTCCTAAATATCTATCTCAAACTCTTGAACTGTACCAACCCAGCCGGTCACTTCGTTCGAGTAACCAAGCACTCTTAAAACCCCCTGCAACAAAAAGAGCTAGGCAGGGAGACCGAGCATTCTCATCGGTCGGTCCTGCCCTATGGAACAAACTTCCCATAGAAATAAGGATGAATACCAACCATCTATCCTTTAGAAAATCTCTGAAAACTCTCCTCTTCCAGGAAGCATTTCAGGCCCTCTGATGCATTTAAGGACTACGATAACTTCTTGGCTGGCAAAGCGCGGAGATACCCTTATGGGATTGATTCCAGCGCGATACAAGAAATTAAAATAAAATAAAATGAATATGGTAATGGCGATGCGCAGCCTGTGCAATCGGCCCACTGTGCCCCGTTACAGCTTACGGCACCCGGCTCGTGATTCCAGGAAGCTTCGGGGAACGCCGAACGCCGAAAAGACCGCTGCTCCTTCCCCCTGGCTGGTATCCACACTCTGTGGCTTGTGCGTTACTCTCGCTCACTGCTACTCACTGCTGCTCTCTACTGGACTCATTGGGGACGAATAGATCTAACAAAGCTTCTCTCCAATGCAGAAAGAGACCTTGCGCCACGTCCGAGTTCAGACGCCATTCGCGATCCATCATGCACCTGCGGCTAAGTTCATCCGCCCTGGCGTTCAGAGAACCTGCCAGGTGTTGAACTACCAAGGTAATGCCCTGATGTTCCAGCCATGTCCAGAGGCGCAGAGCCTCCTGACATAGGGTCCACAACCCCATCCAGCCCTGTTTGTTGCAATACCACATGGCCGTGAACACCTGCACTACCCATCCCTGGACAGAGGGAAGGAATGCTTTCAGTGCAAGTCTGATCACCCGAAGCTCCAAAAGGTTGATATGGAGCCTGGCATCCTCCGGAGACCAGAGGCCTCTGATCTCCGCCTCTCCCAAGTGGCCGCCCCATCCCAGGAGGGACGCATCCGTCACCACTGTGTGCTCCAGTTGGGGAAGGGAGAGGGATCTGCCATTGATGCAATTGCGATTTGTGAGCCACCACAGCAACTGTCGTGCAGTGCCCTTCGAGATCTGGACATGATCGGACAAGTTGCACTGATGCTGTGCCCACTGGAACTTCAGGTCCCACTGCAGAGCCCGCATATGCCATCTGCAATATTGCACTAGCAGGATGCAGGAGGCCATTAGGCCCAGGAGCCGGAGGGTCATCCTGACTGAAACTCAGGATAGAGGCTGAAAGATCAGAATCATAGCCTGAATATCCCAGCCCCGCTGCTCGAGAGGATAAACCCAAAGCTGCGCCGAATACAGAACTGTTCCTATGAAGGGGAACTTCTGAGAGGGACTCAGGTGCGACTTCGGCACGTTGATGGAGAACCCCAGCAAATGCAGGAGGTCGGCCGAAGTCTGGAAGTCTGGAGGTGGGAGACGACTGCCTGGGGCGAACCCGCCTTCAACAACCAGTCCTCGAGATAGGGGAAGACTGGAACCCCTGATCTGCGCAGATGAGCTGCGACCACCGCCATCAACTTCGTTAACACCCGAGAGGCACTGGTAAGGCCGAAGGGGAGCACGGTAAACTGAAAGTGCTCTTGGCCTACCATGAGCCGTAGGTAACGTTGGTTGGCCGGCAGGACGGAGATATGACAATAAGCTTCCTGCAAGTCCAACGCTACCATCCAGTCTCCAGGGTCGAGGGCAGCCAAGACCTGAGCCAGAGTCAACATCTTGAACTTCTCTTTCCCGAGGAAGCGGTTGACGTTCCTGAGGTCCAAGATGGGGCGCAGGCCCCCTTTCTCCTTCTTGGGGACCAGAAAAAAGTGGTAATAACAACCACGTCCTACTTCTGGCCCAGGAACGCGCACGATGGCCCCCTTGGCCAAGAGGGCCGTGACTTCCTGTTGGAGAAGCGCAAAGTGATCCCCCGACATGCAGTGGAACTGAGGTGGCATGGCTGGAGGGGCAGACTCGAAGGAGAGGGAGTAGCCCCTTCGGACGATTTGAGGCACCCACCTGTCTGAGGTGACAGAGCGCCAGTGGGGGAGGTGATGGCGAATCCTGCCGCCCACCGGCGTTGGGTGCACCCCAAAGCTCAGACTAGGAAGGCTTTGAGGCAGATGCTGAGGGAGCGGAGGTGGACTGACCCACACACTGGCCCCATGTCCTGCGGCGGCGGAAACCACGTATGCACTGAGGTTGGTTCTGCGCAGGCTTATGGCTGAACGAACGTGTCGGGCGCCCCTTCCGTGGCCACGAAAGGAACAAAAAGCAGATGTGGCTGGGCGCATGGTGGAGAGACCTAAGGACTTGGCCGTTGCCCGGGAGTCCTTAAAATGCTCCAGCGCACTGTCTGCCTTATCGCCAAACAGGCGAGTACCATCAAAGGGCATGTCTGTAAGAGAACTTTGAACATCCCCTGAAAACCCAGTGGACCGCAACCAGGCGTGGCGACGAGGGCCACTGTCGTGGAAATCGCCTTACCCAGTGACTCCGCGGTGTCCAGTCCACACCGGATGGCGAACTTTGCTGCATCTTTCCCCTCAGCAACAGCTTGGGAAAGCACTGCCCAAACCTCCTCCGGACACTGAGACAGTGTCTGCGCAACCGCTTCCCACACAGCGTGAGAGTAGTGGCCCAAGAGGCATGCAGTGTTTACCGACTGCAGCCCTAAGCTGGCAGAGGAAAAGCATTTCTTGCCAAACTGTTCCAGCTTCGTGGATTCCTTATCCAGCGGAGCGGTAGTGAATGAACTTTAGGAAATGGAGGCCTGGATTGATAAAAAGGCAGGGTCACCTGGGGCCGGGCGATGACGCATGGCTAAGTTTTTATCCACGTGAACCCCCTTGGCTGGTCTAGACCAGGTGCCCATCAACACATCGGTTAACGCCTCATTGAACGGTAGCAGAGGCACCATAGAGCTTGCCACCAGCTGAAGGACTTCCGTGAGGAGGTTAGTTTTAGGGTCACCGTAGGCAGGTCAAGGGCCTCAGCTGCTCTATGGAGCACCACAGTGTATGTGGCGCCCTCCTCCAAGGCCACAGCAGGAGGAGAAAGAAAAGGAAGGCTTAATACAACTGAAAGAAACTCTCCACATGTGTCTACCTTGTCTCATTACCCAAGATTCACGCTATTTATTGTTCATCCAAAAGAAAAAAACTTGCTTGACTAACTCATTATAACGTGTGCACAGGACTTGTGTTGTAGCTCAATAAGTATGTTCAAATGCCTACAACATTGGATAAAGCTCATTCTTCCCTTACGTATGTGTTTCGTTGAGTCACTCGCAGGGCTGGCAGATACCAGGATCGTTCCGCTGACTCAGAGACCTATTACAGACCCTATTTCGGACCGTCAAATAGTTACAGATCTGTCTTCTTTCCCCAGAGATTAAGAGGTAGAAGATTCGGACCGTTCTCTGAACAAACAAGGGGACGGGGACCTCAAGGTAAGACAACTCACCCTACCATTCTTAAAAGTTTGGAGCAGGTGTGCCCTTTTTGTCAATTAGTTGAAGGCCCTTTCACAAGATCCAGTGTACTTCAAATTATGAGAGTTTTTCAGATCGATTTTATTTCTACTCCTTATCAAGAAAGGGCTCCCGTAGCAATGTTCTTCACTCACAATGAAGCAGATTTGATATCCAAGGAAGTGGACAACATTTTGCTCAAAGGGGCTATAGAGCAGTGCAGTTTGCATCCAAGAGGTTTCTTGAGCAAAATTGTTCTGGTACAAAAAAAGAAGAAGTTCAGACCTGTAATAAACATGAAGGGTCTGAATAAATTTGTGGTTTACAGGAACTTAAAGATGGAGATTGTAGTGGCTCTCAGGGATGTTCTGCTGTTGGGGGATTGGATGATGAGGTTAGACATAAAAGACACATACTTAACAGTCCCTATGTATTACTCTAAAAAAAAATAGATTCAATTCATTTGGGTTTGCAGGTGTTCCACTTCAAGTCTCTCCCTTTCAGTCTTTCCTATGCACCTCAGTGCTTCATGAAGATTCTGAAGCCTGTAGCAGCCTTTCTCAGGTCATAAAGCATACAGATGGTTGTATATTTGGATGATCTTATATTCATGAGTCAAGACAAGCTCCTTCTGGTTGGACAAATGCAGGAAGCAGTGAACCTCATTCACAACCTGGGATTTATCATAAATGTATAAACGTTTGAATTATTGCTTTCAAAACATTGATTTCTTAACTTTTTTATGGATACACAACAGGGAATGTTTATGTTTCCGGAGTCAAAACTCAGCTCTATAAGTAGAGAATAGAGGAATATGGTAAAGTTTCCTCTCGTATCTCTCAGACACCTGGCAAGAATAGTGGGTCTCCTTGCTACTTCAATACAAGCAATATTCTATGACATGCTACACTTCAGAGACTGAATATCAGGCATCTAAGGAAGGGTTGGCTTATTCCCAGTTGGTTCCCTTAGATGTGGAGGAAGGAGAAGAAACAGAGTGGTGGTTAAATATATGACAGCCTGGCAGGGTTGCACCATCTTTTTGACTTGTCCTCTCATTGTGTTGGAATCCGATATTAGTCTTTACTGCTGCGGCACATGATGTGGCAGTGTCTGAACTGGGGGAGGATGGTTAGAGAGGAGCTATAAGGGCACAAATTGTTTAGAGCTTTTTGCAGGCTCCTTTGCAATTCAAAGCCTGGCGAAAGGGAAGTCATGATGCTCAATCCCCCTACGCACGGACAATCTAACAGCAGTCAGATATGTGAACAAATTGAGGGGAACACAGTCAAGGCCACTGATGGAGATAGCCAAGGCACTTTGGGCCTTCTGTGTCCAACATCAAATTTCTCTGACAGTGGAACATCATCTAGGACAGAGAAATTTGATGGCGGATTGGTAATTGCGCAGTGTTTCGGCTAGCAGAGAATGTTAATTGGATGTCAAGATTTTTCAAAACATTACAACTATTCTGGGGTCCTTTCAATATAGACCTGTTCGCATCCAGATAACCAAAGCAGCTACCTACATTTTTCAGCTGTAGGCCAGTCCAAGATGCTCTAGTGTTTGATGCTCTCCTACAGGACTGGTCATAGGGAATGTTTTATGCCTTCCCACATTCATTCTGATACTCAGATATCTGAGGCACATCGCAGGCAACAGGGGAAGATGATGGTGATTACCCCTTTATGGAGACTGGCTATCCTCTCCTGCTAGAATTATGAGTGTATCTTTCATTGTTACTGTCAGTGTCTCCTCACATCTGGAGGAATCCGCAGGGTCGGATACACGATGTGGTGGTAAGGACCAAACTAAAGTTCATAGCCTGGAACCTCTCAGGGCATTTGGTGAGTTGTCAGGAATTTTGAAAGTTGATTCAGAGTATATCGAAGCATCATGGGCCAGGGGAACCATTAGAGCACATGGTTCAATTTGGCATTGCTGGAATAGATGGGAAACCTAAAGGAGACCATCCACAGGTGTGTAAACTCATGAAAGGCATTAGGTTTATGAATCTACCAAACCACAGATGTGCTACTATGTGGGATGCGAACAAAGTTCTGAATTTATTTGAGCCCCGGTCAGATAATGAGGATTTTCCCTTCAAGATCTTCTGTGCTAAATTGGTGACGCTATTGTGTCTGGTGTCATTCACGAGGGTTTCGGATGTTAGAGCTCTAGTTCTGCAACAAGGAATGAGTCTCACTCCAGATTGTGTCTATCTTAACATAGGTAAATGTAAGTGTTCTTCGAAACACATTCATTTCCAGAGTTTCTTTCCACAATTAAAAACTTTGTGAGGTGGGGTGTCTTACTAGGTATGTATGTACCTCAATAGAGTATTAAGAAAGAAGGAAACACAATTGCTAATTTCCTTGTGCAAACCTGTTACTCCTGTCTCCCCAGCTACCCTTAGTAGGCGGGTTAAGTATGTTATGTTCTTGGCTGGAATTGAGATGGACCGATAATGAGCACACTCTGTTTGGGGAGCAATGGTGTCTAAAGCCATTTGAACTGGTGCAAGGTTAGAGGATATCTTAAGGCAGCGGGCTGGTCTAGGATATGTAAGTTTTGTTCATTTTATTGTAAACCGATTGAGAAATAACAGCATCAACCGTAGTTGATTTGCTTTAAATGTGCGTAATATGAAGACTCGTGTTCTGTTATAAATTGCAGATTCTCCTAGCCAGTTGTAATAGAGATTTAATTCAAGGCAAGAGGCGAATATTATCCCTCGCTGTGTTCCTCGCCCTAATTGTGTTTTTGTATTTTCTTCCTAGCTCAGACTACTAATCAAATATCCATCGCATTCTCAGCAAACCATTTCGGGATGTAACTACTCGACTCAACCTTGGATTCCTCAAGAGGATCAGACTCCTAGATCGGACGAATTACTCAGGCTGGGACTGGCTTTACTTCTGTTATATCTGTTGGTTCGTTTCATGCATGCACTAGGAGTGACTTTCTGGAATTAAGAAACCAGGAATAGTTTATAACGAAGAGCCCATGAGATTATTGCTAATTTTGATTTCCTGTTACTGAAATGCATTATCGAAAATATAGTTTATTTGTAAAAAAGCTGTCAATGGAGCAGTGAGATGAGAGAATGTGAAACGCCTCTTGCCCTTAATAAAATCAGGACTCCCTTTCACAACCGACCAGGAGAATCTGAAACTTTGCCACAAGCTATCACAAATGATTCCTACATACACCAAACGCCTTTCACTCTTTCAAGAGGGAACTTCATGGCTAGCCCATTCACTAATTGGCATATGCTGTACACTTCAGCAGCGCTGTTTACAACTTAAAAAGAGAACGGCCTTTAGTATGGTGCATGCCGTTCTGCAACAAAGGGAATACGAGTACGGCCGTAGTGGCCGGGCCAAGATATTTATTGATTTGAAAAGGTAAGCTGTGTTTCAGCACCAAAGTGGTACTATACCTTTTACACCAAACCAGTACTCTTGGCTGATTCACGCAATGGTCTTATATTGTTTAATTAAGTGCAGCTGCTGTCTTTTCGTAGGGAAAGAATGCCTATATTCACGGTGTAAATAATGTCGCTGAAGTTCATATTTACACATAACTTTTTGTCATTTTATTACACCATAAATAAAAATAAACATTTCACTTTTAAGTGGGATTTTTCCTTTATTTACATTTTTGAAAATATCCCCAATTTAATATAGTTATATTAAATTAATCAACTATTTAATTCAAAATTAATTTAATACTGTTGTAGCCTTTTATTTTGTTCTACATTTAAAATACATATATAAAATGAATTTAGGTTAATTTTTAACATATAAAAATATTAGCACATTTGCTCCTGTAGTGGGAAACACACCATATGGTAATGTATAGGGAAAATGTAAAAATGTTATTAAACTTCACAAAAATCTCAGATACAGTGGAGGTCTCGCTGCTTAGAGCGGACTTCAGGAAAATGGATGAAAAGGTGGAGTTGAAAATTGTGACGGGCGCCCTGCAGGCGGACACCTCAGAGCTCCAAAGCCAGATGCTGGAGATGCAGAAAAAGCAGGAAAGGATTTTGCAACAACTGGATGATTATGAAGGGAGGGCCCGCCGCAACAACATTTGAATCTTAGGAGTTCCGGAACGGACGGAAGGGCCAGACGCGGATCTGTATGTAGAGAAATTAATTACGAAACATCTGAAGCCTAAGACGCTGTCTAGTTATTTCTCTATTGAAAGAGCTCACAGAGTGCCAGGTGGTCGGCCTAAACCAGGCGCGCCCCCGAGGCTGCTGATTGCCAGAGTGTTCAACTATCGCGACAGAGACATCATTTTGCAAACCTCGAGATCCGGCCCCCCGCTGAAAATGGCCAACTATGAGGTGACTTTCTTTCCTGACTTCACAGCCAAGGTCCAGGCGCAGAGGAGGAGTTTACAAGCGGTAAAAAAGGAACTGAGGGACCGAGAGGTGAAATACGCGATGTTCTTCACAGTGTGGCTGAGAGTGCAATCGGATGGCAAATCGCGGTTTTTCGACTCGCCGGAGGCAGAATGGGACTGGATGGAGGGTTGGAGCACTGTGGGAAACTGGAGAAGGAACCGCCCCCACAGACCTGGGATGCAAAAAGCCACACGATCAGAGGCGGCAGGCACACAGGCAACAATGGAGTCGAGCAGGCTGGAAGAACAGGGCTAACTTGATTCTGTGTTCTACTGTGGGACATGACTCTGCAAGATACGCAAGTAGCGGGTCTATGATGGGGAGGGACTTTGATTAATTGAACTAAGAATCTTCTTTGTTTGTTTTTGCACTCGGGGTAAATGATGCGACCCATCTGTTGACTATATTGATGTGATATGATGTTGCTTAATCTTAAATATTGCAATGACGGCTGTGAATATACATAAGAGTCTACTGTATCCGTGGGTGGGGTCTTGGTTCCCTCTGCATTTCTAGCATGTTCGGGGGGGGTGAGAGGCACGCTGCCATGTTTGGTGGTGGGTAGTTCTAAATCCACAGGCAGGGGAGCAGGGTGGGGGGAGGCTAGGGAGGTAGGGGGGAGTGGGCTGTTGGGGGGGGGGGGTTATTGTTGTTGTTGCCACAGTATTGATATTTACTTTCAAAGTCAACGAGAATGCTTCTTAGTCAAGGGTCTGACGGACAGTTTTCACTGTAAATGTAACAAGATATATTGTTTTATTTTTTATGGTTCGTTTCTAAATGACAGACTGATAACTGGTGCTGATTCCGTTCTTTGCAGGCTGCTCAAGATACTGTTGACCATGTTTCCAATCTGTACTACGATGTTCATCTCATTATTCGATGGTGGTTGACCGTAATTCAGTGGTCTCTGTCCTCACCTGGAATGTTAATGGGCTGGGGGATAAAATAAAGAGAGGAATAGTTCAACAATACCTAAAACGACAATCCCCGGACCTAGTTCTCTTGCAGGAAACCCATTTGGTTGGTAACCAAAGTAAGGCCCTAAACAGCTCCTTGTACACGCTGACTAAACCACTGGCTCCAGGGGTACATGTATTCTAGTTAAGAGAAATGTTCCTTTGATAGTTTTTAATACATGGGCGGATTCTGCTGGGCGATTCGCAGTTGTTGAGGCTCAGTGGGAGGGGAGAGCCTTAAATATAGTCTCAGTCTATTTGCCGCCGGCGCTGGGTAAGGCGGCCTTAGTTGAGCTGCTAACGGATCTTCCAGATGGGGTCTTACTAGTAGGTAGGGGGAGGGGACTATAATGTGACATTGAATGACTCAACAGTTCGATACCCCAAAAGACAAGATATGAGGCCAAACGAGCTTATGTCAGACTTCACCACGGCACTGGGTCTCTTAGATGTAGGGCGAGAGTTGCAAGGCATTCCTATAGACTTTACTTACTTCTGTAGTGTACATGGCAGTCTCCCCCGGATTGATTACTTTCTAACGTATGCAGCCTTGGTGGGTAACTTCAGACGGCCCAGAACATATCCTCAAGGCCTATCGGATCATCCCCCAGTGGGAATAGACTTTACACATGGTGACCGACAGCATAGTCGCACCATAGTCATTAATCCATGGCTGCTCAAAATCCCAGATATCAGAGAGGAACTTGGTGTGCAGACTGGATATTTTCTGGAAGAAAATCTGGGCTCCGTAGAGTCAGCGCAGACGATTTGGGAAGCTTATTAAGTGGTTATGAAGGGATATGCCCTATCGCTGAAAGTGCAATACGTTGCAAAATGGCGTGAGATTTTGACACAGCTGGAGAAATCACTTAGAAAACTTGAGGCGGAATATGCACTTCATCCTTCGGATGAGAAACTGCATAGTCTGACGCTCAAGAAGGAGGAGTAAAAACTGTAAGCCCGAGAACATATGTTGGCTAAACAGGCGGCTACCCATCATAGGTTATATGAGCTTGGAGACAGGGCAGGGAAGACGCTGGCATGGCTGGAGAGGAAGGAGCAGGGTTCAAGGTGGGTGCCCAGATTGCAGACGCCTAACGGAGAAGTTATATCTGGCCCAGATGAAATAGCAGAGGCATTTGCTGACTACTTCGAAAAGGTATATTTTGGCAGGATGTGACGTGCCGACTCTCTCGGACAAGGACAGGGAGTTTCTAGAAGCGGATCTCTTTGATGAGGAAACCCAGAGGGCCATTGGCCAAATTAAATCTGGTAAAGCAATGGGGCCTAATGGTACCCCGGTGGAGCTTCTTAAGGTAGTGGCCTTCCAGGTGGTCCCACACTTGCGGGGAATGTATCGGGAGAGCTAGAAAACGGGAACCCTACTTTGGAGGAACACTGGAAGCATGTTTTCGAAGTCCTGTTTGAAATATCTGAGGTGAACACTTAGGATTAATTTTGAATTCAAATGGTATCACCATGGATTTAAGGAATATTGCTGCTGTTTTAGACTGGCGACCTCCTTCTTCGATAAAGGAAACTCAATGTCTTTAGGATTTTAAAAACGTCATAGGCCATTTATAAAGAATTTCTCTAACTGTTCATATAGTACCTCTCGGATCCTAAAGAAAGGAAATGTTATTTCACCTGTAAGCTTCTCTTTGTAGCATGTAGTACCATAGTTTCGGATGCTTTGCATACTGCTGCCATCTAATGTTTAACCATTAATATAATGGGGTAAACCAAAGGTACTGGACCCGGGTATCATGTGATATTAATAAACAGTGGTCCAAGAGCTATCTACTTCAACAACTAAATCAATCAGTCAGCGTTCATAAGTTAGACATATTTATGTTTGGCTCAGACGTTGCAACTTGTTTTAATTCAAAGAACTTAGAAGTCACAAGATCTGATGTGACCTCTCCCAAAAACCACAATGCGAGAGGCCACATGTTTCATCTCAGATTCTCAAGTTTTGTTTTGCATCCAGCATGGGGAGTAGTGTAATTCGAGTAGTGTTAAAAACAAGTGTACCATGAACTGTGATATGTAAGATGGATGAAAAGAGAGTGAAACATACCCTAACATCTGAGTAGGAGGGTAGGCCTGTGTGAACCTACAACACTATACGCTACGAACAGACACTTACTTTTCCCGTCATAGCATGCATTTCTGTAGAAACACATGCTCTGCACACTGTAAAGCAGTTTATCAAAAGCGGTGGCTAGTGGGACAGATGATGGCAACAAAGTCCTTAACACAGTTTGGCCGACTATTTCCTGTTGATGGGCTAGAATAACCACACAAACAGGGTGCAGGGGAAACATGTGTTGTTGAAAAGTGGCAGCCCATGTCGGATAATGGGATGTTACGGAGGAAAGCCATGGTGGTGCCCTTTTTGTCCATAAAGTATACTCTGGGGATGGGGAACAGGATGAGCGTGTTTTGCCTTAGCACAAGTCTGAGTGCACTTTATAATCCACCGAGCAACACCGGGCTTACGGGTGCGGTGTCCTTTGTTGGTTTGTTTTACGAAAGTGCTTGTTCCTGTCTATATAATACTTGAGAGCTTTATTGATATTTGCCATGTGCAGAGACTGGTTGTGGAAAGAAGACAGGCAGTTCAATAAATTGGTTAATGTGGCAAATTGGGACTACCCTGGGCAGGAATCTTGGGCTGGTCGTCAGCATCACTGTGTCCTTGTAGACCTGATTTAAGGGTTCCTAAATTGTTTAGGCTTAAAGCTGGCTAGCAGGCCAAAGCGAGGATATCGTTATAAGGAAAGAAACCTCCCATGATGGAAACTGTAGGTTTTAGGAGTGTGGATGTTCAAAGGGTGGACTCATGAGCCGTGTGAGGACTTTGTTATTATTCCACACCAGGGCATACGGAGTTATAGGAGGAATTACTTTCTTGAGCACCTCCAGGAAGGTCTTCACCACAGGGACTTTGATGAGGGTCAAATGTTCCCTATTTTGCATATACACCGCAACTGCAGCTAAGTTTAAGTGTATGGAGGTGTATGCTAGATCAGCCTTTTGTAGGTGTAAAAAGCAGACAATGTTATCTTTTACAGAGAACCTAAAAGAATCTATATCTCTGGAGATGCAGTAGTGGATACATCGTTTCCACTTGGCCATGTAGCATGCATGAATGGTGGGTTTATGTGCTTCATGGAGTATAAGCATTCACTCATATGAGATGTTGAGATAAATTCTAGGAACTTGAGTACCAAAGCACTAGATTGACCTATTTCCGGTCTGGCTGTCTGAGTTGACCCTAATGTCGAGTGAGACTGTCCGGCCTCAGAAGCAGCTTCTCCTGGGGGGCTGATGGATATAATTAGCAGGAACAAAACGGGGTCTTGGCTCCTCAACAGTAAGGCTGAACCAAACTGAACTATCGACTGCTGGCTGCTTTATTTAGTGGTTTTTTTTATATGCTAGAAGATTGTTCCTAACTAGTCAATATTCTCTATGTTGTAGAAACCGCATTGATCCTGAGGAGATCCCCAAAAGTTAGGGAGTTCGAAACGCGTCGATCACTCAAGGCCAATTGTCAACCGAAGTTCTATAGGGTTAATAATTGGATTAACACTGAATTTAAATACTCTAATTATTTGAATTTTTGTGAATTTGGATTTGATTTCTTGTTTTTCAAAAGAAATGTTTCAAATGTAAATAATTTGTTGTTGACATTGACCTATACCTTATGTGTTTAATTGTACTCATTGTTTCTGTCGTGTCCAATTTTTTCGTGTTTGGTAAGTTTGAATTGCGTGACTGAAGGACGAAAGTTGTTGGTGGCTGTGTTCTATAATTATAATTTTGTTTGTGTATGTGACTTTGTAAATTTTGTATAAAGTTGTATATTTTGTATATTCAAATGTGTTAAGGCACAGAAATGTCTTTTGAAAAAAATGAAAAAGCTTTCTGAAATTCAAAGAAAAGGTTTATAATGAATAAGAATTTTAAAATAAGAAGAGAGTGCTATGTTTAACTCGTAGTTTCTTTAAGAAGAAAAGAAAAAGTTTTCCCAGTACTGGCAGTTCTATTGTTTGATAGTTCAGTTTGGTTCAGCCTTACTGTTGAGGAGCCAAGACCCCGTTTTGTTCCTACTAGTTAGTGCGGGCGCCAGCTCGCGAGGTCAATTTAGGTAGAAATATACCTTGTATTGCCTTCCCTTTCACTAAGTTTTGTCTTTTGTTGACGTGTCTCACTGTGCTGTGTTATTCGTTCGTACTAAGTGTGTCCTGTGTATAGTATGGCTGAGAGAGATACATTGTCATATAGTGAAGAACACATTCAGAATCTTATCAGAGCTCCACCAGTTTTCGCTTCCGCTACCTTGAGCCTAACAACTAAGACTCAAAATGAGTCAGATAAACTCATAAGACTCCGAAAGAAACAAATAAGGACGGACCTACATGGCCACTTTTTAGTTCTACATTTACAAGCTGGTACAATCCCCGCAGGTTTGCAGATCAAAAACACTCCTATGGTCTTCACAGATGATACTGAATATAAAAAAGGATTCAGTGGAATAGAGACAAAGTGCAGCAGGGATCTCATGGCAGTTGAAACGGCACACAGGATTTCACTCAAACAACTTCAGGAGATTTTGGACCTTGAAACGGAAATACAAAATAATCAACTGATTACAGACGCGAAGGGACTTTTAGAAAAAATAGAAAAAGAAATCTTGGAATTTAAGGACTACACAGTTACTCAAAAAAGCAATAAATTCGAACTGGACAAAAAGAGCTTTTCTTTGGAAACGGTGTACCCGTATTTGCAACCGGATTTCTACACACGACCAACTCAAAGAAGGTTTTTCCAGGACAATCAAGAAAGATCTAGGAACAAGTTTCTAACGTTCTCAGACACTTCTTCATCGTCATCTGTAGGAGAAACTGATACTAGTGATGCAAGGACCAATTCAAATACCAGGGTTAACCAACAAAATCCACAACAGAATACTCAATCTTTTTTAGGCCGAGGCCAGCAACGAGGAAGAGGCAGGTCACGTGTCGGGAACCAACCATGGGAGATGAGGACCAGACGTCAGTATTACAGGAACTAGCCGCGACATCATCCCTGTTTAATTTAACAGACAGAGAATTGACATCGTCTGAAATTACCATTCTGGAAAAGGGGCTTTCTTTTGTCCCGGTCAGACCAACGGACTTTGTTAAGATGAAATTAGAAACTATAGAGTTCTGCAGGAAACTGCGCCTGAAAACATTTTTTATGGACATACCTGAGGTAAACAATATGGAGACTACGGGTTTTCGACCAAAATCGTCGTTCTGCCCACCAGCTCATAAAACCCCAAAGGAGGTATTGACGTTTGAAAGGGCCATTCTATCAGGGATCACAGCGCTGGAAAAGAGGAAACATTATGTCCATTTTAATTTGAGCAAAGCGGAACATGACGCCATTCTTACATTGAAGAATGATAAAACCCTAGTAATAAAACAAGCTGATAAGGGGGGCGCAGTAGTCCTCTGGGATATTAACAAATACAAGGAAGAGGTGAGACGACAACTAGAGGACCCAACTTGCTACAAAAGGATTTCCTCTAACCCAGTAAAAGAACTTCAAAATGAGCTTTTTAAAATTCTTCAGGAGGGACATGAGCAAGGGATTATTGGGCCCAAAGAATTATCAAGAACCCAGGAACACCCGTATTTTATATCTTACCTAAGATACATAAAGACCCAATAAAGCCTCCAGGTCGCCCAATAATTTCAGGATGTGACTCACTTATCGAACCAATTTCTAAATACATTGATTATTTTTTGAAACCCCTGGTCTGGAATGTGCAGGCTCACCTTAAAGACACAACTGCCTTTATAAATCAAATAACCTCTGTTGATTTTGATGTGAATGAACAATTAATGGTGACTATGGACGTTGTGTCCTTATACACACAGATACCACAAGATCAGGCATTAGAGACTTTGGAACTTTTTCTAAACCAAAGAGAGCAACCCAGCAGAGTTCCTACGGATTTCATCATGAGACTAGCAAAATTTGCCTTACAAAGAAATTACTTCGAATTTGACACAGATTTTTTCTTTCAAATTAAAGGGGTAGCTATGGGCTGCCCCTTTGCACCGGAGCTGGCCGTTCTATTTATGGGACTTTATGAGAAACATTTCATCTATAACAACAATCCGTTCGCGGAATATATAACAAAATATATGCGTTATATCGACGATGTTTTCTTTTTATGGTCAGAATCAGAAGAGAAATTAAAGGATTTTATTACATGGTTGAATATGCGTACTGAAGACATCAAATTCAGCCACACTGCGAGTAATAAATCGATCAACTTCCTAGATGTTCAAATTTTTGCAACGGAGGGTACACTAGGGACAACTTTATTCCGAAAACCAACAGACAGGAATAAAGCCCTACATTTCACAAGCCAACACCCAAGAAGTCTCAAGCAAAATCTGCCATTCGGACAGTTTGTAAGAATAAGAAGAAATTGTTTGAATAGAGAAGAGTATTTTTTACATGCTTATACATTACAAGATCGGCTACTCCTTAGAGGATACCCTAAAAAATTACTCAAGCATTCACTCAAAAGAGCTTGGTGGGTTCCAAGAGAAACATTGCTAAAAAGGAAAACACGTGAGGAACAAAAACGGATTGTTTGTGTCACCACTTTTAATCCTAATACACACAATCTACGCAAGATTGTTAAGCAGAATTGGCACCTAATTAAAGACCTACACGGTGACCTGCAAGAACCACCTCTTTTTGCTTACAAAAAAGAAAAAAGTGTGGCAAATCATATTGTGAGAGCAGCTCTCCCCCGGGAACCCAAACCAACCTTCAGAGGAATGCTGGGACTACCTCCAATAGTGGGACACCATAAATGCGGCAATTGCACCTGTTGTATCTCAACAGAGGAAGGGTCAGTCTTTTCTTTTGAAATAATCTTTTGGAAGCATTTAACCTTTACAAACTGCCAGACCAAAAACATAGTTTATGGGATCTGGTGCCCATGTCCAAAATTATACATTGGAAAGACCACTCGGGAGGCAAGACAACGAATAACTGAACACAAATCAAGAATAAGATGTCAGGTCCCCAACGCACCATTAGTGCAACACTGGGTGACCCACGGACATAGGGAAGAGGAACTTAGATGGACAATCATCTCTAAAATCGAAGGTGATGCACGCGGTGGCAGTTTAGAACTTAAACTGTCACAGCGCGAGGGTTTTCTGATAATGAAATTTAATACTGCTACCACAGGGCTAAACGAGATTTCAGAAATCTTCAGAAGCAACCAATAATCGACCACAAGGAGAACAAAGCTTTATGTGGGCTCACTGAATGGACTGGGACATGCAATCCTCCTTGTGTGCAGTCCATGTTTAAGGGAATACATCGCCAACTAGCAGGGAAGCCAATTCGACTTGCCAGCATCCCTTGAACAAAGCTCTCCGGACAATTCCATATCTCTAATCAACTACAAGGACCAGAATGCACCAGTCTGTGTTCCACACGGAATCACGGCAGAATCCCGCCACAATTTAATTATAATGCGTCTTTTGGAACATAATCGCACAATCTGCATCAGCAACTCGAGTCCGTTTGAGGACCACCGCAAACGCTATGTTTTTTCTGATTCTAGTCAATTTACATCCAAACAGTGCATTTCTCCTTTAATTTGGAAGAGGTCACGTGACCAGGAAGTAAGTCGACCTTCAGAAGCCTTGCCGGAGCCAGGGAATCTGCCGAGTTAAAGAAGCTTTGCCGAGTCATACCGACCCTGAAGGGAATTGTTTCAAGTGAGTGGTTTAAACCTAAAGCTACCCACTTAGACCAACTATTGAGCTAGGTGCGAGAAGACCCAGATACACTCGTTTTTCCTTTGAATTTCCCTGTATGCAGGTCCAAGCGCATTCATTGCAGCGGGACACCACTGAGTCCCCTCTGAAACACAGCCGGTCCCTGGGTGAATGGGTTTCAGCGCCCACACCGGTAAGTGTACAAAGCCCGTTACGCGGAGTTGCCCCCCCGCTTTTCCACATTAAGTTTGCCCAGACAACTGATTTCGTATTCCCACCCCTCTCTGTCTTTCAGACACCGAAAACAAATCCATCAATAGATGAGGTGAGTGAGCAAATGCTCGCAATTTTTTATATTAGGTGGTTGAAAGTGACTTTCAGAGTGAGGTGTTTTATGGAGGTCTATCGTTTATGTTACAGAGTCTATTTGATATCGTGTATTGTGATATTTATCAAGGTATGTGGATTCCAGTCGACTGGTGGCTGCTTTATTTAGTGTTTTTTTTTATATGCTAGAAGAGTGTTCCTAACTAGTCAATATTCTCTATGTTGTAGAAACCGCATTGATCCTGAGGAGAACCCCAAAAGTTAGGGAGTTCGAAACGCGTCGATCACTCAAGGCCAATTGTCAACCGAAGTTCTATAGGGTTAATAATTGGATTAACACTGAATTTAAATACTCTAATTATTTGAATTTGGATTTGATTTCTTGTTTTTCAAAAGAAATGTTTCAAATGTAAATAATTTGTTGTTGACATTGACCTATACCTTATGTGTTTAATTGTACTCATTGTTTCTGTCGTGTCCAATTTTTTCGTGTTTGGTAAGTTTGAATTGCGTGACTGAAGGACGAAAGTTGTTGGTGGCTGTGTTCTATAATTATAATTTTGTTTGTGTATGTGACTTTGTAAATTTTGTATAAAGTTGTATATTTTGTATATTCAAATGTGTTAAGGCACAGAAATGGCTTTTGAAAAAAATGAAAAAGCTTTCTGAAATTCAAAGAAAAGGTTTATAATAAATAAGAATTTAAAAATAAGAACAGAGTTCTATGTTTAACTCGTAGTTTCTTTAAGAAGAAAAGAAAAAGTTTTCCCAGTACTGGCAGTTGTATTGTTGGATATAATTAGCAGCAGTGAGTACCAGTGTTGTCTGTTGCAGGTGGGGCCACCAAGATGATTGTCATGGAGACCTGCTTCATATTACCCACCATGTGGGGGATGAGAGGGAGAGGAGGAAAAGCATAGGTAAACATCCCTGAACAATGCATCCATAGTGCATTGCCCGTAGACTGTGGGTGTCAGCAAATGGGGGTGAAGGTTTGGTATTCTTTGTTTGCAGGGAGTGTCGAAGAGGGCGGTGGTCAGGGTGCCCAACCAATGAAAGTTCCTTTGACGTACTTGTGGGTGAAGTTTCTACACGTGGACTTAGTTATGTCCTAATGAGCAGGACCATAACATTGTTATCATCCCCAGGCAATTGGCAAGTTACCGCTGGATCTTGTAAACCATTGCCAAATGCCAGATTACCTGGGCTAGTGTGGAGAACTTTTGGACTGACTATTTTAATGGGTTTCTTTACACTTTGACACTCAGTTCCCACCAGAATGTGGTTCAAGTGCATCTGTTCACCACACAGATGTACCTATAGTAGTGCTCCAAAATATCTACAGAAGATTTTTGCTTAACATCCCCACCAGACTCCTATGGTTGGCAAGCTGTAATTTGGCCACACAAATCTTGTTTTGACAGACTTCCATAGGTGGACTTCATCTGAAAGTTTTGTGATGTCCTTCCTTGAACCATCACCCAAACAGCATACCTTTAGAAACTAATTTCTATGCTTCAAACACATACTTGAATATTTTACCTTCTAGTCCCTAGGCATTATGCCACATCAAGGACCTTGAGGCAAATGTTGCTTGTACAATCGAGCTATATAAATTCTCTCTTCTGTTATAAAGTTAGAGGATGGTATATTCTAGCATGGTATGTGCAATGTTCTGGAGTACACAATCGAGTTGGAGGTAATATGGCATGTAGGTGATGTGGTTAGTGTATGATGTAAGCACTTTTGACGAGTTTAGGTGTTGGAGTAAGATGCAGCTGATGTAAAGTGGAAGAGGTTTCCTAGGGAGTGCAGGTGGTATGTAGGCTCTAGGGTAGAATTGGTGGTCTAAGGTCTGTAGGCAATGCTGCACACTGCAGTTAGTGGTGTATTGCACCGGAGTTTTAGTTTCAGATGTTGGTGACACATTTAAGAAGCAATAAAAGGTATAAGTGATGATGTAGTGTGTAGGTGTTGGTGTAGGTAGTAATGCAGGATGTAGATGACAGAAGATATGCTGCAAGTGGTTAAAGGTTTGGAGTATTTGCTGGTAAATGTTGTAGGTGGTGTAAGGAAAATGCTATTTACCAGTATGCATCTGTTCTTGGCATGTAGAGCTGCAGAGTTGCACACTGTGCATAGATCGCCACCTAATTTTGGGCCTGGATATTTGCAGTTTGTTGTTGTCCCAAAAAGTTCTTTGGAAGTCACGAGATAGGTGACTCCTCCTTTGGACCACATTGCACATGGGCATCGACTCCATCCTCAGATTGTTTTTCGCCATTAGGTAAATGATGGAGCTTTGCAAGAAAAGGAAGGATGCCCATGTAATCAGTATCTAATTAAGATAATACTAGAACAGACAAAAGGTAGCCGGGGAGGCAGGTGGGCGCGTTTAACTCAGCAGCTCTGAATGCCAAGAACAGATGCATACTGGTAAGTAGCATTTTCTGTTCGAGGCATATGAGCTGCAGATTACACACTGTGCATAGATTGTATAGCAGTACCCACTCTTAGCGGCGACCACTCCTATCTTTTGCAGTAGTTTGAAATAATGTTTTGAGAACAGCCTGGCCCACATTAGCTTGTTGTTTGGTTTGCACATCTACACAATGGTGTTGTGTGAATGTGTGCAGTGTAGACCATGTAGCTGCTCTGCAGATGTCATCCAGGGGAATGTTCCCTAAAAATGCCATTGAAGCCCCTATTTTTCTTGTAGAATGGGCTTTAGGAGGAACAGATAACATACATTTAGCTTTGTGGTAACAAATCTGTATGCATTTGACACCCATCTAGCTATCCCAGATTTTGGAATGAGATTACCCTTGTGTGGTGGTGAGAAAGACACGAAAAGTTGTTTTGTCTTACAAAAGGGTTGTGTTCTCTTGATATAGTATAGCAATGCTCTTTTGACATCTAGGGTATGAAGAGCTCTTTCTGCTACTGTCTGTGGCTGCGAGAAGAAAACGGGAAGTTCCACAGATTGATTGAGGTGGAAGGGAGAAATGACTTTGGGCAGGAATTTTGGATTAGTACGTAGAACAACTTTATTATGATGCATTTGCAAAAAGCGTTCTTGAATGGTTAGTGCTTGTAGTTCACTAACTCTTCTCAGAGAAGTAATAGCTACTAGGAACACAACCTTCCATGTTAAAAATTGTAGTTCACATGTATGTAATGGTTCGAAGGGAGGTCCCATTAGCCGTGTGAGAACAATGTTTAAATTCCTTGCAGGTGAAGGTGGCACTCTGGGAGGAATTATCCTTTTAAGACCTTCCATAAAGGCTTTAATAGCAAGCACTCTGAACAGAGATAGATGCTGTCTGTTTTGCAGATATGCCGCTACTGCAGCAAGATGCAGTCTAATAGAGGTGTAGGCTAAGTTACATCTTTGGAGGTGCAGTAAGTATCCTATGATGTGTTGAATATACACGTCAAAGGGATTAATATTATTGTTGTGACAATATATTACAAAGCGTTTCCACTTGGCTGCATAGCAAGCTCTAGTGGTTGGGCGTCTAGCTTCGTTTATGACATTCATGCAGTCTGGAGGAAGGTTTAGATATCCAAATTCTAAGACCTCAGGAGCCAAATCGCTAGGTTGAGCTGAGCTGGGTCCGGGTGCCTGATCTCTCCATGGTTCTGTGTTAAAAGATGTGGAGACAGGTATAATTTTTGGTGCAGTACCACAGACAGTTGTAGCAGTGTTGTGTACCACGCCTGTCTGGCACCCGTTTAAGCAACTAGGATATGAGTTAGAGAATGCTGCTGTAGTTTGCGTACTACTAGTGGAATGAGTGGTAGAGGTGGAAAAGCTTACACAAATGTGTTTGACCAGTTCATCCATATCGCAATGCCTTTGAACAGTGGGTGTGGATATCTGGCGGCGAAGCTTTGGCATTTGGCGTTTTCGTGAGTGGCAAAGAGGTCTATCTGAGGTTGTCCCCACATCCGAAAGAATGGTTGAAGAACTTGCTTATGAAGTTCCCACTCATGGGTCTGTTGTTTCTGATGACTTAACAGATCTGCTATGGTGTATTGTACTCCTGGAACATGTTGGGCTAGAAGGAATATGTTTTGAGGTATAGCCCACCGCCATATGTCCTGAGCTAGTCGAGAAAGTTGCAGGGAGTGTGTTCCGCCCTGTTTCTGAATGTAGTACATGGCTGTCATGTTGTCTGTGCGGACTAACACAGCTTTGTTTGATACTTGTTTTTGGAAAGCTTTCAGTGCTAGGAATATAGCTAGTAGCTCCAGATGATTGATATGGAGTAACTTTTGTTGTGATGTCCATCTGCCTTACATGGTGTGTTGCAGTAGGTGGGCTCCCCAGCCGGAGAGCGATGCGTCCGCTGTCAAGACTATTTGGGGAACTGGCTCTAGGAACGGTCACCCTTTAGAAAGGTTTTTGGTGTTCCACCACTGCAGAGAGCGATGAGTCCGACCGTCTACCAACACTAGATCTGTTAATTGACCTTGAGCCTGGTTCCATTGATAGGCACTCTTGTAGAGGACGCATTTGAAGTCTTGCATGGGGCACTATAAAAATGCAAGAGGCCATCATCCCTATGAGTTGCATGAACACTCGTGCTGAAAGGGAGTGTTGTGGCTGAAACCTTGTGAGAAGAGTTTGCATGCTGGCTATCCTTACTGGAGTGGGATAAGCGAGCGCTGTTGAGGTGTTTATTGTAGCAACGAGGTACTCTTGTACTTTGGATGGTTGCAGATGAGACTTGGTGTGGTTTATTGTTAACCCCAAGTTATGGAGCAGTTGGATCGTGGCATGAGTGTGATCCACACACTGGTTGCATGAGCTGGCTTTTATGAGCCAGTCGTCGAGGTACGGGAAGACATGGATGTGCTGTCTTCGTAAATGTGCTGCCACTACTGCTAGGCACTTGGTGAATACTCTTAGTGCTGTTGTGACTCCGAATGGGAGTACTTTGAATTGATAGTGCTGCCCGTCTATTACAAATCTGAGATACTTTCTGTGAGCCATGTGAATGGGAATGTGGAAGTATGCGTCCTTGAGATCTAGAGTAGCAAGGAGGTTGTTTTGTAACAGGAGAGGAAGGACTTGTTGGAGTGTGACCATGTGAAAATGGTCTGACTGTATGTATATGTTTAGTGGTCTGAGGTCCAGAATAGGCCTCAGAGAGCCGTCCTTCTTTGGGATAAGAAAATATAGGGAGTAAACCCCTTTGTTTTGTTGGTGCAGAGGAACAGGTTCTATTGCAATTTTTTGTAGCAGATATATTACTTCTTGCTTTAACAGTGATAGATGGTCTTGTGACATTGGATGCTGTTTGGGGGGTATGTTTTGGGGGGTAAATATTAGTTCTAGACAGTAACCTGACTAAATAATTTGTCGCACCCACCTGTCTGATGTAATGTTGATCCAGGCAGGAAGGAATTGTTGCAGTCTTCCCCCCACAGGAGTGGAATGTTGGGGGGGAAGGGGAGGAAAGTCATTGGGTAGGGGTGGAGGCAGAGCGGGAGTTGTTGGTTTTGCCTCTGTCTTTGTTGTTGTTTCCCCTGTAACCCCCTCTCTGGTAGCCCTTGGTGTATGTGGATTGGCTAGGGGTTTTGTAGGAAGTTGAGGGGCTTTTGGAGGATTAGCCTCTTGTGTTGCCTCTATATGATGAGCGACGAAAAGAATGTCTGAGAGCTTGCAGCTGCAAGGCTCCCATAGATTTTGCTGTGTCGGTGTCTTTTTTCACTTTTACTAAAGACACATCAACATTAGGGCCAAATAAATGTGTCTCATCAAATAACTGATTGAGAATGGAATTTTGTACCTCAGGTTTAAAACCTGAAATATGTAGCCAGGCATGTCTCCGCAAAAAGGTACTGGTATTGATTGCCCTTGAGGCAGTATCTGCAGCATCTAGGTCACAACGAATGGAAGTATTAGTAATATTTTTACCTTCCTGTATGAGTTCATTGGCCCTATTTTTATATTTGTCTGGTAGATGCTGCATTATGGACTCCAGTTCATCATAATGTGCCCTGTCATATCTTGCTAACAACGCTTGGGTATTGGCAATGCGCCAAATGTTAGCTGCCTGTGACGCTGTTCGTTTACAGGAGGCGTGAAGGAGCTCAGATTCTTTATCTGGTGGTGAGGCCTCACCTGATGTTTGTGAATTAGCATGTTTACGTGCATTAGACACTACTAAAGAATCTAGTGGTGCTGGACCTTTAATGTAAACTGGGTCTGTAGGGGCAGCTTTATATTTTTTCTCAATGTGAGGGTTGAGGCCCCTTGCCCTGACAGGGTCTTTAAAGACCTCTGTTGCGTACTTGATGACACCTTTAAGTATTGGCAAAATGGCAGTAGACCGGTGTATGTTATCAAAAGTGTCTAATAGGAAATCGTCCTCCACAGTATCAGTGTGCAAGTCAACCCCATGGTACTGGGCAGCTCTTTGGACTAGTAGGTTAAAACCTATATTGTCTTCTGGTGGGGAAGGTCTGGAAGGATATACATGGTCTTGTGGGACGTAAGGTACATCAGGGGTGTTATAATTATCCCAAGGATTAGGTGACTGAAGGGGACTATTGGTCCCTGCTGGGTCATGTGCACCCCCACCTGTGTCATCAGAGTCTGTAGCCACCTCTTCATCTGGATTAGTGGATGGTGTAGGTGAATGATGTGGTGTAGGAGGTGTAGGGGGAGGAACAGTATCAGGAGGTGGTGGAGAAGGGACCCTTAATGGAGAGGTTGGAATGTCTCTCTTCTTTGGAGGAGGAGGAGGTGCCGGCGCTTCTAGTGGTCTCTTCTTGGAGCTAAGAGCTAGTTGGCCAGTCTTAGGATCCTTTACAAGAGTTTTTTGATTAGGATCTGGTGTAAAAAGTTATTTTGTATAGGGCAGACCATTCGGCGTCAAAGTTCTCGGTTCGGAGTTTTTTTGGGCACCGAGTCGGTAGCTGGTCTAGGGTCTTTTGGTTTAGAAGTGTGACCGTTTGAAATGTCTTTTCCCGGAACATGTTTTTTCGGTTCCGGGTGTTTCTTCGGCTCCGAAGCGTGTGAATTGGGGCCTTTAGGCGTTTTTTTACTCGGCTCAGAGTGCGGTTTCGGCATCGATGAGCCGCTGCCAGTCTTCGGCGCCGTGTGTTTAGGTGTCGGAGCAGCGGTCGGCGTGGTTGAGGAAGATGGCTTCTTCTTCGGTGTTGGAATGGGATCGGCACCGGGAATAGGCTGACTCGAGCCTGAGCTGACTGAAGGCTTAGTAGGCTTCTTTGCCGGGCCCGAAGGCGGGGCGTGGGAAGCAGTCTCTCGGTGTGCACCCAGGCCCGAAGGTGAAGGTGTGACCGAAGCCTTTTTTGAGGGTGTCGAGGAAGGGTTGGGGTCGACGGTCTTACTTATGACCCGTTGAGCTGGAATGATGTCCTCAACGTCTGAGTCTTCGGCATCGGAGGAGCTGGCACTTTCTTCGGCGTGCTGGTGTTCTGGCACGTCGACGTCCTCTCCAAAGATGTCATCGGGGATCGAAGCTGACGAGCGAGCCATTGTTCTTCGAGCTCATCGGTCCCGAATCGTCTTCTTGGAGCAGAAAGAGGCCCAAGCAGAACAGTCTTTGGCCTTGTGCTCCGGTGAGAGGCAAAGGTTGCACACCTCATGTAGATCGGTGTGGGGAAACTTCGACCCACATTAAGGACACTTCTTGAATGGCGTCCTTTCCATGAGCCAGAAGATGAGGCCTCGGTAGGCCCGAAGGCCTTCGTCGACGACCGGAATCGAAGACTTCGAAGTGGTGAAGAATCGCGTCGATGTGGAGCGCGGTCGAAACAATATAGTCGAACTGCGTGAGGATTGCGCACCGAAGGAACTTCGGTTCCAAACCGGAGCGCAGGAAACACAGCCGAGCCCGATGGCAGAAAAAAAAAACCCACAGCCGAGCCCGATGGCAGAAAAAAAACAATCTGAGGATGAAGCCTATGCCCATGCGCAATGTGGTCCAAAGGAGGAGTCACCTATCTCGTGACTTCCAAAGAACTTTCAGGACAACAAACTGCACACATCCGGGCCCAACACTAGGTGGCGATCTATGCACAGTGTGTAATCTGCAACTCATATGCTTCAAACAGTTTAGTTCAGTTTTTCCTACCATATTTTACTCCAACCCATTCAAAAAAGTGATTACAAAACTTAAAAGGATACAAAACTGAACAGCAAGAATCTGCCTCAAAACAGTCTTTTGCTTTACCCTCTCTGTGATAGTGACTATCAAGACTATTACAGATGGAAACAAATATAAAATAAAATGTAAAATGTCTTCACCGGAAGCACAAAGGAACAGATTTTGCAAACCGAATACAGAGGTACAATAAACATATGTTTTGCAGTGATGCACATATCAGAAACTGCTGTTTTATGTAAACTCAGCAGAGTGGAGCCAACACAAACCTAATGTAACATTAGAAGAGCGTGATGGCCAGTGTTTTGGTGGAAGGTGAAAAGGATGGGCACTGTTACATTAAAATTGTATTTTTATATAATTTCGCACGACTCTGACTTTTTAACCAAATAAAATGAAAGATCTGCATTCAAATAAATATCAGTATTTGTTGTAGATAGCAGGCTCAACCAACATCTCCCACATAGGACATACTACATGTTCAACGACTTCTAAATGGTTTTTACCTCTGAACCATTCAACCCCTCAATGATTGCCACTCAAGGCTCAAGCATTGCTACTCTCCTATCCAACATTTCCCTCAGTCTGAAAGGTATCACAACACCCTCCTTTAACCTCATTTACACCAACCATACAGATACCCAAAATGTTCCAAGGCTAAAAAAGTTCATCTAAGGGGGCGTAGCTACCGGCCGTAGAAAATGGCCGCCTAGTCCCGGAGCTCCGGGGCCGTTCCAGCCCGAACATAAAAATCCGCACAATAATCCGACTAATTGGAGTCCACCGAGAGGTTCCCCTGACGTCGGAACTCAAACGGCACACATCGGTTGCACCCCGATGACAATCCGATGCCGCCATCTGCAGTTATCACCGCCTGAATGCGCGCGGCCTAGCAGGGCCTTGAAGACCAGGGGCTAAAGTAAATGACGCGGCCGGCATACGGAGGCGCAGATCACAACGACGCCTGGAAAATACGAACGGCGATTCCGCCTCCTTTGTTGCCCGTGTGGTGCCCGCCCCAATCCTGCCGACGGGGACCTAGCTACATGTGACGGACCCCCCCCCCCCTCCAACCCCCCTCCCAGGTGCTACTGCTGTGACCGGCTCTGGCTTCCAACTCCGACACGAGCCCGAGGACTGCGAGGGAAGTGGGCCTGGGCGAGGAGCGGTGCTATTTTTGAACTACCTCGTCTTCCCCACCCCCTCCCTCTAAGACTTGCAGTAGCTGGCTGGCTCCCCGGAGGTGCGCTTTTTCTGCCCTGGGCTGCACTAATAACCAGTTCCAAAGACACGCCAGATCCACGAGTTGTGCTAACAGTATCTGACTGTTCGCTGCGAAACAGGCCTCCCAAATCAGCCTTTGAGTGCGAGTAAACCTCTTGCTGGTCTGGTAGGGGTATCGGAGTTTGGGTGTGCACCTACCACGTGCTGCTGATTCTGCCGGGGTTGCTCTGCCTCCCGGAGGTTTGGGACTGAATTCGGACCCTGGATGTGACCCTTCACCTGCACAGTCATCAAGGAGGTACCTGCTCCACCACCTGCCCAGCCTCCCCTCCCTCCCCCCTCCCACCGACTCACGCCACCGTGGACCTTTTTGCACCAAATCAGTTACAAACCCTAGAGCCCACGGCGCTTAATAATGGTTTAACTTGTGGGTCAACTCCATTTCCACCTGCTGTACACCCTACAGTCCAAGTTAACATGGCAGGCAGAGGGCCCAGAAATCAGACAGTCCAGGCTGAGTTGGACAAGTACGCTTATGAAAAAGGGTCTAACGCAACACCACCTCATGGCAAAACGCAGGAGGGCGACGGAGAGAAGAAGGTCACACTGGGTGACATCATGAAGGCACTTGCAAACGTCCAGACGACGGTCGGAACGATCTCCACGGATGTCTCCCTGCTGCGGGCAGACCTCCACAAAATGGCGGACAGGGTGAAAGAAGTGGAGATAGTGGCAAAATCCCTGGTTCAGGACACATCTGACCTCCAAATGTCGGTGGCCCGCCTAGAAAAGGACAACAAAATGCTAGCTGACAAGCTGGACGACCAAGAAGGGCGCGCAAGGCGGAACAATGTCAGAATTATAGGTATTCCGGAGACGGAGGGGACCCAAGCAATGGACCTATATGTGGAAGAACTGATAAAAACCAGGTTACAGCCTAAGGGACTTTCGCATTTCTTCTCGGTCGAGCGCGCTCATAGAGTGCCTGGTGGAAGGCCGAAGCCGGGGGCACCCCCGAGACCAGTACTAGCCCGTCTCTTTAACTTTGAGATAGAGACGCAATTCTACAAGCGGCAAGGATCTCCCCCCTATCCGGATACTAAACTCAGCCATTTCCTTCTTCCCGGATTACACGGCAGCCTTTTCAAGGAGACGTTGCAGCTTCTTCGAAGTTAAAAAACTACTCTGGGCGCAGGAGTTGCCGTATTCCATGCTCTTCCTCGCAAAACTAAGGGTGGTAGCTGAAGGGCGGACCTGGTTCTTTGACTCACCGGAGGCGACACACGAATGGCAGGCGTCAGTGAACAAACCGGACCGAAGACCGAGACCGCACCGCCGCCGGGAAGGGGAGGACTCCCCAGAAGACCTGGGCTCCGGCAGTCAAGAGCCCCACCGCAAATTGCCCCCTGAAGAGGAATAAGGTCGGCCGTACTGCGGACAATCCTTTATAGTTGATGATGTGGCACTAATGGACATTAACGTTCGAGCTGACTTGAAGCTTTGGACTGGGGGGGGGCCTGAGGGACTCCAAAAGGCTGCTGTCTCGTAGGACTCTTCCCCCGACACGCAAGTATTGCAGCTATGGGAGGGGAAAAAAAGCACTCTGCTAAGTTGGGGTGGCAGGCAGTTGTAGGTTCGCTAAGCAGGGAGGGTGGGTGGGACTCGGAATGGGAAGGTAACTGATGCGCTCAATTCTGTTGACTCTGTTACATGTATGGTTTTCCTTTTTTGTTTTGTTGAATGCAATCTGGATGGGACAGCAATGTGGTATGATACTTTAGCTTTGGGGGCCAAATGCAATTCGAGATATTTGCAACACCTCACTGTAGCTGATGGCTAAAACTACTTCGCAGGAGCTACAGGCTCCCCGGACAACCCTCACTCTACTTAACTGGAATGTTCGAGGATTAGGAGACAAAGTGAAGAGAGGCCTGGTATTGCAATACTTGAAACGCTGTGGCCCCGCAGTGGTCTTCTTGCAAGAGATTAACCTGGTGGGGTCAGCGGTTCGGGCTATGGATAGATGGGGATACCAGATGATAGCCCATGCAGACTTCTCCTCGGGCTCCAGAGGCACGGGGATTCTTATTAGGAAAAACTTCCCACTGGTGGTGCAGCAAACACGAGTGGATGATCAAGGCCGCTTCGCGGCGCTGACCTGTCAGTGGGAAGGACGGTTATTTAATCTTATCTCTGTCTATATACCAGCTGCACTCCATACACAAGCCCATTCCGCTCTTACGGCATTTCTATTGACACTGCCGGCGGCGACACTCCTGATAGGGGGCGACTTCAACGATATAATTGATGGCACACAGGATAGATTCCCTGTTAGGCTGGAGACGCAGGGTGGGCGACGTCTTCTTGGTCTAATAGACGCCCTGGGACTTACTGACAGCTGGAGATTCAAGCACCCGAATGAGATACGCTTCACTTCTTACTCCGCAGTACATACATGTCCCACACGCATTGATTATTTCCCGATATCCGCAGACGCCCTGCAAGGCATAGAGGAGGTCACTATCCGCCCTAGGGGCATATCGGACCACTCCACAATACTGCTTAAATATACCCATCACCAGGCCTGCAGGAGACGCATGTTCTCGGTGCACGTTGGCTTCCTCAAGATGGCACCTATTGAGTCGACCCTTACACGTACTACTAAACAATTTTTCCAGGAAAACCAGGGCTCGGTGGACTCACCCAGTGTGCTCTGGGAGGCATATAAAGTGGTCCCCCGGGGGCAAGCAATGGCTTCCATCTTAGGTCACAAACGGGAACAGCGGGCGGAGTTGGACAGCTGTGAAGCTGAACTAACCGTGGCCATCACAGAGCAGGAGGCCCACCCTTCTCCGGGAACCGCTCGCGCGGTTCGTCTAAAACAAACGGAAGTTCTGGCCCGCCAAAGACCTAACCAACGAAGATCGTAGCGCTAGCGCTTGACTGTGACAAGGATTACTGCAAGCATCTATTTCGTTTTACAGACTTTTAAAAACCTATTGATTGCACTAATATGTGTTTTTAAATATATTTCTGAGCTCTCACTTGCATTCTGATTACTGCAAGCATCTATTTCGTTTTACAGACTTTTAAAAACCTATTGATTGTGCTAATATGTGTTTTTAAATATATTTCTGAGCTCTCACTTGCATTCTGGTCGCTACTCCCCGGTCCACCACAGCTTCTGTGCTGATTGTTGTGGAGGGAGGTTCAAGCGACACCACTTCCTGGTTGCTCCATCCTGGGCAGCCATCTTGGGGAGGTTGACGGGCTAGTCTCCCCCCTCGCCCTCACTATTTTAGGGCGGGAGTCATTCGCGCACGATCATTAACCAACGAAGATCGTAGCGCTAGCGCTTGACTGTGACAAGGATTACTGCAAGCATCTATTTCGTTTTACAGACTTTTAAAAACCTATTGATTGTACTAATATGTGTTTTTAAATATATTTCTGAGCTCTCACTTGCATTCTGATTACTGCAAGCATCTATTTCGTTTTACAGACTTTTAAAAACCTATTGATTGTGCTAATATGTGTTTTTAAATATATTTCTGAGCTCTCACTTGCATTCTGGTCGCTACTCCCCGGTCCACCACAGCTTCTGTGCTGATTGTTGTGGAGGGAGGTTCAAGCGACACCACTTCCTGGTTGCTCCATCCTGGGCAGCCATCTTGGGGAGGTTGACGGGCTAGTCTCCCCCCTCGCCCTCACTATTTTAGGGCGGGAGTCATTCGCGCACGATCATTAACCAACGAAGATCGTAGCGCTAGCGCTTGACTGTGACAAGGATTACTGCAAGCATCTATTTCGTTTTACAGACTTTTAAAAACCTATTGATTGTACTAATATGTGTTTTTAAATATATTTCTGAGCTCTCACTTGCATTCTGATTACTGCAAGCATCTATTTCGTTTTACAGACTTTTAAAAACCTATTGATTGTGCTAATATGTGTTTTTAAATATATTTCTGAGCTCTCACTTGCATTCTGATTACTGCAAGCATCTATTTCGTTTTACAGACTTTTAAAAACCTATTGATTGTGCTAAAATGTGTTTTTAAATATATTTCTGAGCTCTCACTTGCATTCTGGTCGCTACTCCCCGGTCCACCACAGCTTCTGTGCTGATTGTTGTGGAGGGAGGTTCAAGCGACACCACTTCCTGGTTGCTCCATCCTGGGCAGCCATCTTGGGGAGGTTGACGGGCTAGTCTCCACCCTCACCTAATCTATATGACCTCTTCCTACCTCGCGCAGCGGTGACGCGCAGCGGTGACGCGCAGCGGTAGCGCCGTATACGCGCCGAAGAGGCGCCAAAGAGAAGCCAGTCTGCGCCAGTCCGCGTCCAGACGCTTCTCGCTGGCCCTGGCTTGGGAGCCGCCCAGCACCATGGTGGGTATTCGTATTTCCTACAACTCTTTGTTGTTACACTCCTTACGTCCCCCCACCAGTCCCTCCTGTCGCCACTCTTTTTCCCCAGCTAACCTTGAACATCACTGTAAGCACTGTACATGGAGCACCCCCCGCCCATACAGCTACTCTCTCCCTCCGGGAGAGATTTGGAGATTGTATCTCCTCAATTGCCGGTCACTACCTAAACACTTCACAGAGCTGCATCTGATGATTGAAGAGCTCAATCCTGACGCTCTATTTTTAACGGAAACTTGGCTCCAGATGGACAATGACCCGACTACAATATGGGCCACACCTCAAGGCTATACCCTCAAGCGCCTCGACCGCCAGTCGGGGAGAGGCGGGGGCCTGGCCATTATATATAGGGACAGTTTTAAGTGTCGTGTCATTCCCAATTCCCCGTCGACCTGCGAGAGCTTACACTTTGCGCTTGATTTTTCCCCCACCACCACCTTCTCCGGTATCTTACTCTATCGCCCACCTGGTTCCCTTAACAATTTCATTACGCAAATCACGGACCTCACTGCCAACGCAGTTTTGACCTCATCTAACTTCACCTTGCTTGGGGATTTTAACATCCATTTAGATGACCCCCATGATACGTCAGCTAATAACTTACGGGTCAACATGCAAGCGTTAGATCTTTGCCAGAGAGGCCATCAGGCGACCCACAAGAAGGGACATCTTCTTGATCACATATACAGCAACACCAACCTTAATGTAGAGTCCCCAGTTCCACTACCCTGGACCGATCACTTCCTGATACCTTTTACCTGGCTTTCCAACTCCTCTTCCCCTTGTGATGTTCCTACCAAGTATCTGGGCAGGAAATGGTCCTCTCTTTCCCTCACCGACTGGACAACTGCTCTCGTCCAAGATCCCCCGAGGAAGGCTACGACTCCTGCCTCTGCCTCTAACTATTTTGATCACTGGATTTCCAGCACCCTAGACCAAGTTCTTCCCAAACGCCCTCGTAAACTTATTAGAAGACCTAAAGTCGCACCTTGGTACACTCCTGCTCTAAGGTTATTAAAACTTGACTGCCGTAAACTTGAGAGAGCATGGAGGAAGGACCATTCTTCGTCTAGGAAAGATGATTATAGGTCTGCAATGAAGCTCTACAAATTAGAGATTAAAAAGGCGCAAGCCTTCTTCTATGAAGGGAAAATTAATGCAGCAGCCAATGCCCCCAGGGAAATCTTTAGGATAGCTAAGTCCTTTATTTCACCCCCGGCTGAGCGTCCCACTGCCGAAGATGCACAAGACCGCTGCAATGAGCTGGCTGCCTTCTTCTCAAAGAAAATTTTGACCATATACTCCTCCTTTAGCAATTCTATGGTCATCGCCCGCTCTGTCCCACATAAACCAGCTGACTCTCTGGCTCTCTGTAAGCTGGACACAATTCCGCTTCTTGATGCCTGTAGTCTGGATAGATTAATCTCCAAAGTTACTTCCGGGTCACCCAATGACCCGGCACCCCCCCGGATCCTTGTCAAGGCCTTGGACGTTATTCGTCCTGTCATCTTGGAAACCTTAAACACTTCCATTGTGTCCAAATCGGTCCCACTCTCCTGGAAATGTGCCATGGTGAGGGCACTTCTTAAAAAGCCCACCCTGGATCAGAGCAACCTGTCCAACTACCGTCCCATTTCGTTGCTCCCCTGGTTGAGTAAACTGCTGGAGAGGCACGTCAACAACATCTTAACAGACTATTTGGAGTCCAACTGTCTGTTGCGTGCCTCCCAGACAGGATTTCGTCCTCAACATGGTACCGAAACCGCTATGTTAGCGGTTACAGAAGAAGCAAGAGCTATTCTTGATCAGGGAGGAAAGGTGGCCATTATCTTGTTAGATCTTAGCGCCGCGTTCGACACGGTGAACCATGCCACGCTATTACATCGACTGGCTGGCATGGGCGTGTCGGGCGCGGCCCTGGATTGGCTTGCCTCCTTTCTGAGCGAGCGTTTCTTCCAGGTCTTCGAGGGTGAGACAGTCTCTCCCAAACATCCTCTCAGGTGCGGGGTTCCTCAGGGCTCCTCCCTGAGCCCGACCCTTTTTAACGCCTACATGGAACCTCTGGACAGGATAGTCCATCCCTTTGGTGTGCGTATTGTCACCTACGCGGATGATACGCAGCTGGTGGTCTCGCTAGACCACGCAGATGGATCATCCAACACCTTAGGCCCCTGTCTAGAGGCTGTTGCCAGATGGATGCAAGCCTCCTGTCTGAAACTTAACGGGGAGAAGACAGACATCATTCTCCTCGGAAATTCCTCCCCGTCTGTTCTTGCACCCGTCTGGCCACCATGTCTTGGCGCTCTCCCCGCCCCTAGGTCCCAGATAAAGAGCCTCGGGATCTGGCTCGATACCGCCCTTGATTTCCTCGGTCCAGGCTACTAAGACCGCCGCCACTTGCTTTGGACTAATGAGGATGCTCCGGCGGGTGCTCCCTTTGCTCCCTCTCCAGGCGAGGAGGATCATGGTCCAGGCCCTGATTCTCTCCCGCCTGGACTACGGGAATGCTCTCTATCTGGGAGCACCGGCCTCGGTACTTCAGAAGCTTCAGGTCCCACAAAATAGTGCGGCCCGCCTACTGTTTAATCTGCCCCGTCGGCAAGGAAGGCTCTGAAAGACCTCCATTGGCTCCCAATGGCTGCCAGAGTGCAGTTCAAGGCTTTGTGCGTCCTGCACAAATCCTTCCATCGTGTAGGCCCAGCGATTCTGCACCCCCTGGTTACGCCCTATGTTCCAGCCCGCTCCCTTCGTTCTGGCACCCTGCAGCTGGCTACCTCCTCTAAAATCAATAAAGCCCGGTGGGGTGGCCGCTCTTTTTCCCACTCGGCGGCCAGACTCTGGAACGCCCTTCCCCTCACCATCCGAGGAAACAGCAACCTCCTGTCTTTTAGAAAGGTCTTGAAAACGCATTTGTTTGCAAAATCCTGCTGATCTGCCCTGAGCCTGCGCTAAACCATTTAATCTTCAAGCGCTGCGAGGCCTCAGGGCAGTTATGCGCTATACAAATGCAATTTTTCATTTCATTTCATTTCATTTCAAAGAGAAATGGCGCAAATTAAGATCCAAGCCACTAGGCATAGGGTGTACGAGTTGGGAGATAAGGCAGGGAAAATGCTAGCCTGGCTCGATAAAAAAGAAAGCGAATAAAGTCATTGCACAAGTGATATCGCCTGCAGGCTTCATGGTCTCTGACCCTGATGGTATAGTCAATCTCTTAGCTGACCACTATGAACGAATTTATGCCCCCTGGGCAACCTATACGGTCGCAGAGGCATATGAATATATTAAGGATCTTTCGATACCTAAGCTCTCCCCGGAAGCAGCGCTTCTGTTGGAGGCGGACATTACCACTGATGAGGTGCAGACAGCTACCTACGCGCTGGCGTCCGGCAAAGGCGCTGGGGCCAAATGGGCTCCCAGTTGAACTACATGAGAGAACGGTGCAAACGACAGCCCCTTCTTCCTAAGTATGTTATCCGACAGCCTTGAAATAGGGGAGCTGCCGCGGGATCAGCGGCTAGCCACGATTGTCGCGATTCACAAGCCTGGTAGTCCAAAGATAGATTGTGCCTCCTACCGTCCAATCTCACTCATCAACACGGAGCCTAAGATACTGGCCAAATTGCTGGTGTTGCGACTTACTCCCCACCTCACGTCACTAGTCAACCCGGACCAGTCAGGTTTCATGCCACATCGAAGCACGGCCCTTAACCTCCGCCGGCTCCAAGCGGTACTGGCGCGTGCAGCATACCTCAAGGAACCTGCTGTCATCCTTTCGCTTGACGCTACTATGGCGTTCGATACAGTGGAATGGCCTTATTTATTCGCAGTGCTCTAACATATGGGATTTGGTCCCAAATTTTGCGCCTGGATTCGACTATTAAATACTAAACCCCTAGCGCATGTTGTCGCCAATGGGCACATCTCACGAGACTTTCCTCTTGGCCGGGGAATGTGGCAGGGATGCCCACTGTCTCCGTTGTTTTTTTGCATTGATCTTGGAACCACTTGCGATCTGGATCAGATGGGAACCCTCCATCAAAGGGCTCTGCTGGACTGATGTATGGGAGGATTGTATATCCCTATTCGCGGATGATATCCTCTTGTATCTCACCTCACCCAAAAAATCTATTCTCGAATTACTCAATGTATGCGAGAAGTTCGGTAGAGTGTCAGGTTATATGATTAACTGGACTAAGTCAATCCTGTATGTCCTCGCTGGTCCCCCACCTGTCTTGCCCCTGAGCTGCCCCCTGAGGACTACCACTACGGCATTCAAATACCTGGGTATCTTTATTACGCCAGACCCCGACGAATTTTACAATCTAAACCTCCGCCCCTTCTGGAGACGTTAAAGTGTGGCAGACTCTCCCTCTCACACTTTTGGGCAAGGCGGCGCTGTATAAAATGATGGCGCTCCCCCACTTCCTGTACGTGCTTGAAAACACCCCGTCAACGGTCCCTGTACAATATTTTAAAGCTATCGCTGCAACAGTATCCCACCTACTGTGGGGCGAGAGGCCACCCCGAATCGCGCAAGATAAGTTAACTAGAAGCTGGTATGATGGGGGGATAGCGCTTCCAAATGTAGAACTATATTATTGGGTGGCACATCTTAAGCAGATTAACTTCTGGTTACACGCCCCACAAACTGAGCAGACATACCTTGCTGACAGACACTCCTTGGAAGGCAGGGAACTACTTAGTAATCTATACAGCCATCGCCCGCCTCCTGATTGGATAGGTCCGACAAAGCACTCTGTGCAGTTGTGGTACAGGGCCAACAGGCGTCTTAAGTGCTTGGGAACTATCACCCAAATTACACCGTTGTGGGACTCCAGCAAGTTGGGCTTCCTCAGTAATAGTAAGGCATTCCAGGCCTGGGACACCATTGGTATATCGGTGGTGGGTGATCTCTGGAAGAAGGGTAAGGTGGTAGACTTTGCCCACCTGCAAACACAGTATGAGATGTGGCAGACGGAGAAGTTTAGATACTTACAAACTAAGCATGCGTTACAGTCGGTTATACCGACAGGCACCGTCCTGCAGGAATCGTCTCCTCTCGAAGATAGGCTTCTAACCGAACACATGCAGGGCAAGGCCACTTCTTTCACTTATAGAAAACTCATTAATAACCTCCCAGACGTGACGGCCACATTGAAACAGAACTGGTCTGAGGAGGTGGGCCCCTTTGAAGACTCCGAATGGCAGGAGGCCCTCGCCTCACCCCGGGAAGCTGCTATCCCCTCAAGATTGAAACTGGTCCAACCTAAAATACTGCACTGTACATACTACACTAGAACGACCCTACACAAGATAGGAAAAGCAACGCATAAATTCTGCTTACGTAACTGTGGGGAGGAGGGAACGTTCTTCCACACCATCTGGGACTGCAGACACATGACGACATACTGGACAGCAGTGATGCGCACGATCTCTCAAACAATAGACATCTCCTTGCTGCCGGAGCCTCGTCGCTGTTTACTGAATGTGTGGGAACCCAATGACTTGAACCACCGGCAACAAGACTGGGTAATGTTGGGTATGTTAATAGCGAAACGCAACATCGCCATTCTGTGGGGTTCGGCAGCACCGCCGACGCTTCGAAAGTGGTGTAGAGACATGGATGAGGCGATGGTGGCGGAGAAGGCTATCTACATCCATCGTGGTTGCTTTTTAGAAAACAAGGGACCCCTATAGTAACAGCTAGCTATAACATAGGGAATAAAACTAGTATAAGTAAATATTATAGCTAGAAGCTGATATCTGCAGAACTTTAGAAAATTAGAATACCTCTAAAAGTATCATTGATTGAAATGAGAGAGATAGACCACCCTGAAGTACATAATCAGTAAACACATGGAAAATATTTATCAAAATAGTATCCATCGTGGTTGCCCAGGGAAATGGGGTAAAATCTGGGGGGCCTGGAACACATTTAGGGGTAACATTTGTGAACCACCACGTACCATTGGGGAGGGTGAGGATTCAGACTAGTAGAACTTGGTCAAGATATAAGGATGAGGTAATGATGTGTTTAAAATGTCATATTCAATATTTGTAAATCCAAAACTGACTGCAATTGAGATGTGCCCGCTAAAGTACTTATATATGATGTAATAAATCTGTGCAGAGCTGTCCTGTTTGCTTTAATATAAAATAAAAATATTTTTTAAAAAAAAGTTCATCTAATCTAGACCCTTATCATGGGGAAATGCCTATAAACCAATGAATTAATTATCGGGTGTTTTCTAACCACCTGTAACTTAACGCTGCAACAACTGAGATTCGTGCACGTGCCAAATGGATAAACCATCACCTTTCAACTATTCTGCCATATGAACTACAACTTCTGCCATGGTATTAAGTTCAAGTGAGGAACTTCGTGTGTTTATGGATTCCAACCTAACCACTATACCGTTGGTAAATCAAGTGGCTAAACACAGCATCCACATAAGATGCCTTCCACAAACTTTCCCCTATCCTGGTTTCCCGCAAAACGTCCAAGCCACCATTGCATTGTTAGTCTCTCATCTTAACTATAACAAGCATTGGCATAGCCAATAGGTCTCGCTCTTGGGACCTTATAAGTATTTAGTTATGCAGCACAATATCCTTAGTGCAACAACACCAACTGTTGCATGGCTAAACATTCATAAGGTCCCAAAGGCGAGACCTATTGGCTATGCCAGTGCTTGTTTCTATATGAAAACAATCAGCAATATTCATTGTAAGAGGGTGTCTATGGTCTTTCTTTCCTTTCATTAAAACAGCAAAGTAATGTAGTCTCTTTTCAGTTGCTGCAGCTTGAGGCATTTAAAATGGTCTCATCTGGGGAGACTAGCCATGTAAAATATATTGGTGGGTTATTTCTGGTTTATTGCCAGTGGGTTCTCTTCCTTGTCCAAGTCTCCATGTAATACAAATACAGGAATCCCTCTGAAGGCGTGGAGTTGGCGGTGTAATGACCCCTCCCTTGGCTTGGCCTGGTTATGTGAGCTGGAGCCAGAGAGGAGGTTGCATTGACTGCCAGCAGCAGCGACGAGGACAGTTCAGCTGTCGGTTGCTCCCTTGCCTCCCCAACAGCGGATTCTGTCTGGACACTGACAGAACCTCCACCCGACATCTGCTGCTATGGAGACCCCGGGCCAGAAGCGCAGCACCCGGAAAGGAGGTACCCCGCTGCTGTCGCCCACCTGCATCACCCGGCTACAGGAGAAGGAGGAACTGCAGGACCTCATTGACAGACTTGCGATCTACATCGACAAGGTGCGCTCGCTCAAGTCAGAGAACGCTGGACTGCGACTGCGCATCACTAAATGCAAAGAGACAATGAACCGTGAGGTGATGGTCATCAAGTCAGCTTATAAGGGGGAGCTTGGGGATGCGCGCAAGACCCTGGGTTCTGTGGCTAAGACATTCTGTGCATGTACCTTTCATAAAAGTACATGCATGTAACAATCAAAACATTAATACACACCACACACTTCAACGTGCCACTCTCAGGCTCTCTATCCGGAAAATATCATGTGACGAAACAAAGACACTATCACCTTATCACATACCATCACACCGTTCAACATACCAACACCAAACGGACACCCTCGCATACGGTTACATTCTACAAACACCAACAGAAACACAATCACTTGTGCACAACCTGAGAGGACAGATTGTAGTGCAGCTGCCAGCGCGGTGAGTGGTCTGTCTATTTTAGAGATGGTTATACAACAGTGGCGCATACACATACACTGTGTGTGTCAGTTTCTGGTAAGGTGCGTGCATGCGTGTAAGGATGCTCTGTCCTGTCTGTGTTGTTAGAGTCCACGCACGTGAAGAAGGCTCAATAATGCAAATCATGCACATGTTTGTGTGCGTGCATGCACATGTTTAAACACTCTTCTGTCCCTGTGAAGGAACTGTGCACAAATGCTGCTCCTGCACTTACTAGCACCAATGAAGGCTGCAGTGTTGCTGCTCATGCTTAACTGCGTTGCTTGTTAGTGAACCTCAAACTTGATAAATCGTGCTCATTCCGAGATAGCCAGAACATTGAATGTGTAAACGCAGGCTGGCTCGGGAGAGAGACAGCCATGCCGTGCCGTGCACAGCATCGTTGCAGATGCTTCAGTCCCACTGCCATCTGTGCTTTAGAGATAGCTGTTTGCGTAGTTTCTTGTCTTCGTGTCCAGCTGCTGCTGCGCCCTCTTCATTAAACACGAAATATCAGTGTGATCAGCAGCGTAGCAAGGAGGCCATGGGTCGTGGTGCCAGAAAAGAAAATGATCCCTTGACTGCTGTTGGGGTAGTAAGACGCAGCACTGTCAGAGCTTGATAGGCCCCTCAGGACTGTGGGACCCGGTGCTACTGCACCTGCTGCACCAATGAAAGCTATGTCCCTGAATGAGATTGCTTGGTTTACAGCCTTTCACACTTAGTAACACAACGGCATAGAGAGTACCAAAGGCCACCACTTATTATGCCCAGGGACTTTAAGAGGGATGAAAAAACTGGGGGGTCTCTCCAAGGGGCAAGGTCGATGTAATTAAGGGCATGGCTTGAAAAAACATAGGCTAAAAGTTTTTGCTTAGCATATTGTCTGCCGCCCGTCTGGTATTTTGCTGCTTCTATAATTGCATCCATATATATAATAAAAGTAACATTACACCTACAACAAGTCAGGACTATTGGCTTTGCCAATGGCTGTTAGTTGCATAAGATAAATAAGCAACAACTAAGGCTTTGTTGTTTATAATATTGAAAATGCTTCTATTTGGAAATGAGGAGACAGTGAAAGAACTATTACCAGTGTCTTTGAAGTTACATCAAAGGCAATGAAGGGCGGTACTGCTGCAGAGTTAGGATTTCTTTTTACCCTGAGGGTGAGGGCAAAAATGGAGAGCCCGACAGGGACCCGTCTCAGCACTTACTTTTTAAAATCTACCGGTGCTGAGCACCGGCTGGACCTGGCCCACTTAAAACCCTAATTATGCTACTCTTCTCCAAGATATTTCATTTTCACACTATCTAATCCCAAATTAAGTCCTCTCCCGGGGACTGCCGCATGCTGGTTATTGCGAGTGAGGTAGGCAAGAAATGCGCACTCGAGTCACCACTCTACCTCACCCCAGAGAACAAAAAGAGCGGGAGCCTGTGCAGCACCGACCGGAGTCATGACTGAAACACCGACGTGTGTGGTAGTCGGGGTAGCCCGAGTCAGCGATGATGTCACAGCGGAAGCAGCCCTCCGGGAAGCAGACACCAGACCTCAGTCCGCAACAGTGTAACACGCACCCCCTCAAAGAGGGGGCAGCCAGAGATAGATATCAACAGGGTCCAGACCTCAGTCCGCAACAGTGTAACACGCACCCCCTCAAAGATGGGGCAGCCAGAGACAGATATCAACAGGGTGGGTCGGGGGAGGAGCCTAGCCTGCAACCGAGATGGCGGCCTAGACCCTCGGCTCCGCCGACCCTCCTGCCTTCCCCTATCATCCTGCTCTTTATCCTGAATTTTCCCGTAGCGACTACAATGGGGAAACGATCCTGATCATGCTGATGTGTCTCTCTGTGCATTTCATGCGCTATCGGTGCTGAACCGTCCTCGCTCCCTTCCCGGCCCGGCGCGGCAGTGGGGCCGGGTCTTTGTTTGCGGAGTCGGCCGGACGTGACCACGACAGCAGCGGCCACCACGGAGGAGGAGGAGCCGGTCGGCTGGTGAGAGGCTGCCGCGTTGTGCTGGTCGCTGCGGCGCCTCGTCCCGCGCTTTTAAACGCCTGGTTACATTGTGTCTGCTGGAACCACTTTGTAGCATCGCCCGGCTTGGATGTGGTCCGACCCGTTTCTTTGTTACCCCGGCCCGAGACGGACGCCATTTTCTGCAGTGCATCTCAGCGCCCGATAGTGGAATCCTTGGAGCTTGCTCGTGGGTCCAGATGCGGATTGAAAGCGAATCCGCCTATACTGCGATGTCATCAGTCGCCCCCGAGTCTCTGGCCCAGTGGTCCTTTGCGGAGTGTTGGCGGAATGATCTGTGGGTGGCGAGTGCCAATGGCGAACGGCTTCCTATGCTGCCACACGTTCTTGAACCTGGGTTGGAGACCACTGCTGTGCTCTTTCTCCCTGACGGTGCAAAAAACACGCACTTTCTTCCTGAGGCACCGCCGGGGACGGGTGCTGTCCTGTTTGCCCTGGAGACTGTTAGAGTTGCCCTTCGTGTTTACACCCGAGATCTGGAGTGCCGTCTTGCTGCTATATCTTCTGTGGGCTGTGGTTGCCCCCCAGTGCTACTTATTAAGCCACACTCTGCACCGGTCCACATTGCTCTCCTTCCCGAGGGGCCTATGGTGATGCTGGCGGATCGCGATGCCGACCCTGCTGAAGTGCCGACCGTGGGGGTCCGGGGGAGGTCTGGAGTTCGTGGTTCCATGCACTTGCTGGTAAATCGTCCCCGGGCGCCATGTTTTTCATCTCCTATGTGTGCTGGTGGCGAGACTTTTCATCCTCTCCTGGAACTGTTGTGGTCGCTCAGGCCGGCTGTTTCTGACGAACTCTTGCGCTGCCTTGCTCATGTTTGTCTCGCTGTCGGACTCGCAATGGTGGTTAGCGTGGACTTTTGTGGGCGACCCCCCATTCTGTGCTGCCTGTCCCGAGGGCCTCCTTCATCTATGGCGCCGGCTGGATTGTTGGACTCCATCGACCAACTTGATCGCAGGGGGCAAGGTTGAGACAGTTTATTTGGGTCGCTATTCCTTACATTGCTGGGACTCTGTGGTATGAGCGAGACATTGATTGCATTGACCATCGGTATCGTATCGGATGCGGGGGCCGGGAGCGGGCGGCCGGGAATGTATCTGTTGGTTGTTTTTCTCCTCCACTGATCCTGGATGCCTTCGTTGTTTCTTTCTCTCCTCCTCCACTTCTTGTACTTATTGTACTTTTTTCCCTTCTTTGGGGCAGTTTCGGGGCGACAGGCACGCTGTTTATGGGTTAGGCCGTAGCCATTACAGGGGTGCAGGGTGGCGGGTATGGGGGGGGTTTGTTGTTTTAGTTTATTTTGTTCTATGGTCCCTTTTGCTCTTTTCTGGCTTTTGGAGGGTTCTTCCTCTTTCGTAGGGCTGGCTGTCCCTTGGTCTTGCACCTTATTTCTTTTTCGGGCGGCTTCCTATGCCCTGTCTCTTCCTTCTCTGGGGTGGGATTTAGGGGGTGATATTTAGGAATGTTGTTTACTTACTGTGGCCTGTTGTCTCGTATTACCGTCTCGGTGGCCTCGCTTACTTAATCGCTATAGTCATTGCCTGCCTCAGTTTACCATTGGGGTATGTCCCCCTTGTCTCTTATGGTTTTTGGTGAGGTGCTATATTCCTGTGGTGGCAGCCCCTACTTCTCTTTAAAATTTAAAAATGAAACCCTTATATCCTTTGTGACAGTCCCCACAACCGTGTCTAGTGTATTTCAACATATCCTGTTTGCCGATTGGTGTGCATTTCTCCTGTTATTGACTGCCTGTTTTTGCGGCCGGCCATGATGGTTGTGGGCCTGCGCATGTATCTCCTCGTTTTTCTGAATAAAGGTTTATAAAAAAAAAAAAAAAAAAAACAGGGTGGGTCGAAGGTCTCCCTCTGCTTCACAGGGAGGTGCAGCCGCACTTTGTTACCACTTAGCACTTGGAGTTGTCCATCACCACAGAAACAGAGATAACCAAAATTTCCTCCATCTTATACGCTGGGTGGTCTTTTTTGCCGTGCCTAAAATGGCGCCTTTTCGCGTGCCTTGTAAGTCATGAGGAGTACAAATATCAGAGGCCAGCTACAAATAATTTCTGCTGCACCCAAGTGACGCACAGTATTTCAGGATGCTGGTCTATATGTTGGAATCAGAAAAAAAGCGTGTTGTGTTCCAATGGCTAGAAAATACAGACTAAGTCACTAGACATAATCAACAAAAGGCATATTTAGTGAAAATTACAACACTTTGCCATTGAAACCATTTATTTCTCTAGTGAATCCAGAAGAGTCACACGGTGGCTTCAACTGAGTTCTTTGCAATTTTTCTTTTCTTTTCTTAATGTTTAAACAACAAAGAAGTGACAAGCCCGGGAGTGATACGTGCGCGCGCGCTGGGGAGAGTCTGCTGTTTTTCAAAGCACATACTCGTGCTTGTGGCGCACCGCTGCGCACTCCCGCAAGGCATATGCCGCCACAAGCACGAGTAGGTGTTGGAAAAAGAGCTGCACAATGGCTAAAGGTCTCCTATGCAGTGCATGCACGCTGCGTAGGCGAGACCTAAAAATTAACTATATATTGGAAATCGCCTAGTAACACTTAAACTATAGAGAATCCATAATATAGCTGACAGATAGTTTCTAAACAAATTGCTATGGGCCAATACCACACCTTTCCCTTCACTGGCTACCAACTGCTAAACGGATCTCATTAAAGAACCGTGCATGGCTCATGGACCAGTCTTCCTTTAGCACACACAAACTCCTTACATATTGTTGAGCAAAGCCTCAGTCTTCAAATGGATATGAACAGGCAGAACGCCTTTCTCTGTCCCTTCACTCAAACCTTAATATCTACTCAAATGAGGAGCACTGACAAGCACCTCTAATTACACAAAACATTTAAAACACAACACTTCGACTATAAACACAAGCTAAAGAATCCAAACGACATACTACTGAGGAAATAGATAGGTGCAGCTGCATCTATTTTCAAACTGTCTACATCTCAAAAAGCTTATGTGCTTAGAAGCCAACCAACGTGTCAAAACCTTATGCCGCTCAAACAACACCTCTCATATAGGACATACACCATGCAATATCCTTCCAACCGTGCATAATAAAAAGGGCACCCAGGAACTAATGTAAATCAAAGCACTTTGCTCTTTCGTCAGAGGTATGTGGCGCTATACAAATGCTAAAATACAGTACCAATTGGGGTACAAATGTGATGTTATGACTGTATAGTAACCAGTTATTCACAACTTAAACAATATCAAGATGTAACCATCTTTGAGGTACAATATTTTGTCAACACACAGTTGAAATGGGAAATCTCCTTTCCTGTTGGATTAAATTTATCACACAACCACAATGAATGACTGACAAGGATCAAATATTGAAAACAATAAACCAACGAATTCTAAGCTCCCTGACACCTTCAGACAGAACACAACATTAAAAAGGCATATCAAGCATAAAAGTGGAATACTAACTTGCTGATCTTCAATGTGTCCTTTTTTGATTTGAAGACAAACATTATTAATTCTGATGGTATCTGAAGACTGGCTTGAAAGGGACTTTGGAGAACTGCCAAGAAAAGAACCACTTCCATTTCTCCCAAAAGTTTCTTCGCAGGCTTTTTTCACTGCATTGACGGTCTTCTCATCATTGTTCATTAAGCGGATCTCTTTTAAATGCACACCAAGACGATCTCGGTCAGCCAATTCCTTTATATGCCTCACTATTATTTCTGCACATTCCTGCAGTGGAAAATTGAAAATTCCAGAGGACAGCGCTGGAATGGCCACAGAATCTATAATGTACATTCCATTAGCGATGCCTTCAAAGATATTTGTAATGGCTTTCTTAAGGAGACCTTGACATTGTCCATGACTATGGCCCCATTTTGAACAATTCGGGCCTACAGCATGAATTACATATTTGCAAGGAAGATTTCCTCCAGTGGTGATCACACATTCTCCAGTTGCTACTTTTTTGCACTTGTTAATGATGACTTTGCTTGCTTTTTCAATCTCAATGCCACCAGCAGTTACAATGGCCAAGGCAAGACCTCCAGTATGTGCCAAATCTTCATTAGCAGCATTCACTACAGCAGCTACACGTTGCTGTGTTAAATCACCCATCCAGACAGATAAGTTAACTCTCCCTGTTTTGCCTATTGTTGTCTCATACACCTTCTTATCAGATACAGTTCTTGACTGAGTAGTCCAAGCGGAATCCATAAGGAAAGCCTCACAGTCAAATTTCATCTTAATTATTTCACTTAAGCAATTGCTTTGCTTAAGAACATCATAGACAGCATCTTCAATTGGAACTGCAACTGTGTTCTCCTGAAGCATGTTCCGTTCTGGGAAAAAAAGCATATTATTATTATTTTGACTATACTGGACATCAAAATAACTGAATGACAAAAGCTGTACAAATTAGAAAGTTACTAACCTATGATCACCCCTCCTTTATTTTCAGTCATGACCCTCTTCTATACACAACATGTGGGAAGTTCGCATCTTGCCGCCCTAACATCTCGTAGCAGCACCAAAATCTCCAATATGGAAGGTGCTGCCAGAGACCAGTTCAGGTAAAGAATAATGCTACTCACATGCTGCTCCTCCCCACTGAGAAGCTAGTTCCCTGTACACATGGCATTTCAGAGGAAATACAATTGATCAATAAATTACCTTTACACCAGATTTTTGACTAATTTTTCACTATGTTTATGCTGAATTAAACCTATTACACAACACTAAACCCCTAATAAAATAATCACATCCTACAATGATTCATAAACATGCGTCCCACAGAGCAAAATTACAAATTCTCTTTCAAGTTTAAATTTGTTATTATCAAACAATGATGGACATATATCCTATTTTTACTTTAATTGTTTTGATATAAATATATTGTACATCACATATATTTCATTTCATATATACAATATTTTTCTTAAAAATAAATCCCAGACTAAGGAGCCCCAATTACCAAAGGGGAAGAAAGTCACTTAATTGTGGTATATGTCTCCACATAAAACAGTCAATACACATAAAGGGAACAAAACATATATTCAAAACTCCGTATTAAATGTACAACCAACTTTTTATTGCAAATAAAGAAGTGGTAACTTGTATCTCTTGGGGCACTTCAAGCGTCTTACTTCTTTTAGACTAACCTTACCACTGCTCAGCCTATATATTGTATCAATCAGGCCAAGCAGACTTCCGAAGTAGATGATCACAAAAACGAATCATCTACTTCGGGCGCCTGCTTGACCTGAGTTACCACTTCTTTCTTTGCAATAAAAAGTTAGTTGTACATTTGATATGGAGCCTCCATGTGTATAAAGCATCTTTTTATAAATACTGTCAGATACATTGTTTTTTGAACTGTGAAACACTTTATTACATCATCGCCCTGATGAAGGACGGTACATGGGATTTCCGAAACGCGCGTCGGCACAATTGTGTTGTTTGATTTGTTAGTGATGTGTAAAATTGTTATGCATTGTCTATATTGTTAGTCTTTGTTAAATGTATTAGTTTTGAATATATGTTGTGTTTCCTTTATGTGTATTGACTGTTTTATGTGGAGACGTACCACAATTAAGTGACTTTCTCTCCCTTTGGTGATTGGGGTTCCTTAGTGTGGGATTAATTTTTAAGAAAAATATTGTATAGATGAAATGAAATATATGTGATGTACAATAGATTTATATCAGTAAAAAATTAAAGTAAAAATAGAATATATGTCCATCATTGTTTGATAATAAAAATATAAACTTGAGAGAATGAAACATTTCCTAGCTCTCGTAACGGAAAGTTCCATTTCTATTAAGGACTCGGAGGCGCGGGTTATGCTTTTCTTTCTTCACTTTTATTCAACAGCAGCCATTTAAAGTCAGAAAAAAACTAACATTCCCATCAATCATAGGGAATAAACAGTTAAACAATAGAGTGCCAACAGATAGAGTGTCCTTTCATCTGCACCAATCAGAGATCCCCCTGGTGTTGATAGTCCTCGCAGAGTCGGACGCGCCGTCGAGAGCCCTCTATCGGTGAAACACAAGCACCGCACTCCGGCACCAACAGCACAGCCGCTAGGGAGCTGAGACGCTCCCACGGCCGCTTGTGCGCCACCGAGCAGCGGCTGCTCGCAAGCCGAAAAGAACCTGCAATCAGAGGAACTGTAATAAAGCCGCAAAGCTACAGAGGACCACGTGCGTCCCAGAAGAAATAATGGCGCGCCCACGCTCTTTACCAACGCGCTGTGAGGGATAAGGCTGTGAAGATTAACGCCACAGCATACACAAAGTGCGTGGGCAAACAAATAATCCAGCACCAAAACCACAATAAACAGTAGAAATAAACCTCTAGGTCAAATATATATAGAACAATCCTACAATAATAAGCGTATTGAGAAAAACCAAAGGCATGACTTATCTTGGCTGCAAGCAGCGAAGAAAGAGGAAGCATGGACACAGGCAGAGGACTATCAACACCAGGGGGATCTGATTGGTGCAGATGAAAAGACACTATCTGTTGGCACTCTATTGTTTACCTGTTTATTCCCTATGATTTATGAGAATGTTGTTTTTTATCGGACTTTAAAAGGCTGCTGTTAAATAAAGGTGAAGAAAGAAACGCATAATCCTTGCCTCCGGTCCGGACATAGAATTTGTAATTTTCCTCTGTGGGACACGTTTATGAATCATTGTAGGATGTGATTATTTTATTAGTGGTTTAGTGTTGTGTAATAGGTTGTTTTTCCATGGTTTTCCCCTATAATTTTCGCTTTACAGGGACCCTCTCATATATATTAAACTGCAGAGTTACATTCGTAGTCCTTTACAAGATAAACCGAGTCCTTTTCATAAAATACCATTTGCACTTCCACAGCATATAATGACACCATTTTCAAATGGAGACCTACACACGTACTACGGGTGCACTCGTTTATATAGACAGCAAAAAGTAATGTATGAATTTTAATGACTGAATTTATGTGAACTAGTTTTGGTGTACCCCATTCCAATGTTTATTACTTAATCTGTGAAAGTGCAGGATGTGTCAGCCATAGAAAAATGTGCCTTGGTTCTGGTCCTAGAGAAACAAACCAGCCCAAACCCCTATGCCACATCCCCCTTGGATGGGAATTAATGCAACCCCAGACCCTGTTTCCGCCCAGCAAAGCCTGCTCTCGGAAGTGCAGATTGAGTCCCTATGGCACAGCGGGCAACTGCTAGGTCACATCCCCTATGAACAGAAACAGAAAAACCAGGTTGTAAAGATGAGGGGTTGCTGAATAACCACAGGATACAGGGTAGGTTAAGTACGCTATTTATTTATGAACATATGCAGCTTTAGGAGCGCCGAGCCAGAGTGTCCCGTTCTCTGGCGTTCGCGCCTCCGTGTGAGGATGCGCGCGCAGCCGTAAACATGGCCGCCAGCACGTCACGTCGCCACGCGACGTGATACGCTAGAGCGCTACTCTACATATCTCCCTTTTTTCCCCAACAATGAAACTTTTAACTTACAGTCCGCCGCTCATATCAAAGTCCTGAAACCGGGCTGGTCTCACCACTGTCCTTCCACTCCGGGTCAGTCTTACTGGGGTAGACATGGTCTCTCTCTCATGAATCTCTGCACCACCTCCTTCATTGCTCAGCGCGGCCGCGCTCTCTCCTGATCTCCTCGTGTTCACTTCCTTCACCGTTCTTATGCTGCTATTCTCGCCATGCTCCACACCAGCTTCTCTTCTACTCATGTCCAGTCTCTCATCACCTTGTTCCTGTTCCACGTAGGGTTCCTCCCCACCTTCTAGCTCCACTCCATCTTGACTCCACTGCAGTACCTTGTTGCACCTCGCCATGCGGTCCTGCGACCATACATTTCCGTCGCTCAACAAGGCTGCTCCGTCATATACCTCCTTCACCTGCAGTGGTTTGTTGTACTTACTGTCCCCCTTCCTTTGCAACGTTGCCAACTTGACTCGTACCCACTCGCCTTCTTCTAGCTCAGTGTCCTTCACGTTCCTACGCTTGTTGTAGTGTTTGGTGTATATTTTCTGTGCTTTCTTCAAGTTTGCCAGGACCACTGCAGGGGACCACTTACTTGTTATGGTTTTTTCTTTCCATACTCGGTTTTCTTTTGTGAAGGGGTCACGGCCTCTCAATATTTGGAAGGGACTATATCCTGTTCCCGTGGGGGTGATCGGTATGCCCAAACCATATGCCATATTTCTTTCTCCCAGTCCTTGTTGCTTGATATCGCTGCTTGCACTGACCCCATCACCATCCTATTGAAACGTTCCACCAGTCCATTACCAGCGGGGTGATAGATTGAGGTGTGCTTGGAGAGAATACCATTTCTCTCCATAAAGCTGCTCCACTTGTCAGAGGTAAATTGGGGGCCGTTATCACTCAGGATGGACTTTGGAATGCCCTCCCTCACAAACGTGTCAGTCAAAAACCTTAAGATGGTTTCTGTGTCCATAACCTCCTCCACCTTCAATTCGCGCCACTTCGAGTATCTGTCAATGAGGACGCACACATATTTTTGGATGCCTTGCCCATCTAAGATCGGACCTAAGATGTCTATGGACAGTTCCTCCCACGGATTCTGTGGTAGGTCAAATTTTTCCAACGCCGGTCGCAGGGGTTTTAGTGTCTTATCCGCTCCCTGGCACTGTGAGTACTCTCTGACATGTCGCTCTGTCCGTATGTCCATGCCTGGCCACCAGTAATTTTCCTTGGTCCTCAATTTCATCTTACCTATTCCTAAATGGCCTTCGTGGAGTATTGTCAGTAAGTTGGGAATTATACCTGCTGGGGGTATGACCTTGTCTCCCCTGTAAACATACACTCCTTGATCGTCCATTGACAACTCTTCCCTGACCTCGTAGTACGGTCTTAGGTTCTCGTCGGTGTGTCGTTTATCTGGCCATCCCTTAGTGATGCATGTTTTCACCTCCTGCATGGTGTGGTCTTCACTGTAGGCTGCACTCCACTCCTGATTGCTGATAACTCTTTCTTGGTCATCCAACAGGGCTACCATTTCTTCTCCAGCTGACTGGTCCTCCTCTCCAGGTTCCATGGCTGCCGCTCTGCTTAAGTAGTCTGCCACCTTGTTCCGACTGCCTGGGATGTATTCTACATCATATCTAAATTCCAGTAGTTTCAATGTCATTTTGGATATCCTGGGTGTGGCACTCGCATGTCCGCTGGACGTTAGTACTTTAACCAAAGGTTTGTGGTCCGTCTTTAGCTAGAATCGCGTGCCCCACAGGAGTTGTCTGAACCTTGTTGTTGCCCATACGGCTGCCAGCATCTCCTTTTCAATGATGCTGTATTTCGTTTCCATGTCGCTCAGTGTGCGGGAGGCGAAACTGAGGGTTTCCATCACTCCTTGCCCTCGGTCCTGCATTAACACCGCGCCCAGTCCCTTGTCGCTGGCGTCTGTCGTGAGTACTGTTCTGCCCTGAGGGTCATATCCTTTCAGTGGTACAGCTCCTACCACATCTTTCTTGATGTCCTCGAATTCTCTTTGGGTTTCCTCCGTCCAGCAAAACACCGAGCTCTCTCTTGTCAGCTTCCTCATGTGGTGTGTCTTTGTTGCAAAATGCTGCACGAACTTACTGTAGTATTCTGCCATTCCTAGGAATGACCTGACATCTTTTTTACTGGCAGGTGGTGGCGCTTCACAAATCGCTTTTACGTTTTCAGTCTTTGGCGTGATGCCCTGCACTCCGATTTCGTGCCCTAGGTAGGTCACAGATTCCATGCCCAACCGGCACTTTGCCCACTCCGCCGTGAGTCCCTTAGTCTCCAAGACTTTCAGTACTTTGGTTAGTTTCGCATCATGATCTAACTTATCTCGCCCCATCACCAGGATGTCATCCTGGAAGTACTGGATGCCATCCATGTTTTTGAACAGTTGGTGCATCAGTTTCTGGAACTCCGCTGCCACGAGTCCGAACGGCATGCGCCGGAATTGGTAGCACCCGAAGGGGGTAATGAATGAAGTCAATTTTCTGCTCTCCGGGTGTAAGGCGATTTGGTGACATGCTGAGGTCAAGTCTATGGTTGAGTACCACTTGATCCCTCGCGTTTTGGCCAACATCTCCTCGATCCTTGGCAAGTGGAACTTCTCCACGACGATGTTTTTGTTCAATTCGCGCAGGTCTACGCATAGCCTGACCTTCCCGCTGGACTTCATGACGACCACCAGTGGCGCCAGCCACTCAGCGCACGTGATCGGTTCGATGATCCCCTTCCTTTCTAGTTCCTGCAGTTCTTCTTGCACTGCCTCTCTCACTGCCAGGGGTACGTTTCTCACCTTATGAGACACCGGTATGGCTTCTTCCTTGAGTACTATTTTGTGGGCGAATTTTTCTAGCTTTCCCACCGTGCCGCCGAATACTTTGGGGTACTCTCTCTTCCACTTGTCCAGGTCTGGCCAGGCTTCGGGTTCCGTAAGTAGTATCTGCTCTTTCCCTCCTGAATCCAATTTGATGCCCAGGTCGCCCTGGTCTAGCCATCCCAGAACCGATGGTCCCCTTTCTGATATGTACAGCTTACAATTTGCGCTGCGTCCTCTGAATTCGAACCTCAATGGCCGGAATCCTACCATGGGTATGCGGTCTCCATTGTACATGACTGGCCTGATGTCTAGTTGTTCCAGGTCTGGGCCCAAGTGTGGCTTGAATGTTTCGTTCCACACCGCTCTCTTATAGTGTTCATTTAGGTCATCGATGGCGTGAGCATACACGTCGTCGTCTGTGCTCCCACGTTGTTTAGGTACCAGATTTTTGAAAATCCTGAGCCCCTCCGGGCCTAGATTATGTAACAGTATTCGCTTCTTCCAATTTGCTGGTGAACTTTTCATCATTTTCGTCCTCGAGCACTTCTATGAAGTTGTCACCTCCGCATTCTCAGCCATTGGGCTTCATCAGTGCGGTACCTTCTAGCAGATACAGCAACTGACCCACGGCTGGGCACCCACACAACACTTACACCAACTCACCAAGACACGTAAAAAGTAATGGATGGAAATGCTTGGATAAATCTGTACCACAATGATAGGCCTGTCCTATCTTGTTATTTGCGGAGTCTCCGTAGTCGTAAGATTAGTATTAAATGGGAGTTTGTGAATAGCAAAAAAATAGTAAACTTACACAAAAGTGTAAATTTATCTTTGTGAATAAGGTCCTAAATTTGAAATTTTTAAAGTGTCTTTCTTAAAAAAATTCACAGTCACAACATTTTAAAGTATAACAATTTATTGTTGTAATCTTCCTCTTTCCCCTCCCCGCTCCTCCCTCTTGGTACCTTCCTCTTCCCCCCTCCCTCCTTTGGAACGTTCCGCTGGAGTCTGCCTTAGAATGTTGGCAAGCCTCTGGCAGATACGGAGACCAGATGACTGAATAAAGATGTTCTTACTTACTTCTGCTTCAGCTTCTAATTACTTACTTCTACTTCTAATTACATCACTGGCGACGACCTGGCACGAGGGGCCTTTCAGTCATCTCCACTTTCAGTGCTCTCTCCACTTCCTTCTACCAAAGTGCATTTCTGTTCGCTGCTTATCTTCCTTTACTGTCGGACAGCTGTTGCCTGCTGGGAGCAGTTCCCTGTGTATGCTGCATTCCTCGAAGAATTGGTTCCCTCACAGGCCCCTGGGTTGAGCGTTCCCTGCGACGTGCCACTTTCCAAGAGACGTTTCTTTGGTAAAATCCGGACTATTTTGTGGGGAATCTGTTTCTTTAGGAAGAGGACTCTGCTGCAATCCTGTCCGGTTCTTCGAGGCAGTTCTGTGGTTTGATTCTCGTCGCACTGGCGAGCTGTTCTACTTTGCACCAGAGGTTGTGACGGCCACAAAGGGGAGTCTGCTCTGTCATTCTTTGAAGTGACTTGGGGTTCTCTGAATGAACGGTACCGCTGTAATAAAGTTCCAGCTTCTCCCGTTGCTCTGTTCCTCGAGCAGTTCCCTGCATTCCCCGACTGGGTTCATTAGACACTCTGCCACAATAAGTTAAGCCTCGTGCCTTCCCCGCATTTTCGTCCCTGGGGAAGTAACCTGTGGTATCCAGACTCAGGTTGTCAGTACCTCGTTTTGATGATCCGCCCAAGCCTGCAGAGGACTCGTGGCATTGCTGTCAGGTGTGTTTGTCATCTACTTTCTCGTCATCACGGCATCTCGGAGGCACTTCCCTGCTGCTAGACTTCGCTGCCCGGACGATCTAACGGCCATAGAGGGACCTGATCTGTCATTATCCTGGGCCCTTAACTCTTCAATTTGTCGCTCCACACCCTGCCTGAGATGACACTGAGTTCACTGTGACACCGCGCTACTGACCCAGCTTCCTGTTTCCTCACGCCTGTGCGTCCCGAGGTAAACTCATTCCTCTTTCGGAGATACACTTTCGTCCTCCTCGTCAACTTCACTCGCCACACCTGCGCCCTTCAGGCATTGTGCTTCGCTTGTTTGAACTGCTTCCTGCAGTTCCCTCCGGTTCGCTGAGGAACACCGATGTAATGTACATTTTGTTTATGGGCTGCCTGCCTTTGGCCCTCCCTGTCATTTCTCCGCAGCTGCATCTACCTTCTCCCAGCTCACTCCCTCTCCATGCCAAGCAGTGTGAAACGCTCCTTGCGGTGTCTCACACACCACTCCCTCTGTTCTGTTGCACTGTGTGTGCACCCGTTGCACGGTGACACACACCCCTTTTACTCCTTTTCTGTTGTGGGCGCACTCCATCCTTGGTGACGCACGCACCTGTACTCAAATTCCAAGGCTCCAAGTGCATACTATATTGACCCTACAATCTGCTATATATCAGAGTTTGACAGGTTTGACTGACTCTTCTCCTCTGCGGCAAGTGTGTGCACTTCTACTGTGACACGCAAACCTTCTCCTTGTCCTCAAGTGATTTGAGAGCGTATCGAAATTGTCATTCATCCCTCATTTCAGCATCAGTTATCCTGCATTCCTTACCTTACTTACAGTGTATCATTGCAATTGAATTGTATGATGGTATTACAGTATTACAGGAATAGTTCTCAGTGCTTTCTGTACATATTGCCATTTTTTTTCACTTCAGCATCAGTTATGCTGCATTCTTTCCTTCCACAGATCATCCTTGTTATTGTATTTGTATTACAGTAATAGCATATTTCACCTGCCTTACTATGGCTGTACCAGCAATGAGTCAACCACCTTCCTTTCTCAATGAGATTGGGGAACCGGAAATCCACTGGAAGGATTGGATTCATTTGTTTACTTCATACGTGATCGCAATAGGCAGCGAAGGATAGTCTCCTGTCTGCAAACAACACATCCTATTGCATAACTTAGGAATTCAAGGTAGGAAGATATACAATACTTTACCTGAACCAGAGTTAGAAGAGGATGAGGATGATACAGATGTGTTTAAAGTTACCCTCTTGAAATTGGAAGCACATTTTGGTGACAGGATAAATGTAGTCTTGGAGCGGCATAAATTCTCTACCCGCTTCCAGGGTAAACAAGAATCCGTCACCAACTATGTAGCAGCACTCAGAGGTCTAACCAAATGATGTGATTTTGGTGCACTCAACGATTCCCTTACCAGGGACTAGTTAGTAAGGTGCACCAACAACACCTGTAAACAAGAAAAACTTCTGGCAAAAAATCCTACTCTAAAAGAGGCTATTAGCCTTCGGGGCTGCGGTGAAGAGGGTACATTATTCCATACCCTCTGGGACTGCCCATCCATAACTAACTACTGGCGGCAGGTGATGCGCACTATTTTCGCAAACACTGAAGGTCTCATTGACACCAGAGCCACGTAAATGTATATTGAATATTTGGGATCCGAATGACTTATCCAGATATGCACAAATATGGGGAACATTGGCTATTATGGTGGCAAAGCGGGATATAGCACAAAAATGGGGCGCTTCGGAATTGCCCACCCTGGCGCAATGGAGCAGGAACATGGACTTGTTGATGTTGACAGAAAAAGCGGTGTATGTCACCAGAGCTTGCCCTAGTAAGTGGAACAAGGTTTGGACTTTCTGGAATGTGTATAGAGGGGAAATATGTGACCTGTTGCCAGAAGACGATGATGCCAGCTCTGATGAGGAGGAGGAGGAGGGAGAGTGGGACTGATACGGGCAAATTACTGGAGGAAAAGAGGGTGCACAATGAAGTAACATACAGGAAAATGTAATTCTGAACTACGATTCTGTATAATTGTATGTCTAAGTTTTTACAATACTAATGGCATACTAAATGTCAACGTGTATGTTTGTTACACTAGAAAAGAATAAAAATTGTTAAAAAAAAAAAAGAGGCTATTAGCATAGCAATATCTATAGAGCACACTGCTAAGTGTATCAAGGAAATGAAAACACCCAATGAAGTAGTTGCCAATGTTATTGACATCAGTAGTACACACAACAGGTTCAGTGATAATGAAATACTTAAGGTCGGACCCGGAGGAGTCAACGTTGATGTACCAGTCAGAGTAACTGAGGGTTTAAAATGCTACAGATGTGGTAGCCAACAATTTGCCAATGCTGCCAACACTAATTCACCAATAGCTTAGTTTCCTTCCTCGCTTACAACTCAAACATAAAGCGAGCGGCTTCTTATTTCCTTGAATCAATCTGATTTATTTATTTTAACTTCATAGAATTTTGTTTGTTCAATTTTTTCAAAACACTTTTTGCAATTTCAATATAATACATAACATACAAAATTATTCGTTTGTTGAAAACATTTTCATCTCTTAAAATACTCCCTTTCTCTCATTCATACAAAAAACTTGTGAGTGAACCACTTACATACATTCTCATACACTCTAATAGACACCACAAAATTAACAAAACTTTTTTAAAGAACTCATGCACTGTGAATACAATGCTGCCATAGATATCAAGTTGGTATATTTTTCAATTCTTTTATACAGGTTTTTAATCATTCCTAATCTTATGGCATATTATCCATTCGGTCTACGCGTTTCGAACTCTGTTTATTCTTGAGTTCTCATCAGGACCAAACTGAAAAATAAAAAAGGGGGGAGCCTTAGTTAGGATTCAGTTCGCTATCATCACAGAAACTACTCGTTGGCTCAACATCCGCCGTAAGCAGCTTACCTCGTTAGTTAGTCACCATTACTTGTGAGCTATATGTAAAAGAGACGACGCTGGACAACCTAAATGACATCAAGAAACTCCTTTAGTTCTCCTATAACGCAAGCATTTTGTCACAAAAATATATTATCTGGCTTTTAAGTTACTCACCAATGTAGTTTGGTGACCCTGTGGATGAATAATGGGATGTCAGTATCTGGTTTATGTATTATACAATGTTCTATGTGCAAGGTTGGTGGATGTTGGTTTCTCACCTTTTCTTTTCTTTTCAGGGGATCCCCAATTCTTGAAATTGATTTTTATAGTGATGTAGTCTCTGTAGGGGCAACCACATTGGATTTGTGTTGGTTAATTGCTCAGATGCCTTGATATGCAGTGAAACACAGAAACGGCGAGTGTTTACCTTGTTTAAAGAGGCGCCATGACTTTGAGCCAGCTCGAAGACCTGTAAAGGTAGAGCAGAGCGTCCGTATTTGTATTGTTCATGGTCATTTTACATGATACTACAGTTGTGCCTAGAGTAGGCGGCCGGGCTCATTAGTTCAAAATTTACCTTGTTCTTCGTTATGTTAACGACTTGTACGCTGGCTCCATTCGGATCCGTATGTTTACCGGTCGGCATCCGATTGAATGCGCATGCGTTCTGATGTTGAATGAAACGTTCCCTCGGGCTCCAATGATGAAGCGCGTCAATTGCGAGCGCCATTTTGAAAGGTGGTAGTGTTCTTACTGCGCAAAAGGATTTTCTTATGTGGTTGCATCTATAGTTTATGCATCATTGTTAGATCCATATGATTTGTGAGTTTAATTTGTATGTGACTGGGTTTAGTAGAGAGTGTGAATAAATTTCAGGAAATATGTCCTTGGGTCCCAATATTGGAGTGTGTCAAATTTGAGCGCAATTTTGAAAGGTGTTCATATTCCTCAATGGTTATTCTTATGTAGTTTTATATGGAGGTTATGCTGGCTAAATCCTTATGATTTATGAGTTTGTGTTGAGGATATTGTGTTCTCATCAGTTGTTTAGATTGGTTGTTGTCGTTCTAATTACAGCTTGTACATTTCAGATAATTCATTCAATCCCTCCATCGCAGAATTGAATCGCACAATCATCATTGCTTCATAGCGGGATAGTTTGGCATCCAAATCTCCGCCTCTTTTGTCATTCTCCACCTTAGTGATGACAGTCCAACGCAAATCGGTTTCGATATGGTTTTTTTGCTGCCAGTGTAGAACTAGGGGAGCATTGGGGACCTTCCTTTTGATTCTTGATCGATGTTGTTGAATTCAAGTTTTGATCTCTTGGTTCGTTTTCCCTACATACAGTAGGTCGCATGGACATATTATTCCATAGATCACATACCGTGACTTACAGTTGGTAAATTTCTCGTGTCTCCAAGAGGTGGTTTTGTGTTTGAAAACAATTCCTTCATTTGTGGTTGCGCAACAATTGCAGCTGCCACATTTATGGTGGCCCTGGATTGGTGGAAATCCCAACATGTTTCTTAGGTTTGCAGGTTCTTTAGTGGGAATTGCCGCTCTTATCAATTTATTCGCTATACTGGCCTCCTTCCGGAATGCGAATAAGGGCGCATTAGTGAATTCCTCATTTAAATTTTTGATTAAATGCCAATTGGATTTGATCACTTTTTTTAAATTGTTGGAATTGGGGCAATATGTACTCACAAGAACCATCCGGTTCATTTTTTGCTTGTTTTTCTTTTCCAAGAGACATTCCCTTGGCGTCCACCATGCTCTTTTTCTGCTTCTTTTTAACAGTTTTTTAGGGTAGCCACGTTCAATCAGGTTTGTTATCAGTTTGTCGGAGTGTTTCATGAATTCTTCTTTTTGGTAACAATTTCGACGAATTCGTAAAAATTGACCATAGGGAAGGTTCTCCTTAAGGCTCCGAGGATGATTGCTTTTGAAATGCAATGATTTGTTGCGGTCCGTAGCTTTTTTGTATAAGGTGGTGATTAATCCTCCTTCCTGAGAGGGATAGATTTCGACATCCAAAAAAGGCATATTTGTCTTGGAGTAAGTGAGGCTGAATTTTATCTCCTGGGTCCTATTGTTTAACCAATGGTGGAAGTTGATTAGTTCCTCTTCTGGTCCGGTCCACACGAAAAAAATGTCATCGATAAAACGGCTCCAATTATTTATCCACTGGAGAAAAGGATTGTTATCGTAGACAAATTTTTCTTCATAATCTCTTGGAAAAGAAAAACAAGCAAAAAATGAACCGGATGGTTCTTGTGAGTACATAGTGCCCCAATTCCAACAATTTAAAAAAAGTGATCAAATCCAATTGGCATTTAATCAAAAATTTAAATGAGGAATTCACTAATGCGCCCTTATTCGCATTCCGGAAGGAGGCCAGTATAGCGAATAAATTGATAAGAGCGGCAATTCCCACTAAAGAACCTGCAAACCTAAGAAACATGTTGGGATTTCCACCAATCCAGGGCCACCATAAATGTGGCAGCTGCAATTGTTGCGCAACCACAAATGAAGGAATTGTTTTCAAACACAAAACCACCTCTTGGAGACACGAGAAATTTACCAACTGTAAGTCACGGTATGTGATCTATGGAATAATATGTCCATGCGACCTACTGTATGTAGGGAAAACGAACCAAGAGATCAAAACTCGAATTCAACAACATCGATCAAGAATCAAAAGGAAGGTCCCCAATGCTCCCCTAGTTCTACACTGGCAGCAAAAAAACCATATCGAAACCGATTTGCGTTGGACTGTCATCACTAAGGTGGAGAATGACAAAAGAGGCGGAGATTTGGATGCCAAACTATCCCGCTATGAAGCAATGATGATTGTGCGATTCAATTCTGCGATGGAGGGATTGAATGAATTATCTGAAATGTACAAGCTGTAATTAGAACGACAACAACCAATCTAAACAACTGATGAGAACACAATATCCTCAACACAAACTCATAAATCATAAGGATTTAGCCAGCATAACCTCCATATAAAACTACATAAGAATAACCATTGAGGAATATGAACACCTTTCAAAATGGCGCTCAAATTTGACACACTCCAATATTGGGACCCGAGGACATATTTCCTGAAATTTATTCACACTCTCTACTAAACCCATTCACATACAAATTAAACTCACAAATCATATGGATCTAACAATGATGCATAAACTATAGATGCAACCACATAAGAAAATCCTTTTGCGCAGTAAGAACACTACCACCTTTCAAAATGGCGCTCGCAATTGACGCGCTTCATCATTGGAGCCCGAGGGAACGTTTCCTTCAACATCAGAACGCATGCACATTCAATCGGATGCCGACCGGTGAACATACGGATCCGAATGGAGCCAGCGTACAAGTCGTTAACATAACGAAGAACAAGGTAAATTTTGAACTAATGAGCCCGGCCGCCTACTCTAGGCACAACTGTAGTATCATGTAAAATGACCATGAACAATACAAATACGGACGCTCTGCTCTACCTTTACAGGTCTTCGAGCTGGCTCAAAGTCATGGCGCCTCTTTAAACAAGGTAAACACTCGCCGTTTCTGTGTTTCACTGCATATCAAGGCATCTGAGCAATTAACCAACACAAATCCAATGTGGTTGCCCCTACAGAGACTACATCACTATAAAAATCAATTTCAAGAATTGGGGATCCCCTGAAAATAAAATAAAAGGTGAGAAACCAACATCCACCAACCTTGCACATAGAACATTGTATAATACATAAACCAGATACTGACATCCCATTATTCATCCACAGGGTCACCAAACTACATTGGTGAGTAACTTAAAAGCCAGATAATATATTTTTGTGACAAAATGCTTGCGTTGTAGGAGAACTAAAGGAGTTTCTTGATGTCATTTAGGTTGTCCAGCGTCGTCTCTTTTACATATAGCTCACAAGTAATGGTGACTAACTAACGAGGTAAGCTGCTTACGGCGGATGTTGAGCCAACGAGTAGTTTCTGTGATGATAGCGAACTGAATCCTAACTAAGGCTCCCCCTTTTTTATTTTTCAGTTTGGTCCTGATGAGAACTCAAGAATAAACAGAGTTCGAAACGCGTAGACCGAATGGATAATATGCCATAAGATTAGGAATGATTAAAAACCTGTATAAAAGAATTAAAAAATATACCAACTTGATATCTATGGCAGCATTGTATTCACAGTGCATGAGTTCTTTAAAAAAGTTTTGTTAATTTTGTGGTGTCTATTAGAGTGTATGAGAATGTATGTAAGTGGTTCACTCACAAGTTTTTTGTATGAATGAGAGAAAGGGAGTATTTTAAGAGATGAAAATGTTTTCAACAAACGAATAATTTTGTATGTTATGTATTATATTGAAATTGCAAAAAGTGTTTTGAAAAAATTGAACAAACAAAATTCTATGAAGTTAAAATAAATAAATCAGATTGATTCAAGGAAATAAGAAGCCGCTCCCTTTATGTTTGAGTTGTAAGCGAGGAAGGAAACTAAGCTATTGGTGAATTAGTGTTGGCAGCATTGGCAAATTGTTGATTATATTACGTTAGGCTGTGACTTGGCCTTGCTGCTTGGGAGTCCGTACCCAGTGGTGTTTTTACAGATGTGGTAGCAGCAACCACCTTGCGAACATTGTTCGTTGTACTACCCGCAATGAGACATGTAAAAAATGCAATAAGAGGGGGCACTTTGCTAGAGTTTGCAGAGATGGGGAGAACATCCAGGTGAAAGTGGTTTGTAGTGGAGGGGATCCGTCCCCCAAATATGTATTTCTAGTAAAAGGTGCCAAAGGCAGTGCCCCCCCTGAACCTATACAGTGCGGAAGGTTCTGCTATCCCCAGTAGCAGTACCAAGCGTACCATGGGGCAAGTTGGCCATGGACATAATCGGTCCTACGGACTACATGGGAGTCCAAAAGAAATTCATGATGGTGATGGTACTCATCGACTACGCCTCCCATTGGATCAAGTACAAGTTTGTGCCATGCACCACAACAAGCATCCTCATCGAATTTTTAAGAAACTCTTTCACCAGTGAAGGCGTACCAGAAACCATTGTCACTGACAATGATGTAAAAATCGCTTCGAGCGAGATGAAGAATTTCTTAAATGAGCTGGGCATCAAGCAGGAGAAAACTGCTCTCCATGGTCCCAAGGCCAACGGCTTCATTGTAAAGAAAATTCACAAGATTAGAGAACACATTCATATAGCGGTTGTCAACGGTTGTGATGTGGATAAATCCTTAAAAGAATATCTTTGGTCATACCACACCACTCCCAATTTATTAACCGGAATGTCCCCTTTTACCTCTATTAGGGGACGACAACCAAGCACAAAAGCAATCCCCTTTTGGTCGAGGGGAGGGAAGCCGGTGGCCACCAATACACGAGAAATCAGTTCTCAAATGGTACACATCACTTGACGAGCCAACTCGCGTGATGTTCAGATTGACATTATCCTACTTCCGTGGGGACAGCAGTGTACCAGTTGGTGGAGTCAATATCTCTGTCTGTACGTTTCACCTTACTAAGCCATCTTTGTGGTTCATACCGACATTATCTTACTTCATGGGAACAGCATTTTAAAAGTTGGCTTACATATTTTCTCAGTTCTCCATCGCACATGCTGTTCTGTGTGCATTGTGGTTCTCTCCTGCATTTTGTTTCAGATCTCCAGCTTAGTGTATGTTCACATAGACTTTGACAAGCAGGTAAGGGAACCAACCTGTTATCCTTGGCCATAGGGAGATGTGTTGTAATCTCCCCTCTTAGTGTATTCTCATGCATTTGTTTCAAGTCTCCAGTTTAGTATGTGGTTCACATAGACCCTGCCATGCAGGGAAGGTAATCAACCTGTTATCCCTGGCCGTAGGGAGATGTGTTGTAATCTTCCTGTTTCCCCTCCCCGCTCCTCCGTCTTGGTAGCTTCCTCTTCCCCCCTCCCTCCTTTGGAACGTTGCGCTGGAGTCTGCCTTAGAATGTTGGCAAGCCTCTAGCAGATACGAAGAGCGGATGACTGAATAAAAACATTCTTGCTTACTTCTGCTTCAGCTTTTAATTACTTACTTCTGCTTCTAATTACATCCTTTATGTTAACTAAAAATATTAAGATTGATTGTTTGATCTTTACATTTCAATTTCAAAAATAAATATATGATAAAATTATATGGAACCACACAGATTCCAAGACAAAAATGTGGGCCTGATTAAACATTTTATTTAGGGCAAATCTGGTTTCCTTATTTTCGAACATGGACTTTACACATATTGTAACAACAGTGATAAGGAAAAAGCGGGACGCAGAAAAATGTATCCAGATCATTCATACCTGTTAATCCAAAACCCCTCTATATCCCATATTGTGTTAGCAGCAAGCCACCTAAATAAAGCCCTATATCTAAGAATAAAACAAAATAGGGGTGCCAGATGGCTAACCATTCCTGCACATTAAAGAAGGTTTGTTTTTAATGTTACACAATGGGGTAACATTTTCCCAATAGAAAACAAGTAAGGCAAGATGATAAATGCCCTGGAGAGGTACGAGAGAAGGGGTGTCTGTGGCTGTAAAAAATATTAAACGATTGAACTGGCAATACAAAAGTCTACATCCATTAGAATGCCAGACTTAAATGGGGCTTCGGATTAACAATACATTAGAGTGGAAGCCATGACCAAGCATGCAAGGAGTCTGCTGTGTAGTTGCTGAGGTCTGGCACCAGAGACCCACACAAACAGTTCTCCTGCTCCCCTCAGACTCCTGCAGCTGCTGAGGAGCCTTCCTGACATTTCTCCTGGTCAGTGCCAGACACTGGGTCCCAGGGCACAGGAAGACGGTGGCCCAATTTGTAGGCCTCTGGAGTGAATACCCCCCCCCCTTTCCTAAACTGCACTGGAAGACGAACTAAGGCCATCAAGGGAGTTGTGACTGGGCCTGTCTATGGCCCTTCGACCGATTGTTCGTTACCATTCACCTAAAATTAGGATCATTTATCAGGGACTCAAGTACAGGGGGTGCACATGCCCACGTGGCTGCGACACAGGCGGCATACGAAGGAAGCACAGGCTCATGGAATAGACATACCTGGGTAGTGAGTGGCAATACCCAACCACAGCGCCCTAAAATGAGACTCCAGAACTCTGACTCAGACTCCACTTAGCTGCAGATACCCTGGAGTTGAATGGTGCATGGCGCTAATTGAGCTTGACAATGGTTCGCTCTCAACTGGCCAATACGCTCCCTGTGGACGCCCTCCCCCCCATGACAGTCGGGAGTAATAGCCCACCGGCTGCAGTGGACCTGGGAGCACACACAGGGGCTATTCTCGCAGCAATCAAAGATACGAAGGAGACACTTGAACGCAAAGTTGATTTGATGATGCAGGAGGTGAATCGACTGGGCAATGACCACAGGAACCTGGGGAAGAAAGTCTGAGAGACTGAATCGACTCTGGCCCAGGTGCGGCCAACGGTGACGGATCACACTGCTCGCATAAAAGCATTTGAGCAGGAGGTGGCCCTGCTGGTGGAGAAGGTGGACAACACAGAAGTGAGGTCCCGCTACAACAATATCCGGTTGGTGGGAATCCCAGAGTAAACAGAAGGTCCTCTAATGGAACTGTATTCGGAGAACTGGCTCTTCTCCGTGGTGCAGGAGAGCAGAATTTCCAACTGATTTACAGAGGAACGGGCCTATAGGGTCCCTGGAAAGCCGCCCTCACCTGGGGCGCAGCCATGTGCCACAGTAGTCTGACTGCTAAACTTTCAGGACAGATAAGCCATATTGAGGAAGGCTTGGATACATGGGCCATGGCAGACAGAGAGGGCGAATGTTAACATTTACCCGGACTATACCACAATGGTGCAATGAGACGGAGAGCCTTTCATAAGGGTCAAACAGTCCTTGAGTAAGTAGAACCTCAAATACGCCCAGCTCTTTCCCACAAACAACGGATACTTGTTCAGGGCAGTCCCACTTCTTTGCCACAGTGGCGGAGATATGGAACTTGTTGGATAGACAGGGCTACCAAGCGCCTGAAGGTGAGGTGACACCCGGGAATCTCACTGGCAAAACTAAAAGAGTTCGGGTGATGAAAACGTTAACAAGATATGCGGAAGATATGGCGTTTCTTCACGAAATAGAATATAGATGGATGATTTAGGGTGCTGTGCAGAGGTTTTGGAGGACTGGGAAGGGGAACGATTGCACTCATCAATGTCTACATTCTGCCGTGGCTACAGGTAGCCACATTACACTACTTAGGGCGCATAATAGCAAGCCCTTACTATCCCAGGGGGTGATTTTAACATGGTGTTTGATGCCCATATTGCCAGAACCCACGTCAGACAGGTGTCCCAGCCCTTATCCTTGAAACTCTACAACTTTATACAGGATATCGGCATGGAGGATATATGGAGGATGTTGCATGGGGCATTTAGACGCTACTCATATTATTCAGGAGCACATATTACTCATTCATTGTAGGAAAGCAGGATCTGCTTTTATGGTTACCTACACTTTTTGCCTGGTGCTACGCTGTTATTGACTAGTATGACTGGGATCCTGCTGATCAGGACCCCAGTCTATCTGCTTTCTCCCTTAAATTGTTATGTTTAGTACTTAGGTACATCCCAGATTGGATACTGGGGTACCCTTATCAGTCTCTAGTACATGGTATTAAGGTACCCGGGCCAGAGGTCCCCCATGGGTTGAACCATGCATTGTGCCACCAATGGGAGACCTTTCAAACTGCCACTACAGGCCTGCCATTGCAGCCTGTGTAAGCTGGTGCTACCACCACTTACTAAGGCCACCACATTTAAAATCTGCAAGTCACCCCTATAGCAGGCCTTATCATTCCTGAAGTAAGGGGCTTGGTTTTAAGTGGAAGGGTGCCCCTGCATTAGCAGCCTACGGAATCCTGGATTGTAAGTGAAACAGCCGTAAACTATATAGAGGGGCCCTGCATAATTATGCGATGACCATCTCGAAATTGGCTGAATCGAATCCTAACATGTTTGGTATCAAACATGTCGGAATCATACCCCCACACCGTAAACAGTGTGGAAGGTATGATTCTAAGCACTGGAACGGGCCTCCGTTAGGCTCCCGGTGCCAGTCTTCTAGACCTGGTCAGCACAACATGGCTACTGCCGACCAGAGACACTATTCTGCCCTCCTGATGCTGAGCCAACTTTGAGCAGGGGAAGGCAGAACAATAGGTATCCTGCCACAGGGAGGTGTGACCACCTCCCAGACAGGATGTATTGTATTGGGGCCGGGTGGGTGTGCTTGCCAGCGCCACTCAGTCTGCATGAGGGGCACATTTGGTGTCCCAGTGCATAGTCCAGTTCAAACTAGCTCTGGGAGCCGTTGGCTCCCGCTCTGGCGTGAAACGGGACAAATGACATGGGACTAACCTCCACCCTGTCCAGACCCTTCCCTGAATCGTCCCATCCCGTTCATTAGGCTACTTAAAGGCTTACCTGAGGGTGGGTCCCTAGATTCGCACTCTGGACTTCGTTTGGGCTTGAGTTCGCCCCCCTTTTCGTCTGCTGTATGGTTTGTGCCTGTGCTCTATACAGGAACCTTCCAAGGCCTGTGGGCATCCATGAAACCTGAAGGAATCTCCCTTAAAGTGAAGGAGTCACTTCCTTGCATCTGCAGGCACCACAACTAACTTGACCGGTCTGCTGAACCTGAGCTCCTATTGACTCTGAAAGGTTCTGCAACACAGGTGGCGTTTCTCCACAGCTCTCTCACAAAGTTTGAGGCCAGTATCTCTCGTGGGAGCTGCAGGAACCAAACCCCTGTGCACCAGGTCGACTTGCCGTTGCAAAGGCTAGTTGGCTACCTTCCACTAAGATCTTCGGACTCCAAGTAGCCTCAACCTCAAGAATCTCCAGTGACCAAAGTCTTCGTCCACATCGCATCGTTTACCGTGGCCTGCATCTTTTGGTGAGCTGCTCAAGGTCCTCTTGCCACTCCAGTGCATCTGGCCTATGGGACCTGTTGAGGGTCACCTTTGTTTCTTTTGGGCTCCCGTGATTGCTCGGGCCTGCCCTGACTCTGTTGCTTGTGGTTTGTTCCTTGGACCTTGCTGGTCCCAACATTGCACCTTCTTCGACTTCTCCACAGCTACCACTTAGAGAGCTTCTAAGGTTGTCTAAGACCTATTAAATCACCATAAGGGTTGTCTGAACTGGTGCAAGGTGCCCACTTACAATAGGGGACATCACATACCAGGCCAGCCCCTCACATTGGCGTGCAGCGGTTGGGATTCAAGCCTGCATTTTACCATATATTTTTTTTAACTCTTTATTTGCGACTGCATGGTTTATCACACAATATATCATTGTCATTATTAGCAAAATACAGTCTTTTTAACTTTTCTCCCACAACATACCCCAGCAGGCTTAATTGATAACGGCCGTACAAATACAGTATCTTAAACAAGCAGGAAATCATATTCCTGTGATCGTTGTATAAAATGTATGAGAAACCTCAATTAGATGATCATCATTAAGTAGTATATCAAATTATACCCAAGCTGTATATCATTGACCGTATAAAAACCAAGCTCTAGAGCTATCCCACCCCCCATAATCCCCCCCCTCCCCGTCCTGTACGTCTCCTGGTATATCGAATCCAGAGGGTAACTCTTCTTGACAGAGATATCAAGCTAACTTGGTATATTATGCGGGCAAACTACAGGCGAAGCCTGCGCATTCTCGGCATCCAGTCCTCACATACTTCACCCGCTAGCATCCATCAATAGGGTTCTCACTTACAGCCCAGCCGCCTGTGATGACACCAATTCCAACTCTTCTAGTTCTAGCAGCGTAAGTTCCCAGTCTTGCGCAATTGGATGCTTTCGCTGCCCTTTCTCTTCCTCCCTACGCAAAGCCGCACCCTCTGCCCTACCCTTTCTCAGCAGGTCAGACCGCCACACTGCTAGGCCCGGAGGTCTAGGGGACTTCCATCTCATAGTTAAGGCTCTAATCGCTAATAACAGTGACAGATCAAGGAGCTTCAATTGAGCCTTATGGTGTTTGGGACGTTTACGATTCCCCACCAAGCAATACATCGCCTCCTCTGGCACCGGTAGGGCCGTGACTGTGCGTATTATATGGCAAATTCCCCCCCAATAACGCCGTAATCGTGGGCATGCCCAGAGCATGTGAAGAAGGCCAGCCTCATCTGCCTTACAATGAGGGCAATGATGGGGAGAATCCGGGAACATGCAGCCTTTGGGGGTAAGGTACGCCCTATGCAACACCATGACCTGGATGAATTTAAACTTAACGTTCCTGGACACCTTCCTGGGGTGCTCAAGGACAATTTTCCAGGCACCATCCGATAGAACCGCCCCTGTGTCTAGTGCCCAGGTGTCTCTAAGTATGTTGAGAGATACGGCAGCATGCTCCCTGATCCCAGTGTAAAGCCACCGTACTAAATGGCCACCTGTCCCCATATAGTAGAGTAAATGTACCAATTCGTGCTGTGCAGGTTTAGTCCGCTGTGGAGCCCATGTATGCCGTATGTAGTGTGACACCGTAGCGTGTAGAAGGTATAACCGTGGAGGAGCCCCTGTGGTGTGCAGGAAGGAGTCATGATCCAGTAAAGTGTCATCCCCAAAAAAGGCCCCCACTTCTTCTACCCTCTCCTCCATCCAGGGCTGCAGCCTACGATGAGTCAGTCGTCCCTGCGGTGTTGGGATGACTAACAAAGGAAAGTTTTCGTCGAAGGGCATGGTCATAGACGTGTACGCTAGCGCCTTCCTCCAGCACATCAGGGCTGTGTGCAGAAGAGGATGGCACTCCCGAGGAATCCTGGTCCTAGGCAGTAACAGGAAATGCAGCTCACCGCTTGCTAATCGGTCTGTTGTTAAATGAATCTCGTGCAGGTTCCTGCCCGCCACCCATCGCGCCAGCCACGGGAGCTGACTGGCATAATAGTATCCGCGCAGGTCCGGTACTTCAAGGCCCCCTAGGCTAGTGCTTAGTTAGAGCTTTCGGAGGCTGATTCGCCTCCGCCCAGACCCCCAGACGAGTGTGATCAGAATCGTATTCAGCGTATTAAATATCTGTGTGGGAGGACAACCGGCAAATTAACAAAATAGTATAACATGCGAGGGAGCATGACCATCTTTGAGACGGCGATTCTACCCATGACGGACAGGGGCAAGGACGTTCAGAACTCCACACTGCTACGGAGACTATTGATGGCCCTGCGAACATTGCCCTCGATCTGGTCTTCAGGCATTCTATAAACTTGAATGCCCAGATATTTGAACGTGGTCTGGGCTACTGGAATTTGGTACCTTGAATGAGAGGAGGGTGTTGCAACTCTCTGAAGTAAAAGCCTATAGACTTCTCGGGGTTAACTGCTAAGCCAGACACAGTCTCAAAGCGATTAAAGATGTCGACTATGGCTGAGTGATCATTGTCCAGATCACGGAAGTACAATAAGATGTCGTCAGCATATATCGATATCAGGTTGTGCGTCCCCCCAATGGAAATACCCACCCTGTCGTCGCGAGCCCAGAGGGCTATGGCCAGGGGCTCCAGCGTCAGGACAAATAAGAGGCGTGGCAGAGGGCAACCCTGCCGGGTGCCCCTGTGGACTGGATAACTGTCTGAAATGTACCGACCAGTACGTGCCCTGGCCGAAGGAACCGCGTATAACAACCGCACCCATTTTAGTAGAGACTCTGGGAAACCAAAACGTCGCAATACCTCAAACATAAATGTCCATGATAGAGAGTCGAACGCCTGCCCGAGGTCTAGCGCGATACAACCAGCCTGGGGGAGTTCTTGCGGTGTGGCAGTCATGAGGGCGTGGAGTCTCTGCGTGTTCTGGGATGTACTCCTGCCCGGGAGGAAACCACACTTGTCCGGGTGTATCAGGGCGTGGAGATGGGGCTGTACCCTCAGAGCAATGGCCTTACTGAGTATTTTGTACTCCGTAGACAGCATCGAGAGAGGCCTATAATTAGTCAGCTCAAGTGTATCTTTACCGGGTTTGGGTATGGATGTGACCAGGGCCTGCATCGTTGAGGCAGGTAAATGACCCGCCTCATATGACGTCTTATATATTTTTTCCAGGATGGGCACCAGGGTTTCAGAGTATGTCTGGTAAAACTCTACTGGGAGCCCGTCCATGCCCGGCGTCTTACCACGGTTACGAGACCGGATGGCCACTCGGATTTCCTGAGGCGTAATGGGGCCGTCAATTTCCGTCTGCTCGTCCCGAGACAGGGCTGGAAAGGGCAAATCCTGTAAATATTCCACAATTCCACTCGGGTCTTCTGTGGGGAAGGGAGCGTATAATGCTTTCAAGTGGTCACGGAACGCACTATTAATCTCGGACTGCGGGGATACGACGCTCCCTGACCCGTCTCGGATCTGTGTAATTACCGGGGGGTCAGGACTATCTCGTACCAGGCGGGCTAGCAAGGCACCCGACCTGTCCACTTCGGCTTGTTGACGGCGCAAATACTCTTTATGATCTATGACCCTCAATGTTTCCAACAGTTCCGCGTGTTCTATATTCCCAGTCTGCAGTTCCCCTTTCCGTCCCAGGTCTACACTCGCCTCCCGTTCCAATATTTTCAGGTGGCTTTCAACCTCGCAGAGTCTCTTATGAATTTCCTGTCGGGCTCCCACCAGCTGACCAATAGCGGCACCCCGTATAACCACTTTCATGGCATCCCACACCATCAAATTAGATGTTGCAGTGTCCCAGTTTTCTCTGAAATAATTATCTAAAGTATCAGAAAGGGATGTGCTAAAGGGACCATCCTCCAACAGCAGTGGGTTAAGTCTCCAGGTGGGCACCGGAGACGGCACCCTACCCCAGTGAAGGTCAAGTGTCAGTGGTCGGAGAAAGTGTTAGCTAAGTATTCCGATGAATTACACTTGGACAGTAGAGAACTGGAGCACAAAAATCTATTGAGTCGCGTGTGTAGGTTGTGTACTGGGGAATAATAAGAGTATTCTTTGTGGGTCGGATTTAATGCACGCCAGGCATCTACTAGCCCCCATCCTGCAACCCAGGTCTGAAACGTCTCAGCCAGTTTAGTCACTCCGGTCATCTAGAGAGGTGGGTGCGACCTATCCAGGCCTACGTCTAACACTATGTTCCAGTCTCCGCCCATGATCCAGGGGATACCCACCCAGTCTGCCAGTGCTCGTCCCACCTTATTGAGAAATGCCTCTTGATCAAAATTCGGGGCGTAAACACAGTCAAGAACCAGTAGCGTGCCATCCAGCGTACCTTTCACCAGGATAGATCTCCCCTGGTCATCAACCTTCCTCTCTATTTCTACAAAAGGTGTCCCATGCCGCACCCAAATGGTCGCCCCCCTGGAAAAGGCGGAGTAAGAAGTGGAATATATAGTACCCGTCCATCTCTTTCTCAAAGTATGTATTTCAGATACTGTTAGGTGAGATTCTTGTAGGAATGTTATCTGTGTATGGTGTCGCAATAAGAATGCATGGATCCTGTGTCTCTTTTGTATGGCCCCAAGCCCACGCACATTCCAAGTAGCCAGTCTATATTTCCCTATTGTGTCAGCCATAACCATTTCCAGATGAGGTGCGAAATTTTACCATTCCTAACGTAGAATGTGAGAAACAACCAGGAGACGTACCCCTTCCCACCGAAGAACAAAACTAACTTGGCGCAGCATGGGAACATCACTGAGCCGGACAAGAAAATACTAAACAGAACGAGCCAAGTACTGGTGCATGCGCCTTTGGGGGGGTGGCCAAGCACTGTTCTAGGCGTCTTAACTGTCCATTCCAACGCAGCCGGCTCAACGGTGTGCCAGCCCAGGGGTGTCAGTAACAGGAGGTTATTCACAGTTCACTTCTGGGGGACCCGAACAGGGGGACTTCAGAATCTAGCAGGACCCAGCATTCAAAGTGAACACTCCCACTGGATTCACTTCTTAGGGAAACTCATGTGCTCTGCTCTGGGGCCCATCGCAGAGAACCTGGAGTAGAAATAGTCCTCCAGCCTCCCCAATACCTGCCCATACATTATAGCTACTTGCATCAACCAAGTATCACAAAAGGATATCAAAGGTCCCCAGGGGAGCAATCCGTGTCTCACAGGGAATCTTCTCCTTTCAATTGTCCAGCATGTCATCTGCCGCTCTAGGCGTTACAGTTGGGAATAAAACCACGCTGTGATCCGAGTCCGAGTGTATCGTGCTGTCGTCCGTGTTAATCTTCTCTCGATCATCTCTGAAGTTGCCCACCAATGCAACGGCTCCCAGCTGGTCTTCCGTCTGCTGCTCCCGGGAAGGTCCTCGCCGTCCTGATCCCTTCCCTGAGACAAGAGAGTCTCCATCGTTGTGTTCCAAGCCATTCCGGGATCTGCCGGCAGATGTGTCCTGAGTTGCCTCCTGGCTACTTTCAATGCCCATCACCTCAAGCCATTCCTCCACATCTGTGGGGCTTTCAAAGAAGTGCGTTTTTTTTGTCGTATACGATCTTTAGGCGGGCTGGAAATAGTAATGCATATAGCATCTTGGCCTTTTGGAGTCTCTTCTTGACCTCCAGGTATGAAGATCGTTGTTTTTGTACCACATTAGTATAGTCCGGGTACAGAGAAATGCGGCGGTTCTCATATTCTATGAGGGACTTCTCCCTCGCCTTTTGCAGTAGGACATCCCTGTCCCGATAGTTAAGTATCCGGACAATCAGAGGGCGAGGTGGGCGACCAGGTCTAGGCCGTCCAGTGGGGATGCTGTGCGCTCTCTCCACACAGAAAAGTGGCGACAGGCTATCCGTGGTAATGTGGTCTCGGAACCACTGTTCCATGAAGTCCGCCGCATGGGTCCCCTCACAGCGCTCCGGAAGGCCAATGACGCGGATGTTATTGCGTCGATTACAGCCTTCCGCGTCCTCCACGCGGTCCATCAAAGAGGCAACCTGCTGTTGCAGCTGCTGGACAGAGGTAGTATGGTCCGCCACCGTTGGGGTTGGATCTGCTATCACAATGCCCTGATCCTTGACCTTATCGGCCAGTTTAGTATGGTCTGCTTTAAGCAAGGAGAGGTTGGTGGTAAGGGCCCCTAGCTGCGACTCCATTGCTGACCTCGAGTCCCTAATCTCCTTTAGGATCAGGTCCAGTTTGTCCATGTGTTGTCCCTCAGTGGGATTCAGCTCGGCTGCCCCTGATAAGGCCTCTCCTGGCGCATTGTCTTGAGTTTGCAGCACAGCAGTTGGGCCATCCCGACCTTCCGGCGCTTTCGCCCCTTACCGGACCATGTCCAGCTCAATCAGAGGTAACCAGCACACTGCGCGGATATACTGTCCAGAATAGGCACTATAGACGAAAGTAAATCATGTGGGCAGCCTTCCCTCACACCACTCTGCCAGCTCCGTTATATCAGAGCACAGTGTACCTTACAGGGACCCTCTGCCGCACTCCCGCATCAATCCCACGTGTCCGGGGCCTCTCACCCACTCCTTCCGCTGTCCCCAGGCCTCTGTTCGCCCTCCAGATAATGGTAGGCTATGCCTCGAGCCTTCAAGCCAGCAGGGCGCACCGTCACGGGGCGTGAGGGGAAATAGAGACCAGGTGCCCAAAGGGCATGTCCGATGTATCTGCAGTGCCCTAGAAATGCCTCTTGATCAAAATTCGGGGCGTAAACACGGTCAAGAACCAGTAGCGTGCCATCCAGCGTACCTTTCACCAGGATATATCTCCCCTGGTCATCAACCTTCCTCTCTATTTCTACAAAAGGTGTCCCATGCCGCACCCAAATGGTCGCCCCCCTGGAAAAGGCGGAGTAAGAAGTGGAATATACAGTACCCCTCCATCTCTTTCTCAAAGTATGTATTTCAGATACTGTTAGGTGAGATTCTTGTAGGAATGTTATCTGTGTATGGTGACGCAATAAGAATGCGTGGATCCTGTGTCTCTTTTGTATGGCCCCAAGCCCACGCACAATCCAAGTAGCCAGTCTATATTTCCCTATTGGGTCAGCCATAACCATTTCCAGATGAGGTGCGAAATGTTACCATTCCTAACGTAGAATGTGAGAAACAACCAGGAGACGTACCCCTTCCCACCGAAGAACAAAACTAACTTGGCGCAGCATGGGAACATCACTGAGCCGGACAAGAAAATACTAAACAGAACGAGCCAAGTACTGGTGCATGCGCCTTTGGGGGGGTGGCCAAGCACTGTTCTAGGCGTCTTAACTGTCCATTCCAACGCAGCCGGCTCAACGGTGTGCCAGCCCAGGGGTGTCAGTAACAGGAGGTTATTCACAGTTCACTTCTGGGGGACCCCAACAGGGGGACTTCAGAATCTAGCAGGACCCAGCATTCAAAGTGAACCCTCCCACTGGATTGACTTCTTAGGGAAACTCGTGTGCTCTGCTCTGGGGCCCATCGCAGAGAACCTGGAGTAGAAATAGTCCTCCAGCCTCCCCAATACCTGCCCATACATTATAGCTACTAGCATCAACCAAGTATCACAAAAGGATATCAAAGGTCCCCAGTGGAGCAATCCGTGTCTCACAGGGAATCTTCTCCTTTCAATTGTCCAGCATGTCATCTGCCGCTCTAGGCGTTACAGTTGGGAATAAAACCACGCTGTGATCCGAGTCCGAGTGTATCGTGCTGTCGTCCGTGTCCGTGTTAATCTTCTCTCGATCATCTCTGAAGTTGCCCACCAATGCAACGGCTCCCAGCTGGTCTTCCGTCTGCTGCTCCCGGGAAGGTCCTCGCCGTCCTGATCCCTTCCCTGAGACAAGAGAGTCTCCATTGTTGTGTTCCGAGCCGTTCCGAGCCGTTCCGGGATCTGGATCTGCCGGCAGATGTGTCCTGAGTTGCCTCCTGGCTACTTTCAATGCCCATCACCTCAAGCCATTCCTCCACATCTGTGGGGCTTTCAAAGAAGTGCATTTTTTTTGTCATATACGATCTTTAGGCGGGCTGGAAATAGTAATGCATATAGCAGCTTGGCCTTTTGGAGTCTCTTCTTGACCTCCAGGTATGAAGATCGTTGTTTTTGTACCACATTAGTATAGTCCGGGTACAGAGAAATGCGGCGGTTCTCATATTCTATGAAGGACTTCTCCCTCGCCTTTTGCAGTAGGACATCCCTGTCCCGATAGTTAAGTATCCGGACAATCAGAGGGCGAGGTGGGCGACCAGGTCTAGGCCGTCCAGTGGGGATGCTGTGCGCTCTCTCCACACAGAAAAGTGGCGACAGGCTCTCCGTGGTAATGTGGTCTCGGAACCACTGTTCCATGAAGTCCGCCGCATGGGTCCCCTCACAGCGCTCCGGAAGGCCAATGACGCGGATGTTATTGCCTCGATTACGGCCTTCCGCGTCCTCCACGCGGTCCATCAAAGAGGCAACCTGCTGTTGCAGCTGCTGGACAGAGGTAGTATGGTCCGCCACCGTTGGGGTTAGATCTGCTATCACAATGCCCTGATCCTTGACCTTATCGGCCAGTTTAGTATGGTCTGCTTTAAGCAAGGAGAGGTTGGTGGTAAGGGCCCCTAGTTGCGACTCCATTGCTGACCTCGAGTACCTAATCTCCTTTAGGATCAGGTCCAGTTTGTCCATGTGTTGTCCCTCAGTGGGATTCAGCTCAGCTGCCCCTGATAAGGCCTCTCCTGGCGCATTGTCTTGAGTTTGCAGCACAGCAGTTGGGCCATCCCGACCTTCCGGCGCTTTCGCCCCTTTCAGGACCATGTCCAGCTCAATCAGAAGTAACCAGCACACTGCGCGGATATACTGTCCAGAATAGGCACTATAGACGAAAGTAAATCATGTGGGCAGCCTTCCCTCACACCACTCTGCCAGCTCCGTTATATCAGAGCACAGTGTACCTTACAGGGACCCTCCGCCGCACTCCCACATCAATCCCACGTGTCCGGGTCCTCTCACCCACTCCTTCCCGCTCCCCAGGCCTCTGTTCGCCCTCCAGATAATGGTAGGCTATGCCTCGAGCCTTCAAGCCAGCAGGGCGCACCGTCACGGGGCGTGAGGGGAAATGGAGACCAGGTGCCCCCAGGGCATTTCCGATGTATCTGCAGTGCCCTAGTTCAGTCCAGGGTCCACACCTTATGTATAGTGGCCGGTCTCAGCTCACCGCGCAGGATCCGCGGCCTTTTCAGCAGTGGGGGAGGGGGGGGGGAGAGAGGAGAGAACAGCAGGGATCCCCCCCCAGATCTCGTCAACCTCGCCCCCCTATCTTCAGGTCCACGTCCACGGACCCGCACTCCGGTCAACAGGGCTTCAAGGTCGTGCCGCTCTCGCAAGGCCGGCTGTTCGTGGCCACCGCAGTCCACTGGGCGTGTCGCTCAGGATCGTCTGCCCTGCGCAAGGCGGCGGGTCAGTAGGGGCCCCTCCGCAGCCCCCACCGCATGGAAACAGCAGCCCGAGGAGCCGGGCACCGTCGCAGCAGTCCGGAGACGGGGCCCCAGCACTTCCGGTCTCGGTCGCCCGGAGCAGTCCGGGTGCAGCCAACACCCCAGTCCCCGGCTGTATCCGGGAAGAAGGCCGCAACAGGCCCGAGTTCGCTTTCCGTGGGCCGCGGCTCGGCACGCTGCCTATCAGGTCCCGGAGGCTTCGGGAGGCACAACGCCGCAGGGTCCACTCCACCAATGTAGTCCGGGGCCCTCCAGAAGCACTCCACAGGATGGCAAACCCCTGGCGGCACCGAAACTCTAGCTGCCTCCGTCCGCCATCGTGGCTTGCTAGCCACGCCCCCCCCCCCTGCATTTTACCAGATAAGTCTTTGTGGTAATTGAAAACCCATCACTAATACTAGGCACATATAATACAAGCCTAGTAGTAAGTTCTACTGAACTTAGGGTTGAGTAGCCAAGGGAGAGTTTAGTTCCCAGTAGGTTAGGTAAGAGCAACACCACACCAGACCACACTTAGTATGTCTTCAAAAGGAGATGCCATTGGCTCTCGGACTGCTAGATATAGTGAACTTTCGTTCCAAGAACTGAAAGCACTGTGTGCCTCTAGAGAGCTGAAGACAGGGAAAAGAGTCAACACTCAACGCCTCCTATAGGTGTTAATGTTAGATGACCTCCAGAAAACAAGTGGCTCAGATGAACAGTAAAGAATGGGTGGGCATGGGACAGAAGATAGACCAAGAGGGGACCCCCTCTATGACCATGAATCTAACCCTCAGCAGGATGAGCCTAATGACTCCCACCAGGAAAACCCATATCTCCCAGATGGTGCCTCCTTTGTTCCTCCTGGGAGAGTGCAGAGTAGACCAAGGAAATCTAAATCCTCCTCTCGAGAATCCAATTCTTAAGGACTGTCTGTAAGGACCTCTGTATCTAGTAAGAGGGGAAAACTCTTTGGATAGAGAATACCAAATGCTTGAACTTAAGAAAGCTAGGCTTAGGCTCAGGCAAGAGCAATTGGCCCTTGAAAAAGTGTCCCTAGAAGTCCAGAGAGCAAGGAATAAATTGGGACTAGAGTCTCATGGTGGCAGCAACAGTATCCCTAGAGTTAGAGAAACATCTTTTGACCATAGGATCCTGAACAAGATAGTCCCTCCCTACCATGTTGGGGATGACATTCACAAATAGATAACTGCTTTGGAAAGGGCGTGTAAAGTTCAGAGGGTACCCCGGGAGCAATGGGCAGTCATCTTGTGGCTCTCCTTTGCTGACAAAGGTAGAAATAAGCTCCTCACTGTTAGAGAAGAGGATGCTGATAATTACTCAGTGTTGAAGAGTGCTCTCATTGATGGGTTTCGCTTAACCACTGAAAAATACAGGATTGAGTTCAGAGACACCCAGAAAGCTCAGACCCAGGCCGGGTAGATTTTTTGGCTAGTGCCATTAAGGCTCTGGTAGATGGGCTACATGGAAGCAAAGTGCATGACTGCCAAGGATTTGTCAATTTGATTATGAGGGAGAAGATCCTTAATAATTGTCAGAACCAGCTTTTGCACCAGTACCTGGTGGACTCTGATCTGATCTCTCCCCAAGAATTGGGAAAGAAGGCAGACAAATGGTTTCGCCCCAGGGTGAAGCAGAAAAACCAGGATAATGGTGGTGACTAGAAGAAGCAAGATTCTTCTAAAACTCAAGATAAGGGTGGAGACAAGAGAAAAGAGAAGAATGAGTTTTCTCTAGGGACCCAAAATCCTGCATCTGGGGGCGAGTCACAAACATCCAAGAAAGGCAAGAAGAAACCTTGATGCTACATCTGTAAGGTAAAGACCCATTGGACAAAGGATGCTGATTGTCCAACAGCCTAGGAAATTTCTACTACCACGGCTCCTAAGGCAACTGCACCCCCTGGCTCCAGTACAAGTGGCAGTACAACAACCAAGGGATTACTAGGGTTAACTATTGGTTCTGAGGTGGGTTCTGACTTAAGACTCCAGCTAAGGCTGTTTTGGTCTGTGATGGTGGCATAGATCTTGCCAACTTACTAGTCAGTCCCACTAACTTGGGCAAGTACAAGCAACAGCCTTTACTAAATGGAAGATGGGCAATGGCCTGCAGGGACATAGGGGCCAGTGTCACTATGGTGACAGAGAAACTTGTGTCTCCTGATCAGATCATACTTGGACAAGTGACCAATGCTGGCAATGTCAGGACTGACCATTCCTTGGCAGTTGTGAATCTCAGCTGGGGAGGGGTAACTGAACCTAAGAAGGTTGTGGTATCTTCAGACCTACCTGGAAATTGTTTGTTGGGCAATGATTTAGAAACTTCGGGCTGGTTTGAAGTAGAGTTCCGGACTCATGCAGAAATATTAGGCATCTCTGCGTGTTTGCTGTGACAAGGGCTCAGGCCAAACAGCTTACCAGTAAACTGGCTCTGGAAAGATGGACCAGGTGCCTTCCGAGAGAAGGAGCAGGAAGGGTAAGGCCTTGCCCTCCTCACAGACTGAGAGTGAAGATCAGTCTTTTGATGGAGATGATCTTAGTCCCTGTGAAGGTACTGCCTCAGAGGAACTTGAGCCTGATCAGGTTGAGTTCTTGGGGATACAGGCCTTTCCGGGGCAGATTCGAGTTTGTAACAGCAGACCGCCCATCCCTTGAACCCCTCAGAAAGCAAGCTGCTGCTGAGACTGCAGGGAATATCAGTGGGCCCTATAGGATCTACTGGGATGAAGGACTTCTTTACTCAGAGGGTAGAGACCCCAAGCCTGGTGCCACCAGGAGGTTGGTTATACCCCAGATGTTTAGAGGTTTCCTACTCACCCCTGCACATGATATTCCTCTGGCAGTATACTTAGGGCAAAGTAAGACACTTGGGACAGGCTTGTCCCTCACTTTCACTGGCCCCATATGTCTGAGGACACAAAGGAGTTTTATCGCTCATGTGCCACTTGCCAAGCCAGTGGTAAGTCAAGTGGCATCACAAAAGCACCCTTGATTCCACTTCCAGTGGTTGGGGTTCCCTTTGAGAGGGATGGGATTGACCGTGTTGGTCCCATGAATCCTCCAAATGCATCTGGGCACAGTTATATTCTAGTGGCTGTGGACGATGCCATTAGGTACTCAGAGGCTATTCCCCTTAGAACCACTACAGCTCCTGTAGTGGCCAGGGCCCCCTTAGGATTTTTTTTTCCACAGTGGGCTTCCCTAAGGAGGTCTTAACTGACAGAGGTACCAACTTCATGTCAAGTTACATAACTGTAATGTGGAAAGAGTGTGGAGTGAATTACAAATTCACCACACCCTACCATCCTCAATGCAATGAGCTTGTTGAAAGGTTCAACAAGACCCTGAAGGGTACGATCATGGATCTCTGATAAAAGCTTAGGCGAAAATGGGATGTCCTACTACCCTGCCTTCTCTTTGCCTACAGAGAGGTTCCTCAGGGGGTTGGCTACAGCCCTTTTGGACTATTTTTTGGACATCCAGTAAGGGGTTCCTTGTGTCATGTGAAGGAGGGATGGGAGTTATCTCTCAAACCTCCCAAACAGGACATAGTGGACTATGTACTTGGCCTGTGTTTTTGCATGGCAGAGTATATTAATAAGGCCCGCAAAAACTTGGAGTCCAGTCAATAACTTCAAAAAGCTTGACATAACCTGTAGTATAGTTCCTATATTCCCAATAGGCTCTGCGCATTGGAATAACATACCCTGCAGTTTAGACGTAGGACTGAAGTCTACTAGGTCTCTACCGAATATATTAGACTTAATTGTGAGTGCCAGCTAGCTCAGAGGTCACTAGAAACTTTCACGAATTCACAAGAAGGGATTAGTTTCTGACAACCGCATAAACATGATAACTTTGTTTCCCAAGAATAAGAACTCAATCTCTAGAGTCGTGGAAACAATAGATAACTATTTTACTCAGTCAATCGTGCATGCTTCGTTTCGCCAGAGTTGCTGAGAAATAGAAAGACGGGCGTTTTCAATAAAAAGTATTTATTGAACAGTCTTATTTCTCAAGCATAAGAAAATGTACTGCTACAATCGTAATACTGGTTATAAAGTACAAGGCATATAATACGAACAGTATTATAAAGTAGTACTGTAAAAGCATGGTATGGTTTCTAAGCCATATGAAATAACATAGAATACATAAAATGCATAAAATACATACTGTGATGTAGAAAAGACTAAAAGTACTCAACTGGTGCTTCTAAAATACACCTACCCCGGTGTACCTAACCTAAGTCTAGTACGAGGGAAGGAATAAGTGAGGTGTAGCCTAAGTTTAGTATTTTCTGCCAAGAATCTATTCCAAGAATTCTCTAAGGGTCTAATCAGCTCCGTACCTTGGTTTTAGAATGACAGAGGTCTTGTATCTCTCTCTCGGGACTCGATCTCCCAGCAACCCGCAAGGGTAGCCTCGAAACACCGGAGCTGGATTTCTCGACAGGAGAAAAGACAGCCCCTCTCAGTGCATCAGTTGGAGGGTCGGCTTCCTTCGGCACTTGCAGCAGCAAGGCGTCGGGCAAGTAGATAGTCGATCTGCTCCAAAACACTGTGTGTTTGTCTGGGCAAATGTAGGCATATTTATACCTTGAAGGTGCCGAGTTTGACGTATGATTGGACATAATAACGTCATCAAAGGCTCAGTTCTTTGAAAACTCCATGATTTCCTAGATAAATTAGTATTCAGGCAAGGGGAAGTCCCTAGCTGCTGAAGGAGTGGTTCTTTAGGAAATCGTTGTGGATTCTCGGAACTTAGTGGAAGTAGCCATGCGGTATTTGGGCTGCATAGGCTTATTCCAAGTATGGTAATGATTTCTATGTCTATATAAGGATCGGGTAATTTATACCTATATAGGGGAATGAATCGGGAAAATTACACTAGGGTCCTAGATTCCTACACAACAAACCAAAAGGCTGTCCTGACTGTCTACCAGCCAGATCAGAAAGTGTGGGTGTTGGAGCCCCTGTAGCTCTCCAAGACAAGTGGAGTTGACCACCACACTATACTTGAAAAGAAAGGTGAAGTCACCTACTTGGTGGACCTAGGTACTCCCAGAAGTCCCCACAGGGTACTTTATGTGAACACGCTAAAACCTTTCGTTTCACAGGACTGACATGGGCTTGCTTATGGCAACTGATGAGGGACATGAGGAAGAGAGTGATCCTGTTCCTGATCTCCTCTTTCTCAGAACGCTGATGATGGATCAGTAGATGGGGTGGCCTTGGCAGGCAGCCTCACTGATCAACAGCAGATTGAGTGCAGGAAAGTCCTCAATCAATTCAGGCATTTGTTTTCCCTGACACCCAGTCATACCACCTGGTGTACCCATGAAGTGGACACAGGGGAGAGTCTACCTGTTAAGAATAACATCTACAGGCAACTTGACTATGTCAGAGATTGCATCAGGACAGAGGTCCAAAAGATGCTGGAGTTGGGAGTAATTGAAACCTCAGATAGCCCTTGGGCTAACCCAGTAGTCCTAGTACCTAAACCTCACACCAAGGGTGAGAAAAGGGAAATGAGGTTTTTGTAGACTACAGAGGTCTCAATGCAGTCATTAGGACTGATGCTCATCCAATTCCCAGAGCAGATGAGCTCATAGATACTCTCGTCTCAGCCAAGTTTCTGAGCACATTTGACCGGACTACTGGCAAATCAGACTAGCTGAGGATGTCAGGCACAAAACAGCATTTTCGACCACTATTGGGCATTATCAGTTGATTGTGATGCCCTTTGGTTTGAAGAATGCACCTGCCACATTCCAGAGGTTGGTGAACAAAGTTCTAACAGGTCTGGAAGCATATAGGCTTGCATATCTAGATGATATTGCTGTCTTTAGCTCCACCTGAGAGGATCACCTGGTCCACCTCAAGAATGTTTTGGAGGGGGGCGTGGCTTCGGCGGCGATGTGGTGAGACGTGCTCCTGCTGGGCTCCGGTCTCCCGCCACCCGTTTTAAGCCTTTTATGAGCCGAAGTGGGGCGCTGATCCGTGCCCCAGGAATGCCTGACGTGTGTCCTAAGCTGCTGGGGTACCTGTGGTGACCGGCATTTTGTGATGTCAGGAGAGAGGGGCTGCCCTGAACCCCGGAGCCTGACTTGCCAGGAGACCCCCTGTGCCGACGCTTTCTGAGCGGAGGGCCCCCCCGGTGTGGGAGCCTGCCTCGAGGGTCGTTGCCACCGGGAGACTGCGGGGGCTGCCGGCCCGCCTGCCGGGGCCCATCGGGGATGAGAAGGGGGCTGGCCTAGGGCTGCAGACCGGAGCGGAGTGGAGACCGGATCTGAGGCGAGCCCCCCGGGCCCTAAGCGGTGGAAGAAGGGGACCCGGGAACACGAGCCCCAGTGAGAAGAGCCGCGGCCTGCCACCGGTGAACCGTGGAATGGCTGCGGGGCGAGCCACTGCACTGCTGAGGAGCCGCGGGTGAGCGGCGGCGCCCGCCATTTTGTGCTGCCAGGAGAGTGGGGCTGCCCTGAATCCCGGACCCTGATCTGTCAGAAGACCCGGCGGAGAGCTTCCCGGTGTTGGCACTGTGTGAGCGGAGGGCCCTCCCGGTGCGGGTGCGCGCCTTTGGGGGCTGCTGTTGCTGGGAGGTTGCGAGGAGGCGGCGGCCCAGCCTGCCGGGGCCCATCGTGGAGGGCTGCAGCCCGGAGTGGAGACCGGACCTGAGGTGGGACCCTCTGGGAGGTGAGCGGTGAAGAGGGGGCCCTGGGAGCACGGGCCGCAGTAGGAGGAGCCGCGGCCTGTCACCAGTGACCTGTGGGGTGGCTGCGGATCGGGCCGCTGAGCTGCTGTGTTTCTGCGGGTGAGCGACGACGCCCGCTCGATCTTATGCGGCCTGGGCGCGGGGCGGTCCTGAGCCCCGGGGACCCGACCTGCCAGCACGCCCGGCGGGAGAAGGGCCTAAATTGACGCGGCCTGTGTGGTGGGCCCCCCCCCCCAAAGGGGGCCCCCCGGGGATACATACACAGCAGCGGTGAGTGCCGCGCCTGGTCCAGCGACTGAGGTGCCTGGGGGGACGGCGAGAGCTTTGGAACTGCCCTAAGGGGAACGGGCGCAACGCGACGGCTGGGTGCACCCCTCCTGGGTCCTGAGGCGGGGGGAGAAGCGATGCTGCGGGGGGGGGGTGATGAATCCGACCTGGGGCGGAGTGATTGCCTGCTGCCTGCCCCTAGAACGAACGCAAGGCCCTGCTGCATCAAACTTTGGCCCTGTCATACAGCTTGGTAAATAGGCCCTGAGCCTTGCCAGCGAGCGCCGCCATAATGAGACCTACGCCGTCTGGGCTGCACAGGCCACTGGGAGCAGAGGCGGGCGCCCGGGACCTGCCAGGCGGGCGCCGCCATCTTGTACTCTAGGTTCCATTGCGCGTTGGTAAGCGCTGCGGTTGAGGGCCGCGGTGGAGGCACGCGTAAGGGCCATTAAGGACATCGCAGGGACCCTCACTCCTGACCGGGTGGATTGTGGGCAGCACCAGGGTAGGAGCAGTACGTGGGCGTTGAGAGGGGGAGATACCGTGGGGGCCCTACACGTTTGAGGGTGCCACCTGTCTGCCATAGTTTGAGGCTTGGGAGGAGCTCACTGTGTAGTGGAGGGATACAGATGCCGATGTAGAGACCCCCTCCTTCTGCTTGACACGGGGGTTGGATGTTAACAGACCTATCTAGAGCCTACAACCCATTGGGCCCCCTCCCCTCTCTGCTAGCTGGACCCCTAGAAGTGCGAGGAGTAGCGCTAGGAACTCCCCGAGTGAACACCTATCGGCTAGGCCTCACTGCACTAACGACTCACTGCAACGGCGCTGGCGATGACGCGCTCCAGGGGGGGCAGGCGGAGGCCTCCAGAGACACCTCGGTGCTGGCAATGTGGGGTAAGGCGGGGACGAGAGCACCCGCAAGCTAGTGGAGTTGCGCTGCCGGTGACCCAGGCCTTCATGACCTCCTTTATGTCGGAGCTCAAGCTGGAAATAGGCTCTCTAAGGTCAGAGGTCCACACCTGTGTGAAGGAGCTGCGGAGAGAAGTTACACATCTCGGCGACCGCGTAGACTGGCTGGAGAAGTCGATGGATACCTGGACGGAAGACCAGGAGCAGCTGTGGCAGCGCTTGGCGGCATTGGTGGAACAGAACATTGAACTACAGGTCAAGCGGAGGACCTGGAAAACAGAAGCCGCCGGAACAACCTGCGCATTAGGGGAGTTCCCATTGGAGCGGAAGGGAAGAACATCATGGCCTACTTGGCGCAGCTCCTCCACGAGGTTTGGGGGACGACGATGCCTCCCCCCGACTCTGGACCGGGCCCACCGAGTCTCCGGGCCTGCGGGGCGACCTGGCCTCATCCCAGACATACTGACTCGGGTAAATTTTTTCACCGAGAAAGAGGCGATCCTGAAAGCGGCAAGGGACAAGCCTGATCTACAGAATGAGGGCCACAGGATACAGATATTCCAGGACCTAGCACCCAACACTCTGCACAGACGGCGAGTCTTCAAACCGGTGACCGAAAAGCTACGGGCGCTCGAAAGAGCCTACCAATGGGGTCACCCCTTTTCCCTTATCTTCCAGTGGGAGGGCCGACGACGAGTTATACGGTCCTATCGGGAAGCGGTACAACTGCTCGGACTGCCTGACTCGCCAGCGTATAGTCCCTCCCGGCAACGGTGTCAAGAAAGGATTCCGGCCAGGCCATCCTGGACTACAGTGCAGCGCCGCCGCCGAACGCCTCCAGTGGATGAAGACTCCACCTCCCAGGCCAAGCAAGATATTATAGCGCATATCAAATCCCTCTAAAGCGATAGAGAAGGAACACCGCCACATCCGACCACCCCGTGATCACCTAACTGGCAGTGCAATGTACAAGAGCGTCCCTGCCCTGGCGGGCGGCGCATACCTCCCTCTTGAACCACCCCTGGGAAATCTGCCCTACTTTTATGTCCCATCTCCCATACAGGGTGGCGGGGGCACCGGAGCTGTGGGGACAACAACCCTTATATCGCCTCTAGGCCCCCAGGCTGTCCCCTAGAGAGTGACATCCCGAAGTGCATCTGAACCTGTGGGTAGAGGATGCCTTGTGATTGGGATACTAAGACGTGGCCCGGTTGGCCTTTGGCAGCTCTAGCTGCCCGTTGGCCTGTTTGGTCGCTACTGGAGTCTTTACCCCTATGTTTTCCTCCTGACTTCTTTCCTTCTCTTTCCCTCTTTTTCCTTTTCCTCTTGGCGTGTGGTGGAGGGGGGAGTCGGGGGTGGCGGCTCCTGGGCTGGGGGATTGCAGGGGAGTCTGTTTTGCTTACCCCGGCTTGTGGGGGTGGCCTAACGGCTAGGGTGCTCGACCTCGGACCTGGAGATCTGGGTTCGAGTCTCGGTAACAACGCCTAAACCTCCTGTGATTCTGGGCAAATCACTTAATCTTCCCGTGCCTAAAATGAAAGTGTGTCATGTAACGTAACTGGAAAAAATATGTAAAGCGCTCTGATACCTGATTCGGTTCGGGTCTAGTTCACGCTATATAAAACTCTGCAAAAAAAAAAAAAGTGGGAACATAAGCGGGCCCTATCCATTATGACATATGGCTGTTTGCGTGCCTAGGCCCCTGAAGATTCTCACCCTCAGTGTCAAGGGCTTAAACTCCCCCAACAAACGGAGGAAAACATTGCATTACATTCTCCAGAGAGACCAGGACCTAATATTCCTTCAGGAAACCCACTTGCTGCGCGCGGACACGAAGCGCATGGCGCACCCTAAATATCCTCTTCAGTTCTGGGCTGCGGCGGACTCCAAAACAGCGGGGGTGGCAATACTGTGCAGGAATGGCTTCAGGCGGAGGTACTCTGGGCCTGTCAGGGGTGGCGATGGACGCTTCCTTAAGGTCACAGTTACAATGGGACGGCGCCAGTTTACGTTATGCAACATATATGCGCCCAATCAGATGCAGGATAGATACCTCCAAACACTCTTGCGGGATCAGATTATGTGGGATGACTCGTCCCTGATAGTAGGAGGAGACTTCAACCTCGTCTGGGACCCGGGCCTGGAACATAGCGAAACCTCGTTTAGTGACACCGGGACCATGTCCGCTGCCCTGCGCACTCAGATAGCGGAACTGGGGTTAACAGATGCATGGCGCTATCAGAACCCGGGGCTGAGAGATTACTCGTTTTACTCACACGCCCACAACCTCCGTTCAGCAACTGCAGCAGCAGGTGGCATCTCTGATGGACCACGTGGAGGATGCGGAAGGCCGCAATCGACGTAATAACATCCGCGTCATTGGCCTTCCGGAACGCAGTGAGGGGGTCCATGCGACGGTCTTCATGGAACAGTGGTTCCGCGACTATGTGGCCACCGACGGACTGTCACCACTCTTTTGTTTTGAGAGAGCACACCGTATCCCTACCGGGCGGCCTAGACCTGGCCAGCCGCCGCACCCACTGATCGTCCGGATACTCAACTACCAGGATAGAGATGTACTACTATAAAAAGCCCGGAAAAAATCCCTCAGAGTTTAAAAACCGGCGCATCTCCCTATATCGGGACTATACAAATGTGGTACAGAAACAGCGATCATCCTACTTTGAAGTCAAGAAGAGACTCCAGAAAGCCAAGCTATACTACGCTTTACTATTCCCGGCCCGCCTCAAGATAGTGTACGACAAAAAAACGCACTTCTTCGAAAGCCCCACTGATGTGGAAGAATGGCTGGAGGTGATGGACATCGAACGTAGCCAGGTCACAACCCCAGGAGCGTCGGCCAATGAGCCCCGAAAGGGCTCGGAACTTGCGGGTGGATCATCTCTCACCTCGGCAACAGGACCAGGGCGGCGAAGACCCTCCCAAGAGCAACAGAAAGATGACCAGCTAGGAGCCGTTGCCTTGGTGGGCAACTTCAGAGTGGCCGGACAGCTATCAATACGGACACGGACGACAGCACAATCCACTCGGACTCAGAACACAGCATGGTCTTATTCCCAACTGTAACGCCCAGAGCCGCGGATGAAATATTAGACAATGGACAAGAATAACCTCTTGGGGAGGCGTGAACTGCATATCCTGAAGACCACTGATATCATTTGTTTGTTACTTGTTTGACACCAGTACCTACACAGGATGGGAGAGTGATGAGTGGACGGATGGCTATTTTTACGAGGCACCGTAAATATGTTGGGCCTTAGGACAGATTACACGCATCTCTCTACCTAGACACTTGAAGAAGGTACACTTAATCTACGTATAAGGTCCCGGGGGACCCTGGTATCCTTAGAGCGGGATTCCCCAGAGGCTACATAGAACTAATTTCCTGATAATCACATCCCTGGCGGCACCGTCGAGCCGGCAGCACAGAAACGAATGGTTCACTGGACTAGAACAGTGCTTGGCCGCCCCCCCCCCCCATTGGCGTATGCATTAGTGCTTGGTTTGTTATGTTGCAGGTTTTCTTGTTCGGCCCAGCAATGTTCTCAGGCTGCGCCAAATTAGTTTTGTTTTTGGGTGGGGAGAAGTACGTCTCCTGGCTGATATGCATATCATGCGCTGTGAGGTGCATGACACTCTACTGTTATTTCACCTGGGTCCGGTCATGGCTGAAACTATAGGGAAATATAGACTGACTACCTGGAATGTGCGAGGGCTTGGGGCCATTCAGAAAAGGCACAGGATCCACGCATTCTTACTACGCCATCATACCCAAATAACATTTATGCAGGAATCCCACCTAACAATGTGTCCGAAGCACACACTTTACGGAAGAGATGGAGAGAAATCGTAATAATCTACTTCCTACTCCGCCTTCTCCAGAGGGGCTACTATTTGGGTACATCACTATTTTCGGGAAAACTGGGACACAGCATCGTCCAATCTGGTGGTGTGGGACGCCATGAAAGTTGTAATACGTGGGGCAGCCATAGGACAATTAGTGGGGGCCCGGCAGGAAATTTATAAGAAGCTGTGCGAGGTCGAGGACCGTCTGAAAACCCTGGAAAGGGAGGCAAGCGTAGACCCCGATTGGAAGGGTGAGCTACAGACCAGCAATATCGAACACGCGGAGTTGCTGGAAACGCTACGGGTCATAGACCATAAGGAGTATTTACGCCGCCAGCAGGCCGAATCGGACAGATCGGGAGCCTTATTAGCCAGTCTAGTGAGGGACTGCCCCGAAACCCTGGCAATTACACAGATCCGAGACGGGTCCGGGAGAGTCGTGCATACCCAGTCCGAAATTAACAATGCGTTCCGGGTTCACCTGCGAACATTATACTCCCCTTTTCCCACAGACGCCACAGATGGGATATTAGACTTCCTGCGAGACCTACCTTTCCCAGCCCTGACTCGTGATGAACAAGCTGGGATGGACGGTCCCATCACACAGCAAGAAATTCGGATGGCTATCCGCTCCCTCGGACTCCCTGTGGAGTTTTAACAGACTTACTCCGCAACCCTGGTGCCTATTTTAGAGAACGTCTACAAGACGTCGTATGAGTCGGGTAATCTAACTGTCTCGACGATGCAGGCCATAGTAACTTCTATACCCAAACCTGGCAGAGATACCCTTGAGCTGACTAATTACAGACCCCTCTCGATGCTATCCACAGAGTATAAGTTACTCAGCAAGGCCATTGCTCTGAGAATACAGGACCGACTCCCTGCCCTGATCCACCCAGACCAGTGCGGATTTCTTTCAAACCGGAGTACTTCTCAAAACACGCGAAGACTCCATTCCCTCATGTCGGTCACGCCGCAGGACCTTCCCCGGGCAGGCTGTATCTATCAGGCTCGGCTTCAGGCTTCGTCGGGGCTGTGTTGAGAGTCCAATACCCGTCCCTACCGAACTACCTCAGAGTCCAATATGCAATGAAACGAACAACCGAGATAGTACAGCGGGGCGCGGGAAAGGAAGGGGACAGCAGGGAGGGAGATCTGTAACAACAAAGAACAAGAGTTTAGAACACCCTATCTCCCTCACTCTAAGCAGTTGTTTTCTACAATAAACGTCCCTTAACCAACAACACCCCACCGTGGCTGAGCAATACCTGTAAAGGAAAATACACAAAGATCTAATCCAATTGGAGACAGTGGTTGGAGGAGGTAAGAGGAACTGTACCCAGCTGAAATGACAAAACGAACACCATTCAATGTCTTCTGGTTAATGGGAACGGTTGTTTCTGTTGTAGATCAAAAGGTACCATACACATACCATAGATAGTGCATCATGTCTACTTGTATGGGTAAGCCACAATTCCCTTTCTCAATACCCCTCCTGTCTCCTGTAGAAATGAAATAATGAAAGAACAATGAACTCTGCTCTCCACGGGGCTTCCCAGAGAAGAACAGCGAGAAAGCTACTTAGGAGTTGAACTCAGTGTTGAAATCACACTATGTTGCAGTTTTTCCTAAGTATGCCATACACCTGAAGGATCAGAGGGCTTACTCCTTCATAGATTAGACATAGCGAGGCTCAGTGGTAAGTTTCAAGTGAGTCCCATCGCATCTGTAACAATTATATACAAATATATACAACGTGAGATTGTGCTTGGCACTGCACATGCAAAAGGTCTCCGATACTCAGAACCATGCAATGCCAAACAACGTCTAGGACCAAAGGCAAAGGTTTAGGAAACTTCGTGAAACACTCAGCCGAGTGAAGTTTCCACTCCGAGTAATGCCGGCCGGTGTGCTGTTGGGATCGATGGAACCAACGCCTCACACCGCCAACTACCAGACTACTCACGGTCTCGGTGGACTTGGGACAACAAGTCGTCCTACCGCTAAAGATCCTGAGCTCCAGAAACGTCCCAGCCAAAACGGAATTATCGGCGTTTCACCGCCGTCGGCTTCTCTCCTTTATTTCCTGGCATGCGCGCGCAACTCGCGTTGTACGCGACGTACGCGAGGCATGCCGGGAACTGTAGTTTTTTGTTCTTTTTGGCTGCCCGTGATCGTTAGGCGCCGCGGAACATGACAGTATCGCTTTAGACCTCCGACAGGCCTTCGACTCCTTGTCTTGGTCGTTCATGTTCGAAGTGTTGCGACGCTTTGGCTTCCCGGACTCACTGCTCAAGTGGGTACGACTACTATATACAGACCCTTCGGCCAGAGCACGTACTGGCAGATACATCTCGGATAGTTATTCCATTCACAGAGGCACCTGACAGGGCTGCCCACTGTCACCCCTCTTATTTGTCTTGACGCTGGAACCCTTTGCTATCGCCCTCAGAGCTCACGCGGATAGAGTGGGCATCTCTATTAGGGGACGCATAACTTGATATCGATATATGCTGACGATATTTTATTATATTTTCGGGACTTGGAGGGCGACCACTCGCCCATAGCGAACATATTTGACCGATTTGACGCCGTGTCGGGACTGGCCGTTAACCCTGCAAAATTGATCGGTTTCTACTTTGGGGCACTGCAGCACCCCCCCTCCCCATATTCAATTTGGTGGACATCAGATTCCATTAGCGCAGACCACTTTCAAATACCTAGGCATCAACGTTTATAGATTGTCTGAGGACCAGATCGAGGGCAATGTACGTAGAGCCATTAATGGTTTACGTGGCAGTGTGGGATTCTGGACGTCCTTGCCCCTATCCGTCATGGGTAGAATTGCCGTCTCCAAGATGGTCATGCTCCCTCGTATGCTATTTTGTGAACCTACCGGTTCTCCTCCCACAGCAAATCTTTAACACACTGAATACGCTCCTGATCACTCTAATCTGGGGCTCCGGAAGGAGGAGAATCAGTCTCAGGAAACTAAAACTAAGTACCAGACGGGGAGGTCTCGGGGTACCGGACATGAGGGGGTACTATTATGCAAGCAAACTCCAGTGGATGGCGCGATGGACAGTAGGTAGGAACCTCCATGAGATTGACTTCACAACAGATCAATTGGCACGCGGTGAACTGCATTCCCTACTTTTACCTAAAGACAGGATCCCCCGAGACTGCCACCCTCTCCTACACACTGCCCTGATGTGCTGGCGGAAAGCACTAGCGTACACGTCAGAGACCACGCCTTATGCAGACAACATCCCTCTGTTAGGTGTCCCGACGCCGCAAGGACGACTGACGCGAGGTAGATTGCAACCCTGGGCAGAAGTGGGGGTGGACACAGTGGGAGGTCTTTTTGGAGACGACGCACTGCTGGACCATGACTCCTTTTTACAACTTACTGGGGCACCCCCGAGGCTATACATCCTACACGCCACAGTGTCACACTACGTACGAACTACATGGGCCCCACAACGAGTAAAACCCACACAGCGCGAACTAGTGCACCTGCTTTATTCCATGGGAACCGGGGGACACTTGGTGCGATGGCTCTACACTGGGGTCAGGGAACACGCCGCCATATCTCTCAATGCACTTCGAGACTCCTGGACACTGGACACAGGTGAGGCGCTGACAGATGGTGCCTGGAAGATTATCCTTGAATATCCTAGGAAGGTGTCCCGGAATGTTAAGTTCAAATTTATACAAGCTATGGTACTGCACAGGGCATACCTCACCCCCCAAAGGCTACATAGAATGTTCCCAGATTCTCCCCATTGCCGCCCCCGTTGTAAGGCTGATGAAGCTGGTCTCCTTCCCATGTTATGGGCATGCCCACGTTTACGAAGATATTGGGGGGTTATTTGCCATGTCTTACATACAGTCACGACCCAGCCGGTGCCGGAAGAGGCGTTGTATTGCCTGATAGGTCACCGGAAACGCCCCAAACACCATAAGGCCCAGTTGAAGCTCCTTGATCTATCCTTGCTGCTGGCTATCAGAGTTTTAACCATGAGGTGGAAGTCCGCCAGGCCTCCAGATCTGGAGGCATGGCGATCCGATTTGCTGAGGTGGGGCAGAGCTGAGGGAACTGTTTTGCGTAGTGAGGAAGAGAAGGGACAACGAAAATACCCAATTGCGCAGGACTGGGAGCGGATGCTACTGGAACTGGAGGAAATGGAAAGGGCGCCATCACAGGCAGACGACTCTTAGCTGAGAATGTGTGGAGAATGGTTATAGGGCTGGCATGCGGTGAATAGGCCCAGAAAGCAGACAGGTCAGTCAGCTGAGTATGAATATGCTAGCCAAAGATGAGGTGGAGTGTTGGACCCGGCCTCATGGCGTGGTCCTACCCCTCCCGCATGGCGGGCCCAGGACGACATCAGCCCTCCTCCGGACCTCGGGCGGCCCCTTCTGCCCGACCCTGCACGCCCCAACACCACAGATCCGGCTACTATCCCGGATCCCCATCATCGGCCTGACCCCAGCGTAGGCCCATCACGACCTAAGCACGAGGCCGTGCCCGACTCCATCTTGGGCCCACCACGTCACGACCACGTGGCCTCGGCCCCCAGCCTCGGCCCCAGCGAAGCCCAGACATCGAGGCACCAAGATCCACCCAGGTGGTCGAGTGGCCACTCGACAGATCCCGGAGGGAGAGGAGTTTCGATGGCCCTCCAGCCGTCCCCGGACGCCTGGTATCAATCGCCCTCCGGCCTCCCTGGGCGCTGGCTCCACCCCCCTGCTGGGTGTCTGGACACCATCATCCCGGCCCCTCTGGCCCCCAGGCGCGAGGGTCCGGACATCAAAGGACCTCCGTCCTATATCTGGGCCAGCCCCGGAGTAGGACGCCAGTTGTATCCTGGACTGGAAGCCCTGCTGACGCTGTCACGGCCGACACCAGACGAACTCATCCTTCCTGTAACCCGACGTCCATCTGAGAGCCTGCTGGCGCTGCCGCGGCCTACTTTGCTGAACCATCTGAGAGCCTGCTGGCGCTGCCGCGGCCTACCTTGCTGAACCATCTGAGAGCCTGCTGGCGCTGCCGCGGCCTACCTTGCTGAACCATCTGAGAGCCTGCTGGCGCTGCCGCGGCCTACCTTGCTGAACCATCGGAGAGCCTGCCGGCGCTGCCGCGGCCTACTTTGCTGAACCATTTGAGAGCCTGCTGGCGCTGCCGCGGCCTACCTTGCTGAACCATCTGAGAGCCTGCTGGCGCTGCCGCGGCCTACCTTGCTGAACCATCTTGTTAGCCTACTGGCGCCGCCGCGGCTCGAACCTCTCGGAAGCCCCCAGCTCGAGGATTGAGAGCTGTGCGTAGGGTATCCCTTCCTCCGCCCAGAGTAAGACTGTCCCGCTACCTTACCCTCCTTGTCCGAGACTTTACGGATCCCTGAATCCAGCTGTATATACTGCCAAGAACCCGCAACCGTTATTACTTATAAAAGCTTGAGAACTTGACCTCCGGTGTGGTGTCCGTTCGTAGTGTTGTGATTACTCTGCTGTACGATCCTAGGAGAGGGCCCTCATTCAGGAGGCCTCTCGGTAACGCTCGGCTACTTCTCGACGGAGGGGCGGACCTAGGGGTGGTCAGTCAGACATCTTCTGCCTCCCCCGGGTCGCCTTTCCAACATTGGTGGCAAGCGCTGGGATCCGAGCCCACGCAGATCGTACAGAGAGTGATTCACTCGCTACCCAGAAAAACCCACTGCGACCATGAGCACAGAATTCCAGAAAGAGAAAATGGAAGACTACAGTCACAAGGAGCTGAAGCAATACTGCAAAGATCTAGGCATCGCTACCACTGGCTTAAGCACCAAAGAAGATTTCAAATCGGCCCTGCAGGCCTGGGTGGACGCCGGGGAGGCGCCATCTCCGAGTGAAGATAACCCGGGCCCGAACGGAGGCCCGGAGGCTCAGCTGAACCCAGCGGGAGAGAGACCCGCAAACCCAAACACGGGCCTCTCCCACGAAGACGCCCGAGAACGAGAGAGGAACCGGCTCCACGAGTTGGAGCTTGCTCGACTCAAACAAGAAGGAGAGATCCAACTGGCAGAAAGGAAGCTAGCCCTCGAGCAGCTACGACTAGAAGGAGACCTAGAAGAAAAGCGAAGACAAAGAGACCTCGAGGAGAAGAAACTCCTGCTTGAGCACGAGCGCGTCCTCAAAGAACTAGAATTTAAAGCCAAGGCAAACGAGACCGCCACCTCCGGGGGTAAGATCTCACCTCCCCCGGTGGACACGAAGGTGCACATACCCAAGGATGTCGTCAAAGAGTACTATAAGAACGACGACATCCAGCAGTGGTTCAAAGCTTACGAGGTCGCCATGGCCGCCCATCGAGTACCCCTCAGGGACTGGGGTGCCGGCCTGTGGGGGAAGTTTATCAACGAAGGGAGAGACGCCCTGCTGGAGCTCCCTGATACCGAGAGGACCTCGTACGAGCACATGAAGACCGCCCTCCTCACTCGCTACGGACTCACCCCCGAGATGTACCGGCAGCAATTCCGAGACTGCAAAAAAATCCCCGGTACCACGTGGGTGGAATACGTGAACTATTACAGTAGAGCCTTCGAGGGGTGGACTCGGGGCTGCCAGGTCACCACCTACCAGCAGTTGGTCGACCTCATTCTATGGGAACACCTGTCCAATAACTGTTTCGTCGAACTCCGGCAGCACCTCCTCGACAGCAAATTGACTGAGCCACGAAAACTCGCTGTCGAGGCAGACCGAAGGGCTAGCACCCGAGTTCCCCGGAACACGATGGGAGATTACGGCCGGGGGTCCCCGGGGAACCACCGACCACGAGGTGGCGGAGTAGGCCAGAGCCGGGGTCGAGACGCCCCCCAGGGGTCATCCCCTACCTCCACGTCGCCATCCCTGGGCCGGAGAGGGGGCCCCCCAGCCAGGCCGGGGCCCCGCCCGAACGTTACGTGCCACAGATGCCAGCGACAGGGTCATTATGCGAATGACCCCCTCTGCCCGATGAACCAACGACCCGGCACCACCGGGCCCCCAGCCCGCCAGATCGCGGCAGCTGCCCTAGGTGAAGAAAGAAGTGAGGAAGAGGACGACGACCACGAGCAGGCCGAGTGGGAGCCCGCCGCCATGACCTTAGCCTGCCTGGGTACTCACGACATGATCCCCCGAGGGCCGATCCCCGGCAACACCCAGAAGTACCGCCAGTGGGTCACCATCAATGGTCGCCGGACCGAAGCCCTCCGTGACACTGGGGCCAGCGTGACAGCGGTCCGCTGCCATCTGGTGACCCCGGAACAGATCCTTCCTAACGTCCTGTGCCCAGTCCGATCCGCAGATAACTCCGAAACTTTGTGTCAGATGGCCCGCATCCCCTTCGGGTGGGGGGGGGAGTGTCGGGCGTGCTGAAAGTGACTGTCCGCAACGATGCCCCCGTGGACTGCCTCCTTGGGAACGACCTGGAAAGTTCCCCATGGGCTGGCGTCGAACGAAGAGAGCACCTGGGGATGCTAGGCCTTCCCGAGTGGGTCTGTGCGACCACCCGCTCCATGTCCGCCCGAGCCTCCGCCCCAGCGGGGGAAGCTCCAACAGAGGAGCCAGAATGGCCCACACCTCCGCCACCCGTCGTCCCCGAGGACACCGAGCCCGGCCCCCAAGGGCCCGACCAAGAAGATCTCACCGAGCTCAACCACCTCCCAGAACTCGCTCAATGGCGCCAAGAAGGGGGTCCCACTCGCGAACAGTTCCGGCAGGAACAGAAAACCTGCCCCTCCCTTGAGGGGATGCGACAGCAAGCCGCTACGCAAGCCGCTGGAGACCCCGCGGGGTCCCACTGGGTCTACTGGGACAACGACCTCCTTTACAGTGAGCAGAAGATTGCCGAGCTAGGGGCCGGCCGGGTGCTGGTTGTACCCCTCCGGTTCAGAGACTTCCTCCTGAACTTAGCACATGATGTGCCCCTCGCCGGGCACCTGGGGCAGAACAAAACTTACAGCCGCCTGGTGACCCATTTCTACTGGCCAAAAATGCGCACCGATGTACAGAACCACTGCAGGACCTGCCCGACCTGTCAAGCCAGCGGGAAGAGCGGGGGGAAAGTCAAAGCCCCGCTCCAGCCGTTCCCTGTGGTAACCACCCCCTTCGAGCGAGTGGGAATAGACATCGTAGGGCCCCTGGACCCTCGCACCACGCAGGGGCACCGCTTCATCCTCGTCCTGGTGGACCATGCCACCCGCTATCCTGAGGCCATCCCTCTCCGAACCATCACGGCCCCCGTGGTGGGCCGAGCCCTCATGAGCATCTTCTCCCGAGTCGGCTTCCCCCGAGAAGTCGTGAGTGATCGGGGGTCCAACTTCATCTCAAAGCATATGCGGTCCTATGGCAACAGTGCGGGGTCGCATATAAGTTCACCACCCCGTATCATCCCCAGGGAAATGGACTAGTGGAACGCTTTAACAGGACACTGAAGGGAATGATCAAGGGCCTAGAAGAGCCTCTCCGGCGCAAATGGGATGTCCTGCTGCCCTGCCTCCTGTTCGCCTACCGAGAGGTACCCCAGAAATCCCTGGGGTTCAGCCCGTTCGAACTCTTGTACGGACACCCGGTTCGAGGCCCCCTTAGCCTGGTCAAGGAAGGCTGGGAGACAGCAGTTCGAGATGCCCCACCGGATGTCTACCGGTACCTCCTGACACTCCGCAATCAGACTCGGAAGTTCAGGGAACTTGCCGAGGCCAACCTGGAGGCCAGTCAGGAGGAGATGAAACGCTGGTATGACCAGAACGCCTCGTCCATCGAGTTCGAGCCGGGCCAGCAAGTCTGGGTCATGTCCCCGGTTGAACCGTGTGCCCTCCAGGACAAATGGACGGGGCCCTTCAAGGTGGTGGAGCGCAAGAGCCCCGTCACCTACCTGGTGGACATGGAGTCCCCCAGGAACCCCCTCCGGATTCTACACGCTAACCGGCTCAAGCCGCACTTTGCACGCACTGAACTGAGTCTGCTGCTGGCGACCGATGACGGAGCTGAAGACGACTCCGAGCCACTACCAGATCTCCTCAGCACCACCGAGAAAGACGGCTCCTTTGAAGGGGTCCGGCTCTCCTCTACCCTGACCCCAGAGCAGCAACAAGACTGCCGGAAGCTGCTGGGGCAGTTTGCGGATATGTTTTCCCTCACGCCGGGGGTCACCCGGTGGTGTGTCCACGATGTGGACACCGGAGACAGCCCCCCTGTGAAACAACGAGCTTTTCGAGTGCCCGACCGGGTTCGGGCCTGCATCCAATCCGAGGTGGCCAAGATGTTGGCCCTGGGGGTAGTCGAACCCTCCAACAGTCCCTGGGCCAGTCCCGTTGTCCTGGTCCCGAAAGCCGCTGCCCCCGGAACAGCGCCCGAGCTCCGGTTCTGTGTTGACTACCGGGGACTGAATGGAGTCACCAGGACCGACGCACATCCCATCCCCAGGGCGGATGAACTGATCGATCGCCTAGGGGCCGCCAGATACCTCAGCACCTTCGATCTCACGGCGGGGTATTGGCAGATCGGCCTTACTCCCGGCGCACAAGAGCGATCGGCCTTCTCGACGCCAGATGGCCACTATCACTTCAAAGTGATGCCCTTCGCATGAAAAATGCGCCGGCCACCTTCCAGAGGCTAGTGAATCAGGTGCTGGCCGGACTAGAAAAATACAGCGCCGCCTATCTAGATGACATTGCGGTGTACAGCCTTCACTGGGATGAGCACCTGTCCCACCTCTGGGAAGTCCTGACAGCCCTCCGGCGGGCCGGACTAACCATCAAAGCCAGCAAATGCCAGATAGGCCAAGGGACCGTGACCAATCTAGGACACCAAGTAGGGAGCGGTCAAGTAGCTCCCCTCCAACCAAAGGTAGACGCCATCCGGGCCTGGGAGCCCCCGGTCACCCAGACCGCCGTCCGAGCCTTCCTGGGGCTCACCGGATACTATCGGCGATTTATAAAAGACTACGGGAGCATTGTGGGGCCCCTCACCGAACTGACCTCAAAGAAATTACCCCAGAAGGTGCACTGGACCCCTGCGTGCCAGACAGCCTTTGAGACTTTAAAGACTGCCATGTGCACCGCCCCTGTGCTCCAGGCCCCCGACTACAGCAGAGAGTTTGTAGTCCAAACCGACGCCTCGGAACACGGCATCGGGGCGGTCCTGTCCCAAGTTAACCCCGAAGGAATCGACCGGCCTGTGGCCTTCATCAGCCGATGCCTCCTGGCAAGAGAACAGCGGTGGAGCACCATCGAGAGGGAAGCCTTTGCCGTGGTGTGGGCACTCAAGAAGCTCCGGCCCTACCTCTTCGGCACCCACTTCCGAGTCCAGACCGACCACCAGCCCCTGCGTTGGTTGATGCAGATGCGGGGAGAAAACCCGAAACTGCTGCGCTGGTCCATTTCTCTGCAGGGGATGGATTTCACTGTGGAGCATCGCCCCGGCAACGACCACGCCAATGCCGACGGCCTATCCAGATTCTTCCGCCTCGGCGAGGAGAATCCCCAAGAAAATGGGTGACTCTCCCCTGCCTTCAGCTGGGGGGACGCGTGTTGGAACCGGCCTCATGGCGTGGTCCTACCCCTCCCGCATGGCGGGCCCAGGACGACATCAGCCCTCCTCCGGACCTCGGGCGGCCCCTTCTGCCCGACCCTGCACGCCCCAACACCACAGATCCGGCTACTATCCCGGATCCCCATCATCGGCCTGACCCCAGCGTAGGCCCATCACGACCTAAGCACGAGGCCGTGCCCGACTCCATCTTGGGCCCACCACGTCACGACCACGTGGCCTCGGCCCCCAGCCTCGGCCCCAGCGAAGCCCAGACATCGAGGCACCAAGATCCACCCAGGTGGTCGAGTGGCCACTCGACAGATCCCGGAGGGAGAGGAGTTTCGATGGCCCTCCAGCCGTCCCCGGACGCCTGGTATCAATCGCCCTCCGGCCTCCCTGGGCGCTGGCTCCACCCCCCTGCTGGGTGTCTGGACACCATCATCCCGGCCCCTCTGGCCCCCAGGCGCGAGGGTCCGGACATCAAAGGACCTCCGTCCTATATCTGGGCCAGCCCCGGAGTAGGACGCCAGTTGTATCCTGGACTGGAAGCCCTGCTGACGCTGTCACGGCCGACACCAGACGAACTCATCCTTCCTGTAACCCGACGTCCATCTGAGAGCCTGCTGGCGCTGCCGCGGCCTACTTTGCTGAACCATCTGAGAGCCTGCTGGCGCTGCCGCGGCCTACCTTGCTGAACCATCTGAGAGCCTGCTGGCGCTGCCGCGGCCTACCTTGCTGAACCATCTGAGAGCCTGCTGGCGCTGCCGCGGCCTACCTTGCTGAACCATCTGAGAGCCTGCCGGCGCTGCCGCGGCCTACTTTGCTGAACCATCTGAGAGCCTGCTGGCGCTGCCGCGGCCTACCTTGCTGAACCATCTGAGAGCCTGCTGGCGCTGCCGCGGCCTACCTTGCTGAACCATCTTGTTAGCCTACTGGCGCCGCCGCGGCTCGAACCTCTCGGAACTCCCCAGCTCGAGGATTGAGAGCTGTGCGTAGGGTATCCCTTCCTCCGCCCAGAGTAAGACTGTCCCGCTACCTTACCCTCCTTGTCCGAGACTTTACGGATCCCTCGATCGAGCTGTATATACTGCCAAGAACCCGCAACCGTTATTACTTATAAAAGCTTGAGAACTTGACCTCCGGTGTGGTGTCCGTTTGTAGTGTTGTGATTACTCTGCTGTACGATCCTAGGAGAGGGCCCTCATTCAGGAGGCCTCTCGGTAACGCTCGGCTACTTCTCGACGGAGGGGCGGACCTAGGGGTGGTCAGTCAGACATCTTCTGCCTCCCCCGGGTCGCCTTTCCAACATGGAGTTTAATGCCAGGACAGGTTGCCGGGTAAACGAAGAGACCAGGAGGCGTACGGGATGGGGTGGGGGGAGTTGGGTGGGTTGGGGAAATGTTAAGACTTTAGATTTCTAGGACTAATGTTTCATATCTAAGATACAATACACGGCGGTGTATGTAAGGTTGTGTCATAGGTGATTATTATATTCCTTTTCCACCCACTGTGATCATGCAATACCCGACATGTATTAGAATTATCATGATATAGCAATTTGTTTTCCAATCTGATGCTAATTGTTGCGGGAGTAAAGAAAAAAGACTGTACACTGTTGGAAACGCCTATTCGTACACTGTGATAAGTCATGCAGTCGCAAATAAAGACTTAAAAAAAAAAAAAGTACTCACACGCCCACAGATCGTACTTTCGCATAGATTTCCTATTTATTTTGCATGTCTTGTTGCGCGATGTGTTAGGAGCCTCCATGTCGGACATCTCACTGTCAGATCATGCCCATGTCGAATTGCTGTTGCAGGACCCGAATGCCCCACCTGGCTGGGAGACACGCTGGCGCTTACCGCCGAGTGTCCTTCGGGACTCAGCTGACGTGGAACGCATCCGTGAGGCTATTGACTCTTACTTTCTCTATAATGACATCCCGGACACACCATTCCCGGTGGTGTGGGACGCTTTCAAGGCCACGATCCGGGGTCACATCACCTCGCTGTCAATAGCAAGGGGGCGCGAGGCCAATAAGCTGGAAGATGCCCTAACGAAGGAGATAAAGCAGGCTGAACAAAGCGACCAATTGCATTCCTCACTGAAAACTAGGAGACAGCTCGCTAATTTACGTGGACAATTTCCTTTACTGCGCACCAACAAGGCGGAACATTCCCTCCTGGCGCTGAAACAGAAGTATTTTGAGGGAGGGGATAAGGTGGGTCGCTTATTGGCGGGAGGTTAAAAGCTCGGGCGGCTAAGGCCCATATAGCCAATGTTAGGCTTCCTGGCGGACACAGAGCTGTCTCGGAGAGAGATAAGCAAGAGGCGTTTCAAAGCTACTACGCTGCCCTGTACCAGAGGGAGAGCCCCCGGGCGGAGGAGGTTGAGGCCGTCCTGCAGGGGTATGATGGGACACCGCTGTCCTCAGTTTGCGCGGAAGATCTAGAGGGCCCTATCCTCGAAGACGAAATAACGGCAGCAATAAAAGACCTTTCCTTAGGGAAGACACCGGGACCAAACGGCCTGCCCCTGTCCTTTTATTGCATGTTCCAGTCCCAACTTCGGCCCTACCTCCTGCGGATGTACAACACCTTTACGGGAAACGTGGGGCCATCCCCCGATATGGGTATGGCGGATATCGCATTGATAACGAAACCTGGGAAGGACCCTACGCTGTGTGCATCCTACCGACCTATAGCTTTGCTAAATACGCACCTTAAAATATACACCAAACTCCTCGCGAAGCGCGTCAAACCACATATGCCGAGCCTTGTAGACCCGGACCAGGCCGGATTCATCCGCGACCGGCAAGGAGCGGACAATGTGCGCAGGCTCGCACAAATAGTAGGGAAGGTGCACCATTGGAAGATCCCGGCCTGCCATCTGTCGCTGGATGCGGAGAAGGACTTCGACCGGGTGGACTGGACCTTCTTAAGGGCGGTTTTGCAGAAATTCGGATTGGGACCCAAGATGGTCACGAGGATCATGGCCCCTTACATACGGCCACAGGCCAGGATTTGAGTTAACGGCACGCTGACAATGCCGTTTAATATATGCAGGGGTACCAGGCAGGGGTGCCCGTTATCGCCCCCGCTGTTGGCTTTCGCGGTGGAGCCCCTCGCAGAAATGATCCGGCGAGCGCCGAATATACACGGCGTCACCCACGGAGGATGGGACAACAAGGTGGCGTTGTTTGCAGACAACCTTATTCTTACGCTGACGCATCAGCGTGAGTCCTTCCCGGCTCGGCACAGGGTACTTAACCTCTACGAGGGCGCCTCTGGCCTCAAGATTAACCATGATAAGTCATGGGCCCTTAACCTACCCATCCCGAACGAAGACCTGCATGCCATTAAAGACACGGCGCCCTATCAGGGGGCTGAGCGCCATATCCGCTACTTAAGCCTTTTGCTGACATCTGCCCTGGATGAGTGGACAACGGTGAACTGGTGGGAGTGTAGGATGGCAGTCCTTGAGGATATGCGGAGATGGAAGCCCCTGATGCTGTCCTGGCTGGGCAGATTGAACACTATTAATATGTCGATTCTCCCCAAAATCCTGTACCTATTCCAATGCCTACCCACTCCGATCCCACTTCATTGCATATGAAGCCTACAACGGGAACTCACATCCTTTATATGGGGTGGGGGGAAACCCCGCTTCTCGCAAGAGCTCCTCAAGGCACCGCGGGACAGGGGCGGTCTGGCCTGCCCTAACCTGGTGCACTACTATAGGGCCGCGCACCTCCGCTTTGTGGTGGAGTGGGGAGTACTAGAAAGTGAGTAAGGATGGCTCCACATGGACCGAGCGGTGACGGGGCGAACCATCTGGTACCTACCATGGTTGCACCGCGCGGCTAGTTCTAGAAGTGCTTATATGGCGACACCCACGTAGACGGTATTGGATATATGGGACAGGGTGGCTGTGTCCAGGGGCCTTACCACGTTCCCATCCCCGCACACCCCCATAGTCGGGAACCCGCACTTTCCACCAGCCCACAAATCCCGCGCCTTTGACAAATGGACACAGGTCGATTGTAGGGTAATATGTGACCTGTACGACGAGGGCACACTTAAAACATTTGAGCATTGCCGGGAAGAGTTTCGTGCACCACGGGAGACAAGATTTCAGTATGCTCAGATCAGACACTGGCTCTCGGAAGAGGGGATGTCACAGGCGGCCACGCAAAACTTTTCCCCCTTCGAAAAACTAGCACACTCCCTTGGAGGGTTGAAGGGATTGGTATCCAAGATTTATCACATCCTGCAACACCCGACGAGCACGCCATCTCATACATATCAACGTCAATGGCAACTGGCGCGGACATCGGAACCCCACAGTGGGAACGGCTCTGGCGAGATATCCCTAAGATATATCGGAGCATCCCACAGAGGGAGAACGCTTACAAACTCTTGACCCAGTGGTACTACACTCCTCAGCGTCTCCATAAGATGTTCCCCGCGGTCTCCCTGTGGCGGTTCAGAAGGAGAGACACTGAGACCAGATCGTGGTAAAGCAGGTTTTATTCTAATGAATGTCTTTTTCTTTCGTTGTGTGAGTATTTCCCTGGCCAGAGCAGCGGGATCCAAGGTGTCAGCTAGGTGGTGGGACCTTCGCGGGCTTGTCTGTCTTCGCTCTCTCAGCGGTGACCCGGTCGTCTTCTCTTGCAGTGTTCCAACACATGCGGAGAAAGAGAAAGACCCTTAGTGAGGAGTCCTTACTGACAGTCTTCCCGGGGGGGGGGCCAAGGGACATGAGGACACCGGTGTTTCTGTACAAGTGGCTATGTACAGGCTATCTACAAACGGACTGTGCAGGACATGTGAGGGATTAAGGTGAGGAAGGGGGGGGGAATAGGGAGGAGGTCTCAGGAGAAAGGGTCGGTAAGGCAAGAAGACGCTATCTACAATTTTTACACGGAAGCGTTCCGCCTCCCCAGCCACCCTGACACAGGGTGATGCAGCTGGGTGAGTGTGATGGTGGGTGTGCTGCAGGCCGGATAAGCAGGCAAGGAGGCCGAATATAGTGGGCTATGCTGTTAGTTTATTTCACAGAAGGCAGAAACTAAAGTCACAACAGAAAAGGGTTCCAGGGGATGATGCCAGTGTCCGCTCCGGGTCTTGGGTTCGGGTCCAGGTCTTCAGGAAGTCCGACGACGGCTCCGGTATTGGGGAGGATCCACGGAGGGCAGTAAGAGAAGAAAACAAGGGACAGTTAGTCCTATCTTGGGCCTCAAGGCACAATCGTAACAGTCACCGTCACCCGGGCAGTGAGGGGGGGACAAAGAGACAGTGAGGGAAGGGAGGTATCGGGGTGGAGGAAAAGCAGGGCGGTAGACAGAAAGGGTGTCGAATCGGGTCGTGTGGGGGAGGGCTTGTTACGCTGTGAGGGTGCTATACATGTATGATACAGTGCAAGGAACGTGGTTCTAAAGAGATGGGGGTTATTTACTGGGACTATACAGCGAGCTCCTAGCGAGCACCGAAAAGGAATTCGTAGGGTACTCACACGGTCCGCCGCAACTCTCCAGTGAGTCGCGGCCGCTCTTAAGCCACCTCCTGAGGACTCCATCACTCTTCGGTCCACACGTCTTCGTCGTTCGCCTGCTCTCCTTCTTCCGCTCCAGTCCGAGTGTCCTGCCACGATGCTCCGACGGAGTTCTGGTCCCTGTTCTCGGCTTTTCCCTGTTCTGGCGCTGCCACGGGGGCGGGACTTCCGGGGTCAGAGGGTTGTGCTTCCTCTGGACGCAGGTCACTGGTTGGTTCCTGTAAGAGAGAGAAGGGCGGGGTTCCGTTTGTTATGGATGCTGCTCCGGCCCCGTTTCCGACACAGGGAAGTGTTTGCGGGGTTGTAGTCCCGGTGGAAAGAAAGGCGGTACGTGTGGGAGAGGGCAACTTCCGGGTAGGGGGGCCCGCGACACCGTCTCACATCCCCTTCTCCTAGCTGTCCTTCTTGTAAGGGTTGGAGAAAGAGGATAGCGGGAAAGGAAATCGGCATTACCCTGGTCAGACCCTTTTCGTTTTTTTTGTCTTGAAATGGAAAGCTGTAGGGACAGGAACCAGCGGAGGACCCAGTCATTCTGCCCTTTGTTCCGGGCCATCCACTCCAAGGGGGCGTGATCGGTGTAGAGGACAAAGTCTCTGCCTTCTAGGTAGTATCGTAGGCTTTCAACAGCCCACTTTATTGCCAGGGCTTCCTTTTCCACTACAGCGTAATTTCTTTCTCCAGGGAACAGCTTTCGGCTCAAATAGAGAATGGGTTTTTCGTTCCCTAGGACATCTTGCTGTGACAGCACTGCCCCTAACACTTGATCGGAAGCATCCATTTGCAGAATGAAGGGCAGTGAGTAGTCAGGGCTCACCAGGACAGGGCTGGAGGTCAGGGCATGTTTTAGGTCCGTGAAAGCCTGCCACAAAACTGGAGTGTTTTTTTTTTAGCATCTCCTCGGATCGGTTTATTTTCTTTAGTAGATCTGTGAGGGGTGCTGCTCTCTGTGAAAAATTGGGTACAAACCGCCGATAATACCCTAGAAGCCCTAAAAAGGCTCGAAGATCTTTTTTTGTTTGAGTGAAGGGGAGGGATTGGATGGCCTCTGTTTTGCTTTCTTGGGGTCTTATCAGGCCGCCCCCCAGGAGATTGTCAGGACTTAGACCTCGCGCCTGCTCAGCGAACTACAATCCCCAGCAATCACGGGCCGGGAACTACAACTCCCATGACCCTTTGCGGCCCTCGCGATTTAGCGCTGATGGGCGGGTTGCTCGGGGCTAGTGATTCTTGTCGTCCCCGCGAGAGCGGCTGCTCTCGATTCCAGTGCACCTTCCCAGGAGTTAGTTCGGTTGGGGGAAACGGCCGCGCTGGTGATCCTGTTTGGTATTGTACTGAGAACGTTTCTTTTCATGCTTGGCATTCTGATTCTTAGGAGCGCCGAGCGCTCACCTTTTGGAGGCAATGCGAGTCGCTTTTGACTCAAACTATTACTGTTGTGATTTGGATACTTAACGTCCCTGGCTAGGGCGGGACTGGTGTTTGTTTGCTTCACCATTTACGTGGCTTGATCCTACAAGTGGCGGAACGAAGGGGTAAGACAACCTCCTCATTACCGTCATGAATTCATGACGAGTGTTTGTCCTTTTGATTTGGATTACAATTCCCAAAGCGGGTGGCAGTGGCTTTGTGGCTACACCTCACCGTATTTGGTTGGTTTTGATATGTGGAGGTTTAGATGCCATTCATGGATTTCAATGCAGTAATTGTTATCATTTGAAATGGAATAAGCCTTTGCAGTGTTTGCTTTCTTTACTTACATTCCTGACCTGCTGGATAGTAGAAGCAGTATACTGTGCAAGACTTCTTTGGCAGTAGGATTTACTTTTGGAAGAGTGTTACCACTCTGGGGGTATGTGAAGTCAATCTAACCTATATAGATGAATGTGCAGGGTGTTGTCATAATCATATGTGTTAACTGTGTCCCTTGTGTTATATAGGTATAGGAGGAAAGGGATGATGGCCGTCGTGCGGAGAATGTTTCTTACTTGATGCAGGTGATAATCCGTTTTAGTGAGACCTTACTGAGAGTAGACATAGGAAGTGTACTAACCTGTTCTTTTGTTTTGCTGCTTCCTTTCCCTGCTGTCCCCTCCTTTCCTTCCTTGGGTTTTCCCCGTTTTCGGGGTTTTTCCCTCACCGTATCACTTGAACACCCTGTGTATGTACAGTCAGGGTGTTTGGGAGGTCCGGAGGTGGAGCTTATTGCTGCAAACGAATCCTGCAGAGTGCTGATCCTGACAGAATCACTAGCCCAATTCTCCCAGGCCTGTAAAGATCGTGCATACTGTACCTCGTCCAGGAACCTCTCAGCACGAACCACACACAATACCTTAGCAGCAGGGATAATGGCTTGTTGGACTTCTTCCTGCGGTACCTCTGGCATAACTTGTCTGGACAGGGTGTCTGCCTTCCTATTGTCTATGCCAGGCCTAAAGGTCACCACAAAGTTGTACTCCGCAAAGAAAAGCATCTAACGCATCTGTCTTTGTGTCAGATGCCTGGCCGAAGTCATGTACTGGAGGTTTCTATGGTCTGTGTATACGGTTACCGCGTGACAGGCCCCCCACAAATATTGCCTCCACTCTTGGAAAGCACGTTTGATGGCCAGCAGTTCTTTCTCTGCTATAGTATAGTTGTACTCAGCAGGGCTCAATTTCTTTGATAAATATGCCACGGGATGTAGCTGTCCTGTGAGCGAATTCCAACAACACTGCCCCTATCGCTTCGTCCGAAGCGTCCGCTTCCACTACAAAGGGATGTTCCAAAACAGGGTGTGCCAACACAGGAGCCGTAACAAACGCCTTCTTTAAAGCCTGGAAAGCCCCGTCGGCTTCTTCATTCCAGGCGAATTGCACCCCCTTCCTCAACAACCTAGTGATTGGGACAGCCTTTTGCGAGAACTGATCAATAAAATGGCGGTAATAGTTAGCAAATCCCAAAAAGCTTTGCACCTCCCGCACGTTCTTAGGGATTGGCCAATCCTGCACCGCCTGGACCTTCCGATCCGACATCTGTAATCCCTGCGAGCTGAGATTCACTCCCAGAAACTCCACCTCATGAACCCCAAACTCGCATTTACTCAATTTCACGTACAACCGGTGTTCCCTCAGCTTGTCCAAAACCGCTCCCACTTGTTCGGCATGACAGGATTCCTCCTGAGAGTATATCAGTATATCATCGATATACCCTACCACAAAGCGATCCAAATAGTCCTTTAGCACATCATTAATGAAAAATTGGAAAGCCGCTGGGGCATTACAAAGCCCAAAGGGCATCACCATATACTCATAGAGGCCCAATTGCGTCTTGAACGCCTTCTTCCATTCATCCCCCTCGCGTACCCTGACCAGATGATAAGCCCCCCGCAAGTCCAAACGGGTATACATTTTTGCTTCCCTCACCTGGTCAAGCACAACAGAAATGAGGGGGAGAGGATAACGGTTCCGGACGGTGTTTTTATTCAAGACGCGATAGTCCACGCAAGCCTGTAGGTCCCCATTGGCCTTCGCTATAAAAAACAGAGGAGAGGCTGCAGGGGAGCGGGAAGGTCGAATGAACCCCAAGCGGAGGTAGTGGTCAATATATTCTTTCAAGTGGGCAGTCTCAGGGACTGACAATGCATACACCCTGCAAGTAGGAATAGTAGCCCCCTCAATCAGATCGATGCGGCAATCATACTCCCTGTGCGGAGGAAGGGTTTCCGCTTTCAACTCACTGAACACATCACTATAAGGGCTATACACTTCAGGAAGCTGTACATCTTTTTCTGCTGCTGTAGCTGCTACATAAGGGGTGGATAGAACGGCCACATGAACAGAAGGTCCAGACACCATGTGATCCTGACAAAACTCAGACAAAAATGCAATAGTTTTAAGTTTCCAGTTAACCACAGGATTATGTCGACATAACCATGGCATTCCCAGAATTACCTCATACTGGGGTGCCGCTATGATGTTCAAAGATAGAAGCTCGGAGTGAATGATACCTCGCAAAACCACCGACAAGCCCACCTCACTCGTTCTTTCGGTGATTTGCCCTGACTTTAATGGCTTACCATCCACCGCTAGAACCTCCTCAGGGTTCTCTCTCAGAATGCGGGGTAAGTCTAACCTAGACACCAGGCCATCATCAATGAAATTGCCCGTTGCCCCTGAGTCCAACATAACCATCACTTGATGACACTTATGCTCGCATTCCAACGTCATTCCAATTACCAAATGGGACTCGGTTTCCCCCACCCCAACAGTCGACAATGAGGTCAATTTCCATTCTGATCTCTCAACTGACCCCGGATTTGCAGGTTCCCCCTGTCCATCACTGGGTGTCGTGGCAAAAACCGCTACTCTCTTGAATCTACTGTTACTAGAAGTCTTGGGCTTGGAGGGACAGTCTCTCACAAAATGCCCCTTCTTCCCACAGTACATGCATAGACCCTGGGTTCTCCTGGCTTCCCTCTCTGCCTTTGACAAAGGGGATCTGAGAGCTCCTATCTCCATAGGTTCTGTACTACTTTCAGGCCCTCCAGTTGGTTTAGAAGAGGTGCGATCAAAATGGTACGTACCTCTATCCCATCTTCTCCTATACCCCCATCTTTCTGACAAACGACCATCTAGCCTCAACGCGAGATTGATCATGTCTACACATGTCTTGGGCTGGGAATCCACTTGAGCCACCACATCTTTTAATTCCTCCCTTAACCCCTGATAAAAGAGGGACATTCTCTTTTCCTCCGGACATTCAGCCTCAGCCACTAATCTATTAAACGAGGTTAAATAAGTAATCAACTCATTTTTTCCCTGCTTCAACTCCATAAGTTCCTTATCCACAGTGAAGGAGGCGGCCCTGCGATCGAATACCTTCTCGAATTCGGCTCTAAAGGCCGCACAATCGGACAAAATGGGATCGCTATTCTTTACCAGCGGAACTGCCCAATTTGCTGCGTCACCCACTAGATAGGAGATGGCGAAGGCCACCCTAGAATGGTTAGTAGGGAATGAAGCAGGTTTACAAGAAAAGTGAAGCAGGATCTGGGTCAAAAAGACCTGCGTCTTACGGGGGTCTCCTGCATATCTTTCTGGTGTGGCCAAAGGAATGGGCGGGGGCACTGTCACCTGCACTGTTGAGGCAGGAGACGAGGCGTTAAGTACATCCGTTTCAAGTTGAGAAGCATATTCCATCCTAGATTCATTGGTCCTTATCAGATAGTGAAACAAATCAACCCTGTGGCTTACAAATTGCGGTTACCTGGCTCCTTGAGAATACATCCGGTGTTCCATGTCCATTTACTAAAGAGGGCTCTCACCTCCCAGAGGAGGGCGCCTCCGCTGGTGGAGCAAGAGGGTGGTCCTGAGTATGAAGTACGGTCCGTTCGTGACTCCAAGTTGCGCAGAGGTGTGCTGTGGTATCTGATCTCATGGAAAGGATATTCTAGTGAGGATGATTCCTGGGAACCGTGGGACAGCGTTCATGCTCCCAGGGTGGTTGCTTCATTCCATCGGAGATGTCCTTCTAAACCTGGTCCTAGGAGGCGCTTGGGAGGAGGGCGTAGAGTCAGGACTTAGCCCTCGCGCCTGCTCAGCGAACTACAATCCCCAGCAATCACGGGCCGGGAACTACAACTCCCATGACCCTTTGCGGCCCTCGCGATTTAGCGCTGATGGGCGGGTTGCTCGGGGCTAGTGATTCTTGTCGTCCCCGCGGGAGCGGCTGCTCTCGATTCCAGTGCACCTTCCCAGGAGTTAGTTTGGTTGTGGGAAACGGCCGCGCTGGTGATCCTGTTTGGTATTGTAATAATAATAATAATAATAATAATAGGGGCATTTGTAAAGCGCTGAGTTACGCGCACCGGCGTGTCCCCGCGCTGACGGTGAGAAAAAAACTGAAACAAGGAAAACAGTACTGGCAGGCCAAAATTATCTGGTATAGAGGTAGGTTTTTAGCTTAGCTCGGAATCTCGTTTCTGCTTGTTCCAGGCGAAGGTCTACTGGGAGTTTGTTCCAGTGGTTGGGGGCCAAGTGCCTAAAGGACCTGCCTCCCATACGAGCTTTCTTTACCCTGGAAGTCCTCAGCAGTCCTCCGCCCGCAGATCTAAGCGCTCTAGGAGGTTCATAGGCTTCGATCAGTTTCTCCAAAGGTCGGGGCGCCCTACCATACAAAATCCGATGACACGTGCAGAGAGCTTTGTACTCAACTCTGCTCTTTACCGGAAGCCAGTGAAGTTTTTGTAGAGCCAGCTTCGAGGGCGCCCTTTTGGGCAGCCTAAGAATCAGGCGTGCCGCCGCATTCTGCAGCACTTGAAGACGTGCAACGCTTTTACTCGGTGCCACAAGGTACAGCAAGTTCGCGTAATCAAGCCTTGCGGTCACCAAGGCATGCACTAAGGTTTGACGCGCTTCCAATGGCAGAAGGTCTAAAACCTTCTTCAGTCTCTTCAGGACCCCAAAACAGACTCGGACTACCCGATTGATCTGAGGCCCGAAGGTAAGAGCCGCATCGAACCACACGCCAAGATTTTTGGCCTCCTGACAAGGGGTGGGAGTAGATCCGAGACAGGTTGGCCACCAGGCAGACGACCAGGCCGACTGGGCTCTCCCTACCACCAGCACCTCTGTCTTGCTGCCGTTTAGCTTCAAACAATTCATGGCCATCCAATCGGCCAGATCTTTCATGCACGACTGGAAGCCATCTGCAGCAAGACAGGGCGCGTGCGACAGGGAGATGACCAGCTGCGTATCGTCAGCATATGTCACCAATTGGAGGCCATAGCTCTCCACAATCGATGCAACGGGCGCCACATACAAGTTGAAAAGGGTCGGGCTCAGGGACGAGCCCTGCGGCACGCCCTGACCTAACGACACCCCTTTGGAGTAGTAGTCGCCCTGCCTCACTTGAAAGCTCCTTCCTGTGAGGAAGTCCTGGATCCACCTTTGCTCAGACACTGCAGCAAGGTGGAATGTGCTACAGTGTCGAACGCCGCGCTGAGGTCAAGCAGGATCAAGGCCATGGTTTGCCCCTCGTCTACGCCCTGTCTCAGTTGTTCTGTTGCCATGAGCAGGGCGGACTCTGTGGAGTGACGCGGTCTGAAACCAAACTGCGTATCGTGGAGCAAACCCACCTCCTCTACATGCTTCATAATTTGGGTGTTCACCACCTTCTCAGCCACTTTGGACAGAAAAGGTAGGAGTGAGATGGGCCTCAGATTTTCCAACACCTCAAAGCCAATGTGAGGTTTCTTTCGGAGGGGGAGTACCACCGCCTGTTTCCACCCATCAGGAAGTGTGCCAGATTCGAAGGAGATATCCAAGACGTGCCTTATGTAAGGCTCCAGGACACTCAGACTGTCCCCCAACCGCTTGGGAGACACCGGGTCCATAGGGGAGCCAGATTTTACCGAAAGGCACGTCCTGACCAGCTCCTCAGGAGGTGGCGTGGTGAAATTAGTAAGTGAGCCTGGGATCTCCCTACCCACAGATGTAACTTCAAACTCAACCCCTATAGTAGGAGGATTGGGGAAGGTCGAGTAGATTTTCTCGACTTTGGTGGAGAAATAGTTAGCGATGCGGTCACATGTTTCAATCGAACAGCTCTTCGGGTCAGCGGACGAATCGATTGTGGTCAATGACTTATAGATACAGAAGAGCTCCTTAGCAGAGTTTTTAGCCCCTAGAATTTTTCCCTGCATAAAAGGCTGCCTTCGACTTTTTAATCAGTCTATGATGCAGCCTCCTTTTTGCTAAGAACAGTTCCCTGGCCTGAGCATCATAAGATACCCTCCAGGCTCGTTCAGCACGCTTACACTCTGCCTTTGTCCGCCGCAGCTCTCCATTGAACCAAGGAGCAGATCTTTCCTTGTGGCTGCCCTCCGATGTACGGCAGAGTGGCGCTGTCTGATCTAACGCCTCAGTGATGCGCCTGTTCAAGTTAGAAACAGCAGATTCTATATCCGCACCACCAGGCTGGCCTTCCCTTGTCAGTGCTAAATTAAAATCCTCCAAGGAGAATTTTGCCCACTTCCTCCTTAGATAGTTCAGGGGTGGCTGACTCTGCTTTATAGGTTTTAGACTATTTATAGAGAATGCCACCAGAAAGTGGTCTGTCCAGGGGATCGGCTCAATTGTAGAAACCTGAACCCCTCCCCAGTTTGCAAATACCGGGTCCAGCAGGTGGCCTTGGCGATGTGTGGGACAGGAGAGCTTGAGTTCCAGCTGAAGTGCTTGGATGTCCCTACAGAACTCCTCCGCTCCTTTATCCTCTGGGCTGTTGAGATGTAAATTCAAATCTCCCAGTAAAAGAAATTTGTCCCTACGTAACGCTGCCTCAGTAAGACTCTCTACCAGGCTCTCCCTAAACTTGGTGCAAGGCCCAGGAGGTCGATAAACAAGAAAGCCTTTAATCGCCATCCCCCCATTTAATTGTATGTTAAAAGCACCTACTTCACTCTCCGCTACCGGGGTAGACTCCAGTGTGCAATCAAGACTTTTCTTAAAAAGGATCGCTATTCCCCCTCCCTTCCCTACAGGCCTATCCTGCCTGACCATGGAGTAATTCTCAGGCATGGCCTCAATGATATCTGAGTCGGAAAACTGGTCCAACCACGTTTCCGTGAGGAACAGAAGATCGAACTTTCTCTCCGTGAGCAGCTCGAATAAGTCGAGTCTGTGCTTACGCAATGACCTCACATTAAGGAGACCGCAAAATAGCGCGGCATACTCCCCGGCTGTGTCCGGCGCGGTGGTAAACCGATACCCACATTGACCACACTCCTCAACCTCACTTGACATACCATACATACGGGAACAAGTAGTCTTCGGACGTAGGCTGAGGAGCTGCTCTCTGTTCCAATAGATCTTATCCTCAGGAACAGGGATTGTCGCCCTAGCCCGCAGTCGGCCGCGGACGGGCGCAGACGGGCTCGACTTTGGCGACACTTCGGCGCGCCTTCGTCGCGCCCGCTGCGCTCGTCCGCTGCGCTTCCGGGAGGACATCCTCCTTTTGAAGCCCTCAGCCCGTCTGCCTCACAGCCACTAGACCGCTAACCGGTCACTCACAAGCGGAAGCGGAAGTGACTGTCTCTCACCTCCACGCCCTCCGCTCAACGGTGCTAGCCACCCTGTCGGACCGAGGCGTGGAGGAGGGAAGACAAGACAGCCACCCCAATGCGCCGGTGAGTTGGGGGACACGGGGGACATTAACGAAGCCTCAACCCACTATGGTCTTGACCCCAGCGGAATCGCCGCTAAAAGTGCAGCCGCCAAATAATCAGGGCAAACAAATTAAAATTTTAAATTTACTGTGCAGCACAGTTCGTAGTTAAAAGCCCAGCGTAACCGCTATTAAAACACTATGTCTGCGCGCAAAGCAGCTGTGAGCCCTGCCACTGCTCACTTACCGCCACTCGTCGCACGTCTCAGGTTCCCTTTTGAAGCCCTCAGCCCGTCTGCCTCACAGCCACTAGACCGCTAACCGGTCACTCACAAGCGGAAGCGGAAGTGACTGTCTCTCACCTCCACGCCCTCCGCTCAACGGTGCTAGCCACCCTGTCGGACCGAGGCGTGGAGGAGGGAAGACAAGACAGCCACCCCAATGCGCCGGAGAGTCGGGGGACACGGGGACACGGGGGACACGGGGGGGATTAACGAAGCCTCAACCCACTATGGTCTTGACCCCAGCGGAATCGCCGCTAAAAGTGCAGCCGCCAAATAATCAGGGCAAACAAATTAAAATTTTAAATTTACTGTGCAGCACAGTTCGTAGTTAAAAGCACAGCGTAACCGCTATTAAAACACTATGTCTGCGCGCAAAGCAGCTGTGAGCCCTGCCACTGCTCACTCACTGTACTGAGAACGTTTCTTTTCATGCTTGGCATTCTGATTCTTAGGAGCGCCGAGCGCTCACCTTTTGGAGGCAATGCGAGTCGCTTTTGACTCAAACTATTACTGTTGTGATTTGGATACTTAACGTCCCTGGCTAGGGCGGGACTGGTGTTTGTTTGCTTCACCATTTACCTGGCTTGGTCCTACAAGTGGCGGAATGAAGGGGGAAGACAACCTCCTCATTACCGTCATGAATTCATGACGAGTGTTTGTCCTTTTGATTTGGATTACAATTCCCAAAGCGGGTGGCAGTGGCTTTGTGGCTACACCTCACCGTATTTGGTTGGTTTTGATATGTGGAGGTTTAGATGCCATTCATGGATTTCAATGCAGTAATTGTTATCATTTGAAATGGAATAAGCCTTTGCAGCGTTTGCTTTCTTTACTTACATTCCTGACCTGCTGGATAGTAGAAGCAGTATACTGTGCAAGACTTCATTGGCAGTAGGATTTACTTTTGGAAGAGTGTTACCACTCTGGGGGTATGTGAAGTCCATCTAACCTATATAGATGAATGTGCAGGGTGTTGTCATAATCATATGTGTTAACTGTGTCCCTTGTGTTATATAGGTATAGGAGGAAAGGGATGAAGGTCGTCGTGCGGAGAATGTTTCTTACTTGATGCAGGTGATAATCCGTTTTAGTGAGACCTTACTGAGAGTAGACATAGGAAGTGTACTAACCTGTTCTTTTGTTTTGCAGCTTCCTTTCCCTGCTGTCCCCTCCTTTCCTTCCTTGGGTTTTCCCCGTTTTCGGGGTTTTTCCCTCACCGTATCACTTGAACACCCTGTGTATGTACAGTCAGGGTGTTTGGGAGGTCCGGAGGTGGAGCTTATTGCTGCAAACGAATCCTGCAGAGTGCTGATCCTGACAGAGATAGCCCAGGTATTTGACTGTTTTTGCTGCCAGGGTGGTTTTGGCAGGGTTAATAGCAAAACCAAAGGAGCCAAGGGAAGAGACAACATTGAAAAGATGTGCTAAGTGTTGGGCCCAGCTATCACTGAAAATGATGATTTCGTCTAAATAGGCTCCGGCATACTGGGAGTGGGGCCGTAAGACGTGGTTCATAGCACGCTGAAAAGTGGCGGGGCGCCATGAAGCCCAAAGGGCATGACTATAAACTGGTACAACCCCTCAGGGGTGGAAAAGGCGGTTTTCTTTTTGTCTTGTTCCCTGAGGGGTATCTGCCAATACCCTTTGCAGAGATCAAGGGTGGAGATGTATTTTGCTTTTCCTATCCTCTCAATCATCTCGTCCACACGGGGCAAGGGATAGGTGTCAAAGCTGGATCCCTTTTTGACCTCCCGAAAGTCGATGCAAAACCTGACGGACCCGTCAGGTTTTGGCACAAGGACGATAGGGGAATTCCAGTCGCTTACTGAGGGCTCTATAATCCCCATCCTTTGCATCTCTTCTATCTCCTGTCGTATAACTGTCAAGCGTGCCTCTGGGACTCTGTAAAGTCGCAAACGGATAACTTTTCCTGGCTCTGTGTCTATTGCATGTTCAGTGATAGCGGTTCGACCAGGAGAAGAGCCCTTTCACAGAACATAGGGCTTCTCGGATTTCCCGTGTTTGTTCGGGGTTCAGCTCGGGATCAAGACAGGGGTCAAAGGGGAAAGGGGGTGGTAGGCGGGAGCCGGACAGGACCGGACGGGGTCCTTCCCATTTTTTTTTAGAAGGTTCACATGGTAAATCTGGGACGTACCCCGAGTGGGGTCCAGCTCTACCTCGTAGGTAACCGGGGTCACCTGCCGTCGGATGGTGTAGGGTCCTTGCCATTGACCCAGGAGCTTCTGGTCGGATGAGGGCATCATGTGGAGGACCAGATCGCTGATAGCGAAGACACGGGTTCTAGTGCCTTTGTCATACTGCCTCTTTTGGGTGTTTTGGGCGCTCAGTAGGTTCTGCCTGACTATGTCCCGAATCACCGATAGGTGGGTCTTCAGGTTTTCCAGGTACTCTGGGAGCGGACGTGTACGATCCGGCTCGGCTTCCCAGGCCTCCTGTGCCATGTCTAACAGGGTACGAGGGGGGCGCCCGTACAGCAATTCGTAAGGGGAATATCCCGTGCTGCTCTGGGTCTTGCAGCGGATGGCGAATAGGGCCAATGGTAGCATGTCCTCCCACCGTTTTGCTTCTAGGTCCAAGAGGTTTTTTTAGAGTTTGCTTTAAGGTGGCGTTATAGCGCTCAACCAATCAGTCTGTTTGCGGATGATATGCTGACGTTCTGATTTGTTTTATCCCCAATTGGGAACAGACTTGTTTCATGAGACAGAAACAAAAGGTGTGCCCTGATCGGTCAGGATTTCCCGGGGAAACCCTACCCGGGAAAATATAGAGATAAGGGCCTTGGCGATGTTCTGAGCAGTGGGTTGACGCAGGGGTATGGCTTCCGGGAAGCGAGTGGCATAGTCTACTATGACTAACGTATAGCGACACCCGCTTCGCGAGGGCAAGAGGGGTCCTATGATGTCCATTCCTATTCTGCTGAACGGGATGTCAATGAGGGGGAGGGGTAGTAAAGGCACTCTGGGGGGTCGATAACGACTATGTTTTTGACAGACCGTGCATTCACGGCAGTAGGTCTTAATCCTCTGGTGCACGTCAGGCCAATAGAACTTCTCAAGGACTGCCTGAATGGTCTTGTCATCCCCAAAATGACCCCCTAGAAGGTGGCTGTGGGCTAGGAAGAGGACTTTGTCCTGGAAAGGACCGGGGATTATTAACTGTGAGTTCTGTTGTGCCCCCTCTTTCCGGTATAGCAACCTGTTCTTCTTGTAGAAGTAGGGACCTACTTGCAAGGGATCCTCGTTCTCTAAGGCCCTTCCCCATGCTTCCTGTAGGAGGGGATCCTCTTGTTGTGCTGCCCTGAATTCCCTGTCTGTCTGCCAGGGGTGGTCTTCCATAAGTGCGGGATATGCACTGGTGTAGTCTTTTTTTTCTTTTCTCTTCTGGATTTTGGGCTTGTGTGGTTTGGGATCCGTATCGGGGGATGTCTGACCCTGAGAATAAGGAGCCTCCTTCCACCACTGGGCCAGGGAGTCGGTGGTGTTCTGGAGGAGCATAGGCAGTCCGGGGTAGTTGCTCCCTAATATGGCTTGCTCTGGTAGAGCCGGCACAAGACCCACTGTGAGGCTTGTTTTGGGGTCCTTGTGATGCTGGGCTCGCACCTGGGTGGTGGGGTAACTTTTGGTATCCCCATGGACGCATTGGATGGCTACGACTCCCGTAGGGGTACCAACCGGGAGGGCTAGTTCTTGAGGTCTGAGAACGCTCCGACGGCAACCGGTGTCGGCAAGGGCCAGGACTCGTTGTCCATCGATGGACACAGGGCAGTGAAACGGGGGCGGTGCGTTCCCCGGAGTGGAGCAGACATAGTTCCTCACGAGGCCGATCTCCATTGGCTCTTCCTTCTGTGGACACACACGGGCGATGTGTCCGAAGCCCCCACAAGAATAACACTGGGGTCCGGGGTTAGGTGGCCGGAACAGGACCGGTGAGGGCAAAAGGGGAGACGGTTCTGGTCTTCGGGGCAACGGTGGTCGGGGTGGACCAGTGGCTGTCGCATTGTGGGGCCTGTGCAGATGATCCTCCTTGCCCCGCTGGAGTTCTTGGGCTCGGCTAAATGCACAAGCAATTTCGATGGCTGTGTCCAGTGTGAGGCGGGAGTGTTGTCTTACCCAGCGCTGGGTAGCCGGGTGCAGGGAATTCAAGAACTGTTCGAGGTATATTTTCTCAAGGATGTCATCCTTTGTGGAGGCCTCGGGCCTGAGCCATCTATTTGCGAGATCCCCGATTCGAAAAGAGAGGGCCCTTGGATTTTCTTGGGGTCTCTCTTTCGCTTGTCTCAGTTTCACCTTATAGGTATTGTCGTCTATACCAAGACGTTCCAATATGCATTTTTTATGTCAATATACGGTGTGTTGCCCTGTACATTGGCCTGTTGATAGGCGGCCTGCAAGTTGCCGGTTAAAAGGGGCCCCAGGTATTGGCCCCATCGGTCCACAGGCCAATTGGCGGCTTGGGCTAGTCTTTCAAAGTTCGTGAGGAAGTAGTCCGGGTCTTCCCCCGGCACGTACTTCTGTAGGACCACGGAAGGGAGAGAGGTCATAGGCCTTTGTTGTCCCAGGGCGTCGGTTAGTTTTCCTATTGTTTGTTCGTGGACTACCCCCTGACCCTTAAGAACGACGTGAAGCTGTCCCCTGTCATCTTCAGCGGTCTTCAGGAATTGCTCCATCAGTTTTCCCAACTGTTCCTGAGAATCCGCCATCTTTTTCACGACGGCCTCCATGCTTCCAGCGGATCCCACTTCTGACACCTGATGTGATGGTGGGTGTGCTGCAGGCCGGAAAAGCAGGCAAGGAGGCCGAATATAGTGGGCTATGCTGTTAGTTTATTTCACAGAAGGCAGAAACTAAAGTCACAACAGAAAAGGGTTCCAGGGGATGATGCCGGTGTCCGCTCCGGGTCTTGGGTTCAGGTCCAGGTCTTCAGGAAGTCCGACGACGGCTCCGGTATTGGGGAGGATCCACGGAGGGCAGTAAGAGAAGAAAACAAGGGACCGTTAGTCCTATCTTGGGCCTCAAGGCACAATCGTAACAGTCACCATTACCCGGGCAGTGAGTGGGGGGACAAAGAGACAGTGAGGGAAGGGAGGTATTGGGGTGGAGGAAAAGCAGGGCGGTAGACAGAAAGGGTGTCGAATCGGGTCGTGTGGGTGAGGGCTTGTTACGCTGTGAGGGTGCTATACATGTATGATACAGTGCAAGGAATGTGGTTCTAAAGAGATGGGGGTTATTTACAGGGACTATACAGCGAGCCCCTAGCGAGCACCGAAAAGGAATTCGTAGGGTACTCACACGGTCCGCGCAACACTCCAGTGAGTCGCGGCCGCTCTTCAGCCACCTCCTGAGGACTCCACCACTCTTCGGTCCACACGTCTTTGTCGTTCGCCTGCTCTCCTTCTACCGCTCCAGTCCGAGTGTCCTGCCACGATGCTCCAACGGCGTTCTGGTCCCTGTTCTCGGCTTTTCCCTGTTCTGGCGCTGCCACGGGGGCGGGACTTCCGGGGTCAGGGGGTTGTGCTTCCTCTGAACGCAGGTCACTGGTTGGTTCCTGTAAGAGAGAGAAGGGCTGGGTTCTGTTTGTTATGGATGCTGTTCTGGGCCCCGTTTCCGACACAGGGAAGTGTTGGCGGGGTTGTAGTCCCGGTGGAAAGAAAGGCGGTACGTGTGGGAGAGGGCAACTTCTGGGTAGGGGGGCCCGCGAAACCGTCTCACAGTGAGCCACGCTCCTCCGGGAGGGTGGCTGGGCGCTGAGTGGTATCGTTGGCCTCCTGGCTCTGCCTCTCGTTCCATCTGCTTCTCTGCGTCTTCCCAACTTCCACTCGCTGCTGCTCGCTCTCCGCTCTTCTCCTCCGAGGTGCCGTGACCCGCTGCTCTTCCTACTTCCTGCTTTTTCACTGATTCTTTTGGTGTCCCGTCATCAGGGGGCGTGACTGCCTCCTGGCAGCTGACCGGTCGGCATAGCAGTGACTTCACCGGGGGATGAGCCTCCTCCTCAAAGTCGGCCCCGTAAAAGGAACATGCCTCTCCTTTCTCCGCGGGTTGACTCCACCAGCTGTCGGACTCCGTCTCCCATGGGTCCTGATATGGCGAAAGAGAGGTGGGGGCGTGTCAGTTGTCCACCACTCCTTCAGCGTGGTAGTATTCGTCTCCGTGCCCGCCCCCCTGCTACACTCCCCCACGTGCTCTAGGTGTCGATCTGTAACAGGGGACCTTGTGCATATATGGTGGGGATGCCCAGTGCTGTCTGTCTTTTGGAAGGAAGTTCTTAGCCACATAAAAGGGGTCCTGGGGTTTCCTCTGCCTGAAGACGTGAGCACGATCTTACTCAGCATTAGACCTGCCGGTCTAAAGGCGCTTACAGGCAGCGACTGGATCCTGACGCTCCAGATGCTGGGAGCAGCCAGGCAGCTCGTAGCCCTATACTGGAAGAGGACCGAAGCCCCCCCCCATAGCCACCTGGTTTGCGAAACTCTGGCATGTTATAACAAAGGAATTTCTCACAGCACGTTTGCAAGCACGCGACACACGCTTTGGGGCTGTCTGGAAACCCTTGGTTAGCTACCTCTGCAACATAACACATGTGTGACACATGCCCACCAGGCTTAGGACCCTGCGCCTCTTTGATGATGCTGTGACCCCGCCCAATCCCGCTAGACTGCTGACTTAGACACCCTTGGCAACATAGGCGGCGTGCTGCGACCTTCTCCCCTTAGGTCCCCTTCATGACGCGCGGCTCACTCTCCTCCACTACACTCTATTCCTTTCCTCTCTACTACACTCTTATCCTTTCCTTTTCCTTTCGCTCCCTTCCCAGACTCTCAACGTTGTGAAGACCTGAGAGCCCAGTTGGGCTACCTTTTACCTGTTGGACTAGTTAATGGGTTATCTTTTATGAATGAACTGGTCAAACAGACTATCTACAGTATCTGATATTTGCCAATGCTTACAACATCATACGCGGCCGGCCCCAGTGGGGTTGTAGGCAGAACGCTGTGTCAAATATTCCATCACGTGTGGGCGATTAGGCCCCAGGACTAGAATACAACTACGCGGCCGGCCCTACCCAGGGTTGTAGGCTTAACGCTGTGTTCCAAATGCAACTCTTACGAACCCTCTCGTTTTGTAAATAAAAACAGATTTGAAATAAGAATGTTTTGGAGGCTCTGCAAAAAGCAGGCCTCACTTTCAAGGCCACTAAATGCCAGATAGGGCAGAGCAAGAGCAAGGTTGTGTACTTGGGCCACCTGGTAGGTGGAGGCAATGTTCAACTGCTACAGAGGAAAATCCAGACCTCAATGGAATGGGTTGCTCCAACCACCCAGACTCAGGTCAGAGCTTTCTTGGGCCTGACTGGGTATTACAGAAGATTTGTGAAGGGATATGGGTCCATAGTGACTCCCCTGAATGATCTGACATCTAAGAAAATGGCCAAGAAAGTTCAGTGTACAGTAAGCTGTCGAAAGGCATTTGATGACCTCAAGCAGGCCACGTGCACTGCTCCCATTTTGCAGAGTCTTGTTTACTCAAAAAGCTTCCTTGTGCAAACAGATGAAGCTGAGTTAGGGGTAGGGGCTGTGTTTTCACAACTGAATGCAGAGGGCCAGGATCAACCAGTACCTTTTCTCAGCAGAAGGTTGACCCCCAGAGAGAAACGTTGGCCATCTATTAAGAGGGAGGCCTTTGCTGTGGTCTAGGCCCTGAAGAATTTGAGGCCATACTTTTTTTTATTTTTTTAAACTTTATTTTAGTTTAAATGGAAGGTTACATACTTAGATCACATTTGTATACAAGAGACATTCCTTAATTGACCAGAGGACCTGCTGAAGGTAATTACTACATATAGTCACAGTGTTACACAACAGTTTGTGGACCAACCATGCACATTTATTTTCTGACACTTCTGAACATGGATGTAACATTATATAAGATCTGAGGGGAGGCTGCACTTTTATACTGCGTAACTTCCGAAGGGAACCGTCTACAGAGAGTTGGGCATTTTACTGCGGCCTAAGCTACTAGGGCGTGTCCTGTGCACCGTCATTCGGGTGCGCCAGTAAATATGCCCTAAGCGGGTACCATATATCCCGCGGGCGTGAATCCAGTGGGAGTAACTCAGCATATGTGCATGTCTGATCCTGCCACAAAATCATATCTTGAGCCAGTCCTTAAATTTAAGTGCCCTCCCTCTGCTCCAACGACAGGCCACCCGCCTTTTTGCCAATATAAGGCTAAAGGACACAAACCTGCGATGCTTTGCTGGGATCTCCTCCGTATAGCCAAGTAACGCCACTAAAGGGGATCTTGGAATATATATTGAGACCATGTGTTCTAATGCTGTTAAAATTAGGGACCAGTATTCGTGCACTCCTGGGCACGACCAGGCGAGATGAAGGAAATCAGCAGATTCCGCTCTACATCTGTCGCACCTATTTGTATCTTGTAGCCCGTATTTGTGTAGCTGTACTGGGGTGTAATAACTGCGCTGAACCTGAAAAAAGCGGGTTTCCTTTCTGTGTTCTTCCGTTTGAACTAAACTAAACCATTTGGCAAATGACAGATAAACTCAATTGATTTACACATGACATAGTAGAAAATATAAGATCCTGAAGAATTCTACGAGTAACTCATTTCTCACAATTTTTATTTTTAAAAGCAGAATGAAATTCCAATACACAGGTTAAAAACAATGTAGAAACACAATATACTAAAATACTCAAGTCAGATGAAAAATTCTCATTCTATACACTTTCCAAACTGATCTATGAGTTTTTGTTAGCAAATGTTACATAAATCAAGCATATTACAAACAAATTAATTCAATTTCATACAATATAAATAAAACGTTTGAAGTCCTTATGTCGACGCGTTTCGGTGCTTTATGTTTAGTTTGAAAACACCTTCCTCAGGACTGAACTTTTGTTAAAAACCGGGTATATTCTTTACTAAAAAGGAGAATACATACAATTAGACTCAGATCTTATGTGAGAAAAAAGTTTCCTACTCTAGCATTTCATGTGTTTATCTTATTCCGTTACATCTTTTTAGCCAAAATCTCTAGCTTACTTGTTAGTGCGTATTCCTCATTATTTTTTCGGAATACTGGACCATCTTCTTAACCTTTTTAGTCGTCTTATGAGTACAAAACACTTCTGTCTTAATCATGTAGCCTGTTTTGATTGAAAATAAATTAATCAATCATCTTATTCCTCAATTTGCTAAAATAATTATTTAATTTCTTTTGTTGAAAACAGGATATCTATAACTTACTTTCCAGTGGGTACTACAGTCATATCGTCTGCAGCTTACTTTAACTTGGTAATGCAGATTAGTATTATCGGTATCAGTTTAACATCGTAGCGTCACCTCTGAGATCTAAGGAATTAAAATAGATGGCATGACATAGTATAGAAGGAAAGATTTCTTCTCATCAATATTCCCTCAACTTACTTGGAGACCATCTTTTTGTTTCGAGCTGCGGCAATATCAACTTTTCCTGTATTACTTAGAGGGTCTACGGGGATTATGTCTTCCTCTCCCTCGTGTCGAAAGCCGGCTCTTATTCAGATGTAACTTTTTTTTTTAATGCTATTTTGCATCTGATACTCCGGATAACATTTACTTTACTTGGCTCATTTGTTATGCTCGAGAGCCTTATCTTTTATACTTGCCATGATGTTTCTAAATTTAAGCTATATAGCATTTACTGATTGGCATTTACTTTACTTTGCTCATTTGTTATGCTCGGGGTTCATATCTGATGTAATTTCCGTGGACGTACTGAATTAGTGCACAGCCCATCATTTATTAAGAACCCAACAACGTTATCTAACTAGTTACTCTTTACCGAGTCTGAAGACTCAATCTAAGGACCTAACGGTTAGTTCGGCCTCTTACCTCGTCTGGCGCCTTCGTAGCATAGTCACGTCCACTCGTGGTTCGATCTGCTGCGAGTGTGCGTGTGGAGAGATCCGCTTATATAGTATACTCTTGCTTGACTTAATTGAATTATTTGTCAATTATGTACGCCTAATTAGGATACTGACACGGCTCTTGTCCGCCATTTTAGTAGTTTTTATATGAACTCGGTCGCTGGTACTTCTATGGTTTCTCATTTTTTTTAAAACTACTTCTCAATAATTCCCAGAAACAGCCACGGTCCGCTATCTCAATGATTTATTATCCGCTCTTCTGTTCAAATACTAATGTTACAACATTATGTATGCATGTATTCACTCGGACTCAACATTATCTTAGGTGATTTACTTTCTATCGCCGCCATTTTAATCGTTTTTGCGTGTCGGTATAATAGTGCAGGTCTATTCTTGTTTAATTAACTGCCCCCTGTGTGTACACGCAACCCGATTCCCTTTTTAGCGTTTGTCTCTTCCTCATGATTGTATGCTGTTGTTTTAACCCTTTTTATACCTATACTTTCTCCTTCAAATATTTTTTACCTTCAAATATTTTTTACGAGTTAATTAAAAAAAAACAGCTATTTGTAAGCGGACCGTATTTTACTTCAAGTGAATTCATGGTCCAAATTAACTAGCCATATTTGTATTTGTACTAGGCAAGAAAGAGTTTGTCCAGTGCTACACATGAGCCCAATTCCTTAGCACAATGATTTGGCTCAAAGTATATGTTCGATCAGCGCTAATACAATATTACGGAGTTGGTAACATTATTCCTAACAGTGACAATATTAGAAGCAATTTCATTTCATCCATATCTGTCATATATGGTGACATTCACAGAATATTATATGGTAATATTCACAGTATTTATACAAATGGGATTTCTTCCTCAAATGTCATTAGGCATCACATGCTGCTTGTTTGGTGTTTATATGAAGCTGAGCCCCCCTCCAATCAGATGTATTACTATGGGATTTTGTTATTCGAACACACCAACTATTCATATGTGATGCCCGATGGCTTACAATATCATTCTAACCATTCTTATATTCTTCTGTGTACTTATAAATACAACCATAGTTTCCCAAATTTCACAATTTCCAATTTTCTTGTGTCTATATTGACAATATAAACTGTGGCTCTCCTATCTATCCTTATAACTTGAACAGTATCTATACAGGATTAACAGTTTCTTAATGTCCCTACTCTACACTGGCCAAGTATACAATTGGCTACTGTTCCTAACCTACACATTTGCAGTTGTTACCTCACCATTCTTTCCCACTCTTCTCTTCCATTTAATCCCAGATAATAGCTTTTAAATTTGGACATAAAGAATTGTTCTCTTTGTTTATGTCTCTTTTCTATGTCCCCTCCTCTAATTGATGGTTTCATTTTTTCGAGGATGAACCACTTAAGGTCATCCTCTTTATGTTTTTCAGCAATCCAGTGGTCAACTAATGGGGCATTCTTTTTGTGATTTTTAAGTGCTGATCGATGTTCTGTTAGGCGTTGTCTCATTTCTCGTCCAGTTTCTCCTATATAACATTTTTGGCATGGACATACGAGCAAATACACTACATTACTCGTCCTACAATTCACATGATCATTCATCCAATGGGAAATCCCATTGATGTCTATCTTGTCTGTTTTAATGATGTTTTTACAATGTGAGCAAGTTCCACACGGTAAATTGCCTCTAATAGCGGTGTTTCCTGTTATACTCATTTGATATCCTCTATGAGGCTCTCTGAACGTGTTGACCAGTTTATTTCGAATGGTTTTATTTCGTCTATAAGCATAGATCGGCTTTGCTAATCTGGCTTGACCAGGTTTGTTTAGAAACGCCCAATTTTTGTTAATCAAGTTTTTCACTTTATGGCTGAATCCATTATAGTCCGAAACCATTACTAGATCTGGCTTTGTTTTTTGTTTTTTTCTTCACAACAAGTTTTATTGATTGATCAGGTCAAGGCATATACACAGCTCTCCACAGTCAGGAGATCACTGCCAAATATCAACACATGGCTCAGCATCTTGTAAACCCAATCAATAAAAAGAACAACCCTCCCCTAACTCCCCCCACCTCCCACAGCCACCCAACAGCCCCTCTACCCACCCCTTTTCCCTCCCTAACCCAGTGCACGTGATCACAGTAAGCCTCCAGTAACAGTTTGTATCATGCCTGGCACCATGCGCCTCCCTAGGCCTGAGGTCTATCGTCTAAATCCGGACTATCGACAGGTTCTGCTGGAGGCTCCAGAGTCAAATCCCTATAGTCGGTCCACCTTTTCCAGATTTTGTAGTGTTTGCGGGGGCATCCTCTGGCTTCAAACACTGGGCGGTCCAGCCCCATAAAATAGTCAAGTCCAGCCTTCCATGCGCACAGTGGGGGGGCTTGCTCATTCTTCCATGCTCGTGCCAAGTCCCGCTTGGCCACGACCAGACCCAGTAACAAGAGGTGACGTTTATAGATATTCCCCCCACACCCTCCAGTACATGGAGAAGGCCCAAGCGATGGGTGTGGGGGAGATCCCATCCCAGTACCTCCGACAGGCAGCTCCATACACCATTCCAGAACCTAGTCAGGCCAGCACAAGACCATACAGTATGCAACAGAGTACCCCTCTCAACTCCACATCGCAGGCACTCCGGGGACGCAATCAGGCCCGCCTTCCACAGCCGCTCCCGTGTATAGTAAGCCCTATGCAAATATTTAAATTGGATCAATCGGAGTCGTACTGCAATAGCAGTCCCACGCGGGGACTCCAAGGCCTCCCTCCAATCATCTTCATCTAGGGGTCCGACATCCTTTTCCCAGGTTTCCTTTAACGGAAGTAGGGAGGAGGAACAGTGAGTGACCAGTATTTGGTAGATACGGGATACCTTCTTATCCCCGAGGTCTCCCATGCTCCACGCTATGTCAATTCCCCTCAAAGTGGGGTTCATAGCTTCCCAGACCACCGTCACATCCATGTTCGCCACTAGGTTTTCCTGCCAATAATGGGCGATCGCACCCCGCATGTGCTGTACATATTCAGCTTGCTGAAGATGCCACGAAGACATCCTCCATCGGAACGGTTGTCTCTTCCTATGCAATGCAACTTCCACGGCCACCGGGGAATGGTCAGACAACCCCTTAGGCACGATACCTGCCTCCCGCACTCTACTCAGATACGCACAGGGCACAAAAACATAGTCCAGTCGTGAGAAGGAACCATGCACAGCAGATACATAGGTATACTCTCGGGCCTTAGCATGCATGTGTCGCCAAACATCCACCCAGCCCAACCCTTCCACCATCGCACTCAGCCGGGTAGGGGCAGCAGCAGTCAGCGTCTCCCGCGGTCGCCGACGGTCCATGTGTACATCCATCACATCATTCCAATCTCCTCCCAACACTGCTAGGGACTCTGGGATTTCCGCCCACACCGCAAACAATCTCTCAGCCAGGGACCACTGCAAAGGGGGAGGGGCAAATATACTCCCAAACACAACGGGTTCCGTACCCACCATTCCTTTTACAAAAACGTACCAGCCCTGTGGGTCTATCCACTGTCGCTCATGAATGTAAGCCAACCTGCGATGAACCAAAATGGCGACCCCCCTGGAGAACCCAGCGTGGAAAACCTGCTGGTAACCAAATCTCTGCAGGCTAAGCACTTTCGTCCCCATCATGTGTGTCTCTTGTAGCAGTAAGACATCTGCCGCCTCCCTCTTCCTCCACCTCAAAATCGCCCCCCTTTTGATTTTATCCAGCATCCCTCTAACATTCCAACTCAGTATTCGCATGGACTCCCTGGGGAGCCCCGGAATTGATGCATCAGCCATGATCCAATGGGACCCAACAAAGAAGCACCCAGCCCCAGGCCCAGGCGCACAGCACAGTCAGTAGCAAGGCATTAGAAATCACGTGCACCCCCCACCCACCACCCCCAACTCCCCCATCCACTCCCCCCTCGAACATTGCCCTCAACTCCCTATCCCCCTTCCACCGCCCCCCACCCCTATACCTCATAGAACTCTGAAGTATCTGTTGCGGCATGGGCAACCTCGGGCCCAAAACAGAGCGCCCACGGCCAACCATACCAATGGATCCCAACTACCCACTCAACCAAACCCCCCCCCCCCCCGCCAACTCCCACACGTGTAGGAGGCAAGGAGCCCCTGCATAAAAGCACCCCGAACCCCACTCCGCAGCCTCACACAATCATCAGCACATAAAGCGAGCGGCGGCCTTATGCTCAGTGTTCAATTGGCAGCTCAGCAAGGCACAGCTATGCAACTCCTCCCAGCGGGAGCCTGTGATATCCGCAGACAAACTCGCCCCCCTGAAGTCCCTCAATTATCGTTTCCGGAGTGGGCAGAGTCAGTAGGCGCGCTTCCGCGATCTAGATCTCCTGTTCCTCTTGCCCCGGACACTCTGGTCCTCCCGCTCCTGCGATGGGCCCCTCGACCGACCGGGTTCAGGCCCGGCTGGGCATGCGGCCTGACCCTCACCGTCTCATCTGTCCATTCAAAGACCGCCTCCGGGGTATCAAAGAAGTGGGTCCCCGACTGGAACACTACCCGTAGGCGGGCCGGATAAAGTAAGGAGTATTGGATCTTCAGACCTCGCAATTTCGCCTTGGCAGCTAGAAATGAGTGTCGTTGTTGTTGCACCATTCTGGTATAGTCCGGAAAGATCATGATCTTCTGACTCTCAAATAGAAGAGAGTTCTTTGCCCTCGCCTCTCGTAGAATAGTGTCTCTATCATGGAAGTTCAGAATTTTGGCTGTCATCGGCCGTGGCCGCTCCCCTACAGGTGGCTTCTGCGTCAGGGCTCTATGTGCGCTCTCTATCACGAAACAGCGCGATAGAACATCTGGAGGGAGCCAACTCTCCAGCCACTGGGACAAGAAGCGTTCCATGTTCCCTTTCTCACATCCTTCGGGAAAGCCCACAAAGCGAAGGTTATTCCTGCGCGCCCGCCCTTCGGCATCTTCCACGCGGAGCGCAAGGCCTTTTTGGATGTTTTCCCTCGCCGCCAGTTTCTGCTTTAGGGCCCCCATGTCGTCCTCCACAACTGAGATTCTGGATTCTGCCTCTGTGATACGTGTCACCGCATTGCGCAGGTCCTGGCGCAGCAGGGTCACATCCGTCCCAACCGCTCCGATTTTGGCGTCCAGCATGTCCCTGGATTGAGTAATCGCTGCCATGAGCGCTGCATTGTCCGGCCCCGTCCCCTGACCGCCTCCAGACGCTCCGGGCCCCCCACTCGGCCCGGTGAATTTATCAATGGGCCCCTGTTTGGCAGGCCCGCTGCCCCCTCCGCCCCTGGTCATGTCTGAGGCGCACTGGGAGGCTGTTGTCTTCAAGTCGGAAGCACCACCAATAGTGACCTAGGTTACACCACTCGAGGGTCTCTCCTGCCCTCGGGTTCACAACTCCCCCACGCTGTCGCTGTCTTTTGCTGAGGGGCACCCCAGGTCCTTATACAATTCCGCCCTCCCGTCTAAGGTGCACAGCGTGGTCTCAGCCGGATCCTGCCCCTTCGCTGTAGGACCCCTGGTCTGGACGCCGCTCCACAGGGGGCCTCATGGCTCCACTCCAGGTCACTCAGCGACCGGCTGCCGGCCCCGGACTACAAGGGGCCCCTTCAAGGCACAGTCCAATCGCACTGGGGAGCCCTCGGGCGCTGCAGCTGCGGGTCGCGGCCCCCCTTCCCCGTTGTCCACACGCTCAGTAGGGGCCCCAGGATTCACTCACTTCCCTCTCGTCGTCACCACCAGCACTGCTGCACGGCCTCCCAGGGCGCGAGTGGCACACCCGCCGGATCTTCTGGCCGTCCACCGGCCTGTGGTCCAAGGACCAGGCTCATTGGGCAGGGTCACGCCTCGAGTGTCACAGCGCCGCTGGTCCCTCCACTTCGCCGCCCAGGCCGCCACCGGACACCGCCACTCGCTGCTTGGAGCCTCCAAACTCGAGGTCCCGGTCTCTCGGTCCTCGGGTAGGCCGCAGCTCTCTTTAGACGTCCCCGCTGCACGCTCACATGTGGCTCCCATACTGGTGCCCTTAGTCTGGCAATAATAATCTTTGTTAAAAAGAAAGATATTATTTCTTAAAATGATTTCAATACATTCAATAATGAAAGTGTTATGCTCAGTCAAATCTCCATTCTCATCACTGAGGATATCCTCCATCATACTCACAGTATCCTGTTGCGGTATGTTTGTATATAGAGATTCTATATCCAAACATACGAGCCACTGGTTCTCCCTGTCAAAATCTAATCCCTCAATTTTGGAGATCATATGGGTTGTATCTTTTATATACGATGGTAAAGCTGCCACCAAGGGTTGTATACAGTGATCTACATATATACTTAAGGGTTCAGTGAGTGAATCTATTCCTGATACTATAGGCCTCATTGGTGGGTCCTTCATATTTTTGTGCACCTTAGGGAGCCCATAAAGGGCCGGTATTCTTGAGTGTTCATTGATCAGGAATCTGTATTCTTCCTCATTGATGATGTTGTCCTCTTTTGCCTGGTTGACCAAATCTCTCACTTTCTTTTTAAGCCCTTCCCACTCTGTAGCGCTAGATGGTCAATAATGTAATCTGTTATTTAACAGTGCCTGCATCCTATTGTTGTAATCTTCAGTAGCAAGAATACCAATGCTACCCCCCTTATCTCCTGGTTTCACTGTTATCTCTTCGCAATTGGATAGGTTTGTTAGGGCCTCTCTTTCTTCTTTATTCACATTATTTTGGGTCCAAACCTTGGTATCAAGTAATTTTTCTAGACCGCTGGTCACTACTTTTTCAAATGTGTCTACTTCAGAACCTCTAAGAGTAGGAGGCTTATTACTCCATAGGCCTCTCACCCACGGCACTGGTGTTTGGGTTGAACCAAATTCAACAAAAAAGTTTTTGGTGCGATACTTGTATCCTTGTTTCAAATGTCTATTTTATTTTTTCATCCAGATATGTTATGAATCACATAATCCAAACTTTATCAATTGTTTAAGACATATTCATTGAATTCCAATGCATTTCGGTGCCTCGTGCACCTTCATCAGGGACAATTTGAAATGTACAAGTAAAACATTCTTAATAGCGAGTCCTCTGCTGAATCCCAATACAATTACTTCATAATTGTTTACACGCACTCCCTATGCGTTATTTAATTACTATTTCCAACTCGCGTTCTTCGCCTATTTCAAATTACCGTGTTACTAAAATGGAATAAAACTCTAACATGTGGCACGTTCCTGTCTTTGGTCGCATTTATCGTTATTGTGCTTAAGTTATTAACAGCTCGGCGTTCTATACTACTCCGCCTATCGGCTTACTGAGTGTTATTAAGCGTGCTCTGCCAGTTCTGTTATTACCTTGCGGATTTCACTCGTGTGGCGTCCTCTCTCCTCGCTGCCTTCAATTAGTGTGAGTTACGGGACTGCCGTACTCCGGGAGCTTTTTAACTTGACGTGTTACGCGCGTGGGTCACGTGGTCTACACTTTTTTTAAAACAAAAAACCTAACTTTATTTGTCAACAACTGTTTACTCTAGAGCGCTAATCTACGTGCTTTACTGCCAGCATTCATGGATTTTCTAGGAATGTTCTATTATGCAAACTACACAGTATTAGGTGGAAACGAAAAGATTATGGTGAATTAATTGCTAGTATATGCTATTACACATTCAAGAATTACAGATAACATAAAAATTCAGTCCGATCATTTAACCCGTTGGGTTTCAGGCTGTTAAGATGATAAATCCAGTAATTCTCTCGCTTCAGCAAGTTTTTTTGGTTGGCTGATCCCTCAACTTTTGGAACCGTTTCCAAGATACAAGCCCTTAGTTGGCTAATATGGTGTCGTTTTTCCATAAAATGGGTTGCTACTGTCGATTTCAATGAGGAGGTTCTAATATTGCTCTTGTGTTCCGTGAGTCTGATTTTGAACTTTCTCTCCGTGTGACCAACATAAACGGACCCACAGGGACATTTCAACATGTGTATTGTGTTCATGGTATCACATGTGGCGTTAACCCTCAACGTAATTTTATGTCCTTTCATGGGATGGAAGATTGTGTTACCCCTCATAATGTTATGACAGTTGCTGCAGTTCATGCATGGGATGGTTCCTTTGAAAGAATTCATAGGTGGACTGTCTGTGGTCTTTTTGAGCATTTCTCCCATGTTTCGGCCTCTGGTATAGGCAAATAAAGGTTCTTGATTAAATATTCCTTTGAAGTCTGATTCCAGTTTTAGTATTTGCCAATGTTTCTTGATTATAGAAGTGAATTTAGAACTAACATTAGAGAATTTGCTCACGCATGTAATTCTTTGTTCCACTGGCCTCCTTTTAGTAGTGAGAAGTTCTTCTCTGGTTTTCTCCTGGGCTCTTGTTGAGGCTGTTTTGATTATAGCTTCTGGATATCCCCTATCCAGGAATCTGCGTTCCATCTGTTTCATTTGTGCTTGACATTCCTGTGTCTCAGAGACCACTCTCCTAACCCTGAGGAATTGTGAGTAGGGTAGGTGTGTTTTAAGAGTTTGTGGGTGGTGGCTCTCGTATTTTAATAGGTTGTTCCTATCTGTGAGTTTTCGGCATAAATTCGTGAGAAATTGATTTCCCTCTCTGGTAATCTCCACGTCTAGGAATTGGATGTTACTCCTGCTCATTTGCCAAGTGATGCTAATCCGATCATTTATTTGGTTCAATGTTTCCAGTTCGTTTTCCAATGATTCCGTGCTTACTTTCCATATTATGAAGATATCATCGATAAATCTCACGTACATGAGAAGTTGTTCTGCCCATTGTGGATTTTGATAGATGTGTTGTTCCTCAAACGATGTCATATAGACGTTCGCGTATGCCGGAGCGGCGCAATTACCCATAGACGTTCCACTGCGTTGAATGAACCATCTATTATTATGTGTGAAGTAGCTGTTCATGAGAGTGAATTCCATGAGTTCCATTAAGATAATTTGTAAGTCCTGAGTGTACGTGCTGTTCAATAAAGCGTGCTCAACAGCTTCCAATCCTTCTCGCTGAATTGTGTGCGTGGTCCCGGGGGTCTGTAGATGAGGGTGCCTCTGAGGGTGGTCTTGGGGTCAGTGTGGATCTGGAAGTGAAGATGCTCAGCGGCTGAGAGGGTGTCGTCGGTGTTGGTCGTGATGCGGATGGTGTTCTTATGGACGATGGCGATGCCTCCTCCCGTCTGGTTGACGCGGTCCCTCCGGGTGATCTTGTATCCGTCCGGGATGGCGATGGCGATGTCGGGCACTGAGGAGGCGTTCATCCATGTCTCCGTGAGGAAGGCGACGTCTGGGGATGTCGAGTCGAGGAGGTTCCAGAGCTCCACGGCATGTCTGTGGACGGAGCGGGTGTTGAGCAGGAGGCACTTGAGGTGATTGCTGCTGGTGCTCGGCTTGGTGGGTGTGGTGCAGGTCCGGGTGCAGGAGAAGTCGCAGGAGTGGCAGGTGAAGGGTCCGTGGATGCGTCTCGGGGTGGCGCGGTAGCAGCCGGGGGTTCGGCCGATGTTGAGTGCGTTGAGGGTGGCTGTGTCGTAGGTCCGGCGGGTGGGCTGGCATCCTCGTGGGCCAGGGGTTCCGGCGCTGGGCGCGGTCCAGGCGCGGACGGGCGCAGACGGGCTTGCCTTTGGCGCGCCAGCGGCGCGCCCGCTGAGCGTCAACGCTGCGCGTGGGAGTCATAAGACGGGAGCCGAGAGGGCGGGTCGGCTGGGTCTCGGCGAATGGGCGGCGGGGAGCGGGGCCGAAGGGAGGCAGCGGCGGGAAAATCGGAGCGAGCAGCCGGCTCTGTGGTGGCTGGGGCGCTCTGGCGGCCGGTTCTCAGGTGGCTGGGGCTCTCAAGTGGTGGTCGGTGTCAGCGGGGACAGGAGGGGGTGACCAGGCCTAAGGAAGGCGTGGTGGTCACTGGTGAGGGCTGTCCGTGGTCCCCTTAAGAGGGGAGCCGGGAGGGCGGGTCGGCGGAGTCTCGGCGAGTGGGCGGCGGGGGGGCGGGGCCGCAGGGAGGCAGCGGCGGGAAAATCGGAGCGAGCGGCCGGCTCTGTGGTGGCTGGGGTGCTCTGGTGGCCGGCTCTCAGGTGGCTGGGGCTCTCAAGTGATGGTCAGTGTCAGGGGGGACAGGAGGGGGTGACCAGGCCTAAGGAAGGCGCGGTGGTCACTTTTGGGACTCAAGCAAGTTGGGTGGCACAATTGTCAAACACACAGGGGCATGGTCGGAGTATGTTCAGGCCAAATGCTTGACCGACTGTATCCATGAGCTGACCCCCCCTGGAACACACCCGGTAATCCAGCCGTGACCTGTTGTGATGTCCAGTCGTATAATATGTGCCCTCTCTAGTAGATGGGTGAACGTATCGCCAGGCGTCGATAAGCCCATAGTCTAAAAATAATTATGATAGGGTATCCTGCGTGTTGTTATAGTGTTGAAGGGAGAGGGTTTGACCTATCCAACGCGGGCGCAATGCAACATTGAAATATCCTCCCCAAAGTATGTGAGTGGATCCCACCTTAATTATCTGTCCCCAGAGGGTTGTGAAGACGTCTGGGGCGTCTATATTGGGACCATAACAGGAAACCATGGTAACTGATTGGGTGCCTAGCGTGCCCCAGAGCATGCAGCTGCGTCCCGAGGGGTCACTGTAGGTGGCGCCTAGTATGAAGGGCGTGCCTCTTTTGATTAGTATGAGTGTACCTCGACCCACCTGCCTCCGAAACATGACCCTCGGCGGGGATCTATATGCGTTTCTTGCAACATCGCTATCTGTATGCTGTGCCTGTCCAGATAAGCCAGGATTTTACGTCTTTTGCGGGGTCTCCTAGCCCTCGTACTTTCCAGGTGAGTAGTTTAATTTGTACAGATTCAAAATGTGTCTCCATTATGAGCGGGTTTCCAAGACATTGGGTGGTTATTATGGGCAACGCGTGTGATTTCTAACATTCTTGGTGCAGCTGGTCCACAATCATCCAACTTGCTGAACAACCTTTGCATCCTGAGAAGAATAACATCGGCTAACATCCCCAACCCTCCCCCACCAACAATTCCCCATCCTGCGCCAGTTAGGCTGGCGCTGATACCCCCGACACCCCCTTCCACAACAGCACCCCAATCGTACCGGTACCCTGTTGCCCTCCCATCCATCCCAGTAGCCCAAAACAAATGACAAAGGTCTATGCTAGGTGAGGTGACCACTGTAAACTCCGTGTAATTGAAAGTTACACTATATGGAACTTGGGTAGGAAACAAACAGAAAGGGGGATCTCCCACACAGAGATGCACTGGCAAGCCACAACAACCCTTCCCATAGTCCCACTCCGCCTCTTTGCAGTGTCCATCTGTACCTGTGTAGGGGATTTGCGGCCATACTTGTTTGGCGCTCACTTCATTGTTCAGACAGACCATACGCCCCTCTTATGGTATAAACAGATGAAGGATGAAAACCCCAAACTTTTGAGGTGGCATATTTCCCTACAGGGGATGGTCTATACAGTGGAATATAGACCTGGGAGTAACCATGCCAATGCAGAAGGACTCTTTAGATATTTTCACTTAGAAAATGAAGGCTGAACTGGGCAAGGTTAGTCTCTGCTCCTTACATTTGGGGAGTGGAGGGGGGAGGGGGTTGTATTGGAAAGTAGAATCTGCTTTTTTGGTTAACCCCACTTTTTGCCTGGTGCTAAGCTGTTATTGGCTAGTTTGACTGGATTCTGGTAATCAGGACCCCAGTCTATCTGCTTTCTCCCTTCAATTGTTATGTTTAGTACTTAGGTACATCCCAAATTGGATACTGGGGAACCCTCATCACTCATGTCCCTAGTATATCGTACTAAGGTACCCAGGGCATTGGTACCCCAGATGTCCCCCATGGGCTGAAGCATGTATTGTGACACCCATGGGAGACCATTCAAACTGCAACTACAGGCCTGCCATTGCATCCTGTGTAAGCTGGTGCTAGCACCACTTACTAAAGATATAGGTTTCCTATATCTAAGGTCACTGTACATAAAATCTATAAATCACTCATATAGCAGGCCTTATCAATCCTGAAGAGAGGGTGCTTGGTTCTAAGTGGGAGGTTGCCCCTGCATGAGCAGGACACCCCTACAACCTACGGTGTCCATTCTCCCGGGTTGTAAGTGAAACAGCCATATACCATATAAAGGGACCATCTCAAAATTTGCTAAAATTTATCCTATCATGTTTGGAAGCAAACATGTTGGAATAATGCCTTCCACACCGTAAACGGTGTGGGAGGTATGATTCCAAGCACTGGAACGGGCATCCGTTAGGCTCTCAGTGCTTGCTCCCGGTAGCAGTCTTCTGGACCCGGTCAGCACAAAATGGCTGCTGCCGACCAGAGACACGATTCTGCCCTCCTGCTGCTGAGCCAAGCTTGAGCAGGGGAAGGTAGAACAGTAGGTATCCTGTCACAGGGAGGTGTGACCACCTCCCAGACAGGATTTAGTGTATTGGGGCCAGGTGGGCGCGCTTGCCAGCGCCACTCAGTCTGCATGAGAAGCACATTTGGTGTCCCCGTGCATAGTCCAGTTCAAACCAGCTCTGGGAGCCATAGGCTTCTGCTCTGGCGCAAAACTGGAACAAGCATTTACAATGCAATGGTCTCGGCATTATTAAAGGTAGAGCTATTGGCATTGAACTACTTACTGAACTAAAACATAACAAATGTATATGAATCCCCACCCCGGCGTCCTTTAACTACCAAGCATCTTTATTGCAGAGACATGCCTGCTGGTGGCTCTGTGCACCAAATGCATCTCCACCAACATTATTAAACCCATCTCTTTCATTAATATGTTAACCATATCACACTTGAAAGTTTCCCATGCATACAAAATAACAAAAGATTCCATAATATCACTGTCTTGTTTCTCGATAAAAAATGTTAAAATGAAATTAGAAAATCTGAGATGGCTGTGAATTGGCTAAACACCAGTGTCAAAAATGGTGGATAGAAGATATTCTGGCCAGCATGGGCAAAAAACGGAATACAATTTATGAATAATTTTACGAATAAAGATAGCTACCCGATGTCTTTTACTGTGACTCAATTTAACTTTACTTGTACCACAAGTGAAGATAAATCATTAAAAAATAGAGTCACTATAAGAAATTCAAGTGTTTCTAAAACCATTAGATGCATTGAATTCTTAAACAAGAGATCAAGGCAAGATTATAGTGACAGCAAAATATACAACGTTTTGTGAAGTACAAACAATAAAGGCATGACACTTAAAACCCACTAGGAAACAAGTTAGATTTTTACTTACAGAAATTAAACTTCCCCTGAATTAGTACAATTAGAAATCCTATTAAAACATATGTAGAATAATTTAATGTCAAACACAAAGTCCTATAATCCTTACTTCTATCATTCTACTTGACTAGGCCTGCTTTGTTACTCTCCACCGGTCCTTCAATTACCCTGTTACCTTATATTTTACTCTTTTTCTCATAACTGAATCTGATCTTTAATTATGTAAATATGGATATAGTTCAATTTAGCTCAATACAATTAATATGGGAAAATGAAAATCGCAACGTAATCGAGATTTACAATTTTTTTTTCATTTACTTGACTCAGAGACCTTGTATTAGACTCTCTTATGTGACAATACAAGCATACTTTTCCAATATTTTTGTTATATACGTTTCTACATAAATCAATCAATCAGGATTTGAAAAGCACTGTTAATCATCTTTGGGGGTTTCCAGGCACTGTCACTGACATAGGCAGTTCAAGACGTATTGTATATAATTTGAGTTTTGTTGAAAATCAATAAAATCTTTTGAAATAAAAATAATAGTGGTGTATCTGTGCTGCTATTATGTTGTACTAAATTTAAGTTGTCATTAGGCTATTACGTTGTGCTGGGTTATGTTGTGGCTTTTTTGTTCTGTTGTACCCTCTTATTTTTTTGTTCTGTTATTATGTGATCCTGGCTACATGTGCCCTTGTGTTATGCTGGTCATTTGCAAGCTTTCACAAGTGATGTTAGGTTTCTATCCAAAAGAGGAACATACTTAAAATGAAAGAAAATCATATAGTACTGAAAAAGAAGGCAGTGTACCGCCACTACAACTCCAATACTAAATGCCAAAATTACTTACCTGTAATCTTCATTATCCTTAGACCTTAACATCTTTGTCACAGTCATTAAGTATTGAGGTGAACCACCTCACAAACAGGGAAAAGGAAATCAGGAAGGAGTGTTCATCTTCGTAACCCACCAATCCTTGTGGGCGTCAATAAGGATGAGTACCCACAATACATCCTTATCTTGCCAAGCCTACCAAAGGCCAGCAGTTCATTACAACTACTGTGACAAAGACGTTACGTAAGGATACTGAAGATAACAGTAAGTAATTTGGGCTTCATCCCTAGGTCCTTACATCCTCATCCCATTCATTTAATACTGATGTATACTAAAGTGTATATTGCCCGGCCAAAACAAACAAATAAATAAATGGAAGTTCACCATGAGAGGCAAGTAGAATTTAACTGTAAAAGAAGAGATATTAGTGAAGTAATCCAAATTTACATTATTCGGTACAAACGTTTGTGCTAGTTTCCTAATTCGTCTAGCTGATGTAATGGAACCAGGAACACTGCCAGTAGTTTTCAAAGGTTCAAAGGTAAAATTCTAAAGAGCCTGTAAAACTAAAGGCAATTCCCAAGGGGGATAAAAGGCATGTGCCGAAGGACGCCATAAAGGAAAGCTCTTTGGCAGTCGAAATCCCAGATTTTCATTGTGAAGGAAACCAAACCAAGATTCTTTGAAGGCTTTGAAAGCTGCCCACTGAACTTTTAAAGTGGTAACAGCTACCCCTTTCTGAAAACCCTCAAACAAAAACTGAAGTACCATGTTAATGTTGCACGCTACAGGAGTGACAGATTCAGAAGAACAACAAAGTCAGAAATTATTCTAATGTCTGGAATAGCCTCTGAGAGTAGTGGAGCATCCCGATTGTTGGATGGAAGCTTCTAAATGTTCTGGAATATCTTTGTTTAGCAGCCGTGGGTAGTTCTCCATGGTGGAGTAAAAGACATGGAGAGTAGGAGAGGGACATAGGATCTCTTTGACCAGTGTGGAACTACCACAATTACTTTCACTAATTCCCTCTGAATCTTTAAGAGTAGGCAACTGATTAAAGGGATAGGAGGAAAAGCATAGAGAAGAACAGGAGACCAAGGAATAGATGGGCCGTCCACAACCCCAGCACTCTGTGTAGGAACTCAAGATCAAAAGTTCCTCAGCAAAGAATTTAGGGAAAAGGCAAACAGGTCTATCTGTGGATTCCCAAATCTGATGCATATCTCCTGAAAGACAGACTTTGTGATGCCCAGATCCGAGAACGTCAAATGTGTGGCTCAGAGAGTCTTTCAATATATTCTCTCCCCTCTGATATAGTCTGCTTTTGTTCTGCCCAAGTCGCTATTTTCATTGCCACCACATTCAGGGATATTGATTTTGATCCCTCTTGTCTCTTGGCATATGCCATTGCGATCTGGTTGTTTGTCCTGATCAAAAGATGGTGATGGAGAATCTGTTGTCACTGGAATGTACCTCTTGAATTCCATCTATGATGGTTTGCCAGTACTTGAGTAGAGAGAAGCGAGGGTCTTAGATGGAGTCAGGCCCAAGTAACTAGAAATATGCATGAAGCAATAGGACCGTGCACTTTTAGAAAAGTTCTTGCTGGAGCCCAAGTTTAAGCAAGAATAGAGGCAAGGAGCTTCCTCAACTTCTCTACGCTTTCTAGAAGGTATACCAAGCCCAAATGTTTTCTGAATCAAGCTTCTATAAGTGTTTGATGCTGTGAGGGTGTTAAAATACATTTTGGCGATTGCAAACTTTACACGGAGTTACTGCTGAAAGAAAAGGTCTCCTGACACTGACTCGTTCCAGACCTGTGGATCATCTTCTGCCTCGTTTAGCTGTTCGGCGGACCCGCTTCGCGGGTCCCGCTTCACTCTGTCTGCACCAGGGGCTGTGGAGGCGTAAAGGGGCTGCGAGCACGTCGGCAGGGACTCCAGTGACCAGGAGTCCCTGCGAGGCCATTTCTCCACACCTGGCCCGCTCTCCCCGGAAGCCACGCCCACCGTGTACCGGACCTAGAAACCCGGCACTCTCTCTTCCAGCAGGTGGGATTGCAAACTTTACACGGAGTTACTGCTGAAAGAAAAGGTCTCCTGACACTGACTCGTTCCAGACCTGTGGATCATCTTCTGCCTCGTTTAGCTGTTCGCCGGACCCGCTTCGCGGGTCCCGCTTCACTCTGTCTGCACCAGGGGCTGTGGAGGCGTAAAGGGGCTGCGAGCACGTCGGCAGGGACTCCAGTGACCAGGAGTCCCTGCGAGGCCATTTCTCCACACCCGGCCCGCTCTCCCCGGAAGCAACGCCCACCGTGGTCTCATACTTAAGCAGTCCAATTGCCCGCGCTCGTGGGACGCGCGCGGGTCGAAGCCCGGGCGAAGGGCGGGCCGTTTGAGGCCGTTCGAGGACGGTAGGGACTGGACTGGGCCCCCCCCCCCATTGTCGTCAACCCCGCTTTAGCGGTATAGCTATTTTGTTATCGTTACCAGGTGGCTTCCTTTGGAACCATGTGTTCGCGTATAAGCCGTAGTAAGGCTGCTAAAGGTGGGAAGATGTTGAATGGGACACTTGATGATTTTATAACTAGGACCAATACGGCTATTGATATTGAAATCACAAAAATGCAAAATAGAGTCTCCATAGAATTGGACGCAGCTAGAAGACTATCCCAGGATATTGCTATGTCTAAGAAATCATCCCTGGGCAATATTGCAACTGCTAAAACCCCCGAGCGTTCGTCTGGCCCACGGCTAATTACTACTCAGGCGTATATCCACCATACCATAGCCATAACCTCACCCGCGCCAGTCACTACTCCAGGGTTGGCCGATTCTTATACCAATCAGAGTCCCACTTTGAATGCACTGGGCTTAGATTTGGGGTCATCTACTGAAAAAACCTCTAAAACTAATGAGTTGTATAGGAATAATCTGTGCGCCAGCCATAAGGGTGTAGTACAAAAAAGGAAATGTAATACAAGATCTGCCTATTCGAGGAAGAAGGCTAAAGTTGCTAGGGTACAATATTTTAATGTTAAAAAGCCTTTTGTAGAAAGTGGGGTAGGTGGGGACGGAGTCTCAGCGCAGGCGCTCTCTAGCGTCGAAGAGAACTGTTCGATCATAGATGTTTCCAAGTTAGACATTGTAGAGGGGGTGAATGACCCACATATTGGTGCTGCGAAGATTGGGGTACCCACATGCGAATCAAAGGGAAGTGATGAGGAATTTTTAATAATAGTATGTGAAACCTTAAAAAAGCATCTATCTCCTCTAGAACTCCGGCTTTCACGGATAGAAAATCACCTTCTAGAGGTAGAAAAGAGCATTCTAACACTAGCTAGTCTTAGCCTAAAGGAAAACAAATCTAATATCCCATCAGAAACTGATAAAATTGCAACGGTACCCACTGTTGCTCCACCAGCTCCGCCCTTAGCCAAACCAATACCCAAACCTCGTATGAAGGTCCATGATTTCAAAGCAACTAAATCCCCTTGTAAGGCACCCAAACAATTCCCTTCACAACTAATACCACTCCAAAAAGAAGCTTCTGACCCGAGGACGAAAGAAATTAAGGCCCACCGAACTAATTCACAGGGGCCACAGTTCACAGAAAACTTTCGTGAGGGCTATATAGATCTCCCCCCAGATGTAAGGCCATATGTGGTGGTGTTAGCCGGAGTACCTGAAATCGATATCCATTACCAAGAACATTTTTGGTCCCTTAAAAACAAGGTAATCCATTGGCTAAACGTAAATAGACCGCTACCTAACCACTTGAGAAGCAAAATTTTAATGGTGCGAAGGGTTCCCTGGATAGGTCCGTCAAGTAAATCCATTCTAGGTGATTGCATTGTAGTCTCATTCGAAGAACCACACACGGCACAACATATATGTTCTTGGAACACAGGTGGGGAGAATTCGTCTATTGTAGTTAGACCACTCACCTTCTTTTGCCCTCCACGACCTAGTCTAAATCATGGTGGGAACTGGTCCTTGGCCAGACATCCTGTTCGGGGTGGGGAAAGAGATGGTTGGCAAAGCACCAATGGATGGTGGAATGGGGCACCAACCTTTAATAGGTTCGGTTGCCTAGAAGAGGTAGATTGACTCCCTACGTTAATGACACCCCTGACTGGCTCCAAAGTCACACCCCCTTTGCAGAGCATTGAACCTATCTATACCAAGTGCAACATAGGAAAGAGTTTTCCACTTGTTAGAATAGGTACTGGCATAGGAAGGGCAGTGCCCAGTTTCTTGGATTCTAACCCAGTTACAAAATATCCTATTGACAAAATAGCCCTGGAGGCTCTAGTTGAGCAGGGCGTGTTGAGCAACCCTTCCCAAAGGGCGGCCCATGCCCCATGTAGCATGCTCCAGACATCCTCGACACTATTGTCACTGAATTCAGTAACCCTTTGCAAAGGCTCTCTTGGTAGTGGTTCCAATCCATCATTAATGCTACCCTCAGGGTTGGAGACTATTCAGCCCTCCTCGGGGTCCACCGAGGCGGACTTATTGCCGCCGACTATGGTTAGGAATCTTAGCTCCATTCCCGACCCCCTTGTGTCTGTCTCTATGTTAGGGTCGGGGGGTACTGGTTGCGTAGCATTAAAGGTTCTTAGCTGGAATGTAGCGGGCCTTGCACGGAACATCGACATACCCGATTGGAATTCATTTGTCGAATCCTTCGGGATTTGTTTATTCCAAGAAACCTGGTGCTTGGAACCACGTCACAAAGTGGGTTATTCTACCTACTTTGTGCCCGCGGCACAACCATCTGGCGGCAAAGGCCGCCCGTCTGGCGGCCTATTAATCTGGGTTAATATTTCCTTGGGCCTAAATGTCAGGTCTTTACCAACAAAATCACCTGACCTTCAGAGAGTATTGGTCAAAGGCTCTGGGGGGAAGAAGTTAGAAGTTTTTAATATTTATGTCAGAGGGGCTAGGGGTGGGACTTCAATGCTGCCATCAACAGGAATTGAGGAGGAACTTGGATCCTGTAATGTTGACTCCTTCGTTTTATTAGCTGGGGACTTTAATTGTTCATTTGAACCACTGGCTTGTGAGGATATATTAGGTACTAGCGAAGATGATGCTAGGAGAGGCATCACCCCTCTTACTCTCCCACCTATTAGAAGTTGGACCCAAAGTGCCATAGACCTTAATGTTCTCTGCTTGGAATATGGCCTGAGGGCAACTAATGGTAGATCTAAGTCTGATCCCCTTGGGGCACACACGTTTAATAGGGTGGGCCATTCTTCACGGATTGATTATATTCTCTTGAATTTCAGGCTCTGGGCTCACCTGATGGATATGGTGGTCTTGACATCTGCTGACAGCGACCACAATCCCCTAGTCTTGACTCTGTCCTCTCTCTGGAAGGGTATTACCCCAGCCCTATCCTCACATACATGGAAAACAACACATGAAGTATTTCCTACCAATTGTGGTAGACGGCTGAAATGGAACAAAATTGCTGCCAATGAGGGAAAGATCTTAGAAGCAAAATCGGTAATGTCTAATGCGATGCTGCGTTTAGACTTATCGGGTCGTAGAAAGCATGATGTCCCAATTCTGTTCTCTGAAACCACCATCGCGCTAGGCGAATTGTTTACGGTTCGCACAGCAGGTATGAGGGGTAAGACAAGAGGTGGACCCAGGGGCAGTGTGACTTGGTTCTCCTCCGCCTGCCGCTCTTCGAAACGAGAGCGAATTAAAGCAGTGAAAGCTAAGGATGCTGGCCAGATTAGCCTTGCTAGGAAAAATTACAGAAGGACTTTAACTAAGGCAAGGGCTGAGCATGAGACCCAGTTTTGGAACGACTTAAAGGCGGCTAGTTCCAGGAAAGATTCCAAGGGTTTTTGGGACCTGTTGAGAGATAGAGATAAACCCATAGACTCCTTACTAACGTGTAACATAACTGGTGAGGTGTGGTTCAATCATTTTTCCCAGCTCTATTCCCTGTCTGTGGTTCCTGGTACTGGCCTGATGGCACAGCCCCCTATAGAAAGTACTGAACACAATGAGGATAATCTTTTTATCCCTAAGGAAGTAGAGGGGGCGATTAAGTGCCTGGTTCCAAACAAGGCCGCGGGTCCTGATGGCATTCCAGGCGACTTACTTCGGGTTAACCTAGAAGAGTGGGGGAGACTTATTGCTTCCCTTTTGAATGCTGGTTTATATGGTGGGACTCTCCCGGACTCATGGAAGGGGGCGGAGGTCGTCCCAATCTTTAAGAAAGGGAGTCGGGACGACCCTGCTAATTATCGCCCTATTAGCCTGTTAGACTCCACACAAAAGGTGGCAGGCAAGGTAGTCTTGGGCAGGGTCTTACAGTGGGTAGAGGAGAAGCAGATTCTCTCAGACTTCCAGGCTGGCTTTAGAACTGGCATGGGGACCATCGAACAGACATTCCGGTTATTGATGATCTACTGGAAAGTGGTTGTACTGGGCAAGGGCAGTCTGTACCTTGCATTTATAGATCTACGGACTGCCTTTGACCTGGTCCCACGCAGCCAACTCTGGAGTGTCCTTGACGCACTGGGTATCCCTCCATACTTATTAAGTATGCTCATTAAGTTTCACGAGGATAACTTTGCGCAGATCAGGTGGGGTGATCAGGGACAAAAAAAAAACACGTATTCCTGTAAATAGGGGTGTGCGCCAGGGATGTGTGCTAGCCCCCACTCTGTTCTCATTATATGTTAACGGAGTGGTGGAGCATTTACTAAAACAGCCAGCAGATGCACCCTCCCTGGCCGGTAGGAAAATTCCTACCCTCCTATTAGCAGATGACACCCTCCTGATCTCCAAAAGCCCAGTAGGTCTGCAGTGTCTCCTAACCAGTTTTAAGACCTTTTGCGATCTCAGGGGACTTGCCATTAATGTAGGGAAAACCACATTTTGGTGTTAAACCCCCCACAGAAAGTCCGTTAATCCGCCTTCCTTGGACTCTGTCCCACTCGAGAGGGTAAAAGAGTTTGATTACTTAGGTATCCGACTGTGTGATTCCATGAGTTGGAAATCCCACCACCAAAAGATGCTGTTGACCCACAAGAGGGTGGTGGGGGCCCTCCTTAAGGAACAACGTGCTTCTTCACTTAAACCCATTGCTCCTGTACTGGACATCTATAGGGCTAGAGGAGTGAGTGCAGCCTTGTACGGGGCAGAACTTTGGGGCGTGCAGAATGTAGATTTCTTGTCCCGCTCAGAAAACAAATTCCATAAAGATCTTATGGGCCTCCCGTATAGCACACCATCTCTTCCACTTCTCTTAGATGCGGGTACTCGGCCCATTAGTGATCTGGCAAGGTTGCGCCCCCTTCTTTTGTGGGCATGGATCTGGAGGGTCCCAGAACTATCCAGTTATGCAGAGGGTTTAAGGGAACTTCTCTTAACACCTGGCTGGTCCAAGGTTCGTTGGCTAAAGGAAGTCAAGCGCCTTCTTTTTGACCTGGGCCTTGAGGATGCGTGGTGCAATAGATCTGCCCCGCCCAAGTCAATCCTGAAGAAGTTATACTGGAGTTGGGTGACTGATGGTAGAAATAGCAAGGCCAACTTCTGTAGAACGACTGTGGAATTTTTGATGGTTAAGGATGTGCCCCTTTGTGAACCATATATGGATATGATCTCAAAAACCTGGGACAGGGCACTATACTTTAAATTTAGGGTGGGCCTACTCCCAGTGGGGAAATTGACTGCCAGCTGGAAGGTTCCGGCACAGACGACACCCTTTTTCCCCTTCTGTGCGAACAGGCCCGAGTCAGTCCCTCACCTACTGTTCGAATGCCCAGCCTATGCTATCCCACGCCGCAAATGCCTGAAGCCACTCTGTAGGACCCTTGGTACTAGATCGCATAATGAGGCTCTACGAATTTTAAGATCAGACCCTCGTCCCCTATTTGCTTGTGGCCTCGCCAAATTTTTAGGTTGGGCATGGCGAGTTAGATCCCGCAGGCTCCTGTATCTTGTATAAATATTTATTTTAGTCTGTTTTTATGTGCAATTCCTATGTCATTTTTACTTGAACTGTATCTTTTTAACTATGCACTGAACCCTTTACTGTTTTTATCGATTTGTAACGCTTTTTAAGATATACAAATTATATCGAAATAAAGCTTGTTTACTACTACTACATTTTGGGCGATTCATCAACAGAACGTGTATAAACAGTTCTTCATGACAATTCCTTAAGAGCCGACTCCTTGAAGATGCCGCCATAAACCAGGTGACCATGCATGAAAACAAGTGGATACCTTGAAGATGTACAAAAGAGATCAGAAATGACATCATTTTGGTGAAGACCCTTGTTGCAATTCCCCCCCCCCCCCAGTTCTTTTATTTATTTATTTATTTATTTAGCTTCGAAAACCTTTATTGAAGAAAAGGAGATAATACATAGCACAGTATCCTTGGATAATTGTCATATTTCACACAATCAGCTCTTCCTCATTGAAAACAGTGTCTTTCTACTCTTTAACATGCCCTACCCTGCTCCACCCTCCCCTTAGTCAATCCCAACTTGTGCCCCCCACCCACTATTGTACCATGGCATTGCTTTATATGACAGAGATTAACCACAGTCAATATCTTGGGACTTGTTATTTAGTTCTGCTGGCATAGCAGTGTTCCAGCCAGTCTATCAGAGAATCTGAGTCCGCTTTCTGCTTCTTTCTCCTTCGCCAGATCAATACCATGCTCTTTTATTCGGATCACATTCGGTGGCCCAGCGTCGCTCGCGAACATTCTCATACATTCCCCCCCCCCCCCGGGTCCTCATCACTTTCCGTGGTTTGTGCTAGAAGATAAGCCGCCAGTGGCCCCGAGATATCTTTGGGATTTCAGCGGTAACTGTTCTGCATACGTGCGTAACTGGTCCTGCCATGTAGTTAGATCATGGATCCAATCTTTAAACTAGGTGATCTGCCTCTCCCCATTTGCGAGCTACCTGTAGCCTTGCAAGTAGCACCCCATTGCTAAGAACTTCTTGTGTACTGTCTCTATGGCCCCGGTCAGTCCCAGCAGGGCCGTAAGCGGGGACAGCGGTACCTGTACTCCTACCATCTGTGTTAGTCCTTCAAACACTTCCTCCCAATATATTGCTACTTGTGGACATTGCCATGCCAGGTGCATGAAGTCTGCCCCTTCTCTGCCACAGCGTGTACATCTATCATCGTCCCTAACCTGGAACCTATACAGCTTGGCTGGGTTATGATAAAGCCTGTGTAGGAACTTATAATGTAATAATCGCAGCCTACTGTTGCTAGTGATAGCTTCTGTATAAATACAGCATGCCTCCAATTGTTCCTCGTTGCAAATTTGATACAGGGGCAAGGCTGGAACTGATAGTGTTTACCAAACATGGCAAATCTCAGATATATTTGTTGAGAGATCTCTATAGGAATATGGAGGAATGGGTTGTTGCCAGTTGAAACAGCAGAAGTATGAGATAGGTGAAAGGAGAAGGAGGGTTTTCCCTTCTTGAAAATCTTGTCAAGTTTCTCTTCCAATTCCTTTCTGAACAATTAGTGTCCAGCAAAGGGAAGACATAGGAATGTTTTTTTCTTGGTCTCGGCAGTCAGCATGCCAATATTGTAAAAATATTTTCTTTCGAAAAATGTAAAGTGACGGGGGCGTGGCCGAGACAGCGATGTGATCGGACGCGTCTCGTGAGAGCTCCGTCACCCTGCTGCCTTAATACGCCTGTTTCAGCGAAGATCCGGGGGGTGCCTGCCCCTGGGGGTCCCCTGTCCACTGCCACCCTGCCAGCGATCCCCTCCGGTGGCAGTTTGCAGCCGTCCAGATCCCCGCCATCGGCGATTGCTGCCCGGGGACCTCTGAGCTTGACCTCCGGCCGCCATCTTGCAGCGGAGCTCGCCGGCGAGACGCCTGACTGATCCCTGAAGAGTGGGCTAGAGCGACGATCAGCGGGGGCTGTCGGACGCCCCCAGGCTTCCCCAGCGGCTGTGCCTCTCCAGCGGACCCCCACCGGTCACCTGCATCGCTACCTGAAGGCTGCTGGGGCCGGTCTACCTCCAGCGAGGGACGCTGCGGCTGCCCGGACTCCACTGCCACGGGAGGTCCCGGCTTTGGCGGGAACACCAGGCCTGCCACGGAGAGATCGCCGGAGGCCCCCTGCCGAGAGCGCCGACAGCGACCTTCGCACCCGCCGAGGGACTCTCCCGGTGAGCAGCGGCGCGCCGCAGCCCCCCCCTACTGCCCCCCCCTCCCCCTGTCTGTCCTCGGAGGGGCCCGGCGGTGGGGGGTCCTGTTCGCGGCACTGCCCGCCATCTTCGCTCCTTGGGGTGCTCTCGACAGCGACGCGCCTGGGGACGGCGACCTGGCTCCCCTGCACCCGCGATCCCTGCCGGCACCTCTGGTTGCCATGGATGCCTCGGCAACGACCCGGGGGGACGATTGAAGGCCGAGTGCTGTTGAGACACGGGCCTTGGAGGGCCTTGGAGGGCCCCGGCGCTGTGTGCCCCAACTCCTGGCTGCTTCTCCCACACAACCCACTGTCTGGGGGCCCCTGCCTGGCAGCCTGACACCCCCGCTTGTGGACTACTTATTGCTGGATTGGTGGCTTGTTTAGGGGGCCCACCTGACCGCAACCCCCAATCACGAACGCAGGACCACGTGGCCCCCTGCACGGGCTCACTCTGGTCACCGCCTAGGGACAGCCTGTCGCCGGCGAAATCGCGCCGGAGCTGCTGGAACTGCGGCGGCCTTGGCGCCGAATCTACGTGAGCTCCCGGCCCTGTACAGCCAGTAGGCCCTGCCACGAGGACAACCAGGTGGCCCGTGCCCACGCACTTCTGCACCGTCGCCCGGCGCTGGACCCACCCGGTGAGCTGCAGCGCGCTGACCTCCTCCCTTCCCCGGCTGCCTCCCCGGGGGTCCGGCGGCTGCGGGGCCTGACAATTGACCTTTCCGCCTTCTTCTCCTCTCGGCGACACAGACACAGAGGAGCCCTACTGGGGGGCCCTCGCTTGCCCTGCGCTTGCTGACGGCGACCTGGGGAGCAGTCCGGTCGTTGCTTGCAGGCGGGCCCTGCTTCTTAGTGGTCCCCGCATTCTATAGCTGTGCCCTCTGGCCCCCCCCTTGCTGAGGCCCGGTCCCGCCAAGCCTGGTGGGCCGCGGACCGGACGCACCTGCCGCGCCTGCACGGGGACCCCGAGGACCTCGGCCTTCTGCTTTTCCTGCCGCACTTGGGGAGCTGTGACACCCGGGGGGCCCCCCGGGCACCCTCTAGCTGCTACTCAGGGGCTGACCGGACGCTGCGCTGAGACCTGGCCCTGACCCTGGTGGGGCATAGGGACTGCGCCTTGCCAGGGATCTCCGGCGGCCTCCACCTGTGGGACTCAGGCCCGAACCATCTCCAGCGGCCCTGCAACGTTCAGGTCCCCCCACCTTGAGTGCGCCCCGCGCCCTGACAGCAGACGGACCTAGCTGCGGACTCGCCCTGGACCATGACACGCGGCAAGGGAAGTAAACCGGACCCCACACCCACGACGACCAGAGGGGCGTCAGTAGCCTCTATGTGGGGTAAGGCGGGCTCGCCATCACCCACCGGTGGGCCCTCGGCACCGCCAGGGGGGAAGCCCCCACCGCCGCCCGACTCCCCACCGGTGACGCAGGCCTTCATGACCTCCTTTATGGTCGATCTGAAGACTGAAATTGGGTCCCTCAGGACGGAGGTCCACACCTGCGTCACAGAAATGCGCAAAGAAGTCACTGACCTTGGCGATCGCGTCGACGGCCTGGAAAGAACGGTCGACTCCCGCACGGAGGACCTAGAACAGATTTGGCAGAGAGTGGCGACCCTCGAGGAACAACATATCCAGCTCCAGGTCAAGCAGGAAGATTTGGAAAACAGGGGACGCCGCAACAACCTCCGCATACGGGGTGTGCCACTCGGAGAAGAGGGGACTAATACCATGGCCTATGTGGCCCTACTCTTGCAAGCGGTGTGGGGTGAAGAGGACGCCCCCCCACCGCGCCTGGACCGCGCGCACCGTGTCTTCGGAGCGGGGGGAAAAGCGGGTCTTCTGCCCGACATCGTCACCAGGCTCCACTACTTCACCGAGAAGGAGGCCATCTTGAAGGCGGCTAGGGATAACCCGGACCTGCGCTACGAAGGCCACAAGATCCAGATCTTCCAGGACCTGGCCCCCACCACACTCCACAGACGGCGAGTCTTCCGCCCGATCACGGAGAAGCTCCGGACCCTCAACATCTCTTACCAATGGGGGCATCCCTTTGCACTCATCTTCAGATGGGAAGGCAAGCGCAGGTCACTTAGATCCTACCGAGAGGCGGCACAACTACTGGACATGCCAGAGTCACCAGATCACAGCCCGACGCGCCCTCCCCCCTCGGGGAGGGCTCCTCCACGCTCTGAATGGTCCACTGTGCGCAGACGACGGCGGTCCCCTCCGGTGGACACACTCTCTACCTCGCAAACTAAGCAGGACATCATTGCCCACATCCGCTCCCTCGAGGGCGATCGCGAGGAGCGAGCCTCCCAGCCCCCTGCTTCAGGTTCTGAGGGTGGGGATCGCCCCTCAACTCCGGCTGACCATTGAACGTTGCCACTGTGACTCCAGCTACCCCGTACACACGCTCGCCTTCTAGGCACCTCAGCGTGTCTCCCTGCTCCATGATGGCCTACCCCCACTGTTCGCGGAAAAGATGACGCCCCTTGCCTCCCTCAGGTCATGGACTTCATCGCAGGGCCCCTGCGCCCCACTGGCGCCTAAACGGACTGAGTGACCCCGCAGCCTGACACACCCCCGGACTACCTCTGGGCAGCGGGGTGGACGGGCTCTGAGACGATTTGATCCTACTCTACTTGCCCGGAACTCCGCTTCCTCCCCTTGTCCTGTAGGAAGTGACATTCCTGGATTCATCCAAACCCTCGGGTAGAGGATGTCCGATACCTGGGACATTGTATGCTGGCCCTGTTGGCCTGTTTTGATTCGATCTCTTTTTTGTGCCTTTCTTCTTTTTTCTCACTTTCCTCTTCCTACTTTACTTTTATACTGCCCCTCTTGCGCCTGCGGTGGGGTGGAGGGGTGGGTTCTGCGGGGGCTGCCGCGCTGGAGGCGAGAAGCGGCTGCCGCTGTGCTGTCTACGGGAGGGTCTGCTACACTGGGTCATGCGCGACTCTACTCCCCCTTAGTGCTATGACAGCGAACATCCCTACACCCTTGAAAGTCCTCTCTCTCAACGTCAAAGGGCTCAACTCCCCCAACAAGCGGCAGCAGGTATGGCGCTACCTCCTACACCACGCCCCTGACATTATCCTCCTCCAGGAGACGCACCTTCTCAGGGGAGACACCAAACGCATGGCCCACCCTAGATACCCTACACAGTTCTGGGCATCCTCTGACACCAAGACAGCGGGGGTGGCAATCCTATGCAGGGCTGGCATTAGGCGGGGATCCGTGAAGCCTTTCAAAAGTGCTGACGGGCGCTTCCTCCGAGCCACGGTACAGCTGGGCCGTGCGCAGTTCACGCTTGGGTGTGTCTACGCTCCCAACCAGTCGCAGGACAAATACCTCCAGACACTCCTGCGGGAGCAGTTCCCATCGGGCGATAGTAATGTGATCCTGGGCGGCGATTTCAATCTTGTTTGGGACCCCGAGCTAGATCGGGCGGGAGCCCTCTTTAATGGAGCGGGAGCAATGTCTTCCACTCTTAAATCACAGCTACGGGACCTGGGACTTGTGGATGTGTGGCGCTACCACAATCCGGGGATCCGGGACTACTCCTTCTATTCACACTCTCATAGGACATACTCCCGAATCGACCATCTTTTCGCCTCCCTTGAGATGGCCCGAGACTCTTTGGCTGCTACTATCTCCGACATCTCCCTGTCAGACCACGCTCACGTGGAGCTCTTACTGCAGGACCCCTTGTCCCACGCCGTTCGTGAACGCCGATGGACGCTCCCCCCGAGGATCCTTCGGGACCCGGACGACGTAGCCAGCATCCGTGACGCCATAGACTCGTACTTCGCCGTTAACGACACCCCTGAACTGCCGTTCCACACGATCTGGGACGCCTTCAAGGCCACCATTCGGGGTCACATCACCTCCCTGGCGGCGGCACGGAGGAGGGAGGAGTTCAAGATGGAAACCGACCTGGCTAGCGAAATCAAGCTTGCGGAGGCCCGAGACCGGACTTCCCCCTCGCGGGCGTCAAAGAGAGCTCTAGCTAACCTACGGGGGCAACTCCGCATCCTGCGCACCAACAAGGCGGAACACTCCCTGCTGGCACTCAAGCAACGATATTACGAGGGTGGGGACAAGGTTGGCCGCCTACTGGCCGGCAGGCTGCGGGCACGCACCGCTAGGGCCCACATCGCCAACGTCAAGCAGCAGGACGGCACTTGCGCCACTGCCGAGAGGGCCAAGCAGGCCGCCTTTGTTGCTTACTATTCCTCCCTATATGCCGAGGAGCCCACCTCCCCGGAGGCCCGGGAGGCCGTCCTCGCAGACTATGGGGGGTCTACCCTGTCCCCGGCATGTGCGGCCTCGCTGGAGAGCCCCTTACAGGAGGAGGAAATAACGGAGGCTGTTAAGGATCTCCCCGTGGGGAAAACCCCGGGGCCAGACGGCCTACCGTTGGCCTTCTATCGTCTGTTCTTGACCCAACTCCGCCCACATCTGTTGCGACTATACAGCTCCTTTTCTGACACCATCGGCCCCTCCCCTGACATGGGTCTGGCGGAAATAGCCCTGATTCCCAAACCTGGGAAAGACCCGAACCTGTGCGCCTCCTACCGCCCCATCGCCCTCCTTAACACTGATCTTAAAATTTACACCAAGGTCTTGGCCAAACGACTTGACCCACACATGCCGGGCCTGGTGAATCCGGACCAGGTGGGATTTATCCGAGACCGCCAGGGAGCCGACAATGTCCGCAGGCTGGCGCACTTGGTGGGAAAGGTGCACCACTGGAAACTACCGGCTTGTCTCCTCTCGCTGGACGCAGAAAAGGCCTTCGACCGGATCGATTGGACCTTCCTGCGGGCGGTCCTCAAGAAACTAGGTCTTGGCCCTATCATGATCTCCAGGTGCATGGCCCCCTACCTAGGACCGCATGCCCGAATTCGGGTCAATGGCCAATTGACATCGCCGCTTTCGGTCCACAGGGGTACGAGACAGGGATGCCCGCTGTCGCCGCTCTTGTTCGCCCTTGCGGTTGAGCCGCTGGCGGAGCTGATTAGGCGTACCCCTGATATTCATGGTGTCCCCCTCGGAGGGCGCACCAATAAGGTAGCACTCTTCGCCGACGACCTGATTCTTACCCTCACGAACCCTCGGGTCTCCTTCCCCGCGGTGCACGAAGCCCTTTCCCTGTTTGAACAGGCGTCCGGCCTTAAAATCAACCATGCCAAGTCCTGGGCGCTTAACCTCACCGTCCCCGACGAGGAGATCTCTTTCCTGCAGGGGGTCACGCCCTATCGCTGGGCGGACAGCCATATTCAGTACCTGGGCCTGGATCTCGCGCCCCATCTTGACTCGTGGTCCTCGAGGAATTGGGCCTCTTGCCGCAAGGAAGTCCTGGCTGACCTGCGCAAATGGAAACCCTTGATGGTCTCCTGGCTGGGGCGGCTCAACGCTGTCAAGATGTCCATCCTTCCCCGCATTCTGTATGTTTTCCAGTGCCTCCCCACCCCGATCCCGATTCACTGCATCAGAAACCTTCAACGCGACCTTACGTCCTTCATATGGGGGGGCAAAAGACCCCGGTTCTCGCAGAAAGTCCTGATGGAACCGAGAGACAGGGGCGGTCTTGCCTGCCCGAATCTCCTCCACTACTATTGGGCATCGCACCTCCGGTACGTGATCGAATGGGGTGCACGCGAAAGCGACAAGCACTGGTTCCACATGGACCGATCGGTCACGGGGCGCACCATATGGGACCTGCCTTGGTTGCCGCGAGTGGCGCGTTCCAGAAGTGCATATCTTGCGGTCCCCACGAGGACGGTTCTTGAGATATGGGACAGGGTGGCAGTGGCCAAGGGTCTCACCACGTTTCCCTCTCCGCATACTCCCATTGCGGGTAACCCGCACTTCCCTCCAGCCGCCCGGACCCGAGCTTTTGAGAGCTGGACGCAAGGCGACTGCAGAGTTGCAGGAGACCTTTTTCTTGGCGGATCGCCTAAAACATGGCTAGACTGCAAGGAGGAATTCAGGCTCCCCCCCACCGCCCACTTACAGTACACGCAGCTGCGCCACTGGACCTCAGGGGAGGACATGTACCAAGCTGCTACTAGGACGTATACCCCCTTTGAGAAGTTGGCACGATCCCTCGGGGGGCTGAAACGGCTCATCTCCCAGATCTACAACATCTTGCAACACCCCACCGCCCCACCTGTACACCCCTATCAGAAACAGTGGCAGTCGGCGACAGGCGCTGACATCACGCCCTCTCAATGGACTCGGCTCTGGAACGACATCCCCAAAACCTACCGCAGCATCCCGCAAAGGGAAAACGCATACAAAATGCTGACGCAATGGTACTACACCCCCCTGCGACTCAGCAAAATGTTCCCCACTACCTAGCCGTTGTGCTGGAGGTGTGGAACTGCGACTGGCGACTTCGTACACATCTGGTGGTCCTGCCCTACCCTAGCTGTCTTTTGGAAGGAGGTCCTCAGTCACATCAAGAAGGTGTTGGGTTTCCCCCTCCCTGAAGAGATTTGCACACTCCTACTGGGCATCCGACCCCCCACACTTAGGGCCCTCACGCGCAGCGACTGGATCCTCACCCTCCACATGCTAGGTGCTGCCAAACAGCTCATTGCCCTGTACTGGAAGCGAACAGAGGCGCCGCCGATAGCATCCTGGTTCGTGCGCCTCTGGCAGATCCTGACTATGGAACTACTCACAGCGCGGATACAATTCAGGGGGGTGCGCTTCAAGGCAGTGTGGGAACCCCTAGTGCGCCACTTGTGCTCGATTAGCTATGCCCGATACATGCCTCCCAGGCTCCGCGCTCTGCAATTGTTCGAGGACGCCCTCATCCCTGCTGACCCCAGCAGACTAGACTCTTAACCGCTAACCCCAATGCCGCTTTGTGCTCTGCACTCCCTGTTTGTTGCCACGGGTGCGCCCCTCTACCTCCACTTCACCTTGTCACTGCTAGCTCCTTTCCTGACTTTACTTCCTTCCTACTTGCCACTCTGGCTTCCACCCCTCTCTGGGGCAGTTAGGTCCCTGTTGGGCCTGTTGAAAATGTGACACCATTGCTATTCCTCACATACGTGCCTACCCCACACAACGGCGCATTGCCAGCACATGGCCACCTCTTGCTCTGCTCTCCCCTAAGCCACGCGGCCGGCCCCCCCCTCCGGGGGTTGTAGGCAGGGCGCTGTGTTAATAACTCCATCTCCCCTGTTTAGTTCTACCCACTGGCTCTTCCATGCGCGGCCGGCCCCGGAAAGGGGTTGTAGGCTTATCGCTGTGTTCACAATAAAAACAGATTTGAACAAAAAAAAAAAAAAATTTCTTTCTTTCCGCGTTGAAAGCCCCTTCAGATAGAGGGGATGTTCGGACTACATCAAAAGCTGCATTTGAGAGAGTCAGACTGTCTTTCCGTACTTTCCAATAGGGCTGTGCATTCAGTTACTTATCCAATGGTTTTAAAGTGCTCTTCAAAGTCAGAAACTGGACTCTGACTTGTATAAGCTGTGTGTATGCCGCCTCTCATGGCTAGATGGGATCCCATATATGCTTTTTTGAATGCTGAGTCCACTCTCATCAATAGAGTTTGTAAGCATGTTCTTCTCTGCTACTGATAATCTGCCGCCAAGGAATCCACTGGCACAGGCTCTGGCATCTTTTTCTCCATTTCATTAAGAGGGTATAACTTTGATATAAAGCATAGCACCACAATCCTGTCATGATCTTTCTACTCTCTGAGAATGACATCTAAGACATATTGATGTATGGGAAATGAAGGAGCATTTGCTTTAAGCGACTGAAGAAATACAGGTTCAGTTTAAGTAAAAGGGACCTAAACAGCAGGGAATTCGGGACAGAATGTCAGGCAAAAACTCTTATCGATGTTTTTACCCTTTTGCTCATTACATTGAAAGACATTCTCTTCATCAGTAGCAGAAAAAATGTCACATTTTTTCAACTTATCTTTAGAAGAGTCTTTAGCTTTTAACAAAGTTAATGTCTCCAACAAAATCTTCTTCACTTTCCCCTCAGAATCTGCATTATGTGAATGCTTTCAAGATTTCTTTCTTGGAGAAGGAGATTGGAAGGCGAATTAAAAGAATCAGGGCTAGAAGGGCCCACATGTCTAGCCTTTTCCAAGTGTTTCCCAATGTTGTTCCCAAGTTGCCTTGAAGTTCTGAAATTTGAAAAATATAGTTATCTGAAATCGATAATCAAGGGTCTAGTACAGAGCAAACACAAACTTAACGGTCATCGTCCTCCTTAAGTAGTGAGAGGAGTGTTATAACCCAGAAATAATACTAATGAGCATGCACCAAAGCCACCCAGAAATTCCTTAAGCTTATTAATGAGATACTGCAGAAAACATGAGGGTTAAGCCAGTGAGCCTGATATCCATAGAGAACCTGGCATGAACAAAGGTAAGAAAAGAAAGTCACTGCCTCTGCCTGCTAACTCCCGGTTGCTCCAGAGTTAGCGCTCACCCAGTAGAAGAGGTTCTGGGCTCCATCAATCTCCCTCAGGGCCTTTATCTCCTATGTAGCACCACTTCACTCTCCAGTGCCTGGAAGCAGAGAGTCCCAGTGTGGTAAAGGTGGGGATCCAAGCCAGGGAGAGACCCCATCCAATTTCCTCTACCTAGTCACAGCAGGAAAAAAAAGCTAGATGATTTGTGAGTAGTTGTCCTTCTTATTGATGACCAGAAGGTTGGGCGGGTTACTAAGACGACCACTCTTTCTTCCTAATTTCTTTTTGGATGTCATGAGGTGAGATTCAGCCCAATACCGAATGACTGGGAAGAGAACCTAGTGATATTATGATACCAACCAGTGTACAACCACGTCACAGATCATGTATTTAAATAACAATTGCCACTACCAATCAGGGCTCACTGTTGAGGAATCCACAGTGAGCAGAGTCATCCGACTACGTATTAAAGGGGGCCACTCATGTTTTTTTGCCGCGTAGGACTAAAACCGTCATCACGCTAAGGGACACTACCATTCCATTGCTTGTGAAGCTTGGTGAGGCACAATTGAAAGAACCCTTAAGGGGGCGTGGCTTGGACGGCAATGAGGACGGGTGCCTAGGTCCGTTACCTCCTCCATCCCGAGGCGAAACTACGGCGAATAGTCGGCGAAACAAGCTCCTTTTGGACCCAAAAATGCAGATCGAGAGATCGGAACACCGGGTGCACACACTGCCCGCAAAAACCCCTCCAAGAGAGCAACGAATAAGGAGAAACACAGCTCTTCACCCCTGGTTAACGGAAAGGCTGAAGAGGCGACAAAATGGCGTCGACCAATACTGCTTAAGACCCACAAAGCGGCTCGGGGGTACGGAAGACGCGGAAGACACGGTGGTCGCTGTGGTCCCCATAGATCCCTCCCACGGCGGCAAGCGCCGATAAAAAGCCCCAAGTAAGTGCGACGAGAGAAGGGGAGCCGGAAAAGCGCAGCAAACAAAACTCTTTAACAAAATAGCAAAACGGTGCTTATAGCACGTGGGAACCTCACACCAGGGGAGCGTAGCCGACAGCGAAGCGTGGCCGAAGCGCGGGCAAGCAGAGAAGGGCCCCAGCGACTAACGGGGAAGAAAGAGCCGTAGAAGCTGCACAGCGCGCCCCAAAAGCGAAACCGAAGGTGTTCCCTGGGCGCTGGCATCTTTGCTACATAACAACCTGACCACTACAACGCCGCAGGCTCCACCATAGCAACCCTGCCGCTGTATCCGCACCGCCTGCAGCCACTGTCTGTAAGCCGCCCAGCCTACCACGGAAGTACAGCCCGGAAGACAGGTGGGACCGGGCACGGCACATCAACAAAGTGAGGACAAGTAGGGAGAGAAGAGAGGGTGACCAGCGGCAATAAACCTCCTGCAGCAAGCAAAACTAAACCGGAAACACGCATACGGAGGCCGCCATCTTGCCCATCACCGATCACGCTCACCCACAGCCACGCTCAGCCATAGCCACAGCCAGGTCCCCAGCAGACGCCAAGGAGAATGAGGCGAAGTTAGCTGACCATTGTGGATAACGGAAAGACGCAACGAGAAGCAACGAAACGCTTTCGCTAACGCGATCACTAACGACGCTGCCAGCACGCTGAAAAGTCACAGTCCGCGACAACCGCAAGAGCCCGCAATAAGAAAAGAGAATCATAGGGCCCCAGGGCTGACGAGAATCAACAATAGATCATAGACAGACCACCAAGGGGGAAAGTAAGGTCCTATTACCTACCTCAGCGCGATGGCACTGCGAGAGGGGAACCAGGTGCGTGTTGCCAAGGAAGACAAATGAATGCTGGCAGATTACAAGGGGGGGTGCACTAACTAAGCCAGGCTGAACGTAAAAAAATAAGTGCCTATAACCCCGCCACAACTCGGGCACCCTGCTGCATGGTCAGAGGCGCCAGTCGGGCAAACAAAAGGGCCTTACATAAACTACCACCTGTAGGAGGCAACTGCTTTTAGAACACAGGGGACAAGCGCTGAAACTGTCAGGGGCAAAGACAAGAACAAGGGCAATCCGCAAGCCAAGCAGATACAGAGTGAACTCTCAAGCCACAAGAGAAGGCCAACAAGATCCGCGTGGAGAGCGACCCAAACTCATAGTCGCGCAACAGAAAGGCGGCAGGCTTGACAGCTACCTGGCAAGAAGGGGAGACATAACAATGGCAGCCCAAGAAGCCAAGTTACTCAACGACCCCAAGAAGTACAAGAAGGACCCGCCGGAATCACCGCTAAAACAGAAGCACGAAATAACGCTAGATATGATCCTCAAGAAGATCAACGAGGGGAATGACCTAGCCAAATCAACCAAGCAGACAATAGACAATATGCAGCTAGAATTGGCGGCAATAAGGGCGGACCAGCACAACACAAACAGTAGGATGGACCCTGCGGAAAAAAGAATCAGCGACATAGAGGATGATAAAGCCCAATCAAACAAGGACCTACAGACCATCTCTAAGATATCTACCACCCTCCAGAAACAGCTGGCAGAGCAAGACGACCGCAGCAGAAGAGGAAACATAAGACTCCTTGGGGTTCCTGAAGGTGAAGATAAATCCGGGTCTTGCATAACCCTGGTAGAAGAACTTATTCCGCTACTAACAGGGATCAAGTTCGACAAGCAATTCGAGCTAGACAAAGCCTACACAGTGCCAGCAGTTAAACCTGCACACGGTCGGGGGCCAAGGCCAATCATTTGCAAGCCGCTAAGATCACAACAAACTGAGGCGATTTTCGCCGTTGCACGGAAAAACCCGAACCTAAGATGGAACGGCGCCAAAATAATATTAACGCAAGACTTCTCCAGACAAACGGTGGAGACGAGGAAGGGCTTCCTGGCATTAAGAGAAAGACTACGCAGAGACAACATCACCTTCAGCTTTGCAGAGCCAGCAAGAATGAGAATCACGAACAAATGGGAAACACTGGTTTTCGAAGACCTAGGCGACCTGAGGAAATACCTACAAGGGCCTCCACCGGAGGACATGGAGGCTCAAGCCCCCGGCACGTCAAAAAGAAGAGCGTCCAAAGACAGCCCAGGGAGCGACCGGGCAGACGGGGCAGAAGACAACTGACACCAACTACCTCTAGGAATGAGAAAGACAGTCACTAGGGGCAACGAACAACAACAGGCTTAACACCCCCATCAAGGACAACAGTCCGTGAACACCAGCAAGCCAACGGTGGTGGCCCTGGGTTACCTTTTATATCCTACCTCGTGACATCTAACTACCTCAAGACACAACAACCTACCTCAAGCATGTATCTTGTAACTTGCGACACAACTTCCTACCTCACACCAACAGCCCGTACCCCGACCATCCGTGACCAGAAGGGACTACGGCGCAACAGGACTTTGCATATCCTTTTATTGCCCGACCAATGGCAACCGCAGACACAAATGAATGGGGCTCCTCACTACGAAACATCGTTTTTGATTTATATGCTTTCAGGGTCCCGATTTAGCTCACCTCACCAAAGCCTCGGGGGCAGGGGAGGGAGGGAACATTGCTGACGCACGCTCAGTTTTCAAGTTCGGGGGGGCGGAGGGAGGGAGGGGAGAGGGGCAGGGGGGTGTTCTACTGTACAGTTTCTTTGGTTTACTTTCTTTCTTTCCGCCTATCTTCCTTTCCATTCTACTCTCCTTCTCTTCTCTGACAGAAATAAGCACTCACCAACGCATCCAGGTTAGCGCAACACGCGACATTGGGGGGTAACAATGGAAGGTGATCTGGGTCCACGGGCAGGAGGGCTAGCTCCACACAAGACCTTCTCAACAAAGGGCGACTCCAAACCTAACACATGACACAAACAAAACAGTCACAACTACTCACTAATCTCAAAGTAGTATCATTCAATGTCAAAGGGCTCAACCACCCGGTCAAAAGAAGGAAAACAATAGAATATCTGACAAAACTAAAGAGTGATGTGTGCGTGTAAAATACTTAGTATCAAAGCAAGAATGAACAAAGACAGAAATTAAAAAGTTCTAGAGCTCGAGGCAAAGATTAAGGAGCTAGAACTGCGCCACAGCACCGACCTAGCAGACAAGAACACCCTCGCAGACCTAACTAAGAAGAAGCATGAGCTCAACAAAATCTTAAGCGAAAGGGCAGGCATGTGGATAAACAAGTATAAGGCAATAAACCTTTGCGCAGCGAACAAAGCGGAAAAAGGCACTTGCTTCATACCTAAAGAGCAAACAGAGGCAACATATAATCGCAGCAATAACAGACACAAATAAGACCTCCCAAACATCGAACAAGGGAATCCTCAATGTCTTTAAAACCTTCTATGAGGACCTATACAGGGAGGACAAGGACCTTAAAAGCGATGGAGGGGCTAGCCTCCTAGATAAACTAAATCTACCTAAACTGACGGAAGCACAAAGAACTAATCTAGAGCAAGACATAACTGGGGCAGAAATTAAAAAAAAAGCAGTAGCAGCCCTTAAAGACAACAAAGCACCCGGGCCAGACATGTACACAGCAGGGTTTAATAAGCACTTCCTTCCCCTTATCAAGCACACAATGAGAGAGGTCTTCTCACACTGTATTAAACAAGGGAAAATGACAAACTCAATCCCAAAAGAGAGCAAAGACCCGCAACACCCGCAAAACTACCGACCCATCTCCTTAATTAACGTAGACTGCAAGATATATGCAAAGATTCTAGCAACAAGACTGAACGTGCGGCTCCCAGACCTAATCCACAACTCACAGGTGGGGTTTCTCAAAAATAGGATGTACCAAGACAACACGAGGCTCCTGTGTCACCTAATCAACCATACCTCTAACAACACAAAACCAGCAGCAATGATCGCACTCGACGCAGAAAAGGCGTTTGACAGAGTGTCATGGCCTTTTCTGGACCAGTGCATGCAAAAATTCGGGCTAGGGGAAAACTATAGAAGAATGGTGATGGCACTTTATAACGAACCGAAGGCCCAAGTGGTAGTTAATGGAGGCACCTCCGACCCCCTTAATTTGTGAAGAGGCACCAGACAAGGCTGCCCACTCTCCCCTGCACTCTTCCTACTTTCACTGGAACCACTGCTGACCCTGATCAGGAGTAACACTGAGATAAAGGGAATCCCCTTCATGGGCAACACGGTCAAACTAGCTGCCTATGCAGATGATATACTCATCACCACAGAGGAACCAGTCCTCGATAGCAGCCCTAATGTCCACCATTGAGGAGTATGCACAGGTATCGGGCTACAAACTAAACAGGGACAAATCTGAATGCAAACCAATGAATGTGCACACAACGAGGATGGTACTAGGTAGCTCAGGCCTGACCTGGCAGAAAAGCTTCCTGAAATATCTTGGCATCTACTTCGGCAGGGACCTCAAATCAACACTCGACTACAGTGAGAAAATAATACTAGACAAACTAAAAGAGAACCTAGAGTCATGGTTACCAAAGTATATCAGATGGTGGGGCATGGTAGAGACCATAAAAATGATGCTAACCCCCATTGTTAACTATCTACTTAGTATGCTTCCACTCATAACCACAGATGACTTCCATAAGAAGCTGGAGATCATGACAAACAAATTCCTATGGAGAGACAAGAAACCCCGGATAAGCCTACAGAAACTAAAACTACGCAAACCCCTAGGGGGACTCAACCTCACCAACTTCAAAACATTCCAGACAGCATGCTTAGCCAAACAAGGAATATACTGGCTCTTACCAGAGCAGGAGTACACGCCGGTGTGGCTGGCGATAGAAAGAGCATACCTAAAAGGGCTCGATTCCATAGCCTTACTCACAGCCAATAAACACCCTGAGGCCAACAACCCCATACTCAAAAACACCAAGAACGCTCTCCTCAAAGTCGACAAAAGAATGGAGAAGAGCATTAGGACCACTAAATGGTAATCTATGTGGGACAACACTAAAATAAAATATAAGGACAAGTCAATTTGCATGGACCCGTGGGTCGAACGGGGCATCTCCACAATCAACCAGCTAGAGAGACTCAATACCCCACTCACGTTTGACTACCTAAAACAAACACACACCATGCCGGATATAGAATTCTACAGCTTCCTAAGAATAAGGGCAGCCATCACAAGAGCAAACCTAAGCAAGGACCCCCCCTCAATCCTCCAATACATGGCGAATTTAAACAAAATCGGTCACCAGACATCTCACCTATACAAACTGTTGAGCCCAAAGACAACAAGACTAAATGCCAAAACAATAGAGAGCTGGGAAGCCCACCAAGGTAGACAACTCAGTGAGAAGGAAAAGACGAGCCTCTGGGCAATCAGCAGCCAAAAACAAAGTCACCCCAATCCTAGCACAGACTAAATACTGGCTCCTCCGCAGAGCCTACTGGACGCCGGACCGCCTGGCAACCGCCAGTATCCGGGATAGGGATCGCTGCTGGAACTGCCATAAAGAAAAGGGAGACTTAGCGCCCCTTATCCTATTTTGCCCTAAGATCAAAACGTTCTGGCGGAAGGTACGGGAGTTCATACACAGCGTAACCTTGTACTTGCCACAACCAGACTTCTCGGGGGTAGTCACTGCCTTCATGGCCCCAGAAATTGAATCAAAACACGACAGGCAACTGATCGACCTCCTACTCACAGCGGCGGTTAAGACTATCCTTACCAACTGGAAAGATACGGGGAAGGCGTCCTTCAAAAGTTGGTTCAACTGGGTCACCGTACTCAGAGGGGCAGAGAACACAACACAAAAACAATCACCAAAATGCAGCGCTAAGTCCGAGATGTGGCACTCCTTGGACAAGTTCCTGGGCTCACACAAACCGCCTTAAGCAGCCCACATGACTCAATACCCCACCACGACCACCGCCCAACGAAGACGCGTGAACGCTCCCTGCTAACTAAAAACGAGCCACCACTACTGTCTTACTGTCCTCTTTTCTCTTTCCCTCCTTGCTTTCCCACTTTCGCTTTCCTCTTACGAAGGTGATACTGGGACCCCTCATTATCGCAAACGCCAAGGACCGTAAAGGATTACCCAATGTGTAATTGTCGAACCATATAGAATGTACGCAATTGTAACCCCAACGGCGGTATAACATGCCCAGTCTTGCCTACCCACCGTCTTAACGCCTAAACCATATATTGTACGCCAATTGTAACCACAACAGCGTTATAATATGACCAGTATTGCCTTCTTTCTTTCTGTACTTACTATGCTAAAAAACTCTGTCTAATAAAATCATTTGAAGAAAAAAAAAAAACCCTTAACGCCGCACAGGTGGCAATGGGCCCAGCCTCGGGTGCTACCGCACCCCTCTGCCCCATTCAACGGCATACCCTCAGCCCGGCTAACCCAGGTCACTCCATCCATGCCACCTCTGAAGGTGACAATCTGTTCGGCACCCATCACCCTCGGCCCTCCCCGAAACCTCCCTTGCAATACCTCCTTCACCCCTCACAGACAGGGCCTGCCATGTCTCCTGAGCGCCTGCAGACACTACCCAACCGGCCTCTGAAGGATGAAAGGCATTGGTATTATGACTACTCCCCTCCCCCGCCCCCCCCCTCATCCCCCCAGCCGCAACGGTCCCCTCTGGCTACAGCCTCGCCCCTCCATCCGTCCTGCCACCAGACTCCTCGCTACCTCCTCCCCAGCTATCCAACTTACCGCCCCTCCCCCACCGCACCCCTTGGCGCACCTCCGTCCCAACCCCCAATCCGTTTCCTCCATCCTGACCACGAACCTCCCGCGGCCAAAACAGCAGAAATGCCGGCCTCCCAGCGCTCCCCCTAACGTAACAATTAAACTCCTCGCTGCCTCCTCTCCAGGCTGCCTAAACACAGTGTCCCCCTTGCCCCTTGAGCCCACATGGGCCCTCCGAGGAACCTCCTGGCAGGATATTATCCCTTAAATGATCTGGGCACGGTGCACGAGAGGGGAGCCGGGAACGCCTTATTTAAGAGCACTGATGTCTCGGATCTTTGAGCGCTTCTCTATGCATGTTGTGCAGGGACTCCCCTTTATGCCTCACTCGGAAATATGAAACTGCCCAGACTTTCAAAACCTGAAAGAGACGGCAAAGACAGAGGAGTGGATTGCAAGAAGGTACTGGGAACTGAGTGATTTATATGTAGGAGACGTGTCTATTTCATTTGAGGAGGCACTGTAAAAGCTCACGGCTGTTCGAGGTCAGTTTTTAACATTTACCAAGATGCACCCAACCCTCCCAGAAACGATCACAATGAAAGTAATTGCGGAGCTCCCTAGTGGTACCTTAAATATAAAGGGCGATGTTGCAAGACCGGGTGTCAAGTCCTCTATCTATGGTTGGCAAATGTAATTGCGGTTACAAACAACTGATAAGATACCTGCTCCAAAGTTGGCTGGCAACTTTTACGCCAGAAGGAAAGCAGACCCCTCTTTTCGTGCTGTACTGTGTCTGGCGTTAAGTTTACTCCTCACTCTTGTAAGCCCAATAGGCTGAAAGGAAGCACATTAAGATTGTCATTGTGTAATGTGGGTAAGTTGTGTAGTGCTTTATGGCAATAAAAGGGCACCTCAAACCACTCCTATACGGATGAACGGAAGCAAACCAGGACTGTCATAGTGTTGTGCGGGTAATCTGTGCAGTGCTTTATGCCTGTGTAAGGGCACCTCCAAGCGCTGGGGTTGCTGGAGGGATGGAAAGAGCAAGATGCATGAAGTTCACAAACATATGAGGCTGTCAAATGTAAGACCAAGGCTGGAAACATGGTCTTTTCCCAACATAGTGTCGACCCCAGTTACATCGGTTCTCTGTATTGCAATATGTGAGAAACTGCTTCATGGCGCTTGTGTGAGCTCGTCAGAGTTATTTATTGTGTCTAATCAGCATGTTTATAGCACTTTCTTCCACTTGTATGACTTCATAGTGCTTACTCCATGTGCCCCATTGCAAACGGCTTCAATGTGCTTTTCTCTGGTAGATGAGTTGTTTGGTGTACCTTACGCTACCGGAAGGCAGCTGCTTTAAGGCGCTTCCCACTTGTGTTGGACTGATGCAGGGAGCCATATATGGGAGAATGTCTGAGAGAACATAGCAGGGGAAGATGCAACAGAAGAGGGGAAGTGCAGATGGGTGAAATGTACAGGACGGGGGTGGGTGGGAGACATGCACCTGATAGTGCGGAGAGGAAAGCTGCGTGATGCGAGAAAGGAAGGCTTGCGTTTTCAGAAATGGATGGGGCTGCTGTTAAGTCCTGAACATTTCTCTATCGTTTCCCCCTCCTCTGTTCCTCTTTTGAAAGCCTCTTGAAGATCTCTTGCACAGCGCCTAGAAGCCACGTTGCTATGCTTCCAAGAAGTGGTACCTCTGGGCGCTATAAATACCCCTAGCAAAACGAATAGAAATAAAGTGCTGTAAGGCGGTCGTGAGGTGACGCGCCGCTCTGTGCAAGAAGCATGAATGCTGGCCATTGTAAATGACAATGCCATTTATTTATCCGTTTTCAAAACCAACACATAAATAAAACGTTTGTCATGTACAATGCCAATAGCTCTAACTTTTACGAAGGCGAAATGCTTGTTAAGCCTATTTGATTGATGTCTAAAAGGTAGCTTATCTAACTTTCTGAAATGTAATCTGGCTTCCCAAAGGTCGGGAATACTTCCTATGCCTGGTAGTCAAATATAGCTTTGAAGATCAGGAACAGGACGCGCTGCCACGTGAACCTTGAAATGACTCCTAGAAAAAACATTTCATGTTTGCTCAGCCAATTAGATTGTTTCTCAATTCTAAATCGGCCCAGCCAGTTTACTAACTACTTACTACCAGGTGTTAGCTGGGATAAAAATCATCTAAACCAAACAGATGCGATTTATTTTTCTCTCAAATTGCAGTTCAAAAGCTAAATAGTTCAGATGTAAATACATCTTGTAATTTCATTTGTTCCCATTAATCTCCAATTCTACAAAAATGACTTAAACCAAACCAAGCACAGGGGTTAACTTGGCCCAAGCTGTATGTTCTACTGAAGTTCAGTTTAATTATGTGAATCAGTACAGCAGCAAGCACAAATTACTGTGGGGTCTTGAATGCAAAAAAAAACTGTTGGGTCTTCCTAAACAGACTGCATTTGATCAATCTACATGAATCTTCCAGAATCCATTGGACTTAAATGTAGTTTTCTTTTAAAAAAAAAAAAAAAAAGCTTTATTGAAGTATTGAGGTACATCAAAAAATAATGCAGTACAGTAAAAAAAGTTGCAGTGGCATGCATTGACAGCAATCTTGGGTCATTCAAGCGCGGCACAGTATGACTTCATATATTATGCAAATGATCTACCCCTTCACGTTTCTCAGGTAGCATGAAGTGTGGCGGGGGCTGTCTCGTTTGTGTGTCGAAGTTAGTCACTGTCCTCTGAGTCTTGATCTGATTGGGGGGTTCACAGATATCTCCCCGGTAGTGGTTCCACTTTCCCCACACCCTCGACCATTTTTTGGGTTAGCCTCTATGTATGTATACAGATTTTTCTGTCACCATTGCATGGTGTTTCGGTAAGAGTACCGACCCCCAACACTGTGCTATGTTGTGTTTTGCTAAGGCCGTCCCCAGCGTCACCCAGTCTTGATCAGTGTGATTCAAATCCGTGGGCTCCCATATGTTAAGTAAGCAACGCTGCGGGACAACGGGGTCACTACTTTCGTGACTTGGGACATTGTGTGTAAGACCGCAGGGGTAAGGGGTAATCAGCGGGCAGTCCCAAAGTGTGTGCCAAAAAGTACCTTCAGCGCCACAGCGTCGGAGGCAGAACAGATTGTCCGCTTTACCTATCTTGTGTGATAATGTTCTTGTGTAATAAATACGGTGCAAGATTTTTAATTGAAGCAACCTAAGGGTGGAAGGGATTGCTACTTACCTTGGGGACATCAGGGCTGCTTGCCAGTCGTCTTCATCTAACTCTCCCAGCTCTGCCTCCCACTTCGCCTTCAGGGCCTCTGTGGGGTCTTGTTGATTGTTGACTATTTTACGATAAGTTAGGGAGATAGCTTTTGTTTGAAGGTGATTTGTGAGTAACCTGTCCTCTGAAGGGGAGGATTCGGGTAACTGTGTGTCCGCCGGGATTACTGCTGTAAAGCGTGTCTAATCTGGGCGTATCTATAAGCTTCTGTATGGGCTAATTTGTGTGTGTCTTGGAGTTGGGTAAAGGGTACAACTCCTTTTTCCCCAGAGGTCCCCCAGTTTGGATATCCCTATGAGGTCCCATTGTCAGAATCCCTTGGTGTTCGTAGTCTCGAAGTTTTCGGGAGCCCCACAGTGGGGTTGCCTGTGCGTAAGTCCCTTTCCATCCCATTGCTTTTTGTTCCTCATGCCAGATTTGCAATGTAAGGGCCGTAGAGACTGTGTAGTGCGATTTCTTAGTGCTATTGTATAACGCCCCCATTATCTCCTCAGCGTCCAGGAGGTGGCGGTCTATGCGGAAGGCAGGGCACGTGAAGCCATTGGTTTATCACAGATAATTGTGATGCCCAGTAGTAGGTCTGTATGTGTGGGAGGGCGATTCCTCCATTATACCATCCCCTAACCAGTTTTTTCATGGCGATACGAGCTGTCCCACCATCCCAAAGAAGTTTGGTCGCCTCGGCATTTATCAGTGCAAAATAGGAAGGGGGAAAACGAAAGGGGGTATTCTGTAGGGCATACAAAAATCTAGGCAACGGCATCATTTTGAAGAGGGCTGCTCTACCTAGTAGGGTGAGGGGTCAGGAACACCAGTGTTTTACGTCTCAGCGGAAGCGGGTCAGAGGCTGGTTTAATGAGATTTTCTTCAGTAAAGTGTGCAGCTTGGGGGGTAATGTATATTCTGAGGTACAGGAAACCCCGGTCTGTGATCTGGATTTCACAGTTGCGTGGCAGTTTTTGGGGGGTGAAGGAGATATAGCAATGATTTCGATCAATTAATTGTGTATCCGGATGCTTTGCCATAGGCTGCACAAATATCCAGGAGGCAATTCAATGATCGGGCTGGGAATGTCAAATACAGTAAGATATCGTCCGCATACAACGATATACGGTCCTCCCATCCCATTGTCCATTTAAGCCCTTTAAGGACTAGGTCTTGACGTATCCATGCCGCTAATGGCTCCAGGACCATCGCAAATAGTAGGGGGGAGAGTGGGCAGCCCAGCCGTGTCCCCTTACCAAGGGGGAAGTCCAGCGAAACGCGACCATTGACCGCGATGTGCGCAATGGGTTTGTTGGATAGGAGGCATACCCAGCCACAGAATTTGGGCCCAAATCCCATGCGTTGGAGCACTGCAAAGAGGAATGGTCACTCCACCATGTCAAAGGCCATGCGGGCAACCAAAGAGAGTATGACCACATCTTCTGCAATAATTGTACTGCATGTAATCACACCCTGGAGCATGCAGAGATTCAGGGCTGTGTTGCGGTGGAGCATGAAGCCCGATTGATCCAGGTGAATAAGTGTATCGAGGCATGGCTGAAGGTGCGTTGCCAGTGCCTTGGCCAATATTTACGAGGGAAATAGGTCTATCGGAGGTAGCTTCTTGCGGCGGCTTGCCCGTCTTGTAAATCACGACTATGGTCACTAGTCTTTTGTCCCTCGGGAGCTCACCTTATACATATCAAGAAGGTGAGGGGTGAGCCTGGTCGCCATTTGTTTATATAGTTCTACAGGTATGCCGTTCGGGCCTAGTGCTATCCCAGGTTTAAATGCCCCAATAGCCGAAGCAAGTTCGGTACACCAACTATGCGTACATTGATGTGTCTAGAGCGACCCTCCTGGTCATCCAGCTTGGCGAGGATGGTCTAGTTGTCTGCTTCAAGCTGGTGCACCTGTCTTTGCAACGTTGCTGTGTCAGTGGACAGGACCTTCGTTGTGGATTCAACTTCGGCGAGTCTCTCTGAGAGCTTAGAGAAGTCAGCAAGGATCAAATATACGTCAGTGGAGATCGTGCTGATGGAGGATTGGACATGTTGTAGGGCGACCATAATATCCACAAGGGTGACTGAGTCGGAGGCCTGCTGTGTGGGCGCCTCCATCTGTGCGGAAGTGACTTACTGCATTTCGCCCTGGTCTTTGGAATATACAAATTTCTCCAGCTTCCCAACCTGTACTCCTCGAGGACCCCGGCCCGCCATTGAGGTCCTTTCTTCGGTTGTTCGGTTAGCCCCCGGGGGAGGGGGGACAATATTCGCAGCTGCCTGTCGCGTTGTATTTCGCAACGCGCTGCCTTTCGGTTTTCTTGCCCTCTAGTAGCCCCAGTGGGGTATCTGTGAAGGCGATGTAGAGGTTATCTCTGTACTGTGAGATAGTGTGAGGCGGCCTTAGTTTTCAGGGGGTGATATGCCTTCGGCACAGGGCGTCCGTCCGCTGTCGCTTAGGCCCGGGTGCGCTGTGTATGGGAGTTGGCCCCACATTGGTTGCTTTGTCTGGAGATTCGTGGGCAATACAGGGCACTAGTCTATTTCGTGGGGTCGCTGCGCTTCAGCCACCAGCCTTGAATGGTAGTCGCAGGATCTCTCCGTATTCCCTCTGTTGCGGTGTCGTTGGCTAGAGGGGGGGGAGAGGGATCCCGTATGTACTGTATCGAGACTGCCAGGATCTCAGTGATAAGTGTCCATTTGACGGGCACGTCATGTTATGGTGCAGTCCCACCTTAGGGCGTTCGTCGTAGCCCCCTTTAGCGGTCAGCCCATATCGGCGCGGCCCCCCCGTGCACTACACAGCTCACCTCGGTGTTGGGTTGTCGGCTGAGAGTGGGTACAGTCTAAGGCTGGAGGTCGCAGCCGCCGCGCCGGATCGTAAGGTGCCGCCACACGCCTCAGGCAGGGGGGAGGCTGGCGTGCGCAAGGTCCCGGCGAAGGCTCGTCTGGAAGGCCACAGATCCCCTCGCGTGTATCTCCAGGGTCGCTTGTCACAGCGGACCGCGGAGCACTGCAAAACGTGCAGCTGACCGTCAGCGCCACTCGCTCCTCGTTTGCGCCGTCTGCCAACAGGATTTGTGTCCGTTATTATATCGGGGGTCCCCACACTCGCGGAGCACGCTTAGGTTGCGGCCATCTTGCTTGGCTGACAGCCACACCCCCCTAGTTTTCTTTTTTTAATAAATATTTTGCGTAGCCACAATTATTAGGGATCAAAACAGGCTTTTCCTACTGTATACACATTCCCAAACGCTGTCAATACACCAAAACAATTAGAGGCTCTCATTCAAGTATAGCCCTCAAAAAGTTAAACAAATCCTCTAGCAGGTAAATGTGCAAGTATTTAGGAAGCCCAAAAAAAAGGTCTGACAAAGATTCAAAAGCGCATCAAGAGTGACTACCATGTGAAGACTATGGAGGCACTAGCAATACGACTAGATACACATTACACACATTCACAAGTCAGTGGAGAAGTGTGGCTCAATGGTTAGAGCGGCAGACCCTGATGCAGAGGTCTGGCCCGGGACCAGGGTTCGATTCCCGCCTCGGCGGGTCTTGGGCTCAATTTCCCCGGACCTGATAATTCTCGCCTCGGTGCCTAGTCCAATCATGGGTCCCACTCTGTGACTCTGGGCAATAGCTTGCTTAATCTCCACAACGGCCCCAGCAGCGCTGTGGATGCCTGGCTTCACCTTGGGGGTGCCCAGGAGTGGACATTTCACAGGAAAGCCAGGATGGGTTCCGCAGCGGTATGAATACAGCGCTACGAGGCCTCCGGGTAGAAGTGCGCTATATAAAATACAAACATTTACATTTACATTTACAGAACCGCATCTGTGGGCACAAGCCTGGTGGTGATGCAGAGTTTATGAAAAGCCTTTGCCAGGAAAGAGAGTTCCAAATGGAAGTGTAAAGGGTACCTGTAGTGAATGTAGATCCCCCTTCTCCAGCACCAGAATCCATTGCTGATGTGTGTCGCCCAGCCATGCTAATGCTTGTGGATGGTCTAAATCCAAGTAAATCCAAAAAGAAGTCCATGCAGTTTTAAAACAACGAACCAGTGGTCTGTAGAGAAGAAATATTAAGTGTTAAGATGAAGAGGGGATACTGGTATCCGAGATACCAACAGCATCAGATGTTAAAATAAGATTCTGAGATAACTTCAACTTTTTAATCTGCCTTTTTTGGTGTGTAGATATAAGCAACTGAGAAACATATTGAGGAAAATAAGAACACATGCTTATCTAATGTGCAGGGCATGAAGATATGGGTGGGATACATCGTAGCGTATCACATCTATGGGCCACTATCTTTTTCTGGTTCTCTTACTTCCTAGAAAACTATATCCACTACTTCAAGCAGGGTTTCTTTACAAGTAGTCCCACTACATGCAAAGTCCCTCAATGTTCTGCACTTCCTACGTCGGCTCCCACATGAATGCAGAGGATACATGCATCCTCATCCAGCTCGATAAATGTCAAAAAGGTCACCATCAGGTTGCAAACTGATGAAAGACAAAAACTGGATCTACCACAGTTGGATTTATATGACAGAAGGCTGACAACGTTCTTACTGCCCCATCGACCCTTCACTTCTGAGTTTCACTTGGATAGGCATCCTGGGTCCCATTCAACCGCATGTCCACACAAGATTTGCAGTCTGAGTGCTGTCTTTGACAGCAGCTGTACCTTCATTCCTTATATAAACTCACTCATCAATGTGCAATCTACCAACTTTGCTTTTTTATGGGCACCCACCTTTTCCTTTAATTCCTCCTAAAGATTGCACTAGATAACCATTTCACCTCAGTTCCTGCAACAGGTTTTTTTCTGGTCTGCCGCGAAATTCACTAGACGAAAAAATTATGTGCCTTTTCTCCCGTCTCGAGAGTTCGGAGATGACAACTTGTGGTTTAAGGGTTTCAAATAAATAAACACAGGCTCACAAAGTAAAGCAGTTCAACCTTACAGGAACACTCCAACCATACAAACATACACACACATGCATCCATGTACACAGATAAAACATGTACACACACAAAAACAATATGCATACAGGCCTCCAAACACATATTCTGACACTAGTACAGGCACCTATGCACAAAGGCAAAGTAAATTTACGAACACATGTTATCAAATAACACTGAGATAGACCACAAGCATTTGCAATGCAATAGGTCTCGCATTAGGAAAGTTTGAGCTATTGGTTTCGTAAATGACAAATTTTTTATTTATGTGCTGGTTTTGAAAATAGCGAAATTAATAGCTTTGTCATTTACAATGCCAATACTTTTATCTTTTGCAAATGTGACAACTATAGCATTTGTAATGCAACATGTTTTGTATTTACGTGACTTAGATGTATTGATATTACAAATAACAATGGCTTTTAATTTTTTTAAATAATTAATACTTAAATAAAAGTTATTGTAATTTATAATGGCAATAGCTTAAACTTTTGTAAATAACTTTTGTGAAGATTATGTTCAGTGTATTTTATTGTGACGAAAATCCAAGAACAGAAGCGAAATATTAACATCTTTTTGTGACATTTGCAATAAAGCTTGAAACATTGAGAGAAAATATTTGAACCAGTTATTGTTATATGGTTGTACAGATTGATACTGTGGTGGCGCTGAGTGATGTTGTGGTGGCCACGAGTGATGCTGTGGCGTTCAGTGATGCTGTGGTAGCGCATAGTGATGTTGTGGTGCTCCTGAGTGATGCTGTGGTAGTGTGATAGATAGATAGAGTGAGGGCGATAGATAGCTAGAGGTAGGGCGAAAGATAGCTAGAGGGAGGGCGAAAGATAGAGTGAGGGCGAAAGATAGATAGAGTGAGGGCGATAGATAGAGTGAGGGCGATAGATAGCTATAGGGAGGGCGAAAGATAGATAGAGGGAGGGCGATAGATAGAGTGAGGGCGATAGATAGATAGAGTGAGGGCGATAAATAGATAGAGTGAGGGCGATAAATAGATAGAGTGAGGGCGATAGATAGAGTGAGGACGATAGATAGACGGAGTGAGGGCGATAGATATAGTGAGGGCGATAAATAGATAGAGTGAGGGCGATAGATAAATAGAGTGAGGGCGATAGATAGAGTTAGGGCGATAGATAGAGTTAGGGCGATAGATAGAGTTAGGGCGATAGATAGAGTTAGGGCGATAGATAGATAGAAGGCGATAGATAGATGTGTGTGATTGTGTGTGTGTGGTTGTGTGTGTGGTTGTGTGTGTGTGGTTGTGTGTGTGTGGTTGGGTGTGGTTGTGTGTGTGGTTGTGTGTGGTTGTGTGTGTGGTTGGGTGTGTGGTTGGGTGTGGTTGTGTGTATGGTTGTGGTTGTGTGTGTTGTTGAGTGTGTTGTTGACCGTGTGGTTGCGCGTGTGGTTGTGCATGTGGTTGTGTGCGTGTGGTTGTGTGCGTGTGGTTTTGTGTGTGGTTGTGTGTATGTGTGGTTGTATGTGTGTGTGGTTGGGTGTGGTTGTGTATGTGGTTGTGTATGTGGTTGTGTGTGTGGTTGTGTGTGGTTGTGTGTGTGGCTGTGTGTGTGGTTGTGTGCGTATGATTGTGTGTGTGGTTGTATGTGTGGCTGTGTGTGTGGTTGTGTGTGTGGTTGTGTGTGTGCGTGTGTGGTTGTGTGTGTGGTTGAGCGTGTGGTTGAGCTTGTGCATGTGGTTGTGCGTGTGGTGATGTGTGGGGTGATGTGTGTTTGTGTGTGGGGTGATGTTTGTGTGTGGGGTTGGGTGTGTGGTTGTTTGTGTGTGGTTGTGTGTGTTTGTGTGGTTGTGTGTGTGGTTCTATGTGTGTGTGCGTAGTTGTATGTATGTGTGTGCGGTTACAGAAGGATGTATGTGGAAGAGAGCAGCAGATCAGCACAGCAGAAGAGAACAGGGAGTTAAAGAAGGAGGCGGGTGGAAGAGAACAGCAGATCGGCACAGGAGAAGAGAAGAGAACAGGGAGCTAGAGAGGGAGGCGGTGCAAGAGAGCAGCAGATCAGTATGGGAGAATAGAAGAGAACGGGGAATTAGAGAAGGAGGTGGGTGGAAGAGAGCAGCTGATCAGCACAGCAAAAGAGAACAGGGAGTTAAAGAAGGGGGTGGGGTGGAAGAGAACAGCAGATCACCACAGGAAAAGAGAAGAGAACAGGGAGTTAGAGAAGGAGGCACGGTTGAAGAGAGCAGCCTATCAGCACGAGAGAAGAGAAGAGAACAGAGTGAGGGCGATAGATAGAGTGAGGGCGATAGCTAGAGTGAGGGCGATAGATAGAGTGAGGGCGATAGATAGAGTGAGGGCGATAGATAGAGTGAGGGCGATAGATAGAGTGGGGAGAGGAGAGATGGAGGGGAGAGAGGGGAGTGAGGAGAGAGGGGAGTGAGGAGAGAGGGGAGTGAGGGGAGTGAGGAGAGAGGGGAGTGAGGAGAGAGAGGAGAGGGGAGAGTGAGGAGAGGGGAGAGTGAAGAAAGGGGAGAGTGAGGAGAGGGGAGAGTGAGGAGAGGGGAGAGTGAGAAGAGGGGAGAGTGAGAAGAGGGGAGAGTGAGGAGAGGGGAGAGTGAGGAGAGGGGAGAGTGAGGAGAGGGGAGAGTGAGAAGAGGGGAGAGTGAAAAGAGGGGAGAGTGAAAAGAGGGGAGAGGGAAGAGTGAGGAGAGAGGGGAGAGTGAGTATAGAGGGAGTGGAGAGAGGGAGTGGAGAGGGGCAGTGAGGAGAGAGGGGGGAGAGGGGGGAGAGTGAGGGGAGAGTAAGGAGAGAGGGAAGATGGGAGGGGTGGGAGAGAGGGGAGGGTAGAGGAGAGAGAGGTGAGAGGGGAGAGTGGGGAGAGAGGGGGAGGTAGAGGAGAAGAGTGAGGAGAGAGAGGAGAGTGGTGAAAGGGGAGAGTGGTGAGGGGGAGAGTGATGAGAGAGGATAGAGTGGTGAGAGAGGAGAGAGTGGGGGGAGTGAGGATAGTGAGGGGAGAGGTAGAGAAGAGAGGGGAGAGAGAGGAGAGAGGAGAGGGAGGAGGGAGAGGAGAGTGAGGAGAGGAGAGTGAGGAGAGGGGAGAGAGGGAGGTGAGAGGGAGGGGAGAGTGGAGGAAGGGGAGAGTGGGGAGAGTGGTGAGAGGGGAGAGTGGTGAGAGGGGAGAGTGGTGAGAGGGGAGAGTGGTGATAGGGGAGAGTGGTGATAGGGGAGAGGGAGGTGAGAGAGGGAGGTGAGAGAGGGAGTGAAGAGTGAGGAGAGAACAAATATGGCATTTAGGCCGATCGTCCGTTGTAAAATGTTGTTTTGCCACTGGTCACACTGTACACATCACTTTTTCATCTATTACTGGGTTCAAATTCCAGTGCAAAGAGAAAGTGGCGCGGTGCAAAACTGCCCGTCAGCTGTATTATGCGTATAATCAGGCTCCAGGAGGGGGTCACTGTAAGGCGCGCACAGGATCACTTATAACTGAGCTCAGGGTCTGCAGGAGAGGAGCTGGGGTGTAGGTAAATAAATTCTGTTTACAGATAGAAGAATGGAGGGTATTTTAGGCTGCATCTGACAATACGCAAGCTCCTGTGGCATCGCAGTGGCAAAACTCAAAATTACGGAGCTGTGAACCTCTCATATTTCTTAGATATTCATTTGCTTTCGGATAATGGGGGCTCCCGATGAGTTAGGGGATCTCTGATGGTCTGCCTCACTACATACAAGCACGCGTGCACCGTGGCGGCCAGCCTTATGTCCCTGTGGCATTGGAGGACTTAATGGTTGAAGAAAGTAAACACCCGGAGAGCAACAACGAGCAAGAGTGAGGAATAGAGAGAGGTGCATTGGGAGAAAGAGATGACAAGAAACAGGAAAAGAAAAAAGAAAGAAGGAACGAAAGACAAGAAGTGGCAAAGACAAAAAGAGAAAGCAACAGAAGAGTATAGAAAGAAATTAAGTGGAGTCAGGACAAAACAAAGATATGAAAAGGAAGAAATCAAAAACGGAGAAAGAAAAACGAAAAGATACGCAGAAAGAAAGAAGTAAAAACAAGCAGGAGGAAAATATAAAAAGAGGATCGGCTGATAGAGGTAAAAAATAAACGCGGCCGCGAAAAGGTAAAAAATAAACGCAGCCGCGAAATGAAATCAAAACTCAAAATTACAGAGCTGTAAACAGGTCATATTTCTTAGATATTCATTTGCTTTCGGATAATGGGGGCTCCCGATGAGTTAGGGGATCTGATGGTCTGCCTCACTACATACAAGCACACGTGCACCGTGGCGGCCAGCCTTATGTCCCTGTGGCATTGGAGACGAGGATAGCATGCGGTAGTCAAGTCTGGGCATTCTGCCTCCATAGCAAACTGTGCCTTTGAGGTGGGCGCGAGGGGGCTACACTCTGCCTTGTTTGTCTTTAGCCGTATCTTATCTGACCCCAGGTTGCGTTTATCATTTGAACCCGCATTTAATGTCTTGTACGGGACGATGTGCGGTATTATCCACTTACATACAGGACTTAATGGTTGAAGAAAGTAAACACCCGGAGAGCAACAACGAGCAAGAGTGAGGAATAGAGAGAGGTGCATTGGGAGAAAGAGGTGACAAGAAACAGGAAAAGAAAAAAAGAAAGAAGGAACGAAAGACAAGCAGTGGCAAAGACAAAAAGAGAAAGCAACAGAAGAGTATAGAAAGAAATTAAGTGGAGTCAGGACAAAACAAAGGTATGAAAAGGAAGAAATCAAAAACGGAGAAAGAAAAACGAAAAGATACGCAGAAAGAAAGAAGTAAAAACAAGCAGGAGGAAAATATAGAAAGAGGATCGGCTGGTAGAGGTAAAAAAAAAAAAACGCGCCCGTGTAAAGGTAAAAAATAAACGCAGCCGCGAAATGAAAGCCTTCGATGCAGCAGGGGGTGGAGCGGATCCCTTTGAAGTGAAGCTGCTGGCGGCACCACGCTGGGGAAGAAACAGATGACTGGCTTTGATGTGGTGATGCGAGGCAGGCGGATAGAAGCGCGTGCACGGGACACATGCACTTCTGGAAATCTGCATTTTTTGAGAGCTTAGTTTAGCTCTTAGTTTAGCCCCAATAGTCTCGTCCTATCCATTCCTTGCGGAATGGGATAGGCGAGACCTAAAAAGGCATACACCTGTACACCAGCAGGGAGGAAAGAAAATAGGGTTTTAAAATGTATTTTACACTTTACTTCTGGTAGTTTGGAATAAAATGATTTAGGGAGTAAAATACAAGCAACTGTGATTCCCAAGGAGCATTTTTATTAGTGTTAATAAATACAAAAACATTCATTTTAAACTGTAGCTATTTATTTAATTTAATTAATGTTGCCTTTGAAGCTGGAAATGTGCATACGTGATCAGATTCATTTTGTAGCATTTCACCTACAGTCTTTTAGTCAGGCAGCAATCAGACCGCCTTCTTGCAGCAGGTCTCAGATGCGCTCACTACCCTGTAAATATTAATATGACAGTGAGAAGAAACTTACGTAGAATTCTATTTACCTGTTAAACAAATTTTTTAGGTCTTAGCAACCAGGCAGCTTTTAGCTGTCCATAGATGACAGCTTCCTGTGGACCAGTACAAAAACTTACAGTGTGCTCAGAACTTGCCCACTGCTAACCATTTAGTTGGCTTTATAGCCACTCTAACGTGTTGGCTTCCTTTTTAATGGCTTGCCTTCCTCTTCTTCTGTCAGTCCCTCCGCTGGCCTCTTTGCCATTCTTTGAACAGCTAACTTGTGCCCTTTCACTGCACATGTTTAGGGCACTTTTCTTTTTGTCTAACATTCCCTGAGAGATTTTTTTTTTCTTACTTTCTCTCATGTGCTGCTTATCCTCCTTCATATTCCCTGCCTGGTATTCTCCTTCACTCACCCCTTGGTTGCTCACCTATCCCTCCCAAGTCTTCAGATAGATTAATTTACTGTAACTTTTTTGGGAGAGTCCAGCAGCTTCCATTTGCTGCGGTACTTTGCAAGCGCCTTTGCACCTCTCCTTTATAGCTGCCCTTAATTTTATTAGCCATATAACAACAGCATTGACACCCAAAATATAAGAAAAAGAAGAATGTAGCATTCAGAGTCTCACTGTCAGAAAGTTTATTTGGGGTGGGAGGTTAACTAACTTATTAAATAATCAATCTATCCAGTCAGGATGAACCTTAAAAGTCACTAAATTGACCAGAGCTCAACACCCATGTAGCTATGGCACAGAGCAGGTAGCCTTAACTTAGGGCAATGTGTAAAGTGTTTATACACATTACCAAAACAGCAAAAATCAAAACACCAAACAATAAAAACTCCAAACCGATTAGAACCATAGAGTAGATTTTAATAAACAAAATGACAAAAATCCAATATGTAAACCTGGAGTTATGAGTTTTTAAAGATTAAAGTGAAAATAGCACCAAAAAGGGCTAAGCACCAATCATAGCCCATGGTTGCGGGAGAACAGGCTCTAGACGCACTTTGAGCTCGACTGCTTACTCCATCACAACAGTGACAGATATCCGGTCCGCCGAAATATCAATCCCATAGGATTTAATAGGATTGATATTTCGGCAGACGGGAGATCCGTTACAGTTGTGACAAAGTAATCTGTCCACTGAGATCTAAGTCAGGCCCTTAGTCAGCAACAAGCATTGGAAATGCAATAGGTCTCGGATTTATTTGAGTTAGAGCGAATGGCATTGTAAATGGCAATGTCTTTTAGCCATGTGTTATGGAGTGTATGCATGTGGTGTGTAGTGGAATTATGTGGGTTGGATTGGAATTGTTAGTTTGTGTGTGTGTGATTGTGTGTGTGGTTGTGTGTGTGTGTGATTGTGTGTGTGGTAGTGTGTGTGGTTGTGTGTGTGGTTGTGTGTGTGGTTGTATGTGTGGTGGTATGTGTGGTGGTATGTGTGGTGGTATGTGTGGTTGTGGTTGTGTGTGTGGTTGTGTGTGTGGTTGTGTGTGTGTTGTGTTTGCGGCTGAGTGCATGGTTGTGTGTGGTTGTATGTGTGTGGGGTTGTGTGTGTGCTTGTGGTTGTGTGTGTGCTGGTGGTTGTGCGTGTGGTTGTGGGGTTGTGTGTGTGGTTGCGTTTGTGTGTGTTTGTGTGTGTGTTTGTGTGTGTGGCTGTGTGTGGTTGTGTGTGTGGTTGTGGGTGTGTTTGTGTGTGGTAGTGTGTGTGTGTGTGGTTGTGTGTGTGTATGATTGTGTGTGTGGTTGTGTTCAGGGACGCTCTCCAGTCCCGTCCCCTTCAACGCCCATACAAAGTTCGGAAGTTAATATCGGAATATTTCATACAGAAACCGGGAGATGAACAATCTGCCCCACAACAATGAAGTGCTTAGGTTATGTTTCTGCATCACTGAAGGAAAGCTAGCGGAAGGAGCCTCTTGCAACCCTATAAGATTATCAATCATCTTCGAAACAGGAACACCAGCGATGGGAACCTTCAAACTTCTCTATTTCCAATCCTTCAAAACAATAAAGTGGCACCAACACTTTAGCCTACTATGTCTGTTTTAGACTTCATGATTGCACAAAACATACAAACTTTATCAGAGAGACATGATTGCACAATGCATACACACGTTATCAGAGTCATGTTTACACAAAGCATACGCACTTTATCAGAGAGTCATGATTGCACAAAGCATATGCACTTTTTCTGACAGTCAAGACATGGGCTAAATACGCACTGCTAAAGGGACAGGGATGAAGAATGGGAAATTCACGGAACATAAAGTGATGACATGTTCACTGGGGTCGAACCGATGAGCAATGGGCACTTTCTTGCTTGAAACTCAAGTTGCATCACCTCTTTCAATTGGTCCCCAGAGCAATTGTTTTCTTTTTAAAGTAATTGAAGATGTAATCAAAGGTTTACATTTGTGATTCACTTTTATGGTTTTCTTTTTTATTGTTATGCAATGGTTTCAGTTAACTTATGCAAATAAAGTTCAATACAATTCAATACTGAAAACAATGCACAAAACCAGAGCATAAAACGCTACCAAACCATTGTGACCATCCGACTAACAGTCAGGCAATAGCATAAAAAATGCATTGGACTCCAGGAAACATTTTGAATGCATTGCACAGTTAAGGATTCGGTATTTATCACCAAATAAAGGTTGGTGGTAAATATTGAAAACCTTAATAAAAAGCAATTTTGTGCTTTTTTTACTGTGCCATGTGGCAGACATACATGTGTGCCACATGTGCACCCATGCACTATTCAGGGGTGCAACAGGGTGTCGATGAGACTCCCTGCCACCCTTGAACATGGTCCCCCTATTACCGATTCGGTATTTACAGATTCGGTATTTACCGATTCAGTAAATACCGAATCGGTAATTCCCAATCATTCCTATGGGCCTCCAGGCCCATAGGAATGAATGGGAATTACTGATTCGGTAAATACAGAATCGGTATTTACCGATTCGGTAAATACTGAATCCTACCGATTCGGTAAAATTTACAGAATAATTAGCTACATCCCATTTACCGATTCTGAAATACCCAATCGGTAAAATTCGGTATTTTAGAATCGGTAAAAATAGGATTACCTACATCTGGCCCTTGGTCTCTTTTTTGGAGATCAAATTCCTCCAGAGGGGCATGGCAGCAGGCTGTCATAAAACAGGGCTCTCAGAGGCCGGATACCCTCTCGCTGAGGTCCTATGGAAATGGATTTGGTGCTGCAGAAAAGCTCCAACTAGGCTTGAACCTGTTTCTTCAACCCGGGGAGTTTGCACCTTCACTAGACTGATTCTGGTCAGTGGTCCAGGTTCTCCAGAGGTATGAAAGTCCAAAAATATGCAGGGGAAGTCTTCATCTGAGGCTCCTCAATGGTCTTAAGGCTTTCAGGGCATGATCCTGCCAAGGCTTTCCAGAGTACAGGCAGGTCCAGTTGAAAGTGAGCAACTAGTCACCCAGAAAAACATGTTTTTTCAACTTTTCCTGTAACCGCACAGAAGGCCAGACCACTAACCCTTAGACTCCACTTCTTTGTCCTGGGTACATAAGCAAGCAGATCCAGTCCTTCAGAATTCCTCTCAGATCACAAAAAGCAGGGTTAAATTTTCTATTGTTTTGCAGGTCTAGCAAATGTTCTGAGCAGGGTGCCGTGGGGTGTCACATTTATGGTTGGCACCAGGCCAGTAGGAAAATAGTTTTTTTGGTCTCAAAAATCACACACTGCCACAGTAGTTACTGGCACTGAACAAAACTACTTTGTGTGCAGATATGCTCCTTGTGAAAGAGCAAAATGCTGTCATTCACAGTGAAGCCAGCCAATACAGAAAGAGAGACAGAATTTTAATAAACACAAAAGGTCATAGTCAACGCCAGACCAAATTAGCGGCCCAATTATTCAAGAAAGTCTCAAAAGTGCACCCATGGTATGTGTCCTTGCATTAAGTCTAGTTATACGGCTTCCGTGAATTCCCAAGAATTTACAGGAGTAGGACAAGAAATAGTACTAATATTAAAATAGTAAAAATATTTGTGAACTGCATTTTAGCATGAGCAAATATGAATGTGTAGATTTGCTCATGCGAATATATAAGTGTTTGCAGGTTCACTTTCCCTCCAAACTCTTTCATATGACTTCGAGAAATTTCCAACATTTCTCAGTATGGGAAAACATTAGAGAAGAGTTGTTGAAAACCCTTAAAACATGCAAGTTAGTGGGTTTGCACAGACAGAAAGGGGCATTCTAACCCTGGAACTATTGCTTACCAGTACCTTCAGCCGCAGTATGTAGATCTGCGGAAACGTGGCAACATAAGGGGATTGCAAGTATTCAACCACTACTATGGTATGAGCCCTGGTGTAATCAGTGGCTATATCAGAGCTCCTATCTAATGAGATTGCTGCTATAATTTGTCACTGCACTACATGGCACCAAAGGGGCAGGTGGATTTTTTTTACAGGAGTAGTAGATTTATGAAGCAACCTGCCTCATGGACAAGTAGATATTTGATTAAATTCCACACCGCTGTGCTTGTGTGACTATCCACAACCACCTTGGACCCCAGAATCTACTTCCTCTCAGACTGAGAGTAGGACAGAGCTTGGCTTTCTAAAAGCTCAGTGTTAGCGCATAATCACTGGTGCTCTGCAAAGAAGAGAAAGTCGGGTACAGTTGTGGAGAGTATAAAAACTATAAGTTTATTATCAGATTCAGCTGAGGGAGGCATCATGCGTTCTGCTTTTATGTGCTCTGCTGAATGCAATCAGAGAGGCTACTTACATACGCTTTCATTACGTTGGAAAACATGGTAAAAGCTGAATCATCATTGTATGCAGAAAGTCGCTTAGCTATGAACTGTGGCTACAATCAGTTGTAGTAAAATAGCGCGGGCAGAGTTTTAACAAGCATTTGCAATGCAATAGGTCTCGCATTTACGCAAGCTTGAGCTATTGGCATTGTAAATGAGTCTGACAATGCCTTTTATTTACGTTTTAAAAACAAAAACATAAATAAAAGGTATTGTCATTTACAATGCCACTAGCTCAAACTTGTGTAAATGCAAGACCTATTGCATTGCAAATGCTTGTGTATGTTTCAATTGGTTGTACGATTTAAAGTTGAGAACAGTCCTATAAAAAAAAGATAACAGAAATCAAAAAAACCTGCACACACACTAGCTCTCTCTTTCCCTCGTTCCCTCGAGCCACTACACAAACACACACTCACAGGTACCAAAAATGTAAGTCTCACCTCTCCATGTCCAAAGTCAGCGCCTCTCAGCCTGGCCTCTGCCCCTGAGCGGTGAGTCATACAGCCATGGTCACAAGACCACATTCGGTGCCCAGAGTTGTATTTACCCAGGCTGTGAACAGCAGGCTGCCGCTTTGGGGTGCGGTCAGCCCTCCAAAGCCTTTCTGAGTGGCGCAAAAAGCAACATTTGCAGGTTAGGTTTATAGCATGAGTGATTCAGGACACATTTAAATGCTGCTTTTAGATGCTTTCTTTGTTGTTATTCCACAAAATTACCCGGAACCATCCTGTTTGAAATGGGATGCATGTTAAGCGAAGGGCTGTTTTAGGGGTCTTTCTACTTCACAAGTGTCACAAACTGTGGTAATTTAAATGGCTGTAGTAATAACTTTGATTCTACTGCATTTTATGGCAATACGATGTTTACCCGAGTGTGACATGAAAAAGGCACTGAAATGTCACATTTAAGTACAGTGAAAAAATTGCAAAGTTGCACAATGGGAAAAAACATATCAGCTATGCGCATATGTTTTCAAAAACATATAGTGCAAGCTTTTCGGGTGGTCTTTGCTACATGGTTGTAAGAGGCGGCTTGGTTGCATCTGACCTGATAGCCGCCCTAAGTGCCTCAACAGCCGAACCCGGCCCTAAGTATCTGAACAGCAGAACCCTGGCCTAAGTGGCTCGACAGCAAAACCCGGCATTAAGTACCTCAACAGCAGAACCCTGGCCTAAGAGCCTCAACAGCAGAATCCGGCCCTAAGTTCCTCAACAGAAGAACCTTACCCTAAGTGCCTCAACAACAGAACCTGGGAGTAAGTGCCTCGACAGCAGAACCCTGGCTTAGGTACCTCAAGAACAGAAAAGCCTTAGTCAGTGCTCATCCGTGCACATCAGAGTGAGTATAAAGGCTGATGCTCCTGTGGTCTGTAAGAGAGCTTAAGCCAAAGTGGAATTACCAACCGATGAAACCACCCCATCCAAAGGAGCTGTGACCAATGAACAGCGGCTGGATGACGTCACTCTTCTAGTGAGTGTACACTTGAGGCTTCACTACCTCTTTATTTATTATAAGATTGGGTGCTCGGGGTTCCCCAATAGTTGTTGTTTTCTTTCAGTGGATAATAAAGAGGACGGTGTAGTTGTGGTTTCATTAATTTTCACTTTGGATTAAGTTGTTTTTTAAAGGATATCATTTTGAGTGCTTTGTTCCTGAAAGCCTACTTATAACAAGGAACTCACGCACCCCAGAGGCAAGACTGAGTTACCAGGGCCAGGCTCTTACGCAGCAGCGGAGGGACAATGAATCACACAGTAGTATCATCAATGAAATTGGCCGCTGTACAAAACAAAAAGAGCCGTGATCAGAAGGAAAGATGAAGGGAATCCTTAAACATAAAATACTCGGAAAGTAATCAGGAGACTGTCAGGGTAGCAAACGGAGAAGGTGCACAGAGGCACTGGGTCATACTGCCCTAAACAGGAGATGAACCTCGGTTCATACTGCCCTAAACAGCAGGTGAACCCTGGTTCATATTGCCTTAAACAGGCGGTGAACCCTGGTTCATACTACCCTAAACAGGAGGTGAACCCTGTCGACCCAAGTCAGCCCTTCTCGGATGATGGTGAGGCGTGAAGTGAGCTGGTACTTAGACGGGCTCCTGCACATGCTGCTGTGCTCTCAGCTCCCGCGTTGTGCTCAGTGTTGTTGCCTGGTTTTTACTTCCTGTCGAGTTGGTTTCCCGGATGCGCTAAAAGATTTTGAATTTCACAAATTAAGTAAATGCTTTTTTAACAAGTGTGTGAAAATGTCTCCATACCGTAAACAATCGCATGTTTGACTCTTGTGTGCCAAGCACAAGAATCCTAGATAAGGTTTAAAATGCACTCACCTTGCCGAGAAATGAAAAAGAAACACGTCGGTTTACACTTTTATGGATTTAAAAGATTGCATGAAACCAAATGAACTTTATTGTGATGACGATGATGATGGTGAAGGGACAACGCAGTCCTCCACATTAGACAAATTAAAAGCTGTTAATCATAGGAGTCAGACCGACATTTGAAACCCTGTCTCCTAAAAACAAAGTGTTACAGGAAATTCACTGCCAGGGCCTCTTCATGACTTATATTATCCAGCTTAGCTCCTTGAAGGCCACCTGGGGGTGCTGCAGCTCCGAGGTCCGCCAGGTTACAGCGCCCCTGCTGGGATAGTCAGTGTTAGGTCTGCTTCGGAGAAGGCGCTATGTCTGCAGCAATGGAAGCTGGTGCCAGGGGTAGCAAGAGGGCAGAGGGGTGGGTTTGTGCCGGTATGTATATTCTCAACATGCCAGCAGTGTGCCTGTTAGTCCCTGTGTGCATGCAATATACCAAAGCCAGAGCTATTGACCTTGCCAGTGCTTGTGCATATAATACTTATCACATGTAAAGTGCCATTTTCTAAGAGCTCTCAGTTTAGGAAGAAAGGGGAAATGTGAAGAAACCCCAATGCACAGACAGCAGAGTGCGGGCGGGGGGATGGGGGTGCAAAAAATCACGGACAACGGGCATAATAATGATATTATACTATGGGGTACTGGAGACAAGGACACAACGTGAAGAGACGCAGCGCGCATGCGCTGCAACGCTAGGCCAGTGGGCAGGGCCCAAGTGAGATAGGGCGGTTACCAACCCCACTTCCAAAGAAACCGGACAGAAAACCAATGACTATAGATCTCGCAAGCGAGCAGTGCGTGCGCTGCAACTTTACGAGACCTAAGGGGCGGGGCCTAAGGGAGACAGGGCGGTCACCAACCCCACTTCCAAAGCAAGCGAGCAGCGCATGCGCTTTAACGCAGGCAAGACCTAAGGGGCGGGGCCTAAGGGAGACAGGGCGGTCACCAACCCCACTTCCAAATAAACCGGACAGAAAACCAACGACTATAGATCTTGCAAGCGAGCAGCGCATGCGCAGCAACGCAGCTGAGACCTACGGGGCGGGGCCTAAGGGAGACAGGGCGGTCACCAACCTCACTTATAGATCTCGCAAGCGAGCAGCGCATGCGCTGCATTTCAGGCGAGACCTAAGGGGCGGGGCCTAAGGGAGACAGGGCGGTCACCAATCCCACTTCCAAAGAAACCAGACAGAAAACCAACGACTATAGATCTCGCAAGCACACAGCGCATGCGCTGCAACGCAGGCAAGACCTAAAAGGGCAAAGGGGTACAGGGAGTAAGGAATAAAATGGGATTAAGCCCGGAGAGTTGCAGCAGAATAGCAGACTGTAAACCCGACACTGAACTCAGTGCAGGCAAGATCGGTGAGAGAAGGTGACCAACCATACAGGCGAGAGCGTCCGCGTAGCGTGCCTCTCTCTTTATGTGCCCTCCTCTTTGGACGAGTACAGCACGCAGTAATAAAATTGTGTCACTGGTCGTCCCGAACCGGAAGAGGAAGAGATGCCGAAGCACCCTTGGATAGAGTAACCAAACAGATTCAAATTCAAATTTACCACAAAGAAAAGTAAGTAAGTGTACAATTCAATATTAACATTTCATAGTTAAAATCAGTTGTAGTAAAATAGCGTGGGTACGGAGTTTTGAAAAGGGCAAAGGTGGCCAGAGAGTAAGGAATAAAACGGGACTAAGCCAGGAGAATAGCAGCAGAATAGCAGTTTGAAAACCAGGCAAGATCGGTGAGAGAAGGTGACGGACCACAAAGGGAGTGCAGACAGGGAAAAACAGATTACCACTAACAAAATGCACATAAGAAGACTTTACAAGATGGTCAGTGGCGGTTACAACATCTCAACACCCTGCACTAACAATGTTCACTGAAAAAAGTTTGTGGATGTGTAGAGAGTGTAAGAAGACTGAATGCAAAGTGGAAGAACACTTGTTCACTTATGATGCACAAAAATGTGCCTTGTCACTCGGGTATCAGTGTGTGAGAACAAAGATCAATGGGGATCCAGGGGGAGCATGACGCGAGCCGGTATCCCCCTGGGGTTTTTTGCGTGTTGGAACAATCCATGTGGCGCGATAGTTGCAGGTAGGTTGAGGGGCGGGACATGTCGGTAGGTGTTAAATAGGTGTGCTTTTGGCGGGAGGGCACTTTGGAGGTTAGAGAACAGTGACAGTATTTGTTGACGTGTTGTCATTCCTGTCAGGGAGTTTGTCACCTTTAGTGTAGAGTTGCATATTTTTTTTAGAATATCCTAATGGTGGAGGGTGAGGCAGTGTGTGACGCGTTGCACGTTTTTTGTGCTGCGGGTAGTGAGGACCTTTTGAGGCCCAGTGTGCCTGCTGCTGTGGTGGCAGGCACGGTTCGGCCGAGAAGGAAGGCAGTGCGAGGAGTTTCTGAGGCGGTGGCGGCATGTTTGCCATCGCACCGCCGAGCTCCACTGACGCCGGTGAATGGGGAATGCGTGGCGGTTGTAAAACAGAGCCGCGGCCGTTCTTACTGGTGGAGCAGCAGCGACAGGCTGGCAATTCTTACTGGCGGAGCAGCAGCGACAGGCTGGCAACGGTACGGAGTTCCTCGGCTTCTACAGTGGAGGCAGGTCAGTTGGGGGCAGCCTCTGCCTCTCGTGTGGACCGGATTAGGAGAAGAGCTGCACTGAGGGTTAGGGCTGCCTCACGGAGACATTCTGCTTCGCTCCTTCGGGGTGGGTGGGGGTGGGGTTTCACAGGAAGGGCAGCAATTTCTCTTTCTTTGCCGGCGAGCCCCTCCCCTACAAAACGGGCAAAAGTCAAAGTTAATGTACTCACAAAGCGTTCCTATTCTAGTATGGGAGGTGTTCAAATTGATATAGGGCCTTAAGTGGTTTCAGGCAAGCACTCTGCTTCATTAGGTGGACTATTCAAGCGACAGTGGGGAAGAGGTTTTAGGGGATCAGGTATTGTTCCCTGCACCCATACAGGTGAAGAATAAGCAGATATTCAAGAGTTTCAAGGTACCTGGGACAGTATTGGTGGGGGAACAATTCTTTTGTTGTGCAGTCACCTGTGCCCAGAGGCCCTCCTGGTTGTAAATCTGAATTGTCAAGTGGGGATTCGCTTGCAACTTGACATTTTGAGCACACAGAGTCATCAGTGCACGATTGTTCTCATGAGGATTTTGATGTTGTTGGGTTTTTTCCTGCTGCTTCAATGCCTGAACAGTTAGGGGGTTCATCTGGGAGTGATTTTATTTTTCCTACGTCTCGCCCTCCTCCTGGTCAGCCTCACTTTAATTTTGATTCATCTTTTGGGCCTTAGACTGGTCAATGGCTGTGGGTGGAGCATTCTAACGCCCCGCTGGCTACCGGTGGCAGCTCTGAACGGGGGTATGGGGGAAACAGTTTGGAGTTCTCAGCTTCTTCAGGCAGGAGCGGCTTGAATGTGAAAGCATCATCAGGATTACAGACAGCGACTGGATTCTCCAGTCCTTTGAACAGGGAGCATTTTGCTGCTTTTGGTAAAAATCAGGCACACAAGGCGGATCACAAGCGTATTTTTGGTGTACGCCCGGGAATTCGGAGCGGATGCTTGTGACCAATTGGAGGTTGTATGATGGGGGTGTGGGCGGTGGGAAAATGCCTGGAAGTATTAACACGGATTTGGACTTACATGAGGAGCAATTGGATTATGGGGATGATTATGATGATTTAAAAGAAGGGGAATTGGGGAAGGAATTGTTGATGGTAATGTACATTTGTTAATGCACGATAATGTGTTTTCAAGGGGTAAGTCGGGGGCAACCAATGTTCTTAGTGTGTTGCAGAAGTAAGAAGCGGACAGCGCAATGGAACAAGAACAACGACACGGTCATCGTCAGCGTGATGATCCCAAAGAATTTCAGAAACGCTCTACTCAGTTACCGACAAGTAAGCCACATTGGTGGGCTTCTTGGTCACAACCCTTGAGTGGCAAGCGAAATATATGTTCTGTGGGTGTGGGTGATTCCTCATTGGAGTTTTGGGGGTGATTACTGGGGAGGGTGTGGGGAATGTGGCTGCGCAGTCTCCAACTGGTAGTAGCGTTGCTGTGGTAAACAAGGATACCAGTCAAGATAAAAAGGTTGATGAAGAAATTAATTCTAGTAATGTGCAGGTGGGAGAAGTTAATAATAATATTCGTAAGAAGATCCCTTATATGGGTATAGCTATGCCATTGGAGACGCATCTTTCAGATAGGACAAAAACAGGATTTGGCAGCACAAGTTTGTTGATGTGTACAAGGAATAGGAGCTTGCCAAACGTCCCAGGGTCCCCAAGAACAAGAACATCGAGAATTGGACATTAGCATTCTTGATATATGCGAGTGCATATTGTAAAAGCCATCAAGATAGGGCAGTTGCCATGTTCAAATACATGGACATCATTCGGAAGGCCCAAATGCACTTTGGTGGTTTTGCGTGGCTCAGCTACGACGAGGAATTTAGGGCCAGGGTCAGTATATTCCACGATAAACCTTGGGGTGACGTTGATGCTGAGCTTTGGCTTCAGTGGATGTCCTCTACCCAACCGCCTGTGACAACTCATACAGCAAGTGGTTTACCAATTACATACCGGCCCTTTCGGGTTGGTTCGGTAGAGGATAGTTTCCAGTATCCGGAGCCTGTTGGAATTTTAACCGAGGTTTCTGCACTAGACAGTTTTGTAGATTTAAACATGAATGTTCCCTATGTGGAAGAAAACATGCCATTACACAATGTTTCACCAATCAATGGTTTGGGGAGCAAGGGAGATTTCAAAGGGGACGGGGTACATCTTTTCAACCTATGCCAAAGGACTCATACCCTAATTAGGCTGTTGATTCTTGAATCATGGCTGATTGAGTACCCAGATTCAGAAGTTGCTTCCAAACTTTATTGGGGATTCAGGGACGGTTTCAAGATTGGTTATCAGGGGCCAAGGTATAATCGATGGGCTGATAACCTGAAATCTGCCAAGGAGTCACCACAGATTGTGCAAAAGAAATTGGATACGAAATTGAAAGCAGGCAGAATAACAGGTCCATTCTGGCAGAGCCCCCTGGAAAATTTGATTGTATCGCCTTTGGCCTTAGTACCCAAGAAAGTGGCTGATGAATTGAATTTAAATCGCCATCTATCCTGGCCAGAGGGTTAATCCATTAATGATTTCTCCTGCTGCTTCTAATGTGTCTTATGCCTCAGTAGATGATACAATAAAATTGGTAAGGATGGTTGGGACTGGGGCTGAATTAGCGAAGAGCCATATTCAGTCAGCTTTTCGCTTATTACCAATACATCCATCGGATTTTGAGCTTTTGGGCATGTTTTAAATGGAGCATTTTACGTAGACAGAGTTCTCCCTTTGGGTGACTCAGTGTCCTGTGCTCTTTTTGAGATGTTTAGTACCTTTTTGCAATGGTGCTTTACCAAGAGAAGCGGTCATAAATATGTTTGCCATTATCTGGATGACTTTATGTTCATTGGAGCCGCACATTCAGATCAGTGTACCAGGGCTCTACGCATTTTTCAGGACATGGCTAAAGAGTTGGGTGTCCCGCTGGCTCCAGAAAAGACGGAGGGTCCTAGCACCAAACTCACTTTGCCGGCTGAAAAGGTCCAGGAAATCAGGGCCTATTTAGGTCTCGCACCTGCGATACAGGGCGATGCCCTGTCGCAGGTGCGAGACTACTGTTGGCAGCTCTGCTTACAAGGAGCCAAGAGGGAGACAAGAGATGGGCACGCGCAGCATGCCGGAATCGGATCACGTCACGCGCGTGAACACACGCTCCGATTCCGGCATGGTGTTCACACACACACACACACACACACACACACACACACACACACAGACACGCGCGCACACGCACACGCACACACACACACATGCACACATCACCCGCGCCACCCCCCTCACTCACCGGGCTGTTTCCGCGTGTCCCTCGCTCCCTCCGCAGGGGGTCAGTCTCTGCAGCACAGGAGCGCGGGGTAGGCTCCCGTCTTCTTCCTGTCTTTTTGCGGCCCCGCCCCTGTCCCAACACAGGTTGCCTGGCTTCCTGTCCAAGCCGGGCTGCGGCGGTGAGTTTTTCAATACCTGACTTGTATCTTATTTTTATCAGTGACCATGTGACCCGCTAAGGGTTTCGAGTTACAATTATTTTTGCGAATGTTCGGGCATTTTTAAAGTTTATTTTGTATGTATGTTAGTGATTTTATGTAACTCTATGCACTCACACCATCGATCACTTTGAGAAATTGTAGAATTTTCCAAATAAACTGAATCCTAAAAGGTTGATTTTGTGTTGGTGGAGGGGAGTCACTCATTGGCTGTAGAGAATGGACAGATTAAAATGCCATTAAATATGGATTTTCGATCAGTGATTATTTTTTTATCAAGGATGTACATATATCGTGCCAATGAGTTTGCAGTAATGTATTTGTCTCTAGAAGTAATGAAGCGCTTTAATATTATAGGCGTGTGATCCTGTGCCTAAACAGATTCTTGGGTTCAAGTCCTGGCTTTTACTGTGACCAACATAATTGTGCAGTTTTGGTAAATTCACTGTATTTCACAGTGCCTCGGGTTGTGCGCGTTTTAGTTGTTCCAAGTTTTAATTAGCCGATTTAAAGAAAATATGCACAAAATATTTCAGAACAAAATGGTCTAGTGGTCGTGAAATTGAATTTTGAGGTTATCTTTGTGAATTTCCCAAAAAAACAACTCGAGGGCCACAGGCACTACAAAATGGAGTGTAGAGTGGCGGGTAGCAGGGAGGGACACAAAGGGAGTTTGAAAATGTTTATTAAGGCCCGTGTTTGGTGACCATCCGATCCCAGGCACCTCAATGAGCATTAATTAGCAGCTAATTGAGGCGTCCTCTGAACGGCGCAGATGAGTGTCTGCCCCTGTCGCTTTCACTGCAGCGCTGACGGATGGGCGCTCGCCCCTCTGACTGGCAGCTTTTCGTGCCACTTTGGAGGAATTTATTTCGCCTCTGTCACATGAAACAGATTTTTTATCTGCTCATACATCAGGGGATTCTCTTCCTTGGAAGGGGGTTAATTAATTATCAGAGGTCAGCCACAACATTTGTGTTTAAAGAACGTTTTTACGAGCTCAGATAGTGAGCGGATAAGAGCTGGGAGTTAATTAAACGCATTTTGGGACAGGGGGCAAATAGAGAGGCGGGAGCAGAGAAGGGTGGTATGTGGGGAGGACCACGGAAGAGCTGCTGTGTGGGTGTAAAAAGAAAGGAAAAGCATGGTGAGGCGGCAGGGTGTCCCTTAGAGAACAGGTGAGTCCAAGGGGGGGGGGCATGTTCACAACAGAGGATATTGACCAAAATTAAGAAGCATGTCCACTGACCCTTGCAGGAAACTCGGAAACATGTCCACTGACACCGGGCAGGAAGCTTGAGCGGTGCACAGACTCTGCTGGGACGAGTTTGCGCACTGAGCCCATCACGTGACCCCTCGGAGGCGGGTTGAACTGAGTCCCGTAGAACATATGTACTGACCACGTGTGTCCGAGCAAGTTGTACATCTATTGGCGTCTGTACGTTCATCCCTTCTCTGCTTGGCTATTTATGTCAGTCTGCCTACCCCAGTGTCACTGCACATGCTGCACCATTCACAGTTTCTCCCCTGCCTGTCTTATCTCTCTATTTAGTTGTCTATTGTGGTTTTAGCCTATCTATCGCCCTCAGTCTGTCTATCTATCTATCTATCGCCCTCACTCTATCTATCTATCGCCCTCACCCTATCTATCCATCTATCGCCCTCACTCTATCTATCTATCGCCCTCACTCTATCTATCTATCCATCTATCGCCCTCACTCTATCCGTCTATCGCCCTCACTCTATCTATCTATCGCACTCACTCTATCTATCGCATCACCACAGCATCACTCAGGGGCACCACAGCATCACTCAGGGGCACCACAACATCCCCATGCGCTACCACAGCATCACTGAACGCCACAGCATCACTCGTAGCCACCACAACATCACTCAGCGCCACCACAGCATCATCACTCGTAGCCACCACAACATCACTCAGCGCCACCACAGCATCAATCTGTGCAACCATTCAACAACAACTGGTTCAAATATGTTCTCTCAATGTTTCAAGCTTTATTACAAACGTCACAAAAAGATGTGACAATAAAATACTCTGAACATAATCTTCACAAAAGTTATTTACAAAAGTTTAAGCTATTGCCATTATAAATTACATTAACTTTTATTTAATATTAATTATTAAAAAAATTAAAAGCCATTGTTATTTGTATTATCAATACATCTAAGTCACATAAATACAACACATATTGCATTACAAATGCTATAGGTGTCACATTTGCGAAAGTTTAAACTATTGCCATTGTAAATGACAAAGCTATTAATTTTGCCTTTTTCAAAAGCAACACATAAATTAAAAAATTGTAATATACAATACCAATAGCTCAAACTTCCCTAATGCGAGACCTATTGCATTGCAAATGCTTGTTGTTGGGTGTAATTGCCAAAGACAACATTGAGCTCAGGCAGGTTCAGCGCTTACTGGGCTATCTAAATTTTGCCTGTTGGGTGGTCAGGGCAGTTAGAACTTTTTGCAGACGTTTGGGGATGGCAATGTCAGGAGCGTACCTTACTCACCACAGGATTAGAATTTCTAAGGCCATCAAGGAAGACCTTTTCATTTGGCTAAAGTTTCTGGAAGATTTTAAAGGAGTTTCCCTCTTTTTTGTGGAAGACAATACCATATGGCCTATCCAACTCTTTTCAGATGTGTCTGGGGCCCATGGTTTCAGTTTGTTTTGGGAGGGTCGCTGGTGTGCGGACAAGGTGGCCCCCACCTTGGCTTCAGCAAGGTCGCAGTATTGCCTTCCTGGAATTATTCCCGCTGATTGTCGCTTTGCTGGTCTGGGAAGAGGAATTTCGGGATAGAGGTGTGCTTTTTCGCGTTGACAATATGTATGTGGCAGATCTTATTAATAATCAAAGAGCTAACAAGCTACATGTTCTACACCTGTTGCAGGTTTTCATGTTACAGAGCCTTAAATTGAATATTGTTTTCAGAGCAAGGCACATTCCGGGCATTAACCATTCTATAGCAGACGCTTTGTCTCGATTTGATTGGCAGAAATTCTGCAGCTTGGCGCCAGGGGCAGACAGCTTCAAATCTCCGATTCCGCAGAGCACATGGGTGCTGGGGGATTGAGGATCGTCGAATTAGTGGAAAAATCTATAGCTCCTTCCACCAGACGAAGCTATCAGCAGGCTTGGAGCAAATTTTTAAGTTATGCAAAATCTCAATATTTTAGTGGGAACTTAGATGATAACAAACGTTTCATTCTACAGTTTGTGTTACATTTGATTAACAAGGACTTGTCACACACGACCATTTCAGGGAAATTGGCTGGATTTTCTTTTTATGGCCAATTATGGTGGGGTCAGGACCAGATGGAGGATGTTTTGTTAAGAAGAATGTTGAAAGGTTTTAGCAGAGAACATACTTATTCTTTGCCCTTACGTGAACCAGTTACTTTTGATTTATTGCAACAGTTGTTGTCACAATTACCGGTTTTCCGTTATGATGATTGGGAGGTTTCTCGTTTTAGGTTATGCATGATTTGGTTATTCTATGGTGCTTTCAGGGTTACCGAATTATTGGGCTTGCGGGATCAGGTGGGCATTCAGAGCAGCGAAGTTCAGTTACACGGAAACAAAGTAAGGATCTGGTTGAGGAAGTCGAAAACTGACCGACTGGGCAAAGCATGTGGGTTCAATTAAACAGCAGCAGAGTCATGGATTGTTGTCCTTTGAGGGAGTGGGAGTCATTCTCTGAATCTACTACTTTCCGGCCTGGTGTAATATTTTCTCACTTTAATGGGAATAAGATTTCTAGTGCCCATTTATTGGCTGTGTTAAGGAAGGTTTTGGTTAAACTTGGTAAAGACCCTTTATTATTTGGTACACATTCTTTTCGTATTAGGGCGGCTACTGAAGCGGCCAGGTTGGGTTGGGATTTGGATGATATCAAGAGGACTGGGAGGTGGAAATCAGCCTGTTGTACTCGCTATGTCAGGAAATGAAGTTTTTTATTTGTACATTTGCTTCCTTCTAATTTTGTTTCTCTGTCCAGGTTGCGTGAAGGGTTCATTGTCAACAAAAATGCGCACCTGGATAGTGGGACAGTCTTTCAGTAAATGGGCAGCTGTCTTTACTGAACAGCAGAAATAGGGCAGATCACTCGGACTTCCAAACAAAGGGCACAAAGTTTTCTGGAAAGAGAAAGGTAGTATGCGGTGGGCGGGTTTGTTTCCCACGTTAAAGAGCTGTCTTCTGCACAAGGCTTTCCCGACATGTTAATTATACATTTAGGTGAAAATGACCTAGTGCCTTTGTCGGGTTTATCCCTTATTAAGCAGATGAAGTTGGACCTCGCAGTGCTAAAGAACAATTGGGCGGGCACATGTTTGGTGTGAACAGAGTTTATATACCGACAACATTGGAGGGGGGCCAGAATGAAGCTTAACCGGGCGATGAAAGTTGTTTGCCAGGCTATGGGTATTAAAGTTTTATCACATGACAATATTACAGGTGCTGAAGATCATCTTTTCAGAGAGGATGGTGTCCATTTATCACAGCTGGGTCAAGCATATTATTTTTTGGAGATGAGGGATTTGCTGGCAAATTTTTGGAAAGAACATCTATGGTGCAATAAAAGTTTTTTTAAATTTCTCTTTCAGCAGCCTTTTGGGTGGGGCCAGGAAAACTCTGTGGTTTTCCTGGGTGGCGTTTTTGGGGGGGTTGGATAGTCTGGAGCGGGCTTATCCATCCCTCTGGGGTGGGGGCAGGGGGTGAAAGTTCAATAAGCAATGGAGGGAAAAGGAAATGATGGGATTGTTGCATTACAAGGGGTGTATTTCTGCAAGTTTTGTTGGAACTATTTGGGTTTATTATGATAAAATGTTTTTGGGTTTGCTCCTCCGCCCGCCCGCTGGTGGCTGTTCGCGCTGAGACTCGCCACTCTTTGGGCTCGGGAGAAGGGATGCAGGCAGAGCGGGGCTTGTTTCACTCAATCCTTCCCTGTGTTAATCTGCCTCCGTGTAAACCCCACTCGCTTTCCACAGACGGGAATAACCAGCCCCCACCCTTTCCCTCCTCCCGCTTTTCACTTCTGAGGGTGTATTTTTGTATTGTACGATTAACTCATAAGGTCTTCTAATGTGTATTCGCGGCCCTCGATCCGAAGCGATCCAATCCTCCTTCAGCCGGTTCCCGCGCGTTGGACCACAGCGGAGAGACAGGTGTCCCCTGCTCCGTGCTCCCTGCACAGTGTGACCCGGCTCTCCCCGAGCGCTGCCCCCTTCTCTCACTCAGACGACCACCGCCGGCAGACGGGGCTTCCTTCACACGGGGAGAGAGTGGGCTGCTACCGCGCGCTCCAGCTCTCGTCCATGTTTCCAAGCCCCCTCCACCTTCACGGCACCGCAAATTCCGTCCTCCACTCCACTCACAACTTAACAGTAACACTCAAGTTACCCATTTAGCATCCCTCCCCTTCCTCGGCACTGCCAGTGCTCTTCTTCCTCCAACAAGGTGCGTTGGTGCACATGACCCACTCTGCCTCCTGATGATGGGCGGTGCCATCTACCGGAGAGCCGTATCCCAGAGCATGGCTGCCCGTGCGGGTGAAAGCTTTAGGCGCGGAGCTCGTCCCTACAAATTATATTTAGCAGCTGTCTTCGGCGTTCATTTTTCAGCGTTTTAATGTCCGTATTTTCGGTAATAGGCACGCAGCTGAGGGCGTCGATCGTTTGTTTCTGATACAAAGAGAAAGCAAAGAGGGGGAGGCGGCGGCGGCGGAGCTGCGTGAGTTCATTGTGTGTGTGTTGAGCCGAGGCAGCATGGCCGCTGGAGAGGGAGGGGGGTGCAGCCCGGCGGCGAGGGGGAGGCGGCTGCAGCGGAGAAGGAAAACATCCCGGGCTGCCTGGCGTGTACGTCCATCCCGGCAACAGAGACGTTACCAACTGCGCAAAAACAGCCCTGTAAAAAAAAAAAGGAAACGCCCACAAAAGCCCACCTCTGAAAAAGAGACGGGGCTTAAAAAATGTCAAAGAAACGCCCACAAATCTGCTCAAGCCGGGACTACAAATGAGTGACGCACATCTCTTCCAATGGCTAGCCTCCATTTACGAAGCTAGCCAATGGAAGAGAGAGGCGGGTTAAAGCCCCACTGTTGAAGTCATTAAATCTTCGGCTCCGCCCACTACTTCGCAGTGCGCTGGTAGCCTCGACCTAAAAAGGGGTATTTGTTTTATTTGTCTTAATAAAAGTGACCTTTTCTGCTAAGAAATTACGGTGAGTGGATTGTTCTTATTGCGCGATGGCATATGCAAAGCTAACGGAATTAAGGTCCAACCATAAAGCACAGCATTTACCACTCCTGTCCTTAGTTTGTTGGTCTAAAAAGCATTCTGATAGTGAGGACCACTGGAATTATGCGATTTTCTGGCTGCCCCGTTTTCTGCATTATTTTGGACTTGCTGCATTTGCCACATTATACTTCATAAAACATTGTTAACAGGTGATATTACCATGCATTCCCATTTTTTATACACATTAATAATATCAGTTTTGTGGATTTTAGGTTATGTGACTAATAGGTGTGACTATTCTCTAGTGATGAAAGTCAGAGCTGTTTCTGCAGGAACTTGGAGATTACAGAATCACAAAGAAACCTTGCTATTTTAAGTTAGCTGAATGTCATTCATTTTACACAGAGCGGAAGGATGAACGTCTGAGTTGCCTCCATCCCCACAGGGTTTCAATAATAACCTGTACATCACACCTTAATCTCTGCAGCAGACATGACGGTCCCTTAGTTATTTGTCTGACATTCTAAATTTAAAAGACTATTCAAACATAAATATACAGAATATCCCTCTGTTTATAAGCATATATTTGGACTATAGATGTGCACCTACATATGTGTATTGCTTTATATAAACGTGTATAATAATTATGTTTTAAATATATAGATATTCGTTAGTTCTGCTTAACAAAAGTACATATTACTAATATTTATATTATTCTATGTTTAACATGTATATAGGTGACTGCATAAAGAAGTAAATATTTTATCATAACTATTTACAATTGCTTCACAATTGAATTGTTAAAAAAATAACATAGCACAGCAACACTTGAAAGTCTGAGTTTATTAAATCTAACTTAAATCTACATATATTACCTTCCTAACACATATATACCGTGCATGTACTTATGTATAGGTATTACTTTGCTTCTACATCAGCATCTTCAATGCACTATTCTATTTTTCACTCTATACCTCTAGCTAATATCCTTTATCTCAACTCTGACTCATCTGAAAACTCATTCTACTACTCTTTCCAATGCACTTCCCTATTTCTCAACCTATACCTCTCTCAATATATTCCCTACCTCCAATCTCTCACTCATCCCAAGCCCTATTCTACTACTGTGAACCTCAAAATAGCCCTTTCTAGACTCTTACCTCTTCTACCCCCCTTGCATCATCTCATACCTCTTTTACTATTTAGATCTCCTAAACAAAACATTCTAAGCACTTCCCTCTGACTCTTCCGCCCCAACTCCCCTGTACTCATCCCAAATCTCCTCCTATTGCTATAAACTCCAATAAAACCAAAAAAGGTTCTAAAACCTTCCCTCTTCCATCCCTCCACTATTCCTTTTCAAACCAAATAACAGACTAACATAGCCACCGCTCAAATTAATTTCATATTTCCCTATACTAATTCCCCACTAATCCTGTTTTGGTTTCCGGAGCAGCGTTCTACCCACTGAAAAGCGCTTCAGCACCTCATCAGGGGTAGCAAGCGCTATATAAATGCAAACCCTACACTTTTCTACCCCTCCACTATCCTTTTTCAACACAAATACCAAACTCACATGTCCACTGCTCAAATGAATTTCATATTCCCCTACACTAACTCCTCACTAATCCTGTTTGTGTTCCGGAGTAGAGTGCAACCCGCCGAAAAGCGCTTCAATAACTCATCAGGGGTAGCAAGCGCTATATAAATGCAAACCCTTCCCCCTTATATTCCCCCACTATCCTTGTCAATCCAAATAACAGACTAACATGTCAACCGCTCAAATTTCAGATTTCCCTTTACTAATTCACCACTAATCCTTTTTGGGTTCCGGAGTAGCATACTTCTCGCTGAAAATTGCTTCAACACCTCATCATGGGTAGCAAGCGCTATATAAATGCAAACCCTTCCCTCTTCTATCCATTCAGTATCCTTTTCAATCCATTTAACAGACTAACATGTCCACTGCTCAAATTAATTACATATTTCCCTATACTAATTCACCACTAATCCTTTTTAGGTCGAGGAACGTCGCACTGCGTAGCAGTGGGCGGAGCCCGAGATTTAGGCCCAGATTCATCAAACAAAAATCCGCTCGCATACGGGCAGATTCTCAGAATCTGCTACTTAGCGAGCGGTATTTTTGCATTTGGAATGCATCATCCCAAATGCAAAAATCGCAATTTTAGAAATCGCTAAATTGCGATTATTTGCATTTAAGGAATCTCAAATTGAGATTCCTTAAATGCAATGCATGAAAGTTTTTAAAATAGCGAATTCGCTAATAGGGAACGCAAATTACCATGAAGTACAACTTCATGGTAATTTGCAAAAACTTTGAAAAATGCACTAAAGTGCATTTTTCAAAGTTTCATGTTGCGCACACACATGCCCTAAGGGCATTTGTGTGCGCAACATATGTGCACATATCAATTTCAGGGGTGCAACAGGGTGTCCTTTGGACACCCCTGCACCCTTGAAATCGCAATCTCAATTTGTGAATCGCTAATTGCGATTCGCAAATTGAGATTGTCTTCCCATTCATTCCTATAGGCCTCTCGGGCCATAGGAATGATAGGGGAGGTATTCCTTAATTGCGACTCGCAATTTGCGAGTCGCAATTAAGGAATTCTAAGAAATCGCTATTTTTTAAGTGATTTCTTGATGCATTCCATTTTGCTATTCCTTAAAAACGAATCGATATTTTTCGCTATTAAGGAATTGCAAATTGGGTTGTTGATGCATCTGGGGGTTAATGTTTCTTAGAGGGGGCTTGGAACCCGCCCCTCTCCTACATTGGTTGGCCAAGTAAATGCTGGCCAGCCATTGGAGGAGAGGGGCATCACTCGGTTCAAGCCCCGTCTTTTTTGGATTCGGGGGCTATTTTTTAAGCTTCTTTCTTGTTTTCTGTCTCTCCTCTTCCCATTGGCTGGAATTTTACCTTCCAGCCAATGGGAAGAGGAGAGAATGAAAACCACGCCCCCGAATCTGAAAAAGACGCTGGTTTCTCCAAGGCATTCCTGCCTCGCCTCGGAGAAACGTGGTCGTGTGGAGCGCTCCACTCGAAGTAATTTCTGCCCTCTCGTTTTTCTTGCCCTCTATACTCTCGTCTCGTTTTTCTTGCCCTCTGTTGTCTTGTTTTTCTTGCCCTCTGTTCACTCGTTTTTCTTGCCCTATGCTCTCATTTTTCTTGCCCTCTGTTCACTCGTTTTTCTTGCCCCTTGCTTTCTCGTTTTAAGATTAGCGGGAGTCGCCAAAGGCCAACAGTCGCGGAGACCCCACCCCCACCTATCTCCCCCCCTCCCTCCACCCCGGGCGGGGATTTAAAGACATAACGCGGGGGCATTGTGGGGACCGTTACCGATGTCGGGTCCTGTTGGTTTGATATGTATTAGGAAAAGGGCGGTGCACCGGAACCCGTCCTGGGCCTTGTCGAGGCTTAGGAATAACTTGGTCCTGGAGCGAGGGTGCTCGTGTGTGGCGTTGGTCGAGCATGCTGGAGCCTCGACACTTTGACCCCCCCGCCCCCTTGCTGATAATATTGGGCTTTTCGCAGGGCCCGCGGCACCCTCGTGGCGCACAAGATAGGACGGACATAAACCCCCCCTCACCCTCCGCCACCCCTTCCGATCATATTGGGCTGTTCCCAGGGCCCCCGGCACACTCATGGCGCACAAGATGGGACGGACATAACCCCCCCCCACCACCCCTTCCGATAATATTGGGCTGTTCGCAGGGCCCCGGCACACTAGTGGTGCACAAGAAGGGACGGACATAACCCCCCCACCACCCCTTCCGATAATATTGGGCTGTTTGCAGGGCCCCCGGCACCCTCGTGGCGCACAAGATGGGGCGGACATAACCCCCCCCCCAACCCTTCCGATAATATTGGGCTGTTCGCAGGGCCCCCGGCACCCTCGTGGCGCACAAGATAGGGCGGCCATAACCCCCCCCCCAACCACCACCCCTTCCGATAATATTGGGCTGTTCGCAAGGCCCCCGGCACCCTCGTGGCACACAAGATGGGGCGGACATAACCCCCCAACCCACCAACCCTGTACCCCCCCATCCCCGGAAACACCAGCGATGATGCGGGACAACGTGGGCTAGCGAAGTGCGACCTCGATGGCCGGAGGGACAGAGCAGTTGCTACCACTCGACCCCGCTGGTGAATACCCTACCAGCACCCTGTGTGGAAGGCAGAGAGCCGGGCGCCTCGCGTGGGTGGGGGTGTGGGTGTGGGTGTGGGCAGAGACTCGTGGGCGTTGCGTACGGTGTTCTTTGCCCCCGAGGTATAGGACTGTGTCCCAAGGTGGGTGGCCACGAGGGGTGAGGCAGCCTGGTGCGGGGTTGTTTAGTTGCGGGTAAGACTGCAAATGGTCCGGTACGCTGGACCCTCCCGGAGACACTGGTAGTCCAAGTTGCAGCCATGTTGCAGGCCACAGAGCAGGGTGTCGGTGTGGGGCTCTGTGTGTGTGGGGGGGGCTCTGTGTGTGTGTGTGTGTGGGAGTGGGCTCTGTGTGTGTGTGGGGGGGCTCTGTGTGTGTGTGTGTGGGGGGGCTCTGTGTGTGTGTGTGGCTCTGTGTGTGTGTGGGGGGCTCTGTGTGTGTGTGGGGGGGCTCTGTGTGTGTATGGGACTATGTGTGTGTGTGTGGGGCTATGTGTGTGGGGGGCTCTGTGTGTGGGGGGCTCTGTGTGTGGGGGGCTCTGTGTGTGGGGGGCTCTGTGTGTGGGGGGGCTCTGTGTGTGTGGGGGCTCTGTGTGTGTGGGGGGCTCTGTGTGTGTGGGGGGGCTCTGTGTGTAGGGGGGCTGTGTGTGTGGGGCTCTGTGTGTGTGGGGGGCTCTGTGTGTGTGGGGGGCTCTGTGTGTGTGGGGCTCTGTGTGTGTGGGGCTCTGTGTGTGTGCGGCTGTTTGTGTGTGGGGGGCTCTGTGTGTATGTGTGTGTGGGGGGGCTGTGTGTGTGTGTGTGTGTGTGTGTGGGGCTCTGTGTGTTCGTGTGTGTGGGGCTCTGTGTGTTCGTGTGTGTGTGGGGCTCTGCGTTTGCATGTGTGTGGGGCTCTGCGTGTGCATGTGTGTGGGGTTCTGTGTGTGTGTGTGGCTCTGTGTGTGTGTAGGGCTCTGTGTGTGTGGGGCTCTGTGTGTGTGGGGCTCTGTGTGTGGCTGTGTGTATGTGTGTGTGTGGCTCTGTGTGTGTTTGTGGCTCTGTGTGTGTGTGTGTGTGTGTGTGGCTCTGTGTGGATAGCTTTTTTGTAGGTGGCTCTATGTGTGGATAGCTTTTTTTGTAGGTGGCTCTGTCTGAGTGATGGTGGCTCTGAGCAGGGGGCTCTATGTGCAGACTGTGTGGGTGGCTCTGTGTGGGTGGCTCTGTATGTGTGTGTGGGTGGCTTTGTGTGTGTGGCTCTGTGTGGGTGTAAATGCAATAGGTCATGCAATTGCGAGCGATTAAGCTATTGGCATTGTAAATGACAATGCCATTTATTTAACGATTAAGCTATTGGCAATGTAAATGACAATGCCATTTATTTATGATTTAAAAAAAAAAATTCATGAGCAATGCCAATAGCTCTACCTTTAATAATGCCGAGACTATTGCATTGTAAATGCTTGTTGGGTTTTGGGTTCCGGAGTAGCGTGATACTCACTAAAAATGCTTCAACACCTCATCAGAGGTACCAAGCGCTATATAAATGCAAAGCCTTCCCTCTTTTATCCCTCCACTATCCTTTTCAATCCAAATAACAGACTAACATGTCCACCGCTCAAATAAATGTTATATTTCCCTATACTAACGCACCACAAATCCTTTTGGGGTTCCAGAGTAGCATGCTACTCACCGAAAAAGCACTTTGACGACTCGTCAGGGGTAGTAAGCGCTATATAAATGCAATTACAATAATTTGGTCCTACTCTGCCGCATAATTAGAGTGGCCCAGCCTATTGGTGCCACATCCCCTCTTCCAGATGACCAGGGCCATATCATGAATATATTAAGTGCCCATATACAGCTTCAGAAGGAGCCCATGCGCCGTTTTTGCTAAAACTACGCTATCTACACTACATATATTAATTTAGAAAATCTAGGAAATAGTGTATGATCTGTACACTGCACAGCTCCAAAAGAAGAGGCAACCACTGCTCTGTGTTTCCTAGTAGGTGCTTCTGCAAACAAGCATTTGCAATGCAAACGGTCTCGCCTTTGGGACCTTATATGTATTATATGTAGCTATGCAGCACATTAGCCTACTGCTCACTTCTCATAAGTGGAGGAGTTATGGCGTTATGCCAGGTGAGCGTTGTAGGGGAAGGAAAAGCCTTGCCTCTTATATCTCCCATGTGTCTTCTTTTTAAAACACAAGACTTCGAGCGCTGTTGCGAGTGACGGGCCCTATTGAATAGCAAACACTGCAAATTTCCACTTCTCTTTTTGAAACTGAGGAGCAGCAACTTTGTCGTGGTGTCACCAGGGCTTTAAGTGGAAGCTTTTTCAATATTATGTACGAGCCATTGTTGTTGCTTAATTATCTTATGCAACTAACAACAATTGACAAAGCCAATAGTCCTGACTTCTTGTAGGTATGATGTTAATATGTTGTATCATATATCTGGATACAATGACAGAAACAGCAAAATACAAGTCGGGCGTCACACTATGCTAAGTACATATTTTTAGCTTATGTGTTTTATGCCACGCCCTTAATTACATTGGCCACACCCCTTTGAGCGACCACCCAGTTTTTTCATTTCACTTGAAGCCCTGTGCACCTCTATATAGTTCAGAGAAAAAAGTGACCTTGACCACCAGGTCCTGCAGCGCAGCCTCCGAGAAACTCTGCTAATTGGGGGCAGAGCTGGGGCAGAGAGCCATGGCTTGCAGACGGCTCTGAGACCTGCATGGCGCCTCCGACTGGGACGGACGGAGCGGAACGTGCGCTGCGCTTGAGCAGAGCCCTTGGCCAGGGAGGTCGACTGCAGTCTTTAACTGCTCCCGGTGATGATCTCGCGGAGGGCGGGAGGGGGGAGGGGGGGAATCAGAGTTCAGCATTCATCACTCACTCGGCCTTCGTACCGCACGTCGCATTAGCGTCAACGTGTCAAGTACGCAAACATCACCCATCGTGTATTGAAGTTGTACAATTCCTATTGCATTTAATTTAATAGACAATAATGTCGCTTTATGTTAATCTAAGCATCACGTGCAGGTTTACATGACAGGTCACTTGCCTTCTTAGTTCACTAATCGGTCATGTTTAAAAACTATCACTTTTATCTCAGGGCAGTGCCAAATGTGATGTATTAACGTTAACGCGTCTGCATTTAAAAGAAATACACCTTTTTTGAAATATTAAAGAGCATTTATTATAGTTTAAGATTTGTTGTATGGTTACATAGCAAGCATTTTCAGGGTTCGGCTCGTGCACTGGCTGTAACAGCCAAGCCAGACCCAAGCCAGACCCATGGCTCGGCTGGTTCTCCATGTTGATTTGTTGACTTGCACAAATCTAATTTGAAGGAGAGTGCGCCACCTGAATTCACCACCAGCGCGTGCTTCTAACACTATCGATCAGTCAATGGTTTACACATTTTCCACGAGTTCCAACTTTTTGCTTGTCTTCTGTATGTACTTACAGATACTGCCTACAGTGCCAGTCTTGTTGGCAATGTCAACCAAAGCTAGTTGCAACACCAATGTAAGCTGGTCATACTAGCCACCAGTCTGTGCCCTGGCTTCTGCTCTGCATGTTACTACGTTGCGCAGCCATGTTAATGGCTGGCTGCACTCTACACATATTAGTCCCATAAACAAATGTGTTCATTATGAAAACAAAGCAAGAAATGTAACAGGCAAGGTTTGTGAATGCACACAAACGTAGGATTTTATGTGTATCAAATCCTGGCCGTCAGCACTGCTGTTCTCTGGAGACACCTAAAGTGCTGAATTTATTATGATTGTAGAAAATCTGCACTAGTCGTGGGTTCTGCACAATGTTAGTGGCATTTAAGGTTAAAAAAAGGCCCGAAGGTGTATGAGAAATCAAATACGACCCTAAAGGTAGCTTTTTGCAGCAGAGTCCGACGGGCCTGAACAGGGTGTAGTGTTTGACTATGGGACCAGGTGGGGGCGGAGGGACGGGGGTGATGGGCAGCATAGACGGGCTGTGGCCTATACTCTACCTCATCTAGGTGACCAAACAGTGTGATTCTGGCAAAGTCACTGTGCCACCCCAGGAACCAATCGCTCAATCAGGCCCTGAAAAGTGGAAGAGCCTGGCGATGGAAGCCTGTTTTAAGTAAAGCATGTACAGACGCTGTGCACATGCTCTTCGTATGTTGCGAAAACAGAGTTTTATTATGAGATAAATGGTACCCTGTGTGGCAACACCAGATGCTCACAGGTTAAGAACCCGGCATTTAAAATGAAACGACCAGTTGGCATCAAATAGCCAGCATCCCTCTATAAGTCTCTCTGTACAGAACCTGTTTTTAGGTCACATGATATACCATTTCAGAGTGATGTAGACCGTGGCGAGGACAGGTATATTGTACCTGTACACACGGTCGAACTCTGTGCATGGAGAGCACCAGGTGCAGAATGACCCTTACCTGGTAGCCAGAACCAGCATAAAGTGGTGACAGGCCACACACAGACCCCAGGGTCTGATCCCAGCCTCTACAACGGCACGGGTGTGCTCGAGGTCTTTCAGCTGCGGTTATCAGGGGTCCACATCACACCGTGACAGTTCGGGGCGCACGCCCATCCCCGGTGACTTGGAGATGGACTTGCAATCGATGGCTTGGATAAAGAGCTGCACAGAAACAGAGCCAGGGTCGCGAGATAAGGGGCGCTGGGCTCCAGCGCTGCCCCGCCCCCAAGATAAGGGGCGCTGGGCTCCAACGCTGCCCCGTCCCCATGGCTGCTGCAGGCCCAGAGTCTGTGACCCCAGCGGCCTTTGCCAACAGGAAGGACTGGACGGGCGAGAGACACGGGCATCCCCCCCCCCCTCAACGTTACCCCCTATGCCCCTCTGACCTATGCCTGACACGGATGCACTGGAATATTTCAGCAGTTACTCTACTGAACCGATGTACATCCTACACGTTTGGACTACGACGCTCTAAAATTAATCCCTTATAAAGGGGTATCCATGGGGTGTCCCCATTTAAACCTCAAACTCACCTCCGAAAACATTTCTAGGGCTGGCGTAATTTTCTGATGTGTGTTTTTAACTCTCAGTCCAGCCTGTCACATGTGGCCACACACCTCCTCAGTTGTTCTGAAGTCAGCCCCTCCCCCCCAAAAAAAACTTTAAGAAGGTCGAGGTGAGCCGTGGCTGGTTAAATGAGCTCTTGATTGTCCGGCTGCTTAGAAAGTGAAACGCTAACCGTAAGCAAAGCACGTCGTGACGTGACCAGAAATAGTGCTTACATGAATAAAAACCAAACATTGGCAATGCAATAGGACTCGCATTTACGCGAGACCTATGGCATTGAAAACAGAAGTTTAAACATAAGAAAATGATGAACGGTCGCACTCCTATTTTCAGCTGGGGATTTGGGTCCAGGTAGAACTGTGAATAGGTGCAATCAGGTAAACCCTCCTGAGTTTAAGGGTGTGAATGAATTCAGTAGAAGCGTTGTCCCAACAGTGGGAAACGTCACTTGATTGCACTCTGCAAAAAGCTTTCAATAAAGTTCTTTCAATTCAAAATAAGATTTGTGGATTCAATTTTAATCTTCTTGTTCTTCCTTTATTAATAATTAATTCTTCATGATTCAGATTATTTCAATCATAATCATTGCCTTGTATGTCCAATGCATTTCGGGGCTTGCCCTTCATCAGTGGATTTTAGATTTCTATGAGAAGTAAAATTCACAGCCAATTAAGTAAATGACCTTCAGATGAACAATAACAAAAAACGTTTCATATGGTCCAATAATGACATTTGTGACTGTAAAATACAATGTATATTCTTAATGTGACTAGTGCCGGTGACTGAAGTGATATTTACACAGGTGCAACGCTGTGAACGAGCAGTGGATGGAAGTGAGGTGACTGCGTAGTAGGAAAAGAGATGGGGTCGGGGTTGAGTGATACAAGTGATATTGGCTACTGTCCTTCGACGTAGAATCTCTTTATACTTGTATCCCACAAGAAGAGACACTGGCTACAATCAGAGTCATGCTAGAGAACCTCAATTGGGAAAGTATTACACCAATAGATTTTGTGATGTTCTGTGCCAGAAAAGTTCTGAAAGAGAACTTTTTCAAATTCGAGGACCAACTATACCTCCAGACTTCAGGGACGTGTATGGGCAGTGTGTGTGCCCCCAGTTTGGCAAACCTATACGTCCACAAAGTAGAACAAGAGACCATCTTAGCGTCTAGCAATCCATTCTCTAGCCATCTATGTACCTGGAAAAGGTACATAGATGACATTTTTGTCATTTGGCGTGGAGATGAAGCAACATTCAAATTGTTCCATGATTGGTTGAACCAGCAGGATGATTTCCTACGATTTACCCTTGAATTCTCTAGATCCAGTTTGCCATTCTTGGATCTACTAATAAAACCTGACAATGGTACTCTAGGGACAGAACTGTACAAGAAACCGACATCATGCAACTCTTTGTTGCCTTTTCAGAGTTACCATCCACGAGCTCTTCGTGAAAATTTGCCGTTCGGGCAATTTTTACGAATAAGGCGCAATTGCACCAAAATGACAGAATACGAAAAACATGCTAAAGCACTGTCACTTGACCTAATAGAAAAGAAATACCCCGCACAACTGATCAGGAAATCTAAGAAAAGAGCGGCTAACAATAATCGAGAAGCGTTGCTAGAAAAAAGTACACCTAGAGCGACAAATCAGAGACTAACATTTGTGAATACCTTCTCTAGCTTCTCCTATTCTGTGAAAAAGAGCATTAACAAACATTGGGGGGTGTTAAATATAGCAACCAACACTCTTTCAAAACCCTTGTTTGCTTACAAACGGAGCACTAACCTCCGAGACAAACTAGTTCATACTCGGCCACGGGGTATGAGGAAAACAGAGTTACAGACCACGTTGTGGAACATGCCCAAGGTCGTGGGCCATTTTCCGTGCGGGACATGCACAGTTTGTCCGCAAACCGAGAAAACTGTTGAAATAGATATAGGCACTTCACGCCCGTGGAAAATTGACAAACACACCAATTGCAACAGTGAGTGTCTGATTTACTTGATATGGTGTCCGTGCCAGTTGCGCTATGTAGGAATGACTACTAGGAAAATTAAGACCCGCATTCAGGAACACAAGAGCACAATAAGATGTGGTGAACGGTCAACGAAATTAACTAACCATTTCATTGACAAAGAACATGCTGATACTGATCTACACTGGGTGGTACTGGAAAAACCCTGGATTCCACCACAACTGTCAGACCCCACAAATTTTCTTTTTCACAAAGAACAACAGTGGGTTTACAAACTTAAAACTGCTGACATGGGGCTAAATGAGAATATACCCTGGACTTCCATATAAACACTACCTGTATCTAGCTGACAATCTTCTACCAACACATTTTGTTTTGGAGGTGTTAGACTATTTACATTATTCTAGATGGGTCATAGTCCTTAAATCTGATTGCGTGTACTGGATTCACGCCATAAGGTTCAAATACACGAGGGCATCTGTGGCCCCTTAATGTACCCTCCCACCCCCTTTTTCCTCACTGCATGCTCTACTTCTAGGCATGAGGAGACTAGTACTCTTCTATTTATGGTAGAGCAATGCCTTCCACCTTGCTGAGGTGCGTTAATATTAAGAACGAGGTCTATCAGCCCTACATTTTGACATTGACATTCCGTTCCTGGGTTTATTGTGCATTGATGATATAAAACAAAACCCCACATACAATCGGTATGGCGCATGCGCGATGGTATAGTACCATCTTCCTCACATGCTATTACGCAGGCGCCAGGGTAGAGCGGACCATACGCCTGTCCACACCCTTGTTAAGCTCCTAAAATACATGGTGCGTTAAGTTCATGAACTAGTATTACCAGCCCTTCTCAGTGTCATTCTAGAATCTGGTTCACCCTTCACATATTGACACACTATCGGCACGCGCGATAGCATAGTACATAGTACATAGTACATTTTACTGCGCATGCGTCGGGGTAGAGCGGCGCTCTGCCCGCGCCTGTGTTGAAGTTGAAATTGAGCACTGCTCTTTATCGCATGCGCCACGATAATCCAGGCGCTCGTAAGGACTACCAAAATTGAGGCCCCATTTTCCCCGAGCACAGCTGCAAACAATTAGTTTGTCTCACTATAAAATCAACGTGTCGACCGTCCGATCGGTACCTTCCGGGGCGAGCTCTTTTGGGCATCGAGGTACCGACGGACAGGTAAGACATTCAGGCTGTTTTTGTGGGGATTTAAATCTTTAACCCTTTTCTAGACCACTTAGATGCTTCCCATATGGAAATCTCTACCTATTAAGTGATATCTGATATGCCAGCTCTCTTGTATATATATATATAAATATATATATATATATATATATATATATATATATATATATATATATATATATATATATATATATATATATATATATAAAAAAAAATTGTAAATATTTTCATATCTATTTGTTATCTAGCCACATTTAATCTGGCACTCTAACTTACAAAAACTATAGTACCTTGTTACACTTTGGGTTTGTTTACCCTCCTGTTTGAGGAGGTTGCTTTGTTTCTGAGAATAGAGAACAGTGCACTTCTCCTTAGACACTGACGTTATTTCCCGTAGAGCGGGGCCTCCCTCCAGAGCAGCCAGCCAGGTAGAGGTGAGGCAGGACTATCCTACTATTGAGGGTAAGTCTACTCCTCATATGACTATTTTTATAGCGTATTACATGCAATACTGAGACAAAAGTATGCATCAAATCACATGTGATAATTCAGCAAGTTGTGTGTGTCTCTCTCTCTATTGTTTACATCTACAGATACCTGGGTATGACCTGACTGACAAATGATACGCAGGAATACCGGTGTTGTATAATACTTTATTTTTCAATACTTATTATTATTTACACTTTATTGCAGCAGCATATACACATAACATTCTGGTCCTGAAGAAAGCCGCAGATACTGAATAATAGACCTTTAGGCTGAAACATGTCGACCTTCAAGTGACAGTGGTTTATATCCATACCACTGTGCTGTTCCTTTTTAACCCTGACAGGTAGAACACATTAATAAAGTTGAGTAGTGATTCTACTTAGCCAGTTTTAAATTTTCACTTATGCTCCCCTTCACTCAGCGCTGCATACCTCACTACACCTTACTTCTCACTTATGGGATCATCATCCTTTGCTTACAAAACATCTCTAAGCTCCTTCTTTAAACACCGAAGTAGCAGGTTCCAGTGTTGACTAGGATTTCAGCATTGGTAAGGAGGACCCATATGATGAAGCATGTCACCTTCGGGTGAGTGAGGGTTCTTATCCTTAAGGGATGTCTTCCCCAACTCTATTTAATCACATGTCTGCAATAGATTGGTTTTGAGAGAGGCACGTACCTGCACATTCACACATGTTAAGAGACTATAGGGGTATATATAGGTTTTGAGAATGTTTTATGTTATGCCAATGTTTTGTTTTGTTTTGCTGTGCTTTATTATGCTATGCTGTTTTGTTATGCTATGTTTTGGTATGCTATGCTATGTTTTGTTATGATATGCTATGCTTTGTTATGCTATGTTTTGTTTTATTATGGTAGGTTCTGTTATGCTACGCCATATTTTGTTATGCTATGTTTTGTTTTGCTATTCTATGTTTAGTTATGCTATGTTTTGTTGTGTTTTGTTATGCTATGCTGTTTTGCTGTGTTATGCTATGTGTTGCTTTATTTTGTTATGCTATGCTATGTTTTGTTATGCTATGCTATGTTTTGTTATGCTATGCTATGTTGTGTTTTGCTATGCTGGGTTTTATGTTATGCTATGTTTAGTTTTGTTATGCTGTGCTTTATTATGCTATGCTATGTTTTGTTATGCTATGTTTCGTTATGTTTTGTTATGATATGCCATGCTATGCGTTGTTATGGTATGCTAGGTTTTGTTATGCTATTTTTGTTGTGTTTTGTTATGCGATGCTGTGTTCTGTTGGGTTTTGTTATGATATGCCATGCTATGCGTTGCTATGTTGTGCTATGTTTTGTTTTGTTATGCAATGCTATGTTTTGTTATGCTATGCTTTGTTTTGTTATGCTATGTTTTGTTGTGCTATGTTTTGTTATGCTATGCTACGCTCTGTTTTGTTGAGATATGCTATGCTGGGCTTTGTTGTGCTATGTTTTGTTTCGTTATGCTATGTTTTGTTATGCTATGCTATGGTATGTTTTGTTTTGTTATGCTATGCTTTGTTATGCTATGCTTTGTTATGCTATGCTATGTTTTGTTTTGCTATGTTTCGTTGTGTTTTGTTATGATATGCCATGCTATGCGTTGTTATGTTATGTTAGGCTATGTTATGCTATGCTATGTTTTGTTGTGTTTTTTATGCTATGCTCTGTTTTGTTGTGTTTTGCTATGCTATGCTTTGTTATTCTATGCTATGTTTTGTTATGCTATGTTTTGTTGTGTTTTGTTAACCTCATGGCTGCTGGAGCGATTCCCCTGCAGTGCTGGGCCGTAATAAAAACGGGTGTGGTCATGACGAGCTCAGCTCGTCATGAGCACCTGAGAGGTATATGCCATGACGAGCTGAGATCGTCATGAGCACCGAAGGGGTTAATCTATGCTTTGTTATGTTAGGTTTTGTTTTGTTATGCTATGTTTTGTTATGCTATGCTTTGTTCTGCTAGGCTATGCTTTGTTCTGCTAGGCTATGTTATGCTATGTTTTGTTTTGCTATGCTGTTATGTTATGCTGTTTTGTGTGTTGTTATGATATGCCATGCTATGCTTTGTTATGTTATGCTATGTTCTGTTGTGTTTTGTTAGGATATGCCATGCTATGCGTTGCTATGTTATGCTTATATGTTTTGTTATGCAATGCTATGTTTTGTTATGCTATGCTTTGTTTGTTATGCTATGTTTTGTTGTGCTGTGTTTTGTTATGCTATGCTATGCTCTGTTTTGTTGAGATATGCTATGCTGGGCTTTGTTGTGCTATGTTTTGTTTCATTATGCTAGGTTTTCTTATGCTATGGTATGTTTTGTTTTGTTCTGCTATGCTTTGTTCTGCTATGCTTTGTTCTGCTATGCTATGTTTTATGTTATGCTATGTTTTGTTTTGTTAAGCTGTGCTTTATTATGCTATGTTATGTTTTGTTATGCTATGTTTCCTTGTGTTTTGTTATGATATGCCATGCTATGCGTTGTTATGTTATGTTAGGCTATTTTATGCTATGCTATGGTTTTTGTTTATGCTATGCTCTGTTTTGTTGTGTTTTGCTATGCTATGCCTTGTTATTCTATGCTACGTTTTGTTATGCTAGGTTTTGTTGTGTTTTGTTAACCTCATGGCTGCTGGAGCGATTCCCCTGCAGTACTGGGCCGTAATAAAAACGGGTGTGGTCATGACGAGCTCAGCTCGTCATGAGCACCTGAGAGGTATATGCCATGACGAGCTGAGCTCGTCATGAGCACCGAAGGGGTTAAGCTATGCTTTGTTATGCTAGGTTTTGTTTTGGTATGCTATGTTTTGTTATGCTATGCTACGCTCTGTTTTGTTGAGATATGCTAAGCTGGGCTTTGTTGTGCTACGTTTTGTTTTGTTATGCTATGTTTTGTTATGCTATGCTATGTTTTGTTATGCTATGCTTTGGTATGCTATGCTTTGTTCTGCTAGGCTATGTTATGCTATGTTTTGTTGTGTTTATTTATGCTATGCTGTTTTTTGTTTTACTATGCTATGCTTTGTTATTCTATGCTATGTTTTGTTATGCTATGCTTTGTTGTGCTAGGTTTTATTTTGTAATGCTATGCTATGCCATGTTATGCTATGTTTTGTTATGCTATGCTATGCTTTGTTGTGTTTTGTTATGATATGCTGTTTTGTTATGCGTTTCTTTGTTTTGTTATGCGTTGCTTTGTTTTGTTATGCTGTGCTATGCTTTGTTATGCTGTTCTGCTTTGTTGTGTTTTGTTATGCTATGCTTTGTTGTTTTTGTTATGCTATGCTATGTTTTGGTATGCTATGCTGTGTTTTGTTATGCTGTTTTGTGTTTTGCTATGCTATCAATCAATCAATCAATCAATCAATCAAGGACATTTATAGAGCGCACCACCTACCCGGAGGGTCTCAAGGCGCTTGGGGGGGGGGGGGGGGGTGCTGCTACTGCTCGAACAGCCAGGTCTTGAGCTTCTTCCTGAAGGAGAGGTGGTCTTGGGTCAGGCGCAGGTCGGGAGGGAGGGAGTTCCAGGTCTTGGCGGCCAGGTGGGAGAAGGACCTTCCTCCTGTTGTCGTTCTTCGGATGCGGGGGACGGCGGCGAGGGCGTGACTGGCTGATCGGAGGTGGCGTTTGGGAGCGTAGAAGTTGATGCGGTTGTTGAGGTAGCTCGGGCCTTGATCGTGTAGGGCTTTGTGTGCGTGGGTGAGGAGACGGAAGGTGATTCTCTTGTTGACGGGGAGCCAGTGCAGGTCTCTCAGATGTCCAGAGATGTGGCTGCGTCGGGGGATGTCGAGGATGAGTCTGGCTGAGGCGTTCTGGATCCGCTGGAGTCTCTTCTGGAGCTTGGCGGTGGTTCCGGCGTAGAGGGCGTTGCCGTAGTCCAGTCGGCTGGTGACGAGGGCCTGGGTGACCGTCTTCCTGGTCTCGATGGGGATGTTTTGTTGTGTTTTGTTATGCTATGTTTTGTTATGCTATGCTATGTTTTGTTATGCTATGCTATGTTTTGTAGTGTTTTATTATGCTGTGCTATGTATTAAGGTAAGGTAAGGTAATCTTTATTGCTTGATTAATTAAAATCTTAGCAGTCTGTACAATAAAACATGTAATTAGCATTGTTTCATATTCCCTTAAAAGCTGAGACTCTGTATTCTAAAAAAAATATTATATTATGTTATGCAGTTTTGTTTTGTTATGCTGTGCTTTGTTATGCTATGCTATGTTTTGTTATGCTATGTTTTGTTTTGTTATGCTGTGCTTTGTTATGCTATGTTTTATTTTGCTGTTTTGTTATGCTATGTTTCGTTGTGTTTTTCATGCTGTGCTATGTTTTGTTATGCTATGCTATGTTTTGTTGTGTTTTGTTATGATATGCCATGCTATGCTTTGATTTGTTATGCTAGGTTTTGTTATGCTATGCTACGCTATGTTTTGTTGAGATATGCAATGCTGGGCTTTGTTGTGCTATGTTTTGTTATGCTTTGTTTTGCTAGGCTATGTTATGCTATGTTTTTTGTGTTTTTTATGCTATGCTCTGTTTTGTTGTGTTTTGCTATGCTATGTTTTGTTATGCTATGTTTTGTTGTGTTTTGTTAAGCTATGCTTTGTTATGCTAGGTTTTATTTTGTTATGCTATGTTTTGTTATGCTATGCTGTTATGCTATGCTTTGTTGTGTTTTGTTATGCGTTGCTTTGTTTTGTTATGCTATGCTATGTTTTGTGATGCTATGCTAAGTTTTGTTGTGTTTTGTTATGCTATGCTATGTTTTGTTATGCTGTTCTGCTTTGTTGTGTTTTGTTATACTATGCTTTGTTGTGTTTTGTTATGCTATTCTATGTTTTGGTATGGTATGCTGTGTTTTGTTATGCTATGCTATGTTTTGTGTTTTTTCTTATGCTATGTTATGCTATATTTTCTTATGCTATGTTTTGTTGTGTTTTGTTATGCTATGTTTTGTTATGCTATGATATGTTTTGTTATGCTATGCTATGTTTTGTTGTGTTTTGTTATGCTGTGCATTATGTTATGCTGTTTTGTTTTGTTATGCTATGTTTTATTTTGCTATGTTTTGTTTTGCTATACTATGTTTTGTTATGCTATGTTTTGTTTTGTTATGCTGTGCTTTGTTATGCTGCGCTATATTTTATTTTGCTATGTTTTGTTATGCTATGTTTCGTTGTGTTTTGTTATGCCATGCTATGTTTTGTTATGCTATGTTTTGTTATGCTACGTTGTTTTGTTATGCTATGTTTTGGTATGCTATGCTTTGTTTTGCTATGCTATGTTTTGTTGTGTTTTGTTATGTTACGCTCTGTTTTGTTGTGTTATGCTATGCTATGTTTTGTTATGATATGCCATGCTGTGCTTTGTTTTGTTATGCTATGCTATGTTTTGTTTTATTATGCTATGTGCTGTTGTGTTTTGTTATGCTATGCTGTTTTAGGTGATGCTATGCTATTTTTTTCTGTTGTGCTATGCTATGTTATGCTTTGTTTTGTTATGCTATGTTTTCTTATGCTATGGTATGTTTTTTTGTGTTTTGTTATTCTATGCTATGTTTCGTTGGGTTTTGCTATGTGTTGTTATGTGTTGTGTTTTGTTATGCTATGCTTTGTTTTGTTATGCTGTGTTTTGTTGTGCTATGTTACGCTCCGTTTTGTTGCGATATGCTATGCTTTGTTATGCTATGTTTTGTTGTGCTATGTTTTTTTATGCTATGCTATTTTTGTTATGCTTTGTTTTGTTATGCTATGCTGTTTTGTTATGATATGCTAGGCTTTGTTATGTTTTGTTATGCTATGCTTTGTTTTGTTATGCTATGCTTTGTTGCGCTGTTTTGTTATGCTATGCTACGGTCTGTTTTGTTGAGATATGCTATGCTTTGTTATGCTATGCTATGTTTTGTTATATGTTTTGTTGTGTTTGTTATGATATGCCATGCTGTGCTTTGTTTTGTTATGCTCTGTTTTGTTTTGCTATGTTTTGTTATGCTATGTTTTGTTATGCTATGTTTTGTTATGCTATGCTTTGTTTTGCTATGCTATGCTTTGTTTTGCTAGGCTATATTATGGTTTGTTGTGTTTAGCTATGCTATGCTTTGCTATTCTATGCTATGTTTTGTTATGCTATGTTTTGTTGTGTTTTGCTATGGTATGCTTTGTTATTCTATGCTATGTTTTGTTATGCTATTTTGTTGTGTTTTGTTAAGCTATGCTTTGTTATGCTAGGTTTTGTTTTGTTATGCTATGTTTTGTTATGCTATGCTGTTATGCTATGCTTTGTTGTGTTTTGTTATGCTATGTTTTGTTATGCGTTGCTTTGTTTTGTTATGCTATGCTATGTTGTGTGATGCTATGCTAAGCTTTGTTGTGTTTTGTTATGCTGTGCCATGCTTTGTTGTGCTGTTCTGCTTTGTTGTGTTTTCTTATGCTATGTTGTGTTTTGTGATGCTATGCTATGTTTTGTGTTTTGCTATGCTATGCTATATTTTCTTATGCTGTTTTGTTGTGTTTTGTTATGCTATGCTATGTTTTGTTGCGCTATGCTATTTTTTGTTTTGCTATGCTTTGCTGTGTTTTGTTATGCTATGCTATGTATTATGTTTTGCTTTGTTATGCTGTGCTTTGGTATGATATGCTATACTATGTTTTGTTATGCTATGTTTTATTTTGCTATGTTTTGTTACGCTATGTTTGGTTGTGTTTTGTTATGCCATGCTATGTTTTGTTATACTATGCTATGTTTTGTTGTGTTTTGTTATGTTATGATATGCCATGCTATGCTTTGTTATGCTAGGTTTTGTTTTGTTATGCTATGTTTTGTTTTGTTATGCTATGCTTTGTTGTGTTTTGTTATGCTATGCTTTGTTGTGTTTTGTTATGATATGCCATGCTGTGCTATGTTTTGTTGCGCTATGTTTTGTTGTGTTTTGTTATGCTATGCTACGCTGTTTTGTTGTGTTATGCTATGCTATGTTTTGCTTTGCTATGTTTTGTTATGCTATTTTGTGATGCTATGCTATTTTGTGTGTTTTCATATGCTATGCTTTGTTTTGTTATGCTATGCTTTTTGTGTTTTGTTATGCTATGCTGTTTCGTTGTGTTTTGCTATGTTTTGTTATGCTATGTGTTGTGTTTTGTTATGCTATGCTTTGTTTTGTTATGCTATGTTTTGTTTTGCTATCCTATGCTTTGTTTTGTATTGTTATACTATGTTTTGTTTTGCTATCCTATGCTTTTTGTTATGCTATGTTTTGTTATGCTATGCTATGTTTTGTTATGCTATACTACCTTTTGTTATGTTTTGCTATGCTATGCTTTGTTATGCTATGCTGTTTTGTTTTATTATGCTTTGTTTTGCTATGCAGTGTTTTGTCATGCTGTTTTGTTATACCATTCTATGCTTTGCTATGCTATATGTTTTGTTATACTATGCTTTGCCATGCTATGTTTTGTTATGCTGTGCTATGTTTTGTTGTATTTTGTTATGCTAAGTTTTGTTGTGTTTTGTTATGCTATGCTTTGTTTTGTTATGCTATGTTTTGTTGTGTTTTGTTATGCAATGCTATGTTGTGTTATGCTATGCTATGTTTTGTTATGCTTTACTAAGCTTTGTTGTGTTTTGCTATGCTATGATTTGTTATGCTGTGCTATGCTTTGTTATGCAGTTCTGTTTTGTTGTGTTTTGTTATGCTTTGTTGTGTTATGCTATGCTATGCTGTGTTTTTTGTGTTTTGTAATGCTATGCTATGTTTTGTTTTGCTATGCTATATTTTCTTATGCTATGTTTTGTTATGCTATGCTATGTTTTGTTATGCTGTTTTGTTGTGTTTTGTTATGCTATGCTATGTATTATGTTATGCTATGTTTTGTTTTGTTATGCTATGGTATATTTTATTATGCTATGTTCAGTTGTGTTTTTTTATGCCATGCTGTGTTTTGTTATGCTATGCTATGTTTTGTTTTGTTATGATATGCCGTGCTATGCTTTGTTTTGTTATGCTAGGTTTTATTTTGTTATGCTATGTTTTGTTATGCTATGCTTTGTTTTGTTATGTTATGCTATGCTATGTTTTGTTGTGCTGTTTTGTTGTGTTTTGTTAGGCTTTGCTACGCTGTTTTGTTGTGTTATTGTAACGGAGTGAGGCGGAGTATAACCGAGGAGTGGTGGGCTCCCGGAAATGACCCTGTTATGCCTCCTTCCTTACAGACGGACCCCTGGGATACAGGACTGGATGAGGAGGAACACGGCGCCTTTAAGTGGGCGTTCTCGGAGGAGGAGGAGACCACTCCTCCTGTATACGTCAGCGATGTCGGACTGGATAAACCCCCGGAAGCAATGTACGAGGCGTGTGACATCACCCCGGAGGAGGAGAAGGCGAGGAGCGGCGTCGGAGAGCGGTTTGGACGAATTGAAGAAGGCGATAGCGAAGGACAACGAAGGAACCCCGAAGAACATCCCGGAGGAGGAGACGAGACCCACGGAGTGCCAGGAGGCCAAAGACCCCGTGAGCCGCCGTGCCACTCTCCCGGGGGAGGAGCGTGGCTGTCCCAGGTACGGCAGCGTATGGCGGTGTGGGCGGGAAGAAAGCGTGTGTAATTAGTGTATATAGACCCGTGTTAGTTTATTCCTCGTCTTTCCCTTCCTTCTGTTTCCTTTACCCCGCGTTTAACCCTCACCTTCTGTAAGCCCTCCCCACGTCACCGACGGTGGTTTAGCTGCACGTTATACACTGGTGAACTCCTCCCAGCCTCACTTCCCACGGTCCCAAGGTGCACACCCCAGAAGACAGTAGAACTAACGGTTCCCTCTCTGTTGGTCTTCCTTTGCATGGGATCCGGAGCAGCGAGATACCTCCATGACCAGACCTTAGCCCGGGGACCCGGAGACCTAGAAGTGAACAACCGTGTTGCCAAAACGGATCCCAGTCAGTTTGCCAGGGAAAGACTTACATTTAGAACCAGGAGAACTTTGATGCTCAATACAAAACGTGTGATCCCAATAAAACCCTCTTTACCTCCAAGACCTGGTGTCCATCTAGTCCCTGACTCGCAACCTGGTATAACCGTTAAACCTGACCCAGAACCAGCAACCAGTACTCCTGTTAACCCTGATCCACAACCCCAGTCTACAGTTATGCTATGCGATGTTTTGTTATGTTTTGTTGTGTGTTGTTATGATATGGCATGCTGTGCTTTGTTTTGTTATGCTATGTTTTGTTATGCTTTGTTTTGCTATGCTTTGTTTTGCTAGGCTATGTTACGCTATGCTATGTTTTGTTGTGTTTTTCATTCTATGCTCTGTTTTCTTGTGTTTTGCTATGCTATGCTTTGTTATTCTATGCTGTTTTCTTATGCAGTGGTTTGTTGTGTATTGTTAAACTATGCTTTGTTTTGCTAGGTTTTGTTATGCTATGTTATGCTAGGTTTTGTTATGCTATGCGTTGTTTAGTTATGCCATGCTTTGTTTTGTTATGCTATGCTATGTTTTGTTATGCTATGTTTTGTTTTGTTATGCTGTGCTTTGTTATGCTATGTTTTATTTTGCTGTTTTGTTATGCTATGTTTCGTTGTGTTTTTCATGCTGTGCTATGTTTTGTTATGCTATGCTATGTTTTGTTGTGTTTTGTTATGATATGCCATGCTATGCTTTGATTTGTTATGCTAGGTTTTGTTATGCTATGCTACGCTGTGTTTTGTTGAGATATGCAATGCTAGGCTTTGTTGTGCTATGTTTTGTTATGCTATGTTTTGTTATGCTTTGTTTTGCTAGGCTATGTTATGCTATGTTTTTTGTGTTTTTTATGCTATGCTCTGTTTTGTTGTGTTTTGCTATGCTATGTTATTCTATGCTATGTTTTGTTATGCTATGTTTTGTTGTGTTTTGTTAAGCTATGCTTTGTTATGCTAGGTTTTATTTTGTTATGCTACGTTTTGTTATGCTATGCTGTTATGCTATGCTTTGTTGTGTTTTGTTATGGGTTGCTTTGTTTTGTTATGCTATGCTATGTTTTGTGATGCTATGCTAAGTTTTGTTGTGTTTTGTTATGCTATGCTATGTTTTGTTATGCTGTGCTAGGCTTTGTTATGCTGTTCTGCTTTGTTGTGTTTTGTTATACTATGCTTTGTTGTGTTTTGTTATGCTATTCTATGTTTTGGTATGGTATGCTGTGTTTTGTTATGCTATGCTATGTTTTGTGTTTTTTCTTATGCTATGTTATGCTATATTTTCTTATGCTATGTTTTGTTGTGTTTTGTTATGCTATGTTTTGTTATGCTATGATATGGTTTGTTATGCTATGCTATGTTTTGTTGTGTTTTGTTATGCTGTGCATTATGTTATGCTGTTTTGTTTTGTTATGCTATGTTTTATTTTGCTATGTTTTGTTTTGCTATACTATGTTTTGTTATGCTATGTTTAGTTTTGTTATGCTGTGCTTTGTTATGCTGCGCTATATTTTATTTTGCTATGTTTTGTTATGCTATGTTTCGTTGTGTTTTGTTATGCCATGCTATGTTTTGTTATGCCATGTTTTGTTATGCTACGTTGTTTTGTTATGCTATGTTTTGGTATGCTATGCTTTGTTTTGCTATGCTATGTTTTGTTGTGTTATGCTATGTTTTGTTATGATATGCCATGCTGTGCTTTGTTTTGTTATGCTATGCTTTGTTTTATTATGCTATGTGTTGTTGTGTTTTGTTATGCTATGCTGTTTTAGGTGATGCTATGCTATTTTTTTCTGTTGTGCTATGCTATGTTATGCTTTGTTATGCTATGTTTTCTTATGCTATGGTATGTTTTTTTGTGTTTTGTTATTCTATGCTATGTTTCGTTGTGTTTTGCTATGTGTTGTTATGTGTTGTGTTTTGTTATGCGATGCTTTGTTTTGTTATGCTGTGTTTTGTTGTGCTATGCTACGCTCCGTTTTGTTGCGATATGCTATGCTTGGTTATGCTATGTTTTGTTGTGCTATGTTTTTTTATGCTATGCTATTTTTGTTATGCTTTGTTTTGTTATGCTATACTGTTTTGTTATGATATGCTATGCTTTGTTATGTTTTGTTATGCTATGCTTTGTTTTGTTATGCTATGCTTTGCTGCGCTATGTTTTGTTATGCTATGCTACGGTCTGTTTTGTTGAGATATGCTATGCTTTGTTATGCTATGCTATGTTTTGTTCTATGTTTTGTTGTGTTTGTTATGATATGCCATGCTGTGCTTTGTTTTGTTATGCTCTGTTTTGTTTTGCTATGTTTTCTTATGCTATGTTTTGTTATGCTATGTTTTGTTATGCTATGCTTTGTTTTGCTATGCTTTGTTTTGCTATGCTTTGCTAGGCTATGTTATGTTTTGTTGTGTTTAGCTATGCTTTGCTATTCTATGCTTTGTTATGCTATGTTTTGTTATGCTATGTTTTGTTGTGTTTTGCTATGGTATGCTTTGTTATTCTATGCTATGTTTTGTTATGCTATTTTGTTGTGTTTTGTTAAGCTATGCTTTGTTATGCTAGGTTTTGTTTTGTTATGCTATGTTTTGTTATGCTATGCTGTTATGCTATGCTTTGTTGTGTTTTGTTATGCTATTGTGACGGGGAGGCCCGGGACTGGTGGACTACGACTCCCTTGACACCCATGTCTCTCCCCTTTCAACAGCGCGAGACACCCTGCCAGGAGGACGAATGGCTCTCTAGAGACTACGGGTACAGTTGGGACGAGGAGAACATTAAAGGACAGGGCGCCTTTAACTGCGCCTCTCAGAGTGCCGAGACTCCTCCCCTTGATGACGTAGCGGGTCCTAGCGAGCCAAAAGAAGGACAACCCCGGAAGTGGACGGACGGCGTATCCCCGGAGGAAGAAGGAGTCAGAGACCGGAGAAGGAGAGAACAAACGTCGAGTCGGGAGGAGAGCCTGGACGGAGGAGACGGGAAGAGCCACGGCGACACCAGCAAGCCCGGAGGCCAACGACCCCACGAGCCGCCCCGCCACGCTCCCGGGGGAGGAGTGTGGCTTTCAGAGGTACGGGGCAAGGTAGCGGGTTGGGTGGGACGGCGTCTGCACCCTCCAGAGTAAAGAACCCAAGCGCTAGTGTAAATACTGTATAGTCGATGCGGAAAACCCCCCCCTTTCACGAGCACCAGAGCACTCGGCATCGCTTTGTAATTCAACCACTTGAGCACTTGGTTCTCCCTCACACCCGGCCCCACTGCATGACGTGAAGTGAACGTCCCAGTGACCATTTCCTTTTTTGTTCTCTTCTGTTGCATGTCGTGTGCCTTTCCGGACCACTGGGCTATCTCGAGACTGACTCCTGACCGGAGAAGACATCCTGGAGCCACTTAAAAACACCAAAACGGATCCTGCAGCATTTGCTAGGGAGAGACTTACTAGTAGAAGCCGGAGAGCATACATAAAAATAAAACCGTCTTTAAAATCACTGGTCAAAGTCTCGGACTCGGTTACTCCCACTACTCCTGCTCCTTTACAACTGGTGTCAGAAGTGGGATTAACACCGCAGCCCATCTGTGAAACCGAGATGGACGCCCTAATTCAACATATTATTAAGGGGCAGGAAAAACTCGAGTGGGCTGTTCAGCAACAACTCACCTCAGCGCAGGCCGACCGCGACCTGTTCCAAAATACCATGGCGGCTCATATGGAAGGTTTGCAGAAAATCCCGCCAACCCCTATTGTTGCTGCTCCCATCGATGGCAGAAGCCATGTCCCAAACCCCTCTGGGATTGCATTACAGAAATACGTCCAAGGGGAAGATCCCGACGCTTTCCTGATGAACTTCGAGCGAGCCGCTCGGGCATTGGGGTGGCCCGAGGAAAAATGGCCTTTTTTCCTGGCTCCACTACTGACAGGCGAGGCACAGTTCGCGTATCAGGTGGCCAACCCCATGGGAAATGCCCCCTATACAATGGTGAAAAACGTCATCCTGGATCATTTGGGCTTAGATACAGAGGCCTACAGGGTGCGTTTCCGGAAGGAAAAGGGAAGCCCCAATGAGAATCCCAAGACTTTGTTTTTCAGACTCAAGATGGCTGCTGACAAATGGCTGAAACCCGAGTCCAGCACCAAAGAAGAAGTGATGGCGAAAATCTACTTAGAGCAATTTATGGATGCTCTTCCCTATGGCTCTCAAAGGTGGCTACGCCAACACTCGGGACTCACCATCGAACAGGCCATAGAAATGGCAGCGAATTATGCTCGGGCCCAGCCCCGGATCACTGGGTGGGACCACGAGAAAAACAATAAGAACACACCCCCTCTCAAACCGGAGAAGAAACCAAAACCCCTGATGGAACCGTTTAGACCCCGACCACCGAGGGTGGAATCCCCTATGATGCGGGGGCCCCAGTGTTTTGACTGCGGCGAATGGGGGCACATCGCTCGTTTGTGACCCAAGAAACGTACCCCCGAAGAACCTATGGAAGTGGGGTATCTGCCCAAGACGGTGTTTTATTCAGCCGAATTGGGGTCCTCTTTTTATGTGAGTATGCGGATGAACGGTTATGTGGTCAAAGCCCTCCTAGATTCTGGGTGCAAGCAGTCAGTGGTCCAAGAGCGCTTCATACGTCCCAGTCAGTACATCCCCGAGTCTCTGGTGTACATCAGGTGTGTACATGGGGATGTCAAGCCATACCCGATAGCACAAGTCTCCTTAAGCCCAAACCAGAAAGTCTCCTGTATAGTGCGAGTAGGTGTGGTTGACTCCCTTCCCGAGGACGTTATATTGGGGGTGGACAATCCTGAGTTCCTTGACTTGTTTAAAAAAAACCCTAGATGAGCAGCTCCAGGCGGAAGGGGGACCCAAAACGACCCTCCTAACCCCAGAACCATGGGTCATAGACCGTAGTTTTAGGTTTGCCCAGACTGATGATAGGACCCTTCACAACGCCTGGGAAAACGCCCACGTACATCATAGCTCTCAGGCCCAAAGATGTCCACGCTTTGTGATTCAAAAAGACCTTTTGTACAGAGAAGCTGAAGAAGGGGGTCGTCTTCAATTGGTAGTCCCTGTGTCATTCCGTGAACAGGTTCTATTTTTTTCACATGCCCATCTCACTGCTGGTCACTCCGGAAAAGAAAAGACTACCGACAGCATCTTACGCCATTTTTACTGGCCAGGAGTCTACAAAGATGTCCAGACATATTGTGCTAAGTGTGAGATCTGCCAGAGGAGGAACACACGCCTCCCACCAGCAGCACCCCTGCAGCCGATGCCCATCATCGGTGTTCCTTTTGAACGCGTGGGAATGGATTTAATAGGCCCGCTACCCAAGTCCTCGAGAGGAAATGTATATGCGCTCGTGATTGTGGATTATGCCACGAGATTTATTGAAGCGTTTCCTCTAAGAACACCTACAACCACCAACATCGCCGAGAAGTTTTTGGAGTTGTTTTCACGAGTTGGCTTCCCCAAAGAGGTCCTAACCGACCAGGGCACCCCGTTTACCTCCCGTTTGATGAAAGAAGTATGCAAATCCTTGGACATTCGGCATATTAGGACGTCGGTCTACCACCCCCAGACCGATGGACTAGTGGAAAGATATAATCAGAGTTTGAAGGCCACGCTGAAGAAAATGTTGTCCGTAGAGGGACCCGACTGGGACCGCTTGCTGCCACTGGCCCTGTATGTCCTCAGGGCACAAAAACAAAGCAGTCTTGGCTGTTCAGCCTTTGAGCTGCTGTATGGCCGACTCCCAAGGTCGCTGCTGGAGATGACTAAGGATGCCTGGGAGACAGAAGACGAACAAGAACAGAAGTCTCTGCTGGACTACACCTTACAGCTAAGGACTAAATTGGGTAAGCTCAGAAGCTTAGCGTATACCAACTTGGAACAGCAGAAAGTGAGACAGAAGAAATACTACGACAGGGGAAAGAAAATGAGGCGACTCCAAGTCGGTGAATGGGCATTAGTACTCCTCCCTTCTGTCTCAAAGAAAAACGAGTGGACAGGACCGTATGAGATACTGGACACTATAGGGAAGACCACCTATAGACTTAAGGTGTCCCCCAGCAAGACCCAATGTTACCATATTAACCTCCTTAAAAAATGGATCGGCCCCATACCACGGGGGAACAACCTGACCGTCCCCACGAATGCAGAGCAGTCGTCTACCTTACAACACCTGGTTATCAATGACGCTCTCTCAGGGCAAGAAAAGGAAGAATTGAACACAGTGTTACGCCCCTTTGCCAGGATCTTTTCGGATCTCCCAGGGAAGACAGATCTGGTGGAGCATCATATCGAGACCATTCCAGGGAAAACGATAAAACAAAGGCCGTACCGAATACCCGCCGCCAGAAGAGAGGCAGTAAGGAAAGAAGTAAGAGAGATGTTACGTCTCGGGGTCATCCGCCCGTCCAAAAGTAATTGGGCATCCCCGATTGTCATGGTACCCAAACCTGACGGATCTAAGCGTTTCTGCATGGACTTCAGAGCCCTCAATAACATCTCTACATTCGATGCCTACCCCATTCCTCGGGTCGACGAGTTAGTGGAAAAGCTCGGAGACGCGGTATACATCACCACCCTCGACCTTACAAAAGGGTACTGGCAGGTGCCCCTCCGTGAAGAGGACCGAAAGAAGACTGCCTTCATCACAGATGAAGGTTTGTACGAATTTACGGTCCTGCCTTTCGGCTTGCACGGGGCGCCTGCCACGTTCCAGCGGCTGATGAACCATGTATTGAAACCCTTTCCCTCCTTCAGTTCAGCATACCTGGACGATATTGTGATTTACAGCCAAACGTGGCAAGAACATCTGGAACACCTGCGGACTATACTAACGGCCCTACGAGATGCCGGGCTTCACGTCAATTCAAAGAAGTCACGGGCTGCCTTCAACCGGGTTAAATACTTGGGATTCGTTCTGGGAGATGGAACCATATCACCTCAGGCGGAAAAGGTAAAAGCCATCAAGAACACTGCCTTTCCGTCATGCAAAAAAGAGTTGAGGGCTTTCCTTGGGCTGGTTGGCTATTATAGACGCTTTATTCCCCGATTCGCGGAGGTTGCTACCCCCCTCACCAATCTCCTAAGGAAAGACGTAAAACCCCGGGAAATCCAATCCCCGTCACAGATGGCCACCAAAGCATTCGAGGAACTCAAAACCATCATCACCTCAGCTCCTGTCCTGGAATCACCTAACTTCAGGAAAACGTTCACCTTGGCTATCGATGCATCAGACGTAGGGATAGGGGCCGTCCTGTCTCAGTTAGGGGACGACGGCGATGAACACCCCATCCTGTTCACAAGTAGGAAGCTCTTCCCCAGAGAGTGCAAGTACTCCACAGTGGAGCGGGAGTGTTTAGCGATCAAATGGGCCATTGACAAGCTGCAATATTACCTGGAGGGTCGGCCGTTCATCCTTCAAACGGACCATGCACCATTGAAATGGATGTACCAGAACCAAAGTCGCAACCCCAGAATCCTCAGGTGGTTCTTGTCCCTGCAGCCCTACACATTCACTGTACAGCATAGGAAAGGTGTGGAGAATGGAAATGCGGATTATTTATCAAGGGTCTTTCCTCTCCCCGATCGGGAGACTCCAGGGGGGGAGGTGTGTGACGGGGAGGCCCGGGACTGGTGGACTACGACTCCCTTGACACCCATGTCTCTCCCCTTTCAACAGCGCGAGACACCCTGCCAGGAGGACGAATGGCTCTCTAGAGACTACGGGTACAGTTGGGACGAGGAGAACATTAAAGGACAGGGCGCCTTTAACTGTGCCTCTCAGAGTGCCGAGACTCCTCCCCTTGATGACGTAGCGGGTCCTAGCGAGCCAAAAGAAGGACAACCCCGGAAGTGGACGGACGGCGTATCCCCGGAGGAAGAAGGAGTCAGAGACCGGAGAAGGAGAGAACAAACGTCGAGTCGGGAGGAGAGCCTGGACGGAGGAGACGGGAAGAGCCACGGCGACACCAGCAAGCCCGGAGGCCAACGACCCCACGAGCCGCCCCGCCACGCTCCCGGGGGAGGAGTGTGGCTTTCAGAGGTACGGGGCAAGGTAGCGGGTTGGGTGGGACGGCGTCTGCACCCTCCAGAGTAAAGAACCCAAGCGCTAGTGTAAATACTGTATAGTCGATGCGGAAAACCCCCCCCTTTCACGAGCACCAGAGCACTCGGCATCGCTTTGTAATTCAACCACTTGAGCACTTGGTTCTCCCTCACACCCGGCCCCACTGCATGACGTGAAGTGAACGTCCCAGTGACCATTTCCTTTTTTGTTCTCTTCTGTTGCATGTCGTGTGCCTTTCCGGACCACTGGGCCATCTCGAGACTGACTCCTGACCGGAGAAGACATCCTGGAGCCACTTAAAAACACCAAAACGGATCCTGCAGCATTTGCTAGGGAGAGACTTACTAGTAGAAGCCGGAGAGCATACATAAAAATAAAACCGTCTTTAAAATCACTGGTCAAAGTCTCGGACTCGGTTACTCCCACTACTCCTGCTCCTTTACAGCTATGTTTTGTTATGCGTTGCTTTGTTTTGTTATGCTATGCTATGTTGTGTGATGCTATGCTAAGCTTTGTTGTGTTTTGTTATGCTGTGCCATGCTTTGTTGTGCTGTTCTGCTTTGTTGTGTTTTCTTATGCTATGTTGTGTTTTGTGATGCTATGCTATGTTTTGTGTTTTGCTATGCTATGCTATATTTTCTTATGCTGTTTTGTTGTGTTTTGTTATGCTATGCTATGTTTTGTTGCGCTATGCTATTTTTTGTTTTGCTATGCTTTGCTGTGTTTTGTTATGCTATGCTATGTATTATGTTTTGCTTTGTTATGCTGTGCTTTGGTATGATATGCTATACTATGTTTTGTTATGCTATGTTTTATTTTGCTATGTTTTGTTACGCTATGTTGGTTGTGTTTTGTTATGCCATGCTATGTTTTGTTATACTATGCTATGTTTTGTTGTGTTTTGTTATGTTATGATATGCCATGCTATGCTTTGTTATGCTAGGTTTTGTTATGCTATGTTTTGTTGTGTTTTGTTATGCTATGCTTTGTTGTGTTTTGTTATGCTATGCTTTGTTGTGTTTTGTTATGATATGCCATGCTGTGCTATGTTTTGTTGCGCTATGTTTTGTTGTGTTTTGTTATGCTATGCTACGCTGTTTTGTTGTGTTATGCTATGCTATGTTTTGTTTTGCTATGTTTTGTTATGCTATTTTGTGATGCTATGCTATTTTTTGTGTTTTCTTATGCTATGCTTTGTTATGCTATGCTTTTTGTGTTTTGTTATGCTATGCTGTTTCGTTGTGTTTTGCTATGTTTTGTTATGCTATGTGTTGTGTTTTGTTATGCTATGCTTTGTTTTGTTATGCTATGTTTTGCTATCCTATGCTTTGTTTTGTATTGTTATACTATGTTTTGTTATGCTATGCTATGTTTTGTTATGCTATACTACCTTTTGTTATGTTTTGCTATGCTATGCTTTGTTATGCTATGCTGTTTTGTTTTATTATGCTCTGTTTTGCTATGCAGTGTTTTGTCATGCTGTTTTGTTATACCATTCTATGCTTTGCTATGCTATATGTTTTGTTATACTATGCTTTGCTATGCTATGTTTTGCTATGCTGTGCTATGTTTTGTTGTATTTTGTTATGCTAAGTTTTGTTGTGTTTTGTTATGCTATGTGTTTTGTTATGCTATGCTTTGTTTTGTTATGCTATGTCTTGTTGTGTTTTGTTATGCAATGCTATGTTGTGTTATGCTATGCTATGTTTTGTTATGCTTTACTAAGCTTTGTTGTGTTTTGCTATGCTATGTTTTGTTATGCTGTGCTATGCTTTGTTATGCAGTTCTGTTTTGTTGTGTTTTGTTATGCTTTGTTGTGTTGTGTTATGCTATGCTATGCTGTGTTTTTGTGTTTTGTAATGCTATGCTATGTTTTGTTGTGTTTTGCTATGCTATATTTTCTTATGCTATGTTTTGTTATGCTATGCTATGTTTTGTTATGCTGTTTTGTTGTGTTTTGTTATGCTATGCTATGTATTATGTTATGCTATGTTTTGTTTTGTTATGCTATGGTATATTTTATTATGCTATGTTCAGTTGTGTTTTTTTATGCCATGCTGTGTTTTGTTATGCTATGCTATGTTTTGTTTTGTTATGATATGCCGTGCTATGCTTTGTTTTGTTATGCTAGGTTTTATTTTGTTATGCTATGTTTTGTTATGCTATGCTTTGTTTTGTTATGTTATGCTATGCTATGTTTTGTTGTGCTGTTTTGTTGTGTTTTGTTAGGCTTTGCTACGCTGTTTTGTTGTGTTAATGCTATGCGATGTTTTGTTATGTTTTGTTGTGTGTTGTTATGATATGGCATGCTGTGCTTTGTTTTGTTATGCTATGTTTTGTTATGCTTTGTTTTGCTATGCTTTGTTTTGCTAGGCTATGTTTTGTTGTGTTTTTCATTCTATGCTCTGTTTTCTTGTGTTTTGCTATGCTATGCTTTGTTATTCTATGCTGTTTTCTTATGCAGTGGTTTGTTGTGTATTGTTAAACTATGCTTTGTTTTGCTAGGTTTTGTTATGCTATGTTATGCTAGGTTTTGTTATGCTATGCGTTGTTTAGTTATGCCATGCTTTGTTTTGTTATGCTATGCTATGTTTTGTTATGCTTTGCTTTGTTTTTTATGGCATGCTGTTTTGTTATGCTATGCTGTTTTTTAATGGTATGCTATGCTTTGTTATGCTATGTTTTGTTATGCTATGCTGTTTTGTTGTGTTATGCTATGTTTTGCTATCCTGGTGTGTGGTTGTGTGTGTGTGGTTGTGTGTGTGTGTGTGGGTTGTGTGTGTGTGTGGGTTGTGTGTGTGTGTGGGTTGTGTGTGTGGGGTTGTGTGTGGGGGGTTGTGTGTGAGGGGGTGTGTGTGTGTCTGGGTTTGTGTGTGTGGTTGTTGGTGTGTGGGTTGTGTGGGGGGGTTGTGTGTGTGGGGTTGTGTGTGTGTGAGTATGTGTGTGTGGTTGTGTGTGTGGTGGGGTTACGTGTGTCTGGTTGTGGTTGTGTGCGGAGGGGTTGTGTGTGTGGAGGGGTGGGGGGTTGTGTATGTGTGGGGTTGTGTGTGGGGTTGTGGTTGTGTGTGCATGGGGGTTGTGTGGTGTGGGGTTGTTTGTGTGTGGGGTTGTGGTTGTGTGGTGTTGTTTGTGTGGGTTGTGGATGTGTGTGGGGGGGGTTGTGTGGGGGGGTTGTGTGTGGGATTGTGTGGTTGTGTGTGTGGGGTTGTGTTTGTGTTGGGTTGTGTGTGGGGTTGTATGGTTGTGTGTGTGTGGGGGGTTGTGTGTGTGGGGGGTTGTGTGTGTGGGGGGTTGTGTGTGTGGGGGGGTTGTGTGTGTGGGGGGGTTGTGTGTGTGGGGGGTTGTGTGTGTGGGGGGGTTGTGTGTGTGGGGGGGGGTTGTGTGTGGGGGTGTGTGTGGGGTTATGTGTGTGGGGGGTTATGTGTGTGGGGGGTTATGTGTGTGGGGGGTTATGTGTGTGGGGGGTTGTGTGTGGGGGGATTGTGTGTGTGGTTGTGTGTGTGTGTGAGTATGTGTGTGTGGTTGTGTGTGTTAGGGGGTTTACGTGTGTGTGGTTGTGGTTGTGTGTGGAGGGGTTGTGTATGTGGAGGGATGGGGGGTTGTGTATGTGTGGGGTTGTGTGTGGGGTTGTGGATGTGTGTGTGGGGGGGTTGTGTGGGGGTTTGTGTGGGGGGGGGTTGTGTGGGATTGTGGGGTTGTGTGTGTGTTGGGTTGTGTGTGGGGTTGTATGGTTGTGTGTTTGTGTGGGGGGGTTGTGTGTGTGTGTGGGGGGGGTTGTGTATGTGTGGGGTTGTGTGTGGGGTTGTGGTTGTGTGTGCATGGGGGGTTGTGTGGTGTGGGGTTGTGTGTGTGGGTTGTGGGTGGGGGGGTTGTGTGGGGGTTTGTGTGGGGGGGTTGTGTGGGATTGTGGGGTTGTGTGTGTGTTGGGTTGTGTGTGGGGTTGTATGGTTGTGTGTTTGTGTGGGGGGGTTGTGTGTGTGGGGGGTTGTGTGTGTGTGGGGTTGTGGGTATGTGGGGTTGTGTGTGTGTGGGGGGTTGTGCGTGTGGGGTTGTGTGTGTGGGGTTGTGGGTGGTTGTGTGTGTGGGGGGTTGTGGGTGTGTGTGTGGGGGGGGTTGTGTGTGGGGGTTATGCTTGTGTGTGGGGTTGTGGTTGTGCATGTGTGTGGGGCTGTGGTCGTGTGTGTGGGGGGTTGTGTGGGGTTGTGTGTGGGGGGTTATGGTTGTGTGTGGGGGGTTGTGTGTGTGTGTCTGGTTGTGTGTGGGGGGTTGTGTGTGTGTGGGGTTGTGCGTGTGGGAGGTTGTGCATGTGGGGTTGTGTGTGTGGGGTTGTGCGTGTTGTGGGGTTGTGCGTGTGGGGGGGTTGTGCGTGTGTGTGGGGGGTTGTGTGTGTGTGTGTGGTGGGGGGGTTGTGTGTGTGGGGTTGTGTGTGGGGGATGTGTGTGTGGGGTTGTGTAGTTGTGGGTTTGTGTGTGTATGATTGTGGTTGTGTATGTGAGGGGGTTGTGTGTGTGTGGTTGTGTGTGGGGTTGTGTGTGTGGGGGGTTGTGTGTGTGGGGGGGTTTGTTTGGGGGGTTTGTGTGTGTGTGTGTGTGTGTGTGGTTGTGTGTGAGGTTGTGTAGTTGTTGGGTGGTTGTGTGTGGGGGTTGTGTGTGTGTGTGGGGTTGTGTGTATGGGGGGTGTTGTGTGTGGGGGGTTGTGTGTGGGGGGGGGTTGTGTGTGTGGGGTTGTGTGTGTGGGGGGGTTGTGTGTGGGGGGGTTGTGTGTGTGGGGTTGTGTGTGGTTGTGTGTGTGGGGGTTGTGTGTGGGGGGGGTTGTGGTTGGGTGTGTGTGAGGGGGTTGTGTGGTGTGGGGTTGTATGTGTGTGGTTGTGTATGTGGGGTTGTGTGTGTGGGGTTGTGTGTGTGGGGTTGTGTGTGGTTGTGTGTGTTGGGTTGTGTGTGTGTGTGGTGGGGGTTGGGTGTGTGTGTGTGTGTGGGGATGTTTGTGTGACATTAATACTAAAAGCATATCAAAATAAAGGAACACAAATATCGAGTTTGTGTGTGTGGGGGGTTGTGTGTGTGGGGGGGTTGTGTGTGTGTGTGTACAAGAGGTATATCATGGGCAAGTAAGTATTTAAGTTAGAAGTGATTGTTTTGCATTCCGGGTTGGTGTTTGGTAACGTTACTTATGTAAAACGTTTCTGGGAGAAATATTATTACTTGTAAATAAATACATTGAAAAACGAAGGTATGCAAATGTTTTAATAAATAAACATGTAATATGTGCATTATATCGTTTGGTGTTGGTACATTGTGACAAACGCCATTCAGGTTATGTAGCAAAAGGGTTGTTTTATTATGAATCTGCACCTTTAGGATTGTAAAAGTAATTAAGAAAATAAAGCAAACACTTTTTTAAAAATCACCTTTTGCCTGCTTCCAAAAAGCAAAGCAGTGGAAGATGGCTGTAAATATCCAATTATTATGCAAAAGAATCAGCGCTGCATCCTCCACACTTAAAACATCATGAACAGCTTCAGTGATAAAAAGTTAAAAGAAAAGCGGAGATCAAAGGAAGGGTGGGAGGGACATTGGCGAGGGAGCATATGTTGAGTGGAGATGTAGGTGCTTTAACAATGAGTAAAAAAAAAGTTACAAATTCAATTCTGTAGTAAAGAGCTGTGAAGTACATGGGCGCGGCTGTGTGTGTGTGTCTGGGACGCAGAGCATAAGGGGGATGGGTGATGAGGGGTGTGCTGAAGCATGGTAATCTGAATGCATGTCCATATGGCAGCAGAGGCGGAGCGTGGCGTGAAGTGGCTGGGAACATCAAAGTCGCTGCAAAAGTCCTCCCAAAGGCTGCAGGCGGACAAATGGTGCGCACGCCCGGCGCACATGCACTGTGCCCGATCCTCCTGCAGACTTTGGGAGCATTTTTGAGAGCCCTTACTTAACTCTCGCAGATCAACGCATGCACGTTGTATCAGCGAGACCTAAAAAGGGCATGAATGTGCTGAAATGGCATCATAAACTTAAAGGGTTTTGAACAGTGGCCCCCAAATTTCTTTTGGTCTAGGGCCCCCGAAATCCTTAAAATGTGCCTGCAGAAAAGACTGAATCATGTCATATGCAACATATATAAAGAATTGATGGAATCATTTCACATGCAGACAACAACTAAATAATTTGTCCTCCACACTGAACACTGGGTTAGTTGACTTTGGGCTGTGTACAACATTATACCTATCTTGGGGCATGGCTTAGCGAAACGGGCCGCCCACGGGTTCGCCTCCAGAAACTGCAGCAGAAAGGGAAACGGGTCACCTACGCCCGCTGCAAATTACACGCTACCCTAGATAGTCCAACATCAGCAGCCATTCAAAGAGTACTCAGGGCGAAACTACTTCCACCCATCAACTATGCGCAACAGACTTTTCCAAGGAAATTTGCGAATGATCTAGAGAAAATACACTGTACAGCTTCCAAAAGCTATTTCGCCTACCAGCCTGTACCAGGAACAACTTAATTTATCTAGAATTTTATCTTAATCAACAAAAACTGGAAGAGATGGCGACCTTGAGGAAATTCTTCTATCAAACAACGGCGGCCCCAGAGAACACAATGAAGGAAGTCATAAAATCTATCTTTGAGCAACCTGGCAATCCTTGGTTTGTTAGTCTCGCCTCTGCCAAAGATCTTCTGCAACTTGCAACAGGGAACTAGGACCCCAGCATAATCAGTATTCCACTATTAAAAGAACAATTAAAAATCAAGTACATCTACGGTCTCGCACTTTGGATATGGATATGGAATCATTGGTAGCAAGTGTGCTTGGTGTATGAAGATGTAAAGTTCATTTTCTTCACATATTTTCTCATTACTTTCCAGAACGTAATTAACATTAAAGCATAATTACAGGCTGTGACGACACACCCCCTTCCTTGCTATTTCACTTCAGAACTATGCAACTGTCTACATTTATCAAAGCCTTCGAATCTCAGACAAGAGACACTTTCTATAGTCAATGAAAAGTCCCCAAGACTGTCCTCCTCTACCTCAGAAATTTAGTGTCTCATACACCCCTGACTAGGACTATAGTCTGGGCCATTGGAATTATGCGATCGTGCGGCCAGAAATTTTTGCATAATTATACATTTGCCACCTAATCCATTATCTGCCGCAGAATCTGCAAATTTTAACAACAAAAAATTTCTAGCTCAAACGCTCAAAAGTTACTAAAAATTCAGCGACACGTGTTGCCACGTGGTGGAAGGCACTTTGATAAACTGGAATGGTCAACTTTCTGTTGATTTTTGCTAAATTTGGGTATTAAATTGGTACTAAAAAGGGTGCAACTAATGCCCAGGTGTTACCATGTTTAAAAATGAGGCAATACCATTGCAAAAAGTGCCGCATAATTTGCCTTCTCTTGTTGCATAATTTACTCAACCCTGCCATATAATTTGGCCCTCTACTGCCTCAATTGGCTTCCCATGGAAGGGAGATGTATCTATAAATTGGCCTGCATCACACACAAAACCCTTCACTCTCCTGACCCCAACTACTTAAACAACAAACTGAGCAGAGCAGGTCAAGCCAGAACACTAAGAAGCTCCAACTTACTCCTTCTTATTCCTCCGAAATTGAAAAAGATAACCACCCAATACCGATCATTTTCTGGCAATGCTCCCAGGATATGGAACGCTCTCCCTGGAGTCCTCAGATGCAACCCATCCTTCCCCTGTTTCAAAAGGGACCTGAAACTCCATCTCCTAAACAAATACTATCATGACCAACGTCAACCAACCTAGTCCTCTTTATCCGAGTTGTCTCCTCCCTCTCTGGACTCTCAAGAATTAGTGGGAAACTAGCAACCATTTCCTCTATAAAAGACCCCGCAAATAACATACACACTAATCAGTCCAAGATTCTTGATACCTTTAAATCATTTTACGAAGAGTTATATAGGAACGATAAGTCTCTGGACTTAAAGGCATGCTCGGATTACCTGGAGGCCCTCGACCTCCCCAAACTTTCGGAGACTGACAAATTACACCTAGGGTCCCCCATCAGTATCACAGAAATCTCGACAGCCATCAAAACACTCAAAAACAACAAAGCCCCAGGTCCTGACGGATTCTCGGCATCATTCTACAAAGCCTTTGACAACCAACTTTCACCAATACTCCAAACTGTGTTCAACTCTTCCGCCTCTAGCGGGAATATCTCTCCCTCGATGAGCGAAGCCACAATAATTGTTATACCCAAGGAAGGAAAAGACCCCCTACAGACCAAAAACTACAGCCCCATTTCGCTAATTAATATTGACTGCAAGATCTATGCCAAGATCTTAGCTACTAGATTAAACTCTGTGCTACCCAAATTGATAAGTCCATCACAAGTGGGTTTCTGGAAAAATAGGATGTCGAATGACAACACCAGACTCCTATGCCACATACTTGAAAAAGCGAAATCCTGCAAAACGCCGATGATTGCAATAACCCTTCATGCTGAGAAAGCATTCAACAAAGTCTCATGGCCCTTCCTTCAACAATGTATGGGCTCATTCAACCTGGGTAATTCATTCATTAAAATGGTGATGGCCTTATACTTCTCCCCCTCTGCCCGTATAGCAATTAATGGGACACTTTCCAGCCCGTTCCGCCTGTTCCAGGGTACTAGACAGGGTTGCCCGCTCTCACCGGCTCTATTCCTACTGGCACTTGAACCCCTACTAACCGACATAAAAAATAATGAGGACATCACAGGTGTCGCCTTCGGAAACACCCGGGTAAAACTAGCGACATATGCCGACGACATCTTAATCGCCACAGAAAACCCAACTGTATCAATTAAGGGTCTTATGTCCTCAATCAGCAAATACTCTGCATTGTCCGGTTATAAATTAAACAAGGACAAGTCCGAAGTCAAACCACTTAATGTACACACTACCAAAGAAGTCCTTGGTGATTCGGGACTAGCCTGGCAACCGGATGTCATAAAGTATTTAGGCATAGAATTCACTGACAACATATTAAGTACACTCAAACACAATGAATCGACCACACTAGCGAAAATCAAAAAAATCCTGGATGGCTGGTCACCGCGGTTCATCACATGGTGGGGCCGGTTAGAGACTATAAAAATGATGATTTCCCCATTGGTCAACTACGTAGGTTCAATGCTTCCCCTTACACTTTCTAACGACTTCCATTCTAAATTAGATAAGATGATCTCCTCCTTCCTCTGGCAAGGGAAAAAAGCCAGAATCAGCATGAAAAAGCTACGACTTGATAAATCCTTGGGGGGTGTCAATCTGGCTGACTTTCGACTGTACCAGACCGCCTTCCTGGCAAAGCAAGGTGCGATTTGGTTCACATCACAGTCTGATTACACGCCTGTGTGGTTACATGTAGAAAAATCTCTAGTGGAAGGTCTTGACCCCTCCGCCCTCCTCACCATTAAACTACGCCCCAACATCGACTCTGGGATCATATTTAAGAACACAAAGAACTCCCTCCTCCATATAAGCAAGTCCCTACCCCATCAATTTCGTAACTCAAAATGGGAATCTCTCTGGCAGAACAACACTCTAACATACAGAGGAAAACCACTGTATAATCCTTCTTGGATCAGAAAGGGAATACACTTCCCTCACCAACTTTATGAGGGTTCAACACCACTTTCATTCAAAGATTTACAAGACAGATTCCAACTCGAGAGCATTGACTTCTACTACTTTCTACACGTTAAGGTCGCTCTAACAAAAGCAAACTTGGGCAACACTTCCCCCTCACTCCCTAACCTTTTATCCGCCCTTGATAAACTTGGACATCAGGTATCCAGAATGTACAAAATGATAATACCACAGAAATCTAACCTGGTCTCTGCAATACAATCTTACTGGGTATCGTATTCTTCCACTCCCACTTCGGAAAATGAATGGGCCAAAATTTGGGAGTCAACCACAAGGCACAAAATTAGTCCGACTCTGTCCCAAACTAAATTCTGGTTCCTACACAAAGCCATTTGGACCCCTAGAAGACTCTTCCTTCACAACATCAAGGATACTGACTCCTGCTGGAACTTCTTGGAATCGGGAGGAGACCTTGAACACCTAATATTTAAATGCCCCCGGGTTACCACCTACTAGGACAGACTATTTGAATTTATTAACAAAGCCCTACACATTTCTCTCCCGAGAGAATTTGCTACTATAGTTATGGGTTCCTCCAAAGCTGTCACTCTAGATGAAAATGACAAAGCCCTACTTGATCTTCTACTGACAGCGGCGGTTAAAATCATAACGACCAACTGGAAAAACACAGCCAAAGCCTCCTTCCCCCATTGGCTCAACTGGGTTTCGAATCTCGGGGGTGCCGATAACATTACCCTTGCTTCTAACCCCTGGGGATCACAACATAGAAAACTATGGACCTCACTTGACTCTCACTTTGATCTCTTCAAACCCCCGTGAAATGTCTAAATTCTGCTTTCCCAATCATCTTCTCAATGTGTTAAAGGATGAACGTGATACACCCTACTGTGCTGCAAGTCTGATATAATTGCTTGCTGTAATAAGTCTCTCGTGTTGTACTGATATGATGCCTAATTGTCACTTTTCTTTATTTATTTACTTTCTCCCCTCTTATGTTATTTCATCGCTTGCTCGATTTTATTTGTACTTGTACCACGAACTTTATCTGCTCATGTATGTACTGTTCATATCATTGCCAATCTCTCTCAATAAAAACTTTGTGAAATAAAAAAAAAAAGAATTAGTGGGTGACAGGACCATGTCACACTCTCGCCTTTTCTTTTATTGCTCTTGCCCCCTCCGCTCCACTGCATATTTACTTCCCATGCTGTATTTTTGTCTGTGGTTTGCGTACTATGTAATTGTATTATCCTTCTGCTGGTTACTATGTGTATGTAAAGCGCTCTGATACCTACCGGTCAAGCTAGCGCTATATAAAATTTTAAAAATAAATAAATAAATAAAATTCCAGTGGCCCTGACTTAAAGTCTGCGTGTATTAGTACATCACGCCCCTCGTTCCCTAGTGACAGTGCCACGCCCCTAGTGTTTTTCTACAACTTTCCATGGTCACGTGACTTTCACAAATCCGAATTCACTTCGCCACCCGTGACCCACCCCTTGCCCCTATGATAACACTTCAGTTCAAACGCCGTCGTTATTTAAGAAACGCATTCGAGGTCTGCGGCTCCGTGTAGTTCTCGCCCAGTTCGCCACGACTTGTCTCAACCCAATGCGCATTAGATCACAATTGAGGGCTTCGTACATTATTTCGGTAACTTTACTCCTACTTTTTTTAAACGTGATGTGAAAAGGAGAGCTGTGTTCCTTGGCCAGGTTCGTCGAAACTGTAAAGCCGAGTTTTGATAGGACTTCTCCGAAAAACTTGCTGCTTACCACGAACGACCCGGGCTCTCTGATAAGGGGAACTTTTAGAATTAATCTGTAGACAATCACCCTATCCAATGCTACCCACCCACCCAAACCAAACTTATTGTATACTCACATGGAGTTTTGCTCCGCAGTGGGCTGAAAATCGTAACTCCTGCTGTGCTTTTTCCGTGAGGGGGCACAGTCCGTCCGAGTTTGAAGTTTCTGTTTCCATTTACTCGCCAAAGACGTAAAACAGAAACCGAAAGTAGCTCGGTCGTAGTTGCCGCCGTTTGTTCCGGGTCTGTCACTCACTCGCGATGGGCGTACCCGCTCCAACTGCTGTTACAGGGCACTCCCCAGCAACCGAAGTAGTATTTCCTGGTGCAAGGGTTGTTTCCGTGCAAAACACCAAACAGTTGCCCTTCCCGGCCCGGGCCAGCTGCGTGCGCCGCGAGGAGGCGGAGGAGGCGGCGCGAGCGAGGAGTTTGAAAGACGACCAGGTACGGGCGGGAGGCGCAGGCCTCTGCTGCTATTGTGCCACTTCTGTCAACCTTTTAAAGTCCAACCGAGTAAAAGGACTGCACAGCCCCGTGAGCTCTTCATAGAGCTCCCCATCGGACAGCACGTCTATCCTCTTGGAGGGTAGCTAGGGGTGGGCAAATTGAGAAATTCATAGGGAGGATCTTGCCATGGTTCTGGCTTGACTCTGCGAATCAGAACCATAGCGGGCATGTATGTAATCTGATCTGTGAATTTCACAGTTTCGGAACGCGTCCACATGAGGCATTCAGTGCTTTTTGTGTGCCACTTTATCGCCAGTAGAAAAAGGCATTCATTTTTATGCAGAGGGGTGCATTTTTATAATGTAGCCCCTTTTGTGCAATTTAGGGGTCTTGAAGAAGTACAACTGCTGCATTACTTCTAAAAGTTCATATGCAGATTCATAAAGCATTTCTTTTCTAATCTGACAACATTACTGAAGGGACAGTTGAAAGGGAATCAGTGGCCTAAGTGTTGCAGAGTTTGTGGGACAAAGCTTTAGTCCTGAACAGGCAAGGGCCTACGCCCCTCTTCCCCCCCCCCCCCCCCCCCCCCCCCCCGAAGAGATGATGGTTACCCAACTTCATTTGATAGCTCTGCATAAGCAAGAGTTTCCCATTCTTACTGCCAGAGGATAGATGAGATTGAGGCACCCACCTGTCCCCGAAGATGCACAGAGGAACGAAATCCTAATATATTCAGGGACAAGAGGCATCACAGAATACATGGCTGATGCCATAGACTACTGGGAAGTCGTGGCAACCCCCCCACACCCCAGAGTCTGCAAGACGCGCCTGTGCCTAACGGATAGCTGGCCTGCTGAAGGGCAGAATCGAACATACTAGTATAGCAGCATAACAATGTGATTTAATATTTTTTTTTTCAATGAATGACATTTTATTAGTATAGACCTCTTCCGAGATCCACAGTGTGTTAAAATAGTATATACAGATTTCCAGTTCCATAGTACCACAATATAAAAAATACATTATATACAGAAGAGATTATTATTCATACGCTTTAAAAAATCTAAAAACTTTATAAATTACAAATCCATCTGGTGGGGTTCTTATTAGCTCAAATCAGATCCATAGTTCTAAAAATAATATATTTTTTGAACTAGATTTTAAAAATCGAGAGTGATCCAGTGGTTCACCAACAACAGATTCTCCCCTACCATATACTCACCTGGGCACATAAACTCACAGTGGTTAAACCGCTAGGGGGTCAAGTTTTATATTTTTAACAAGCTGTTAGGATTAGTCTATCCAATACCTCTATTCTTTTACAACTAACCCGTCACAGATCAATACGTTCTTTCCTCTGGTCGATAGACCATTAGTTGAACTAGTTGATGGTGAAAATTAACATAAGCTAACTTTTCTATACTTTTTAAAGTAAATAACCACAAACTCAAGAACATTTGAAATATTTATCTAAACATTTCAGATGAATGTGAACAATCTCAATACAGTGCAGTCACCATCATTCATAGGAGAGAAAATTCAATAAAACACAATGCATTTGATCTCGGACTCATGCAATAATCAATGCTGAAAGAGAGAGGACAGAGAGAAAAGATAAAGAACATTAACAAATAACAGAAATGTATAGTTACCAAGGATGTTGTGGAAGACCAACCCCCTGGCCAAAGGGCTGGTAGGAGTCCCCTGAGATAGATTCAGGAGACAAAGACTTCAGGACAGCAATCAGGACAAGATAGTTGACCTCGCTAGAATACCGACGGTTCCGCCACACCTCTCTCTGACACTCTCTTCCTCCTCGAGATTCTTCCGCAAATCTTCAGATCTAACCCAATTAACCTAGGATAGAAAGTTCTGCTTCAGGTTCTGCAATCAGCTCCCTCAACCCTGCTCTGCGCTTCTACAATTCTTCATCAGCAACTCCTGCATCTAACGCTCTTTTCTGCTCCAGCATTCTCAGATCTCTGCTCTCAGCTCTGACTAACTAAAGCTATCTTAATAATACCTTTCGTTCTGCATATTACACCCACTAATGTTTCAATATCAGGAAAATACGAAATTTGATTGGTCTGGCAAAGGGGGGTCTTCATCACACCATGCTTACATGTCGCAAGTTTCAGCTAAACCATTGTTCATAAACCCATCCCCTTACTTTTTATTAATAAACTTTATTCCCATGTGCTAAATTTAACGATTTTGCAACAATTTTGACTTTATTATGAATGTTTTTTCATGGTTGAACTCTACACCATCCTGTTCCCACGATGTTGCACTTGATCTTTGGCTCCCTTTCAACTGCTTTGTCATGGCCTTCATGGCTCCTCTCAGTGGGCATGCGCAAACTTCACGTCACTCAGCTCAATTCGGGAAACAACCTTTACAACGCAACTTTTACAATGCACTACCATTACAACGAAACTTTTACAACGCAAAAACATTTACAACGCATACCATTACAACGCATGTTTTTACAACGCAAGTACTTTTACAACGCATACCATTACAACGTAAGTATTGGTAAGTATATAATTATATTTAAAATTTTATTTTGTTTGGGTTTTTTTAAGGGGTATTTTTAGGGTTCAGGGTCAGTTTTTAGTTTTTGGGTAAAGGGGTATTTTTAGGGTTCAGGGTCAGTTTTTAGTTTTTGGGTAAAGGTATTTTTAGGGTTCAGGGTCAGTTTTCAGTTTTTGGGTAAAGGGGTATTTTTAGGGTTCAGGGTCAGTTTTCAGTTTTTGGGTAAAGGGGTATTTTTAGGGTTCAGGGTCAGTTTTCAGTTTTTGGGTAAAGGGGTATTTTTAGGGTTCAGGGTCAGTTTTCAGTGTTTGGGTAAAGGGGTATTTTTAGGGTTCAGGGTCAGTTTTCAGTTTTTGGGTAAAGGGGTATTTTTAGGGTTCAGGGTCAGTTTTCAGTTTTTGGGTAAAGGGGTATTTTTAGGGTTCAGGGTCTGTTTTGGGTTTTTGGGGTACAGGGGTATTTTTAGGGTTCAGGGACAGTTTTGGGTTTTTGGGGTACAGGGGTATTTTTAGGGTTCAGGGACAGTTTTGGGGTACAGGGGTATTTTTAGGGTTCAGGGTTATTTTGGGGTTTTTGGGGTACAGGGGTACAGGGTAAAAAAAATGTTTTTTAATTAAATTATATTAATTAATATTAATTTAAAATAAAAAAAATATTATATACTTACCAATACTTACGTTGTAATGGTATGCGTTGTAAAGGTACTTGCGTTGTAAAAACATGCGTTGTAATGGTATGCGTTGTAAAAGTTTTTGCGTTGTAAAAAATTAGTTGTAACGGTATGCGTTGTAAAAGTATGCGTTGTAACGTCATACATCCCTCAATTCAGTTGTGCGAGAAAGGCCCAAATATGCAATAATTATAAAAATCAAAAGACAAATGTTATTTTCTCACGTAAAGTGTTTGCATTGTATACTACACACCTCTACTCTATCCCATTTTGTTTATAAAACCTTTCCCCGCATTAGTAAAATAGCTTGCTTTTATTTCAGATAAGTTGGTGCCATGCATGCAAGTCTTTACGACGCCATTTAAAAAGCTTCTGCTCATGTGCAAGAATTTTCCCTCCAAGCATTAATTTGTCCTCCTAAGTAGAGGTAGTTGACGCATGCGCAAAACATATTTCCCGTTTGAAGCGGTATTAGTCCTTCTTCAATGTTATCCTCGTTAGTACATGCATACGCAAGCTTCACTAACCCAAATGTTCATGTGATCGCGTATTAATTTCCACAAAACTTTGTTAATAACTTCTTAGTGAGTTAAACGAGCAAATTGCTTTCGAGCAAGTCTCTTTTCTCCGAGACCCTGCTCCATCAAGAGCGTGCATCAACCAGGCTGCTATTTGGACTGACAAATAGGACATGTACCAAATCTTGGATTCCTCCACTACACAAATTACATTGGCCGGTTTTATCAAAATTACTGCCCCAATTTTTTGTTATATCTTTTAGCGGCCACGTCCTCAGTCTTAGCATCAGGATGCAACGCCTAACCTTATGTTCCAATGTGAAACTCCAATATTTTGAGATCTATTTATTCTCCACCATGGCGAGTTAGAGCTTGTAATGCAATAGCTGCTGACAGTAAAATGTATCCATTTCATTGCTCAATTTCAGAGTAGATTTATTCAGGAAGATCTACAGGAGTACTGGACACCAACTTTGTAAAAGATTTGTGGAGCATTGGAAGTGCTCCAAAGCAATCTCTAAATTTTCTCTAAACGTATTTATTCCTGGATCAGTCTTAAAAGTTTCTTGACATATACTTGCCCTCAATGTACCTTCAGGTGCATGCAGTATGTTATAAGCCCACCTGACAAGGTTTGCCATGGCTCTCGTAAATCCACTCACTACCCCTAATTCCAGTCAGTGTGTGTGAACGGGGGTAGTGTGACTTGTAGTAGTAAGCATACGTAAGAGTTTTCCCTCCTTGAGATTTAAGAAACCCCATCGATTTATAGGACTATATTCTAAACCTTATGTTCAAATAGGGGTAATCTTTGTTCAATAGATTTCTAGGAGGGCTGCTAAATGTTGCATCCCTGTAGATGAGTAAACTTTTTTATAACATTAGCATAGGATACTATTTTTAATTCAGTCCATTGAAAATGCGAGCAGTTCCAATAGACTGGGAGAAAACTCTCCCTAAGTAAATGTAAGTAGATACTATATCTACTGGAGTTCCTCCTAATTACCAGGTAAAAGATGTAGCCTTTGTCCTGCCCCTAAATGATACTATTTTTGTTTTTGAAATATTTAGTCTTAAAAAAAATTATTTGTGTAATTAAAATGACCCTCCATATTATGCTGCAGACCAATTGGGGTAAGATCAATTATAACCACATTATCAGTGTACATTAAAATATGTTTTTTTATGTGATGGTAATTGAGGTGGAAAATTATTTCCCTCCTGAAAACAATCCAGTAAAACGCTAAGAAATAGTGAAAAATGGAGGGGAGCAAGTAAGCATCACTGTTTGAGGGAGTTTTCCGTGGAAATCTCTTGAGTTAAACCCTTATCTCCTCCCATCTGCACCTCACACCATGTAGATGTATGGAGCACTACTATTATTCTTAATAAGTTTGTCGGAACACCTAACTTCAATCATTTTCTCCGTAGGGAAGGCCTATCCACCTTATCAAAAGCTGTAGAAAAATCCATAAATAAACTATAGACTACCTGGCCTTTACTAACTATATATTTGTCAATAATAGTTTGCAGGATAGCGATATTTTAGTCTCCGACATATTACATTTAATTTCATACTGCCTCATGAAGTTGGGTTCTGGAACTGTGCTGGTCTCTGCATTCTTGTGCAATTAGCTAATGTTAACTAACTTGTCTACATGTACTCGTACATCGGGTGGCATGTATTTATTATCTCCTGGCTGCTCAGTGTGGCTGCATTAAAAACTATTATTCTCCCTAGAATGATGTATTTATTGATACCATTCCCAGAAGCGATACCATAGCATGACCTAATGGAATTTAATAGATGCATGACTTTTTACATGGAGGAGGGTGAGAAAACCAGAATTTTGTGAAATCTAATTTGTTCCAGTGGAAGAGAGGGTGGTCTTGGTCTCCCCATCGGACAAGACAGCACTCCAAAAAAAAAAGCCTATATCTAAGGGTGAAAGACTTCTTTAATAACACAGGTCTGGAATAAGAAACATATGCCAATCCCATGGTTAAATGAATAAAAATAACCATAAGAAATGTTGATTCCTAAAGAAACCCACTCTTCTTAACAGTCCAAGTGCCCCCTCCTTATAACTTCTCTTCATACACCCTGACCTGTCCTACTGCTCATGCCCCACTGACATTGCCACTCGCTCTACTGTTACCTTCGTCCAATCGATACACCTGCTCTCAGACAATAGCCCCGCCTCCCAGGCTGTGCTCCTCCATCGCATGAGCTCCCCCCACAATTGATCCAGCTGACATCGCCCAAAACAAAAAATTCCAGACCTGCCTACCATCAGCAAACGAAATACCCTTAACCACAAAACAGCAGACCTGTCTCTCCAAAACTAAATGATCAAAAAATATATAAATTAGTGTAAAATATGACTCCACCAATTCCAAGTTTTGAGCAGGTTCAATAGTAAATGACACACCAATTTAAAGGTAACAGCAGATACACCCTCACCCTCTACCTTGCTCTGCTTGCCAGCTTCTCCAGTAACTGCCCTATGTGCCACAGTCTAGCATTCCAGTTACCAAGGAGCTGGGGCATGACCATTACAAGATTAAAGCAGAACAATACAGGAAAGCAAGATGCATAACATAACAATTAGTAAAATATTTAAGTGGATAAAAAAGAAAAACCTGAAATGTTTACAAGGAAGGAGAAAGGCCTGATGCTGACCTGCGCCTAGGTGTGACAATGCCCAAAGAGGCAGCCTCGTACCAAGGCTACGCAACTCTTCCAAGTTGCGTAGCCAATTAGGGCAGAGTGCCTCGAGGACGCGTTATTCATCCTAAATACCCATTCATGTATACACCCATGTATAATAATATGAATTTCACTCCAGCCAAGTCGAAGGAATTGTTCATGAAATAAAAAAGGAATCAATTTACGTTGTCACTTAAAACGTTTGCAACACGTAGGCAAGTTTGACTATCATGCAATAGTTGTGAATACAGGAAAGCAGGCTGAGCCTGGGTAAAATGTATCTTTTTTTGAGAGGGGCTAAAAAAAGTGCTTTCAAATTTGCTTATAAAATCCACAGATTAAGGTAACAAGCGTAGTATTTTAAGGAGAGGGAGAAGGAACGGCCCGGGGTTGCTTCTACCCGCAGTACTGTCCCTCCCCCATGGGCTCTTGGCAGACCTGGAGTAGCCTTAATATTGTTAAGCAACTCCTTCCCCAGCTGAATGCGGAACAGGTATAAGTTGAGGGGCATGGATAGTATGGCAGAGTGCCCAGGGGTTGTGGCGATTTCCTCCCCTTCCCCCTAATCCCCCCACACTTATTGGGACTTGTGAATGATATTTGCCTTTTAGAAGTTTGGCGCGTGCCTGCGCCTGGTTTCCATTTAATTGTTTTTTGTCATTTCCTTATTAACAGGCATAAGGCTAAAGTTTCACAATGGATTTTCCTTTTCCTTTATTCATAACAGACCTAAAAAGCATGTCATTAGATTGTATTGATTTTACCAACCTGTAACATCACTCACTTGTTTTACCACTTTTCAATTCCCAGATATTTTTCCAACGAAGGACTGGTGACGGTCTGAGCATACAAATCCGGTTTTCTTCCATACAACCACATCAGGGGTAGACTTCCAGAGTGGTCCTCCTCGTCCCCTGTGACACCTTTTCGGTAAGGTTCACCGTATTGAAATATTTTTAGTTAATTATTTTGAAGTGTACACTTTATCTATAAACACGTCCTTTCCCGCTCAGCAGCTGTTGATTGACTCGCCAAATCTCTTTCCCATAATAACCCAGAACCACCTTTTCTGATTACCACACCAGATTACTAACTATCTTACCTCCAGACCACTGCAGCTTCAGTGTCGTCGGTATGCTATATTTTTTGTCTAAGCTTTTTGTTGTTTTTTTGGCCTGGTGTACATGCCACTGTGGCTAGAAAAGCAACACTAAGCAGTGGCCTGTTTCTCATTTGCCTGTTGCCAGCCTGTACATTTGCCATCCACATAAACCTCACTCGCAATATGTAGACCATTTTATTCCATGATGCCTTCCCTCGTGGGTGCCTTTGAAAGGGTATTTCCCCCAATGGCATGCTGCCATGTATCTCGGCCCTAAATCAAAATCTCCCCAAAAATGGGTATATCACTTAGAGCTCTCATTATACATCTATGATAAATATGCCTCGATTGAGTGGCTTCACCAAACTCCCAATCAGTTTGTTCATTAGGTCTGTGGCTCACTCTTTCAGCCAATCTGCAAAGTATTGCAAATGAGATGCATAATATTATGTTAATTCAGAGGCTCAGATCCCTAACCTCTTTGAATAAATGTCGCATTATATTCACTATTATTCTGAACCCTTAGAATTACAGTACTAGCTCAGTAGCAACTGATTTAATCTTTTAAAATACCTCTTGTAAACATGAGCATGCTCTGAAACAGGTGCAATAGCTATTTTTGTTGTTGTTGGAAGAAACATTATCAAAAGTGCCTGACTCCTGTGGGAGATCAGTAGAGCTAAGAAAATTAAGTTGTGTTGTCGCGTCTGTTTGGTCCGCGGTATATGGGCTTTTGTAAAAACCTTGAAACTCTTCATTCTTCCCTTCCTCCGAGTCTACCAGCCCTACATCTTTCCCCCAAGTCCCCTTATATATTCCCTCTTTCACTTGACTCTTAGTTGTTTCGCCAAGTGTGCCCCACCTTGTTCCCATGTTCATACGAGGTCTGCTTCAATTTCAGCAGTGTATATTCAGATCTATTGGAATAGATTGTGTTTAGCTTCCCCTTCAGTGTGGTGACTTTCCGATGGAGGGCTAATGTTGGTGTTGCCTTGTGGGCCGATTCACACTTTTTCAATTCTTTCACTAGCTGTACTCTGTTGCGTCTTTGCTTATTAAGTTGGGATATAAGTCATATACACCTGCCTCTTAGTAGTATTTAAATGCATCACCGTTATTTGAGGGGTTAGTGTCAGTGGGGCAGTTTAGTTGAAAATACTCGCTGATTGCTTTTCTGAGTTCATCTCGCTGAAGTATATCTCTCACTTAGGAATTGGGGAAATACCACCTCACCTTTTTAGATGACGGGGCATTCCACTCTACGTTCATCGAGATCGGGGCGAATTTAGAGATCATGATGGGGTGTATTGGCGCTGCTTGCAACTTAGAGAGAAGGGATTTGCTAATGAAGATGGAGTCTAACCTCAAATAAATGCGGAAGGTGTGGCAGTAGAACGGGTACTCTTTTAACAGCGGGTGGAGTGATCTCCATGCACCCATCAGCCCCAAATCCTGCACTGTGAATTTCAGTCCCTTCGGGAAACTACTCGTGGAAGATCTGTGTGGGTGCATACTATCTGCATTCAAATGCCATGTTAAATTGACGTCCCCTGTTAGTATAATTTCTAACTCCTCAAAGCCTCCGAGCACCGTCAAAAATGAAGGGAGAAAGGTTACCTGATTGGTATTTGCGACGTAGATGGAGAGAGACCAGTGTATCTTGTTTCCCTCGGAGACCCCCTTTGACCATTACCCATTTTCCCTCCCTATCCGTCTTGTACCCTGTTGGCTGAAATTGTAATGCAGAATGAAATAACAATGCCACCTCATTGTGCTTAGTTGATGCTGAGGAGTGATAGATCTTGGGATAAAGCTTATGTTTAAACCTGTGGCCCTACGATTGTGTGAGATGGGTCTCTTATTTTTTTTTAACCATATTTTTATTGGCATTTATAGTTTACATTAACAAAATGCGTTAGGATACATTCAGTTGGATTGCATTTTCTGCATCTCACATCGTGGTACAGTGCTATCCATATATTAGTTCATTTGATAGATATCTTTTCGACATTAGTATCTGAGGCTAAGTGATTGCCATATAAAACAGAGGCACAAAAATTGGAGAAACATTCATGGAATTTCAGGTACAAATATCAGATGAGGTGTCGGCGTTATGTGTCTCACTAATCAGTACATCTGTGTGCTCTGGCCATCGAGTGTGGCGTGATGCGTGGTGTTACTAACAATCAACACTACGAGTGTGCTGCAGGGGGAGATGTGCATTTGCGGTCTGAACTTGTGATTGTGTGTCTTTCGATGTGTGCGTGCCGCCATCTGGGTCATCACCAGGCGGTGACTGCTTGAAGTGGTGCAGTAATAGGGCCACTCCATCGAGATGAGGTGCTTACGTATCCTTTTCACCTCTTCCTCTCGTACTGTTTCTTCCTCTGCCGCAGCCCATTTGTGTATTGCTCCCACCCATGCAGCGAGCTGGGGGCCTGTGGGGGCTCGCCAGTCCATGGCTATACTCCATTTAGCTAGCAAAACGGGTAGTGAGATAAATCTACTGTGCACTTTGTGTTGTTTCTGTTTCCGGAAAAAACCTAGTGCACTGGCTTCCCAGGCTTTCAAGTGTGTAAGCCCTGTGAGATCTCCAAGTGATTTGTGAATATTTTGCCAATATGACTATATTGTGGGGCAGCTCCAGAACATATGATAAAAATCTGCTTCCTGTGATTGCCATCTACGGTAGAGGAACTGGGTGTCGGGATAAAATGTTTGAAGGCGTGCTGGCATCAGATATGCCCTATGGCATTTTTAAAACGTGCGTTTCTAGACACCTTCTTGGGGTATTCCAGAGCCCTCTCCCATTCTTTCTCATGTAGTGGGCGCCATAATTCTTTCTCCCAAGTGGTCCGCAGGGTCACCAAGGGTATGTTCGTGAGTTCATGTATGTCTTTATAGAGCCAAGTGGTCAAGTGTCGCCCCACTCCCATATGTAAGATTGTGTGGATGCCCGGGTGTGTATTTTGCTCTTCCGTCGAAAGGTCGTGATATGATCGGTAACTCTCGAGGATTTGGGGGTGAAGTAGGAACTGGCTAAGGGGAGATTGTAGTTGTCCATAAGTCGTTAGAATGGTCTGAGTTGTCCGTCCTTGAATAGTTACTCCATTTCGGTAATGCCATAGTCCGTCCATGTAGTAAGCATGTTAGGTGTGTAATAGTTTATGTGTTTGGGCCACCCGACCAGCAGGAACAAAGGCGAGTATGGGGGTTTCCCCAGTGACATGCGGTGTATCCGTTGCATATATTTGCGTGCTACTGCTACTTGTAAGGGATATGTACGTCTTGGTTTAGTGCCGGGTAGTAGTAGCCGGTGGAGTTCTGGAATGGGTACCCGACCAGTCGTGGTGTGCGTCTCGTCTGTGTGCCTGCCTGCCGTCCAGTAGGATAACCACTGCAGTTGTGCCACTAGAAAATAGGATTCAAAGGATAGAGCGCCCAGTCCTCCCTGCATGGTGGGTAATTGTAGGTGAGATGGGTCTCTTATGTGGCCACTATATCAAAATGGGAGTTCAATAAATATTTCCAGGTCTTGTGGCGTTTAAGTAGGGATTTAAGACCCCTTACATTTCAGGGTGAAGTAGTAATTATTCCCTTTGTCCCCAGAGGTTGCTTTCTTGCCTTTGTGCCCACCAAACTGTGTCTCCGCCCCCCCCCCCCCCACCCCCCCCCACCGCTCACCCCAACCACCCTCCATCATCAGGTCCTTTTTTATACTGTCCTGATGATCTTTTGTGTGTGTTACAATACAGTTTTCCTTTCATAAGTAGCCTATCAGTGTTCTAAATGATACTTGAGTATTTCAAAAGAAAGGAAACCAAATCCCCAATCTCTTACTGGCCATCAGAGCTTCTTTTATTTCAGGCTTTGTGACCGGAGTAGAGGAGGTTTACAGAGGTGATCATATTCCACAGTGGTACTAGGGCCCATGGTTATAGGGTCTAGCAGGTCAGAGACCACCCCCTGGGTTCAATGCTCCCAAGATAGTAGTCGGTGCACTGGTAAGTGCCTATGATATACGCCTAGTCCATGACAGAGGCGGGCATTGATGGAATAAAGGGTTTGTTAGGAGGTCTGAGGAGTACAAAGTGATGCACTATAAGCCCAACTGCCTCTGCAGTTCGGAGAGGGATGACTTTCTGGAAACACGCCCTGAAAGGTGCAGTAGGTTGTGGTGGGCTGCAGGCCCAGTCACAGTGTGAAGGGGGTATTGCAGAAGTATTATGATGCTGTGTCTGTCAAAACTACCAAGCGTCACAAGGTGATGTTTTTCTCTAAGCACCGATACTGAGGAGAACTAAGGTATTGGGATATGACGGTGGGAAAATAACTAGAGGGGAAACAATGGAAATCCTCATTTTGCTATATTGGCAGTATAGAACAGAAAGTAGAAGGGATGGAGGCATCTAAGGATGGTGTGGTTGTTAACCCCTTCGGCGCTCATGACGAGCTCAGCTCGTCATGAGCGTAACGTGCCCTACGCTGATGACGAGCTGAGCTCGTCATGTAACGCGGGTTTTTGCAAATCGCAGCGCGCAGCGGGAAAACCGCTAGCGCGCATGTGGTTAAGCCTCAATATGTTGAATGTTGATTGGCATGTTTAGATGGGGATGAAACCACATTCAGAATTTCAAGATAAAGTAGTGGCGCACAACTTTTGGTGGAGGGAAAAAAATATTTGTTGGGAAATTCTGCTATCTAAAACATTAATTACGAAGTTACTTGTGCATGTACAGAATATAGCAGAAGTCTAGATTTTTGGGTTTTCAGTGTTGCCATGAATCTTTCTTAGCTATCCTATACCTATTTAACAGTAGTATTTTTAGCTCTCGTTTCTTATTTTCCTTACCTTTTGTATCGAGGCTTGTGAAAAATGGTCCTTAAAGCGAGAAATAACCCTTACAAAATAGAGGTGGGTGATATTTTGATGCAATACGTACTTGGGGAGGGTAGTGTTTGATTCATTTGAGTGTTGACATTTTAATTTGTTCCCTGCCCCTACTGTCCAGTAAAAATGATTTAAAGCTCAATATTGAACCTAAGATCACTGTTAGTTCTTTCACCTGTCACTAATCAACTGAATTAGACTGCTTTTTGTTAACAATTAAAAAAAAAATGTTTTAATTTGGTTCTCTCTTTAAACGCAACCTGTCACAGAACAACATATGCATCAATAAAGCTACATAGGGGAGAGCACACAGAATCTTTAGTATATCAGTGATTTAATGCATTGTCAGCGTAAACGCATGTGTTCTATCTTTTACAAGTACAAGTCTCAACAGGGTATGATCTTGGCCCTGCGTGGCCTGAAAGTCTGTGTCGCGGCCATTCATATCAAGGCTGCAGTACTTAAACCATACTTTGCGAAATTTCCAGGGACAGCCTCTGGGCTGGTATGTAAACCTCGTAGCAGCCGTGTAGAGGTCCATTCCCCGCTTCCATTCTTGAAGGGTTTGGGTTTCAGGGCCACCCCAGTATTGAGCCACATCCCGTTTTGTAACTACGTTGCCCCGATTTCCAAAAAGGGGCTTGCTTCTGGGTACATCCACTTCTGTGGGTATACCCAGTAGGATGAATTTGGGGTCTATCAGTAGGGTGACTTCCAGTATTTTATTGAGTTCCTCAACTATCTTGTGCCAGTAGGAGCTTATCTCGGGGCATGACCATAGTGTGTGAAAGAAGGACCCTGTCTCATCTTCACATCTCAAACAGTTGGCCGTGTCCGCCCATCCAAATCTATGTAGGTGGGCCCTAGCGTGATATACTCTGTGGGGGACCTTAATTTGAATACGTCACGGGTGGAACCTGATTGCCACATCACTGGGGGTGCATCAGGGCTGCTTCCCAGTCTGAAGTCTAATTCGCCTACCTCATTTTCTCAGGCATCTTTCAGTTTTGTCAGGGTGTTGGGGACAATATTTAGGATAGTCTTATAGGTCCATGATATTGCCTTCTCCGTTAATTTCCCCTGGAGGAGCCTCCCTTCAAGTGGGGCGTATTCCTGAAGGTCTTCTATCACTATCTTTTCATTCTGCCAGTTTTAGTTGCAGATGCTTAAAGTATTGGGTAGTGTGCAAACTGTATTCCTGCTGCAGGAAACTAAAAGGAATCTGTGCACCCTCCTCTATAAGATCGCCCAATTTGGAGATGCCAATCATGTCCCACTTCCTGAAATCCGCTAACTTTCTGAATTCTTTGGGGGGGGGCGTGGCTTCACCAAGCTGCGGAATGGTCGCGCTCTAGAGCGGCTCCGCCGGCTGTGGCAGTAAAATCCGACATCTATCCGTATATGACCGGACATACCTAGGACCAGTGACCAGATTGCGCGGCTGGAGAGTGTCCCCATCAGGCGATCCGACATTTGTTGGCGTGGCAGCAGTGTATACGGGCTCGAGGCGCCGCACAGCAGGGGCCTGGAGTTCTTGCTGCCGGGAGACGCCGGGAGCTCAATTTTGGTGTGGACCGAGGTGTGCAGCGGCGGTGCGGGCAGAGGACCTGAGGTGGTGCCTGGAGCCTGGTGAGTCGGCTGTCGCCTGGGCCGTGAGTCGGCAGGTGAGCTCATTGTCGGGGATGGAGGTGCGGGCGGCCGTGGGACGGATGCGGCGGAGCCGCTGTGGAGGACGGCGTTGCCGTGGTGTGCCCCAACCGGGAAGACCCGGATGAAGGTTGACCGGGTCGGCTATAATTCAGCTCGGAGAGGAGGGAGTGAGCGCTAGTTTCGGCGACCCCGCTGGCCCTGTAATTGGTCGGCCATTAGCTCCGCTGTGGCTGGGGACACGCATCCGCCTCTTCTCATGGACTCATCTAAATGCACCCGGGAGGCCGCCATTTGGTGTGTCACTATCGGCGCCAAGTGGGATTCGGGTGGCCAGTGGTACTGACTGGGTGAGCGTGGCCTCCATAAAACCTGCATGGAAACTATAGCAGTGTCAATGTTATCTTGTTGTTGAGGTGCTGACTGTGTGGATCCATGGTATGTGTAAAGAAGGGGGTCCCCGCAAGGGAAACGTGTTATGTACAACACACACAACCAAACATAGTTGATAACACTTTTCTCAAATTCACGAACATCAGTAGAAACAATATAGGTTAGTATTGTCATTTATTTTACAATACCAATTTCCAACCATTTGTCATTCTATCATCAATATTTTTGAAAAGCCCCAGATGGGAGAAGGGAAAAGGGGGTGGAGGAGGGGGGTGTGCTCAAAGCTGTGTGCAGTCAAAGAAAATTAGACATAGTCAAAAAGGAAAAACAATCATACACGATATTAGCATATGACTCAGGCCAAATCTAACACAAAAAGCCTATATATTCAAGGCGTCCATTGCAGGAATTATACAATAATACAATAAAACCCTTCAACGGTCACACAACAAACATTCGAATTGGTTAGAGGGCATGTGCCGGAGGTTTACAACAAAGGAACAAGAGCCGTCGACGTTTCGACCCCTTGGCGTAGGCTAAATTGGGTCCTTTTATGGGGTCTTCATCAGGACAAGTGCAGGGGGAGGTAAGGGCAACGTAGGGGGGGGCGAAGATATCTGTGAAGTTAAAAACAATGGGTCAAATCACTATTTATTGATTTTAAGAGCGTCATTAGATTGACAAAATTCAATGGCATTAGCAGAATCAATAGCCATGGGCTTAGGGCCGACTAGGCCTCAAAGCGTAGGAAATGGAGTAGGACCAACCAATAATCTCGGTCAAACTCTGCGATATAAATTCGCATCTACACAGAGGAAAGATGTTATTGGACGAGTTGCCCTTCAAGCGACTAAAATTGTAAAGAGGCTCCACTCACATGCAATATCAACCAATAGGCTGATCGATGAAGCTTTCCTGGAGTACTTGTCAACCCACACGGGAAAGAGAAGGTGCAGGAGAGAATGTATCAACTGCAAATAAACCATTTAAGAAAGAGTTAGGTCATGCACTGCTTGTAATGGTGACCTTAGTCGATGTCGGTTGAGCCCTACAATTACTTACATTGAAAAATGAAGTCAGAGGCCAACACGGGTTTTATTAATCAGAACTCTTCTCTTCATCCGACTTCCACAATGAAAGGTCGCTGAAGGTGAGAAAAAGGTACAAATTGCTAAAGGCTGTATATGTAGCCGGGTTAATCTGAGGACATTATGGGGCATTGTAACCACGTACATACCTCCGTTTGGGAATTAATCTAGGAGCCGACCTTCCTAAGCTTCAATGTCGGTCTCTCTCATCCATTTGCAGCATTCGATCAATCAAGCGTTGGAAACCTTGTTAAGAAAAATTAAAAGGATGGGGCTTACAACTCCGATATTCAAAATATTAGAGTTTGGCAGAGAGACTTGTTTAACAAAGAAAGGTAGGGGATATTTTTAACACCGACTTACACGTATTGTTGAGGAAAACCTTTGATCACCGCCGACTCCGCATAATTGCTTCGCGGGTTGCAGGCGGGAAACGTGATAGTAACTTTCGTGGAAGATATTGCTATGGATATGAAAGAAACGGACCTCAGAACTGGTAATACACCCGTCATAATGTGGCAGAGTATAATCACTCGTGATAATGGGGATGCATGGTACTTACAAGCGCTTTGAGAAACCACAGCAGTCAATGCTTGTCCACGGTAACTTCGCTAAGCCGCTAAGCGGAGTTGGGGGCGGAGTCTACCTTTGAGTGACATATCAGAGATGGAAGAGTTACTTAGAGACTCGCGGTTTTCGGAAGGATGTTATTTGATGAGAGAACGCATTCAGAATTTAACTAAATAAAACAAAATAAAACGATCTTACGTGTGCACATTAACAATATTTTTAGATTACAAATGCTCGTGCACCTCTGCATTCAGAATTTAACTAAATAAAACAAAATAAAACGATCTTACGTGTGCACATTAACAATAAAACGACGGGTGTATTACCAGTTCTGAGGTCCGTTTCTTTCATATCCATAGCAATATCTTCCACGAAAGTTACTATCACGTTTCCCGCCTGCAACCCGCGAAGCAATTATGCGGAGTCGGCGGTGATCAAAGGTTTTCCTCAACAATACGTGTAAGTCGGTGTTAAAAATATCCCCTACCTTTCTTTGTTAAACAAGTCTCTCTGCCAAACTCTAATATTTTGAATATCGGAGTTGTAAGCCCCATCCTTTTAATTTTTCTTAACAAGGTTTCCAACGCTTGATTGATCGAATGCTGCAAATGGATGAGAGAGACCGACATTGAAGCTTAGGAAGGTCGGCTCCTAGATTAATTCCCAAACGGAGGTATGTACGTGGTTACAATGCCCCATAATGTCCTCAGATTAACCCGGCTACATATACAGCCTTTAGCAATTTGTACCTTTTTCTCACCTTCAGCGACCTTTCATTGTGGAAGTCGGATGAAGAGAAGAGTTCTGATTAATAAAACCCGTGTTGGCCTCTGACTTCATTTTTCAATGTAAGTAATTGTAGGGCTCGACCGACATCGACTAAGGTCACCATTACAAGCAGTGCATGACCTAACTCTTTCTTTCTTAAATGGTTTATTCGCAGTTGATACATTCTCTCCTGCACCTTCTCTACTACTCCAGGAAAGCTTCATCGATCAGCCTATTGGTTGATATTGCATGTGAGTGGAGCCTCTTTACAATTTTAGTCGCTTGAGGGGCAACTCGTCCAATAACATCTTTCCTCTGTGTAGATGCGAATTTATATCGCAGAGTTTGACCGAGATTATTGGTTGGTCCTACTCCATTTCCTACGCTTTGAGGCCTAGTCTGCCCTAAGCCCATGGCTATTGATTCTGCTAATGCCATTGAATTTTGTCAATCAAATGACGCTCTTAAAATCAATAAATAGTGATTTGACCCATTGTTTTTAACTTCACAGATATCTTCGCCCCCACCCTACGTTGCCCTTACCTCCCCCTGCACTTGTCCTGATGAAGACCCCGTAAAAGGACCCAATTTAGCCTACGCCAAGGGGTCGAAACGTCGACGGCTCTTGTTCCTTTGTTGTAAACCTCCGGCACATGCCCTCTAACCAATTCGAATGTTTGTTGTGTGACTGTTGAAGGGTTTTATTGTATAATTCCTGCAATGGACGCCTTGAATATATAGGCTTTTTGTGTTAGATTTGGCCTGAGTCATATGCTAATATCGTGTATGATTGTTTTTCCTTTTTGACTATGTCTAATTTTCTTTGACTGCACACAGCTTTGAGCACACCCCCCTCCTCCACCCCCTTTTCCCTTCTCCCATCTGGGGCTTTTCAAAAATATTGATGATAGAATGACAAATGGTTGGAAATTGGTATTGTAAAATAAATGACAATACTAACCTCTATTGTTTCTACTGATGTTCGTGAATTTGAGAAAAGTGTTATCAACTATGTTTGGTTGTGTGTGTTGTACATAACACGTTTCCCTTGCGGGGACCCCCTTCTTTACACATACCATATAGCGCCCAGGTCCCCGCGACTGCATGGGTAAAACCCCCCTTTTGTGTAACGGACTGTGTGGATCCAGGCACAATACTACACAGGGAGCACTGAGTGCTGGCGACCCGATTTGCGGGGAGCGGGCAGTTCTGTGGGGCCGTGGTAAGTTGACTCCTGCTTCTTGTGCATCGTGAGGGTCCGCTGCTGTTCTTTTCACAACTGGTACAGTGTGGGGGAGGTGCAGGCACTGCGGCTAGGCGGGCTATGCCCTCTGCCCGTGTGTTTCAGGGAAATTACGTGATTGGGGTGCACCTGTGTCGGCGCTGGACCGCAGACTGATCGCAGATGTGGATGCATGGTTCTAAATTGATAGCCAGGACTGCGCAGGGAATTTTCAGCTCCTGAACACCGGGACTGGTGATACTTGGGCACTGACAGTAGAGGCCTTTGACTGCAGACCTGATATTGGAGTTATACTGTACGGCATGCAGGTGGCAGGGAGCTGCCTCGTCTTTTTGATTCATTAGGCTTAAACACGTGGAGCGCGACCATTTGTGGGCTGCCTTGGGGCGTGCAGTGCGTTTCCCGGTGGTGGCTGGGTCCGGGCAGCGACGCTTCTGCGAAGGGGAGGAATTGGTGCCAGAAGAGGAACAAAGGGTCCGGAGTAGGAGGACAAACCAAGCGGCGCCTGCGACTGCCTTATTGCGCACTTCTAATATTGCTGAAGGACGACTGAGAACGAAATGGGTAAGCCAGAAACACAGCAGCCGAAAATAACCTTCGATAAGAAAACGAGCAAAACCGGACATAGCGATGCTGGCCAGCAGGAACAGCCCGGGGAGAATGCCATGGCTCCCCCGCCTGGGGATGACATACGTGAAATGTTCAAGGACTTGAAATCCAGTCTCCAGGGCATAGACTTGAAAATGGACTCGTTGGCTGAAAGAATGGACAGGATAACGCAGCGCGTCGAAAAACAGGAAGGACGCCTGGGTGTTTTGGAGACTAGGGTGACTGAGATGGAGGAAGGGCAAACCGATATGGACAAGAAATTGCGCAGTATGGATGGAGTTCTGCAGTTAATAAAACAGAAGAACGAGGATTTGGAAGCCAGATCGAGAAGGAACAACATACGTATTACAGGAGTGGCTGAGACAACGGACATTCAAAACATGGAAAAATACATGGAAACCATGAGGACGACCTATTTGGGCCGGAACTGTCCACCATGTTCCTCGTAGAGCGTGCGGATCGTACGTTAGGCCCAAGGCCAAAGCCAGGAGCGCCGGCAAGACCGATCCTGGCTAGGATACTTAATTACAGGGACAGAAACACGATTCTTCGACTTGCGAGGGAAAAAGGAGATATCCAATACAAGGGCAATCGCATAGCCCTCTATCCGGACTTTACGTTGCAGGTACAGGCGGCCCGAAGGGAATTCATCCCCGCTAAGAAAATATTTAGGCAAATTGAGACCAGATACGCATTGATCTACCCAGCCAAGCTGAGGTTCCAGGGCCAAGGGAAGCCCACTTTCTTCACGGACGCTAAGGCGGCGTTGGCATACACCAAACAGATGGCAAAAGATCAAAAACTGCGTGCGCCGGAGCAGACCTGTAGGCTCCCGGCTCCGCCAGCCTTCGTCCGCCGCACCGACATCCTGGCATATATCCTGGTGAAATTTAATACCGGATCGCGTGCGGCGCGGCGCTGATTCCAGCGGTGTTTTCCCTGAGTCTCTCCCTGCCCGGCGGCCGGAGATAGCTCCGAGACGACTTTCAGCCCTGGACCCCGCCTGCACACTCGCTCTTTGCCGTGCCCCGGAGGACTGATGGTGGCCAGCCTACCCTATCGGCGCTGAAGACCTGAGCGCCGGTGGGAACCTCGTGTGGCACTGTCCGTGTGGCGCCGCTTGAGAAGACTTGAAATATGCGGTGAGAAGTGAGCGCTTGCTCCAATGCGGCACTAATCCGAAACGGATCCTTTGTTTGGGACAGATCGTAGGCGGTGAGGGTCGCTCGGCCATGTTTGCTTGCCCACGCTTGCCTGACCCCACGCCTCACTACCCTGCTCCGGTATGGGACGCCTCTCCACGATGTGACACTCACTGGCATTGTCTTTGGTGCTACTGAAGTCCTGCATTGACGCTTGCCTGTGCCACATTTATCCTGGCGATTACCCTGGATTTGCGCCATAATGGCTTTGTCTGGTGCTCCGTGTTTTGGGGGAGGGCGCCCGTCCCTGCCAGTGAACTGTGCTGCCCCGCCTGAGATGGGGTCCGATTTTCAGGCGCCTTCCTTTGGAAGTGAGAGACATGGGCTTCAGCCCACACTTTCTTTCGGTACCATCCTGAATGCCCTGCGCGACTTCCGTGCCGATCTGCACCAAGGCTACCAGGTACTTGGAGGGAAGCTGAACGATATGGCGTCGGCGCTGCGGCAGGGATGCATCGCTCTGACCCAGCAAACCCTCCATTCGTCTCTGCCTGCGTCCCATGGGGATACAGTGCTACCTTCTGCCCGCTGGACGGATTTGCCCGCCTCCGATTCTATGGACGCCCGAGACCGTCAGCCTTACAACGATGTCTGGGATACTTTGTCTCCCCTTTCACCGGAGAGTGCTACATTGTTGGATTTTACATCGCGAGTCCCTTGGAACCTATCCACAACATTGCTGACTCTAACGATGGCTCCTGGGTTATATCCTCCGAATTTGTTATCGAAGAACTCACACATTCTGCAAGTCTCTGAGGAACCCCCTATTGTAGTCGGTGGATTTTTTGGTGACTTTCGACGGCCATTTTATGTTTCTACGACACTTTCATTCTCTATGCGGCCATATTGTCTCTTTGTTTTACAGTGGGCGGGTTTTTTCCGGGGAGCGTATTTGGGGATGTATCCACGATCGGGCCAGGGCTAGGCTGCATCTTAGTTAACAGCTTCTTTGTTGGTTGAGCCGGGGTTGGGACGTTTTTTCTGCATCCAGTTTACACTAACGCTGCTTTCCTCTTTGCTCTCTCTGGGGCGGACTGTTTCCTTTTCTCTGACGGTTGGGGCTCCTCACGGGGGGCGGCTGAGGGGGGCCACCTGAGATCGGGCCAGGGCTGGGAGATCTCTTTACTGTGCTGCACGCACTGCCGGGCGGGGACTGGGATGGGACTACTTATTGTCTGATTTATTCGCACATTTTGAATTGACTCTCCCCACCTCCAGCCTGCTTGCTACTTCTGTTGTGCTGCTGATACTTGAGGTTGGGGATGCTTACGGGGCTGGTGGTGACCGGGAGTATGTTGAACTTCCTCCTCCTACTTCTTCTGAGAGTTGGAGATTGGGATGGTCTTCTCACTCTCTATACTCTCTTTCCCGCTTGGGGTTCTTTTGGGGCGACAGGCATGCCTATTGGGGGGGGGTGGGCCGTGGCCTTCCGCTGGTATGCAGGGTGGGGGGATGGGATGTGTTTCGTGTTTTTCTTTGTCTCTATGGCCCTCTTTCCTTTTTATTCCCTTTATTCTTTCTATATTTCGGGTGACTCTGGGCGACAGGCACGCTGTTTAGTGGGGTAGACCGTAGCCATTACAGTGATGTAGGGTGGGGGGGGTGTTTGTTGTTTTAGTTTGTTTTATTCTATGGTCCCTTTTTGCCTTTTTCAGGGGGTGGGCTGTGTCCCTTGGTGTCTATTCCTTTGTCTCGTGAGCGTCTGCACTTTTCTCCTTTTCGGGGTGGGTGGGCTGTACATATGGCGTCCACTTTATTCGTTTGTTGGTATTCTTTGCCCAATTCGCGCCTGTTATGGGAATGTGGGGTCTTTGGGCTCTGCTCTGCTGTGGTCGTCTGCCTGCGTAAGGGGTTGTTCCCTCCCGCCCCCCCCCCCATTTTTCTTCTTGGTATATGTTGCATGACGCGTTGATAGATATGGTTGCTGCCTCCTTTATCCATGTAAACTGTAAAATGAAACCTCTTTATCCTGGCGCGGGCGATGTCATGATTTTTTGCTTCCATCCTGTTTTTATCCTGTCGTATACATTGCTTTATTTTTTCGACTCTCCTGACTTTGCGACCGGCCCCTGTGGTTGTGGGCCAGCGCATGTACTTATACTTGTCTTTCAATAAAGGTTTTTCAAAAAAAAAAAAAAAAAAAAATATTGGTAATAGCTTAAACTATTGTAAATCACTTTCGTGAAGATTATGTTCAGTGTATTTTATTGTGACGAAAATCCAAGAACAGAAGTGAAATATTAACATCTTTTTGTGACATTTGTAATAAAGCTTGAAACATTGAGAGAAAAAAAAAAAAAAAAAAACTGCGTGCGCCGTCTGCTGACTCACAGGCTGAGAGGTCGATGAGTGATAATGATTGACCACACAGGACGTTTACGCTAGATGGTCAGTTAAGTATCAGACTCTAATATAATATGGATGGGTTTGTTGTGGGCTCGATATAATGATGGTTACCCTGCTTGATTGAAATGTAAGATAAAACAAGGAAATGCTGACTGGGGGTCTTACCTGGTTGATGATGATATTTGTATTAAGTTAATTTTCATGGCCCAGGGCACAAGGTCGATACCTCAGCCACCCTGCCAAAAGTGCAGGGGTGTATTGCTGGTGAACTCACGTACCCCCACGGGATGATTCCCTTATGCTCACGATTGTGGTTTGTTAACTCAACATTGAGGGTGGAGAGGGAGGGTAATTCACAACCTAATTGGGGGGTTGTTGTGGGTGGTGGGGGGGGGGGACTGTTTTTTGTTTATTTTACCTGCTATGTCACAATATGGATATTGAAGGTTTGATGCTTGCAAGTTGTGATTGCTCTTGTCAGCCCATAGGCGGCCTACTCTGCCGTGATACACTACATGCTATCTGCACTGTATGCCTGGATGGGCACCTACATGTAATCATAATGGACAGAGTTGCTAGCCCATACACACTACACATGCACTGTTGATGTCCATCATTACATGTCTTTCCTGGAATGTCCGGGGTCTTAATGACAGGAGGAAGACTAGGCTGATCCACTCATCCCTAGCAAGGCATGGGGTTACCCCCGGTGCGTGGCGATATTGTTACGTAAAGGGCTGCATTGGAAGACACACCGCTCGATCGTGGACTGTGAGGGCAGATATATCCTTTTACAAGGCGCACTATACGGCACCCCAACAGTCATAGTTAACATATATGGTCCCAACACTGATAGTCCGGCCTTCTTTCGATTTATTTGGCAGAAAATTCAGGCACTGGGAGCAGTGGCGATATTGTGGGGAGGGGACTTCAATATAGTTTTGTAAATGTAAATGTACAGGAATTTATATAGCGCAAATCACCAAGCGGTTTCTAAGCGCTTGCTTAGGGAACCCGTCCTGGTATTCCCCTGTGAGATAACCCCGGCAGGGTATCCGCAAGGTGAAAGCCAGGCATCCCGCCGCGAGGGGCCGTTGTGGAGATTAAGCAAGCTATTGCCCAGAGTCGCAGAGTGTGAACCCGTGAATCGAGTAGGCACCGGAGCGAGAATTGTCGAGTCCATGGACATTTTAGGACTCCAGACCCCGCCGAGCTGGGAATTGAACCCTGGTCCCGGGCTGACCTCTGCTTCCAGGTCTGCCTCCTCTAACCAATGAGCCACACTTCTCCTGTCACCTACAGTCGATAGACAAGGGGAGACGCGGGAGCACCATCCTAAAGAGGCAGAGATGCTGTTGGGAACGGTAGAAGACTAACGACTAGTAGATACATGGAGGGCTCTCCACCCGACGGATAGAGTGGGCACCTGTGTGACACCACATCGAAATGCCTGGTCTAGATAAGACTATTGGTTGATTTCTAGGGATTTACACTCCTGGGTAAAAGAGTCGACACATCACCCGTGCACTTTCTCTGATCATGCACCCACTCAGATAAAGATGCAGATACCCCCGTCATACAGAACTCCGTTTAGCTGGCGCTTCCCGTCCAGGGCATTGCTGGATCAGGTTTTCCGTGAAGAACTGAGGGAAAAACTGGTTGAGTATTTCACATTGAATGAGGGCACAGTGGATTTGCCTGGGACACTTTGGGAGGCCTTCAAGGTGGTCCCTAGGGGGCACTGCATGGCGTTGAAGGCAGGTGTGCTCAGGGACATACGCAACTCATACAGCGGCTGGAGCGTGATATTCAGCACTTAGAAAGAGAAATTTGCGGTGCTCCGTCCACGGAGGCCACTGCCCAACTCCGTTCCAAATTGACGGAATTTCAGAAGGAGGCCGAGAGGGAGACTGCGTACCTCCATAAATATGCACGGGCCAGGCGATACGGGGAGGGGGATCTGGCTGGAAAAACACTGGCAGGCCTACTTAGAGCTCCTAGGGTATCAGAATTTTATACTGAGCTATACACGGATGCTGGGATAACTGCTCGAGCTCCGCAGGACATACTTCACGCTATGTCCACTTTTTACAAAACACTACACCTCTAAAACTAGCCCTTCGCAATCAGATATTGAAGAATACTTGGATACCGTGGTACTAGCCTGGTTCAACAACGGTGCCAGGGAATACATGGATCTTCCTATAACTGTAGATGATGTTAGACAGGTTATCCGTGGCATGCTGGCTGTCAAAGCCCCTGGCTCCGATGGACTCACAACGGCGTTCTACTAAGAATACGTGGACATTGTTGCCCCGCGGCTGTTGCAGGTGTTCATGGAGGCATTGGAAACGGGTGTCCTCCCCCCTACTCTTAGGGAAGCCATGACATGATACCCCTACTGAAACCTTGTAGGGACCCCTGTTTCCCATACTCTTTATCAACCACTGTCCTTAATCAACCTAGACGCTAACATTTATGCCAAACTTCTGGCCAATGGATTGCAGCCTATGCTTCCTCAAATTGCGCTGCCAGATCAATCTGGGTTCATACCGGGTAGATCAACGGCACACAATTTCAGAGTCCTAGTTGGACTGCTACACTATTTAACTCCCAATGTTCAGGCGGTTGCAGCACTATTGGACGCTACAAAAGCATTCGACTCTTTGGAGTGGAGGTTCCTGTTTGCCCTGCTCACCCGGCTGGGTTTTAGCCCCCTTTTCTTACAACAAATCCAAGTAATATACACTAAACCAATGGCCAGAGTGAGAGTAAACGGGCAAATCTAGAAGCCTTTTGACATCACGAGGGGGACGAGACAGGGTTGCCGGCTGTTGCCATTATTGTTTGCGATCGCCACCGAACCACTGGCGGCTCGGCTTCGGCAACATCATACACATCGCAGCATTGGCTTTACTTCCAGGGGGCTGCTTTTTATCGATGTATGCCGACGATATGACACTTTACTTAGTGAACCCTAACGATAATTTGGACATCCTCCTGAGGGAACTGATCTGGGGTTCAGATGAATTGGACAAAATCCGTACTGCTACCCCTCACTGAGAATACCACTCTGTGTAAGACGGAGTTTCCCATCCAGTGGTGGCCGGTGAGATACGATATCTGGGTATATGGATTAGTAGATCCACGCACGAAATATGGCTGGCCAACTATGGAAAAGTGATGGACTGGATTGAAAGTAAAATACAAAGATGGAAAAGACTACCGCTATCACTGACCGGTCGCATTGCAATAACGAAAATGGTCATACTTCCGAAGTTGTTATATTTGTATGTGAATCTTCCTATGTCACTCAATACACATTTCTTTAAACGTCTTTGCACAAACTTTCTTGAATTGTTTTGGGCAGGTAAACAGCCTAGAGTGTCCTGGAAGCTTTTGACCCTTCTGTTTTCTTAAGGGGGGCTGGCGGCTCCTGATGTTGAGCTTTATTCCTATAGTGCACAAGACCAGTATCTGCACTTCTGGCACCACCCAACTCCATTCCAACCCCATGTGGCGATTGAGACAGATATGGCTGCACCTACCACACTTAATGCGACAGTATATCACCCATATAAACGGGCGCACTCTGAAATAAATACGGTAGATGTGACGCGCTGGGCATGGAGGAACATAGCAAAGCGGGCAGGTCACAAAGAATTGTTTGCGCCGTCTATGCCACTGGAGGGGAACCCACTTAATGGTCCTCTGATGGATAAAGCCTCGGCTAGGCGAGCACAAGATCACAATTTATTAACTGGCCAAGATATGTACCCGGATGGTACCTTTCTGTCCCTTCAACAACTATGTGATCCGCATCCACCTTCGGCCTCAACTACATTGCTGTATTACAAGCTGAGGTCGGCGTGTAGGGCACGGTATGCCAAATTCCCAAATGCTCCTCCCTCGCTACCTGCGTTGGAAAATGTTTTAACAAACCCGTCCCCTCGCAAACTGATAACGCGGATTTACACTATTACTCAAGACACGTCCCCTATAATTTTTAATACATTAAGAACGAAGTGGGAGTTGGAGGCTGGCCTCTCTATCACGGAAAAGCAATGGCTCTTTTGCTGTTCGCAGCTGGAACACCTCTCGCCAAACTATAGATTACGTCTCGTACATTTTAATTATCTCCACAGAGTATATCGCAAGCCAGTACAGTTACATCGCATGGGCGTGCAATCAGATGTGAGATGTGGGGCTCAGGACGCCACATTTGTGCATTTGGCTTGGTCATGTGGTCAAGTGGCGCTCTACTGGTCGGAAATCCTCAAACATATTAGTAGTATTATCGATAGGCAAGTACAGATTACTCCACTAGTGGCGCTACTGGGGTTCACGCTAGACATCCCGAAGGGCTCTCGTAAACTAACGTCTATGTTACTATTGCTTGCTAAAAGCTAAGTAGCCATACATTGGAAAAAAGATCACCCACCCACGGTTGCAGGTTGGATAAATGCAGTCACGTATTGCAAAAATCAATTATCTAACTATTGGTATCTGATGCCCCGCGGATCAATACCCTTGGATATTTGGGGGCCATTTGTGGATTGGCTGGCTCGGGGGGGGGGCTCGGACCTCCGGACGAGTGCTGCGACGTGAATACATTCCTATTGGGGGATTAAAGGGTAGCAGTGCAGGGTGAGCATGGAAAACCGTATATGTCCTGTTAAAGAGATGTGTTCATGAAGATGCGCGATGTCTGTGGCCTGTGGTGTATGCGGTGGATGGCAAGAGTTTACATATGGTCACTGTGGCTGACTTTATTTTTCATTTCTGTATACCGGTTGACATGGCTGGATGGGGGGGGAGTTTACTTGTTCAGTACAAATTATTTTATAGCTATACTTGCAATATCTTGATTCTATGCCATGAATACACTATTTGACTCGCTTCTCTCAAAGCCAGGTTCGCTGCCGAGCCTCCGGGATGTTGGTAGACAGCTGTGTATGGTCTACATATGTGATATTTCCTCAAGCTGCCGGCCTCAGTGTTGTAGGCAACAAAAGCTGTGTGATAAGTGTATTCTACAATAAAGTATGTTTTAAAAAAAACGTTCTGAATTCTTTTAAGCGTGTTCCCACCCAAAAGGGCATTTCTCGTGATAGTTTCTTTTCCCATTTCATTAGTCTTTACGCCCCCTGGTATGCCTCCACGGTCACTTGAGTTGCTGTCAGCAACCTATTTGATCCCTTATCCCAATTGATGTAGTGCGATTCCCAGGCTGATGTCCCCACTTCTTAACCACTATTAGATGTGCTGCCCAGTAGCAGGCCCATAAATCAGGAAGTGAAATGCCCCCATTATATTAGTCCTTCTGGAGAGTCACGAGTGCCACTCAGGGATGTTTCTTTATTGAGTTTTTATCCATGCTAGATCATCTTTCAGGGCTTATGTTTGATTCTAATTTCTTGTCTGAGCCTTTACTGCCCCATATTATCACTCTAAATTTCTTGGAGTTATTTTTGATCAATTGCAGCCTGCAGAGCTTTCCTTGCCTTGTGCCTTTAGGTTACTTTTTTTGGTTTTATAAGTTATTTATACATCATTCTATCTTCTAGTAAGGATGTTTCACCTTTCTCACTGCATGGCTGGTTCAAAGGGCGGTTGCTAGATATCTTCCAAATGTAAAGCATTACTTCATCATACCTACGGAGGTATGACATATTCGGCGTGGCGTTGCAGCTCCATTAACTTTCCTTCATAACTGTGGCTTCGAGAAGAAGGTAAAATGTTTTGATCAATAGAAACCCTGGGTCGTGCTTTGTAATTAACAAAGATGGCATTAAGAACTTTCCATCTTATATTAGAAAAAGTGTCATTTGGTTTACTTTGGAGAGATTTTTCTATGTATCTTGTTTATGCTTGTATTCAGGTCTATATTGCAGATGTATGTAATCCGCATAGGCAGTTCAACGAATTGGGAGGCCATTGCTAGAGAAAGCGAAAGCTGATTAGGATCGCTTTCTAATCTCTGCACCAAGGACATGTCTTTGACCAACTGCCAATCCTCCAGGCTGAGTATGACATAGTTGATAATACTTTCGCAATTATGTTATCTCGATGAAGGTTTCTTGGATCATCTGAATCGGTGCACCACTCAAAGGTCATTAAGCTGATGCCACTATCCTAGTCCTGTCCTAGTTGCCTTATTGGAGGAACACAGTATACCTCAGCAACTGTTTGTTCCCACAATACCAAAGGGCATTTTGTATTAATTTGCCCCATAGTAAGGTAGTCCTATTGGTGTGAGATGGCACCTTATTATTCCTTTCATTTTGGGTGCCCATATCTATGTCCTTTCGGAACAAGAGTTTTGAGTGTCCATTCACCCCCACCTCCCCCTCCCCCAGCCCCTGCAATGGGGGAGGTACAAATTAAATTGGTCTAGCACCCCCAGATCTTTCTTCATCTTTAAGTGTTAAATTACTATTGTTTATGTTAGTCTAGGTTGCTTCCACTTTGTTTGAGAAGATGTTCCCTACCCATATTGCGAGACCTCCCTTTGATCATTTGAGTGGCTGGCATGTGAAACGATACAGCCATCTAAATCAATATTATTCATGGCCCATATCGCCATACCTCAGCAGATGTCTTGGTTTAGTTATGCAAACCAATCTTTGTCTTCCAATATTTCCCAAGTCCTGCTATGCTCCAACTTACTAACCAAGCAATTCATAATCAGGATTGGGAGTTTTGATTTTTTAACCTTATAGGCATCTACTGAAGGGTTAAGGAGATGCTTAGCATCAAGCCTACTATAATAAAATTGGTGCAACTTTGCTGACTCTTTGATAGTGATGTAAAATTGGCAGTTTAGCTCAAACATTTTTGTCAGTAGGTAATGGGACTCATGCTCCTCTGCGTGTTGGATGCCAGGGAGTGACATTTTAAGACTGTTTCCCATATTAAAGATGTTGTGCTTACCCCTGGATTGTTACATTGGTATGAAGAAAGTGTGCGTCTTGCCAATCGTTTCTTGATGCGAATAAGGAATGCTAGGGGTCAAACATACGTTTTTCTGTGGTAAGATAGACATTTGGCTCAGGTGGGAAGCCTCTGTTAGGTTTAGATGCACTTTGGGTCAAAATTGTATTTTTTCTTGAGCTGAAATGTCAATACTTTAGCTTCAGTGCTATATTGACTCTGTTGTCTCTGTCGCAACGGTCTACTGGCTCCTGTTATATTGGCTGGTATCCACTTCCTGGATTTTGGGGTCCCAAAATCTCTGTTCGGTCACCACTCTATACATTTTTTAATATGCATCTTTACCACAGATGGCCTCTGGATTATCTCCTGGTTGTTCCCATACAAGCTGTTAGCTCTGGTCTACTTGTTTAATGGTGAGTTGAAGCAGCCAGCACGGCACAGTTGCAATTGCAGCATTTCTTGGCCTCCTGTCGGGATGTCAGTGGTTTTGTTGCCAAACGCTGTACATTCTTTTTTTCTTGGTGCAGCAGTTTCAGCAGGTTGTGGATCTCTGTGACTAATCAAACTATTATGACGGGCATGTGGATTGTACATGATTCTTCACACAAGACCTGAGATTGTGCTGATGAAGGAAATATTAGCCGATTGGCAGCCTGGTTGGGATATGTGCTCTTTGGAATTCGGTCTTGCCAAGGTCTGTAGCAAGTTGAGGCGCTAAGAAGTCGTTTTCTGTTTGTTCTTGCGATTTTTGGCGTAACAGTAGGCCGTGATAGTTTCTCCACTTTCTCCTTGTCTGCTTTTACTTGTTTTGCCCTTTTAATAGAAGGTCTTCTTGCAATGTTAATCTTTGCTCTAGGTAGGAGCTTGTAGTTTTTCAGTATAAGCAAATTTGGCTTTGTTATTGCTGCAATAGGTAAGCTATTTGCTGTTTTGATACTGGAAAAAGGAGTGCACTTAGGAGCTATTTCTTTAAGGTTACATTTGGGGTGCTCAGGTCATGAGGTTTGCGGTCAGTTTCAGGGTGACTTAAAACCTTTAAAAAATGAAAAGACACATACTCCTCCCTGACAATGTAAAGACAGATCTTTACTGTTGTGACAGGGAGATCGACCTTCCTTACACAGGCAGACAGCCGACCGCAATTTACTGCTGCACAGGTAGCTGTTTTTATACAGAATTAGACCATGCTCTATTATAAAACAGCAAATAATAATTGACTCCATAGTTATAGATTGAAAGTAGAAAAATACTCGAAGACCTGTGACACAAACTCTAACAGAATCCACTTACACATTCTGTATTGAAATTCAAACCATGCTTAACAAACAAAGCATTTGTCTACTCGTGAAAGTATGTGATGTATATTTGTGGTAAATATAATTTTAGGGGCATGTGTTCTTTATCATTGTGCACCTAAGACTGCTGTGTGTTCTTAACTAATTAAATCCCCTGCTCCTATTGTCTAATCAAGCTTCAGTCTATTTTGGAACACAAAATTTGTGCCGGTGCATCAGTGTGCTAAGACCATAACTTGCTTCTTGTTGATTAACCACCGATACCCCCCTTTCACTCTCCCTTGTTCCCTCTAACAATCCACAATACACTAGGTACACCAACCCTTACTGGCTTTCCACCTCATTCACCTATCTGGCCTCCTAAATTGAATGCCTCTCCTACGTCTACCTCCTGTATACCCCCTACCAACAATGTTCCTCCCCTTCATTATAACTCCCCCCCCCCCCTCCTCCAGGCTTTCCCCCGTTCCTCCCCCGGATATCCCCCCCTTGTTAACTCTAACCCTAACAATCTCCTTAAAATAACTGATGCACTTCACTCCTCTTTTCCTACTCACACACTCCTTAAAGTTGAACTTCTCCTTTCATCCCTCGTTTTAGAACTCTCCTCACTCAGAAGCGACATCTCACTCCTTCTAAAAGCCCATCCCTCAGATCTTGACCACGCATCAACCACCTCACAATGCACCTTACCGTCTCACATCGACACTCATCTCAATCCACCCACAAACAGACCGCTTATTGTTGTTACCAACACTGACACTCCTCCCCTCCCCTGTAACTACGCCACCCGATCCAAACACACAGATCCCTCCTTAAGCGTCCCACCCTTTAATACCAACACGACCTCCCCCCTCAACGTGATACAATCTCAGTAGCTAACTTTTCTAGGAACTCCCCTGTCTCTCCCTCTTCAACCTTGCACACTACCCCCTATCTGTCAATCTTCTATCCCAGTTCTCTTAGGAACGAACAGACCCCCCCCCAGCCCCCCTCACCCGACATCTCCTAGACCCCCCCCCCCAACTACTTAGATCTATCCCCCCGGCCCCCCCACCCCATTACCTGTTCCCTCTCCCCTCTGCTGCAGGTTGATAAACTGCAGATCCGCCTCCTGCCACGCAACTGAGATTGCGGAAACCATTCTCCGTGAAAACATAGACATTGCATTCCTAACTGAAACTTGGCTCACCACCCACTCCACTCCTATCCTCGACTTGCTCATCCCACCAGGCTACTCTATCATTAAGAAAGATAGAATTGATCAAATAGGAGGAGGCCTTGCCCTTATCTTTAAGGATGAACTCGACATCTCACTTGTCCAGCTCCAAGACCCCTCGTCCTTTTGATTACCTTTGCGCCGACCTCTCCTTTCCTGGCTTTCCCACCACTCGACTGCACACCATTTACCACCCCCCTGGAAATGGTCTCTCCTTCACCGTAGAGATGACCGATCTTATTATTCAAGCATCACTCTTCCACTCCAAGAATCTCTTCCTTGGTGATTACAACATACACTGGAACAAAATGGATGACCCTACTGTCATCTTATTTAAAGAAACCTTAGACATCACTGACCTGACCCAACTCTGCCATGCCCCTACTGACACCAAATGTGCCACCCTCTATGCTATTGTGACGAGCAAGGACCTGGCCTCTCTCTCTCTAATATATTTCCTGTAGACTGGTCTGATCACCACTTTATCCTTTTCACCCTGAATAACCCCATTACTCGCCCGCCCCTATAAGAACTTTACCTATGAAACCCACTCGCAACCTTCACCTTATTCCACCTGGCGAATTGGAATCCGCAATTAAAACTCGCTTACTTCTCCCCCCTCCCTCTCATAGCACCAACGACCTTACTGACCATTACAATAATTCTATTCTTGGTGCCCTCGACCTAATTGCCCCCAATTAAACTCAAAAAACAAAAAAACATCCCTCCCAAGTCCTAAGTCCTGGTTCAATGTCGAACTCAATAATGAAAGACAGGCCCTCAGACAAACAGAACGTGCTTGGAGGAGTCATCCCTCCTCTGACAACCTGGCTCTCCTGAGAACCACCAGAGCCCATTACAAAAAACATATCTTCAACGAAAAGGCCTCCTTTCTCTCAACTTGACCAGGCCAGAAACCGCCCCCAGAGAACTGTTTAACATCGTTAAAAAACAAACTTCCTCTGGCCCTCCTAAATTAGCAGCCTCTGTGGAAAGATGCGAAGAAATTGCCAGATTCTTTTCGAATAAAGTCCACAACATCGAACTATCTTTCTCTTCCCCCCTCTCTGTCTCCAACCTCCCCTCAACCAACACACCCTCCCGAACATTCCTAATTCACTTTTGTCCTCCTCTCCCCCACATCTCGACCCATCTCATCCCTGCTCTACCCCATCTTGACTCATCTCAGACGGATATCCTTTCTAAAAACAAGGCCTCATGGAGCGAATTTAGTCCAATATCAGAAACCACCATCATCAACATAATTTCTAAACTCAAACCATCCTCTCACTCCAAACATCCTCTCCCCGCCCATTTAGTTCAAGAACTCAAATACATCATTGCCCCATTATGGACCGATATCATCAACTCCTCACTTTCCGCTGGCTGTGTTCCTGCCTCGCTTCAGCTAGGTCAAATCTCCCCCATTCTTGAAAACCCCACCGCTGACTGTAATGACCTGAACAATCTACGCCCTATCTCAAACCTTCCCCTCCTCTCTAAAGCCCTTGAAAAATGTGTCCTGTCTCAATTAGATGACCATATCATGTTCTTCAATCTCCTTGACATTTTTCAATCTGGTTTTAGAAAGGGGTGCAGCACCGATACTGCTATGCTCAATATTACAGATGACATTCATCGCTCTTTAGACAAAGGCAAATCCTCACTATTAATCCTCCTCGATCTCTCAGCTGCTTTCAATACTGTCCACCATCCCACCCTTCTTAACACCCTCAAAGATCGCTTTGGCTTTGAAGGCACTGTACTCAAATGGTTCTCCTTGTTCCTTCAAAATAGATCACAACATATTAAGCTCAGACATTGCCTCTCCAAACCTCAACCTGTCTCACTCGGTGTCCCTCAAGGGTCTATCCTCTCACCAACCCTATTCAATCTTTTTATGGAACCACTCACCCTCATTCTCAAAGAAGCCAAAATCAGTTACCAACTCTATGCCGACGATACTCGACTATACTACAGGATCAAATCCCACAAAGACATCCTCCACATTAATGACACGCTGATTAAAGTCCAAACATGGTTCCATCTTAATCATCTCAAACTTAATCCTAAAATAAACGAAATCATCCTTTTCACTCTCAAAATCAACTCCCTTCCCATTCAACTCTGGATCAATGATATCAAAGCACTTAATTGCCCTCTCCACCTCTAACTCTGTCAAATCCCTAGGTATCAGCATCGATCATAATCTTAATCTCATCCCCCACATTAAAAATGCAGCCAAAAGTGCTCTTTTCTCCCTTCATCACCTCAAAAAAATTAAACCCTTCATTCCAGCAGATGATTTCAAAATCGTTGTCCAATCTCTTGTCCTTTCCAGGATGGACTATGGTAACGCCACTCTTGCTGGCACCCCTAAAGTCCACCTAGCACCGATTAAATCTGTTCTCAACCTAGCTGCCAGACTTATTTCTGACTGTAAAAAATGTGACCATATCTCTCCTGTCCTCAAAAACCTAAACTGGCTCCCAATTGAAGGTCGATCCACCTACAAGATTGCCTGCATCACGCCAAAGCTCTTCACCAAAACACCCCTTCTTACCTTTCAAGCAAACTACAAAAAGCAGGGTGCTCCAGGTCCCTGAGGAGCACTAACTCCTTTGTCCTTATCCCTCCTAGACTAAAATGTAATAAGACCCAATCACGTGCATTCTCTGGTAATGCTCCTACGATTTGGAATTCACTCCCCAAAGATCTTCGCTGCAACCCCTCTTACCCTCTCTTCAAAAAAAGACTTAAAGTTCTCCTCCTCAATAAATATTGGGGTTCTTAATGTTACTGACTTTGGCCCTGCTCATTACCTCTCTGCTCTGATTTGCCCAACCCCTCTCCCCCTTTTCCACTCACTGTCATTTACTTCACACCCGCTCTCTCTCTAATCTCCCTCTGTTCCTTTGCCCCCTTCACTCATTTAACGCAATGTTTTTTATCTTGTTTGAATTTTTCTGCTCATTGTCAATTGTATATTGTATTTTAACATGTTTATTTACCATGTAAAGTGCTCTGATACTCTTGGGTCCAGCAGCGCTATATAAAACCTTTTAAATAAATAAATAAATAAATCAATTTATTCTATTACGTCCTAATGTGAACTCCTCACCTCTCATGTCAGCACGAGGGTTTGGCCTGCACTATTCTTTAACCACGTATAACTGTGTACCGCTTTCTGCTGTTGCGTTTTGCTTTTTACTGTTTACATTTTCCACAGCATTCCCTCCTCTAGTTGATATTTCAAGTGCTGGATCTAAATCTTGGTTTGCACTAGGTACTAGATTATATATGTTACCCTGAAAATCTACTACTTGTGCTGCTGTCCTAACTGGAAACATCCCTACTGCCTTTGTTCCTGTTCTTTTGCAGCACACTAGAACTCACTGAACAGCACAATAAATTAAAATCAGGACAACAATAGTTAACAACACTGCTTCTAACAGTCCTGACATCCAGGATGGCAGAAATTACATCACATGCTAAACCAATTAACTGGGGCACCTCCTTCGTCCACCATTTTCTTCTGTAGATTATGCAGTGTCTGTATGGCATCTGATAAAGTTCTGCTATCCGCATCTTTTGCTGGAATGAAAGTGCAACACAGCAGTGTCAATTTTGGCGCATACCGCTCCTTGCATGGCTGTCATAAGGTCCAGTACATAGCGGTGCTTCATTACCATGATTCTCATAGCCCGCAGCTATTCCTTCATGGCATTCAATCCGTCAATTGTAGAATTAATACTTTTCAAAAGTTCTCACAGAGTGATCTGTAGCCATCAAGCTGTTCCCTTAGCCTGAACAAACATCAGAATGGTCCCAAAGAATAGCTGAGCGTCATTAAATAATCAATACTCTTGAGGAATATCTGTCCGTGTGGTGGTGTCCTAATAGTCTGCTGTAAAAACAATTTATGGGGCATTTGTGCTTTATCAATGTACACCTAAGACTCTGTGTGTTCTTGACTAATTAATTCCTCAAACTAATTAAATCTCGTGCTCTTATTGTCTAATCAAGATTGTCTATTTGGGAACACAAAACACGTGCCTGTGCCTCGGTGTCCTAAGGCCATAAATTGCTTCTAGTTTATGAAACACTAGTTGGCATTTGACTGCAACACTTTCAAATTATTCATTCTATTTCGTCTTCTAGTGAGCTCTTCACCCCTCTCTTGTCTGCACGAGGTTTTGGCCTGCACTGTTCTTTTACCACGCATGACAATGTAACTCTTTCTGCTGTGCTCTGTTGTGTTATGCTTTTATGTTTTTTAAAGTTTTCACAACATGTCTGGGACTTCCAAACCTTCTTTTGCTAGTTTCATCTTGCAGTCTACTAGAATAGAGGTTTGTTGGACTTGGACCTTCTGGCAGGTTCACCCCTGAACTTTTTGCCTGGGATTATTAAATAATTATAGTGATTTCTGGTCTTTGCGCACTTTGACACTGTGGCGCAGTGTTAAGTGCGTGCGCTCCCTGAGTGCGTGTGTGAGATTGGCCTGCCCTCCCATAGGAATGCATGGGGAATGTGTGTGTCCCTGGTAGTTCCTGATGCGTGGGGATTGCAGATGCGAGGTTGGTATGTGCGGACTCGTGTGATTAAATGCTGCACAATGATGTATGCGGCGTGATTGTGTATAGTATGGAAGTGCCACTTCTAGAAGTTGGCATGTTTGTGTAATTTGTGTCTGGCTTGTGATTGGCTGGAGCTGGCTGATGAGCCTGGCTCCATGAGTCATGATGGGTCTGCCCCGGTGGTGAGTGTTGAGATTAGCATGAGTGATGTGAGGGAGGAGTATACCTGGGACCTGAGTAGGGCTGGGATTTCCCCACACAATGCTGGCTCCGCCCCCTGTGGTGCGTCTAATGACCCTAGCCTGGCCAGTGAATAGTGAGAGGGGCTGAGCCCATCAAGAGTGCTCCCAAACCAGCTGCGCCTGGTTTTGCCCCCACCCTGCACCTTTAGACAAAGGGATTTTTGTGTATAAAAAGAGGCTGTGACCTCTTGTAAAATGTTCTTGTTTCTGACTGGAATCAACCAGGGGCGTGCTGCTGCTTGGGCCCAGGGGAAGGCTTGCCTCCCGGGCCCTGCCCAGCCCCTGGATACCTGGAGGACTTCTTTTGGACCCTTCTGCCTGGCCTGAGGATGGCTGGGAGACTTTCTCCTTGCCCTGGCGACCTTTTTCTGGGATCCCCTGCTTGTTACTGGGACCCCTTTCCCCTAGCGCCTGGGAAGCGCTTTATTTTAAATTGCCCTGTTGCTGAGGGAGCCTTCCCCTTCTCGTTGCATATTATTATTGGCAGCGCGATGCTGCCCTCTTACTTGAGGAGATTCCCCTGGTGTGGGGATCCCCCGAAATGGCTTCCCGCTTATTTAATTATTTTCCTTTACGGGTGCCACCCTGTTTATTTAATTGTTTCGTAAGGGTGCCAACCCGCTTCTGCCTTTATGTTTGTGCTAGAGGGAGCCTACCCCTCGTATTGCCCCCGAGGAAAGAAATCACAGCCGCAGCCCAGCTCCGTGAAACCGGAAGTCAAGCACCTTTGGCCGGGACGTGGGCAGGGCCTGCGATCCGGCAGGAAGTCCCGCCCGCCGCCAGGAAAGTGAAGCAGGCCGAGTGATGGCCGCCCGGGGCTCCCCTGAATTAGGGAGAGCCCCCGGGCAGCCAGCAAAGCGCAGCACCTGTGTTGCGGAACTCCCATGTAATGGAGGGAGCCCCGGCCTAGGAGTCCGCCCGGAGCCACGAGGGCTCCGCCTCCTGAAGTCCCGGTCCCGAGATGGGAGACCGGGTGAAGCGTGGTGCACCCCCTCCCCGGAGAAGCAGCCGGTGAGTATAGCTGCCTAGGAGGAGGGCGGGGAAGGAGAGAGCCCCAAATTGAGGCCCCACGCGCTGGAGTCCCTGTGTTCTTAAGCAGCCCCCGCTTGACAGTGGGGCTGCTCAACTATGGGAAATTTGTTTGTTTGAGGAGCAGGATGGCTCCAGAGGCCCCCCCCCCGTTATTTTGAGAGCCCAAGGGCTCACACATGCCGCATGTTAGCGATGACTCGTATTTGTTTGAAAGTCCCGTGATGGGGCATGGGGGCATTTATTTCTTTAACGAGTCAGTGGGCTCCTGGCGGCAAGACTTCATTACAGAGCTCCGTGGCACTGAGGGCCCCAGTAATTTTTAGAGCCCCGTGTGGCTCCAATGCCCCTCAGCTGTTCCAGAGCCTAGAGGGCTCTAAAAGTGCGCCACAGGTATTCCCAGAGCCTGATGGCTCCAACCTATGGCTCAGTCTTTGTCAAGAGGGCTAGTGAGAGCCCTGTCTCAGTTCTTGATCCCCAGTTGCCCAGCAATTCGTGGGCAGCTGCACCGTTTAGGTTTTTCATTCTAGGGGACTATGTCTTTGGACTTAGGAGTGAGTCCCACTCCTTCATCCCTACCCTGGCCTTCCCCAGCTGCGCAGCACTTAGTGCCAGCTGCAACGTTTAGGCCCTGTTCTTGTCCCTCAGTTGCCCAGCAAGTAGTGGGCAGCTGCTATGTTTAGGTTCTGGCGCAGTGGCGCAACCTGGACTTTAAATGTGATTTATGTGCTGCTTATGGTGCTAGGAAATGTACTGTGTGTTGTATATTTTGCGCACCCTGTGTTCTGGTACCTCTGAATGTGTTCTTATGCATCATGTACAAAGTTGCTTTCCTTACACCGCTGAATGTATGTTTATGCATCATGTGTTTTCTTCCCCTTCACCCCTGAATGTTGTGATGCATCATGTGTAATGTTCTCATGTTTATACCTCTAAATGTATAGTGATACTAAGGTGGTTGTTCTTTCTAGTACAGGTGTTGCTAGTGAGGTCCTGATTCCCTGCGTGGCATTCTCCTAAGGTGGTTAGGGTTGCGTAGGTGGTACTTACCTCTTACCAGTGATTACTGGTTGTGTGCTCTATGTTCTATTTTGTGCTACAGTGATTTTATATTCTATGTCTAAGTGCTAATTCTAACAAGTATTCTAATGATAAAAGTGCCTATTCCTGACAGTGGTCCATGTGGCACTGTCCTGTACATATCCCCTGTAAAATCTGACCATGCCTGTTGGCACATTGTAAAGTGTGTGGTTTTATATAATGTGTTTTGTAATACAAAGGCTATTTTTACATATACCTTGTGTGGAGTTCCTTTTGTGGGGGGCCTGGGATGTTGTTGCTGGTGGGTGCGTGCGCAAATGCTTTACACATCGCCTCTGAGATAAGCCTGACTGCTCGTGCCACACTACCAAGAGGGTGAGCAGGGGTTATCTTGGCGGGTGACTTCCTTACCCTGACTTAGGAATGGTGGTTTCTGCCTGGCTTTGGCGCAAGCCTTAGCCAACCAGAAATCCCATTTCTAACAAGGCTTTTGTTTTTTTTTTGGTACCTCTGACAATTCTTAAGGATAGGTGAACAGGTACTTGTCTCTCCTTGGTCGGCTGGGTAGTGTAAGATTATTTTTTTACGCTTCTTCCATTGCAAACATTCTCCAATCAGTGTGGTTTATGGCCATTTAAGATTTTCGAAACAATCAATTTCTGATAATATTCCTGCTATGATGTTAATTGTTCTGCACATAGCTTTCACGTTTCCCAAACCTTGTTGTGCAAGTGGGGTATCAAATTCTTCAATGGTTCTAATTTGAGTTTTGTCATCCTCAGTAGAAAATTTTAGCCCGTCGGCGTCCATTACTAGGCGGTCTGTCTTGTGAGTGGGAATTAGTGAAATGACTGGGTCATTATGTGATTCCGTGCCCTTGAAGCCATCATCTTCAAGAGGAAAAGAGTCCGACCAAATTCTCAACATTGGTCCAATTGAGTTACGTCTGTTGCATGGTGTTTTATGTTTTATAAAGAAAAGGCAAAGCTGTCAATTCTCAGGTTGGGGATTTTTTCACTGGACTATTTGCTGAGATGACTTGCGTGGGTACGTTGTTGAGCTTCCATGGGCACCATGCTCCTGCAAATGGCAAAAGAAACTTCCCTTTTCCTTACATAGAGATATGTTTCTGTAAGTCAATTGATTTCGAAGTAGAGGAAGTAGGAGGGCCTGATTTGTGAGGTGATCGTATTGCTTAGGCGCAGGGCTTGTCATATAATTATCATGAGAATACAATAATGAACTGATCAGTAATGGATCTCTTAGAATTGTGAGCGTAGTGGTTGAGATTTGATATGATTTCTTCCCTTTCACAAGAAAGGGATGTGAGTTCTTCTGGGGGTCATCAATACATTATTGACCTGGATTGGCGAAAGCAGAAGTTGGACATGTGTGCAAGGAATTACTTTATTAGAACTGCATGGTTTAATACTGAAGTTTTCTTGTGTATTATTGTAATTACTGCTTGTGTTTAAGGTTCCCACAGGGGCTTTACTGGGTTCGCCATCCAGCATAGAAATTCGTCATTTGTTTGTTTTTTGAGACCCACCCAGTTGTTTTCCCAGCCCTAGATTTGACTCCAGTTGTATGCATGGTCTTGGCAAGTGAATGCAATCCTGCGACTCCCTAAATGTATCCGTCGCCTTTCTCAAGACGAGCTGCTCATTCCACTTTATAACACAGGGCAGCGCTATCTCAGGTGGGTGTGTTTGCTCCGGATACTGTGGCTCCAGATAATGCAAAGACTAAGGCTCAAGATACTTAGACTCCCGTACTGAAGCTCTCAGGCCCTTCATGCCTTACAAATCTGACATCCCTATGGGCTTGCTACACTCAAGCCTCCAGGTACTGGAATGTCTGTCTATCCCTGCAGTAGGGTGCCACCCACGACCAACTGTCTCCCCATCTTAACACTGGCTCCCCGGTGATAGCAAGCCGAAGAGAGGCACATTCTAGATGAGAGCCCTTTGTGCCTGGGATGCTTTCCTAAACTCAGTATCTAGGGCACATTTAAACAATTCATAGGTTTCCATCATACCCATTTTTTATTCATTAGACTTTACCATATGAATTGCTGCGTGGTCGCTACCCAATAAAAATTAATTATAATCTGCAACTCAGTAGTTGTCTGTGATTGTTAAATGTTCTTGATAAAAACTGTAATCACTCTCTCATATGTCACTTCTACCTTCTCCAAAGCACCTACAAATATTTTAGTTATGCAATGTCAGTGGGAGAAGAAGCAAAACGTGTCAATAGTATACACATGTAAGCAAAGTAATTTCTTTTAAAGTGATGGGATAATTTGTCCTAAATTACGTATAACGTTTTCACAATTATTTTACTTGTAGAGTAAAAACGAGAATTATTACAGTATTAGATCTTGTGTTCTCTTGTTTTGGTGGGATTTTAGCTATAGTCCTATGTGTTGGTAATGTATGATAGCTAGGGCAAAGACTAGGGCCGCTACAAAGGTGACCAGTGTTACTGTTTCGTGCTTGTTGATTTTTATCTTAAAGCTTTATGCTGTGTCTTTTCACTGTTTAATTTTATTAGAACCTCTGTTTAACTTTCAGACCACTTTCTTTTTAGATAACAAGGTTGTGATATCATGCACACACCATGAAGAGAGACACCATGAAGGCGAAGGCCATGAACTGAAATTGATGAATCTTTTAGAATTGAGCATCATTGCTTTCGGTCTAAGATGGATGGAAACTATAATGGCAAGCCAAAGGCTTCCTATGATTTGACCAACAAAGGCATAGAGAAACATCATGGGTCCATCAATGACCTTTTGACTGATAAGGTAAGTTTACAGAAGTCATAATGCAATTTCCAAATAGGTAATGAATTTTCTCTCAGCCTATTGAAAGAGTCTGGGATGTTAGTTACTAAGAATCGGTATACCTGGGATATTTTATGTTCAGTTGTCTTATGAGGGGTTAAATTCTAAAAGTTCGGGTAAATTATATGTAGATGGGGGTATTCCATGGCTCCTTTAAAGGTATCAGAAGAGCTGGTTCTTATAGAGTTTATATTCCTCCTGTATATCATTACATTGTTCCTGCCATTTCATCCCTAGGTTTGGTCACCCCTATCGTTTACCAGTCCAGATAACCTTGCAAAGCTGACACCTGACCCAAACTTTCTCCTAGGGGGGAGTTTCAACAGTTAACCTGCGCTTCCAACCCAAATCTTTGAGCGTGTTATACCTTATTTCGAAGAAAATCTGCATTGCAAGAGGGAGGTGTGTCTTAATGCTAACTCCATATAGTATGTGCATCATGAGCGTGCCTACCAGGGATCCCCTCAGTGTCAAGTGCAGGGCATCCAAGTGTGTCATCATTCCACTCGTTAATTATGAATAGGCGTGTCGCCCTTTACTATGAGCTATTATTTACATCTGCCACCCCTCCCTCTTAGATGGACATGAAACAGTTTATTAAAGCTCTTCTTGGGGTGTCTTTTTCCAGAGGAAATTGCATAGCATGTACTTGAGCTATGTAGAGAGTTTGTAGTTTCAAATGGAAAGTTCTGAAGTTCGCAGGTCAGGATCTCACGTTAAATGCAATGGCACTGCATAACAATAATAAAAGGAGAGGAACAGAATGTTATCTCACTCCACAGTTTAACAAAGTGGGGGTGAATATTTCTCTGCCAAATGATGGTCTTGTTTTCAGTTGTGCACATCCCTAAATATTTCAGCCCCTGTTTGGTCACCAGCAATTTTATAAAACATCTAAGCTCTAGTGACTGCCTCTTTTTGGATAGATTGTAGATTAGGCTTGGTTAATTTTCAGATCTGTGTTTTTGCAGAAAGCTACTGTTAGACGGGGACCTGGAGGGTCGGCCGAGCACAAGGGGAGAGGCCTCCGGTGAGGGCCGTCTCCAGCGATCGTACAGACAAGTAACTTCCCCCCCACAGATGGACACCACACGAAGATCAGCTTAACACCTTTTATAGGCAATTCTTTGAGTAAGGTGGTACGATACAAGGAGATCAGGACACGATGATCCTCTCAATTCTAGTCTCTATTAGGGAAAGGGGGTAGCGGGACAGTCTTGGTACCTACAGGTACTGAGATGAAACGGTGGTAGCTCACAATCCTCGAGCTCGGCGTTCGGACGGGTCAGACCGCGGCAGCGCCAGCAGGTCCCGAAGAGGTCGTAGGTGGCAACGGGCCGCGGCAGCACCAGCAGGTCCCAACGAGGATGACCGTTACAACGGGCCGCGGCAGCGCCAGCAGGTCCCACGAGGATGACGGTTACAACGGGCCGCGGCAGCGCCAGCAGGTCCCACGAGGATGAAGGTTGCAGAAGGCCGCGGCGGCGCCAGCAGGCAGGACAATAGTTCACAAGGCAGGGCTGCGGCAGCGCCAGCAGTCCGTCAAGGATGAGTTCTTCTCGGTGTCTCTCGACTCCAGGATACAACTGCCTTCCTGTTCTGGGGCTGCCTCAGTTATAGGTCTGGCGCTCTTTGATGTCCGGACCCTCGCTCTTGGAGGTCGGGAGGTCCGGGATGAGGGAGTCCAGACACCCAGCAGGGGGGTGGAGCCAGCGCCCGGGGAGGCTGGGGGTGATCGGCACCTGGCGGGAGAGAGCCATCGACACTTCTTACTCCCATTGACCTGCCAAGTGGTCCGTTCACCTCCTGGGTGGAGGGTGGTGCCGGGATGTCGGGGCCTGGCCAGGCCCGGGGTTGGGGTCGAGCTGAGGCCACGCGGCCTCGTGGCGCAGTGTCCAAGATGGCGGCTGGCCCGGGCAAGGGTGCTGACGGTGGCCCAGGCCAGGGACCCAGGGATTCCCGGGAGCAGACGTCCCATGGGGGACGGGTTGCGGGTTGCTTCTGCGGGTAGCACCTGGAGGGCCGGTACCAGGGCCCTGTCATGCGGGGAGGGACCGAGCCCTTCATGGGGCCTGTCCAACATGCGTCCCCCCCCCCAGCTGAAGGCGGGGAGAGTCACCCATCCTCTTGGGGACTTTCCTCGTCGAGGCGGAAAAAGCGGGACAGGCCGTCCGCGTTGGCGTGGTCTTGACCAGGGCGATGCTCTACAGTGAAGTCCATCCCCTGCAGGGAGATGGACCACCGCAATAGTTTGGGATTCTCCCCCCGCATTTGCATTAGCCATTGCAGGGGCCGATGATCTGTTTGTACCCGGAAGTGAGTTCTGAAGAGGTAAGGCCGGAGCTTCTTGAGGGCCCACACTACGGCGGAGGCCTCCCGCTCAATAGTTCTCCAGCGCTGTTCTCGGGGCAGTAGGCGTCTGCTGATGAAGGCCACTGGTTGGTCGACTCCCTCGGGGTTCAGTTGGGAGAGGACGGCCCCAATACCATGGTCGGAGGCATCGGTCTGAACGATGAACTCGCGGCTGTAGTCGGGGGCCTGGAGCACAGGAGCGGTGCACATGGCGGCCTTCAGCTTCTCGAAGGCCGCTTGACAGTCGGGAGTCCAGTTGACTCTTTTTGGGTGGTTCTTAGACGTGAGTTCCGTGAGGGGCCCCACAATGCTGCCATAGTCCTTCACGAACCGCCGGTAGTATCCGGTGAGCCCCAGAAAGGCCCGGACCTCGATTTGTGTTTCGGGGGGTTGCCAGGACTGAATGGCAGCTACCTTGAGTTGGAGGGGGGCCACCAGACCGATCCCCACTTGGTGTCCGAGGTAGGTCACGGACCCCTGGCCGATTTGGCACTTGCTGGCCTTTATTGTGAGGCCGGCCTGTTGGAGGGCCTGCAGGACCTCTCGGAGGTGGTGGAGGTGGTCTGTCCAGTGGCGGCTGTATACCGCGATGTCGTCCAGGTAGGCGGCGCTGAATTCTTCGAGGCCCGCCAATACCTGGTTCACCAGTCTTTGAAAAGTGGCTGGAGCGTTTTTCATGCCGAATGGCATCACTCTGAAATGGTAGTGCCCATCCGGGGTGGAGAAAGCGGAACGTTCTTGGGCCCTGGGGGTGAGTGGAGAAGCGTGGCTCAGTGGTTAGAGGCGGCAGACCCGGAAGCTGAGATCAGCCGTGGACCAGGGTTCGATTCCCCGCCTCGGCGGGTCTCGGGCTCAAAAATTCCACGGACTCGACAATTCTCGCTCCGGTGCCTACTCGACTCACGGGGTCACACTCTGTGACTCTGGGCAATAGCTTGCTTAATCTCCACTACGGCCCCTCGCGGCGGGATGCCTGGCTTTCACCTTGTGAATACCCTGCCGGGGTATCTCACAGGGGAATACCAGGACGGGTTCCCTAAGCAAGCGCCTTGAGACCCCTGGGTGATTCGTGCGCTATATAAATCGAAATACATTTACATTTACAGGCCGATCTGCCAGTAGCCCGCTGTCAGGTCGAAGATGCTTAGGTAGCGGGCTGCCCCCATGCGGTCGACTAGTTCATCTGCTCGGGGGATAGGGTGAGCGTCGGTTCGGGTGACCGCGTTCAGACCCCGATAGTCGATGCAGAATCGGAGCTCAGGTGTGGTGCCCGGGGCCGCGGCCTTGGGGACCAGTACGACCGGGCTGGCCCAGGGACTGTCCGAAGGTTCGATGACTCCGAGGGCGAGCATCTTGGAGACTTCTTCTTGGATGCAGGTACGTACCCGATCCGGTACTCGGTACGCCCGGTGTCGGACAGGAGGACTGTCCCCAGTGTCCACGTCGTGCAGGCACCAGGAGGTGACTCCGGGTGTGAGAGAAAACAGGTTTGCGAACGGCAGCAGGAGGGCCCGACAATCTTGACGCTGCTCCGGGGTCAGGGCCTCGGAGAGTCGGACCCCGTCCACCGAACCATCTCTTTCACGGGTCCTCAGTAGGTCAGGGAGGGGCTCGGAGTCTCCTTCTGCGCCACTGTCGGTAGCCAACAGCAGGCTGAGCTCTGAGCGCGCGAAGTGTGGTTTGTCTGTTGGCGTGGAGAACCCGGAGGGGGTTCCGGGGGGACTCCAGGTCGATGAGATAGGTGACGGGGCTCTTGCGCTCGATCACCTTGAAGGGCCCCGTCCATTTGTCCTGCAAGGCACACGGTTCGATGGGGGACATCACCCATACCTGCTGACCCGGTTCAAACTCGATGGAGGAGGCATGTTGATCGTACCACTTCTTCATGTCCTCTTGACTGGCCTCAAGATTGGCTTTGGCGATCTCCCTGAATCGCCGGGTCTGATTGCGGAGGGTCAGGAGGTACTTGTAGACGTCTGGAGGGGTTTTTAGGGGGGCCATTTCCCATTCCTCCTTCACTAGGCTGAGAGGCCCGCGAACGGGGTGTCCGTACAGGAGTTCGAAGGGGCTGAAGCCGAGGGACTTCTGGGGGACTTCTCGGTAGGCGAAGAGGAGGCACGGTAGTAGCACGTCCCACTGGCGGCGTAGGGGTTCTTCTAGCCCCATGATCATCCCCTTGAGAGTGCGGTTGAACCGCTCAACCAGTCCGTTTCCCTGGGGGTGATACGGGGTTGTGAATCGGTAAGTGACCCCGCACTGCTGCCAGAGGGATTTCATATACTTTGAAATGAAGTTCGTACCCCTGTCGCTGACGACTTCCCAGGGGAAGCCCACTCGAGAAAAGATCCCCATTAAGGCTCGACCCACTACTGGGGCTGTTACAGTACGAAGGGGGACCGCCTCAGGATAGCGGGTGGCGTGGTCCACCAGGACCAGGATGAAGCGATGCCCTTGTGCTGTTCGGGGGTCCAGGGGCCCCACAATGTCTATTCCCACCCTTTCGAACGGGGTGGTCACCACGGGGAATGGTTGTAGGGGTGCCTTGAGTTTGCGGCCGCTCTTCCCGCTGGCCTGGCAGGTCGGGCAGGACCGGCAGTGGTTGGAGACGTCATTTCTCATTTTGGGCCAGAAAAAGTGAGTCACCAGGCGGTGGTAGGTTTTGTCTTGCCCCAGGTGCCCAGCCAGGGGGACATCATGGGCCAAGTTCAACAGGAAGTCTCTGAAGTGGAGGGGCACCACCAGCACTCGACCGGCCCCCAGCTCTGCGATTCTTTGCTCGCTGTACAAGAGATCATTGTCCCAATAAACCCAGTGGGCCCCGGTGGTGTCTCCTTGGCCCTGGGCGAGCGCCTGCTGTCGCAGTCCCTCGAGGGAGGGACAGGTCTTTTGCTCCTGCCGGAATTGTTCTTGGGTGGGCCCCCCTTCTTGACGCCACTGAGCCAGGTCGGGAAGTTCGTGGGGCTGTGCGGACCCTTCTGGGGTTGGTTCCGGGTGGTCGGTATGGATGGAGTCTTCTTCTGGAGCGATCGGGGGAGGAGGTGCTGACCACTCGGGTTCTTCCGGTCTAGGGATGGTGCGGGTGGCCATGGACCGGGTGGTCACGCACGCCCAGTCCGGGAGACCCAACATCCCCAGATGCTCTCTTCTTTCAACAGCTGCCCACGGGGAGCTCTCGAGATCGTTCCCCAGGAGGCAGTCCACGGGGGCATCGTCGCGGACAGTTACTTTTAGCATGCCGGACACTCCTCCCCATTCGAAGGGGACGCAGGCCATCCGACACAGGCTCTCCGAATTGTCTGCCGATCGGACGGGGCAAAGAACGTTTGGCAGGATTTGGTCTGGGGTCACCAGGTGACAACGGACGGCCGTCACACTGGCCCCGGTGTCACGCAGGGCTTCGGCCTTGCGCCCATTTATGCTCACCCATTGGCTGTACTTCCGAGTGTTGGCTGGCAGGGGAGTCCGTGGGACCATGTCTCTTCCCCCTAGGCAGGCCAGGGTCATGGCGGCAGGTTTCCACTCGAACTGCTCCGACTCGTATGCTTCAGGGTCTTTGGAGACTTGTTCTTCTCCTAGGGCGGCGGCCGCCACCTGGCGGGGCCCGGGAGTCTGGTTCTTCGGGCAGGTCGGGTCACTGGCATAGTGGCCGACTCGCTGGCATCGGTGACATGTAACGTTGGCTCGGAACCCCGGGCGCATCGGGGGTTTCCCCGGCCGGCTGGGGGCGGGGTGGTGTTAGCGGGAGTGGCCGGGACAGCGTCTCTGCCCCGGCCCTGTCCTCCTCCTCCTCCTCGGGGACGATGATGCCCTTGGTTGGTTCTGTTCTGCTCATTCGGCCCACTCCGGGCCACTCGGGTGCTCTCCCACCGGTCAGCCTCGGTGGCGAGCTGCCGTGGTTCAGTCAATTTACTGTCTAGGAGGTGCTGCCTGAGCTCGACGAAACAGTTGTTGGAGAGGTGCTCCCACACAATGAGATTGAAGAGTTGTTCGTAGGTGGTTACGTTGCTACCCTTGATCCACCCCTCGAAGGCTCGACTGAAATAGTTTACGTATTCCAACCAAGTTGTACCTGGGATCCGGGTGCAGTTGCGGAACCTCTGGCGGTACATTTCGGGCGTAAGCCCATATCGACTGAGGAGGGCGGCCTTCCTGTGGTCATAGGACGTCATTTTATGGTCCGGAAGCTGCAGCAGGGCATCACGACCCTCATTGACGAATCTTCCCCATAGCCCGGCTCCCCAGTCACTTCGAGCGATCCGGTGGGCCGTCATGGCGATCTCGTAGGCCTTGAACCACTGCTGTATGTCGTCGTTCCGGTGGTATTCTCGGACCACATCCTTGGGGATGTGGACCTTCTGTTCGGTAGTACCCGGGGAGCGCGGTGGCTCGGGCACCCCTAGGTTTTTGTTCAGTTTGCGTATTTCTATCTCTGCTAGTTTGCACTCGTGTTCGTATGCCAGTCTTTTTTCTTCGAGATCCCTCTGTCTCTGTTTTTCCTCTCGCTCTTCTCTGAGCCGTAAGTGTTCTAAGTTTATTTTTTGTTCCACCAGCTTCAATTCTCCGTCTAATTTGAGCCGTGCCAATTCTAACTCGTGTAGTCTATTTTTTTCCCACTCCTGGATCTCTTCTCGGGAGGGACCTGTTCTCCGTTCTTCCGTCAGGGTGGTGTTGATTTCCGGGGCTTCGAGGTCCCGGGGTGTGGCGGTATTCGTCTTTGTCCAGGCCTCTAGGGCGTTTTTGAAGTCTTCTTTTGTGCTTAGCCCGGTGGTAGCAATGCCTAAGTCCATGCAAAATTGTTTTAGCTCTCGGTGGCTGTATTCTTCCAGCTTTTCCATCTGGAACTTCTCTGCAGATCCGCTCTCTTTGGTCGTCATTGTGGTTTAGTCGTAGGGTGAGTTACTATCTGTACGGTACGCGTTGGTTCGGATCGCGCCGCTGGCCACCAATGTTAGACGGGGACCTGGAGGGTCGGCCGAGCACAAGGGGAGAGGCCTCCGGTGAGGGCCGTCTCCAGCGATCGTACAGACAAGTAACTTCCCCCCCACAGATGGACACCACACGAAGATCAGCTTAACACCTTTTATAGGCAATTCTTTGAGTAAGGTGGTACGATACAAGGAGATCAGGACACGATGATCCTCTCAATTCTAGTCTCTATTAGGGAAAGGGGGTAGCGGGACAGTCTTGGTACCTACAGGTACTGAGGTGAAACGGTGGTAGCTCACAATCCTCGAGCTCGGCGTTCGGACGGGTCAGACCGCGGCAGCGCCAGCAGGTCCCGAAGAGGTCGTAGGTGGCAACGGGCCGCGGCAGCGCCAGCAGGTTCCAACGAGGATGACGGTTACAACAGGCCGCGGCAGCGCCAGCAGGTCCCACGAGGATGACGGTTACAACGGGCCGCGCCAGCAGGTCCCACGAGGATGAAGGTTGCAGAAGGCCGCGGCGGCGCCAGCAGGCAGGACAATAGTTCACAAGGCAGGGCTGCGGCAGCGCCAGCAGTCCGTCAAGGATGAGTTCTTCTCGGTGTCTCTCGACTCCAGGATACAACTGCCTTCCTGTTCTGGGGCTGCCTCAGTTATAGGTCTGGCGCTCTTTGATGTCCGGACCCTCGCTCTTGGAGGTCGGGAGGTCCGGGATGAGGGAGTCCAGACACCCAGCAGGGGGGTGGAGCCAGCGCCCGGGGAGGCTGGGGGTGATCGGCACCTGGCGGGAGAGAGCCATCGACACTTCTTACTCCCATTGACCTGCCAAGTGGTCCGTTCACCTCCTGGGTGGAGGGTGGTGCCGGGATGTCGGGGCCTGGCCAGGCCCGGGGTTGGGGGTCGAGCTGAGGCCACGCGGCCTCGTGGCGCAGTGTCCAAGATGGCGGCTGGCCCGGGCAAGGGTGCTGACGGTGGCCCAGGCCAGGGACCCAGGGATTCCCGGGAGCAGACGTCCCATGGGGGACGGGTTGCGGGTTGCTTCTGCGGGTAGCACCTGGAGCGCCGGTACCAGGGCCCTGTCATGCGGGGAGGGAGCGAGCCCTTCATGGGGCCTGTCCAACATGGCTACAATGATGTGGAGAACTCTAGGGCCACATACACAAACACATTTGAATGTTGTTCATTTAACATCTGGGAAAGCCTTTTTAGGTCGAGCGTAGCGAAGGACCTATTGTTTTCACTTTCGGGGGAATCTGAGACAGCATTGGTGCACGCGCCTCGCTGTCTCAGATTTGCCCTCAAGGCCGCGCACGGCGCCGTGCACATCCCCTGCCTCCCATTGCCTGTGTGATTGAGAGAGCATGTCAAAGTCACGCATGCGCACACACATTCCCATGCGCGCACACCCACCCCCGCCCCCCCCCCGCACCCACCCCCACACGCAGGGCTTACAATCACACACAAACGCAGGGCTTACAATCACACACAAACGCGCACACACACACCCTCCCAACCCCACTCACCGGGCACACGCAGGGCTTCCATCACGGGGGGTGGAAGGGGGGCACCGTCAATGTGTCCCGACGCCCCCCTCGCCAAGTCTGTTATACTCCTCTCATCCTGTTCCTCCCTGTGTCCAGACTCGGCAGTCCGCTCCGTTGTTTCTCCGCCCCTTCCTTCCTTCGTGCGTGTCACGCCTCTCCTTTCTCCCGGCCGCAAATCCGATTTGCGTGTCAGGCCTCGTTAAGTAATGCATCTTTCTGAAGTGCCGGGCGCGTTTGTGTGCTCTGCGAGAGTTGCCTGCGGCTGCCGCGCTGCCGGAGAATTAGTTAATCACCTATCCGCTGAAGACAGGATATACAAGGTTATTCTTTCGTGATTTTTTTTTTTTTTATATAAATATCATGGCTCTTAGATCAGTTGCATAGCTAATATTTTGTACATATAGGCACTAATCATTCCGAGAAAGGAAAATTACAGGTTTCAACGTGCCTACTGCTATTGGACTTGTTGAAAGTGAGCTTTGTGTCTCGGCAGCAAGTAAGCATTACTACTGGAGTTGTTTAGGTTTCTACAGTGCCAAGGAAAATATGATTAAGTGTGGCAGCAACCGTCCAAGCCTTAAGAGGGCGTTGTGTCACGTCGTCAAAAGAAATCTTCAACAATAAACTGCTGTGACCTTCCATGAACTTACGTTGCACATATTTTTGTTCTTCCTGCCTTTTCTCATTTCCTCTTCGATCTCTTCTTCGTCAATAAAAATGTTAAATCCTAGCTTTTTTTTTTTACAACTTATTTCCTGGCTTGTTTAAGGTTATTGCCATTGTGCTTAGTGGTGGGTTCATTTGACGTAATACGGAGCTTTCAGTAGTTGGTTGGCGCACGTTAGTTTTCGTCTCGGAATTTGAGGGTGTACCTTAATATGGGATGTGCAGTGCCAAGGAGAGGGTAACGGACACGTGTGTCAGAATTATGCCCAGTTAAAACCCGAGTGCGATCTGTTACTGGTAGGCCTTGTTGTCTCAGTAAAATTCCTGCCTGCAGCAGCAGTGTTGTAACCTGCTAGTTTACCACCGGTGCGATGCTGCGCTTTGATAACTTGGCATATCCCTTTTCGGACCTGCTGCTGGGAGCTGCATTGCTGTGACATTTTTCTCATATCTGATTCGCAGTGCTCAGCTGCCGATGAGTCATAGCCGCTGGTACGCGTGAGTGCAGGTTCTTGTCTGATGGTGTCTTGCTGATGCTAAATGGGCTGGCTGCTCGGCCAGTCCAGGTCACTGGCAGCCCAGACTGTGCCGCCCGCGTAAACAACGTGCACGGGAGCCGGCCGGCTCCCGTGCACACAGGTCCTAGTGCACACAGGTCCGTGGAAGATTTACTGTTTGTAGGAGAGTTAGGCTTTTGTTTAAATATTTAAAAATATCAAGTAGCCTAATATCTACTTGATGCGCCTAATTAGCAGAAAATAATTGTGCTTCTGCACTTGGGATTAATGCAGCTAATAAATGGCCCTGACAAGTGTGCGAGGAACCGCACGTGCTAGTGAACCACAGATGGTCTCTGTTGTTGCGTTTAGAACGCTAGTGCAGACATATCCTGAATCGTGGATAAATGTTGACCATTGCATTGGCACAGTGTTGTGGCAGAGGGAGGAATTGTAATGAACAAGTTATGTCCGATATTGGAAATGCAATCGCAGTTTATCACTTGCGGTTGTTGAATGAAGGCATCATGTGGTACATACGCTAAGCTGGTCAGTTGTCTAGTATTTAAGTTTTAATATTTGCATTTTATGTGGAAAACGTTATACTGTATACGTTCGATATCATTTGCCCATGTCTTTGTGCAGTGGGGTAACTGTGTTTTTTAAAGTAAAATGTGGGTTTATCAGCACGTTTTTAATGCAAAAATCTGCTATCATTTTTGTGGACCCGTCTTTTCAGTTGTCGCGGGCCCTCGCCTTCCCTGTCATTCCTTCTGTTCGCCATAGCACCCCCCACTCTCTCTCCACATCGCTTCGGATTTCCTTTCCTTTCAGCAGGCATTTTACATAATTTTCCTGCAGGATCATTGCCGCTTTGCCTGATGATGGCAAGAGCGGCGCATTCCAATTGAAACATTACATCTTTAACATGCACGCTTGTTTTCTTTTTTTACAAAGTAAGCACTGCATTACTCCTGTCTCCCTCCATTAGCCTGCCTCTGTTCCTTACTCCTTTCCATCTTCTTTTCTCCTCCTTACTTTCTGCTGCCTCAGGTCCTCGCCTTCCCTGTCAGTTCCTTCCGTCGCCACAGCCCCCTCCCCCTCCCACCTCGCTTCTGGTCTCCTTTCCTTTCGGCAGGCATTTTCCATTTTTTTCCTGCAGGATCATCGCCGCTTTGCCTGAAGCAAGAGGCCTTTCAAAATGCAGTGCTAATCATTCGGTACTTCACAACATCATACGCTTACCATACAAGTGCCTACGGTGCATTGAGACTGCACTGCAAATAAATCACTACTTCTCACCAGCATCCTGTTCATGCAGGCGCCTAGAGGCCACTCAGTATGCAGTGCAAAAAAATTACTTATCAGCATCACACAATCATCATACAAGTGCTTACAGTACCATGAGCGAGAACTCTCACCAGCACCCTGTTCATACAAGCGCCTAGAGGCCATTCCATATGCAGCGTTAACAGCAATGTAAGCTCAATGACCTATAGGCGCTTGCATTCCCCCACACACACAGTGCTGCTGTTGACACACACCTCACTAAGCACTACACCAGTTACAAGCACACACTTGCCCGGCTTGCGCTCCTAGATTTCCTTTACTCCCACACTGTACATTTTAAAAATATTTCAACAGAGCACTGAAGAACTTTGGCGAGGAGGGACGGGGTTATCAGAATTCGCGTCGGACACTTCAAAGGCTGCTGCTCCCCCGCCCCCACGTGCACATCGCGCACCACCATTTGCCTGCTACCCGCCTTCTTTGCTGCTTTCGATGTCCCACCCATGTCTCCCGCTCTCTGTTGCTTCTCTTCCCACGTCCGATTCTGCATCCCCCGTTCGCCCTTTCCTCTCATCCCCTTTGTCTCTGTGCATCTCTTACTTCTGTCTCTGTGCCCCTGCAGACGTTTCTTCCGCCCCCTTAGCTCACTCTCTCCCGCTCACCCTCACACACCCTCTCACCCTCTCACCCTCACACACCCTCTCACCCTCACACACCCTCTCACCCACACACACCCTCACCCACACACACCCTCACACCCCTCTCACCCTCACACCCCCTCACCCTCCCTCACACCCCCTTCCCCTCACACACCCTCACCCACCCTCACCCTCACACACCCTTTCACAATCACGCACCCTTACACCCTCACACACCCTTTCCCCCTCTCACCCACCCTTTCCCCCTCTCACCCCCCCTCTCACCCTCACACACCCTCTCACCTTCCCACCCTCACACAGCCCCTCACCCTCACACACTCACCCCCACACACCCTCACCCTCACACCCCCACGCACCCTCACCCTCACACCCCCTCACACCCCCACACACCCTCACACACACCCTCACACACCCTCTTACCCTCTCACACCCACACCCCCTCACATCCCCTCACAATCGCATCCCCTCACCCTCCCTCACACCCCCTCACCCTCACACCCCCTCACCCTCACACACACCCTCACTCTCACACCGCCTCAACCACCCTCACACCCCCTCTCACCCTCACACCCCCTCTCACCCTCACACCCCCTCTCACCCTCACACCCCCTCTCACCCTCACACCCCTCACACCCTCCTCACCCTCACACCCCTCTCACCCTCACACCCCTCTCACCTTCACACCCATCTCACCCTCACACCCCTCTCACCCTCACACCCCTCTCACCCTCACACCCCTCTCACCCTCACACCCCTCTCACCCTCACAACCCTCTCACCCTCACAACCCTCTCACCCTCACAACACTCTCACCCTCACAACCCCACCCTCACACACCCTCTCACACCCTCACCAGCATAGCATAATAAAACATAGCATAGGATAGCAAAACAAAACCTAACATAGCATAGCATAGCATAACAAAAGATAGCATAGCATAACAAAAAATAGCATAGCATAACAAAAGATAGCATAGGATAGCAACAGAAAACTTAGCACAACATAACAAAACATAACATAACAAAACATAGCGTAGCATAACAAAGCATAGCATAACATAACAAAAGATAGCATAGCAAAGCATAGCATAGCATAGCATAACAAAAAACATAGCATAGCGTAACAAAACAGCATAACAAAACACAGCACAACAAAACATAGCCAAACACAACAAAACATAGCATAGCTTAAATAAACACAACAAAACATAGCAGAACAAAACCTAGTATAACAAAACATAACAAAACATAGCATAACATAACAAAACAAATCATAGCATAACAAAACATAGCAAAACAAAACATAGCAAATACAACAAAACATAGCATACATAGCAAAACATAGCGTAGCACAACAAAGCATAAGATAGCAAAACTAAACATAGCATAGGATAGCAAAACAGCATAACAAAACATAGCATAGCATAACAAAACATAGCATAACGTAACAAAACAGCATAACAAAACACAACACATAGCATAACAAAACAGAGCCAAACACAACAAAACTTAGCATAGCTTAACAAAACACAACAAAACATAGCATAGCAAAACAAAACATAGCATAGCATAACAAAGCATAGCATAACAAAGCATAGCATAGCATAATAAAACACAACAAAACATAGCATATCATAACAAAACATAGCATATCATAAAGCATAGCATAGCATAACAAAGCATAGCATAACAAAGCATAGCACAACAAAGCATAGCACAACAAAGCAGAGCATAACAAAACATAGCATAGTAAAAAATAGCATAACAAATCAAAGCATAGCATAACAAATCAAAGCATAGGATAGCAAAACATAGCATAGGATAGCAAAACATAGCATAGCATAACAAAACAAAACATAGGATAGCAAAACAAAACATAGCTTAGCATACAGCATCACTCGGCACCACCACAGCATCACTCAAGGGCACCACAACATCACTATGCGCTACCATAGCATCACTGAACGCCACAGCATCACTCGTTCGCCATCAGAACATCACTCAGCGCCACCACAGCATCAATCTGTGCAACGATTCAACAACAACTGGTTCAAATATGTTCTCTCAATGTTTCAAGTTTTATTATAAATGTAACAAAAAGATGTTCATATTTCACTTCTGTTCTTGGATTTTCGTCACAATAAAATACACAACATAATCTTTACAAAAGTTTAAGCTATTGCCATTATAAATTACAATAACTTTTATTTAAGTATTAATTATTTTAAAAAATGAAAAGCCATTGTTATTTGTAATATCAAGACATGTAAGTCACGTAAATACAACACATATTGCATTACAAATGCTATAGGTGTCACATTTCCAAAAGGTAAAACTATTGGCATTGTAAATGACAAAGCTATTAATTTCGCTATTTTAAAAAACAAAACATAAATTAAAAATGTGTCAATTACAATACCAGTAGCTCAAACTTTCCTAATGCAAGACCTATTGCATTGCAAATGCTTGTTTCAGTGTGTGTTGCAGAAATAAAACCCCCCATGCCATATTCTGAGGACAGTCTTTTTATGTGCCTAATTTTGAGTGAATTCCCTTTACTGGCATTTTTATTGTTTTGCAGTGCTTGTGACTGTGTGTGAGGGCGGTATTTTTTATTATTTGGGAGAGCGAAGCAATAAAGATTACCTTGAAAGATGTTTGAGGTAGTTGTAGTTAGGACCTATTTTCAATAGGAAATCCGCAACATTCTATTTGGAATAACTTTGGCGCCGATTGACGAATCTTCACGAAATATTCAAAACTGGTGGGGCGCTCCGGTCCACTGCTATCCTGAAAGTCTCGGGGTGATTTGTCAAGCGGGGGCCGAGAAAAAAGGGGTTCCCAAAACGTGTTTTCCCCATGCAGTTTTCCATAGGAACCTTTTGCCGCAGCTACAGCCCGAACTGCTGAACAGAATTACACCAAATTTGGCAAAGGGGTAGTCCTTAGTTCAGACTCGTGCCTTTTGTTTAAATGGTGTAAATCTGTCCAGTAGTTTTTTAGATATTAAAGGAAAAAAGTACATATATATTTTGGCAGAGCCTAAAGACACATCTCATTGGAGATCTGATTGGCTGTCAGCACTTCATCCAAGAAGTGTTGGCAGCCATCTTGGGACCAATATACATGATAGCACCTCATTAAAAAGCATTGCAGTTAATAGAAGGTTTTAAGACTTTAGTTACATTATAAATCATTTGTTGATGGTACCATACTCATTTTAGGAATTGTGGTGTGTTTTAAGGTGATTTTACCATGTGAAAAAGCCTTCTGCTGGGATATCATGAATCATGTTTGAGAGAAAACTATTTTCTCATGTTTGTCCCTTAGAGATTTGGAAGGTGATCTATAAGCTAAACTGAGAGCATATTTTCTGTTAATTCACATTATCTTTCTCAGTCATGTGATAATGAAGTTTGACATTGTCAGTAAAACAGGTACATCCAACAAGGGCATAGACTGTCAGTTGATTCCTTTGTGTTCTACTGCAGCTTCCCAGAGTGTTCTAAAGAACAACTGCTACAGCGCGGCTCCAAAAATCATTTTTAATTAATACTCACCATTTTCCCTGAAACCTTTAAACCCAAATCATGCATCAGTGGGGCCCATAACACTTCGCATTTACTCTGTTCACTTATTCCTGGCTTCAAGGCTTTGGTGAATCTCAATGGAGAAATGCTGTAACATGTGGTATAGCGTCTAAAACCCTATCCAAGTGATTATTATTTACACCTATAGTTTATCACAATATTACCATGGTTTTCATTCAGCATTTAATAATTTAGACACACCACCAGTGTGGCAATGGATCTGCTAGAAAGAAAATTAGGCGTAGGAAAATCACAAGACCAGCTTTTAAAATTCCATTTTCCCAACTTTATTAAAAGCAAACTTTATTGCGTCTGACATTTATGCATTAATTAATTATTTATTCAGCAAACTCTTAAGTTTTATTTCAAAATGATCATTTTATTTAGAGCTCAGAAAAAAACGCTTATTCCAAAGTTTAGTAAAGAAACATATAGTTCCAAAATCATTCTCTTTTAACATCCCTAACTAACACCCTCATCTAATCCTTTAATTCTGCAAAGCAAACAAATAGAGTTTATAAGAAAAGATCTTACATCCAGGAATCGGTCATCAGACTGGCAGCACTTCGTGAGGAAATCGAAAGAGCGAACCCTTCTAGACAAAACCAGGGGGTTTTATACCTTAAATCCCTAACTTAATCTATCTAAAATGTAACTACCACTACTTATTCGGTTTCTGATTGGACAACATCGGGGTGGGTGAACATCTCTTCACCATTACAGCATCATTTTCACATCGTGTCAGCAGAAAAATAAAGGCTCTTTGTTTTAGGACAGTCTTTGGCCTAGCCACTTGAGTGGCAAAATCACATTATTTTCTCAGGATCAGTACATTCAATCGTCCATGTTTGGCACCCATCCTAGGTTCCAGCCCACGGTAGCCTTGAACCTCCTCGAGCACAGGTAGTTCACTCTGACTTGCAGGCTTTTGGCGCACCTGCGCTGTCCAACTATTGCTCACAGTTTACCCGAGCATCCATCTTTATTTTAGGCCTCAGAGGCCACTTTTGGAACTATCATAAAAACAAACACAAATTCATGTTAATTATCAAAATTAAACCCTTTCTGTTTACCTCCCACCATACTAATGTTTCCTCATTAGTTGTTACCTAGCAGAATAAGCTACACAAATGCGTTTTATACTTACAATTTCGACCACTCCACAGCACAAACGAATACAATAAGCACATTTAAATTGCGTTTGTTTATAACTAAGCTGCACATTAGTTCACAACACATTGACAATACATATTAGCTAGTTTTATTGCAACATGCAAGCAAAATTAGTATTCCCGTGTATAATAAAATATGTGCATCTTATTCTATGGGTGGTTAATTTCACAAAACATACAATTAGTAAATGTTAACGTTATGGGACATTAATTTTCAGAGGAGTACACAAAATTTTGCGTTTGCCACCTCGCTCCATCACAACTAGAGTGCTAACAGCCTTACTATTGACAAAATTACGGCACATCTGAAGCCATCTTGATTGGAACAAACTGGTAACACTTAAAACATTTAATTTAAAAAGTAATAAAATGAGGGGGTTCACTTTGTCCTAGAAATTATGGTTAGTGCTGTAGAAAGAAAAATGAGGACATGTTTTAAGTGAGATCTCAAATATCTCCCAGTTATAGTTCAACAGGAGCAGCCTGGCAGTTGATTCCTTTGTGCTCTACTCCAGGTACCCAGAGTGTTCTAAAGAACAGCTAGAGCGCTAACTGTTGTACTTATGACAAAATTATGGCACACCTGAACCCATTTTGATTGGAATAAACTGGTAACACTTAAAACATTTAATTTAAAAAGGAACAAAATGAGGGATTTCATTTTGTCATAAAAATTATGGTTATTTTGTAGAATGAAAAATGAGGGCATGTTTCAAGAGAGATCTCAAATCCTCTTCTATTTAATTTGAAAATTCTGACATGCAGACTGAACAATCACTTTCAATACCAGCAGTAGACTTCCAGTTAACTCCCTGGTGAGCACTATCCCCTACAGTACTCAAAACACCACTGCACTACCCTAAACCCTAAAACACTACCCCCAGCACGAGCCCCTACACTACACAAACACCACTACACTAAACCCTAAAGCACTATCCCCCACAGTACACAAACACCACTGCGCTTCCCTAAACCCTAAAACAATACCCTAGTAAGACCCCCTACACTACCTAAACACATCTGTACTACCCTAAACCCTAATACACTACCACAGCACTACCCCCTAAACTACCCAAACACCACTGCACTAGCCTAAACCCACCCCCAGCACGACCCCCTACACTACCCAAACAACACTGCGCTACACTAAACCCTAGAACACTACCCCTTACACTACACAAACACCACTGGACTACCCTTAACCCTAAAACACTACCCCCAGCACAACCCCCTACACTACACAAACACCACTGCACTATCCTAAACCCTAAAACACTACCCTCTACACTACACAATTACCACTGCACTACACTAAACCCTAAAACACTACCCCCAGCATGACCCCTACACTACACAAACGCCATTGTACTACCCTAAACCCCAAAACATTACCCCCAGCAACAACCCACAAACACTACACAAACACCACTGCAATACCCTAAATCTACCCCAGCACGACCCCCTCACTACCCAAACACCACTGTACTACCATAAACCCTAAAACACTGCCCCATACACTACACAAACACCACTGCACTACCCTAAACCCTAAAACACTACCCCAGCACGACCCCCTACACTACACAAACACCACTGCACTACCCTAAACCTTAAATCTACCACCAATACGACCCCCTACTCTACACAAATACCACTGCACTACCCTAAACCCTAAATCTACCCCCAGCACAACCCCAACACTACACAAACACCACTTCACTACCCTAAACCCTAACGCACTACCTCGGCATGACCCCTACACTACACAAACCCCACTATGCTACCCTAAACCCTAAAACACTACCACCGGCACAACCCCCTACACTACCCAAACACCACTGCGCTACCCTAAAGCACGACCCCCTACACTAAATAAACACCACTGCCCTACCCTAAAACTCTACCCCCGGGACGACCCCCTACACTACCCAAACACAACTGCGCTAACCCTAAAACACTACCATCGGCACGACCCCCCCCCCACACTACCCAAACACTACTGCGCTAACCTAAACCCTAAAACACTACCCCCCGGCACAACCCCCTACACTAACCAAACACCACTGCGCTAACCTAAACACTACCCCCAGCACGACCCCTACACTACACAAACACCACTGCATGACCCTAACCCCTTCGCAGGTAGACCTTTCTCCCCCCCCCCCCTGTGCTAAGCCTGTTTTGGGCTATTTGGGGTAGTGCGCGCTTAGGTCCCTGTAACTTTTTCACCACATAAGGTATCCACGCCAAATTTGCGTCCTTTTCTTCCAACATCATGGGGATTATAAAGGTACCCAGGGTTTGTGGATTTCCCTGAAGGGTCCCAAAAATTAGCCAAAATACAGCAAAATGTGTTTTGTTTTGTTTGGGGGGAAAATGGGAAAAACGGGCTGCAAATGAAAGCGTCTGGGTTTTTCCCTACAATTGTTATCAAAAAAGGGGTTGTGGGGCTGAAATCATCATTTTCCCAGCTTTTAGGGAATGACAGACTTTTGTCAGAAAACCCAAATTTTTTACACAGTTTTGGCATTTTTCTGGGGCACAGCCTATTTTACCTATTTTTTGTGCTTTCAACCTCCTTCCAGTTAATGGTAGAAATGGGTGTGAAAGCAATAATGGATCCTGGAAAGCTATACATTTTAGAAAAGTAGACAACATTCTGAATTCAGCAAGAGGTCATTTGTGTAGATCCATCAAGGTTTCTTTATAGAAACGAACAGTTAAATATAGAAAAAATTGAAAATTAGTTGGAAAGAACAGCCTTTGGTGTCAACATTTTCACCTGTAACTTCTTGTAATTATGACCGCTGTTTGAAAGCAATATAACGTTACATCCGCTGGACCTTCCTGGTTGTGGGGATATATAGGACTTGTAGGTTCACCAAGAACCAGACAAACCCGTACAGTATCCAATGAGGTTAACCCAGTATCCCTATGAACCTGGGCAGTAAATTAATAATATAAACAGTTGGTTCATTTGGGTGCAACGTATTTCTTTTGCTATCTCATAAATATATGTAGCATTCAAACAACTCTTTACTTAAAAGTGTTTCCAGCAAAAAATATTTTAAGAAACAGAATCCAAACCATCTATGTATTCATGTAACGTTTTATAAATTGTAATCATTCATAAATACTTCGAATGCAATTGTCAGTATTAAATACAGGATTTTCATATAATAGGTCCACTATATTATTCGTCGACGTTTCGACCCTCTGGAAGTGCACTTGGGGCGTCTAGGCGGGTCTTCCTCAGGACTGTGTGGGGCGGGGGAGCACAGCCTTCTCATAAACCCAGCCGGGCTTTTGGAGGTGAGAAAACTGTATAAATCAGTTCTGTCGGTGCAACAGCAACTTGTGCCCCCGACGGTGATCTTCCTTACTAATTCGCAGATATTGATGAAAGCCAGTACTCCTTCCTGGCTTAATGGCGGTGTAATGAATCTACCAAACGATGCTCCACAGCGGATGCTCAGAACCAATGTTACTTGAAGGTTCACAGAATTCGAACACAATCGGTGTTGTTTCCCACTTTGCTGATTAACGAGTGCTCAACAGCGGATGCAATGACCGGGGGAGAAATTTCTTCCTGATCGGCGTTGCTCCTATGCAGGAGCAACGCCGTTCACATTTATTTGTTTCATTTGAAAGCACGTATGGTTTGTTTTTTCTAGTGCTTGCTTGTGGCGTGCACCAGGGGCGCGTGTGGCTTCTGCTGTTTTATTTAAGAGGAATATGCCCTATAATATTTGTATTATGCAGGTTGGCGCGCATTTTTGTAGTGTTAACGTAAAAAAATGTTTGCCCTCGACGCTGTTTTGGTTGTGCTCCGTGCGCTGCTATGTGACATTTGTCACGGTGAGTGCACTAAGCGACCCCCACCCCCACATCCCCTCCACCCCCTCCCGATCTCCCTATCTCAGGGACAGTTCCCGGGCGGGCCATGTCGCGGGCTGCGATTGGGGGGGGCGAGGTGAGTGCTTGGTTTCACTAGGCACGCCGTCTCCGGTCGACCCATGGTCCACGTCTGGTTATCGTATCGGCAGTTGGTGGTTGCTGCGGTGAGTTTGGCCCTTTTGGGCAGTTTCTGTTGTCTCCTGGAGAAGCTTTCTTGGGACTGGATGCCCCTGCCCATAGGCGGGTAAAATCAAAGCTCAGCGTTGCCCTCCCTCCTCCCCCCCCATTCCCCCCCCCTCCTTCTGAAATGGGGATAGCAGAGGGAGCAACATGCCAAGTCAAGTGCGGCCACGTTCACTGCACTGTGGGACAAGCTGCGGTGGCATTAGAGCACAGCACAGGATGCCCGTGGCATGGGTTAAGGGCCCGCATCCTGGTCTTGTACGGCGTACAGCAAACTTTTATTTGCAGCTGATTTTTTTTATTTTTTTTTATTCATGGCTAAGATTAGGCAGCTTTTACGTGCCTGTGCTTTCACATCTGCATTTTATTTTTAATGAGCAAGATAGAAGAGTTTCAGGTTTACTTCAAATAATCCTTTCGTTCAGGGAAAACTTGTGTGTGTTATAAGAAGCATAATATGAAATTGAGTTTTTATTGCAATATGTATTGAACAGCAATTCATCTCTACACATCCCTTTTACCCTGCTTTCACAGATATAAATCACAAAAGAGGTTAGTGATGTCCCTTACAGAGCACCTTAGTTCCTCTCATTTTTTCCACACTAAAAACAAAGCACTGTTGACCGCATGATGCTACTTTTGGCCAGAGTCTGGCGCCCTCTCTGGGATCACTTGAGACCCCCTAGGGGAGCCAGCACCCCCCCAGTTTGAAGACCCCTGCTCTAGACCATGTTTCGTTTGACTGCCCTTCATTGCATAATGACTTGTCTGTTAAAAACACTGTTTTTGAAACATGGGTTTCGCTCAATGAAATGAACTCCTTCCATGTGACCACTGACCACAGCAGTTCAGTCGTAATACTGACGGCGTACCACAACCACGTGCGACTGTGTCACATGTCGCACCAAAAGCCAGTCCTGGAGTCTTGGGCAGCAATAGTGTGCATCCTGAGACTTGTAGTTTCACTTTTCCTTCACACTTATTGGATTCCACATGGTCACACTGGGCAGAGAAGGCTGCAGGTTCCAGATGTGCTATGGTGTTGGCTGAAGTGCAGACCTGTCCGCGGTGTCCCGGGGACTCTCAGCATCTGTGAAGGCCCTCTCTTCTCCTTCCTGCCTGTGATCTGTGTGCATTCTTCTCGCCACTCCACCTTAGGAAGCATGTACACCCCTGGAGTAGGGCTCTCAAAGCCCCACCCCCGCTTGCTGTGATGTACAACTACCACCCGGCCTGTTGTGCAGTCAGTGCACAGATATGTATGTCTAACAAAGCCATAAGATCTTAGAATCCACTAGCTGTGCAGTCTGTGCATTTCGGACAAATCGTTGTCATTTACAGCCACACAACGCGTAGTGCTGCATATTTCTCACAAAGCACTATGTTATTATAAGATACTGTGCTTTAAAGTCATTACAAAGCTATATGGAGCCTTCAAAGTGCCACGTTTAAATTGCGTGTATGTAGCCAGTGTTCAAAATGGAAAAACCCCACCCCCTCAAGTTAAAAAAAAGTGCAGGTACTCAGTACCGGCCCATTTGAAGCACTGTATATAGATCTTACTACCCCAGGCAGGTCAGGTGCGCTGCAGCCTCACTGCAGAGCTGTGTATTTCTGCCAAAGTCCTGTGGACAAATGTCTATCCAGTGGCTGCAAAATGTGGAACAACTTTTTTTGTGATCTGCCTTTTATCTTGTGATGCGACACATGCAGCTCAAGGTTGCATCGTAAAATGCCCAAGTGCAGAGGGTCAGAGTGCAGTGACTACCTATAGTTTTAGTATGTAATGCACATTTTGTGAACCCCTGGCGATTGGCTACCGATGTAGGGATGGTGGCTTGCAAGCGACTGCAGACCTTGATCCCTGTATTTGTGTTCCCAATTGTATCACTGCCACTTCTCAGGAGCAAGCAGGTACTCTAAATAGTTAGTATCTGCACTGCTATAGTTCAGTTTAAAGCACTGGGTGTGTGAATAAATGATTTAAAAAATAGGAGACACGTTCAAAAGAATTAATGAATGTCTTTCGACATATTTATCCTGCATGTGTCCTTTAATGAACACCTTTGAAAGCATAGGCAAACCGTTTTAATAATATACGATATCTGTCATTGCTAGGATTCGTTGGTCTTTCCATAAACCAGCTTTAAAAATGCAATAGGTCTCGCCTTTCATTAAGTTAAAGCCATTTGCTTTGCTATACAGTACCATTAGCAAAGCAAATGGCTTTAACTTGATCAAAGGCGAGACCTATTGCATTTTCAATGCTTGTTCTTTTTGCAGTTACTTCTGCTGTAAGTTCATGCTTTTTACTTCATCTTTTTTTCACAGTGATCCTTAGAAGTTTTCCTTTTATATAAGAAGAAGTTTGTTCTTTTCCGAGCTCACATTCCTCTGTATTTTTTGTTTGGCCTGTTTTTCATAAGAAATAATGTTTTTCATAAAAAGTGAAAGATCAAAAGATCTTCCATTCTTTTCTAAACAGTCCTCAGAGACAGACCGGATTGCCATGATGTCAGTGCAGTCTCCAGAGTTCACTTGATTCGCATGAAGACTGGCTTGAGATTTGATGGACTCTGTGGCACATGCTGTTTCTAACCAAATATCAACCAGTGTCTTAAACATCTATTGTTGCTCAGAGGGTCTACTGTACTCTAGTTTAGAATTCCTCATGAATGCATTTGTCTGCTGGCTGCTGTGATGTTTCAGCATCATGCACAAATAGATTTTAATTGTAAAGCTTCTTTTTAGTATACGCTTTTTGCATTCTACCGACAGTGAACTTTGAATGACCCCTACAAGTCAGCTGCTCTGTTAGGCAAATGTTAATAAAGAACAGCTTTGTTTAAAACTGGATATCGCTAAAATACTGGTGCACCACCTTTGCTTGGTAATTACCTCCATAATACATTCGTTACAAGTTGGGTTTGTGCCAGGTTGATCTTCTACTAAACATCTTCGCACCATTTCACATTTATTATGGCAATTACGGAACGGAAAAGAGAATGTTTTTATTTCACTGGACACCGAAACAGATTTTGGCAGGGTAGAGTGGGGCTATTTAGTCCGTAAAATGGTAGGGATGGGATTCAGTAGAGAGTTCCTTACTTTGACTAGTGGTATGTATCACCCACAAACAGCCTCCGTATCATGTAGCGGGTTCACATCATTATATTTTGACATTTACCGAGGTACCAGACCGAGTTGTCCTCTTTCTTCATTATTGTTTCTACTGGCTTTAAACCTTTCAGCTATTGCCATTAGAGAAAAAGCTTATATTAAGGGTATTGACACCGCTGCTGGAGCAATTAAAGCCATTTACTATGCAGATGATATCGCTTTAACTCTTACATCCCAAATCGTCAGCAAATGCTTTAATCTCTCAATTGAATACATTCTGGAACTGCTCCGACTATAAAGTACAAGGTACACATTTTACGAATCACCCTTAGAGTAAAAGAGTTATCTAACCTGTAAATTAGGAGGATGATGTCCAATTTAGCGATCCCGTGTTTCCATAATGTAAGCAATGTTCTATACTAGTGCACAGGGTTTGGTTTCGTTCAGAAACTTGAATATATCTTATGCTTTGTCTCTTTAATTGAAAAGGTTGAGTCCTTTAAACAAGTGAAATAAAATGTATGCTTATTTTCACCAAATGCAAAGGGTGAAATTCCTAAGGTGGGGGAGCTGATGTCTGTAACAGATGTTAGTTTGTGTTTCGTATAATTTCAAATCTGTATTTTAAAAAAAAGAACCACCTACAGCTACATAGTTTTAGAGAGTAAGCCAAGTTGAGCGTAGGAAATATGGTTAGGATATCCTTTGAACATTTCAAATCCACAAAATCCCCCTGTTTAAACGATGGGCTGGTAGAAATGCCGAAGTGGGCCACAGCGGAAGTGAAACTTTTGTTATCTGAGGAAAGTAGCTTGGGGCGACCAATTGTTGTAAACTTGTGGAGCCTAATGTTACTGGTGCTGCGGAACAAAACTGGTGATTTACCTCCTTAGGCAAAATAAGGCCTTCAAATACGGATTCCACCGCATGTTAACTTACTCGTAGTACCTACCAGTACAAATTGGAACCCAGAAATGTTAAGTTATGTTCAGGAGTTTCGGGGTACATTTGACCAGTTGCACGAATGCTATTACAGCGATGTTGTGGTTCGGTGAAATTCAATATGTATCTCAAATCATAAGCTGTGATTTGGACAAAATGAGAAGGAGGGGGCACATTTCCCTGGGGGGGGGGGGGTTAGGTGTTGATTGTAAACAGGCCTCTGCCTATTATAAACATAAAGAAAAATGTTGTAATACTAAAGGGTAAATGCCTATGGTGGTTGATTTTTGCAAAACTAAATAAAAATGTTGGGGGAAAAGTTGAACACTTTATATTTACTTTGCTGCTTTTCTTTCCAGATTTTTGGTTACATGACTGCAAGCCTCAATACTAATTTGTTTTCAAAGGTGGAAAGGAAGAACATATGCACATCCTTTTCAAATGTAAAAATAACAAAAGAAACTTTAGGAAATGGAATTGAAACAATAACTGGAACATACAAAGACATTGAAAAGATTTATCAGTGTTTTCAAGATCTTCATCTGAGAAAACAAGAAGGTAGAGAGTATTTGCCTTCTAGACTCAATGGCAGTTTGGAATTTGAGAAAAATGAACTGTCAGTAAGTGTTTCCTCTGCGCAGTACGAATACTTTAATCATGTTTGTCTCCAAAAGATTGAAGAATTGAAGCAAAGATTTCACGTCAGAATTGACTGTTCAAATAATTCAGATGACATGAGCAGCTTGCATTTCATAGCTCTCCATGATGGTGGCCAAGTAGAGAAAGCTCATCAGTCGTATGTTTATCTTTTTCAGAAGACAATGGTGGATTGGTCTCAGGAAGTGATTGAATTAACTGACCGAAACCACTTAGATTACGTAGCAAAGATGTTAAATGAAAAATATAAACAAATCCTAACAAAAAAGACCACCAATTCCCTTATACTACGTGGCCCGAAGCAAGAGCTTTTGGAGGTGAAAAAAAGTTTGAAATCTATGAAAAAAGAGCAAGTTGTAAAGCCTGTTGACTTCGCGATTCAAACACATAAAAGGACTAATGGAGTTGAAGTGGATTTAAATCAGTTCCAGCTCTGTCGTGATTTGATGGAGAAAGATATTAAGGAAATAGAGCAAAAGTATCTTGTGTCCAAACAATTAAGAAATACTCATGGCCCTAAAGTTTACATCATATTTACGCCTATAAAAACAGATTTGGATCTCTCTGAACATGCTTATGAACATTTTATCTTTTCTTTTCAGAGAGCAGTCAGCAACGTGAGTAAGAAAATAATTAACCTGAAGGATTTTCATCCAACTGGGAAGTTAAGCTCTTTAATCGATTTTTTGGCAAACCGATTTTGCGATTTATCGTTTCAGATAGTAGACGACACGCTTATCATTGCTGGTTTACTCCCTCGTGTGATGGATGCTGAAAAAGAAGTTCATTTTTTACTAAAAAGAGATTTGTCACACTTGCGGAATGTGCCCATAGACTTGAATAGCAAAAAGAAATACTCCAGCTTGACAAGAGAGAATTCATCCCCATTTAAAAAATCAGAGGCAGTTGCAATAGAAGAGCAACAGGCTACATGCCCCATTTGTCTTGAGATTCCTAGAAAGAAAAAGATACTGGACAAATGCAAACATGAATTCTGTGAACAATGTCTCAATACAGCAATGTTACACAAGCCAGTCTGTCCTGTGTGCAATACTCCTTATGGGATTGTAATTGGAGATCAGCCAGATGGAAGAATGGACCACTACTGTACACCTGATAAGCTTCCTGGTTACCACTGTGGCACTATAGTGATTGACTACTCCATTCCAGATGGAATTCAAGGGGTACGTTTGTGTTTTCTTATTTTCTCTATCAAAATAAAACTTTTCAAGGTTTTGTTTTTTATAAAGCAGTTTAAAAAAATATATATATACTATCCGTTCACAAGCTTTGACATGATAATACTGTTTTTTCAACAGTATTTATCTCTCTTGCTCTGTGCCGCGTGTTCAGTATGTGTAAAGAGCGTTTCAAGGGATGTCTCCTGATTATCATTGGCCTCTGTGGTTCATAAATTGGAGAAAATAAAATCCAGCTATTATGTGTCAAAATGCGTACAAGTGAAAGTGAGTGTAGTAAATGGAGAGACCTGAAAAGAACTTGAAACTCACAAAGGGCATTAACAATTGGAAGTAGGGGTAAGCGTTTAAAACTACAAATTAGGTATGTACATAAATGGGCAGATTCAGCGTAACTGCTGTTTTTTTTCCACTTCGACTGAATGTACCTTTGTAACTGTGTACTTATTACAACTGCGGTGCCAAGCAACTATTTGAGTTGCATTTTATGCTAGATTGAAAGTATCTGCATGCTTGCTCACAATCGTGTTTTCATTTTATGGTGAAGCAAAAGAAATACATTGGAGGAAGGCCACACAAAAGAAAGTGTGTTTTCCTGTTCGGCCGACAGGACAGTTCGGATGGGGATGAAGGGTAACTCTTGGGTGGGTGGGGCAGATGAGATGGGCCGAGGAGTGAGAAGGATCACCTTACTTCATTCTGGGAATTTGTGTGTGAACGAGACTTGTTCTGATCAGTAAGTCTATTTTGGAAGGTGTAATGCCAGTTTAACTCACACCAGCTCTACCAATGTAAAACAAGTGAAACCGCAGGGAGGAGGGCTGGGGAGAACAAGCGTGGTCTGATCTGCAGCCCTAAAGTCCTAGACTGGGGCTAGGCCATTGTATTATATGTGAATATTGGTTACGAGGTCTACAAAATGTTGCCAATAACCGAGGATTACTACAATTTTACCCCATACACAAGGAGGATCAATGGACTGAAGAAGAAAAGCAGAGAGGTAACCGCGCTGTTGCTTCTGAAGTGAGAAAAGGGTATTATAGGTGTTCCACGCTTTAAATAATTATGAAAAGCTGAAGGGGGTTGAGAAAGAAGCGGTAGCTTTGGAGTACAGGTTAGGGAAGGTAGAGAGTCAGATATACGAGCTGAGTCAACTGTGCCTTGCTGACGATGCATGTGCAACCCAAGAGGAAGGCTTGACTGCAGCAACCTCTACACTCCAGGATGTGCCAGCCTCTTGACAGGATCCCATCAAGGAGGTGATATCAAATGAAGGGAAAATATAAGCAGTGAAAAATGCCAGAAGGCCGACTGACATTCATGTTTGGGGTGTCTCACTTCAGCAGCAGATGTCTATGTGCCTGTGTGAAGTATACTGTGGGGCTTTCATTTTTGAGCACCTGACATCCCTTGACTGCACCAGTCCACGGTTGGTTAAAAAAAAAAAACTACTGTTGGGGGTGCCAAAGTGCCATCATCCACGATGGCCACTGCAATGAACAGCTTCACTCCCACAGCAATAAATCCTTATTTAAACAAGCCCGAAACCCATATGCTTACAATTGGAAAACACAAGTGGTAAATCGTGGCATTCTGCTTGGTACCCTAATGGAGCCCCGTGCAGATGCACGATATGGCCAAGTGGTGCTCTGCACAGGGCTGTCGATATGTGGTGCTGTCCCTGCTGACTGACCCGCACTTGTGAGCTAGGAGAAGCCGCGAGTAAGACCCCGAGGGGCGGGCGGCCTGACGCTTTGACTGGTGAAAGCTCCGATCGAATTGCAGCCCGGTCTGGAGGATAGGCTGCCCGGGTGGCCTGGTCCTGGACCCGCAGTGCAGCCCCCCCCCCCTCACAGAGGCTACAGGAGCACCACTAAAGTCTGGAGTGACAGAGCCTGATGGTGGGCGCAAGCCTACAGCAACATGTGGGGCACTGTTGCTGTTACACTATTAACAAGGGCCATTGCTGGATTAGTTGGGGGTATGTGGTGCATGTGAGATTATTAATGGACTACATAAGGGAGCGTGGCCTAGTGTTGATGGAGTAAGCAGCGGTGCTCAAAAGCTCCGGTCGGCCACCATTAAGCTCCATCCTAACCCCCATCAAGAGACAAATAGGACTCTGGGGGCCCGCCCCACAAGCATATGGCCACGGAGAAAAACGCGGCTCTCCCAAGATGGCTGCGCACATTGAAGCTGAGTAAGAAGCGAACTATAGAACTGTGAACACCCATTACAAACCCGGCATCACTACGCATAGCTTTACATCGCATGCGCTACAACGCAAGCGACGTTACCACGCGTACACATTGCGACACGTACCATTACATCACATGCTCTTTTAAAACGCATGTGATGTAAAGGCGCCGGAGCAGAGACGGTTAATGCTGGAACCGGGAGCAGAGACGGCGACGCTGGAGAGGAGGAACCACGTGGAAAGAGAGGTAAGGGTGATTGTGCTTGGGTTGGGAGTAGTGTGGGTAGTGGTTTAGGGTAGTGTTGTAGTGTCGTAGTGTATGGTAGTGTTTTAGGGTTTAGGGCTTAGGGTACTGGCCGGGGGTCGTAGTGTATGGTGGTGTTTTAGGGTTTAGGCCTTAGGGTTTAGGGTAGTGTCAGAGGGTCTTAGTGTATGGTAGTGTTTTAGGGTTTAGGGTAGTGTCAGGGGGTCGTAGTGTATGGTAGTGTTTTAGGGCTCAGGGTTTAGGGTAGTGTCAGGGGGTTGTCGTGCATGGTAGTGTTTTAGGGTTTAGGGTGGTGTCAGGGGGTCGTAGTGTATGGTAATGTTTTAGGGTCGGGATTGTAATGTAGGATAGTCTTCTGTTTTGTACTGTAGGGTAGTGTTGTGGAGTGTGTGTTATTTAGGATACTGTGTTAGTGTTTGGGGGCTATTTTGCGTTGTAAATACATGCTGGGAAATGGGGTCCATTGTAAAGGCATTTAGTATGCATTTCAAAGGAAATGCGAACCAATGCCATCCGTTATAAAAACATGCGTTGTGACGGTACATGCGAACTAAAGACCGCATTGAAACGGCACACGATGTTTTGGTTTGCGACGCATCGTCATACATCCCTATAGAGCGGACTCAGGGTGCTGGCGAAATAACTGGTGGTTCGCGAAAGCAAGGTGACCCTGCACCTCCCAAGTCACAAGCGGCAACCAGACCAACCAACGGACTGTGGTGCCTGGACTCAGTGGTTGGTGGCAAGTCTGGACCAGAGCAACAGTGGGGAGTGCACCAGCCTGTGCCCTGCAAGACGAGTGGCACAGGGGGTGGAGTGGTACGACCTACGACCAGCAGCCAAAGCCCAGACTTGGGTGATCCTTCCAGCACGCCAAGAGCAGAGGTGCTTGGAGGATGCTGCAGCGCGCTGGGACCAACGGTGCTGGGAAGCAAGTTGCAGAGTGCAGCCCTCCCAAGATGGCAGCCACCAGCGGAGCCAAGTGAGGCGTGAGCTCAGGAGCAGACCCCGGGGACTGGTGAGAGCACCAGAAGACCCCGGGAATTGACGAGATGCCTGGAGAATCGGGAAAGTGAGACAATCCTGCGTCTCTTCCAGGCTGCGAGTGACGACCGGGTAGACAAGCTGAGGAGGGGGGGGGGCAGCAGTGGAAACACAGACCTGACCACCTGCGAGACGAACGTATCAGAGAGCAGAGCGAAACCACTAGCACCCAGAAGTGGGCCACGAACAATGAGGTAGGCCCACCCCGATCACTAAGGGCAGCGCTGCTGTGCACTGGGAAGGGCTCAAACTCCTGAACAACGCGGGGCACCGATGGAAGATCAGGCACGGCTACAGAGCGGGGCCCAGATGCAAACATACTAACAACACAAGGGGAGAGCACCTGTAGAAGAGAACAACCATAGTCTGACCGGGGTGCTGGCTCCGGCAGGGCCAGACCCTAAAAAACAAGAAAGTGCAAATCCTATTTGTCCTACCAGTGAGACCCACCCTCCTCCCCCCTGGAGAAAGCCTACAGGAGAAGAGCCGGTCGGCCCACAGTAAGCTGGGAAGGCGGGGTAACCCAGGAGAGCAGCACCACGCCCGATGGAAACGAAGAGAGCACAGATCAGGCGTGGAGGAGGGGACCGGAGTGGAGACCAAGCCTAAATGCGTACCCCACTGTAGAGTCTGACTGCGATAGATCAGGGTGTTGAAAATAGCCAGAGGACGCGAAGAACATTATCAGTTGAGGTAAGGGGGAAACTCCCTGCAGGGTACTAGTGCAGACTCCGACCCGGCAGACGCACAGAGGACCAGAAGATCACTGAAACTCAGTGCAGTGACCTGGATATGGAGCTGGTTGCTCTGAGCTTGAGGTGCTATGCCAGGCAGCAACCCCCCTCCCCCCTCGCAGAGAGCAGTAACCCTGGGAAGTTGGGCCCTTGACAGCAAGTGCCCCACAGAGGCGATAGGGCAAAAGGCCACCGAAGAAACAAACCACACTTGGGCCACGAACAAAGAAGAACACACAGCGTTGACCCTGACTCTAGGTGGGCAATGGGGAAAGTCACAAGAAAGTAAGATAATGATGGATCCTCAGCAAAGACCCCGCTGGAAGGTGAGTGCCTCCCCTACCACATGGAACACATTCAAACCCCAACGCTACAGGACATTTTGCAAGCCATAACAACCTCCAGCGAACATCTGGAGGCGAAGATGGACTCAATAGGTACAGATGATCACAAGCGGTTAGCAGAGTGAGTCACGGCAAACGAACAACAGCTCTCGGAGACTTCCCCAGACTTTGCAGCAATTAAAAAACAGCTAACAGCAGAAACTAAGGTGCGCACCCTGGAACTTCAAGCGGAAGATTCTGAATACAGATCCCGAAGGAACATCAGGATAGTGGTACTCCCTGAAAAAGTGGAAGGCACCAACATAGTCGACTACCTCGAGTACTGGATACGGACAGAGGTAGCACCTAAAGCCCACAGAGTACTGGCAAGACCGCCAGCCCCGGGAGGCCCACTACCCCCAAGTGGTGGTGGCAACACTTCTCCACTACTGCGACAGAGACCATATCCTGGCACAAACTCGGCGAAAAGGAAACCTTCAGGTGAACAATATAGTAGTGCGAATATTCCTGGATTCCTCCAGGGACGTTCAGAAGAAGAGAGGAGCATTACAAAGTGTGAAACAAAAGCTCTGCCAGCTCGACTACAAATACACCATGCTTTATCCTGCCAGACTGCGGGTGTCCACTTCAGAAGGAACAGAGTTCTTCCATACCCCGTGAGAGGCCTAGTACTGGTGGGAGCACTGCCACGGCGAGGCCTCGCCCCGGGAGACGAGGAGACAACGGAAGCGCAGTGGTAGGCCCTGCGGCAGAATGATCAGCAGACACCTGCTCATGCCCACGCGAGAAGGGGTGCACATAGACAGGCAGAACGCAATGAAAGTAGTAGCTCTAATAAGCGGAAAGGGGGAGGAACTGCTTCCCCAGGAGAGCAGCTACACACTAATAGAGTCAGTCTCTGAACAAAGATCAAGCATGCCCGAGACACTGAGTACACAGGTAACACCGCAAACAGCTGATGACATAATTTGAGAGCCTACCAAGAACGGTGAAGGGCAGGACGGGTTAGAAGATACTCACAGTTGGCAGCCCCTGGAGTAGAGATGCTGGGACTGCTGAGGGGGCTGACATAAAGAGGCTCCTTGTTTCCTCAGAGCTGGATAGCTGCCCCAAGAACTGGAGGAGCAACGGGCCATCACCTCCTGACTGACCAATCAGCCAACGAGCTGCTGATTTTTTTATTTTATTTATGGTTTTTGTAAAGCGCGACACTCGTCCCAAGGGACATCACGGCGCTGTAAATCAAAAGGAAACTGCTGAGGACTGAATTGGGGAGTTAGTTTTTGGGGAAAAGGTGAGTTTTAAGTTTTTGGCGGAATTGAAGGTAGTTTGTGGTGAGTCTGAGGTCTACAGGTAGCTCATTCCATCTTTTGGCAGCCAGGTATGAGAAGGCGCGACCGCCAGTTCGCGCTTTGTAGATGCGTTTGGATTTAGCCAGCGCCAGGTGGTTTGATCTTAGGTTCCTGCTGGGGATGTAAAACTCAATTTTCTCTTGAAGAATGAGGGGGCCCGTTTTATGAAGAGCTCTGTGTGCATGACAGAGTAGTTTGAAGGTGGCCCTCTGACGCATTGGTAGCCAATGGAGTCTTTTGAGACATGCGGATGCCGAGTCTCGCCTGCCTTTGTTACATACCAGTTTGGCCGCCTGGTTTTGGAGGATCTGTAGGCGGGAGAACAGGTGTTCGTTCATCCCTTCGAACAGGGCATTTCCGTAGTCCAGGCGGCTAACTAGAAGGGCTTGAGTGACAGTGCGTCGACAGTCCAGGGGTATCCAGGAAAAGATTTTTGCCAGGAGTTTAAGTATTGCGAATCCCTTGCCCCATAATGAACGGATGTGGTCCTTCATGGACACGACATCGTCCATAATGATGCCGAGATTCCTGGCATGCTGTTTTGGAGTGGGAGCCGATCCCAGTGAGGATGGCCACCATGTGGCATTCCATGTGAGTTTAGCTCCTCCAAACAGAAGTATCTCTGATTTGCCGGCATTTAGCTTTAAGCAATGGGTGCGCATCCAGCTAGCCATTTCAGAGAGACAGCCGTGTAGCTTTTCTTTTGCTGTCTCTGGTCCCTCATCCATCTTCACCATCAGCTGTGTGTCGTCGGCATATGAACATATGCCGATGCCCCACTTTCTTGCAACGTCCGCCAGAGATGATACGTAGACATTAAAGAGAGTGGGGCTCAGTGAGGCCCCTTGTGGGACTCCACAGCTGATGTGGTAGGGTTTTGAGTGGAATTGGCCCATATGGACTGATTGGCTGCGGTTGCTGAGAAACGATTTAATCCAGCCCAAAGCTGTGGCTTGCACTCCTTTGCTTAGGAGGATGTTTAAAAGGCGGTCGTGTGACACCGTGTCAAACGCCGCTGACAGGTCGAGCAGTATCAGAGCCACAGATCCCCCTTGATCTGTGATGCATCTCACACTGTCCGACACTGCCAGCAGCGTTGCCTCGGTACTATTGTTGGCTCTAAAGCCGGTCTGGGTGGGGTCCAGGAGTGAATTCTCCTCCAGATATCTGGACAATTGGGTATTAACCAGTTTTTCCAAAGCCTTGGAGAGGTAGGGGAGCTGGGAGATGGGCCTGTAGTTTTCAGGATTAGTGATGTCGGATCCGGCTTTTTTCAGAAGGGGGATCACGGATGCGTGCTTCCAAGTTTCAGGAAAGGATGCGGAGGTGAGTGACTGGTTAAAAAGTTTGGTAATAAGTGGGCAGAGCGTTGGTGCGATTGCGGAGAACACAAAGTGGGGGCATGGGTCTGCAGGAGAGCCAGATTTGATTGTTTGTAGTACAGATAGTACCTCGGTTTCAGAGACTGGTTGAAAACTTGTTAGGCTTGTTAGATTGCCTGTGTCTTGTTGGGAGTTGCTGTTGTCTGATGCTGGTGAGTTCTTGTCAGGGTTGTCGTGCGAATAAAGGGAGTGTGGGGGGGTGAAGGTGGAATATATTTTGTTAATTTTGTCCATGAAAAAGGTGCTAATGCGGTCGCAGGCCTCAGTTGACGGAGTGAGGGTTTGTGAGGTACTAGAGGGATTGCTGAGTTCCTTTACAATTTTAAACAGTTCTTTTGTGGAGTTTTGGTTATCAAGGATTCGTTGACTAAGGTATGCTTTTTTTGCGGCTCGGATGGCTGAGATGTATTGTTTCCGTTTGGTGACATAGTTAACTCTGGTTTCCGAATCCTTTATTTGTCTCCATCGATGTTCGGTTTTTTGACATTCCCTTTTGAGACTTTTGAGGAGAGGAGTGTACCATTTTTCCCTGGTGGCAGTTTTTTCCCTTATCGCTCGTAGGGGCGCCAGTGTGTCTAGTGTTTGGCGAATTCCCGTTTCTAGGAGAGTGACGTTGGTACCGATGGAGGCGTCATCCTTAAGGATGATGTTTGTGTCAGGGAAATGTTTGTGAAAGTTGGAGTCGTTAATGAGTCTCCAGGCTCTGTTGGTGGTGGGTGGAATAAGTTTGGGATTCATGGGTTTACCGGGAAGTTTGAATGAGAAGGATATCATGGAGTGATCAGACCAGGACAGGGGGAGGATATCATTCATAATGGTAGACTCAATATTCGTGAAGAGGAGGTCCAGGGTGTGCCCTGCTGAATGCGTAGGGCCCTCGACCCACTGTTTAAGCTGTAGGAGTTCCATGTCGTATTTCAGCTGAGCGGATCCGGGGGCAATCATGCTTTCATAATGGACGTTGAAATCTCCTATGACCATGTAGTTGTTACGTTTTAGGCAGGATGGTAGTAGTTGGTTTAGTAATTTGGCACTGACACAAGTTGGTTGTCCTGGGGGGTTATAGACAACAGCACCCGCTAGTATAATAAGGCCCTCTAGAGAAATATTGAATGGTAATGTTTCAAGTTCGGGGTATGTGGTTATTGTTTCCGTGAGACAAGTTAGGTGATCTCTGAAAATCACGGCAACTCCGCCTCCTTTTTTTTTCCCTGGTCTGTTTTGTGTGATTATTTTGTATTTGGAGGGGAGGGCATTAGCTAGATCTGGGGCGCTGGAATCGGTTAGCCAGGTTTCCGTAATAAAAACTAGGTCGGGGGTCATGGATATCAGCATGTCCCAGATGTCCAGTGCATGTTTAGGTAAAGACCTGGCATTAAAATATAAACATTTTAATTCCAGCAGATTGCTAGTGGGGGAAGAGTGATGTAAAATAGCAGGCTGTTCCATGCCGGACCATCGACATGAGCGGCACGAGATAGGGCCATAGGCATGACCAGGGCCCGTTTGGACACATGGGAGAGATCTGGCACCCATGGTGGCGTTGTGAAGAGCTAATAGATCGCTACGTGTGTAGCGAGTAGGTTTGGCCCTGGAAGGGCTTGGTCCTGTAGGGGGTATGGCCCCTGGTCCCGGTCGGTCGCGGACGGGCGCAGACGGGCTTGCCTTAGGCGCGCCTTCGGCGCGCATCCGTCGCGCCCGCTGCGCTCGCCCGCTGCGCGACCGAGCATTACACATATTTTATGGTGTTATGGGTTGTGGACCAGGGGGCGTGGCCTAATAAGGGGCGTGGCCTCCGCTCGTGGCGGGAGGGCGCGAGGGGGTGAACGCGTGTGACGTCAGCGCTGGCTCCGCTGACTACACGGCAGGTCTAACCGGTGAGTAGCTTTAGCAGCACAAGTATTCTGTGACAGTGTAGATTTAAAAGCACAAGTATTCTGTGACAATTTAGTTAAAATACAAGTTATTTAGTGACACAAGTTATTTACAGTTTAGTAGCCTTACTCCCGGCTTTCCGCCTCAGGAGTCGATCCTTGATCTTTGCTGGGAGCCCTAACGCGGCGCTTTTTATGCGCGAGTGTTTGTTGGGGGCGTGGCCTAATAAGGGGCGTGGCCTCCGCTCGTGGCGGGAGGGCGCGAGGGGGTGAACGCGTGTGACGTCAGCGCTGGCTCCGCTGACTACACGGCAGGTCTAACCGGTGAGTAGCTTTAGCAGCACAAGTATTCTGTGACAGTGTAGATTTAAAAGCACAAGTATTCTGTGACAATTTAGTTAAAATACAAGTTATTTAGTGACACAAGTTATTTACAGTTTAGTAGCCTTACTCCCGGCTTTCCGCCTCAGGAGTCGATCCTTGATCTTTGCTGGGAGCCCTAACGCGGCGCTTTTTATGCGCGAGTGTTTGTTGGGGGCGTGGCCTAATAAGGGGCGTGGCCTCCGCTCGTGGCGGGAGGGCGCGAGGGGGTGAACGCGTGTGACGTCAGCGCTGGCTCCGCTGACTACACGGCAGGTCTAACCGGTGAGTAGCTTTAGCAGCACAAGTATTCTGATATACTTGAACTAACAGTTTGGATGGGAGGCAAACACCTACTTATCCTGGACAATGGGAGTTGGGGATGTTGTTTGCTGTTACACATGTTTGGGGAGACTGAGTTGCACCACTTCATAGATCTGATGCAGGATGACCGGGAGTCTCCTACACACCGAATAGGCGGGCCTTGGGAGGAGAGATGGAGCACACCTCATAGAGTAACGCGCGATGGCTGGCACACAAACCTATAAATGCATGCCATGGAATATCCAGGGTATGCATATGTCACGAGGGCAGCCGGGAAGAGAAAGACCCATGGGGTGACTGGTGGGAAGCCCTGGAACATTCAACCCCTTTGTTTTCTCCTCGCCAGGAAGAAATTTGGCCAGCCTCAGATACGGAGCTTTCTGCTGGAGAGGACGGTTCCTTTAACTGGGATGATGCCGCCCCCTCCTGTGACGTCATGAGTTGCAGACCAATAAGGAGCCACAGGATACCGGAGGAAGTCTGGAGCGTGCGGAAGGAACAGGACGTTGGAGCAGCGCTACCGAAGAGAACCTGAGAGGACCGGAGCAGATATCCAGCCCGGAGGGAGGAGACCCGCGACGAGACTGGGAGCTGAAGCCAGGAGGCCAACGGGAATACGCATCGCCGGGCCACGACCCCGGAGGAGCGTGGCTGACCCAGGTACGGGCCAAATTCTCAGGCTGGGTCAGGAGGCAGGAGAAACCAGAGGGTTGAGATCTTTACCACCTCCGTTTGTAAATTTTTGTAATTAAACCCCCTCCCTCACCATCACTCCTCTCACACTTGCGTCCTCGTTGCCTCTCACCGGTTCACCAGAGTGATTCCTCACCCCCTCCCCCGTGTGTGCTAAGACTACCGGGACGAGGTACTGACCGGGATTTGTTTGTGTTTTTCTTTTTGGTAATACGGAGAACAATCCCTGCCTGACCCAGACGACTAGGACAGGAAGAAAACAGCCGGGAAGAAGAGGAGGACTCCTCGTGGCATTTTTGTTTTCTTTTGCTCGTTTTGTGTTCCTTCGTTCAACTTTTGTCTCCCTCACAAATACTGAGGGGTAAAACTGGCTAGCCACAAAAGACGAGACTCTTTAAAAATAAAACCGTCTCTACCCCGACGCAGTGTACTTCGTATTCCTTCAGATCCCGCTACAGCATACCATGGCGAAAAGATATAAAATGTGTATCTTACCTCAGAAGAAGAGGAGTACAAATAGCTCTTCTACAGGAGACGCACCTCACGTAGAAAGAGTGGATAGCACTGCGGATGCGATGGAGAGGCCAGTCCTTCTTCACCTCGTACTCTGCCTACGCCCAGGGAACCCTGATATGAATACAATGCAGGGATCCAGTTCCAGATTATAGACTCCCTAGTGGACCCAGAGGGTCGATATGTGGTAAAAGAGAGGCCGTCTGGAAGGACGCAATTTAAATACAATAAGTATGTATGCTGGGAACAACCTGCATTCTTCCCACGCTTGTCCCTCCTACTGGCCCCATACTTGACTAGCCCTACACTGATGGGAGGAGACTTCAATAGTGTAGCGGATGTGAACCTCGACAGATCCCTGCGAGCATTTGCTGACTGGCAACGCCACAGGGGATTACTGGACTTCTGGAGAAAGCTGTACCGACCGAGACTGTTCTTACTTTTTCACCCATGCATGATCTCCACGCACGCTTAAACACTTTTTTGTGAACCATGGACGTACAGCGCTCTGTGCACCTGACCGAGTACCTGTCGCAAACAATTTCGGATCAGAAACCAGTCATACTAGGCCTACAATGGGTGCACCCTAGACCTGCAATTCCCACGTCGAGGCTCCGCCCGGAAGCCCTAGATGATCAATTATTTAGAGAAGGGATTTGTGAGAAGATTGGCCAGTAATTTAGTGAAAACGCAGGGACAGCCTCCTCTCCAATGGCAGAATGGGATGCCTTTGAGGTGGTCCTGCGGGGCCACTGCATTGCAGAGAGTACAGGAACCAGGCACGCACTCCTTTTGGAAGTTGAGGGTGTGGAAAAGGTCCATAGAGAGTTAGAGAAGAAACGCCCGGAAAAATAAGAGTTACAACCAGAGGTTCAAAAAGCTAGGGAGGCAGTAGCGCGACAGACAGAAAGACTCAGGAATTTTGACTACAAGCAGTACTTGGACCGAACGCATGCTGAGAGGGACAAATCTGGGTCTCTCCTGGCATGGTTAGCTAATCCCGCCCATAAGGTTTCCCCTGTAGTAGAGCTAGATGATGGCAATAGATATTTTACCCAAGAGACAATCAATTATATCTTCGCACAATATTTTATGCAATAAGACTGCAGCCTGGGAATACTTGGTGATGATTCAGTTGTGTAGCCTAGACATGGATGAGGCAGAAGAGCTGGAGTTAGATATTCAGTCAAAGCTTTATTTCGATATAAATATATCATAAGAGCATTTAACAAGTTAAGTTTTAAAAATACAGATTATAAAATTGAGCAAAGATACCAAATTAAAAATCTTAAAAACTCAGTTGGGGGATGCAAGTTGCTCTACAAGAATAATACTATACTTGTTCTAGGTATTTGATAATTGAAAAACTACATACCCCAACCTATAAAATTATATTTTACGTAATCGTATTGACAATAAATAACATCTTATTAGAGGGAAAAACCCACAAATAAAGGGTAAAAAAACGCATTAAACTGTCACAGCTTTGAAGCAGAATAGAAGCACAATTTAAACAAGCATTGGAAATGCAATAGGTCTCGCAATAACGCGAGTCTGAACTATTAGCATTGTAAATGATAATGCCCTTTATTTTTGCGTTCTGGTTTTTGGAACATAAATAAAAGGCTTTGTCATTTACAAGGCCTATAGCTTAAATTTGCGTTAAAACGAGACCTATTGCATTGCAATGGTGGTGGTGCTTCTGAGTTTTCTCTGAATCTGCACTCTGAATCTGCACCCACAATCTGCACCCAACATCTGCACCCACAATCTGCACCCACAATCTGCACCCTGAATCTGCACCCTGAATCTGCACCCTGAATCTGCACCCTGAATCTGCACTCTGAATCTGCACTCTGAATCTGCACCCACAATCTGCACCCACAATCTGCACCCACAATCTGCACCCACAATCTGCACCCACAATCTGCACCCACAATCTGCACCCACAATCTGCACCCGGAATCTGCACCCTGAATCTGCACCCACAATCTGCACCCACAATCTGCACCCACAATCTGCACCCACAATCTGCACTCTGAATCTGCACTCTGAATCTGCACTCTGAATCTGCACTCTGAATCTGCACCCACAATCTGCACCCACAATCTGCACCCACAATCTGCACCCACAATCTGCACCCGGAATCTGCACCCACAATCTGCACCCACAATCTGCACCCACAATCTGCACTCTGAATCTGCACCCAACATCTGCACCCACAATCTGCACCCTGAATCTGCACCCTGAATCTGCACCCTGAATCTGCACCCTGAATCTGCACCCTGAATCTGCACCCTGAATCTGCACTCTGAATCTGCACTCTGAATCTGCACTCTGAATCTGCACTCTGAATCTGCACCCACAATCTGCACCCACAATCTGCACCCACAATCTGCACCCACAATCTGCACCCGGAATCTGCACCCTGAATCTGCACTCACAATCTGCACCCACAATCTGCACCCACAATCTGCACCCTGAATCTGCACTCTGAATCTGCACTCTGAATCTGCACCCACAATCTGCACCCACAATCTGCACCCACAATCTGCACTCTGAATCTGCACCCACAATCTGCACCCACAATGTGTGAGTGGCGTTGCGTGGGTGAGTGGCGTTGCGTGGGTGAGTGGCGTTGCGTGGGTGAGTGGCGTTGCGTGGGTGAGTGGCGTTGCGTGGGTGAGTGGCGTTGCGAGTGTGGCGTTGCGTGTGTGAGTGGCGTTGCGTGTGTGAGTGGCGTTGCGTGTGTGAGTTGCGTTGCGTGGCGTGAGTGGTGTTGCTTGGGTGAGTGACGTTGCGTGGGTGAGTGTGGTGTTGCATGGATGATAGTGGGCTTGCGTGGGTGTGAGTGGCGTTGCGTGTCTGAAAGTGTTGCTGTGTGGGTGAAAGTGGCACAGAGCCTTTGATGTGGCCTGGCGCAGGAGAAATGCTGCTGCTGCTAATTAAATACAAGAGTGGCCGGGAAGCGGCCGGGAAACACAAGTACGGCCGGCCACATAATTAGGGGAGGAGAAGCCGCACAGCACACGCTGGGAGAAGCCCTTTGATGTGCTGTGCGGCCGCGATGCGCGCTCTGTGCTGGGGGAGGGGGGAGGGCCATTAGCCTGAACTCGCGGCAAGATCAAACGAAGGGTGGGAGGGACATTGAGGAACAGATGGCCATGAAAGTGTATGGGCCAAAAGCGCGTGCCTGTGGCCACGTGCACTTGAAGAAAACGCCACGAAAAAAAGCGGTGGTTTGACAATCAGTTCGAGCACTTGAATTCTCGCCATTTCCCATTCCTTCGGAATGGTAAAGACGAGACCTAAAAAGATCTTCAACCAGGACATAACACTTTTGATCTTATTACCCATGCCCAGGTAAGAAATTTGGCCAAACCGCAAGCCAGAGTTGTATTAGTATCTGCTTGCATTATTCTAAGTGCTTCGCGGTGGTTCCTGGTTCCTAGTTGCCAACAAATAGGTTTTAACCATCTTATTCTCGGTTTAGTGTATGCAAGGCATGCGAACATAAGGTGCGGGACGCTTTCAACCACTCCTTCACAGTGTGGACAAGTTGAGTGGGTTTGGTGGGGAGGCTTCCATTTATTGGTATCTTCACGGACAGGAAGCGTACCCAATCTAAACTGTATATAGAGGGCCCTATCCCTGGGTTTCTGTATAAAATCTAGATAGGACTCTAAGCTGGGAACCTGTTAGTGCAAACGAAACTCGTCAGTCAGTCTACCTAGGCTGGGATTACTATTTTCCTGGCTGTCAATCCAAGCCCAGTAGGCGCCCTTAATGTCTGACTTATTCAACGGAGTCCCTGACTCCCAGGCTTCTCTAAATCCCAATAACAGAAGGAACTTTTTTATATTTGATAGCCAACTAATCTTCTGGGATCCCTCAAGATTCATCACTTCTCTTAGGCCATCTGCATATTTTGATAGCTCAGGTGTGCGTCAAAGGCGGGCCCAAAAGAGAAGAGGGCGTAGGGTGGCCAGATCCTTCAATAAGCGACGTCCCAAGTCGCTCAATAATGGCTTGGTGGGTGTTCCCTGTGGGAGTGAAACCAATTCTCTAAATAATTTATTTTCTGCCTTTACAATATCATCAACTTTCTCAAAGCCCCAAAGTTCAGCACCGTATAGTGCTGCACCTACGGCCTTAGCAGCATAAATCTCAAGGGCGGTAGCAATTGGCCTAGACATTGAAGAGCGATGCTCTTTTCCAATCACACCCACAACCCGCTTATGATTCAGGGCCATTTTATCAATATGCGGTTTCCAGCTCAGTTTGTCTGAAATTCTAATTCCCAGGTAGTCGAACGTTTTAACACACTATGAAGATACCCCATTGAGTGTGAGAGTAGACTTTGCCGACCTACTAGGATTAAAATAGAGGAGTTTGGTCTTGGAGGTGTTAATTACCAAGCCCCTCAGATTACAAAAGAGATGGAACCTATTTAACAATTTTTTCAATCCGGCAGGGGTTTTAGATATTAATAAAGTGTCGTCCGCAAAGAGTAAGGTAGGGACCTTATCGCCCGCCAGAACTGGGGTATCAGCGTTTATTTCTAATAAAAAGGATACCACCCCGTTCACAAAAAGAGAGAAGAGGGTGGGAGCCATAACGCAGCCCTGGCGGACGCCGCTGTTAACAGAGATTTTATCTGTTTTTTTGTTCCTGTGTACCCCACCTGACTCGGGCATAATTGTCCTCATGCATGCGGACCAGGAGATCTAAAATGGACGGGGGAATCCCCATCTCCTGTAAGACTGACCATAGTCGATCTCGAGGGACCAGGTCAAAGGCAGTCTTTAGGTCAATGAAAGCGAGATAAAGACTGCCTTTGCCAATAGTCACCACCTTCCAATGCAAAAGGCCCAACCTAAAGGCCTGGTCAATCGTGCTTGTACAAGCCCTGAACCCTGCCTGATAATGTGACAGGATGTTGTTCTCCCCGGCCCAGGAGAGGATTCTCTCCAGTAAGACCCTGCCAACCACCTTCTGACCAGCATCTATAAGGCTGATGGGACGATAATTGGCAGGGTCCTCCCTGGAGCCCCTCTTGTAGATAGGAATTACTTCCACCCCCTTCCACGAAACAGGGACGGGGGCCCCTTCAAGATGAGCATTAGTCAAAAGGGCAAAGTATGTAGCCCATTTTTTGGGATCCGCACAAAATAGATCGCCCGGTAAACCATCTTGGCCAGGGGCCTTCGCCGGGACAATCTTATTTATGGTGGCCTCTACCTCACATTCCACTATGGGGTCATAGGGTTCGAAGGGAAAAGAAATCTGGGTGCAGCAAGAGAACCCTCGTGACTCGGGATCTTCTTCTCCCGCATACAGTTTTTAAAAATGATCATGCCACTCCCGTTTAGTAATATGGTTCGGAATCTGGTCATGATCCCATCCATTGGATCTACTAACCAGACTCCAAAACAGGTCGCCATTTTTAGACAGACTTCAAGTCTGTCCAAAAGGATTCCTCCCAAGCCCTCTTAGCCTCAGCCATGGCCCGTCTATAATCCTTTTTGGCTAATCGAACCTCGATAATATTATGACTTTTGATGGCAGATATCAAAGAGGTCTTTTTGTATCTACACTCCCTGTTATACCATAGTTCCGGTGATTTGCGAACCATGGGTGCTTGTTAGAGGTGAAAGGTTTTAAGAAGAGGGAGCCTATCTGGTCAACAGTGTCAACGTAAATGTTCTCAGCAATGGGGGACCCATCCTTTTCCATGCATGCTCTAGACCGTTTGGTGGTCAAAACCCCTGAACCTCGCCGGAGCCAGCCAACCCGATGGAAATACGACGCCGCCACCCTCCACACACTCAACACCTGCCGACAGCCAGCCTGCTACCAAGCCACCCCGAAACGCACCCACGGAGCCTTCACCTGCCATGCCTGCAACTTCACCTGCACTCGATCCTGCACCGCGCTAGCCAGAACAACCTCCAGCAACAACCACCTCAAATGCATCCTGCTCAACACCCGCTCAGTCCACAAACACGCCGTCGAACTCTGGGACCTCCTGGACAAAACAGCACCGGACGTCGCCTTCCTCACGGAAACCTGGATGAACGCCACCTCAGCCCCCAACATTGCCATAGCCATCCCGGACGGCTACAAGATCACCCGGAGGGACCGCGTCAACCAAACCGGAGGCGGCATCGCCATTGTCCACAGAAACACCATCCGCATCACGTCCAACACCAACGACACCCTCACCGCCGCAGAGCACCTTCACTTCCAGATACACTCCGACCCCAAGACCACCCTCAGAGGGACCCTCATCTACAGACCCCCGGGACCACGCCCACATTTCAGCGAAGCCATCGCAGACTTCATCAGCCCACTCGCCTTCGCCTCCCCCGACTACATCCTCCTAGGAGCCCTCAACTTCCACCTGGAGAACGACAAGGACAACAACACCACCACCCCACTAGACAACCTCGCCAACCTCGGACTCGAGCAACTGGTGAACAACCCCACCCACTACGCCGGCCACACACTCGACCCGTCTTCTCCTCCAGCAACCACATCTCCTTCAGCCACACCACCGAGCTCCACTGGACCGATCACAGCTGCGTACATTTCAACTTCAGAAAAACAACGACCCACCACCGCCCGCAACACACCCCCCGAAGATACTGGAGCAAGATCACCACCGACCAACTCACCACCTCCTTGAGCCAAAACCCGCCCTCCAACACCACGGACCCCAACGAAGCAGCCCGCAACCTCACACAATAGATCACCGACTGCGCGGATGCCCTTGCTCCACTGAAGAACCCTCCAAGCAATCCCGACAGCAAGAAAGCCGCATGGTTCACCAACGATCTCAAAGACTCAACCAGTCATCGGAAAACATGAAAGCCCTCAAGATCGCCACCCGCAAACACCACCAGCTGATCCGCACCACCAAAAGGACAGCATTCAGAGAACGATTGGACAACAACACCCACAACAGCAAGGAACTCTTCAACATCGTGAAAGAGCTCTCCAACCCCAACGCCAGCAACAAAGACATCACGCCATCGCAAGACCTCTGCAACTCTCTCGCCACGTTTTTCCACCGTAAGATCATCGACATACACTACAGCTTCGGCGCTCAGAACCCTCTCCCTGCCACCGAACCTACGCCCCCCACCACTACCCTTTGCGCCTGGACCCAGGTCAGCATGGAAGACACCACCCACACGATGAACTCCATCCACTCGGGCTCCCCTACCGACCCCTGCCCACACCACATTTTCAACAAGGCCGACTCCATCATCGCACCCAAACTCCGGGACATCATCAACAACTCAACGCATCCGCCACCTTCCCGGAGAGCTGGAAGCATGCAGAGATCAGCGCCCTCCTGAAGCAACCCCCCGCAGACCCCACAGACCTCAAGAAATTCCGCCCCATCTTGCTTCTCCCCTTCCCCGCTAAAGTCATCCAGAAAACCGTCAACACACAGCTGACAGCCTTCCTCGAGACGACCGGCTCCCTCGACCCATCGCAGTCCGGATTCCGAGCGAAGAGACCGCCTTCATCGCAGCCACTGACGACATCAGGACCCTGTTTGACAACGGAGAAACTGCCGCCCTCATCCTCCTTGACCTCTCGGCTGCCTTCGACACGGTCTGCCACCGCACCCTAGCAACCTGCCTCCACCACGCCGGGATCCAAGGAAAGGCCCTGGAATGGATCACCTCCTTCCTCGCCGACAGAACCCAAAGAGTCCGTCTCCCACCCTACCTCGCAGAAGCCACCAAGATCATCTGCGGCGTACCGCAAGGTTCCTCGCTCAGCCCCACCCTCTTCAATGTCTACATGAGCCCCCTCGCAGCCATCGCACGCAAGCACAACCTCAACATCATCTCCTACGCCGATGATACCCAGCTGATCCTCTCCCTCACCAACGACCCCGCCTCCGCCAAAGCCAGCTTTCAGGACGGCATGAAAGACATCGCGGACTGGATGAAGCTCAACCGTCTGAAACTGAACTCCGACAAGACGGAAGCCCTCATCCTCGGCCCGTCCACCTCCGCCTGGGACGACTCCTGGTGGCCCCCTGCCCTGGGCTCCCCATCCAAGCCCATGGACCACGCACGCAACATGGGCTTCATCCTTGACTCCTCCCTCACGATGGCCAGACAAGTCAACGCTGTTACTTCCTCCTGCTTCAACACCCTCCGCATGCTCCGTAAGATCTTCCGCTGGATCCCCACTGGAACCAGGAAAACGGTCACCCAGGCCCTCGTCACCAGCCGTCTGGACTACGGGAACGCCCCCTACGCGGGAACCACGGCCAAACTTCAGAAAAGACTCCAGCGCATCCAGAACGCTTCAGCTCGACTCGTCCTGGACATCCCCGACACAGCCACATCTCCGCCCACCTGAGGGGCCTGCACTGGCTCCCATTCAGCAAGAGGATCACGTTCAGACTCCTCACCCACGCACACAAGGCTCTCCACGACTTAGGCCCCGAGTACCTCAACAAACGCCTCACGTTCTACACGCCAACCCGCCAGCTCTGCTCCGCCAGCCGCGCCCTCGCCACCGTCCCACGGATCTGCAGAGCCACCACCAGAGGAAGATCCTTCTCCTACCTGGCGGCAAAGACTTGGAACACCCTCCCCACCCACCTGCGACTCACCCAGGACCATCTCTCCTTCAGGAAGCTCCTCAAGACCTGGCTTTTCGAGCAGTAGCGCCCCTCCCTTCCCAGCGCATTGAGACCCTAGCGGGTGAGTAGCGCGCTCTATAAATGTGATTGATTGATTGGTCTGAACACTCAAGATTTCCCTAAGGGCTTGCATTTTTTGTTCATTAACAACAATTTTTGGCCATTTGACAAACCTCTTATAATTGGATGGTAACACCTCTTTTGTGGACATCCTAGGGCCAATGTTGGGGCAGCATATCTTACTAGGCCATACATCCATCATAGAGAGGCATAACTGGTTGTGGTCGCTGTCGGTGGAAGGGACAATAATCATATCAATCACGTGTCTCCAGAGCCTCCTATCGACTAGAATATATTCGATTCTAGTAGGACATGAAACCCTGTTAAAAGTGTAGCTCCCAAAACATCCGAAAGCGTGCGCCCATTGACAGCCCTTAATCCAAACTCTAATACGAGAGCATTCAGTTGGATGACCAACGGGGACCATCTCTTGACTGGCGGTATGGTCAGAGATGTTATACCCCATCTGGCATCCTGGTCCTTATGATGGTCACAGAACCCATTTGAGAGGTGTGTTCAAGACAAACTTGTCATTTGAAAGAAGGTCCGCACTTGCCAAGATACATAGTGCACCTTGATATTAACATTTTTGGGTGGTACAAACAACGGAGCCTACGCATGCGGATTAACTTGTCCAAAGTGCCCTATATCCTCAGAATTCCTGAAATTGACTGTGACAGCTTACGCCATTTTTTGGGCAAACGGAAAGTGTTTCAGAATTACATCTAGTAAAAACACAATGCTGTGCCTATCAAACGGAAGATACACAACATCTCCTATCTTCATGCTAAGAGGTTGATGCAGAGTTGGATAGTTGGTTGATAGAGGGTATTATTAAACCAATTTCAGCGTAGTCATGGCTATCATTGATGGTTGTTGCCGAAAAGAGGAACTGCATTATTAGACTGTGCATTGACTTGAAGCAATTGAACAAACAAGTTGTGGTAGAGAACCATCCTTTACTTCACTTACACGAGTTTGTGGTTACCTTGGGTAATGTCAATCAGTTTGCAATATTGGACTTTACTGCGAAATACCCCTAAATTGCTTCACCCAAGAACTCATGTGACCTCATGTCATTTATCAGACCAAGTGGAGTGGTTAGGTTTTGACACATGCCTTTTGGCCTGATTTGAGCATTTGCCATTTTCCCCAAAACAAGAAACAAAGCTTTTCTATGGCATGAAAGGCGTCCCAGCTTCCTAGGATGATGCACTGGTATTTTACGAGGATCAGGAAAGCCATCAGGACATATTACGGGAAGTGTTTAAATTAATTCAGGTAAGTGGTTTAACCCTGAGAAAAAGGAGAAATGTCAATTTTGTAGGGAGCAAGTGAAATATTTGAGTCATGGTATTAGTGCCAATGGCGCCCAAATAAGAAATGCAATAAAAGATATTCAAACAAAAAAAAATAGTGCCAATGCCTGGTTTCTGTCATTGTTCAATCTCCATAACTAGGAACAAGGAAGAATTGATCTTCTTTTTAGCCCTATCGGAGTTCTACTCATGATTATCAGGAAGTATACTGTAAAGGTGGAGGGAGTCACTGTGTCGACTAGTAAAGAAATCTGCAGTGCATGCGTGTCCAGAAAGAAAAAATGCAGAAAGCGATGTATTTAACGTTTTTTTATTAATCTTTTATCTCTAATTACTGTTGATGCCAGTCAAGTAGGACTGGGAGCGACCCTTAGTCCATTTACATCAGATTGAAACTGCCCCATAGCTTTTACTTCCAGAAAACTGAAGGGTTCAGGAGCAAAGTACTCTGTCATTGAGCATGAATTGCTAGTATTTGTGTGCGCTGTAGCCAGTTTTAAAAGCTTTATATGTGAACAGCCATTTTGAATTAAAACAGATCATACATTTCTTGTTAATATTTAAAGTAAATGAGGGGTCAAAGTGCCCCCACATATCACCAAGCTAGCTTGCAAATTACACAAGTCTTTTTTTATATTGAACATATCCCTGGTAGATTAAATGTGCCTACCGACAAATTATCTTGCTTGCCTTATGAGGTATTCCTTCCTGATGGCAAATAGCATAAGTGGGATTTGTGTTTAAGTTTTATCTTGACCTTACAAGTAACTATGTTGCCCTGCTCTAATAACTGTGTAACCTTTGTAAAGATGTAACCTGTAACTCTGATCTGATGCTAATGTAAAGCGCTCTGATACCTCCGGGTCTAGCCAGCGCTATATAAAACCTTTCGAATAAAATAAATTGATGATGTGCCTTTTGCTTTGCTTGGATGAACCCTTTTGTGAACATCCTGTGAGTATAACTAAATGGATGACCGCTGTCACTGAGGATTTAGAATACTCTAAAGTACCTGAACTCAATTTAGTGTGACTGGCCCAAAGAGAAGAGACAATGTCAACCTCAGATCGTGCTGTAAAGTAAGAGATGAATTGTCCACTGCAGATGAGGTTGTCATCAGTAATGACATGCGTGTTGTTCCTAATTCCTTAAAGCCACATGTGATTGCTCTAGAACATGAAGGATTTCCTGTCATGATTGATACAAAAAACATTAAGAATGAATTATTGGTGCCCAGCCAGGGACTGCAATGTTGAAATATTTGTACAGGGCTGCCTGTTATGTAAGGAAGCTGACAAGACCTCTTCCTGAAACTGACGAGAACTCTTCCTGAGGCACCTTATCAGAGCTAGATGTTGATTTGATTGGACCTATGTACAAATGGCGTACTGCCATGTGTTCTGCTCTAGTCTTTATCGACTACTATAGTAAGTAGATCGGTATGGAATTCCTTGATTCTCCTACTACAGGTAATGTTCTTGAATTTTTCAAACACGTTTTTCTGAGGGAAGCATTTCCTTTAGAAATAGTGATAACGGTTCATAATTTGTATCTGTTGCAATGTCAACATTTTTAAGTTAATGCAAAACTCACCTAAAAGAATTGTGCCATTCCCAAAGCAATGGCCAGATTGCGAATGCTAACCACATTATTAAGTAGACCATGCAGCTAGCCTTTAAAAGTATCCGACCTGTCCAGACTGCTTGAAGCACTCGCCTCTGGGAGTATCATACCTCTCCACTCAGAATAACCAATAAAACCCCTTACGAGTTGTTGAGAACTGCAGCCCCATAGGTATAAAAAAAATAAGGGGGGGGGGGCTTAATGTAGCGCGGCAAAGATGAGTAAAACACTATGGATCGGATTATGAAGTGTGAAGCCAAAATGAAGTGTTGCGACTAGAGAAAATTAGCCATTCCCAGTAGAAAATGTGTTGGGAACGTAGTCCAGATTAGATTTATGCACAAGTTCGGGGGTGACAAGTTTGTTGATTCCATGAGAGTAGTCATATCCCCTGGGTCAACTACAATGCTAAGGTTGTTGGTGGAATAAGTCACATGCTGTTCTGGTTTGCCCGGGCATACCTTTTCTTCCCAAGCATCAAGTGAGACTGACTGGGTTCCTACAAGAAGTAATTCCGGGGAATCTTTCCCTTTTACCTACCCAGTTACAAAGCCCCTGTCATCACATGGTGTGTGACCGTCACATGATTGTAAGAGAGAACCCCTCAGCACACGAGCAAGATTCTAGTAAATCACGTGAACCACCCCCATGTAATGTGGAACTGCCTTTGACATTTAAGGGCTATTCTTCCTAAAGAGGGAGAAGATGTAATATCAGTACATATATGTTCGAGGCATGTGGGCTGCTAAATTCATATCTTAGCATTAGATCGCCGCCTAGTGTTGGGTCCGGATGATCGCACATTGTTGTCCTGGAAGAGTCTTCGAAGTATCCTGAGATAGGTGGCTCCTCCCCTGGACTACAGTGCGCATGGGCATCGGCTCCATCCCCAGATTGTTTTTTTCCGCCATTGGGTTCGGATGTGGTCTCGACGTCTTTCTGTCGAAACCGAGAAAAACTAACTTTTAGCGGCCAAAAGGCCTCGCTTTTTTTGCGTCTGTATTGTCTGCGCACGGTCTCGAGTCTTCCGTCTCTTGGAGCCGGAATAAGCGGAGTTTTCTTTCGCTCTTCGGACTTTGAGGCCTTCTCATCGCGACACGACTGCAAAACTTTTCTGAACATGGAGCGGAGCCCGTTTAAGTACTGCCCGCTCTGTGGGTCCAAGTACCCACACATCGATCTACACCCCGTCTGTAACAAATGCCTTTCGTCTGACCACGACGACGGCAAGTGCAAAGCCTGTGCACAGTTCCGGTCTAAGAAGACTCTCAAGCTTCGGCTCGCGGTGCGCATGGAAGCTAGACAAGCGGCCCCGGATCCGGAAAACATCTTCGGCGACCAAGATGAAGAGGACCAGGGTCATCATCTTCAAATCTCCCCACCCGAGACGGAGGTCGAGGCGGATCCGGTAGACGACGACGGAGTCGTGGGTCAAGGCCTTGAATACGTCGACGAGGTAGGAGACGACGAAGAGATTTATGGGGCCGCGGCGGATAGCTCAGGGGACGAGCTCTGCCCCGAAGGTTTCGAGGATACCGACCGGGTCACGGGATCGCCTATAGGCCTTACCCAAGACCCAATGCCGCAAGCCACAGCCCCGCCTTCTGGCCCGGCCACGGACTTACTTGCTGAGCAGACTGTATCGAAACCGAAACCGAAAGCATCGGGATCGACTACATCTAAGATGGCCGACCCGAAAACGAAACCGAAACTTAAGGACTCGAGTGTCCCTAAGATGGCTGCCGTACCGGCGAAAACGACTGTACCCGCTACTCCATCGACTCCGTCGACCTCCGGTCCGCAGAAGTCGAAGAAGTTCGTCGATTCCGCTGCTGCACAATCGAAATCGACGCCAGAGGAAGGGTCCTCTAAGAAAGATGGTCGGCACGGGTCAACAGCGGCGCCGCCGTCCAAGCACGCCAAAGCCGGCTCCACGGAGGCTACGCAGGCGCACGGATCGAAGACTGGCACGTCTGCGCACCGGTCCCAGGACTCGGGGTCGGTGACAGCGGGATCCGCGTCGAAAGCGCACAAGGCCCACAAAGACGTCGGATCCGAGGGAAAGGTCAAAACATCCTCGTCGGCGCCAAAACCCACTGGGAGTGAGGCGTCCCTCATCGCCGAATCACTACAGAGAATCAGGGAGAAGGCCTCTGCTCCGTCGGCTCCGATATCATCGCCGCAGGCGCAAAAGGACAATCCAGCAAAGCCTTCTGGCAAACTTCTCTTTATTTTGCCGCCAAAGGAGGCGCCGAAAGCCTTTTCCACCAAATCGGCACCGAAGAAGACGGTTTCTTCAACGGCTGGCCCACTTCCACGTCGGGTACTCGAATCAGAGGATGATTCAGAGCATTTCATCGACGCTGACACAGGCAAATTGACCCTCTATAAGAGAAAAATCACTTCAGAGTCAGTGGACTCATATGTCATCCCACTGAAAAAGAAAAGGGTGCCCCTTGACGCTTCAGGCCTCATGGAACCAATCCAGCCTCCTCCGAGACGGAGCCCTACTCCCTCACCAGAACACTCTGCGGGTGAGGGGTATGATGAGGACGAGCAATACAATTTCCCTATCAATGAACCAGATGCACAACCGGATTCATATGATGACACTGGTGACCAGGGCACCCAAAGTGTGGGGCAGGACCCGCAGCTTTTTAATGCACGTGCATCCCCAACTGAGGATTCAGCAGGTTTTCATGCGCTAATTGAGAGGGCAGCAGCCAATCATGATGTGGACATGCATGCTGACCCGATAGAGGAAGACTTCCTTTTCGACACATTTTCAGTCTCTGAAAGGACAGTAAAGACGCTGCCTATGCTTAAAGGAGTCCTCAAGCATGCTGGGGATATATTTAAGGAGCCTACCAGAGCACGAGTGGTCAATCCACGCATTGAAAAGAAGTACAGACCTGCACCTGCAGACCCCGCATACATTCGGGGACAGTTGCCACGGGACTCTCTTGTGGTCGCCAATGCCAGGAAACGTGCCAACTCCCAGACGACGGGTGAAGCTCCTCCCCCGGATAAGGAGTCCAAAGTGCTAGAGGCAGGGGGCAAAAGAGTAGCTGCACAGGCCGCAAACTTTTGGCGCATTGCCAATACACAAGCACTCTTAGCACGTTACGATAGGGCGCATTACGACACCCTAGAACAGGTTATACAACACCTGCCTCCAAAGTTCCAAGAAGGCACCAAACTGCTTATTGAGGAAGGGAAGCTAATCTCAAACGCAGCCATCAAGTGTGCACTTGACGCCGCAGACACAGCTGCTAGAGCTATCAACACTAGCGTTATGCTGAGACGACAGGCATGGCTCCGCATCTCGGGGTTTAAACCAGATATTCAGACAACCATTCTTAATCAGCCAGTCAATCCTGATAGTCTGTTTGGTCCAGATGTTGACACCACCCTGGAAAAAATAAAAAAAGACACAGAAACTGCTAAGTCCATGGGGGCCCTACAGTCACAACAGTTTCGTGGCAGCAATTTTCGTCGCTCAGGTGTACGTGGAGTCACCAGAGGACAAATGGGTCAACAATCTCAGTTCTCAAAAGGTGGAGCACAATCCTCGTTCACAAAACAGAACAAGGGAGGTTACAGGAATAACAGCAACAGAGGTCGCGGCAGAGGAAACAACAGCTCCTGCTCCTCTACCCCAAGCAAACAGTGACTCTCTGTCGCTGCCCCCCGACCACTTAACACCTGTCGGGGGGAGACTGCAGCAATTCCTGCCCGTCTGGAGAAACATCACCACAGACAGGTGGGTGCGACAACTAGTCCAGTATGGTTATTGCCTAGAGTTGAAATCCACTCCACCCAACATCCCGCCAAGGCAAAGGCCTATGTCCGCAGAGCACTTGCTCTTATTGCAGCAGGAAGTAGTGGTGATGCTGCAAAAAGGCGCAATCGAGCTCGTGCCGGTGGGAGAGGAAGGCACAGGGGTGTATTCCCTGTACTTCCTTATTCCAAAGAAGGACGGATCTCTCAGACCCATTCTAGATCTACGTCCCCTCAACCTGTACATACTATCAGAACACTTCCATATGCTTACACTGCAACAAATTCTTCCCTTGTTAAACCAAGGGGACTTCTTAGCAACCTTAGATCTCAAGGATGCTTATTTCCACATTCCACTACACCCGTCCCACAGGAAATACCTCAGATTCACTATCCAAGGCAAGCATTATCAGTTCAAGGTCCTACCCTTCGGAGTGACCACAGCCCCAAGAGTGTTTACCAAGTGTCTGGCGACAGTAGCAGCGCACCTCAGGAGGCAGAACATTCATGTCTACCCCTACCTAGACGACTGGCTCGTTCAGGCCAAGTCGGAACAACAGTGCGCCGCGGACATGTCAACTACCATTCACCTCCTTCACGATCTGGGCTTCTCGTTGAACTACCCAAAGTCGCATCTTCAGCCGGCACATGTCCGGCAGTTTCTAGGTGCGACGATCAATACCCTGACGGCCATGGCTCAGCCAAACCAAGTCAGGATAGACAGCATGCAGTCTCTAATCCAAAGGTTCAGACCACAACACTCACTTCCAGCGAGAGTGTTCATGCAGTTGATTGGCATGATGGCCTCCTGCATCTTATGGCCTCCTGCATCTTCATAGTCCCTCACGCACGGTTGCATATGCGTCCGCTCCAGGAATGCTTAGCAAATCAGTGGACACAGGCTCAGGGACAATTGACAGACCTAGTGTTGGTTACCAGTCGGGCATACGACTCTCTGCATTGGTGGACTCCACACAACCTTTGCAAGGGCCGACTGTTCCAGGAGCCAGTGCCACAAATTATCCTGACAACGGACGCATCTCTCCAGGGATGGGGAGCTCATCTGCTCACTTACACAGTGCAGGGACTATGGACGACGCAGCAACAGAAGATGCACATCAACTATCTGGAACTGATGGCAATCTTCATGGCGCTCAAGTCCTTCATTGTACATCTGTGCAACAAGGTAGTGTTAGTCCGGACGGACAACATGACCGCGATGTACTACATTCAAAAACAGGGGGGCACCCACTCGCCACAGCTGTCTCATCTGGCTCAGGGCATGTGGAAGTGGGCCATTCAGAGGAACATTTTCTTCATGGCGGAACACCTCCCGGGCAAGGACAATCAGATGGCGGATCTGCTCAGCAGATACAGCCATCAAATGCACGAGTGGGAGTTACACCCATCTGTACTCCACCCGTACTTCCAGCAGTGGGGTCATCCGGAGATAGACCTGTTTGCCACAAAAGAAAACGCAAAATGCCAACACTTTGCCGCCAGGTTCCCTCACCCACAGTCGCAGGGCAATGCGATATGGATGAACTGGTCAGGCAAATTTGCGTACGCTTTTCCACCAGCCCCTCTGATACCGCTGGTCGCGAGAAAGCTAAGGCAGCACGCGATGACTCTCATCCTAGTTGCTCCAACGTGGGCGCGCCAAGCATGGTACACCACGTTCCTCGAACTCTCAGTGGTGCCGCATCAAAGACTACGCCTCACGCCCAGTCTTTTGACGCAGAACCATGGAGAAATTCAGCATCCAGATCCGCAACAGCTCAACCTGGCAATCTGGCTCCTGAAGTCCTAGAGTTTGGCTACCTTAACCTACCTCCGGAATGCATGGACATCATCAAGGAGGCTAGGAAGCCACCTACCAGAGCATGCTATGCTGCGAAATGGAAGCGTTTTGTCATTTACTGTACAGCCAATGACATCAACCCGCTAGATGCATCTATCCCTAACATCATTTGCTATCTGTTGCATCTTTACAAGTGCAATCTAGCGTACACTTCCATTCGGATACATCTATCCGCCATAGCGGCTTATCTTCAGAACAGGCAGCATCTCTCTGTCTTCAGAGTGCCTGCCATTAAGGCTTTCCTTGAAGGTCTGAAGCGAGTCATTCCCCCAAGAACACCACCAGCTCCGGTGTGGAACCTCAATGTGGTCCTCACCAGACTAATGGGACCACCTTTTGAGCCACTGCACTCGTGTGAACTCCAGTTCCTAACGTGGAAAGTAGCTTTCCTAATCGCTATCACGTCGCTACGGCGTGTTAGTGAGCTGCAAGCGCTCACAATCCAAGAGCCATTCATTCAGATTCATCCAAATAGGGTAGTGCTACGTACTAACCCCAAATTCCTTCCGAAGGTGGTGTCACAGTTTCATCTCAACCAAACTATTGACTTACCGGCATTCTTCCAAAACCCACAAACGGTGGCGGAAAGAATGCTCCATACGTTAGACGTACGGAGGGCGTTGATGTACTACATGGACAGGACACAACCCTTTAGAAAGACAAAACAACTTTTTGTTGCCTTCGCACCACAACACAAAGGCAACCCTATTTCCAAAGCAGGAATAGCCAGGTGGATTGTTAAGTGCATCCAAATATGTTATCAAAAGGCCAAGCGCACTTTAACGATACCCCCAAGGGCGCACTCCACACGCAAACTGGGGGCATCCATGGCTTTCCTAGGGAACATTCCTTTAGAGGATATTTGCAGAGCAGCCACGTGGGTTACACCACATACCTTTACAAAACACTACTGTGTTGACGTACATTCCAAGCAGCAAGCTGCTGTAGGACAGGCTGTTCTCAAGACACTCTTTCAGGTTTCTGCAGCTGGCACGGGCAACCGCCGCTAATGGAGGGACTGCTATGTATTCTATGCTAAGATATGAATTTAGCAGCCCACATGCCTCGAACTGAATATGCTACTGTTCTTGGCATGTAGGGCTGCTAACATTCATATCGCCCACCCTCCTCCCCGGTGCCTGTCGCAGCTACAGATATACTATTGTATTCACTTATTAGCATGGACATCCTTTACACTTTTCACTCCATCTTCTGCCACAATGGCGAAAAACAATCTGGGGATGGAGCCGATGCCCATGCGCACTGTAGTCCAGGGGAGGAGCCACCTATCTCAGGATACTTCGAAGACTCTTCCAGGACAACAATGTGCGATCATCCGGACCCAACACTAGGCGGCGATCTAATGCTAAGATATGAATGTTAGCAGCCCTACATGCCAAGAACAGATGCATACTGGTAAGTAGCATATTCATTACTGCTGTTGTCCTTGCATGGTTTATGCATTCTATTGTCGATACACTCATTGTCTTTCTATTCCCTTAATTCACTTCCTCACGTGTTGGTGCACGAGGGGTCTCGCATGCCGTTTTTAGAATGTTACAGCCCTGTCAAGTGCCATGCATCTCGCATTAGAATAATGCATTTCCTGTCATTTTCCTGCAATGCCGAGATTGTCACGCAAAAGAACCGTGTCCTAAGGTGTGATAAAACGGTAGTTCCAGTTAATCGCTTTGCTGGGACAGATGCATAAAATCTGACCTCAGAGTACTGTTTTCCAAGGGCCACAAGATGGCGCTAGGGTACAACATTATGTCGTGGAAAAATCCTGTTATCACAGAAAGCCAAATTTACTTCAGAGATTTGAAGACCTAAACACAAAACCACGCTCCCACCTAATTCTGAAAAAATTACTCTCTGCTCAAACTATAGTATCAAACAGACGTGGAGTCAAGCCACAATACGAAGTTTTTAAATACATGCCAAAAACTGGGTCAGTCTAAACTGCATTAAAAGAGGGGCCTAATTGGAGAACTGTTGCAGGGGAAAGATCTGCGCGGGGGCTCCTCTCACATCCTGTAGTTGGCTTCGGGGTCCCACGTGGCAGAGAGCCTGGACAGACTCGGTCTATTGCTAATAATGATCATGCCATTAATTTGATTGGTTGCCAGCCAGGGAGGCGCAAGCTAGCTAAGGGTAGGAATTTCTGGTCGATTTATTGTTTCTCTGCCACCCTGCCCGGCAACAGGTGTCTGACCTAGGTTGTGGGCTGTGCCATTAATAAAAGCACTCAATTTCTGTAGTAGTTGTAGAGTGGCTTTAATGTGCAACCATCAACAAGCAACAGCAACAGCAAACTGAAATCTCAGCAATTGGAGTGTCATCATTCTATTAATGATGTAATCAACCAGGAGACTCTTAAAGATACAGTAAACATAACAGCCATGCTACTACTAAGTGTGGGTAACATACTGTTCACTCATAGCTGTTGAATGCAGGAGCGTCCGCTCGTGCTATGCTATGAAGTGGTGGGGCGGGGGGAGGAGGGAACACAAAAAAGACAATAACATTTTTTCAAAAAAGTCACCTACCTGCTTCGACAGCCGCCGCATTCCACCTGATCCTTGAGTCCTCATCAGGAACCTGGTTCGCACTGTGCAGGCTCCCAGCTCCCAATCGCATTATATTATATGCTGGGAATACTATTTCCAAAACCAAAGGGGATGATGGACGGAGTGTTAAACATTGCAAGCACTCACCCCTAGTCAACTGATCTGGGTTTAATCCATCATCCTTTAGCTCCGTTTGCCACCCAGTTCAGACATGGCCATTTGCAAATCAGTCTGACCCTGTGCCTCATGGGAACAGTCCAGCCCGAACTGCCAAGCCATGTCTTCCCTGGACCAGAAACGAGCATTCTGGTACCAGTTCCTGGCTAATCGTCCGTCATTAGCCAGGCTAGCTTGAATCCAGTGGCAAAGTGAGCAAGGGACCCACGTCTGGGCATACCCTGCCAACTTAGGGCGAACAAAGCAAAACTAAAGGGGATGATGGACGGAGTGTTAAACATTGCAATCACTCGCCCCCAGTCAACTGATCTAGGTTTATTCCATCATCATTCTTTAGCCCACTCCGCCACCCTAGTCCATCAATTGTGTGTCTTTTGCTTTTTCGCCCTAAGTGCGCCAGGTATGCCCAGACATGGGTACTGGGCTCACCGTGCCACTGGAATCACTTTCCTGGCTGAAGAGGGGTGAAACCCCGAAACCGGTCCTAGGATGCTTGTTTCCGGTCCAGGGAGGACATGGCTTGGCAGTTCATGCTGGACTGTTCCCATGAGGCACAGGGTCAAGACTGATTTGCATATGGCCAGGTCTAAACTGGGGTGTCATGTTGAGCAAAAGAATGATGGATTTAACCCAGATCTCTTGACTGGGGTGAAGGTTTTGATTTGTTCTGCATTCCGTCCATCAATTGTGTGTCTTTTGGGAATACTATTCCCAGTATGTGAGCAGCACTAGGATTGGTATGAGCGCCTTGGTTCAATCAATTAAACAGAGTTTGTAAAGCGCGTGTTCAAGGCATATGAGCTGCAGATTCTACACTGTGCATCAGATCGCCACATGGTGTTGGGCTCGGATGATTGCAGGTTGTTGTCGTCTTGGAAGAAGTCTTTGTAGTCACGAAATAGGTGACTCCTCCCTTGGACGATAGTGTGGGGAACATCACTTACAGCGCAACTTTTACCACGCAGTGCCTTTACGAAGCAACTTTTACAACGCAAACCATTACAACGAATTGCGCTGGGGGGCGCTCTAGGATAGGGAATGTGTTTAATGTACTATCCAACACCTTCCCTACTATCCACGGGGACTGGAGTTGGAATAGTAAATTAAACAATTCACTATCCAGCGCCTAAAAGCATTATGCGTTGGAATGGTATGCGTTGTAAAACTCGCGTTGTAAAAGCATGCGATGTATAAGCATGCGTTGTAATGTCGTACATCCGATAGTGTGCATTGGCTCCATCCTTAGATTGTTTTTTTCCGCCACTGGGTTTGGATGCAACTTTTCTGCTCCATTTTGAAAATCTACTTTTCGAAGACTACGACTCATGGAAAGAACACCATTCAAAAAATGCCCCGTGAGTGGAGCAAAATTTCCACGCAGCGACCATCACGAGGTGTGTAACCTGTGTTTATCACCTGAACACGACGAGTCGAGCTGCACAGCTTGTGCGTCCTTTCGATCCAAGAAGACCATTCAAGATCGGAGGGCCGTCGACGCGACATGCCGAGATCAGCTCCGGAACCGGTGGATATATTCGATGAAGAACCATGTGTCCCCGAGGAAGATTCCGATGATCTCCAGATCGTATCTGAGGCAAACGGCTCCGATGACTCCATACCATCAGGTCAACGCGTAAGTACGACTGCCCCTACCCCAGCCCCAACCACTAAAACAAAGGCTAAGGTCAAAACTCCGCCTTCGGGGCCTAGTCGAGACACTGCTTCAAAAGCCTGGCCATCGAGTCCAGCTCCGAAGAAAATATTAAAGCCTTCCGGTAGCTCGATACCGAGCAAACCGCACATGCCGATACTACCGGCTCCCTCGGCATCGAAACAAGTCCCGGTTCCAAAGAACATTCAGAAACCGTCGACTCCTAAGGATAAAACAGCACCAATGAAGCCTGCTTCCACCCCAAAATCTTCGGTGCCGAAACCTACAAAGCCTGCTTCCGATGCCGCTAAGCCCTCGAACCAGGCCTCGACTCCGAAAACAATACCTTCTGTGCCGAAAAGTACGCCAAAGGACTATACAACAACTCCTAAGGCTAAAGACCTACAGAAACCAGGCCCGGAGCCGAAAAATACGCGCCAAAAGCAGTTTCTCCAGAAGAAGAGCTTTTTGGACCTGATCCTTTGCAAAAAAGTATATACGTAGATCCAGGAACAGGACATGTTTCCACCACACCACACAGGAAGAGGAAGTCCGATACAGCACCTACACCTCCAGTGCCTGTCAAGAAGAAGGACTCTGCCACATCTCCTATGCACCCTTCTTCTCCTGTATCCCCTTCTCCTGCTCTCCCTTTGAATATTCCACCTCAAAATTCTCCTCCTCATTCTCCACAACATACACCTCCTCAGGATGCTGATGATGATCAGTATAGCATGGGGGAGGGAAAGACCCAGATGACCCTTTTACCTACCCAACAGGTTCACCAGGCTGGGAGTATCCAAACCCACAGGATATACCAGATATTCCTGACCCACATATATATCCATCTAAACCTTCTCCTCTAGAAGACAATATTGGGTTTGGACACTTAATTAATAGGGCTTCCATCTATCACAATGTCACCATGCATTCAGATGAGGCAGAAGAAGATTTTTTACTAGACACTTTTGAACAATCCCCAAAAACTGTGCAAATACTGCCAATGATTAAAGGAGTCATTAAACATGCACCAGAAGTGTTTAAAGATCCTGTAAGAGCTAGAATCATAAACCCAAGGATAAAAAAATAGTACAGAGCAGCTCCTACGGATCCTGCTTACATTAAAGGACAGTTACCCTTAGACTCCCTAGTAGTTTCAAATGCTAGGAAAAGAGCAAATTCCCAAACATCAGGCGAAGCACCACCTCCTGATAAAGAATCAAAGATCATAGATGCTTCAGGGAAAAGAATAGCTGCCCAAGCTAGCAATGCATGGCACATTGCTAATACACAAGCCATCCTAGCAAAATACGACAGGGCTCACTATGATCATCTAGAGAAGCTCTTACAACATCTACCTGACCAATACAAGGCACAAGCAGATGACCTCATACAAGAGGGTAAACTTATATCAAATGCCTCCATTAAATGTGCACTAGATGTAGCAGACACTGCATCCAGGGCAATAAACACTAGTGTCCTCCTTAGACGTCACGCGTGGCTACGCATTTCATGATTTAAGCAAGAGGTACAGACACTATTCTAAATCAACCATTCAATCAACAACAATTGTTTGGTCCAGAAGTAGACACAGCCCTTGAAAAAATGGATAAAAGACACTGACTCAGCCAAGTCCATGGGAGCTCTGCAATCCACCCAAGCTAGAGGCTCCTTTCGTCGCTCCTTCTACAGAGGAGGCTCCAAACAAACTGGATCAGACAATTCAACTTCTTTTAAGACAAATACACAAGCATCCTCTAACAAAGGATACCTTAGAGGGGACTACAGAGGTAATAACAATAAGGGAAGAGGTCGAGGTAACAACAACAATCGATCCTCTTCCGCCATTAAACAATGACTTCCTTCAGCTCCCCCAACAGCATACCACTCCTGTAGGAGGGAGATTAGCACAGTTCCTACCTGTCTGGAATTCCATCACAACAGACAAGTGGTTAGATTATCCAGTATGGTTACTGCCTAGAGCTTTCAGCTACCCCTCCAAATATACCGCCTAGACAGCGTCCAATGTCCACAGAACATCTAACGATGCTCCAACAAGAGGTTCTCTCATTGCTGCAAAAAGATGCAATAGAGTTAGTTCCATTACAACATCAAAGAACAGGGGTCTACTCACTCTACTTCCTAATACCCAAAAAGGATGGGACACTAAGACCAATTCTAGATTTAAGCCCCCTCAATCTGTATATACATTCAGACCATTTTCACATGGTCACTTTACAACAAGTGCTCCCATTATTGCAACAAGGTGATTTCCTCACTACACTAGACCTCAAAGACGCCTACATTCACATTCCCATACATCCTTCTCACAGGAAGTATCTCAGGTTTGTGCTAGAAGGACAACACTATCACTTTAAAGTCCTTCCATTCGGGGTCACAACTGCACCAAGAGTGTTCACAAAGTGCCTAGCAGTAGTAGCATTATACACAAAGTGGGAGACCCAATATACCCTTGAGGGCTTGGGCTATATAAATGATAAGGTAAAGGTTGCCTTCAAGGGGTTTTGTTTGGGTCAAAATATTTCACAAATTTTTGTAAGAAATAAATCACAGGCCTAAGTTATTTTGGCCCCAGCTAAACAATAGCATATCACTTCACAAATTTACAGTGGTTATTATTTGATTGAACAAAAGAGCACAGAAACCGGTGTATATAAAATATATATTCACTTTATATATTTAAGAGGGTACTAGAAGGGTATATAACCGATGTAACAAGAAGGGAAACCATATATAATCAAAAACACCTTCACTGTAACATTTTATAACACTTTTCTTCTTTGTTAAAATTGGATACAAAAATTAATAGAAGAAAAAGCACGGGTCGACGTTTCGGTCTCTATACTGAGACCATCTTCAGGACAATACAAATATACAGAAGTTGACCCCTATAACAGTAAAAACAAAACATAATTACTGCTCAATTCTGATTCATGTTATCAATAAAAACAACTGGATAGACTGTGCAAACCAAAATTAATTACAGAAACAAAATTACAAGATCAAACACCTTTTGTCATTTAATAATCCATCATGTCTTTCTATTATACACGCAGTGATTTTGACTTCATTGGCCATATAGACATAGAAGACTTGAAAAAATGTTGTTTTTTTAAAAACATTTTTATTGATTTTGTGCACACAGCATACATACTTGATTCGTAGACGTCTCTATTCTCAGTATGTACAGTGAGGTAACTTCAGTGTCAATCCCAGACAACATTCCCTAACCAATGGATCCCACCTCCCCCACTACCCCCACCCCCCCCCCTTGTCAGTGTGCCTCCATCCCCCCACTACGGCGTGCCAGAAATTATCTAGATGGAGCAGGCGGCTCCCCCTACCCATCCCCCCCCCCCCATTCGGTATCCAGACGGAGGCCCGGGCGTTGCTCAGTGTTGCACATGACCCCCACTCCGCCCATGAACCTATGTGACACATGCAGTCCGCCCTCCCCTATAGCTGATCGCACTGTCTAGCTCCCCTCCTCCACAACCACTACCCCCACACCCTCCGTTCCCGTGTCCCCCTCCAGGTTCACCGGCGCGCCAACCTCTCCGCCCTCATCCGCCTCCAAAAGTGATTGTAGGTCCGTCACTAGCACGTTCCACGCCCTGGCCGTATCTAGCGCCTTATCGTTGGCTGTGCGCCTAGCTAATTGCAATCTAAGAGACCCTTCGCTCGCAGCCCATTGCAGGAAGCACCCCCGCCACCTCAGGAAGTTAGGCCCCCTCTAGATTTCCAATGCAGTGTAAGTTCCCTCTTGGCCATTATCAACCCCAGATCGTAAAATTTGCTGGTAACTCTTGTGGCTGGAGTATGGGGAAACAAGAGTAGCAGGCATGCCCCCGCGTCCGCGTCGACCCGGCGACCTGTAACCGCATTCAAGCAGGATAGAACATCAATCCAGTATGTGCCAAGCCCTGTGCACGACCAGAACATATGCTCAAAGTCAGCGCCTTCCGCGGCACAGCGGGGACATATCGATTGCGCACCCCCGAAGATCCGTTGGATTTTGGCCGGCGTCCAGTATGCCCTATGCAGAGTGAAGTACTGAACCAGTTGGAACCTAACATTGCGTGTGCCCTTCCAGGCCCTGCGTACAAGCTGAAGCCAGGTCGTCTCTGGTATCTGCCGACCGAGGTCAGCCTCCCAGCGCTCCCGCAGCTTGTCAAGGGGGGGAGGTTCAGCCAGCGCCAGCCTCCTGTATAGGCAGGTGATGGCCTTATAAGTGCCAGCCGCCATCACGACATATTGGCAGCCCAGTGACGTGGGCGGCTCTACCAGCCCCATCCTCCAGCGCTTCTGAATCCCAGTCACCAGAGCTGCATGTAGCAGGAAGTCACCCCTCGGCAGGTCGAAGGCCTCCCGCAGGGTACAAAACGGCAGCAGGGCACCACCCCTAAACAAATCCCCTATCATGTGGACCCCGCAGTCCTCCCAGTTGGTTAGTGCCGACCAGTCCCCGCCATGCGGGAGGGCCGTGCACATGCCCAGGGGAATCTCCGGCGCATATGGGACGCGACATCCCACCCGCCTGTGGCCACGTAGCCAGCACCGGCGAAGGGTGCGCTCCTCAAGAGTCAGCTGCTCCAACCGAAGCTCCTGTTAGAGCACGATGAAGGACAGGACATGGCGCTGCATAATCCGACCCTGCGGGCCGTCCGGTCCTCTAAATTCCCGTGCCACAGCCTGCGTGAGCCACTGTAGTTGTGCAGCCAAATAATACCATTCGAAATCCGGCACCGCTAGGCCACCTTCCTCTCGGGACCTAAGCAAGGTATTCAGGGCTACACGTCTCCTGCCAGAGCCCCAGATAAATCCTATCACCATGGATCTTAACGTTCGGAAAAAGGAAGGCGGTATCCACACCGGCAGCGTGCGGAAGAAGTAAAGCAGGCGCGGAAGGACCACCATTTTCAACAACGCTATTCGTCCTGCCACAGACAGCGGAAGAGTGCGCCAAAACCCCATGCTGCCTCTGATGCCCCTCAGGGCCCTACCCACGTTCCCCTCATAGAGGAGCGAATGGGTATGATAAATATGGACTCCGAGGTACTGCAGGCAATCCGGTTCCCAGCGCAGTCCATCAAGCACCTCAGGCTGGACACAGCAGGAGGTCAAGGGGAAGAGGCAGGTCTTAGACCAATTAACACGGAGACCCGACAGGTTCCCGAACTCCTGGAGCACGGCCCGTGCACCCGTCACCGACGTTTCCACATCAGCTAGGTACAACAAGAGGTCGTCTGCATACAAGGAAATATAATGCGATTCGCTGCGCGATGTTACCCCCTCATAGTACCGACCTTGTCGGGCCCACGCCGCTAGTGGTTCAATCGCCAAAGCGTAGAGGAGCGGGGATAATGAACAACCTTGTCGGGTGCCCCTTTCCACCGAGCACGCCGTAGATATCGAGCGGCCCGTACGGACCCTAGCAGTAGCAGACTCATACAGCAACCTCGTCCAGCGGACGAAGCCGTCCCCCAGCCCGAACCGAAGAAGCACGCAGAACAAATAAGGCCATTCCACACTATCAAACGCCTTTTCGATATCCACCGAAAGCACGGCCGCACCCGCGGGGCCCTCCCCTTCAACGTCCATGACCCTTATCAGGCGCCGTATACACGTCGAGGTGTTCCGAGTGGGGATAAAGCCCGACTAGTCCGGGTGTACCAGAGAGCACATATGGACAGTCAGCCGCGTCGCCAAGATCCTGCTCAACACCTTATAGTCCACAGTGAGCATCGATAGCGGGCGATATGCCGTCCTAGCCGTGGGAAGGCCGCCCTTCTTTAACAACGGCACTATGATTGCCTCTCTTGCCGACACCGGCAATCTGCCAAGTTCCCAGGCCTCCCCATATACCTGGTGTAATCGGGGTGCCAGGAGTTCCACATACGCAGCATAAAACTCCACCGGGAGGCCGTCACCCCCCGGCGTTTTCTTCCTGGCCATATGTTTAATCGCCGCTCTGATCTCCCCCAGTGTGATAGCCGCCCCCAACGCAGTGCTCTGCTCCGGGTCTAGCCGCTGCAACCGAGCCTCGTCAAGAAAGGCATCCAGTTCCGCCGGGTGCGCCGTCATTCTGCTCCGATAAAGTGCCGCATAGTAATCCCGGAACTGAGCGTTGATTTCCTGCTGTGAATGGACCAGATCACCGGACGGAGTAGTCAGCGACAGTATCGGCGTACCCCTAGTCTCAGGATTGGCCAGCCACGCCAACAGCGAGCCGACCCGATCCCGCTCCGCGTGTGCTCGGACCATGTATTCCCGATAGTCATGGCAGCGGAGCCTCTCCACCTGGACGGCAACCCGCTCTCGACCTGCCAGCACTTCTTCCCTACTGCCCCCCGCCACGTGACCGTTCCTCTCCGCCTGCCGCAGAGCGGCCTCCTCCCGCTCGACATCGGCCAACAGCGTCCGGCGTACCCCCGACGAGGACGAGAGGCACGCGCCTTGTATCACCACCTTGAAGGCGTCCCACTCAATCGCTCGAGTGGTCGCAGTACCCGAGTTCTCATGGAAGTAACGTTCAATGCAGTCCTGCACTTCGGTGTGAAAGAACGGGTCCTCCAAAGCCAACGGGCTCAACCGCCACGTGGGAACCGGCTGCCTTTGTCTGGACCAGAGGACCGTAAGCAGGCAAGGGTTATGGTCCGATATGGTCTTCGCCAGGTACTCGCAGTCGCGTGTAAGTTCCTGGGCCCCAACTGAACAGAGAAAGGTGTCGAGACGCACATGTAGGTCATGTGGTGCAGAATAAAACGAATAGTCCCTATCGGTGGGATGACACGTCCGCCACGCGTCCACGAGCCCCCACCGTTCTTGCCAGTCCCTCCGAGCCTTGGCCACCCTGCGTACCACCGACTGAGCCAGCGGCGGGTGGGAACGTTCCATCTCAACGTCCGCTACAGAATTAAAGTCCCCTCCCATGAACACCGTGCCCACTAACATAGGTGTCAACCTCCTCGACAACGCGGAGAAGAACGCAGCCTAATCAAAGTTTGGGGCATAAACGCAGCAAAGCGCAACATCCCGGCCATCCAACCGCCCCAATACTGCCACAAACCTCCCGTCCGAGTCCACCCTCGTTGTCAAGGGTTGAAAGGGGATACCCGCCCGCACCCAAATCAACACCCCCCTAGCATGCGCAGAATAAGTAGTATAGAAGAGTTGCCCTCTCCATCGCCGCTGCAGCGCTTGTCCTTCTGCCAACGTTAAATGCGTCTCCTGTAAAAAGGCCATCTGGACCCCCCTACGGACTAGATATGCATGCACTTTGTATCTCTTTCTCATGGAGTTGAGCCCCCGCACATTCCAGGTGATGCACTTCAATTCTAATCTAGCCGCCATCAATTGGCACGTGTCGGAGTCCAATCCCTAACAGTCCCATCGGCACACTGACAATGCCCACGAACTCAAAAAACCCGTAACAACCCCAACCAACCCCAATCCCACCCACCCCCAGAACAGGCATCAAACAGTTGTCACCCATCCAAACCCAACCCCCGTATACGAGGGAAACTCTGGAAGTTACCAGAGACTCACAAGTTATGTGAGATCGAGGGGGTGACTCCCCACCAGCCGGCCGGACAGCCAAAGACCCGCCACGCCAGGAGAGGTCGATCCCGACTAAGAGTAGACCACCCCCGTCCCCCTCCCAGCAGCACCACCTCCCCAATAAAGAGGCCAGGGACCCTGCGCACTCCGGCACTGACCCCAGGGAGCAGAGAACAACTTCAGTCCCATCAACCCAAAATGCAGGACCCCATCAACCCAAGAAGTGCCATCTCCACAGGCCTAGCACACCCCCTTACTGTCCTCCGCTCAGCTTCCTGGGAATCACTCATCCAGCAGTCCATCGGCAGTCTGCGGGGTGACCTGAGGCAACTCCCCAGGTTCCTTGTCCGAGCCCCCATCTGAGCCACCTGGCTCCGCCTCATCAGAGCCCAACCGGGATCCCGAGTCCACCGCCTGGCTTTCGGGCACTGCTCCGGAGATGTCCGACACCGCCTGTAGGGCAGCCCGCCTCTCCTGGTCCGTCTGCGATGCCGAAGGGGACCTCCTGTTCTGCTCTCTCCTCCGATTACGCCTGCTTCTGCGCGGTTTCAGCCGGTCCTCAGCAGCCCCCGTCCAGGTACCCGCGCCATCCTTGCCTGCCCGATACCGCTCCATCCACTGCCAAGAGTTGTCCGGTGAGTCACAGAACGTCGCCACTCCATCCACCAGCACCTTCAGGCGAGCCGGGAACAGCAAAGAATACTGCACCCCCTCATCGCGGAGAGCTCTCTTGACAGCGACGAAGGAGAAGCGGCAGCGCTGGACCTCCTGGGGGTAGTCGGGAAATATCGACACAGATGCATTGTCCACCTTGTATGGGCCAGCCAGCCTGGCCTGCCGCAGGATAATGTCCCGATCCCTGAAATGGAGCAGCCGAGCTATCACTGGTCGAGGGGGCCCGACCCGGGACCAGGGAACGAGCCGGGACCCTATGGGCTCTTTCCAAGGTGTAGAAGTGCTTCAAACCTTCAGGGACCACCACGTCCCGCAGCCAGTTCTCTAAGTACGCAACCATGTCGTCCCCTTCAACATTGTCGGGCCGACCCACCACACGGACATTATTGCGTCTGTTGCGCCCTTCCGCGTCAGCCGCTCTCCTTTCCAGCTGCTGCACCCTGCGAAGTCCTCCAATGTGGCATCCGACGCTTTCTGGGCCGGTTCCAATGTCCCTATCACCAGTTCTGCGGCCTTGACGCGGTCAGCAAGCTTGTTATGGTCCGCCTTCAAAAGGCCAAGGCTCGTGGAGACCTGAGCAATGTCTTGGCGCAACGCCTCTCTTGTGTCCCCTATGGCCTTAAGGATTTGGTCCATCTGTTGCTGTTGCAACCCCGTCGCAGCTCATGGGTGTCAAGGGAGTCTTCAGCCTGGTCCGGCGGCGCCGCGCCCGCCCCCTTCCGCGGCTTCCCCATGGATAATCACCGGTATTTGCGCCGGCACCAAGTGCTGCAGGTCCGTCCCGATGTGCACTCCAGATGAGGATGGGAGCCGTCTTCCCACAGGCCGGCCAGGCAGGATGTCGGGTTCGCACACGCAGAAGAAAAGACGTCCAGCAGGCGCAGTCGGACGCCAGGCACTCGGCGCTCCTATGGGACTTCTTGCGCTCCTGGCCCCCACAGCAGTCAACTAGAACCACTAGCGATGCCGCGCCGCTCCGGGCCTCTCGCGATCGCCGGGATGTCCCAATGCCAGATCTCGGGAGGGCAGCAGAGCGGTCCCAGGCCCCCACTCAAGGCTAGAGGGCCGCTCCGGGGAGTCCGCGGCGCTCCCAGCGCCCTGTGTCCTGTGTCCTATGGCGCTGGCCCCAAGATCGCCACCGCTGAAGTCCACTCCGGGCCAATAAGGGGTCCCCCTTAATCGTTCTTGGGTCCTCCGCTAACACCGCGGTCACCAGCTATTCAGCAGCACTACCACTGCCCGGCAGGCCCCCAGTAGGCCAGGTACCCCCTAACTCCTGGGGGGGCGCCACTCCTCAAATGAGGCCGCAGGACCAGGGCGCCAATCGTCCGTTGCGCCGCCTATCGCCGAGAGGTGCCTCCGTGCCCAGGGCCCCCCTCCGGTCCGCTCCGCTCCTCGAGTCCGCAGTGATGACGTCACAGCACCCCTCACTCCGGTGCCTCGGCCCGTCGTCACCGGCCCGTCGGGACCCCAGTTCGCGGTCCCCAGCTCCCGGGACCAGTGATCTCCCCAACACCGTCCTCCGGTCGTCCACAAGGGTCCATTCACCGGCCAGCCCCTCAATAATCGAGGCCGGGGATCGGCCGTGGGCTGCAGGCCCTGACAAGATGGCCGGCCGTCGCTTTCGCAGCTCCCTCTGATGAGCCGAGTTCCGAGCAGCCGCAGGTCCCAGCTCACATCAGACCGGCGCTAAAGTGCTCCGTGACGGTCAGGGACCAAGCCTGGGCGGTGGCGCCGCCAGAGGGGTCCTCGGTCAGGATAATTACCGAGACCGACCCGGAGCTCAGGGCTCAGGCGACCATGCTCGGCAGTGTCGTAGCCACGCCCCCCAAGACTTGAAAAAATGATACTTATCAGTACCTTTATAAAGAAAAAGAGAAATACCTGATATCAGGTGATAGCAACCGTATTCAAATGTATCATACAGGTTTGCTTCAGCAATTAAAATCGAATCTGAAACCATTAAGGAAAGTTTGTCATATATTATTACTGCGTTTAGATTGACTCCCTTAGAGTTCAAAAAGAGTCTTAAGTTAGGATGTATACAGAGATTTTACCCTAGCATCATATTCCAAACCAATGGAAAGAGAGTCCTGTATTTGCCTACAATTAATTGAAGCCAAATTGTGGAACCTCGCATATCTCCATAAAGGCATCATTATATAAATGCATTGTTCGAGAGTAGATGACTGTGTGACCGATATATAGACATCAGCCTCACTATCTTATACTTGATTTAAATATCGTGCCATGGAAATTATCTATGACAGAGGTCATTATTATTTTATACATACAATTTAGTGTAAATAAAGAACTGAAATACAGAAGGTTATGTGTTTTTAGTTCAAGAAACAATATTTATCTGTTATGGGGTACGCCTAGAGCCCTTTGATTTTAAGTTACAAAACTCCATATGTAAGGGCGTTTCTTCGTTATATTATTTTAGTCCAAAAAGCTATCTTCGCTAATGGTTTGATGACTCAGAAAACTGTTTGGTTATGTAATTACCGATATACAATGAAACGCTTTCAATCACCTTTATTCTTTAACGAATGCACGCTATCTTTATTGTTAAGACTGATGCTTACAACGCTCACAAGAATGTTATTCACTGGAGTTCTAAAACAGAAAAAGGAAGAAGAATGGAGGGCTCAGAACTCTGGCAAATCTAATCGTCAAGGTGTTTGTTTTTGAAAACGAATATGTGGAGAAATATCACCTTAATGACTCGACGAGTCAACGTATATCTTTTATTATGCCTCTTTTTCTTTTTGGCGCGTTCTGGGATCGGTCTTACTCGAAGGCACGTTTTCTTTACTGTTTGGACTGATGCTTACGACTATCAAAGGAAAATTATTCACTTGAGTTCTAAATAAAGAAGAAGAATAAAAAAGAATAAAGGCTCAGAGCTCTGACACGTCTACTAGTCCAGCTGTGTTTTTGACGAATATGTGTGAGGAATTATCACCTTAGTAACTCCGCAAGAAGACGTGTGTCTTTTTTTGGTGCCTTGTTATCTTTTTAGCGCATTCTGGGATCGATAGGCTCAATTCAATTGAAAACCTAAATAAATACATGAAAAAGTGGCTTTAGACTCCATCAGAAATCAAGGAAGTGTCTCAGTATTAGTTTAAAAAGCCACACTGTGTGAGTGTCAACATACCTTAAGTAAAGTCTGGAGCTTCACAAACTCGACCGGCAGCGATTTGTACAGAGTTACAATGTTGCAGAGCGGCTGCCTTATACATGTGTTTGAAGCGCGAAAGAGGACTTGAAAAGTATAATAGCGGCCATCTTAAGCTAGTAAAATGATATCCATGACTAGGGATTGTATATGATGTTAATAGCGTTATATTTTCTGTCGTTGGACAAATATACACAACTGCAAACGATCTAGTATTTATTTGTGATCGTATTCCAAGATTTCAATATGAATATAATATTTTCGTAAATGGTTTCAGGTCCGAGAGATACGGGTGATAAATTAGATTGGATATTTCCACCACAATGTTAAATTGTCAAAAAAGTGAATATCAACAATGGACGAATGTAATCACAGAAAAACATTGCGATTAAACTTATCGGATATACATTCATAGTAACAGACATATGTTCAACAAAATTGATACATTACAAAGCTTTAAATGAATATTCCAAGACAATATATACAAGGCAGTAGTTCATGTCATCGTGGATAAATTAAAAAAAACTTTTTGAATCTCGACATTTTCAATATAATGTATGGTATCATATCTATATTCATGTTTGTACATCACAAAGGCGATACATAAAATATATTAATGATTACATGATGGTATTGATGTCAATTGTCACAAGGGATCGTAATGGTCTTAGTTATGATCATTACTGTTCCAAAAAAACAATAGACCCAACATTTTTTACGTTTAATATAAGCTGGCTAAAGTATGCCACTCAGTGGTAGTATTTAGGCCTCGATCTATGGTGTCGGCCATGCAGATTAGTCTGCCTTCCCTGAGGTTCAAGTTCTTGTCAACACTATTTTGTCTCTTAGTGGGTTTCAGCACCTCAATCACCCGCCAGAGCATGTCGTTCTCAGTGTGCCCCAAGCGTAGATAGTGCTCCACTAGTGGTGCATTTTCTTGTTTGCATCGGATTCGAGACTGATGTTGAAGAATCCGTTTCTTGATGGGTTGAATCGTTTTTCCTATATAATATAGGTTGCATGGGCATTTAATGCAGTAAACCACATTAGTGGTATTACAATTTGAAAAAGATTTGTTTGTGAATTTCATGTAATTGATTTTACATGTCTTAGTTGTTTCTGTTGTATTACATGCCCTGCATGTATTACATTTGTAATGTCCAATGACAGGGACCAGTTGACGTATATTGTCCACTGTATCTTTAATGCCGATGTTTTCGTATGCATGGACCAGCTGGTCCTGCAAATTGGTGCCTCTTTTAAAAGCAAACATTGGTCTTATTATAAATTCAGGAATAGCTTGAAGTAACTTCCAATGTTTCAACACAATTTTCTTGATGTTATTTGTGTGTGTCCCGAATGTGGATACACATACTAGCTTTGATTCTTTTGATCGTTCTTTAGTTGCCAATAGTGCGTCCCGGTTATTATACCAGGCACGTTTCATGTTCCTCTTGAGCAATTTAGCTGGATAACCTCTAGATCCGAGTTTGACTTTTAGTTTTTTTTGCCTCTATAAAATAGTCCTCTCTAAAGGTGCAATTCCTTCGTAACCGCAAGAATTGCCCGAACGGGAGGCCATCCTTTAAGGCTTGTGGATGGTGGCTTTCGTATTTTAAAAGCGTGTTCTTAGAGGTAGGTTTTGTAAAAAGTTTAGTGTAAAGGTGGTTTGTGGCATCATTTTTAATAGTGATGTCCAAAAAGTTCATTTCCTGTGAGTTATGTTCCATTGTGAACTGAAGTTGTTGACTCCTGCCGTTTAGCCAAGTATGGAAGGCCTGTAGTTCATCAACTTTGCCATGCCAAATGAAAAAATCATCATCAATATATCTAAGCCATCTCCGGATGTTATTGGAGAATGGATTAGATATATTGAAGATGAATTGATTCTCGAAGGCCGATATTCGCGATATCAGGAGCGTAAATCGCTCCCATTGCTACCCCCTTGAATTGTTGGTAGAAGGTAGCTTGGAAAAGAAAAAAATTCTCGCATGGCGAGATCCGTATACAATTTATGATAAAATCAGTCTTTACTTCATGAGGCCTGGGTCTTGTCTCTAACAACTCTGTCAGAATGGTTAACACCTCTTGTTGGGGTATGTTTGTATATAGACTTTCAATGTCCATGGAGACAAGCAATTCTGTAAGGGGGTCAAAATCATGATTCTCAATAGTGTTAATGACCGCCGTGGTGTCCCTTATATAAGAGGGTTGGTTTATTGCAAACCGTCTAATGAAGTAATCTGAATATTGGGCCAGCGGCTTTAAGATAGAGTTACACCCCGAAACTATAGGACGACCCGGCGGATTTTCAACATGTTTATGCACCTTTGGGAGCATATATATTGCTGGGACCGTTGGTGTCTTGTTTGTAAGAAAAGCAGCTTCTTTCTCGTTCAACCATCCATTCTCCAGGCCAAACCTACTCAATTCAGAGATCTCTTTTGTCAATCTAGCAGTGGGGTTAGTGGTCAATGTTTTGTAATTTGAGGACACTGAGAGTTGTTTAAGCATTTCTATATTGTATTTGTCTCAATCCCACAACACAATACCTCCCCCCTTATCAGCGGGTTTAATGATTGTGTTTTCCAGGGACTGTAGATTTTGTAAAGCCTCCTGGTGATTTTTAGAGAAATTTGGTTTATAACGAATCCTGCTTTTAAAGAGATTCTCAATCTCTATCAGGATTGCATTCTCAAAGGTGACTATTTCCTTTCTCACCATCGAATTTGTAGGGTAGAAAGTAGAGGGATTTCTTAACCCAGTTATACCTTCATTGCATGGAGGGACATTATCTGCAAAGAATTTTTTTAGTCTCACAGAGCGAAAGAATTTATACAACTCAAGTTTTGTTTGGAATAGATCATTTTTGTAGGTGGGTACAAAGCGGAGCCCTGCAGATAGGACTTCAGTTTCTAAGTCCGACAAAATGTGTGAGGATAAATTAAAAATTGGGATGGTTTGGTCAGATGCTACCACTCGTAATATTGATTACGAGTTCTCCGGAAACCTGGTGTGTATTGCTTCCGGTTCCATCCTCTTCTGGATGAATGTTGTCTCCGAGGCTGGCCAGTGCCCCGGCGGTCTTGATCTAAAAAAGAATGCCGTGAGGTAGAAGCGTGCTGGTCGTATTGTCGGTGACGTGACTCAGGTGATTTATCAATTCCTGAGTCCAAATCAGTGTCTGAAAAAGTGGTCCTCTTTTTTTGCTGTTTATTAGGGCCTTGAGGGACATAAAAGATAAAAAGATAACAAGGCACCAAAAAAGACACACGTCTTCTTGCGGAGTTACTAAGGTGATAATTCCTCACACATATTCGTCAAAAACACAGCTTGACTATTTCCTCACACATATTCGTCAAAAACACAGCTTGACTATTAGACTTGTGAGAGCTCTGAGCCTTTATTCTTTATTCTTTTTTTATTATTATTCTTTATTTAGAACTCCAGTGAATAATTTTCCTTTGATAGTCGTAAGCATCAGTCCAAACAGTAAAGAAAACGTGCCTTCGAGTAAGACTGATCCCAGAACGCGCCAAAAAGAAAACGAGGCATAATAAAAGATATACGTTGACTCGTAGAGTCATTAACCGCTTCAGCGCGGCGCGAATTTCCGCGCTGTGCTGAACGTTCCATTGGGCTTATGGAACCATGACGGAACGGTTCCGTCATGAGCACAGCTCAACCGACGCTCATGACGGAACCGTTCCGTCATGAGCATGGAAGGGGTTAAGGTGATATTTCTTCACATATTCGTTTTCAAAAACAGACACCTTGACGATTAGATTTGCCAGAGTTCTGAGCCCTCCATTCTTCTTTCTTTTTCTGTTTTAGAACTCCAGTGATTAACATCCTTGTGAGAGTTGTAAGCATCAGTCTAAACAATAAAGATAGCGTGCATTCGTGAAAGAATAAAGGTGATTGACAGCGTTTCATTATATATCGGTAATTACATAACCAAACAGTTTTCTGAGTCATCAAACCATTAGCTAAGATAGCTTTTTGGACTAAAAAAATATAACGAAGAAACGCCCTTACATATGGAGTTTTGTAACTTAAAATCAAAGGGCTCTTGGCATACCCCATAACAGATAAATATTGTTTCTTGAACTAAAAACACATAACCTTCTGTTTTTCAGTTCTTTATTTACACTAAATTGTATGTATAAAATAATAATGACCTCTGTCATAGATCATTTCCGTGGCACGATATTTAAATCAAGTATAAGATAGTGAGACTGATGTCTATATATCGGTCACACAGTCATCTACTCTCGAACAATGCATTTATATAATGATGCCTTTATGGAGATATGCGAGGTTCCACCATTTCGCTTCAATTAATTGTAGGCAAATACAGGACTCTCTTTCCATTGGTTTGGAATATGATGCTAGGGTAAAATCTCTGTATACATCCTAACTTAAGACTCTTTTTGAACTCTAATGAAGTCAATCTAAACACAGTAATAATATATGACAAACTTTCCTTAATGGTTTCAGATTTGATTTTAATCGCTGAAGCAAACCTGTATGATACACTTGAATACGGTTGCTATCACCTGATATCAGGTATTTCTCTTTTTCTTTATAAAGGTACTGATGAGTATCATTTTTTCAAGTCTTCTATGTCTATATGGCCAATGAAGTCAAAATCACTGCGTGTATAATAGAAAGACATGTTGGATTATTAAATGACAAAAGGTGTTTGATCTTGTAATTTTGTTTCTGTAATTAATTTTGGTTTGCACAGTCTATCCGGTTGTTTTTATTGATAACATTAATCAGAATTGAGCAGTAATTATGTTTTGTTTTTACTGTTATAGGGGTCAATTTCTGTATATTTGTATTGTCCTGAAGATGGTCTCAGTATAGAGACCGAAACGTCGACCCATGCTTTTTCTTCTATTAATTTTTTTATCCAATTTTAACAAAGAAGAAACGTGTTATAAAATGTTACAGTGAAGGTGTTTTTGATTATATATGGTTTCCCTTCTTGTTACATTGGTTATATACATTTCTAGGACCCTTAAATATATAAAGTGAATATATATTTTATATACACCGGTTTCTGTGCTCTTTTGTTCAATCAAATAATAACCACTGTAAATTTGTGAAGTGATATGCTATTGTTTAGCTGGGGCCAAAATAACTTAGGCCTGTGATTTATTTCTTACAAAAATTTGTGAAATATTTTGACCCAAACAAAAACCCCTTGAAGGCAACCTTTACCTTATCATAGCAGTAGTAGCAGCACATCTCAGAAGACAACATATCCATGTCTTCCCATATTTAGACGATTAGCTCATAATGGCCAAGTCATTCAACCAGTGTGTTCATCACACATCTCACACGATTCACACACTAAACAACTTGGGGTTTACAATAAACCACACCAAGTCACATCTACATCCCTCTAATGTACATCAATACCTAGGGGCTACCATAAACACCAATACAGCTCTAGCTTATCCCAGTCCAGCCAGGATATAAAGCATTCAAGCCTTAGTCACAAGGTTTCAAAACCAACAGAGTGTTCATGCAATTTATAGGCATATTGCACCATATGCAAGACTGCAAATGTGCCCATTGCAGAAATGTCTAGCACATCAGTGGAATCAGGCACAAGGACAACTAACAGACCTGGTGTTGGTGGACAGCCGCACACATCGCTCTGTGCAGTGGTGGAACACCAAAAACTTGTCCAGAGGGCGGCCGTTCCTCGAGCCTGTTCCACAGATAGTACTGACAACAAACGCATCCCTCACAGGATGGGGAGCACATCTGCTCCACCACACAACTCAGTGAAGATGGAATGCTCAACAAAAAGTGCTTCACATCAATCACCTAGAGTTCCTGGTGATTTTCCTGGCACTGAAATCCTTCCAAGTGCACATACGGAACAAAGCGGTCTTAATCTGGACGGACAACATGACAGCCATGTACTACATACAAAAACAAGGAGGCACACATTCCCTGTAACTGACCCAGCTCGCACAAAAAATTTGGAGATGGGTCATTCCACAAAAGATATATCTGCTTGCAGAACACCTTCCAGGAGTTCACAATCAGATAGCTGATCTGTTAAGTCGACAGACACAACAGATTCACGAATGGGAACATTCTTTCACAAGTGGGGTCATCCAGACATAGACCTGTTTGCCACACACAAAAACGCAAAATGCCCAACCTTCGCCGCCAGGTTTCCACACCCATTGTCCAAGGGCAATGCGATATGGATGAAGTGGTCATGCAGATTTCCGTACGCTTTTCCTCCAACCCCACTAATACCACTAGTGGTACGCAAGCTCGGACAACAGTCTCTCAAACTAATGCTGGTAGCTCCCACATGGGCACGCCAACCGTAGTTCACCACGCTACTAGAACTCTCTCTAGTTCCACACCAAAATCTCTCTCTGACACCATCCATGCTATCGCAGAACCAGGGAGACATCAGGCATCCAGATCCAGGTCAACTGAATCTGGCGATCTGGCTCCATAAGTCTTAGAGTTTGGTTACCTTAACCTGCCACCAGACTGTATGAATATCATTAAAGAAGCCAGAAGACCTACTACTAGAGCTTGCTATGCTGCTAAATGGAAAAGATGTGCAATTTACTGCAATAATAATCAAATTGATCCTTTAGATGCTTCCATACAAAATATCATCTGTTACCTTCTCCATTTACAAAGATGTAATCTGGCATATTCATCTATACGTTTACATCTTGCAGCCATTGCCCCATACCTACAAAACAGACAACATATGTCGTTGTTTAGAGTACCAGCAATAAAAGCTTTTATGGAAGGATTAAAGAGAATTATTCCTTCTAGGTTACCACCCTTTCCAGTGTGGGACATAAACATTGTTCTTACCAGGTTCGTGGGACCCCCTATTGAATCTTTACACAAATGTGAACTACAATTTCTCACATGGAAAACTGCTTTCCTTGTTGCCATTACCTCTCTTAGAAGAGTTAGTGAGATTCAAGCTTTCACTATACAAGAACCATTCTTACAATTACACTGTAACAAGGTGGTTCTAAGAACTAATCCTAAATTCCTTCCTAAAGTAATTACTCCTTTTCATCTAAACCAATCTGTTGTTACCGGTGTTTTTTCAAAACCCAGACTCTGTAGCAGAGAGAGCTTTACACACATTAGATGTCAAAAGAGCTCTTCTCTATTACATCGATAGGACCAAGTCCTTTCGACTTGTAGCTTTCTCTCTACCACATAAAGGCAACCCCAGTTCTAAATCAGGAATTGCAAGGTGGATTGTTAAATGTATACACATATGTTATCATAAAGCAAAACACACATTAACAGTTCCTCCTAGAGCTCCACACGCAAACTAGGAGCCTCCATGGCTTTCTTAGGGAACATTCCCCTAGAAGACATCTGCTAGGCAGCAACATGGTCTACAACAGACCCCTTCACTAAACACTATTGTGTTGATGTGCAAGCCAAGCAGCAAGCTGCAGTAGGCCAAGCTGTCCTCAAAACTCTCTTTCAAACTACTGCAGCGGATACAGGTGACCACGGCTAGGGGAGATACTGCTGCACAATCGATGCACAGTGTAGAATCTGCAGCTCATATGCCCCGAACGGAAAATGCAACTTACCAGTATGCATCTGTTCTTGGCATGTAGAGCTGCAGATTTCTACACGCCCTCCCGCCTCCCCGGGACTTGTATCTGTTCCAGATTTATCTTAATTAGATATACACGCATCAACATCTTTTGTTTCTTTCTACTAACTCCATCATTTCCCATCATGGCGAAAATCAATCTAAGGATGGAGCCAATGCCCATGCACACTATCGTCCAAGGGAGGAGTCACCTATCTCGTGACTACAAAGACTTCTTCCAAGACGACAACAACATGCAATCATCCGAGCCCAACACCAGGTGACGATCTAATGCACAGTGTAAAAATCTGCAGCTCTACATGCCAAGAACAGATGCATACCGGTAAGTAGCATTTTCTTACTCACCCGTGAGGGTCTCTAGGTGTTGGGGGCAGCTCCGGATCAGTCAGAGTCAGGTCTTGAGGTTCTTCCTGAACGAGTGCAGGGTCGGGAAGCATCTGATGTTCGCAGGGAGCTCGTTCCAGGTCTTGGCCGCGATGTAGGAGAAAGCTCTCCTGCTGGTTCTATTTCTGCGAATGCGGGGGACCTCTGCCAGATCGAGATCGGCGGAGCAGAGGTTCCTCTTGGGTACTTGGAAGGATATTCGATCGTTGAGGTATTTGGGTCCGATGTCAAGGGATTTGTAGGCGTGCGTGAGGAGTTTGAAGGTGACCCTCTTCTCTACGGGGAGCCAGTGAAGAAGTCATGGATTAAGAGCCTGTGTTGGTTTCTCCACCCAGCTGTACAACACAGCTAGGTGTGCATGATGGTGTGGCCAGCCAAACCATCATGTGCATTTAGCAGTGCCCACCAATCCCTCCCCCCCCCCCCCCCCCACTCTGGTGCTGCAGCATCACTGTGGCTGTCCATGCACCGCCTTCGGCTGGCAGGCATGGACGCAAAATAAAATGATAACAAAACGTTTTATTATCATTATATTTATGCCCTTGCCACTGCTGACTTTCAGCAGCAGGGCAACACTCCTCCGCCATAACGGAGAAACCGCCACTGGTTGAATGTCACTCATAACGACACTGAAATTATGAAAATGTCACACGAGAGCACTCTGAAACATTGGAAGCTATAGAAACGTGAGGGTCTTGAGGCAGGACTTTGGTTTTTCTATACGATGTAAGTACTTTGTCGAATGATTAAGTGTCGGAACTGTCACACTGTTGGGACAAGCTTAGAAATGCCACACTGTATCATCACGTATGTAAAGCTGTGTCGAAAGTTTAAAAAACAACTTCTAGCACCTTACCACTGTGCTGTTTATGTTTTGCCTTTGATTGCCAAGTACTGAAACCAATCTCCCAAGACTGAGTCATTTGATCATCCACGTGACACACACCAGGAAGCAGTGAAAAACCGGTTTCCAACAGTCGTGCGTTGTTAAAGTTTAACCCGTGCAAAATCTTAAACCAGAACCCTTCAGGTTACTGCCAATGACTGCAACAGTCACACTCGTCAAGCCTGTTCCAGGGAAAATCCTGAACAGTTTTGCGATGCATGTTGTAGTTTTGTTCAGCCACATCAAATTTACCACGTTGTTCATAGGCGTGTGAGAGAGTGTGAATCATATGTTGACAATGGGTTCTAAATCGCTGCTTTTGACACCTGGGTTGGAAATCCCCACATTACTTTTAGGATGGCAAACAATAAAGTTAAGATTAGTTTATATGCCTGGAGATTTCATGTCATCTCAAACCTGCACAGACATGTTGCAAATAGCCCAAAATAGTAGTTATCGTCCCAGTGTAAATGATGTCAAGTGACTGGAATTTGGTAGTCACTCAGCCTTGAAAAATAGAACAAAATAAAACCGAATTAGTACAGTTTGTTCAATAATGAGAAAATATTATTCTTTGTAAGGTCTTTGTGGGTGCATTTAGGGTAACATCCTATAGGTCTCAAAGAAGACCAATGCAATTTATACTTCACACCATTGTTTTTTAATACTTTTTTGTAATGGGATTTAACAGGATTTCTTTCCAAAACATTTTTAGCTTTGTAATTAGAAATAAACTATAAGCATCGAGAATCATCATACATGCACTGGAGACAACCGAAATTGGGGCACTTCCACTGGCTTCACTCGCACCTGCATTAGATACCTTGCCTGCCAACCATTGCTCTACTAATCATGACGCAACTCTTGCACTTATACAATCACACAAAGAGGGTAGGCCTCCTCCTAACTCAACATATATATCACAACTGGTGCCTGAGTTGCGAATAACTTATGTTGCAATTCACTGAAAAAACAGGGATTAAAACATATATTTGTGAGGTCGCCTCACCCACAAGTTATCGTGGCATGCTTCATATTTTGCGGTCCCCCACACTAGAGTAGGACAATACCACTCTGGTGGACTCAGCCATAAAGGGAGTTTAAAAATATTCTTATGCATGACAACGATAGGAGTCCATTTGAAAAATAAGTAAACATTGATATGGTTAAAAATTAGTGTGAGTGGTTAAATGGTGACGAACAATGATTCATCTATCCACATATAAATTGCTTTCATGTATGGTTCGGCAGACTGTGGCAGGTCATCACTATGGAATTACTCTCGGCTAGGCTACAGTGTCGCACGACCCACTTTGAAAAGGTTTGGCGGCCACTAGTGACTTATCTTTGCAGGAGCGAATATGCTAGGAATATGCCCCCGGCGCTGCGTGCATTGCAATTGGTGAAAGATGCGGTGCTCCCCTTTACCCCTCGCAACCTGTGACGTGGGAATGGACCCTCTGAAGGGTGCTCCGATGGCTACGGCCCCCCCTCTCCCCGGGCTCTCTCGACCTCGCTGCTATGACTGTCCCCCCTAGCTTCCTCTGCTCTTCCTCTCTGCTCCCTCTAACCTCTGCTTTACTCTCTTTGCTGCCTTCTACTAGACTTCTGATTGAGTGTTGGGCCCCTAGGGCCGGTTGTTTGTTTCTGTTTGATCTGTTTGTACCTGCCCGCCTTGCGGGACGCTATATAAGGCGGGGTATCACTGGGGTGTGCTGGACTGCGCTTTTGGACCCCCCTTTCTGAGCGACTTAATGGGATCTGGACTAATCTTGATGTGCAGGTCGACGAATGTGATTGGAGATACCGGCCCACGCAGAGTCCACACCATGAGTTCTTTAACGCGGCCGGCCCCATGAGGGTTGTAGGCTTATCGCTGTGTCAATGTGGCCCTTTTATTATGTGTGTCTCAGACTGAGGCTTAATAAAAAGATGTTGAAATAAATTGCTTTCATGTTTCGACAGGTGTCTAAGCCTAAACAGGTCAACTTTGTTTTTCAGGGCTGGGGAACTCCCTGCCTAACTAATGCATACATCCTGTACACGTAAATGAGACATAAGGCTCTCATACCTGTCTATTGTAGCCCAGCATTGGCACCCTATTTTGGGGTACTTATTGACATCATGCTCATGATGGGAGAGCACCTCCCCTGTAGTCATACATTCATCAAGGAGTAGGTGCAGACTGCTGAACTTAGCTTACTATATCTGTGCATAGTAGACTTCTTGCACTCTGTAGTATTCTCAGTTAGTAGATTCTTTAGAATTGTTATGTTTCCTCTGTGCTTCAACATTCTGTATCTGGAAGTTGAACAGTGAGAGAGAGACTTCAGGACTTTGTGGATGTATAAGCTGTTTGCTGATAATAAACTAAAGAAGATCGGGATTTACAAAGAAGAAGAACCTTACAAGAAGATTTGTTTTTATTTCCAAACAGCGTTCACTTCTCTCTAATGTATTTAATTAGATTTGTCTGTTGATTGCACCTGCGGCTGTTTATTTAGTCCGTGTTTTGATTGCACCAGCGGCTGTTCATCTACTACTTATTATTCCCTTTGAATTTTATGATTGTCACGTTTCCAATTGAAACGCCAACGTGCACTTGTTTTTGAAACACTGTTTAAATGATCTTTGGTGCCACTGCATAGATATTGTGTGTGGATCCGTGTTCATCATTTTTTTGGGCACATTGGATGTTTTGCCTAGCTTCTCTGTCCAACGGTGATCATCTCCAATGGTGTTTATGTGCTGAGAAGTGTGTTAACCTGAGAAGTGTGCCAAATTTGCGTTTGTTTTTTTTACACCTGATTGTTTGGGCTTGGCATCGGCTGTGGTTATCGGGCAGCCGCGTATTTAAGACTATTGCCATTCTAACTACAGGATATTCAGGGTGAAGTCTAGCGGCATCTTTCTATCGTTAATGTTCAATGCGGCATCGTTTAAAGGGCGCACTTCACTTACTGTTTGTCGCGCGTCTACCTCGCTGCCTTCTTAGAATTGCCACAGCGTTTCCGTCAGTATTCCAATCCAGTGACATCAGCGCGTCCCTCTACGCACTACGTTTTGGCCGCCATCTTTTGTTTATTTTTATCACCAGGCAACGCTGTACGAAGCAATTCCAGTAACTAAAGAAACTCACATGTTGGAAGCTTTCTACCGCATTTTGCTTTCTTTTCATCGCTGACATTAGTGAGAAGTACTATTTATTATCGTTTTTGGACTTCCTGATTCGTACCTTAATTTGAAAACACCCTGACTTTGTGGATCTCGGTGACTACATTTGTTATTTTAAATTATTATTTTAACTTTCTATCTTTTAATTTAGGTATTTGTGTATTGCAATTGTTTAACAAATTATTTATTTAAGCTTAAAGTGCGATATGTCCAATATTATTGCTCCTCCACATTTTCTACCAGTGGCAGGAGAACCAAAAATGGAATGGGAGTTATGGTACCCAATGTTTTTGGCTTATGTGGATGTATTGGAGGAAGATGGATGTTCTCCTAAGAGGAAACTTGCACTTTTGAGAAATTGTTTAGGAGGAGCGGGTTTGAAAGAATTAGCTAATCTACCTCCCATAGAAGGTTCTGGTGACATTAATGTCTTTGAGGTGACAGTCAAACAAATGAGTATTAGATTTGGTAGGAAGATCAACACAGTTATGGAGAGATTTAAATGTTATTCCCGAGCACAGAAAGTGGACGAATCTATTGAAGATTATGTAGCTGCATTGCGCACTTTAGCTGGTTCGTGTGCTTTTGAAACGATAAATTTTGAACAAGCCTTGAGAGATCAGATTATGATGAAGACGAAAAGTAAGAAAATTCAGGAACGTTTATGGATGGGAACAGAATCTTCCTTAAGTGCCGTGCTAAATATTGCTAAAGGAATTGAACAATCAGAAATTTTTGTTAGTGAAATTAGGGGCCAAACTGTTAAAAGTAAAGAAATAATTCCTGCAGTAGTAAAAGAGCATGCCAATTTTAGGAAATCTTCTTTTATTCCTACTAAGAAAGAGAATTTTGGAAAAGATAATACGTTTTTTGGGAAAAAAGCTCAAGTGGTTTGTTATAGGTGTGGTGGCACGGACCATGTAGGAAGCTACAGAGGATGTCCTGCATGGAATAAAATATGCATTAAATGCAAGAAACCGGGACATTTTATCAAGATGTGTAGATCTTCCCAAAAAGTTAACTTAATATCATTTGAACACAGTGAAGACCCTGAACAAGTGTCAGAAATCATTAGTTTACTATGTATTGGAGGTACCAAGTGTAAAAGTTTTCCCAGTGATAACATTTCTATAAATGGTAAAGAAATTTCTATGCTAATTGACTCATGCGCTTGGTACACTATTATAGGAAGAAATGTTTTTAACAAATTTTGGAATGCTACGAAATTACTACCACCTGATGTTCAACCGGGTGGTTATTCGGGTCACAAAATTGACCTTGATGGGTTCATGTGGGCTGATCTTAAGTTCAAGGATAGAACAACCAGAGGGAAGGTTTATGTTGCAACCATAGGAGTGTCCATCCTTGGTTGGCCTCATCAACAAGAAATGGGCATTAAGCTTGATCCTAATGCATCTCCACCTGTGTATATTGTACCTCCTGAGAATGATGAGTTCACGAGTAAATTAAGAAATATGTTTCCTTCGATCTTTACTGATAATTTAGGGGCATTTGTTAATTTCCAACACAAAATCATTCTCAAGGAAGGTGCAGTTCCTGTCCGACATAGAGTTAGAAACGTACCATTGGCATATCGGGATAAATTAAAATTGATTCTGTCTGAATTAGTATCTAAAAAAATCATTGAACCTACAGAATCGTCCCCCTGGGTCTCTCCAGTGGTTTTATCACTTAAGAGCAACGACGAACTTCGTTTATGTGTGGACCTTTGTAGTTTAAATAAAGACATTTGTATTGACAGGCACCCTTTACCCCATATTCATGAATTAATTTCCACACTCTCTGGTGCTTGTGTTTTTTCCACAATAGATCTAGCTAGTGCATACCACCAAGTGGTCCTGCATGAGGATTCGACATTTTTAACTACTTTTATCACACCTGTAGGTATGTTTCAGTATCGCTGCATGCCATTTGGTTTAGCCAGCGCAGCGTCAGTTTTCCAAAGACTTATGAAGGAAGTTCTGGCAGGGTGTGCTGGTGCTGTCGCCTTCCAGGATGATATCTTAATCTTTGGAAAAGACTATGAAGATCATGATAAACATTTGGATAGAGTATTACAATGTGTACAGGAAAAAGGTCTGACCTTAAAATTCTCTAAGTGTAAATTTAGGCAAAGTAAAGTGGAATATCTTGGCCATGAAATTTCTTCCCAAGGTATTAAGCCCAAATTCAATCACATTCAAAGTATTTCTAATGCTCCTGCTCCATCAACAAAGGAACAACTTGTATCATTTCTAGGTCTCACTGAATTTTACAGTAAATTTGTACAGGATTATTCTTCCAGAGTTCATCCATTGAGATCTTAGCTAAAGAAAAATGTAAAATCTGTATGGAACAATGAACAACAATGTGCTTTTGGATCCCTTAAAAAAGAAATTGTCAATGCTCTTTTTCTACGACCATTTGAAATTGGTAAAGATTGTATTGTATCTGTTGACTCTAGTAATGTTGGAATGGGTTCTGTATTAATGCAAAAAAAAACATGAGTGAAGAATATGTGGTTTCATATGCATCAAGAACTCTTCGTGGTGCTGAATATAATTATTCCACCATCGAGAAGGAACTATTAGCATGTACATGGGCTGTGCAACATTTTAGACAGTTTTTGTGGGGCACCAAGTTTTGTTTGCGAACTGATCATAAGCCACTAATTAATATGCTAGCGACTGGAGGTGGTAGAACTTTGACTGCTCGCCTGGCACGTTTGGCTGTCAAATTACAGGAATTTCAGTGTGTGGTCGAATATGTTCCTGGCTGTTTCAACGTACATGCCGATTGTATGTCTCGGTTACCGTTATCTGACACTCTGGATATTCCGAACATTGGTATGGACTTTGATGTAGCATTTTCTATTGAAGATGTTAATGGGGAGAACTCCAAATTCTTGTCTGACGTTATTTCTGAAAATGAGTGGAAAGCTGCTATGTGCCAAGACAGTGATTTGTCTGATATTGTAAAAATCATGCAATTGGGTTGGCCTGAGGAATGCAAATTGTCTGCAGATCTTTCATCTTTTTGTAAAATAAAAGATGAACTTATGTTCGATCATGGTTTTGTAACCAGGGGTGATAAAATTGTTCCCCCCAAAAAGTTAGGAGAGAAAAAATTTTAATGGCTCATGAAGGCCATGTGGGCATGTCCAGCACAAAAAGGAGTATAAGAGAATTTTATTGGTGGCCAGGAGTTGATGGCATGGTTGACAAATGGGTTAGGTGTCCTCCGTTTCTTAAAAGTGACAAATCTGTCAAACCTGTGTCTACTGATGTTTCTCCCATTGAGTTTGTTACGAGTCCGTGGAAAAAACTTGGTATTGACATTATTGGTCTGCTTAATTTGTCTGCCAAAAAGGATGTGTTTGCTTTAGTGTTAATTGATTACTTCTCTAAATGGCCTGAGTTGAAGATTGTTGATAAGATTGGTTCAGCGCAAGTGATCGAGTTTTTGGATGAGGTCTTTTGTAGGGAAGGTATTCCGGCAGAAATAGTTTCGGACAATGGGCCTCAATTCATCAGCAGAGAGTTCAAGTTGTTTCTTGATAGATGTGGGATAGTACATAAGAGTTTCCAATTATAACCCTCAGGCCAATGGTCAAATAGAACGCTTTAATAGAGTTATTAAATAGTCTATTCAATTAGCAGTTAGGAGTGGTTTGGAGTGGAAAAAAGCTTTACGTGCGACCTTGTTGTCATACCGTACTTCTCCTAATTCTGTTACAGGTTTTCCCCCCTTTGAGATGTTACGTGGTAGAAAACCTGGTTCCAAACTTTTACATTGGTGGATGAAGATTAAAATTCCTTGTGATTCTTCTATTGATTGTTCTCAAGTTAGAGATAAAGTTTTGAAGTATCAGGATAAGATGAGAGGTAATTCACTGAGTATGTCTACTCGTAGTTAAAAAATTAGGATTGGAGATTTTGTACGTGTCAAATTTGGTGGTTTTCATGGCAATAGGTGGGCTAGATGGTCTGATCCATGCAGCGTATTGGAAGTTTTTAGCAAGGCTGTAAGAGTAGAGGGTGGCAACATTTGGAATTTTAGACTTATATCTTTATGTAAAATGGAAATTTTAAGATGGTCTCTCAACAACCTTGTTCATCCAAGTCTGGTGACAATTCCGAAAGTTATTCTGCCATGTTAGACACATTTGGGGGTGATATACCAATTTCTGATACTGTAGTTCTATGAGTTCAAGCAATTCTCAGTCATGTTCCTTGCTTATCTTGTGACAACGACAAACATGTGGGTAATGTTATTATAGAACCTAGCAATGTGATTGATTTGAGGAAAAGTTCTCGCATCAAACATACTCCTGTCAAATTGCGGGATTTTGTTCAATAATCTTATTTTTTTATTTTTTGTAATATTTTTTTATTTTTAAGGGGGGAAGGTGTGTAGTATTCTCAGTTAGTAGATTCTTTAGAATTGTTATGTTTCCTCTGTGCTTCAACATTCTGTATCTGGGAGTTGAACAGTGAGAGAGAGACTTCAGGACTCTGTGGATGTATAAGCTGTTTGCTGATAATAAACTTCTTATCTACATCAATCCTGTCTACCAGATTACTTCTCAATTGCTATAGCCCCCAGATATTTTCATACTTCTTATGGCTCCCCTTGCCTTCATAGACATATCTTACAGCCGGAATGCATGCATCCATTTCTTAGTACCAGCACTCCGTCAAAGGCAATACTTGACTTCCCCACATTTTATCTCTGCATGCAACTATGAGCAACAAATCAATATCCCCAATTCCCAGAATCATTAGTTTGGCCTCCTTTGACTGCCCAGTTCCTAAACTGCATTCAAACAATCGCTCTCTCCATTCCGTAATCTTTCAGATCAGGGGTATTTCCAGACCGTATGATAAAATCTACGACTTACCCACAACCTCTCAAGCATGGATCGGTGTCAGTCCTTCTAATTTTCCCTAAACTCCAGTTCTTGTATTGTAGGTTCTGTGTTGTAGTTTTAGTTGTATAGGTTTGAAGCCTGCTTTACAGCCACTTCATGAGAAAATGTTACGGTCCATCCCATTCTTACTCTTTTAGCTCGCTTATATCTTCCTCCCATCAACACTTCAATTTGTAACCCCAGAATATTGTTGATCAAAGTCTTGTCTATCGAAGACAATCTGTGAACTGGGTATCTGCAGGGGAGAGTGTACACGCAGTGCATTTTTAAACTGTAGGTAATGTATTCTTCCTTCCTGTAATTGGACAAAGGTTTTTAACACGTGTGTCCCTATACATCCTCCAAGTCAGAAATCCATACAATATCTCGCCAACCGAAGCCATGCAGCCGCCTCTGCTCCTATAAATTGTAACTTTGGCCCAAAGGAATGTAACTAGCTATTATACGGACCCATCCTAAGTTCTCTGTGATTAACTTCCACATCCTAACTACAGCGTCTGAATGTGAGGGCAGTTGTGTTGTGTGCCTATCACCATATAATGCTACCAAGTACCTCACCATGCTTAACGCATGACTTTCTACCCTGATCGATGGGTCCTGTTGTGTCGCAAATGCACATTCCTTTATTGCCATCATAAGTGAGACCCAATAGGGTTTCTACAAATCAGGAAGTGCTATTCCCCTATCATATATACCTTATGCAGGCAACTTTAAGACTGATTCTAGCAGGACCCCGTCCAACAATAGTCTGTTCACTATGTCTTCTACCCATTGAAAGAAGGCATCATATAAATAGTAGAGTGTTTTCTGAAGCAAATACGGATGTTTGGGAAGGAAAAACACCATGTAAACTGCTGCTCTGCCGAGAAGTGAGAGGAGCAATGTTCTCCAATGCTTTTCATCATCCTGAAAGTCATCCATGACCGTAAGCAAATTAGATCTATGAAAATATCGACATTACTTGTTAAATAAACATCGAAATATGTAAGACACTGGACTCACACTGTATGGTGGAAATAACTTGTGCATCTGATCCCCTGCTGCTAACCGGTATAATACTGACTTTTGCTAATTTATGGTGAATGCTAGGTGCATGGAAAAAGCCCTGGATATCTGCAAAACACTGTTTATCAAAGCCTTAGGATGTGTGACATGTAATAAAATATTTGCGTACAGTGTTATTCGAGCCTCCAACTCGGATTTCCAGTCAAGCTCCTCCTTGATGGCATCCTTCTAGAACCTGCATGCCTAAATGTTTCAAAGCCAAGTTGAAAAACATAGGAGAGAGGGACAACCGTGCCTTGTGTTCCTATTTATGGCAAACGTTTCCAATAGCACACCATTGACCCCACCTTAGTCATGGGCTCAATATATAACAGTTTTACCCAGAACAGAAATTGTTGGCCAAAGCCCAGCTTCTTAAAGGTCACCATTAAGTAAGGACATTCCTCAGAATCAAAGGCCTTGGTCGCATCTAAAGAAAATATAGACTTGCGCATTTGGTGTGTCTTAAATGATGTGTTATCCTGAACATCTTAAATACAACTTATTGGTTTTTAAATCTATTAGACAGACTCAATAATACAATTCCTGCCCCTTCACCGGACTGTTATTTTCATCTTGATTAATTGATAAACAACATATTATCGCCTAGTTGTGTTTAAACTACACATTCGTCTTTTCACAGCTGCAATTTCTATGATTTGTTTTTTTGGAATACGAATAAAAAATTATTTTATGAAACTAAAAAAACTGACACATTCTGTAAACCACATACTTAAGTGCATGTTATTCACAAACTTTGCTAATTTGTTCATGTTTTACTATAATACATGTGCAAACCTGGCTAATTGCATTATATGGGCATGGTTCAAGTTGCTAAATTCCTAAAAATAAACTTTTTCCTATTATAAACATAGTTTTTCATTAAAAATATTTTTTACTGATAGGTGTTTCTTTGCTATACACGCCTGTAACAATGGATAATCAGGTTGGACTATGGCATACTTTCTTACTACCTCTGCCTGGATCATTACGATGTACAAATATCTGTGTCCTATGTCATATAATGTTCTCACAGAGAGACCAGAAAAGAGGTACGTTTATCTGTAAACCTCACCACAGTTGTGTTTTTTAACCGGTAACTTGGTTGTGTGAGTAGCCCTGTGCCAAGATGGCGTCAAGATAGCCTTTGACAATCCCCAAATTGTGACCTTTTTTTCTGCAAACAAAAGCATAAACTGGAGCATGGTCACAGTACCTGCATGTGGATTGACTCGATCATGACACTTCTTAAAGATTACTACTACTAGTCTGCTGGTGTATGCAGATTTTGTGTACGGCTTTCTTGCTGCCATACAGCCTATTACCTTCTGTACAAGTCAGTAGAGAAACAATGCTACCCTTTCAAGTTACAGGACTGAAGACTAGAGTAGGATTTTTTTTTCTTTTTAGGTCTCGACTACAGCATTGCTTTAGCAATGCTTGTTTGTCGAGATAATATGAAGGCTTTCAAAAGTCTACCCAAAGCTGCGGATCGGGGACAGTTCATGTGAGCCAGGCGCATGCACATCGCCAGCCACATCCCACACCATGCCTCGGCATCAGACTTCAAAGGAAGCAGCTCCCCCGCCCCCCTCCGCGCAATGCCAGAGCTTGTTTACTAATGGCCAACAGATGTGGCAAAGAGCGAATCTCCTTTTATACGATACCCACATTAGGCTTTTCCCTCACAAATCGCGTACTCGGCCCTACACCGCACCTATTCTAATTGCCATTACCGGGCTTTGTTCCCAAACTCTTTTAGTACTTTATTTTTAGTAGGGCTAAATGTTCTGTCCCCCCCCCCCCCCTCCTCTTCCTTGGAACACACGTCCTCTCAGGGAGCCTCTCCTCGCTTTAGCTTTTATCTAACTCTCTTCCTTCTTGTGCTCCACCTCTCTCGCTCCTCCAGCTCGCGCCCTCCATCACGTGCTAGCCATTCTAATGCCTTGTGCACTCTCCCCGTTCCCTCTCTCCACTCCCCTTTCCTGTCTCTCGCCTAGCTCCCCTTTCATTTCTCTCCTCTTGCTCCCTCTTGCTACCCCTTTTTTCTCTCCTCCTTTGCTTCTCTCTTGATCTCTCTCCCTCTGCACCTTTTCCTTCTCTCTTCATCCATTTTCTCAATTCTCCTCTCAATCTCTCCATCCATTTCCTCTCTCTCTTTTCCACTCCTGTCTTTGTCCCCCTGTGTTTCCTTCCCACCCCCTCCTCTCCGCCCGTTCCTTTTCTTTATTCATCCGACATCTCTTTAGATACACAGCTGCTGCCGCTTTCCTTCGGCAACATGCTCGGTATGGTGTCTTTGAGAATGTGGGTGAAGGGCTGGCATGTGGCGGGGCGTCTCTTTAACACACCCGTCCGTCCTCTTTCATGGACGATCTGAAAAGCCTGACGCTTGGGCGCACACAGAGCCTTGCCCCCGCCCCGATTTCGCACATTTTGCATTCTAAATTACATCATGCCTTACGCTATTGGCACCGGGCAGTGGCAGTAATACAGAGAAGGGGTGCTACCCTTTATTGATACATTACCAGCAATGCCCAGCATGGGTGGCAGCCTATTTAAAAGGAGCTTTTCTACTAATTCTACATTGTCAGCCCCCTCCCATCAGTAGGCAAATATGTGCCTTAATGAGTCAGCAATGGCACTCCACAGGAGTCTTATTGTACTCGTGATGCGACAGTGCAAGCAGTGCTCAGCAGTGGAAATGACCAGTACTGGCACTGCCCAGGAGGGCAGATATATGTTTAATGAAATATGAATAACCTACCCAGCTGAGGTGGCACACATGTCATGGGTACAGTGCCAGTGCTATCCTGCAGTGCAGATATACGTTTACTAAGACAGCGCCAGTACTGCCGGGCAGTGGAGATGCATGTTTGATAATACAGCGCCAGCACTGATGCTACACTTGAACTGGGGCACTGCAAGCACCACCGGGCAGTGGAGATAGACATTAATGAGCAGGGCTGCTAAACATTGAATGGGACAATGCACCACTACCAAGCATCAGTTACACGACTCTCCGCATGTCACAACCTGGTCAATTCTTATTTGTTAGCAGCTGTCAGCATCTTCATCGACTTTACTTTTTGTGTGTGCAATTTGGGCATGATCCGGCCCAATGTTATTCACCCTTCCTCTATATATATATATATATATATATATATATATATATATGTGTGTGTATATATATATATATATATATATATATATATGTGTGTGTGTGTGTATATATTTATATATGATGTATGTATATATATATATATATATATATATATATATATATATATATATATATATATATATATATATATATAAACCAGTTTCTTGCTTACAAGCTGCTGCTCATTCCCTTTATAAATATCATTAATGTGCTCCGTGCGCGAGCAGTACCCGTCCGTCTTATCTTTGCTCCCGCCCCTCCTCTCATCCCTCGTCCCTCCTCTCTCCCTCTTCTGGGCACATGATAATTTTTTGTTTGTTTATTATTATTTTTTTTAAAACAATAGAAAATGCACCAGCATCGACGCTGATCTCCTATTTCCACAGCGTGTCTCCTATCTTCACGCTATAAGGACAGCAGCTGCCGGAGGTCTCTTGCGCTCCTCCTCTCAGCACGCTGTTGCAGCCTTATTTCCTCCAGCAGGCCCACTCGGCTTTTCTTCAATCGCTGCACTGGCCGGTCGTTCTTCCTTCTGGCATATTTAATGCTTCCTCCCTCTGCCTTTCAGTTTCGTTCTTTCTCTTAATTTAACTCTATACATTTTGACTTATGAAAAATTCCTTCCTGTCCAGTGTTGTGTTAATTTTACATTTCACGTTCATGTTTTTTTTTTTGGGTTCCATCCTCTATCACCCTCACTCTGTCTATCTATCGCCCTCACTCTATCTATCTATCGCCCTCACTCACTCACTCTATCGCCCTCACTCTATCTATCGCCCTCACTCACTCTATCGCCCTCACTCTATCTATCTATTGCCCTCACTCACTCTATTGCCCTCACTCACTCTATCGCCCTCACTCTATCGCACTCACTCTATCGCACGCACTCTATCGCCCTCTCTATCTATCTATTCATCGCCCTCTATCTATTGCCGTCACTCTATCTATCGCACTCACTCTATCAATCTATCTATCGCCCTCACTCTATCAATCTATCTATCGCCCTCACTCTATCAATCTATCTATCGCCCTCACTCTATCAATCTATCTATCGCCCTCACTCTATCAATCTATCGCCCTCACTCTATCTATCGCCCTCACTCTATCTATCGCCCTCACTCTAGCTATCGCCCTCACTCTAGCTATCGCCCTCACTCTAGCTATCGCCCTCACTCTAGCTATCGCCCTCACTCTAGCTATCGCCCTCACTCTAGCTATCGCCCTCACTCTAGCTATCGCCCTCACTCTAGCTATCGCCCTCACTCTAGCTATCGCCCTCACTCTAGCTATCGCCCTCACTCTAGCTATCGCCCTCACTCTAGCTATCGCCCTCACTCTAGCTATCGCCCTCACTCTAGCTATCGCCCTCACTCTAGCTATCGCCCTCACTCTAGCTATCGCCCTCACTCTAGCTATCGCCCTCACTCTAGCTATCGCCCTCACTCTATCTATCGCCCTCACTTTATCTATCGCACTCACTCTATCGCACTCACTCTATCTATCTATCGCACTCACTCTATCTATCTATTGCACTCACTCTATCTATCTATCGCACTCACTCTATCTATCTATTGCACTCACTCTATCTATCGCACTCACTTTATATATCGCACTCACTATCTATCGCCCTCTCTATCTATCTATCTATCTATCGCCCTCTATTGCCCTCACTCTATCTATCTATCTATTGCCCTCACTCTATCACCCTCACTCTATCTGTCTATCTATCGCACTCACTCTTTCTATCTGTCCATCTATCGCCCTCCCTCTATCTATCGCCCTCCCTCTATCTATCTATCTATCGCCATCACTCTATCTATCGCACTCACAGCTGGCAGGCCTGACGGCCCAAAGGCATGGTGCTGAATATTACATGTGCGGGCATGCCTGCCGGAGCAGAAATGCCCCTGTGCTGGTCAGCCCTATGACTGCCAGTAGAAGTGACGAGGAAAGCCATTTTAAAACATGTGATGCACCCTGGTGAAAACAAGTTCCACAGATATATGATGGCTATCAAACATCTCGTATTGATAAACCCAGACTGATTCCAGTTGTGGCTTACCGATACATGCAACCCAGAGGGCACCTTAGAGTTGCCCCCTGAAAACCTACCGGGCTCTGGTGTGCCTGCTGACTGGTTTCTGCCAGTCTGCCAACCGAGGTACTGTTCTAACCTCCTAGGGTGAGAGCCTCTGCTCTCAGGAGACCCAGAACAAAGGTCTGCCAGGGAAGAAGGTGTAACACCCCCTCCCACAGGATGACCTGCTGATTAGCCATCCTTGGGCTGCAAACCTCAAAGGGATGCCGCCTTTGAAATGCATCTGGTTGCGCCTCATAGGAGAGAAAGTCAACCCTTTTGTCCAGGGCCCCCTCGGCATCTGGACAGGTTGGAAAATTAGCAAGCCAAGTCGGCGTTCCACCTCAAGGCTAGAACCACCCCTCAGGTCGGCTACTGTGAGTTGGACATTATTTTTAAGAAGTAGCCATCTTTGTGATGACCTATTTAGGAATTCTGGCACAGGGTTATGCCCACTTTAGGGAGCAGTGACTCCAAGGGTCAGTAGCCCATTAGCTACTACCATATACTCCACTAATACCCCTACATTCATTATTCAGGCACCAGAGGAGCAGATTCTGATGACCTCAGGAGAGAGAGAACAACAAAGAGCCGCAAAAGCAGAGAGGAGAGATGAAGCAGCTGACATGGTAATAGCCCTACTGGCCTGTCTGCATTCCTTGTTGAAACCTGCCCTAAAGTCAACTCATCCTGCAATTGTTGAATCCCGAAACGTGGAAGGATTGCCTGCTTTCGATGAAGAACCAAGACCTCCTGTGGGACAGCCAAATCCACTTGAACAACACCCTTACAAATCCACTGGTGCTCCAGGCTGGGAATTCTTTGTGGCGCTGTCCAGGTGAGCTCTGTTAACCTCTAGCTTGCAGGGAGTCCACTGAGTCCTTCTGCAGCAAGGTAATCCACAGGGCTGCAGTTTCACTTGGTGCAGTCTTCAGAGGTCAGGCCTTAGAAATCTTTACACAGCAAATCTTCTCAGCAGGGCACTTCTTGCTTCAATAAGTTTCAAGCAGCAGATCTGGCATGCTCTGCCCCTCTCAGATACTTATTCAAAATTCTCTGGGTCAAGCACCAGGTCACTTCTGACCAATGAGAGAAGGGCAACTCCTCAAAGTTATGACCACATCCTGTAGAGTGTGACATTATTGTGTCCCAGAGTGCACCAATCTTCAAAATCCATAATGGCTGATTTTCCAGCAAGGAGGTAAGAGCTGGCTAAACACCCCCCTTGGATGGCTTATTTCCATGGACTCTCCCCATTCCATCTGCACATCCCTTCCTTAAGCCTAGCCCCGACTCTGGGTGAAGAGTGTCAGAGTGAAACTGAAACCCAGGTCTCCCCTCTGCCTTTTAAACGCATGGTTTACGACTCCACCCCCTGGACTGGCATTCCTATAGACCAGCACACTGCCCTCCCAGCAGAGTAATTAACCCTAGGGGTTCTTCATCACCTCTTCAAAGCAGCCTGGCTAATCCACTTAACTCTGACTAATCCGGGCAGACCACGGGAAGGCTGAATTTGGACTTACAAACAAGAAAGTCTTATAACTTATTGTATGTACACTTTAGGAGGAATTCAACATCATAATATTGTTGGATTTACTACTACCATTCTGGGAAGTCTTTGAATGGTCTGGCTAGTCCTCTCCTATCAATATTTATTAATCAATAACTTTTAACCATGTTAACCTATGGGCCATGGGGTTTGCAATGGGGAAAATGACTTCGGACAGTTTTCTAGCAACATATTTTTATTTCCCTACGTTCTACAGGACCACCACCCCCTGTGCAACTAGGGAAGACTTTAGGGGTTATGCATCTGCAGAAATATTGCAGATCCTCCTTACCCAGTGCTTCTAGCATCAAAGTCGTTTTGAGCAGCACTTTAAAACAATGTGAGGAGTAAAATGTGAAGTTTCACTTTACCCAGGCATATAAAAACTCATTTCATAAGGGTGTACCTTATAGATAACTGACCCCCACCCCTGGGATACCTAGGGGAGACCCTGCGGGTCCTTAATATGCCAAAACATTGTAGGTTTTCCATGTTTAAGTGCCCCTACCACCAAAGTCGAGTTTGGGCACAATTTACTTTTTAAAAGCAGTCCTGGTAACCAGTGCTGCTTTTAAACTGACCTCAGGCTTCAGCACTGCACACATGCTGGTGGAGAAAATCTGCTGGCCTCTAAACTGCCATGCCCCAGGATACTGGGGACTTCTAGGTAGTTTCAATCCCCTGCCCTAATATATACTAGGGGCTTATGGGGTAGGTCATGCCAATTACAGGGGGACCCCACCATACCATAGTGTACCCTAGTGTATGTTGGGTGTCTTAACTGTATTCTAATGTGTTCCTTTTAGCTTGGCACTAGCCCTGGGCCTAGTTAAACAGAGCCCAGGGTCAGTCATAGTCAGTTACCACCAGTTACAGTCAGCAAAAAGTTGGGGGGTGCCCAAGGCACAGGATGACTTTGCAACACGCAGCAACTCCAAAACAAAGGACCACTAAAACCCAACACCTGAAGCCACCATTGCATCTGTCGCTCCAAGCCTGACCCACCGTGGGCCAATGGTATCATCAAGGCCCGACTGAGTCCATCATGGTTTCACCCCACGTGGACCCTCTGACGTCGCTTGCAGACTCTGCACGAAGGACCCCCCCTCTACCACGACTGATCTGGTAAAGAAAAACCTGATGCCTAAAGACACACCTGCACCCTTCGCCCCTGGGTTGTGAAGAAGAGAACCAAAAGTGTCCCTACGTCCCTGAGCATCGTGAGGCATAAGCACCCCTGTTGGTTCAGTGCAACTGGCCCCTAGAATGGCATGCAGCCTCTTTTTGTAGTGGCCGATCTCCATAGAAACCTATTATCTCCCGACGCTGGTTTGCACCCGGCAGCCGCTGTGCAGCTGATGGTGTACTACTGGTGCTGCCTTGAACTTTGTCCACCACGCACCTTAATTCGTAGAGATTGGTCCCATAAGTCGCTGTACTGTACCTGTTTGCAGAACCTTTTCTCCCTTCCATAGTATAACATTGCAGAACTCAAAAATTGCAGATTTCACTTTTTGGAAAAAAATTATATTTAAAAACTTACTTACCTGAATGATTTTTCTCTGGTGCCTAAACATATATAAAGATACTTGCTATTTTTATAAATTGGCGTGGATCTCCTCCTTGAGTGGTGTGTGTCATTTATTAATGAATATGTGTATTTGCAAATGTCTTGCGCTCCTCTGTTTTGAGCCTAAGGCTGCTCGATCACAGTACCCCCTAGCAGAGAAGAACAATAGTTACTTACCTGTAATCTGTGGTTCTCCAGTATTGGTGTCTTTCATAGATTCACATGCCTGAATTATTCCCCGTAGTCGGAGTGGGAGTCTCATTGTATATAGAAAAGCAATAAATATGCACATAATATCCCAAAACCTTGGTAACAAGAAACCAGGAAGTAAAGTAGCCCAAAGGTACCAAGAAAAAAGTTCCACATGTATGACTATCATAGTCATTATACATAGTCCAAACTGCAGCCAATCAGGCGACAGCACCCACCAGAATGTTCTCCCCAGAGGCTCAGGCTCTCAGATTTTCTACCGCACGTCATGTGAAAGGAGTCTCCCAGAGCTCTGCTCAGTTCTTCTCAAATTTCTTCAGGATTTCTTGTTTTTAGGATGTGTTCCTCTAAGAAATCGTTATTCAGGCCATGTGAATCTTGTGGTAAGTTCCGTTTTTTCTCAGAAGATCCTCACAAGAAATGCATCTACTGCCTGTATCCAGATCATCAAGTGAAGAACTGCAAGATATGCAGGACCTTCCCTCTCCCTCAAAAGACCCTCAGGGATAGAGAGGGCCGCTTACTTCTGTGGCTACAGAAGCTTAAGGACCAGGACAATCCAGTCTCTGAGGTAGGAAGTATTGCCTCTGGGCCATCTGTGGCCTCTAGGAAGAGAGCTGCTGAGGAGGTTTTATCATCTCCTGGGGCTAAGGTTGTGAGAAAACAACAACCCTCTAAGGGTTCAGTGAGGCCTACCACTTCTAAGGCTACTCCTCTTGTCAAGAGCAAACCTTTGCCTTCCACGCCTGCGAGAAGATCAGTCAAGATTTTACCTCCAAAACAAACTTCTGAGAAGATTCTACGACGGGGGTGTATTGTGGAATGACACCCAGTTTAATGCTGTCAAAATAGATCATACTCTGTTACCCTTTTGAATTCATCTGTACATCCGCACCATTTTTGAATTCACTGGCATAGAGTAAGTAATCTTCTTCGAATTCTGGGAAACATTTGCCACCCTTCACCCAACAGAGAATCTTGGCATGTCTGCGCCAAGGGTTGATACCAGGCAAAGCAGTTTGAAGAGTTGCTGCTTGCCTGCCGCTACCTGCACCTCAATGTCTGTGGTAGAGTAAAATCTGCTGAGGTACAGGCTGAGGCTTTTTTCTTAACTGGTTACATTGATGGTAGTTACCCAAGAATTTTCTGCACCATTCCATTATTTACCGTCTAACCCCTCAGTAACTTGTGATATACTTCTAAAGTTTGGCAGAGTTTACTTTATTCCATACATCATTAGTAGATAAGGAATTCCCTCTCCTTGACCTAGTAATAACTTTAAAAATACTTTGGAAAAGTGAAATATTGAAGCTAAGACGTTTTTTATTCTATGTATTTTCGTGCTTGTTACACATGAACAGACTAATTTATGTGAATATGCCTTGCATAGTTATGAGTTTACACGAGCCTAAGCCTTTGGGTGTCCTTTGGGTGTTAATTACGTACATTTAATTCCCAAATAGGCTAAGCATCCAAACCCGGGCCAGAGGTTCCAGGGAGCACACCGCAGAGCGTACTTGCCTAACAATGACGAAGGACAGAACATTTTACATCTACTTAAGAAAGCCTTTAATCAGAAGTTGATATTCACGATTGGTCAGTCTCGCACTACTGGAACCAGTAATATTGTTACATGGAATGATATTCATCACAAAACCAGCATGCATGGTGGACCGCAAAGGTGAGGCCTGAAGACCTTTTATTGGTGTAAATAAGCTCAAAGCTGAGTTCGTGGTGATGTACCACTCGAACGTATGTGACTCATGAACTTGTTCTTAATTTATTGTTTAAATATTATTGTAAATTCCAGGATATGGATGTGTTAATGAATAGCATGTATTTTAGGGAAAGTAACTTTAAAAAAATTATATAACATTTTTATTAGCATTTTACTCAATAGCATTTAGACAAGTACCGTCACGGCAGCTCTCCATCCGACAATTGAATTACAATACACTGCATAGACAAGAGACCCTTCCCAATTAACAACTCGAAGTTTGAGTGATCCTCAGTAAATGCCAGCTTTAAATAAACACACGAGTGTCAGGCTATCCTCTCGTCCAACTCCTGCACTTCAAATCCCCATATATTCCAGCCACCCAGATTCCAGTCCCATTGCCATATTCCATGACAAACAAGGATGTGGCATACAAACAGAGAAAAGACACCCACTCAAGATACAGCTGTGCTAAATCTGGAGTAGCATCTACGGGTACAGTGTCCCCCACTGTTGGTTTAGTGAAGGGAATTTAAATGGATTTGACAATGATTTTAGTGTTTCAATTATTTGAGAATTTTCCATTACCACCCAACTCTAAAACAGATCCATCTTCCTGTGGTGGAAGGTAAGTACAATTGTTAATTAATTGAACAATTGGAAACTTGCCTTCTGACAGTGGGGTGGGTCAGTGATTGCCAACCACTTTTCAAAATTGAAATGCTAAAAAACGGCTTTTTGTGGAACAAACCCATCAGCTCCCTCACCCCACCCTTCTAGCTTTTCTGAATTTCTTTGCAATTCAGCTACTAATCTGACCTTGAGATCTAGAAGACTTGAGGTTTTTTTCAGTGATAAAAATGAGGATCTTTGTTTTTAATTGCTAGACAGTGAGATATTTCTCAGGTCCCATAGCCTAGTTTCTCCCTTTTTAGGATTCTGCATCAATATGATGGTTCCTACAATATCATGGTACCATACATTTGTTACATTTAAAACATTACTTTTTTATTCAGTCACACTAGCCGATGTTTCTTTTGAAGTAAAATTCGCCTAGCATAAGTAATTTTTCTTTAAACATTTTGAGTAAATCAAACTACTCTCCTGTAAGCATTACTACCCAGTTGCAGGATAGCTCCTTGGATCCACTCCTTCCCACTCAGCACCACTACATAAAGGTGCCTGCTCATCCTCAATCCAACGGGATTTTCTAGTAGGTACTTTTTACCACTCCATCAATATACAACTGCTCTTTCTGATACTAAAGAAGTTTGTTTTCTGCATTTATTGCCTTCTTCCGCCCCACCCCCATACAAATACTGACTTCGATTCACTAAGCTTATAAAAAAATGAAAATTGGTAAAACATTTTTACACATATTTGTTAGTTTGGACTCTTTGGAAGTTCATAAATATTTAAGTGTGACTGATACAGTGCTGTCCTACACCCGTTTCTAAGCCGTTACATTTTACAGTGTTCTTCAGTGCATACATTACACGTCCGAAGTTATGAAAATACATCAATTAATTTTTTATTTTTTTTTGCCCTTTTTCCCTGTCATTTACAGGTGTCTAGTTTCCCTTCTTACCTAAGCCTGGGATATTCAAGGGAGGCATGCTCTGGGGCTCTCCATCGACTCAGCCTGCTATCCTAAAACAGGTTGCACGGCTCTCGAGTCCCTATGAGCTTTCTGCAGAATTATGCTTTCCTGTGGCATGTTCCAGTGCGATGCGCCATGCTTAGGGACGACTAATTGTTCTTGGCTCTGCTTTCTTGTGTCCCCACCTGTGGCGACCCGGCAGTGGAGAGGGTCTGCTAGTCGCATTGCACATTTGGGAGACGTATCCGTGCAGCTGTATTGCACGTGCTGATGTGGGACTGTTACGAAGGACACATAAGGATTTCTCTTCATAGTAGGTTTATTCCATACAATGACAGGCAGGTAGGTTCAGGAACACAACTTGTAAGCCAGCTATCCCATCTGTAACTGACTCTCAGCCACTGACGGGCTTCACGTTCGATGTTACATGGAACGTAAGGTCTACAGAGTATTCCAACAGAATGAGGAAGATATACATAACACATCCCCCTCCTCTTTTTGTAACGAAAAGAAAAACAATGAACATTTCATACTAAAACAATGGAGAGGGAAAAGTAAGGAAATGCATTAATATTAACATATACAGAACAAGAGAAAGAATGCAGAGCAAATATTACAAAGGAACATTTTCAAAAATATAATCTTTTAAGCATACTGGAGGTTTTTTCCCGCTTGGAGTCAGAGACCACTTTCTCTTGATATAAATCAGAAGAACTTTCAACATCACATTCAGAACTATGTGGCCTCAGATTATGTTAATCATTAGAAGTATTATCATTTACTATTGCTGGCGGACTTACACCAATGTTGACATCAGAATTTCCATCAAACAGTGAATCATGAAGATCATCTATATTTGGAACTGATAAAGGTTCACAGTATTTAGCAATCCTCTTAAGGTTCCAAACTTTTCCATCAGTGAGGCGTACTGCATTGTTCATAACTTCAACAACCTGCAAAGGTTTAAAAAAACTACTCTCCTCTTTAGAAACTTTTGCAGGTTTTTTTACCCTAACCCATTGTCCAATAATTATATCAGACTCTTTCACACCATGTTTGGAATCCTACCATTCTTTTCTTTTTGTTTGAAGAGCATCTGCTCTTTCTCTTACAGATCTTCTGACAGATGCACAATATTAGACTTGAATAACCAACCAGGTGTAAACTTTGTTCTAGGATTCCTACCACGCATAAGAACAAAAGGTGGATAACCTGTTGCTTCATAGATTGATACGCTGTAAGCCCAAACCATTTTTAACACTTGGGTTTCCCACTCATCACGCTTAGCAGACATCTGGATAGTTTTTTTATAACTCTATTAAAGCGCTCCACCATACCATTACTGTTCGAGTGGTACAGTGACGTAGTTCTATGTTTGAAACCCAGTTTGCTGAAATATTCTTTGGCTTTGTTTGACATAAACTGTACACCATTATCACTTAACAGAATGGAAGGAATGCCTTCCATTTGAAACGATTGGTCAAGAAATCGAAGCACGGTATCAGTGTCTGCCCTCCTCACCACTTTGATAAAAGGCCACCTTGAAAATAAATCCATAAGGTCCAAAATGTATTTCTGTTAATTTCCAATGGGATCCATGATTTCAATTGCAGAACATTCCCAAGGTGACATTGGTTTAGTCATCACAAGTAAGGGAGGTTTGAGTGTGACTAAAGATTTATCAGCCACTTTGCACAACACACAATTTACAAATGCTTCTATGTCACCATCCATACCAGGCCACCAAAACGAAGTTTTAACAGTCTGTTTAGAAAGAAAAATACCAAAATGGCCTTCATGGCATAGAGCAATTATAGATGTGTTCAAACTTTTTGGGGTAATTACTCTTTCACCTCTCCAAATATCCTCACCTTGAACACTCAGATCAAATCTAACTTCCCAGAATGGTTTTAGAATGTGCTCTTTACCTAATTTCCTTGGCCATAACTGTTTAAGATGCAATTTAACTTGACACAATTCTTCATCTTTTGGGTATTCTTCTTCCCATTTGTCTTTTAGAATACCACAATCTCCATAATCTTGTACATAAGCAACTTGATATGAGTTCCAAACTTCATCCTCACACCTGTCAAATTGTTTTGGCTTTCTAGAAAGCAAATCAGCTGTTCACTTTTTTTTACCAGGAACATATTCTATTTGATAGCAATATTCTTGTAACCTGATAGCTAATCTAGCAACTCTTGCAAATGTGTTTACAGTGCCTTCAGTAGTGAGAACTTTAAGTAAAGGTTTGTGATCACAACGTAATGTGAACTTTTTACCTCATACAAATGCCCAGAAATTATCAACGGCCCAGACACAGGCTAATGTCTCCTTCTCAATTACTGAGTATCTCTCTTCGGTGGGTGACAAAGATCTGGAAGCAAATGCTATAATATGTTTGTTACCATCAACACCCACTTGAGCAAGATCAGCACCCAGACCGTTGATACTCGCATCTGTTGAAATTACACTCTGGGCAAAAGGGCCAAAACTCTTCAAAGAGGTAACTTTAGTAATGCAATCCTTAATATGGCAAAAATCTTGTTCACACTCTGGTGACCACTTCTGTTTTTTAATAATTGCCTAATATTGTATGTTCTTGAAGCAAAATTAGGAATATACTTAGAACAGAATTCAGCAAGACCCATACAAGATCTTACATCATCTTTGTAGTTGGGAGCAGGAGCACACCTAATGGCATCAATAATATTAGGCTTGGGTCTGATTCCATCACAATCAATAACATGTCACGTATACTTAACATTATTTCTGGCAAATGTACATTTTGAATATTCAATGGTTAATCCATTTGATTCTAAAATGGATAAAACTGTTTCTAAAGGTTTATCATGCTCAATTTAGTTTTTTCCAAAAACAAGAATATCATCTTGAAAAACATTTTGTGTGTTTGATATTGGCTAATAATTGATGCATTAAATGTTGAAAAAACTAACGCAGCTGACGCCAGACCTTAAGGCATCCTTTTGAATTGGAAACAACCCTGCGGTGTAATAAAAGCTGTCAATTTCTTGCTGCACTTAGAAAAGGGAATCTGATGATAAGCAGCAGATAAATCTATAGTGGAAAACCACTTGTCTCCCTCTAATAAATCTAACATTTCATTAATTTTAGGCAATGGAAATTGATAAACTACAGTGTTCTCATTTAAATGGCATAAATCCACACACAGCCTCAATTTTCAATTACTGCATTGGCTAAGGGAGAACCACATGCTGAAGCTTCAACAGGCTCTATGATATCGGAGGTAACTAATCTGTCCAGTTCCACAGCAACATCATTCCTTAAAGCAATTGGATTATTCCTAACTTTATGAATTTTGGGTGTAGCGTCACCTTTGAGTATTTTTCTGTGTTCAAATCTCTTCAACTTGCCAATTTTCTTTTGAAAAACAGATGGAAATGTATTTAAAAGTTTTTCTCCAACCTTTGCTCCTTCATCCATTACCAATACTTGTTCCACAGCTTTGGGGTCAAGAATAACACGTAAGTTTTTCTGATCTTTCCATCCAAGAACAGATGGACCTGTTCTGGAAATGTACAATTTGCCATAAGAATGGCGGTTTTAAACTCAAATTTGAACCAGCGATAACCAACTATATACATTTTCTCTCCACCATATCCTTCTGGTTCAATATCAGAAGGAAATAGTTTAGTGCCAACTTTACCTATGAAGTACTTTTTCCAAACATCCTCATTCACGATGGAATAAGGTGAACCAGAATCTGCTTAAATTTTAACATGCACTCCACCAATGCAAATCCAACATTTAGGTTTGTTTTCAATAATAAACATCCATCCCTGATATTCAGAAGTACCTTCTTTTTCACTCCAGACGTACATTCTGAAACATGCTCATCATTACTACTCAACTCACTGTCGGAATCTAAATCTTCTTGAACACATTTCACAGATTTAGATCTTCTTCTGCATACCTTAGTGTAATTCCCATAAATACCGCAAGAACTGCATTTAACTTTCGTTCTGGGACAAGATTTAGCAAAAGCTAAAGGCTCCAGGCTTCCGCATCCATAACATTTAGGTGGTTCCCTGTTAGATCTGTAGTTGTTCCATCCTTCGAACTTTTGCTTACTGCAACAATTTGGTTTGGTGCTTGCTCTTATTTTAGCTACGGTATCATTTACCATTGCCACTGTTTTCAAGGCATTAGCACACCTCCTAGATGTCCAGCTTTGTGGAGAATGGCATGAATATCGTCCAAACAGGCATCACCATTCATCCAAAGATGTTCTGGAATAGTAGGATTATACGCATGTATAACCACCTAGTCATGAACTAAATCTTCCAATAGCCCACCAAACGCACAATCGGTAGCCAATTTCTATAACTCACTCACATAATCATCTATAGATTCTGCTTTAAGCGGTTTTCTTTGAAAAAATGTGTAGCGAGTGATGCCTATGCACACTTTGGGGGCAAAATACTTATCTAGATTAGCAAGAGCTAAAGTAAAAACATTACTATCACCACTACCAACCTCAGGTTTGTTAATTTGATTGTATGTCTTAAGTCCTTGGGGGCCTAAAGAATGTAATAAAATGTATTTCTTGTGCTGAGCTGACATTTTGCTATCCGAGTCTACAGTTTCAATATCATTTAAAAAATATTCTTTCCATTCTGTCCATTTAAAAACAGGTTCTGATCCACCCAGCCAAAATGCTTGGGGAGGGCTTAACGTAAAAGTTTGGTAGCTCATGGTTGCTCAAAGGATTTCCTAGTAATATTAATTTGAAGGTGCCGCTTCATTGGTTTTTGGAGCCTGTTATCGTGGGGCAGAAGGACATTACTGTGCAGGGACTCGAAGTCCCAAGAGCCCTCCAACTCACCGCACCTGTGCCGCAGAGACCCGCCCTCAGCCGCCTCATTGCTCCACGCCGCACCCGCTGCGCTGATCGCGCGTGGCACACTCCGGGCGAAGCCTGGGCCAAGGGCGGGCCCGTTTAAGCCCGTTGTAGCCTGAGGGAAACCGGACCGGGCCCCCCCTCTAACATCCAGCATGTGTCACAACAAAGGTTCCCTAACCGTCTTGTTAGTACCTATTACATTTTTTGCACTCGGACTTGATAATGGCTGGGCGTGAAGGTAGGGGAAAAAATGCATTGATGGGAGGGTACGTCGCTGGGACACTAGACAAACTCATTACGAGGGCAACGTCAGTTTTTAATCAGGAGATAGCCATAACAGAGCGTCGGCTGTCGCAGGACCCTCTGTCAAATGCCCGCACACCGGAACGGCGTCAGCAAAGGGTTACCGCCGTCGGGCGCCTGAGTGAGACTCACATACAGTTACTCCGAGAAATGGACAATACATCCTTGATTGGAGAACTTTCACAACCGGCAGTAATGACTGAAAATGTATCAACTAGTCCGGATGTAAATATAGTAGTATGTAGTTCTGAAACTCCCGGTACCCCCTCACAGTCACATAGATGTTACGAGGGGGCCATTCCCAAAAGGAAGCGGGCGGGAGTTGTCATGCGGGGTAGAAAGCCCAAGGTGCAAAAGCTTAATAATAACAAGGGTCGTGCTATTGTGGAGCCAAAAGCCCCTGAAGACCTACAGGAGACTTCGCCTGCATTAATTGCGTCTGACGTGGCGAATACTGCTAAAACACCATCCTTGGAAAAAGATCCACTCTTGGCTAAATTGGGCGCACTAATTCAATCATCATTGCAGCCCCTTGAGGGAAGATTGCTATTAATAGAGCAAAGGCTTACTAAAATCGAAGAACTCTCTAGGTCGAGTTTGGATTTCATCAAGGGTAAAAAGGCAATTCAGGGGCATACATCAGTAAAGCATGTACCTGGAGGGGTTCCGCCTATTACTTCAATACTTATTCCTAGTTGCCCTCCAAACTCCTTGGACACTTCAACTCGTCCAACCACCAGAGTATGTCCAGATGGTTGTGTGCCCCCTGTCAGTAACACCAAATCACCCAAAGCCCTACATCATTCAGGAGAGGAAGATTGGAAAACTGTAGGCAGAAGGCTGAAAAGAAAAACGAACCCTGAAGATTGGGGGACTAACCTTCCACATATTGATCTACCTCCCGAACGTGCACCCTATGTAGTTGTTTTGGCAGGGGTTCTCAAATTGGGTGAAAATGTAACCGAGTCCTACATAGAACTAAAAAATAAATAAATCTATTGGTTGAATAAAAACAGACCACTCCCCAGAAATGTGAAATGCCAAATCCTATTTGTCAGAAGAGTGGGATGGGTGGGTCGTAGACCTAAAGATGTGGAGGGGGATTGCATTGTTATTTTTTTATTTTAAAATCTTTTTATTAAAGCTTAAGGACCAGAAAGCGGTCAAAACAGTCTTACAGAAGGGTCACATAGACGCACCAAAGATTGTACAGGGTTTATAGCATTACATCAGTGTCGTGGCAGAGAGACAGTAAAGCGATTAACCATTTTTAAATCTACCTCAAGTACCGTCTGACTAGGCTGAGGGGGCTCACAGATGTTGCCTCTGTAGTCGTTCCATTTAGACCATACCGCCCCCCATTTTTGAGGGCACCCCCGTGCCGCGTACACCGTTTTTTCTGGGAGCATGCACCAGTCCAAGTCTCTTTTCCACTCGGTGAGTCTTGGAGGTGGAACTGCCCCCCAATGTCTTGCAATGTTGCGCTTTGCCACTGCCTGATCCAGCGTTACCCAAAGCCTCCCCCTCGCTGGTAGGTCTGTTGGCTCCCAAATGTTCAATATGCATCTTTTCGCCTCAAGGCGTAACTGATTGCATTGTTATTAACTTCAAGGACAGTAGGGTGGTTGAACATGTTTGTATGGGGCTCTCTAAAAATCCTCAAATGTCAATCCAGCCCTTGGACCTAAGCTACTTTTATCCCCCCCCCCCTATCTACAGTATGAACCAAGATTATTATGGAAACAATAGGGGGTGGTGAGTCCAATACACTGGCCAGAGCCATAGAGAGGAAGTGGGTGGGAATCAGCATTTTCTAGATCTTCCAGTGTGTAATAGATTTAGTATACTCGACTTGGTTGATTGACTACCACCTACTAATACACCCATAGTTGCATAACCTAAGAGGCAGAGGGTAATAAATACAAGAGGGGCTTCTAGTGGGTAGAATCGGGCCTCTTTGACCAATGAGGTAATAGGGTTTAGTGATGGTAGAAAAATACCTTCAGTTGTCCCAGATTTAGAGGATGGAAACCAAGCTACAATGATGGATGTATATACCCCACATAGTGAAGCTATAACCACCCCTTGAAGGTGTACCTCCTCCCGGCCTCTATACTAGTCTCTCTGGCTCATTAGATTGTTTAGGATCTGAGGTAAATGTAGGGACTAATGTGGAGGGTCCCACTGTTGTCCTAAAAATGTTGTCTTGGAACATCGCGGGCCTTGTTGCCAAACTTGACCTGTCAAGTTGGGGAGACTTTATTGATTCGCACGGGATATGCCTCTTTCAAGAGACTTGGGCTTTAACCCCCGTCCAAAGGGTCGGGTTTGTTACATATTGCGAGCCTGCTGTTAAGGGATCTATAGGTAGACCATCGGGGGGTCTATGTATATGGGTGGGAACACACCTTGGATATGTGGTGAAAAGAGTGGATACCTACTCTCCTGATTTAATTTGTATTCTTATAACCCATAGAAAAGTACCAAAACTGGCACTCATCAATATCTACTCTCGGCCAGTTCAGCATGGTGGGATATCCCCGACATTAGACTCCCTGGTGAGTCTTTTTAATTCTCTCCCAAGTGATGTGTCTTTTTTGATTGGTGGGCATTTCAATTGCCATTATGAACCCCTGAGTGGTTTCACGAAATCTATCACTAGTGATGAGGATACACTTTGGTCAATCCCACCGCCAAATACATACCCGATAAAGAGGTGGACCCCACTAGTCCTTCAAATGACTGCGCTCACACTTACCTTTTCCTTGAGGGCTTGTAACGGGCGATTCCCGAGAGATAACCCAGGGCACTCAACTTTTGAGAGGGTAGGTCAGACTTCAGTAATTGACTACTTTTTAATCAGCCTTGAAATTTGGAATAAAGTGGCAGATTTTAGTGTTGAGCAGCGCACCGAAAGTGATCATAATCCTTTGGTCACTACGCTGGATTTTGTTATCATTGATATAGATCAAGGAATTGTAATCCCCCCTGGAAGCGACCTTAGAATAGTCGATGGAGGGAGGCGTATTCGCTGGGCCACAATAATTCAATCCCCTGAAACAATGTCAAGAATGTATAACAGTATTATCCCCATTCTAGAAAAGGCAAGCATTGTTTCCGGAAAAAGCCTCAACGTTGGCCATTGTGATGACCTAGGGAAAATTCACCAGGAATTGGTTGTAACCCTGGGGCACTATTTTTTTAGTAGCAGGCCAATCTTGAGTAAACCACTTGGGGGAAAAAAACCCTGGTTCAGCAAGGGTTGTAGGGTGGCAAAGCGAACTCTGTTATCAACCCTTAAGAGGGGGAACCGTGTACACATAAAGGAAGCTAGGCTAGATTTTAAGAAAATTGTTTTTTAAAGTAAATCAGAATGGGAAGCAAATAGATGGATGCTATTAAGACTGCCCTAGATGCAAAAGATGCGAGGTCCTTTTGGAATTTGGTTCATACAGGGAAATCAGAGGGTAAGGCTACTATTGAACCAAATATCGCTGAGGAAGCCTGGCGCCTATACTTTAAGAAACTATATTCAATTATGTCAATTGAACCAAATGAGTCGCCGGTTTGTCTCCAAACCTCTGATCCCTCGTGGAACATACCACTTTGCACCAAGGCTGAGGTCAAACTAGCTTTAGATAAGCTACAACTGAATAAAGCACCAGGATTAGATAGGATCCCGGGAGACCTGTATAAAAATGAACAGGCAGTGTGGGTACCCTATCTCCAATTACTCTTTAACGCAATTCTTCAGGGCCTTCAGGCTCCTAGCACGTGGGCAGGGGCCAAGATTATCCCCATTTATAAAAACGGGTCCCCCATGGAGCCGGACAATTATTGGCCAATTAGCCTAATTGATGTGTCTCAAAAAATATACGCAAGGGTGTTATTAGAAAGATTGCAGGAATGGATTCGAGACCATGATATTTTGACCCCATTGCAAGCAGGTTTCAGGGCCAAAACCTCCACTATAGATCAGTTATTCAGGCTCCAGCTTATTTACTGGAAGCATGTAGTATTGGAAGGAGGGAGCTTTTATCTTACCTTCATGGATTTGAAATCCGCATTTGATATGGTGGACCGTAACCAGCTTTGGAGTATTCTGTTGGCTATGGGAGTTCCGCCATATCTATGCTTTCAGTTTAAACAACTTCACGAAGATACCTTCGCTAGGGTAAGATATGGCAAGATCGGGCAATTGACGGCTCCATTTTCCGTGGGTAAGGGGGTGAGGCACGGCTGTGTGCTTGCGCCGACCCTCTTCTCCCTCTTCCTAAACGGTTTAATTCAAGCGCTATCTGCCACTAAGGATATAGATTCCCCCAAACTAGCTCTCCGTAGATTCCCCGCATTAATGTTTGCGGACGATACCCTGCCGATACCCTGCTGCTTTCGAAGTCAGCAATGGGTATGCAGCGTGTGCTAAATGTATTTAGCCAGTTCTGAAAAAAGAGGAATCTTGTGGTTAATATTAACAAAACCAAGTACATGGTTTTTAATGCTAATTCCATTAACTGCCCGCACCCGGTGATGGAGGACAGACCCCTTGAAAGGGTACCCATTTTTGATTATTTGGGACTCTCTTTAAATGATAAAATGGGGTGGGGCCCCCAAATGGACACGGCTAATCTGAAATTGATTCAGGCTACAGGGGGGATTTTAAAAGTCCAGAAGAAATGTGTTTTAAAGATTATAAGCCCACCACTTGAAATCTACTAAATTCAAGCTAGGTCAGCTTCCCTATAGGGGGCAGAATTGTGGGGGGCATAGTATTTCTAATGCCCTCACAATAACTGAAAATCATTTCATTAGACAGATTCTGGCCCTACCGAAAAACACACCATTAGTTTCTCTAAGGATGGATTTGAATATCCTTCCTATTGCGGATCTTATTGCGACACGCCCGTTGCTTTATTGGCGGCGGTTGTGGAGTATTCCAGAGTTGGGATGTTATAGGGAAGAATTAAAAGCAGTAATGTCAGCATTAGGGGCTGGAAGTATACCTTGGCTTTCATTTATAAGGGACTCCTTTAGGGCAATTGGTAGGGAGAAGCAATGGATGAATCCAGAAGTCTCCTGCCCAGCCATTTCTAAGAAAATTTTGGCTAGTGCACTAAATGATTATAAACTGACTAAAATACTGTAGTCAGTCAACTCCTTGAGCTTAACCTATGGGTTCCTGAATTTTAAGTGCCACTACGAGTTTGAGCGGGTGTTGGATTCTATTCAACCGACATTAGCGAAGAAGTTGTTTCTACAATTTAGATATGGAACCTTACCGCTATTTGTGACTACAAATAAGTGGGAGGGAGTATCCAGTTGTCTTTGTCCTGGCTGCCACGCGGAGGAAGAAACTATGGTTCATGTAATGCTCTTCTGCGGGGCATATAAACAAGCTAGGCAGAAGTGGATCATCCAACTGTGTAGGAACCTGGGTATCAGGAGTTATCTTGATTTTTTTAGGATCCTAAAAACAGACACTGACCCGGTCCATGTGGTTGTAATATCAAAATTCTTGTTTGCTATGTGGTTAACTCGAAGAAATTTGCTAAAAGTGGAGCAGACCACAAGTAATCTATAACACCCGTTCTTTCTATTTCTGGCACTATGATTAATTCAGGAATCCCTAATTTTAGTCTGAGGTGGACTTGGGTAAATTAGATTGAGATTTAGTAGTATGCACTCTGGGTTTGAATGTCGACCTGGGGACTTTTCTTAGAATTTTATGAATTTTTTATATCTAATTTATATTTTTATGGTATGTTTTAAAGTCATGAAATTACCATAACGATGAATTTATATCTTTAATGAAATGTACTATTTTCCATTTTATGCCTAGACGCCAATGCATGCTGTGATCTAGTCATTTCAATCCAGTTTGGATTCATAATTGATGTAAATGTAATGTGCTTTTATGGCTATAAACGACCGCAATGATTGATGATGAATATCAAAACACAATATAAAGTGGAATTGTTAAGTGCAATCAGAAGTAGACACTGTCCATTCTTAACCACAATGAACTTGTGCCGAGGGAAATGAGATTCCCAACAAAGAAAGTGTCAAAATCACCTGAAGAAGTAGGTTGCAACTGAAATCCAATCGTACAACTTCGTTTTTTTTATTTTAAAAAACAATCTATTTCAACCTTCCCAATCCAAAGTGGCCCCTGTGTGTGACGTCATAACGCACCACGTCCTGTTTCCAAGGAAGTCTGACGCGCGGACAAAATACTGGAACATGAGCAGTGGGTTAGGAGCACCCAGGCCCTCGTCAGCAGCAGACTGGAGTACGGAAACGCTCTACGCAGGAGCCTCAGCCAAACTCCTGAAACTGCTCCAGCGCATCCAGAACACCTCCGCACACCTGATCCTCGACATCCCACGCCTCAGCCACATCACACCCCACCTGAGAGACCTGCCCCATCAACAAGAGGATAACCTTCAAACTCCTCACCCACGCACACAAAGCACGCCACAACTCCGGACCAGCGTACCTCAACAGTCGACCCAGCTTCTACACCCCCACTCGCCAGCTGCGCCAACCATGCCCTCGCTAATGTCCCGAAAAGTGACCGCCGGCGGCAGATCATTCTCCCACCTCGCCGCCAAGACATGGAACACCCTTCCCATTCGCCTATGGCAGACCCAAGACCTTCTGACATTCAGAAGACTCCTCTAGACCTGGCTCTTCGAACAGTAGCAGCACTCCCCCTCCCCTTAGCGCCTTGCGACACTCACGGGTAAGTAGTGCGCTTTACAAATGAATGATTGATTGATTGATTGATTGATTGAGCAGCGCACAAGCAGATCACGGCCGTAAACACCAAGGCGTGTTGCTGGGCAACTACAGTTTGAACTCAGGAGAGTTCCAACTTTGAATGCTAAAGCGCAAAGTATGGTTTTAGAGTTAGAAATAGCTGCGCTGCTCACCGAAAATGCTGCGTTGTTTCTTTAGAGCTCAAATGCGCTCCTACAGAGTATGTGTCACTCTGCCGTCGCGTCAACTCTGCCTGTCAGTATTTTTCTATCGATGGTGTCCTCCTTCATAGGTCCTTAAAGATCCCATCCTCGTCGCCATTTGTTACGAAGGACACATAAGGATTTCTTTTCATAGTAGGTTTATTCCATACAATGACAGGCAGGCACAGAAACACAACTTGTAAGCCAGCTATCCCATCTGTAACTGACTCTCAGCTACCGACAGGCAACTCTATAGAGTATTCAAGCAGAATGGGGAAAATATAAAAAAAAAAATGTTAAACCGACTTTATTGATTTTTCATATTCCGCTCAGGTATATCATACATACATACAAGCTCATAAACTACATTATACCAGCAGAATCCAATGGGCACTTGTAAGCATATCAAGTCAAGGCCTCGCAACTCGCTGGCTTGTCTAGGCCGCCCCATTCTTTGTTGCAAGGAAAATAGTCCCTCCTTATGTAGGGGTCACATTCCTTTCGTCAAGTAGCTTGGCCCTAGGAGGCTGAATCGTGTGTCCCTTAGCTTATGTGGAGACTTCCAACATCTATTCATCAGTTCAGAAAACAAGGAACGCAACCCCCCCCCCCCAACGCAAGCCCCCCCCCCACCCTGGTCCCCCATAACGCTACCTCCCTCCTCCCCTCACACATGTTGCTTTCCCTAACAGCACATTTGTTGCACATTATGCGCTCCGCACTCCATCGGATTCCCTATGTCAGTGATCCATGTCCCTCCTGGGATGATGCACCCACGTTAGTGATTCCCCCACCACCCTCTCGCCCTGTGGTCTGTGGTTGTGGTCTCATGTTGCAAAGAGGACACTCCAAGCCGGAAAGATCAGTCCTCATCGTCAGTCAGATTTTTAAGCAGGTCCACCATCATCACCCAGGCTCTCGCCGTGTCCCATAGTTTGTCGTTATCAGACCTCTGAGCCAGTTGGAGCTGGAGGGTCCCCTCACATTCTGCCCACTTTATAAAGTCCCGCAACCAGCACGCAATACTGGGGGCTGTGACCGCCTTCCAATGACTAGAGATTTCACGTTTGGCTAGGACTAACCCCAAATTCAGGAATTTACTGGTGGTTTTGTTACAGACAGTGTGGGGGAACCAGTGTAGCAAGCACATCCTTGGAGTATGCTGCAGTTCCCTATCTGTCACCTCTGTCAATTTAGCCAGGACCTCTCTCCAATACCCCTGAAGCAATGGGCAACCACAGAGCATGTGCAAAAATGCTGCATCCTCCAGTCTACATCGCGGGCAGGCAGTGCGGGACCCAAAAAAAACTCATTAATTTTGTGAGGAGTGAGGTACGCCCGATGAAACACAGAATTGGATGAGTTGAAACCTCACGTTTCGGGAGCACTTCCATACCCGTTCCATTAGCATCTCCCAGGGTTTTGCCTCTATAGGCATTCCCAAATCAGCCTCCCATTTAGTGCGCAATCCCGCAAGAGGAGCCCTGAAGCCCTGTGTCAGTCTCCGATTCAAGCATGTAACCGCCTTGATCCTACCTGCGTAGGTGACCACATATTGGCAAGGGAGGAAGACTTGTGGTTCCTCCAGCCCCTTTTCCCAGTGTTTACGCACAGCCGTCGTCACCGCCACATGCAGAAGAAAGTCCTGAGCAGGCAGTTTGTGTCGTTCCATGAGATCTTGGAATGGTAAAAGGGTACCATCCTCGTATAGATCCCCAATGGATGAGATCCCCAGCTCCTCCCATTCATGTAACCTTCCAGTCCCCTCCGTGTGGCAGCTCTTTGCAAAACCAAACCGCAATCTCGGGCGCATATGCCGGGCACACTTTGTTGCGTCGCAGAGCCCTACACCAACATTGCCACAACACCCAAAGCTCTCTGGGCACCTCCCTTTCATGCATCGGAAGCTGTAACAGAATCCTAATCAAGTGGCGAAGCCCCAGGTCCCTGCCTCTCTGATCTACCTCGACTCCCAGTTTCCCTGCCATCCCCTGTGTGAACCATTGGAACTGAGCTGCATGGTAGTAAGCCTCAAAATCAGGTGCTGCAAAGCCCCTTTCTTGTCTTGGACTCATCATAGTAGGCAACGCCACTCTTCTTCTCCCTGATCCCCATAGGAAACTTGAAACCATGGAGTTGAGTTGGGCGAAGCACTTCCCAGGCACCCAGAGCAGCAGCGTGACAAAATAATACAGTAAGCGGGGTAGGGTTATCATTTTTAGTAGTGCCACTTGTCCCGCAACCGACAAAGGTAGAGACCCCCAGAAATCAAGGTTACTCTTGGTGGTCCGCAGGGCTCGCCCTATGTTACCCTCAAATAAATCAGTAGCCTCATGATAAATTCTAACCCCCAAGTATGGTAAACAACTGCCTTCCCATCTTACGTCAATCCCCTCAAGAGGATCACCTCGCCCCCCCATGCAGCGGAAACAGACCGGTCTTGGCCCAATTAACCTTAAGTCCTGCGACTCGCCCCAGTTTCTCTAGAAATTCCCGGGCTCCATGTAAGTCATTAGTGGTATTGGCAAGGAACATCAGCAGATCGTCAGCATAAAAGGCAATATAATGCATCTGACCCATCCCCTCTAGACCCCTGTAGTGTCTACCTGTCCGCGCATGTACCGCTAATGGCTCCATTGCCGGGGCGAACAGAAGGGAAGACAGCAGGCCGCCCTGCCTCGTCCCCCTACCCTCGTCACAAGCAGCCGAAATCGCCCCCCCCCCCCCCCCCCCCCCTCCGAACCCTGGCCGTCTAGTGAGAGTAGAGAAGCTTCGTCCAGGCCACAAACACCTCATCCAAGCCAAAGGCCCTCAGCATCCGAAACCGATACGGCCACTCTTGGCTATCAAAGGCCTTTTCAATGTCTATAGATAGCACACATGCCTCATCGCATCCTGCCGCCGCCTCATGAATCAGTTGACATAACCTCCGAATATTCATGGCCGTGTTCCGGGTAGGAATGAACCCAGACTGGTCCCCGTGCACCAGAGTGGTCATGTGCACCATCAGGCGACTGGCCAAGATACCGCTCAGTATCTTATAGTCAATGTTTAACATCGCCAGGGGGCGATGCACTGTTCGATCCCACTCCGCCTTACCCGGCTTGAGGAGCGGTACAATCACTGCCTCCCTCGTCGAGGCAGCTAAGTAGCCCTCCTGTTTTGATCAATTGTAGAGAGACACCAACTGCGGAGCTAGCTCATCTACATAAGTGACGTAGAACTCCAATGGTAACCCATCAGTACCTGGGGTTTTGTTCTTGGCCATATGCTTGAGAGCTCTCCGGACCTCACCCAGTTCTACTGGTCGGCCCAGGTTCTCCGCCTATTCAGATTCAACCTGTGGTAACTCTACATCAAAGAAACCCTCCCTCTAGTTCTCCAGGGTCCAGTTTGCTGCAATAAAGGGTGGAAAAGTATTCCAAGAACTGCGTGTTAATGGCCTGCTGACTGTAATGTATGCCCCCCCCCTCTTCTCGTAGCTCGAGAATCGGCGTGCCCCTGCACGCAGGATTCGCCAGCCATGCTAGGAGCGCCCCGGACTTATCTCGCTCTGCTTGCGCCCTCACCATGTATGCCCTGTAATCAAAGCATCTCAGCCTCTCCACTTGCGTTGTCAACTCCTCCTTCACCCTCAGTAACCCTTCTTGTGTGTCCTCCCGTCCCGGCCTCTCCCTTTCTTTCTCTCTGAGCCGTTGTTCAGCCTGCTGTACCTCATTCAATAGAGTCCTACGAACTCCCACGGTTTCCCCAATGCACCGCCCGCGTATCACTGCCTTGAATGCGTCCCACTTGTTATGCAGACTGGAAGAGGTGCCCACGTTATGCTGGAAATAATCCTCTATAGCAGTACCTTTGGTGGTTCGGAAGACCTAGTCCTCCAAGACCTCCGGTCGGAGACGCCAACTAGGAGTCACTGTTTTAAGCCTAACCCAGTTCAGGGCCACCAAGATAAGGTTGTGATTAGAGGTTGTCCTAGCCAGATACTCACTCATTGTGATCAAGATGTGGACATCAGGGGAACACAACAAGGCGTCCAACCTGACATGCAACTCATGGACTGGTGAAAAGTAAGAGTAGTCATGATCCCTAGGATGATGAGCCCTCCAAGTGTCTGTGAGCTCCCACCTCTGATGCCATTCCCGCCTGACATCTGCTATTCTACGAGTAGGGGCGTCGGGGAGTGGTGGGTGGGAGCGGTCCATGTCCACGTCCGTCACACAGTTAAAGTCCCCCCCCCCAAAGAACAGGGCCTGTCAGCTCCCCCGCCAAGGTCTGTGATAGCTGTGCAAATAAGGCGGGCTGTTCGACATTGGGGGCATATATGCTCCCTAGCATAATGTCCTGCCCATCAAGCCGCCCCGTGACCACAGTGAACCTGCCCTCCGGGTCAATCACCTGCCTCACACATTGAAATGGTACCCCTGCCCGCACCCAAATCAGTGGCCTCCTGGCATAAGCCGAGTAAGAAGTGTGAAACACCTGTCTTCTCCAACGGCGTTGTAATGCCACCCCCTCCGCCTTCGTCAAGTGAGTTTCTTGCAGCAGTGCAATTTGCACTCCCCGCCGCACTAAGTAGGCGTGTATTTTGAGTCGCCGACACATGGTGTGCATCCCCCTTACATTGCAAGACATAACCTTAAGACCTATGGAGGTGCCCATGGTTCCATCGCATGCACGTGCTCTTCTAAACCCCCCTAGCAACATGTCTGACCCTCCCCCATCCCTCCCAACCCACAAACTTCCCCCAACTCCCACACCCCAGGACAGGCACACAAAACACGTTCCCATCCAAACCAAACTGCTCATATAAAGAGCCGTAACTAGGAGGTAGCGTGTGGCTCTCGCGCAATGCCTCCAGAACCGGCCCCCCCTCCTTTGTGTAGAATCCGCCGAGCCAGCTGGGTCCCCGGCAGTCTTGGAAAGTAATCATCTGCTGCTTTGCCCCACAGTAGACTGGCCCCCCGGATCAGGAAGTGCAACAACCCTTGTAGCATGGGCCCCGCATATCCCTTGTAGTCCCATAACCCAAATATTCCGTCAGCTGTCTGCGGGGTGACGTCCGGCATCTCCTTGGGCGCTAACAGATCCTGGGCTCCCTGTCCCACTCTTCTCCGCGTCAGTGTCATTCCTCGCCGGGCTGAGCATTCCTCGACTGATGGCCGCTGCCACCCGCACAGCACTGTCCCACTCCTGACGCCGATCCTTCGGAGAAGTGGGCCTCCCATCAGCGGGGTAGTCACCTGTCGTTCCCGCGGCGAGGTCGCCCCCGGGGTGCGCATCTTCGTGCCACGAGAATTAGGAAAATATACATAACAGGGATCCGCTAGCTTCCATCTGTACTGCGAATATATACTGGACAAGCTTGGCCTTTTCTGGCATTGTCCTCATATTCATTTCTATGGGACCCTGCTAGACACTTGCCTGCTACCTTTCCACAGACTGGCACTGTAGAGAATTGTCTGAACCTATTCCCTGTAGGGGACCGCCCTTAAAGAATAATGCCCTTTAAGAGATTTTTTGCTTTGACTAAGTCACTGAAGAATCCTCTGATGATGGGATTACAAATCCCTGCAGGCCTGTGGGACTCCTGGATTATCACAACAAAAACTGCATCTTGTCAGAAGCCATGACAGAGAGACACATTCATACACAATGCTCGCTGGGTACGAACTCTCACTTGTTTCACCAGTTTGTTGATGGTGTCGTACTCTGCTGACATCAGTGATTCACTTGACATTAGAACACACCAATTTCACGAGGGATTGCTTACAGCACAGGATTATCGTACCCCCCCCCCCCCCACCACACACACCTGACATGTACAAATTTGCATAGGTTATGTGGTCTTCCTATCACTCGAAGGTGCAACATCTTTGGCACATTTGTTAAATGTGTGGACTGTTTAGAGGCTGCGGTGAGGACTGTCGCTTGATTGGTGTGTTTGTTAAGTTGATATATTGGTGAAAGTTGATCAAAATGAGGCAAGCCCTCCTTCAACTCAAAGATGGCAACCAGGTGAGTTGAGAAGAAGCAGAGTGTCAACTCCAGGACACTGCAATAACAGGCTGAGCTATGGTGTACTCAGATATGCAACAGAGCCTGCACAAGAAAGTTGTCAAGATAGACTTGTGAGGGGAACGCTTAAAGGAGAGACTTAACAAAGAGGTAAACCACATAGACATGGTCGAATTTCCAATTTTTGGCACTGAAAATTATGGTAATGCCAGAAGTGAAACTTTCTTAAGATTGAAATGGTACTGGAGGTGATCAGAGCCACGAAGGTTTATCTCAATGAGAGATCACTTCATAATAACAGACTGACTGGTGTCTTGGCTGCTACCGAGACCCATCACTACTCTCCTCCATATTCTCAGGTATTGTGACACTGCCTGTGCCTGGTGTGGGAGAATTGGGAGTTCTGTTATACAGAAAATGCAGCATCCAGAATTCATAGCTTTGGTGCAGGAGGTGAAGAGGATGTTTATCGAAGTGAAGAAACCTGAAGGCCCTGCTTGGCCATGACAAGAAGGACAGGATTGGACACAATGATACTACCTCTCATATGAGTTGTATTTAAAGAAAAGCAGTTTATGGGTGGAATGCTTTGGCATCTGGCATTTCAGTCTTTTTTTCTTTTGCAAACTGGGCTCAACCAAATGAAGATTTGGTCACAACCTTGATCTAAAAGGACCAGTAGAGCAGGACCCTTGATGGGTTCTTTCAAGCAGGTCTGTTTGTATAGCTATTGTGGTATTATGTGGACTGTTCTTATGTTCAATGGGTTCCTAGGGAAGTGATCACTCACTGTTAGATTAATGTGAGGGCAGTTGTCCCCAACTTGGATCACAAGTTCACACCTGCCCTGTACTGGACATGTGCTTTATTTCAAAACCCCAATTCACCCCACCAAAGCTTCCGTTTGGGTTTTACGCTCTAAAGATGCACCTTCACTAATACACAATGTACATTGGTGGTATATTTTATCTCTGGTATTACGCACTGTTTTGGTGCAAAAACAGTTATCCCTGTTATGGCCCTCCTATCGGAACAAAGGTTCAAGTACATAATTGTATAAAGCATAAATATAACAAATATGAAAGTAATACAATAAAAAAAATGATATCACAAAAAGTAAATCATAAGAAATTGGAAAGAGAATACTGATACCTGTGCAAAATATAAACAATGTTTTTACTAAGACAATAATATAAAAAGATAATACAATCTTAAGCTAATGGTGCTCACACAATTACACAAAAAACAAGATCAGGAAACACAATTAACAGTGTAAACAGAAAAACAATGGCAGAGGCAGATAAATTCACAAACAAACACTGATTGGACAAAACACAAAACCAGGAGGGCAATCAATGCATGTACTTGAATAGGTGCCAAAGATAAGCGTCAACAGCGTTTTAAACAAATTAGATTGGTATGGTCATCATCAGGACAAACAACAATTGACAGAGCATCCAACAGATAATTCTGAAATAAATATATTAGGGGTGTCAAAAAGCAGAAAATCAATTACTAACAACATTACAAAAAGACCAAAAAATATGTTTGTTTTTTTTTATAATCAATTTTTATTAGCATTTTAAGAAGAACACAACAGAAGGAATTCATTGGTTGCAGCTCATACTCAGCGAACACGTTATAAGGAGAGACAACGGTACACATAGTTTGGGTGAGAGCCGTCCGTTCCGACAATACATTGTATGCAAAGGTGACTAGTACAGTAGACACTTCTGGGTTCACGGTGGAATCAAGTTGTACCATTTCCCCCATATCTTAGAGAACAGTTCAGGATAGCCCCGGGATTCAAATAAGGCCTCCTCTTGGGTCCCACACCGGTCCACCCCCCTCCAAAAAATATGATTTGTGCATTGAATTATGATTGTGTACTATTGGATTAAGGGTCACTTCACATTATGCATATTACATGAATGTAATTAATGTTTATTTATAAAGTATTCAATACAAATTTTTGATTTATGTACACTACATGACAATTTCTTTGTTCAGTTGCCTATTATGGTTTCTGGTTACTGATTATAATTGAAGTCATTCTTTATTTTTATTCATTTTTCTGATGTACCCACCGGTTGGAATTATTTACGATCATTGGTCAGTTAATCCGACATTTTCCGAGACACGTCGTCTCTGTTCGATTTCTATACCACCTGGGAGCAGTGACTTCTAAGATGCTGCTCCCAACACGCCAGCAATTTTTGTGCAGCTTCTTTTATCGATGTAAACCTGCAATTCCGGGTAGTGGTGCCAATCTCAATTATACCTTTATTATTATTCATTTTTTCTTGGTGCTCCTATTTATTTTAACGATTCAGAAAAGGGGGTGGTGATGAACAAAGTGTCTGAATTAAGCAGACCACTCTTACCCAGTCCAAAGATCAGGGCTTGATCCATCACCGTTATTTAGTTCACTGCCGCATCCCAGCTCAGAACCTGGCTATATGCAAATTAGTCTGTCCCTGGCCCAGTGCATCATGGGAACAGGGCAGACCAAACTACCAAGCCAATTCTTCACCAGAAAGGAGACAAGCTACCGGGGACCGGTTTCTGGCATTTCAGCCTCGTCGGCCCGGCTTGCTTGAATCCTGATGGAGCAGTGAGCAAGGGACTCATGTCTGAGTATACCCTGCCACACCTATAGTGGCCAAAAACGATTCAGAAAAGGGGGTGGTGATGAACAAAGTGTCTGAATTAAGCAGACCACTCTTACCCAGTCCAAAGATCAGGGCTTGATCCATCACCGTTATTTAGCTCACTGCCCCATCCCAGCTCAGAACCTGGCTATATGCAAATTAGTCTGTCCCTGGCCCAGTGCATCATGGGAACAGGGCAGACCAAACTACCAAGCCAATTCTTCACCAGAAAGGAGACAAGCTACCGGGGACCGTTTTCTGGCATTTCAGCCTCGTCGGCCCGGCTTGCTTGAATCCTGATGGAGCAGTGAGCAAGGGACTCATGTCTGAGTATACCCTGCCACACCTATAGTGGCCAAAAACGATTCAGAAAAGGGGGTGGTGATGAACAAAGTGTCTGAATTAAGCAGACCACTCTTACCCAGTCCAAAGATCAGGGCTTGATCCATCACCGTTATTTAGCTCACTGCCCCATCCCAGCTCAGAACCTGGCTATATGCAAATTAGTCTGTCCCTGGCCCAGTGCATCATGGGAACAGGGCAGACCAAACTACCAAGCCAATTCGTCACCAGAAAGGAGACAAGCTACCGGGGACCGGTTTCTGGCATTTCAGCCTCGTCGGCCCGGCTTGCTTGAATCCTGATGGAGCAGTGAGCAAGGGACTCATGTCTGAGTATACCCTGCCACACCTATAGTGGCCAAAAACGATTCAGAAAAGGGGGTGGTGATGAACAAAGTGTCTGAATTAAGCAGACCACTCTTACCCAGTCCAAAGATCAGGGCTTGATCCATCACCGTTATTTAGCTCACTGCCCCATCCCAGCTCAGAACCTGGCTATATGCAAATTAGTCTGTCCCTGGCCCAGTGCATCATGGGAACAGGGCAGACCAAACTACCAAGCCAATTCTTCACCAGAAAGGAGACAAGCTACCGGGGACCGGTTTCTGGCATTTCAGCCTCGTCGGCCCGGCTTGCTTGAATCCTGATGGAGCAGTGAGCAAGGGACTCATGTCTGAGTATACCCTGCCACACCTATAGTGGCCAAAAACGATTTATTTTAACAACTGTCTATTATCGGCTAGTAAGTTTGACGACTCCCAAAACAACCTTAGTCTTTCTGCGGCCTATACACCACCAGTGAGCAGTGCCTCTTAAGATGCTGCTCCCAACATGCCAACATTATGCGTATGGCATCCAAAATTGATGCAGGCACGTAGTTCCGGGTAGGTGAGTACCTCCACTTTTGACTTGTACTTTAAATATTTTGAAGATCTATATACCTTTTCTAAGCAAGAATTTGTGTTTCTTTTTTTTCATTTTCATTAGATACTAAAATATTCTCCTTTGAGCTGGCCATTGAGTCGGTACCGGCATTTCTGTGAGGGCCAAGATTTGTTCCGATGCTCCCCTTCTTCTTTCTTCCATAGAAAAGGTGCCCCACTCCTCGTATCCGGTGTTGAAAATTTCATATCACGGATTTAGCGACTCTAGCCCGATAAGTATCGACTGATTTTAACACACACTACAGGAATCTATGAAAGTTGGTCCTACCCCATAAATAAAGAGATTTGGCTGAATATTATTTGTCCTGATGAAGACATTACTACATGTCGAAACGCGTTGATAGACAACAGCCCCCCTCATACAATCTGGGATGACTTGATTGTTCCTCTAGTATCATTATCAGAACAAATGTCTTTTTAAAAAAAAAAAATTTGAATATTTTATTGTATCAAACATATCATGTATATGGGATTATATGTGTTTAATCTTTTTTTTATCAATATAATTAAATTTTTATATATCAGTACAGTTCATTGTGTTTCCGTTTGTGTATATCGTTTTTTAAATAGCCAGTTCTTGTTTTGTATTTCTGCCTGGGCTTATACCTTTGTGTTGAGCTAAAACACCCCATAAGAGACAGTGTTATACACATAAGGTTAGTAAAAATGAAAAGGGCTTCTTACACACCCTTAAAAAAGCCAAATGTTCGGGCATTGGTTGTCAACCTTTTACTTTTAATAAAGAAGGAAAGAAAAAAAAGAAGACCCGAGGAGAAAGAAAGCATAAAGGTGAGACAGAAAGCAGGAATGAAGGAGGAAAGAAAGAAGGGAAACAGGAAGGTAAGAAGGAAGAAAAAAAAGAAGACAGAAAATAAGAGATAAACAGCAAAAGAAGGAAGAAAAAGAAAGACAATGCAAGCAAAGAAGGAAGAAAAACAAAAGGGAAAGAAGGAAAAAAGAAGCAAGGAAGGAAAAAACAAAAAAGCAAGAACGAAATGGCAAGGAAAGAAGACAAGAAAAGGGAAGAAAAAAGGCTATGGAATAAAAGTAAAATGAAGCAACAAAAGAAAGCAATAAGGAAAGAAAGATAGTTTCAAACTGTAAACTTGTATTTACAGTTCATAGGAGCTGCTGTCTCTACAACTTTTTCAAACAAGTGAAATGGCAGAAGTCATATAAAGAAAGGTCACTCCAAAAGCAATATACAACAGTATTGGCAGAAGAAAGGAACTGATAAAGTTGGAATGTGCCCTGTACATCAGAAGTGGCCCGCCATCGCAGGATGTAAAAATAAAGGCAACACTAAAGTAATTATAAAGTAAAAACAACAACACTGGCAGAGAAGTGATTTAACTACTCTGTGTGGGGATGTGCTCATTGGGAGAGATCAAAATGCAGTCCCTCAAAGTGAAGTTAGCCAGTGGCTTAAGTAGGCTGACCCACTCCCCAGTGATGTATGCTGTAGTGATAAGTAACAAAATGTGAATGACACAACAACAAACCAATGAATGAGGAAGGTGGCTGAAAGCCCCTTTAAGTACATATATTATACATATAGTTTTAGTAAAATCAGACGTCTTGGCTAATGGCAGACCTAAAAAGAAGCAGCTGGACATCGAAGAAGTAGAACAGACAGGGCACAGCTTATTCTTGATCAAATATCAGTTGTTACATAGAATGCTTTTACACCGAATGCCTTTTCCATGCATGTAATAATTGACCTTCACAACGCATTTTTATACACTTATTTTTCAACACATTAGATGTTGTAACATCTGAATGTATATATATATTTATTTATTTATTTATTGCCTACTGGCGGTTGGCTGTAGGTAGTTATATAGTTAGGGCCAGACCATGTTTCCATACCTAAAGCGTTTTTTTTTAATTGTCTATATCTTTGGCACCGTTGGATGAATCTTCACAAAATGTTCCCAAAAAAGGGTCCAACTCAGTCCTGTTGTGCACACAAAGTTTTGGGGTGGTCCGTCCAGCTGGGGGCTAGGAAAGAGGGGGAATATAAGTGTGTTTCCCATACTAATTCCCAAAGACTCTTTAGACACATCCGCAGCCCGAATGGCTGAACGAAAATACACCACATTTTGCAGAAGGCTCGCTTTTGATCCGTAGATTGTGTTTTTTGTTATTGCGTGTGTATTCATTCATTAGTTGTTGAGAAATTTAAGGAAATCCAAATTAGGATATCTGTGATCGCAGTTAATTCACGTATAATAACAAGCTCATGCAAAGAACTGTAGAGCTCTGATTGGCTGCCAACGCTTCAACCTGGAAGTGTTGGCTGCTACCAGAAAAGTGGGCAGGGTAGAATGACCCAGGGCAAAAAAGCATTTTTTTAAATGTTATTTTAAATTGGCAGCAACACTTAAAAAATAAAAACAAGTGTGGTCTCCGGGCACTTGTTTTTAATTGAGCCTCCGAGTGGGCCTGGTCCTGGGGGCATGCCAAGGTTATTAAATTAAAGGAGTGGGTGCACGTGGCCACTCCGCCATGGGCATTTTTATGCCCTGGGTGACCAACACCTCCCCGGGCTTAATTTAATGCATGGGGGCTGTGCGTAAACACGCTCCCTCCAAGAGCCTGGGGACTACCACCTTCCCCGGGCAACAATTAACATTAAAGAGGGGGGTCTGCGTCGCTCCCCAGCCCAGGGACCACCGCTTCATGGGCCCAAATACAAGAAAGGAGGTGAGCCACGTGGCCCCCCTCCTGGAGCAATTAATGGCTCTGGGGGCCGCCACCCCACAGTGATGTAATATGTGAGATCATAAGCAGTGCATTGCGGGGCATGAGTTATAGTTCACTCAGCTAACTAGAACTGCTTAATTTCTCTGATTTTGTACAAGTGAAATGTCAGCTTAACTATAACATCCCTGTAACCTTTGTTTTTCCATTGAATTTCTAAGGTTTTTTAAATGTTAATTCCTAACTAGAACGCCCCTGTAACCTTTGGGTTTTTTCATAGAATTTATAAGTGTTTTTTTTTAGTTCTATTTCTTAATTGTGTATTTTTTTATGTGAGCCTCTAAGCTTTTTGTATATTCTTTCTATAATTAGATATTGTCTTTTATAATTATACTATATGCCGCTAAATTTTACGTCGATCCTAGCAGCATGCATGCACTGCTCTGCAAGCCCACCACTTCCACTTTGCTCCATGTTGTGTCTTGCTCAATTCCTTTCTTCTCATTCATAATACGTAGCTCTTTGGCCCACCTTTTGGTGTGTTTTTAAGTTTGTGGCAACCACCCATTCTACATGTCCCCTTACACTCCAATGTGTTTTTCATTTGTTTGCTGCACTCTTTTTCTTCACTGAATTTTTGCGGTGCCGTGAGCACACCTTCATCATGCTGCGCTATATTTTTTAGGGCTTTATTGGTTACTGTTTGCACAGCAGCAGCTAGCATGAGCAGCATGCAGGGGAGAACGGGGCACCTCTGCAGGCGCACACTGGCCGACCTCAGGGGCGCTGCTCTCTACAGGTACACCAGAGAAGTGTTCAGGAAGCTTGGCCCGTCGAACACCAGCCTCCCCTTCTACTCTGCTGTGATTACTGGCACTGGCTCCCCATCCTACCGCAGGTTCAATGCAGCCTGTCTGCCATCACAGCGCCCAGTGCTGCCAGCCACCTCCTCTTGTTTACCACTGCGTGCTCACCCTCCCCGGATGAGCCCTCCTCCTCCTCCTCACAGACACAAACCTCGAGGTGTCTCTTGTCGGCTAAGCTCACCCCTTACTGTTTGTGCATTGCTGAAGGCAGATTCAGGCTAGAAAAATAGGAACGTTGAGTATTGGGTGAGTTATTCGTAGTCTCACATGGCACGCGACATCCTAGGAACACTATTGATTGAGTGAGTAGTGTATAGCGTCACCTTTTATTGAAATAGATTCTAGGTTCTACTAGACTGAAAAGTAGGGATGACATATTAAAGGGGGTGATCCAGCGTCGGATTGGTAACACGGTGTGGGCTTTGGGTATGGGCGGACCGGAATAACAGGCTTGGAGGCCGTATGTAGTGAGCAATATCTGTAGCTCTGTTTATTAACACTGACAGTTATAGTACGTAGGGGCAGAGGAAACAGAAGAATGGAGAGGGAATCCGGAGGGTAGTCGTCAGGGAGCCGGGATCCGCGGTGAGCAGGTGTGGGGGTCTTCCTCTTCTCCGTCTTCGGTAGTCCGGTGGTCCTCGGAGGTAAAGAGAGACAATGACAGGGCAGTTAGTCCTTGGCCACGAGTACTAACCAGTGACACCAACACCCGGGTTGTGAGGGGGTAGAAGAGAGAGTGAGGGGGGTCGGAAGGGTCGAAGATGGAATGGAACTCAAGCAGGAAGGGAAAGGGTGCAAGTAGTGAGGATTCCGGTGGCGGTATTTACTATCTATGGTGTCTCAGGAAGTGCGCATATATACAGTGCTCCTAGGAGTGCTATACAGTGAGAGGAGTCGATATCTACACTATGATACAAGTCAGCCTGCAATTCAGGAGACAGGGTACTCACATGCCCCGCCGCAACTCTTCTCCGAGTTGCGGCTGCTCTCCAGCCACCTCCACAGGACTCCACCAGTCCTCGCTCCAGATCTCTTCCTCCTCGCCTCCGCTCTCCTCTTCTCCGCGCTCTCCGTCCACCGCCTTCAGTTCTCGGTTTGCTGTCTCCTGCCACGAGTCCGCCTTCAAGAACTCCGCTTCTTCTCCGTGGCGTCCTTTTCCGTGTTCCGGTCCGGGATCGTGGGCGGGACTTCCGGGGTTGGTGACAGGTACTTCCGGTTCGCCGTCCCTCGTACTCGTTTCCTGCATGGAAAGAGAAAGGGGGATATGCCGGGTTGCCAGGGACGCGGTGGGACTATCGTCGGAGCCCAGGGAAACGGTACTGAGCCACCGCCCGAAAGAGGTAGGGGAGGGGTCTGTTCCACATCCCTTTCCCCTAGCCATCTTTCTACTAGAGTTGGTTGGGGGAGGGTAACGAGACAAGTAGTCGGCATTTCCCTGTTCCACACCCTTGCGGTGTAGTGTTGTGAATCTATAGGGCTGAAGAGTCAGGAACCATCGTAGAACACGGTCATTGTGTCCCTTGTTTCTCGCCATCCATTCTAATGGCGCATGGTCCGTATATAGGGTGAATTCGCGACCATCCAAATAATAACGAAGGCTTTCTACAGCCCATTTGATAGCCAAGGCCTCTTTTTCGATGACTGCATAATTCCGTTCCCGGGGAAAGAGCTTTCGACTTAGGTAGAGGATGGGTCTCTCATGTCCGTCCCTATCTTTCTGCGACAGCACGGCCCCTATACCCTGGTCTGATGCATCCGTTTGCAGGATAAATCCCTTGGTGTAGTCGGGACTAACCAGAACAGGTTCGGAAACCAGGGCCTGCTTCAGTTGGCTGAAGGCCTGGAGCATCTCCGGGTTTGGATGACAGAGGGCCTCCTCGGCTTTTGTGGACTTCTTAAGGAGGTCCGTCAGGGGAGCAGCTGTTTGGGAAAAGCGGGGAATGAACCTCCTGTAGTACCCCAGGAGGCCCAGAAAAGCCCTTAATTCCTTTCGTGTTCGCGGGAAGGGGATGGATTGTATGGCTTCTATTTTTTTGCTTTGTGGTCTGATGACCCCCTCGCCCAGGAGGAACCCCAGATACTTTACGGTTTGAGCGGCCAGCGTGGTCTTGGAGGGGTTGATGGTAAAGCCATGGTTTCCTAGTGAGGAAACGACTTCTTGCAAGTGCTGTAGGTGTTGGGTCCATGTGTCACTATAGATGATGATATCATCTAGGTATGCCCCGGCGTATCGTGAATGAGGTTGAAGGACCTGGTTCATTGCCCTCTGAAAGGTGGCGGGGGCACCGTGAAGGCCAAAGGGCATCACCTTGAATTGGAACAGGCCATCCGGGGTTGAAAAGGCAGTTTTCTTTTTGTCCTCTGCGCGGAGTGGGATTTGCCAATAGCCTTTACAGAGGTCAAGGGTACTGATGAATTTAGCCTTGCCTATGCGTTCCACCATTTCATCAACCCTGGGTAATGGGTATGTATCAAAACAGGAGACTTTGTTGACCTCCCGGAAGTCGATGCAGAAACGTACCGAGCCATCCGGCTTCGGTACTAAAACAATAGGGGAGTTCCAGTGACTGATGGACGGTTCGATGACGCCCATTCGTAGCATCATGTCAGTTTCCTCCTTGATTACCGTCCTTCGAGCCTCTGGGACCCGATAGGGCCGTTGTCTCACGGTTTTCCCTGGTTCAGTTTTCTGGGAGGGGTTTGGTGCGATCAGGTGCGGCCTCCCACGCTTCTCTTGCCATGTCCAACAGGGTTCGGGGAGCCCTTCCATACAATAATTCATATGGGGAGAAACCGGTGCTTCTTTGAACCTTGCAACGGATAGCAAACAATGCTAGGGGTAGCATTTCTTCCCACCTTTTGCTTTCGAGGGCCAGCAGTTTCTTTAATGTGGTCTTTAGGGTGGCATTATAGCGTTCTACCAGGCCGTCGGTCTGCGGGTGATATGCAGAGGTCCTTATCTGTTTGACACCCAGCTGTGTGCAAACCTGTTTCATGAGGGAGGAAACAAAGGGGGTCCCTTGATCCGTCAGGATCTCTCGGGGAAAACCTACTCGTGAAAAGATGGAGATAAGTGCTTTTGCTATGTTCTGGGTGGTGGGTTGTTTTAAGGCCACCGCCTCGGGAAAACGAGTGGCATAATCCACCAGAACCAGAGCATACCGACACCCACTTCTGGATGGAAGCATAGGACCGATAAGATCCATGCCAACCCGACTAAAGGGCACGTCTATGAGGGGCATAGGCAGGAGAGGAACTCGGGGAGGGCGATATCGGCTGTTTTTCTGGCAAACGGGACATTCCTGACAGTAGCGTTTGATCTGCTGATGAACCCCCGGCCAATAGAATCGGTCAAGGATGGATTGTCCCGTTTTTACATCACCAAAATGTCCCCCTAATAGGTGGCTGTGGGCCAGGAACAACACTTTCTCCCGAAAGGGCCCAGGGATTAACAACTGTGATGCTTGCTGAGGGCTGCCCTTCCTGTACAATAGCCCGTTCCGTTTATAGAAGTAGGGACCTACATGAAGAGGGTCTTCGTTATCCAAAGCCTGGTTCCAGGCATTCTGTAGCATGGGGTCTTCTTGCTGAGCCGCTCGGAACTCCCTGTCGGTCTCCCATGGATGGTCGTCCACTTGCACGGGATATGCAGTTGCGTGCTTTCTTTTCTCCTTCTTCTTTTGGCTCTTGGTTTTGTGGGGTTTGTCCGGAAGGCTCGGGTTAGCAGTGGCCTGGGGAAACGGTGCTTCTGCCCACCACTTCTCGAGTGAGTCAGTTGTTTTCTGGAGGAGGTGAGGTAGTCCGCTGTAATCACTGCCCAGTATAATCTGTTCCGGTAAAGTGGGTATCAAGCCTACGTTCAGAAGGCTTCCTTGGTCTGCATGGTGTTGTACCCGCACCCTTGCGGTGGGATATGTCTTGGTGTCGCCGTGCACGCACTGGATGGCGACAGTACCGGTCACGGGTCCTATGCGAGTGGGCAGTTCTTGAGGGCGCAGTACGCTTTGCCGGCAACCGGAATCTGCTAGAGCGCTCAATGGTTGGCCGTCTATCATCACTGGACAGTGAAAACGAGGGGGTTCCATCTCCGGGGTGTCACACACCAGGTTTCTAACCAGCCCCACCTCCATAGGCTCTTCTCTCTGGGGGCAAACCCTGGCGATGTGGCCATAGCCTCCACAATGGTAGCACTGGGGTCCGGGGTTCGGTGGTCGTGGTAGGACAGGGTAAGGAAAAAGGGGAGTTGGTTCTGGTTTTCTTGGCGGTGGAGGTCTTTGGGCTCGGATGTGATTGGGGTGATGACCTCGGGTTAGGTGTTCATCCTTAATCCTTTGTGTCTCCTGGGCACGATTGAAAGCACTGGCGATTTCCACGGCCGTTTCTAGCGTTAGGCGTGCGTGCTGGCGTACCCACTTCTGCGTGGAGGGATGCAAGGAAGCCAAAAACTGCTCCAGATATATTTTGGCTAAAATGTCATCTTTGGAGGAGGTGGCGGGTTTCAGCCACCGATTAGCCAAGTCCTGGATACGGAAGGAAAGAGCCCTGGGGTTTTCTTGTGGCCCTTCCTTTACTTGTCTAAGGCGTATTCTATAGGTGTCCTCGTCGATCCCTAGGCGTTCCAGAATGCATGTCTTTATGTCGGCATACGGGGTCTGTCCTTGAACGTTGGCCTGCTGGTAAGCTGCCTGTAGCTCCCCGGTAAGCAAAGGTCCCAAATAGTGACCCCAGCGGTCGACTGGCCATGCAGCAGCCTGGGCCAAGCGTTCAAAATTAGTAAAGAAAAAGTCAGGGTCTTCGCCTGGAACGTACTTTTGTAGCACTACCGACGGAAGGGATGTCACGGGCCTCTGTTGTCCCAACACGTCGGTCAGTTTTCCTAGAGCTTGGTCCTGGGCCGTGCCTTGACCCTTCAGGACGTCGTGTAATTGCCCGCGGTCCTCTTCGGCCGTCTTTAGGAACTGTTCCATGAGCCTTCCCATCTGCTCCTGGGATTCAGCCAGTTTTTTTACTGCTGCCTCCATGCTTCCGGTGTATCCCACTTCTGACACCACTTGTGGGCTTTGGGTATGGGCGGACCGGAATAACAGGCTTGGAGGCCGTATGTAGTGAGCAATATCTGTAGCTCTGTTTATTAACACTGACAGTTATAGTACGTAGGGGCAGAGGAAACAGAAGAATGGAGAGGGAATCCGGAGGGTAGTCGTCAGGGAGCCGGGATCCGCGGTGAGCAGGTGTGGGGGTCTTCCTCTTCTCCGTCTTCGGTAGTCCGGTGGTCCTCGGAGGTAAAGAGAGACAATGACAGGGCAGTTAGTCCTTGGCCACGAGTACTAACCAGTGACACCAACACCCGGGTTGTGAGGGGGTAGAAGAGAGAGTGAGGGGGGTCGGAAGGGTCGAAGATGGAATGGAACTCAAGCAGGAAGGGAAAGGGTGCAAGTAGTGAGGATTCCGGTGGCGGTATTTACTATCTATGGTGTCTCAGGAAGTGCGCATATATACAGTGCTCCTAGGAGTGCTATACAGTGAGAGGAGTCGATATCTACACTATGATACAAGTCAGCCTGCAATTCAGGAGACAGGGTACTCACATGCCCCGCCGCAACTCTTCTCCGAGTTGCGGCCGCTCTCCAGCCACCTCCACAGGACTCCACCAGTCCTCGCTCCAGATCTCTTCCTCCTCGCCTCCGCTCTCCTCTTCTCCGCGCTCTCCGTCCACCGCCTTCAGTTCTCGGTTTGCTGTCTCCTGCCACGAGTCCGCCTTCAAGAACTCCGCTTCTTCTCCGTGGCGTCCTTTTCCGTGTTCCGGTCCGGGATCGTGGGCGGGACTTCCGGGGTTGGTGACAGGTACTTCCGGTTCGCCGTCCCTCGTACTCGTTTCCTGCATGGAAAGAGAAAGGGGGATATGCCGGGTTGCCAGGGACGCGGTGGGACTATCGTCGGAGCCCAGGGAAACGGTACTGAGCCACCGCCCGAAAGAGGTAGGGGAGGGGTCTGTTCCACACACAGGCATTCAGGCAATGCCCGAGGGGCCGGTGTCCGAATTCTGCTGTGGGCCTCTTTTTTTTAGCTGTCTGGGGGGGGGTCATTTGGGCGCTGTCTCTATTGTTCGAACACAGCCAGCGGCCCACAGGTGTCCGAGTAGCCTTTCTAGAGGCGGATGGCCGCTCATTATCTCCGTTTAGCAAGAGGTGTCCCTCCCTTTGTCTCCGTGGCAGGCCCATTAATGTGTGCACATACTGAGCGGGGGCAGGGGGCCTGAGTAGAAGTGGACTCGCTTGTTTCACCACTGTAAACTTAACGCGTGCATCCCTCCCCCCACTCCTATTGTTTTTTTTATAGGATTACGCCAAAGCAGTGATTTGAAGGAAGCCATTATGCAAATGTGGGCCGATTTTTTTTTTTTTTGCGTGCCCTGGCCGATTTTCAATCCCAATCCAACCCTGGGGTGATCATTGTTTGTGTTTGTGCAGAGCCACTGACTGTTCTAGAATACCTTTTGGCAGCGTATCTGCGTCATCTCTTTCCTCTCTGTACTATAAATAACCAATGGCCTCGCTGAGTACAGCGGGAAGTGAGGCCGCTTCCTTTATCTACATACGTACGCTGAGTACAGCAGGAAGCGAGGCTGCCTCCTTAATCTACATACATAGACCTGGAAAAGTGTAAATGTCTACTTTCACTGCTGTGTGCTTTCAGACTGCTGCAATATTGGCTATACACAATCTCATTTATTAATGTTTAATTAGCTTCTCCTTCTCCAGGGGTGGGGCTGGCCTATAGGCTCTGACAGGTCAGCGAGTCAGTTGTTTCTTGAGCAGTTTGTGGGCCTATTTTATGGTCCGCTGGGCTGGTTTTAACTGTAGATGCATCTGATGTTAAAACAAACATACAGCACAGGTCAAGAGTCCATTTTTAGCAGCAGAGGTTTTAGCTCACTATTGAGGCGGTTCAATCTCAGAAACAATACACTTTTCATAAACAAGCCACTTCAGCGTGTGTCCCAAGGATCTGGAGCGCCACCCACTCAGAAATCAGAACAGCACAAACCCTCTTAAAATTCACGAAGAAACTGAAAGCTACCTCTGATAGGCAGTGTTTGAAATGGAAAAATAGAAGTGCAGGAACACTGTACCAGAGTACATGCTTGTTTCTGAGTAGTGCCGGTACTCACCAATTAAACGTATTACGTCACTCTTGAGAAGTGCAGGTACTCTCCTTCTCAAAAAGAAAAAGTGCTGGCACTCAGTACCAGACAATACAAGCCCATTTAAACAACTTCTCACACCTCCCACTAACTCAGCCTCCTCCCTCTCCCTTAATGCAGCCTTACTGGGATTTTCCATATTTACACTGCTTCACTGCTCGTCAGCTAGGTTGGCACCTTAGAAATAGAAAAAGGTATATATATATCTCCTACTGGCGGTCGCCAGTAGGTATATATAGTTAGGATTTTTTCTCTATGGGTTTTTTGAAAATTCTATGTCTAATAACTTTGGCGTTTGTGGACGGAATTGGCTGAAATTTTCAGGAAAATGGCACATTTTGTTTCTGAGCAGCCCCTGAAAATTGGGGGGGGGGTTCGTCCAGGGGGGGTCGAGAAAAAAGGGGGGTCCCAAAACGTGTTTTTAACATTGAGTTTTCCATAGGGTGGTTGGCCTCACTTTTAGCCCGAACGGCTGAATGGATTTGCACGAAACTTGGCAAAATTGTAGGGACTGGTAGCCCGATGTGCCTTTTGTAGGTCTCAATATATGTGCTACAGTGGATTTTGAGAAATTAACGTTTAAAAAAAGATATATATCTGTAACAGCGGACCGGGCAGCGCTCCAGGACGCGTACTTTTCCCGCAACGGAGCTTTGTGAAGCGAAGCTGATTGGTTCTCCGGCGTCTGTCAACATTCCAAACAGTCCGTAGCGGCCGCCATCTTGTCTCTCGGTAGGATCGAGAGACAAGAGGAGGCCAAAGCGAAGGGGCAAATGACCATAAGGGGGAATAGTAGATCCTCGCTGACCCCCTAGGTTTGATGTGGAGGTTTTAAAAGGGCCCCGCGGGGCAAAAAAAAAAATAATAATAATAATCGAACGGCTGAATGGATTTGCACGAAACTTGGCAAAATATTAGGGACTGGTAGCCCGATGTGCCTTTGCTAGGTCTCAATATATGTGCTCCAGTGGATTTTGAGAAATTAACGTTCAAAAAAAGATATATATCTGTAACAGCGCTCCGCTTCGCGTACTTTTCGCGTTACGGAGCTTTGCGAAGCGAAGCTGATTGGCTCTCCGGTGTCTGTAAACATTCCAAACAGTACGTAGCGGCCGCCATCTTGTCTGTCGGTAGGATCGAGAGACAAGAGGAGGCCAAAGCGAAGGGGCAAATGACCATAAGGGGGCATAGTAGATCCTCGCTGACCCCCTAGGTTTGATGTGGAGGTTTTAAAAGGGCCCCGCGGGGAAAAAAAAATAAAAATAATAATAATAATCGAACGGCTGAATGGATTTGCACGAAACTTGGTAAAATATTAGGGACTGGTAGCCCGATGTGTCTTTGCTAGGTCTCAATATATGTGCTTCAGTGCATTTTGAGAAATTAACGTTCAAAAACAAGATATATATCTGTAACAGCGCTCCGCTTCGCGGAGATAAAATTATATCTGTATTACCTAGCTGTTGCTAACACCAGTTAGCGACGGCTAGTAGGAGATAGCGACCATCTTGGGCCCCACTTTGCATGTGAGTGATATTTATCACTAATGACATGCAAAGTGGGCATGCCAAGATGTTAGCGACTGGAAACAGTCGCTAACATCGCTATCTCCTATTATCAACTTTTGGAAATATTCGAGATAAGCGCGAATATCTCCAAAAAGTAACAGCTGCCCTGAGCAGTTCTTAGCCATGTTATCCAATGGGAGGTGGATAACATGGCTAAGAGCATTAGCTCGGTAATGCATGAATATCGCTGAGTTTTCTGCGATATTAATGCATTGCGGTCGTTTTTTATCGTATTTGCGATAAACCTTGATAATAGCAAGGTTTATCTGCGATAATTTCTGACGGTAAAAAAATCTTTGCAATGCATCGTTAGGGATAAATATCGCTTAACTTTGGTAATATGCCCCAACGTCTGTTAACGTTCGATTCGAAGGAAATCAGGAAGTGTTGAAAAACATTGTCTGCGCCATCTTGTCTTTTTTCAAATGCCACACTTTTGTCGTGCACGGCAGCCATTTTAGATGCCTTGACCAGACCCACTCTGTGCACGCTGTCGATCCTTAGCATGGCTCCCCACCCTCGCAAGCATCTCACCCAGGCAGTGGTCACCCCCGCTCTCTGTCTTATGCATGGGTAATAAACCTCCCCCCATCTGCGCTGCTCTTCCCTGAGAATCACACCCTGTGCCCGCCCGACACCTCTCTTTCGCCCTATTCACTACCGCACCCTCTGACACTCCTTTTCCTCTGTGTCCGATTGTCCAGGCCGGTCCTAGGCTATCAGCTAGCCCTGCAGATGTAGTTTATGGCCACAGCTGTAAAGAATCACCCCTCTTCAAAGGAGTTATAGTAGATCAAGGCCCACACTCGATGAGATCCGTCACAGCAGAAGCGTTGCTATTATCTGAAAACCATCCTGTATTGTGATTGGGGAGGGGACCGAGCGTGAAGCGGAAGATTCCAGGGATGACTCTTTGTACATCAAAGTTTTTACAATTATGTGTCACATTAAAAATATATAGCACTCCGACAAAGTAGTAAGATTATAAAACTTTAATAATTTATAAATATATACAAGAAAACAAAAATAGTAATAACATATAAACATTTTTAGGGAAAAACAACGAAGTAGCGGTCGGCTGTGCGAATAGTCCCAACGCAGCACAACGTCCAGATTTCCGGCGTGGGGCGTCGCGGGGGGTGGGTCATCAGTAGCAAACTGTTGTGCGAATAGTTCCAAGGCAGCAGAACGCGCCGAAATCTAGATGACACGAAAGTGATGTCTAGTAAGTTGCCACCCAGCAAATAACGGCGTGGGGCGTCGCGGGGGGTGGGTCATCAGTAGCAAACTGTTGTGCGAATAGTTCCAAGGCAGCAGAACGATGGCACCAAGGTGATGTCCAGTAAGTTGCCGCACTGGTTTTGGTATCCTACAATGCTGCTCCGAATAACGGCATGGGGCGCCCCGGGGGAGGCGGCGTGAACGGGCCTCTCCAGGTGGAGTGTCATCTGTTGTAGTGGGGCGCCCCTTTACCATTTCAGTTGCCATTCCGTCCGTTTTTGGTCCACTGTGTCAAAAGCCGTAATTCAGCTGAGTTGCGCCCACTCTTGCGGTGCAGCGATAGGCGGCTGTCACAGGACTCTCAAAATGGCGGCAGGCTCTTTCCTTTTTGGGCCTGGTCCACTGAAATGGCCCTGGGACACCTTGGAAATCGGACGCTTGTCTGCTAGGTCTTGGACCCCATTCTCGAAAGCGTCCCCTCCGCCTTGAGAATTCATCAAAAGTTTTGGGGGCCCCGACTCCTGCAGGCTTCTGGTGGGGAGCGGCTGCCATGATTGCTCGCGGAATGACCACGACGGAGCTACGAGATGGTGGTGCTCTCATGCTGACGCCAGTTTAGTCTGAAACATCCAGAAACAAGGTGGGGCTTTCATCGTTTGGGAAAAAAAAAAAGTTTTCATCCAATGAAAAGTGTTGTTTTTAGGTCATATGATCAAGCCTTCCATCATTAGGAAACCAAAAGTAAAATGAACCAATGAAAAGTTTTATAAACCAGTCACATGGCCTGTTATGTGGCATAGGGTATAAAATGCGGAGAAAATACGTTGGCACGTGAGGCGGCGTCAGTAGCGGACCGATGTGCGAATAGGCCGAAGGCAATACAACGCGCCAAGATCCGGATGGCACCGAGGTGGTGTCCAGCAAGTTGCAGCACTGGTGTGGCCATCCTACAATGCTGAAAGTCGGCGTGGGGCGCCCCGTTGGCCTGTGAGTTTGCGTCAGTAGCGGACCGATGTGCGAATAGGCCGAAGGCAGCACAACGCGCCAAGATCCGGATGGCACCGAGGTGGTGTCTAGTAAGTTGCCGCACTGGTGTGGCCATCCAACAATGCTGAAAGTCAGCGTGGGGCGCCCCGTTGGCCTGTGAGATGGCGTCAGTAGCGGACCGATGTGCGAATAGGCCGAAGGCAGCACAACGCGCCAAGATCCGGATGGCACCGAGGTGGTGTCATAGTTGAGAGTTCTGAGCAGCGGTTGTAACACTGTCTGAAGCTTATTTGCAGCTGCTGCAGCTTCACTACGCGCCAAGATCCGGATGGCACCGAGGTGGTGTCTAGTAAGTTGCCGCACTGGTGTGGCCATCCAACAATGCTGAAAGTCGGCGTGGGGCGCCCCGTTGGCCTGTGAGATGGCGTCAGTAGCGGACCGATGTGTGAATAGGCCGAAGGCAGCACAACGCGCCAAGATCCGGATGGCACCGAGGTGGTGTCTAGTAAGTTGTCGCACTTCTGTGGCCATCCTACAATGTTGAAAGTCGGCGTGGGGCGCCCCGTTGGCCTGTGAGATGGCGTCAGTAGCGGACCGATGTGCGAATGGGGCCAAAGGCAGCGCAACAATATTTTCTGACTGACACCACAAGGCGCTGAGATGCCAAGATCCGGATGGCACCGAGGTGATGTCTAAGTTGCGGACTGATGTGCGAATGGGGCCAAAGGCAGCGTAACAATATTTTTTGTATGGAAGATACCACTAGGCGTTGAGATGCCAAGATTCGGATGGCACCGAGGTGATGTCTAGCAAGTTGCTGTACTGGTGTGGTCATCCTACAATGCTGAAACTCGGCGTGGGTCGCCCCATTAGCCTGTGAGATGGCGTCAGTAGCGGACCGATGTGCGAATAGGCCGAAGGCAGCACAACGCGCCAAGATCCGGATGTCACCGTGGTGGTTTCATAGTTGAGAGGCACTTCATCTGCAGTGGGGCGCCGAGATCTGGATGGCACCGAGGTGATGTCTAGCAAGTTGCTGTACTGGTGTGGTCATTCTACAATGCTGAAAGTCGGCGTGGGTCGCCCCATTAGCCTGTGAGATGGCTGTTCTTTGGATTTAGGCCTGGTCCACTAAAATGGCCCTGGGACACCTTAGAACTCGGACGCTCGATTTTTTTTTCCTTTCCTGTACATGCAAAAAAAGGTAAATGCCCGGTACGTTACACGCTTCATCTGCCACGATGAACTGAAAAAAAATATAGTTGTGGTAACTATACCATGCATCGTCATATGGAGAGGTGGCACCAATTAATTATAGTGCTGCATAAAAGAGAGATTTGGAGGAGAACCCCTGACCTGCTAGTACATTCATCAAAGAAGTGGCACTGAGAGCTTCAGAGGCAAGGGAAACGGTCCCAAATATTTAGAAGAACTTTGGAAAGATTAAAATGACATGTTTAGATTGTGGCAAATTATTTTCATGTGGACAGATGAGTGTTACTCTAATAAATACAGCATATGAACATCATCATAGTCGATGGTTGGTAGAGACATTTTGACTATATCCTGGACCTGCCCGTCCTCGCCCAAAATGGCGCCGGAATAAATGGGACTCGTAACTCCTTGTTGTGTACTGGTTGCAGAACCTTGAAATCACGAGATACGTATGCAGTTTTGAAGCACATGACGGGCGGGGACGAGAATTGATTGAATATTTCGACATCCCTATTGATATTAAGTTCTGATGTGTTATTGATTACTGTACTATTGAAAGTTCGAATTAACGTCACCCATGGTACTTGCCCGCAAATGTATATCTAGATAATTTTATTGTAACTGGCCCTGTCGTATTTTAATTATAAAATGTACGTCCACCGATTCCGTAACTGTTAGACACCTTAGTTCTTGCAACCTAATGGCCCGCCCGTTACGTTCCTCTACAGTGTAAATGTCTACTCATCATATACGATTACAGTTTGCTCTGTGGCAGGCCCACGTGGTTATAGGCTCGTATTTGTATAATGAAATTTTCACAATAAAGGTTTTTAAAAGAAAACATGGTAGTAGTATATACATTGGTAAAGTTTTTAATAATAGTGACTGTTTTAGAATCATTAAAAGGCAAGTGAAATAAAGCAGACCAATTACATGAAGGGTAAAAGGTATAATACGAAGGAACGCAGTAAAGATAAATGGTCAAGGGCTGTTGTGTTTTCTATTCCTGCAACATAAAGTGATCGATAAGAATCTCATATTCAGGCGTATCGGCGACTAAGACAGCAGGTCGACCCTCTTTTGCTCAACGGCTCCGTCATGGGACGAAGAAACGCTCTTTTTCTCGAAAAAAGAATATATTTTACTTGCAGGACAGTTGTAAAATTTCCGGGAAAGTACATTAGCCTGGAACATTATAACATATATTTAAGAAAAAATAATGTTCGGAAGTAATGAAAAGCGTAATTTTTAGGTCATATGACTAAGCCTTTCATCATTACAATAAGAAAAGTAAAATGAACCAATGAAAAGTTTTATTAACAAGTCACATGACTTGTTATGCTTACGTTACGCGCTGCGCGCCCCGGATGACTTCCGGATGCGCTAACGCGGCGCGTCATATGACGCATTACGCGACAACGCAGGTACAGAATATAGTCAAAATGTCTCCACCAACCAGCGGTCGGAACACAACCCCTTTCAGCAGGCTAAATAGTTCTGTTAAATGACAACAGAAGGGACAGGCAACAAGAACCATCAGTCAAAGAGGGGAGGGCTAGTTCTTCTCTACCGGGTTACATTGGGGCGCTACCGGAACTGATCGAATTGGTAGTCTACAGTGTTTCTGGATGTTTCAGACTGAAGCTGGGGTTAGCATGAGAGCAGCACCATTTCGTAGCTCCGTCGTGGTCATTCCGCAACCAATCATGGCAGCCGTTCTTTATCGTTATTTTGGGCGGGGTGGGTGGCGGAGCCGAGCTGTTTTGCAGCCATCATTGTGTGGAGTTCAGTTCATCTCACTAGTTTTGTATTTGTAATGAGGGGTTGTTCCTAATGTTTCTATTTTAGCGAAGTCAAAAAGAGATCCCATTAGTGGCCTACTGATTTTGCTCGATTCCTTTTCTTTTTTTTTACACGATTTTTCGTTATCTGCAAAGACTAAACAGAGTATTGCGACTCTGTGTTTGTTTGTAAATAGAGAATGAACCAAAGAGAACTAATTCTAAAACAGTAAATACTTGGATAACAATCAATCAAATGGAGAGAGAAGCAGGCACGACGGATTACAACGGGGGCAAAGGCCTGCGTTAACTATCTTTCACTATCTGCAAAGAGAGAGTACTCCTAATAGAAATGGGGGGGGGGCACCATTCAAAGCAGATCAGTGTGCATAAACACGAAAATGTTTTCACTTACCACGTACTTGACATTCGACAGCTTATGATATTTGCTATTAAAAAACCATTGAAATTCACTGAAAAAACCATAGGTTATAGACCATATATAGTTAGGAATTAGCATTTACAAAACCTTGAAAATTCACTGAAAAACCCATAGGTTATAGACTATATATAGTTAGGAATTAGCATTTAAAAAACCTTATTTTACTCACACAAAACCATTGAAATTCCATATATAGTTAGTTGCACTAACTATATATCGCGCACCCGCAATCCACTGCTGATCATGTCACATATTACATCATTCATGACATGGTCAGTGACATCACTGATGACATCACTGATGACATCTCAAATGACATCACTGATGACATCACTGATGACATCTCATTTGACATCATTCTTGTGCTAATACGATAAATCTCTTCAGACTCTAATATAACCTTAGATACACTCAGTGTATACAGACACTCACACACTGCCACTCATCCATGGAGTTACTCACACACCCAGTCAGTCATGCAAAGAAACAATCTCACCTCCATTTCTTCAACTATACAGTTAAACACACCTTACTTATTGAAACATATACTAACACATATTTACTCTCTTATACAATCCCTGATACAAGTTCACAATGATCGATACAACCACTCACTCATTCAGTGGCTCTCATGCACAGTTATTTATATATGCCAACTCTCACATGTACTGTGTTTTACATATGTACTTACTATGACATGTAGCATTGAGATATCCATTCACTCATCAATACACTCATGCACACAGTCAACTGCCCATGTAGCTGTTTCCACATGCACTCTTGAACTCATACACCTAGTGAATAAACTGCTCACACATCTATGCATAGAGTCACACACCTTCCAGCCACCCCCACACAAACTCAATCTCCCATAGAAATACTTGGGCAACCAATTAATAACACATATAGCCTCTCGTATAGCTAATGATCAACACATGCAGCAGTTTACAGAACAACAGACATAATGATGCACAAATTAAGACAGTTTAGTCACTAACTCATGCATTCAGTGAGACACATTTAATCACTCACTCATACAGTCAGTCACGCACCTACTAAATCCTTCATCCAGACACTTATACATCCACTCATTCTTCAATATGTAAGACATATTTTAACTTTACAGAAACATACAGTCACTGGATGTTGTCATCAGTGATGTCATTTGAGATGTCATCAGTGATGTCATCAGTGATGTCACTGACCATGTCATGAATGATGTAATATGTGACGTGATCAGCAGTGGATTGCGGGTGCGCGATATATAGTTAGTGCAACTAACTATATATGGAATTTCAATGGTTTTGTGTGAGTAAAATAAGGTTTTTTAAATGCTAATTCCTAACTATATATGGTCTATAACCTATGGTTTTTTCAGTGAATATATATATATATATATATATATATATATATATATTCTTCAGTACATATAGTGTGGCTGTAAGCCCGACCTACTCTTCCAGGGAGCGGCGGGTCCTCAGCTATGGTAAAGGAGCGTTTCCCCCTGCCAGCTGCCAGCTGCCTTATAACGTCAAGAAAGGGGGGGGACGATAATGAACCAGTTTTATTATTGTTTTATTTTTTCTTTCCTGACGTTTCCTTGGGGGCGGGCCATGGGGGTTAATAAGCACAGGAGGAGTGATAGTGCACTGCATGACAGCTTGGCTGTCCGTCTCAGGTCTACCAAACTGTCTCCAGTCCAGCTGCGTTGCCGGGTTGGAGACACCGGGTACAAGCTCCAAGTCTCCATTGGAGCCCAAATTTAGAGCGCTCAGGCCAATCCTGACGCTGCTTTCATGACATGAGAGCAGCGTCAGAAATGGCCGCAGTGGAGTCTGGGAGCCTGTGCCTTGGAGGAGAGAAGTAGAAGAGCGTGATGCGGCCAGCTGTATGTATGTTTTTTAAATGTGTTTATTTTTTTATTTTGTCCTCCAGTGGCCCACCCCCCACCCTGCCCCTCCACTCTTCCACAACACCAACTGCTACTGCTTCCAGGTATTGTAACTAGGGCTGACATTCTTCTCATCCACCTGACCATAACTTCAATTCACCAACATGCCAAATGCAGAAGTAACATCACTTTATTCCCCATCACAGCACTGGCAGCAGATGATACAACTTTGGGCACATCAGGTGATCCTGAACCTCAAAGGCTCCACAGGCAGCAATTTTGGAAGAGAAAGAAGGGCATTTTACCCTGTCCTTGTTGTGTATCGATTCTTGGATTTGGAGCTGCAAGATAATTTATTAGATCACTAGTTTTTTACTTTATTCAGACGTTGGGTGCATTCTCATTAGATTCTGTTCGACTCCTTTGTGTCTTGGGCAGTGAAAACATTTTAATTGTGAGCACAAAACAAAAAGTGGCATCAGGGACCTAATGAGTCTGGGGTGACTGAAAAATGGGGGTCGCCATCTTCTGTGTTCTATATTAGCCAGACCCCCCAGGATAGAGCGGCATGGATTAGCAAATTTAGCGGCACAAATATGGAAATTTAGCGGCAATTTTGCAGCATTTTATGTGGCCATTTTTCCTACAACAAACACGGATATCTTAGTTTTTTTAGTTATTTAACAACATGAAGCTATGTATATTTGGTTTATTTACAATGTAGACACTTAGTTTACCTCGAGCGTGTGCTTCCCAATTATGGGCTGCTGCAGTTTCACAGCAAATCTACAACTAGGAAGGAATATTTCTTTCCTGTCCATATTTTATTGTATCTTGCTCCCTGTCCCATCCTTCCCCTGTTGTTGCAACAACACCTCCTCACTGTACAGGAGTTTTTCCAGCTAGTACTGCAGCCACTACGTCTAGTGCACTACGTGATTTTAACATGGCAGCTCCCAGTCTATGATATTGAGTATTGTGAACCACTAGTAAGTCGATTGCTCTTGACGTTCACTCACCCATGCAGGGCGCAATAAAAAAATTAAAAGGCTAATCATAATTCTACTTTATACATTTATGCTTGTGTTTTCCAAAGGTTTATATTTTGCAATTTTTTTTAAAAAAATCCCACGTTGGCCTTCCCTACACCTCCATTAGTTATGGGGATGTTCCTTCCTCCTTCCCACCCTGTATATGGATTTACTCTAACCGTGTCCAGACTGGAGGTGTGCCTCGGCGAAGTTTGTGAATACCCTCAGTCATACGTTTTTGTGTGAACAATGAACATCACATTTCTGTGGCACGCCTCCTCCCCTCCCCCTCCCTTCACAAGGGAGCTCATTTACTACAGAGTAACTTTCCAAACGACATTTTCGTATCGTAAATATAAAATGTTAAAACGCATTCAAAAATCATGCAGCCCATGCGGAGTTTAGGTGCTCAAATGGATTTCTGAATTAGGCCTGGCAAGAAGATTGTGCCATTAAACTGGTGGCATTGATTCTGTGCGCGTGCAGACAGGAAGTGCACAGACAACTCTTTCAATAAAAAGAAGGCGCTGGCTGGAAAGAACCTGCCCTTTATTCACTGGATGATACAGCACACACACCACCCATCCGGGTTTCAGGGCGCTACTCGATGGATATCTAAAACAAGTCAACTTCATATTCCTCGTGGTAAATTCAAACCAACATTTGCCATTCATTTTTTAGAGCAATAATGCAGCAGGAAAGGTGGCACGAACAAATAATGCGATGAGCTTGGAATCTGTGCAAAATGGGAGCGAAGGATGATGGGTAGCCTGCATAAAAGAAAAACAATATAAAGGTGGAGCTATCTAGTGAGGGAATAAGGCGAGGCTAAACCCTCACAATGTCATGAAATGCAAACATTACACCATGTCACAGAGCATCAATTGCCTCTGGCCGCTGACGTATTCAGCAAATGAAAACCCAGGTATCACAGTGCCATACAAGTTGAAATCAAGTGAACCATGTATTGACTGTAGCAGTCAATCACAAATGTGGCTGTTGAACAGAGGTAGGTAGTGTTAAAAAAAGAAAGGTGATGGGTACTTGATACTGGCCGACAATAACTCGGGAGGATGCCTCACACCCACCCTTACAAAGTAGTTTGAGGCTGTTATAGAGACGCTTTACAGCGGGTACAGGCCGCAAGGAGAACCACGTGGTGACAGCATTAAATCGGCATGATAGTGAACTCACTGCGAGCAAAGCCGCATCGCCCCCAACGACCTTGCAAGTAAAAAGTTAATGATTTGAAATGACAATATAAAGCGCGAGGATGCACGGCAGATCAGCTTCACGAGAGTGGCAGCTGGTTCTTCGCTTTCCTTTCTGAAAATGCAGATTTTTTTGTGTTCGGTTCCCGCTCCCCGCTGCAAGCTTTAAAAAATATAACAGCTGCCTGCCGGGGCCTGGTTTTACCAGCATCTGATTAATCTGCTACTACAGCCGTCGCAAGTGGCAAAGCGCTGTGAAGTAAAAAACAAAACGGACCCGACGAAGCTAAGATTTATAAGGTTAGGATTTAGAATGCATTTTTAGGTTAGTCAGACCCCCCAGGATATAGCGGCTTTTGTAAAAATGCCGCGCGATTTCTACAAAAGTGCCAATTTCGCGGGCACTTTTGTAAAAATCGCGGCATTTTTACCAAAGTGCCGATTTCGCGGCAAACCGCGAAATTGCGATATCCTGGAGGGTCTGATTAGCAGAGTCCAAATACCTGATGGTACTGGTAGGGAATCAAACAAGAAAGAGGCTGAATTAATGTGAGAAAACCTTTACCTTAATTACAGACAATACAAATATTAGAGTCATTTTGTAAATTATTTCAAATGAATTTTAGCACTTTAAACTGTGTGTATCTTCGCTTGTCCCAGACGAGAAGGCCAGTCCATGTGATATCTGTTTTAATTAATTTTTGTTTAGCTATCTTTTAGATGTTATATTCTTGGATACTAAGCTGACAGATTTATTCTGTAGTTAGTGTATTAGCTATTGAGAGCAAACTTTTATGATCCTTTCAGATAATTTACCATTGTGATTTTTAAATTGTGACGAGTAGAGAGCCCTCTCTCCACTGATTCCCCAGATATCCCTCCTATAGTCCTAACATTGTTTTGGTTATTGTCCATCCCTCCCCCTCCCCCCATCGCTCCTTAGTAACGAATAGAGAATTGAAGTATTACTTCATTATTTAGTCAGGTCAAAAACTAGAAATCAGGACGCTATATTAAATATCTTAACTCTTAAACAACACCTTTAAATACAGGTAAGGACAATTCCTTAATATTCTCTTATAAGGTCCCAAAGGCAAGACCAATTAGCTATGCTTGTTTGATTAGGTATGTGTTTATCAGAAAGTACACTAATAATAGGTTTATTTATAAGAATTTTTGGAGTCGGCACAACATTGTTGCAGTTACCGTGGAGAATCTGTGAACAGCAAATGTATTTCACATCCTGAAAAATACACTTAAAGACCTTTTTTAAATCAGAGCCACCCAAGAGGCCAAAATGTTTTTCATTTTCTTGTCAAAGATTTTTTTTGAAATCTTTGAAATCCTCAATCACGTTGCGATATTCACGTTGCGAAATCACAAAACAAAAGCAGACATTCAATGACCACGACCACATTAAAAAAATGGTAACTTAAGAAATGAATTTGATTACAATACAGACATTACTAGCCACATCACTCGTATAACAACATATTTGTACACATATATTGGTAGTAACTTTTTAATAAACCGTGTTCCAACCCTATCCCCGTTTTTGTGATTTCATAGAGCGTCATAATGACTCCGGTAACCGCGGTCTTTTTTTTTTTTTTTTTTTTTTTTGCAGGGTGAAAAACACATATATGCACACATTTTACAGAATTTTAAACACTAGGGGTTTATCACTGCACTTTTTAAAGTCATATTTTGGTAGGGAGTTTGCCTAAAAACAACCATTTAAACCAATTTTCCGTGGTGACGCCGGACTTTGCAATGATATCAGTAGCCATGGTCATCGCAAATACGTTGTGCAATGACAAAACAAATGCAGTCCTTCAATAGCTACCACCACATTAACCCCTTCCATGCTCATGACGGAACGGTTCCGTCATGAGCGTCGGGTGAGCTGTGCTCATGACGGAACCGTTCCGTCATGAGCCCATAGGCTCATTAGAACCTTCAGCACAGCGCGAAAATTTGCGCCGCGCTGAAGGGGTTAAAAACGTATAACTGCAAAATTAATTATAACCAACACACTAAACACATTACTATCTAAACGACTGTATAACAGCATGTACAACTCCCTTAATATCTCTATAAAACACTGCAAAACTTTTTTCGAGTAATATATGACTGAATGTATCCCTAAGTCTCTCATTCACTGAATAAGAATTTGATTTGATCTGTGAGACGATGCATCAGTCTATCAATCAGTCTATCAATACTTCTGTAGTGAAATGTGTGACTGCCTCAGTACATCTATGTGTGGGTGCATCAGTGTCACAATGGGTCTCTGATTAGTTGTGCAAGTCTCTCACTCACGCTGTGAGTAGGTACATTAGTGCCTTTGTATGTAAGTATATGACTGCCTGACTGTATCTGTGAATGGATACAGGAGTGTCTAAGTGGGTGTTCGAATGGGTGAGTGAGTGAGTGAGTGCATGAGTCTCTGAGTGCAACTGTGCATGCGTACATGAGTCTGAGTGTATAACTAACTGGGTGCATAAGTCAGAGTAGATCTATGAGTGGCTGTGTGAGTGACTGACTGGGTGTGTGTTACTGAGTGGGTCCGTGAGTAGATGTATGAGTGTCTGAGTGGATCTATGAGCGGGTGTACGAAGATCTCTGGGTCTGTGAGTGAGAGCATAAGTCTGAGTGGGTGAGTGAATGGGTGCCTGCATGAGTGTCTTGAGTGGGTCTGTGACTGGGAGGGCGAGTGTCTGGGTGGGTCTGTGAGTGTATGCGTGTATATCTGAGTGAGTTTCTGAGTGAATGAGTGACTGAGTCCATACGTCTCTGAGAGGGTCTGTGACTGAGTGTGTAAGAGACTGTATGAGTGTCTGAGTGTATCTGAATTAATGTACGAGTGTCTCAGTGGGTCTGTGAGGACAAACGTAAGTGGGTGACTGGGTCTGTAAGTGGATGCCTGAATCTCTGAGTGGGTCTGTACATGGGTGCGTGACTCTCTGAGTGAGTCTAAGTGGGTGCATGAGTATCTGAGTGCATATGTGACTGAATCTATAAGTGTGTGAGTTAGCATGTGAATGGGTGTATTTGTCCGAGTGAGTTTGTGAGTGCATGCATGAGTGTGTGAGTGACCAGCAAGTGTGTACAAATATATATTTTTAAATATATTTTCACTGATGTCCGTGGTGACCTCGCGATAGTCGCAATGTCCCGTGATGGTACACGGGGGGCCGCGCTTGCAGGTGTGGAGTCTTCTTGAATATCATGTACAATCAAAAAAATCTATTTTGTACACAACTTTTGTCACTAACACACCCATTTCTCAAATATGGGGTCGGAGTATCTCCACCCTAAACCCTTATGTGAACTTTCACACACATTTTCAGTCCTGGGAACCGTTCCCGGGTGATAAAAACGGCGGCCACAACTTTCTGTTCAGGTTGCGTCCAGGCCAATCAGAGCATTCCTGTTGGCACGTACATCTGCGGTTAATCGCAAAACCACATCGAAATATCCGCGGCCAGAGATATATCTATAATTTCCAGTCTAAATTTCTCAAAAACGACTGGATAGATTTGAACCAAATAACAACAAGCATTTACAATGCAATGGTCTCGGCATTATTAAAGGTAGAGCTATTGGCATTGCTCATGACATTTTTTTTTTTTTTTAAATCATAAATAAATGCATTGTCATTTACATTGCCAATAGCTTAATTGTTAAATTTATTATTATTATTTATTTTGTGATTTATAAAGCGCCTGGTGACCCGAGGGCATCCCCGCGCTGTAAGGTTGTGAAATCCAGGAAAGGGAGACCAGGGCCTATTTGGGGAAGAGGAAGGTTTTAAGTTTTTTACGGAAGAGGGTGTGACATGGTTCAAGACGCAACATGCGAGGAAGTGCGTTCCATTTTGAAGAGGCATTTACCGAGAAGCGACGGCCACCGGTGCGCGACTTCTTAAATCTTGGGACTATGGCCAGATGTTCGTTGTCAGAGCGAAGGTTTCTGGGGGCTTTGTAGGGGATGACCATGTCTTTGAGGGCGGCAGGTCCGGCCCCATTGATGAGTTTGTGCGTGGTGCACAGGGCCTTGAACTCTATTCGCTGGCGCACAGGGAGCCAGTGCAGAGATTTAAGAGCCGGTTTGGTCGAGGCTCTGGGAGGGAGGTTCAAAATGAGTCTCGCCGCAGCGTTTTGTGCACCTTGGAGTTTGGCCAAGGTGGTTTCAGGAGCGCCGAGGTACGCGGCGTTACCATAGTCAAGCCGCGCTAGTATAAGCCCTTGAACCAAAAGTTTCCTGGAGAGGGGGGGAAGGAGAGGGAGAATCTTGCGAATTGATCGAAGAAGGCCAAAGCAGGTACCAGCGGTCTTGGCTGCCTGGGTCTTCATGGAAAGGTCCTGCTCCAGCCAGAAACCTAGTGTTTTGATTTCTGTCTTGGGTGTGGGGATTTCACCGAAGGCGTCCGGCCAAACTGAAGGAGGAATGGAGGACCATTTATTACCCAGGAGCATGATTTCGGTTTTTGTACCGTTCAGCTTTAGAGAGGATTCGCACATCCAGGTGTGTATATCTTGCAGGCAGTTCAATAGGATTTCTGGGTGGTTGTCCAGGTGGGAAAGAGAAACGACAAGTTGGGTGTCGTCAGCATAGTTTACTATTTTTATCCCGTAGGGGATCACCACATCTTCCAAGGGGGCCATGTAGACATTAAACAGGGTGGGACTAAGCGAGGACCCCTGGGGCACTCCATAAGTGAGAGGGAGGGGGTGTGAGCGAGAGTTGCCGTCCCACACCTGAAATGAGCGACCGGAAAGGAAGGATTCGATCCATGCATGTGCGGTTCCCACAATTCCTGCCCTGGCCAGGCGATGGAGGAGGACACGGTGATCTACCGTGTCGAAAGCGGCACTGAGGTCCAGGAGGATCACTGCCATTGTCATTTACAATGCCAATAGCATAATCGCTCGCAAATGCATGCATGTGTGGAGAAGTGTGGCTCACTGGTTAGAAGCAGCAGACCCTGAAGCAGAGGTCAGCCCGGGACCAGGGTTCAATTCCCGCCTTGGCAGGGTCTTGGGTCAATATCCGCGGACTCGATAATTCTCGCCTAGGTGCCTAAGCTAACCATGGGTCCCACTCTGCAACTCTGGGCAACAGCTTGCTTAATCTCCACAACGGCCCCATCAGCGCCGGGGATGCCTGGCTTCACCTTGGGGGTGCCCAGGAGGGACCATCTCACAGGGAAAGCCAGGACGGGTTCTCCAGCGGTATACAGCGCCAGGACACTCCGAGAAGGAGTAACAGTGCGCTTTACAAGTATACATTTACAAGTATACATTTACATATTGCATTTATACCCACACAGAGCCACACACACAAAGCCACCCACACAGCACAAAAACGGGATCACGGACAGGGGAGCACAGAGGCACAAAAACGGGAACACGGACAGGGGAGCACAGAGGCACAAAAACGGGAACACGGACAGGGGAGCACAGAGGCACAAAAACTGGAACACGGACAGGGGAGCCCAGAGGCACAAAAACGGGAACACGGACAGGGGAGCACAGAGGCTCAAAAACGGGAACACGGATAGGGGAGATCAGAGGCACAAAAACAGGAACACGGACAGGGGAGCACAGAGGCACAAAAACCGGAACACAGACAGTGGAGCACAGAGGCACAAAAACCGGAACACAGACAGGGGAGCACCATGTGAGTAGGATTTATTGGTGTGGGTTTTCCAAAATACCAGTGCTGGAAAATCAGAGTTTTGTTGACATGTTCCCTTTAGAGAATAAATTATCCTATCACCGTCACAAAGCGCCCACCCCACACAACTCTACAAAGCTTCGAAGCAGAGCTCCGGATCAAATGCACTGGGTTTCAATTTCACTTTCAACCCTCTGTGCTGAATAACATGACTCGTGGATCTCACAGGTGATCAGGAGGCAAGGAAAGCATGGCAGCGCAGCTGGTAGAGTAATGTCTACCCAGTATGAATGCACACTGTACCCACTATACTGGCAATGCGTATTATTACATGCACATGCCTAAAAAAACTCTGACAAACTGGTATTTCTATGGAGTGGTCATGGTCACTGTCTTGGGGGTTTAAAGGACTGTAAATAAGATTCACAAACAAAACCAGAAGGGCTTTTCTGACCTCTGAAAGATAAAAAAAAAAAATAACCTGTAACGAGCAGGCTACACTTCGATATCCACTGAGATGCACTTGTAAATTGCGATGCAGTAAACACTGTAACAGCTGAGATTTATCTTTCTTCTTTTCTGATCTAGTTTTCAACAATCATATATTTTTATCACACTCGGAGAGCACAGGCTGCAGCACAGATCTCCGTCCATTGTAGGCAGGCTGGTTTCTGGACTGGAATTCTGCTGCCTCTGCAGTCTGCAAGTCCACAATGAAACAGGTCACCGTGGGATGAATGAACACGTTTAGCCAATCAGCATTAAGAGTCTACCTGGAAAAACCGAATTCAAGTGAAAAGTAACTTCTAAAACGTTCATGATCACGTGGCACAACATGGTAAAAGCATTTGGTGGTGTGTAATTGAAAGATGCAAACGGTCCTAAACGTACTGGAATGGGACGCAGCGTGGGAAGCAGGGATCAAGGAGTCTCTAGCTGGAGATACTCTGGCCCGGCATGCGCATGGCTTCGTGTTCATGGTGTTAAGGAAGCATGGTTGGGTTGCACAGATCCGGGCGGGGGTACAGGACTGTGTAGGCACATACTAGGGCACGGTCCGGAGCTGCACTGTCCTACAACGACTGACTGGAAATGTACAGAGACCCAAGAGTGCAAGGCTGCAGAAGCACGGTCTCCGGGTTAGTGCTGGAGCTCATTCAGCTCTAGCACAACAGAATTATGGATGCAAAGATTCAGGGGTTGGAATGAAGTGGTGAAAATTAGCATTTGATGGAGAAGCACGGTGTCTGGGCGCAGGATGGAATGCACTACCCCAGCGTGGGAGTGCAGGGCTGTAGATGCACGGCCGGCGGAAGCACGGTCTCACGTCTTAAGTGCCCTAGTATGACAGCACTGTGTCTAAAGACAACCAGGAGCATACGGAGGGGCATGCAGTGTCCTGTTCTAGGACACACTATCACGAAAACAGGAATCCAGTGAGCTGGATGCTAATGGACCACGGAGAGGTTTAGGGTTGGAGAAGCACGCACCAAGGAACTTAAAGCATGGTTAACATGTTGACGGGAGATGCTGTGCTCACAGTCTAGTATGATGTGACAGGTTTGGGAAGGGGTTGACTCATTAGAGCGGGACAGGAGAAGCACGGACCAGGGACTGTCTGACTGAAGACTTTGGTATGCACGGTTTTAGGATTTTCAGCTCTGTATTAAACGGTGCGCAGTTCGTGGGTATAGTTCTGTAGAGTCTATTCCTTGGGGTAAGCAGAAGGCACCAATGAGGGTGGGGGAGTGAGGGGGGTCAGGAGAGCAACACAAAAACGGGATCACAGACAGGGGAGCACAGAGGCACAAAGGGGCACGAAAAACGGCACAAACAAACTTACCTGGAGTGGCAGCGGGGCAGATCCGTGGCAATGTCTAATATGGAGCGGCAGAGACCTCCGGGGCACGGATCCTGCCAGCAGTAGACGCGTGATGAGGACAGCAGCGCTCTGTCTGTCACAGCTCTCGGTAGAGCCCACAACGGGCTACCGGCCAGCCGTGCTGCATGGCAGCTCCCGGGTGAGCAGTGCGTCTAGCCGCTGTCCAAACGCACCCCTGCTGCACGGTCCGGAGCTTCAGCCGGTTTCCCGCTACCTCTCGGCTCCTGCCCCCTCACGTCAATCCGGCTCACGAGCCTCTTTCTTTCCCAAGACAAGGCTCGCTTCGCACCGCAGCCTACAACGAGCCCTGAATTACAACTAAGAGCGCATGAGGCGAGAAAGGCGCGCGCCTCGCGCTCAAACAACAACAACAACAACAACAACAAAAATGGCGGCCGCAAACATCCAAAAATTTTGGATTCGGGGGAGTGTTTTCGGCGTTCTGAGTGACGGATGACGTCAGTCGAAAGAACGCAAAAAAACACACCCCCGAATCCGAAAGAGACGGGGCTTTATTGGAGTGACTCCCCTCTCCTCCAATGGCTGGCCTCCGTTTAGGAAGCCAGCCAATGGAGGAGAATGGAGGAGAGAGGCGGGTTCAAGCCCCCATACTCCAAAACATTAAATCTCCTCCCGGAGACTGCGCAAGCGCAGCCTACGGTCCTCGACCTAAAAAGCACAATCTGCGTAACAAATTCTACCTTTCTGCCAAATTCCATCCGGCGTTTTTGGGCTGTAGGTTCGACAACGCGTTTCCTATGGGAATTAAAATTGCGAACTCACTCTTTTTCCGCGCTTCTTCTTTGCCCCACTGCACGGATCACCTGATCAATTAGGTCCTAACTAGAACTACCTACTGGTGACTGCCATAGTCGAGGCCAGAGATGATAAGTAGAAATAGAATATATATCGGGTCAGGATAGACTTATACTGACCCATGGAACTGATGGAGGGGTCTGTGAGGGACCCCTCATGTGGAAGAAATTGTGGGAAACAGTTTTTTTAGTGAGCGCGTGATACGATCTGCGTATTCACTGTGGAGCACTACTTTGCCCCTGTGTGAATGTGCAGCGGATCCAGACCCCAATAAAAAAACACATAAAGGCACCCACTCACACATACTCCCACATCCATCCATACACCCACCAACATTCCCATACAGTCACTGATACATCCACCCAGAGACTCACTCACAGCCTGTTACACACCCACTCACACACCATTTAGAGACCCACACAGCCACTTACACACCCACTCATACACCCACCCATACACCCACCCATCACATTCTCACATACACACTCAGACCCAGAAAACCCCTCACACACACAGCCATACAGTCAGGTTCGAGGCATGTGGGCTGCTAAATTCATATCTTTTGCATAGATCGCCGCCTAGTGTTGGGTCCGGATGATCGCACATTGTTGTCCTGGAAGAGTCTTCGAAGTATCCTGAGATAGGTGGCTCCTCCCCTGGACTACAGTGCGCATGGGCATCGGCTCCATCCCCAGATTGTTTATTTCCGCCATTGGGTTCGGATGTGGTCTCGACGTCTCTCTGTCGGAACCGAGAAAAAACTTACTAATTTTAAGGCCAAAAGGCCTTTGTTACGTCGGTATTGTTTGCGCACGGTCTCGAGTTTCTTCCGTCTCTTTGAGTTGGACTCTGCGGAGTCGTATTTACTCTTCGGACATCGAGGCCTTCTCATCGCAGCAAGACTACGACTTTTCAACATGGAGCGGAGCCCATTTAAATGCTGTCCCGTCTGTGGGTCCAAATACCCACATATCGACGTGCACCCAGTCTGTAATAAATGCCTCTCGCCCGACCATAACGAGGAGAACTGCATGGTCTGCTCCAAGTTCAGGTCAAAGAAGACGCTCAAGCTTCGGCGCGCGATGCGCCTTGAGGCCCAGCGAGCGGCCCCAGCCCCCGACAACATCTTCGACGACCAGGAGGATGAGAGCCTACGCCATCATCTTCAAATCTCACCACCCGCGTCGGAGGTCGGAGCCGATCCCGAAGAGGGGGACGGAGTCTTGGACCAAGACCTTGAATACGTCGAGGAGGTAGGGGACGATGAAGAAGTTTATGGGGCCGCGGAAGATAGCTCAGGGGATGAGCTATGCCCGAGAGTTACGTGGATGAGGCTCAGGTCACGGGATCTCCACTCGGCCTTACCCAAGACCCGGCACCGCAAGCCACGGCCCCGCCTTCTGGCCCGGCCACGGACATACCTGCGGCGGCTACGAAGCCCGTATCGAAACCGAAACTGAAACAGTCGGTATCCACGGCACCTAAAATGGCCGATGCCAAATCGAAACCGAAACTACCGGATTCGAGCGCACCTAAGATGGCGGACGTTCCATCCAAGACACAGAAGCCTGCTACATCATCGGCTCCGTTGACCTCCGGGCCACAGAAGTCGAAGAAGACTGTCGACTCGACAGTGCCGAAATCATCGGCGGGGGATGCGTCCTCTAAGAAGGCAGCAAAGTCCACTAAGGTCGTCGACAAACATCCGGCGCCGGCAGGGGCACCGTTGGAAGGACGCATGGTCGATGCGGAGTCTACAAAGTCCCTCGCATCCAAGAGCGGAGGCTCTACTCATAAGTCCAAGGACTCAGTGTCTAAAGTGGCATCGGCGTCTAAGCCTCCTAAGGAACCACAGAACGTCGGTGGCCAAGGACCATTGGCGGCCTCCTCATCGGCGCCGGGTGCCTTACTGAGTGGCGCATCTCACATCGTATCTTCGCTACAAAGAATTCGTGAGAAGGCCATGGTACCGTCTCCTCCCGCGCCGGCGCCACAGAAGACGATAGACGTACCTGCGAAGCCTGCTGCCAAGCTTCTCTACATTCTGCCACCAAAGGAGGCACCCAAAGCCTTTGCACCAAGGACGGCGCCAAAGACATCAGGATCTTCAACGCCGGGTGTAATATTAAGTCGACATCATGACTCAGGAGACGAATCTGAGCGCTATATCGACGCCGACACGGGCAAGTTGACCCTTCATAAGAGGAAAATCACTTCCCAACCGGTGGATTCCTATGTAATTCCACTAAAGAAGAAAAGGCTTGCACAGGACAGTCCTGCCCTAGTTGAACCTCTCCTGCCTCCACCTAGGAGGAGCCCTACACCTTCCCCTGACCACTCTGGGGGAGAGGAGGGGGAACAAGATGACCAGTACAATTTCCCCATCAATGACCCTGATGCACAACAGGATGCATATGATGACACAAGTGACCAGGGACACCAGCAAGTGGGGCAAGACCCACAGCTTTTCAGTGCACGTGCTTCCCCAACAGAGGATGCTGCGGGATTTCATGCACTAATTGAACGGGCAGCTGCTAATCATGACGTGGACATGCATGCAGACCCAGTGGAGGAAGATTTTCTATTTGACACTTTTTCTCTCTCTGAAAGAACAGTCAAAACACTTCCTATGCTCAAGGGTGTCCTTAAACATGCTGGGGAGATCTTAAAGGAGCCTACCAGAGCGAGAGTGGTCAACCCACGCATCGAGAAGAAATACAGGCCGGCACCTGCAGACCCAGCATATATTCGGGGACAGTTGCCTCTGGACTCTCTTGTTGTCGCAAATGCCCGCAAACGGGCGAACTCACAGACGACGGGTGAAGCTCCTCCCCCAGACAAGGAGTCGAAAGTGCTTGAGGCAGGGGGCAAGAGAGTAGCTGCGCAAGCTGCCAATTTCTGGCGTATAGCGAACACACAGGCGCTATTGGCACGTTATGACAGGGCGCATTACGACACCCTAGAGCAACTTGTTCAACACATGCCTGCGCAGTTTCAGGAGGGTACCAAACTGCTCATAGAAGAGGGAAAACTCATCTCCAACGCTGCTATAAAGTGTGCACTTGATGCAGCAGACACAGCAGCTAGGGCTGTTAACACTAGCGTTATGCTAAGGCGACAAGCGTGGCTACGCATATCAGGGTTTAAACCAGACATTCAAACCACCATACTTAACCAGCCCGTCAATCCTGATAGATTGTTTGGTCCTGATGTTGACACCACCCTCGAAAAGATTAAGAAAGACAATGAAACAGCAAAGTCTATGGGGCCCCTTCAGTCACAACAATTTCGGGGGAATACTTTTCGTCGCTCAGGTGCACGTGGTGTTACCCGAGGACAGATGGGTCAACAATCACAATTCACTAAAGGTGGAGCACAGTCCTCGTACCCCAAGCAGAATAAAGGGGGTTATCGGGGAAACAGCACCAGGGGACGTGGCAGAGGAAACAACAACTCCCGTTCCTCTGCCCCGAACAAACAGTGACTCTCTGTCACTGCCCCCGACCATGTAACACCTGTCGGGGGGAGACTCCAGCAGTTCCTGCCAGTCTGGACAAACATCACCACAGACAGGTGGGTAAGACAACTTATCCAGTACGGTTATTGTCTAGAGTTAACGTCCACTCCACCCAACATTCCACCAAGGCAACGTCCTATGTCCGCAGAGCACTTGCACTTATTGCAGCAAGAAGTAGTGGTGATGCTGCAAAAAGGCGCAATCGAGCTCGTGCCTGTGGAGGAGGAAGGCACAGGAGTCTATTCCCTGTACTTCCTTATTCCAAAGAAGGACGGATCCCTCAGACCCATTCTGGATCTACGCCCCCTCAACCTGTATATACTGTCAGAACATTTCCATATGCTTACCCTGCAACAGATTCTTCCCTTGCTCAATCAAGGGGACTTCCTAGCAACCTTAGACCTCAAGGATGCTTATTTCCACATTCCACTACACCCGTCCCACAGAAAGTATCTCAGGTTCACCATCCAAGGCAGGCATTATCAGTTCAAAGTCCTACCCTTCGGAGTGACCACCGCCCCCAGAGTGTTTACCAAGTGTCTGGCGACGGTAGCGGCGCACCTCAGGAGGCAGAACATACATGTCTACCCCTACCTAGACGACTGGCTCGTTCAAGCAAAGTCGGAACAACAGTGCGCCGCGGACATGTCGACCACCATTCACCTCCTTCACAGTCTGGGCTTCTCCTTGAACTACCCGAAGTCGCACCTTCAACCAGCGCATGTGCGGCAGTTTCTGGGTGCGACAATAAATACCCTGACTGCCATGGCTCAACCAAACAAAGTCAGGATAGACAGCATCCAGTCTCTGATCCAAAAGTTCAGACCGCAACACTCGCTTCCAGCAAGAGTGTTCATGCAGTTGATAGGCATGATGGCCTCCTGCATCTTCATAGTCCCGCACGCACGATTGCATATGCGTCCGCTCCAAGAATGTTTAGCAAATCAGTGGACACAGGCTCGGGGACAAATGACAGACCTAGTGTTGGTAACCGGTCGGGCATACAACTCTCTGCATTGGTGGAATCCACACAACCTTTGCAAGGGCCGACCGTTCCAGGAGCCAGTGCCACAGGTTATCCTGACAACGGACGCATCTCTCCAGGGGTGGGGAGCTCATGTGCTCAATTACACGGTGCAGGGACTATGGACGATGCAGCAACAGAAGATGCACATCAACTATCTGGAACTGATGGCAATCTTCATGGCGCTCAAGTCCTTCAATGTACATCTGTGCAACAAGGTAGTGTTAGTCCGGACGGACAACATGACAGCGATGTACTACATTCAAAAACAGGGAGGCACCCACTCCCCACAGCTGTCTCATCTGGCTCAGAGCATGTGGAAGTGGGCCATTCAGAGGAACATTTTCCTCATGGCGGAGCACCTCCCGGGAAAGGACAATCAGATGGCGGATCTGCTCAGCAGATACAGCCATCAGATGCACGAGTGGGAGTTACATCCATCAGTACTCCACCCGTACTTCCAGCAGTGGGGTCATCCAGAGATAGACCTGTTTGCCACAAAGGAAAACGCAAAATGCCAACACTTTGCCGCCAGGTTCCCTCACCCACAGTCGCAGGGGAATGCGATATGGATGAACTGGTCAGGCAGATTTGAGTACGCTTTTCCCCCAGCACCTCTCATACCGCTGGTGGCAAGAAAGCTAAGGCAGCACTCATTGACACTCATCCTAGTTGCTCCAACGTGGGCACGCCAACCATGGTACACCACGTTTCTGGAACTCTCAGTGGTGCCGCATCAAAGGCTGCGCCTAACACCCAGGCTCTTGACGCAGAACCATGGCGACATTCAGCACCCAGATCCGCAACAGCTCAACCTGGCGATCTGGCTCCTGAAGTCCTAGAGTTTGGCTACCTTCACTTACCTCCAGAATGCATGGACATCATCAAAGAGGCAAGGAAGCCCACTACCAGAGCATGCTATGCTGCAAAATGGAAGCGTTTCGTCATTCACTGTACAGCCAATAACATAAACCCGCTGGATGCATCTATTCCTAACATCATTTGCTATCTACTGCATCTTTACAAATGCAATCTAGCGTACACTTCCATTCGGATCCATCTATCCGCCATTGCAGCTTATCTTCAAAACAGGCAGCATCTCTCTGTCTTCAGAGTGCCTGCCATTAAAGCCTTCCTAGAGGGTCTGAAACGAGTCATTCCCCCAAGAACACCGCCAGCTCCGGTCTGGAACCTCAATGTGGTCCTCACCAGACTGATGGGCCCACCTTTTGAGCCACTGCACTCATGTGAACTCCAGTTCCTAACATGGAAAGTGGCTTTTCTTATTGCTATCACGTCACTGAGACGCGTCAGTGAGCTGCAAGCGCTCACGATCCAAGAGCCATTCATACAAATTCATCCAAATAGGGTGGTGCTACGCACTAACCCCAAATTCCTTCCGAAGGTGGTGTCACAGTTTCATCTAAACCAAACTATTGACCTGCCCGCATTCTTTCAAAACCCACAAACTGTAGCGGAAAGAATGCTCCATACATTAGACGTTAGGAGGGCGTTGATGTACTATATTGACAGAACACAACACTTTAGGAAAACAAAACAACTTTTTGTTGCCTTCTCACCACAGCACAAAGGCAACCCTATTTCCAAAGCAGGAATAGCCAGGTGGATTGTTAAGTGCATTCAAATCTGTTATCAAAAAGCAAAGCGTACTTTAACAATACCCCCAAGAGCGCACTCCACACGCAAATTGGGGGCATCCATGGCTTTCCTGGGGAACATTCCTTTGGAAGACATTTGCAGAGCAGCCACATGGGTTACACCACATACCTTTACAAAACACTACTGTGTTGATGTGCATTCCAAGCAGCAAGCTGCTGTAGGACAGGCTGTTCTCAAGACACTCTTTCAGGTTTCTGCAGCTGGCACGGGCAACCGCCGCTAATGGAGGGACTGCTATGTATTCTATGCAAAAGATATGAATTTAGCAGCCCACATGCCTCGAACTGAATATGCTACTTACCAGTATGCATCTGTTCTTGGCATGTAGGGCTGCTAACATTCATATCGCCCACCCTCCTCCCCGGTGCCTGTCGCAGCTGCAGATATACTCTTGCATTCAATCATTAGCATGGACATCCTTTACACTTTTCACTCCATCTCTGCCACAATGGCTAAAAACAATCTGGGGATGGAGCCGATGCCCATGCGCACTGTAGTCCAGGGGAGGAGCCACCTATCTCAGGATACTTCGAAGACTCTTCCAGGACAACAATGTGCGATCATCCGGACCCAACACTAGGCGGCGATCTATGCAAAAGATATGAATGTTAGCAGCCCTACATGCCAAGAACAGATGCATACTGGTAAGTAGCATATTCAATACATCCTCTCAGAAACCCAGAGAACTCAAACACCCAGTCAGACCGACCCATTTATACACTCATACAGACACTCACACATTCATTCAACCACTGATACATCCACTCAGAAAACCACTTACAATCCCACTCATAGACCCACACAGGCACTCACCCACCGACTCGGAAACAGAAAACCACTTACACACCCAACAACCCAGAAACCACTCGCACAGCCATTTATACACTCATACAGCCACTCACACACCTACTTACAAACCTAGAGATTCACTCATACATCCACTCATAGACCCACACAGGCACTCACATACTCACTCAGACACTCACATCCACGTACAGACTCATACAGCTAATGACACACCCACTGACAGACCCTCACAGCCACTTACACACCCTCACAGCCACTTAAACACCCAGGGGCCCACACGTTGTCTGCCTTTGGGGTGTTGGCCTCATGGACTGGACGCAGGCCATGCCTTGTGGCCAATCACGGCTGCGCGCGGCCTGGGGTTAGTCATGCGGAGGTTGGCCACAAGGCCTGGTCACAGACCAGGTCTTGTGGCCAACACCTCACCGCGCACAGCCAAAGGCTTTGCAGAGCTGGGGGTTGGCTGTAGATCCTGGCCTTTGGCAAGTGCAATAGCTGTTGGACTGGGAACTATAATTAAATATTACTTTACGTTAAAAAAACTAGAAATTAACTGAAAAAAACAATGGTTACAGGGACGTTATAGTTAGGAAATAGCATTAAAAACCCATAGAAATTCACTGAAAATATCCAAAGGTTACAGGGACTCCAATGGAGACAAGAGGGAGTTAAAGGCTCTACAGGCTGTCCAGGATGAACACGAGGCCAGTGCAGCACTGGGCCTTAGAGATGGTGTGGATGAAATGGGTCCTAGTGGATAGCCGACCTTGTTGGCCAAAACTCCACCCTCTGTGTCAGCAAATCTCATAAATGGTTACATTGCCACCACCTTTTTAAAACCACCACCACCATTCGATACCACCAAAAAGCAAAACATTGGCGAAAGATGAGCTGCTTGGATAAAGACATTTAATGATTTCATTGATGCGATAGAAGAAGCAGAGAACAAAAAGATTATCAAATACCTTAAGAATTCTGTTGGTGAAGGTGTAAAAGAAGTCATAAAGAAAATGCCATGAGCTGCCGAAATTACCTACTGTCAAATCAAAACAGCATTAAATCTCAAATTCAATCCAGTGACTAATGTAGATTATCTAAGGTACATTTTCAGTCAAGAACAACAGAAAGTTGGTGAAACTATTGATGAATTTGTTGGAAGACTGGATACGCTCGTCAAACACTGCAAGCTCAATTAATTGAATGATGAGGAAGCAAGATGTCTCAGAGTTATTGACGGATGCCTGTCAGATTCATTCAGACGATGAATACTGAGAGAGACTCAGCCTAAAGCGAGTTCTCATAGCTGCCAGGGCTGAAGAACATGTTGATCTGGGGAACCAGGTTCGAGTCTTGGCAGGGACGCTCAACATCCTGTGATTCTGGGCAAATTACTTAATCTCCCTGTGCCTAACAAAAATGAATGTGTTCATCTGTAACAAAACTGGTGCTCATGTGAAGCACTCTGATACCTGATATGTTCGGGTCAAGAACTATCTCCATTGCCCCAACTTATGCCATCGAAAACCAAAGTGTATGCATGGACTGCATCAATGCCATTAAAAAGTCAAGGTTCATTTGTAGCAACGATGAAACGTAAGAAAACAAAAGTACAATCACCCTTTCATGAACTTCATGGTACAGCGTCAAGCGCCTATTTACTCAGCTTCAGCACAACTGCTGACATGGGACTGATCAGTGATTTACAACATGAATGCTTATCACGAAATAGTACGTCAGTTCTCTTCGTTGTTTCATGGGTTAGGAAGACTCAAGACTATGAAAGCAAAGGCTACACATAAATGAGGGCACGGCGGATTGCATGTCACTTACAGGAAGCAGTTGAAAAAGAACTCGATTCATAACTCAAACATGATATCGGCGTGTTCCACTGGCCAGACACCATCGGTTTCTCCCATAGTGGTAGTAACCAAAAGAGACAGTGAAAGAACTGTGCGCATCTGTGTTGATATGCATCAAGAAAACAAGGCAATTGAAAGAGAACGACATGCAGGTCCGCACATCCCCGACATGATAACACAACTGTATGGTGCAAAGGTCTTCTCTCACCCTGATTTGAATGCAAAGGTCTTCTCTCACACTGATTTGAATAAGGGATATCATCAGTTAAAACTTCTGGAGAATTGGGCATTGCAACGTTTTCTACACATACTGGTTTGTTCATTACAAAAGACTACATGTCGGTATGTTGTCTGCTGCAGAGCTTTTTCAAGACGTCATTTGACATGTCATACAGCTTGGTCATTCATTCTTTCAGTTACAGTGATGACATTCATTTTCGGAGCGACCCAGGAGTTTGACAAATCTCTCATGCAAGTGTGCCGTTTGCTCACAGTGTGAGTTCCGTACGACAAAGCTAAAATTCTTTGGCCATATTTTTGCTGATGGGGACATGTCACCCGATCCAGCTAAAGTGCAAGCTTATCACCTGCCAGTTCCCCACAAAATGCTTCCATGTTATGTTCATTCCTTGGCATGGCCAGTTACTTGTCTAGATACACAAGAGACTTTGCTACTATAAGTACTCTGTTAAGGGACTTGACAAAAAAGAATGTTTCATTTTATTGGTCAAATGAATTCAAGCAAAGCTTTAAAAAAATCAAACGAGCTATCAAGAACACTACTGAAATGGCATACTTTGTTTAGCATTGGTGTGGTCTTTTGAACAATTCAGCTTTTTCTTATATGGAAAGCCTTTCGTGCTTGTGACCGATCATCAAACATTGTTGACAATCTTTGTCAATCCAAGAGCCAAGATGCCTCCTCTCATTGAACGTTGGGCTCTAAGGTTCTGTAGTAGGAGATCTCTGTGTATAGTCATAATCTAGTGAATAGTCCCGCTCATGTGCGGGGACCCCGGAGCAATCAAAAATAATCTCTTAAGCTGTCTTCTCTGCAGTCCTGCATAGACACTTGAGAGAATTAAAGACAAATAATGCAGCCTATACCTGTAAGGCTACACTGTCCAGTACTTCAACTAGAAATGCAAAGGATATTCCACCAATATCTACTCGACGTTCGGCGTCGAGACGAAGATCTTCGACGTCGAGAAGAGGACGATCGTCGACGTCGAGAAGACGATCATCGACGCCGAGAAGACGATCGGCGCCGAGACGCTCGATGCTGAAGAGGAGGTCAGCGTCGAGAAGGAGAAAATGGACGTCTAGGGGGCGTTCTAAGACCAGGACGGAGTCCCAGGGCTCTGTCAGCCTTTCCTCGGCTTCCACAAGCCCACGGTCGCGGCGGCGCCGTCACTCGTCCACGAGGTGGTCGGCCTCTAGGTCACCCCCACAAAGGCCGGCGCAGAAAAGAAGAGTGGTAGAGTCTCCGGGCTCGGAGTACTCTCAGGCCTTTTCGCCCTCACGGCCCAGGAAGCCTAAGCCTCCCCCGTTGCCCAAGGACCCTCCTCCGCGTAATCCTACTCCTCCACCGCCTCCTGTCCCTCCCCATAAACCTCCTCCTCCTCCACCGCCACCTCCACCAAGGCCTCTCTCTTTGCCTCATCTCCCGACACCACCTACGGGGCTTCCACGTCCTAGGCTCCCTCCTTTACGGCCAGTGGACAAACCGAGGCCAAGTAGGTCGAGATCTCGCTCCAGACGGAGGGACCGATCCAGAAGTGACTGTCGTTCTTCCACACGGTTCAGACGGCGCCACAGGAGGGACAGGTCTAGTTCCCGCCACACAGACTCGTCCAGCGCCCGGGACTATTCGCCTGCATTGTCGGACTCCCCTCGGATGAGGGTGTCTCCAGTAGACTACATAGTCTCCTTCCAAGAGGTGTTGTTACGTGGGGCGGCGAAACTGGGCACTACACTCAAGATGCCCACGCCATCGACTTCAGTCTTCTTCGAGACCCTGCATAAGAAACAGCTGTCTCACCCCTTGTTGCCCTTGGTGCCAGTGCTGGAAGAACCTGCCATGGAGCTCTTCCTCACCCCTGCCTCTACAAGATCGGCACCTTCCAGGCTGCAAAGAAATACAGGGCCCCAGACTCGGACCCGGCGTTCCTTCGCTCGGACCCTGTATCGGACTCGGTGTTAGTGACGGCCGTGAGAAAACAGCACTCCACCGCCCCGTCATCGACGGTGCCTCCTGACAAGGAGAGCCGCTTGATGGACTCGGCCGGCAGGAAAGTCTGCGGTACGGCCTCCACTTCTATGAAGGCCACGAGTGCCTTGGCTCTGTTGGGCCGTTACGACCGGGCCTTATGGGAGTCCCTGCATCAGTTCCTGGAACACCTTCCCAAAGACAGAAGGGAGGATTTCCAAGAGATCATTAATGAAGGGATGATGGTCTCCAACCAGGTGATGAGCTCAGCTGTGGATTCCTCGCTCTTGGCAGCCCACGGGTGCTGCCATGGGATCAACCTGCGACGCCACGCCTGGCTGCGTCTGACGTCACTGAAGCCAGAGACGCAGCAGAGGGTCGCCAACCTACCGTTTTCAGGAGCGACCCTGTTCGGCAAACATGCTGATGAGGAGATGGCTCGCATGAAGGCGGAGGCTGAAACCCTGACGGCTGTCAGGTTGGAGAAGCCGAAGGAACAGAGGAAGACCTTCCGCCTGTTCCAGAGGCGTTACGGTGCGGAGGGCAGAGGGCAAGGTCGGCAGGCTGGACAGCAGCAATAACAGCAGTTCCAGCGGCGGCCGTTCCACAATAGCAGCAGTTCCAGCGGCGGCCGTTCCAAAAGCGCCAGAGGGGCAGACGTGGTCAGCAGTCCTCCTCCGCGAACAAAGGCACGGCCGGGTCTAAGCCCTGAGGTGCTACTTCCCTCTCTTCCGTTACCCGCACCGGTGGGGGGAAGCATACAAAATTACTTGGCAGAGTGGAGAAAAAATACTCGTGACAAGTGGGTGCTGAATATTGTTTGCAATTGATACAGTCTTCGATTTTTTCAGCCCGCCTCCAGCAATTCCACCAGTTTGCTCACAGTTCCAACTGCGCGAGCTCCAGTCAGAGGCAGATACCCTGTTAAGAAAAAGGGCGATAGAAGACGTCCTTTGTCTCAAAGGGGAAAGGGTCTTTACTCACGCTTCTTTCTGGTGCGCAAGAAGACAAGAACGAGTTCAGGCCCATTCTGGATTTGCGACAAGCAAACAAATAGATTCGCAGGGAAAAGTTTTGCATGCTGTCTTTGCACCAGATTTACCCTCGGCTGCAAAGGGGAGACTGGCTTTGCTCGATAGATCTGCGGGATTCGTACTTCCATGTGCCCATTGCACGGAAACACCAGAAGTTCCTGCGCTTCCAAGTAGGCACCAATCACTACCAATACACCGTACTCCCGTTTGGACTGAAGTCTGCACCCAGGACTTTTCCAAAGTGCATGGCAGTGGTGGTGGCACACCTGAGAAAGAACAAGGTGTTTGTTTACCCTTACCTGGATGATTGGTTGATCAAAGCCTCCACCTTCCAGGAAGCGCAATTGCACTTCAACAGGACGGCCGTACTGATGACCCAGCTGGGGTTGCACATAAACATGTCCAAGTCTGTCCCGACTCCGGTCCAGTGCCTACAGTACTTGGGAGCCTCCATCAATACGCTGTCAGCAAGCTTGTCTCCTTCGGAGGAGAGACGCTTATCGCTCATTCGGAAGGCTCAGGCTCTCATAGCTGTTCCATCTACAACAGTGAGGACGGTGTTTTCTCTACTGGGGTTGATGGCCTCCTGTATCTTCCTCACTCCACATGCACGCCTACACATGCGGCCGCTGAAGGAATGTCTGGAGGATCAGTGGGACCAGAGGCGAGGGAGCTGGGACGACAGGATACGACTGTCTCTGCACGCTCAGCAGTCCCTGAGATAGTGGTGTTCGGCAGAGAACCTCCTCAAGGGGTTCCGTTCCACAAGGACATTCCGACTCAGACTATCGTGACGGATGCTTCTCTCCACGGCTGGGGAGCGCATTCCAGACAGTTACAGATCCAAGGAACGTGTTCCCCGATGGAGTCCACATACCACATCAATTTCCTGGAACTTAGAGCTGTTCACTTGGCGCTGAAGGCCTTTCATCCGTCCTTCCAGACCAACTCTCTGCTTGTACAGACGGACAATACCACCACGATATATTACCTCAACAAGCAGGGGGGCTGGGATCGCGCACACTGTCACAGGAAGCGCAGTCGATCTGGCACTGGCTGCTAGCCAGAGGACTGACGATAACGGCTACCCATCTGCCAGGTGTGCAGATTGCTCAGGCGGACGCACTCAGCAGACTGATCCAGGAAAACCACGAGTGGGTCATAAACGACGAAGTGCTCGAAGACGTCTTCGCCAGGTGGGGCACTCCAGACGTGGATCTGTTCGCCACCGCAGACAGCAAATGCCGAGACTTCGCAACCAGGTATTACCAGCAGGGGACTCTGTTATGTTATGTTATGTTATATATTTATTTCTATAGCGCACGGCTACTCCAAGGAGTGTCCCGGCGCTTTATCGAGGCAGCTCAGAGTAAGAAACATAACATCATTCAACAGACAGCAAACAAGGAAAAAAAAGACAGAGATCCTAAAGGTTAAAAAGCCAAGTCTTCAGGCTTTTCCTAAACAGGAGCAAATTCGGGGAGGACCGTAACGCCAAAGGCAAGGTGTTCCACAACTGAGGGGCCCTCAGGCTAAAGGAGCGTCCCCCAATACGTGCCTTCCTCACTCGAGGCACCACAGCCAGAAACAAAGACTCTGACCGCAGAGATCTAGTCGGACGGTAGAAGGCCAGCCTGCGTTGTAGGTACTTTGCTCCCGCGCCAAATAGCGCTTTATGCGCCAAGGTCAAAACCTTGAACATGACCCGCTTCCGGATGGGCAACCAATGAAGCGACTGCACCAAACCGGAGGCTCTCACTCGCCTATGCAGGCCAAAAATGGCGCGGGCCGCGGAATTCTGCACAACCTGCAGCCGCTGGACAAGATAATCCGGAAGACCTATATACAGGACGTTCGCGTAGTCCAGTCTGGAGCCCACTAAAGCTTGCACAGTAATCTTTCTGTGCTCTTCTGTGAGCAAAGGTAGGAACTTCCGGAGCATCTTGAGTATCCCAAAGCAGGTGCCCGTCAGGCCCTGAATATGTGAAATCCTCACTCCCAGGTTTTTAGCCACCAACGATGCCTGGGCAGGGGGACACATATCCATGGGCCACCACGCCCGCCAGTCGGGGTCGAGGGAGCAGCCGAAGAACAACACCTCCGATTTGTTGGAATTGGCCTTGAGGCTGTTCGACTGAAACCAACTAAAGACCAGCTCCAAACACCCCCGGATATTCTCCCCATCGAAGGCCTGATCCTTCCCACACGTGAAGAGCAATTGCGTATCATCCGCGTAGGATACGATCCGGGCCCCAAAAGACTCCACCAGTGCCGCCAAAGGTGTCATAAAGATGTTAAAGAGAGTCTGGGTAATGCTTTATGGATCAACTGGTCGAACAGCTTTCTGTACGCTTTTCTGCCCATTCCCCTGATTCCGGCAGTGCTCATCAAGCTGTCCCAGTCCAGGGCGCGGATGATCCTCATTGCTCCGGAATGGCCCAGACAGTGGTGGTTCACGGACCTGCTTCACCGGTCTCTCCTTCCTCACATACGGCTGCCGTGCCGGCCGGACCTTCTCACAAAGTTCGGGGGGCAGATGGTGCACCCCAACCTCTCGTCTTTGAGTTTGGCGGCATGGCTCCTGAGATAGTGCAATATGCCATTTGAATCTTCCTGAAGATTGTATGGACATACTGAAGGAGGCTAAGCGTCCTTCCACTAGGACTTCCTATGCTTACAAGTGGAAGAGGTTCTGCATCTGGTGCACGTCCAAGAACTATGATCCGACAACATGCAAGGAAGATGTCATCCTTCCATACCTTTTGCATTTGGCGCAGTCTGGCCTTTATTTCCATTCTATAAGGTTCATCTCGCTGCGCTGACTGCCTACAGGAAATGCCCTTCACAGACATCCTTCTTCCAGATTCCTGTGATAAAGAATTTTTTGGAAGGCTTGAAGAAAGTGTTTCCTCCTGTTTGGCTTCCTTCACAGGAGCTGAATGTGGTGCTGTCCAGGCTGATGAAGAACCCTTTTGAACCCATTCATAAGGCCTCGGTGCAGCACCTGTCCTGGAAGGCGGCGTTCCTCGTGGCCATTATATCGGCCCGCAGGGTGAGTGAAATTCAGGCATTGTGTTGCAAGGGAACCTTATGCTGTATTTCATGCTGCTAAGGTTGTGATGCGTACTCACCCTAAGTTCCTTCCTTGGGTGATTTCTGATTTTCATGTTAACCCGACTATTACGTTGCCTACGTTTTTGCAGAATCCTTCTACTCCAGCGGAAAGGTCTCTTCATTCCCTGGATGTCAGAAGGGTTTTGAAATTCTATCTGGATAAAACCAAGGATATTCGTAGGTCAGACCAACTGTTTGTCAACTATGGGTCGGTCAGGACTGGTCTTGCTACCTCTAAGCAGTCCATCTCAAGGTGGATTGTGTCCTGCATCCAGTTGTGTTATCAAAAGGCTAATAAGACCTTAGGAGGTAAGCCTAAGGCTCATTCCGCCAGGGGCAAAGCGGCTACAACGGCTTTGCTACGTAATGTTCCCATTGCAGAGATCTGCAGGGTTGCCACGTGGAAGTCGGTCCATACCTTTGCCAAGCATTCCTGTCTGGACTCTGATGCCAGAGCAGATGCTCAGGTTAGTCAGGCTTCGTTACGAAATCTGTTTGCACAGTAGTGGTGTTGTCTTTTTCCTCCACCGCCGGTTTGGTTGTGGGGATGGACTTGCCATTCTATTCACTAGATTATGACTATACACAAGTCAAGTCAAGTCAAGAGATTTATATAGCGCGCTACATACCCAGAGGGTCTCAAGGCGCTTGAAGAAGGGTGGGGAATTACTTGTCGAATATCCACGTTTTAAGTTGCTTTCTGAATGCTAGGTGGTTCTGAGTAAGACGAAGGTGAGTGGGAAGTGAGTTCCAGGTTTTAGCTGCCAGGTAGGAGAAGGATCTACCTCCCATGGTGGTTTTGTTGATGCGAGGTACAGTGGCAAGGGCTTGGTTGGAGGATCGTAGCTGGCGGGAGGGGGTGTAGAAGGACAGTCGTGTGTTGAGGCATTCGGGTCCAATTTCGTAAAGTGCTTTGTGTGCGTGGGTTAGGAGGCGGAAAGTGATCCTCTTATTGACGGGGAGCCAGTGGAGGTTTTTCAGGTGACCAGAGATGTGTTCTTTACGCGGGATGTCTAATATGAGCCTGGCTGAAGCGTTCTGGATGCGTTGGAGTTTTTTCTGGAGTTTTGCGGTGGTACCGGCGTATAGGGTGTTTCCGTAGTCCAGGCGGCTCGTGACCAGTGCGTGGGTGACCGTTTTTCTAGTTTCGGTGGGGATCCAGCGAAATGTTTTTTTGAGCATACGAAGAATGTTGAAGCAGAGATCCACAGAGATCCCCTACTACAGAAGGAGTAGATTCTTACCTGTAACTCCAGTTCTGTAGTAGGGGTATCTCTGTTATAGTCATAAGCGCCCGCCCTCCTCCCCGGTGGAGAAAAGGATGAAATACTGAATGCTACAGGTCTAGCTTTATACCCTTCCAAAAAGAACTGAAAGTGGAGGGAGTTGCGGTGCATTCTGGGATACCGAGAGTTCTGGAAAGTTTCCTTAAAGGCACGGTATCCCTTTTTAAGCCACATAATGGCAGCCTATGGGGGGCTTGTCTGTCAATCCCTTCATCTCTATCATTCCAAGGATTTTGTGAAGGGGGAAGTTTCTCTATGGGTGAAACTTGGCAGACTGTGCTGAATATGATATTTGTGGAATATCCTTTTTTTTTTTTTTTTAAAGACTTTATTCAGCACCAAATAGAATGCACAGTAAGTTACAACAAACCAGAACAATATATGTGTACCAGTGGACGATACCATACTAATCAAATGGAAAAGGGCAATGCAGAAGCGGGAAAGTTCTGGCCGGTTCGATCAGCAATACAAAGTGCCATTTTCCAATATAGGAGAATTATAAAGACAAAAAATGAACAAAGTGCAATAAGAACAAAAAATACACAATATAGCAAAGGAAATGAAAGCAAGAAGCAAGCGAGAATCAAGAAGGCAAGTCGGGCAGCACAGTTACAGGTAAATATTGAGAATGTCGTGGTGGTCTGGGACACAACCCACACATCTTGCTACAGGTCCGCTAGCACAGGTCTCTCCTCATTAAGGAGCGAAACTCCACAGTTGACAAGCATAATGTTTTGGAACACACCAGTTCTCATGCCCACACCCCACCCCCCCGTCCAAGGTAGATTGCAGTGTAGAGCCCAAATTGGTGAGTGTGACATCTGATGGCGCCGGGCGCGCGGAGGGGCCACTTACAGCCTAACCCACCCCCTCCGGGACATTGGAATGAAGGGATTGGGACTGCGCCTTCTGGGTCAATTTTGCGACATAGCTTCGATATGGCCCCCATATGTCCGTCGGACGGGAAGCTGAGGGGAGCAAGGCCGAAAATTCCACGCTGTTAGTATTGCAGTGGGCCACACTCCTTAGCCATGTGGCAACCTTCGGAGCGCGACGCGCGCCCCAGAGCAGCGCAACCTCCCTCTTGGCCAGGAGGAAGCACAGGGATGCCAGTCTACGGAGAGGTTGTGGGAAGTTAGCTACATAGCCCAACAATGCAATTTCGGGGGTGGGATGCAGTGTCATGCCCAGTATTTCACCCAAGACCCGGTGGACTTCTAGCCAATAGGTGTGTATCTTCGGGCATGTCCACGACAAGTGGGAAAAGTCAGCATTAGGAGAGGCGCACCTGGGACAACTGTGTGGTCTGTTAGTGTCTATTTTATGGGCAAGCGCGGGGGTATGATACATCCTCCGTAGAAACTTGAAATGGAGAAGTTTGTGCCTACTATTCATGGACACCGTTTTGGTAACAGCGCAGCATGCCTCCCACTGGTCATCAGTAATCTGGATGCCCAAGTCCCTCTCCCACGCAGCGCGCACCGCGGTGTCAAAGGAGGGAAGAGATGTCATGCATAGCTTGTATAATCGCGACACTACGTGAGCGCTTGTTTGAGTCTGTATGATAAACGTGAGTGCCGGGTCCTCGGGCGGTGACAATGGAAACGTAGGGAATTCAGCGCGCAGCATGGATCGGAGCCTGGCCAGGGTGAACGCATCCATAAATGAGCGGTCTTCGAAGCGGGGGTTCTCCGTCAATGAAAAAGCATGTCCCTCAGGGAACAGGTCGCCAACAGTGTGTAGTTGAAACTTGGACAGCGTGCGGTCAACTATCGCCTCTCCAGTGATGGGGAGCCAGTGAGGGTTGGGGAGGGGGAGCGAAGGAGAGTACAGCTTGTCCATGCGGAGCAGTCTCCACAACTTATCCCAGGCCCAGCTCGTTGTGGAGACCGGCTGTATGTTATGTCTTGTGGATCTCGGGGTAGTCCCTTGGGAAGTATGGAGCAAAGCGGCACCGGAAGTGCCGTATCGGCCTCAGGTCGCAAGAAGGGAATCCTGGCATCCGGGTGGAACCAGGAGTGCGCGTATGAGCATTGCGCCGCCAGGTAGTAAAGGTGAAAATCCGGCACCCCGAATCCTCCTCGTTCATAAGGTAATGTCAACGTGCGCCAAGCCACACGAGGGTTTTTGCCGCCCCATATCAGGCGCAGCAGGGCAGAGCAAAGTTGTGTAAAGAAAACCTTAGTCAGAGGGATCGGAATATTGTTGAACAAGTATAAAAAGCAAGGGAGGACAACCATTTTGACAATGGCAATCCTGCCAGCCATGGACAGAGGAAGACGGAGCCAACGCTCCGTATTTTCCTCCAAAAAATCCAGGGCGCGCCCATAATTTAGTCTCACAATGGACACCGCGTCCAGGTGGATGTGTATCCCAAGGTATTTACGGAGTCGGTGCACCACTCCAATGGGAAGGGACAATCCCATTGTGCCGTGGAGGGGGTCAAGGGAAAAATGAGCGACTTGTGCCAATTAATCTTCAGGCCAGAGTAGGAGCCAAATCGTGCGATTTCGTGGATCAAGGGCTCCAAATTTGTATTAGGGGTGCGGACATACAGGACAGTGTCGTCCGCATATAAAGAGACCAGTAGAGGGCCCGTGCGGAATTGTAGACCTCTGTGGAGATGTTTCTCCTGAAAATGACGGACTAAAGGGTCCATCGCCAGAATATATAGGAGTGGGGACAGTGGACAGCCCTGCCTGGTCCCTCGGGAAAGCGCAACGTTTTCAGTTATGGTGCCGTTCAAACGTATACGTGCCGTAGGCGCAGTGTATAGCAATTCTACCGTGGCCACAAACATCGCAGACATTCCCATTCTGCGCATGATGGATAAAAAAAAGGGCCATTCCAGGGTATCGAACGCTTTCTCAGCGTCTAGGAAGACCGCAGCCGCTGGGACGGAGGGGTCAATTTTATGTAGAACCGAGAACAGGGTACGGAGGTTGAGGGAGGTGGACCTGTGTGGGACAAAGCCGGATTGAGCCGGCGCGACCAGGGAATCTACAAGAAGCGCCAAGCGAATAGCCAGGACCTTCGCTAGGATTTTATAGTCAAGGTTAAGGAGGGACAGAGGGCGGTAAGAGCTACAGAGAGAGGGATCACGGCCCGACTTGGGAAGCAGAACTATGACTGCCTCACGGAGGGTGGGGGGGAGTACGCCCGTCTCCAATGCCTCCGCATAGACCTCCATCAGGCGTGGCACCAGTTCTTCTTTGTACTCCTTATAAAAATCGGCAGTAAACCCATCCAGACCAGGCGCAGAGGAGCTCTTCATCGAGTCTATAGCCTCAATAATGTAGTCTGGGGTGATGGGATCCGCCAGAAAATCTTGCATATGCTTCTCGAGGTAGACCATGGCTATTTCGTTAAGATAGGGCCCTGGGTCGCAGTTGGCACCAGTTAGTTGCGAAGTGTAAAGACGGGTGTAGTAGGACAGAAAGGCATCGCAAACGTCGGGAGTGGAGTAGTGCCTCGTACCCTGAGCGTCGTGGATATCAGTTATGTATGCCGCTTGGTGTGGCGGGCGGAGCATCTGCGCTAGCAACTTGCCCGGCCTTTCCCCCTCCCCGTACTGTCACGCTGTGTAGTGCTTACCCAGGAATCGGAGCTCCCTATCCGCAGCATCCCTAAATTCCAGCAGGAGTTCTAAACGCCTAGCCTCCCGGTCTGGGGAGGGATCCCCAAGTATCTCCCTATCCAGTGCAGAGAGGTCAGCCTCTATGCGGGTTAGAGTGGTGCGAGTGTCACGAAGGGCCCCAACGTGTTTGGCGATACAGACCCCTCGGATGGTAGCCTTAAAACCCTCCCACAGTGTGGCCCAGGAGGCCACCGAGCCCGTGTTAGTTTCAAAATAGTCGTCAATGGCTGTGCGGACCTCTTCTGTAAAAGTCGGGTCAAGCAAGGCCTTGCCGGGGAAACGCCACTGCCTCTCATACCCGCCCAATCTCGGGATCGCCAGCGTCAGCACCACCGGGGAGTGATCGGACAGAGTGCGCGGGGGCGTGGAAAGAGCGTGCATCCAACCGGCCACTCCTGGAGAGAGTAGCCAGTAGTCTATTCTGGTGCTGGTGTTATGGTAGCCCGAGTGGTGTGTGTAAGCAGGGGAGTGTGGGTGCGCCCTGTCCTCTACATCGATGAGGGAAAAGTGGGAGCAGATGTCCGCCATCACTGAGCGGGAAAGCGGTTTGCAATCCGGGGAGAGGGAGGGGCTGTCCCTGCCGGGGGTCATCAAGAGGTTGAAGTCACCCCCCATCGCCAGTAAGTCAATGTCAGATCGAAGCAGCAGCAGCTGTAAGTGTTGGAAAAAGGCAGGGGAGTCAACATTAGGGCCGTAGACACACACTATGGCAATTTTATACCCATACAGCATTCCAGAGATAAGCACATACCTGCCCTCATCGTCAGTTTTGCTATCGAGCAACACAAAGGGAACACGTTTATGTACGAGAATCGCCACCCCTCTTGCGTATCTACTGTAACATGAAAACACTCTGTGTGCACCCCATCCCCTAGCCAGAGAATGAGTGTCCAATGGCATCAAATGGGTTTCCTGTAGGAACAGCACATCCACCCTGTGGCGCATAGCATAGTTCAAAACCTGTCTACGTTTCCGCGTGGTGTTCAGACCACGAACATTCCAAGTCATCATCGTTAGCATGGAGGGGCCAGCCCTAAGACCTATCCCGGCCATGGCATCATAACATGAACTATCAAAGAAAGCTGCGTATCCGGCAAGCCCGGCCAATGATTCTCGCAATAAGATGCAACCAAAAAAAACCACAAAAACAACACACAACCCATCCCCCACCCGCCACCCAGCCTCCCAACATCCCCAGAGAGGCAGTCCCCTATCAAAAGGAAAAACATAGCAAAAGTTGACATGTGCGAAAACCACAATTGTAGTAAATATATATTCGGGGAAAAAAACATCAAACCCTTAAAGAAGGTTAACAAACAGGCGTACACCATGGGGGGTAGCAACGCCTCGCCACGTGGGCTATCCGGCAAAGCGAACACTATGGCAATGGTCGTGCAACAAACCTGAAAGAAAGAACCATTAATTCCATATCAGATAGCATACAAAGAGGAGAAGAGTCAGGCGAATCAGCCCTTGTCCGTATCGGCAAAAAGGTCGGCGCTGGACTGCGTATCAGTGCGTGGCGGAGAATGCCCGCCAGAGCCAGAGGGGGACGAGGAACTTCGCTTCTTGTAGCCGTTACAAAAGTCTTGCGCCTCAGCCGGGGAGTCAAAAATGCGGAATCTGCCGTCAGCCTCCACCTTCAATCTCGCTGGATAGAGCATGGCGTATTTTAGGCCAAGGTTACGGAGAGCAGACTTGACGCTAGTGTACTTGCGACGAGCTTCCTGCACCATGAGCGTGTGGTCCGGGAAAAAAGACAACTTGCTGCCCTGCCACTGCACGTCTCCCGCTTCACGTGCAGCGCGGAGTGCGGCGTCGCGATCGCGAAAGTTCATGATGCGAGCTATTATGGGCCTGGGTGGAAGACCTGTGCGGGGTCTGGGCCCCAGCGATCTGTGGGCCCGCTCAACGACAAAGCCAGCAGTGAAGGTGTCTTTTCCAAATAGCTCTATGAGTAGGTGTTCCACAAAAGTGTCAAACCGGCCAGTAGCAGTCGTCTCCGTAACGCCCAAGATGCGAATGTTATTGCGCCGGCTACGCGCTTCTAAGTCCTCATTTTTGATGGCCACGTTTTTTAGGATTGTTTCGACCCTCTCCAGCCGCTTCAGGGACTTCGCAGCCCCATCCTCAATGTCCGATATTCTGGACTCCGCTAAATCAAGCCTGCGGTCATGGGCCTGTACTGCAGTGTTCATGTCCGAAAGACGCTGGTCCAGTGCGTCAAAGCGAGTGTCCAGCGCCTTGAAGCCAGAGCGCATCTCCCCCATCATGGCGGCCATCATCGCTGTCGCGTCCCCCGCCTCCGCCGTGCCAGCGGCCGGTCCCGGCGGGGGGGTCTGTGGTGTGAAGAGGGGTCTTTTCAAAAGGGAGCTTCCGTTGGTTCAAGTCCCTCTTCACCATCTTCAAGACTGAGAGGGAGGTGCGGTGGCAGCAGCAACCGACTTCAGCGCCAACACACAGGGCAAGCGGTGACAGGAGGGTGGCAGGTTCGAGTCTCGGTGAGCCCCAGGGGAGAGTGCAGTGGTGTAGAGCGGCAAGTAAGTGCCACAGAGGCTCTGCCCTCAAAGATGGCGCCGCGGATCTTGGCAGCAGTCAACAGCAGTGTGCAGGGGGCAGGAGGATTTTAGCGAAGGCCAGGAATCAGCAGCGGCGTGTGTCAATCTCAGCGGCCTGCAGGGCAGGGAGCGACCCTCTCCTGAAGTGAGGTCAGGAGGAAGGGGGGGAACAGCCGTTCCGCCAGGCGCGAGTGGGGCAGGGCGCCGCCGTTAATCACGGCCGCCCTGAGCCCCGAGTCCCACCGCCCCCAGTCAAGCACTCCCGCCGGCCACCCAAAGAACCTCCGCACCAGGCCACCAATCGAGGCCCCGGTCTCAGCGCGCTCACAGGCCGAGGGCTCCGGAGCGCGACAGGAAGCAGGCGCCCCAACTGGGGAGTGGGTTCGGAGGCAGGGAAGCTCGGCAGGAGGCCCCGCGGGTGCAGCAGAGAACAAGAGGCCCGGCGGGCGAGACCCGAGCCGCGCCCTCCCAGAGCACCGGCCCCGAGGGGAAGATGGCGCCGAGGTCCGGAGGCCTCGTTTCCCCTTCGCCCCACTCGCCGCCGAGGTCGCTCCCGGCGGGGTTCAAAGGCTCCAAAGGCACCAGGCGGCATCAGGAGGCTCCGCAGGCAAGTTGCAACAGGATAGGCGGGCGGATCATGCCGTGTTCTACTCCGCCGGGAGCCCGCCTGGAGGAGCTTCACCAAAGAGCGGCCATTCCGCTCTCCGCCGTGGCCACGCCCCTTTGTGGAATATCCTTTGGATTTCTAGTTGAAGTACTGGACAGTGTAGCCTTACAGGTATAGGCTGCATTATTTGTCTTTAATTCTCTCTTAAGTGTCTATGCAGGAGTGCACAGAAGACCGCTTAAGACATTATTTTTGATTGCTTCGGGGTCCCCGAACATGAGCGGGACTATTCACTAGATTATGACTATAACAGAGATACCCCTACTACAGAACTGGAGTTACAGGGAAGAAACTACTCCTTACAAGAGTACAATTATACAGTCGTGTACCGTCCAAGCAAAGGTCAAAACCCTACTGACTACTTTTTAAGAGTACCTTTGCAGTGCCCTGGTACCCCTTCCAAGACGGCTGGGACCTACATAAATTTCATTGTGAAATCAAGCACACCTGCTGCTATTTAATTGGAACAAATTGTCACTATCTTGAGTCAAGACAGTGACATGTTGAAATTAAAAGACATTTTTACCCATCAGTCTTTGAACCAGCACACTAGACCTCTTTCCAGTGACAGTGAAGACCATAAGTTTAAAAATATCAAAGATGAACTGTCCGTTCATCAAAAAGGCATTATCCTGAGAGGTTTGAGTATTGTTTTTCTGGAATCTGCAACAACAGATAATCTAAGTGGTCCATAAAGAACATTTGGAATCGTTGCCACAAAACGAGCTCTCAGAGTCTGGTTTCCTCATCTTGATGAGAGTTGAAAGAGAATTGAAAGCATGTATGCAACTGCCTGTCATCGAAAACCACTCAGCATGCCTTAAACATGTCAGAGTTGGCAAAGCATGTAATGGTGGTTGTTACTTCCGTTTACTACCATTGATAGAAGATATTCTATCTATCACTTAAGAGAGAGTCTTTGAGAGATTAGATTGCATCTTCACAACATGAGATGTTCCTGTAACCTTAAAATCTGTCAACGGCCCACCTTTCACAAGTCGAGAATTCAGTGGCAGTCTAAGTCATCCTAATGTAAAGCATCAAAAGAGCACACCTCTTAGCCCACAGGCCAATGACCTTGTTGAACGTTTCATGAGCATTCAAGAAAGCTGTTCAACGTGCTGTGTTGGAAAAGCTCAACTTGAAAACTGTCTTGAATTCCATTCTTCGAACTTACTGTTCTACCCCTCACTCAACCATAAGGGAAAGCCCTGCAACCTTGATGTTTGGGAGAGCCATGATGACCAAGTAACCTCAGGAACCAGTACAAAAGACTTGGAGTTCATAGCAACTGAGACAGGTATCTCCTTATGATAAGTTATAGGAAAAATGTAAAAAGTTTATTACAAGTTTTATTTTAAGAATTTAATAAATTAAATGTTCGAGGCATATGAGCTGCAGATTACACACTGTGCATAGATCGCCACCTAGTGTTGGGCCTGGATGTTTGCAGTTTGATGTTGTCCTGAAAAGCTCTTTGGAAACCACGAGATAGGTGACTCCTCCTTTTGAACCACATTGCGCATGGGCATCGGCTCCATCCTCAGATTGTTTTTTTCCACCATCGGGCTCAATGTGTTTCCTGCGCTCCGGTTTGCAACCGAATTTCCTTCGGCGCGCAATCCTCACCCATTTCGGCGGTATTGTTTCGATCGCGCTCCACATCGACGCGATTCTTCACCACTTCGAAGTCTTCGATTCCAGTCATCGACGAAGGTCTTCGGGCCTACCTAGGCCTTCCTTTCTGCCTCATGCAAAGGACGCTATTCAAGAAGTGTCCTCGATGTGGGTCGAAGTTTTCCCCACACCGATCTACATGAGGTGTGCAACCTTTGCCTCTCACCGGAGCATGAGGCCAAAGACTGTTCCACTTGTGCCTCTTTCCGCTCCAAGATGACGATTCGGGACCGACGAGCTCGAAGAACTATGGCTTGCTCAGCAGCTTCGATGCCCGACGACATCTTTGAAGAGGGCGTCGACGTGCCAGAACACGAGCACGCCAAAGAAAGTACCAGCTCCTCTGATGCCGAGGTCGAGGATATCACTCCAGCTCAACGGGTAAGACCGTCGACCCCAACCCTTCCTCGACACCCTCAAAAAAGGCTTCGGTCACACCCTCACCTTCGGGCCCGGTTGCACACCAAGAGACTACTTCCCACGCCCCGCCTTCGGGCCCGGCAAAGAAGCCTACTAAGCCTTCAGGCGGCTCGGGCTCGAGTCAGCCTATTCCCGGTTCCGATCCTATACCGTCACCGAAGAAGAAGCCATCTTCTTCAACCAGGCCAACACCTAAGCACACGGCGCCGAAGACTAGCAGCGGCTCGTCGATGCCAAACCTGCACTCAGAGCCGAGTAAAAAAACGCCTAAAGCTCCAGATTCACATGCTCAGGAGCCGAAAAAACACCCGGAACCGAAAAAACATGTTCCGGTAAAGGACATTTCAAAAGGTCACACTTCTAAATCAAAAGACCCAAGACCAGCTATCGACTCTGTACCGAAAAAAACTCTGGAACCGAAAACTTAGACGCTGAAGGATCTGCCCTACACAGAAGAACTTTTTACACCAGATCCTAATAAAAAAAACTCTTGTAAAGGATCCTAAGACTGGTCAACTAGCTCTTAGCTCCAAGAAGAGACCACTTAAGGCGCTGGCACCTCCTCCTCCTCCAAAGAAGAGACACATTGCAACCTCTCCATAAAGGGTCCCTTCTCCACCACCTCCCCATACTGTTCCTCCCCCTACACCTCCTCCACCAAATCATTCGCCTACAGCATCCACTAATCCAGATGATGATGTAGATACAGACTCTGGTGACACAGGTGGGGGTGCACATGACCCAGCAGAGACCAATAGTCCCCCCTTAGTCCCCTAATCCATGGAATGATTACAACACCCCTGATGTGCCTTACGTCCCACAAGACGATGTATATCCTTCCAGACCTTCCCCACCAGAGGACACTATAGGTTTTAACGTACTAGTCCAGAGAGCTGCCCAGTACCATGGGGTTGACTTGCACACCGATACTGTGGAGGAAGATTTCCTATTAGACACTTTTGATAACACACAAAGGTCTACAGCCATTTTGCCAATGCACATCAGGTGAGGCTTCACCACCAGATAAAGAATCTAAGCTCCTTGACGCCTCCGGCAAACGAACAGCGTCAGAGGCAGCTAACATTTGGCGCATTGCCAAAACCCAAGCGTTGTTGGCAAGATATGACAGGGCACATTATGATGAACTGGAGTCCATAATGCAGCATCTACCAGATAAATATAAAAATAGGGCCAATGAACTCATACAAGAAGGTAAAAGTATTACTAATACTTCCATTCGTTGTGCCCTAGATGCTGCAATACCAGTACCCTTCTACGTAGACATGCCTGGCTACGTATTTCAGGTTTTAAACCTTAGGTACAAAATTCCATCCTTAATCAGCCATTAGATGAGACACGTGTATTTGGCCCAAATGTTGATGTGTCTTTAAAAAAATGAAAAAAGACACTGACACAGCAAAATCTATGGGAGCCTTGCAGCAGCAAGCTCCCAGACGTTCTTTTCAACGATCATCATATAGATGCAACACAAGAGGCTACTCCTCCGAAAGTCCCTCCACTTCTAATAAAACCCCTAGCCAATCCACATTCACTAAGGGCTACCAGAGAGGAGGTTACAGGGGTAACAACAACAAAGGCAGAGGCAAAATCAACAACTCCTGCTCTGCCTCCACCCCTACCCAATGACTTTCCTCCCCTCCCCGCGCCCCCATCCCCAACATTCCACTCCTATGGGGGAAGACTGCAACAATTCCTTCCTGCCTGGACCAGCATCACATCAGACAGGTGGGTGAGACAAATTATTCAGTCAGGTTACTGTCTAGAACTAACATCTACCACCCCAAACATACCACGCAAACAGCGTCCAATGTCACAAGAACATCTATCACTGTTAAAGCAAGAAGTAATATCTCTGCTAGAAAAAAGTGCAATAGAACCAGTTCCTCTGCACCAACAAAACAAAGGGGTTGGCTCCCTATATTTTCTTATCCCAAAGAAGAACGGCTCTCTAAGGCCTATTCTAGACCTCAGACCGCTAAACATATACATACTGTCAGACCATTTTCACATGGTCACACTCCAACAAGTCCTTCCTCTCCTGTTACAAAACTACTTCCTTGCTACTCTAGATCTCAAGGACGCATACTTCCACATTCCCATTCACAAGGCTCACAGGAAGTATCTCAGATTTGTACTAAACGGGCAGCACTATCAATTCAAAGTACTCCCATTCGGAGTCACAACAGCACCAAGAGTATTCACCAAGTGCCTAGCAGTAGTGGCAGCACATTTCCGAAGACAGCACATCCATGTCTTCCTGTACCTCGACGACTGGCTCATAAAAGCCAGCTCATACAACCAGTGTGTGGAACACACTCATGCCACAAATCAACTGCTCCACAACTTGGGGTTCACAATAAACCACACCAAGTCTCATCTGCAACCATACAAAGTACAACAGTACCTCGTGCCACAATAAACACCTCAACAGCGCTAGCTTATCCCACTCCAGTAAGGATAGCCAGTATGCAAACTCTTCTCACAAAGTTTCAGCCACAACACTCCCTTCCAGCACGACGGTTCATGCAACTCATAGGGATGATGGCCTCTTGCATTTTCATAGTGCCCCATGCAAGACTTCAAATGCGTCCTCTACAAGAGTGCCTATCACGTCAATGGAACCAGGCTCAAGTTCAATTAACAGACCTAGTGTTGGTAGACAGTCGGACCCATCGCTCTCTGCAATGGTGGCACACAAAAAACCTTTCCAAGGGACGGCCGTTCCTAGAGCCTGTTCCTCAGATAATCTTGACAGTCGATGCATCACTCTCCGGCTGGGGGACCCACCTACTGCAACACACCATGCAAGGCAGGTGGACACCGCAACAAAAGTTACTCCACATCAATCATCTGGAGTTACTTGCTATATTCCTAGCACTAAAAGCTTTCCAAAAGCAAGTATCAAACAAAGAAAGCTGTGTTAGTCCGCACGGACAACATGACAGCCATGTATTACATACAGAAACAGGGCGGAACACACTCCCTGCAACTGTCTCAACTAGCACAGGACATATGGCGGTGGGCTATACCTCAAAACATATTCCTTGTAGCCCAGCATGTTCCAGGAGTACAAAATACCATAGCTGATCTGTTAAGTCGTCTGACACAACAGACCCACGAATGGGAACTTCATATGCAAGTTCTTCAACCATTCTTTCAGATGTGGGGACAACCTCAGATAGAACTCTTTGCCACCTACGAAAACGCCAAATGCCCAAGCTTCGCCGCCAGATAGCCAGACCCACTGTCCAAAGGCAAAGCGATATGGATGAACTGGTCAAACAAATTTGCATACGCTTTTCCACCTCTACCACTCATGCCACTACTAGTACGCAAACTAGCAGCATTCTCTGACCCTCATCCTAGTTGCTCCAACGTGGATCAGACAGCCATGGTACACCATACTGCTACACCTGTCTGTAGTACTGCACCAAAAACTATACATGTCTCCACGCCTTTTAACACAGAACCGTGGAGAGATCAGGCACCCGGACCCAGCTCAGCTCAACCTTGCGATCTGGCTCCAGAAATTCTAGAATTTGGATATCTTAACTTTCCTTCAGACTGCATGAATGTCATAAAAGAAGCTAGACGTCCATCCACTAGAGCATGTTATGCAGCCAAGTGGAATCACTTTGTAATATATTGTCACAATAATAATATTAATCCCTTAGACGTGTCTATTCAACACATCATAGGATACTTACTGCACCTACAAAGATGCAACTTAGCCTACAAGTCTATTAGACTGCATCTTGCTGCAATAGCAGCATATCTGCAAAACAGACGGCATCTATCTCACCTGTGTGGAATGTAAACATTGTTCTCACATGGCTAATGGGACCTCCCTTCGAACCATTACATAAATGTGAATTACAATGTTTAACATGGAAGGTTGCGTTCCTAGTAGCTATTACTTCTCTGCGAAAAGTTAGTGAACTACAAGCACTAACCATTCAAGAAACCTTCTTGCTAATGCATCATAATAAGGTTGCTCTAAGTACTAATCCAAAATTCCTGCCCAAAGTCATTTCTCCCTTCCACCTCAATCAATCTGTGGAACTGCCCGTTTTGTTCTTGCAGCCACAGACAGTAGCAGGAAGAGCTCTTCATACCTTAGATGTCAAAAGATCATTGCTATACTACACCGAGAGGACACAACCCTTTTGTAAGACAAAAAAATGTTTTGTGTCTTTCTCACCACCACACAAGGGTAATCCCATTTCAAAATCTGGGATAGCTAGATGGATTGTCAAATGCATACAGATTTGTTACCACAAAGCTAAACGTACGTTATCTGTTCCTCCTAAAGCCCACTCTACAAGAAAAATAGGGGCTTCAATGGCATTTTTAGGGAACATTCCCCTAGATGACATCTGCAGAGCAGCTACAAGGGCTACACCGCACACATTCACAAAACACTATTGTGTAGATGTGCAAACCAAACAACAGGCTAATGTGGGCCAGGATGTTCGCAAAACATTATTTCAACTCCTGCATCAGATAGGGGCGGTCGCCGCTAAGAGTGGGTACTGCTATACAATCTATGCACAGTGTGTAATCTGCAGCTCATATGCCTCGAACGGAAAATGCTACTTACCAGTATGCATCTGTTCTTGGCATGTAGAGCTGCAGAGTTACACACACCCACCCGCCTCCCCGGCTACCCTTGTCTGTTCCACTATTATCTTAATTAGATACAGATTACATGGGCATCCTTCCTTTTCTTGCAAAGGTCCATCATTTCTCTAATGGCAGAAAACAATCTGAGGATGGAGCTGATGCCCATGCGCAATGTGGTCCAAAGGAGGAGTCACCTATCTCGTGACTTCCAAAGAACTTTTCAGAACAACAACAAACTGCAAACATCCGGGCCCAACACTAGGTGCCGACCTATGCACAGTTTGTAACTCTGCTGCTCTACATGCCAAGAACAGATGCATACTGTTAAGTAGCATTTTCCTTATTTTACATACTTCAAATTGAAGTTTGTGCATCAGACAATGAGTGATCAGTTCAGATGACAGCAGTACCAGAAAACACTTGCTCCTGTTGCATCTGGAGCCAAATAGAACTGAATGAGTAAGGTATAGCTCTAAAAGTCGCTAATTTACATTAGACAGAGGTAAGAGGAAATGTACTTGATACAATGGCCCCACAACGAGCACACTGGTGATGGATATTTCCTTCGATGAGATACGTCCGGCAACTCTACCTGAAGTAACAATACTGTACCAAAACTAGAACTGGTCTAACAGAAAACAAGAATCAGACTATCAAACCAGGACATATCAAGAAACTATGGGGCAAGCTTTGTTTCATTGGGAAGGGTTTAAAATAAGGTACTAAAATGAGGAAGTCAGAAATGGAGTTAAATGGTTTCTAGTAAATGATGTCAATATTAGTGCTAAATCAGCATCTGGGACTTTTCAAGTGGTATGTAGAAAAGAGATCTGTATGGCAGCTACGACTAGTAGGTGTACTCCACATGCATTCCGTAAGCATTGCTGTCCTATTACTAGTCAGTTGGGAATATGGTTTAGTCAAGTTGTTTTTGCAGCCAGTTTGCTTGAGCTGTAGCTTTGACCCTTAATGTCACCGTACAAGTACTTCCAGCTCATACTTTCCTTCATATTACCAACTTGCTACTGTTTATAATTTGCCTAGCTAAGTCGCTGGTGCTAAGGCACAAAGGTTCATACACTGAGATGAGATGCCTAAAAGGTACGCTGAAGGATAACTCGGAAGCCCTTGCAGTTTCCTCTCTATGCCATTAGTTAGAAGCTTTTTTGGTACTTTTATGCATTTATTTATTTTCAAAATTGTTAACATAAAGGAGTCTTTACTTAGAGTACTGGGTTTACTATGGTGAATTATTTATCCTACTTATAGTGCATTGTGGTGTGCTGCTGTATTAAATAAAGGTTGCTATAAAAGGTGTTCTTATTTATTTATTTTTTGTTTTATTTTTTTGTAGCTATGGATACCCAGATCTTGAGTACTTGAAGCGTGTTCGAGATGAACTTAAAGCTAAAGGAATTCAATGATAAGAGCTGCGTCACACAGGTTTGCTCGCTCGTGCTTAGTGCGGGAGACAATAAAATATATGCACGAGCATTTCAATGGAATGTAAGGATTTAGCACGTGCCCACAAGGCACCTTAATTTTACAGTACTACATGTGGAGAGATTAGACATTTGATATCTATCTACCAGTGGGTATTGAAGAAGCGACTACCTGTTTTCTGTGACCATAGTTGGGATTCAAGTTGTAGATATATTTTACAAAATCGCACATTATTACTCTTCAAAATTTACATAGATTCAGTAGCAGCACTGTTGAGTAAGCACATTTGTTTTAATAATTATTTTTATAGTTGTGTTTTCATTAATAGTACATATGTTGCGCACCATCCTTAATAATATTTTGGTTTTAAATGATTTAGGAGAGGACCAAGGAACTCTGAAAGTACAGTAAAACAAGCTTTTGCACCCTCCACCATGGAGTGATTGCTGTATTTTTGGAGTTCTTACAATGATGTTGTAGGGTGAGTTTAAATTTTATTTAAATATATATTTATAGTGTTTTTATTTGCCATACAATGAGTTTTATTTTTGTATTCACCCTGTCACTGGTAAAACACATTGTAGTACTAAATGTCTGTTCATTGTTTCCTGTCCATCAGCATTGGTGTTTGTCTGTAGCATTAAAATTCAAATGATCATTAAAAACCCTGAATAAATAAAGTATTGTTTCAGCTGGCTTCTTCTTATACCCAGGTCATTGAAATGTTGCTATACTTGAAAACCGTGCCTTGGCAGATAGAAGAAGTATTAGCCCTCCCTGATTTAAAAAAAAAAAAAAAAAAAAAAATCTTTCCTAACAACCACACCAGAATTGAGACTAGGATTTTTTGAGAGCGATGGGAATGACAAGTCCTCTAAATCCAGCAGAGAATCCACCAACATTACTTTTTCAACCATTCTACCCATATGTTGTAGTTATTTTTAATGGTTCATTCCCTTTCTGACTTAGCACTTCCTCCAGAATTCAAAGGATTTTTCATGGCGTCCCAACTCCTAAGTAAGGCTACAGATTTTAATCAGCAAGCAGGGTTTTTTTTTCTTGTGTGTCTAACTTCTACTTCAGAGAATACCAGGACATCACAAACTTTATTCAAGGATCTACAAAAACCTTTTCTCAGAAACTTTCCCTCAGCAGATTAGCCCCTGCCCCCGGCAGGTGGTTCACAGAGTCGTTGCTCACCTCTTGATTGTTGATTGCAAGCTTTTCTTTGAGGAACCAACTCCAGTGACAAAATATACGTTTGAAGAAAGCTGTGGATCTCTGGCAACTTGTATAATACAGATAGTTTGCCTTTATAAGGTCATTCACCTAAGCGACGGCTGCTCCTAGTTGGTTAGAGAGTAACGATTGTCTGTGATATATAATAAAACACACAAACCGCTTGATAAAAGAAACTCCCCATTGTTTGCCAAAATGAACACAGAAAAGTTTACGTGTGATTTATATACAGAACGTAGGGGATACATTGTTCACCTGATAAATGAGAGAGATTGAGAGGTGCTAGGAAGTCTGAAAATGAAGAGGCATGTGCTCAGGAAAAGCATGGAATAAGGGAGACCTAGGAAGAGGGAGTACTTAAAAAAGACAATGAGGGAGATTGAATTGCAATTCATATTGAAAGGTGAGATAAAATGACACACATAACAAAGAAAGATGGGCTGCCTTAGGAGCTGGAGATGGAAATGTGGAAAGGGAGACACAATGAGGGGAAATGAACCAGAGGGAGAAAGCAGAGATAAAGGTGGATAAGAAAAAGGGAAACAGGTGGAAATCGATGGTAGAAAAGGGTAAGAAAATGGGAAACTGAGAAAGCTGATCGTTAGGAACTGAAAAATAGACTACAACCCTAGAGGCGGGGCGACAAGGACTGGGAAAACTAGAACTGATAGGGGAGGAACTTGAAAATTCACACATTAATTCTAGATCAAAAGAGCCATATGATTCTAAGTGAATCTCCTGCCTTAGTTCCTGGCAGAAGCCTTTTTGCAATTCCCTCTGAAGGGCTGCGAGGGACAACAGACCTCCATCCTTCTATTTGCATTTACCAAATGCTGGTGTACTTTCTTTTTAAGGAGCCCCTGTCCATTAAAGGGACATTGGCTGTTTTCACAAATGAACATTACCATTCAGTATAAGGCATTGTGGAGAGCATGCGGCTGTCTTCACCCTCAAATGCCATCTTCCTCCATTCAGAAAGTCTGAAACTATTGCTTGGTGAGAGCTTCCACTTTGCAAATGTGTTACCACACCCTTTTGAGTCTTGGAAATAGATCAGAGGTTTGCGACTGCAATTCAATGGTGCACAATGAGAACTGTTGTTGCATTAAATACAGACTTTCACAGAAGAGGGGGCAAACAATATACACACTCGTTCCTCTGCTGTTCTTTATAGGCAGTTTTGTGACTCTAAACCTACACTTTGTACAGTATGAAACATTCTTTTCTGATCTCAAAGCCTGTAATTGCGCGAATTTGTAAGCATGTGCAACTGCAAAATAGTTTTGTACATCTCTCCCCCGAAATCCCTTCTGACCTAAGGTGAATAACAGGAAGCACTTTTCAGCAACGTTAAAAGATTTCGACAAAACTGCAAAATTCTTGGGTTTCACTGCATGTCACACTCGCACTGTCCCATTAAAGGATATTGGAGCTTTGCAATCAGTAGCAGTTTCCGTCAATGGGCGGGGGGGGGGGAGATAACTTCGCCCACCTATTTCCGCGCCACCTGGCATCCGCAAGCCGCATTCGTTTTAAAATTCTATGTAACACCAGTAGCAATGTTACTTTCCATTTTAAAACACAGACAGAAGCCTGCCCCAGTCCTGCTGCTTGCCTGTGACGCACCAAGTCAGACGTGGGCGTCAGGCAGCCAGGTTCTTGTGAAGTTGTGACACTTGCACCTGTGTCACATTAAAGTTTAGTAAACCGGGTTGACGTGGTGCCAGCCTAGTAGTCACTGTTTTGGGCCTTTTGGGGGCCTGTTCACAAATGATGCCAAGCAGCGTCATAGTTCCAGGCTGCCTTGGGGAGGTACAGTATAAGCCCAGTAGCTCGCGAGACTGCTTTTTTTAAAGCTGGCAATGACGACCCCTCATCCTGCCCTTTCACAAGTCCACACCGCAGTAGCAAGCTGAGGCCCACAAAGCTGTGGAATGCCAACTCAGCTGGAATAATGATAATGAACGGGAAGTCGTCAGGTTCGAGCCTGGCTGTATTTCCCAGCTTCCACAGTCCCTTCTCACTGCTTCACGCAGCAGGAGGATATTTAGATCATGCCTACATAGAGCGCATGCGCTGCATAGGCAAAAAGACCTTTAGCTATCGCTTTGGCTTTTCAACCAAAAACGTGCATGCGTTCCATTGCCTTCAATGGCAACGTGTGCATGTCTGACGATTCACTTGCAGGAGCGAGCACTGCCATATGGTAGCAATTATCGCTCTTGCAAGGGAATCGTGCGCCTCCTCTTGCTGCCGGCAGCCATCCGCGCTTGTTTTAGAGTTGACAATATTGTTTTTTTGCTGGCTCGGCTTGTGTTTGACTCGGCGCCACGCTGAACCCTTTGCTCGGCTCCGGCTCAACCCTTACCAAAAATTCTCTAGCTTGCCCACAACTATTTCCTACAAGTTCAGTCTTCTTTTAGATTCTTGAAAATGCAGAGAGGGAGGTTCACCTTACAAATCCTCACCCCGGGTCCCTGGCTGCTACTTTGCAGAGGGATCCAACACTATCCCGGGTGTACTTTACAACTTCTGAATTGCGCTTGCCACAAGGGCGTCACGTATCGCGGGCAGTGCAGCCATCTCCAGGCATGCCCGGGCCTGTGCAATGCATTCTGTGAGACTCATCCGGCTGTCCGCGCGCGGCATCCCTTCCCGTCCCTATTCTATTCTTCCCCTAAGGTCCACAGTTTTTTTCCCTCATGCTATACTTAAAAAAAAAAAAAAAGACAACAAAAAAAACAGCCCAAACTCTAATTGTCATGTCAACGCGCCTTGGGCAGATACCATTCCTGTGAGTAGCGGTGTCTTTCAGTGAGTTTTATGAGTATTTTTTTCACGAAGCCCTTGATAGTTTGGCCACATGTGAATAATCCCTCATATGGGAGCCTCTGGCAGAACCTGGTGTAACTGAGTCACGGTTCAGTGGCTAAATACAAGAGGTTTTCTGCTTTGTGGATAAAAAATAATGGCGTACTTTTTCCATTAAAACGTGTTTTTGAGGTCAGAGTTCATACATCTTGCGGGGGTACTCAATTACATTGAACTGCTATTACCCTATTACATTTAATTGCATTCGGATTGCGTGGAGGGATTGATCGCCACAGCAGGAAGTGTGCCCTACCACTTCCGGTCACGACGGAGGTTAGCAGTCTAGATGCTCGCCTCCACCAGCATAAAAACCCCTAAAGCGGCTGGCTCAGTTGGACTCATTTCAAGACACCTAAGCGCTGCGAGCACGCATTCTGGGATTCTCAGGACCAGCTACAGGTCTTGCACTAGCGCTGCAAAATCTAATCAGAGCATTGTTTTTAAATCGCTGACGGAAGCTCTCTACGAAGAGCTCCTAGCTGATTTTATTTACACTGCACTATACCTTTTAAATATTGTGTCACTATTGTTAATTTGATAGCATACTCACCATTTCTCGTTGTCCTGGCGTGTTCCCCGGTCCACCGCTGATCATTCAGATTGCATGGAGGGATTGATCACCACAGCAGGAAGTGCGCCCTACCACTTCCGGTCACGACGGAGGTTAGCAGTCTAGCTGCTTGCCTCCACCAGCATAAAAACCATATGCTCTCACTGACGCGCAACGGACGCGCGCAGCGGGCTCGCCAAAGGCGTGCCTAATGCAAGCCCGTCTGCGCCCGTCCGCGCCTGGTCCGGGCCCAGGGCCCCCTCCCTGGCCCTATTGTCCCTACTCCCAGCAGCAATGTTTGAAACTATTCCTCTGCCCTGCTTAGAGAGATTAACTCCTCCGCCTACAGGCCCCACTGACCGCCTCTCCCCCTAATACCCTGGCCCACTCCTGGACCGACCCAGTGTCCCTTATGTACTTTCAAACTCCCTCCTTCCCTCCCTTCTGACTACCGAGCATTACCCAAACACCCGGCCCTTTTTCGCGCTGCTCTCATAAACGCCCGGTCCCTCCCCAAACACAATTTGGACATCTTTGAGCTAACCTCTAACCAAAACCTAGACATTCTGTTTATTACCGAAACCTGGGGTGACTCCTCCTCCGGACCAGACTTCTGCTCGGCCATACCTGATGGTTACTGTGTGCTCAGACATGACAGGCCCACGGGGAAGGGAGGTGGGCTAGCTATCATTCATAGAGCCTGCTACTTAACCAAAATAGAACCCCTTGACCGCCCTGACTGCGAAGCTTTCACCTATTCCATTGCTCTCACCAACAATCAAGCATTCAAAGGCACTCTCCTCTACCGCCCTCCAGGCCTCCGAAAAAGCTTCCTCTCATCCCTAGACTGTCTTATCGAGCCTTCAGTGGGAGCCCCTGACTACACCATATTAGGAGACTTTAATTTCCACCTTGAATCTCCTACCGGCAAGGGCACTGTCTTCTCATTACTGATCTACAAACAGCCGGACTTCTTCGGCTAGTTTCCACTTCCACTCACCAAGCTGGTCATACTCTCGATGGTCTTTTCACCAATAACCCTGACATCACCCTCCTCTCTGTCACCCCCCTTGTATGGACAGATCACGCCGCAGTACTCTTCACCATCAAGCCCCGTAACCCCAACCCCTCCCAATCCAAGGCCCGCACGCCCCAGCTTACCCGAGCCTGGAAAAGCATGGATATTCCCTTACTTACATCTACACTCTCCAACTCCCTTGATGAGCTCACCCCCAACCTCAGTACAGCATCCAACAACTACCTGGACTGGCTACATGACGCCTTCAATTCTTTAGCACCGCCCAAAATGACCTTCCCCAATCAAACTACTCCATCCGCCCCTTGGTTTACAGAAGACCTTAGACTACAGAGACAACACTGCAGAAACTTAGAGAGGCACTGGCACAGACAATATAACCTCCAGGACAAACAAACTTACAAGGATGCCCTGGCCTTATACAAACGTTTTATCATTACACAAAAGAGTTCCTTCTATCTATCTCAAATTGAATCTGCTCAAAATTCCTCAAAAAAACTGTTCCAAGTAGTCAACACTCTTTCCAATCCCCCCACCTGCCCTTCTTCGGATGCATCACAAGATCTCTGTAACTCTCTTGCCAATTTTTTCGCAAACATGGTCACCACCATATATTCGGCATTCACTTCTCATACTCACTCCAATTTCATCAACCATGCCCCCCCATTGCCCCCGCCAACACTACATTCTCCAACTTTCATCAGGTTCCCCCTGAACAGATCAGCCAATTAATCGCCTCTGTCAGATCAGGATCCCCCCTAGACCCTTGCCCGCCCTCCATCCTTAAACTCATTCCGGATGTCATAACGCCTTCTCTCACTAATATCTGTAACTCCATGTTTCTCACAGGCTCTTACCCCTCCGTTTGAAAAAAAGCAGTCATCAAACCCCTTCTGAAAAAACCGTCCCTCGACCCCACAGCCTCAGTCAACTACAGACCCATCGCCTGCCTTCCGTTCCCAGCTAAGATTTTTGAAAATCTAATGAATAAACATTTGTCTGAATTTATTAATCAAAACCACCTCCTGGACGATACCCAATTCGGATTCAGACAGGGTCATGGAACAGAAACGGCCCTGATAAAGGCCACCAACGAGATTAGGATGATTCTAGACCAAGGCGGTGCGGCGGTCCTTATACTTCTGGATTTATCCGCCGCCTTTGACGCAGTCGATCATTCCACCCTGATTGACCGTGTCTCAATCCTAGGGATCAACCACTCCGCAAAGGACCTCCTTGCCTCATTCCTCTCCAACCGTACACAAACAGTAAAGCTAGGCTCCTTCTACTCTCCTGTCTTTACTCTCCCGTGCGGGGTGCCCCAAGGATCCTCACTAAGTGCAACCCTATTCAACATATACGTTTCAGACTTGGCGAGGAACATCAAATCGCACGGGTTGAGTTTAACCTCTTACGCTGATGACACCCAGCTGGTGCTGGCAGTACATAAGGATGGAATAGCGATTGCGGCCAGATTCCAGGAGGGTATGCTAGCTATCAGCTCCTGGATGATGAGCAACTGCGCCAAGGTCAGAAACCTAGGGGTCCTGCTCGACAGTAAACTCCTGTTCCACCATCATGTAAATGCCGTGGTCTCCTCCTCTTTTCACACCTTAAGAAAAATCAAGAAATTACTTCCTTACCTCCCAGTATCAGCTGGTAAAACTCTTATCACCACCCTTATCTTCTCTAAAACTGATTATTGTAACGGCCTCCGGCTCAATGCCCAAGAAACGGTCCTCAACAAACTCCAGTCAGTCCAAAACGCGGCAGCCAGAACTCTACTCGGCATCCCCAAATTCAAATCCATCACATCTGCCATACGCCAACTTCACTGGCTGCCTATCAGAAGCCGGACCAAATTCAAAGCACTTTGCATCGCTTACAAAGCCATCAACAATTCAGGACCCCTTTTCTAAAAAAAAGCTTTCTCCATGTATACACCTAATAGACAACTTCGCTCCTCCACAGCCCACCTCCTACCTGTCCCACACACTAAAAAATCCTCCTGGGGAGTCAGGCGCTTCCTAGTCGCCACTGCCAGACTCTGGAACTCTCTTCTTCTCCCCATTAAAACCAGCCCCACACTCATTGCTTTTAGGAAACAATTAAAAACCTGGCTTTTTAACCAATAACTTGTCCTCTAGCGCCTCCCTTGTCTTGATTCGTAGTCCATAAGCGCCGAGACACCCCAGGGTATTTGCGCGCTATACAAATCACCAAAACATAAACCTAAATATTTATAAAGCACGTACTACTCCCGACGAGGCGTTAATGTGGAAGGGTGTGCTGTTTTCATGTATTTTGTTTTAAACTGCAATTTTATTTTATTGATAAAGGCATTTATTTTTGCTGATGCAAAATAGAACTTACAGGAGCAATAAGAAATGAAACTATATGATTCCCCGCCCTTACAATAGGCAACGTAGTGCTAAATAGCATCTTGTTGTAAATTAGCACCATGGAGGTTGATGTAATCGACGCATAAGAACGCTCGCCAGCAAATTCCTTATTTTCTGTTTTTTAACACTTCATTCCAATAACTTTCTCTGCAATGCAACAGGAGCGGGAATGCATCGCAGCTGCAATTAACATCTCGCATCCACAAGTCTTTCTTTCTAGAATTAACACCTCTTTATTCTGTGGCATGTAATATAGGCTGCATCCTTTACGGAATTACTCGGCACACGAAAGAGCGGCTGTACAGAAAGACTGAGAAAAACAAAACGTGTTCAATACAGAATGTACGTGGTTATTTGATTTCCAATAAATCGGAGCCACACACAGAGACAGGCAAAAATCACCTCTGTGGTTTGAGGTGAGCCCTTTGCCCACAGCTGTCTTAATTATTTAACCTCGCATATAAAACAAAGGCCTTTTACTAAAGTGTGGATTGAAATGCGTCGACTCTGTCCCATTAGGTACGCTTCTCCGCCAGCTAATGACCAATGAAACTACAGATTGCTTTACAGACTTTGCGTAAGGCTACCTCCTGGCTGTACTGTAAGAAACAGGCGTTTATTTTTATACTAAAGGGCTATTGTTGTTCAAGAGGCCCTTTCTCAAACAAGCGTTGGCAAAGCCAATAGGTCACGATTTGCAAGGCATTAGCTGACCTTCTGCTTAGTGCTTTGCCAATGCTTGTTGACATTGCTGGTGAGCACTGGCCATAAAAATAAACAGGCATTGGCATAGCCAATAGGTCTCGCCTTTGGGACATTAGAAGTGTTTAGCCATGCAACAGTTGATGTTGCACCAAGGATATTGTGCTGCATAATTAAATACTTATAAGGTCCCAAAGGCGAGACCTATTGGCTATGCCAATGCTCGTTTTGCCATGCCAGGGATTCATTTTTTTAATTTTTTGTTTAAATATCAAAATTGATAATTTTGAGGTTAAACACTGACTTACTTAGGGTCGCTTTCTAGGAGCGTTTGCCACAAATGCTTGCGGAAGTCACTTCTTGCTTTCTCAAATATGCTTGAAAATGGACTATTTGCTCACTCTTTTTTTTTTTTTTCTCGGAGGAAAATCCTCCCCCTCCAAACTCCCCTCATGATGGTCAGTCTCGCTCGCTACGCTTTTACGCCCAGCCGCTTTCAAATATCAACAGTTGCCACTGATTGCAATTGCTTCCAAACAGAAGGAACTACATAATCCACGTCATGGATGCATATGGTACCTGCCATTGCAGGAGACACTGCCAAATCAGCATAGAATGAAAACGTCATCACAAGCATAGGAACCAAAAAAGTGCAGGTCACAAAATGATAGGAGCTAAATATGACCTGGCCTATTGTGATGGTGGGAAGGAAACTCCAAAATAAAAGAGCACGTTTTAGAAAATATGGACTGAGACGCTGCACATACGGTAAACACGAATAAAAGAGAAAAACAAACATTAGCAACCACAATTGCGCCATCTTTTTGTAAAGTGAAATATTTTGCGCAACTTTGTGTGTGTTGTTACTGCTGCCTAGAAAGATACTTGTGTACCGAAGCAAAGTCTTCCGCTCCAGTAATGAGGACCTGGTAGTAAAGTTACGTTTGCTGAACAGATTGCAGTGGCAAAGTTAAACTGTACTCTAAACAGAGGATGACTTTTGTGTTGTAAGTTGTAATCTTACAAGACATACATGGCAAGAAAATTGAAAGGGAGGTACTTTTGACAAAGGGTCAGTATTTTTGTTGCATCTTTTAAAAAAAGAAAAAAAAGTCTATGAGCGTGCACGTCTTAAAATTGTGAACGAAAATTGTCATTCCAGGATGTTATTAGAAAAGTAATATACCTGAATTCACAGTTAGTAAACAACACTGCATTATAGCAGGCTAAGGCATTCGCACGTGGAAGTTGTTAAAGAAAAAAACAAATTGGCAAATAAAAGGTTGTTGTGTCAGCGAAGTAAATGCATCAAATAACTCACACTGGTTGTCAATTGCAAGCTGCACATTTTGTTGTATCTGCAGTCTAACAAAAGGGCTACTTGATCCTTCATCACTAACACCTTATGGAAACGCAAATCAGAAAAAGTAATCAGTCAGTAAATTCCATGGTCTTGATGCACAGCCATCCAAGGAATGGTGCACAATGAAAAACACCTGAAATCCAATTAAGGTGGCGACACAAAGTATGCCAAACTACTGGTCTTTGGTGTAGTTGTTTGAAAACATTTATGAAATAAAGTCTTTCAGATGCTAAAGCTATGAGTAGCCTGACCAATAAAATAAGGACCTTATGTGATTCACCGGGTGCGGGGTCTCATACTGAGTTTTGAGACCTACTAATTGACGGGAATTTCCTGCCAATTAGAAATCAGTTCCCTTTTTCAGATGCTGTGGGTTTGAATGGAGTGAGGGTATGAATTTGTTAGCATGATGGGATTGATTGTGTGATGACATGAATTTATATAAATAGTTTTTTTGTGTGTATAGTTATTGTCATCTTGTATTTTTTCCATTGTATGAACCACAATACTATTTATGAATTGGAATATATGTGATGATATGCCTTGTATGTATTGAAATGCTATGTAAAAAATATAAAAACTTAAAAGCAATGCTTAATAGAAAATAAAAAGTTGCATATATTTTTTGAAGAAAATAAAAAAGTTTGGTGTGTATCTGTCACCTATGTTATATTAAGAGTGGGATGTATACCTATATTGAAAAATTGTGGCCACTGAGGGAACACTTTTCTCATTGTGCCTTATGTGATTCACAGCAATAAACTACCAATTACACAACTGAACAGATGTATGACTGAAGAGATAATTCCGCATGCCACTGGCCAATGGAGAACTTTTAATTTAGGCAACCACTACATGTTCCATCTAGCTACCTACTAGGACTGCTTCTGAACATCTCATAATGACAATTGGAAATGGCACTGAGCAAAGTCCATCCCAGCAGATCCCTCCACCATTTCTCACTTTAACCTTTGCCTGCCTAGAACCATAAATTTCAAACAAAATATCTCGGAATGGACAGCCCGTGCAGTAGGCAGCTAAGCGGACTATGAACATAAGAAATACTATTAATGGACCTTCAGAGCTGCCAGCTTACTGAAACACTTTGTTGATGCAAATTTTATTTGCGCACAAAATACTTTTAACGATAATGTGCAAAGCTTACAATTAAATAAAACATATGCTGAATGCAAAATTTGTAGTGGGTAATCATACTTAAATGTTATAGGCGTAATTGAATAAAAGTGACGATTTAAGTTAGCCTAACTGTCGATGTCATGTTAACTGATAAATATTGTATTAACACTGACAGGCCTGTCTTTCACAATGAAATGCTGCTTGCTCACAATGTTTTTTTCTCTTTGTTTCAAATGCTACACTTTTCTAGGAAGCCTTCTGTTAGCGAGTGAATAGGCGTTTGTGATGTATTAGACAAGTGAGTTCTCACCGAGAGACTGGTCGGTGACCGAAATAATGTCATGGGAAGAACCGTCTGGACTGCAAAACATCAACTATGTAACTTTTCAAGGTTTAATGTCTGAAAGCCTATTGTGCATCTGTGTGAAAATGGGAAGTTTGCTTTTACCAGGAGTTTTCTGATATTCTACTGTCGAAATTGGAAGAAGGCAGGAAATAATCTTGCAACATTGAATTTATGTATTTATATTAGTGTATGTTCCTAGAGTAGCTAGCAGATTCCTTTCCTACCTCTCTGGTTGAAGACATGCCTATGAGTTTCTGATGCCTTTTCTTAACGAGAGGCTGCCTTACTCAGATTTAACTGAATTGTGAATTGTCTGCTGATATCTTTCAGATGAGATAATTTTCCAGCACATTATGCAAAGGTTCCATACTTGTGCATTGATTTTTCTCTCTCATCAGAACTCTGCATTGGGTTTCAGAGCTGACACCTTTTCTCTCATTATTCCAGATTTTTTAGAATAGGAAGTTTCCTTTATGGAACACACTTGTATTATTACTATTTTCACTGTGATTCTAACAAATAGTGTGTTCTATTTTTATTATCCAATATGGATTGATAGATTATATTAACTTTTAATGTTGAAATCTAAAGATTAATACCTAATGAATAAACAGATGACAGACTATAAAAGATTTGAAAATAATAAAACACTTTAATTCTCACTACTTCTTTTTATTAACTAAACTATGAAAGTCTTTAATGGTTTATTGTTATATAGAAGATTGCTCTTTACTTCTCCTTGTCATTGAGCAAATGTCCATACAAGCAGTGGTGGGGGTTATTTAATGATTACACACACAGACTGAGATATATCAAACTCCACGCCCTCAAGGTAGTAAAAGGACAGTTTCTGTCACAGGAGAAACGAGCTGAAATAATTTGCCCCAATTTAGAATTGCCCGTGTTCCTTAAGTCCAAAGCCTGAACTTGAAGACTGAAGAAGCTTGTGGTTTTGAAGGCGGTTACAGTGTTGGAGGTGTCACTAGCAATAGGGCTATTCGTCACAATTTTCTTTTGTTTTTGTGTTGAAGTTGTGTTTTTGTGTTATGGTAAAGTGATAGAATAGTTGTGTTTATGCTTAGATGTTGAGCAGTTGAAGTTGTTATCAGACTCGAAGTAGTCTAAGATCCTGGGGTAAATAAATACATTGAAATTATGGTGTTGTGTGTCTGCTAACATTTTTGGTGCACATTTGTGAGGAACCATAGACTGCACAGTTGAGAGAGTGACTAACAATTTGTTGTGATTGTACTAATATTGATTGGTGTTAGTGGAACCTATTGCACAAAGGGCAAGCTGTATCGCTCAGGGTGATTTCATGCTTGTCGAGATTTCATTTTTGTGTACGTGTAGGAAAGTCGAAGGGTGATAAAACCTTAAATAAATGGTCAACTTTAAAAATTTTAATGTAGCAGACAAAAGTTATATGTTTATCGTGCTTGCTTAGAGTTGTAGGATTTTGTGTACTAGAAAACTGTAGAATGGGTGTGAGGCGCTGCAAGGAGTGTAAAATGTTGTCTGAGTGTTCTGAGCTGGGAATGGTCAGTTGGTGTGAAGTGTCGGCTAAGATTTTGGCGAATCGGTATGCATTAAGATGTGATTGGTTTGCCCAAGAGAATTGTGCAAGGAATGGAGGGGAAGCTCTGACATATACGAAATTGTAAATTGAACAAAAGTTTGAAGTTTTTGAATTTGATTACTGTTCGCTTCTTGTGGAATCTTTTCAAACATGAAATGTTTCAAAGCTCTAAGAAATTAGATGATGGGTGATGTGCGAGTCCATGTACGGGAGAGTGAAGAGGCTCCACTGGAAGGTACACCAGCTCATTATATGATGCCAAATGTAGGGCTATATACATGTTTTGTGCTTTGTCAATGGTGCAAGTTCACTGAAAACGAAGGGCTGTTTAAATTTCCACAATAAAGTACTTTCGATTTAAAGATTATTGAAAATGTAACCGAAAAATTATATGAAATGTATCCTGCAAACTCCAGCGGCTGCACAGAATATAATTAATATAATACTAGAGCGTATTATATTAATAAATACATACTTTATATACCTACAGTGTGGTTCTCCTTTCATTTAATTAATACTATAAGGTTGCAATCTGGTAAAACAACCTGCTTAACATTCCTTCAATACTAAGCCTGATAATAACACAATACTATAGCACAGAATCAACAGTAAGTAGCAGTAATACACAGTGGGCCTCAGGAGGGACTCCAAGGTGTGACCAAACCATATACTAAAATAGTGTGAATAAGAACCACGACTCGAGTCAAGACAGTGTCTAGGTTACGTAGGATTGCTGAGACTCCAAGGTGAGTAAGTAGGGACCCCACAGAGGATGGGTGCAGTGTGGGACAGTCAAAGGATAGTGGTTTCTTGTTCAGAATCTTGTCCACGTCAGATCTATGGTCCTACAGCCAGGTAAGCTCTTAAGTACCCAGGGGAGAGGGTTGGACAAGTTCAGGGAAACCTCCTAGCGGAGGGTTTGGGCAGTGGGGAGTTTACTCCCATGTCATTTGTCCAGTTTCGCACCAGAGCGGGAGTCAATGGCTCCCAGAACAGGTTTGAGCTGAACTGTGCACAGGGTCACCCTGTGCCCCTCATGCCGACTTTCAGACACTTTAGAAGTGCACCCACCCAGCCCCAATACACTAAATCCTGTCTGGGAAGTGGGCACATCTCCCAGTGACAGGGATACCTTATTGTTCTGCCTTCCCCTGCTCGAGCTTGGCTCAGCAGCAGGAGGGCAGAAATGTGTCTCTGGTTGGCAGCAACCATTTTGTGCTGTCCAAGTCGAGAAGGCTGGTACTGGGTAGACCAGGGACCCCACGAAGCACACTTCAGAAGGGTGGAATCATACATGATTGCAAGGTGTTTGATACCAAACATGACATGTTTTGTTGCAGCCGTGTTTGAGATATTATTTTACGCGAGCATATAATGAACCTCTACCTATATGTCTGGCTGCGTCACCGACAACCCGGGAGAATGGTCTCCAAAGGCTGCAGGGGTGTTCTGCTCATGCAGGGCTACCCTCTCACGTAAATCCCAGCACCCTGCCTTCAGGATTGTCAAGGCCTACTAGAGGAGTGACTTCAAGGTTTTAAGTGTAGTGACCTATTGATATAGTAAACCTATATCTTTTGTAAGTGGTGCAAGCAACAGCTTACACATGCTGCAATGGCAGACCTGTACTTTCATTTTGCATGGCCTTTTATGGGTGGCATAATACATGCTGCAGTCCATGGGAGGCCTCTGGAGTACCTATGCCCTGTGTACATGTGTACCATACACTAGGGACTGACAAGGGTACCCCAGTATTCAATCTGGAGTGCAACTAGTACATATCATAACAGTTTAAAGGAGAAAGCAGATAGGCTGGGGTCCTGATTAGCAGGATCCCAGCCAGACTAGTCAAAAACAGTATTATAGTCAGCAAAAAGTGGGGGTAACCATAGGAAGCAGATCCTACTTTCCTACACAGCCCCCGAAACGTAAGGAGATGAGACTAACCTTGCCCAGTTGAGCCTTCATTTTCTAAGTGGAAATATCTGGAGAGTCCATCTGCATTGACATGGTTACTCCCAGGTCTATGTTCCACTGTATAGTCCATCCCCTGTAGAGAAATGGACCACCTCAAAAGTTTGAGGTTTTCACCCTTTATCAGTTTTAGCCATAATAGGGGCTTAAGGTCTCTCTGAACAATGAAGTGAGTGCCAAACAAGTATTGCCTCTGCTTCTTCAGAGCCCAAGCCACAGCAAAGGCTTCTCACTCAATGGCTGACCAACAATTCTCTGGGGTCAACCTTCTGCTGATAAAGCTACTGGTTGATCCTAACACTCTGAATTAAGTTGTGACAACACAGCCCCTACCCCCAACTCAGATGCATCTGTTTGGACAATACATTGTTTGGAGTATTCAGGACTCTGCAGAATGGGAGCAGTGCACACGGCCTGCTTGAGATCATCAAATGCCTTCTGACAGCTAAATGTCCACTGAACTTTCTTGGTCATTCTTTTTGATGTAAGATCATTCAAGGGAGTCAATATAGACCCATATCCTTTTATCCCAAGAAAGCTCTGACCTGAGTCTGGGTAGTGGGAGCAACCCAGTCCATGATGGTCTGGATTTTGCTCTGCAATGGTTGAACCTGACCTCCTTTCACAAGGCGACCCAGGTACCCAACCTTACTCTGCCCTTACTGGCACTTAGTATACTTGATAGTGAGACCTGCTTTCTATAGAGCCTCTAAATTGTTCCTCGGGTGAACCCAGGTGATCCTCCCAGGTGGAGCTAAAGACAGCTATATCATCAAGATATGCTGCACTCTAGGTTCCAGACCTGTTAGCACTTTATTCACCAGCCTTTGGAAGGTGGCAGGTGCATTCTTCAAACCAAAGGGCATTGCAATAAATTGATAATGCCCTCACTAGGGGTTGAAAATACTGTTTTGTGTTTGGCATCCTCAGATAATCTGATATGCCAATATCCAACAGTGAGGTCAAAGGTGCTCAAGAACTTTGCTGAAGCCAAAGTATCAATTATCTCATCTGCCATAGGAATAGGGTGAGCTCCAGTCCTAGTGACTGCATTGAGCCCCTTGTAGTCTACACAAAACCTCATTTCTCTCTTACCACCCTGGATATGAGGTTTGGGTACCAGGACCACTGGAGTAGCCCAAGTGCTATCTGATGGTTCAGTCCCTCCCAACTCCAGCATCTCTTGGACCTCACTCCTGATGCAATCTCTGACATGGTCAGGCTGCCTGTAAATCTTATTTTTGACAGGTTTTCACCTGTATCCACTTCATGGGTAGAAGAGGTGGTCTGACTAGGAGTTCGAGAAAATATGTGTCTGCATTGATTGAGGACCTTCCTGCAATCAATCTGCTGTTGCTCAGTGAAGCTGCCTGCCAAAGCCACACCATCAACTGAGCCATCATCAGGGTTCTGTGAGAGCACAAACCTCCCCACAACTGATAATATCCTTGACTGTCTACTGGGTTTGCGCAAGCATACCAGTGCCCTTAAGGTTCTATTGCGCTTTTTAGACCTTGCTTTTATATTGGCCATCTCTACGGAATGGGACATTATGCTGGAGGAGCCTAAACAATTAGATATCCCACTCACTTTTGCTAACCCTGACCCAGGAATGACCTAGAAACAACGCCCATAGATAGTGATGGCCTGAGCAGACAGCACGGATTGGCCCAATGCGCACCAGCTGCACCGATCGGAGTATGATGATAACCTAGGAGCACGAGGTGGGACGGACGACAGAAGATAGACAGACCAAGAACAGTGGGAGGGAGGGGAGGAGTTTAATTCAGTTTATAGTTCTAGACTTAGATATGGATCCATCATCCTTTAACATCGCAGTATATATTATAGATGATTCGCATGGTCCTCATAATCATAACGTATGTCATGTACTAGATTGGTTACAGTGCGTTGAACTGTGTATTGCTTTATTGATGATGACTCGGCAAATTTCAATTAACACAAAAATGTCGGGGGCGTGGCTTTAGCGTCAAGATGGTGGCTGCACTCTAAGAGTGCTCCGGACTCCCCATCCATCATCCGCCCGCCATCCGCCCTCACCAGATGCCATCGACCCACGGCGCCTGTATGCCCTGATTCCCCTGGCTGCCCTCTACTCACCGGTGCTGTTGGTTGCCTCCCCGGGGCCTGCTGACACCCCCGCCTGCCCGATCCCTGCTGGCCTCGTGGAAATCAATATGACGGCCCCCATCTGAGCCAGTGTGGCTGCCCGGCGCTGGGGGGCCCTGGCTGGCGACTCCTGTTAGCCCGATTGGCTCCCTGGCACTGTCGGGTGGTGGGAGCCGCTGGACCGACCTGCTCCTTATCGGGGCCCCTCCGCCTGCCGACACGGACCTCCCTGGGGCCTTTGCCTCTCCCCGACTCGGCGCTGAAGGGAATGCGCGGCACTGGTGACCTGTGGCGCCTGTGATGGCTCGACGCTGGCGGCCGAAGCGAGCCTGTGAGGCGGCCTGAGATCCTCGAGGGACTGACCCTGTGCCTGCTGCCGCGTTGCTGCACCAATGTGTCCTGCTCCCGTGACCTGCGGCGATCGAGGGCTGCTGAAGGCTCTGGAGGTGAGATGGGGCTCAGGCTGAGAGGGGAGGCTCCATCATCGGCCTCGCCCAAGTGCCATTCGGACGGGCTGGGAGGCCGGGAGGCCCGAGCGCGCTCCCTGCAGGGAGTCCCACCCCCACTGACACCCTGCCTGAGCCGCGGAGGGGGCCTGTGGGGTTTGCGGGACCAGCCCTGACTTTGCCACTGCAGCGGACCCTGCTCTGTGGCCTGAAGAGACCGCGGCGGCTGCTGGCCCCTGGAGGTGTGAGGGGACCTGGAGCGGGGAGAGAGTCTCCCCATTGACCTCGCCCGAGAGCTGCCTGGACGGGCTGGGAGGCCTGGTAGCCCGAGGGGTGCTGCTTGGGGACTGCCCCCTGCCTGACCGCTGACTGCCCCCCCCCCCCGGCACTTCTCCCGGTACCATCGGGGCTTCACAGGGAGGTTAAGCCCCACCCCCGACCTGCTTCCCACTGATTTGGAGGCCTCTGGGGCATCATACCCTCCCATCGTAGCTGCTGAAGGGACTCCTGCCTGGCGGCGGGGTGGAGGACTGTGGTGCACGTCCCGGCCTCCGGGCTGCCTCACTTGGGGGTTCTGCCTTGCTCCATTGGGGGTCACCGACTCTGCTGCGGGACCGCCGGGGGGCCCCCCGCCTGCTCTGGACGTCGACACACGGAGAGCGGCATCTCCCCCTCCTCCATTCCGCCTCCCTGCTTCCTGAATCAGGCCGCCGGCACCACAGGGGGAGGCCTGGACGATTGTGGCCTGTGGCACGATTGTCTAGCCGCTACTGGATCCCGACGATTCCGAACCTTCTGAGACGCAGGGAGGTTTGACCCCTTGGAGTGGGCCCTAGGGACTGGATCACCCCCTAGACGCCGTCGTCTAACTCGCTGAGACCATGCGCAGAGAACGGACCACGCAGACTCCGGTTCCCCCAACCCAGATGCACATGGACCAATTCACCAGGCCAGACCAGGACTCCGGCGCTGGCCCCCCACCTCCGCAAGGGGCTGAGGGGGGGATCTGTCCACCATCTTCCAGGCGATTAGTACATCCCAGGCCTCCGCGGAAAGCAAGATTGGAGAGGTGAGGGTGGATTTGGCCCTCATCCGGCATGATCTCCGAAACGCCACGCCGCGCATTACAGCAGCGGAACCTCACATCTCCACGGCGGAGGATGACCTGACCACCCTCAAAACCCAGGTGGCCCGTCTCCAGACCCTGAGGTCGGAGTTCCGTAACAGGGCGGAGGACGCTGAAAACCGGGCCCGCAGAAACAACTTGCGCCTCCTGGGATTTCCGGAGGGAGTGGAGAAAGGGTCCACCGCCGTCTTCCTGGAAACCTGGATCCGTTCTTGGATGCCTGCGGAGAAGTTCTCCCCCTGGTTTGCGATAGAACGAGCCCATCGGTCACTTGCGACCAAGCCGCCTCCTGGGGCCCCAGCCCGGCCCATCATTCTTCGTATCTTCAACTTCCGGGACAGGGACGCCATCCTGGGGGCTGCCAGGGACCTGGGCCCCCTGCTCTTTCAGAACTCTAAAATAATGATCTTCCCGGATTACTCCAGTGAGGTCCAATCCCGGCGCAGGTCCTACGCCGAAATCAAACAGAAGCTTAGGGCGATGGGTCTGCGGTATGGTCTCCTCTTCCCGGCTCGCCTCAAGGTTTTTTCCAGGATAAGACCTTCTTCTTCGAAAGCCCTCAGGCGGCATGGACTTGGCTTACGGAAGAGCGCCCCCTCCTGCCTGGGCGGGCCCCATCCCCTACCCGGAGACCTGCAACCCACCTGAACCATGAAGCGTCCAGGCCGCGACGCCGCCGCACCGGCTCCCGTAGGTGGGGCCGCCGTCAGGGGGGGGGGGGGCTCTCAATCACCGGGGGGAAGGTCTCAACGTCCCCCGTCTCTGCCCACGAATCAGGGTACCCTCCCCTCCGCGGCGCCCTCCTCCTTGGTTGTCATCGATGGAACCCCTGAGCTGAGTGCAGGCCTGCAAAAGGCGAGATCGGACTCAGACCGGTCTGGCAGCCCTGTGATCCGGGACACTTCGGACGATGTGGAGGTCTGAACCATGTTCACCTGATGTCTGGTCTTCGTTGGTCAGGCTTGGCCTGCTGTGTCTGCTCGGGCCGCCCGCCTTGGCCTTGCTCGCCGCCTGGAGAAATTGGCTGCCCATGGCGTTCCCCAGTGGGGGTGAGCCCCAAACAACCTGTGCCCTCCGAGGCGGCGTTTCTGACCTGTCTTCCTCTTCCCCTGTTGCTCTACTTCCCTCCCCCCCTTTTTTTTTTTTTTAAGCTCTTGTGTTAAAGCTGTTGATACTTATCCTGTAATATCGAGCGGGGTCCTCCTTCACAAACTCTTGACAGGTGCTACTGCCCTTACTAACGGTTTTAGTTTAGTGGCTTTCCCAAAGCGGGGAGTTCGATTGGTTGATTGGAATTTGGGGCGATAGATGCTTCCTGTTTCGAAGTGTAGGGTGGGGGGAGTTCGAGGGTACGGGGGGAGAGGAGTCCGTTGACTCCCACTGGTTTGTTGTTTTTAGCCGCCTACGGGCCGCTTTTTAGTTTAGCTCTGTTCAGCCACTCCTCGGCCATTGTTGGTGCTACCTCCGGGTGGCTGGTTGCCGCTCTCCTTTTTGACGTAACATGGCGGGAAGGCCCAAGCCTGATGCGCAGCTCCTGTTTCCCAATGCTTTGTTGTTTTCGGCCGCCTACGGGCCGCCACGGGGGGCGGCTGCTGGCAGTTGCTCCCCTCCCCTCCTGCTCCCTGCTTGGATCTCCAGCACCCCTGCTCCACTAAGTGTCCTTGCTTGGCTCTCCTTGGCCCCGCGCAGCGCTGCTGGCCTTTTCTTCCTGGGTATGCTCCCCGGCGCTTCCCTGTCCTCGTACATCTTCTCCTCCTCTGATGGCGTACACGTTAATTAGATCTCTCCACATTCTCTCCTGGAATGTCAATGGTCGCCTGGACCGTATTAAGCGCGCGGCCATCCTCCGGGCGGCCCACCGCCACGCGGCGGTAATCCTTCTTCTCCAAGAGACCCACCTCTTAGGCACACAATGCAACTTCTTGTCCCGTTATGGCTTTGCGATGTTCTGGCACTCTGGGTTTACACGCGGGTCCCGAGGAGTAGCAATCCTTCTCAGAAGGGGCCTTCCCTTTACCCTGACCAAGGCATACACTGACCCTCAAGGGCGATATGTGGCAATAACGGGCATGGTGGAGGATTGCCCTCTAAATGTCCTGAATCTTTACATCCCGCCCGCCCTCTTGCCCCCGACACTTCGGTGCCTTACACGGGTTCTCTACTCCCTTCCGCACGGCATCACGGTGGTGGGCGGTGACTTCAACGCCGTCATGCAACCTCAGCGTGACACGACCGGGGCTCCATCCGCGGTCCGAATCTCCTCCGCTGCTGCTCTATCGAGCTGGGCCACGGCTCTGGGGCTCTGCGACGTGTGGCAGGTCTGGAACACCCGCAAGGCACAGTTTACCTACACATCTGCCTCCCACCATACCCACTCCCGCATCAACCTTCTGCTTCCAGCCACTGATTGCCACTTGGTCTCTGGAGCGCTTATCCTGCCCTGGGGACTGTCCAACCATTCCCCAGTTTCCCTCCGTCTTGGCTCCCCCCCGACGGGGCCGCGGACGGTCTGGCGTCTCAACGCTTGGTTCCTACAGGACCCTACTCTGGCAGACACGCTGAGACTGGAGATAAGTCACTACTTCTCTACCAACGAAGGTTCAGTTCCCTCGCCTGGGACCCTATGGGAGGCTGGCAAGGCCGTGATACGCGGGGTAGCAAGGGGGCTTGTGCATGCCAAGCGGGCGAACCAACTGGCCCAGCTTGCGGAGTTGGAGTCCCGGGCTGCGCGACTGGAGGCAGAGCAAACCTCTGGTGAGCGCGCGGACCCCACCCGGCAGCTGGCACTGATTCGGGACGAAATCCGTCAGATCTCATTGGACTGCGCCCAAATGTTATGGCGATCGTCGATGGCGCGGGTGTATGGCGGGGGGCCAAAAATGGCAAATTCCTCCATAACCTGGTCTCTTACCCCAAAGTCCACTGCATTAACCCAAACGCCCGCGCGCGGGACGGAACCCTCCAGGTAGCCTCCGCGGCCATAGCCAAAACCTTTGCAAGTTTCTATTCGCGACTATTCGCGACGCGACCACCCTGCTGGATGGGGCTGCTGCCCGGCTCCCCTCTCTCACTCCTGAGCCTGAGGAGATCCTGGAACGCCCCTTTACCTTGGAAGAGGTTCTGGAGGCCATCCCCCTTCTCCACCCTGGCAAGACGCCTGGCCCGGACGGATATCCACGGAGTACTATGCTGCCTTCCGGGATCTCCTGGCTCCCCAACTTTTGGCCCTATTCCGGCATGTGGCGGAGATTGGCTCCTTCCCCCTGAATCGGACCTGGCCACGATAGTGGTCATCCCTAAGACCCAGCCGCCCTTCATGAGCTGCGCGGACTACCGCCCAATCTCACTTATCAACATCGAGATTAAAATTTTCGCCACGATACTGGCCCAGAGGCTTAAGCCCATACTGCAAGATCTGGTCCACCCCGACCAATGTGGATTCATGCCTGCCAGGGGCACCCGTCACTGCATCCGCCGTCTTCACCTAGCCCTGGCCCACCATGCCCGCCTGTCCCCATACTTGGCCCTCCTCTTCCTCGATTTCGAAAAGGCCTTTGACACGGTGGGCTTGGACTACCTACAGGATGTGCTGGAGGTGATGGGCTTTGGCCACTTGTTCCGCCGCCTCATCAGGGGGCGGAATGCCAACCCTAGAGCCCGGGTGCTAGTCAATGGGACGCTCTTCAAGGCCTTTCCGATCAGCAGAGGCACGCGCCGGGGGTGCCCCCTCTTGCCACTCCTGTTCGCGCTAGCGATGGAGCCCCGGCTACGCTAATCGGGCAAGACCCCCTCGTCCAGGGATGGGCCTGGAATGAGAGCCACGTAGACAAAATAGCCCTCTACGCCGATGATGTGCTCCTGTACCTGGCGGATCCAGCGGGTTCGGGCCCCAGGTGTTTGCGAATCCTCGCGGATTCGAAGGGGTGTCCGGACTCCGGCTCAACGCGGCAAAGTCAACACTGGTCCTGCTCCATCCATCCAGGGGGTATACACCTGTTACAACGCAATTTTTACTCCGCACTACCACTACAACGCGACCATTACTCCGCATACTATTACAACGCATTGCGCTGGGGGGCGCTCTAGGATAGGGAATAAGTTTAATTTTCTATCCAACACCTTCCCTAGTGTCCACGGGGACTGGAGTTGGAATAGAAAATTATACTTACCACTATCCAGCACCTCTAAGCGCTATGCGTTGTAACGGTATTCGTTGTAAATACCGCGTTGTAATGGTATGCGGAGTAAAAGTATGCGTTGTAACGTCATACATCCATCCAGGGAGTGCTATGACTGGCAGTCTTCTATTCCCCTCAGACACCACTCGGTTAAATACTTTGGGATATGGGTGGCCCTCCTGCCGGAACTCGAGTGGGCGTTGAACATCGCGCCCCTGGTGACCTGAACTAAGGCTGCTCTCAAGAAATGGCATCCCCTCCCCCTCAACCCCCTAGGACAAAGCGCCCTTTTTAAAATGATGGTCCTACCCCGCTTCCTCTACATTCTACAAAACATCTCCATCCCCCTCCCCCGCACTTGTTTCCACAAACTTGACGGGACCCTCACCCGGTTTCTTTGGGGAGGCACACGGCCGCGGATGTCCTTGGCGCACACCCGCATTCCCCCCTTTGATGGGGGCCTAGGGGTGACCCATCTCTACCTCTACTACCTTGCCACCAAATTTATAGTCATCCATGACTGGTATGCGGGCATCTGGTCTGACCCAGCATACCGCGTGGAGATCGAGACTACGGACTTTCCGCAGATCTAGGCGTACCTATACGGATGCCCAGTGTCACAGACCATAGCCCCAATCACTAGATCGGTCCTCCTGGCCTGGCGCGTCGCCCTGTGCCAGGTGGCGTGGGACCGTAAACTCACTAGTCAGACGCCGCTTTGGCAAGGCACCTGGCTTCGGGAGGTTTTGTCCTTGACCGCATTCCGCAGTTGGGATCTAATTGGCATCTCGGTCCTTGGAGACGTCTGGGTGGAGGATCATATCCGTGCCTTTGCGGATCTGCAGCAGCGTCACGCCCTCCCTCACACCCAACACTTTTGATATCTGCAGCTGGGCCATGCCATCCACGCGCATCTCCCCTCACCGGTTTCCCTCCCAGAGTTCAGTCCGTTAGAAGCCCAGGTGATGATGGGGAATCTGGACAGAGGTGGAGTGTTTTGAATCAACCACTCCCTAGTGAATAATGGCCCCGCATCCCTGGATAAGCTGCGCGCCCGGTGGGAGGAGTAGGTGGGCCCTCTAGAGGAGGCAGACTGGAGAGACGCCCTTATGGCACCTAGAACCCTAACCACATCTTCCAGGCTGCGCCTAGTGCAGATATACTACCTACATGCGGTTTACCTTACCCCTGAGCGACTCTTCTGCGCCTGTTTGCGACCCTCCCCAGACTGCCCGAAATGCGGCTCATCCCCCACTGATTTGTACCATATGGTCTGGCTCTGCCCAGTGCTGGAGAGGTTCTGGAGGGGGGTGGAGAGGGAGCTCACACAGGCCCTGGGGTGGGAGGTTCCTCACGACCCATTGCGGATGCTAATGGGGATCTTCGACGGCCTGGATGATTCCAGGATGGACAGGTGCCTACTGGGGACAGCGGTGGCTGTGGCCAAAAGAGACATAGCAAAGTACTGGTCGCGTGCCGCTGCTCCTACTGTGGGGGGATGGAGGAGGGGGGTGGACTGGTGTGGCACCCAGGAGGAGGCCCTGTTCGAATCCCGAGGCTCCCCGGAATTGTTCCATAAAATATGGGGGAAATGGATCCCGCCATAATTCTTACTATGTCTAATCCTCTGCTCTACCATTACTGTAATGCAAGATGGGATGCTGGGCTGGAATGGACTGTACCCGCCATCATGTCTTATTGATTTACTTCCAATGTATATGTTGATCTCTGAGCTACAACCAATGAATTCTCTTTTGTTTTTTACATACTCAATAAAGTTGATTATCAAAAAAAAATGCAATGTGTACTTACCACGATACTGTACTTAAACTAAAGGTTTAATAAAGTTTGTTAAAATAAAAAAAATAGGGTTCTGTGAGAGGAGGTCAGGGAGTGGGTCACTCTCTTCCTTCTGTCCCTCATCAGTAGCCATGAGCAAGCCCATGTCTGCCCTGTCCACAAAGGGTTTGAGTCTGTTTACATGGAGCACCCTGTGGGGGCTCCTAGGAGTTCCAAGGTCCACTAAGTAGGTGACCTCTCCCTTTTGCTCAATAATAGTATGGGGTTCATTCCACTTGTTTTGGATGGTTCTGGGGCAACCAGCTCCAACACCCATACTCTCTTCCATGGCGGATAAACAGAACAGCATTTTGGTCATGCCAAGCTTTTTGAAGTTCTTGACTTGCTTCAAGGTTTTTGCTGGCCTTCTTCATATACACTGCCATCCTGGAGCGGAGACCACGTACATAGCCCTCAATGTCTTGTTTAGGTGGTTTGAAAAGGTAACTCCCATCTCTTCTTCACTAAACACAGGGGGCCCCTAACTGGATGTCCAAACAGAAGTTCAAAAGCGCTGTAGCCAACCCCCTTCTGTGGGACCTTTCTGTAGGCAAAGAGAAGGCAGGGAAATAGGACATCCTATTTTTGCCTAAGCTTTTCTTGGAGGCCCATGATCATGCCTTTGAGGGTTTTGTTGAATCTCTCAACTAACCCATTGCATTGTAGGTGATAGGGTTTGGTGAATTTGTAGTTCACTCCACACTCCTTCCACATTGCAGTAATATAACTTGACATGAAGTTTGTAACTCTGGCAGTTAAGACCTCCTTGAGGAAACACACTCTGGAAAAAATTCCCAGGAGGGCCCTAGCTACCACAGGGGTTGAGGTGGTTCTAATGGGTATTGCCTCTGGATACCTAGTGGCATGGTCCACTACCACTAGTATGCAATTGTGCCCAGAGGCAGTAGGAGGGTTCAAGGTACCAATTATGTGAATCCCAACACTCTCAAAGGGTGCCCTCACCACAGGTAGTGGTATTAGGGAGGGCCTTTGTGGTACCACCTGCTTTACCACTGGCTTGGCAGGTGGTACAGGAGCGACTAAAGTCCTTGGTGTCCTCGGATATGTGAGACCAGTGAAAGTGAGGGACAAGGCTATCCCAAGTCCTACTTTGACCTTGGTGTCCTGATAAGGGAAAGCCATGTGCCAAGGTGAGTAGGAAGCCCCTAAACATCAGAGGTATGACCAACCTCCTAGTGTCACCAGGCCTGGGGTCTCTACCATCTGAGTAAAGGAGTTCCTCATCCCAATTGGGATGACTTCCACAAACATGGAGATGCACTAAAGAAACGCCTACTAGATCGCGGTTACCCACACTGGCTTGTAAGACATGCATTCAAGAGGGCTAAATATTACAATTGTGATGCCCTATTACAAGGTACCAACCGCACACCGCGCGATCAGGTCACATGTTATCAACCATTCCAAATTAAATTACAAAATCAAAAATGTGTTCAGTAAAAACGGGAAAATTCTTAACACCAATGAATGTGAGCCACAGTTCAATCCACCGTTGTATATGGCGGATTTGGGGGATGCCTTGAAAGGCGCCAGCCTAGTAGCACTGAGATTAGGCAGCATGCGGTTGCCGGTCCTACAATATGCCGATGACACAGCTGTAATGGACCACATGAGCGTGGACCTACAGAGAGCCCTAAATGCGTTGAATCAATTTAACAAAGATAACAACCTTCTAGTAAACCAAGGCAAAACTAAGGTCGTCTTTTTTGGGAGCTATCATCTGAAAAAGAAAGCACAGTGGCGAATGGGAGATCTGCAGATCAGTACAGTGGCAGAGTATATCTACCTAGGGGTTTGGTTTACGGAATGGGCCAAGGCAAATGTCCATCTGAAACAGCAGTCGTCCAAGGCCAATAAGGTGATATTCCTTTTAAAGCAACTGAGCTTGTAGTGTAGCTCCTATTTTCCCAATAGGCTCTGCGCATTGGAATAGTACCTACAGCAGTAAAGGCCTAGGCCAGACGTTAACTAGGTCTACTACTGTCGATACTAGACTTAATTTTTGGGTTTGCCAGCTAAGCTCAGAGTTCGCTAGAAACTTTCTCGAATGTTCAAGGAAGGGATTAACTCCCCTGATTAGACAAGAAGGGATTTAGTTTCTGACAACCATAGAACATGACAACTTTGCTCTCCCCTAATCAAGAGTCAATCTCGAGAGTCGTGTGAGCACAAGGCAATTATTTTACTCAGTCAGTACGTGCATTCTTAGTCTCATCAGATTGTAGAGAAAAAGGAAGAGACGGGCGTGTTCAATAAAAAGGTGTTATTTATTGATCAGTCTCTTTTCTCGTACAAGAGAAATGGATCGATATTATTGCAATACTTATAGTTAAGTAAAGTGCATACATTAGAAGCAATAGTATAAAATAATACTGTAAAAACATTGATATGGTTTCTGAGCCATATGATGTTTAAAATGATTAAAATATATTTACATACACATATACATTTGACTAAACGTGCTCAACTGGTGTTTCTAAATACGCCTACCCCGTGTACCTGAACTAAGTCTAATGCGTGGGCGGGAATAGAAAGTTACAGTTTAAGTTAAGTTTGTTTTTGCCAAGTGAATAACTAAAGAATTCTCTGTGAGGGGTTATTCAGTTCTGTACCTGGAAGTTTGGATGAATGAGGAATGGTATCTCTTTCTCTGCTCTCGATATTCCAGGCTGCCTGCGAGGGCTGCCCAGAAGCGCCGGTGCTGGGTCTCTCGGCTTGAGATAGCAGCGCGTCTCTCAGCGCGTCAGGAAGGCGGGGCTGCTGCCAGCGGGGTCTGCTTCTGCTCTCGGCTTCGGCAAGTATGGCTGCTCCGTCTTGTCACCACGCGTGTGTTTGCATAGGGCAAGGTCGGCAATATTTATACCTTAAAGGTGCCGAGATTGACGTAAGGATGGACATAGATACGTCAATAAAGATGTCATACGACTTGCTCGTTAGCACATTCTTTACTAAAGTTCTCTGTGAAATCAAAACAATGGCCGCACGGATTATCCAGGTTGTCATAGGTTTGATTTGTTATGAGAACGTCGTATGCCTTATCAGGGGCTGGAGGAATGTCGCTTGTCTAATTAGATCTCAAGCGTTATGACCTAATCAGATAACACGTTCCTGTGCCGTAGTGTGACTGCGTCATATAACGGTATCTGCATCATGGGGGATTTCTTGCCTCATGGGCTGACTGTTAGTTAACTTGATAGTTAGTTTAACCAGAATAGGGTCAGGAATAGGGGGACTGATTCAGAACCTATAGAAATACACGACACCCACTCCACGCTAACTATGGTCATATCTACTAATCTATGCATAGTATAACATAGTACAACATACTATAGAGTATAATGTATACCTTACCACCCCAAAATACATAAATGCATTTCGAAATTTTCAAATATACTGAAAAATTGCAGTCATATATATTGTATGCACTTAAGCTATGAATTAAATGCAAAAGTAAACACGCATTTTTATGCATTATTGCTTATTGGTATATGAGAAATACACATGAAATGGCTCTTAATATGGCTATACAGAAAGGAAGTCCGAGACCATTTCATCACATAATAAAATATTTGTGAACATACCAGCGGGCAGCTAAAAGTCTATATAAAGTATCTAAAAATAGAAATCTTAGTTCTCTAGGAATAGTTTCTTACTTTAAGCAGAAGATCAGTGTCCCGGGAAAAAATATATAGAAAAATATTTTAGGGGCTTGCTGAAAAAATTGCTGTCCGTGAACTGGAGTGAAATTGTTCATGTGACTTTATTTTTAAAGTTGAAGGCCGAATTCAGGGAACGCCGTGTGCGAGTTTACTCAAAAGTCTCTATTTCTGTTCCGGAGAGAACATCATATCATTCAGGCTTTCGAAAAAACTGTCAACAGCTTCATGGGAAAGTTCCACTAAGTCGGAAATAGGGGTAACCATGCATTCATGCGCATGATTGTCTCCATTGACATTCTGATTTGCATTGCTGACAGAAGGTCGTACCTGTTCGATGCTGCTTTCATCTTGAACTTCACTACTCTTCAATCGTAGTGGTGAAGATTCCAGGAATGCCGTCATCAGGATTGGCAGCCTTTGAGGGCAGCACAAAGCGTGAACCTTGGTAGGAACCAACAGTGTATCTGCATCCACCGGCGCATCCGATTGTAGCGTCAGACAGGTGTCTAACACCCATTCTTCTCCGCATAGCAGACACCTTAGTACAGGTAAAACACACCTTTGCCACATTGGTCGAAATGATAGAAACCAAGTCATGTTTAGGTCTCTAAGCCGGGAGAGTCCCAGGATTTTTGATATCCGGTCCCGGTATCCAATGGCTAGGATCGTATCTTCCATTGTCGCGAGAGTTTGATCTGTGACATGGGTTGCCATAACGAAAAATAAGGACTAGGAATAGGATTCCTGCAATTAGTCCCAGGATCAGGGGAAGTCCGCCAAAAATCGAATGGACGAAATCTGGAAAAATACCCAGTATGGCTTTGAATGGTGTTAATGCCATCGAAAATACTGTCTTAAATACCTTTGAGACCCCAGTGGTATCAGAAATATTTAAGATTTCGCTTAGGATTTCCGCGAAATGTACGGGGGAATTAGTTGATAATAATGTATGTATCTCTGCAGCCGTCCTTGCGACTTGTAGATCATACGTTTCTTTTGATGACGTGAGCCTTGTAGGCGTCTGAAGAAGCACTGTTTTCATTCTGCTTAAAGTATCTATTCGAATAGAAGTAATTTTCAAACTGGGCCATGCCCTTGCCTCCCTGTCTGGAAAGGAGCTGGGGAACAAAGAACGTCCCCAGCACTTGACCTTCGCCGTTGTAGTTACTAGATAAGGAGTCCCGGGCATAAGACTGCAACATCTGCGGTCTACAATAAGAATGTAACTCCCATTATAGAGTCTTTGAAAGAATGGTTCTATTTCAGTTGCAGGTGCGCCTTGCTGGTGACATGAAAGGTTGTATGAATTCCCTTCACAGGCTCCATGCAAACTAATTCCGTTACACAGAAGCGTGCCGCTTAGTGACATAGCACAATTGTTGCCACTAAGAAACACTTTCTGTCCTTTATTACTGACACATGCATGTGAATAGGGCAGGTTCCAAGTTGTTTTAAGGTACCCCTTTCCCAATTTCTCGTACATGCCAGCCTGTATATATTTTTGGCAGTATTGAAACCTGAAGGTTGAGATTGGAATATTTATAATTCTGTGGATTATCCATTCACTGACAGGTCGTTCTGACATAGTCAACGGTAATCTTTCTAGTTTTTCAATGCTCAAGATTGTATAATCAGCACCCTTTTGTGCCATACTGATTTGTCTATCAGTAAGGTTAAAGATTTGGAATAGTGACGTTGTGTTGATTAAACGCCAAGGCACATAGCCTGAACGCAGATTTTGTAACGTCCAGCCAAGTTGTACAAGAACGCAATTGTGACTGACCATGTTGTAATAACAGTAAGTCTTGCGATAATATATCGATTGCTGAAGACACAATGCTGTCCAATGAAAAAATTCTGGAGGACAGAGTCATTAACCCATTGTCCACTATAGAAAGTGATTTTTCCAAATTGATACGGTCAATTTCCCGTATTCTTTCTGCTGTTTCAATTTGAGTAACCTTCCAGGCCTCATTGTATGCTGCATATACAGAGGCTGCTATGAAACGCTTTTGACGCTGTTTGCGTGGTCCCAGTATGAAATCACGCAAGTCAGCACCATCAGTAAGTAAAGTTAGGTGTTGCTTAATTTCAGGCAGTGTGGAAGTTTGAAGCCATTGAAGGCATAATTTGCCCACACTGTAGGTTGTTATTATCCCTGGGTGATGTCTTTGGGGATATCTAGGGTCTGGCCTGGTCATTTTAAAACCCTGTGTTTTATTCAGGAATCTATCTTGACAGTTATTTGTATCTGTGGGCCAGATCAACCATTGTTTCCAATCAGGATGTGTTCTGTTTTGGTTAAGTATATGGTTTACGTCTATTTCTTCATCTGTATCAGAGCTATTGCTAAACATTGTTGGCTTTGGAATAGACGGGTTATTTAAATCTTTGATTTTGGCTAAGCCAAGACAGGTGGTTTGTTGAACAGTGTCATTTAAAAATATCATTTGTTCTGGGATCATGCAGGCTCTAAACAAAGCTTCTAAACCCTGTACTTGCCATTCTTTTGTACCCCAAACACTTTTCAAATCAACATTTTTGTCCCAATAATCAAATCCAAAAGTATTCATTTTTTCAAAGGATGAATCTGAATATATCAATTTTGTGTTGGTTATCATGGTTTTCATCCCTGTCTTGTTTGACAATTTAAAATAAAATGTTTCAGCATTAGTTATGTTAAAACCTGAAAAATATGAATATTTGTCATAAACGGTTCTAGAGCTCCCTTTTGGAGGTGTAGCACAATGTTCCCATTGATTATAATTTAAAACATTTCTAGGTTGTGCAGATTTATGCAAAAAATGGTTACCATAATGGTTATAGCAATACATACTATCATAATTTGTAGAACCTTGCAAATAATCATGTTTTGTAAATTTAGCAGACATTACTAAATCAGACATCATGTTGTTAATACTCTCGAAGTCCCAATCATCAGCAAATGAGTTCGGTTTTGCAAAGTCACTCAAAGAGATCTTGGTTTGGTGTGGATATTTCAGGATCTCGACCGGACCATAAATTTCATAGTCAGTGTTGTCCCAGGCTACCCCACCAGGTATCGGATTGGCTGTGAAGTTGGCTGAAGAAAGTTCTGGAGAAAGTTCTCTTTTCTCGACGTGTGAAGATGTGTGTGGTTTGAGGACCAAGTTGATGTTCTGACTTGCTGTGTCCATTTTAGCATATTTTCCCTCAATGAAGCGTCCCAAAGTAAATACCATGATGAGCCAAAGTATGAGGATAAATGCACCAAAACCCACCCAAAATTCAATCCATGGAGAAACCAGATATGTTTCTTTCAGTTGTTTCAAAAGTTCCTTCGCTTTGTCTTTAAAGGATTTTGATGATGGCTGTGTCTTTGATTCACTGAAACCTTCAGAGGAATCATCGAAGTTGATGAAGTACCCGGATGCAGTTCTGTCAATTGTTCCAATTGCTTCAGGATTTTTGGTTCTTGCATTGTCACTTGGTACTTCATTGTAGATTGGTGTGTCTCTGCTAAATGTTTTTATTTGGGTTTTCAGAGGTCTGAGTTCTATTGCAGTGTTGCATAGTCCTTGTTGTTCTTCTGTAGGCGTTTCGAATGTGATGAGCCTCTTTGTTAGGACCTCTGTACTGGTAGCAAACCTTGGTGTTCTGCTACTTATTGGGAGTCCACTTGGCCTACCGTTTGTTATCGGCCACATGTTGTGGTTTTACCAGGTCGATGGATACAACTCGGTTCTCCTTTTTTCCAGCAAGTGGCGGTAGTACAACTGATCTTGTCCCGTTGACAGACAAGACAGGAACTGCTTTTCTGTAAGAAGGCCCAAATTCCTTCTTTACCGCGATCTTCTCCCTGACTAGATCCCCGACTTTTGGAATCCAGACAGGTCTTGCTGGGACAGGTGGTGATTCTTCAGTGGTTGTTGGCTGTTGTTTCAACTGTATGTTGCTCAGGTCTTTTCTTGTTTTGTTTAAGTCCTGCAAAATAGCCAAACGGTCTTTGACATCAAAGGTTTTTTCTATTACCACTGAAGTCTGACTATCAAGGTCAGAGATCAACATCCTAGTTCCGAATAATAATTCGTACGGACTGAATCCCTTCAGAGAATTTCTTGGCAAGTTATTTAGACTACGTTGGACACTTATTAGATGTTTGACCCACCCAGCTCCCGAACCTAATACCTTTGCCGTTATAGATTGCTTTATGTCACGGTTTTTTCTTTCAACAATTCCGTTCCCCTCAGGGTGAAATGGACAAGAGTACCGCAATTGCACGCCCATGCTGACCATGGCCTCCTTATAAGCCCGAGAGCTAAAAGCAGGACCATTGTCCGAATGCAGAATGCCAATTGCGTATGTGCCGATGAAGACCCGCAAATCTTTTATAACAGTTCTGGCGTCAGCCGTTCGCTGGGGCCACATCCATATGAATCTCGTGCATGAGTCCACTGCGACCAACATATATTTATAGTTACCATCCCTTTGTAAGGGACCGCAGTGGTCTAGATAAACACAGGCTAATGGTTTATCCGAGATTAGAAGGGGCGTCTGTGCTGGACGTCTCACAGTTGATACTTTCATTTTTTGACATATTTCACATGCTAGAACATAGTTCCTTGTTTGTCTTCTCATTTGTGGCCACCAGTATCTCTGTTTTAATAATGATACAGTGGCTGAGACGCCAGCATGGGTAGAAGCAAGCCCTTCGTGTGCCGCTATTATTAGTCCTAATCTATGTTCCATGTTTGGAATTGCCCTATCCCCCACTCCAGGGATTTGAGCAAAAGGAACATTGTTTTCATCAGTTATGTATGAATATTTTACTGGAAAGCCTTTAGGGAGTGGTTCTATCGAATCCTTTTCTGAAGCGCTGACAGCTTGTAATATTTCGCTGTCTATTTTTGTTTTTGACCGGGTGACGGCAGCTACGGAAGCCGTTTGCACAGCTGCCTTCGCGGCCTCATCAGCCAATGAATTCCCTGCAACGTGAACGCCATCACGTTGATGACTCAGTGTATGTATCACGTGAGTCTTTGGTAGTTCTTTTTGTAAAAGAGCTACTTGTTCCCATAGCATTTTATGCTTGATTGTGCCACCTTTCGCATCCTTGAAACCGTTTTGAAGCCAGATCTGCAAGTATTCATTATAAGATTGAACGCAATAATACGAATCGCACACTATGAGTGTGGGGCATTCTCGATCGGTATTTTCAAGCGCCATCTTGAATGCTAGTAATTCAGCTCGCTGAGCTGTGCAATCTCCTAGAGATTGGGTTTTAGTGAGGGTTGGTTTAAATTTCCCTTCGTGCCAACGACCTTTAACAATCGCGCACGCAGCACTGTAAGCTTGTTTACCCCCTACTGCGGGTTGTGCTGATCCGTCTGTATATATTATACAGCCGCATTGGTCTAGAGGCAGAATTTCGGTTGGCGGAGGACATTCAAATTCATATTGGAGGAATTCTTGTGTTTTTAAGTAAGGATCAAATTCGTACACCACGTCTGTTGCAGCAAGAGAATTAGCCCATTGTATCCATCTCGGATGGAGTGCTTTAGCATTTGGAATGCTTGCCTTTGTTACCGCCTCTAAGGCTGGTATTGGTGTCACGATTATTATTCGTTTACCTTGTGCCAGGGCTCGTTCTTTTGCTATAGCTGTCTGTGTTGCTGTAAGAATTTTTTCCGTTGGGCTAAATTTCATTTCAGCCTTAGTGTACAAGTGTGATTTAAATGCAATTGGTACCTTTTCTCCCTCATTAGAGGTCAGGTATGTGAATCCGCATCTCCCTGGGATGACTCGGATCACAAGGTTGCGTGTGTTATCACGTGTTTCTAATTTTGTTTTAATTAGCATGTCTGTTTGTAAGGATCTCAAAATTTCTGTGTGTGTTTGAGTCCAACTGGATCTTTTAAAGTCTGGTTTAATTAGATCATAAAGGGGTTTGACCCTTTCTGCGTAATTTGCAATGTATGTTCTTCCGAATTTAGGAAGCCTAGAATTGACTGTAGGTTTTTTAGTGTTTTAGGAGCTTGGATTACGGCACATTTCTCTAGGAAATTGTCAGCCAGGCTTTTGCCTTCACTTGATAACTCATATCCTAAGAACAGGACCGTCAGATGGGCAATTCTGGATTTTTTGAAGTTGAATTTGTAACCCTCTGCAGCGAACCCAAGTATTATGGTGTTCACCCTTTTCAAGTGAGTCTCCAAGTCATCATCTGTTAAGTAAATGTCATCGACATAAGATAATGCTTCATCATCATATAGTTGTAGTAATGCTGTTACTCTCGCTGAGAATACCCCCGGGCTGTTCTTGTACCCCTGGGCTAACCGACAGAATTGCTTTTGAGTGCCATTTACTGAGAATGCAGTTAAATATCTGCTATCTGGTGCTATGTTTTGACAAAAGAATCCATTGGAGATGTCTAAGGTTGTTTTGTATTTTTTGCGCACTATGTTATTCATTAGTGCAGCACTGTGTGAGTTTTGCACTGCAAAAGTTTTGCAACATGTGTTAAGGTGTCGGTAATCCAAAACTAGACGGTACGAATTGTCTGGTTTGGAGACCGGAAACAAAGGATTGTTCATTTGTGAGGTGCAAGTTTCAATCACCCCCTGGTATTCTAGCTGATCTAGTATTTCATTTACTTGTTTTTTAGCTTCTTGCTTAATTGGGTACTGCCTTTGTGCAGTTGGTTGTGATTTTAACTGGATTTTGTGAGGAGGAGAATCCTCATCCCATCCTACATGATTTTTATATAAAGCAGGTGCTAAGGCCACTGCCCACTTTCTAGCAAGTGTGTATTTTTTATGAATCGGTATTTGATTCGAGAAGGCAGGCATAATTACTTCTTCGCCATGAGGGCACTCCCTTACAAACTCTGGTGGCCAGTCAAGATTCAAGATTCAAAGATAGCTTTATTCGGTATTTAACAAACACCATATAAGCAAACATTACAAAAATGCGATTAAAAACAACGTTAATTAAACATTTACATGCTAAAAAGGAGATTTTTACAAAAAATACATATTCATTACCCTAGTCATTCGGTTAATCTAATATTAAAAACCCTGTAAAAAAATGTTCTAGAAAGCGATTGATATATGTATCGTTGCAATTGCATGATAGAAGGGTTGAGGTAAATATGACATATTTATGTATTATATGGTGTTATTAGGCACAGAATAATACTTCTACAAACCCTCAACCTACTAATCGTTACTCATGGATCCTCTACATTTTGTAACGAACAACAGGAATTTTATCATCACTCCAATAGTACATTCGTCTTGAAGCAGATACAATCTGTGGAGGGCTGCTTTACAACTTCTCAGGCCCCACAGTTTTAACAGAGGCAATAGATGTTTTTTCCTACCCCATTGATAGTACTTGCAAAAGAGTATGCAATGTATGTTAGACTGAGTAGCTACTCCGTCACACGGGCAATTAATCATTTTCACTGACCAATCATTCGGGGCAGGGAACGTTATTAACCTGAAAAAACAGTTTGTCCTCAGACGAGCTAACAGCATTCTATGGTAAGGGGAGATATTTGGCGCCAGATAGGGATGTAAACCATGTTCATGCAAAATCTGGCGGTGGGCTATAATGGTGGACTTATTCCCATCTAGATAATATCTCCTCTCCTCCAATAGGCCAAGACATGTCTCTTTTAATACTTTTTTGGGGATTTGGGCGCATGATAGTGGGTCCGAAAAGAATTCTGGGTTGCCGATGGAGTTCAGGAATTTTTTAACATAGGCTAGCCAAGGTTGTTTAGCGCCATTTCCTTGCTGCAGGCAATCCTGAATTACCTCTCTATTAAAGGTCATGTCCTCGCATGTCCAGATCTTATGCCACAACATAACTGGTGCTATCTTTATGATGTCACTAATGTGAGATCTATCCAGTTCGTTGTGGCAGATGGTAGTGGATGTGGAACGTGGGACTCCTAAGAGGTACCTCAGGAAAGCATTCTCCACCCTTTGGATTTCGGAGCTATCTGCAAGTCCCCAAATCCCCGCCCCATAAACAGCTGTGGACACACATTTAGCTGCGTAGATCTTACGTAGTGTGTCTACCGGTTTCCCGCCCAATTTTTTAGCAAATTGCTTAACCGCCCCTATTGCGCGGGCAAAGGCCAAGTTTCGGGAGGTAATCGCTGCAGACCATGTCCCCCTGTTATTAAAAATGATACCCAGGTAGGAAAAAGTTTTCGACATCGCTATCTTTGAATTATTAACAAAGGTTTTGCAGTCTGGTACTTTTCTCGTTGTGCATGACATCGTGAAAGTTTTCCCCACATTTATTATGAGGCCTCTGGAGCTCATAAAGGTTGCAAAGCCCGTTAGTGCCTTTTGGAGTCCCCGCTGAGTGCGGGCCATAATCACCGCGTCGTCAGCATATAACAATAACGGGACTGCGAGTCCGTTTATCTTGGGGTAATCCACCTCCAGGACATTCATCGAGTCTGCTACCTCGTTTATATACAGGTTAAATAAAAACGGTGCGAGGATGCAGCCCTGGCGAACGCCCTTTGCAATTGGGAATTTTCTGGTTTGCTCGCCATTTTTCCCATATCTCACCGTAGCTCCTGCATCTCTGTAAAGTTCCTGGATAAAAGTTAAGATGTTTTTATCTATCCCCATTTTAGTCAGGGTTTTCCACAGGGTTCCATGATCCAGACAATCGAAAGCCGAAGTTAGGTCGACAAATGTCAGGAACAAGTTCCCTTTTTTTGATCCAATATATTTGTTTATTATAAGGGACAGGTTTAAGCCCTGCTCTATGGTTCCCACCCCCGACTTAAAACCATATTGAAATTTTGAGAGTATCCCGTTAGTCTTGGACCAGGTTTGTAGTTAAGTTAGTAGCACCCTGCCAGCAACCTTCATTAAATTATCTAACAGAGAAATGGGGCGATAACATTTTGGGTCTTGTCTGTCTCCTTTTTTAAATATTGGAATGACTATCGCTTCCTTCCATGTGTTGGGGAAACCTATTTTGGTATAAGCATTTAGGACATTTGCCAGTAAGGGTGCCCAGAGGTCTACGTTCCCTTTAAATAGATCAATGGGTATACCGTCAGGCCCTGGAGCCTTTAGGCTTGCACTCTGAGAAATCGCTTGTTCCAGGTCTGCGGGGGTGAACATTACTTTTAATGGGAAATTTCCCTGTGGTTGTAGAAGGATCTCACTCCCCTCGGCCAACTCCTCTTGTGAGGTCAACACAAATGAGTCTTTCTTGTAGAGGGCAGTAAAATGCTTGACCCAGACATCTTCAGCTATACCAATTTCCATGGTGTCTACCTTCCTATCTAGAAAAAAGGGGGCATTTACCTCTTTCCAGAAGGACGTATTATCCCTTAGTGCGCTTGCCTTTATCAAGGCTTCCCAAGCTGCGTTTTTAAGTTCTTTCTTCCTTGTCAGGAGAGTCAACTTGTAAGCTTGTCTAGCCTCCTTGACTTGGCTGCTATCCCTGGGTATAGTCTTTAATGCCTGTAAAAGTGCTTTATGGGCACTTGTGCAGGCTCGGTTAAACCAGCCATATATTCTCGTTTCCTCTCTTGCCTTTAATTTTTTAGTTAGCTTAGAGTTTATTTCGGCTTTAATCTCATCGAATGCCTGTATTATTTGTTCTGGGTTAGTGCTTAGTTCCAGGCAGGTGTTAAATTGTCTAATTTCTTTCTGTAATAGATCTTTCAAAAAGTTCGTGGGTTCAATTTTTGCCCATTTAATGGCATAGCCATTTTTCTTGGCCAGTGCCACTGAACGGCCATGCAATATATCCGTGGTGCTTATTTTTTGAGTGCCAGGTTTCCCTAGTTTAAGGGAAATACTAATGGGAAAGTGGTCACTTATTGCTAGGGCCTCCGTTTCAAACCCGCCCACCCAACCTCGGTTCCTATTTGAAACTAGGATAAAGTCTATTACAGTACCTGCCCCATGACCAAAAAAGGTTGTTTGAAACACTACGGGTGGCTGGCAAAGTTCGTTTGCAAAAGCCAAATCCCATTCATGCATAAAATGATTTAGCAGATTTCCCCCTATGGAGTGTTCAAAATGTGTGGTGGGATCCCCTTGTGAGTCAAAAATGCCACAATTTTTTGTTTGGCTATATGGACATAGGTGGCAATTAAAATCCCCTGCTATAAGTAAGCAGTCTGCCGCCTGGCCGCCTCTCTTTAGCAGTGAATCCAGTTCTGCTATTAGAATTTTTACCTCTACTTTTGGCATATTATTGTAAAGGTTTATCAGAAAGAAAGAGCGCCCATTTAATTTAAAAAACAATCCTTGTAGTGAACTCCCTACACCTGCTTTTGGCCCATTTGCCTCATACATGTTCTGTTCTATGTTACAGAGGTTAGAGGTAAAGATACAAAGTCCCCCCGAGCCCCTGCCTCGATTACCCTGGATCGAGGGAACGTAGAAAGTGCTAAAACCCTCTACTGATGTCTCATATGGGTCCCAACATTCCTGTAGACAGACTATATCCTGCTTTTCCATGAAGGTTAGGAATAGCTGGTCACGCGCTTTTTTCGCAAGCCCGGCAATATTCCAGGAAGATATCTTTAGCAGACAAAACCCCTCAGTGATGGGGCAGGGTTCTTCCTGCCTAAGTTGTGAGACCATGCCCTCTTGCAAGGCTTCAGTCTCGTTATCAAGTTGGGTCTTAGTCCTATCTACTGTACTCAGATATGATTTTGTGTTGGTAATTTCAGTTGTGGACCCAGTACCGTTCTCGGTCCATGACCTGCTGGATCTTTCTGTTAATTGCTGGCTTAGCCGGTTTCCTCCACGCGTGTCTTGCACTAGTATAATCTCTGACATCGCGGGATTATTATTTTCTACTAGGGAAGGGACATCATGGATCTTATATAGGGGAGCAGTGACTTCTAAGACCCCTGTGGTAACCTTTATTGGTCAATCGACCATGTCTAAACCGTCGAATCTGTTCCTCATGGGAACCCCCTCCCAGTAATCGAAATTTGGGTTGCCTCTGCTATGGTACCAGGGGCGGGAATTCCAGCCTCTATTCCATCCATTATTATTGTTATTCCTATTTCTTTTTCTATTAGTATACCCCACCTGTGTCCAGGGCCAATCCTGAACATCTTCCCATCCAGTTCTGTTTTCATAATTCGGGGTATTTAACGGAGGATAAAAGAAGGAAAGGCGCTGTACATCCACCCCTCCCCTTTTTTCAAGTGCTGGCCAGGAAGAGATATAGTCAACCATGGCGGGATCGTCACAGTTGACTATGACACAGTCACCCTGTAAGCTTTTTTTAGTATCCCCAATCCAAAACACTCTTCTAACTGAATTGATTCTGCTATGATGCGATGGCTGTATAGGTCTGTTTTGGCTAAGCCATTGCAGAACTTTATTTCTCAGTGACCACTGGGGCTCGTCCGAGCCCTCTGGTAATTCTGAGACCCCTGTTAGGACAACAGTGAACGGGGTGGCCTCAGGTGGAAGATGGAACGGCCGTCTAAGTCTAGATCCCGTCCTCTGTTTCCCCTGAGCTTGAGAGGGCTGAGAGGGCTGAGATTTTTGGAGTTTTTGTGTATTCTCCTTTAGGTTTGCTAGCTGAGTATTTAGGGCTACTAGGGCTGGGGTGGGTTGTGCGTTATCACTAATGGTGACGCGTTGGCCCTTTCCCTCTACAGTTTGGGGTTTAGGAGTATTTTGTGGATTCTGTTTGACATTTTTAGTAGTCTGGATGTTCCCTTCTTTATCTGGTCCACAGGGCTTTGGGCAGACAGCTGGTGTTGTGGATGGTTGAGTTGGTTTAGCCAATATGGCCGGTTTACTTGGTTGTGTCGTCTTCCCCGCCCCCATGTCTAGGATGCTAAGTGACTTCTGCATGAATGCAGGAGTATTTAGTTTGGCGAGTTGTTTTTCAATTACCCTTATGCTTTTCTCCAGGGGTTTCAGATGGTATTTTAACAGTTCCCCCATGCTGTTTGTGAGAAAATCGTGTAGTGTCACGCATGAGGTACAGGGTTTTTGTAAGCCCCCTACTGCGCCTAGTGAATCTAGGTTCCCCAGTGGCGTGATGTTCCGTGGAGGCGTGTTTAGAATCACACTATTGGTTGGTGATGGTGTTTGCAACACTACGGTGTTGTTAGTGTTTATGTTCAGGTTGCTGGGAATCCCACCATTTGGTGGAGCTAATGAATGCACGTGTGGGTTCGACCCCTTGTTTAACCTCTTAGGTATGGCACCCTCCCTGGCCCCCGTGATGTTAGATTCTGTGGCTATTTCATGATTTTGTAGGAGTTGTAAATCTGGTGTTTTTTCCAGATCCTCCCTAGAGTCAGAATCGGAACCTAGTGACAACTGTGTTGCTGACAAATCCACAGTGTTTGAAACTGTGTGAACTAATGCACTTGTTGTATTCAGCAGGGGTATGATAGCCCCCTTTTGTATAGGGGTTTGTGCTGAGGCCAGCGGGCCCATAGACGATCTTTTTCTGGCCATCTCCAGTTCGTGAGACACCCGTCGATCTAACAATTGGATAGTATTGTCAATGGCTGCATTGGCCTTGTGTAAGAATAGGTCAAGTGGACCCGTTATGTCAGTGGTTTTGTCTGTTTTTTTGCTTCTAGTGACTCTGGACATAATTGGGCGCTCTGCGTCACTGGGGTGATAACTTGTAGATCGCGAGCAAAACTAGTATCGCTGTTACAACTAGAATATGAGGCCCCACTAATATTGACCACACAAAGCAGCAGGTGGGCGGAGAGAAATATAAACACAATGACAAAAATAGAAATACCGTGGCCCAGTCCAGTCCTGCACAGTCTGGAACGGGCTGAAACGGGCCCGCCCTTGGCCCGGGCTTCGCCTCGCGCTTCTCCACGCGCGCGTCCCGCGTTGCGTGGAGTATGGTTTAATTTAAAGGGAGGGTGAATGGGCGTTACCGCCGGGGGAAGAGGCACCAGGTGGTGGAAGCAAAGGCTTCTGGTCCTCGCAGTCCCCCGGTGCAGGCAGCCAACCAGAGTGGGGTCTAGCGCACGCTGGGAGCTGTTGGACACTCCGTCGATCAAGGAGGAGCTCCCACCAGCAGCGCGACCTCAAAGGGTTTCTCCAGGCAATTTGGCGCTAGTCCGCTTCCAAACGTCCTTCAGGGCAGCAGTAGCACGGATTCTGTGAGTGGCACCCGCGAAGCGGGTGTCACGAAAGGTAAATAGGGAACGGCAGGTGATGGGCGTTACCGCCGGGGGAAGAGGCACCAGGTGGTGGAAGCAAAGGCTTCTGGTCCTCGCAGTCCCCCGGTGCAGGCAGCCAACCAGAGTGGGGTCTAGCGCACGCTGGGAGCTGTTGGACACTCCGTCGATCAAGGAGGAGCTCCCACCAGCAGCGCGACCTCAAAGGGTTTCTCCAGGCAATTTGGCGCTAGTCCGCTTCCAAACGTCCTTCAGGGCAGCAGTAGCACGGATTCTGTGAGTGGCACCCGCGAAGCGGGTGTCACGAAAGGTAAATAGGGAACGGCAGGTGATGGGCGTTACCGCCGGGGGAAGAGGCACCAGGTGGTGGAAGCAAAGGCTTCTGGTCCTCGCAGTCCCCCGGTGCAGGCAGCCAACCAGAGTGGGGTCTAGCGCACGCTGGGAGCTGTTGGACACTCCGTCGATCAAGGAGGAGCTCCCACCAGCAGCGCGACCTCAAAGGGTTTCTCCAGGCAATTTGGCGCTAGTCCGCTTCCAAACGTCCTTCAGGGCAGCAGTAGCACGGATTCTGTGAGTGGCACCCGCGAAGCGGGTGTCACGAAAGGTAAATAGGGAACGGCAGGTGATGGGCGTTACCGCCGGGGGAAGAGGCACCAGGTGGTGGAAGCAAAGGCTTCTGGTCCTCGCAGTCCCCCGGTGCAGGCAGCCAACCAGAGTGGGGTCTAGCGCACGCTGGGAGCTGTTGGACACTCCGTCGATCAAGGAGGAGCTCCCACCAGCAGCGCGACCTCAAAGGGTTTCTCCAGGCAATTTGGCGCTAGTCCGCTTCCAAACGTCCTTCAGGGCAGCAGTAGCACGGATTCTGTGAGTGGCACCCGCGAAGCGGGTGTCACGAAAGGTAAATAGGGAACGGCAGGTGATGGGCGTTACCGCCGGGGGAAGAGGCACCAGGTGGTGGAAGCAAAGGCTTCTGGTCCTCGCAGTCCCCCGGTGCAGGCAGCCAACCAGAGTGGGGTCTAGCGCACGCTGGGAGCTGTTGGACACTCCGTCGATCAAGGAGGAGCTCCCACCAGCAGCGCGACCTCAAAGGGTTTCTCCAGGCAATTTGGCGCTAGTCCGCTTCCAAACGTCCTTCAGGGCAGCAGTAGCACGGATTCTGTGAGTGGCACCCGCGAAGCGGGTGTCACGAAAGGTAAATAGGGAACGGCAGGTGATGGGCGTTACCGCCGGGGGAAGAGGCACCAGGTGGTGGAAGCAAAGGCTTCTGGTCCTCGCAGTCCCCCGGTGCAGGCAGCCAACCAGAGTGGGGTCTAGCGCACGCTGGGAGCTGTTGGACACTCCGTCGATCAAGGAGGAGCTCCCACCAGCAGCGCGACCTCAAAGGGTTTCTCCAGGCAATTTGGCGCTAGTCCGCTTCCAAACGTCCTTCAGGGCAGCAGTAGCACGGATTCTGTGAGTGGCCAGTCTTTTTCAGCAAGAAGGATGTCATAGCCCTTGGAGAGGTTATCCCAAAATAGTCCCCTAATTTTCCTAGTCTTATCTCCCTCTATACGTAATGTTATCTCGTATATCTTGTGGGGCTTGCTAACTCTGGTGTCTGCAGTTTCCACTTGAAGGTATTCATTCGTGTCCACTGTCTCCAGATGATTCATAAGGACTTTGCGAGCTATGCTCACCTCTGCTGCGCTGTCTAGCATTGTCTGAGCCCATTCTCCGTTTTTCAGTTGTGTCCTCAGTATTCTCGGCATTGTTAACTACCTTGATACTGGCTACCTTCTTTTTTGGAAATTGTAATTTCTTTTTTAGCTGAGCAGGTTCCTTGTCTTTGGACTTGGCGTGCTCTTCTGATCGTCCTCTTCTTTCCGATTTCTGCGAGGAAGTCTGAAAAGATTGAGAGGGACGTGTATCAATGTCTTGATATCTATCAGGTTTTTTAATATTATCCCTATTTCTAAGGTTATATCTATTCCCAGAGGGGTCACTCTGTGGTGACCTCTGTCTTTGGTTTGGAGATTTCTCTCTTCGCCTCGGAGACCTTCCTCTGGACTGGAATTTCTTTCCTTTAGGATTGGATTGTTTATTTCCATCCCAGTTCTTTTTTGGTGAATTATTATTATTAAAAAATATTTTTTCTGGACTTGTAGTCAGTTGCGGTTTTACTGGCATTCCACCTAGACTATCTCTGCCTAGTTCTTCATAGGATTTTTCTATGATTCTGGCAATTTCAGCTGGTTGGTCTGCTATATCTGTCTCTTTTAACCTCTGGCGAATCGCCACGTTTGCTGCTTCACCTTTTATGTTGGCTAATAATATAGCCGAGACCTGCTTGAAGTCTTTTAGTAATTTCATACCAAGAGTTAAAGCGGGTTCTGGACCGTATTCATCTTGAATTTGTTTTAGCACATCTGGGATTACCGAAATGGATGGAACACCGTGCGTTTTTGTGTAGATGGAAGCAAAGACTGTACCCCAAGTGTCACAGTCCTCAATGTGTGGTGCGATTCCCATTGGGAGACATATAGTCAGAATCCTGTGTTTTTCCAGCGGGGTGGTGTCAGGAAACACCGCCTCTATTTGGGTGATTTTCTGTGCCAACCAGAATGGTATTTGTTCCCGTTTAGCTGGAACTTTACCTAGGCAGGATTGGATGTTCTGTGGTGTAATTTTATTTGTGTTCCCCTGGTGAGGGGTCAGCTGTGGAAGTTTAATCGCTGGCTGAATTGTTGAAGTCCGCATTACATACTGAACTAATTGTCTATGGATTTTTAGTAGTTGTTTTAGCTGTATTAACAGCTCTGCTGCAGGCATTCTATCGATGTCTGGATGTGGTGTGTATCCGGCTAAGACCGGCCACGTCGCTCCTGGTCTTCCTAAAGGACCGAGCCTTGTAATGTGATTGTTATGTTTTAGGGCGCCATCAAATAAGAGCAAATGCTCTTGGAATTTGAGTGGTACTTCCACCTCCTCGAACGGAGTGTATGTTTCAGGAGGTTCCTCTACTTTGTAATAGTGGAAGTACTTTGTTACAGCATTTGCTGCTGGAAAATGTATCCATGAATAGTATACCTCTGTCTGCCGATATTCGTGTGCCTCGATTACGAATATGACTGTGCCACCTCTAGGTGTCAGTCCATTTTCTATAAGTTTTAGAGTTATAGATCTCCTTTTGGCGACCTGGATGAGTATTATATCCGGGTCTGCTGCGAGTGCTGTATTATCAGCTGCTGCTATTTCAGCTGCTAATCTAACTGCCTCTCTTTCATCATCACTCTCTGCCATTTTACAGACAGGATGGTATTATGTTAATTTGCAGATCAGGTTTCTTTATGGAAACAGAGATTAGATGCACAATATTTTGGAACTGTTTATCCTTCAACGTTGACTATACCAAGAACCATACATAGGAGTTCCCTCCTGCGAGGTTTTGGAGGATATTACCTTTCACCCACTCCAGACGTCTTTGGAGTATTTGGGAAAAGGGGTCTGAGTGAGAAAGCACGACTGAGTTACTCTAAATGTCTTACGTTAGTTTTATCGCCCTTTCCAAACGCGTTGGGCGCCATGTAGTGTAGCTCCTATTTTCCCAATAGGCTCTGCGCATTGGAATAGTACCTACAGCAGTAAAGGCCTAGGCCAGACGTTAACTAGGTCTACTACTGTCGATACTAGACTTAATTTTTGGGTTTGCCAGCTAAGCTCAGAGTTCGCTAGAAACTTTCTCGAATGTTCAAGGAAGGGATTAACTCCCCTGATTAGACAAGAAGGGATTTAGTTTCTGACAACCATAGAACATGACAACTTTGCTCTCCCCTAATCAAGAGTCAATCTCGAGAGTCGTGTGAGCACAAGGCAATTATTTTACTCAGTCAGTACGTGCATTCTTAGTCTCATCAGATTGTAGAGAAAAAGGAAGAGACGGGCGTGTTCAATAAAAAGGTGTTATTTATTGATCAGTCTCTTTTCTCGTACAAGAGAAATGGATCGATATTATTGCAATACTTATAGTTAAGTAAAGTGCATACATTAGAAGCAATAGTATAAAATAATACTGTAAAAACATTGATATGGTTTCTGAGCCATATGATGTTTAAAATGATTAAAATATATTTACATACACATATACATTTGACTAAACGTGCTCAACTGGTGTTTCTAAATACGCCTACCCCGTGTACCTGACCTAAGTCTAATGCGTGGGCGGGAATAGAAAGTTACAGTTTAAGTTAAGTTTGTTTTTGCCAAGTGAATAACTAAAGAATTCTCTGTGAGGGGTTATTCAGTTCTGTACCTGGAAGTTTGGATGAATGAGGAATGGTATCTCTTTCTCTGCTCTCGATATTCCAGGCTGCCTGCGAGGGCTGCCCAGAAGCGCCGGTGCTGGGTCTCTCGGCTTGAGATAGCAGCGCGTCTCTCAGCGCGTCAGGAAGGCGGGGCTGCTGCCAGCGGGGTCTGCTTCTGCTCTCGGCTTCGGCAAGTATGGCTGCTCCGTCTTGTCACCACGCGTGTGTTTGCATAGGGCAAGGTCGGCAATATTTATACCTTAAAGGTGCCGAGATTGACGTAAGGATGGACATAGATACGTCAATAAAGATGTCATACGACTTGCTCGTTAGCACATTCTTTACTAAAGTTCTCTGTGAAATCAAAACAATGGCCGCACGGATTATCCAGGTTGTCATAGGTTTGATTTGTTATGAGAACGTCGTATGCCTTATCAGGGGCTGGAGGAATGTCGCTTGTCTAATTAGATCTCAAGCGTTATGACCTAATCAGATAACACGTTCCTGTGCCGTAGTGTGACTGCGTCAGATAACGGTATCTGCATCATGGGGGATTTCTTGCCTCATGGGCTGACTGTTAGTTAACTTGATAGTTAGTTTAACCAGAATAGGGTCAGGAATAGGGGGACTGATTCAGAACCTATAGAAATACACGACAAGCTTACATCTGATAAGACCCACGGCTGGACCAATATTAACTGCCTTAAAAGCAAAATTGCTGCCAGCCATTAGCTATGGCCACCAGTCTTCTCCGGGGTCGCAGGATGCCCTTCTCACCGCAATCCAAGCCAAAGCATATAAATCAGTCTTTTCTATCCCAAGGTCGGCAAGGAAGTCAACACTAAGATTGGAGCTAGGCCTGGTAAGGCCAGACTTGATGTGCCAAGGGGCGATTATAAAATCATACTTAAGGATTATAAGGGCCCCAACAAACTCCCTAAGATACCAATTGAGAGCCATCTTTGAAGGGCCAAGCTCAGCATGGCACACCAGTCGTGGCAAAGCACTCAAGATTTTAAAGATCGAGGAAAAGAGCATACCACTGCCAGAAATCCCACTAAATGCATGGAAAAAAGCCATAAACAGACAAGTTCTCAAAATCTCATTCGAACTGGACCTTAAATCCCTTTGCTATAGCCCCCACCTAGACCCGCTGAACAGTTTCTACATGGTAGGCAAGGCACAACCCTACCTGAATGAGGCCCTGACACCACAATCCAGAACTAAAATCCTCTCTATGAGACTGTGTACTCTAGGAATCACTGAATTTAACCCCACATGGACGTGCAATGGGGAAAATACAAGCTGCAGACTGTACCCTTACACTAAAGAATCCTGGCTTCACCTTTTATGCTGCTGCCCCTCCCTTAAGAACGAACACCGTCGACTTCTCCGCCCAGTCTGCATCATCAAGGGAATCAAGACATGCCGCGAAGCATCAACCTTGTGCTTTTCTAGAATAACCACGATGACTTTGGCGAGTCTTGGGAAATTCATTCATCTGATTAGAATGGCTTTAAAGGCAGCAAACGATCACACACAAACCAGGGCCACCAGCGTGGTACAATAAGAGGATCAAGGCAGCCTCCCCACAAATGAGGGAAGAGCCATGATTCTATCCACCTGCCCTACAGAAATCGCACCACATCAATGGCTCGAAACGGAAGGGACAAGGAGAACTATCCACAGACTGCTGTAGGAGAAAACCACCAAGGCCTACACAGCTATCTAAGAAACTTGGTGCAAGGACTTATGATAAAGACCCGGTGCTGAAGGTCCGAGTGGATGCAGCGGAGAGGGGATATATTATTTGAACAAAAACATGTTAACCAGCAGTCTTTATAGTTTTAATGTGATCATTGTTTTACTCACCAGTTTTATTCTTTCTTACTCTAATGATTTTAATTAATTGAACAGTTCATAAATTCAGTTCAGTTATAGAAGAAATTGTAATTTGAAAGATCTATTGGTGCATACTAGATCCAAACTGCCCAAGACTCCATACCAAACTACTATCACAGAACTACCTTTAGTGTTCGGCAATCACAAATGTGGGTTTTGCCACACTTGTGATGCAGCCTTAGTGACTGATTCTCTAAAGTACAAAGATAAGAACATCAAGCTCAGAGACCCCCCAACTGTAGGAGCCATAACATCATATATATACTATTTTTTCCATGCAGTTTAGCCTACATTGGAGAAACGGGACGTGAATTCTGTATGAGATTCAGTGAGCATAAATCTGCAATTCGGACACGGAGGATATTGGCCCCGTTGGTCCAACACTTTCTACATAAGCAACACTGGGAAAAAGATCTGCGGTGGTGCATTATAGAAAAAGTCAAGTGTCAGGCAGGCTTGCCTGTACAAACCACACGCAAAAGAAGAGAAACCTTTTGGATCTTCACTCTGAACAGTGTCAAGGAAGGCTTAAATTAAGATATAGTTTGGAACGTCACTAACGTCTGAACATTCCTCTTACGGTTACATAAGCCAGATAGCTTAACTATTGTCAGTAGATACTGTCCCTGCATTTTAACATGGCGATTACTTATTATGACGTATAGGTTTCTATAACCTGTAGGTGGTATCCCATCTCTGGATTCTTGCACTTAGAACTAACAGTAACGTCTGTCTTTAAGTTGATTCTTCTTATCTTACGCTATGAAATACTTTTCAAGGCTTGTTCTCATTTTGTGGTCAGACCCCACATACATTGAGGAGCAGTGCAGGCCATATAAATATGGTGCCCACGTTGCAGAATACTGACCTAGACTGCCCACAGAAACCTATGTGACATTTATGTGCTCTGATATTCTGGTACTTTGTTGAAGTTATGTCTAAGTATATAAAAAAAGAAAATTGCAAATAGCCTTGATAGGCAGCAACTGTAGGCTCGCTAACACCTCATAAGTCCTCTGTAATATGTTCAAGCCTCCCACAGTGCTAGTCTTTGAACCATTTATTCTTTTTTTAATTTTTTTTATTCATTACAATATGACTCAATCACTTTGAAGGTATGTGATTTGCCCGTAAATTGTTGCGCCCAAGTTACCAACGCATCTGCACATTCCAAGACAGCTTCAAAAAATTGTGTATATTTTTCTTATCTTAATGTTATGCACATTACGTCTACACTAATTGGCCACGTCGCTTCACCAGGTGGGCCCTACTTATAGGGTTCTGCCGATATTAACCGTCCTCCATCCGGCAGGGGGATCGGTAGTTGACGTATCCGCACACAGGAAATTTATCTGGTAAGCCTGCCTTTGTGAGACTGCTATTAGTACTCTGGGTTAGCGATAAGCGCTGCCGAGATTTTCGTTGTATGCAGGGCTCTGACCTCTGCCCTTAACTTGGTGGTCCCTGGTCGACATTTGCTCTGGTATTCAGCTTGCACGCGTAGTATCCTTAATGGCCGTTTACTTAGGCATACCAAACCTTTTTTCATAAGTGTCTTTATATATGTAATTGCCATGGTAACATTCATCTAGCCTATTATCACATTACAATATCTCCTGTTTATAGATTTAATTTCCGTTTATAGATTCATTTCTTCAGCTCACTTTGAGGAGGATGACATTTTAACCCTACACAGGTGACCGTTATTGGACTAGGTGCTACTTACAAACAATCGATTTTGGGAATAAAAGTATCTGCATGAACGTCCTGTCTTAACTAGGTGTGTACATCACAGATACTCATATATTAATACATTAATATCAGTACACCAATACTGTTTCCTTTAAAGAGATTAACGAAATTGCACATATTTTCCATTCAGAAATTTGAGGCCCGTTGAGACACAGTCCCTGTTGAAACAAAATGTTCTCATCCACCGGGCACTACAAGAAAATGTTCGGGGTAAAGCTTCATTAAAGGTTCATACTGTCTCCCATTGAGAATCTCAATGTTATTGCTCAACACCAATGGTGAATCCCAGGGCTTTCGACAAATGCTTTCAGACTCATTTCTGAGTCGTGGGCATCTGGTACAAAAAAAAGCTTATCAATTGGCATGGAACAAATGGGTTCGCTGGTGCATTCAACGAGATTATGATCCCGTTTCAACTGATCTAGTCCACATTAACTATCTTTCAGAATTGTTTACATCAGGACTATCTTATAGAACCGTCAACGTCTATAGATCTGCTATTTCAGCTGGCCATTCTTTAATTAACGGTGTCTCGGTTTGCCAAACTCTATTGACTAAAAAGATAATGAGAAGCACGAGAGTTCTCAACCCTCCTTCTGCTAAATATACTACTGGGCATCTAAGTAACAGACCGAAGAGTAGGGGAGAATGAGTGCAAAGACCATGAATGAGGGTATAGAGGGCGCGGACGTGAAAAAAGAGTACACACAAGATGCCCCAAAGCATCTCAGTAGGATATACAGTGGTACCATCACCATGTTTCCTAGATGCACTCTTGAAAATGCTGACTTATGCCACCTAGTCTGGGCCTTTCTGGGTTTGGCATCTTTTTGCAGGACTGCGGGCAAATCATTTTCAGCTCCTTTTGATAGGCCCAATTTATATGTCCCTAAACCTGTTTCTTGAGTATTCTGTCTAGACCAAGGAAATTGCACCCTGGATGGAAGTTCATAAACTTGGCCCTTGGTTGTTGCTCAGCTGAAGTTTGCTATGACATGGAAATTAGCAACTTCTTCAATAGTTTAGGGATGGCTGACCTTAGGATGTGATGAAATGGGTTTAAGTGTAAAGGAGAATGCTTAGAACCCAGAGCTCCAAGAAGGTGCTCAAAATGCGGCCGTTGGTTGGAATCCTTTATTGTTTCAGCTGTCCAAAAATGTGTATAGATCACCCTAGTTAAGTTGTGTTATTTTGAATTTTCTCTACTTTCCAATATTTATAAACCATTAGTTTTATCAAGGCAGATATTTCATTGCTGCCTCAGTGTCACGTTTCACAAACAGCATCATTTTCGCCAATACATACTAAAGAGAATACGTTTCCAGGGTGTAAATCATCCCCAGTTAGCTACAAAAAATAGTGCTCCTTAGGTATTTATTTCTTCAGAGTATCAAATCACTCGTATTTTCCATAAATGATATTGAATCTCCAGAACCTAACCCCACACATTAACTCACTTTTGTCATTCAATATCAACTCTTTCACTGCTGGGACCAGCAGTGTTATCAACGTGAACAACTTCTGTGACTCCCCCAGAAATATGGTCCATATCTCGCAGACCATACACAAAGGTTTTGCATATTGTAAGAAGTGACCTTCTGGAATTTGGAACCATTCTTTTGCCTTGTTGAATGTTAGAAAAGTTCCTTTTAAGTACATGTCTCCTGTCGTTATGCATCCCACTTCATACCATTTCGTGATGTCCTTGGTTTTCTGAATATTTAGAAATCCTTGTAGCCATTTGAGTGGGAGCGCACCGCATAAGGAGCCCTACGGAGAACCAAGCTGACTGTCTGTTCCCAGACATCTGCCACTCGCCATATTATATGTGGGCAGTCCTTGGGCCACCTTAAGCCCATCATAAGGAACCTCAGCAGTTTTGACTCGCTACTCCACCACCCGAGCAGCTCCTTCTCCACTGTGTGCTCTTCCATGCACCACTGTGCTGCGTACTGCAGTGATCCAGCTATATAGTATAGCCTAAAATCTGGAAGACCCAAACCCCCAGCATCCATGTCTAATTTAAGCGTCTCAAGTTTAACTCTACTCCATCCCCCGGCCCACACCAATGAGATTAGGAGACTGTTCAGAGTATCAAATGTGGACTTTGGAATACTACAAAAGGAGTTCTGCAATATGTACAGGCACCAGGCAGCATCACCATTTTTGCTACGCCCACTCTCCCTATAACCAAGAGAGGGAGCTTATTCCAGAAAGTAATCAACTCTTTCAGTCCCATGTTCAATGCTTATTGAGCTTATGGCGGGCGGGCTACCTGAATGCCTAGGTATCTGAAGTGGTTATTTTCCCAATCAAATCCCACCTCAGGAAGGTCCCGTACTTCTCCGCACGCAAGGGCCGCTAGCAGGAATAATTCTGATTTCTGACGATTAATGTGGAGGCTGGACGTCAAACCAACGGAAGTCAGAATCCCCAGAATTACTGGGACTGCCTCTTCTGGCTGACGAATGTATAGGAGTGCGTCATCTGTGTAGAAGTAAATCACATGCGTGCGGCCCTCTATTGTTATGCCCATGGTGCTATATCCTTCCTCAGCTGTATTGCCACGGGTTCCAGAGGTTAAAAGTAGTAGGGGTAGTGGGCACCCCTTTCAAGTTTGATCATCTCTCATACCTGACCCCCATTTTTCACTCAGGCTGTTGGTTGATGATAGAGCAATCTGACCTAGACGATGTATTCCCTGCGGAATCCCATTCTACTCAGTACCTCCCAAAGATATCCCCATTGCAAAGTATTGAACGCTTTTTCAATATCTAGGGTGACCACCGCAGCCTGGAGTTCCCTATTGGCCACCGAGTGTAGAACATGAGACAGCGTTGTATAATCATGTGTGTTCCGCTCCCCGAGATAAACCTGCAGTGGCACTCGTGCACCAGGGAGGTTACAACTCTGCTTAGTCTCATGGCCAGGACCTTAGCAAGTGATTTAGCATCTAGACAATACTAAGTTGACGCCCTGATGGAACCATGACCACCACACAGTCAGGTGTCGTAACTTGAGTATAAGGGAGGGGCGCTCCCATTTCAGTAACCATGCCAATAACCTCCATGACCTGTCACCTTCCTTATGGAGCAACTGACGATACTCGCGACGGCCCAGGCAGTCCAATCTGTCCCATACCTCCCCCACTGGTATCTGTGCCTTACAGGAGTAAATCGCAGCCTGGTTCTGACGCCTGCTTTTCTTGTTGGAGTTTGGTCAATCTCTCTTCTGCAACTGACAATTCTTGTTCTAGCTGCCTTCTTGTGCCCCCCCACTCTAGACAAACAGTCCCCACGGGTAACCACTTTAAAAGTGTCCCATTTCACACCTCTGGTGTTTGTGGTTGACTAGTTTGTGGCAAAGTAACCTGTAACGGCCTCCTTGAGTTCCTCTCGAATATCGTGTCACGCAATGTAGCAGGTTGTAATTCTCACAGTTAAACAAGAACAAAATAACCCTCTTTGAGGCAGCCTATATCACCAGGATGCAAGAACATTTCCAAAGCCATGAACACTGTTGGGCATATTTACTTAGAAGTGATGGAGTGCAGCGTTAGCCTTTCCGGCTTACTGCCATACTCCGCCACTTCTGAAATGCAGGGCTGCACCATGTTTACAACAATATGGTGCAGTCCTGCATTTCCCCCTGCTCTGGCGCTAAATTTAGCAGCGTAGTGCCAATGCAGGCACCCTTGCACCCTAGTGCAACGGTTTCTTCGTTGTGGGGAAGATTGCTTAAGTGCAGGAAGGTGTCTATTCCTCCACATAAACAATCTTTAAATGGCGTTTTGTCATTGCTATGTGTGCTGTTAAATGCAGCACACATAAAAGTTTAAAGAGTGTTTATGTGCAGGAAGGGTCACCTTCCTGCACATAAACAATCAATGGCCTTTTGCTGTTTTCATGTGCGCTGTACAATGCAGCACACATGGAAACAGTACAAACTAGGAGAAATAATGCATTTCTCCTCATTTCAGCAGTTTAAGACCAGGTTTTCCCTGGTCTATGATTAACCAGATAAGCGTAAAGGGCACATCTAGAAGTGTGCAAGTCGGAGGGGCTGATGTGTCGGGTCAGTGTATTCACCAAGTAGACATTGCCATTAATAACAAGTTAAAGTACAACATACTATGCAACACTTCTGTTTTATTACAGTGCAGTGTATATCAAATAACTTTGATGGACTTACAATAATATAGAAGAGTCCAACGTATCCACATGTCTCGTTTCTAATGGGTTGACTTGCCATGTACTGTCAATTCTCTCTAAAAAGTTCCACAAACTCTGATGTCATAATATGGCAGATGGAAAAGCATGCAAATGGTCGCCTGAATATTTAATATAGCTATAGATAATGCTCTCAGCAATTGCATGTAACAGGGACAATTTTAGTGGCTGGGCAATGTACGCCATTGGCATAGGCAGGTAATAAGAGTGAGTGGTTATGAAATAATTCAATGCTCATGCTAATCTTGAAGTCTAAAATGTTTTATTAACAAAAGGAAAAAAAACAGTGAATCTCGGAATGTAATGACAAGGGGAGGAAGGGTCACTACTACGCACATGTACAGAACACAAATTTAGATGTATTCATAAACAAGGCTCCGAAAGAGATCATATGATGGAAATCAAAACAGGAGACAAAGTGGTGTGGCTCACTGGTTCGAGGCAGCAGACCCGGGGGCAGAGAACGGCCCGGGACCAGGGTTCAATTTCCAAAGCGGCAGGGTCTTGGACCAGGGTCAACGGACTCGATAATTCTCGCCTCGGTGCCTACTCTAACTAGGGATCACACTCGGCAACTCTGGGCATTAGCTTGCCTCATCTCCACAACGGCCCCCCACATACGCCGGGGATGCCTGGTTTCACCTTGGAGATACCCAGTAGGGACCATCTCACAGGGAAAGCCAGGACGGGTTCCCCAGCGGTCTAAAGCGCGGAGATACTCCTTCGGGAGTCGATTCTAGCGCTTTAGAAACCCACAATCAAAGCAGGTGCTGAAAGTGACACAACTTGGTAGCAGTGATTTAGCATTAATAGGACTTCCCTAACTACAGTTACCCTAAGGCAAACTTTTAAACTGCATTGAAGATGTAACTGACATTCACTACTCCCCTTGTAAAGTGAGCTCACTCAAAAGGAGGGGACGGGGTGATTTCATACTGGGAGGGGACTTTAACTTGGATGAGCGGATGAATGGATGTATGGCAGAGGGGATTGATGCATGCCAGAGTGGATGAGTGGGTGGTTGAATAGCAGAGTGGATGGATTGATGAATGAATGGCAGAGTGGATGGGTGGTTAGATAGATAGAAGAGTTGATGAATGGATGGGTGGCAGACTGGATGGATGGTGAATGAGTGGCAGAGTGGATGGCAGAGAGGGTGAATGACAGATTGGATTGATGGAAGAGAGGATAGGAGGATGGATGGCTGGCTGAGTAGGCTGATGGATGGCCGAGTGGATGAATGAAAGAGTTGATGAAAGGATGGCAGTTGATCGATGAATGGCAGAGGTGATGGTAAGATAACAGAGTGGAGGATGTATGGTAAAGAGAATGGATCGATGGGTGGCAGAGTGGATGGTTGTTTTTTTAGACTGTATGGATGGGCAGGTGGATGGCATAATAGGTGGATGGCAAATTGGATGGATGGATGGATGGATGGATGGAAAGAATGGGGAAATATTGAATGATGGAGGAAAGAATGAATGGATGACAGAATCTAAAGGTGAAATAGTGGATGACAGTAGGGGGGATGGAAGGGTGAAAGAATGAATAGATAGATGCATGGATGGAAGAGACAAGAAAGCTGTTCTATTGTGGGTTCAGCTCACTTGCTTTGCTTGCTTGGAGGCATCAGCACTTTAATTCAAAATGGAGGCTACTTTAATTTTCTGCAGAAGCAATTGTTAGGACCAATTTATGTCAATCCCTGCCACCCATAAGTCGCCACATTTTGTCCCTGGCCACTGCTCATATTTTCTCTATATTTTCATTATCAGTGTTGGTGGTACTATGATTTTTTTAAGAAACACTGCAGTGTGCATGTCAGGCCACTAGTGCCTGCTTTAGATCACCAGCTTCCTCTGAAGCTGACAGGAGGGTGACTGAGTGGGCTGAGGCAGACCCTGAAAGTACTGGAATATTTCTTCATCGCCCCTATGTTTTTTGTTGCTTTAAAATGCACTATTTAACCCCCTTTTTAAAACCATTTTGAGGGTGAAAAACCCTAGCAGACATAATAGGTCTGTTGCATACCTGACTAAAATGGAGATGCTGTCAAGATCACTGTACTGTTTCTCAAACTTACCAATTCCCAGATCCAATAGCCTCTTCCACATGCTGGATGCAATGCTAGGGGATCTAATTTGAAATAATGAATGGTGCAGAGTAGCACTTTCCTTTCCAAATTGAAACTACCCATGGATCAGGGAGGCCCCTGGAGCCCTGCACTTCAAGCACTGCTATCTAGGGGTGCAACTTCAGCGGCCTTCTCATGAGCACTTTCTCGCAGTGCAACTTCAGTGGCCTTCTTGAGAATTAATGTTTATAGTGTGGCCTATGTGACATTGGTTTCATGCATAAGACCTGTGGGGTGTTTCTTAAATGACATGCATGGAGTGGAGCAAAAAGGAGATAGCTATAGCTTTGCTTATGTTTCTAAATACTGTTGTTGTTTGGTCGAGTTTGGGTGTAGAGTGTGATCTATGTGGGAGTTGTTTTGGTGTTGTGCTTGATGTCTAGCGGGTGGTTTTACAGCTGTGGTCTTGTAGTAGCAGTTAAGTATGGAGTGGTGTAAAGAGGAGGAAGGGATACATTTGCTTATGCTTTTAGCTACCATTTTAGTGCTGGTGGGCCTTCATCAACTGAGACTTGACCTTCGAGGTTTGCTCTATGCTTACGCCGCAGTTTCATGCCCTTTCTTATGCAGTGGAGTAGAGAGTGGCGTCGTAACTTAAACCCTGCCAATCCACCCCTGCTGCTCGCCGTAATTTTTCCCCAGATACTGCCATGGGCGGCAATCTGGGGGATAGCCCCGGGCGCCAGAAGCTCTAGCTACGCCACTGTCTGGAAACGCCTTTCACTATGTCCGAACTTAAAATGCGATCAGGGCTTTGTCAGTGGGAAAAACCCCGGGCCCAGACATCCAGCTCATTTCCTTCTTTGAGATATTCTTCTCATCCCTGAAGGAACACTTGCATGCGCTCTTCAATTCTTTCACCCATTCTACTGGCCTTACACCCATGATCTCGGCAGCAGCAATATCACTCATTCTTAACCTGGGCAAACACCTCCTACAAGCACAGAACCCTTTTGAATACTGATGCTAAGATTTATAAAAAGATGTTGGCCAACCGTCTAGAATCCCTACTGCCAGGTTTGATTGACCCTGACCAGGTGGGCTTTATAAAATGCCAACAGGGCTCTGATGATACCAGGCACCTTGCCACCTGATAGAAAGGCTCATATGCATAACATCCCTGCCTTTCTCTTGTCACTCGATGCAGAGAAGGCATTTGATAGGGTTAGGTGGGACTTCCCGCGCGCTGTTCTCCTCAAAATTGGTTCGGGCCCTGTCATGATTAGCAAAATCATGGCCTCCTACATCGCCTGACTGCTATCGTCAGAGTGAATAGCCATTCCACTGTCCCTATTCTGATATGGCGGGGTACTTGCTAAGGCTGTTCCCTCTTCTTTTTGCTATGGCTGTAGAATTCCTAGCGATCCGTCTGCGCCAGTCTCCGGACTTCACAGGCATAACCTTCAGTGGGTGGGATCATAAAGTTCTTCTTTACGCCAATGATCTTTTTGTGACTCTGACTAACCCAAGTCAACCCTTCCTGCCCTCGTCCAGCATCTACAAGAATTTTAATCAGTCTCAGGTTACAAAGTCAATATATCCAAATCACAAGCCCTGAACCTCTCTATACAATCGCAGCTCCTTCAGCTTTGCAGGACAGTCTTCCATTTCAATGGGCCAAACAGTATATTCGGTACTTGGGCCTTAATGTCACAAATACCCTCCAGACTAGGACTCACACTAACTGGCCCGGTTACAGTAAAGCTATTTTAGAGGACCTGCACAGCTGGAAGCCATTACATATCTCCTGGTAGGGGTGGATCAATGTGGTCAAAATTAATATTCTGCCTCGCATTCTCTATCTGTTGTACGCCATCCTGACCTCTATTCCAGCTGAAGATATGCATCGACTCCTGACAGACGTAGTGCTTTTATTTGGAAGGGGAAACAACCCTGTATTTCCAATCACATACTTATGTTGCCCAGAAACAGAGTGGTCTAGCCTGCCCCAACTTTCTTGACTATTTTTGAGCGGCACATCTCAGGTTTCTTTATGAACGGGTAGTTAGAAAGAGCAAAAACAAAGGCTACACATGGATCGTGCAGTGGTGTGCAGGCCAATGTGGGACTTGGCGTGGCTACCAAAACCTCAATGCCCTCGAAGTGCTTACCTTGCAACCCCGACTAGAATGGTGCTGAAACTTTGGGATAGAATTGCACTTCCCTATGGCCTTGCGCCCCAGTATCTCACTCCACCTGGTAGGATGTTGACTGTAGGACACTGAGGGTCTTACTTCAAGGTCATCAAATTAAATTCTTTGAACAGTGCAAATCTCAATTTCATTTACTTGTTAAACTTAGGCATCAATATTTCCAATTCCATCATTGGGTTCTTCAACCCCCTAATTTGGAGGAAGCGACCCACCCATTCACACCCTTCAAAAACCTAATCCACAATTTTGAAGGCTCTAAGGGCCTGGTCTCTAGGACCAATAATGTCCTCCAACAATCTTGCCTGCTCCCAAAATATCCATATCAGGGAAGGTAGGAACTAGAGGGTGGCCTGGATATCAAGCAGAAAGAATGGGAGCTCTTATGGCGGGTAATCTCCAAGACACACCACAGCCTCTTCCACCGCAAATCCGCCTATAAGCTAATGTATTAGTGGTATCAGACCTCAGTACGCCTGCACTCAATCTTCCCTGTGGCTTCTACCTCATGCTGGAGATGCAAGGTGCAAGATGGTTTCTTTAAACACAAAGGGTGAACATGCACACAACTCACACTTTTTCTGGAAAGATGTCTTGAGTCATATTAAAAACACGGGTGGGTTCCCTGTCCCAGCAGACTATTGTACAGTTATATTAGTTCTCTGCCCAACCACACTAACCCCTTTACTGCCAGGCCTTTTCCCCTACTGAGGTAGTTTGCGCTTAGGCCCCCATACCTTTTTCCCCACATAAGGTATATACGCCAAATTTGCATCCCTTTCATCCAACATCCTGAGGATTCTAAAGGTATCCAGGGTTTGTGGATTACTCTGGAGGAGACCAAGAAATTAGGCAAAATACAGCTAACTGTTGTGCTTTTTGGGAAAAATGAGGGAAAAGTGCTGCAGAAGACAGCGTCTATTTTTTCCCTGCAAATGGTATCAACAATGGGTTTGTGGTGCTAAAATCCCCATCTTTCCAGCTTTCAGGAACATTCAGACATTTGTCAGAAAACCATCATTTTCTACACAGTTTTGCCATTTTACTGGGACATAGCCTATTTTTCCTTTTTTGTGCTTTCAACCTCCTTCCAGTTAGCAGTAGAAATGGGTGTGAAACCAATAATGGATCCCCGAAAACGATAAATTTCTGCTTTTTGCTTTTTCCATTTGTGCTGCACAAGACACTCACATAGAAAACGTTAAAAAAAGGAGAAATATAGCATTTCTCCTCGTTACCCCCACTTAAGACTAGGTTTTCCCTTGTCTTAATTTTGGCGCTGCCTCCTATTTACGTTGCCATTGTAAATAGGGGCAGCGTCAAAATCAATGGGTGTTGCAGTGGAAGGTCCACCGCAACACCCAATGTCCACCTCTTTCACGCCGTGAAAGGAGGCCTTATTTACAAGGCAGAGTTAAGTCACGTTAAGTGTCTTAACACTGCCTTGTAAATAAGTCGAAGCCCCTACCACCACGGAAACGTCACAAAAAGTGACGTTGCTGTGGCAATAGGGGCTTGTACTTATGCCCCCAAGATTGAAAAATAGGTATAAAGGAAACCTATGTATTTCCAAAATGGGAACAAGATATAAAGTTTAGAATCAGTGGTTATTTGGACATCTCTGAATTTGTGGGTAGCCATACTAGCATGTGAATTAGGGGACATTTTTCAAATCTCTTCTTTTTTACACACTGTCTTACATTTGGAAGGCAGAAATGCATAGAAAGACAATTGGTGATAACATTTGTTCTACTTTTTTGTGTTCCCCTAAGCCTTCATATAAAAATGGTACCTCACTTATGTGGGTAGGCCTAGTGCCCGCGAAAGGAAGCGAGTCAAAACGTAACATGGACACTTCCCATTTTTCCACTGAAAATGGACCGTTTTTATTGCAATTGGTCTATTGGTGGATTTTGAGCCATTGCTCAGCCTGCACCTAGAGAAACCTAGCAAACCTGTACATTTTTTAAAACTAGACACTCAGGGGAATCCAGGATGGGGTGACTTGTGTGGCTTTCACCAGGTTCTGTTACTCATAATCCCTTGAACACTTCAGAATTTGCAAAAACAAAAACCACATTTTGCTCACATTCCTGAGATGGAAAGTTCTGGAATCTGCGTGAAGCCACAAAATTACACCCACCCAGCATTCCCGCAAGTCTTCAGATAAAAATGGCACCTCACTTGTGGGGGTAGGCCTAGTGCCTGCAGCAGGAAACATCCCAAAACTGAACGTGGACGCATCACATTTTTCCACAGAAAACTGACCCTTTTTTGCAAAATGCCTATCTGTGAGTTTTGGGCCCTATCCAAGCCAGCACCTAAGGAAACCAAGCAAACCTGTAAATTTTTTAAAACTAGACACCCACAGGGATCTAGGATGGGGTGACTTGTGCAGCTTTCACCAGGTTATGCTACCCATATCCCCTTGCAAACCTCACAATTTATAAAACAAAAAAACATTTTCCTCACATTTCTGAGACGGAAAGTTCTCAAATTTGTGGGGAGCCACAAACTTCCACCCACCAAGCATTTTCCCAAGTCTCTCGATAAAAATTGTACCTCACTTGTGTGGGTAGACCGAGTTCCCGTGACAGGAATGGCCCAAAACACAACGTGGCACATCACATTTTTCCACTAAAAATGAACCCATTTTTTAAATGTTCCTCGCTCTGGATTTTGGGCCCTAGCTCAGCCGGCTCCTAGGGAAACTTATTAAACCTCTACATTTCTGAAAACTAGACAACCAGGGAAATCCAGGATGGGGAGACTTGTGTGGCTCTCACCAGGTTATGGTACCCAGAATCCCTTGCAAAACTCAAAATCTGTCTAAATTAAAACATTTTTGTCACATTTCTGTGATGGAAAGTTCTGGAATCTGTGGGAAACTATACAATTCCAACTGCTCAGCATTAGGGCAAGTATCTCGATAAAAATGGTACCTTGCTTGTTTGGGTATACCTAGTTCCTGGGACAGGAAACGGCCCATAACGTACTGTGGAGACTTCAAAATCATAAATCACAAAAAGATATTGTTTTGCGAGGGAGTCACTTGCACTAGTGGGCCAGGGCATGACTGCCATCTAGGGAAACCTACTGAACCCAGACATTTCTGAAAACTAGACACCTGGGGGAGTACAGGGAAGTGTGGCTTGCATGGATCCCCCAACGTTTTCCTAACCAGAATCCACAGCAAACCTCAAATTTTGCTAATACGTTTTACATTTTCCGCACATTTCTGTGTGGAAAAGTTGTGGGGTCACTGGGCCGACACACATTTCCTACCAACCAGCATTCTCCAAGCTCTCCCAATAAAAATGGTACCTCACTTGTATGGGTGGGTCAAGTGCCTGTGACAGGAAGGGACCCAAAATTATAGTGGAGACATCAAAATTATCTATCAAGGGGGGCACCTGGAATTTTAGCCCCAGGCTTGGCAGCCATCCAGGGAAACCTACTAAACCCCGACATTTCTGAAAACTAGACCTCTGGGGAGTCCAGGGAGGTGTGGTTTGCGTGGATTCCCCCAAATTTTCCTACCCTGAATCCCCTGTAAACCTCAAATTCTGCTAAAAAAATTACATTTTCCTCACATTTCTGTTTGAGATCACCATGCCAGCACAAATTTCCCTTGGTCTCTCGATAAAAATTAAACCTAACTTGTGTTGGTGTCAAATGCAGAATCAGCCTAAAAATGCATATTAAAATAAATATAGCACTAGGAGCTTGCTGTGCTATCCCCTCAATCTCTATATTTTTGGCCTTTCCCAGTCGGAGGCCATTGGTCCACCCACACAAGTGAGGTATCATATTACTCAGGAGACCGAAGAAAACGTTAGGTGGTCGTAATTTTATTCCAGCATGGTGATCCTACACAGAAAGGTAAGAAAAACTTGATCGTGTAGCTAAATTTGAGGTTTGCAGGGGATTCTGGGTAAGAAAACAATTAGAGACCCACGCAAGTCACACATCCTTGGTTCCCCCAGGTATCTAGTTTTTAGAAATGTCTGGGTTTGTTAGGCTTCCCTAGATGCCTGCTGAACCAGGAACCAAAAATGGAGGTGCCCCCACTAGCAAAACCAGGTAATTTTGTGATCATTTTTTATGCCTCTCCCATAAGTTTTGGGCACCTCCCTGTTGCGGGCACTTGCCCACCTACAAAGTGAGATATCAGTTTTATTGAAAGACCTGGGGGAACACTGGGAGGTAGGAAATTTGTATGAGCTTGGTGATCCTTCAACAGTCCCACACAGAAATGTGAGGAAAATGGGATTTCTTTAGCCTGTCTAGGTTTAGTAGGTTTTCCTAGATGGCCGCCATTTCAGGACCAAAACGCTGATGACCCCCTTGCAAAAGGTCGTTTTGTGCTCAATTGTTTTGGATGGCTCTACAATACATTTTCGGCCGTCTCCTGTTGCGGGCCCTTGGCCCACCCACACAAGTGAGGTAGCATTTTTATCTGGCAACCTGGGGTAACAGTGGTTGGTAGTAAATTTGTGTGGACTTGGGCTTGGTGATACCACAACTTTCCCATACGGAAATGTGAGGAAAATTTGATTTTTGTAGCACAATTTGAGATTTACAGGGTATTCTGGGTAAGAAAACGTTTGGGGATCCATGCAAGGCACACCTTCCTGGACTCCCCCGGATGTCTAGCTTTCAGAACTGTCTGGGTTTGGTAGGTCTTCCTAGATGGCTGCCAAGTCCAGGACCAAAAACGCAGATGACCCGCTTGCAAAACCAGGTTGTTTTGTGATCGATCATTTTAAAAAAAAAAAATTTTTATTTGGAAACCTCAGAAATATCACTTCAAATCAATACAGGCATGGGCCTACAACCATCAGGCCGGCCGCAAATTAGGATCAAAAATCAATACAGAATAAAAGAACACAATTCAGCAATGCTAGCGCCGAGATCATAGCAAATCGAAAGAACAGGAGTTACATGCGAGTGTGGCCACCAAATATCAGGATATGAAAGGCTTCCATTTTATAATATAGGAAGAAGGATCCGAGAACATACAGTCAAGCAAAGTCAATTTCGAAGCAAGTCATAAAATAGGGTATTCGCCTTCTATACCAACGTAAAAAGAGAGTTACCTTAAATACGTGCGAATCAGAATATGTCAGTGCACAATAGCTACGCGCCAACCCTATGCCCCACCCATCAGGGTCAACAGATGGTATAAGACAAACGCAAGCGCATCTCGCCAAATTCCGACCCAGAAAGAACAAGACTGGACCCTGCCTCCAAGCGAAAATATAGAAAAGTCAAAGAAAAAAGACGAACGAAAAGAGAAAAATAAGGGCCATAGAAACAAATGAGAACGAAAACAAATCCCATCCCCCACCCTGCATACCAGCAGAAGGCTACGGCCCACCCCCTCCTATAGGCATGACTGTCGCCCCAAGCACTAAAACCCCGTTACAAGAAAATGGAGGAGGACCCCTGCACCCGCCCCCTGTCCCCCCCCATCCCCCCCACCGCCTCCCAGAAGAGAGTGTAAGCTCCCCAAGAGGGGAGGTAGCCAACATCATGCGTCCGTTACACACCCCCACAATCACAATAGCGAGCCAAGTACTGCGTCATCACCAAAGACATTGAATCGGTAAAACAACCATGCGTTGCTCATCCGTGGCCAGTCCGAGTAAAAGTAGACGAACACTCCGACCCAGCAGTTCCATAGGCAGGCAATCCCGGTGACCAAATTTGCGTCTCAGGAACCACCCAGGCGCTCAGCAAAGGCAGTTGTACAGTAGCAAATCCCCTTCGCCAATAGTCACTGTCCGATAGTGAAAGGGCCCGGCGATACTGTGTGATGGCGGGTATATATGCCGGAAAGCCAGAAGGAAAGTCGGTCGTGCAAAACAAGCCGACAGGCTCACTGTAGTTGAAATCCAGGATCTCATGCCCCAAGGAATCCACGGTGACAAACGACTGAGCAGTAACAGGCGACCGACCCATCGTATTCCCATCAGCGCTCCTAGGTCCCATGACAGGAACAATAGACGCCAGCGAGTCATGTAGGGCCAACAGTATACAGTTCAGGGAGGAATGAAAGTCATTAACAGCCAAGAGGACATCTCCTAGTGTGTACTCCCTTTCTCCACTGTCAACGGCGGCAAAGCTCCTCACCCCCGGGAACTCCCCAGGCAGGATAGTAAACATCGCAGCAGGCGGCCGGAGACTCATTACCACCAGGTAGAACGTGTGGGGGCCGGAGTGGAGTGAAGTAGGACCCTCACAAATGCAGCTCCACCAGCCTCTTACCCGCCATGCCCAGGGGAAGATCCATAATCCAACGCCTACCGCGACCGGCAGGCGATCTCACTGAGGGCCATAGCACCCCGGGCAGCACAGCACAAGATGCAATGTGGGCGGCTGGAACATGATCTGGTCTCGGGAGCTCCGGCGCAGGGAAAATCAGCCAGATGCGTGCCGTGAGATCCCAAGCACTAGCATTGCACTCCGCCGGCGTCCGTCAACAAAGCCACAAATTGCGACCTCCGCGGGGGTCAAACCGATCCTTACTGCCGGCCGCATCCGCTGTTGATCAATTTCACCCCGGCCACGTCACAGCTCAAGGTCCAGGCTTACGGCTGGCGCAGGCCGCGTTGTTCGCGGCGACGTTACTCAGCCATCCGAGGTGATCGCGAACCCGGAGTTGCACGGGGGGGGGGCATCGCGCTATCTCTGCCGTGCGGGGGCATGGTGCAGACTCAGGAGAAATTACAGGATGTTAGGGAGGGAGAGGGCGAGCGGCGGAGCCGGGCTTCTAAGCTGCCATTTTGGATGCCGTCTTGGCTCCTCCTCCGTGATCGATCATTTTTGATGCTTCTACAATACGTTTTGGGCTATTCCTTGTAGCGGACCCTTGGCTCAAGTGAGGTAGCATTTTGATCGGGAGACCTCAGGAAATGCTGGGAGGTAGGAAATTTGTGTGGGCTTGGTGATTCCACAACTTTCCGACAGAGAAATATGGAAAATATTTCTTTTATTTAGCTAAAATTGAGGTTTGCAGGGGATTCTGAGTAAAAAAACGTTGTGGTATCCATGCAAGCTACACCTCCCTGGACTCCCCCGGATGTCTAGTTTTCAGAAATATCTGAGCTGAGTAGGTTTCCCTAGATGGCCGACGAGCCCGGTACCAAAAATGCAGATGCCCCCCCTTGCAGAAACAGGTTGCTTTGTGATAGATTGGAGGCACCTACGTTTTTGATCCTGGCTCGGCAGCCATCAAGCAAAACCTATTAAACCCAGACGTTTCTGAAAACTAGACACCCAGGGGATTCCAGGGATGTGTTGTTCGCATGGATCTCCCAAAGATTTCTTATCCGGAATCCCTTGCAAACTTCAAATATAGCTAAAAAGTCACTATTTCCTCACATTTCTGTGTGCCAAGGGTGTGAGATCACTGCTCCAGCACACATTTCCCATCACCCAGCATTCCCCTCAGTCGCTTGATAAAAATGATACCTCAATTGTGTGGATGCCCAAAGCAAAGTCAGCCTAATAACTTATAAAAAAATGCCCTTTTGGACCCACTTTGTTTCCCCCTCAGTTTTTTATTGAATACGTCTTTAGGTTCTCTGCTTTGGGTATCAACACAAGTGAAGTATAATTTTTATCAGGAGACCGAGAGGAATGCTGGGTCATGGGAAATAATTGCTGGCGCAGTGATCCCACAACTTTTCCACTCACAAATATGAGGAAAGTGTGTTTTTTTAGTCAAATTGAAGGTTTGCAGGGGATTGTGGGTAGGAAAACGCTGGAAAATTCGTGCAAGCCACAAAGCCATTCAGTATAACAATAGGGCAACCCACTATTCCCCAAGGAACTGGGTATATTCAATACCAATACTCTAGATGATCCTTGAGGACTAATTTACCGTTGTTTAGAAATTTAAATTCGTCACATCAGTGAACATAATTCCACATCACTCAAGAAATTTTTCTCAAAACAAGTATTTTTATCTTAGAATTAATCTAGGCACATATTTAAATATCATTTCAACATAGCATTGGAAAAAGATCCATCCGTCAAATCATGTATCGCAACTTAATGTCTACTGCCGCCTCATTTCTAACATATGCAGTAGTATCTGACACTTTTTACAGACGTATATGGTCAATATAAACAATTTAGCCATATATTCACATTAGTCATCAGTATACATGCACTTCATACATATTCACTGGTAATCATGTACAATAAAAAATTGTTGTTGCGTCGACGTTTCGGTCTCACAAACTCTTAATCCTCGAGACCATCCTCAGGACCTGTGTTGCACCATGAATCTTTTAGGGTTCTAGCGGCTGGCCTATGGAACTCGCTACCAGTCCACATTCGTGCTCTTGAGGATATGTTTGCCTTCAGGCAGGCCATTAAAACTTTCCTCTTTCCAGTTTCTGGCTAATCTTTTTAGTGTGTTATGTTATAGCATCTGTCAAAGCGCCAGGACGCCCCTTTGCTGGGGCAGCTGTGCGCTCTAGAAATTTTAATAACATAACATAACATAACTAATATTATAAAGAGAGAGCCCAAACCTTTGAGGCGGGTAATCTCAGTAACCACAGCACCAATCACAACACCCAATACAGCGTTGGAAAGGGCAGTTGCAGCAGATAGACATAGGCTATGCAGACGGCAACCATATTTTGTATTTTTTTTTTGCAGAGTTTTATATAGCGCAAACTTGACCCGAACTGAATCAGGTATCAGAACGCTTTACATAGCACCAGTTACGTTACATGAGGATACACATTCATTTTTGTTAGCCACGGGGAGATTAAGTGATTTGCCCAGAATCACAGGATGTTTGGCGTCGTTACCAAGACTCAAACCCAGATCCGAGGTTAAGCGCCTTAGCTGTTAGGCCAACTCCTCTATACATTTAAAAGGTAAAAGAACCGTGCCAGCAAAGTAGTCCCTTGTGGGTGTGTCTGCGTTGTGCTGTGGGCGTGGGCTGGGTGCGTGACTAACGCTGTGGGCGTGTGGTACGGCCATCACATCGTGGGCTGTGGGCGTGTGCTGGGGGCGTGACAAATGCTGGGGGCGTGACAAACGCTGGGGTCGTGTGTCCGGCCTTCATGCCATGTGAACACAATTGCACCGCATCAAGGGGCACGCTGGGGGCGTGAGAAACGCTGGGGGCGTGTGCTACGTTCCGCCCTTCATGTCATGTGGGTCGTACATTAATCAGAAGATCGTCTGCTGTGGCCGTGTGCTGGGGGCGTGACAAACAAGTTCACCTGGAGGCCTGGTAAGTAACGTTACTGCTGCCTCTCCTGCGTGCTGTTACTGAACTCTCTCATTCAACGAAATTACATGCGCCTGCTACCATCAACCAGGGCTCTAGCCGGGCTCAGGCGGCAGATCAGTACACTAATTACACGCGCCTGATAACATCAACCAGGGCTAAGTGCAACAACAGTCCATAGGACAGAACAGGTCATTCACTGGCAACACAAGTACGTGGGCCAAGCGACCGGTCCCAAGGACAATAATAATGCAAGGGTGGGTACAATGGACAATCTACACACCAAGTCAAATGACATGTGAGTGATGGGAACTAAACCTCACATCACAGAATCTGGTGGACTGCTGGAACTACTCGCCTCGGCCACACTGCCAGCACCAGAAACAGGAGTGTGAGACACGGCCACAGCTCTAGTGACTGACACATGAGCCATAGACCCAGACACACTGCCAGCACCTGAAACAGGAGTGTGAGACACAGCCACAGCTCTAGTGACTGACACATGAGCCATAGACCCAGACACACTGCCAGCACCAGAAACAGGAGTGTGAGACACAGCCACAGATCTACTGACGGACACATGAGCCATAGACCCATACACACTGCTAGCACCAGAAACAGGAGTGTGAGACACAGCCACAGATCTACTGACTGACACATGAGCCATAGACCCAGACACACTGCCAGCACCAGAAACAGGAGTGTGAGACACAGCCACAGATCTACTGACTGACACATGAGCCATAGACCCAGACACACTGCCAGGACATGTCCCTGTACAGTGACCAACAAATACCATGCCAGCATCTGACACATGAGAGTGGCGGACACACACAGTGCCAGTACCTGAAACAGGAGAGGGCACAACTGACACAGTGCTACTACATGATGCATGACAGCGAACAACAGACACAGTGCCACTATCTGACACATGAGAGTGAACTGTAGCTGCGCCACTAGGACCACTGAAATGATGAGCCACAGGGCTGTATGGGCCAGGAGGCAGGGTGGCTCTGGGAACCGGGGATAGCTGTACTGGAGCGACATCAGGGTGGTCAGGTGTCAATGGTGTGTGTCTACGTTTCTTAGGGACATGTGAGGGCACCCTGGACATGACTGGACTGTTAAGTGGTGCGGCCTCATCTGAAACATCACCCATCAAAGGTGGATCATGTGCTGGTGGGGGTCTGCTCTCTGGGGACGTGCTGGACCCTGCTTGTCATTTGCTGTGGGCCTGCCTTCTGCCCTCTGCATCATGTGTAATTGGGGCTGCAACAACAGGGTAGTCCTTCCTCTGCTTCTGCGGGGCGTGGATGGGAGTAGAGGTATGGGGGGACTCCACCGCTGACACATGTGTTTTACGTTCCTTCAACAACATTAGCCTCAGTGCAGCCAGGGGTGATGTATGCCTGTCCTTGATGGAGCTTGTGTCTATGGGAGAACCCTTGGCCCTGGGATGTGCCTTGGCCATAGGAGGTGTCCTGTCTCTGGAATGTCCATGATCCCTGGGCGGTGCCCTGTCCCTGGGTGCAGACTTGTCCATTGTAGTGTACCTGTCCTTTGAAGCGACCTTGTCCTTGGGAGTGTCCCTGCTCTTGGGAGTTGCCCTTTCCTTTGCAGTGTCCTTGTCCTTGGGAGTGTCCCTGATCTTGGGAGGTGCCCTTTCCTTTGCAGTGTCCTTGTCCTTGGGAGTGTCCCTGCTTTTGGGAGGTGCCCTTTCCTTTGAAGCGTCCTGGTCCTTGGGAGTGTCCCTGCTCTTGGGAGGTGCCCTTTCCTTTGCAGTGTCCTTGTCCTTGGGAGTGTCCCTGCTCTTGGGAGGTGCCCTTTCCTTTGAAGCGTCCTTGTCCTTGGGAGTGTCCCTGCTCTTGGGAGTTGCCCTTTCCTTTGTAGTGTCCTTGTCCTTGGGAGGGTCTCTGCTCTTGGGAGTTGCCCTTGCCTTTGTAGTTTCCTTGTCCTTGGGAGTGTCCCTGCTCTTGGGAGTTGCCCTTTCCTTTGTAGTGTCCTTGTCCTTGGGAGTGTCCTTGCTCTTGGGAGTTGCCCTTTCCTTTGTAGTGTCCTTGTCCTTGGGAGTGTCTCTGGACTTGGGAGGTGCCCTTGCATTGGGAGTACCTTTTGTGGGGGATGCCTGTGTAGCATGTGCAGCCATTTCCCCCAACACCCCTTGAGGATCCTGTGTGTCAACTCCAGTGTAGCTCACGTTGTCTTCGGTGAAAGATGTCCCTGTCCTAGGGGATGGTGTCTGTGCCCTCCGTGCCCTGGCATGCTGCCTGTGGCTGCTCTAGTGCAATAACCTGTAAATGAGGCCTGGTCAGAAAATTCACTCTCCCCTGAGACATCAAGTGGTGTGGATGGGGGAACAGAAGTAGCACCCTGTCTATGCGACTGTAGAATGGCTGAAGACACAGTGTTTGCTAATGACTGAACTGTTCTGTGGAGACCAGCAATATCGCCATGCATCCCCTCCATGAATGCCACCACCTGCCCCAACTTCCTATCGTGGTCTTGGAATGCATTGATCATGTTGGTCTGCCCTACACACAGCTTTCGCAGCAGATCAACAGCCTCAGCACAAAGTGCACTTTGTGTCACAGGTGCAGGGTCTGCGGTGCCTACACCGAAGGTAACTCTGCTCCCCCTACTCTGGCGAGCACGAGCAGTACTTGTTGCAGTTGGTGGCAGTGTGGGCCCTGTGTGCTGTGTCCCGACTGAAGGTGTTGATTGCCCACTCCCTGTCTGTGACAACAGTGCTGACTCACCAACACTGTCTGAAGATGAGGACGATGGTGTTTCCACATGCGAGTCCTCAGGGACGGTTCTGTCCCCCTCTCCGGGGCTGCCCTCTTCAGTGTCAGTCTGCGTGTGTGTGATCTCGGATCCGGATGCATTGCCACCACTCATCGCCGTCGTCTGTGGATCAGTGCCCTCTGCCAAAGCTGAAAGAGAGGAAAAGAGGTTTACCTAAGTGCCACACTCACGTACTGAAGGTTACAGTATCACAACTTTCCTTACAGTCGAATAACATGTAGCACCCATCCTGCACACGACCTACCCCTACCAGACATCCTCAAATCAAAGAACCGGTGGTGTCTGTGAAACATGTACATCATACAAACAGGGCAAGTGCATGCAGACCACCACACATGTCACGCCATGGGAACCCAGACCTCAACGGCATGTCCTGGGACCCTCCACTACAAAACAAATGGTATGTCCACCTGGCTGACATGGATGCTACCGCTCACTCCGCTAATGGCACCAACATGCAATTGCAGCAAAACAAACGCACCACGGATGTCACTACTGTGTCTGAGCACCAATACATGCATGCACTCACAAGTCACAGACACATACAGTCTGCTTACCGCTAGTTTGCTGTTGATGCCCTCTCAGCCGGGCGGACAGGTCAGGATGCGTCAAAGCAATGATACGGTGCATTAGAGGGGTCATGGTGCGTCGGGCCAGACGGGTTGATCTTGGAACCATCCCCAGTGTCATCTCCGCAACATTCTTGCTTAGCCCGGTTATGTCGTCCCAGCGCTTGTGGCAGTGTGTGGGTCGTCTATTGCACACCCCCACTGCCCGTACATCACGTGCTATGTTCCTCCACACGGCCTTGCGAAGGTGCAGCTTGAACTACCATGATGGGAGACAAGAGGGGAACGTCAGTGGACAGTAAGACATTCACAAACATCGTAGAAACACGTATATTCATGCAGGCATGCTCAGTACAACACATGTGAAGGTCCCACAGCACACCGCCAAGATTGAAGGAGCCAGGAGTCAGTGACCACCTCATGCCCACCAACATGTTCCCCACTGCACTTACCACCTGTCCGGGGGCACCGTAGAGCCATTCATAGTGGCTGAGCACACCGTCCACATGGACATCCAGCTCCGCTGTGGTGAAGGGACGAGACCGGATCTCTCGCACTCTCTGCATGGCAAGGTCCAGGACTGTGGCACTACAGCAGCAGTTGTTGGTTAGCTCAGCAGCAGCAGGTTGAGGTGATGGTCGCAGGCAGCAGTTGTTGGATAGCTCAGCAGCAGCAGGTCGAGGTGATGGTCGCAGGCAGCAGTGGCTGAAAGCAGTGAATGTGTGCTGCAGAAATTCACACATATATAGGGCCCTGAGCTCATATCAGTGGCACACGTCTGCAGCAATTGGTTTTCCCTGGATGCCTCATTCAAAAAGAGCCAATGACTGGCCCTGGTCTGGCGGTGCACGGCTTCTGCTATTTTTGAATGCACATACGCGCCCCGCGTTACCTGTTTCCATTGGCTACATGTGCACGGACCGTCACGGTCACACACGGCAACGGTATGTGCGCGCTACCGCGACGGTGCATCATTTGAAAATAATCAATCACTGGCGTCGCTATGGCGGTGCACGCATTCCGCGGGGGCGGTGCAGGCTAACACCTACTTTTGAATATGCAATTCGAAATGTCAGTTGATACCCCCCCTTACAGTCACATTGCAGCACCCACCGCAGCCCGCCGGTCCTGGCCGGTCACCCACTGCCGGCCCTGGCCATTCACCCACCGCCGGCCCTGGCCGTTCACCCACCACCGGTCCTGGCCATTCACCCACCGCCGGTCCTGGCCGGTCACCCACCGCCGGGCGCTGGCGGTGGGTGACCGGCCAGGCCCATCCATGCCATGGTGACCTCAATGCACAGGCCGGTCACCCATCGCCAGCACCCGGCGGTGGGTGACTGGCCAGGACCGGCGGTGGGTGACCGGCCAGCACCCGGCGGTGGGTAACCGGCCAGCACCCGGCAGTGGGTGACCGGCCAGGACCGGCGGTGGGTGACCGGCCAGCACCCGGCGGTGGGTGACCGGCCAGGCCCATCCATGCCATGGTGACCTCAATGCACAGGCTGGTCACCCACCGCCAGCACCATGCGGTGGGTGACCGGCCAGCACCCGGCGGTGGGTGACCGGCCTGCACCCGGCAGTGGGTGACCTGCCAGCACCCGGCAGTGGGTGACCGGCCAGCACCTGGCGGTGAGTGACCGGCCAGCACCCGGCGGTGGGTGACCGGCCAGGACCTGCGGTCCACGGTGGGTGTTGCAATGTGACTGTAAGGGGGGGATCAACTGCCATTTCGTAATTCAAATCCAAAAGTATGTGTTAGCCTGCACCGCCCGCGCGGAATGCGTTCACTGAGTGATCATTTTCAAATGATGCACCGTTACGGTAGTATGCACATGCGTTTTGCGGGGTGTGACCGTGATGGTCCTTGACCATACAGCATATGGCATGCACAATAGCAGGATCAACGATCAACTTCTGTGTAGGTGGAAGGCGTCCACACATGGCGTATGCACACACACTGCATGTTTCCGCAAACATGTAATGTTGATAGTTGTACATGTGTGTTAGGACATGTCCAGTATGCTGCAAGAATTATGATGTCAAGTCAATGGCCCGTGGCCACGTGTGTCTTTCATGTTCATTTTTTGCAAGTGTGTTCATACTATTGACCTTGCCAGTGGTTAACAAAGGCTATTGATGTGCACCCAAGTTGCGTCAGATGTGCATGGCGACGTGTTGACCTCTTGGTTTTGCGGACACACGTTTCCATTTGTACACATCTACACAGTACATCAAGGGTGTCTAACCACATTCAGAAGCTGTTGTGAGTGTGTGGTTTGTGTGTGCAAGTAACAATGATGGGGGTATACAAGCATTCTGTATATGCATATGTGTGTTGCCTGTTGTGCGCCCATGCATGTCATGTGAGTATGCCCAGCATTGTAGGTGGGGTCATGGGTGCATGAAGACAAGGAGGATGTGTTCCATGTTCGTGTTGTGTGTGCACGTGCATGTGTGTCTGTGGTGACGCTTGTCAACATTTGGGCCCTCAGTCATGTGTTGTTTGCAGTTATTTCGACATGTGTGCACGTTACATTGGACATGTTTTGCACACATGATGTTGTTTGTGCGTGAACATTGTGTGTGTAGTTATCTGTATTGCATTAATTATTTGTCACATCACACATATAATCATTGTCTGCAACATGTCTTATTTGCATTGTGTTTGTCAACATGTGATAGTGTGGCACAGCTATGTGTTGTTGGTCAATTGACATCTGGTCCCATCTACTCCCACACAGGAGGGCTCCAAATGTGCATCGACCATACACTGTGCTGGAGGACATGGTTGACGAGGAGGTGATCCGCAAATTGACGACAGAGATTGCTGGAGCTTGTAGCCCAATTGTCACCTCATCTGCAGCCACGCAGAACATATCCAGGAGCTATTACACCCACAGCAAAGGTGATGGCGGCAGTTCACTTCTTTGTATGTGGCACTTTCCAGTACACAGTTGGACTTGCCGGGGGGATGTCACAATCCATGTTCAGCATGGTACTGCGGGATGTTCTGAATGCCATGATGCTTTACAAGGATGATTACATCCATTTTCCACGGCCAGCAGAGTTGGCAGCAATCAAAGGGGACTTCTATGCCCTGGCCCAGATACCAAACGTAGTGGGTTCCATGGATGGCACACATATTGGTCTCATTCCACCCCAGGCACGTGAACCTGTATATCGCAATAGAAAGCACTACCATTCGATCAATGTGCAAGTGGTGTGCCTGGCTGACAACATCATCTCACATGTGTGTGCAAGATTTCCAGGCTCCGCACATGACTCACACATCCTGCGGAGCAGCATTGTCCCCCAACTGATGGCTAATCTGCATCCAGAACGTGCGTGGCTTGTAGGTGAGTATGCTGTGAGGACAATTGTGTTGTATGTGTGGCATGGTGTTGCCACCAATCCTGGTAATGATATTTGTGTCTGTCATTCCCCCACCTAGGCAACTCTGCGTACCCAAACCGGCCCTGGCTGCTGAGCCCCATACGAAATCCTACTACCCCTGCCTGGTGAAATGCGTTATAATGATGCCCATGGGAGGACACGTCGAGTGGTGGAACGTACTTTTGGACTGCTGAAGTCTAGGTTTCGCTGCCTGGATAAAACCGGAGGGGCCCTGCCATACTCACCAGCCAAAGTATGCAAAATCGTGATTGCCTGCTGCATGCTCCACAACCTGGCCTTGCACAATAACATTGAACTGATCATGGACCCTGAAGACCAACAGGTTGCTCCGCCTCCCAACCCACCCATGTCCACTGATGAGGATAGTGGTGAGGAAGAAGGTGTGGACCAGAGGCGTCAGCTCATTGATCGCTATTTTCCTTGAATGTGAGTAACTACATCTTGTGCAGCTAGACAATGCGTGATGTATGTTTGCTGGTGGAGTGTGTATGTGGTGTGTCTATGCTGCCTGTTCTGGTATGTTCTGTTAGCAAATGTGTGTGGTAGATGGTGTACATGCTAAGCTCCCTGATGTGTGTCCTGTGATCCACTTAATTGAGTGTGGTTTGTGGGATGTTGCAGTACAGTGTGTTGTGATGGGTGCAAATCACTTTCCTGACCTGTGTTTGTTGTTCTCTCATTATCCCTAGGTCACTCCCACAGAGGCATGATTCTCAACAACATTGATCCCTGCACCTGGTAACGACAAATTCTAAGACAATCATGTGATTAAAACATGGAGGTCACACAGCATTGAGTGTTTACGTGGTGTTTATTAACAGGTTGTGGATTGATGTTGGTGCATATTTACAATTAGGTGTTGGGGGAGAAGTGAGAGTTGAAGGTCATGGCAGATGAAAACACCGTGGGGACACCACATTGTGCGATGTCCACCTAGCCCAACAGACGTGTGCCAATGCTTGGCATTGTGGGACAGGATAGTTGGCAGGGTGAATGGCAGGCTCAAGGATGGGTAAAGTCAGTTGCGGCCCCTCTTAGAGCGGGTAGTAGAGGCATTTCCACTGCTCTCAGCTGGATCCAGCCTCGGACGGCCCCTCCGTCTTGGAGCCGGAGCGGAGACAGCTGTGGGGGCAGGTTGGTCAGGGGCAACCTCCCTGTCCGTGGGCTCAGGTGTGGGTGGCGGTGGTGTTGGTGACCTGTCCCGCTGGGCACTTGGGTGAGGGGGTTGTGGTGTGGTGCGGGATAACCAATCCCTCCACAGAGCAGTTTGCTGGCCCATAAGGTCCACAATTTGTCCAATTCGAGTGTCAATGGACCGCAGCAGCTGCGAGTCTTGGTGGGCCCGATCGGACTGTGCCTGCGACCGCTCATAGGAGGCATGGACTCTGGCGATGGCTTCCAGGATGGTTTGGGTGTCCTTCCCCACCTCGCCTAACCACTGCACTCCTGGTTGTGAGCTGTGGCCTCACCTGTGTCCTCTCCCGTCCACTCTCCCTGCTTGCCTGGGATGTCGATGGGCCATCATCGGGCGATGGGCCTGGCAGGGTGGCACAGGCAGGAGTGGTGGTGGTGGTGGTGGTGGTGTTGGCTGCCTATCTCACAATGGCAGGTGTTGGTGTAGTGACACAGGCCAAGGTGGTGGAGGCAGGGATATCCTGGAAGCCTGATGGCCTGGGAGTCTGCTTGTGCCGCAATTGTCCTCTGCACCCGAGCTGTCAATGGGATCGTCCCCAGAGAGTCCGTGCTGTGAGGGGGGAGACTGGTGCTGGCAGTTGCTGCTTTCGCCGGTCAAGTTGCGATCACCTGAGGGACAAGATTTTCAGAATCAATGCTGTGGATATGACATGCTTTTGGTACCAACATTACAAATCACTATGTAATCAGGACATGGTTGTTGTTGTCATCATTTTGTTGTGGTTGATAGTACAGGCCAATATGGTGGTGTTGAGGTGGGAAGGCAATATTTGGATATATGTGGTCCTGTCCTGCTATTGGATGTTCCCCCTGTGCAGATGTCTAACTACCTCTCAGTTTGCAGAAGGAGATGCAGTGGTCAGCAAATGGTGTGATGACTCAATCTTGCTCTGGGATGAGACATGGGGGCCTGTTGGGAGTTGTAGTGCTGGTCTCTCATACACCCCAGCCACCTCTCTCACCCCCCCCCACCACCCTCCCTGTGGAAATATGGGCCTGTGGGGAGTTGTAGTGCTAGTCTCTCACCCCCACCACCCCCCACCACCCTCCCTGTGGACATGGGGGCCTGTTGGGAGTTGTAGTGCTGGTCTCTCACACACCCCAACCCCCACCACCCTCCCTGTGGACATGGGGGTCTGTTGGGAGTTGTAGTGATGGTCTCTCACATACCCCACCCACCTCTCTCACACACCCCACCACCCTTCCTGTGGACATGGGGGCCTGTGTGGAGTTGTAGTGCTGGTGTCTCACACACCCCAACCCCCACCACCCTCCCTGTGGACATGGGGGCCTGTGGGGAGTTGTAGTGCTGGTCTCTCACACACCCCAACCCCCACCACCCTCCCTGTGGACATGGGGGCCTGTGGGGAGTTGTAGTGCTGGTCTCTCACACACCCCACCCACCTCTCTCACACCCCCACCACCCTCCCTGTGGACATGGGGGCCTGAGGGGAGTTGTAGTGCTGGTCTCTCACACACCCCACCTCCCACCACCCTCCCTGTGGACATGGGGGCCTGTTGGGAGTTGTAGTGCTGGTCTCTCACACACCCCCACCCACCTCTCTCACACCCCCCACCACCCTTCCCGTGGACATGGGGGCCTGTGGGGAGTTGTAGTGCTGGTCTCTCATACACCCCAACCCCCACCACCCTTCCTGTGGACATGGGGGCCTGTGGGGAGTTGTAGTGCTGGTCTCTCACACACCCCAACCCCCACCACCCTTCCTGTGGACATGGGGGCCTGTGGGGAGTTGTAGTGCTGGTCTCTCACACACCCCACTCACCTCTCTCACACCCCCCACCACCCTCCCTGTGGACATGGGGGCCTGTGGGGAGTTGTAGTGCTGGTCTCTCACACACCCCAACCCCCACCACCCTCCCTGTGGACATGGGGGCCTGTGGGGAGTTGTAGTGCTGGTCTCTCACACACCCCACCCACCTCTCTCAAACCCCCCACCACCCTCCCTGTGGACATGGGGGCCTGTGGGGAGTTGTAGTGCTGGTCTCGCACACACCTCACCCACCTCTCACACACACCCCACCACCCTCCCTGTGGACATGGGGGCCTGTTGGGAGTTGTGGTGCTGGCTGCTTTGACAACATGCAAGCCTGGGAACGTAGGGGCCAACATTTGTGTTTGGTCATGGTGGGTGCATTTGTGCCCAGGACTTCACATTTGGGTGACTATGTGGCCCACATGCATGGATTGGAGCCTGGGAGATGTGTCTTGGCAGTTGTGCAAGGCAGACCATGGCAGTGTGATAGTGGTAATTGGTTTGTACTTACCAGCCTCTAGTCCCTCTTCGATTCCTTCCAGGCTCTCAGGGTGCAGTATGCCCAGCACCTTCTCCTCCCATTCTGCATATGGTATGGGCTACGGGGGAGTGCCACCGCCAGTGTGGTGTGCCTGCAGGTTGTTCTTTGCCCTGATGCCTTTCACCCTTGTCTTGAGGTCGTGCCACCGCCTCTGGATCTCGTGTTTGGTGCGTGGCACGGCCCCTGACGCATTGACTCTGGTCGCTATCCTGTCCCACATGTTGTTTTTGGTTGCCAAGGTGGTCTGCTGGACTAGGGTACTGAAGAGATGTGGTTCGACACGGATGATTTCATCCACCATGACCTTCAACTCACTGTCTGTGAACTTGGGATTTTTCTTTGGTGACATGGTGTGTGATGTGCAAGGTGTTGGTGGGGTGGGGTGGGATGTGCAGGTGTGTGGTGTGTAGGGATGGTGTTGTGGGTGTTTGTGTGGTGGGTGTGTTTGTGTGCAGGTTGTATGTGTGTTTTTGTGTGTCTGCTGTTAGTGGTATTCTGCCTCTTGCTTGCAGCTATGCTATGATGCAAAGGATTGTGGTTGTGGGAGGGATCCATTTTATACTCTGTGTGGTGGTTGTGTCCCAATGGTTGTTGGCAGTCAGGTGTTGTGTGGGTGTGGTGGCTTGGGTGCATTTTTTGGTGCTTGGGGAGGTGTCATTGTGGCGTGTAGTTGCTGGGGGTGGGTGTTTCAGGTGGGTGGGTGTCCTGTTTAGTGTGTTTTATATTTACTTCCATCTGCCATTTTGAAATCGGTTTGATGCCAGGGATGGTGTTCGTGTGGTCCTTCCGCAGTCATGCTCCGTTTGTCGATGCATTGTTTCCGCAGCCGTAGAGGAAGGTGGTGAGTTCCGTTTGAATGGCGGCGTTATCCTAATCGCGCGGCCGGAGCCTACCGCAGGTATGGCGGCGGTTGTGCCTGTTCCCGCTATCATGTTCGTCCGCGGCGGAGGGTGTTTCTTGGGGACCGTCCGCTTGTGGAGGTCTTTGATGTGCTCCGTCCGCCGCGGACGGTGTTTGATGTGATCCGTCCGCCGCGGTCGTAGTTTCTTGCCATTATTATCCTAATCGCAACCGCGGATTACCCGCGGTGCGGTCGGGAGTGTTTTTGCCGCGACCATGGCGGACGGGACACATTTCCGTCCGCAATCCTAATGAGCCCCCAAGTACATATATATGTTCATAAGTAACCAAAACCTCAGGTGTCTTCCATATATTAAACCATAGTACCAAAATGTGAACATTTCACTATAGACAAACAGTACAAACAATACTCACATACGAAGACTTTTATCTGACCGTATTATTATCTGCAAAAACAAGAGCAAGCACAACGCTTGTATTAACCTAGTGGTTAAACATTGATAAGACCCAAATATGTATACAACTTAAGGGACAGCAACTTACTTAAGAACGCTGTAAAATCCGTCCATTGCTCGCCAAAATCCGATCGAGTGCAGCCGCCGCGTCCGTGACGCTCTATGACCCTTTTGTAGTCACGTGATCGGGCCTCACGTAACGTGGCGGCCATCCTGGGACTATAAGTTATGCCTGACCTGCCCTAGAAATCAGCAGCTAGTCAGGCAATACTCATGCCGATTTCATCATTTTAATCCTTATAATCAAAAAGCCTCAGCTCTCTTGGCCACCTAACATAAGTCGAGTGGCAGGAACGATCTCTAATTATGCATCATAATTAGTATACTACCAGAGGTGAAACGTACCTCATATCTTTGTCTACTCATGACAGGCAATACTGATGTCCAAAAATGTAGTACCTACAGTATCATTTGTCAACCATATTGAAGAACATATGCAAAACTCTATATTCAAAACCTCCGCTCTATTTTTAACATAGCGTTGTTTGAATAATAATGTCAATATCTCTACTTATGTATCATGAAAAGTATACTTCAGGAGATAAATGCAGCTCATATCTCTCTATAGATGAAAATGACAATACTGATGACCAATGGCATCCCACATAATGGGAATCTTGTTCTACTTCAGCCAATCGTCCTGGTGCATACAGTAACACTTTATATTCAGCACTTCAAATGATCATTCTAATCAAGATCCTCAAAAACCTTTTGTCAAAAACCTGTTTTCTCCTACAAGAGACTTATCATCCATAAGATATCAGGCACAAGCTGCTACAGGGTGGACAGTGTTTGCCATTCCAAAAACGAATTCAGACCTTTCTCTACAGTTTTTGCTGCCAAAATCCACCTATTCTCCTTTAGTGTGAGCAGACGATCCACATTATGTCTCCTTGAATTTTTGACAGTTTCTAAAACAAACCATTTTAACTTATGCTTGCATATGATAACATGTTTCTTATGGTTCACCACCCACCACCCACCACCTCTTAATGTGCCACATCCAATGAAAGAGGTGGATGCCTGTGATGAGGAGCACCGAGACGAGAGCCTGATGGGGGATATCACATATTCGGGCTCTATCTCTAGTACCTCTCCGTCTCTCTCCCCACAGCAACCAAGGACTTCACCGTTTTGCCTGCCCGACCCCGAGACGGGGGCGTGTTACTTTAACTGGGCTGAGTTTGCCGGAGCCCCGCCCCTTTCACTGACGTAACGAAGGCGGAACAAGAAATACCCAGGACTCCGGAGTTACAGGTGTGTTATTCACCCGGAGGAGACGTGTGCGTTATCGTGGAGGAAGACAGCGTGGGGGAGAAGATGAGCGAAGCAGCGGACAAGGAACAGCCAGCGAGCCCCCGAAGAGAGCAAGGGCGTCTGCATCTACCTACCCGAAGTCTACCGGAGCCAGGGGGCCAAAGACACCACGCTCCGCCCAGCCACACTTCGGGAGGAGAAGTGTGGCTAGCACAGGTACATTCCTGTATAGCGGGCTGGGCGGGAAGAAGGTTTTAAACCGTCCCGATAAACACCGACCGTCCTTATGCATCTCCCTCCCTGAGCACTTTTCGGCACCGCGTCGTATAGTAGTAGTGCTGCACAGAGTGACTCCTCACCACCCGGTCCCTGAGTGAAGTAGAAAAACACCCCAGACTAAAATTAGGTTTTCTTTCCTTTTTCTTTGTTCCGGTTGGTGACCACCGACGAGTCTGGACATCCTGGAGTGGCGTAGATGAGGCATACGCGGGAGCGGGTCTCCAGAGAAGGATCCAGAGGCCTCCCTTCCGTACTATCGTCCCAGTCCTAGGGGGAAGAAACTCATTAAAACAATAAAGCAGTTGTTACCCAGTCTAAGTGTCTCCTCAGTGTCATCAATCCTGCTTACAATGCCTCTGAAAGGGGTGTGGCTAAAGAAGCATAACTATTAACCCTCTACATGCAACATGGCCTGTGTAACTAAAGGTGTGGCATAGTAGATGTATAATAGAATTTTTTACTTGACAAATTAATAACTGCAGTCTTAGTGGACAAAGAATAACTGAAATCAACATACAACAATATATGTATTTAACATACATAGCATCATTATCCTGAGCCAAATGAAATTGAAAACTAAGCGAATCAATGAGTGCTTGATTCTGCTATCCTTGGAAATTCAAGTGTAAAAAGGAAAAGCTGGGTTATTCAAATGGAATAAAATAGTACAGAATGTAAAGTGGCTATAGAGTGGCCGGAAAAGGAATCACAAAGAAATCCGGTACCACATGCCTCATCACCGCTAGCGATGAAAAGGTAATGACCTTTTTGAAAGGGAAAATACCAGCTAAAGGCGTTGATTGGGGTAAGATTGGTAGGACAACCCAAGAGCCTAAAGAGTCAGTGTCTGTCTATTATGAGAGATTGTTGCAGGTGTTTAAGCAGCACAGTGGAATGGAGACTCTTGAAGCTTTTGATTGAAATTACCTTGATGATCCAGCAGCATTTGATTTGTTGGCGGAATAAATCGGTTGATGAGATTTTGAGATATGCAAAATATTGTAGTGACTCTGGAAATAAAGCAGAAGCTATTGAAGGTGAAATTGATGGTGGCATAGATGAAAGCAGCTCAGAGAGGAAGTCAGAGTCAACCTTTTGTAGGGAATGTTAGTTCTATTCAAGAAGTGTGAAGATGGGTCCCACGGCGCATGCCGTCCACGTGTGAGATGTGGCCAACAGACACCTTAAGTGGGAAGGAAGGCTTACGCTCGCCATCCCATTATGGAGTGCGGAAAAGTTGAGAAGTCTGTGGAAGTCGAAAGGCTTCGACAAATGGGACCTCATCGGCATTACTTCTATAAAGGATATCTGGGGAGACGGCACGATTTTGTCCTTTGACTCCCTTAAGCTACAATATAATCTTAATGACAGAGAATATTTCCGGTACCTTCAGGGACGGCATGCACTACTTACACATATCCCCCGGGACACGACACTCCCTGATGCTTCTCCACTAAAAGACAGAGTGCCGGATGGCCACCTTCCTGGGAAAACTATTTCCTTAATATATAAAATACTCATAAACCATATGGAAGACCCACTAGGGCCCCTCAGAGTGCAGTGGCAAGAGGACGGATTGGAACTAGATGATGAGGACTGTCAGGAAGCGGTGTCTTCCCCGCGGGTGGTGGCAAGCCTGATGAGGCTTAGACTGGTGCAGCTGAAGATCTTGCACAGGTCCTATATCACAGGGCCCAGATTGGTCGATATGGGCAGCTCAGAGAGGGGGGAATGTAGGAGGGGATGTGGGGAGTTGGGAATATTTATGCATACATTATGGCATTGTACGAGAGTGCAGGGGTTTTGGGGGAGGGTCCACAGCACGTTGCGGGCAGTCCTGGGTATGGAATTGCATATGGGAGCCCCTAGATGCATTCTGAATATCTGGGAGCCAACCGACCTCAATGCATATAAAAAGCAATGGGTAACATTGGCGCAATGTGGCCCAATTGTGGGGAGACAGTCAGCCGCCTCGGGTAGAGAAATGGATGGAGGACTTGGACTGGTGTATGTTCAGGGAAAGATCAGTGTATTCAGCCAGGGGGTGTCCGGGGAAGTGGAGCAAGATCTGGGAGGCCTGGAAAACATATCGGGGGACATCTGCATTCCCCCAGTGGGTCCCAGTGAAGCCGAGGAGCACGTGTCCCCTTGATCCGTCAACTGAGTTAATTGCAATATATTTTGGAGGTATGGAATGTCATTCACTGATCATTAACAATTTGAACTATGTCACCTGATATTTCTTTGTTGACTTTGTTTAATAAAAAGAAATTAAAAAAAAAAGGAGTGTATCAGCAGGGAGCTCCTATGATACCAGGTTGAAATGGCTTCTCACAACAAGGTAGAGGGCGTGGTGTCCCGACTGATCCGACTACTAGAATTGATGTGGCAACTTTGAAGACATCGAATACTTGTCATTATTGCAATAAGATGGGGCATTGGAAGCAGGAATGTCGTCTTAAACCCAACAGAGTGATGAATGAGAGCTACGTTCAGAATTCAGGGTTTACATAGCCACAGAGTAAAAAGCCCATACAGTCACATAGTTTACTGAGACCAAGAATGCAAATTTTGAATATTCCTCAAGTTCCAGTAATGCAGGTTCCACAAGCCGCAAAGCTGCAGCAAATTGCAATGGTGAGAAGACGTACCTGTTAAAATAGGGTGTTTGGGGGAGAATCACCAGTTTGTGGTGTGTGATTCGAGTCCTGTGAGCTTACTAGGATGTGATTAGCTGTGCAAACTAAATTGCACTATCTATTGCACCCCGAAAGTAGTAGAAATCCAGACCCATGATGAAGATATAGGCTTTAAAATGATGAGTCAACAGCCAGTAGTTTGGTTGTATCCTGTAATGACATCTGATGACTACTGCTGGACCTTGCAGATAAAGTGAAGCCTGAAGTCTGGGACTTTCAGGAAAGGACATAGATCTCATTAAGCCTGTCCGGATAAAAGTAAATTGCAATGTTGACTACGCACAAACCCCCACAGTATAATTGAATCCCTGAAACAGCAGCTTGGTTCACTCCAGTGATTGAGCCAATGATATGGCAAGGCATTTTGATGGAGATAATGGGGAGTCTATGTAACTCACCCATTATGTGCTTGCAAAAGCCTAGCGTTATGTATTGCATAGTTCAAGATTTTAGAAAAATAAATGGAATTGTTGTTCCCTGTTGTCCTGTGGTACTGAATCCAGTTGTGAATTTATTTTAAATTCATTGTGAGGCTGAGTGGGTCACTGCCATTAATTTGTGTCGGGCCTTTTTTCTGTACCTCTGCCCAAGGACAGCCAGTTCCTCTTTGCTTTCCAGAACTGTGTGTTGGCAGTGAGTTCTTAGTTATCCCTGTAATTCAGTATAGCATTGTGGAGTACATAAACGACCTACTGGTTGCTTCAGATACACAGGAAACTTGCAGAAAAGATTCCATAGCTCTGTTGAACCGCTTGGCTGAAAATGGATATTAATGAGCCTACTATGATGGCGGGCAGAGGTACCACTGCGGTGCTGGCGGTGGCAGAAAATGCCATTTTCCGCACACCAGCAGCGGTCCTCACATCTGCCATATTACAATGGGCAAATATAGCTCATTTCCCCTCTGCCGCGGTGCGACGTGAACCGCCATAAAAATGCACCCGCCACTGTGGTGGTGGGAGCCAATAGAGACCCACCACCGTGTGAAATGACGTCCCGATCACCGTACAAATCAGGATGTCCCAAACTGCCAGTCACACTACGGCAGAGAAACTACCCAACCGGAGACGGGGGAAGCACGACTGCAGGGCGCCAAACCAGACTCCCGGTCCACACCACCCGGTCCGGACCGCAATGGATCCAGCTCTACACGTCTTCCCGGTGCTGTACCTGATACACTACCAGCAAGTTATGCACCGTCGCGGACGATGACGCAGGTACGAAAACAGACAACTCCGCACACAACCACAACACACAACTCATAAGCTGACATACGGTTCCTGTCCATACCAGACACCCTGGTGAGGATAGGAACACATCCACAAGTGTACCCATACATGTCCTACCTGTCACTAAATCACCACTCCGCATCCAGGTCACCCATGAACCGTGAAACCAAGGCAATATCCCGGTCACATTACCGCAGCCGTGGGAAAACGTGCACAATGTAGAAGGCAGGGCCAGCGCCAGGCATGGGCAGTCCACAAAGATCACACGGCCACCCCTCCACCCGCCACACACTAGGCCCCCTACACCCATCAAGGGACATGCTATATGCTCCTCCTGTGAACCCCCATGCACAATAAACAGCAAGGTGAACCCACACCCTGCACCACACACCAAACAACCAGAGAGACAGTCACAGCAGGTGGAGCTGCACACAAACACACAGCACATAGGCTCAGGGCCAGGGCAACCCTCACACCACACCCACACTATACTCATGTCAAGCAAACTGAGTCCAATCACAAAATTAACACACACAATGAATATGAACAATCACTCAACTAGACACTGAAGTTAAACAGTGATCAGCCACACATCTGTATCCAACTACTTGACAGGTGTATGTCAGCAGCACAACACAGAGGGCCCATTGTCACACTCGATGATTGTCAAACACAAGTTGGATCCTTCACACATCCCCCCCCCAACCTCACACCTGCAGCACTCAACCACAGTATCAAACACACGGAATGGTGCCAATAATGTCCAGTCAATAGACTGACAATCACACTCCCTGGGGGCATCCACAAACATCGCGCACACACACTCAGGGATGCCGGAGTCAATGGTGGCACAAAAACAGCCAAACTCAAAACTCACTAACAACATACACAGAAGTACAACAAGCCCAGACCTGTGCAGTAAAACTGTGGAAAGGCAATGGGAACCCAGACAGAATAGGAGTACACAACATCATCACTCAGCAACAATGCACAGACAACATACCCCAACACAGACAAGAAGGGCATCATCTCAAAACAATCATGGACACAAACTGGGAGCAATGAGTCATTAATAAAACACAGACAGACAGACCACACCACCCATCAAGTCAACATGGTGTCATAGTGTACCACATACTTGCACATGCACAATCCTGACAAGTGACAGGTCAAGTATAAGAGGAGAAACCCCCAAGGATGCACTCAAAACAAACCCAGGAAGAAGAATAGCCCTAGGTGCATGTGACAGACACACAAGTAATGCACAATACACTTGCAACACACATCTGAATGAATCACAACGCACAAACAAATCACACACACTGATAAGCAAATAGAACATCACACACAGAGCTGTCAGCTGCAAGAGACAACACAAGCCAACACTGCACACATCCACATCAAACAGATGCACATGTCAATCCATCACATTGCAAACACAGCCGGGCATCAGGGGATGCACACCAGGCAATTACAAGGCAACATGCACTAACAGCACTGCATGCATGACAAGCAGTGTATGCACAACAAACATACCAGTTACACACAGAAATGAGTGCCCCACCATGAACCCCCACAACACAAATCTCCATAGCACACATACAACATCACATTGAGGAAGGGAAGAAGTACATCAGCAAACACACTTACAGCTCATCCCCCACAGATTGAGGTACCGGGTTTTTCAGAACCGGTAGTTAACCGGTAACCCAGCGGTGTCAGGGAAACACACCCGAAGACCTCGAGTTCTTTCCTGATTCAGACCACAGAAACTCAGAGTCTTCTAGGTGAAGTCAAAGATCGATTTTATTGGCTGCAACCAAGGTAACAAGCGTCCTAGAAGTACAACACACGGGAAGTATGTTCTCAGGAGACTGCCGCAATTCACAAAGTCAGGCTTCTCTTTTTATACGAAATATTGTGCTTTAGGCAAACATTCTGCACATTTTTCTACATTATAGGAATGCTTCCATTACAAAGAAAAAGCAGAGTCATGATGACAAGGCCATAGTTTGGTTTGTTCATCCCATAATAAATTACCAGGCGAGGCCCAACATTCTCATCAGATATCGGTGGACCCCCAATAAAAATGGTCACCTCCCCATCATAAAGCAAGTAAGAGAAAAGAGCAGAGACAGGTGTGAGCAAGGTTTGGCAGGGTGTGTGTGTGATGAAAAGGTTTTATGGTAGGCTGTGCCTTGATGGTATCTTGTTCGGCCACTGTGAGAAGGACTGACCAAACAGGTTCGGCCTGGGGCAATGGTTCCAACTCGCCCAGGTCAAGGAAAAGTCAATTAAGGTGTACGTGTCCTTTAGGAATCGAATTCGGCTTGATTATAAGCCTATGTACAGGGCAACTCACTAAAATGGCTGCCGTACACAAAATGGAAGCCAAGGGTTCGAGACGTGAATGACGATTTCGAGGTGAAATCGTCACTCGAATACGACGGAAATGCTTGTACATAGTGTGCTCGTCATTCTCGGTCTTTTGATACTAAATACGTCATGGTACGACGAAGTATAATTCTCGAGTCCAGAATTATTACACAAGTCCAGACATTTTCAGAACCACAAACCCTCCTTTTGCCCTTACATAGGCAATTAATCTATCCTCATGTTAGTCTGAGTCCAGATCTATATTCCTAATGTCATTGTGATGTTGCTGTAACATCATTCTAGTACTTAGCTCGTCTCTTGATACAGGTTTCCTTACACATGATGTAACACAAAGGCCACATATTGCAGGAGCACACTGCACGCACAAACAGAACAGGAAAAGAATGGCTAAGACCATCCCAATGACCATCAGAATATTCCATCCCCAGCCGGATATCAGTTCCCAGAACCACCCCATTAACGACCAATCTCCTTTATCCACGTGAATAGATTCGGAAATCTTATGCAGTTTGGATATGACCTGGTACACTGTTGAAGCGTTATCTGGGATGAAAACACAGCAACTTGATTGGATCAATCTACATACCCCACCTCGGTCTGCAAGTATGACATCTAAAGCGACCCTGTTCTGAAGGGTCATAAGACGATCCGACTGGAGCTCAGCAGTCAAGTTACTAAGGGCACCAGCCGTTTCAATCACGGTGGACTCAACCACCCTTGTTAATTGTCTTATGTTCCTGCTGTTAGCCATGGATCCCCAGAACGGCAGAAAACCCTTTGCAAGGTCCCCAAACTCTTGATCTGCAGTGTCTTCTTCACTCAAGACACTGTAATGTGTTTCCTATGGGAACTGTATCGATATTCCTGTTTCTGACCCTTGTCCGGTTAATAAATCACTAATGGCCATACAACGGCACAGAATCCCGTTTTCTGATTAGGTCATAGCGCATGCTACCACATTAGGCAAGCACTATTCCTCCAGCCCCCATAGAAAGCATGCCGAGTTCTCAAAACAAATCAAACCTCCAGCCGACCTGGGAAATCCCCCGCAGCTATTGTTTTGATTCAGCCAAGAACTCCGTAAAAGAATGTAGGAACGACCAGTTCTTATGACATCCTTATTGACGTATTTATGTCCATCCTTACGTCAAACTCGGCACCTTTCAGGTATAAATATTACCGACATTGCCCTAAGCAAGACACGGTGGTGACGAGCTTGGAGCAGCGCTACTTGCCGGAGAGCCCAGCTGATGCAGGAAGCCCACGGAAGCTGCCCCTCCCTTTTTGACGCGCTGAGAGAGACGCTGCCTTTTCTCCTGCCGAGAAATCCAGCTCCGGCGTTTCCAGCCGCCCTCGCGGGTAACTGGGATATCGAGTCCTGAGACAGAGATACCAACCCTCCAGCCTTCTAAATCCCAGGTACTGAACTGACTAACCCCTTACAGAGAATTCTTGAGTCAGATTCTTGGCAAAACAAACTTAACTTAAACTGCTACTTATTTACTCCCACCCACGTATTAGGCGTAGGTCAGGTACACCGGGGTAGGCGTATTTAGAAGCACCAGTTGAGTACGATTAGTCAAATGTATATATGTATGTATCTATTTTATCCATTTTAAGTATCATATGGCTAAGAAACCATATCCATGCTTTTACAGTATTATTTTATAATCCTGCTTTTACTGTATGCACTTTACTTAACTATAAGTATTGCAATAATAGCGATTCATTTCTCTTGTATGAGAAAAAGAGACTGATCAATAAATAAACACCTTTTTATTGAAAACGCCCGTCTCTTCCTTTTCTCTACAATCTGGTGAAACTAAGAATGCACGTACTTGACTGAGTAAAATAGTTGTCTTTTGTTTTCACACGACTCTAGAGATATACTCTTGATTAGGGGGAGCAAAGTTGTCATGTTCTATGGTTGTCAGAAACTAAATCCCTTCTTGTCTATCCAGGGAGGTTAAACTCCTCCTTGCCTATTCGAGAAAGTTTCTAGTGAACTCTGAGCTAGCTGGCACACATAACTTTAAGTCTAATATCGTCAGTAGAAGACCTAGTTAACCACAGTCCTACGTCTATACTATTGAAGATATTATTCCAATGCGCAGAGCCTATTGGGAAAATAGGAACTACACTACAACACCTCTAACTATGCTTGTCTTGTGGTAATCTGCCGCCGCTGTGTAGGTGGGAGGCAACAGGAACGAAACAAAACAGGAGCCCGAAAAGTCAGGGGGCAACCATGTATAGGCTCTATCATGACAGATGAAATATGTACCCTTAGCTGCTAAAAACGCAGGGGAAGTCTGAGACCCAAAAACATATGTTTCTGTACAGACACTTTTCCCTAACTGAGCTCTGGGATTCTTGCCAGTACCTTGCAGACATAGGTGACCCTGATGGGGCACAATCCAGATCGGGGACGATCTCTTAGCTTGCTGTTTCTCACTCAGAGTAGCTTCATATCCGGTCACGTTCCAATTTATGTATGCGAATATCTCATCATCCGGGGTATTTTCAGAAGAGATTTCTCCCTTAATCATGTCGACTATACCCTTAACCAAAGCACTATTCTTGGGATTGTCTTTTACAGAACGTAGGGGGTGGACTTCACGTGCGTATATGAACATTGTTCTGTATGCCCACACAGAACCATTGTGGCTGAAAGGCAGAACCAGATAAGGGATACCTTTATCTGTTGTGTGAGGCATAAGACCACACACCCAACAGTTAGTCGCGTTCATTACTAGTTGGTGTTGGTGCAAGAGCTGAATAAAGGAGTTATTAATGAACTCTAATCTCCTAGCGGATTCGTGTTCAGGAAGGAGGTGGAAAGAATGAGAGGAAACAGTAGGAGGAGGTATGGGCGATGCAGTGGGTGCAAATGTTACACGAAAATAAAATAAAACATATCCTATTAAAAATATTGTCACACTGAATAGCATACAAATGCACAATATTATAAAACTTTTCTTTGTCATCACTTTACATAATTTGTGTTTAAAGTTCGTTGGTTTGGCAGGTCTCTCCATCTCGGAAAACTCCATCCTCTCTAAAGTGCTGCCCGCGGTGGGAGGTTGATTCTGCTAAGGGATGCCTCTGTCAGTCTAGGGCAACTCCCTTGGACCAACCAGAACTACCGACCTAACGTCGTCAGCTGTACCCCAAAGACTTTAAGCAACCGCGGCCCTAGCAGCGGAACCCGGATGGCGGTTCGAAAAACAAAAATAAGCAAGTTTCTCAGATGGGAGAGCTGCACTTCCAAAAATAGTACTGGGGGAAAGAAAAATCACTTTTATTAGTTTGTATTTTTCGGTCTCAAATTGTATCGTTGTTTTCCAGGTACTGTCTGGTCCTGAAACAGGGGTTCAGGTTCCAAAGTGTTCAATCGCTTTGACGGTGGCACAGCCTCTTGCAAAATGTTCTCACTTTCACATTCAGAGTGAGTTCCTTTTACTCGTGCATCACTGAAAGGCAGAAAGCGTAGCACGGTGTCTGTCTCTGAGTCGCCGACACCCTCCTGGACCCACTGGTCATACGGCAGAGGTAGAGGGATCCTTTTACAATGGACCCCGTGGATCCAGTTCTTCTTGCCCTCCACTCGAACCGCCGATCTTGTGGAGAGAAGGACGAGGTGCGGTCCGGTCCACCTGGGCTGGTCGTTCTATGTTCTCTGGAAATTCCTCACGAGGACCCAGGATCCGGGGTCAATGGCGTGACCCGGAGTTTCAGAGACCGGAGGCAGGGTGTCGTGGACCTGTTGATGCAAAACACGCAATTTAGCCGTCAATTCGTACAGGTAATCAAGCAAAACAGGGTGTTCGATCTCGCTGAACTTAGTGGGTCTAGGCACTCCCCATATGTTGGCCGGGTGTCAGGAGTGGTCTAGGCACAAACATAAATCCGCTCATAACCCCTCATCAAAGGTTTTCTACTGACACCAAGTTGCACAGTTGCGCTGCAAGCTGGACGCTACTGGTGGCAAAATTCAGACACAAGATGGAGGATGCTGTTTTCAATGCCACTGACTGTTCAGCAGAGCAGCGTTCTAGTCCTGCGCTCTGACGCGTCATCGCCGGCAATTTGATGCGCGAGCAACATTTCCTCAGCGCACTTCAACCGTGATTCTTTGAGAGACGGATTCCTCTCCGTGCTCTCTTTCTTATCTCTTTGAACCGCTTATCGCGGTAAATCTTAGGTAGCTTATGCGTCTGTCACTGAAGCTCCTGTCACCCCTTCTCAGTAAATATTTGGTGATTTGAGTTTATTTTTATTATGACACTTGAACTTCGTCTGCAGTCAAGCGGCCACGGAGTTTTCCTTTGAAGCGTTACCCAGGATGTCAGCTCTATTTCTTGTCAAGCTGTGTCCGAGCCTCCCAGTGATGTCAGTGCGATTTCAGTCAAGCCTTGTCTGAGCTTTCCAGCGAAGTCAGCGCATCTCCAGTAAGCCGTTTCTGAGCGTTCCTGTGAAGGCAGCACAGTTTCTGTCAAGTCGTGTCAGAACTAAAACTGTATTACCCGGTAAGAACTTTCCTTGTAGTACCGGTGATATCTCCGCTTGTGTTAACTCTTGAAAACTCGTGCTGGGTCAGACAAGCATTAAGTATTCAACTTGAGATACATTTTCAGCCTGAAAGAGTTCAGACAAGGATTTTGAGAGATTCCCTAGTTCTCATTAAGATAAGACTTCAGTACAGCGCCAGTATATTTCAGACATTGCATGAGAACGCTATTTACTGAATTAAGCATCAGTTTTCTATCCTCTTAAGTCTCTGTGGAAGTTGGCAGCAGTTGGAACATTCTTCATGCAGGTTCCAGAAAGTAGATAGAAATATATATATATATTTTTGCTTACCAACTTTATTCATCAGCGTCAGAGTTCTTATCTACAGGAGAACGCCATCCTTAGAGACTTTACAAGCCTTGTAGTACAAGAGTCACAGACCTTAATTCAGTCTTATTTTCAGCTTTAAAGACTTGGAGTCAATTCTCTAGATAACCAGCCATCAGTCAAAACAGCTTTGAGTCTAATCAGAGAGAAGCTTATGCACACACTCAGCCAGGTGAACAACCATTTTCTGAAGAAGAAGGAAGTCACCAGTGTGTCTGTCTCTCTGTTTGTCATCCACTTCCCCTTTCCCCTTCGCTTCTGGGATCAGAGAAATCTGGCACAGAGGTGAAAGGGAGTTGGGAAATTAGCATCACATCTTCAGCCAGGCGTTCCTACGGAAATCTGGAATTTCAGGTACTTGCCCTTTGACACCGGGCGGCCGAAGATAATTTCGTATGGGCTAAGTTTCACTCGCGAATGCACAGTCATTCTGGTGGATAGGAGTGCTAAGGGTAGAGCGTCAGGCCATTTAAGACCTGTGCTCGCTTGGATCTTGGCCAATTTGAGCTTAAGCGTGCCATTGTAACATTCTACTAATCCAGCTGATTGGGGGTGATTTGCAGCATGGAACTTTTGCCTAATGCCTAGCCCTTCGCATACATTCTTCATCACTCGACCCACAAATTCACTTCCGTTATCACTCCAGACCATTCTAGGCATTCCAAATCTAGGGAAGAACTCTTTTACAAGGGCTTTTGCTGTGGATAAGGCAGTATTGTCTTGTAGGGGATATGCTTCTACCCATCTTGAGAAGGCACAAACAACAACGAGTACGTATTTTAGATTGTTGCACCTCTCCAAGTGGATGAAATCTAGCTGCAAAACCTCGAACGGATACGTAGGAGGCGCAAAATGACCAGCTGGAGTTGGGGTTCCCCTACCAGGGTTGTGTTTCAGACACACCATGCAATTCTTAACCACATTCTCTGCACACTTGGGAATTCTTGAATTTTGCCATACTGGAGCCAACAACTTGCAAATCCCTTTCAAGCTGATGTGAGCCATTCCATGAGCCATTGTAACTACTGCAAGCACGTACGCATCGGGTAACAACCATCTCTGATGCTCTGATAATTCAATCCAACAACCATTTGCATCCATTTTACCCGTACTTTCTCTCCACGTGCTCAACTCTTACTCTGTTGCCTCAGCTTGAATAGACTTCACACTCTCTATCGTGTCTTCACACATTCCAACATCACAAACCCATCTTGCTGGGCCTGCAACATACATTCGGCTCATCACATTCCTTGCAGTGTCTTTCGCGATTTCATCAGCAAATGTATTTCCACGACCAACATCATCAGTCACCTTCTTGTGAGCACTACATTTCACAATCGCCACTTGCAAAGGCAAGGTCAGTGATTCAAGAAGCTCAGTCACCAACTGACCATGCTGAATCTTAGCTCCATGCGAAGTCAGGAACCCACGTTCTTTCCACAATCATCCAAAACTGTGAGCCACTCCGAAAGTATACTGGCTGTCGGTGTAGATGGTCACTTTCATTCCCTTTGACAACACGCATGCTCTCGTGAGTGCAATCAATTCTGCTGCTTGAGCTGAATTATGTGGAATACGTGCAGCTTCAACAATCGTACGCAAAGTTGTGACAGCATATGCTGCAGTCGTGTCACCATTCGGAAGCTTGAAACATGAACCATCCACCCACAATGTACCATCGCATTCAGCAAGAGGAGTATCGTATAGGTCTATTCTCCCTTTCGTTTCCTCTTCTGTTCTAAGAAAACAATCATGCTGTTCTGAAGCATCTAATTCCTCTACGATTGGCTACAACGTGGCTAAATTTAATACGTTACATCTTTTTATGTGCACATGACTTGCTAACAGTGTTAATTCGTACCCTGACAATCGAGCACTAGTTAAGTGCTGTGTCTTGGTTCGGTTCAACAACGTGTCTACTGCGTGGGGAACCATCACGACTAGTATTATTCATTACTAGACCAGCAGACTGTCGAATAGAAACAGCTGCTGCCGCTGTAGCTCTTAAACAACTTGGCAATGCTTGAGCTACCGGATCCAAAGTCGACGAAAAATATGCACATGGACGTTGTCTGTCTCCAAACAACTGTGTCAGTACTGACAATGCACAACCTTGTTTCTCGTGGACATACAATGTGAAGGGCTTACTGTAATCAGGGGTACCTAACACAGGAGCCGAACACAATGCTGTGCGTAATTCAGAAAAACTTTTCTGACAATCTTCAGACCAAGGAACGGGATTGGGTGTATCTTTACATGTTAAGGCCACCAAAGGTTTGGCCAATAACGAAAAATTTGGTATCCATTGTCTACAGTACGAGGTAATACCCAAGAAAGCACGCACTTCTCACTGTGTTCTTGGCACACTTAATTTCGCTATTGCCTGAATTCTCTCTGGGGTCAGTTTCCTTCCCTCCTTCGATAAGAGATGACCTAAGTAGGTCACTTCTTGTCGACAATATTGCAGTTTGGAAAGTGACACCTTGTGATGCAAATCACATAGATGACGCAACAATGACAATGTGGCTTCTTTACAGATTTCCTCAGTATCTGCGGCAACAAGCAAATCATCAACATACTGAATGAGGGTAGCGCCGTCAGGTAAAACAATCGTATCAAGCTGTGTCTTTAGAGCTTGACTATATATTGATGGACTTTCACAGTAGCCCTGGGCAGCGCGTTTAAAGCGGAAGCTTCGTCCTCCTAAAGTGAAGCCAAAAATATCCCTGCTCTCCTCAGCGATCGGGATGCTAAAGAAAGCATTCTTCAAGTCAATCACCGAAAACCACATTGCGGAAGCCGGAATCATAGTCAATAGGGCAGTAATATCAGGGACAACTGGAAATTGTGGCACAACTATTTTATTGACCTCTCTCAGATCAATCACAAATCTGTAAACAGGTGGCTGGGAAGGATCAGTTTGTTTCAAAACAGGCAGAACAGGACTATTGCAAACATTTCCTCTTGTTTCTTCAATGACATCTTTGGCAATCAGATCGTAAACGATCGCTAGCAAAGCTTTTTCGCCTTCACTAGATATTTTGTATTGGGGAATTCGTGGCATTTTAACATTGGCTTTCAATGTTACGACATATGGCGGAATTTCTAAAAGACCCACATCATTAGAACGAGTAGCCCAAAGAATATCAGGAAGGAACGACAATTCTGTTGGAAGTTTATCCCTTGACAAGTACATTGAGGAAACCACTTTCTTACCTAAAGTAAGTTGTACTCCTGAGGGGGAACAGTACAAAGTCGCATACAATCTTTTTAACAGATCTAATCCTAACAAATTTTCGCCACAACCTGTTGTCAGAATAAGGGGTGCTTCTAATTCACAAGGACCAACAGAAAGAGACAAAGGGTCAGAAATAGGATTTCTAACCGGGGCGCCCGAAAAACCTACAGAAACATTCGTTTCGCCAGACAAAGGTGCGCCAGGGAGTTTGGAGTGCATAATAGAACTCTTTGTAGCACCAGTATCCAACAGAAAAGGTTCTGACACACCTGATGTAATCACCTCAACGTATGGTCCATTCTGATCTACTGGGACTGAAACAACTCCCTCTCTTTGTCTATGGCTGTCCTAGCAATCATTACTTTCCCAATTCTCATTTTCTGTATAGTAATCATCAGCATAGTACTGAGCTGTCCTACTAGACGCGTTATTCTGCTGATCGAACTTATTCATAGAATCTTGTGGTGGAAGGGGACGTGCGTCTTGAGGGACGTTTCCGCGTCCTCTACCTCTAGGCGCTTGTTGAGCACCTCTACCTCTTGTGCTCGAACCACCATTTGCACGCTGTAACAGAATAGGGCAACTATACTTAAAATGACCTTCTTCCTTGCAATATGAACATTGGTTGGGACCTACAGGAACACGTGGTTGAGGATACTCGACTCTTTGTGAGTTCCTCTGATACTGTTGAGGCTGCTGAAAATTACTCTGATAATTATTCTGACCACCATTATTCTGGCCACCACCACCACGTGGCGGATATGCTTGCTGTAACAAAACCTTCGTTTTCAACTCTTTCGTTTTCTTTTCTGCTTTATCTTTCTCGTCTTTGTCTCGATTATCATAGTACTGTGCAGTAGCTAATATCTGTGCTGAAGATGAAACTGCCCAAGAACTCTCAGAATCCTTCAACTTTTTACACAACTCTGGAAGCAAATTATGCACAAATTTGTCGACGAACTATCTCTGACCACCTTCTGTGCTCATATCTTGACCACTGTGGTCGACAAACGCTTCTTCAAACCTGGTGAAGAAATCAGACACCGTTTCATCTGTCTTCTGCTTACACGCAGACAACTTATCCCAGTTTACACGTATCGCAGGCATTATCGTTTTCATATAATCAATGATTTTACCAGGAAGTTCTGCTACTAAAGGCTCTGGTTTAGCACCACCAATTTGTAGGGCGTCTGCAGCAGTAATATTAGCCCATGAGTCACCTAATTCCTGATCATGATCTGTGTGACGAATCTTACCCCATAAAGGCTGTGGAACAACGTTCCCAAATAACATATCGATATCGGCTAAATTCATGATACAAGACCCAGCAGTCTGTGACAACTCTTTGTAATATCTTGCGGGATTTTTACGGGGATCAGGTAATGTCTGTTTAAGGGCTAAAACTTCGGCTCGCTTCCATGGGACATGTACCCATACACGCTGAAAATGAGGCCGAATAGGTGGGTTAGCTTGTAGGTCACCCTCTCTCCACTGTGGGGGAACTTCTCTCATGGGGTATTGTCGCGCCTTTTTCCTACCATATTCACCACGCTCAGATTGCGATTGAGAAGTGTTCCCCTTACTCCGATACGACAACAATACCTCAACTGCTCTCTCGACATCGGGACCTACAATCATGCCCTCTGCGAAATCGAACCGCACGCGACACAACTCGGGCGGGTTGCATTCTAGATCATTGTCTTCTAAATCCTCACAGAGAAAAACACACATTCGTTCAAAAACGTATCTCTGTTTCGGTGCTTTCCATTGACGGAAAACTTCCATGACAGACTCTACATCATATCTAACAGTGTCCATAACCCATTTATGCGCTAAGCGATTGAGTAAATCTCTCTCTCTATAGTCAGGCAGTTGACTCCGCAACTGTCTTCGTTCCGTGCTAGGGGTCGTTTTAGGCGACCCGAGAAAAGGTGAGAAAAGGTTAGTGACAGTGCTGGCCATTCTTTGTCGAACGGAAGGAGAAACTGACGGAAGAACGGGCAGAAAAACTGGGTGAGATAAGGCAGAAGCAGAAGCAATAGTAGAGGGAGCATTAGGAGAAGTAGAAGGTGTACTAGGCAAAGTCGTAGAAAGCACAGGCGGAGCAGATGTGATCAGTGGGCCTTGAGAAGGCTGCACCAGAGGAGCAGAAGCCAGCTGAAGAGTAGCTGGTGGGTGCTGTGGAGGAACAGGAGGCATAGCAACTACAGGTGGCGCAACTAAAGGTTGCGGAGGTGCTGTGGCAGTTTGCGCATAGGGCGGTGGCGAACTTAACAAATGAGCCATTAATGGATCTGAGAGAGCGCGCGGGGTCACCCGACCAATAATTTCGCCGCTTCGGGCCCATATATTTCAAATCACCATATACATTGATCGGATGACCTCACGGTCTGCTATCAAAGTTTATGTGTTTCCTTGTGTTATTCCTCAGCGTACCCGACTTACCATCCACCGATACGGGTACCTATGACCACAATGGATCAGGGAGCTAGCTGTAAAAGGAAAGGCAGCAAAATACAAACCCAAACAATAACATTCAAATTATCTGTAAAATGACCACGGACAACTGGAAGTTTTAAAGTCTTTATCTAAAGTTCGTTCTCAGAAATCATTAGGTTTACAAGAATAAGACAATCGATAATCAAGATAACGAAAAGTACATAACTATAGAGAAATAAAGTCAGGGTAACCATTGGAATATGCTATGTATTTAGGGCAAAAGTTCTTTAGTCAGTTTAAGGAAGGAGGTTCTAGACCATATCAGAAAATGACAAACTGCAATGCAAAATATAATTTCTAACAGGTAGGGTAACATAGGAATACGTTATGAAATAAATGCAAATGACTTTATGATTCAATGGTTGCGGAAAAGCATGGAAATTTAACATATGCAAAGGTATGTCTTTATTAAAGCAAAAGACAGAAATTCAGAAAGGTGCAAGATTTAAAGATTCAGAGCAATATTTACCTAGACTGGTGTGGAAACCAAACCCTGGCCACGGGTCAGTTAAGGACAGGAAACCCTCAAGGAAGGATACCCCTCAATGGACAGCAGGTGCAGAATGGACACCCAGGACAGGACAGGAAACCCTCAGATTAGGAATCAGGACAGGAAACCCTCAGGACAGGACCCTCCGGACAGGACCGGCACCCGTAGGTCGGAAGCAATGCCTGCGCTCCACCCTCTCTGCAGCTATCGATCAAGACCCCGATTGGGTCAACGAACTCCCAGCAAAGTGCTCCGCCAGCACTTTAAGGTTTAGTAAAACCTTAGTCTATGGTCAATTTCGGACAGAGTGCTCCGCAGTACTCTGTATCTTCAGTCACCTATTGAGTGCGTTGGGTCAGTGACAGGTCAGCTAAACCAGACAAGTCGGACAATTTCCCTAGGTGAACCCAGGGTAGTTATACTGTTTTGGGACGGTGTACCACCCCCCAATGTTGCAAAGTGTCAGAATCCCTCAATTTGGATTGGTCCTAAGGTAGGATTTGGGTAACACACCAATCAGAGTAGACTATTTGGAGGCCTAATTTACATCTCTGGGCACCGCCTAGCAAGATTGGGGTTCCCATGAGAAAGTCGCGCAGAATACAATGAAAAGAATAAATTTTTGTAACAGTTGAAAAATATCATGATGCTTCTGCTGGGCGAGGTGTCCCTTTCCCAGGGTGGCTCTGGCATCCACCTTCTTTGGCCTCAGTTCAATGCCACAGCAGCCTCTGGCGAGTCTGCGCAGAAGTACCCTCCAAGATGGACTCCCCATCCCAGCACCCCTCCGAGTCGAGGATACATGAAAAGTAAGCGAAAACAAATTAATACATAGAAGTGACGGTATGAAAAACACATCATTGGTTTTGTACCTAAAACTTATCATTATAAAAAATATACTATGCAGTTTAAATGTTAGCAACATATACACATCCACAAGAGCAATACCACGTTATTCACAAAAGCTGTGTATTACGCATGCGCACCTTTTCCCACCAAGCTTATAACTACGTCAGGTCACGTGAGTGTGACTGACGCATGCGCAGAAGAACTTTTCAAGCGGCGGCCATGTTTTTAGAGACATGGATTAATCGTATTAGGAAACACATAGGCAAGCTTCCTCTACCTCGTTCGAATATAAAAATAAAAGATTAGTAAGACGTACAATATTTATTAATTGATTACACACGGGCGAGGTTCATGACTCGAGCAAGTCGCGATGCGATGCTTGCTCTATCAATCCCCTCTTTGATGATATTTACTATCATCACAAAAATAATGGAACCAGATGCCAACTTCTCACACCTTATACAACTCTATTTCTTCTAACAAGCGATTCAGCTTCTCTTTTTCATTTTTGGTAGGGTGAGAATTTTTCACCCTTTTGTATATCTGATTATTCATTTCCTCTAATTCAAGCTCATCCACACTTCGTTTCACTCCTCTGGCATTCACTTGATGCTTTCTGGTGTGCTTACGACATTTGCAACAGACAAATATGAAGAATAGGATAGGACCTATAATTCCAATTGGCATCAGTACCTTGAACAATAAGCTTTTACCTAAACTAGCAAGCCAATGACCTACATTTGAGAGACCATCTACCAGTCTCTTCCAGGCACTGTCAACCTCGAGTGGTTTGAGTTCCCTTTCCAAATTAGTAATGTTTTTCACATATCTTTTGAGCTGCACACTTTTGTCCGGAATGTAAGTGCAACAATGTTGCGCCTTCAACATCCGGCAGACTCCGCCCTCTTTTGCTAATAAGGTGTCAAGAGCAAGTCTGTTCTGCAAAACCATTGATCTGATCGCAACCATTTCAGTATTGACCAGCAGAAATCCATGAGCTGTGTCAGTAGACAGCACATCCACTATGGTGGACAATTTGCAAATTCTGTGAGTGTTCAGAACCACTCCCACTCCAGGTATCAGTGCACTGAAAATACTACCCATTATTTCACCTACGCTTTCTCTTTTACTACGCACTAAGCCATTAGTATTTTCACTGCTTCCAGCAACTTCATTCACATGGTATATTTTCGGGAAGACAATGCCAAAGTAGCAACTTCCATACCAGTGATCCGGCAATTTGAAATAAGCCTTGTCTCCACATATATAATAAATTCCGGGAAACACAGGCTCTGACCCATTTTTGAAACCCCATCCTCCAATTACCTGGTAATTATGTTCACATTCACTGGAACCAATGAAAACGTTATTATAGTAGCTAGTCTTCTCGCGGTGAAGACATAGCTTTCCTTTCTTTTCAAAATCCAGCAACAGAGCAGGTCCCGCCCCACCATTTGAGGTGCCTTCCATGTTCTCCGCCCATTTTGGCCTTTTCTGTTTTTCGTCGTCTGCCTTTCTTTGTATTTTTATTCTTCTCTTCTCTGCCATGTTCAGGAACATTTTTTCCTGCTCACGCAAAGAACAGGTCAAGTTATCTCTGTGTGCGTCACCTATGTCGATATTACCTATAGTCAGGAAGTATTCGCCCATATAGCGAGTAACGTCACTTTTGGTATGTACAGGATTCAGGTTCCCACGTATAGGAAGTTCAGAAAAGATCACGTCATTGTTAGAGTAATAGTACTGTAACGGTCCTCTTTTGTAAAATAAGCTTGCTAAAATGCTACAGGATATTCCATACGTCAGGGGCAGGTGATGGTATGTCACGCCTTCAGCTACAGAGGTAGGTAGCTTCATGCAGACATAGCAATCTTCAATTTCCATAGTCTCTACGTAGTGTATTAACAAGTTTGCGAAAACATTTAAATGTGTCCTATTCTTAACTCCATGATAATGTAGTCCTCCCTCGTCTGATGCTTCTAGGTCTCGTTTTGTTTGTTTCAGTGCTCTCTCATGTCTTGCTACACTCTGTGTTGTCAGCTCTTCAATGTCAGTATTTACAATCTCAGTAGGGTCAATATTAGTATTTTTGCTCACCGCAAAGGGAATGAAAACTGTTAGTCCTATCCAAACTAATATCACTATAACTATACTACATACACATACTTTGCAACATGTTTTGCAACGACTGCAACTAGGTCTACCATTCACATTTGAATCAGACATTTTGGCTCAGAAGAAGTTTCTCGACCCCTCTTTGTGACTTTACACGAGTAGCTTACTTTGTGCAAATTCACGGTGGCTCGTCTTCTTCTTCGGCAGAGTACTCAGCGACTGGTTCTCCGTCGCTCTCGTCAGTTATATCAAGGTCTTCAAATTCTTCTAAAACGAGCGTCCATTCAGGAGACTTGTACTTTTTGTTTTGTCTTTTTATTCTATCACTCCTTCTTTTGGAGGTGTCTTCTTGTTGCTCAGCTATACGAGCACTTCTCCTTTCTTCAGCACGTTTTTCTTCCACCGTCTTTATCCTCAGCCTCAATTTTTTTACGAAGCCAGGTTCAATGTGCTTTCTTTTCTTAAGTCTTTTAGTGGGCACTTGGATTTCGTTTTCTTCTCTCGCTCTTTTATTGTCTTTATTTTGGGGCAATTCTGCTTCTGCTTTTTCCCTACCTATCTGACTAGTTCCAGGGTTTGCATCTATTTTTTCTGCCTGGTTACTAATCTGGCCTTGTTCAGGAGAATTTTGTGTTTGCTTTTCAACTGTCTCTGTTTCTGTGTCCTGAACACGCTTTTCTAATTCTAACTGATCCTGTTCGAGCACTTCGATCTCTTGATTTTCTTCCGCTCGAACTATTAATTCATGTCTAGTCTGTCCCTTTTCGACATCAGGTGTCAGTGGAGGAGTATCGATCACTTGTTCTGTCCCTGTCTGACCTTCTCCTTCCTCAGATTTGACGTGAATCTCAACAGTCTGAGGTTCTTCGCCTGTGCCTTGCTTTTCCTCTCTATCCCACTCTCTACCTTTCCAAATTCGTTCTCTTGTTCTGATTGGGTCTTCGGTGAGGTCAATCAGTGGTATCCACTCATCTGGCCATATGCTTGGCAGCTCGTCTTCAGCTACTCCTGGACCAACTTCTGGGAACCCTCCAGTAGTCTGGACTCTTGGTAGTTCGTCATCAACTACTTCTGGACCAACGTCTGCAGACCCCTCAGCTCGACTGGTACTGGGCTGTACGTCGTCAGCTACTTCTGGTCTGACTCCTGCAGGCCCCTCTGCTGGACCGTCTTCTTCTCCAGGCTCTTTGTCAGGTTGTACCTTTTGGGTGTGGCTGGCATGGATCCAATGGGGAACACCGGCACACTTCACTGCTGTGGTCGTTACCAGGATCACTTGGCGCTTCTCTCCCCACCTCGGCTCCAGGCAGCTCGACCGAGTATGCTTCTTTATCTTGACCCAGTCCCCAGGAACCAGTTTGTGGAGAGGGGTCGTTGGATTGGCGATGGCGTCTTCTCCGATCTGGCGAGAGATATAACGCACTTGGTCACCTAATCTCTTGCAGTATTCAAGCACCAAGTCATCAGTAATACTCAACAGTTTGCTTCCTGGTACCCACGCTTGTCTCATCACTCTTCCCATCAGGATTTCATGGGGGCTCAGGCCTGTCTTTCGGTCTGGAATACTTCGGAGTCCCATCAGGACCAAAGGCAGGGCCTTCACCCAGGTCATACCAGATGCATCACACAATTTTGCTAGTCTGTTTTTGATAGTCCCGTTTATTTGTTCCACTACTCCAGATGCCTCTGGACGGTAGGCACAGTGGAGTTTTTGCGAGATCCCAAATGCCTTACAGAGTTGGTCGATCACATCATTCTGAAAATGTCGGCCTTTATCTGATTCAATCGTGACTGGAACCCCGAATCTAGGTATCAGTTCTTTCAGTAAACACTTTGCTACTGTCAGTGCGTCGCTTTGGGGAGTAGGGTAAGCTTCCACCCACTTTGAGAATAGGCAGACAATGACAAGGACATAACGCTTCCCCTCACAACGTGGCATGGTGATAAAATCAACCTGTATTTTCACAAAGGGACCCCCTGACCTCCCAATTTTTCCCAGTTCCACCATAGTTCTTTTGCCTGCGTTCATCTTTTGACATGATAGGCACCTCTGGCAGAGGGATTCTGCTACTTTCCTGAACTTTTTACTATACCAAGTCTGTTGGAATACCAGAATCATGGCGTCCCTGCCAATGTGTGATCCTTCATGTATCAATCTCGCCATAGTGCCAAGCAAGTGTCTGGGTAACACAGGCATACCAGTTGGGCCCAAGATGACACCATCCTCACGTCTGGGTCTACACCCTTCTTCCTTCCACCTCTCTCTCTTGCCAGGGTGCCGCCTGCTGCCATTCTCTCACTTCATCCCATGTAGGCACTTCTTCAAACACTCGAAGTTGGCAGCTGTTTCCGGCCCCCCCCCCCGCTTTGGATTTATGATGTATCGATCTCTGGCGCACAATTGGGCCACTCGATCAGCAAAATCATTTCCCAAGGATACAGAGTCAAAACTCGCCTTATGAGCCACACATTTGACCACTGCCAGTTCCTTTGGTAACTGGATTGCCTCTAGAAGGTCTTGAACAACTTTTCCATTTCGAATAGGGGTACCTGATGAAGTCAGGAACTCCCTCTGTAGCCACAATTGGCCAAAGTCATGCACAACTCCAAAACAGTACTGACTGTCAGTATACACTGTTAGGCGTATGTTTTTCCCAATTTTGCAAGCTTTTATCATAGCTATCAATTCGGCTACTTGTGCAGACTTTACGTCAAATAAATAACCTGCTTCTACAATTTTTGTTAAGGAGACTACCGCATAGGCAGCACTCAGGCCTCCTTGTTCATGTCTCAGACATGAACCATCCACAAACAATTCCATGTCATGTTTAGGCAAAGGTGTTTCACTAATGTCTGGGCGAGGCTTTGTGCACAATTCTGTTAAATCAATGCAGTTATGTTCATCTTCCTCCCCATCTTCCATATCCATTGAGTCGGGAAGTAGAGTGGCGGGGTTCAGAATGTTGCACCTAACAACTGTTATATTCGCAGCACCCACGAGAATCCTCTCGTATTTAGTCAGCCGACTAGGGGTGAGATACTGAGTTTTCGTTCTCGTTAGTAAAATTACCACTCCATGTGGAACATATACAGTTACAGGATGTCCCATGACAATGGACTCACTCTGCTCTAAACTTGTGCAGGTAGCAGCTACTGCTTTCAGACATCCTGGTAATCCAGCAGCCACTGGATCCAGGGTGGCAGAGAAATATGCCACAGGCCTTCTGGTTGTGCCATGTTCTTGGGTTAAGACCGATAATGCACAATTATCACGATTGTCACAGAACAGGGCAAATTCCTTGGAATAGTCTGGCATTCCCAACGCAGGGGCTGTACACAGACAATCTCGTAGTTTTGTGAAGGCTGTTAAGCTTTCATCATCCCATTCTACAATATCCGGTGATCCTCTTTTGGTCAATTTTATCAAGGGCCTGGCTAGGACTGCAAATCCCACAATCCATTGCCTGCAGTATCCTATCACTCCCAGGAACATTCTGATTTCTTTCTGGGTACGGGGTAACTGCATCTTTTGAATTATTCTTACTCTTTCTGACGTTACTTTCCTGATGCCTTTCTCTATCTGGTGCCCCAGATATTTTACTGATTTCGAACAGAACTGTAATTTCTCAGGGGCCACTTTATGTCCCTTTTCACTCAGGTGGTTTAGTAGGGCAATGGTGTCAATCACACAGTCCCTATGACTTTTGGACGCCACCAAGAGGTCGTCAATGTATTGCACCAAGACAGAATTTCCAGGTAAGACCAAAGTTTCCAAACATTTTTTCAAGATCTGATTAAAGATAGAGGGGCTCTCTGTGTACCCCTGGGGGACCCTGTTCCAGACATACACGTGACTGTTGAAGGCAAATGAGAAAATAAATTTACTGTCTGGATGCAAGGGAATGGAAAAGAATGCATGACATAGGTCTATCACAGTGAACCACTCAGCATCCCAGGGAATCTGGTACGGAATCACTGCTGGGTTCGGGACAATAGGGCAGCAAGGAACCACTATTTTGTTTACCTTTCTTAGGTCCTGCACTACTCTGTACTTGCCACTAGGCCTTTTGATGCCCATAATCGGTGAGTTGCATGGGCTACTCATTACTTCCTGTATGATGTTTCCCTCCAGCAATTTTTGTATTTCCAGGGCAACACCTGCTCTTACCTCTGCATTCATTCGATAGGGTTTGGTATTAGGGTACACTGCATTGTCCTTGATGGCTATCTGTATGGGGTCTACGTTTTTCATTAATCCTACATCTTTTCCGGTAAAGTCCCATACCTCTGGCTTCACCTTTTCTTGGAGTTCTTTGGGCAAGTCCTGTATAGTCATTCGTTTAATTTCTGAGTCAGGTCTAATCAACATTAATTTATAAATACCATCTTCATCTGGAGTCTGAATTTCAACACCCTTTGGTGTGCAAAAGATGGTACAGTTCATTTTGCACAGCAAATCACGTCCCAGTAAGTTCACTGGACTGGTGTCACAAACGACAAATCTATGCATTTCTTTAAAGTTTCCAATTGAGATCTCCATGGGCTCGGTAACAGGAGTACTAATCAGTTGATTAGATACACCCACTACTTGGATGGCTTCTCCCGAGAGGGGTAGGTTTGGAACGTCTACTGTTCTCACAGTAGAACGGGTAGCGCCAGTGTCCAACAGAAAAGTGACATCATTTCCGTCAACCTTTCCTTCAATGTATGGTCCGGACTGGTCTACCGGCAAGGAGGCGCCAAGTACGCACTCCTCGTCCTCCCCTCTCAGGCCCCGTCAGTACTGGTCATCACAAAGGAAGGTATCATTTAGTAAATACTGCGAAGTTGCTGTATTTCTGTTCTCATTGCTTTCCCAGACTTCCACCTCATCACCCTCCGTGGATTTTCCCTTAAATACTTGCTTTGGTGCTCGGGGCAACTGAATCGTTTTTACCTGTGGTTGGGTCTTTCTTGGTCTTTCTTTCTGCGTCTGTGGAGTTAAATCAGGTGTTTTGGGGTTATCATCTGGCAAATAGGGACACTCGTTTCGCCAGTGTCCAATTTCTCCGCACTGGTGGCAGGGAAATTTCTTCATAGCTTCTTCCCTGCTCATTTTGGGCCGGGGCTTACCTCCTCCCCCACCCCCAGGACCTTGGTTCTGAGTATTTTTGGCCATTTTACTCAATTGTTTTTCCTGCTGTTCTGCGAGCTTCACTTGAGCCCACATAACCTTTTCCTTGAGAGACTTTTTCTTTTCTGCCATCTCGTCCTCACAGTACTTTGCGTACCGTAGGACCTCGTCCATCTTTTTGGATTGCCAACAAATTTTGTTATCTTTTATCCACTGACAAATTTCGGGTCTTAAACCATTTACAAACCTGTAAATAAAATGCGTCATATCCTTCATCTCGATGTTGTCTATACCGCTGTATGTTTTGAACACCTGCAACAGCCTTTCATAAAAGGAGTGCACAGTCTCATCTCTCTCCTGAGTTGTTCTATCTATTTTGGTCCAATCAGTTTCCTTTGCGGGCACCTTATTTTTCAAATGCTGGATTACCTGTTCATATAATTTCATCACCTCAACAGACGGTTCCCCTGTTTTAGAGTCCCTCGGGTACTCCTCGCTGGGCCAGGCTATGGCAATTTTACACTCGGTCCATAGATCTACCGGAACCACAATGTCAAAAAACCCATCCAGGTCCTTCCACAGGCACTTTTGTACCTTTACGAATCTTTCCACCTGTCTGTACCAGTCAACTGGTTTTTCGCGCAATTTCGGAAAATCGTTAGTAAAGGACACAATATCCTGTCTGGACCATGGAACGTGGACATATCTTCCACCTGGTACTTCGCGCATAGGGCATAACTGTTCAGGTTTCTCAGTTTCCCTTAGAACATATTCAGGAGATACCTGTCTAGTCCTGGCCTCATCCTTTTTCTTGGTCCACCTGGCTTTCCATCTTTCCACATCTCCCCATTTCTGCAATACCGACAACAGTTCCTTGACCTGTGCTTTCTTCCCTGAAGCATTCAAGTTTTCCAAATCTTTGTCTGAGAAATCTGCCCTATATGGTTTTTGTAGCGGTTTCGATCTTGAAATATCTATACCCATGCTAGCAGCAGTGTCTGTCAGTTTTTCATGAAGTATTCGGGTATTTCGGGTGAGACTTTTGCAGATAAACAGCATTTCGTCTTCGGAGTAGGTATTTAATCTGTCTAATCCTACGTTTCCTGCCATCAATTCCTCTATGTCTATTCTCAGCTTGTAGAGATCTAAAGGTTTTGTTGGGGACGTGGGCTTTTCCAATTCCTGACTCCATCTTTCAATTTCCTCAGGAGTTACCAATGTGACACTCCTAGTACCCGAGGTTGATTCCATCTGAATTGCCCTTGTACTAAACGTATGCGGCTTCGGTATCTTTTTTCCCGTCTTTCTAATGGGCAGATCTAGCAGCGAGACCTCCGACTCACATTCACTGGTCTGATCATCTACAATTAATGGTTCTGGTCTGGTCGGTGCAATGACAGGAGTAATTACGGGAGGTTTCGGACTTCCTTGACGGTCCCCATACAACGGAACCACCGGCCCAATTGTTACTGGGATTGTCAAGGCTTCAGGACTTGCATTTAGTTGTGACATTTTCCGTATTATTTCAGCTCTCTGATTTCCCAGCGCTTCTCGCTCCTTCTCTTCTAATGACCTGTCCCAGGAGTTTCCATGTAACACCTGCGGGGTCAGAATGGGAGCATAACTCGGGGCAGTGGGATGAGTCTCACTCGGCCCTCCGCCATAGTTAGGCTTTGGAAACAACCTTCCTGTGCCTAGAATTCTCGGATCTTCCTCGTTTTGGGGCTGTAATAACGGCATTTCTGAACCTAAGGACCTCATTTCACCTCCGTAGGGAGGGCGAGAGCAGAAATCTCCTTCCTGTGAATATCCCATCTCCCCGCCCACGGGTCTCCTGGGGTAAATACTTCTGGTTTCTACAGGCCCTATATCCTCAGTATAAGGAGGAATTAGAGAATTCCCTCCTGCACTTATGGACCTGACCTCTTCCCTTTGTAGAGGTCTCCGGGGAATATCTCCTGTACTGGCAGGTCGGTGTCCTTCATTATAAGGAGGCGGACTTCTCATGCATAAGTCATCTAACAATTCATCATCTGATTCTCCCAGGGGCCCCCAATGTTTGGATTTCTCTGTCCTTTTCCCCCCCCCAGGAGGATCTTCTGCTGGCATCATGGGAAACAGTCCCTCAACAATCATCTCTGTCTCCACTGCTTCATCTTTTTATCTCTGGTTTCTTGTTTCAGTTTTGGGTAAAACTTGGTCAGCCCTTTGTCCATTCGGGGTTTATCTCTTTGGAAAGCCTCAATCTCCCATTCCTCTAATGCCTCGTACTGCGTTAGTCTCGGTCTGGGATGTAATTCATTCATTCGGTTTCTTAAATTGAATAGGATCCTAGCATTAAAGGTACCTTCTAACGGAAAAGCCATTATCCCGTCGTCTTTTGTGTATTTCACCCAATTTTCTAACCACACACATGTATTGTACCCTCTGTCAAACATCATGAAAGAGGCGGGAGTATTTGGTGGTGGAATAATAACGCCCTCTCTAGTTTGAATCGGCTTGTCCTTTTTGAAGTAATTCTTTACCTTATTTACAAGGGACATTTTTCTCTTAGTTCCGTACATAATATCGTATCTATTAGCCTTCCACTGATCCTTCTCAAAACCTAGGTGCCTTGGATCAGGTCTAGTCTCTGGAGTATACGAGTGCCACATACGATTTCTATGCTTAACTTTTTTTACAAATTACCTCCAATCAGAATGTGTCTTGCAATTCCGTGCGACCAATGGGTGCACGAGTTCAAATATTCTCGGCCAATGGGTGCGCGGCCCCTTCGTGAGACAGTTCTCACGCTCCGGCGCTCACCCCTCCTTCACAATTTCAGCCCCTCTACCCGCCCGCTGTTTCTACCAATCCCAGCGCGGCACGGAGTGACGTCAGAGACGCTTCGCGACTGACTCCCTCCCTTCACAAGGTAACGGAAACTTTCTTTCTTTCTAAAGTGCTAGTGCTTGGTTATTTTACAACGAATACACATTCGCCACAGTGCTCAAGTGTCTAGACAGAAAAAGAGTTTGTTTTACTGCAAGTAAACTACTTCCGTTTACTTTTCACACGCTGCAGGTAGATCTCTTCCGCCTACCCTTCACTCTAGCATCAGTGAACCTGTTACTTCCCCAGACCCATCCACCTTTTCCGGGATATATCCGAGTCTAAGGTTTCCCAGCGGACCCCTTTGCTTTCACCCAAGCTCTGATGATCCTGCTACTCTTCCGATGTGACCCTTATTAGGTTACGCCACTATTGGAATTTGCCAATGAACCTCGTTACTAACATTTATTCACACATGTATTCAGAAAAAGCCCTAGTTAGTGCTTCTGGGTTTACCTAACCTGCACCTAACTTTCCTTGAGCCTGCGACCTCACGGCAATGGATTCTATTCACCACTTGCCTATTCAATTCCCCGGGGAGTTCTGACAACACTGAACAACACGTTTTACGTACGCATGGATTAATACATATAACAATATAAGAACAAGAATAACAATTTCCAAACAATTCATAAATTTAAAAGCAACACATTTCAAGAGAGTGATCAGTTCCTCGAAACGGCCGCTCTTGTAGCAGCATCAATATACTAGCAGCTACCGACTTGACTAGCCTAACTAGTCCTACCTAACCTTTAACTAGTCCCTAACCATAGCTCTGCTACCAGAAAAACTGATAGAGCGCGCGGGGTCACCCGACCAATAATTTCGCCGCTTCGGGCCCATATATTTCAAATCACCATATACATTGATCGGATGACCTCACGGTCTGTTATCAAAGTTTATGTGTTTCCTTGTGTTATTCCTCAGCGTACCCGACTTACCATCCACCGATACGGGTACCTATGACCACAATGGATCAGGGAGCTAGCTGTAAAAGGAAAGGCAGCAAAATACAAACCCAAACAATAACATTCAAATGATCTGTAAAATGACCACGGACAACTGGAAGTTTTAAAGTCTTTATCTAAAGTTCGTTCTCAGAAATCATTAGGTTTACAAGAATAAGACAATCGATAATCAAGATAACGAAAAGTACATAACTATAGAGAAATAAAGTAAGGGTAACCATTGGAATATGCTATGTATTTAGGGCAAAAGTTCTTTAGTCAGTTTAAGCAAGGAGGTTCTAGACCATATCAGAAAATGACAAACTGCAATGCAAAATATAATTTCTAACAGGTAGGGTAACATAGGAATACGTTATGAAATAAATGCAAATGACTTTATGATTCAATGGTTGCGGAAAAACATGGAAATTTAACATATGCAAAGGTATGTCTTTATTAAAGCAAAAGACAGAAATTCAGAAAGGTGCAAGATTTAAAGATTCAGACCAATATTTACCTAGACTGGTGTGGAAACCAAACCCTGGCCACGGGTCAGTTAAGGACAGGAAACCCTCAAGGAAGGATACCCCTCAATGGACAGCAGGTGCAGAATGGACACCCAGGACAGGACAGGAAACCCTCAGATTAGGAATCAGGACAGGAAACCCTCAGGACAGGACCCTCCGGACAGGACCGGCACCCGCAGGTCGGAAGCAACGCCTGCGCTCCACCCTCTCTGCAGCTATCGATCAAGACCCCGATTGGGTCAACGAACTCCCAGCAAAGTGCTCCGCCAGCACTTTAAGGTTTAGTAAAACCTTAGTCTATGGTCAATTTCGGACAGAGTGCTCCGCAGTACTCTGTATCTTCAGTCACCTATTGAGTGCGTTGGGTCAGTGACAGGTCAGCTAAACCAGACAAGTCGGACAATTTCCCTAGGTGAACCCAGGGTAGTTATACTGTTTTGGGACGGTGTACCACCCCCCAATGTTGCAAAGTGTCAGAATCCCTCAATTTGGATTGGTCCTAAGGTAGGATTTGGGTAACACACCAATCAGAGTAGACTATTTGGAGGCCTAATTTACATCTCTGGGCACCGCCTAGCAAGATTGGGGTTCCCATGAGAAAGTCGCGCAGAATACAATGAAAAGAATACATTTTTGTAACAGTTGAAAAATATCATGATGCTTCTGCTGGGCGAGGTGTCCCTTTCCCAGGGTGGCTCTGGCATCCACCTTCTTTGGCCTCAGTTCAATGCCACAGCAGCCTCTGGCGAGTCTGCGCAGAAGTACCCTCCAAGATGGACTCCCCATCCCAGCACCCCTACGAGTCGAGGATACATGAAAAGTAAGCGAAAACAAATTAATACATAGAAGTGACGGTATGAAAAACACATCATTGGTTTTGTACTTAAAACTTATCATTATAAAAAATATACTATGCAGTTTAAATGTTAGCAACATATACACATCCACAAGAGCAATACCACGTTATTCACGAAAGCTGTGTATTACGCATGCGCACCTTTTCCCACCAAGCTTATAACTACGTCAGGTCACGTGAGTGTGACTGACGCATGCGCAGAAGAACTTTTCAAGCGGCGGCCATGTTTTTAGAGACATGGATTAATCGTATTAGAAAACACATAGGCAAGCTTCCTCTACCTTGTTCGAATATAAAAATAAAAGATTAGTAAGACGTACAATATTTATTAATTGATTACACACGGGCGAGGTTCATGACTCGAGCAAGTCGCGATGCGATGCTTGCTCTATCAGATCTTTTTCAAGTTCTTTCGCTGCATCTTGCTTAGGGGTTGGTAAAACTGGGTAACATTTATCTATTACCATTTTACGTTGCCTGTGCAACTGCTCACTCATCTGTTCTTCTTCATTGTCTTTATACTGCATAGCAGCTTGCATTACTGAAATACCTCTTTCTCTCTTATTTTTCTTCTCTAATTTGATTTCCTTTTGTTTGGCTTCCTTACGCCATAGGCGGAAAGAGTCAAACATCGCCGGCCGGGCTTTCTTCTTAAAAAGTTTAACTTCAAGGTTATCTAAGATTTCGGTATCAAAGCTACCATATTGGGGCCATTTTAAAACACCATCTTTTCTGGTGTATTTGATCCACACTTCGTTATATGTGATGGGGCCTACTCCATGCTTCACATATAATTCATATGTTGGAGTTCCAATCGGAGGAACCGGACATGAGTCCTCCAATCGGGAGTCCCTTTTACTACAACCGAGACAAAACACATTTCCAAGTCTAAGACCAGGCATCTTCGCTCTCTAGTCTAGTTCCAAACTTCAAAGGATTTATCGATTACGATATTTCTCGTGAATACACGGGTCCCTCGGTTTTGGTGCTTGCAAGTACCAAACAAAACGATCCCAAAGGATACCCAAGACTTAAGACCAACTAAGGACTGGGAGACGCTCCACTTATACTTAACTGAAATATCGATGACGTCACCAGAAGACTCGTCTCAGTGTTTCGCTCTATCAAACTTCAAGGGTCCAAATCAGGGCGATAGCCAGGGCAGCAGTCCTTCGTAGCCGTCGGGAAGCGGGGAACCTCGTAGCAAAGACTTTCGGGCCACGTCGACATGCAGGGATTGATGGTGGTTGGCCTTCCTCCAGAATTTCCACACGAAGCTCCTCACGAACCTCTGGCTGGACCGGCGCCGCTGGAATCGCCCCAAACGTCGGGCGCCAACTGAGGTACCGGGTTTTTCAGAACCGGTAGTTAACCGGTAACCCAGCGGTGTCAGGGAAACACACCCGAAGACCTCAAGTTCTTTCCTGATTCAGACCACAGAAACTCAGAGTCTTCTAAGTGAAGTCAAAGATCGATTTTATTGGCTTTCAAACAAGGTAACAAGCGTCCTAGAAGTACAACACACGGGAAGTATGTTCTCAGGAGACTGCCGCAATTCACAAAGTCAGGCTTCTCTTTTTATACGAAATATTGTGCTTTAGGCAAACATTCTGCACATTTTACTACATTATAGGAATGCTTCCATTACAAAGAAAAGGCAGAGTCATGATGACAAGGCCATAGTTCGGTTTGTTCATCCCATAATAAATTACCAGGCGAGGCCCAACATTCTCATCAGATATCGGTGGACCCCCAATAAAAATGGTCACCTCCCCATCATAAAGCAAGTAAGAGAAAAGAGCAGAGACAGGTGTGAGCAAGGTTTGGCAGGGTGTGTGTGTGATGAAAAGGTTTTATGGTAGGCTGTGCCTTGATGGTATCTTGTTCGGCCACTGGGAGAAGGACTGACCAAACAGGTTCGGCCTGGGGCAATGGTTCCAACTCGCCCAGGTCAAGGAAAAGTCAATTAAGGTGTACGTGTCCTTTAGGAATCGAATTCGGCTTGATTATAAGCCAATGTACAGGGCAACTCACTAAAATGGCTGCCGTACACAAAATGGAAGCCAAGGGTTCGAGACGTGAATGACTATTTTGAGGTGAAATCGTCACTCGAATACGACGGAAATGCTTGTACATAGTGTGCTCGTCATTCTCGGTCTTTTGATACTAAATTCGTCATGGTACGACGAAATATAATTCTCGAGTCCAGAATTATTACACAAGTCCAGACATTTTCAGAACCACAAGATGCACAAGTCTGGGACACCCAGGTGAAAACAACATGACCAGAGGACTCTGAGACAAACAGTAGAACTGCATATGAGCAACTATGACTGCAAAACAGTACAAGAAAATCACATATAACCAATTGGGAAACTGTCCTGAGTGGAACATTGGTCCTGTGTACAGATCAGCACCACAAAGCAAAGTGTAACAAATAAAGTGGTTGGGAGGCACGCTCACTGGCAAACCAAGGAGACAGCTGACATGAGAGTGAATGGTTGTGTACGTCAGTAGTGCACATGTCTGAAGTGCCCCATACACAAATAGATGGAGTGCTCACTTACAATGGGTAGGCATCAGAAGCACAGATAGGGGATGTTATGACTCCACACCCCACCTGCCATACTGGAGCCAAAAAAGCCTCAAGTGACAGCAAGGCATGAGAAAACACACCCACAATGTCAGTGTGGCTGAGTAGGTCTGCACAGTGAGCACAAACAATATCAAGACACATGGCTGATCAACAAAACACAACACTGACCTGCCAGTCACACACTCTGCATACTCACAATTGCCAACAACAACACATAGGTGTCCCCCAGAAGTGCAAGGGCACACCACCACACTGCCCAGTGTACAACCTACAACTCCCACATCTGCACCAAATCACACGCACAGGGCTGACTAATCAAACTACCAGGCACTCAACTCCTGGGTGACATATGTGTGTAGTTGCCATTGCAGGGGCACACACACATCAACACTACTGACAAAGTCACCCCCTTTACACGTCTTGACCATCCAAGTGCACCCATTGAAATGTACCCATGTGACTAGGATGAATAGCCATCACAAGATGAGCATACACCAACACTGCTGTTCACACATCAAGAAAGATCACACAGACATGTTGGCCTTGGCCAGCCTGCCCGTAATCCTGTGAATAGAATCCCATGTTGTGCTGGCAGTGCATCCAAACATTACATGTGTATAATGTAGCTAACCTGACCAAAGAATGATTATGATAACAGTAGTTCATCATAAACCACCATCATTGCACCCCCAAGCCTCACAGTCAAGAAGAACTGAATTGACTGTCTCCTCTGCAAAACCCTGAAAAAGTGAAACAAGACATTGGCAATGTTGAAGTGGCATACAGAGCATGTGTCACATTAAACCGTATCCACACAGAAAACCCTTTGTTTAGCAAGGACACTGACAAAGCAGACAACAGGAGTAACTGTCTTTATTCACATATTACACATATAGGCGCCAAAAGTAGACAAGCAAGGCCAGTGGCAAGTACAAAGTGAAGAGTAGGTACATGAGAAGCTGCACTGGGAATGGGCAAACAGCAGTGAACATCAAGGCCAGTGGCCATTCCAAAGTGCAGAGTAGGTACATGATATCCTGCACAGGGAATGGGCAAACAGCAGTGAACATCAAGGCCAGTGGCCAGTCCAAAGTGTAGAGTAGGTACATGAGAAGCTGCACAGGGAATGGGCAAACAGCCGTGAACATCAAGGCCAGTGGCCAGTCCAAAGTGCAGAGTAGGTACATGAGAAGCTGCACAGGGAATGGGCAAACAGCAGTGAACATCAAGGCCAGTGGCCTGTCTAAAGTGCAGAGTAGGTACATGAGATCCTGCCCAGGGAATAGGCAAACAGCAGTGAACATCAAGGCCAGTGGCCAGTACAAAGTGCAGAGTAGGTACATGAGAAGCTGCACAGGGAATGGGCAAACAGCAGTGAACATAAAGGCCAGTGGCCAGTCCAAAGTGAAGGGTAGGTACACGAGAGGCTGCACAGGGAATGGGCAAACAGAAAGGCCAGTGGCCAGTACAAAGTGCAGAGTAGGTACATGAGAAGATGCACAGGGAATGGGCAAACAGCAGTGAACATCATGGCCAGTGGCCAGTACAAAGTGCAAAGTAGGTACATGAGAAGCTGCACAGGGAATGGGCAAACAGCAGTGAACATCGAGGCCACGAGCCAGTACAAAGCGCAGAGTAGGTACATGAGAAGCTGTACAGAGAATGGGAAAACAGCAGTGACCATCAAGGCCAGTGGGCAGTCCAAAGTGCAGAGTAGGTACATGAGATCCTGCACAGGGAATGGGCAAACAGCAGTGAACATCAAGGCCAGTAGCCAGTACAAAGTACAGAGTAGGTACTTGAGAAGCTGCACAGGGAATGGGCAAACAGCAGTGAACATCAAGGCCAGTGGCCAGTCCAAAGTGCAGAGTAGGTACATGAAATCCTCCACAGGGAATAGGCAAACAGCAGTGAACATCAAGGCCAGTGGCCAGTCCAAAGTGCAGAGTAGGTGCATGAGATCCTAAACAGGGAATGGGCAAACAGCAGTGAACATCAAGGCCAGTGGCCAGTCCAAAGTGCAGAGTTGGTACATGTGTGCATTAGATCTTGCACAGGGAATGGGTGAGAATGTACCCTGCCACGGTCAGCAAAACAGTTAGCGGGATAACAATGGGCAGTCCAGGCACCGCTGTAGGACAGACAGGTGTGAGGGGGACTTTCACTCAGACTTGGCTGTCAGTCGGACTGGGAGGTGGCTGAGTGTCAGGGCCAGTTGGAGGACTGGGCCGGGGCAAGAAAAGCCCAGCTGAGGTAGAGGTATCAGTCGCTTTGGAAGCCGGAGGGCTGCTTGGACCGGGTGGTGTGGTGGCAGGTGGAGTCATGCTGAAGTGAGATACAGTGTGGGTGGGAGAATATGGACGGAGTGTCATGGAAGGAGTGGGAGGTGTTGCGGACACAACAAGCACACTCACCACCAAAGCCGGTGGCCCTCCCTCTGGGGACATGTTGGATCCAGCGGTACGCTTGGCCTGGCCTTGCCTTTGCCCCTCCATCCCCTGTTTACGAGGTGTACCCCCTTTAGTGCCCTCCTTTCACTACTTCACAGGGGTGTGGATGGGAGTTGAGGTTGTGCGTGAATCTGCCTTGGAGCTCTTTCTATGTGGACTCTTAGCAGGCACCAGCTTCTCAGCAGCCAGTGCAACTGTCTGCTTGTCTTTGCAAGACGCTTTTGGGACAGGAGAGTCCTTGGCTGAGGATGCCTCTGAGGCATGTGAGCCTGAGGCCTGCTTCTTGACTGAGTGTCACCTGAAGGGCTTTTGCCTTTGTGCTCTGGGGTGGCTTTGAGTTTTGGGGGCATGGTGTCTGCGCTCTGGACCGCTTGAGCTGCTGCTGTTGTGTGCTGAGTGCGCTGTATCTTGAGCCTGAGGTCTGTGGTGTGTGGTCACTATGATCAGATATAGCCACTGGCAGGAGGGTGGCCAAAGGGACTGGAGCTGGACTCTGAGATTATGCCAGTTGAATGGCTAGCGTCACTGCAGAGGACAAAGACTGGACAGTCCGGTGTAGCCCACCCATGTCTGAATGAATGCCCTCCATGAAAGCAACGACCTGTGCCAACTTTTTGTCGTGGTCCAGGAAGGCGTTGATGAGAGTTGTCTGGCCCACACACAGATGGCGCAAAAGGTCAACCGACTCAACTCTGATGGCAGCAGGGGAGACCGGGGCAGGGGTGCCTGGGGTGAAGGACACTCTTCCCTTCTTACTGGTGTGAACACGGGCAGCACTAGTGGACGTAGGTGGGAGGGTGGGCACTTGACGCAGGGTGGTGGAAGAGGAGGCAGTGTTCCCGCTCCCTGTGCCCGCCAACATTGTTGTGTCACCGCTGGCGTCAGATGACGTTGAGGTTGGTGTCTCTGGCTGTGATTCATGAAGCAGACTCCTGTCCCCCTGCAAAGTGCTGGTCACATCAGTGTCACTGTGCTCGTGTGTAGCAGTCGTGCTTTATGCCTCATCACTGGTGTCCGTCCCCTGTCCTTCTGTGCCCATGGGAGATGCTGCATGAGACAGAGATGTAGGGTCAGTTCATTGGCATTAACACAAACATCATATGCAAGCAAAGCACTAAACAAGATGATGATATCCCCATGTTGCACACCACCCTGTGCAGTAACATTGTGCCACCTCAATTTAAATGTAGATTTTTGTGTGTTATCATGCAAAGGTGGCATAAGTGACCCATGTGATGACCACACAGCCAAATAGCCTGCCGGTGGCTTCGTGTAACCAAACACATAGATCCCTCTGAGCACACCTAGGGCCCTGAGGGGGGAAGAGATGTACCTCCCAACATGTTCCCACTGTCACATCTGGAGGCAGCAGAAGTGGACAACATAGATACAGATTACAACATAACAGTCCGCAATGACCATGAGCTCATGCCATCCACCATGCAGTGCTTTGGGGCACAACTACAGTTGCACATTGTTGTCAGATGTGTAGTCCTCACAATTCTGATGTCATGCAATTGTACACATTGATGAAAGCACACTCAGATAATGCACAATGCTGTGCCCTATCCATGGGATGTCCCTGACTACCCCAATGCAAACGATGCCAGAAGATCACAACTCAGAATGCAATGTCAAGAGCCATTACTCCAATGACATGAGAAAGTACAGGTAGGGCAAATGCATGACAGCTGCACCCAACACAGAGACCACTTACAAGCCATTGCATCACACTAGCAACACCACAGAGCCCAGTGCTGGCCCAGGCAGTGAACACATGCAGCCACTCACCACCAAAGTCACCCTTCTCAGAATACTCACCCCCAGCTTGCTGCTGATGCTTCTTCAAATGTGCATCCAGCTCAGGCTGTGTCACAGCTAAGATGCGGGCCATTAGTGGTGTCATACTCCTGCGCGCCAACCTGCCAGTCCAAGGGAGCAGCCCCAGCGTCATCTCTGCCACGTTTTTGCTCAGCCTGCAGATGTCATCCCACCTCTTGTGACAGTGTGTGCGCCATCGGTTGGAGAAACAGAGACCCCGCACCTTCCGTGCAATGGCCCTCCACGTGGCCTTACACTGGTGGACTTTGAGCTGCAGGCATGGGAGACAAAAGGGGGGAAAATTAGTTACACAGTGTTATGTACCACAATCTCTCAGTACAGGAGCATGATACTAACTCAGTACAACTTCACAGATATGTCTAGTAGAGACAATACAGCATCTCACATAGTTCATTAGCATGGGAGAATCATACGAAAATGCATGCAGGCATGAGGGTGGACACAGTACCTGCACATGCTGGATGCCAGCACAGAAAGCTATTTGTAGGCTGCCCACATCTACTATCCAGTTTGTGAGTGAGCAAGACATACATTACATTTCAAAATATGTTTAGGGGCAGACTCACTGTGTCCAGCACTGCACAGCCATCAATGTCCTTGCCCTGTGAATGGCTCACTGTGTCATGGAGGTCACATTGAGGAACATGATCTTACAATGTCACATTCTTCTCAAAAGGTCTGTCGTGTGCAATCTACAGGGCTGAGATGGCTCCTTGATGTATAGTATATCAAACAACACACATGTTTCACTCTGTACATTCAGTGATGTGTCCTTGTCATATTGGGCAATGACTGTGCAGGCCAGGTGGGCTCCCACTGAGGTCCAACGTGGGGCATCAGAAATGTCACATGAAGGGACAAATTGAGAGCGTAAACAGTGCCTACACATGCGAGCCATTACACATGGTGGTGGAAATGGAAGGGGCTGTGCACAAAAGTACAACAATCTGCTGTGTCATAGGTGAATTACCACCAAGATTGTCACCCTCTGGTATTAAAGACCTGAGCATAGTTCTGACCTATACATAGGCTTTCCTGTTTTCAGTTTCTATTTTTGGTAAATTCTGGTGTTGTTTTTTCAGTGTTTTCCAGTGATTTCCATACCTTAACCCCTTCGACGCTCATGACGAGCTGGGCTCGTCATGGCGTAGCCTCCTCGCACGCTCATGACGAGCCCAGCTCGTCACGTAAAGTGCGGTTTCGCAAAACCCAGCGTACGGGCGGAATTCCGCCCGCACGCATGCGGTTAAAAAAACAGTGCTTTCCAGTGGTTACTCATTTTCGCGCCAAAAAAATCAACTGAAACAGTGTTTTACCGGTGTTTGTGGAACGCTTCGCTTTTCTTATTGCTTTTTCCGTTTTCTTCAGAAATGGTATCATGCTCTACATTTCAGAAGTTAATACAGTCATGAAATACTTTCCATTGTCCTTTGATTCTGCAGCTCAGATTTAACAAGAATTTGCAATGCAATAGGTCTCTTACTTATGGGAGTTTAAGCTATTGGCATTGTAAATTACAAAGCCTTTTATTTATGTTTTAAAAACAAAAACAAAAATAAAAGGCATTGTTATTTGCAATGTCAACAGCTCAAACTTGCGTAAATGCGAGACCTATTGCATTGCAAATACTTGTTTCAAATGTAAGCTTGAATTGGTGACTCAGAGTTTGTCAATAAATATACGTAGAGAATTTTTTTTAATGCTATAATGAAATTGCAGTGTGGCCGAAGAGGCATATCCAAGTCAAAAAATGGGGTTAAGAAAAAGACTTCCTGTAGCAAAAAAAAAAAAAAAAGTATTTTGGGCTTTGTTTTTTGCACTTGATTTTTTTTGTCCGACAGTGATAGTAGCTTTTGCTTTTTAGACTGCTCTCCAACAGGATTGTGTAGCAAGTGCTGAAATGCAATAAGGTACTGTTAGGTGCACCATGACAATAAGTTTCGCCTTTGGGACCTTATTAGTATTTAGTTGTGCAACACATTATCCTTGGTCAACACATTAACTGTTGCTTGCCCAGTCGTTTTCTGGCTGCCGATATACGCTGAGTGTTATACATGGAGATGTTACTTTTGAGCCAAAGTCAAATGTGATGTAACACAACATACGTATAAAATCCCACTGCCTACCTCATTTGCTCCCCACACTATCAATAGCACATTAGTTTGTGAATCTCAGAAAGAAAAAAACAAAATAATTTATAATTGTACACAAATAAAACTACTTGAATGTTAAAAAAACAACAACACATTGCAATCAACGTGGTGCTTGTTTGTGTAATTAACGGTTGAAATGCCAGAAACCAGTCCTAGGAAGCTTGTTTCCGGTCCAGGGAAGGCATTGCTTGGCAGTTCGGGCCGGACTGTTCCCATGAGGCACAGCGTCAGACTGATTTGCATATGGCCATGTCTGAACTGGGGTGGCAGAGTGGGCTAAAGAATGGTGATGGATTAAACCCAGATCTTTTGACTGGGTGTGAGGGTTTGATTGGTTCAGATGCTCCGTCCATCACCACCCCCTTTTGTACCTGTTTGTGTAATCAGCCATTTTTTTAAAGCGGAAAGTAGCCAATGTAATCACATCGGCCCAACTCAACAGTGCTCATTTTATTGACTTTAGAAGGATGAAGGGTGGAATCTGCCTTGTGGTGGTTGCTGCTGTGGCCTGTAGGCTAACTCCGGAACCCGCGTGGGAGCGTTTAACTGAGCTTTCTTTCTTGCCTGTGTGGCAGTTTGCATTCCTATCAGTAACACTTACAATCCCTTAAAATGTTAGCTACATTTAAACACTCACACTTAGAGTTGCAGGAGCACTGTTCATTTGATTCCAAATGTGACCATTTCTGTTCAATCATAAAGCAAACCCTCTTTATTTTTAAGTCCTCTGCCCACGGTCCCAAGACGGGAAGGAGGAAGGGAAGTTGATCGGTGCTTTTTTTCCGGAGTTTTATACAGCGCGAACTTGAACCCGGTATCGGTTATCAGAGCGCTTTACATAGCAGCAGTTGCGTTACATGAGGACATATTCATCATTTTGTTAGGCATGGGGAGGTTAAGTGATTTGCACAGAGTCACAGGATTTTCAGTGTAGAGCAAAATGTGGAAACCACAAAGTATGGTCAAGGCTTCTGCCATGACCCTGCTCTAGTATGCTACTGCTGGCTCGCTATCACAGATACTCAAATGTTCTCACTGCCAACACATTAGCTGCAGAAATTGGGAATTTTGCTGAAAACTATAGATATTGCAGTTGTTAACTTCTTTTTGCTCAGTTGTGCTGTGTAGTTGTTTTGAAGGCAGACTGACCACTGCAATCCAGAAATCTAGTATCCAAAGCTCCTCTCTATGAAAACGAAATTCTCAACATTGGAGCACAGAGTATCTTGATTTCACACAAACCAGGCGTGGACTTAAAACCACTTCAACCCCTAGGGACAAGAAAATGCAGGCAGGGATTGGTTGAAACTGTGAAATGAGATTAACGATAATCAACTGTTTGGCTTTTCCATATCAAGAAAATGACAAAGAAAAAGGCCATGCCTTGAGGTTTGGGCCAAAAGGGAAGATAAGCGGCCTTGACTAAGTACACATTCACAGAAGTGCAATTCTAGCGGACACAGAGCCCTGAGGTACTTTTGGAACTGAACCATGGAAAAGGACCAGGTACTGAACACACATCTTTTCTGACAATGCATTGTTCTATGAATACACATAAACGCTGCCACCACCCCTCCAATCCCCCCCCAAAAGGCAATGATGTGCTGAAATGTGCTACACTATGGCAACAAATAAAAAAGGCACAACAATAAAAAGTTTTTTCTATTTAGGGAGCTGCTGTGATAAAGGTCAATAATGCAATAGAAATGTTCTGGTGTATCATTGGGTGGCAGAAAAATCACAGCAACCATGGACAAGAAAGATATTATAGCAATGTGATAGCTTCAATAGTAGTTGCTGGAGTGGGAAAATGTTCAAGAAGTAAAACAGAAATGACACGCAATAAAAGAAAGTGATACAAGCTGGGGAGGATTGCACCATTAAGAGATTTTATGCAGAATTGCTGGCCTCAAGGGAGGATGACATAGAGAAATGGGCAAGTAAGTGGAAACATAGCTTGAATATTAGTGAGGAAACATTTGATATCTCCTTAGAAATGGGATATACATTGTTATGCTCGGCATCCTTACAGGCACAACATTACAAAACATTATATCACTTATACCATACGCCTGCCAAAATAGCTCAATGGGGTGGCATAACTGGAACTAGTTGCTTCAGATGTGGGGACTTTGAAGCAGGCTTAGCACATATTTTGGCAACATGCCCTCATTTGCAGCCATTGATAAAAAATATTGAGGGTTTTTTTCAAAGCATAGCAATAGATGTGACTCTCACAGCGTCAATTATTCTCTTGGGGGTAAAAGAAGAAGGAAATGAACAGCAACAGAGTAACTTCAGGGCAGGTGAGCGATGGGAATATTTTTTGTTTATGGCTATGGCAGTACTAAGACTCACTATTGCATCGGCATGGTTGGACCCTAAAGCACCATCATATTACCAATGGCTGGCTAAATTGCTTTCAATTTATAATTTGGAGATAGAGATTTACGCAAGAAAGGGGAAAAAGGGTAGGAAAACTGGTAGGCAGATCTGGGGACCTATTATCCGGTGGAAGGAAGAGAGGTTGGATTGAAATATGTGATTAAAGTATTTATTGGTTTAGGAGGATTCGGATATGAAATGTGAATATTGTTTGATATGCATTAAGAATACAAAATATTGTATCTTTTCTCTGTATTTTTTCCTTTTTCTTTTCTTTTTCTTTTTTGTCAATATGCCTAGATATTTGTAAGGTAAATGCTATTGTCGTGCCCTGTATGTATGTAAAAATACGGGAAAAATCTGTCAATAAAAAAAAGTAAAAAAAAAAAAGAAAGAGCTTACACAGACTAGGAAAAGGTGACATAAATTACCAGCAAACAACGATGCTCGTGCTTGTTAAGTTCAAAGCCGTCCTCGATGTGACATCAGCCTCAAGTCTCCTCAAAGCTGCCACGTCTGTTAATAAGCATTTTCCTTCGGAATCGCAATGGTTTTCAGGTCGGACACAAATTTGCCTTCACAAATACATATTCTGGGTCTGCTTTATGACACCTCGGTGCTCTCCGTGACCCCCAACACTGCTGCAGTTTAACCTAAAGGGGTGGGAGTGCGTGAAGGTCGGGTAGGATAGCAGTGCCACACATCGAAATGGGCGCGCTTTTGTTCCTGCCGCTGACAGTTATGCGCAAATACTTTGCCTTAATAGCCCCCTGCCAGGAAGTGTTAAACCTGCCAAATGAGACCATTACAGGCTGGCTAACCCGCGAAATGCAGGCAGGGCGATGACTGATGAAAGGCCTCAGAGCTAAAGGGCAAATGCTTGTATTTTCTTTGGCTTGCAAATGTTTCTTCGATTTTCGTATAAATGCAATGGGGGGGGGGGGGACCTTAAGTCCACTGGTCTGGCAATTGCTGAATATTTCGGCAGATAATCAATCCAACATACAGTGAGTGCTGAGTGCTCGGGTGCGGCTGGCTGCAGTAAGACAGCAGAGCACAACAGCTCATCTCCCCCCAAGTGAGCCAGACAGGGGAGGGGGTCTGGTGTTGCTCTGCCCTGGGGCCATTCACACCAGGGCTCCCCATGTGCGGACCAGCCCAGAAGCAGTGTTTTCGCCTGACACCTCCGCGCCAGGCACCACAATTTATTATGCGTTGGCTCCCTCAAGTGGCCAAAACCTGCAACAATGATGAAAATCAGTGACACTCGGTTTAAACCAGGTCAGCTGATTTTCATCCGGTAGAGTATTGTCGTTTAGAGTCGGTTTAAACCGAATTCCGGACAGCCTACCTATACATGATGCAAATTTTGAGTCAGGCACAATTCCATCAGTACCCTCTGGACGTAAACCTTTGCTCAGGCCACTGATAAGCCTGTGAAGAACATCAAGGACCCACACATCCATTCACACAGGCAATTTCTGTCCTGACTCCTGCATTACCAGCTTGCTACGTCACTGTATGGCTGACAAAACAATACATGTTGCTCCAATTTTGATGTACACGCAGGGAAACATGTGAAATAGGCTACACACCCCTTTCCCCGGGAGACAGCATGCTAGGCAGTACATGACACAACCCCACAATCTCAGGCATATACTGCAGCAGAACAACATCATGTGTGCACTCCCTGCACTCTCACTTCTACACTGAAACACTTACCACGACATTTGGAGCACCATATAGCCTCCCATACTGTGTGAGCACATCGTCCACCAGGACCTACAGCTCCTCGGTCGTGAAGGGACAGGCCCGGATCTTCTCAGTCCTCTACATCACTGGGTCCAGGAGACAGGAGCAGCAGCAGTTGGTGGTGAGGGGTGTCAGGCAGCAGGCTCTGGAGACAGGAGCAGCAGCAGTTGGTGGTGAGGGGTGTCAGGTAGCAGGCTCTGGAGACAGGAGCAGCAGCAGTTGGTGGTGAGGGGTGTCAGGCAGCGGGCTCTGGAAGCTGTGGAAATGTGAGGCTCTCTCCCACACATATATAGCTCCCTGGGGTAGTTTCAGTGGTTCTAAGCTGCTGCAATTGGTGTTCCAGGTCCGAGTTTATCAAATGCATCCAATGACCGGCCCGCGGCGGCGGAGCACGACTACCGCGATTGCATTAGTCTACCCTAATTGCGGTTCCCATTGGCTATAAGGGCTTGGGCATTGGCGGTGACATATCGCAGGGGCCAGGCGGCCGCTACCGCGGTCGTGCATCTTTCAATTGCATCCACTGACCGGCTCGCGCTTAGCGCGATTTTCAAAATTGCATTAGTCTACCGCGATTGCAGTTCCCATCGGCTGTAAGGGCTTGGGCATTTGCGGTGACCCACTGCAGGGGCCAGGCGGTAGCTACCGCAATATGGGTGCCATACATTGCTAAGAATGACTGTGATTTGGCTACCTGAGCCGCAAGTGTGGCTTTGGCATTGGCAATGACACACCGCTGGAGCCAGGTGTAGCTACCGCGATATGGATGCCATACATTGCTAAGAATGCCTGTGATTTGACTGGCGGAGCCTGCCAACCACCATTTGGCAATACACAGATCACTGTCACTACCGCAAGTGTGGCTTTGCCATTGGCAGTGACACACCGCTGGGGCCAGGCGGTAGCTACCGCGATATAGGTGCCCTACATTGCTAAGAAAGACTGTGATTTGGCTGGCTGAGAATGCCAACCGCCATTTCTCCATGGGTATATGCCTATCACTACCGCAAGTGTGGCTTTGGCATTGGCAGTGACACACCGCTTGGGCCAGGCGGTAGCTACCGAGATATGGGTGCCATACATTGCTAAGAATGACCGTGATTTGGCTGGCAGAGCATGCCAACTGCCATTTGACAATACACATATCACTATCACTACTGCAAGTGTGGTATTGGCATTGGCACACCGCTGGGGTCAGGCGGTAGCTACTGGGATATGGGTGCCATACATTGCTAAGAATGACTATGATTAGGGTGGCGGAGCACTTTGACAGCTCCTATGGACACATCAAGTTGTGTCAATGGACAATAGGCAGTTCTCAACAGTGCACAGTGGCCACAAGATTAATGGCACGATTGAGCACACAATGCCAAAGTAACATTTATCCCACTGCTGACTACACATGCCATGTTTATGTATATGATTTTAAACATTGGCATGTACTCCCCCACATGTCACTTGTGATATTGCTGGGCATGTAAAACGAATAGTGTTGTGATGGACTCTCCAAAGGGTACACATGTTAATGTGTGAAAAAGCAGAGCAACTCACTAGTGATGAATGTCTGACTACCCAATGTGCATATTTGACTGTCTACTTTTCGTGGCTCATGCACAGACTTGTTTTTTACGCACAGACTGGGCTCATTGTGTTGTTGATGTGTGCCCAGTTCGACTTACACAAGGTGTGGCAGGTACAGCAGCTAAGTAGGAGACAGTAGTGTTGCTGTTTCACACATAAGTTTTCTGAACTACTCTCAGGGCTGCACATGTAAGATGTGGACATATCCCATTGGGCATTCACCTAGTCATATATTGTTTGGGAGGAGCTAGCTGTGTGAAAAGTGGACAGGTGTAGGGATGGTGTAGCTGAGGTGTCCCTACATGTAAGTTGGGTTGCAAGCTTAACTGTGGTGATAGTATTGTTGGCGTTGTGTCAGTCAAAACTTAAGATGTTGGACACATCTCCTGATGGATGGCATTGGCATGTGTCCCCTTTCATCTCACCTAGGAGGAGGCCAACTGTGCATCGTCCATACACAGTGCTGGCAGACATGGAGGATGAGGAGCTCATACGGAAATTCTGTCTGGACCAATGTGCTATGTACAAGACCTATGTGCTACGTTGGAGCCCCACCTGCAGCCTCGCAGGACATATCTAAGCGCTTTCACAACAATGTATAAGGTGATGGCGGCCCTGAATTTTTTTACTTCTGGATCATTCCAGGACACGGTGTCCAACACAGGTTGGATGTCGCAACCTATGTTCAGCATGGTGCTACGTGATGTCCTGTCCGCTAAGATGATCTACAAGGACAGATATATCCATTTCCCCAGGAGGCATGAATTGGCGGCTGTGAAGGCAGATTTCTATCGCGCTAGCGCTTTGGGTGACAACACTGTAACTATTGCTTCAAGTGCTTTTAAAAATGTGTCCTATTTTATAAATTGTTGTGTGTTACTGTGAATTTGTGCGCTGACTCCCCGGTCCACCGCAGCGATTTAGGCTGTTTGTTGTGGAGGGAGAACAGAGCGCTTTCACTTCTGGTGGTGCCATTAGTGGGCGGCCATCTTAGCAGGGTGACGTTCCAGTCTTTCCCTGAGCCCAATCTACATAAACCTCCTGCTTTTCGCGCAGCGGTTACGCGCAGCGGGGCGCCGTAGACGCGCCTAAGAGAAGCCAGTCTGCGACAGTCCACGTCCCTCCGCTCCTAGATCCCTAGATTATCGGTAGTACGGTGGGTAATTTACTCAGCTATGACTCCTCTTCCTTGCATGATTTAAGACCAATGATCAACTCTCAATGCCTGCATTCGGTGCGCCCTGTGGGCAGTAAGGCCCGTTGCAAGACCTGCAACTGGATAGCATCTCCCAAACTTACAGGGAGATAGTCTACCGATCGCAGCTGGAAGATGTTTCTTCTCAACTGCAGATCGATGTCTAAATATCATACTGAGCTGGCCCTGCTGATAGAAGAGCATAAGCCTGATGCCCTCTTTTTAACAGAGACCTGGCTTCAATTGGAAGCCGATCCTACTATAATATGGGCCACCCCGCAGGGCTACACCATAAAGAGACTGGACCGCAACACAGGCAGAGGTGGAGGGTTAGCCATCATATATAGAGAGCAGTATAAATGCCGCATCACCCCCTCTACTACGTCAGTCTGCGAGAGCCTACTCTTTATATTAGAGCTATCCCCTACCAATACTTTTACAGGCCTTTTGATTTATCGACCGCCCGGAGCACCTGGCCAATTTGTTGCAAATATGACTGACCTAGTCGCCAACCTAGTGCTCACCTCGGCAAACTTTACTGTGTTAGGTGACATAAATCTTCATTTAGATGACCCGCTTGATTCAGCAGCCAACAGTCTTCGATTGAACTTTCAAGCTATTGACCTTATCCAAAAAGGATTCCTCTCCACGCATACTAAAGGAAAGGTCATCTTTTGGACCATATCTATAGTAATCTTGATAGTTTAAATGTCGAGTCACCTATGCCACTACCCTGGACCGACCACTGTTTAATACCGTTCACGTGGACTACTAGAAACCCTTCTGCTACACAAGATCCTAAAAAACATTGGGGCAGGAAATGGGCCTCACTTTCCTCTTCCGAATGGGAATCGGTGCTTGTCAAACTTAAACCCCCGAAGACTACTACTAACCCTAATCTAGCTAGCGCCAACTTTGATAATTGCATCACCAATTCCATTAATCTAGTCCTCCCGATGGAACCTCCACATTCCATAAAAAGACAAAAGGTGGCCCCTTGGTACTCCCCCACTCTAAGAGACATGAAACAATCGTGTCATAAACTGGAAAGAGCTTGGAGGCGGGATCGTACTCAGCCTAAAAAAGCAGATTATAGAGCCGCAATTGGGCTATACAAAAAGGAGATTAAGTTAGCCCAAGCCCAATTTTACGAATCTAAAATTAATCTGGCTGCAAACGCTCCCAAAGAAATCTTTAAAATAGCTAAATCATTGATCTCCCTCCCCCCCGAGCGTATGCCACCAGATGGGGCATTAGCTCGTTGCAACAATCTAGCAACTTTCTTCTCCCAGAAGATCCAGACTATCTATTCCTTTTTTGCTACGGATAGAACTGGCGCGATGCTGCCACCACAGTAAGCTCTAATATCTTAGCCCCTTGTCTGTTAGACAAATTCACTCTTTTAGATTCCACCTCTCTAGATAAAATAATTCACAAAGTCGTTTCAGGATCCCCTAGTGACCCAGCACCCCCTCAGTCTCTTATTATGGTCACTGATACTATCCATCCAGTCATCCTTGATGTTCTTAATTCCTCGATCATCTCGAGCACTGTCCCTGCCGCGTGGAAAAGCGCAATGGTCAAAGCCCTTTTAAAAAAAAACACCCTAGACCAAAACAATCTAACTAACTTCCGTCCCATCTCCTTATTACCCTGGATGAGTAAACTGCTAGAGAAGCATGTCAATAACATTTAGGAGATTATTTAGAATCTAATAATCTGCTGTGCACTTCCCAGACGGGATTCCGCCCTCAGCACGGAACTGAGACAGCTTTGCTAGCAGTGACTGAAGAAGCAATATCTATGCTAGACCGGGGAGGGAAAGCGGCCATCATATTATTAGACCTCAGCGCCGCATTCGACAAGGATAACCATGCCACTCTATTACATCGATTGAAAACTATGGGAGTGTCGGGCGTGGCCCTGGCTTGGCTGACTTCCTTCCTGGACGAGCGCTTCTTCCATGTGTTTGAGGGGAGGTAGAATCCACCAAGCAGCCACTCAATTGTGGGGTCCCTCAGGGCTCTGCCCTGAGCCCCACACTTTTCAATGCTTACATGAGGCCTTTGGCAGAGATAGTTCATCCCTTTGGCGTGCGTATGGTCACCTACGCAGACGATACTCAGTTGGTGGTCTCATTGGACCACACTGAGGGATCGTCCAGTGCACTGGGCCCCTGTCTAGAGGCAGTAGCTAAATGGATGAAATCCTCCTGCCTCAGACTGAACGGGGAGAAGACAGAGATCATGTTACTGGGCAACCCCTCACCGGTCACTCTGTCTTCTATTTGGCCCACGTGTCTAGGTCCCCCCTCCCCTTCCTAAACCCCAGATAAAGAGCCTGGGAGTTTGGCTTGATAAATCTCTGGATTTTATCTGTCAGGCCACTAAAACAGCATCCTCCTGTTTTGGACTAATGAGAATGCTCCGGAAAGTGCTCCCTTTGCTTCCGTTCCAGGCGAGGAGAATCATGGTCCAGGCCATGATACTCTCCCGCCTGGATTACGGCAATGCTCTCTACCTAGGAGCCCCGGTGGCAGCGATCAATAAACTTCAGGTCACCCAAAACTGTGCGGCTCGATTGCTCTTCAACATTCCTCGTTGGCAATCGGCCAAACATGCCCTAAAGAAGCTACATTGGCTCCCTGTGGCTGCCAGGGTACAATTTAAAGCCATGTGCCTCGTCCAAAAGGCCATTCACAGAACTGGCCCAGCCATCTTGTACCCTCTAGCCACTCCCTACCTCCCTCTCAGAGCTCTCCGCTCCAGCTCACTGCACTTAGCCACCACGATTAAAATCAACAAGGCCCGCTGGGGCGGACCCTCATTCTCGCACAATGCTGCGAGAATATGGAATTCCCTCCCACTCGACCTTAGAGAGAACAACAATCGGATGTCATTCAGGAGGGCTTTAAAAACTCACTTGTTTGGAAGAGCCTGTTAATCATCCCAGCCTACCGTCTTGGAATTCAGTTAAAGCGCTGCGAGGCCTCCGGGTAGTCTATGCGCTAAATAAATATAATTTTTCATTTTCATTTCATTTCATTTTTCATTTAATTTAATTTAATTTCTATGCACTTGGGCACATCATTAATGTTATTGGTGCCATTGACTGCACACATGTTGGCCTGGTTCCACCACAGGCACGTGAGCACATCTACAGGAACAGGAAGCATTTCCATTCCATCAATGTGCAAGTGGTGTGCCAGGTGGATATGATCATCTCACACGTCTGTGCCAAATTCCCTGGATCGGCCCATGACTCGTACATCATGCGTAACAGCATTTTGCCACAGCTGATGGATAATCTGCTTCCAGAGCATGCATCGATTGCGGGTGAGTATGAAGAGTTAGTTAGCGTGCTGTGTGTGTGACATGCTAACCTCTGCCACAGTCATATTACAAAGTTGGTCTGTGTATCTCACACCTAGGTGATTCTGCATATTCCAACCGTCCTTCGTTGCTGAGACCACTGCGGAATCCCAGGGCCCCTGCTGAAGTCTGTCACAATGATGCCCATGGGAGGACACGTTGTGTGGTTGAGCGCACTTTTGGTCTCCTGAAGTCACATTTCCACTGCCTGGACAAGACCAGAGATGCACTGATGTACTCTCCCAAAAAGGTTTGTCAGATTGTAGTTGCATGCTACATGCTCCACAACCTGGCCTTGCGCAAGGAGAGTCCCCTGCTCCTGGATGCTGATGAGCAGCCGAGGCCCTGCCTGCAAACCAACCCATGTCCAGTGAAAAGGATAGTGGAGAGGAGGAAGGTGTCAACCTGCATCAACAGCTCATCAACCGCTACAACCTTTGAAGGTGAGTGACAATGTACAACAGAGCCATTGTCTGCTGATGTCGTTGTTGGTGGAAAGGTGTGTGTGAGCTTTGTGACTGCAGCCTGTTGTTGACTAAGTGCTGGCTGACAAGGTTTCTGGGACTGGCTAGTTTGGCATAGATAAAGGATGTTTGTCTGTACTATTGCTCATTGAAATGTGTGCAGATTGGAGTACCTTGATGACAAGTGTTGTGTGATGGCTGTGATGCCACATTCTGACTAGTGAATATTGTTCTGTTATTTTTTCCTAAGGCTCTTCAGCCTCTCCTTACCTACAAACAATCCATACTCCAGGTACATTGTAATCATGGTGAAAACTGCGCATCGGGTAATACACACGGAGCAGACACAACAACAGGTGTGTAAGGAGTGTTTATTTACAATGGGTACATGTGACAGGGGAGTGAATATTTACAAACAGGTGAATAGCGAAGCAATGATTTGTCAGTGATGGTAGATAAGACAATTGAGTAGATGTGGTGACATTGACAAGACAGTGTAGGGAAGGACAGTCAACAAAGTCAATGGCAAGGTGAAGAGGGTTGCCATCATGGCTGGTTCCTCCACTGGCATTTGGCAGGTGCTTTGCCACAGGATCCTCCCTGGTATTTCTTAGGAGGGCCCCTTGGTCGGTTTGTAGGGGGAGCCTCTGCTGCTGGATCAGTGGGGTCTGAGGAGTACCCCCTCTCCGTGGCTGCAGGGGAGGATGTGTCACTGTCATCCTGCGGCCCACCAGAGGGAGGTTGAGGAGTTGTTTGTGCCACAGACCTGTCCCACAGAACAAAAAACGATAAAATGGAAGAGTAAAAAAATAACATGTTGATATAAAATAAAAGTCTTTTCCTATATAATGCATCCCTTGTTTTGAGATTTAGTCACTAGATGAAATCAGATAGGTCAGATTAGAGGTATTTGTATCATATTGTTGTTTCCTTCTCCCTCCTCTAGACCTTAAATTGTATCTGGGAGTACTCTTTTGCATTATTGTTTCTATCCCACAGAATCGCCACTAGCTGGCCAAAGAGGTCCACGATTTGTCCCAAACGGGTGTCGATGGACCTCAGCAGCAGGCGGAGCTCATGCGGACCTTCTTCAGCCTGGCCAGTTCGTCCCTGGGCCCATTCATAGGCCCCAAGGACTCTGTTGATGTTGTCCAGGGCTTCGGTCCCAGTGTCCTGTTGGCTTCGACTCACCCTAGCCCTCCCACCTGCCTTGCTGTCACGGACCTGTTGCCTGACCACTGTAGGCACCCGCCTCCCCTCCCTACCGTCCTCAGTTAGTGGGGTGGGCTGGTCATCCTCTGGGGCAGGGAGAGTGTTGCAGGCAGCACTGGTGGTGGTGGAGGCCCCACAAGTCGATCCAGCAGGGGTAAGCGTAGTTCTTGTTGTTGCTGCTGAGGTGGTGGTGGGGACAGTGGGGTCCTGGGACCTGTTGCGACTTGGCAAAGAAAATCCGGTACCACATGCCTCATCACCGCTAGCATTGAAAAGGTAATGACCTTTTTGAAAGGGAAAATACCAGCTAAAGGCGTTGATTGGGGTAAGATTGGTAGGACAACCCAAGAGCCTAAAGAGTCAGTGCATGTCTATTATGAGAGATTGTTGCAGGTGTTTAAGCAGCACAGTGCAATGGAGACTCTTGAAGCTTTTGATTGAAATTACATTGATGATCCAGCAGCATTTGATTTGTTGGCGGAATATCGGTTGATAAGATTTTGAGATATGCAAAATATTGTAGTGACTCTGGAAATAAAGCAGAAGCTATTGAAGGTGAAATTGATGGTGTTATAGATGAAAGCAGCTCAGAGAGGAAGTCAGAGCCAACCTTTTGTAGGGAATGTTAGTTCTAATCAAGAAGTGTGAAGATGGGTCCCACGACGCATGCCGTCCAGGTGTGACATGTGGCCAACCAACAGACACCTTAAGTGTGAAGGAAGGCTTACGCTCGCCATCCCATTATGGAGTGCGGAAAAGTTGGGAAGTCTGTGGAAGTCGAAAGGCTTCGACAAATGGGACCTCATCTGCATTACTTCTATAAAGGATATCTGGGGAGACGGCACGATTTTGTCCTTTGACTCACTTAAGCTACAATATCATCTGAGTGACAGAGAATATTTTCGGTACCTTCAGGGACGGCATGCACTACTTACACATACCCCCGGGACACGACATTCCCTGATGCTTCTCCACTAAAAGACAGAGTGCTGGATGGCCACCTTCTTGAGAAAACTATTTCCTTAATATATAAAATACTCATAAACCATATGGAACACCCACTAGGGCCCCTCAGAGTGCAGTGACAAGAGGACGGATTGGAACTAGATGATGAATGCGAGCGCGAAACTAGATATAAATAGCACTCCTGAGGCGGAAGCCGGGAGATAGCGAAGCGGATATTTTAAAGTATTTGTGATAATTTGACTACACTTTCCCACTCCCACCCCCTCTCCTGGGCACTTGTATTTTTAACTTTGGTGGTTTCTGGCAGGCCCGCGCAGCTGATTGTATAGCTGCAGCGGTGCCACTATTTTCATCGCCGCCATTCAGCTGAGGCCGCTGGCCACGCCCCCCTTCAACTGGCCATGCCCCTCCCTTACCTCCCACTCTACTTATAATGTGCTTCCCCCGTCCGCGCAGCGGACGAGCGCAGCGGGCGCGCCTAAGGCAAGCCCGTCTACGCCCGTCCGCGCCCTTCCGGGCCCAGGGGCCATACCCCCTGGCCAAATGGCACCGCCACGAATATATTATGATGCTGATCAAATTTGGGCTCTTAATCCTATTTCTGACCATCCTACAGCCACTTTCAACCTGTTAGATCAATTTCCACAATGCTGCCCCCACTGCTCCTTTTATCTGGATAATCCACAACGATGCCGTAGTCTAGCCCTACGAGCAGAAACCCCCTCTCCCTCAAACTACATTTTCCTTAACTTGAATTGCCGCTCCCTACCTAAAGACAAACGTGAGATCTTCGATCTCCTCACGGATGAAACTCCTGACGCACTTTTTATTACAGAGACATGGCTCCATGACAGCTCCGGACCAGATATAGTAGAAGCCCTTCCAGCTCAATATGCGTTTGTAAGGCATGATCGCCCCAAGAAAATTGGTGGAGGTATTGCAATAATATTTAAAAGTATTTATCAATGCCATCTAGATCCCGCCCCATTAAACGGCTGCGAGGCAGCGTTTTTTAAGATTACTCTCCATCCTAAAATCACCCTTTCAGGCTTACTGGTGTATCGCCCGCCAGGTCTTAGCAATGCCTGGCAACCACAACTCTCTGAAATCATAGCCCCGACTGTATCTATATCGAGCAACTTTGTACTCATCGGTGATCTGAACTTACATCTTGAAGATCAGAATGACAATTTGGCCTGCAATCTTATCGCAGACCTTGCTTCCATGAATCTTAACCTATCCAATAAGGGCTCCACTCATAAAGGCGGTCACCTTTTAGACCCAATCTTCTCAAATTGTATCCATGTAAAGTGTTCCATGGCTGTGCCACTCATCTGGTCCGACCATTTTTTAATTAAATTCACTGTCACCAATTATATAAATACACCTATTCACTAACCAGATACCTATTCTCACAAAAGGGATTGGAAAAAGTTCAATCCTGATGTTTTTAATGCTATCCTATCTGATCTTAGGCCAGAGAACTTATGTACGTCTAATGATATGGATGTGATGGCCAGTTCTGTAAACGATCGGCTCTTGGAGGCCTTAAACATCTGTCTCCCTTCTACCCGCAAAAAAGGGATTACTCACAAAACACCTGCCCCGTGGTACAATGAGTCGCTTCGCTTGCACAAATCAAAATGTAAGAAATTAGAACGTTTATGGAGGAAAGATTATTCTCCTACGTCTGGTGCCGCCTATAAAATTGAGCTGAAATGCTACCACAAGGCGTGTGCTACAACCAGAGCCATCTACGTCAATAAATCCATAAATGAAGCAATAAATAAATCAAAAACCTTGTTCACGGTGGTGAAGGAGCTTGCTGGTTCTCGGACCACAGCTACACTTCCCCAATTATCCAATGCAAAACGCGATGAGCTTGCCCAATACTTCACTGCTAAAATCACGAGTATACATCAGGATATCCTTGCTCAAATCAAAACACCTGTTTCCCCCACCTCCCCTCAGACTAAGAATATGCCCACCAACTCTTCTGGGTCACCTCTGCCTCTACTGCTGTCATGGCCTGACCTCTGCTCGGAAACTCTTTCAGAAACACTGAGCAAAATTAAATCAGGTTCCCCGTTTGACCCACTGCCCGCCCCTATTCTGCGTTCCTTGAACTTTTCACATCTATCCACTATTTGTAAGATGCTAAACCACTCTCTCGATACTGCCACTGTTCCAAGTTGTTGGAAACATGCCATGGTCACCCCGTTACTAAAGAAACCACAGGCAGATCCAAAAATATCCGCCAACTATCGTCCCATCTCTTAATTACCGGCATTCTCGAAAGTGTTGGAACGACACATTCGGTGGCGGCTGGTGACATTTGAAAGTGGCAGGGCGTAAAAGTTGCGTATGAGTCTTACATCGCGAGCATGCGAAGTGCGCAAGGGTGACCAACAGAAAGGGTGTTTGGAAGGCTGCTGCTGAGAACCCCTTACCTTCAACTCGCCCATTTATATATTGCCACACAGGGACAGCGTCAGCATATTTCACTGACTCGGTCTGGATCCGGCTCAACAATAGGTACCGGATCCTAGGTATGTACGTCACGTGGCAGTTAGGGGTGGTCGATGCAGTCTGGCACGGTGAGGACGGGTATAAATTAACTTAAACACTGTGAGGGATGGGGTGACGTGCAGAGGATAGGTTGACTGTCTCAGACAAATAACGCGCTTTGCGCCCTGTGATGAAGTAGGGAGCGCTGAATACATATACAATAAAATGCAGTTCGATGTGTGCTGGTGACAAGCATGGAAGGGGTTAAAGAAACAAACATTGTGAGACATTGAGGTGACCGCGTGAGGAAAGAGAACGGGGTACCAGCGCGGACTCGCACCAGCTGATGTGTTCAAGTGATGGGAGCGTCGAGCGAATCACGGAAACAGAAACACTCGAGACACAGGCGGGACAGGAGCAAACACCCGTCCAACCGCCCAACGCATGGCAGTGTCATGTGAGGAGTGCGGGAAGGGGTGACTGCAAGAGGCGCTGCAGTTTGAACTCTCTGAGTGGATTGGTGGTTGACAAATATGTGTCGTCTTCCGTAATCACAGAACAATACACATAATAAACGCATGCTCAATACTGTAACCAGCCTGCATTGAAACATAAGTGAGGAGACAATCCCAATAAAAGCGCGGTCAGGAGGAGGCATCAAGATCATTCACTCTCATTCCCTCACGGCGGAGGTCAGCCCAAATGGCAAAGAAATATAAAAAACTTACCTTGGCTTCCCGACTCGAGTCCCGTCCCGAGACTGCAGTGCAGACTCCCGCCTTCCTGGATTTAGAATGCCCGTGCCGCCGCTGCGTCTGACGTGGTCGTGTGGGCTCTCGTCGTCACTGGAGGCTGCAGGCAGCCTCCTCCCCTCCATGGCAGCCGGCGCGGATTGGTTCGGCCGGCTGCCCTAACTGCGTCATTTCTCCGAGTCTGCATCCTGCAGAACAAAGAGTGGCAGGAGGCTTGGGGGAGCGGCTTGCCCACTGTTGCTAATACTGTCTGTTTGGACAGCCTCTCAGGCTGTCCAAACAGTCAGTATTAATAACAGTGGGCAAGCCACTCCCCCCTGCCCTGAGGCTCCGCTCGAGTTAGTAACCAGGAAGTTCGCTGCTTTCTCGCCGTGCGAGAAGGCAGGCAGAAACAAATGGTAGTTATAAATAAATAACTACCATTTGTTTCTGCCTTCTTCTCGCACGGCGAGAAATCAGGTGTGCGGCGCCCAAACGCCCCCATGTAGAAATCGCCACTGGCCACATTCACTTCCATCTTTCCAAATTTGTGACAGACAATAATCTGTTACATCCTTCACAATCGGGATTTCGCCCTGGGTTCTCTACGGAGACGACCCAGTTGGGCGTCACAGACAATTTGCGTCTGCTTTTGGATCGAGGAGAAACAGTGGCGCTGATCTTGCTCGATCTCAGCGCAGCTTTTGATACTGTGTTACACAGTATCCTTCTCAAATCCCTCGCTGCCATTGGCATTGGCAACAAAGCATTGGACTGGCTTGCATCTTTTTTGTCTGACCGCACTTTTCAAATTTTCTCTAAATCATCATCCTCTAAGAGTCACTCCTCCCCCCATGGGGTACCCCAAGGGTCTATTCTCAGCCCTCTGCTTTTTAATTTGTATGTCACATTTTTAGCTTATGTTGCACAATGTTCGGGACTAAATCTCTTTTCATATGCCGATGATTCACAAATTGTTTTCTCACTCTCCCAAATTGATCCCATGGCCCCCTCCCCTTTGCAAACTGGACTCAGCAAGATAGCCGAATGGATGAATAACAACCTACTTAAGCTAAACGGCGGGAAGTCGGAGGTCATGATTATTGGCAACAAACCCGATCTCTGGAACCTTACTCATTGGCCCACTTCCATGGGTCCCCTTCCAACTCCATCTGAACAAGTACGAAACTTGGGAGTTACTATCGACAGAGGTCTTACCATGAAAGATCAGGTCAACAGAGTCACAGCCATCTGTTTTACCATCCTACGATGGCTGCGTAAAATCTTCTGGATGATCCCCATAAACACCCAGAGATCTGTAGTGAACGCCTTGGTGACCTCCAGATTGGATTACGGAAACGTGCTCTATCTGGGGTCTCCAAAGGCCGTCATACATCGCCTTCAGTTAGTCCACAATGCTGCAGCTCGGCTCCTCTCTGGTGGTTGTAAATGTGACCACATCACAGAACGCCTGAGAGAACTACATTGGCTTCGTGTTGAAAACCGGATCAAATTTAAAGCGCTGTGCTTTATGCACAAGATCAAAGCTGGATCAGCACCTCTCTACCTTCAAGCCCTTGTCAGTCCTTACCATACAGCTCGCTCTCTTCGTTCCTCCTCTCACCATCTTTTCAATGTACCCAGGTTCAAACTTACCAGAATGGGAGGTAGTTCCTTTTCGATCATAGGACCCAAACTGTGGAATTCACTTCCACTGTCCCTACGGATGGAAAATACTCACACGCTATTTCGCAGAGCAGTAAAGACCTGGCTCTTTGACCTTTAATTCTTCTGTCTCATGTTGTCGGTCTGTCTCTTAGCGCCGGGAAACCCTTACGGGTAGCTGTCACGCTCAACAAAATCAATTATTAATAATAATAATAATAATGAGGACATGCAGGAAGCGGTGTCTTCCCCACGGGTGGTGGCAATCCTGATGAGGCTTAGACTGGTGCAGCTGAAGATCTTGCACAGGTCCTATATCACAGGGCCCAGATTGGTCAATATGGGCCGCTCAGAGAGGGGGGGAATGTAGGAGGGGATGTGGGGAGCTGGGAACGTTTATGCATACATTATGGCATTGTACATGAGTGCAGGGGTTTTGGGGGAGGGTCCACAGCACGTTGCGGGCAGTCCTGGGTATGGAATTGCGTATGGAAGCCCCTAGATGCATTCTGAATATCTGGGAGCCAACCAACCTCAACGCATATAAAAAGCAATGTGGACCTTGGTCAGCGGACTCGATAATTCTCGCTTCGGTGCTTACTCTAATCAGGGGTTCCACTCGGCAACTCTGGGCATTAGCTTGCCTAATCTCCACAACGGCCCCACCAATTCCGGGGATGCCTGGCTCCACCTTGGGGACTCCCAGCAAGGGACCATCCCACAGGGAAAGCCAGGACGGGTTCCCCAGAGTTATACAGCGCCGGGACGCCCCGTTGCTGGGGCAGCTGTGCGCTTTACAAGTATACTACATTTACATTTACATTAACATTGGCGCAATGTGGCCCAATTGTGGGGAGCCAGTCAGCCGCCTCGGGTAGAGAAATGGATGGAGGACTTTGACTGGTGTATGTTCAGGGAAAGATCAGTGTATTCAGCCAGGGGGTGTCCGGGGAAGTGGAGCAAGATCTGGGAGGCCTGGAAAACATATAGGGGGGACATCTGCATACCCCCAGTGGGTCCCAGTAAAGCCGAGGAGCACGTGTCCCCTTGATCCGTCAACTGAGTTAATTGCAATATATTTTGGAGGTATGGAATGTCATTCACTGATCATTAACAATTTGAACTGTGTCACCTGATATTTCTTTGTTGACTTTGTTTAATAAAAAGAAATAAAAAAAAAGGAGTGTATCACCAGGGCGCTCCTATGATACCAGGTTGAAATGGCTTCTCACAACAAGGTAGAGGGCGTGGTGTCCCGACTGATCCGACTACTAGAATTGATGTGGCAACTTTGAAGACATCGAATCCTTGTCATTATTGCAATAAGATGGGGCATTGGAAGCAGGAATGTCGTCTTAAACCCAACAGAGTGATGAATGAGAGCTACGTTCAGAATTCAGGGTTTACATAGCCCCAGAGTAAAAACCCCATACAGTCACAGAGTTTACTGAGGCCAAGAATGCAAATTTTGAATATTCCTCAAGTTTCAGTAATGCAGGTTCCATAAGCCACAAAGCTGCAGCAAATTGCAATGGTCTCGATTTCATTCAAATCAAATCCCAAATTTAAATTAGAATTCTATCCAAAATCAGAATGCATTTCAGCAATTTCCTAAGTTTGATGCGCTTGAGGGCTACGGCTCTGATCACTCACAGTGGCAGTGCCTGAGGGGGGAGAAAGATTGCGTACTTGGCACAGTCTTGGAGGTAGACAAGAGTGGTCCATTTCTAGAAGGTGAGGTGAATGGCCACCCCATATCATGCTTGATCGATACTGGTGCTACCCACTCTACTGTTCCAACAGTGGAAGTCACAAACCTACTCCTCTCGGGAAAAAATAATCCAAGTTGTAGGAATCTCAAATAAGCAAATGACAAACCCTGGAACAGAAGAAGTACTTGTTAAAATAGGGTGTTTGGGGGAGAATCACCAGTTTGTGGTGTGTGATTCGAGTCCTGTGAGCTTACTAGGACGTGATTAGCTGTGCAAACTAAATTGCACTATCTATTGCACCCCGAAAGTAGTAGAAGTCAGACCCATGATGAAGATATAGGCTTTAAAATGATGAGTCAACAGCCAATAGTTTGGTTGTATCCTGTAATGACATCTGATGACTACTGCTGGACCTTGCAGATAAAGTGAAGCCTGAAGTCTGGGATTTTCAGGAAAGGACATAGGTCTCATTAAGCCTGTCCGGATAAAAGTAAATTGCAATGTTGACTACCCACGAACCCCACAGTATAATTTAATCCCTGAAACAGCAGCTTGGTTCACTCCAGGGATTGAGCCAATGATATGGCAAGGCATTTTGATGGAGATAATGGGGAGTCTATGTAATTCACCCATTATGTGCTTGCAAAAGCCTAGCGTTATGTATTGCATAGTTCAAGATTTTAGAAAAATAAATGGAATTGTTGTTCCCTGTTGTCCTGTGGTACTGAATCCAGTTGTGAATTTATTTTAAATTCCATGTGAGGCTGAGTGGTTCACTGCCATTAATTTGTGTCAGGCCTTTTTTCTGTACCTCTGCCCAAGGACAGCCAGTTCCTCTTTGCTTTCCAGAACTGTGCTTTGGCAGTGAGTCCTTAGTTATGCCCTGTAATTCAGTAAACCATTGTGGATTACATAAACGACCTACTGGTTGCTTCAGATACACAGGAAACTTGCAGACAACATTCCATAGCTCTGTTGAACCGCTTGGCTGAAAATGGATATTAAGGAGCCTATTATGATGGCAGGCAGAGGTACCACTGCGGTGCTGGCGGTGGCAGAAAATGCCATTTTCCGCACACCAGAAGCGGTCCTCAAAGCTGCCATATTACAATGGGCAAATATAGCTCATTTCCCCTCTGCCGCGGTGCGACATGAACCACCATAAAAATGCGCCCGCCACTGTGGCGGTGGGAGCCAATAGAGACCCACCGCCGTGTTTAATGACGTCCCGATCACCGTACAAATCAGGATGTCCCAAACTGCCAGTCACACCACGGCAGAGAAACTACCCAACCGGAGACGGGGGAAGCACGACTGCAGGGCGCCAAACCAGACTCCCGGTCCACACCACCCGGTCCGGACCGCAATGGATCCAGCTCTACACGTTGTGGTATATAAATAAATAATACCGGATCTATTTTTGACTGGACATAGTAATAACAGATAGCTCAATAAATAAGAGTCAAGATTCGAGGTAGTAGGAGTTTGCAGGTTTAATACAGCATAAAGGACAGGAACAGGACAACCTGCACAGGAATAGGATGGCAGCGCTGCCGGGGGCAGGATCGGAATTGGGAGATCGGCGGATCGGCGAATCGGCGTATCGGCGTAACATTTAATAACAGTGCACAAGTATATATACTAAAACAATTGCATTACAATACATACGATAGGCGGAGCAGTGGGTGTGGTCAGTAACAGTCGCGAAAGATAAGGGTGAAAGTGGGTGTAACAGGAGGCGTATACATAGACATGTGATGTAAACGTAACAGAATATGTCATAAATGGGGCGGAAACATGGAGGGGGCTACCTAAGGAGCCGGGACCTCTAACCTAATGGTGCGCGCAAACTGACAATGACGTGTTACTAGGAGAAGCTGGGGGCTATGACTTCTGCGCTAGGAGCAGAGACTGAAGTCTGGAGAGTCAGGGCGACATGTACCTAAACACTATCTAGTATCTGATGTTTGGAGAACATGTTGATAGAATCCAAAAGTTATCGGGGTAAAGGCTAACAGACTCTAAGACTGATGCATGCATTATTCTACATGTAGTGCGTGTTGAAGAATATTAAATGACCATTAATACAGTATTTTTCTTACATGGAGATGTAAAGGCTAGACGATGACAGAAACTATTGATGCGATTCAGTAGCTTAGGAATGCAGAGAAGGAGGGCTGGACTGATAACTAGAATCATAACATATTCTTGGCAGACTAGCAGGCAGAGCCAGGCCGAGCCGGGCACTGTGAGGCAGGAAGTAAGTGAAGGGTCAGGAATACAGGTGGGGGCTGTATCGCTCCTCAGCGAGGGCTCAGGAGACAGGAGCTGAATCTGGTGTCCGGGCCCTTTTGAGGCCTAGGAACGGGGACTTTTCAATGAAATAACGTGCACACTAAGAAACGTGGCAACGTAACTTTACATAGGCTCAATACTCGTAGCTTTCACGAGAACTGGAAACTGGCATACTAGAGATGGACACAACTGTAATTGCATCTTTAATCGAACATGGGGAATACATATGCATATTAATCATGCACACATAACATAAGATGGGGAACACGTAGGGACACAGAACATGGCAAAATTTACTTTTCCACATTCCCTCCTTGTCACTACGTTTCCATCAGGAAACATCAATATTCATGATACCATCTATTATTTCATACAGTATCATTTGTTCGTCTCGAATTGTCTTGGAACGGGATTTAGGACGGGACTTGGAACTAGGAATACAAGAGGTAGCACAAATGCCGCAAATCGCAGGGCCACATTGTATACAGAGGCAGCAACTGAATATGATCGCTACTGCAATACCTAGAAAGGACAATACTTTCCATCCCCAGGCGGAAATTATATTCCAGAACCAACCGGACCATGTCCAGGTGCCTGGATCTTGGTGTAACATATGGGCAATTTTATGCAGTCTGGTTATAGCCGAATAAACAGACGGCGCGTTATTAGGAATGAAAATGCAGCAACTAGATCCGATGACTCTACATGCCCCGCCCCTATCGGCCAGTATGACGTCAAGGACGAGACGATTCTGGAGCACGACAATTCTCATAAAGGATTGTTCTTCGGTTAAGTTACCTAGAGCAGAAGTAGTCTCAATCACTACTGCTTCAAGTGTTCTGGTTAATCTACGTATCAGTTTACTATTCACGACAGTACCTAAGTAGGGAAAGACACCTTTATTGATATCTATGTATTGTTCTAGAGCAGTTTCAGTATAATCGACAATCGGGAGGTCTCTCTTGTGTCTAGTATGTACTAGGTGGGAATTCCTATGATAGTCAGGTGGGGCTAGAAAAACTGGTGGCAGTAGGAATGTAGGAATGCAATGTAACATGTACCCTCCCAATCAAGGGGCAGACGAACATATGCGGTCTGACCACAAACAAAATAGGAATGACGTGAAGCTTTGAAAATAGATTTCCCACTGTCACTATACTTGACAATAGTAGTACAATCACTATGTCCTACATGTACGGAACCACTCTTTCTAACACATAATTCGCCTTTAACGGGTAATACTGACATAGCAGGTAAGTCTGGAGTAGTATCAGACTGAACATTCAGGACCATGAAATTCGAAGAATAATTACCCAAATTATAAACTTCATTTTCTAGATCTAACCCTGTTCTGTGGGGAAGACCTTGCTTGTCTGGAAAACATGTACTGTTCAGGAAGGATATATCAGTTAAGGATGACGTTAACGTGGACCATGCTCCACACGAACCAGTATGTGAAAATGGATAAGGAAACAGTGGCAGAACTCCCTTCGGTGTCTGGAAAGGGGGGAGTCGACCACACACCCAACAATTAGTGGCATTGCTGGTCTGGTGTGAATAATGTAACATGCGGATAAAGGAATTATTTCGCATAGCAAGACGATAAGATAGTTCATGAGGAGGCAGATCACTAAACGTGTGCTCTACTGTAGCATTAGAAGACTTATGTACATGAGAAACTGGAAAATATAAATATAATGCATAACTTGTGCAGGTAATCATAAGGCTGAGATATAGCAGAAAACATAAAATAATAATGCAACTTTTAGAGTTCTCACTAACTCTCTCTCTATGGGGGTCTATTTTATACATGTCAGAAACCGGTCTAACCGTTTCACCTAGGGGAGGACTTAGACAATCAAACTGGCTGACTTATTTTACTAGACCTTAATTTCTTCTTATACTCCTGCTGCGGAGTTTTCTCTAACAGGGAGGGATTTGTATCAATGTCTTTTGCGGGACAGTCCTTGAGAATAGTACTTTGGCAGTCTTTAAAATCCTCGGAAATGTTCTTGGAAACAGTCTTTAGTCCATAAAATTTCTTTACATGCGACAAATGCACCCAGCCCTTCCTGCCTTCCAGCTTGACGGCAGTACGGGTGGCCAGGAGTACTTGTTTGGGCTCCTTCCAGCGGGGCTCCAGCGGACTTGAACGATCAAAGTTCCTTACGAGGACCAAACTTCCGGGAACGATTTCATGCGGTGCCACCTCGGTATTGTCTGGAAATGCGGCGGCAACCTGTGAACGACAAGAGTGTAGGGCAGACATCAAGGAAGCTAGGTAATCTGTCAGCATATTACTTGAAACATCTGTAATACTTCGGGGTCTAGGTGTACCCCACATGTTAGGGGGGCGGCCGAATACGACCTCGTACGGGGACAGACCTGATCTGGAATGTGCGACCATGCGCATATAAAACAGAGCGACTGGCAGAGCAACTAACCAGTCTACACCTTTTTCTTGACAGACTTTGGCAATGCGGATTTTCAGGGTCTGATTATGTCTCTCTACGAGACCGGCTGCTTCAGGATGGCGTACACAATGGAACTTCCACTGGTACCCTAACAAAAGGGAAACGTGCTTCATGAGTTCGGATGAGAATGGCTGGCCGTTATCAGAATATACGACCCTAGGGAGTCCATAACAGGGGAAGAATTCACGAACCAACTGCTTGGCAGTGGTCGTGGCTGTGTAATCTGGGACTGGATATGCTTCTGTCCATCTAGACAAAGCGCATACAACTACAAGGACATACTTGAAACCTCGACATCGCTCCATCTGAATATAATCCATCTGGAGGACTTCAAAAGGGTGGTCAGGGGGCTGGAATCCTCCTTGTTCCACCGGGACACTTTTACCTGGATTAAACTGGCAACATATCATACAGGTACGGACTTTCTGCTTGGCTGCAGCTCGTAAACGCTTGTTAAACCAAATGTTCTGGATACTGTCTAACATGGCTTTTTCTCCTAAATGTGCTGGACTATGTGCGGTATTGATAATGACTTGAACCATAGAGTCGGGGAGAAACCATGTGGCTTTACCCTTCGTTACCCATCCCTGATCTGTCTGGACCCCTCCTTGTTCGGACCATTTCTTGATTTCTTCGGGAGTAGCATGTAACTGGATATCTATGACATCTTGAGTAGGGTCCTTAACTGTCATACAGGTAGTCGGATCTGGAGTATGTGTCGGATTAACTGGCATATCTGGAGTCTGTGCTGTAAGCTTGGCTGTGCGATCTGCTAGATCATTACCTTGAGAAATAATGTCAGTATCTTTCGTATGTGCTTTGCATTTCATGATAGCAATAGATGTCGGTAAATGAATTGCATCTAACAGAGCTTGAATAAGGAGACCATGCTGAATCTTGGTTCCATGAGAAGTCATGAAACCTCTCTCCTGCCAGAGCACTCCAAAGTCGTGTACGACTCCAAATGCGTAGCGTGAATCTGTGTAAACATTCACTTTCATGTTCTTGGCGTGTATGCAGGCTTGGGTCAGAGCAACTAGCTCTGCTGCTTGAGCAGACAGGGTGTCAATACGATGTGTTTCTATAACTTCAGTGTCAGTAGTCACTGCATACGCGGCTACTAGTTCTCCTGTACTTGTTCTCATACATGAACCATCCACATAAAGTGTCAGGTCGGGATCTGGTAATGGAATATCTGTCAGATCTTGTCTTGGCTTAGTCATAGTGTTAACTACTTCCACACAGTCATGTGTGGCAGGATTTGAATTAACTGACGGTAACAGTGTAGCAGGATTTAGAACGTTGCAGCGTCTGATTTCTATGTGTGGCTGGAACAGTGTCAGTTCATATCCTGTTAAACGTGCAATTGTCAAGTGCTGAGTCTGTGTTCGGTTTAAAAGAACTTCCACAGAGTGTGGAACTTGTACTGTCAGGGAGTGTCCTAATACTATGGAATCACTTTGTCTGATAGCTAGTGCTGTGGCTGCAACTGACTTGAGGCACGCAGGCAGAGCCTGGGCTACTGGATCTAATGTGCTAGAAAAATAAGCACAGGGATTGTACTGTCCTGCTTGATCTTGTGTGAGAACAGATAATGCTGTACCATCACGTTCCGTGACAAAAAGTGTAAAAGGCTTACTGTAGTTCGGTGTAGCTAGAACAGGAGCTTGGCATAAAGCTTTCTTTAACTCATTGAAACTAAGTGTATGTTCAGATGTCCAAGGGAGGACAGTCGATACGGCTGCCTCCTGTGTCGTTAACTGTATCAGTGGCTTGGCTAGAAATGCATACTGAGGAATCCATTGTCTGCAATAAGAAGTAAGGCCGATAAAAGCACGTACCTCCTTCTGGGTCTTGGGCTGAGGAAGACTCGCTATTAACTGGATACGGTCTGGTGTCAACTGCCTACCCCACTTGGACAGTAAGTGGCCTAAGTAGATCACTTGCTGGACACAGAATTGAAGCTTCGAAGGGGACACCTTGTGCCCCATCTCGGCAAGGAAATGCAAGACTGTAAGTGATGCTCGCTCGCAAGCACGTTCAGAACGGGCTGTGATCAGTAGATCATCGACATACTGGAGCAGGGCAGTGTCAGTTGGCATGTGAATGTTGTCTAGTTGTCTCTTAAGTGCTTGACTGTAAATACTAGGGCTTTCTGTGAAACCTTGAGGAGCTCGTGTGAATTTATAGCTCCTTCCATTTAAACAAAAACCGAAAAGGTACTGGCTGTCTGGATGAATGGGGACACTGAAAAACGCGTTCTTGAGGTCTATGACTGTGAAAAATATTGCCTCAGAATCAATGGCTGTCAATAGGGATGAAATATCTGGGACAACTGGGTACTGGGGAATAATACATTTATTGAGTTCTCGAAGGTCAATCACTAATCGATATACTGGAGGTGCATTTGGATCAGTACGTTTCATGACTGGAATGATCGGAGAATTACATATATTGGAGTCAGTTTCCACAACTACTCCTTGAGCCATGAGCTCGTCAATAATTTTGGATAAGGCTGCTACAGCCTCAGGGGGTAATCTGTACTGTCTGATTCGTGGTAACACTACACCTGGTTTAAGAGTCACACGATGGGGTGTGATTTGCATGAAACCAACATCAGTTGGACCTTGCGCCCATAGATGCTGCGGAACATTAGACAATCTTGGATCAAAATCTCGTAATACATAGTGACCCTTGAAGTCACGTAAAAACAAACGTATTCCCTCTGGGGAACAGCAAATAACTGCACCTAATTCTTTCAGTGTCTTAATGCCTAACAGATTTTCTGGACATGATTTAGTAAGTAATAGATCAGTAGTGCGGGACAATGGACCTACTTCTAGAGTAACTGGCTTAGATATCTCGTTTACAATAGGCTTTCCTGAAAATCCAAGGGAAACATTTCTAGAGCCTGAGAGCGGAGCCCCTGGAACTTCGGCGTGATTTATGGTGGTCCTACTTGCCCCTGTATCAATCAGAAACTTTCTGTCTTTCCCTAGTACTTGACTATGAACATAGGGACCTTCTTGATCTACAGGAATCTCGATGAGAGGCAAGCCTACCTCCCTCTCTAGGCTGTTTCATGAATACTGTTGATACTCTGGATACTCAGTCTGAGCATACTGGTACATCTGCTGTGTAACATGCTGTGTTGCAGCAATAGGCTGCGGTGCTGGAACTGTCTGTTGTGCATTCTGTGGCTGAGAAGTCTGTGAAACTTGTTCTTGTCTAGGCGGACGTGGTCTTTCTTTAGTTTTACCAGTGGCTATATTATGTTTCAGAACTGCACACTCGTTTATGGAATGACCTGGCTGTTTACAATAATTGCATGTCCCTTTAACGGGAGCTGCAGGATGACTGGCTTGATTCGGACCCCTCTTCTGACTGTCTTGAGGAACAGATTGTGCAACTAGTACTTTCATTTTCGTGTCTTTCATACGTTTTCTCTCGTGTTCTTGCTCTTCTCTGATTCTATTCTGGTGGTACTGGAGCATCTGTAACATCTGGGACGGGGTACTAGCTTGCCATGTACATTCGACTTTCAAAACTCGATTCTTAACTTGTGGACTTGAATTCTCGACTAATTTAGTAACAAAAAGATGAGGGTATGACTCACTACTCGTCTTCAATCCACTGTTTATTATGAAACATTTTTCAAATCTAGAATAAAAATCACTAGTGTCTTCGTCTTGTTTCTGTTTACAGGCTGAGATTGCATCCCAGTCTTCCTTTTTAGTGGCTAATAATCTAGGCAAAACTTGTATTAACAGTTCTGGTAGTTCTTTACATTTCTCTCCAAGACCGGTACCTGGTACTCGTATCTTATCTTCAGCTTCTAGAACTGCCCAATCGATCTTTTTCTCTCCCACCTCCCATTCTTTTTCCTTGAGTTTTTCGTATACCCCTGCGGGCAATAAGACTTTTAACATTTTAATAATATCTGGATACGTGTATTCTCCCATACGGAGCATGTCCTTTAATTCTCGGTGGAACCCTGCTGGATCTTTGTCATGACAAGGAATTAATTTCTTCATCTCTAAGAGTTCCATCTTTGTAATCGGGGTGTAAACAAATACTCGTTGCATTTCACCATCTGCTGTCCTGACTGGGTGTACTTCTCGTAACGGATTCTGTCTATCTATGTAAAATGGTTTACTTTCTGGAGGTGAGACATGAACAAAATGCGGGTTCAGGAACGTTCTATATTTATGGCGCTGTTCTAGAATAACACTAATTAAATCGGTACCTAAACCTTTCCATCTATACTGGAGTAACTCGTTCAGGACATCATGTAACGGACCTGGATCAGAATGTTGATCCTCATACAGTGTGATGAGGTGCTGGACCATATACATACCCACCAGTCGCTGCTCGGCTGGGGGCAATTTCAGAAACATTTGTGCCACTATTTCGTCTGGAAAAGTGGTAGAATCAGAAGTCCATCGGACTGCTGATCGGGCTAGTTCTTGTTCATGCATAGTACTTAACTCACTATAACCGATTCGTGATTTCAAAATGTGATCGGTAGCTTGAAACACTTGTTCTAGAGAACCTTGTTCTGGTGCTGGATGATGAAAGATTTTCTTGTGTTCTAGACGTAAATGGCGGTCTGGAAATCTAGATTTTCCTACATACGCTATTCTGGCGGGATTCTCATCCTCTACCTCCTCTGTAGGAGAGTCATTCTCTTTCTCGCTTACTTGTGCTGTTTTACGTTGTTCGTGTAACCTTATTATTTCCTTACGAATTTTCTTGTACATACTCTATATACTACTGATAGTTCTATGTTTACCCTCGGCTATATTATCACTCCACCTTGTCAGAGTTCTCATTTCTGTCGGATCCTTGGACGGGTAATCTTGTTCCCTTATTAAACAATTAATCAGAAACTTTAATATCATGAGCTGGATCTCAGCTTTCCTTTGAGACATGGCTTCGCCAATACTTTCTGGATCATCCCCTGTACGGATGAAACGATATATTCTGTCTAGATCTTCTTTCATATCCGGTAGGGTGTCCAAATACCCGGTCACCCGTCTTACACGTATGGAATATATAACCGTACTATCATCGCCTGTAACTGGATCATAGCGGCATTCAGTAAGAGCTCGTCGGATTTCTGCAACGGACTTATATTTGGGCGTACGCTGTAACGCATGTTCATGTAACTCGACTAACGTTACACGTTGGTGTGGCGGCGGGGTACCAGGAGGACCTCCTCCTGCGGCCCCTAAACTAGAATCGTCGACTGATACTCTTCGTGCTGGCAGAGTGGGAAATTGTAATGTGGGCTGAACCGGGGGTACCGTAGCAGGTACTCCGGTGTCTGGAGGAGCAGGAATTGCATTATTTACAGGAACTGGCGGAACAGGGTTTGCATATTCTGGGACTGTGTCGTCCAAATAGGACGAGATAAAAATATCAGCTGCGGTCGGTTTGTGTCGTAGCTTGGTCGGAACTAAGGGTGGCGGGAAACTACTGGATGCCTCCGGGGTTGCTTTTGGCAAGCCCTCGGCAAGAAGAGGATACATACCCTTAATAAGGGCATGCCTCTGTCTGTCTAACTGTTCGGTTTTAACTCGCTCACCTATCTCGATTAATTCCTTTTCTTGCGCTCTTTCTAAGGATTCTCTACTTAATTCTGACTTTCTGATTTCTCTTTCGGTTCTTTTATGAGATTCTTTGCGCCATAACTCGATGGCATCTTTCTGTGACTGTCTGGCTTTCTTTTTCCATAATACTTCTTCTACTCGCATGATGCACTCGGCATCCCACGTACCTGATACGGGCCATCTATACTTTTCTTCTAACTCTTTGGTGTACTCTACCCATAAATCTAGATACAATATGGCACTTATGCCATGCTTCTGATACATAAAATGACCTGGACTGTCCCTAGGCGGGACAGGAACTGCTGCTTCTAACAGACCTTTTCTGGTTTTTAACTGACGTAGTTTGGAAAACAAAGGCATGACTGAACTGTAATCTAGACACAATACAGTACAAAATGAACACGATGATTACACCACTTTCATACCACGACATTAAAATACATGAAGAACATTTAAAAATAACAGTTTGAACAGAATACTACCTGGAATACTGAAAACAGAATACATGAACTTTCTCGAGAACAGAACTGACTAGAACAGAGACTAGATGCACTGCTGAAACAGTACGAAACTTACCGGTCTCATAAAGAGACACGTCAGGACCCGCATCCACCGGAGTGGACACTTCGTGTTGGGTCTGTGTACCACCAAAACCCACGGACCAGAGACAATTAGATTGACCCTGTCTAGATACTACCCCAGCAACGGTACTCACCGGGCAGCAAGAACGGAAGGCCTCGGACTGGACTGGACTGCTTCGACGCCGGACGGACAAACTTCGGACTTCTGTTACGGGTGGGCCTCCGGATACCTCGGACCTTGGACTCTCGGCTTGGGCTCTGGTCGGGACTCGCCGCGTTCCTCCACCGCCTCGTCTGGATGCTGGACCGCAACCTCCGTCTCCTCCGTGGGCCTGAGGGATACTTGGAGAAGAAATATCTGCCGGTGCGCAGAAGAGTTCCGTCACGGCTGCAGAGGGTCAGGGGGCATACGTGGCTTCTCCGGCGCGTGTGGAAAGGGCAAGTTCCTGTTCGGGCGCCATTATGTGGTATATAAATAAATAATACCGGATCTATTTTTGACTGGACATAGTAATAACAGATAGCTCAATAAATAAGAGTCAAGATTCGAGGTAGTAGGAGTTTGCAGGTTTAATACAGCATAAAGGACAGGAACAGGACAACCTGCACAGGAATAGGATGGCAGCGCTGCCGGGGGCAGGATCAGAATTGGGAGATCGGCGGATCGGCGAATCGGCGTATCGGCGTAACATTTAATAACAGTGCACAAGTATATATACTAAAACAATTGCATTACAATACATACGATAGGCGGAGCAGTGGGTGTGGTCAGTAACAGTCGCGAAAGATAAGGGTGAAAGTGGGTGTAACAGGAGGCGTATACATAGACATGTGATGTAAACGTAACAGAATATGTCATAAATGGGGCGGAAACATGGAGGGGGCTACCTAAGGAGCCGGGACCTCTAACCTAATGGTGCGCGCAAACTGACAATGACGTGTTACTAGGAGAAGCTGGGGGCTATGACTTCTGCGCTAGGAGCAGAGACTGAAGTCTGGAGAGTCAGGGCGACATGTACCTAAACACTATCTAGTATCTGATGTTTGGAGAACATGTTGATAGAATCCAAAAGTTATCGGGGTAAAGGCTAACAGACTCTAAGACTGATGCATGCATTATTCTACATGTAGTGCGTGTTGAAGAATATTAAATGACCATTAATACAGTATTTCTCTTACATGGAGATGTAAAGGCTAGACGATGACGGAAACTATTGATGCGATTCAGTAGCTTAGGAATGCAGAGAAGGAGGGCTGGACTGATAACTAGAATCATAACATATTCTTGGCAGACTAGCAGGCAGAGCCAGGCCGAGCCGGGCACTGTGAGGCAGGAAGTAAGTGAAGGGTCAGGAATACAGGTGGGGGCTGTATCGCTCCTCAGCGAGGGCTCAGGAGACAGGAGCTGAATCTGGTGTCCGGGCCCTTTTGAGGCCTAGGAACGGGGACTTTTTAATGAAATAACGTGCACACTAAGAAACGTGGCAACGTAACTTTACATAGGCTCAATACTCGTAGCTTTCACGAGAACTGGAAACTGGCATACTAGAGATGGACACAACTGTAATTGCATCTTTAATCGAACATGGGGAATACATATGCATATTAATCATGCACACATAACATAAGATGGGGAACACGTAGGGACACAGAACATGGCAAAATTTACTTTTCCACAACGTCTTCCCGGTGCTGTACCTGATACACTACCAGCAAGTTATGCACCGTCACGGACAATGACACAGGTATGAAAACACACAACTCCGCACACAACAACAACACACAACTCATAAGCTGACATACGGTTCCTGTCCATACAAGACACCCTGGTGAGGATAGGAACACATCCACAAGTGTACCCATACAAGTCCTACCTGTCACTAAATCACCCCTCCGCATCCAGGTCACCCATCAACCGCGAACCCAATGCAATATCCCGGTCACGTCACCGCAGCGGTGAAGACGTGGGAAACATGCGCACAATGTAGAAGGCAGGGCCAGCGCCAGGCATGGGCAGTCCACAAAGATCATAGGGCCACCCATCCACCCGCCACACACTAGGCCCCCTACACCCATCAAGGGACATGCTATGTGCCCCTCCTGTGCACCCCCAAGCACAATAAACAGCCAGGTGAACCCACACCCTGCACCACACACCAAACAACCAGGGAGACAGTCACAGCAGGTGGAGCTGCACACAAACACACAGCACATACGCTCAGGGCCAGGGCAACCCTCACACCACACCAACACTATACTCATGTCAAGCAAACTGAGTCCAATCACAGAATTAACACACACAATGAATATGAACAATCACTCAACTAGACACATCCCACACTGACACACAGCCACATACAGCCCAGATGTCAGCAGCAATGGGGGACCTGGAAATGGGAAAGCTAAAGTGAGGTGGACACAAATGGAAGGCCAGTTAGCTAGCCACTAAGCATGTGTACATCACATGCTAGATAAGGAACGTATAACAACACCCTTAGCCCATCAAATCACACATGGCTGGCACAGTGAGTGAAATTAAACCACTCAGGGAGACAGCAAGATAACCCATGCATAGGCTCAGGGATGAAAGGAAGTCTCTGAAGTTAAACAGTGATCAGCCACGCATCTGTATTCAACTACTTGACAGGTGTATGTCAACAGCACAACACACAGGGCCCATTGTCACACACGAAGACTGTCAAACACAAGTTGGATCCTTCACACATACTCGCCCAACCTCACACCTGCAGCACTCAACCACAGTATCAAACACACGGAATGGTGCCAATAATGTCCAGTCAATACACTGACAATCACACTCCCTGGGGGCATACACAAACATCGCACACACACACTCACGGATGCTGGAACCAATGGTGGCACAAAAACAGCCAAACTCAAAACTCACTAACAACATACACAGAAGTACAACAAGCCCAGACCTGTGCAGTAAAACTGTGGAAAGGCAATGGGAACCCAGACAGAATAGGAGTACACAACATCATCACTCAGGAACAATGCACAGACAACATACCCCAACATAGACAAGAAGGGCATCATCTCAAAACAATCATGGACACAAACTGGGAGCAATGAGCAATTAAGAAAACACAGACAGACATACCACACCACCCATCAAGTCAACATGGTGTCATAGTGTACCACATGCTTGCACATGCACAATCCCAACAAGTGACAGGTCAAGTATAAGAGGAGAAACCCCCAAGAAAGCTCTCAAAACAAACCCAGGAACAAGAATAGCCCTAGGTGCATGTGACAGACACACAAGTAATGCACAATACACTTGCAACACACATCTGAATGAACCACAACGCACAAACAAATCACACACACTGATATGCAAATAGAACATCACACACAGAGCTGTCAGCTGCAAGAGACAACACAGGTCAACACTGCACACATTCACATCAAACAGATGTACATGTCAATCCATCACATTGCAAACACAGCTGGGCATCAGGGGATGCACACCAGGCAATTACAAGGCAACATGCACTCACAGCACTGCATGCATGACAAGCAGTGTGTGCATAACAAACATACCAGTTCCACACATAAATGAGTGCCCCACCATGAACCCCCACAACACAAATCTCCATAGCACACAGACAACATCACATTCAGGAAGGGAAGAAGTACCTCAGCAAACACACATACAGCTCACCCATCACCCACAGATGCACAAGTCTGGGACACCCAGGTGAAAACAACATGACCAGAGGACTCTGAGACAAACAGTTGAACTGCATATGAGCAACTATGACTCGAAAACAGTACAAGAAAATCACATATAACCAATTGGGAAACTGTCCTGAGTGGAACATTGGCCCTGTGTACAGATCAGCACCACAAAGCAAAGTGTAACAAATAAAGTGGTTGGGAGGCCACACTCTGGCAAACCAAGGAGACAGCTGACATGAGAGTGAATGGTTGTGTACGTCAGTAGTGCACATGTCTGAAGTGCCCCATACACAAATAGATGGAGTGCTCACTCACAATGGGTAGGTATCAGAAGCACAGATAGGGGATGTTATGACTCCACACCCCACATGCCATACTGGAGCCAAAAAAGCCTCAAGTGACAGCAATGCATCAGAAAACACACCCACAATGTCAGTGTGGCTGAGTAGGTCTGCACAGTGAGCACAAACAGTATCAAGACGCATGGCTGATCAACAAAACACAACACTGACCTGCCAGTCACACACTCTGCATACTCACAATTGCCAACAACAACACATAGGTGTCCCCCAGAAGTGCAAGGGCACACCACCACACTGCCCAGTGTACAACCTACAACTCCCACATGTGCACCAAATCACAAGCACATGCCTGACTAATCAAACTACCAGGCACTCAACTCCTGGGTGACATATGTGTGTAGTTGCCATTGCAGGGGCACACACACATCAACACTACTGACAAAGTCAACCCCTTCACACTTCTTGACCACCCAAGTGCACACATTGAAATATACCCATGTGACTAGGATGAATAGCCATCACAAGATGAGCATACACCAACACTGCTGTTCACACATCAAGAAAGATCACACAGACATGTTGGCCCTGGCCAGCCTGCCCGCAATCCTGTGAATAGAATCCCACGTTGTGCTGGCAGGGCATCCAAACATTACAGGTGTACAATGTAGATAACCTGACCAAAGAATGATTATAACAGTAGTTCATCACAAACCACCATCATTGCACCCCCAAGCCTCACAGTCAAGATGAACTGAAGTGCCTGTCTCCTCTGCAAAACCCTGAAAAAGTGAAACAAGACATTGGCAATGTTGAAGTGGCATACAGAGCATGTGTCACATTAAACCGTACCCACACAGAAACCCCTTTGTTTAGCAAGGACACTGACAAAGCAGACAACAGGAGTAACTGTCTTTATTCACATATTACACATATAGGCACCAAAAGTAGACGAGCAAGGCCAGTGGCCAGAACAAAGTGAAGAGTAGGTACATGAGAAGCTGCACTGGGAATGGGCAAACAGCAGTGAACATCAAGGCCAGTGGCCAGTCCAAAGTGTAGAGTAGGTACATGAGAAGCTGCACAGGGAATGGGCAAACAGCAGTGAACATCAAGGCCAGTGGCCAGTCCAAAGTGCAGAGTAGGTACTTGAGAAGCTGCACAGGGAATTGGCAAACAGCAGTAAACATCAAGGCCAGTGGCCAGTCCAAAGTGCAGAGTAGGTACATGAGATCCTGCACAGGGAATAGGCAAACGGCAGTGAACATCAAGGCCAGTGGCCAGTACAAAGTGCAGAGTAGGTACATGAGAAGCTGCACAGGGAATGGGCAAACAGCAGTGAACATAAAGGCCAGTGGCCAGTCCAAAGTGAAGGGTAGGTACAAGAGACGCTGCACATGGAATGGGCAAACAGAAAGGCCAGTGGCCAGTCCAAAGTGCTTAGTAGGTACTTGAGAAGCTGCACAGGGAATGGGCAAACAGCAGTGAACATCACGGCCAGTGGCCAGTCCAAAGTGCAGAGTAGGTACATGAGATCCTGCACAGGGAATAGGCAAGCAGCAGTGAACATCAAGGCCAGTGGCCAGTACAAAAGGCAGAGTAGGTAAATGAGAAGCTGCACAGGGAATCGGCAAACAGCAGTGAACATCAAGGCCAGTGGCTAGTCCAAAGTGAAGAGTAGGTACACTAGATGCTGCACAGGGAATGGGCAAACAGCACGGCTAGTGGCCAGTACAAAGTGCAGAGTAGGTACGTGGGCAAACAGCAGTGAACTCGATAAAACTTAGAGGGGAACTGGTATCCCTAATAGGGATAGTGTCTAAAATAATTTCTTCTAAGATGGCGTCTACAAGGTTTCGTCATTTCAGTGGGCCATTGAACACATATTATTAGATCTGCTCACTGCGCATTATTGCGAGACTTGTTACAGAACCCGACAATGTTTTTCTCGGGTCTATGATAGTTCTAGTCAGTTTATCAGAATCAGCGAGTATTTTTCACATTGCATAGTAATTATTGCGAAACTCGTGTAAAGAACTTGGTTATATCGTTCTAGACTGTCATTTTCTGCAAGTTGAAATAATTAGTGAGTGTATTATTGATTTCCTTAACAGGTATGACGATCCCTGTGTATAGTGGTTTTTTATATATTTACAGCTAATCTGGACTTGTTCCAATATGGCGCCCACATTTCTCTGTTGTCGGAGTATGCTTTCGTAACACATATCAATGTATCAGTTGTTCACGTACTATCACGAGAGTTGCCGTATTTGGTGCCAAGTCGTTTTACTTTAAAATAATCATTTTCACCAGTCAATACGTACGAGGAACTGTAGCAGGACGCCCGCTCCTTGAATCGAGCAATCTGTTTTATAGTAAGTATGCCTATCCTCTCCAGTTCAACCTTGCTCAAGGTAGACCTCTCATCTTTTTCGTTTGTATTCGGTTTTTTGGCAACACTGGTCAGGCATGATCTAGCTTTGAGAACACGGTTTTTCCCTCCACTTTAGGGATTTCTTTACGCCGAGAGCTGCTGCGCTGACTTTCTATCTATTTGGTTACCTTTGTTATATACATTAAGCGATTACGAGGGAATAATACCGTAGTTGTCCATTTTGTAGAACGGTCACGCTTTGAGTTTAAAAACATAAAACTCCATTTAGGGTACACACGAGTATCCACAGTTTAATTCTTCCCTTCATTTGTGTTGCACTTACCTTGTTGGCGCTTAGGCTGCCATGTTGTTTGTTAGCAATATTAATATTGGACTATTACTAATTATTAGAACCGTTATTACTTTTTGACTAGTGTGCAACACTCAGTTATTACCGCTAACTACAGGACCATCTTTTGCGCGCTGCCCATTCATCCAATATAGCAATTTAAGATTGATTATACACATTATCTTCTGCAGATGGAGTAAACGACAATGTTGACGATTTTCAGTCATCTTTACTTTCATCAGAACATCATGTTCATTTGGAACACATATTCTTATTAAGGTAAGAATAGAATTGCCTTTCTCAGTGAAAGGCTAAATAGATTTAAGTTACAACAGACTGAAAACCATTCCACGTCTGTATTGTTGTACCGTTTGTTTTTCAGTAAATTCGAGTGGACATCCCATCGTTTCTTTATCCTCAATTTCCTTCCCAGAGGGTCCGCCTCATCTTTTGGACTAATATAGTCCTTCTACCAGGTATATCCTCAGCAACACTGTAAATTAAGTTTAAAAATAGTTTACTTTATTTGAGACCAATTGTATCTTACAACATGTCATGGTTTTTTTCATTTTTCACAGTAATTACTAAGCGAAACTCACTATAGCTTTGGTGAGCCCTGTTATTTACGGAATTACAGATCCTAGTTCGCCAAACCATCTATTTACAACAAGGTAATGTCATAGTTCCACCAATCATGGCTTTGCGATTAGGCCTTTTTGTTTACAAATTACTCAATTAAATTTATCATCTTATGTCATTGCGAGTCCCATCTGTGAATTGGCTGTGCTCTCTAATACACTATAAATACCTAACAGGCAGATTAATATTGTCTTTTGTTATTGATTCGACCCTCATTAGCGTTTTTGTATTCTATTGAGAGGCTCCCCCTTGCCTTGCCACCTCCTAGTCAAATCTATTCCTCCAACCAAATATGAATTGGTTACCAGTCTCATCTATAGGCATACAAATGCTGCCACCCTGGCTCTTTGTCTACTAATAGCCAGGTTGAGTTGTTAAATGTATATATGAATATTTTGTATAAAGCGTCATTGTATATATTTATAATCCTTGTGGTGAGATTTAATTATGTATTAGATATAGGCAAACAACCTGCATAATATTGTTTGAATTTTATATGTATATAAATAATCTTGTTGGGCTTAGTCTAGGTACTGTCACCAGGTGATAAGGGAGATTGATTCAGATTGAACAAAGTATCAATAGAAATGTAACTTAAATCATGTGAAGAATGAGAAATTTCTAGTTTACTAATGACACTTATCTTTTATCTCTTAGTCTATACAAATTGTGCATGAATACAGACTTCCTGAAGAAGGCTCACGCCGAAACGCGTTGAAATGGGAATGCACTTCTGTATTTTATAAATTCAATGGATTGTTTAGTATTATTTTCACATATTATATCTTATGTATTGTCTTTTTGTATGTAATAATTTATAATAAGATAAGAAAAATACTGTCTATAAAAAAGATGATAAAACAAGAAATAAAAAAATAGAATATATCAATATTATCACAGTGCGAGTAGGTCATTAGCTTCTAGTTTTCTCTCTCGTAAAGACAACACGCACAAAACCCGGTGCATTTCAGTTCTTCCTTACCCCACGTGTTGTATCCTTGCCAGGGTTCATCCCATAAGGCAGGGGCCCCCTTTCTTTCAAAAACAAACAGCAGTGAACATCATGGCCAGTGGCCAGTACAAAGTGCAGAGTAGGTACATGAGAAGCTGCATAGGGAATGGGCAAACAGCAGTGAACATCGAGGCCACGAGCCAGTACAAAGTGCAGAGTAGGTACATGAGAAGCTGTACAGAGAATGGGCAAACAGCAGTGAACATCAAGGCCAGTGGGCAGTCTAAAGTGCAGAGTAGGTACATGATATCCTGCACAGGGAATGGGCAAACAGCAGTGAACATCAAGGCCAGTAGCCAGTACAAAGTGCAGATTAGGTACATGGGAAGCTGTACAGGGAATGGGCAAACAGCAGTGAACATCAAGGCCAGTAGCCAGTACAAAGTACAGAGTAGGTACTTGAGAAGCTGCACAGGGAATGGGCAAACAGCAGTGAACAACAAAGCCAGTGGCCAGTCCAAAGTGCAGAGTAGGTACATGAAATCCTGTACAGGGAATGGGCAAACAGCAGTAAACATCAAGGCCAGAGGCCAGTCCAAAGTGCAGAGTTGGTACATGTGTGCATTAGATCTTGCACAGGGAATGGGTGAGAATGTACCCTGCCATGGTCAGCAAAACAGTTAGGGGGATAACAATGGGCAGTCCATGCACCGCTGTGGGACAGACAGGTGTGAGGGGGAGTTTTACTCAGACTTGGCTGTCAGTTGGACTGGGAGGTGGCTGAGTGTCAGGGCCAGTTGGAGGACTGGGCCGGGGCAAGAAAAGCCCAGCTGAGGTAGAGGTATCAGTCGCTTTGGAAGCCGGAGGGCTGCTTGGACCAGATGGTGTGGTGGCAGGTGGAGTCATGCTGAAGTGAGATACAGTGTGGGTGGGAGAATGTGGACGGGTGCCTTTCCACTTCTTGGGGATTTTAAATGGCCTTCCTGTCATGGTAGGAGTGGGAGGTGAGGCGGACACAACAAGCACACTCACCACCAAAGCTGATCCGGTGCAGCCGGTGGCCCTCCCTCTGGGGACATGTTGGATCCAGCGGTATGCTTGGCCTGGCCTTGCCTTTGCCCCTCCATCCCCTGTTTACCAGGTGTACCCCCTACAGTGCCCTCCTTTCACTGCTTCACAGGGGTGTGGATGTGAGTTGAGGTTGTGGGTGAATCTGCCTTGGAGCTCTTTCTATGTGGACTCTTAGCAGGCACCAGCAACTGTCTGCTCGCCTTTGCAAGACGCTTTTTGGGACAGGAGAGTCCTTGGCTGGGGATGCCTCTGAGGCATATGAGTCTGAGGCCTGCTTCTTGACTGAGTGTCACCTGAAGGGCTTTTGCCTTTGTGCTCTGGGGTGGCTTAGAGTTTTTTGGGGGGATGGTGTCTGCGCTCTGGACCGCTTGAGCTGCTGCTGTTGTGTGCTGAGTGTGCTGTATCTTGAGCCTGAGGTCTGTGGTGTGTGGTCACTATGAACAGAAATAGCCACTGGCAGGAGGGTGGCCAAAGGGACTGGAGCTGGACTCTGAGATTATGCCAGTTAAATGGCTGCCATCACTGCAGAGGACAAAGACTGGACAGTCCGGTGTAGCCCACCCATGTCTGAATGAATGCCCTCCATGAAAGCAACGACCTGTGCCAACTTTTTGTCGTGGTCTAGGAAGGCGTTGATGAGAGTTGTCTCTCCCACACACAGATGGCGCAAAAGGTCAACAGACTCAACTCTGATGGCAGCAGGGGAGACAGGGGTAGGGGTGCCTGGGGTGAAGGACACTCTTCCCTTCTTACTGGTGTGAACACGGGCAGCACTAGTGGACGTAGGTGGGAGGGTGAGCACTCGACGCAGGGTGATGGAAGAGGAGGCAGTGTTCCCGCTCCCTGTGCCCGCCAACATTGTTGTGTCACCGCTGGTATCAGATGACGTTGAGGTTAGTGTCTCTGGCTGTGATTCGTGAAGCAGACTCCTGTCCCCCTGCAAAGTGCTGGTCACATCAGTGTCACTGTGCTCGTGTATAGCAGTTGTGCTTTATGCCTCATCACTGGTGTCCGTCCCCTGTCCTTCTGTGCCCACGGGAGATGCTGCATGAGACAGAGATGTAGGGTCAGTTCATTGGCATTAACACAAACATCATATGCAAGCAAAGCACGAAACAAGATGATGATATCCCCATGTTGCACACCACCCTGTGCAGTAACATTGTGCCACCTCAATTTAAATGTCTATTTTTGTGTGTTATCATGCAAAGGTGGCATAAGTGACCCATGTGATGACCACACAGCCAAATAGCCTGCCGGTGGCTTCGTGTAACCAGACACATAGATCCCTTTGAGCACACCTAGGGCCCTGAGGGGGGAAAATATGTACCTCCCAACATGTTCCCACTGTCACATCTGGAGGCAGCAGAGGTGGACAACATAGATACAGATTACAACATAATAGTCCGCAATGACCATGAGCTCATGCCATCCACCATGCCGTGCTTTGGGGCACAACTACAATTGCACATTGTTGTCAGATGTGTAGCCCTCACAATTCTGACGTCATGCAATTGCACACATTGGTAAAAGCACACTCAGATAATGCACACTGCTGTTCCCTATCCATGGGATGTCCCTGACTACCCCAATACAAACGATGCCAGAAGGCCACAACTCAGAATGCAATGTCAAGAGCCATTACACCAATGACATGAGAAAGTACAGGTAGGGCAAATGCATGACAGCTGCACCCAACACAGAGATAACTTACAAGCCATTGCATCACACTAGCAACATCACAGAGCCCAGTGCTGGCCCAGGCAGTGAACACATGCAGCCACTCACCACCAAAGTCACCCTTCTCAGAATACTCACTCCCAGCTTGCTGCTGATGCTTCTTCAAATGTGCATCCAGCTCAGGCTGTGTCACAGCTAAGATGCGGGCCATTAGTGGTGTCATACTCCTGCGCGCCAACCTGCAAGTCCAAGGGAGCAGCCCCAGTGTTATCTCTGCCACGTTTTTGCTCAGCCTGCAGATGTCATCCCACCTCTTGTGACAGTGTGTGCGCCGTCGCTTGGAGAAACCCAGAGCCCGCACCTTCCGTGCAATGGCCCTCCACGCGGCCTTACACTGGTGGACTTTGAGTTGCAGGCATGGGAGGCAAAAGGGGGGGAAATTAGTTACACAGTGTTATGTACCACTATCTCTCAGTACAGGAGCATGATACTAACTCAGTACAACTTCACAGATATGTCTAGTAGAGACAATACAGCATCTCACATAGTTCATTAGCATGGGAGAATCATAAAAAAATGCATGCAGGCATGAGGGTGGACACAGTACCTGCACATCTCATACACATGCTGGATGCCAGCACAGAAAGCTATTTGTAGGCTGCCCACATCTACTATCCAGTTTGTGAGTGAGCAAGACATACATTACATTTCAAAATATGTTTAGGGGCAGACTCACTGTGTCCAGCACTGCACAGCCATCAATGTCCTTGCCCTGTGAATGGCTCACTGTGTCATAGAGGTCACATTGAGAAACATGATCTTACAATGTCACATCCTTCTCAAAAGGTCTGTCGTGTGCAATCAACAGGGCTGAGATGGCTCTTTGATGGATAGTATATCAATCAACACACGTTTCACTCTGTACATTCAGTGATGTGTCCTTGTCATATTGGGCAATGACTGTGCAGGCCAGGTGGGCTCACACTGAGGTCCAACGTGGGACATCAGAAATGTCACATGAAGAGACAAATTGAGAGCGTAAACAGTGCCTACACATGCGAGCCATTACACATGCTGGTGGAAATGGAAGGGGCTGCGCACAAAAGTACAACAATCTGCAGTGTTATAGCTGAATTACCACCATGATCGTCACCCTCTGGTATTAAAGACCTGAGCATAGTGCTGACCTATACATGATGCAAATTTTGAGTCAGGCACAATTCCATCAGTACCCTCTGGACGTAAACCCTTGCTCAGGCCACAGATGAGCCTGTGAAGAACATCAAGGACCCACACATCCATTCACACAGGCAATTTCTGTCCTGACTCCTGCATTACCAACTTGCTACGTCACTGTATGGCTGACAAAACAATACATGTTGCTCCAATTTTGATGTACAGGCTGGGAAACATGTGAAATAGGCTACACACCCCTTTCCCCGGGAGACAGCATGCTAGGCAGTACATGACATAACCCCACACTCTCAGGCATATACTGCAGCAGATCAACGTCATGTGTGCACTCCCTGCACTCTCACTTCTACACTGAAACACTTACCACGACATTTGGAGGACCATATAGCCTCCCATACTGTGTGAGCACATCGTCCACCAGGTCCTCCAGCTTCTCGGTGGTGAAGGGACAGGCCCGGATCTTCTCAGTCCTCTACATCACTAGGTCCAGGAGACAGGAGCAGCAGCAGTTGGTGGTGAGGGGTGTCAGGCAGCAGGCTCTAGAGACATGAGCAGCAGCAGTTGGTGGTGAGGGGTGTCCGGTAGCAGGCTCTGGAGACAGGAGCAGCAGCAGTTGGTGGTGAGGGGTGTCAGGCAGCTGGCTCTGGAAGCTGTGGAAATGTGAGGCTCTCTCCCACACATATATAGCCCCCTGGGGTAGTTTCAGTGGTTCTAAGTTGCTGCAATTGGTGTTTCAGGTCCGGCTTTATCAAATGCATCCAATGACCGGCCCGCGGTGGCGGAGCACGCCTACCGCGATTGCATTAGTCTACCCCAATTTCGGTTCCCATTGGCTATAAGGGCTTGGGCATTGGCGGTGACACATCGCAGGGGCCAGGCAGCCGCTACCGCGGTCGTGCATCTTTCAATTGCATCCAATGACCGGCCCGCGCCTAGCGCGATTTTTAAAACTGAATTAGTCTACCGCGATTGTGGTTCTCATTGGCTATAAGGGCTTGGGCGTTGGTGGTGACCCACTGCAGGGGCCAGGCGGTAGCTACCGCAATGTGGGTGCCATACATTGCTAAGAATGACTGTGATTTGGCTAGGTGAGCATGCCAGCCACCATTTGACCATTGGTATATGCCTATCACTACCGCAAGTGTGGCTTTGGCATTGGCAATGACACACCGCTGGAGCCAGGTGTAGCTACCGCGATATGGATGCCATACATTGCTAAGAATGCCTGTGATTTGGCTGGCGGAGCCTGCCAACCACCATTTGGCAATACACAGATCACTATCACTACCGCAAGTGTGGCTTTGCCATTGGAAGTGACACACCGCTTGGGCCAGGCGGTAGCTACCGAGATATGGGTGCCATACAATGCTAAGAATGACTGTGATTTGGCTGGCAGAGCATGCCAACTGCCAATTGGCAATACACATATCACTATCACTACTGCAAGTGTGGTATTGGCATTGGCACACCGCTGAGGTCAGGCGGTAGCTACCGGGATATGGGTGCCATACATTGCTAAGAATGGGTGCCATACATTGCTAAGACCCTATGATTAGGGTGGCGGATCACTTTGACAGCTCTTATGGACACATCAAGTTGTGTCAATGGCCAATAGGCAGTTCTCAACATTGCACAGTGGCCACAAGATTAATGGCACGATTATGCACACAATGCCAAAGTAACATTTATCCCACTGCTGACTACACATGCCATGTTTATGTATATGATTTTAAACATTGGCATGTACTCCCCCACATGTCACTTGTGATATTGCTGGGCATGTACAACGAATAGTGTTGTGATGGACTCTCCAAAGGGTACACATGTTAATGCGTGAAAAAGCAGAGCAACTCACTAGTGATGAATGTCTGACTACCCAATGTGCATATTTGACTGTCTACTTTTCGTGGCTCATGCACAGACTTGTTTTTTACGCACAGACTGGGCTCATTGTGTTGTTGATGTGTGTCCAGTTTGACTTACGCAAGGTGTGGCAGGTACAGCAGCTAAGTAGGAGACAGTAGTGTTGCTGTTTCACACATAAGTTGTCTGAACTACTCTCAGGGCTGCACATGTAAGATGTGGACATATCCCTTTGGGCATTCACGTAGTCATATATTGTTTGGTAGGTGCTAGCTGTGTGAAAAGTGGACAGGTGTACGGATGGTGTAGCTGAGGTGTCCCTACATGTAAGTTGGGTTGCAAGCTTAACTGTGGTGATAGTATTGTTGGCGTTGTGTCAGTCAAAACTTAAGATGTTGGACACATCTCCTGTTGGACTTGCATTGACATGTGTCTCCTTTCATCTCACCTAGGAGGAGGCCAAATGTGCATCGTCCATACACAGTGCTGGCAGACATGGAGGATGAGGAGCTCATACGGAAATTCTGTCTGGACCAATGTGCTATGTACAAGACCTATGTGCTACGTTGGAGCCCCACCTGCAGCCTCGCAGGACATATCTAAGTGCTTTCACAACAATGTCTAAGGTGATGGCGGCCCTGAAATTTTTTGCTTCTGGATCATTCCAGTGCACGGTGTCCAACGCAGGTTGGATGTCGCAACCTATGTTCAGCATGGTGCTACGTGATGTTCTGTCCGCTAAGATGATCTACAAGGACAGATATATCCATTTCCCCAGGAGGCATGAATTGGCGGCTGTGAAGGGAGATTTCTATGCACTTGTTCACATCATTAATGTTATTGGTGCCATTGACTGCACACATGTTGGCCTGGTTCCACCACAGGCACGTGAGCACATCTACAGGAACAGGAAGCATTTCCATTCCGTCAATGTGCAAGTGGTGTGCCAGGTGGATATGATCATCTCACACGTCTGTGCCAAATTCCCTGGATTGGCCCATGACTCGTACATCATGCGTAACAGCATTTTGCCACAGATGATGGATAATCTGTTTCCAGAGCATGCATTGATTGCGGGTGAGTATGAAGAGTCAGTTAGCGTGCTGTGTGTGTGACATGCTAACCTCTGCCACAGTCATATTACAAAGTTGGTCCGTGTATCTCACACCTAGGTGATTCTGCATATCCCAACCGTCCTTGGTTGCTGAGCCCACTTCGGAATCCCAGGGCCCCTGCTGAAGTCTGCCACAATGATGCCCATGGGAGGACACGTTGTGTGGTGGAGTGTACTTTTGGTCTCCTGAAGTCACGTTTCCACTGCCTGGACAAGACCAGAGGTGCACTGATGTACTCTCCCAAAAAGGTGTGTCAGATTGTAGTTGCATGCTACATGCTCCACAACCCGGCCTTGCGCAAGGAGAGTCCCCTGCTCCTGGATGCTGATGAGCAGCCGAGGCCCCCGCCTGCAAAGCAATCCATGTACAGTGAAAAGGATAGTGGAGAGGAGGAAGGTGTCAACCTGCATCAACAGCTCATTAACCGCTACATCATTGAAGGTGCGTGACAAAGTACAACAGAACCATTGTCTGCTGATGTCGTTGTTGGTGGAAAGGTGTGTGTGAGCTTTGTGACTGCAGCCTGTTGTTGACTAAGTGCTGGCTGACAAGGTTTCTGGGACTACCTAGTTTGGCATAGATAAAGGATGTCTGTCTGTACTATTGCTCATTGAAATGTGTGCAGATTGGAGTACCCTGATGACAAATGTTGTGTGATGGCTGTGATGCCACATTCTGACTAGTGAATATTGTTCTGTTATTTTTTCCTAGGGCTCTTCAGCCTCTCCTTACCTACAAACAATTCATACTCCAGGTACATTGTAATCATGGTGAAAACTGCGCATCGGGTGATACACACGGAGCAGACACGACGACAGGTGTGTAAGGAGTGTTTATTTACAATGGGTACATGTGACAGGGGAGTGAATATTAACAAACAGGTGAATAGTGAAGCAATGATTTGTCAGTGATGGTAGATAAGACAATTGAGTAGATGTGGTGACCCAGTCCAACAGACAGATGCCATTGACAAGACAGTGTAGGGAAGGACAGTCAACAAAGTCAATGGCAAGGTGAAGAGGGTTGCCATCATGGCTGGCTCCTCCACTGGCATTTGGCAGGTGCTTTGCCACAGGATCCTCCCTAGTATTTCTTTGAGGGCCCCTTGGTCGTTTTGTAAGGGAGCCTCTGCTGCTGGACCAGTGGGGTCTGAGGAGTGCCCCCTCTCCGTGGCTGCAGGGGAGGACGTGTCACTGTCATCCTGCGGCCCACCAGAGGGAGGTTGAGGAGTTGTTTGTGCCACAGGCCTGTCCCTCAGAATCGCCACTAGCTGGCCAAAGAGGTCCACAATTTGTCCCATACGGGTGTCGATGGACCTCAGCAGCAGGCGAAGCTCATGCGGATCTTCTTCAGCCTGGCCAGTTCGTCCCTGGGCCCATTCATAGGCCCCAAGGACTCTGCTGATGTTGTCCAGGGCTTCGGTCCCAGTGTCCTGTTGGCTTCAACTCACCCTAGCCCTCCCACCTACCTTGCTGTCACGGACCTGTTGCCTCACCACTGTAGGCACCCGCCTCACCCTCCCTACCCGCCTCAGTTAGTGGGGTGGGCTGGTCATCGTCTGGGGCAGGGAGAGTGTTGCAGGCAGCACTGGTGGTGGTGGAAGCCCCACAAGTCGATCCAGCAGGGGTAAGCGTAGTTGTTGTTGTTGCTGCTGGGGTGGTGGTGGTGGTGGGGACAGTGGGGTCCTGGGACCTGTTGCGACCTGGCACACCAGATGGGCCGGATTCGAGCTCTGCGTCCTCAAAATCCAGGGAGTCCTCATCCGAGAGTCCATGTTCCAGGGGTGGAGACTGGCTCTGCAGGTTGATGTTGTTATCCTCTGCAGTCAGTTGTTGGTCACCTGTGGGACAGAGGGGAAATGGTCATTGACGTGCACCCCTCAAGCTTTGTGTTCGATGAATCCTATTTACTAGTTAAGCAACACAGTTAACTATTTCACACATTGTATGTCTGCACAGTATTGTGCATCGTGACATGATTTGGAGGCACATACATTACTTGTCCAGGGGGTGACATGTCAATGGTTACCATGCCCCACGTGAATATTTTGTGATTACGGGCTAAGGTTGTCATCTGACAACTGGCAGGAATACAACTTGATGTTAAGCATCTTTGCTGATTACTTTGCCTGTCAGGCGTTAAATCTGCGCATGTACTAGGCATTGTCGTCTCATGCATACCTTTGTCATGTCATGGGCTTAGATTTCATTGTTCAACAGACCATGCTTGCTTTGTTTTCATTTGGTCCTTCAAGCTCAGCCCCCTTGTAACTTACAGATAGCATTCATTGCTGTGCATGTTTGTGTCCTGATTTTCTGTCACATGTGATTTGGCGAGTCACGCATCTGTTTCTGTGACAGATACATAAGCTTAGCTGTCTGCACACTGTAAATATGTTATTGTATCTGGGTCAATTTTGGTGGTATGTGAGAGCTGGTGTTGTCATATGGCTCTATGCTTTTTGAGAGGAATGGTAGGGTGCATGCACTGTCTACTTACCTGTTCGGTTGTCACATTGGGGTGGACTTTCAGACACATCTCTCTGGGTGTGTGTTTAAGTGCTCCATCCTGCTCAGGGGTGGGACATGGGTGCCTGGTGGGAGTCTTAGTGCAGGCCTCCCACCCCCAGACAGCCATTCCTGGGAAGATGGCTACCTACCTGTAAGTTTGTTTGTTGTAATCCAATGGCTGCCACATGCTTCTGGGTGTGATGGAGTGGTCCATCTTGCTCAACTGTGGGACAAGGGGGCATGGTGGGAGTAGTAATGCATGTCTCCCACCCCTAACAGCCATCCCTGGGAAGATTGCTAACTACCTGTTGGTTGAAGGTGAACAATGCAATTGCTGCCACGTGCTTTTGGGTGGGGTGGGGGTGTGCTCCATCCTGCTCATGGGTGGGACAAGGGTGCCTGGTGGGAGTAGTAGTGCAGGCCTCCTACCCCCAGACAGCCCTCCCTGGAAGATGGCTACCTACCCGTTGGAGGAAGGTGAGCAATGCAATGGTTGCCACATGCTTCTGGATATGGGGAGTGCTCTATCCTGCTCAGGGGTGTTACAAGGGGGCTTGGTGGGAGTTGTGGTGCTAGCTTCCCACACACAAACACCCTTCCCTGTTAAGATGGCTACCTACCTGTAAGTTTGAAGAATGCAATGAAATGGCTGCCACATGTTTCTGGGTGGAGGGGGGTGTTCCAACCTGCTCACGGGTGGGACAGGAGTGCCTGGTGGGAGTAGTAGTGCAGGCCTCCCACCCACAAACACCCCTACCTGGGATGATGGCTACCTACCTGTAGGTTTGATAAGCGCAGTGAAATGGATGCCACATGCTTCGGGGGAGTGTTCCATCTTGCTCAGGGGTGGAACAGTGGGGGCATGGTGGGAGTTGTAGTACAGGCCTCACCCCCAAACACACCTCCCTGGGAAGAAGGCTACCTACCTGTTAGGTGAAGGTGAGCAATGCAATTGCTGTCACATGCTTCTGGGTGGGGGAGTAGTCCATCCTGCTCAGCTCTGGGACAAAGGGCCTGGTGGGAGTTGTAGTGATTTCTGCCTATACACATGCAACCATAGGAATGTTGCTAGCTACCTTTGGGTGAATGTGAGTGTATGAATGTTATGTGAGACATGTGTTGGGTAGTGTGTGTTGCACATGAATAGTATTGGGCCTTGGAGGTTTTGCTTTGTACTTTTTCCAAGACAGGGCATTGCAGTGTAATTGTCTACATTTGTTTGTACTTACCAGCCTCCACTCCCCCGGCTATTCCTGTGAGACTCTCTGGATGGAGTATGGCAAGCACGTTCTCCTCCCATGCAGTGAATGTTCTTTGTGGAATGGGAGGGCCAGTCATCTGAGCCAGCTGATGGTTCTTGTTTCTCTTCTCTTTGACAGCCCTCTTCAGGTCATGCCACCCCTTCATTATTTCCGTCTTGGTGCGCGGGGTGGACCCTACTGCATTGACCTTGTCGACTATCCTTCCTCACATTTGTGCTCTTGAGGCTAATGGTGTCTGTTGGACCAGATGACCAAAACACTTGTTGTTGTACTCTGATTATCTCATCTGCCATGACTGACAACTCATTGTCAGTGAATTTGAGCATTTTCTTTTGTGCCATGGTGTGCGAAAGGCAAACGGTTTGAGATGCTGTTGTGAGGGTGGTGTAGGTGTGTGTATGTGTATGTTGTAGTGCTGGTGATATGTGTGGTGTTTTGCCTCTCCAATGTGCTGCAGGGTGTAGTTCTGTTGGGTTCGATTTTAGATTCCGTATGAATTTCCCAATTCATGCCCTTATATAGGTACAATTCACATTGCCCTTATATAGGCATAGAAATCGAGTCCTTATTTAGGCTTAGCCCATGCTACCCAAATATACGCATGGCTACTTACATCTGTTCATCTACGTCACAACAACCTTTTGGAAAACCAGACTCTTAAGCTGTTAGGGACTTCCACTTGCTTGGATATTGATTTCTCCAAGAACTCATTTATTATGCATGAACATCTATTCCTTAGGGGTTTATTCATGATGTTTATATGCCCGACTCTTACGTCAATACTGGTATTCCTAAACACCTTCGAGGTATAAATATACCTTCACTTGCTATGGCAAAGCACGGTGCGGTTCAGTCCAGTTCGACTACCTACTTGCACACCGCAGCTGGCTACAGCAAGTGCCGAAGGAAGCCAACTCCCCAGCTGACACACTGACTAGAAGCTGACATCCTCCTGCTGAGAATCCAGCTCCAGTGTTTTTGTCTCCTCTTGCGGGGTGTTGGGAAATCGAGTCCCGGGAAAGAGATACCAACCTCTCTCATTCTAAGGTATGGTGCTGATTAGAACCTAGAGAAACCTTTGACAATTCTTGGCAAAACTAAACTATAGCTAAGACAGCACCTACTTCTTCCCTCGTACTAGACCTAGGTTAGGTACACTGGGGTAGGCGTATTTTAGAAGCACCAGTTGAGTATTTTAGCCTGTGTTATTTATGTATGTATTTTTATATATCATAAAGCGTTCCCTCAATCTAGGGAACGACCCTCTGGGCACTGCCGCTAAGGATCAATCGATCTCTAATTGTTGTACGTCCTTATTAATCAAAACTTCCTCAGTTGCGATCTTCAAATTTGGATTTAAATAAATAATGTTCATAAATTTCCAATGTTGTATATCACATCAAAAAGTTATTCTTGTATTTTTGCATCCATAGAAAACATTAGAAAAAACGTATTCCCTAAGGCATCATCCCAATGCATTTCGTGCCCAACAGGCACTTCGTCAGGGGAATCTGTTGAATAAACAATAAACCACTACGAGCGTCCACAACATAAAGAAAATGTCACAATCTAAGTAAATGATTCAAACTCTCGACAGTATCATTGCCTATTCTAAGTACGGTATTACTTCGAGTGAAGGAAGAGTGAAAATCGTAAGCTGGTGTCCTTAATGACGGGCTTAATGACCGCCTGTAACTCTCGTGCTATCTGTGAACCTGACATTATCAAGTGATCAATTGTTTAATTTCATGATTATGTATCCGTATCATCTGGCCAATCTTTGAACTGTATTCAAATATGTGATGGTCACTAATAACATAGGTTTATTCACGAACGTTTGTTTTAGTATAGAACAATTCTTTGGCATGAATTACACTACCTTTTCACCCTTTTAATATGGCCGACATTATAGTCATCAGTTTGAACCCGTTACAAAATGGCCGAACCTAGTTTTCACGACTGGGCTAGCAGTCCGTCATCACTGTCAAACATCACGCTGACATCACGCTGACCTTCCCCATATACTAACAGGCTTTGCCGCGTCTTAGAGTTTAATTCGACTTAGAGACAAACAGAGACCTTATACTTTGAAGAGCGGTAAGACGCGAACTTGATTATATCGGGACACGGGCGAAATCACGTTTTATGGTGGTGGTATCTATGATCATGTTTATCTATGTTACCTTCCGCACTTTAGAGATGTTCACAGCGTTCTCCTGGCCGTTTATGGGCGTTATTTTCTATCATTGATAGTACACACAGAAGTTTACACGCGGTGATTTTTAATTAACAGTTCACGCTAGGACACCAGCTTACGATTTTCACTCTTCCTTCATACAAAGTAATACCGTACTTAGAATAGGCAATGATACTGTCGAGAGTTTGAATCATTTACTTAGATTGTGACATTTTCTTTATGTTGTGGACCCTCATAGTGGTTTATTGTTTATTCAACAGATTCCCCTGACGAAGTGCCTGTTGGGCACGAAATGCATTGGGATGATGCCTTAGGGAATACGTTTTTTCGAATGTTTTCTATGGATGCAAAAATACAAGAATAACTTTTTGATGTGATATACAACATTGGAAATTTATGAACATGATTTATTAAAATCCAAATTTGAAGATCGCAACTGAGGAAGTTTTGATTAATAAGGACGTACAACAATTAGAGATCGATTGATCCTTAGCGGCAGTGCCTAGAGGGTCGTTCCCTAGATTGAGGGAACGCTTTATGATTTCTAGTAATTCACACTTAAAAGTCCGACTAGGTGATACCTCCGGTGCACGCAACAATTTTCACCTGCCACTCTCAAATTGAGCTTGTGCTCAGTCTACTTTGATTTTGTATTTTTATATATGTCATAGCAACAGACCATGCTATTACAGTATTATTTTACTGTTTGCGCTGTACGCATTATACTTCGCATTCTGTCTAATGATTGTAGCAGTTCATATCGCTTGAATGACAAAGAAGACTGTTCAATAAACCTTTTTATTGAAACGCCTGTCTCTCTATTTCTGTGCAACTCTGTAGAAATGAAGCATGCACGATTGATTGAGTGAAATAGTTATCTATTGTTTCCACGACTCTGAAGATATTGTTCCGACTCTAAGGGAAACAAAGTTGTCATGTTTATGCAGTTGTCAGAGACTAATCCCTTCTTTTTCATTCGAGAAAGTTTCTAGTGACCTCTGAGTTAGCTGGCACACACAATTAAGTTCAATGTACTCGATAGTGACATACTGACCTCAGTCCTATGTCAAATCTATAGTGTATATTATTCCAATGCGCAGAGCCTATTTGGTATATAGGAACTACACTACATGGTGCCCAACGTTGATTAAGGCACTAATTTAACGCTAGATACTGAAGTAACTCAGTCATGCTTTTCTCAGAGACCCCCTACTCATAATACTCCAATAATCGTCTGGAGTGGGTAAGGGATAATAACCGCCATTGCTGAATAGGACGACAAATCCTATGTATTAGTTTTGGTTTGTTCAACGTTAAAGGATACAGTGTTCCAAAATATTGTGCACCTTATCTTTGTCTCCTGGAAACCTGCTCTGCAAACTTTCATTGAAATGGCAGACGAGGATAACACCTCAACTGCAGTTACAGGTGGAGACGCCGTACCAGTTTTTAACTTAACAGGTTTTAATGAAACCGACAAGAATGCTAGAATCATTCCTCCAAATTTAAGGAAAGCCATCACTATAAAACGTATAAAATATGGCCTAACATCAAGAGGTGGTCGGGCAGTTTTTGTGATAGAGGCACATGAATATCACCAGACAAAAGTATTCTATTCATGGATAGTCTTCCCTGAAGCAAATCCAGTAACTAAAATGTTTCACTTCTACAAAGAAGATGATCCACCAAATGAATATATTCCTTTTGAGGATATTGAAATTCCACTCACATACCAGGAGCATGAGCTCTGGTTTAACGGCGCCCTAAAACATTTCGATCACATTACCAGGCTCGGTCCACTAGGTAGACCAGAAGTAACTTGGCTGGTTTTGGCCGGTTATACACCTCAACCTGACATTTAAGACATGTCAGACGAAGAGTTACCAATTCAACTCAAAGAGTTCATCAAAATCTACAGACAATTGGTACAAAATGTCCTGCGGACTCTCACAGTCCAACCTACAATAGTTATTCCACAACACACGTCTCACCAGGGGAATACACTAAATATTAAACCACAGACTTTACACACAGTCATGGGTAAATTGCCCACAAAATGTGAACAAATTCCATTCTGGATAGCTCGAAAAATTACTCAGATCGAAGCAGTATTTCCTAATACTAGCTCTCATGAAAAAACACAGAATTTAAAAAATCTGTTTACCAATGGGGATCACATCATATCTGGAGGACTGCACCACTTGGGGTACAGTCTTCGCTGCTATCTACACTAAAACAAATGGTGCCCCGTCCATGGTGGTAATACCGGATGTCCTGAAACACATTCAAAACGAATACGGGGCAGAGCCTGCTCTAAATTTAGGTATGAAATTACTGAACATTTTTAACCAGGTCTCATCAATAATATTATCTAATATTAAAGGAGAAGCCCAAAAATTAAGGGAATTTGATGTAACAGAGCAACCACAAGAACTAGCCAGAAAAATCCTACGAAGAATTAGGCAGAGACAGTTTAGGTGGGAAACCAGTGAAACCACAACTGTCCGAAAGTCCTGAAAAGGTCTTTACAAAAAACACTCCTATATCTCCTCAAAATCCAGAGAGTCCTCATCCGAGAGTCCATGTTCCGGGGTGGAGACGGGCTCCGCAGGTTGATGTTGTTATCATCTGCAGTCAGTTGTTGGTCACCTGTGGGACAGAGGGAAAATGGTCATTGACATTAAGCATGGGCGGATTTTGCGAATTGGCAATCCGCGAACTTGCGTATTTACGGATTCGCAATCCGCAAAATCCGCGAACTCTCGCGAATTTGCGGATTTTTTTTTGTGTGTTCGCAAGGATTTCTGCCAGTTCGCGAGGGTTCTGTACCAGTTCGCAATTGCGAGCTTACTTGTCAGCTCGCAACGGCCGCGACTATGTTGTTTCTACATCTGGTTCATCATCACAGGTTCACAGCACCCTCTGTTTCACCACTGCCACCCTCTGGTACACCCATGCCACCCTCTGGTACATCACTGCCACCCTCTGGTTGGTTTATCACTGACTGTAGATTATGGGGGTGAAAAAAAGCAAGCACACCTGCCCTGCTTCAACTGACATGAATTAATTTGGGGTTGTTTAATGTGTCACTGAATTTAAACTTCCAGTCTGGCTGGCACCTGCTTCCTTATCTGTAACTTGCTTTCTGTTGCAGTGCAATTTTTTTTCACAGGACCTTTGTGGCCTATAGTTGCAAGTAGGCAACTGAACTCTGAAGGGGCCCCTCAGGAAGCTCTACAGGGAATGGTTACTAATGATAAGATTGAACTTTTGCACCTGCTGAGTGCTCTCAGTTTTGTCTGTAATTGCTTTCTGTTGCAGTGTAATTTTTTTAACAGGACCTTTGTTGTATACTTGTAGCTATTCTCTGAGCCTGCTGTGAGGGTCAGAGCAGGGTCATAGAATAGTTGCAAGTAGGCAAATGAACTCTGAAGGGCCCCCTCAGGAAGCACTACAGGGAATGGTTACTAATGATAAGATTGAACTTTTGCACCTGCTGAGTGCTTTCAGTATTGCAAAAATCCAAATATCCAGCAGCATCCACAAAAAGTAATCCTTCCAGGTCAAGATCCAAATCAAAGTGACCAGCACATGAAGAAAGCACTGGGAGGAGCCTGGTGGACAGGAACAGGAAGTTGGAGACTGTGGGGCACTTCCTTCCTCCTACCCCCACCCCCCAAAATGGACTCCTTGCAAAGAAAAAGTGCAGGCAAATGTCAACCTGAGGAGTTATTCTGATAAAAATCATAATTTTCAAGGTTTATGCTGCCTGCTTTTGGATTTCTTGTGCGAAATTGCAAATTTTGCAATCTCGCAATTGCGAGATTGTCGCTGCCCGCCACATCTACGTGTTCGCAAGTGTTTACTCCCGCGAAATTGTATAGTATTCTAGTTGGCAAGTGCGACCAAGCAAAAAATCCGCTTCGCACGGATTTTACGAATTTTCGGCAAGTTCGCGAGAGTTCGCGGATTGCGAATTTACCGAAAATCCGCAAAATCCGCGAGCGGAACGGATTTTACGCCCATGCTTAATTGACATACACCCCTCAAGCTTTGTGTTCGATGTATCTCATTTACTGGTTCAGCAACACACAGTTAACTATTTCACACATTGTATGTCTGCACAGTATTGTGCATCATGACATCATTTGGAGGTACATACATTATTTGTTCATGGGGTGACATGTCAATGGATACTATGCCCCACATGAAGATTTTGTGATTATGGGATAAGGTTGTCATCTGACAACTGGCAGCAATACAACTTGATGTGAAGCATCTTTGCTGATTACTCTGCCTGTCAGGCGTTAAATCTGCGCATGTACTAGGCATTGTCGTCTCATGCATACCTTTGTCATGTCATGGGCTTAGATTTCATTGTTAAACAGACCATGCTTGCTTTGTTTTCATATGGTCCTTCAAGCTCAGCCCCCTTGTAACTTACAGATAGCATTCATTGCTGTGCATGTTTGTGCCCTGATTTTCTGTCACATGTGATTTGGCGAGTCACACATCTGTTTCTGTGACAGATACATAAGCTTGGCTGTCTGCACACTGTAAATATGTTATTGTATCTGGGTCAATTTTGGTGGTATGTGAGAGCTGGTGTTGTCATATGGCTCTATGCTTTTTGAGAGGAATGGTGGGGTGCATGCACTGTCTACTTAGCTGTTCTGTTGTCACATTGGGGTGGACTTTCAGACACATCTCTCTGGATGTGTGTTTAAGTGCTCCATCCTGCTCAGGGGTGGGACAGGGGTGCCTGGTGGGAGTCTTAGTGCAGGCATCCCACCCCCAGACAGCAATCCCTGGGAAGATGGCTACCTACCTGTAAGTTTGTTGGTTATAATCCAATGGCTGCCACATGCTTCTGGGTGGGAGGGAGTGCTCCATCCTGCTCAGGGGAGAGACAGCGGTGCCTGCTGGGAGTCGTAATGCAGGCCTTCCAACTCCAGACAGCCATCCCTGGGAAGATGGCTACCTACCTGTAAGTTTGTTTGTTGTAATCCAATGGCTGCCACATGCTTCTGGGTGGGAGGGAATGCTCCATCCTGCTCATGGGTGAAACATGGGTGCCTGGTGGGAGTAGAGGTGCAGGACTTCCACCCCCAGAATGCCCTCCCTGGGAAAATGGCTACCTACCTGTGAGTTTGTTTGTAGTGATCCAATGGCTGCCACATGCTTCTGGGTGTAGTGAGTGGTCCATCTTGCTCAGCTGTGGGACAAGGGAGCATGGTGGGAGTAGTAGTGCAGGCCTCCCACCCCCAAACAGCCCTCCCTGGGAAGACTGCTAACTACCTGTTGGTTGAAGGTGAACAATGCAATGGCTGCCACATGCTTCTGGGTGGGGTGAAGGGTATGTTCCATCCTACTAAGGGGTGCCTGGTGGTAGTAGTAGTGCAGGACTCCCACCCCCAGACAGCCCTCCCAGGGAAGATGGCTACCTACCTGTTGGAGGAAAGTGAGCAATGCAATGGCTGCCACATACTTCTGGGTGTGGGGAGTGCTCCATCCTGCTCAGGGGTGTTGCAAGGGGGCCTGGTGGGAGTTGTGGGGCTGGCTTCCCACACACAAACACCCTTCCCTTTTAAGATGCCTACCTACCTGTAAGTTTGTTTAATGCAATGAAATGGCTGCCACATGTTTCTGGGTGGCTGGGGGAGTGTTCCATCCTGCTCAGGGGTGGGACAAGGGACCCTGGTGGGAATAGTAGTGCAGGCCTCCTACCCACAAACACCCCTCCCTGGGACGATGGCTACCTACCTGTAAGTTTGATGAGCGCAGTGAAATGGCTGCCACATGCTTCGAGGGGAGTGCTCCATCCTGCTCAGGGGTGGAACAGGGGGGCATGGTGGGAGTTGCAGTACAGGCCTCACCCCCAAACACACCTCCCTGGGAAGATGGCTGCCTACATGTTAGGTAAAGGTGAGCAATGCAATTGCTGTCACATGCTTCTGGGTGGGGGAGTAGTCCATCCTGCTCAGCTCTGAGACAAGGGGCCTGGTGGGAGTTGTAGTGCTTTCTGCCTGTACACTTGCAACCCTAGGAATGTTGCTAGCTACCTTTGGGTGAATGTGTGTGTATGAATGTTATATGAGACATGTGTTGGGTAGTGTGTGTTGCACATGAATGGTATTAGGCCTAGGAGGTTTTGCTTTGTACTTCTTCATTAGAAGGCTTTGCAGTGTAATTGTCTACATTTGTTTGTACTTACCAGCCTCCACTCCCCCGGCTATTCCTGCGAGACTCTCTGGCTGGGGTATGGCAAGCACCTTCTGCTCCCATGCAGTGAATGTTCTTTGTGGAATGGGAGGGCCAGTCATCTGAGCCAGCTGACGGTTCGTGTTTCTCTTCTCTTTGACAGCCCTCTTCGTTTCATGCCACCGCGTCATTATTTCCTTCTTGGTGCACGGGGTGGACCCCACTGCATTGACCTGATTGACTATCCTTCCCCACATTTGTGCTCTTGTGGCTAATGGTGTTTGTTGGACAGATTACCAAACAATTGTGGTTGTACTCTGATTATCTCATCTGCCATGACTGACAACTCATTGTCAGTGAATTTGAGCATTTTCTTTTGTGCCATGGTGTGTGATGTGCAAATGGTTTGAGATGCTATTGTGAGGGTGGTGTGTGTGTTGTAGTGCTGGTGATGTGTGGTGTTTTGCCTCTCCAATGTGCTGCAGGGTGTAGTTCATTCAGGGATGGAGTAGTGCAAAGGATTCTGGTCAGAGAAGAGGCTGGTTTTATACTCAGCTATGTGGATGTGTCACAATGGAGTATTGCTGTCAGGTGTGTTGTGTGGGTTGTCCTGGGATTTGTATTTTTGAAGTTGCCATGGGGTGTGTCATTGGGGTGTGATAGGTGGTTTTGGGAGCAGGGCTAGTGTGCTGTGTGCACTTGGTGGCCTTGTTCAGAGTTTTTTTTGTCGACTGCCACATTTGTCATGGAGCGTCCGCAGCGATGGCTGTGCTCCAGCCCTTCCACTGGCTCTCCCATTCATCACTGTTTAAGACCGCGGCAGACAGAATCAGCGTAACGTCCCGCTGTCACATTGGGGGAATGCTAATTTTCCGTGCAGTCTCTCTGCTGGCCTGGCGGCGGTTTAGTGTGTTTCTCCCGCAAATCGGACCGCCACGGATGGATTTTCTCCAGCGCCGCCCGCTACGAGCAGTCTTTTGTGGGCTCATCTACCATGGTCGGATTTTTTGGGCGGTTGATCCTAATGGGACCACCGGTTTTGCCACGGGACCGACAGACGGTTGATTTACGCTACCATGGCGGTCGGGGTGGTTTCCCGACCGCCATCCTAATGGGGCCCTAAGTGTCCCCAAGTAAGTTGTAGTATTGTTAGAACAAAGTTTTGTATCTCAGACATCACATTGAGAAAGGAGCGAGGAAGGTGTCACACAAAAGAATCTCAGCAATTCCCCAAATGAATCCGCCGACCCCTCCGGAGAGAATCAAGATATTTTTGGGAATGGTGGTCTACTGTCATCATTCGATATTCAGCTTTTCCCTAGTATCTAAGCCTTTATGGAGGCTGACACTGACACACAAGAATGTGTCCAATACCATGGGATAATGACTGCTTGGTTGCCTTCCTAGAGCCGAGAGAAAGTCTCTGTTGCACTGGGAATGCCCGATTATAACAAAGCTTTTGCTCTTTTCTGCAGTGAGAGGGAGGGCTGCGATCTCTCAAAGATTACACAAATGCAGGGAAATGTGAGATGCTTGTTGCCTATTTTTCTGCTACTCTTGACCCTGTAGCCGCAGGGCTGCTATCTAGGTGCCTCAAATCTGTGGCAGCAGTTGGTGTCAGCACAGAACGGTATTAAATCATTGTGATTGAATATCCCCTAACTGCTCTTGTACCACATTCGGTTGAGATTTTGTAATGGGACCCCTAGAAGATGTGCTGCTTTTAATTCTGGCGCCTTAACACCTCTCCCTGAGTATGAAAATGATGAGGTGAAGGTTGAGCATGATTGTATTGATGTCATTGACTAAGCACCAATCTGAGACCAGTTATACAAGACCAGTAGAATCTGATCACATACTGTTTGTAGATGGGTCATGTTTCAGAGACAATGAAAGAAAATTAAATTGAGAGCTGCATATGCAGTCTGCACAGTTTAAGGGGTAGTCGAAGCCTGCTGGGTTCAAGGGGTGTCCTCTTCACAAGTTGCTGAACATAAACCTCTTACTAGAACTTGTTGTGTCTCTGAACAGCTGAGAGTGACTACATTTACAGACAGTAAGTATGGCTTTGGTGCCGTTCATGACTTTGGACAGTTCTGGTCACAGAGGGGATCTATGACGTCTTCAGGATCCCCTATCTGCAATGGAGAGCAGGTCATGAGATTGGTTGAAGCATTACGGTGGCCTACCCAAATTACAGTTGTGAAAGGTCATGCACACTGCAGTGAAGATGATTATGTGACAGCAACAGATATGCTGACGAGGTCGCAAGATAATGTGCCCACGTGGCTTGCACATTCAATGATGCATATTGTAATGAATCTGAAGACCAACTACAACCTTTTGTTTGCAACAGCTGATATGTGGGAGGAACTTAAGAGGCTACAGGAGGAATTGCCAGAGGCAAAACAGTAAATTTATGTCAGAACAGGCTGTGACAAAAGAGGGTGCACAGACATAATATGGAGTTGGAAATATCGAGTAGCAGTAATTTCGAGTCCAAAATCTCGGACTACAAAAATATCAACAGTCAGAATATCGTTGTCAAGAAGATCGAGTTGAAGGTAAGTAATATCGTTTTTCAAAATATCGAAGTAATTAATATCGTTGTTAAAAATATCGTTGTTAAAAATATCGTTGTTTGATTTAGTGTTATGTATTTTAGTGTGTATTTTACATGTATGTGTTCTATTTTTTTGTTTAAGTATTGCATTTGTTTTTTAACATGTGTTCCATTTTTAAAAGTTATTAATATTTTTTAAACTACATTTTGCTTTTTAGGTCCATAGCAAGTTGTGGGTTTATAGGGGAATAGGGTGGGAAGTAATTTAATTATAATAAATTTAATAATAATTTTTAAAAGTTAGTAATTTATTTTAATTACATTTTGCATGTTTTTCCATAGCGGATCGTGGGTTTATAGGGGAATATGGTGGGAAGTAATTTAAGTATAATTAATTAATAAACAATGTTGATTAATTCATATTTATCGATGTAATATTTCATAGTGTTAATTGTAATTAATAATTAGTTATTAATTAGTTATTCATTATTAATAATTAATTGGTCAATATCTTAATTGTGTTATTTTTTAGGAGTGGGTTGTGGGTTATGGGTTTAAAGGGGTATTGGGTGGGAAGTAATTTAATAATTATTAATTGATATTTTTAATTCTTTGCTATTTATGTATTTAAAATGTTATATTGTTAATTATGATAAATAATGTATTGTGCACTAATAACATCCATCATATTAGTAGAGGGGATTGGACCAGAGTGGAACGTAGGGGTAGGCAACGATTACATGATGCTAGACCACCTATGCTACCCCAACACTTGCCCCAACAAAACCCTTTCTCTGACTATAATCGATATGGTTGTTTGGAAGGCCTGGAGGGAGTCGATTGACTACCCCCCGAGCTAACACCTCCCAAGTTGGTTATTGCTTTTGTAGACAGGGAAGCTCATGCTAAAACCACCCCTCCGGTCCAATGTATGGTGGCTCCTCGTATGGTAGACCTGTCTTATCGGACTCTAGCCCCATCAACTGACCCTAAGGAGGCCTATCTTTCGGGTCCAATAGATACGGGAAGATCAAAAACAGCCACCCCTTCTATAAATACCTCTACTGATCAGGTACAGGCCCCAAATACAACTGGATTTAAAATGGCGAGCTGGAACATAGCAGGCTGGCGGCAAAGAGTCTCAGCCTTAGGTTGGAGGGAACATATCCTGGACTTCGATATCCTGTGCCTTCAGGAAACATGGTCTGTTGATGATATCCATTATGATGGTTTTGTTTCCTACAATTGTCATGCCAAGGAATCTGCTATGGGGAGGGCAAAAGGTGGTTTATTGATTTTATTATCTGTGCACCTCCCTGTTCTTGTAAAAAAAAGTCATAAAGTGGGGTACCACTCCCAAATATTGGAATTAGTAGTCAACAAGGGCAGGAATATCCTGCTGATTAATCACTACAATAATACCTTTGATTGCTCCAGCACATTTGTTGTTGATGAACTTGAAGCAGCCCTGGACAAAATTTGTTATAAGTCAAGTACATCCTATGATATCATTTGGGGGGGGGGATTTTAACATCAGAACTTGTCCACACTCATATACATCTGTTTGCGGGTTTGATGGGGATACTGGGGAGAACTTAGCCCACTTCTTACACTCCTCCTATGGTACCTCCCTTAATAACATCTTGTTAAAGTATAACTTGCTTATCTACCAACCTGCCCCTGATAAAGAGGGTAACATCGTCCCTACTTTTACCGGGAGGAATACTGCCTCGGTCATTGACTATTTGTTGATTTCGACCCCGATTGTCCCTTTTTGTACGGTCCCGCTTATTCTGGACCTTGGCATGAGTGACCACAATGTCTTAACTATGTCCATCCTTACTGGGTGTCCAAGAAAGGTCTTTACCGGTAGGGTTGTCGACAATATCACTCCATGTAGGCAAAACGGGATACGGATTAAATGGAGTGGGGAAAAATCTGGGATTCTACATCACAGGGTTGTGAGTGCCGGTTCCAAGGCGATACTCTGTTGCCTCAAAACTGATGTTCCATCTGTAAGTACTATAAATAACTTTGAGGAACTGTGCATTATAACTAAGAAAACCCTTACTACTAATAAGGCCCCCACTAAACGAGAATCGCTAGGCTGGTTCGACCAAGCATGCACCCGGGCACTAAAAGCTCTTAAACAAGCGCTATCCAATTTACCTAGAGACAGGGGAGTGGTTAAACATCTGAGGGCCGAATATAACATCGAATTGAAACGCAGGAAACAAGAACTGAGAGAGCAAGCCTGGGAAGATCTGAACAAAGCTGCAGCCCTCCGGGATAGTAAACTGTTCTGGTGTACTATCAATAGCCCATTCCTCCAGAAGGAAGAATTCCCCGTGCTTACTGCTCAAGTAAGCGAAGATAGTTGGGTCCTACATTTTACTGAGATCTTTGACCCAATTAGTATCTGTAATAACCCCATCCTATCGCCTCAACCACTGGGAATTACCCTCCATGAAGTCGACATGGCGATCAATAGTAGTAACGGTGGGAAGGCCCCAGGCCCAGATGGGGTTCCTATTGACCTCTACAAATTCGATCCGGCCCTGTGGAGCCCACTATTGACCCTAGCTTTTAATGCCGCTGCCGACACTAAGACCCCGTCAACTTGGAGCGAACCATTATTATTCCAATTTACAAGAAGGGAGATAGAGGAGAGGCAAAGAACTACCGCCCTATCTCCCTTCTGGATTCCTCATTAAAAATCATGAGCAGGGTCCTATTGATGCGCTTGGAAGAATGGGCTGAAGACAACAACATCCTTGCTCCATCCCAATATGGCTTCAGAAAGGGCCTTGGTACTATAGAACAATGTATCAATCTTAACCTTATTATAGGAAAATATACCTAGGCCAAACCGGGCTCTTTGTACCTGTGTTTTGCGGACCTTTCTAGTGCCTTCGATCTGGTGGACCACACCTTGTTGTGGTCAACCCTACTGGACATGGGCGCTCCTTCTGCTATTATCCACTTCTTAGCAAGGCTTTATTCCAACTTATCGGCACAAATCCGATATGGACCAGAGGGGGAGTGCACCAGAAAGATTGAGGTTAAATCCGGCATTAGACAGGGATGCGTCCTGGCCCCGTTGCTCTTTTCGCTCTTCATCAATTCAATAGAGCAGGAATTAAAGAAAGTGCAGGCTGATGCTCCCCAAGCAGGAGGTTTACCTATACCGGTATTGCTCTCAACTGACGATACCGTTTTACTCTCTAGAACTCCAATAGGCCTCCAGAAACTGATGAACTGTTTTTATGATTTTATCCAGGGGAAGAAACTTAAAATTAATAACTCAAAAACATTCATAATGGTGTGCGGCAAAAAGGTTAATTGTCTTAAATCTTTTTATTTTGAGGAAAACCGTATCGAGGTTGTTGAAAATTTCTGCTATCTGGGTATTACCTTTAATAATGGTGGATCCTGGATACCAGAGGACATAAATGTAAAAGCAAGGATGGGGAAGGCCTCTTTAGGCGTATTCCGTTTTGCTTCAAAACTGGGAAGCCGCCGTATACCTGATATGCTGAATAATTACAAACATAGATGCACGTCAATAGCACTGTACGGCTCCGGGGTCTGGGGTCATCGGAACCAAAAGGACCTGCAAATATTGGAAAATCGGTTCCTCAAAAGATTACTCTGTCTCCCACCATCGGCATCTACCGATCTAACCCACATAGAACTAGGGCTAGATTATCTAACTGACCTGATCGGACTGAGACCATTATTGGTTTGGAAATCTATTTGGACTAAGGTTGAAACTAGCTTCACCAAGGAAATTATTAGAGATTGTTTACACCTGGAAAAAGCTTATAAAATTCTTTGGCTAAAGTATGTGATTTCAACCTTTAACGACTCGTTTGATATGGATGTGGATAAAGATCCTGCATGTACTATCACTTTGTCCAAACATGAGATTAAAGCTGAATTTCTGAGGGCTAAATCCAACAGGCGAAAAGCAGAATCAAGAGAATATACAACTCATGTTTTCTATTATTCTCTTAGAGACGATGCTTTAGGTATACCGATGTACCTTAATGCCATCAGCCGACGGTCCCATCAATTTGTCTTGACAAGACTTAGACTCGGCATTGTACACAATTTGGTGGCATTCCCCACAATGAAATGTCATTCTACTGTCCCCTGTTCGTGTGACGGTTTCACTAAACAAAGCACCTTGCATTTTCTGTTAATTTGCCCATTGTATAAAGCTCTGCGTATTTATTACCTTAAACCATTGTTTCTGAAATATATTACGTAGACTACAGGAAACGCTATGAAATATTATTCTCACTTGCTAGCCCGGACCTTTGTTTTTTCACTGCAACTTTTATTTTAAAATCTATTACAGCAAGAAAAAGTATGGTTTTCAATTAAAATGTTAAGATCAGATTTATTTAACACTATATGCACCTATTAAGCTAACGGTATGGCATGTACTTCCCCTGTTGTTTGTAACTTTTATACGTGCAATGTTTTTACTTGTATACTTTTATGATGTTTTTCTACAACTATCGAATAAAGTTAATGAAACTGAAACTGTATTGTTCATTATTTATTAATTGGTTATTAATAACTATTAATGAATTATTCATTATATTATTTTGTAATTTTTTAAAGAATGTTTTTAAATTGCATGTTAATTTTAATTATTTAATTATTAATCAATTATTCTAATAGTGTTATGTTTTACAATATTAGTTGTCATTTATAGGGGATATGGTGGGAGGTAAAACATTTAAATAATTAATTGTTTATTAATTACATTTAATTATTTTGATTGAGTGGGAAAAGTAAATTATTCTCCTATGAGATCCAACAATTTCCGTACTGTTGCACTTGCTGGAGGTGGAATAATAAATTATTCCTATCTGCTATCCAACACTTTCCCTACGTTGCACTTGCTGGAGTGGGAATAGTAATTTTTACCCCTACACTATCCAACACTTTCTCTACTGTTGCACTGCCTGGAGTGGGAATAGTAAATTATTCCCCTCCTCTACCCAACACTTTCCCTACTGTAGTACTTGCTGGAGTGGGAATAGTTATTTTATCCACTCTGCTATCCAACACTTTCCCTACTGTTGCACTCGCTGGAGTGGGAATAGTAATTTTTACCCTTCCACTATCCAACACTTTCTCTACTGTTGCACTCCCTGGAATGGGAATAGTAAATTATTCCCCTCCTCTATCCAACACTTTCCCTACTGTAGTACTTGCTGGAGTGGGAATACTAATGGTATCCACTCCACTATCCAACAATTTCCCTACTGTTGCACTCCCTGGAGTGTAAATAGTAAATTATTCCTCTCCGCTATCCAAAACTTTTCCTACTGTTGCACTTGAAGCAGTGGTATTAGTAATTGTTACCCCTCCGCTATCCAACGCTTTCCCTACTGTTGCACTCTTAGGAGTGGGAATAGTAATTATTCCACTCCGCTATCCAACACTTTCTTACTATTGCACTCCCTGGAGTGGAAATAGTAAATTATTCCTCTCCGCTATCCAACACTTTCCCTACTGTTGTACTTGCTGGAGTGGGAATAGTAAATTATTCCCCTTTGCTATCCAACACTTTCCTTACGGTTGGACTCCCTGGAGTGGGTATAGTAAATTATTCCCCTCCACTATCCAACACTTTCCCTACTGTTGCACTCCCATGAGTGGGTATAGTAATTTTATCCCCTCCGCTATCCAACATTTTCCCTACTGTTGCTGTTAATGTAGTGTCAAATGTAATTGTAAAAGATTAAAAATATTTTAAATTATTATATATATTTTATTTTACTGGTATATGTATATATATTCACTGAAAAAACCATAGGTTATAGACCATATATAGTTAGGAATTAGCATTTACAAAACCTTGAAAATTCACTGAAAAAACCATAGGTTAAACAGCATATATAGTTAGGAATTAGCATTTAAAAAACCTTATTTTACTCACACAAAACCATTGAAATTCCATATATAGTTAGTTGTACTAACTATATATCGCGCACCCGCAATCCACTGCTGATCATGTCACATATTACATCATTCATGACATGGTCAGTGACATCACTGATGACATCACTGATGACATCTCAAATGACATCACTGATGACATCACTGATGACATCTCAAATGACATCACTGATGACATCACTGATGACATCTCAAATTACATCACTGATGACATCACTGATGACATCTCAAATGACATCACTGATGACATCTCAAATGACATCACTGATCACATCACTGATGACATGTCAAATGACATCACTGATGACATCACTGATGACATCACTGATGACATCTCAAATGACATCACTGATGACATCTCAAATGACATCACTGATGACATCACTGATGACATCTCATTTGACATTACTGATCACATCACTGATGACATCATTCATGTGATAATACGATGAACCTCTTCAGACTCTAATATAACCTTAGATACACTCAGTGTAAACACAGACTCGCAGATTGTCACTCATCCATGAAGTTACACACACACCTAGTCAGTCATGCAAACAATCAATCACACCTCCATTTCCTTAACTATACAGTTAAACACACCTTACTTATTCAAACATATACTAAAACATATTTACTCACTTATACAATCCTGGATACAAGTTCACAATGATCCATACAGCCACTCACACATTCACTGGCTCTTATGCACAGTTATTTATATATGTCAACTCTCACATGTACTGTATTTTACATATGTACTTACTTTGACATGTAGCACTGAGATATCTATTCACTCACCAATACAGTCATGCACACAGTCAACCACCCATACAGCTGTTTCCACATGCACTTTTGAACCCATACATCTATGCAGAGAGTCATACACCTCCCAGCCACCCATACACACTCTCAGTCTCCCATACAAATACTTGGGCAACCAATCAATAACCCATATAGTTAATCATATAGCTACTGATCAACACATGCAGCAGTTTACAGAACAACAGACATAATGATGCACAAATTAAGACAGTTTAGTCACTAACCCATGCACTCAGTGAGACACATTTAATCACTCACTCATACAGTCAGTCATGCACCTACTAAATCCTTTGTTCAGACACTTCTACATCCACTCATTCTTCAATATGTAAGACATATTTTAACTTTACAGAAACATACAGTCACTGGATGTTGTCATCAGTGATGTCATCAGTGATGTCATTTGAGATGTCATCAGTGATGTCATCAGTGATGTCATTTGAGATGTCATCAGTGATGTCATCAGTGATGTCACTGACCATGTCATGAATGATGTAATATGTGACATGATCAGCAGTGGATTGCGGGTGCGCGATATATAGTTAGTACAACTAACTATATATGGAATTTCAATGGTTTTGTGTGAGTAAAATAAGGTTTTTTAAATGCTAATTCCTAACTATATATGGTGTATAACCTATGGTTTTTTCAGTGAATTTTCAAGGTTTTGTAAATGCTAATTCCTAACTATATATGGTCTATAACCTATGGTTTTTTCAGTGAATTTCATTGGTTTTTTAAAAGCTAATATCTATAGCTGTAAAATGTATTCTTCTTTAAATCCCAAAATATATTTTATATGTTTATTAATAATTTTTTTTAAATATTTTTTTTGTTTCGCTCCCGGTCCGCGAACCGGGAAGCTTCCCGTTAGCTCACTTTGATGCCGCGACCCGGTCCGCGAACCGGTAAGAAATCAACATAGTGACGGTATCGCGTTGCCGCGTAATGCGTCTTATGACGTACTGCGTTAGCGCACCCGGAAGTGCCCCGGGGCGCGGACCGAGGCGCGAAACGCAGCTCCCCGGAAGCGATCCGCGGCGCGAAAGCGCGACGTATCGCGTTGCCGCGTAATGCGTCTTGTGACGTACCGCGTTAGCGCACCCGGAAGTGTCCCGGGGCGCGGACCGAGGCGCGAAGCTCAGCGACCCGGAAGCTAACCGGGGCGCGTTCCGCAGCGCGTAACATGAGCGTGAGAGGTCATGTGACTTGTTAATAAAACTTTTCATTGGTTCATTTCACTTTTGGTTTCATAATGATGTAAGGCTAGGTCAGGTGACCTAAAAATAACACTTTTCATTGGTTGAGAAGTATTTTTTTTTCCCAAATGATGAAAACCCCTCCTTCTTTCCTCACTTTGACTTTCATCATTGTGAGAGGAAGACCTTTACTACTATATGAGAAATGGCTTCATTGGTAGCTTCAGCTGGTGGACCCCCACCACCACCACCACCTCCTCATGGGAAGAGAGGACCACCTCCCCAGGTCATGACCAACACTGAGGAGGAAGAGGAAGAAATGGATGAGGAGGGAGAAGAACCACAGTTCTTAGAAGAGGTGCCCCGGGTTTCCAGAAAGAAAGCCAGTTTCATCTGGCAGTTTTATTCGATCCCTCGTGGCCAAAAAAAAGTCAATGCGAGGTATGTCACCTGCCTCATATGCAAAGAACAATTATCCAGAGGGACGGACAAGAAATATAGCTACGGAAATCACACAATGCACAGGCACATGACAAGGAAGCATCCGCTCAATTACAGCCGGGCGGAAATAAGGGATATGCAGGACAATCCAAGACCAACTCCTGTGGCCAGACCAAGAATACCAATTTCATTAACACCAGAAGAGGCACGGGAAACTGTGCCAAATATACAAGAAAATTTTGGCCACATGATACACTCTTGTATGCACTGTCGTGCGTTGTTAGCGTGTGGCAACATGAGCATCAATGCACTCAACCTGGCGTATGAACAGCATGATTGCCCTAACCGCCACCAGTAATTTTTTTTTTGCTCCTGTTGAGCCCTTTTCAACGCCTGTTTTTTGTTGTTTCCCCCCCCCCAAAAAAAACCAAAAAAAATATAAAATTGTTCAAAAAATACAAAAAAAACACAAAATGTTCAAAAAAAAAAAAAAAATATAAAACAAAAATATTAAAAAAAAAGTTCTTTTCAGAACTACCTTCCCTTTCAAAAAAAATTGCTAGAATGTTTAGCACTCTGGAAAGCTCTATTTCTTTTGGTTCGCTCCCGGGTTAGCTTCCCGGTACGCGGACCGGGAGCTAACCAAACAATTAAAAAAAAAAAAAAAAGAGTAAGTATAAGGAAAGTAAACAGAGAGTGATGTTAAAAGAAAGACAGCTATAGGGAGTAAAGAAGAGATACTGTTTAATAGATCTATTTACCGAAGAAAAGACGGAAGAGGGTATAATTGTGAAAAACAAAATAGATAACGAAGTGAAAGAAAAAAAAAGAGAGTATAACATTAACAAAGAAGAGTTTCTTGGAGAATGTGAGTGAATGTTCAAAATAAGATTAAAACATGAGGAATAACAGAGAGAAAAAATAGAAAACAGAAAACAAAAAATAACAGAAAAAGATTAATTGAAACAGCAAAGAAATGTAAGTAACATAGAGCCATATCATCAACATAGGCAATAAAAGTTTTGCAGCTTTTATTGGCAGAAATGTGTCGCTAAAGCTGCTTTTGCGGCAGAAAACTGCCGCTAAAACCACTTTTGCACCAGTTTTCTGCCAATAAAAAGAGCAATAATTTTATTGGCTGTGTTCATAATATGCCCCTTAGTATGCTTCAACTACACAGAGAAAGCATTATGAACAAGTAGTGATAGAGTGATCAGTCAAAGACACTAAGAGTAATAGAGACGGAGTGAGTGAACAAGAGTGAGGAACTATGAGAAGAGAGGGACTGAGAAAAAGAATGGAAGGAGTTGAGTAAGTAGGTAATAGAGAAAGGAATGATGGAAGTAGCAAAGGCAGGAAACTGAGGGTTAAAGAAATGAAGCAGTGGAACTAATAGTAGGTGAATGTGATAGAAATGTAACGAAAAGAGTACAAAGCATTTACCTTATAATTGTCGTTAAATTACTCACTTTTTGTTTTTATACTTTCAATCTGTGAAAGAGAGAACAAACATTTCAAAAATATTAAAACATGTATTTAAAAATTACAAAAGACAAGGGAAAAGATTGAAGGACAAACAGTTTTTCAACAACTTTGACACTTACAGAAGCTTCTGCTTCTCCAGGCCCCCTACACAGCCATAAAGATATACATTTTAAACTAACAGTATCTTGATGCAGATGAAGTGAGGCCTATCTTAAAACATGGTGCATCTTTTGCATTGCTGTTGTCTCAGAAAAGTGTCGCAAGACACTAAAATTTTAAATAATTGCTTCAGGATGCCAATAAGATGTGTCCTATCCAGAGGTTTGTTTGAGGTGAGGCCTACTCAGGGTTGCAGATGAAATTTCGAGTTGTTGAAGAGAATAGAGGACATAATACATGTGAAGGTCTACCAATGAAGTGAGTCATGTCCACTGCACTCTTGAACAAAGTCCAAACCTCCTATGTTTCCCTGGACAGACCTAAACTTGATCTGCACAATGTGATTCGTAATGATAGGAAACACAGGTGATGTAATTGAAATACGTGCAATTTATTTTGCTCATTTCACAATCACATCACTTGTGTTTCCTTTGCTTAGGTATCTCATTGTGCAGATGTAGTCTAGCATATGAAAGAATACGCAGAAGTGCAGCACTGCATGCAACAACTTTGACACTTACAGAAGCCTCACCTTCTCCATGCCTCCTACACAGTTCTACATATACATCATAAATGCAAACAGTACAGAATTAATTATACATGTTAAATGGTTTATTTTTGCTGTTCTCAGAATGTATCAAAATTCACTAAAAACAGTGACTTGAAGGTATTCATCATATAACAGCGGGGAAAAAAAACACAATCAAAATGATTGTGTTTAAAAAACCCATACAACATAAGAAATCAGAATTCAGAACTCCTTAAAGTTAACTTACTTTCCATGACGTCAAAGGATGTCCTATGAACAGCTTACACTCTTTTGTGCTGTTATTACTTTCAGCCCGCCACTTTCTGAAAGAAAATCTCCATCGTTTTTAAAAACATGTTACATGCAATAAATGACTTCTTGCTCTCTACCACAAGTTTCCACAAGGCCAAATCTTGTCAGACCCATTTATAACTCTTGGATTTCTTGTAAGCCAATCCCGTCATTTGGCATTTCCGCAACTTTCAGAATTAAAATGTTGAAGATCATTTTCACAATCCTGGAATAGTAATATCTTCCCCTTCTTGCTCAGTCATGTTCTACATTTCCTATGACACTGATACTGCTTACTATGAAGCAGACTTACACTAACTCTATGACTACTACAATTATTTAATTCTCTACATCACTTTCAATCACAAAGCAATGTAAAACAGTAGACAGCGTTGCAGACTTACATTCCCTCTACTCTATGTTTTGATTGGCTGCTTCAATTAGCTTATAAAAAGAAATAGTTTTTCTGAACTCATTCAAAGTGCACTTATTTCTCCATGACGTCCAGTCTTATGGTTAGAAGTTATGTCTCTGAACTACACTTATCCTCAAGGCCAAATTGTGTAGGAGCCATTAGAACTTCTTGAAATTCCACAGAGCACATCCCGAGATTATTTCCCTAAAATTTTGGTTTTAAAAACACCAGGTAAGAGTTTTTAAGGTCATACGGCAATTTTTTTTTGAAAATTAAAACAGAATCGTTGCAGAATGACCAGCCATTTCTAGACTTTAAATAAGCTGTGTAATGTCCTGATGTTATTGAAGGGCCGTCATGATATATAATTGCTGCAGTTACAAAAGTCCATCCTGATATTGACAACTGCGAAGCTACAAAATTTTTAATTAAAGTTGTCAATTTTGTTCCATCAGGCCTACATCGTTGGAACATTAAAATGACATACTGGCCATATGTTCGTATAAATAATGTGGACATCATTTCAGATTTACATTGGCTACACTCCATGTTGTGATCAGCTGCTTTTACTAGCTTATTAAAGGAGACTGATTTACTGTCTGGCAAAGTTAAATATATAAATCTTTCTGAGTCTACACTAGTAGTACTTGATACCATACAGTTCTCGCAGTCATGCTGCCATTGATAAGAAAGCCCAAACAGCTGATCTACATCTACACCTTCAGCATGCAATACATCAAGCATATACATTAAAAACTCCTGACAATCTTGCTGAATATTTTGAGAGAATTGTGTTTGGCCTGAACATCTGTCTAACAGATTTCGAATTTCAGACACACTTTCTATGTTTCTTCTATCAGTGCTACATTTTTCTAACACAGAATTTAACAAACTGCAAAATCTTTGATCAGAATTGACCACAATCTCTTCTTTTACATTTTCTAGAGAAAACAAAACATTAACCACTACATTAGCATAGCAGTTGACACCAGAACTGTTTTCAAATTGAAAACCAACAACATATTCAACAGAATCCTTTTTGTTTCTGCTTGTAATTTTAGGTTCATCAACTTTTCGTCTTTTTGCTACAACCTCCCCAGTATTGGTCACATTTCTTCGTTTCCGGCCTACCACACGTTTCTCAAACAAAGGATACTGAGGCAAATGTGGCGCATACTCTCTTCTTAACCTATTGTATTCCTTAACACAATCTAGATCCGCACAAATGTTTGTGACATCACACTCAATCAAGTACAATCCCGATAAAGTTCTAACTCGTGACAATGCCACATATGCCATACCCTCCTTGAACACAGAACTGCCAATATTCACCAATGCACAGTCTACACTTAAACCTTGCGATTTATGGATTGTCACCGCATATGCCAAGCAAACAGGAAACTGCTTACGGCGAACATATAAGTCTTTTACAAGCAAAAATCTAGCAGAGCAACGACCAATTAGCTGTACTTCCTCAATGCCATCAAATTAAATTTTTAAAAATTCAATTCCATCTCTATTTCTGTATTTCACAAAATCAACAACATTACCCATTGATCCATTTACCAGACCTCTTTCAACATGTAAATTCCTTCTTAAAATTATACGGCAGTTTAAGCACACATTCAGAGTCTTTTCAAAACCTGCAGTTTTAGATATACTCTTCTCTAATGAATCCAATTTTGTTTTCAGATTCTCAGACAAAATAATTGTTGATCCCATATGCTCTACTCTGTCAATAGCTTCCAGTTTCACAATCTCTTGCTTTTCTAAATGCAACATTTTGTTGTTAAATTTGGCACATTCTGCAAGAGTTGGCATCAAACATATTCCAGATTTCTTCTCAGTAATTTTCTGAAAAATATTCTCAGGCACAACATCTTGTTCTGGATATAAATTTGACAGTAATCGTGCATGTAAAGCTTCTTTCCCATGCTCGGTCACTTTTCCAATTCTAACATCTTGTAGAATAGTCTTGTAAACTTCATCCTTCGCCTGACGCATATTTTCATGCAGTTCAGCATAATTGAAGTTTAACCATATATTGACGTTGCCAATGCTGCCTAGGCACTTCCTGGTATCTTCATGCGTGAGCATTTTGAACACAGGTTGCCCTTTCACTGGTGTCAGCTGCAGAAGATCTCCGAAAACAATGATGTGTTTGCCACCAAATAACACATCATACTCTGTTTTGAGAACTTCTTGCATTCTCAAATGCACAAAGGCAAGCATGACATTGGAAACCATGCTTACTTCGTCAATGATAAGAAGTTTCATTTTCCTCAAGATTCTTGAAACTTCAAAACAAGCATCTCCAGATAGCTTGTGATATTGTAATTTGTTGTCATGCTCCACTGGCAGCATCAGTAAACGATGTAAAGTAATCCCTTTAATATTATGTGCTGCCAGTCCAGTTGGAGCAGTGACAACACAAGACAGCGATGACTCTGTCCTTTCCTGCAAATAGCATGAAATTGCTTTAATGAGGAAACTTTTTCCAGTTCCCGCTTCTCCACTCACGTACAGTCGGACAGGCTTCAACGACGTACATGAGCACTCTTTCTTATCATGACTTAATCCATGATCAATTTGCATGGTAACTTCGTCATATATTTTCCTCTGCTCAACGTTGAGTTGTCTTTCCAACTCTTCTAAGTTAACCGCATCCTCTTGAGCATGTGCCATGGCTCTTTCCACTTCATTCATAGCAGTGGCAGCTTCATTTTCAATAACAGGTCCTCCTAGTGGATCCTGACTCAATGAAGCAGAACTCTGACTGTCCTGAGAACTGTCTCTGGCAATCTCGGCTGCAATCGTTGCTTCCTGCTCAATTTCCGCATTCAACATTTCTACATATTTGGGAAAAGCAGGACATTCTATGGTCTCCTTGGCGGCATTGAAAGAGTCTTCGTAACAGAGAAAATCTCCAAGCAGTTCCTCTTCTGCACGCCAAGGCTTGAAAAGTTGCAAAAGTGCTAAATAGAAAAACTCCTTTTTTTCAGGAGATTCGCCACTCAATTTTCGATGGTTTATCAAGTGGCATTTTCTTTGCTTGACCAGACATCCCTCACTTCCTATTACAGCATACACTCCTTTCTCAGTATCTTCTTTGATGTTCCTCTTGAATATGTAATTTTGAAGAACCTCATACAGACAAACATTCTCGAGGTGAATGCTTCGATTTGGATAATATGTATCCAACATGTTGGTCTTCAAAATGTCGGTACTGTTTGGCTCCTTTTCCGCCAAATACTCAATTTCCCGGACAGGTTTGAGAACTCGATTACGCGTTGCAGCAAGACCAAGACTCGCCCAAACGATACTCCTGGACTTGGCAGAGAGACTTGCTGAAGACAACCGGTCAGAACATTCGTACGCTCCGATTTCTCGATGCGACAACATCTTCAGACTGAAACTGTACAACTTTTTGCTGAGGCTCTTTTCATGGGAAATGTCCTCCCACATATCCTTCAATTCTGTCTTCTCTTTTTTGGTGATGTAAGACGTCACATACCGAGCCACAGCCATACAGTTATCAGCCACAAACTGTATATCCATGTTAGCATTCCACATGGACAAAATCACCGGGTTGTAGTCATTGATGTACTTGGACTCTTCGTTCCTCTTCAAATTGTATGTGTTTTTAGGTGATTTCTTCATGACATTGTGTCGCAGCGAAGACATCAAACTGTTTACTCTTCCTTTAGAAATCACCGGTCGTGGAAAGCCGAAACGACATTTGGTGTAGAACTTGTCCTTGTTTCGGAATTTACGATGGCAGTACTTTCCACATCGATGGCTTTGGAAACGCAGAACTTTTTCTCTTAGGCTTTTCTTCTCCTTTGCGTTTGGAACAGCACACGTAGAATACTGTTGGATGAAACTCATCACTGAGTCTTCTGGATCCGTTCCAAATTTAGGTGCATCCTTGATCCACAGCAACATATGTATATGAGGAGCACCTCTTGCTTGGTACTCCTTTCTCCAGAAGAAATCCAACACCTCTCCAAGAGGTGGATTCTTCTTATTCATGATGAAAGACATCATACCTTCAAATCTATGATTGAAGTACCTACATACATTGACTGGATCCAAAGAGCACAGTTCTCCGGGTGTCTTGAATTCGATGTTTTCTACGTTAGCATTTGCCTCTCGTAGAAATTCAAGTAAGTCTTCCCAGCCATACTCAGCACAGCTCAAAGTGAGGAACCATGTGGGAGTTCCTAAGTTTCTCAGCATACATTTTAAATCACCATGACGACGGTACCAGTACTCATTAGTACCACGCTGACACGCCATGAGATTAATCAGGTGAGAATCCAAAATACTGTCTTGGACATTGACTTTATCCATAAAGTCACTTGCCGAGATGTTTTGCATGTGTATACCACTTTTCAAGATGTGGTTCACTGCATATGACAGTCCAGACAGATCGCTTTCAAACAGGAGATGAAACAAATAAGGAATGCATTGTCGAAACCTAGCATCTCCTGCATACAATCGCAAAGTCCGGTATTCAGAAGCAGGAATTTGATGAGGTCGCTCATCATATCTTCCTCCCTGACCTGTTGGAAAAAGCTGTGGGAAACACCGAGCTTCCAAACTTTCCTCCCAAACACTAATGGGACTCCCTTTGGCTTGTTTCATTTGAAACAACTCAATAGCATTCCCCATGACTTCCTTGGAATCCAAAGGATGAACACTATAATGTTCATATATTTCTTCACTAGTAGAGGGTTCTACTTTCTCAATTTGACCAGCACACAAATCGCTATCCTCCTCCTCACTTACTTCCTCTTCTGCAACATATACATTCTTATAGTATTTATTATTTTTTTTCAAATACAATGTTGCCTTTTTAACTTTCCTAACATCTACTAAATCTTGCCATATTTTCTTATTCTTTGTCGGAACCCCATTAACTAAGATAACCAGAGGTTCCTCTTCCACTTTTTCTACTCCAATTGTGTTAATGTTTTTCTTCAAATCTAGAGGCAAATAAACAACTCTTCCCTTTAATCCTCTCTGTAAATCTGATGGAGGCAATTTCCCTGTCTTTGGCTCCATTCTTACAATAGCCTGAAAGGGATGGATACTTTGAATCAAAATAGATTCATAAGTATTTAAATCCTTCAATTCAGAAGGAATCTCAACCAATTCCAGATTATTATGAACTGCTCTAGCAGGCATCTGGGTTTGATTTAATTTGCAACAACAATAAGTACACACACGTTGATCCGATCCCAAATCAAAACAATTTTCTACCATCAAGTATGTTGCAAAATCCTTCCATTCACTATTATTTTCCCTTTCACTTTTTGCATATAAATCCACTAACTTAGTCTGATTCTTATAATAAGTGCGTCGACAACACACACAAGTGAAATTAGGCCTCTCACTTGATTTCACCTGAAACGTCGCAATTTCCCTCTGGAAATTATCTGTACTGGAAACCTGTACACTATCTTCCACATTACCCTCTTCTTCTGGGTCAATTTCAACATTCTCCTCTTTACTTCCAAAGTAACAAAACTCAATTTCTTCACATATGTTCTTCACATCTATTTCAGAACCATGCAAAAGAGCAGCGCATAATTGTTTAAGCATAATTGCTGGACTCTTAGCATCATACAACATTCTAACTAATTTCCTCACTTTATTATGATGCACTGCTAGCATCCTGAAATGATGAAAAACACTCTGGCATACTCTCCTGGAAAGACAAGCCAGTGAATGACCATGCAAACCTGTCACTTCTCTCACTCTGCAAGGATCTAATTCTTGCAACAACCTTATTTTCTGCTTCAAACTTTTCTTATTAAATGACCGTACAAAATCACAAAGCAAATTGATGGAATCCTGTCACACACTACAAATACTACTACACTTCCAGGTGTACACAGGACCCTTAGCACGTCTTCCTAAAACCTCATTACCTAACACCTCTTCTGTCTCTGTTGTCACAAGTTTTTCTTTTTCAACTGGACAACCATCTTTCACTTCATAAGCACGACCACTGGTGTCAACTGCATGCACCAAATCATTATCCTGGAAATAACTCTCCTCATTAAAAAATGCCTCACAGCTTGAACTATGCATCCATTCTCCAGAAAAAACTTCACAAAAATTACTACGATTAACTATTCTCTTCCATCTACTATTTCTTTTGAAATCATAAATTGCCTTGTTTAGCTTCCTAATTCTATTGATTATCAAAATAAATAACTTACGTTTAATTTCAAATGCCTGATCAATAACTTTCTCAACTTTTTTTTTTCTCTTATAAAAAACCAGTTTCTGTTGACCTTTCTTAATATTTTTTAACAAATTGCCAATTATCCTGTTGCGGAACATTCGTTTACGAATGTCCCTAAACTGTTGTTTCCTTCTACTATCATGCACAGAGTTATCTCTTGCTCTAGCAGTAACATTTTTGATTGGCCTTTCCTTTCCATTTGAATTGGTTCTCTTTTTATGGACTGAAACATTTTCTGTAGTAATATTTTTTTTACTACACATATTTCTTATGAAATATTTTGTGCTCTTACCCGGTGCTTTCTTCGCGACTTGACAAATCTTTTTGTTAGAGGACTGCTGCTTATTTTGTTTCACCTGCTGTCTTTGACGTTTTGCAGCCTTTCTCTGTCTTTCTATTGTTGGCATGGTGAAATCTTGAAATGATCTGCAGTTGAATCTGTGGTAAAATATAATAAAAAATGTTATTAACCATTATTACCAAACAGTAAATCAATAACAGTGATCAAAAACTTAACACACTACTTGACATTTTAAATAGAAGATTTTTTAGTCCTTGGCAAATTTACAATACAGAAATAGCAGAAAAGAAATGACATTTATATTTATGTTACCTGTGCTATTTTATATGTGAATCTGATCTAATTTTATGAGCATATTTTAATATTTTATTGAAGACACTACACATAACCTGTTTTTGAAGGTGTCTTTATTTTTAAATTAAACGGTTTACACTTTTACTTTTTATTTATTATAAATTTTAAAAATAAATGTTTATAGTTCCATAGGCTCAAGCAGGTCAGCTTCCCACCCTATGTCATATAATTCGGACAAATCTGCATCCTCATCACGCTCTTCTTCATCCTCAGGATTTAAATCATCCAAGGGATCAACATCCACTGATGTTTCAATTACAAGTTCAATGATGAGGTCAAAATCAACTGATTGCAGATTGTCGCTCATGTTGATGTTGTCTTTATCTTTAAAGAAAGATAACAACAATGAGATGTTGCAGAGTAAGAGACAAATCTCAGAGATTATAATAGTAAAATTGTTTAACAAGAGTAATATTTTGCAGCTATTATTTAGCCATGTCCAGCAATGCTGAGCAGGTGAAGACTATGTCTAATTTTTCAGTGAACAGGACTCATCTCTTCTTAACCTTGGATAAGCCTCACCGACTCTGTGTGTCCTGCACATACTTAAATGTAAAGGGGCAGATTTATGTTAAATGGCACATCCCCAGGCATGCACCAGTTAACGTGCACCGCTGCTCTGCCACCCATGGTGTGCCGTATTTACAATCAGATAGGAGAAAGCTGCGTCAAAACCCTGCGCCTGCTTTAAGCAGGCATAGGTCTTGACGCAACATTGTGGAGATGGGGCACCCCTGAGCCTTGCTTGAGCTGCATCGCACTTGCGATACAACTCCAGCAATCACTACCTTTACAGCACAGATACATCACGCATCTGTGCCATTTTTGCCCCATGATGCCCCGCATTGTAAATGCAGCACACCATGGGTGGCGGAACAGCGGCGCAGGATGACTGACACATCCCTGGTGATGCACCAGTCATCATAAATCTATCCCTAAGCTTCTTATCTTGTTACAGATGAACCGCCATATGTACCATCAAACTATTTTGCATTTCCTAAATAGCGAATTTTAAGGAATAAATAGCAATTCTTTACCATTCCTAATTTGCAATGAGCAAATTGCTAATTGCAAGTTACCCATTCATTTCCATGGGCTAGGAGGCTCATAGGAATGAAGGTTTAATTTGCGATTAGCAATTTGCTCATCACAAATTAGGAATTTTTCCAAGGGTGCAGGGGTGTCTCAAGAACACCCTGCTGCACCCCTGAAAAAGAAATTTGGGGGCATATGGCACACATACATGCCCTAAGGACATGTATTGGCGTGATATGGGACCTTTTGTTTTTTGGAAAAAAAATGCTTTTTGAAAAGAATTCACAAATTACCACCAATTTACCACAATAGTTTCCAAATCCTTAATGTCATTTTTTACATATTTTTTGTTTGATACATTGCATTTAAGTAATCGCAAAATTTGCAAATCCTTCAGTGCAATCGCAAAATAAGGAATAGCAAATTTTGCTACTCCTTATTTTGCATCAAACTTGTTTGATACATACCATTTGTCTAATTAACATTCGCAAAGGCCGAAATATGCAGAATTTTGATCTTTGCGAATGCTAATTAGCTTGATACATATGGCCCCAAGTGAGGCCTGTCTTGCAACATGGTGCATCTTTTGCATCACTGCTGCATTGGTTTCATGTGGTACGTTTTTTTTACACCATGACATATCTGCCTAAATGCATCAATTTGTAATTTTGTCGCCTCATAGCAAATCTTTTGCGCCGCCGCTGCATCATAAAAGTGACGCACAGTGGCGCAAAAGAGGCATACACCTATCATAAATCTGTCCCTAGCATTTTAAATGATTAATCCAGGATGACGATAAGGTGTGGCCTATCCAGAGGTTTGTTTAAGGTGAGGCCTACTCAGGATTGCAGATTAAAGTTACGCTTGATGAAGAATATAGAAGAGATAATACATGTAAAGGCCTACCAATGAAGTAAGTGATTTGCACTTTAGTCAAATTATGATTTGAAAATCGTTTTTGGGGAAAAGTAATGGTTTGCAAATTTATGACAAGGACATAATGGTGTATGCTTCTCTATAAGGCATTTCAGTGTCTCTGATGTCATTTTTCCCATATTACATTATAAGACCTTTCCCCATGGAGCACATTCCTTGTAAATATGCTCCCACCTGTGCATGGTGAATTTAGATTTTGACTGTTTGAGTCACATAGCCATGTTAAAAGTGACCCAAAAAAATTGCAAACGCTTTAAAAAAACACATTCATGTGTCGTAAGGACATTTTAAGTCATTTCCCCATGGACTGTGTTTTGTAAGTGGCGCAAAAGAGGCATACACCTATCATAAATCTGTCCCTAGCATTTTAAATGATTAATTCAGGATGACGATAAGATGTGGCCTATCCAGAGGTTTGTTTAAGGTGAGGCCTACTCAGGATTGCAGATTAAAGTTACGCTTGATGAAGAATACAGAGGACATAATACATGTAAAGCTCTACCAATGAAGTAAGTAATGTCCACTTCATTGCGCCAGTCATCATAAATGTATCCCTAAGCTTCTTATCTTGTTAGACATCAACCGCCATATGTATCATATAACTATTTTGCATTTCCAAAATAGCGAATTTTAAGGAATAAATAGCGATTCTTTACCATTCCAAATTTGCGATGAGCAAATTGCTAATTGCAAATTACCCATTCATTTCCATGGGCCAGGATGCCCATATGAATGAAGGTGCAATTTGCGATTAGCAATTAGCTCATCGCTAATTAGGAATTTTTCCAAAGGTGCAGGGGTGTCTCAATAACACCCTGCTGCACCCCTGAAAAAGAAATTTGGGGGCATATGGCGCACATAAATTTTAACAACATTCCTTTACCTCAAAAACGATTTTCAATTCATAATTTGAAAACACTGCCCACAGGGAAATTACTTAAAATGTCCTTAAGACACATGAAAGTGTTTTTTTATTGCCTTTCCAGCATGGTTGGGTCACTTTTAACATGGCTATGTAACACAAACATTTAAAATCTAAATTTGCCATGCACAGGTGGGAGCATATTTACAAGCAATTTGCGCCACAGAGAAAGGTCTTACATTAAAATGGGAAAAATAACATCAGGGACAGTCAATTGCCTTATAAAGAAGCATACACCATTATGTCCTTGTCATAAATTTAAAAACAATTCCTTTTCCCCAAAAACGATTTTCAAATCATAATTTCAAAACACTGCACATGGGAAAATTACTTAAAATGTCCTTAAGACACATAAAAGCGTTTTTTTATTGCCTTTGCAGCATGTTTGTATCACTTTTAACATGGCTATGTAACACAAACATTCAAAATCTAAATTTTCCATGCACAGGTGGGAGCATATTTACAAGCAATTTGCGCCACATAATTCATAATTTTCTCCTTAAAGCACACTATTCTCTATCTAAATTAAAGAAATCTTTTCTCACCTTAGCAAATACTTTGAGTTTGAAAACAGTCTCAGAAACACACCAATTTGTCTTCAGCAGAGCAAAAGGTATGCACTCCAGAGTCTGCAGCTATCAAAAGCACAGAAATGCTGTAATTCTTCACACATATCTCTCATGTCACCCAATCAAAACTCTTCCCTCACTTTTTTTCAAATGAAAACCCTTCCCCCCTCTGCCCTTTCTGCCTATTTTGCATAGCAACCACCTCTTGGAAGACCTCTGGTGTTTGCAAGTTCACACAACAATGTTGCAATTGAACTCTGAACTCTCAGTGCACCTGCATATCCAGTGCATTCTTTCATTTAATGATTTTTTCCTGACCACTCAAAATACATCTTTCAAATAACTCATCCGTGCACCCTAACTTTCTGTTTTCAGCAATCAAAATCCACCAATCACTGTTACTGCTTCATGAACACAGAAACTCCACAGTTTTTTTCATTTTAAACTCTCATTTTTTCAACTGCCATTTCATTGCCACACTTCATCTGACTGCAGGAGAACCTTCTCTCACCATGTTTTCTGTCTGGATTGTTGGACATAGTTATATTCACTGGGCTCACAGGTACACTGAAAACAGGAATTTACCTAACCTCAATTTATAAGATGTGGAAATTAAGTGGTTTGGCCACAGAGGATTAAAATGTCACCAATTGATACCATTGGTGAAAACCTTTATGCATTTGCCCAAACCTGACCTGTTAATTGTGCACTGTGGAGGTAATGATTTGGGCACTTTGACTGGGGTAGGTCTGGAAATGCTTTTAAAGGACACCTTTGAGCAATTGATGGCACTTTTTCCTCAGACTGCCTTGGTATATTCAAATATATGCCAAAGACAGAAATGGAGGTGGTCAAACCAATTTTGTCCACAAATTGAGAAGTCGAGGAAGCATGTAAACAAATCTGTTTCAGCTTACATGAAAGACCATGGAATGGGCTCCATGTACAACAATAACTTGCGTTACTACATGGAAGATATCTACAGAGGAGATGGAGTTCACTTCTCAGATGAGGGCAACAGAATTTTCACTCTGAATTTAAGACTGTGCATTGGTACCTACTTATAAGTACCTAAATGTACCATAAACCCAAAAGCTCTTCTCAGAGCTACCCTACATCTGATCACTCACAATTATTATTTTACTCTAACATTTTTCACTAATTTTCAACAAAGTACGCTCCCTGGGGCGCTACCCGGTACGCGAACCGGGAGCTAACCTCGCGAAATTTAAAAAAAAAATGTATTTTTTTCGCACATATAAGCCTCCTCAGCCACCCTCACAAAACCTAGGGGGTCAAGATAAGTCTACCATGCCCCCTTCTACCCATTCTGAACATTATTTGCCCTCCATCTTGTATCTTAATTCGACCGAAACACAAAATGGTGGACTCCCGTAACGCTTAAGGTTCGCGAACCGGGGCGCTCAACGGTTCGCGTACCGGGTCGCTCCCTGGGAAGCGCACCATCAAAAAAGGTGGGAAAGTAGTTCACAGAAAAGCCACTGGAGACAATTTCACCAAATATAGATTAGCTCATACTACATACCAATCCCTACCATTTTCACAAATTTGATTGGAATTCCATTTAGCCATTTAGCCTGTAGACCTCTCTAAATACCGTGAGGTAAATTACTTCACAAAACACATCTGAAGTGTTGGAATTGACAACCAATTAATATGTTACGTTCATTTTCTACTTTTTTTACCTGACATTTCATTGGTTATATACCTGAATATATATAAAGGAAGAGAAGAAAACACAGCCATTTTGACTACTACTTCTTGGTGTACATTTCAATAGGATTTTCACTAATTCCTTCAACTTCTTTCTAAAGGTAAGTTTTTATTTTTAAAACTGAAGTATATTGTGCACTATAAGTTAATATGGTAAACTTTTTCTGATAGTTATATACTATCCCTCTGTAGTAGTTATAGATTTAGATAGACTTCTCTGTTATAGTTATGGATGGAGTTAGGCTTCTCTTGTATAATTATGAATTTACTTACGTTAAATCACATACACTTTTTTATATTCCTACTTCCACTCTGATACTATACACTGCCCAAAATTAATCCCAACAGTGCCCTATCTCTACTAATATATATTTTTTTAATCTAAATTTCAGGCAAAATGGAAGGCGAACAGAAAGTTGAATTTCAAATTGTCCTGCAAGAGAGCAGCCAAGAAATCATTGATGAAAATGATATTGAATTTTTCGATGAAACTTTAGACAAAGAACTACTGCAATGTGTACAAGCAGTAGATAACCTCCTTGAAAATGAGGACATTTTACACCCTCAGAGACTACAATGTATATTCAATGATAATTATGAAATTTCTGACAATGAAATGTTAGAAAGTTTAATAAATTATGAAACACAATCACAATAAAAAAAAATTCTTAAAAAATAAAGAAAATAAAAAATAATCAACAAAACCAACAATCAATTAACATACAGCATTTGAAAAGTCTATCATTCATTTTTCATTGTAGTACGCTGCCTAGAACGCTTCCCGGTTCGCGGACCGGGCGCTACCCACGCAAAAAAACAACAAAAAAATTATTTTTTTTGCCCCGCGGGGCCCTTTTAAAGCCTCCACATTAAACCTAGGGGGTCAGGGAGGATCTACTATGCCCCCTTATGGTTATTTCCCCCTTTGTTTTGGCCTCCTCTTGTCTCTCAATCCAACCGAGAGACAAGATGGCGGCCGCTCCGGACTGTTTAGAATGTTGACAGACACCGGAGAGCCAATCAGCTTCGCTACGCGAAGTTCCGGTACGCTTAAGGTCCGCGGACCGGAACGCTGCCTGGAGCGCGCTTACAGATATATATCTTTTTTTAAACGTTAATTTCTCAAAATCCACTGGAGCACATATATTGAGACCTACAAAAGGCACATCGGGCTACCAGTCCCTACAATTTTGCCAAGTTTCATGCAAATCCATTCAGCCGTTCGGGCTAAAAGTGAGGCCAACCGCCCTATGGAAAATTGCATGGGGAAAACACGTTTTGGGAACCCCCTTTTTTCTGGGCCCCCCCTTGACGAAACCCCCCCAAATTTTCAAGGGCTGCTCCGAAACAAAATGTTCCATTTTCCAGACAATTTCAGCCAATTCCGTCCACAAACGCAAAAGTTATTAGACATAGAATTTTCAAAAATCCCATAGGGAAAAAATCCTAACTATATATACCTACTGGCGACCGCCAGTAGGTAATATGTATTAATAATTTTTAATATATTTGTAACATTTTATAATGTATTATAATAATTATTTATTAATATTATTAAGTAAATGTATATATTATATTTTATTTATATGTATGTTTACTTTTCTTAACATATTTATTATTTATAATTTTCAACATTTTATAATAATTCTAACTATCTTTTTTTAACATATTTATACTTTTCAACATTTTATAATAATTCTAACTATCTTTTTTTATTATATGTATTATTTACTTTATTTTACATAATTTTTTAACATTAAAAAAAACGATATTTTTAACAACAATATTTTTTAAATTTTTTTCCGATATTCTCGTACTTACCATTATGTAGATAGGACTTCGATATTGTTGACAACAATATTTTTGTACCTTGACATTTTTGATATTCTGTCAGTGATCCGTCAAAAGAGATGATAACATTTGGGTCTCAACAGATTGAAGACCTGTGTTGCCAGATAGTCTGTTGCCTCCACTGGCTAGACATTATCATGGTCCTGCACACGTTTGGAGGGATACCATGGTCAGACTGTTCTGACAAGCTTGGTTCCATCCCCGATTCAAGTTAATGGCTGTAGGATTGTGTCACAGATGTGTTGTGTGCCATAAGATGAACAAATGGAAAAAATTCCAGAGCCACATAGGAAGATCAGGTGGTCCCTTCAATAGGATGCAGTTAGAATTTATCGAGATGCCTGTGTGCAATGGGTTGAGATATGTCCTGGTGATGGTGTGCATCTTCTAGCATTGGGTGGAGGCCTACCCAGCCAGAAGAAATTACACTATCACAGTAGACAAGTTGTTGTGGAGAGAGTTGATACCTAGGTAAGACTTCACTGGAGTCAGACCAAGGGATTCATTTCAATAATGGCATACTGAAAGTGTTGTGTGCAATATTACAAGTAATAATAATCCATATTTGTAAAGGGCAAACATATCATCCCTTAAGGTTTCAAGGCGTTGGAGGCTGTCGGGGAGATTAAGTGAGCTATTGCCCAGAGTTACATGATACTGATGTGAGCTGCTGCCCAGGATCAAACTGTCAGTCACTTTGGCCACTGCGCCACACCTCTCCCCTTGAGGAGCAGTGTGGCGCAGCTGCCCAAAGTGGAGCAAAGACTACATTGCAGTTATCCCCTAAAGGCTAATAGGATCATTGAACAGGTGGAAGGCAGATTGGCAAAAGCTTGTGCATCAACATCTTTAAAGTGGCCTGACGCCTTGCCCCTTGCATTGATGAGTCTTCGCACTATTCCCCATCACAGGACAGGTCTGTCCCCCATGAGATAATCATGGACATAGAGATGAGACTGCCAGTGCCTGCAAATGGGCTTGTGAACATTACAGATGTCATGATTCTTGATTACTGCAAAGGACTGGCCCATGTGGTGAGTTCTGGGTCTCAACTTGAGAGTGTAGGTGTGTGACGTACTGTCAGTACCGTATCTAGTGCACAGTTGGGGTGAATATATCTCACTTCTAACTCGTCCGATCAAAAACTTAACGTAAATTGTATCAAAAACCATTTTTATGTGTCTTTGAATAAAGGAACTTCTGAAACAAAGATTACGGCAATCAAAATCTATTCACAATATTTGTAAGTTCCGTAGAACATAAAGGCATGAGAAAGTGCAATAATTGCACGCACTGCAATAACGTTATGCAACAAAATTGGATAACCCATCCAAGAGCAGGAGAAAAATCAACTCTAAAATGTACAGCTGACTGTAATTCAGGCCATGTAATTTACAGCATAAAATATCCCTGCGGACTCCTATACATCGGGAAAACCGAAAGAAAAGCTAAAATTAGAATTGGAGAAAATAAAGTATGATCAGAAACAAAAATACCAACTCCAAACTGGTAGTACATTGGATCAATCATCAACATAATATATCCCAAGTACGGTACATGGTTATAGAAAAAATAACAATCAAAGAGGGAAGGGACACAAGCCAGCACCTGTCACAGCGCAAAGTAATGGCTATCAAAAGGTATCAGACCATGGAACCCCACATACTAAATGATAAATTAGATTTAAGCTGCTTTATTTAAATCGAGAACTTGGAAGAACTATTCCCCTGACATTTTTTAGCACAAAGATTCATCTAGTTTTCATCTTCACAACACCTCATCACAGCATTAGCGAAGGTCAAAGATTAAAACCAAAAGGGAGGGAGAAAATTACTATGTAAAGTCTGCTTTCTTATATAGACACACAAACTGGGAACTGTATTAGAATTCATAGTTTCATAGATGCACTGTGTATGTTATGTAACACCAATGATGAAATGAGGTCTGTATATGTGAAAGCAAAGGTATAAATGTAATTGTCACGTAATTGTTTTGCATCAACAACTGTGAGATATATAATATACAATCCAGATAACAGTACCTCACCACACCAAGATGGCCGCCGCGTGCACATAACGCACACTAACCCGTCGTCACTGTTTAGAGTTTTCACTCTCACTTTATTAAACTACGACCGGCCGATAGTTACACAAACAATATCGCTACGCAAGGTTGAACGGATCGTTTCCCGCTTCATCGGCCAGAAGCATTAAGGTGAGCCAGAGTCGAAAGATTTAGGCTAACTAACACACAGCGGCGTTAACGCGCTTAAGGTAACCGCATTTAATGTTTTCAGAATCAACTACGAGCACTAGCAGCGTTTTCACGAGCAATTCCCGTCGTACCATAACTGCATCGGAGGAGTAACAGGCATTCGTGTACTATTCTTTTTAAGTACAGGTATTTACATGCATGTTAACTTCGGCACTCAATCACTGTTTTTTCACGTTCAGGCACTCGTATCTTATAGTTGTGGAACGGTTCTGCTTAATGTTTCACAGAACTTTCGTGATTAGCCGCTCCAGCTACTTAACCATCCTATAATCAGCATCGGAGTTTGTTTTGAAGGTCAGTGATATTTTCTTCGCTTCCCGCGGACCGCACGTCACACCTGTATGCACGTCTCAACCTCGAGCACCCTGGCACTTTTTAACTTCAGTATGTGCACTAGAATACTCGAGCACACCAGTCACTTTAACAAACAGGAAGCACTTTGAGTTTGACACATCACACCGAGCTGTACTAGAAACACAAGGATAAAGGACATGTCAGTGGACCAAGAGTTCTATGTCAAGCGGGTGTCATGGACTCCGCCTTATGCTGGTTTCAATCCTTCCTGACGGAAAGGTCATTCCAGGTTGCGATTCCGCCCGGCAAGTCTAAATCTTACCCGTTAACCCTGGGGGTCCCACAGGGTTCATCGCTGAGTCCCACTCTTTTCAATCTCTACGTGAGGCCGCTGGCTGTGGTCGTTAAGCAATGGGGCTTGACGATGGTCTCATATGCTGATGACACGCAGCTGGCGGTCACGCTGAGTGGGGACTCAGACATGGAGGCTCCCAGGTTCTGTGACGGGCTACGGGCAGTGGCTAACTGGATGAATTCCAACTGTCTCCAGTTAAATACCAAGAAGACTGAGGTTATGGTGGTCGGTAAGCAGGTGGTGTTGTGGGGTGACAAGTGGTGGCCCTCTGAACTAGGTGTGACCCCCCTCCCAGCATCGGTGATAAAAAATCTGGGGGTGTGGCTGGACCCAACCCTCGGTTTCATCTGTCATACCAAGAAGGTGGCAGCTTCTTGCTATGGCATCATTAGAGGGCTCAGACCTATTCTTAAATTTTTTGATGCATCAACCAGGCAACTGGTGGTTCAAGCATCAGTGTTGTCCCGGCTGGACTATGCCAGCTCGCCGTTAGCCGGGATTAATCAGGCAGAACTCACCCGGCTGCAGCGAGTTCAAAATGCTGCAGCCAGAGTGGTGATTGGTCTGCCAAGGAGGTGTTCGGTTTCCAAATCTCTGCACTCGCTCCATTGGCTCCCCATACCCCAAAGGATTAAATTCAAGGTTCTTTGCCTTGCATTTAAAATCCTCAAAGGGATGTCTCCCCAAATCTTGGAGAATTTGCTGACACCGTATGTCCCCCCGCGCACCCTCAGATCTCTGGGTCAGAATCTGGTAGTGTTTCCGCGTTTCAGACTGGCCAGAGCGGGTGGTCGCTCTTTCCGTGTGCTAGCGGCTAAGTGGTGGAATTCTCTCCCTCCACATATCCGGGCGATTGACGACCTTTTCCAGTTTAGACGGGCCGTCAAGACTCTTTTATTTGTTTAGTTTTCCTGATGTTCTTTTCGCCCTTCTGAGTTTTTTAGTGTTGTGTTGTGTTTACCTTGTCAAAGCGCCAGGATGCCCCTTCGCTGGGGCAGCTGTGTGCGGTATAAATAAAAATAACATAACATAACATAACATAACAAGTACAACAGCTAAAAGTTGACCAATATTAAATTCAAAGTAAAAGCATTGCATGACCATGGAAGCAGTTTAATTTAGTTACCATAGATTGAACGTTATTTCAAAGCGTAACAAAAGACCATCTTGCATGTCTCGAAAAGCCAAGAGAATATTAATGCATATGTGATATTCATATAACAATTATGTAAACATGAATCAGCATGTGATAATAACTCAACAGTCAAACATTGTCTTTTTCAACAGAGGCCCCTGTGGAAGGGACAGGCGTTCCGAAATGCATCGGGCCACCCTCACCAATCGCCGTTGCGTCGACTAAAACATAGCAGAATGTAAACACATATGTGAATCATGAAGTAATGAATGTCACAAACAAAAATGAATGTATAAGTTAGTTTACTGAAATGCAAGAATTGCAGCAAAATTAAAATGAGAAATACGGAACTTACAAAATTGTGAATAGATTTTGATTAGCGTAATCTTTGTTTCAGAAGTTCCTTCATTCAAAGACACATAAAATACGTTTTGATACAATTTAAGTTAAGTTTTTGATCGAATGAGTTAGAAGTGAGATATATTCACCCCAACTGTGCACTAGATACGGTACTGACAGTACGTCACGCACCTACACTCTCAAGTTAAGACACCCTAGGGACAGGCAGCCCTTTGAAATCTAGTAGCACGTTCAAGACAGAATAACAGCTAAAGCGGACTTTCACTAAAGTAAAAACAACGAGGAGTGCTAGTAACTACAATCCACAGAGTTCTGTGTCTCACCAGGGTGGAGCTGCCAACGCCCCACTCTATCACTGTAGCAAAGCCACTACCTCAGTCCTGGTGACTGGTTCCTGGTGAAAAAGCATGTTCAGAACACATGCCTGGAGACTCGATGGCATGGCCCTTACCACGTGATTCTGGTGTCGACCAAAACTGTTAAAGGCAGAGGTCTCTCCAATTGGATACATGCTGCCTATACTTGCAGAGGTGAGTGTCCCCTTGGTGACGTGAAAGCATCTCTCCCAGAAGGGCCAGCTGCAACCCAGAAGCAGCGGGAGCAGGTTAGACAAGATGTAGGGGCCAAATTAGAGCCTGAAATAGCACATGCTTGGCCTGAGGGTAATCTTGAAGAATCAACAGTAGACATGGGCTTAAATTTCCACTCCACTCGCAGAATTTGCGGAGTTTTTCCTACTGTGCGTAGAGCGCAGAGCTCAGAAAAACTCTGTATAGCAACAGGAGCGGAGTTTTCATCTCTCACAGCTCACCAACGTTAAGTTGGCGAGCACTAGAGCGGAAAATTCAACGCTAGACAACCTCCTGGCATGTTTTGTTTTGGGATAAGGTCCTTCAGCGGGCTAGAGTCCAACCCATTTTCCATCATAGGATTGGCCTCCTCTATCATGCCTCAACTGCTTGGGTCCGAGTAAATGGCATTTTTCTTTTTCCTTTCCCATCCGGCAGGGTACGAGCCAGAGATGCCCGCTCTCCCCCCAGTCATTCACGCTGGCGATCAAGCCCCTGGTGTGACTTATTTGATGTGATGCTCAGATCTTTGGCTGGTGCTGGGGTACCAGCTTTGAAGACCAGTTTGCTCTATATGTTGTTGATATGTTTTTGTTTCTGAAGGATCCACAGCGTTCCGGACCTAGGTGTCTAACACTCCTTTGGTTTGAAGGCAAGTTATGTTTGGTGGAGGGGAGGGGAGATGCGCAAGGATAGGTTTGGTGCCCCAAAATCCCTGTTCAGCATAATTCTTTCAAATATCTAGGGATTCATGTGTCCACCCTCCCAGACTTGGCCTGTGTTCTTAACTTTCAGGGCCTGGGCCCAGGTACTTGAGCGAGACTTGGGTCGTTGGGCCAATCTCCAGCTAAATCCCGTGGGGCGCTCTGCCCTATTTAAGATGATGTGCTTGCAGATGGTAACCAACTTTTACCACTAAACTTTTTCCCCGCAGGGAATTACAACGCGGTTGTTACATCAACCGCGTTTTAATTCCACAAACCATTACTCCGCAAGTTGGAACAACGACTTGCAGAAAGGGGGAGAAGGTGTTGGATTCAAAATCCAACACCTTCCCTACTGTCCCCACAGACTGGAGTTGGAATAGTAAATTATACTATTCCAACATCCAGCGTCTCCCCTCCGCAAGTCGTTGTTACGACTCGCGGGGTAATGGTATGCGGAATTACAACGCGGTCGTTGTAATGACAGCGTTGTAATTCCCTGCGGGGAAAAAGACTGCGTGATAACAAGGTATATTCCTTGCAGATGGTTCCGGTCCCTGGCGGCTAAACACAAACTTTATATGGGTTGGAGGGAGATACAAGGTAGCCTTTGAGCTATTGCGTAGATCCCCCTTTGATGGTGGCTTGGGTGTATCAGACATGTCCCTTTACTACCTAGCCGCTCACCTAGTAACAATAAATGACTGGGTCACAGGAGGTTGGAACACCCCTGCATATCGCTTGCAGATTTATTTGGTGAGCCTAGATGATCTACTTGAGCCTCTATATGGGGTGCGTCTCTCCTCAATGGTGCCCTCCTGTAGGTCGATATCCATTGCCTGCTGAAGGGAAGCTCTTCATCTCAACCGCTGGGCCTGTTGTTTTACTGAGATGATCTTCTGTTGTTTTACTGAGATGATCCCACTGTAGCAGGGGACTTGTATCCACCACCTCTCGACTCTGGAGGGCTTTACTCAATAGGATCGGATTGGGATCTCTTACTTAGTGGATGTCTACAAAGGAAGCAATTTTGCGTAGTTTCAGGACCTGAAAGATCACTATGCCCTGTCCAATTCACAGTTCTTTTGCGGTCTTCAATTGCATCACGCCCTGCAGGCCCCGATCTTCCGTAGGCCACACTTCCAGAACATAGTGCGCTCAAGGCCAAGATCTTCTTGGGGCATCAGGGGAAGGGTGCTATCACCTTGATCTACCGCTTCTTGGTAACCAGGCCCAGACGATATTGAGCGCACCGAGCAGAGGTGGGATTCTTGGGTGTGGGACTTGGAGGAGGATGAATGGAGAGAGACATGCCTGGAGTTTATTCTGTTTGTGGGCTCATGCTTACTTCACATTGCCCAGGAGATGTTATGGTGCATGTAATTTAGGTGTAGTTCTCCCAAAGACATTTCATGTGGATTATTTTAATAACCCTATGTGGGAACCGAAAACTTTAACTAAATGAGCTAGTAGTGATGCTGAAATTGAGACACTTTTGGTATAATCATTCCATCTGTAGGAGTAATCTTGGATAATCTCAAGATTAGAAAGTTGTCCACCACACAGTGGATAAATTGTCCACAAGTACAGCAGGTGCCTTATTGGTTGTAGATACTGAAATGGAATGGGAGATATGAGATTCATGGTTTTGCAGAATCGCCTTGTGTTAGGCATCCTTCTAGCGAAAGAGGGCAGAGTCTGCAGGTTTTTAAAGGTCCAGCAATGCTGTACTTACATACCTTACAAGAGTGAGGAATTAAAGAAATACATTAAGAACATTACTGATGTGAAAGGAGAGTTGGAGTTAGACGTTACAGGTGCTTGGGAATGGATTTGCTGCAGTAAGAAACTGGTTTGGGAACCTGAGCGGTGGAATACTTGGTTCCATCTTGAGGCCCCTTGTGATAATTGCTCTTTTTGCAATATCTCTGGTTATGATCTTTAAGGGGTACAAGTATATGAAAACAAAGGGAGAAGCACGGCAGAAGAGAAGGGGAATAAGGAAATAGAGAGTGGATGTGGAACTAGAGGAGAACGAGTATAGATACCAGATCACATGAAACACTCCAGGTGAAAAATGATGAAATCTTAAAACTTTTGATTGGTCTATCTGATAAGATTCATATTTTGATTGTGATGGCTTATATTGCCATAAGAGGGGGGATTGGAGTGGTACAATTTCGACCCCATCTTACACATCACAGAGGGTAATATGTTACATGCACCTGACATTATATACACTGTGTGCCTTAACTTTATTAACGTGAAGTGAAGCATCTAAATGCACTACTGAAATGTATTCACTGTAGAAACTAGAGATTTATATATGTGTGTGTACACTGACGTTTAGCTTAAACAGAAGGACATTTAATTCACATTTGTGTTTCAAGTTATATTGCATTTACTTTGAAAGCGATATTTGCATATGTAATTATGAATTTGTTTATTCACATTTTGCATCTATCCTGAAGTTACATGTGCATGTATAATCATATATTCGAAATGCACATTAAATGCTTAGTTAAAGGTAGCCTGACTAAAGGCCTTAATTTTGAAATGCCTTTTGAATGGTTAGTTTCTTTTTTCTTTTGCAGGAGCGTTCTCATAATTTAATTAGTCAGAGAAAGGATGATTGTTGCATTATTGATAGTGGAGGCTGGGAAGTGAAATCTTGGCAAGGAATGTGAAGATCTAATGAGAATATGAAGTCTCCTATTCATGACTTATCAGGAATGAGGGATGCTCAAGCTTGCAGTAACTGTCCAAGTTCTGTGGGATAGGAAATTTAAGGGATGTTGCAAAAGCACACCACGTGAAGTGAAATTATTGGTTGCTGGTGGGGTGAGAAGAGATGTGATTTTTGTGGGAATTGTATTTGTTTTAATTAGCTCTCTCTCCGTAACAAGATAGGGCAGACTCCCTTAAGACTTGGAGGGGTACATACCTCTCTGCTTCCATTATTCTTGCAAGCATGAAGCTTCATGCTAAACATTTAATCCAATTCTGATATACTTCTACTGGAGCCTCCTCTGTGCTGACACCTTCCTGCATTTCAGAATTTCATTGAGACCTTACTCTACTATCCATTCTTCTTCTAAACCTAGAACCTTGATTAGATGACTTTATAACTTATTCATGTTTATGAGAGAGAATCGGAGTTCTTTTAAGGTAAACCTATTTCTAATTCGTAGTTTCTGTATTTGCTGTGACTGTGACTATCTTGTATCTTATTCTACGGAGCCTGAATCTATTGTGATATTTAGGCTTGCCAGCTGTAATCCTGTATCTTTTTAATATTCTCTTGGCATGCATAAATATTGCACTGATGTATAATTTGTAATAAATTACTTAATTTCAATTATTGAATCATGGTTTTCATTGTACGGCCAAATGGGCTTGACAAAAAGTTGAATTGTTTTATTTTTGATAACTCCCTTGGCCTCTTAGTCAACTTAAAAAGATCCATCAGACGATGGATTGTAAATCACGCACCTGCTCGCTCTCACTGGCTTTACTAAAACATTTTATGTACATGGATCCGAACACAGTGGTAGTTTCTTGGGGCCATTCAGCATATGGAACATCACCTGATGAAAGTGTTAAATCAGCACTAAGGTTCCAGGTTGCATTGTGAAAGTTCCAGTTATGTATCTATTACTGTGTACTTAACACATTTCGTCATGACTCTTGGGATCGGAATTTAGAACTATCCTGCAAATGTGTGTGTATCATGTGCCCACCCAGGAGCTATGATATGAGCCATTGTTATATTTCTCCATGGCATGTGGGAATGTGATATTCCTAGCATCACGGTTTAGGATGATCCAGGAAAGAAGGCATGGCGCAGATTATCACCAGGTCAGCATAATGTGGTATCTGCACAATGAAGCTGTTTTAAACATCATCATGTTTTATTTTAGTCGAAAAACCATAAAAACAGTTAAATCTCTGATGTACATTTAACATTTGATAAGCAAAGATTGAAAGCTCTGATTCAAAAATAATGAATGTGCATTACATATTGGAGGATAAATATGGGCAAAATAAGACTGAGAAAAATATTTCACATGTGATTATCTATAAAATTGTAATTGATATATAATACATCAAATATATAATCAAAGGGGGAATGTGATACTGTTCACTTGAATTCATATTCTTTACATACATACATATAGAAAGTTTTTTTATTTTAACTTCTTTTTTGCAAGATTTCTAAGGTGTTTCCTCTCACAATAACCACTCAATTGAATTGTACCTTTGATGCAGGCATTATACCTAGCCCCTGGAAAGAGAGCGGTGAAATCTCTTCTAAATAAAGCAATTCTAGATACTCTTGAATCTAGCTACAGACCAATATTTCAACTGCCTTTTTGTGCTAAAATAGGTGAGAAGTATCTGACCAAATGGCTTCTAGATTATCCTGAAGAGAATGGTCAATTGTAATCTGCTCAAACTGGGTTTAGGCCTCAGATGGGAATAGAAATAATCGGTGTCTCCATCCTAATGATTTGCGACTCAGCTTGGATAGCGGCCATTCAGCAGGCATTCCGCTTTTCGATTTTGTCAGCCAATTTTGATACGGACGACCATCTCCCCTGGGATAGTTAACTCTGGTTCTACGGTATCCACGGGTGGAGTGGCTCTCCAACCTCTTAAGTTCCAAAAGGTTTCCTCATAATCCACTGGGAAGGGTCCTTAATCTTTAAATCCAAAACCGCGACTCTCCCATAGAATTGTACGGAGCCTGTGGTCATGTTCTCACTCTACACCTGTCCTCCGTGGGGTCCCTACGTACTCACCATGGGTGGTTCCCTTGGGTCCCAGAAATTCTACACCTCCTAGACATTGTCTTGACTCGAGTTGTGGTTCTCATACCACTCTGTAGTATATGGTTTGGTCTCCCTCTGGAGCCCACTGTGTATTGTGCTACTTACAATTGTTTCTTTGTTACAGTATTGTGTGATTTGTGTTTTATCCTCATGTAGAGGATAATAGAGAGTGTTATATTAATAAATACATATTTTTATAACTGTGTGGTTTCCCTTTCATTTAACCAATAATATAAGGTTGCATTCTGGTAAAACAAGCTGATTAACATTCCTTCAAGACTAAGCCTGAAGGCTGCTCTCCACAGCTCCCACTTGGATAGCTTTCTATGAGGGTTATCTTTAACATAATCACCATAAGGGTCGTTTGGACTGGTGCAAGGTGCCCACTTTAATTAGTGGACAGCATTTACCAGACCAACTTCTCGCAGGCAGCTACTGGTAAATTTGACCATATTACTGAAGCCAGTTGTACGCTTCACTGGCATACAGTAAACTAAAGAATACTCTTTGAAATGCTCTGTCTGACCCACACAACCATTTATGACAGGTGAAAATATATCCTGAATTCTTGAAAAAGAAAATACAAATCTAACCATATCTGAAGGTATACCTCCAGAACTTTGGTCTTGTAATGCAAAACATGATTCATGTAGTGTCGTGATGGACACGTTCTAATGTTTCAGCAGGCACTTGTATTGCCAACCACTCCCTCGAGGGCCGGACACACTTGCACGCCACACCCATCCACCTCAGGCGTCACGAGTGACGTGACCCTGCCAATTAAAGAGCCCGGATGCATGTGCCGACGGCCAGTTAACTATAACCACGGTGTCCATGTCACTTATTTTAGCAGTATGTGGGCCTAGGGCCAACAACTCTACAATGGGGATGAGGGAGTCCAGACCACTCTTGTTTGCTAGCAATTACTCTGCTTGTGGGAAGAAGAGAAGCCCAATTGGCCCCTACACCTGCTGCCAGTGTAACTACTCACCACGTGCCCTGCAGTTGCTTGTCTGCCACAACTCCTCTAAGGCAGGAGAGGACAGAAAGCTGTGCCCTGTGACCCCCCGGCATGAGGTGAGCCCGTGGACAGAACAATATAGAGTAGGCGAAGGTGAGAAATCAGCACGCATGTCACGGTCAGCAGTGTGTCTGAGGTGCCTGCACGCTGCTGACCAGCACTGTGAGAAGCCCCAAGCTCATGAAGTGCCCGCAGGAGAAAGAAAAGTGGACCGGTTCTGCCGCTTCCCCAGGTGAATGTCACCCCTCACAACTAGTTGTGCAGATTACAAAAAAGGCATGGCCCACAGCCAAGAAGGCTGCCGAAGACCCCCATCTAAAAGTAGCACCGACTAGCCTGTATGTGGCTGCTCTACCTACCAGTGCTGCATAGACTTCTGCACCAGCGCTGCACAAAGAACCTTGCACCAGTCTCTACAGGCCAGCATAGCACGCAAGCTGCCTGCGCACCGCTGTCTGTTTCTGGTTGGGCGGGGAGGGGGAGGCAGAGGAGCACATTCCCAAGGGGGCCTTGGGGGGTAGACGACCACAGGGGGCTTCCCCCCCGGGCAGTTTGGGAGGGGCGGAGGTGGGCGGGGGGGGTTTCACCACAATTAGTGGGCATTTTGTTTTGGGCTCCTCTTGATTTGTAGCTCCAAGGGAGCCCAATTATAAATAATTTGGGCTCCCTCTCCCAGCCACCGTTTTAGGTTTTGTGACCTGGTGGCTGGGAGCTTTTAGGTTAGTGCATTTTTTCCTTGTGAAGGTTAGAGTAGTTTATTAGTGCCCCTTTTGCTTTTTGCGGTATGGCGAGCAAAGATTACCGCGTTCTTGAGGCCCTCCGTCTCCTGAGCGAAGCGGGCCGGATGGACCTTGTAATTGGCAAGGTGGTGGGGGGGGGGGGGGGGCTGGCGCGCCCCACGCGACAGGCCTTGGCGGGTGTAGCGGCGCCGGTGGCCGCATGTCAATAGCCCAAACGTCGGAGGACATCTCCGGTAAGTGAGCGGGGCCGCCAGTGTGTGAAAAAGGTGGCTCTGTTATTACTTTCCGGGGGGAGAAGGGTCAGGGGAGATGGCTGGCCATGTGCGTGCGGGCGGGAATGATGGGGTGGGGCCAGGTGTATTAATGGCAGCTGCCCGTGAGCCGGTTCGGCCTTTAATTGCGGGAGAGAATTCAGGCTTGGCTCCCTGGGGAACGCGAAGCGGGAGGGAGGGCAGGGCGGCAAACGGCGCTCGGCCTCGCTCTCCCTTGCTGCTGTGACAGCATGTGTGGAGGCAGGCGGTGGGCAGTTAGTCCGCGTCTCGCACACGTTCAGCGGGAGGCCTGCTCAGCTGGGAGGCGGGCGGGGAGTACCTTTCTTCCCCTTCTCGGTCCCGGGCAGAGACGGGGCTTTCATATCCTGAGGAGGGGGAAGGCGTTTCTGTGCTTTCTGAGACTGTCCTTGGAGTTTCTTCTACTGCGGGGGTTCTTTTCTTTGGGGCAATTGGCAGTATAGAGCGTGGAGCTCTAGAGGAGGGAGGTGTGTCAGCCTCTATATCTAGCTCTTTTCTTTTCTCCCCTCCATATTCTGTGTGGGGGAGTCAGACTTGGTTTGGGGCAGCTCACTTGGGGAGGGGGAGTGGGCACAGGTACGCGGGTGGGGCAGCCAGCAGAGGGCATTTGACCCCTGGGTTTCAGGGACTAGACGGTCAGCCCCATCCCCAAATTGGGGGGGGCATTCTTCGGGGAGGGATATGCTGTGGCGGACAGGGACCGGGGGAGGGGGATGGGGATCAGAGGCTGAGATGCGTGTGGAGTTGGATCCGGCAGGGGGGGGGGCCCGGCCTGGGAGGGCTTGGACATTTTTCCTTCAAGGGCTGAGGGGGTCAGGGGTCGTGGTGTAAGGGAGCAGCAGGACCTTCAGTGGTCGCGGGGGAGGGTGCTCACAAGCCGGGTGGGCACCTGTCAAGCGGGGTGGCCCCGGGAGGTGGGCAGTTAGGGATCGGGGTACCGGTGGGGGAGGGAGCGAGGACCAGGTTTGGGGCTCGGCTTCAGCAGTAGTTCAGGCGATGCTGGAATGGAGCGTGGAGGAGGAAGGGGGGATTCCCCCCCTCCAGGTAGGTCGGTCGGTTCCTGGCAGGTAGGGCAGGACGAAGGGAGGCGGGCCGGGGATTGCTCCCCAGGCCTGCAGGGGGCAAGGGATAGACTTGAGGGACCAAGCACATCAGTCCAAACTTTTTCTTTGCAGGGCGACAGGTGTCGCAGCGCAGCTGACTCGGTAGGGCGGCGAAGGGCCAAGTTGCACCGAGGTGAAGGGAGGGTGGAGCCTTGTGCAGCGCATTCCGTATTGGCGGGGGATTCCGGCGCGGCCAGCACACAAAGGTCCGGAGCGACCTCGCTGGCCCCAACGACAAGCAGAGTAAGGTGGTCAGCCATGCCGGCGAGGACGGATTTTCAGAAACGTCAATGCATGGGAGAGTATCGGCGGGTACAATCGGCTCCCCCGCAAGGTGTGCATGCCGGGGCGTGAGGCCCAATGTATGGCATGCTGGGTCCAGTAAGGCCTGTGGTGTGGATTTCGCTAATGTGGCCCTCCAGGTGGAGGAGTCAATTGTTTTGGATTATGATGAGGCTAGCCCTTGCCGATATTGTGTTTTGTCCCAGGAAAGTTCTTCTTATTCCTTTGGTCAATCGTTGCTGTCTCTTCGGCCCCTAGGAGAGTCACACTGAGGTGAACGAACTGTACACGCTTGGGTTAATTCCCATTAGATGCCAGTTTTTGGGGGGGGGAGTTCCTTCGGGGAGTTGGGGGTTAATCTAAATGTAGTAGCAGACAAAAGCAGAACAGATTATTCTGCCGTACAGATGCATTGTTGTGTTCTCCATTTGCTATGACGTGTTACCACCTACTGCCGCCCGGCCTTCGGGATGTGGGCTGATGGGCTGTGTGATATTCAACCATTGGTTTGAAGCCTGTGATGATTACGGATAGCACTGTCGGCATCTTTGTCCTATTGTTTGTGAAATAAATCTGCAACAAAAATAAAGTTTTCAAACAAAAAAATTATGAGGCTAGCCCTGAAGAAAGGGAACTGCGGCATAATGGGGGGGGGGGGGGGCACTCTCATGTGCCAACTAGTATTTTGCAGGCTCCAGCGGCGGCACCGCACAAAAAGGCTTTGGCAGTGGAATCCAGAAGAGAGCACAGCCCCTCAGTTAGGGCTCCTCGGATAGTGGATCACGCAGAGCCAGTGGCACGGCGGTCGGAACCCCCTTGGGCACACTCCTTACAGCCAGGTGAGAATATTAGACCAATGGCCAAAGCTAAAATGGTGTCTGTGGGACCGGGGGGGGAGGGAAGTGGGGGGGGGTGCTGGAAGGGAGACTACAGAGGTAAATATGTGCGGGATATGGGGATAGGAACAGGAGATGGGGTTATTGCGCAGGGAGCTAAAGCGGAGTGTGGGACGAATACAGTGGCAGCAGGAGGGGGCATGGAGCCGTTGGAGAGTAAGGAGTTAAAAATTAAGAAACTACCCTATATGGGCGTGACGAAGCCTTTGGAGGCTCATCGGATGCTGGCAACTAAGGAGCGTATTTGGAAAGGAGAATACGTTGAAAGGCTGAAACTACTCCACAGGGAGGTGGGGGCTAAGGAGGGTTCGAAAGAAGAGGAATATGAGTTGGCCAAGAGGCCTAAAGTGCCGTTAACCATAGAGAACTGGACGGCAGCATTTTTGATTTATGCCTGCTTTTACTGCGAAAAGTTTCCCGAGCACTGCATGGCCATATTTAAGTACATGGATGTCATTCGCAAGGCGCAGATCACTGGGGAGGATACGCGTGGGCCCAGTATGACGAGGAGTTCCGCGCCCATATGGCTTGGGAACCCGAGAAGAAGTGGGGAGAGTTGGACACCGATTTATGGCAGCATACGATGGGGCAGCAGTGGGGGGTAAGACTATTTTTATAGCTAGCGGCTTGCCTTTGGTCTATCGGCCCTTTCAGGGGAAGCCCACCCGGGGAGGGGTGGGAGCAGCAGCAACGTCACAAACTGGGACCGGAGCGTGCTGGGAGTTTAATAAAGGCCTATGCACGAGGGAGTACTGCAGATTCCGGCATGAGTGTTCAAAGTGTGGGAAGCGCCATCCCCTTGTTAACTGTTGGTGTGTCAAACCACAGGGAGGGCAGCAATGGCAACAGTCGGGCGCCAGCACATCCAGCCCTGCCCAGCAGTTTCAGGGAAGCAGAGGGGGCAAGGGTCCTCAGGGTACTGGGCCCAAAAGCTCCTACGACAGTTAAGCTAGCAAAGCTGAGTGAGGCATTCCAGGGTATGGGGACCTGGGGGCGAAAAGGGTGCTTTTGGAGGGATTCCAGTGGGGGTTTCATTTGGGTTACAAGGGGCCACGGCAGAGGCGCTGGGCGGATAACTTGAACTCCGCTGCAGAACACAGGCTGGTGTTGCAAGACAAATTGGACAAGGAGGTGCGGGAAGGGAGACTGGCAGGCCCATTTGATGATTGGCCAACAGAGGATTTGATTATCTCGCCGGTTGGGGTGGTACCCAAAAAGGAGCAGGGACAATACCGACTGATTCACCATCTTTCATGGCCAGAGGGGTAATCAGGAAATGATTTCATTGATGAGGAGGCTGCCTCAGTGTCCTATTTCTCAGTTGACGTGGCCATGACACTAGTTTTGACCGCGGGCACGACTGCAGAGATGGCAAAATGTGACATAAAGTCGGCATTTCGGTTGCTTCCAGTCCATCCAGAGGATTGGGATCTTCTGGGGATCCATTTGGAAGGTAAAAGGTACGTGGAGAAAGCATTACCGATGGGTTGCTCAATGTCATGTGCTTTATTCAAATGTTTTAGCACTTTCTTGCAGTGGTACTTTATGCAGCACACAGGGCATAAGTTGGTCACACACTACTTGGACGATTTCTTTTTTGTCAGTTCCCCGGGCTCCACGGAATGCCAGGTAGCTCTGGACACATTCCATGAGCTCATGGAGGAACTGGGAATGCCGCTGCTGCCCGAAAAGACAATGGGACCCTGCACAGCTCTGTCTTTCTTGGGAATTAAAATTGATTCTGTGGCAATGCGGGTTCGCTTGCCAGATGACAAAATGTTGAAAATATTGGACTTGTTGGATAGAATGTTGTCCAAGCAGAAAGTGACCGTGAAGGACATTCAGGTGTTGCTAGGTCATCTTAACTTTGCCTGCAGGGTGGTCACGTTGGGGAGGACTTTCTGTAGTGAGGACGAGCCTTACATTCACACAGTGTTAAGTTAGCATGGGTTTATTAGAAGCTTAAACACCATTTTTGCTTTCCTGCTCTGCTTTGCACACGACACACACTTGCGATATTGTTTAGAGAAGGCTGAGTATTTTGCTTCACATGAGAATAGCTTGTTATGCTACATTTCTAAACTGCCTGGCTATTTTAGTCTGCATATGGAGAGCCGAGACTGTCAAGGTTATCTTATTTTTCCATGGCCAAAATCAATTGCGTTCCGTTATGCAGTTTGCATGGACCTTACAAACGTTAAAGGCAGGATGAGTTCCTTGGGATTACATGAACACGTCATCGTTATTTGCTCCTTTTAATTTGACTGACAAACAACAATTCATGTCGATGAAAGATGCCACGTTTTCTATGTTGCATATTGACTTGAACCCTTGCCATTTTCTGTGGCCGAAACAAATTCTGCTGTGTGGCTTATTCACGGTATGATAAAGTTGCCTTTCAGCCTGTTTAAGTTTGAAACTTGGATGAAATAGTATCATGTAGGCAGATATGAACCCTTAGGCAGCACTTATCTCCATGAAGCTTGGTCACTACCATTTACCTATAGGTGTCTGAGGGAGGGAAAAGAAGTTTATTTGAATGATGAGGATTACACAACAGCGCCAGATCACTCTTTAATTTGTAGACACATACAATTGCATGGCTCTTGTAATCAGGAGGCCCCTAATTTGGCCTGTATTTTGAAAGGCACTCCGACACCTGCTATCATACCAACGTTCACTTTACTGGCAAACAGGAGTTATTTACTGTTAAATATTGCGGATTGTTGTGGGATGTTGGCCGGTATCGCTTATGTGGTTACGGTCACTGAGCGTGTAATTTGCTGTAAAAATGTTCTGTTTCCTCCTCCGCATGGGAAACTGGATGCTTCTATCTGGCCATCGATTCCGACCTTGAAAGCAGAGTTCAACCAAATGAGTCGTATAAGAGCGTTATTGTCTCAAAAAGAGGTCGCTCTTACATCTGCTAGAGAAACATTTGTCCTTCACGTAGCAAATTCCCGCACTGAAGTGCATGCGTTATTAAATACTGACCAGCCCTTGCATTTTGGGGAGTTAATTCACACTATCTTTAATGCGTCCTCGACTACGGGGTTAGCCCACTTTTTTAAAGTCATAAGCAGTGGCCTTGTGACTTCTTTTCAAACTATTTTTGGTGTGTTCCCCGCATTTTTTCATTCGATTTTTTCCAGCCTCTTTGGTGGATATCCCTTAATATTCGCATTAGTTGCTGGTGTGCTGTCCTTGATTTGTTTGCTTAAAAATGGATGCACATCCTGCAGCACCCGACACTATGTCCCGGCTATTGCTGCTCCGCAACTGAATGCTTAGTTACTATGGAGCGCTGCCTCTAGCGACATTGAGTGCAGCTTATGGAATATTGTTTCGATTCTCCTTTTTCACATGCGTTCAGCCTGTCTTCCATTGCCTGAGCTGCGATTTCGACTGGGCCCTGGATTTGTGTCTCTGCGGTACGGTGTCTCCCAACGCGGATTATGACCAGCTGATGATCCCCTTAGTGGTTCATGACTTGCTCTGTTCTGGCAGCGGGATTATGGCCGTATTAGCGATACGTCAAATAATGGGGCGTTGGAATGTTTTTGCAGCGGCGCATGACTTCTTGGTACGCAGTTATATTGAAGATGATCCGAGTTTTCCTCTGATGGTACTAGTGGCTCCGGTCATTGAGGAACATGTATGTTCATTCCCACTATTGGATTGGATGACTGAAATGTTTTCAGATGAGGACATTGACTTCCTATTGGAAGCGGTTGCAACATACTGTGCTTATACGCTATTGAAATGAGACTCTTAATTTTTATACCAGTTCTCTATTTTTTAGCTACTGCTTTCTATCAAACAGCGAATAATTATTTAGTCTTTTTTTTTTGCACATTTGAACTTGACTCTGCTTTTCAGGCTTGGACTCTGCGTTCCTAATTTGCCCACGTTTATATCACGTGCTTCGATCAAGGGAGGGTGTAGTGAGGACGAGCCTTACATTCACACAGTGTTAAGTTAGCATGGGTTTATTAGAAGCTTAAACGCCATTTTTGCTATCCTGCTCTGCTTTACACACAACACGCACTTGCGATATTGTTTAGAGAAGGCTGAGTATTTTGCTACACATGCGAATAGCTTGTTATGCTACATTTCTAAACTGCCTCACTAGTTTAGTCTGCACATGGAGAGCTGAGACTGTCAAGGTTATCTTGGACACTCCGTCCGTTATTCGGAATGATCCTCGCACGTTCTAGCCATAACACATATGCAGCTGTGGCCACCTCTGATACTGTGCCAATGCTGCTACATTTATTCAATGATAGAACTCATCATCCACATCAAGAAAAATAATTCGGTATTGCTACTTAGTCGCAATTTTATTTTATAGAAATTTCAATCATTATTACAAAATGTATCTGTTCTTAAAAAGAAAAGCATAAGGAGAAATTAGGACAATTCAAGACACATCAAACTACATTCAAATAGACACTTCATACATCCAAGCACCCCAATCATATCACAGTCAAAAAGACATTCACCACTTTCATACCAAAATCAAACATAACACATCATACGAATGCAAATAAAAAGAAATTACAAACTAAGTCTGCACAAATTATACAAGACTTTTTGTACAAAAATTTGAAACTAGTACATTCCAATAGATTTATAAGTTTTACATCATTCTTTAGAAATTAATACAATGATAGGAAAATGTACAATAGGTGATACGGAGTATAGGAGTAATAATAACTCCTAGGTACTCAAGCAGACCAGTTCAGAATGGCCTACGCGTTTCAAATCCCCTTCTATTCGCCAGGGATTCTCATCAGGGCCTCAAACACTGCAAATGTGAAGAGAGAAAAGAGACATAAAAAATATTTAAACCAGAAAAATTAAAATTAAAATAGCATATGTGAAAAGTTCAGTTCAAAGAGCTTAATTTGAAAAATTAATAGAGAGTGCACATCAGAAATTTAACACCTTAGCAAAGCACCTGTCATAAGTACGCACTGGGCTGAATGGAACATATTATACAGAATTATCTATGGAAGTGCAACCTAGATGCCCGTTGGAATACTGCACTAGGGAAAACTAAGGACAATTCCTCTTAATAGTTTTGGGATTCCTCAGAACGCACGTGTACCTACTTCACACTGGGTATTGTAAATACTTACCACCCAACAGACTGAACGTCGGTCCTATGGGTGTAAGAACAGGATGGGCTTCTCTTGGAAGGCAAAGCCTATAAAAAGAAAAAGTAAATTGTAAACGAATGACTTCACAGAGTCATGGTTCTACTGGGTAGCTGGAGGGGACCCGGATAACTCAAACCTAATACTGTACTTTGGCACATACATAGACCTACACTGGAGAATGGAATGTGCACCCTAGAGGCGAGGCCACATAGTAAATGCCAAGCCACATGGTGCAAGCTAGCTCTGTGTCAAGCGTTAAAGAGAGAGCGGTGGACCATGCATGATATACGGAAGAATCAAAGTACCTAATAAATGAAATCCAAGCGCCAAATATGCAAGAAGACGTTTGGTCGGCGTGTGGAACGGGAATATTCTCCGTCACCGTCAGGATGGGTAGCGTTTCCCTGCTCAATCGAGGGTGGCTGGTACTGTTGTGGTATTTCTACAAGAGGCAGAAGGAATACAGGGCTTAAAAAGGGAGGTAAAGGTCGTGAAGGGTGTACGGGGATGGGCCTCGGGTGAGAGTTTCGAGTTTTCTCGTGGTTATCTCACCTTAGAAGACTGAGAAACGTAGTCGGCTTTAGAAGATTCCCCTCCGCAGCGTAGAGAAGATGAGAGGAGGGGCAGCGTCAGCACAAGCCCGCTTAGTCGCGAGTGCTGAGGAAAAGAAAGAAATAAAACAAGAATGACACCAATGGTCACGGAAGGTATAACGGGGGACAGCCTCAGGGGAACGGTACACCACAGGTTCAAGACCCAAACTTATTAGGAAACGGTTCTTACCAGAAAGGCTTGAGTCCGAAGGAGTCTCGTTAGATGCTGGGGTCTGGCGGCGTCTAATTTCACGCTAATCTCTCGCGCAGGCGCGTTATCCTGCCGAGTGCGGTTCTCTTTAAATAACGGAGAGAATCGGCTGAGGCCGCCTACTGAGGGGCGGATCTACGAGTGCGGAGAGGAAGTGAGGGAAAGGTTTCTGCTCAGCGATACTCTGTAGAGGGATTCCTAATTAGAAAAAACAGAATGCATTATGACGGGCCAAAAAGGTTGGAAAGTGTTACAGAACCGGGAAAATAGACTTGGTTGGCTCATAAGTTCTAACACTACAGTCAAAGCTTGCTCCAATCGGAACAATAAGTGTGAAAAGGTAACTGGTGGGAAGATGGGTGGGTCACATTGTCCTAAAGAGGAAAGCAAATTATGGCACTTCCATAACCGTTGATCATAGTTTGAAGATTTCAGATAATTTGTTCAGGCCTGACACAGCCGTGTCAAACTTAACAATTAACAATGCCTCCCTTTTGGATAACTGGAGACTCATGTCGCCCCCCCGTGGGTCTTTTTCTATTCTAGAGATGACTGTCCATTTAAACTCATTGAGTCCATTTCGCATCCTGGTCCAGTGATTCACCAACGGGGCATTCTCAACATTTCTTTTCAATCTAGATTTATGTTGCGATATGCGTTGGCGCACTTCTTGTTCGGTCTTACCAATGTACAGGCGGTCACACGGGCATTTAATGCCATAAACTACAAATTTCGATTTGCAGTTACTAAATACCTCGTGCTTCCACGAGATACCCTTATGCTGGAAGACATTGCCCTGCACAGTAGTCTCACAACAAAGACATGTGCCACATTTGTGGTGGCCAAGTATGGGGGCCAATCCCATCATTTGGCGAAGGGATGGTTGAATTTGGGTAGGCATGGAGGCTCTGACCAGATGATTTGCGACACTGTTCTCTCTTTTAAAGGCAAAAAGAGGTGGATCCCTCAGACTTTCATCTAAATTCTTCACCAGGTGCCAATTATGCCCAATAATGCGTTTCAACTGATTGGCATTCGGGCAAAAGGTGGTTACACAGACTTGGCGTTTTTGCTCTGGTTTCTTTTTTCGCTCCAACACTGTTTCACGGGGGGTCCACCTGGCTCTTTTCATACAATCTTTGACCAGTTTTTTGGGGTACCCTCTATCGCAGAGCTTAGAAACTAGTTTTTCAGCATGGTAGGTGAAGTCATTCTCATACGTGCAGTTTCTGCGCACACGCAGAAACTGCCCGTACGGCAGATTTTCTCTTAAGCTTCTCGGGTGGTTGCTCTGGAATAATAACGCCTTATTGCGATCTGTGGATTTAACAAACAGTGTCGTAGCCAACTTGCCACTTTCCGGGAACACCTCCACATCCAGAAAAGGGATCTTGGTTTCGGAATGGGAGAGACTGAATTGTATGTCCGGTGTTCTGGCATTTAGCCATTGATGGAATAAGGTCAAATTATCAACACCTCCAGTCCATGTCATAAAAACATCGTCGATGAATCGATACCATTTGCCAATATGATGTCCAAAGGGGTTATTCTTATGTATGTACATATCCTCGTACATTGACATAAACAGCACTGCCAGCTCCGGGGCAAAAGGGCACCCCATTGCCACCCCCTTTACCTGGTAATAGAATTCGTTATTGAAGCAGAAATAGTTTTTCTTTAGCACGAAAGATGCTAAATCTACCAAAAACTTTGTGGGAACTCGAGTTGGTCTGGGGCGTGACTCTAAGAAAGATGAGAGCACTGCCACTGCCTCATCTAAAGATCTCAAGGTAGTCCGAAGATCAACCTTAGATCAACTGTTGTATATATATACATATATATGTGAGGTATAGAATACACTCAACCTCCCAATGAAATGGAATTCTTATTTTTCTTGATGTGGATGATGAGTTCTATCATTGAATAAATGTAGCAGCATTGGCACTTTCTCTTGTTATTTGATATATAGGCTCAGCCTTGCTGATTAGAGCCAACCCTATTTTTGTTTTCCCATTGCTATAGCGGGCGCCTGCCCGCGAGGTAATTGTGCTATTCCATTTCATTGGGAGGTTGAGTGTATTCTATACCTCACATATATATGTATATATACAACAGTTGATCTAAGGTTGATCTTCGGACTACCTTGAGATCTTTATTGTTCTTTCTACTGTTTTCTCTATTGTTCAATTCACTGGTTTTTTCACACTTCTCTTTTTCAGGTTTCTCCTATTTGAACATCCACTAGTGCACCTCTTTCAGTTTTTGAGTAATGGCAGACAAGGACACGTTTGCCTATAGTGAAGGGCACATCAGGAATCTACTTAGTGACCCACCAGTCTTTTCTTCTGTCTCCCTCAGTGCGTCTGCGACATCCCAGAACGAATCAGATAGACTTTTGCGCCTCAAAAAGAAGCAAATCAGAACTGACCTGCATGGTCACTTTCTACTACAACATCTGCAAGAAGGGACCATCCCAGGTGGTCTACAAATCAAAAATATTCCGGTAATTTTTACCGAGGACCCCATTTTTAAAAAAGGTTTTTCTTTGATTGAAACTAAGTGTAGCAGGGACCTTATGGTCCTCACAGTCGAGACAGCAGTTAGACTTTCCAAAACTGAATTAGACGAAATAGCTAAATTAGAAGCTGAGATTAGTATCAATCCCACAATATCAGACGCCAAATTACTATTAGAGAAAGTGGACAAGGAAATTCAAGAGTTTAAGGACTACACAGTAACACAAAAAACTAATCAGTTTGAAAAGGATAAGAAGAATTTCTCACTAGAGAATATATACCCATATTTACAGCCAGATTTTTACACTAAATCAGATTCTAGACGATACTTACCAGACAACCAAGGTAGGTCTAAAAAGCATTTTATTTCCTTTGGTGAGACTTCTTCATCCTCTGGTAACGATAGTGACACTAGCGGGAATACGAACCAGACCAATAGGAATAGAAACTGGAACTCCAACCAACAACAGCGAGGGCAGGCCCAAAATTCTTTTTTAGGAAGAGGCCAAACGAGATCAAGAGCCCGAGTCAGATACACCATCCCATGGGAAATGAAGACCCGTCGACATCAATACAAGAACTAAAAATATCCCCGATCTTCAATCTCTCGCAAAGAATATTAACTAAAGCAGAAGAGGGCATATTTACTAAAGGGCTATCCTTTGTACCTTCCAAAAGAGCTGATTTTGTCCGCATGAAGACAGAATTTATAGAATTCTGTAGAAAGCTAAGGCTAACTATGTTTTTCCTGGAAAATCCCACACCACCATCCACTGAGGTAACAGGCTTACGAAATAAGTCTACATTCTGCCCCTCTGGGAATAAGATTCCCAAGGAGTTGATAATTTTTTAAAAGAGTGTCTTGTCCGCGATTTCACAAATGGAAAAAGAGAAAAAATTTGTGAAGGTTAACACAACGAGAGAGGAGATGTCAGCTTTAGCTACCCTAAAAAATGATCCCACGGTGGTGATAAAACAAGCCGACAAAGGCGGATCTATAGTACTATGGGATACCGTAGACTACACTAATGAAATAAGAAGGCAATTAGACGACCCCAGATGTTATCGGAAAATTGACAAAGATCCGACAAAGGAACTCCAAAATCAACTCTTTGCCATTATCCAGGAGGGTTTTGAGCAAGGCTTTGTGGGCAATAAAGAACGAGAATACTTGCAGATCAAGCATCCCAAGGTACCTTTGTTTTATGCACTACCTAAAGTGCATAAAGATCAGAATAGACCCCCAGGGAGACCCATCGTGGCAGGATGTGGTTCTCTCTTTGAACCAACTGCCAAATACGTGGACTGTTTTCTTAAACAATTCATGAACCAAGTCGTGTCATACTTACAGGATACAACTGATTTTATAAACAAGTTGGAAACCATAACTTTCCGTGAAGGGACAGATTTGCTGGTCACTCTTGACGTGACCTCGTTATACACGCAAATCCCTCAAGATGAGGCAGTGCTCTCATCTTTCTTAGAGTCACGCCCCAGACCAACTCGAGTTCCCACAAAGTTTTTGGTAGATTTAGCATCTTTCGTGCTAAAGAAAAACTATTTCTGCTTCAATAACGAATTCTATTACCAGGTAAAGGGGGTGGCAATGGGGTGCCCTTTTGCCCCGGAGCTGGCAGTGCTGTTTATGTCAATGTACGAGGATATGTACATACATAAGAATAACCCCTTTGGACATCATATTGGCAAATGGTATCGTTTCATCGACGATGTTTTTATGACATGGACTGGAGGTGTTGATAATTTGACCTTATTCCATCAATGGCTAAATGCCAGAACACCGGACATACAATTCAGTCTCTCCCATTCCGAAACCAAGATCCCTTTTCTGGATGTGGAGGTGTTCCCGGAAAGTGGCAAGTTGGCTACGACACTGTTTGTTAAATCCACAGATCGCAATAAGGCGTTTTTATTCCAGAGCAACCACCCGAGAAGCTTAAGAGAAAATCTGCCGTACGGGCAGTTTCTGCGTGTGCGCAGAAACTGCACGTATGAGAATGACTTCACCTACCATGCTGAAAAACTAGTTTCTAAGCTCTGCGATAGAGGGTACCCCAAAAAACTGGTCAAAGATTGTATGAAAAGAGCCAGGTGGACCCCCCGTGAAACAGTGTTGGAGCGAAAAAAGAAACCAGAGCAAAAACGCCAAGTCTGTGTAACCACCTTTTGCCCGAATGCCAATCAGTTGAAACGCATTATTGGGCATAATTGGCACCTGGTGAAGAATTTAGATGAAAGTCTGAGGGATCCACCTCTTTTTGCCTTTAAAAGAGAGAACAGTGTCGCAAATCATCTGGTCAGAGCCTCCATGCCTACCCAAATTCAACCATCCCTTCGCCAAATGATGGGATTGGCCCCCATACTTGGCCACCACAAATGTGGCACATGTCTTTGTTGTGAGACTACAGTGCAGGGCAATGTCTTCCAGCATAAGGGTATCTCGTGGAAGCACGAGGTATTTAGTAACTGCAAATCGAAATTTGTAGTTTATGGCATTAAATGCCCGTGTGACCGCCTGTACATTGGTAAGACCGAACAAGAAGTGCACCAACGCATATCGCAACATAAATCTAGATTGAAAAGAAACGTTGAGAATGCCCCGTTGGTGAATCACTGGACCAGGATGCGACATGGACTCAATCAGTTCAAATGGACAGTCATCTCTAGAATAGAAAAAGACCCACGGGGGGGCGACATGAGTCTCCAGTTATCCAAAAGGGAGGCATTGTTAATTGTTAAGTTTGACACGGCTGTGTCAGGCCTGAACGAATTATCTGAAATCTTCAAACTATGATCAACGGTTATGGAAGTGCCATAATTTGCTTTCCTCTTTAGGACAATGTGACCCACCCATCTTCCCACCAGTTACCTTTTCACACCTATTGTTCCGATTGGAGCAAGCTTTGGCTGTAGTGTTAGAACTTATGAGCCAACCAAGTCTATTTTCCCGGTTCTGTAACACTTTCCAACCTTTTTGGCCCGTCACAATGCATTCTGTTTTTTCTAATTAGGAATCCCTCTACAGAGTATCGCTGAGCAGAAACCTTTCCCTCACTTCCTCTCCGCACTCGTAGATCCGCCCCTCAGTAGGCGGCCTCAGCCGATTCTCTCCGTTATTTAAAGAGAACCGCACTCGGCAGGATAACGCGCCTGCGCGAGAGATTAGCGTGAAATTAGACGCCGCCAGACCCCAGCATCTAACGAGACTCCTTCGGACTCAAGCCTTTCTGGTAAGAACCGTTTCCTAATAAGTTTGGGTCTTGAACCCGTGGTGTACCGTTCCCCTGAGGCTGTCCCCCGTTATACCTTCCGTGACCATTGGTGTCATTCTTGTTTTATTTATTTCTTTTCCTCAGCACTCGCGACTAAGCGGGCTTGAGCTGACGCTGCCCCTCCTCTCGTCTTCTCTACGCTGCGGAGGGGAATCTTCTAAAGCCGACTACGTTTCTCAGTCTTCTAAGGTGAGATAACCACGAGAAAACTCGAAACCCTCACCCGAGGCCCATCCCCGTACACTCTTCACGACCTTTACCTCCCTTTTTAAGCCCTGTATTCCTTCTGCCTCTTGTAGAAATACCACAACAGTACCAGCCACCATCAATTGAGCAGGGAAACGCCACCCATCCTGACGGTGACGGAGAATATTCCTGTTCCACACGCCGACCAAACGTCTTCTTGCATATTTGGCGCTTGGATTTCATTTATTAGGTACTTTGATTCTTCCGTATATCATGCATGGTCCACCGCTCTCTCTTTAACGCTTGACACAGAGCTAGCTTGCACCATGTGGCTTGGCATTTACTATGTGGCCTCGCCTCTAGGGTGCACATTCCATTCTCCAGTGTAGGTCTATGTATGTGTCAAAGTACAGTATTAGGTTTGAGTTATCCGGGTCCCCTCCAGCTACCCAGTAGAACCATGACTCTGTGAAGTCATTCGTTTACAATTTACTTTTTCTTTTTATAGGCTTTGCCTTCCAAGAGAAGCCCATCCTGTTCTTACACCCATAGGACCGACGTTCAGTCTGTTGGGTGGTAAGTATTTACAATACCCAGTGTGAAGTAGGTACACGTGCGTTCTGAGGAATCCCAAAACTATTAAGAGGAATTGTCCTTAGTTTTCCCTAGTGCAGTATTCCAACGGGCATCTAGGTTGCACTTCCATAGATAATTCTGTATAATATGTTCCATTCAGCCCAGTGCGTACTTATGACAGGTGCTTTGCTAAGATGTTAGATTTCTGATGTGCACTCTCTATTAATTTTTCAAATTAAGCTCTTTGAACTGAACTTTTCACATATGCTATTTTCATTTTAATTTTTCTGGTTTAAATATTTTTTATGTCTCTTTTCTCTCTTCACATTTGCAATGTTTGAGGCCCTGATGAGAATCCCTGGCGAATAGAAGGGGATTTGAAACGCGTAGGCCATTCTGAACTGGTCTGCTTGAGTACCTAGGAGTTATTATTACTCCTATACTCCGTATTACCTATTGTACATTTTCCTATCATTGTATTAATTTCTAAAGAATGATGTAAAACTTATAAATCTATTGGAATGTACTAGTTTCACATTTTTGTACAAAAAGTCTTGTATAATTTGTGCAGACCTAGTTTGTATTTTCTTTTTATTTGCATTCGTATGAAGTGTTATGTTTGATTTTGGTATGAAAGTGGTGAATGTCTTTTTTGACTGTGATATGATTGGGGTGCTTGGATATATGAAGTGTCTATTTGAATGTAGTTTGATGTGTCTTGAATTGTCCTAATTTCACCTTATGCTTTTCTTTTTAAGAACAGATACATTTTGTAATAATGATTGAAATTTCTATAAAATAAAATTGCGACTAAGTAGCAATACCCAATCTTGAATTATATTTCTTGATGTGGATGATGAGTTCTATCATTGAATAAATGTAGCAGCATTGGCACTTTCTCTTGTTATTTGATATATAGGCTCAGCCTTGCTGATTAGAGCCAACCCTATTTTTGTTTTCCCACCTCTGATACTGGCGCATTTAATAATGCACTATGCAGGCATGATCAGACACTTGGAGAACATTTTCGTATCCTGACAGCTTGTGCAGAACTCGATGTGATCCACTACTGCTGAGTACCAGAGGTATGGGGCCGCCCAAGTAATCCAATGAGACCTTCATTAGTTATAAACTAACTCACTAACTAGGGATGGTGAAACCTAGGTATATTTTAAGTCTGTTTCCCGTTAGCATTATAAGATGCTTTCTCCCTTTGTATTTTATGGAATAGTAACAATGCTGACAGCCTAAGTCTCTATGCACAGTTCTGTGTAGGAGCAGAATCCCTGCAACAGGCCGGGCACTGGCAGGTCAACACTTGCCTAACCACCAGGTCCGACTGTCGGCTAGGGTCAAGAAGGACTTACGTATGTGGTCAGTTTTTCTACACTCCTGGCGTAGACAATGAGATAGCTGATGCTTTGTCTCGTTCACAGTGGGGGAGATTCCATGGGCTGGCCAAGTAGGCGGACAGGACACCGACCCCAATGCCGGAGCATCTTTGGTATGTAGGCAAGGTAGGGTACTACAGTTGGTGGTAGGTTCTTTGTCAGCATCCACTTGGGCGGTGTACGAGCTGGCTTGGTGGGATTTTCTAGCATCAGGTGCCTAACTGGTGGAGGTCTGGCGTAGGTCAGAGGATGTGATTCAGTTTATCCTAGACCTCATTGAGAGAGGCCTGTCCAAAGTGACCATCGCCGGGAAGTTGGCGGGTATTGGCTTTATGGGGAAGCTCCTGTGAGGTTACACCCCTTCCGTGGGGGAAGTGGGGAGAAGGATGCTTGAGGGCTGGGCTAGAGAGCAGGGTGGGGAGCGTATGGCCCGCAGCCCCCTTTCCTGGCAGACCCTGGCACAGATGCTGGAGTTGTTGCCCATAGTCTGCAGGGATGATTTTGAGGCTTGTTTCTTTTCCACGTTGATGGTGTGGATGGTTTTTGGGGCATTTAGAGTCCCCGAGCTTCTAGGCAACACGGCCAAAAAGGGCATGCGCTGGAAGGGTTGTGCTGGTTAAGGGGAGAGAGATGCATATCTGGCTGGCCAATTCCAAAACGGACCAGAGAGGTCAAGGGAGGGAGGTTTGGTTGGAGGCAGCCTTCCCGGTATCAACGTGCCCGTTGCATTGGGCTCGGCATTGGGGGGAGGTGGCAGGAACCTCTGGGGATGATTTGGTTTTCCGGCATATTAATGGGACCAGGGTGACAGATTATCAGTTGCGTATGTTGTTTCGGAAGGCGTCGGACAGAATTGGGTTGGATGGGGCATGGTATGGGATGCATTCTTCCAGGATTGGGGCGGCAATAGAGGCAAACAATAGGGGTTATAATGCGGCTGGGGCGCTAGTCATCAGACTGTTTTCAATGCTACGTGAGGAGAAATGCGGACGAGGCACGAGCGTCATCTTCCTTGGTGAGACTCTCATTCTTTTTTCTCTCATTGCAGGTTCAGTGGCTGGACCCCAAGCAAAGGAATTGACCATATGGATAGTGGGGCATTCGTTCATCAAACGGGCTCAAGTCCAAGCATGTCAGAGTTATTTGGGGCATTGTTGGGGTTCAATGAGCAACTTTTCAGAATCATTTGGAAGGGTAAAGGTGGGATGCTTTGGAGGGATATTCTGCTGATTCACCTTGGTGAGAACGACCTTTGCAGGATGAAAGAGGTGGTTCTGTTGAGGGCAATAAAGAGGGAATTGGCTGCGTTTTGTCCCGGTGCCACGTTTTGTGGACTAGGCTGGTACCGTGTAGGGTCTGGAGGGGTGCGGTGAAGCCCAGGGTCATTGACAAGGCGTGCAGGAAAGTGAACATTGAGATTACTAGATTTTGTCGCATCTTAGGTTTTGGAAGGGTAGGGCACAGAGAGATTAGTTTTGAAACAGTGGAATTCTTTAGGGATGACGGTATACACTTATCCAGGCTTGGTATGGACCTTTACTTACTGGAGATTAGGAAAGTGTTAAGAAGCCTGAATATCCAAATGCATCCTGCTTAGTTGGTGAAGAGTTTTCCTAGTTGGGGGGGCAGAAAGGGGGCGGGGCAGTTTCCTCCCCCCCCTGGCTTTCTGGGTGGCGGGGGTTAGTGGAAGTTTACCAGGGTTGGCAGACATTTGTGTTCGAGGCATGTGGGCTGCTGAATTCCTATCTTAGCATAGATCGCCGCCGAGTGTTGGGTACGGATGTTTGCACCATGTTGTCTTGGAAGAGTCTTCGAAGTATCACGAGATAGGTTACTCCTCCCCTGAACTACAGTGCGCATGGGTATCTTCTCCATCCTCAGATTGTTTTTCTCCGCCATTGGGTTCAGATGCACTTCGACAACTCCAACTTCGGGATCGAAAGTTTCCTAAATTCTAAACCAAAATCCTCATGATTTCGACGGTATTGTTTCCGCTCGGTATCCCTCAACTCGACAACTCTTTCCATCCATCTCTGGTAGTCGACGAAGGCCGTTGGGCCTTTTCGACTCCACGTGGGTCTACCGCCGATGGAAAGAACCCCGTTTAAAAGATGCCCACAATGCCGATCCAAGTTTCCACATAGCGATAAGCATACAGTATGCAACAAGTACCTGTCTCCGGAGCACAACGAGGAAGATTGTCCAGCTTGTGCTCAGTTCCGGTCGAAGAAAACTATCCGGAACTGATGAGCTGCTCGACAAGAGATTCAGCGACAGGCACCTGAACTGGAAAACATTTTCGACGACGAACATGAACTTCCAGAGGCAGCGGACTCCGACCTAGAGCTAGTCACCGTAGAAGACCAGTCGGACTCTAATGAAGACCTCCCACCGGGGCAAACCGTGAGTACTAAAGCCCCTACCCTGCCTCCACCTCCAAACAAGGCTGCGGTCAAAGCATCACCAAAAGGCCTTAGCCGCGACCGAAACACCGCTTCGGAAGCCTCGCCTCCGGCTCGGCTCCGAAGACCATTACCAAGCCTTCCAGTACCCCGGGACCGAGCAAGACCCTTTCCAAAAAGGCCATAGACACAAAGACTGTTCCACAGCCTAAAATGGGCCATGACAGTAGAAAAGTCGTCGATCCGAAAAACACCGGGCAACCAAAAAAGGTAGTCGAGCCGAAAAAGACTGTCGACCCGAAAAAGGGCGTCGATCCAAGTAAGGGCTTCGATCCAAAGAAGACCGTCGACCCAAAAAAGGTAATCGAGCCGAAAAAGGTCATCGATCCGAACACTGCCTCCGACCCGAAAAAGGCTGTCGAACCGAAAAAGGCAGTCGACCCGAAAACAGCTGTCAAGCCGACAAGAGACGTCGAGCCAAAAAAACTCAAGATAAAAATAAAAACAAGCAAGCGACCGATCCAAAAACATCGGTGCCGATGCCACAGACAGTGGAAGAAGAACTTTTTCATCCTGATCCAGTGAGCCCAGACCAAAATAGACTGCATATAGACCCTAATACAGGACATATAACAGTCTACAATAAGAACAAGAGAAGACCGGACACTGAGGCTCCTTCTCCTGTTCCCCCTAAGAAAAAGGTCTTTGGCCCATCCCCTTCTAGACCTTTTACACCTCCTCCTTTCACTCCTGACATGCCTTATGTTCCATATTCTCCTACACCTCCACATTATGATGAGGAAGAGGACATGGGTGAAGACCCTCATCAGGACTTTATAGACCCTGATGATCAGGGAAACCAAGATCACACATGGGAAGATCAAAATGACCCTAATGACCCATATGATGCACAGCCCATACCAGATCCCTCCACATATCCTACTAAGCCATCCCCTACTGACGACACAGTTGCTTTTAACCAGCTAGTTGACAGAGCAGCTCAGTATCATGGTGTAAGCATTCACACTGACCCTATAGAGGAGGATTTCCTATTTAATACCTTCCCAACATCAGAGAAGAGTATACACACACTCCCTATGCTAAAGGGAGTACTTAGGCACGCACCAGACATCTTTAAAGACCCAGCCAGAGCGCGTGTCCTCAATCCAAGAATTGAAAAGAAATATAAACAAGCCCCTACAGACCCCTCTTATATCAAGTCTCAGTTACCACTAGACTCTTGTTGTTTCTAACACCGGAAAAAGGGTGAATTCTCAAACAACAGGTGATGCCCCCCCCTCCTGACAAAGAGTCAAAAATCTTAGAAGCCTCAGGAAAGAGAGTGGCCTCTCAGGCAGGAAATACCTGGAGAATCGCCAATACACAAGCTCTTTTAGCACGCTATGACAGAGCACACTATGATGAACTGGAAGAATAATTACAACACCTACCAGAACCTTATAAGGCAAAAGCTAACGACCTAATTCAAGAAGGGAAATTCATCACTAACGCATCTATAAAAGGCGCCTTTGATGCAGCCGATACAGCTGCTCGGTCTGTCAACACTAGTGTGTTGCTACGCCGGCATGCCTTGCTCCGCATCTCAGGTTTTAAGAATGAAGTACAGTCTACCATACTTAATCAACCCATTAACCAGGATTTCTTGTTCGGACCAGCAGTTGATACCATTTTAGAAAAGATGAAGAGAGATACTGACACCGCAAAGTCCATAGGTGCACTTCAATTCCAACAGTCATGGGGTTCCTTTCGCCGCTCCTCCTTTCGAGGCTCAGGCAGAGGCAACACATCACAAAGCTCTTCACCATTTAAAACAAATAGCCAAGGCACCTTTAATAAAGGCTCCAACAGAGTAAGCTATAGAGGAGATAATAATAAAGGCAGAGGACGTGGTAATATTAACACCATAGCCTCCGCCACCAACAAACAGTGACTTGTTCACACTCCCTCCAGACCACTTAACACAAGTCGGAGGCAAAATAACACAATTCCTAACAGTCTGGAATGCCATTACCACAGACAGGTGGGTGAGACAAATTATCCAGTATGGTTACTGCCTGGAACTCACTTCTACTCCACCCAACATACCACCCAAACACTGTCCAATGTCAAAAGAACACAACACACTGTTACAACAAGAGGTGCTGTCCAGGCTAGAAAAGGGAGCCATAGAGCCAGTCCCTTTTCAACACCAGGGCACAGGGGTACTCTCTATACTTCCTTATTCCCAAAAAAGACGGGTCCCTCAGACCAATATTGGACCTCAGACCTCTGAAGTAATATATACTTTCAGAGCATTTCCATATGATCACTCTACAACAAGTACTCCCGGTACTCCAGCATACTTTCACATACCTATACATCCAGCTCACAGGAAATACCTCAGGTTTACAATAGAGGTTCACCACTACCAATTCAAAGTTCTTCCCTTTGGGGTAACTACAGCACCAAGGGTTTTTACAAAATGCCTAGCAGTAGTAGCAGCACACCTCAGAAGGCAACACATCCATGTGTTCCCCTACCTGGACGATTGGCTCATAAAAGCCAACTCATACGTACAGTGTGTCTCAGACAATCCAGCTTCTGCACAGTCTAGGATTTTCCATAAATTACCCAAAATCACATCTGCAGCCCTCCCACATACAACAATATCTGGGAGCAACAGTAGATACCTCAGTGGCAAAGGCATATCCAAATCCAGCCAGGATATCCAACATACAGTCTCTCATTCAAAAATTTTACCCACAACACTCCCTGCCAGCTCGAGCGTTCATGCAGCTTATAGGCATGATGGCCTCCTGCATATTCATTGTCCCTCATGCCCGACTGCAAATGCGTCCATTGCAGGAATGCCAAGCACAACAGTGGAACCAAGCTCAAGGACAACTAAAAGACCTAGTGTTGGTAGACAGTCGCACTTACAACTCTCTGCAGTGGTGGAACCCACAAAACCTTTCCAAAGGGCGACTGTTCCAAGAGCCAGTTCCACAAGTAGTGTTAACTGCGGACGCATCACTGACAGGTTGGGGAGCCCGCCTCCTTCAATACACATTGCAAGGTCTCTGGACAGCCAAACAAAAGACATTGCATATAAATCACTTAGAGTTACTAGCAGTATTTCTAGCAATGAAATCCTTCCAGAAATACTTGTACAACAAGGCTGTATTAATCCGGACGGACAACATGACAGCCATGTACTACATTCAAAAACAGGGTCGGACACACTCTCCACAGCTGTCTCACCTAGCGCAGAGCATATGGAAGTGGGCAATTCCAAAAAACATCTTTCTCCTGGCAGAACACTTTCCAGGAATAAACAATCAGATTGCAGATCTTCTAAGCCGACACAGCCAACAAATACACGAATGGGAGATTCACCCTCAAGTTCTCCAACCATACTTCCAAAAGTGGGGACAACCAGAGATAGATCTGTTTGCCACAAAAGAAAACTCAAAATGCCAATCCTTTGCCGCCAGGTTCCCACACCCGTTGTCACAGGGCAATGCGCTATGGATGAACTGGTCAGGCAGATTTACTTACGCTTTTCCGCCAACCCCACTGATTCCATTAGTGGCACGCAAACTAAAACAATAGTCACTCACAATGATCCTGGTTGCTCCCACATGGGCAAGACAGCCATGGTACACAACTCTCCTAGAATTATCAGTAGTCCCGCACCAAAGACTACGCCTGTCGCCACAAATGCTAACACAGAACCATGGCGAAATCAGGCACCCAGATCCCAATCAGATTAACCTAGCGATCTGGCTCCGGAGGTCTTAGAGTTCGGATACCTCAACTTACCTCCAGACTGCATGAACAATATCAAGGAAGCAAGGCGCCCCACTACTAGAGCATGCTACACAGCTAAATGGAAAAGATTTGTAATCTATTGCAATAACAACCAGATCAATCCATGATTGATCCATGGAGAACTGTGGATAGTATGGCTCCATTTCACCCCTGCACAACAGTAGTCAATGCTAATAAACTTGTTGAATTCCCCCCTATATCTATCGAGGAAATTGGCACTCTAATCAATCAAACTAAGAGTGGCTGCCCGTTAGATATTGTTCCAGCTCGGATCATGTCTCTTTTAAGGGATGATCTAGGAGTAGGGATTCAACAGGTGCTTAATCTATCCTTAGCATTGGGTGATGTTCCCCTTAATTGGAAGCGTGCTTTGGTGAGGCCGCTACGTAAGAACAACTCCATCCCATGGACTGACCTTACGAACCTGAGACCCATCTCTCTTCTCCCTTTTTTATAGAAGCTTGCCGAGAAATTTGTCAACCGGCACTTATCCAACTACATTGAGAGTGTAGGGGAACTAGATCCCTCTCAATCGGGTTTCAGGCCTAGGCACAGCACCGAGACCGCCTTCACTGACAATCTTCGCATGCTTCAGGATAAGGGGTTTTCCGTTATCCTGGTGCTATTAGATTTGTCAGCGGCGTTTGACACGGTGTCACACGAGATCATGACCTCCAGACTAGTTAACATCGGTCTGGGTGGCAAGGCGCTGGCTTGGCTGAGGAGCTTTTTCAGCAAACGCACTCAGAGAGTAATACTGGGCACCTACCAGTCAGAGGAGGTGGAGATCTCAAAGGGGGTGCCACAGGGCTCCTGCTTGAGCCCTACGTTATTTAATATCTACGTGGCACCCCTAGCTAACATCGTTAGATCCCACGGGTTCATCCCTGTATCGTATGCAGACGACACACAACTCCTCTTTCCCTTTAAAATCTTGACTCCTGAAGTGCGCCACTCCTTTGCCCAAGGGATGCAAGAAGTGGCACACTGGATGGCAGCAAATCTCCTTCAGTGCAACGTCTCCAAGACGGAGGTGATGCTCTTTGGGGAAGCAAAACGACTGTGGACTCCGGACTGGTGGCCCTGTGATCTTGGCCCAGTCCCAGAGCCAAAAATGGTAGTGAAAGATCTGGGAGTCAAACTGGATCAGGAGCTTACCTTAAAACATCACGCTACTCATGTAGTAGGCTCCTGTTTTCATGTTATTGGTCTTCTCCGTAGGGTGTTCCCCATGCTACCTGACTCCACCAGAAAAACTTTAGTTCAGTCACTCGTGTTGAGTAGACTCGACTACTGCAACGGTCTGCTGCTAGCCGCCAATGAAGGGGTCATTGCTAGACTTCAAGTCGTGCAGAACACGGCTGCCCGCCTTGTTCTTAATGCCCCGGCCAGGACTCCTTCAAAACCGCTTCTTAAAAATCTCCACTGGCTCACCATAAAACAGAGAGTGCTGTTTAAAATCTGTTGCACTATCCACAAGTGCCTGTCTGGTAGTGGCCCGGAGGTCTTAACTAAGAAATTCATCCCATATATTCCCGCAAGAACTCTGAGATCTGGAGACCATGAACTATTATGTGTCCCCAGATTCTGGAAAACACGACAAGGTGGAAGAGCTCTGTCAGTGGCAGGCCCGAAACTTTGGAATGAACTTCCATTGGAAATCAGAGCTTGCAGGGAACACCTCCCTTTCAGGAAAAAGTTAAAAACTTTTTTATTTAACTATTGATACTGTGGTACATTTTTAACACATGGCAGGGCTATTTGCTTTCTGATGTTGCCAAAGGCGCGGAGATACTCCCCAGGGAGTCGATTCCCAGCGCGGTATAAGCTTGCAAATAAATAAATAAATAAAAATAGATGCCTCCATCCAAAACATAATCTGTTACTTGCTACATCTTCAAAGATGTAATCTAGCATACTCATCCATAAGGCTACACCTTGCTGCTATAGCAGCATATCTTCAAAACAGGCAACACGTGTCCCTGTTCAGAATACCACCTATCAAAGCTTTTATGGAAGGACTCAAAAGAATTATCCCTCCAAAGCATCCACCTTCACCAGTCTGGAACTTAAACGTAGTACTAACCAGACTCCTGAGGCCACCTTTCGAACCACTCCACTCATGTGAACTACAATTCTTAACATGGAAAGTGACATTTTTAATTGCCATTACCTCCCTCAGGCGAGTGAGTGAGCTAGAGGCACTAACCATTCAGGAACCCTTCATGCAAATACACCAAAATAAAGTGGTGCTTCGTACTAACCCTAAATTTATGCCAAAAGTTATATCCACTTTCCACATCAATCAGTCCATAGATTTGCCAGTTTTCTTTCAAAACCCGCAGTCGGTACCTGAAAGAGCCCTACACACACTAGATGTCAAAAGAGCTCTGCTATATTACGTGGACAGAACTAAATCATTCAGAAAAACAAAGCAACTTTTTGTTGCTTTTTCTCCACAACATAAGGGTAATCCCATTTCTAAGACAGGAATAGCCAGATGGATAGTTAAATGCATTCAAGTATGCTATCAAAAGGCAAAGCGCACTTTAACAGTTCCCCCAAAAGCCCACTCATCGCGCAAAATGGGGGCATCCATGGCTTTCCTAGGAAATATTCCCTTAGAAGACATATGTAGGGCAGCTACATGGTCTACCATACCCACCTTCACTAAACACTACTGTGTTGACGTGCAAGCTAAGCAACAAGATGCAGTAGGCTAGGCTGTCCTTAAAACTCTTTTTCAAACCACTGCAGCTGGTACAGGCGATCACCGCTAGAGGAGAAACTGCTATACAGTCTATGCTAAGATATGAATTCAGCAGCCCACATGCCTTGAACGGAAAATGCTACTTACCAGTATGCATCTGTTCTTGGCATGTAGGGCTGCTGACATTCATATCGCCCACCCTCCTCCCCGGTGCCTGTCACAGCTGCAGGGTTACCTTTTTAACATACACTTACATGGCCATCTCTTTTCTATACTCCATCTTTGCCACAATGGCGAAAAACATTCTGAGGATGGAGAAGATGCCCATGAGCACTGTAGTTCAGGGGATGAGTCACCTATCTCGTGATACTTCGAAGACTCTTCCAAGACAACAAGGTGCAAACATCCGGACCCAACACTAGGCGGTGATCAATGCTAAGATACGAATTCCGACATGAGAACTCAGACTAACAGCACACGGAGCCCGTCGGCACGTTATCGAATTTGTTCCCTGACGAAGGCATGATTGCAATGCCGAAATGCATTGGATTATACGAGTGCTCTCATTGAATTAAGAGGATATCATGTAATACACACTTGTGATTTAAACAAGATGTACGACAAAAATATGGAATTAAATATTTGAACCTTACCTACGAGTGAACTTCACTATTATTTTCACATCCAATCTTGCTAGAAACCTTTACGCAAGGACATTTGAGGAGCCCGGAGGACACTTCTCTCTTTAGAAAGTGCTACCCCCCCATATCATTTACGCCTCCAGTCAGAAGGCGATACTCTGGAGCACCTTACAAAATCAAAAAATACCAGACAAACAGCTGTGCGCCCAGTTACAACCCTTTGTAAGATATGAATGTCAGCAGCCCTACATGCCAAGAACAGACGCATACTGGTAAATAGCATTTTCCTTATCATTGTTGGAGTTTGGGTTATCGACAGGTAGGGGTAGGAAGAACACATTTTATTTCAGTTACAGGTTGATGGGATTGACAGTGGTAAAGAAGCAGGCAGGGGGGGGTTGTTTAACAGATTCATGGAATTTATAGTTATACGTTGATGCATTGCTTTGTATTGTTTGTAACGTTGTAATGTATGGGTGGGGGGCGGGTTCAAGGAAGTTTTCGGGGCGGGGTGGGGTTTAGTTTTATAAGCCTGTTGCCAAGGATTTATAATGTTATGTGCACCTATTTCAATAAAGCGGGCCTTTTACACACAGTTTTTGGTTTGTTATGTTATGTTATGTTAAAAGGTTTTTCTATAGCGCAAATCACCACTGGTCTCTAAGCGCTAACACAGAAAAGGTACATAACCTGCTGCCTCCTGAATCACTCCGCCCTTGGTCCAGATTAGGGCGTAGATCTTAACTTTTTAAACAAATAGGTCTTCAAGTTCTTCCTAAAAGACAATAGTTGCGAGTCTTCCTTCAGGCAGGCTGGTAATTCGTTCCAGATTTGCGGGAGAAGTACGGCCAGAGCTCTGCCCCCTTTGGATTTTAGCTTAAATCTGGGTTGGAACAAGTTGGAGGCTTTACTCAAGCGCAGGGCTCTACCTGGAATGTGCTTCCTCAAAAGCTGTTTGATATATTCCGGGGCTTTACCAAAAATGGCTTTATGGGCCACGCAAAGACATTTGAACTCCACTCTGAATTTAACGGGCAGCCAGTGCAACTTCCGGAGCAAGGGGGTTGCATGCGAATTCCTAGGTAGTGAGTAGATCAGTCTGGCTGCGTCGTTCTGTACAACCTGCAGTTTCCTCAAAAGCTTCTGCGGAAGGCCTAGGTACAGGGCATTTCCATAGTCCAGCTGCGAGATGACTGTGGCTGACACTATGGATTGTAGTGTGGGGGCAGATAGAATGGGTACTAACTTCCGGAGTTGCCTAAGCACCCCAGTGCAAGACCCAACCACTGCCGAAATTTGGGGAGCCATAGAAAGGTCTGCATCAATCTTCAACCCCAAGCTTTTGACCACCTTTCCAGGAATAGGTGTAGTCCCTAATTCTGGGGGCCAAAACAAATCGCACCAGGGGTTTAGTTGATTGGTCAGGACCAGTACCTCCGTTTTTTCGGCGTTCACTTTCAGGAGGTTGTTGGTCATCCAATTTACAGTGAATCTGAGCAGATTCCTTACCGATTCCTCCGCTTCACTTGAGTTCTCCAGCTGAACTAGTAGCTGGGTATCGTCAGCATAGTTAAAGATTTGACAGTTCCTATGCATTAACTCCTCCACAAGAGGTTGAAGGTAGATGTTGAACAGCAGGGGAGATAGTGCGGACCCCTGGGGTACACCCCAGGCCACAGCATCTGCCTCCTAAAGCTGGTCTCCCAACTGCACTCTCTGGGTCCGACCCGTGAGGAAAGATTCAAGCCATTTGAACGCTTGCCCTGTTATTCCCAGCTTCCTGATACGGTCCAGCAAGATGGTGTGGCTGACCGTATCAAACGCCGCAGACAAGTCCAATAGAATGAGGGCACAAGGCTGTTTATTATCTGCCCAGACTCTCAGCTCGTCAGCAACTATGGCCATTACCAGTTCAGTGCTATGTTGAGGCCGAAAGCCCGTCTGCCTTGGGTGGAGTAAACCATGTTCTTCCAGGTAACCGGCCAGCGTGTTCAGGACATGCTTTTCCAGGATCTTACCCAGAAATGGCAGTTGAGAGATGGGCCTATAGTTCTTTAAGACCTTGGTATCCGCTCCTGCTTTTTTCAGGAGTGGTGACCCTAGCTTCCTTCAAATTTGACGGGAGGTAGCCCGCTTCTAATGACTCATTTAATAGGCTCAGCAGCTGACTTTGAATGCCGGGCAAGGCCATTTGAAAAATTCTCAGAGGGCATGGATCCGTGCTAGATCCTGATTTTATTTGGCACGCAATGACCGCCAGGCTCTCTTCATCTAAACCTGGGATACTGTTCAGCATCCCTGTCAGCTCCTGGCAAGCAGGACAAGATGACAGAAGAGGATCCGCTGGGGTCTCCCTAATATCCCTAATGATCTCTTGCACTTTCTGGAGAAAGAACTTCAGAAAGGTTTCGCAGCCCGGTTGGTCGGTTACAGGAAATTTCCCCTCCAGCTGCGTTAGCTCCCTGAGGATTGCAAATGTCTCCCTTTGTTTGTTCACAGCCACTTTGATTCTGTCCTCATAAAAGGCTGCCTTCCTTGCCAGGATGTCCGCCTTGTATTTTGACAGAAGTGTTTTATAGGCTTCCGACTCAGCTGGACTGTAGCTGAGTCTCCACCTTCTCTCCGCCTTGCGAAGAACTTGTTTCTTTTCCCTAAGCGAGGTGTCAAACCACGGTGCTCCCTTTCCTTTGGCTCTGGTCTTCTCCAACCGCTCAGGAGCTAACATGTCCAGAGCAGCGCGGATCCAGACCTTGAGGGCTGTGGTGTCAGAATCTAAGCTTCTCCCGCTCCTCTCAGGCGGTGAGATGGAAAGAAGCGTAGAGATTAAAGAGTCTGGCTCCACCTTCTTGCATGGTCGAGCCTTTCTACGCAACGAATTGAACGTTGCTGGTAAGAGGTCCCCTGGGACCCAGCACTTGATCAAGGAATGGTCTGACCATATACAAGTGCTAACCTCGGTTATTTCTGTCTGAGATATGGAGGACCAGATTAAGTCCAGCGTATGGCCCTTCACATGCGTGGGTCCCACTACTAGTTGCCGTAGGTTAAGCGAGGAGAGGTTGCTGTCAAACTCCGCCTCTATAGGGTCTCCGGGAAGCTTATTCCAGTGGTAGTTGAAATCCCCTACCACCATGAGGGATTTATATCTGGAGCCCAGATCCGTTAATAACTCCAAGTAGGCTTCATTAAAGTCTGGAGAGCTCTGTGGTGGGCGGTACACTACCACCAGCATGATGCAAGAGGATTTTAATGAAATTTGTATCCCCAGAAGCTCCGCGCTATCACAATTTTCGGCTACGACCTGTGTCACCCTGAGGTTTTTTTTTTAAAAGGAAAGCGACCCCCCCCTCTACTCTCCTTGGGGCGATTATACCACAAAGCATCGTATTCAGATGGCAATGACGCCAATATATCGGGAGTAGAGGAGGCCCCTAGCCAGGTCTCCGTGAGGTCAAGAATGTCAATCTCGCCGTCCACCAGGAGTGAGAATACTTCCAAATGGTGCTTTTGCAGTGAACGTGTGTTCAACGTTACTAGTGTGTGTGGCAGGATCTTAGGACGTCTGGATTCGCCCTCTCCCTGCAACAGGACTTCTTCCCGAAGTTTAGCTAGTGTCATCAAGTCTAAACCTTCGTTACCAGATCTTAGAGCCTGGAGGGTCTCCATGGAGTAGAATCGGGAACGTCGAGGGGTGCTGGCCCCTGGGCCCGTCCTGGCGTGGACGGGCGCAGACGGGCTTCCCTCTGGCGCGCCTCCGGTGAGCCAGCGGCGCGCTTGCATTCTAGTTCTTTAAGTAGCGTATGGCAAGAAGCCCTTGAAGACACTAGAGCGCAACCCCAGAAGGCGTCTTGGGAGCGTCTCTAAGCCCCTGAGCCCCCACTCAAGATGGCGGTCGGGAGTGAGGCGGCGCGAGTCTCACCCAAGTGGTGAGTAGTGTGGGTCAAAATTTTTAATGTGCGGGCAATGCGATTATCGAGGGAGCAATAAGCATACAATAAAAATATTAGGCTAGCACCAATTCCGAAAATTTCAGCAACACAACAAATTCGATTTAAAAGGAGCCTAGTACTCCAACAATGTTTAAAAATGCAGGCAGCAATTCAAAGCGGCAGCGTGACAAACCAATTCGTTGTACACACTCAGCAAACTGGTCCCCTAAATAGCGTTTGCCAAGGAGCCCTTGAAGACACTATAACGCTACCCCAGAAGGCGTCTTGGGAGCGTCTCTAAGCCCCTGAGCCCCCACTCAAGATGGCGTTCGGGAGTGAGGCGGCGCGAGTCTCACCCAAGTGGTGAGTAGTGTGGGTCAAAACTTTTAATGTGTGGGCAATGCGATTATCGAGGGAGCAATGAGCATACAATAAAAATATTAGGCTGTAGAGACGGTCTAGTTTATGCACGTCACGTCGGCGACGTGACGTGTGGGCGGCCACCATTGGCTGCGCGCGCAGAGGCGTGCGAGTGGCGCGAGGAGCGCGAAGGGGTCAGAGAGAGACGGCATAAGGAGCAGAGGCTCGGCGCTCTTTGGGGGTTACTCAGAAATAAAAGCAGTTAACACAGCCTGGCTCCAGAGTACTTATTGGTGTGTGCCTGCATCATTACAATGGCGACGAGGGTGGGATAAAGACCCCCCAACAAGGCAGGACCACCAACCCAACCTCGAGACAGCAAGTAGAGCACCAGAGGCACCAGGACCACCACACAAGGCACAGAGGAGCAGGAACACCCTGGTGCAGGACAACAGGTACCCCAAAGAGCGTGGCAGAGCCAGGAACACCCGAGGGTGTGGCGCAGAGGAGTGGAAAAGGGGGGACAGACCCCAGGAACCAGGATAAAGGGCACCGACCCACACAGTAAACCGCAGGACCAGAGAACACGCGCTGGAGAACTCACAGGGAACTGAGGGGGCCGACACAGATAGTCCCCGAGCCCAAGCAAGCGAAGAAGAACAGGACGACACACCAGGGAGTCCCCGCAGCCGAGGAGGAACACTACCCGCGGCAAAGAGAGAGAAGATGAGCGCGCAAGCAGGTTACGCGACGGCAGCGGTACAGTTTTTACCTCGCCCAGGGGAACCCCTCATGAAATGGGAGGACTGGAGAGAGTACATAGACAATTTCATAGGTGTCCTGGAAGATGAGAACGAAGAAGTGTTCAAACCCCAGAGGAAGAAACGCATCTTGCTACTGAACCTAGGCCCGGAAGGTCTCCGGATTTACAAGAGCTTGGTCCCGAAACAGAGAACAGCCACAGACGATGATGTGTACGCACATGCACTCGAGGACCTCAATGAACATTTCAGACTGGCAGTGTGCGTGTCGGTGGACAGGTTTAACTTCCAACAGAGGAAGCAGAGGCAAGGAGAAACGGTGGAGGAGTACGTGGCGGCACTGAAACGGCTGGCAGCTACGTGCAGGTACGCCAACTGGGAAGAAGAGTTCATCAAGGACCAGGTGGTGATGCACACCACGTGCACGACCGTGCAGGACAAGCTATGGGCCAGTGGAGACACCACACTGAAAGAGGTGTTAGTCATCGTAAAAAGAGCGGAATTAGCACGTCGATGTGCTGAAGTGACGAAGAAAGAAATGGCGCCCAGCACGATGGTGAACAAGGTAGATGATGAAGGGCCTCGCAGAGAGTATCAGAACAGGAAACCAACAGAAAGAGGCCCCAACAAGTGGCAAAGCAACGCAAGCACATCAGGGAAACAAGCAGGGAGCAACAGGAAGCCGTGCTACAGGTGTGGGAGTTGGTCGCACGAGGCACATGATCGGAAGTGCCCCGCATTCCGCGCCAAGTGCACGTACTGCGGAATACTTGGCCACTACGAGAAGGTTTGCAGGAAGAAGGCCTCCAAGAGCATGGTGAGATGTGTGGGTCAAAGCAACGACGATCCGGACAACGATACCGAGGCAGAAGAGGTCACAGTGATCTACATTGAAGACCAGGTACTAAGTACGGAGGGCAAAGTCCTGGACAGAGAAGGAAGACGTACGATGAAACCAGTCTTGGAGATGGCTATAGGTGGTGTCAAGATCAACGTGGTGGCAGACACAGGATCACCCTTCACCATCATCCAGAGAGCAGTATGGGAGGAGAAATTTGCACCACGTCTCGGCCCAGAGCTAGAGAAACTAGACATCCGCCCAGTCACGTACAACGGAGACCGCATACCAATGGCGGGGTTCAGACCACTGACCTTCGAATTTCGAGGCCGGTCGGCACACTGCAAGCTCTATGTATCGGAGAGAGGCCCGTCGGTCTTGGGATGGCTGAATCAAGGCGACCTGGGCATCAAGCTGGATCCGGGAGGCAAGGAGCAAATACTTCTGACGGACCAGGAAATGGTGCCAACTCTGGACAAATGGAGGAGCGAATAACCCAAAGTGTTTGGAGGCACAGTAGGGAAGCTGGAAAAATTCGCCCACAAAATCATTCTGAAGGAGGACGCCGTCCCGGTGGCCCACAAAGCGAGGAATGTCCCGTTGGCGGTAAGAGAAGCTGTAAGGGAAGAACTCCAAGACTTGGAAAAGAAGGGGATCATAGAACCCATCACGTGCGCTGAGTGGCTGGCGCCCTTAGTAGTGGTTAAGAAACCCAACGGAAAGGTCCGGTTGTGCATTGACCTGAGAGAACTGAATAAAAACATTGTGGTGGAAAGGTTCCCCTTGCCCAGGATAGAGGAGATGCTGGCCAGCACCAGGGGGATTAAGTGGTAATCAACCATAGACTTGACCTCTGCGTACCATCAAATAGCTCTGCACCCGGACAGCCGCAAACTAACATCCTTCATCACCCCGTTTGGGTGCTATCAGTTCCGCCGGATGCCGTTCGGCTTAGCTTCAGCAGCGGCGGTGTTTCAGAAGATGATGCACCAATTATTCAAGGACATCACTGAAGTCCAATACTTCCAGGATGACATCTTGGTGATGGGAAGAGACATACCAGACCACGACATGAAGTTGGGAAAAGTACTGAAAATCCTAGAAGGGAAAGGACTCACGGCCGAATGGTCCAAATGCCGAATAGGGATGAACTCGGTAACCTACCTGGGGCATGAGATAGGAGTGCAGGGTGTAACTCCTAAAGCAGAAAATGTCAGGGCGATCTGTGAAGCACCATCCCCCGCCACCAAGGAAGAGGTCAGGTCATTCCTGGGAATGGCAGAGTATTACGGGAAATTTGTGCAGCACTTTGCCTCAAAGACACATCACATGAGACAGCTCACAAAAGAAAACACGGAATTCAAGTGGTCAGAGGACACACAAAGGGAATTTGAGATCATCAAAAAGGAAGTGGCTAGAGCTATACCTCTCCAAGGATTCGACCCTCAAGGCAAAACTGTCCTAACCACCGATGCCAGCGACAAGGGATTGGGCGCTGTCCTCATGCAAGACCGAGGGCAAGGACAGTTGGAAACGATCAGCTTTGCCTCGCGCACACTGAGTGAAACAGAGAAAAAATACAGTGTGATAGAGAAGGAGATGCTGGCGGTGGTGTGGGCCACCACGCGTTTCCGACAATTCCTGTGGGGCACTAGATTTCAGTTGCGGACTGACCACAAACCGTTACTGAGAGTGCTGACATCGAGCGGCCATGCAGATGCTACGCCCCGCATATCAAAAATGTCGCTAAAACTTCTTGAATTTAGGTACGATGTGGAACATATACCAGGCAGGAAAAACAAGGTCGCAGACTACTTGAGCCGAGCGGCAGCCATGGAACCAGGTGAGGAAGACAAGGCCGGTACAGAAGAATGGGTGGCACTAATGGAGGATCACGAAAGAGTCATCAGCCTTCAATAATGGACACAGGCGTATGAGGAAGACCAGACATTGGAAGAGGTGAAAACATACATCACCCAAGGTTGGCCGGACAAGAGACATGTCCAGAGAGAACTCAATCCATACTTCGAAGTGAGGGAAGAACTATCATTGGACAATCAAGGAATATTCGTGTACAGAGGTGAGAAAGTTATCCCCCCGACAAGCATCATACCCAGACTGCTGGACATGCTACACGAAGGGCATCTGGGCATCGGTAAACTCAAACTGCGGTCCAAGCAAGACTATTGGTGGCCAGGAATGGACATAAGAGCAGAACGGCACGTAAGAGAGTGCGCGAGATGCCAAGGTGCAGACAAGACACTAAAACCACTGCGCCCAGCATTGGGTACATTTGAAACGCCTAGAAACCCATGGGAAGAGCTGTCAGTTGATATTTTAGGCCCGATCCTAGACACACAAGGAGTCCAGAAGTACGTGTGTGTCCTCGTCGACAAATTTTCGAAATGGCCAGAAGTAAAGATAGAGGAAGCTATGGACACTGAAACAATAGTAAAGTTTTTGGCAGACACCTTTGTGAGGGAGGGCATACCCAAGTCCATCCTCAGTGACAATGGGCCCCAATTCCGATCGGAAAAATGGGACAACTTCTTGAAAAGAAATGGCATCCTGGCGAAGCACACATCCATTTACCACCCGGCGGGAAACGGCCAAGTGGAACGCTTCAACAGGGTGGTGATGGGATCGATCCAAGCGGCCATCTCGGACAACAAAGACTGGGAGAAGGACATATGGCACATGTTATGGGCATACAGGATCACTCCCACAGGCACTGGCTATAGCCCCTTTCAGTTATTGCACGGCCGGGAACCATTCACCCAGGACAACCGAGTATGGAAGGAAAAAACGATAGTAAGCGAATGGTCCCCTGCAGTGGTGCGTGCCAACATAGAGAAAGCTCAGGCAGTATACACAAGACATTACAACGAGCGGAGGAACGTGCGTGACACTGAGCTCAAAGAAGGAGAATGGGTGAGAGTAAAGTTGCCCACACTACAAAGAAAGGGAGAGAGCAAATACAGCAAGCCCATGCAGGTGAAGGAAATTAAGGGCAGAGCGGCCAGATTGAGTGACGGTAACGTATGGTCACAGGACCGCATGGCTAGATGCAATAAGATCCTAACTTGGGACTATGGAAGAGCAGGCGGAGAAGAAGAAGAGAACGAGCTCGGAAAACAGGAACATCAGGAGAATGAAATTGCCCTGAGGGGAGGAGAACAACGACAAGGAGAAGCAAGGAGCATCGAGCAGGAGATAAGAGCTGATGAGAATGGTGGTGACAGAAATGGACAAGGAGAGGCAAGAGAAAGCAGAAGGAATGGTGAGGAAGAGAACCACACCACCCCAGTAAGACAGACTCGGAGTGGCAGAGCGGTGGTGAAGCCCACGAGGTTCAGAGACTATGATCTGGGCGACGGACTGTAAGTTATAAATGTTTGTGTGGAAAAAAGGGAGATATGTAGAGACGGTCTAGTTTATGCAAGTCACGTCGGCGACGTGACGTGTGGGCGGCCACCATTGGCTGCGCGCGCAGAGGCGTGCGAGTGGCGCGAGGAGCGCGAAGGGGTCAGAGAGAGACGGCATAAGGAGCAGAGGCTCGGCGCTCTTTGGGGGTTACTCAGAAATAAAAGCAGTTAACACAGCCTGGCTCCAGAGTACTTATTGGTGTGTGCCTGCATCATTACATAGGCTAGCACCAATTTCGAGAATTTCAGCAACACAACAAATTTGATTTAAAGGAGCCTAGTACTCCAACAATGTTTAAAAATGCAGGCAGCAATTCAAAGCGGCAGCGTGACAAACCAATTTGTGGTCTGCTACCCCTCCTCCCCCCCCACCCCCCCACACCCCTTGCCCCTCGCCCCTCCCTCCCAATGTGACGCGAGAAAATGGGGCATGCATCTGCATTAAGAGAAGCCCCGTACAGGTTGCCTCAGCCCTGAACGTTCTCTTCTCCAAAAAAAGAGGGAAGGCAAATTTAGCATCCCAGCAGTGGGAGAAGAGCGTGCCACCGGAGGCCTTTTTGCTGACACCACTACTCGTGCATGGAGGCAGGGCTGCCTTCTACCATATCACATCACCACCTAGCCCACGCATCAGGTCCGCATCCAGCCTGTAAAGACGCTAGGACACCGCTTTACGTTTTAAACTTATTTATTTAATCCAGGAGCGCCGGGGCTGGCTTCCTCTAGCGTCGGCGCCAGAGAACAATCACCCCGCCTACCACATCCTGTGACGTGGTTCCTGTTCCGCTAAAGGAACACTAGAGCGCTACCACATCTCCCCCCTTTATGCACCATAAACAAATGTACAAAGTCTTACTTCCAGTCCATTTCATAGTCCTTGAATCTCTCCGGTACCTTAATTCTCCGCCCTGCTCGAGTCTCCACTCTCTCATTCTTTCTCTCTTCTCCCGTTGTCTCGTTTTCTCTTCTCTCTCTCGTACCTTCTACTTCCTCGTCCTTCGTCTTCCTTTCACTTCCTTCTTCACCTCTGCTTCTTCCTTCCGTCGTTTCACTCCGCTCTCTTTCTGTACCTGCCCTTAGTCCTTCTGTTCCTTTCTCATTCCTTCCCTGCCTTTCTTCACCTTCACTTTCTCCTTCCTCCAAGACATCCTCTGTTCCTTCTTCCACATCATCTTCCCATTTCAGTATCTTGCTGCATTTAGCCATTCTGTCCATCGACCAAATCTTACCATCGCTCAGGAGAGCCGATCTGGCGTAGGGTTCCACCACTTTGAGGGGAGGTGAGAACTTGCTCTCTCCCTTTCTCTTCATGATGGCTAACTTCACCCTTACCCAATCACCTTTGTCCAGTTCTGTGCTGTGAGTGTTCCGTCTTCTGTTGTAGTGAGACGTGTAAACTTCCTGAGCTCTCTCCAAATTTTTCCTGACCACCGCCGGTGACCACTTGCTCTGGACAATCAACTTCCTCCACGCTGCATTGTCCTTGGTGAACGCTTCTCTGCCTCTTAAGGCCTTGAAGGGGCTGTAGCCTGTGCTACCCGGTGTGATTCGGTATGCCCAAATCATCTTCTCAAGCTCCTTTTCCCAATCCATTCCATCTTCAATGGCTGCCTGTATGGTGCCCATGATCACCCTATTGAAACGTTCCACTTGGCCGTTCCCCGCCGGGTGGTAGATCGGGGTGTGCTTCACTTCAATCCCGTTTCTTTTGGTGAAGGCTGTCCATTTTTCCGAAGTGAACTGGGGTCCATTGTCGCAGGTGATGATCTTTGGGATACCTTCGCTGACAAACGTGGTGCGCAAAAACTTTATCACGGCTTCAGTGTCCACTCGCTCCAAGATTTGTATCTCAGGCCATTTAGAATATCTATCGATGGCAACCACCACATATTTTTGAGTGCCTTCCTTGTTCAGGACTGGCCCCATTATGTCCACCGACAACATCTCCCATGGCCCATCCGGAATCGGAAACCTTCCCAGCGGTGGCCTCAGCATGCTCTGAGCTTTGTCCGACTTTGCACAAGACTCGCAAGAGCGCACATGTCTTTCCACCTGCGCGTCGATGGCAGGCCACCAGTATGCTTGTCTGGCCAAGGCTTTCGTTTTTGTGATTCCCTGGTGACCTTCATGTAGCAAGGACATCAGTCGTTCCAACAAGCCTCTGGGCGGTACTACCTTGTCCCCTCGGAGTAAGAACGTTGGATTTTCAGCCAAGGACAGTTCCTCTCGGACTTCCCAGTACCTCTTCAGTTCCTCCTTTAATTGTCTTTTCTCTGGCCAGCCGTGAACTACATATCCCTTTACAGCTACTAGGTCTGTATCTTCACTGTAGGCCTCCTCCCATTCCTGGGCGCTTATCACCTCTTCAGTGTCCTGGATGGTGGCTACCACGTACCCATCCCATTCTTGTCTTTCCTCGTTCCGTGCTTCATCCATGGCGGCTGCCCTACTTAGGAAGTCGGCTACTTTGTTCTGTGGTCCTGGAATGTGCTCGACTTCATAAACATAGTCCAATAGCCGTAGGGTCATCTTGGCTATCCTGGGTGTAGCGTGGTCATGTCCGCTTGATGTTAGTACGCGAATCAATGGCTTGTGGTCGGTTCTCACGAGGAACTTGGCGCCCCACAAGTATTGTCTAAACTTTTCGACCGCCCAGACCACTGCCAGCATTTCTTTCTCCACCACACTGAACTTCTCCTCATTGGGTGAGAGCGAGCGGGAGGCGAAGCTGACAGTCGACATCTCTCCTGACTCCTCTTTCTGCATCAGTACAGCTCCTAGGCCTCGATCGCTGGCGTCCGTGGTGAGAATAGACTCCGCTTTGGGGTCGAATCCTTTGAGGGGAATGGCTGTTCCCATTTCTAGCTTGAGCGCGGCGAACTCGGTCTGCTCTTCCTTCCCCCATTGGAACCGGTTCTTTTCCTTGAGCAGTTGCCGTATGTGGTGTGTCTTTGTAGCGAAGTGAGGAATGAATTTGCTGTAGTATTCGGCCATTCCTAGGAATGACCGAACATCTTCTTTCTTTTCCGGGGTGGGTGCTTCTATGATGGCTCTCATGTTTGTTTTCTTCGGCGTTATCCCTTGTCCGCTCACCTCATGTCCGAGGTATGTGACTGACTGGACTCCCAGATTGCATTTGGTCCATTCGGCGGTCAAACCACTGTCCTGCAGCTTCTGTAGTACTTTGTGAAGTTTCACATTGTGTTCTTGCCTCGACTTCCCCATCACCAGAATGTCATCTTGAAAGAAGAGGACGTCTTTTAGGTCTTTCAGGAGCTTGTGCATGATTTTCTGGAACACGGCGGCGGCTGAAGCTAGGCCGAAGGGCATCCTCACGAACTCGTAGCACCCGAATGGCGTGATGAACGACGTGAGGTGGGTGCACGACGGAGGAAGTGTGACCTGATGGTAGGCCGACGAGAGGTCCACCGTGGAGAACCATGCGACGTCCTTTGTTTTCGCCAGCATTTCACTGATGCGTGGCAAGGGGAATTTGTCTATGACAATGTTTTTGTTTAACTCTCTTAAGTCCACGCAGAGACGTACCTTGCCGTTGGGCTTTTGGGCTACAACCAGGGGCGACAGCCACTCTGCACTCTCTATCGCCCTAATGACTCCCTCCTTTTCCAACCTTTCTAGTTCTGTTTGTACTGCCTCCCTGCTGCGGAACGGAATGTTCCTCACTTTGTGGACGACTGGTACTGCCCCTTCTTTCAGTTTGATGAGGTGTGTGTACTTGCCCAGCTCACCGATCTGCCCGTTGAATACCTTGGGATATGTCTTCCGCCACAGCTGCACGTCTTCCCTGATTTCCATATCCATGAGCAGGATTTTCTCTATGCCTCCTGGGTTTAGCTGGATCCCCAAGGCTCCTTGGTCCTTCCAACTCAGCACGGACGGGCCTCTCTCTGCAACGTACAGCTTGCACTGCGCATGACGGCCTCTAAATTCAAACAAGAGCGGGCAGTAGCCTAGCATGGGGATCTTTTGTCCAGTGTACGTTACCGGTCTCACATCCATAGGTAGGAGTGCTCCTTTGATCCTTGACGCAAAGTTGTCTTCCCACACCTGCCTCTGGACGATCGAGATGGGCGCTCCACTGTCCGCGATCATCTCCAAGGGTATTCCCCCTATGTGCATATCTAGCCTGGGCTTGTCTGAGTTGGAACCATCCATCTCCAGAATCTGGACGTCAATGTACAGGAATTCCTCCTCCCCTTTGTCGTCCTGATCGCTGGAATCGTCTCGCTGATCTTGGTCCACCAAACGCACCACGGCATTCTTCGGTTTCCTGCGACACACCTTCTCGTAGTGTCCAAAGATGTTGCAATTCGAACATCTAGCTTTGAAGGCAGGGCACACCTTGTCGTTTCCTAGGTGGTTATTGCTCCCACACCTGTAACACTGGTTTTTTCCTGTTTTGTGTGGCTTGCTGTCCGCCTGTGATTTGTTGGGGAAATCAGCTCTATTTCCTCCCTGGGCCTTCCTCGTCTCAGTCTGCTTCCAACGGTCGTTTCCGTTTGGCGCCATTATTCTACACACCGCTTGCGATTCCTGGGCGTCTCTCTTCGCTGCTTGAGCGCACCTTCTCGATAGCTCTGCTTTCTTTACCATCGCCCAGATTTCCTTGAGTGGAGCGTCGCCGTTCACCCACAATTTCTCCTGTATGTGGGCACTAGAGGTATGCATAATAATTTGGTCCCTGATGAATTCATCCAGCAGTCCTCCAAATCTGCACGTGACAGCTAACTTTCTCAGTGCTACAACGTATTCATCCACAGACTCTCCGCTCTTCTGCTTCCTCTGAAAGAAGTTAAATCTGTCAATGGCGACACACACCACAGGCCTGTAATGTGCGTCCAAGTCTTCGAAGGCATGATTGAATACCTCCGTGTCCGCTGCGGCTCTCTCTCCTTTCACAATGGTGTCATAGATCCTGAGCCCTTCTGGACCTAAGTTATGGAGTAGAATCTTCTTTTTCCTCTTACTCGAGAATGGGGTGTCGCCTTCTTCTTCTAGCGCTTCCAGATAGTTAAGGAAGTACCTCTTCCAGTCTTCCCACTTCCTTTCCGGCTCTCCGCTTTTCGTGAGGAATGGAACTAGTTGAGTGAGGGATGTGCTCTGGCTTGCCATGGCTGGGGCGTTCCTCCTGGGCTTAGGTACAGTGACTGTTTGCCTGGACGGACTCCCTGGGGCATCTTGCTCTTCTCCCTCGTCCTCTCTGTGCTCTCCCTCGCTGTCCTCTCCCAGTCCACCCTCTGTGGTGAGAGCTGTAACTCGTGAGCTGCCTCCCGCCTTCTTACTCGATGGGCCTGCGGTCTCCGCCAGCGTGCGCCTCTTCTCTCTGGTGCTGAGGCACTTCGAGGGCTTACCGTGATGTTAGCCCGGTACTTAGTGGATCTTCGTGGTGACGTCTGCAGCCTCGCAGTGCACACAACCCCCTCGGGATGTTGTTTCTTTGGGCTGTGGCCTTTTCTGGGCTCTGGTGACTGTGTAGGGTCCCCTTCTGGCTTGTGTGCGTTTTTGGGCCTTTCTGGCGCTCTTTCCACGCTCTTTGCTGCCTTGCCGGCTCCTCTGCCGCGCTCCGTGTCCGTTTTTCGTATCTCACGCGTAATGCGTGCAATCGCGGGGGTCGCGTGCGTTCGGGTATTAATTATCCCGACTCGTCGCCATTGTAAAGACGCTAGGACACCGCTTTACGTTTTAAACTTATTTATTTAATCCAGGAGCGCCGGGGCTGGCTTCCTCTAGCGTCGGCGCCAGAGACAATCACCCCGCCTACCACATCCTGTGACGTGGTTCCTGTTCCGCTAAAGGAACACTAGAGCGCTACCACACAGCCGACTACCGCATCCGAACCGGGATAAGAATCTGCTAAAAGAAGCCCTGCCATACTGGCAGTAGCGGCCCAGACGCTGGCCAAATTTACCCCAGACAAAAAGAGAGGAAAAAGGTGCTGCGGTGCCCTTCGCCTCTCAGCAGCAGAGCGTGTCCCTACCTGCGGTCGCAGGGGCCTTCGTGTGTTCGGGCCACCAAAGTGGAGAGACGACTGCAATGCCACCTTGCGATAATTAGTGACACCGCACCTCAACACAGCTTGCACCACGCCCGCAACATGAGGAAAACTGCTGTGGCACGGTGAAATCACCTGCAGCGTCAGAGGAGCTGATGCGGCATAGGAGAAGTATTTACCTGCAGTGCTAACTTTTCCGTGCACCTTCTTCTGCAGTGCCTGAGAGACAGACGAGGCCCGCAGCACCAGGAAAGCTGCTGGGGCCTAAGACTGATGCTACAGAGCCACCTAGTGGCCATTTGCGGTTACCACACCGGTGCAGAAGTAAGCACCCCTGGTTGAACGTCCTCCAGCAAAGATTCAGTGGGTGAGGACTACACACACACAAACACACACACACAGTGGCCTGACTGTTATTTGGAGGAGAGAGAGACTTTAAACCCCCCAGCAAAGACCCCAAGAAGTCCAAAGCACCCCAGGACATAGACTAGGTGCTCTTGCCAGACGGGGACACCCATTGCAGCACTAAAGAAAACACTGCCCATGCCAAGATGGCTGCCATATGTTCTGTGGAAACCAAGAGAGTGGAGCCAAAGGCAGCTCCATACAGACCCCCAAGGAGAACAAGTCCAATAGCTCCTGGCAGTCTGAGACAGACTGGCACAAGGCCTAGCGAGGCAGGCCCTCAGAGACAAATACCCGACAATGCTTGAGAGAGTGGCCCTCTGCCACCACTACAAGTGAGAAGAGCAGGGCCACCCTTACAGAAACAAAGCAAGTTACAGGTAGTGCCTGGTGGCTTGCCAGGTGCCCGAAAGAGACGCTGTACATGCTCAGCATTCCCTGAAAAAAAGAGGGGAGTAAAGGCCTAGCATACCCTGATGCCGGAGGGAGAGCCTCTATATTTCCACTGCGCCAGGACCTTTCAGCAGTGGGCCAGAGACAATAAAGGGAGAACCCCAACATTGCCGTAAGACTGCATCATACATCGGCCCATTACAAGCTGCCACCATTGCAACACGGAGAAAAGGATGTCTCACAACACCACATCAATAAGGAAGAGAAGAGTGGCAATCCGGTCACGGTGAAGAACCGGATGAACACAGGTGTGCTGGAAAGATCAACAATAGAAGAACAAGGACTCGTACCACCACCAGCCAAGAGTGCACCTGCAGACACTGGACAGCCACCAAGGCAGAGCGACGTGCCTGGAGACAGCTCAATGGGAGAACCAAAAGTTAGCCGCCGCAAGTGCGAATCGCAACTCTCCCCAACAATTCCCACTGCGACTGTCAATTCCCGGGCAACGGCAGACTAAGTCGGACATTATCCTTGCTCATGACCGCAGATGCCAATGGTGAAGGTCAGCCTCAGCTAAGACTCCGAGTTACCTGGCTGCGAAGACCCTCCAGCCATCCTCACTCCCGGTGAATCATCACCATCTGTTGTCCAGGTCTCATGGCAACCGCAACATCATTCCCATGTGCATCACCCAGTCCAGCCAAGCAGCAACTTGTCGCCAGGGTGGAGCATTGCACCTGCAAAGCACCAAGAGGCTATGGTGCCCCTGGCAAGTCTTGTCATCGAAGTGCCCAGATGCCTCAAGAGAAGACTCTGTAGTGGGACACCACCGATGCTCCTAATGCACCATGTTAAGTCGTCTTTCACTAACAGCCTCACCGCCAGAGAACACAGGTCCATCTAACAGTACGTAAGTGGACACTGATCCCACAGACAGGCTGCCAAGGCATCCGGACTCCATCGACACATCACTCGTGCCCAGCAGTAGCTGGTTCAATTATGGATATGTGCTGAGATGCTCGGGTGCTCCCAGCTGCACCTGTCCACCGTTGTCCTGCGGACTGCTTCTCAAGACCGAGACTGTGTACCTAAGTGTCTTATGTGCATTGTTTATTTCCAAAGGTTGGACTTTGTTTAGTTTTAATAAAGTTTGGGAGGAATGTTGTGTCGTGCTGGACACGTTCTAGTGTATCAGCAGGCACTTGTATTGCCAGCCACTCCCTCGAGGGCTGGACACACTTGCACCCCACACCCATCCACCACAGGTGTCACCAGTGACGTGACTCTACCAATAAAAGGGCCCGATTGCACATGCTTGTGGCCATTTAATTAACTATACCAACGGTGTCTGTGTTACTCATTTTAGTAGTATGTGGGCCTAGGGCCCATAACTTTACAATTTGGAGGGAGATCCTTTTCTGGCCTGACAGTAAATGCCTGGAGCAATCTACCAGACTTCTTGCTGTGCATTACTGACATTAGCATCTTGCTCTCGGTCTTTAGATTGTTGCTTTTTGTCTTAATGTTTAACCCCAAGCTACCTGTTTGAGATGAATGTTACACTTTCAAAATACTATTTTTATTCAATTTAATTCATTCACAACTTTGTTGAAAGATTACATTACTATAGTACTGCAGCTGCCCCAGGGTGCCCGTTTTATGGGACTGCTAGCTTCTATCTACAAGCTCTTGCAACAATGTACCAAACTGTTGCATACTCTCCATGAATGATTCAAATACTTACAAACTACACATAATCCAAACGGAGTAGGTGGAAGTTTCAGGCACTTTCAGTTACTGATATGTCTTCCTACCCTCTACAGAAAGGTCCTAACCAGCTCTTTCAAGACCAAAGTAAGCGGGACACAATAATAAAAAAGTGGAGGGAAGTTTTGGCCTTGTTCGCACAAAATTACCAAAAACCAACATTTGGCTGTTGATTGCCCCAGGAACTAGTAATGCTGGTGACAGTAAAGAGTCCATGTCGAAATTTTGTGAAAAGAGATATTATCTCACGTTTTTCATGTCCAAGCCAACTGGCAAGGGGTTCATGAAGACAGCTATTTTTCATTCAATGATATTAAAATGCATTTATATAGCACTTACTACCCCTGTCGGGATGTATGACATTACAACGCATGCTTTTACAACGCATGCTGTTACAACGCATAGCGCTTAGGGGTGCTGGATAGTGACTAGTTTAATTTACTATTCCAACTCCAGTCCCCGTGGATAGCAGGGAAGGTGTTGGATAGTAAATTAAATCTATTCCCTATCCTAGAGCGCCCCCCAGTGCAATGCGTTGTAATGACATGCGTTGTAATAGTTGCGTCGTAAAGGCACTGCGTGGTAAAAGTTGCGTTGTAAAGGATGTTTCCCCCCCTGTCGAGGGTTGAATTTAAGTCGCCAGCAATGTATGCTGGACTAAGCACAACACATGTTCCCTAAACCACCACTGGTACTGTTCCTTTTAAAAAAAAAAAAATTCTTTGATTTTGCATTACCAACCGATATTATCAAAAGCTATGATGAAAGAAACATTAGCTATATAGCACACACATACAGTAATTATACATCGGATACAGTATAACTGCCAAAATGGCACATTTGTCATAGACACCTCAGGTACCGTTCCTTAATTGTGGAGACCATATTAATAGATTAATATTTAGACCACACGTTCCCACCAAGGTTTTGCATATCTATATTAGGTAGCCCTGCTCTCACAAAATGAAGCCCGAGCAAAGAAAAGCTACTATAATTTTTCAATAGATCACCAAGGCCCTTTTTGCAGGTTTGATGGGCAGGAAAGCTCCAAATTCGCACCCAACAGATCAGAGGTTTGATACTAATATTATGAATAGTTAAATTGTGAGCAAAATCCATGACTAGAGGCAAAGAGTATTCCCCAGTCCTGGAGCATGCAACATAGAATATGCCACACATGGGAACAGCGGTTGAGCATATTATTATTCTCCGACACTCATTCACCAACTGAACATTACATCAGACTTCCTAGAGCACACTCAAACACCTCTCCCATATCTTACGTAGTTCCTGTCTCAGAGTCCGCCTAGAACCACCAGGCTCCTATGCGCTTCACATCAATATGCTACAATTCTCCCCCAGTTGAACAAAAAGTTCAGGCATCAATTAAATTCATTTAGGTATTTTTGTTCTGATCGCCCATTGAAACAACAAAAAACAAAGTAGTCGGACTCGTATCTGTTGTGGAGTGAGGGGTTAGTTGTTAGATCCTGAAGACCTGGTTCAGTGCTTGGTTCTAGTCAATGCCTTCAATTAAAGAAGGTTGAATTACCCTTTTGAGGATGCCTGTTAGAAATTGGATTTCTGGTTGGCAGAGGTATGTGCTAATGGTCGGCAGTGCTTGCGGAGTTGCATTACGCGGAATTCCGCTGAGTTCAATAAATGGAATTTTGCGAGCGGGCGGAGTTGCTCCACTCACCGATGCCCACCTCTACTCTGGACCCTATGTTAGCGGAACAGTGCGGGGGTGGAGATGTCCCCGATTAGCTCCTTCATTTCGGGGCAGAGTGCGCAAGCTGTAGTAAAGTCTGAACTGTGCAGAAGAAAAGAGGCATAAATGAAGGGAGCCAGTTTGTCATCCTGCATTAAGTCCGTATGTCATTTACAGCTTGGGACGAGATTTCACTTAATGAACATTTGATTTGGCTGTCCTATTGGAGCTACGTCTCGTGCACTGCTGCATCAGTCAGCAAGCTGCTGTGGTGGTCACCTCTGCCCACTCACAGACCACTCTAAGAGGAAGTGAACTCTGCATGTCAAGCCTCGATCTAGACAGTATCACCATGGCTCAAAGCGTTCACTTCAAGCTCCCATCTTCCACCACAGCAGGAGCCACTTCCCTCCACCCATCCAACCCAACCCATCCTGCATTCAGTAACCTCCCCAACAGCGTGACAGGACAGGGGGACTTTGGCCTGGGCGCAACTAGACCCAACCCCATCCCCACTGCCCGTTCTCCTGCCCTGTTTGGCTGACTACCTCCCAGACAGGATTTAGTGTATTTGGGATGGGTGGGTGCACTAACCAAGTGCCAGAAAGTCTGCACGAGGGGTACACTTGGTGTCCCTGTTCATAGTCCAGCTCAAACCAGTTCTGGGAGCCGTTGGCTCATGCTCTGGCGCGAAACTGGACAAATGACAAGGGACTATCCTCCCCACTGTCCAGATCCTCCCCTAGGAATCTGTCCAACACTCTCCTGTGGGTACAAAAGGGCTTACCTGACTACAGGACCTTAGATATTACATGGACAAGATTCTGAAAAAGAAACCACTGACCTTCGATGGTTTGGACACGCTGGACTTCGACTGGACCCAACTTCCTCTCCCTCTCAGTCCAAAGCCTCGTATGTGTCTGATGCCCACAGGGTACTGCACTGAGCCTGTATGGTGTGTAGGAAGGTGGAATCTGACTGCATGGTTGCCCCCACTTTTTTCCTGGTGTTTTGATGGTTTTTGACTTAGTTTGGCTGGGATCCTTCTAACCAGGACCCCAGCCTAGCTGCCTCCTCTCTAAATTGATTGCATGTACATTAGGTACACTCCAGATTGGTTACTGGTTTACCCTTATGAGTCCCTAGTATATGGTACCTTAGGTACTAAGGGTATAGGTACCCCAGAGGCCTACCAGGGGCTGAAGCATATATTATACCACCCCTGGGAAGCCTTCCAAAATGGCACCACAGGTCTACTACTGCAGCCTGGGTAAGGTGGTGCATGGACCCCTTACTAAGATATCGGTTACCTATATCTACCTTTAATCACTGACACATATAAACCCATAAGTCACTCCTATGGCAGTCCTTATCAATCCCGAAGGCAGAGTGCTTGGTTTTGTGTGAGAGGGTGTCCATGCATGAGCAGATCCCCTCTGCAGCTTTCAGAGCCTATTCTCTGATGCTGTTCTGTGATGCAGCCAGACAATATACTCAAGTGCATTATAACCTCGTGGTAAATGCTAACTTTGGAATGGCTGCATGGAAACATGTCGTATTTGGTGTAAAACACTTTGGAATCCTACCCCACCACCCCTGCCAGTCCTGGCGGCGGGGGTAGAATTCCACCCTTCTTGAGGGAGAGACATGTACACACTAACCTAAACGGTAATAGTTTGGAAGAACCCTAGCATCACAAAATGGATGCTGCAGCCACAGACACAGGTCTGATCTCCTGCTGCTGGACGAAACTCCGGCAGGGGAGGCCTGGACAATAGGTTTCTTGTCACAGGGAGGTGTAACCACCTCCCAGACAGGCTTTAGTGCATTGGGGCTTGGTGGGGGCACTCAGAGAGTGCTTTTCAGACAGTGCTGTGGGCAAATTTGGTGTCCCTGTGCATACCCCAGTTCAAACCGGTTGCAGGGGCGCTCAGCCCCTGCTCTGGCGGAAACTGGACAAAGGGAAAGGGGTATAACCACCCCCTCCCCAGGTCCTCCCATAGGTGGGACCTTAGAGTTAGTCCATCCCCTAAACTTAGTATACGTATAGGAACCCAGTCCCTAGGACTTTAGATTACCCTGGACGAAACTCTGCAACATATATCTTTGACTTTCGACATTATATTTCGACTAGAAGACTGAAGAAATCTCCCTTGGGGTCAAGGAGTGACTCCCCGGTTCAAACATGCACCAAAGAAGCATCTTGCCGGTCTGCATTTTCGAGGCTTCCGCCAGAACCCGAAGAATCTGCGACACAGGACACAGACTTCCAGACATCTCCAAGGCCGACATGAGTCCCCAGCAAAGCTGAGAACTGTAGCCATCACGAGAGACCTGGGACCGGAACTCCTGGACATCCAGCACATTTGCTAGTGCATCGATTTCCCGAGCTTTCCTGATGTTTTGGGCTACTTGTAGTCCAAGCCCTGAGCACCTTTTGCACCGAAGCTTGTGGGCTTCCTGCATTTCTGTTCAAAGCCCCTTCGCGATCCCTGGTCCGTCGACTGGTGGGTCCCCACGAAGGAATCTCTTTTGTTTCTCAGGCTTTCGTGGTTGCTCCAGACGTGCCCTGACTTCCCTCCGAAGGGTGAGTCCCGCAGACCTTGCTAGTCTGCACCAAAGCCAATCTTTGCATTCTGCGTGGGTTGCTGTTGCCAAGTCTTGTTGGGTCTAATCCGGTTACCGACACTGCAGCACTCGGCATCCAATGCGGGACAGCTCGAATCCAGCTCCTGGTTGTTGTCGACGCCTCCTGGTCCTCGTGGCTGAAGAGTCAAGCGTCACCTCCTGCTCCTGAAATCACCAGACATCGGCTGGCATCTTCTTGTTGCCTCCCCGGTCACTGGAAAGTGACCCAGACTCTGTCCCAACTGCTTTCAGGTTCTTCAGATCTTCGATCAACCCTTGGATCCATCCGGAAACTTTTCACCTGGTCGCCTGCAGCACTTCTTTGCAGCTCTCCATAGGAAACGACGACGAAACCCGACATGAAAAGACACCTATGCACCCGGATTCCCTGGGTGAGGTAACACGAGTACTTTGGTGCTCCCGTGGGTCCTGACTCTCGAAGTGTCCAGTTCTGAAATGGTTTGTTCCTAGTCCACTCCTAAGTGTCCCTAATCTTTAAAAATCTAACCGTAACTTTCTCCATAGAAGTTAATGGTGATTTGCGGCTGTGTTTAGACACTGCACGCGTCCCCCGTGGGTCTCCTGCGTCCCTATCTTCCTGCGTTCCTGGCTGCCCCAGCGGTTCTACAGGCCCTAGGCCTTGTCTCTATGTCCCTCGTGGTTCTTATACCACTTTCTTAGTATATGGTTTGTGATGCCGCTAAGGCAAAACATATACTGTGGTAATTTACTGTGTGCTAATTAAGTTTAACTTATGTACTTTGACCTCTAGCCTCATAAAGAGACTAGAGGGGTGTGTTTAGAATAAATACATATATATTTTATATATACTTGGTGTGGTTCTCCTTTCATTTGATCATTCATGAGGTTATAGACTGGTAAAACAAGCTGCTTTACATTCCTTCAAGACTTAGCCTGAAGGCTGCTCTCCACAGCTACCACTAGGATAGCTTTCTAAAATGGTTGTCTTAAACCTACCATCAATAAGGTTAGTTTGGACTGGTGCAAGGTGCCCACTAGAATCGTGGACAGCATATGCCAGGCCAACTTCTCACAGGTCCCAGAAGCACTTCGGCTAGACGCCCCCTTAGACATACTAACTTGTCCACGATTTCACCCTCAAGGAGAAAATCCTAAGGGCAGCCTTGGACAAGCATCCTATCCAATTTCAATATCACTCTCCACTCCTGAATCAAGATTTGGCCGCGTCCACTCTTCATAAACGCAGGGCCTTCCGACCTGTTACCTCGCACCTTCGAGGGATGGGAGTGGTCTACTCCGGTGGACATCCCTTCCGCATTTGTTTTTCGCATGGAGGGGAAGCTACACCTACTCCCCTCACTGGATGAGGCATGTCGCCTATTCAACCTGCAAGACCCTTCAGGGGAGGGTCCCAGTGAGAGGAGGCAAGGCAGCGGCTGAATGGAGTTACATGACCGGAGGGGCTCACTGTCCTCACCGTCCGGATCCTGACACCATAGCCAGAGAGAGGCAGGCGGTCCTAGTTTCCCTGGAGGGAGACTCAGCTGGGCAGATGACTGCCTAATATATAATTCACCCTTTTTCACTTCTGCTCTTCCTAGACTTGCCATCTACCCTTCCTACATCGGGGCCCGGCGGTGAGACGGGATGGGGGGCACGGAGACTCCTTCTTAACTTCGGTAATCCATGGAGACACCCATCCTGGACAATGTTCTTCTCTTTTTTTTGTTTGGTTATTCAGGCCACTAGGGCCTTTTGTTATAAGGGTTTGTTGGACCAGGTGACCCGACGCCTATGCACATATCACTGCTGTTGTCATAGACACAGCCTGATTGTCAGGACCCCTGGATTAGACATAGTAAGGCCAGCATAGATAAGGACTATCTGGAACGCTGTTGCTCTTTGGAAACAACCATTACTAATCAGCTAGTGATTCTCACACTTAATGTCAAAGGTCTCAACCATACGCTAAAGCAGAGCTCTATCCTTTCCTACTAAGAAAATTCCTGGGTACATATATGTTTGTTGCAAGAGACGCACCTTCTCCCCAAGGACCAACACCGACTTCGCTCGCAGGCATTCCCCTATCAATTCTTCTTGTCGCTCCCGTCCAAGACTGCTGGGGTGGCGATCCTGATCTCCTGGACTTTTAAAGAGAAGGGGGGGTCCAAACAGGCAGAGATTAAAGGCAGGCTCCTAGCACACTCCCAACACATTTGATCCAGCACTATTACAGTGAGCACAATGAGCAACAAGAACCCTACCTCCGCAAAGCGGTGACAGAGATCATGGGCAAACGCGATAGACTGGTGATCATGGGGGGGGTCCGTCTAGGTCAGTGTTGAGTACCAAATTCAGATCGGCACAATGCCGTGGGCAGGCCGGGACCCTCTCTTTAGCGGGACGGACTTGGATGGGAGACATGCGCCTTGTTGACCTTTGAACATCCGACGATTTCACCTATTAATCCCATGCCCATAAAATGTACGCCAGACTTGATTAGTTCCCGGGTACTCCCGAAGTGGCTTCAATGGTCCAGTCAACAGGGATTGAGCCACACTCCTTATCATACCACACAGCAGTAACAGTAACGCTTGCAGTTCCATCCTCTAAAACTTGGAGACTTAGAGACACCTTGCTCCACCGCCCCGAGGTTACAGCCCAGATCACAAAGACAATCGAGGACTATTTAGAGATTAATGACTCCCCTGAGGTTTCAATCTCCATGCTGTGGGATGCCCTAAAAGAAGTGGTCAGGGGGGGGGTTTATAGCCATAGCCGCCGCTGATAATAGCCACCGCTGATAACAGAATTCGCCGGGAAAAGAGGGAGAGCCTGTCCTGCGAAGTGGTGGAACTGGAGCACATACACAAGAGGACAGGGGCCCCCAGGATTTGAAGACAGCTAGAAGCATCCTGTGATCAATTGGTGCGACTGGACGTTTATATGGCCGAATACGCCGTGCTTAGGCTCCTCACCGGTTTTACGTGGGAGGCAACCGCTCTGGACGCCTCCTGGAGAATCTGCTCAGGGTCCAACGTCAGAAGGCAGGAGTTCGAAAGGTCTTGGACAAGGAGGGACAGGAATGGACTGAAGATGCACATATAGTAGAGTCCTTCCGTGAATATTACAAGACCATCTAAGCAGCACAGGACCTCCACCCGGGTGCAATCCCCGAGTACCCTAAAGAGGCCGCCACTGCCTCTCGGACGCCTGTGCAAGCGACTGATCTGGATCAAACGATCCAGATCGAAGAAGTTATTTCTAGCATATCCCGCCAAAAATTATCCAAGGTTTTGGACCCAGACGGCTTTCCGGACCCTTTAATAAGACCTCTGTCAGAGCCTTGCCCCCATTCATACTAGGCTCTTTAATGCGATCGGGGACGCAGCCCTGCTCCCCTCTCCAATGCTTTGAGTGGTAATAGTAGTAATTTCCAAACCGGGAAAGGATAAAACATACTACTCCTCATACGGACCCATCCCCCTTTTAAACACAGACCTCAAGCTCTTCACAGGTATTCTCTCGGCCTGGCTTAGGCCCCTCCTCCCAGGCCTCATTGATCCAAACCAGGCTGGGTTTGTGCCCCAAAGGCAATGCAGTGATAACACCATGCGGATTCTGCACATTATTGACAAATCTCAAAGGTGCGCCCAACTAAGAATGCTGCTCGCAGTTGATGCAGAGATGGCATTTGATAGGGTCCATTGGCTCTATCTGGTGGCAACTCTGGTGCATTGTGGCCTAGGGGATCGCTTCCAAAAGTGGATCCTCAGTAGCTACACCCAACCCACAGCTGTAGTCCGCGTCAATGGTTGCTTGTCTGCCCCATTTCATATTAGCAGGAGAACTAGACATTGGTTCCCACTGTCGCCCTTGCTATTCGCCCTTTATGTGGAACTCATGGATCAAAAAATTAGCTACAATCCACAGATAAAAAAAGAGTTCAATTTGGAGGGGAACCACACACCATAGGCCTTTACGCGGATGATATTATACCATCCTTGGAGGAGCCTTCCACCTCACTGCTCACCTTCCTTGCCGAGCTAAGGGCACTTGGCCTGGCATCAGGCTTTAAGATTAATATCCATAAATTGCAAGCCCTTAATCTTACTCCGGCCACAAACCCCAGACAATTTGCGACAGGCCCTGCCATACAAAAGGGCCGACCTCCATCCCATACCTCGGCCTCCAGATAACCCTCACTATCGCAAACACCGACCCCCTCCACTACCAAATATTAACCCACCAGATCAAATCTGACCAACGTCGTTGGCGGTCCTTCTCTTTATCTTGGTAGGGGTGAATATCTGCAATGAAAATGACGATCCTTCCCAAGATTCTGATTCTCTTCCAGGTTCTCCCGGCTGTACCACTGCCCTCTCGCAAACAAAAGATTCATAGATTTGTGTGGACAGACAAGCACTCCCGTACCTGTAGAGACTTCAGCTATAGATCCCCGGAGGAGGGCGGCCTGGGAATCCCAGACCTTCTCTGCTACTTTCAAGCCACTCAACTGAGGGTCTTTGTGGAATGGTTGTGTGCAGAATCTGAAAAGAACTGGTTATTTATGGACCGGGCCCTGGCGGGCCAGGCTCTCTGGAACATGCCTTTCTTCCCTAAACAAGGGCGACCCAAATCGCTGTAACTTTCTCCCATCACTAAGGCTTCACTGGCGGTCTTGGACGATATAGAGACACAGAGGGACCTTACGCCCTTCCCCTCAACTTTAACCCCCATAATTGAGAAACCAGATTTTCACCTGGGCGTCCAGGACCCCACATTTTAAGTATAGACACAGGTGGGCTGCAGATCGGTCGGCCATCTATTTGATCTGGAAGGTTCTCTCTCTTTTGAGTCTCTCCACACAGAGTATAAGCTTTTAGATAAGGAACAATGGCATTACACCTAGATTTGCCACTGGGAGCTACACCCTTCTATTCACCCAGGTACAGAGCGAAAACTCACTCCCTTCAAACACTGGCTCCTGTCAATGACATCTGATAAGCGACTGGTCTTCGACCTGTACCGTCTGATAAGCCCGCCTACAGAAGTCCCCAAATCTGAGAGTCAAGCACGATGGGAAGCAGAAATTGGCTGGGAATTCACAACTAAGGAATGGGGGGACATTTATTATAGGGTATGGCACACTGCTCACAAGAGCCTGGCCAGTATAGAGACAGCCATGACAATCATCACCTACTAGTCCCATACACCCCACTGGCTTCATAGATACAACCAATCCAAATCCACGGATTGCTGGCGTCAATGCGGATCCACAGATACCCTGTAGCACATTTTGTGGGATTGCCCGAAACTCAAGACCTACTAGTTGCAGGTGCTCACAGATATTGATACTCATTTAGACACAGAGCTTCCTAGGTTTCCCGTTTACATAAAATTAAGTCTTCCTAACCCTCTCACCACCCCCCTTAAGTCACAATGGGGCAAGCAGATTAGCCTTGCCCTAGGAGCAGCCTTACAAAACATTCTTTCTCACTGGGGTACAGGGCAGATCCCCACACATCTAGGCTGGCTACACCAAATATGGTACATACTAGGGATGGAATGCATCACTCTAGCCCTTCTGATCAAGGATCGACATTCCCTCAACTTTGGGGACCATTTTGTCTCTATTGACATAAGAGTTTCAGGAACTCACTTGACCTAAATACCTTTGGTTATTGCAACTGCCTGAGATCCACCTGGCCTCTACCTAAGGACCATTATAAAGGAAAACACAGCTAGTATTTTTCCTTCTCTCTCTCTCTCTCTTTCTTTTATTCTCCAGGGGTAGGGGTATGGGGGGAGTTTGGGTTGTTATGTCTACAAGGAGCCCTGTGTTCAACCGGCCTTGTAACACTGACGTAAGTCTTCCTTTTCCTTTTTGTCCCATTGCAAACCCAATAAAGAAAATTAAACCATAAAAAGGCAATGCTATGCAGTTGTTTCAACCAGTGCTCTGGCCAAACCTCTGCGAACCAGCAACCTTCCCAGAATATTCCAAAACCTTTTAAATCTGATGCATCCGCAAAAATTTAAATCTGCCATATGTCCTCCTCAATGAAGTACAATGAAACACCATTAAAGTCGTCAAGAAACTTCAACCAAATATACAAATCAGTCCAGATAGCTGTGGATATTCTTATTCTGTGATGAGGAAGATAAGCTCCAGACACAAACATACCTAAACGTCTGCAAAATATTCTTCTAGCTCTGACGACTCTACATGCAAATTTAAAATAGCCCAATAATTTCTGTACACTTTTGAGTTACAACTACCTTTCACCGCTTGCTGACCTTATTTCTTGAACTTTTGCAGTGAGGAGCCTAGAGACCATTTAAATAGGGTCTATTTCAATAACCAGAAACGTTAACCTTGTAGTTGGACCCTCCGTTTCTTCCAAAGTCATTGGTACCCTAAATTCTTTTGCTATGTTTTGGAATATCTTTAAAGCGTTCATGCATTGACCTGTGTTTCTTTCACCAATAAACATAAAATCATCTAAGTAGTAACATTAGAACAACGAAGGTTTTTAAACAGTTGTAGTTGGGTGCACTGCCAGTTTACACGCATTCGATTTAAATCATTAGGGTGTCCTAGGTGCTAAACGGCGAGTGGGCAAACCTAAACCACTCTCTAGAGTAGAAAAAACTACTGCTAATTACTATACAGATTGCCGAAGCACTCTAATGTGAGTAATAGAAATGTTCAGTTACAATTAACAGTTTTCAAACACCAATTCTGACAGAAGTAACGAAGATATCCAAAAGATGAGTGAATCTTGGAGTCTTTAATGGAGATTACAGCCAGCCGACACGTGTTTCATCGCCTTCGCGATTCATCAGGGCTGAAACAAACAAAAGTAGCGTCTAGCATGTTCTGTGAGCAACAACATTTACATACAAGGCCATAGTATCTAGCCGTTATGTCACATGCAATACAACTTCCTCCTGCAGTGGACATACCGTGAATATATCATTTCATAAGAAATGTCTCGCTCGTGCCACCACAACACATCCGTGTCGGAGTTCCGGTGTATACTACCGATTATCCATAATGACGTGACTATATGTGATAGTGATGGTAATGGACATGTGCAGGGACGAGATAACCTTTGTATATCTTAAAGGCAAGCAATGACACATGCTCTATAATATGGCGGAAGTGTCCTAATTGTGTACGGCTCTTACATCATCCATGCTACTCATATTGTGAAAATCGTGAGAGACAAGTGTCACTTGAAGAGCATACCTAGAAGGCCGTATCGACGTCAGAAGGTCTGTATATATTAAGGAAAGAAAGAAAAAACCGAAAAAATCTCATCACTAACTGAATTCCGGTAATATTCGGGCAAAATGTCACCAAATGAGACTGTTCGCCACTAATTGTACGACGTCTTACCGCTCAGCTGGAAACATACTGAGATGCTATCAACAATGATAGAATTGGTCCTAAAAAACAACTATTTTATGTGTGACAAAAACTGGTACCGACAAAAACAAGGTGTAGCCATGGGCTCTAAGATATCACCCTCGTTTGCAAATCTATTTATGGGGGCACTGGAAGCAGATCTAATTTGGGGCACAAAGGGTGCTCAATATATCGACTCCATAATCTTTTGGGGTCGATATATTGACGACTGCATCCTCATCTGGTCAGGCTCAGAGGAGCAATTACAAAATTTCTTCAAATACCTGAATGACAATACATGGAAGATCAAGTTCACTATGAAGTGGAGTAAAACAAATATAGAATTCTTAGATATTGAGTTCTATATTTCTTCCAACTGTCTGCATAGTAGATTGTTCAGAAAGTCGACAGCGTGCAATGCAATCTTGCATGCATCGAGCTCACACCCCTCACACCAGATTAACGCCATACCCTTTGGCGAATTTATTCGGGCAAGAAGAAACTGTAGTGAGGACTGTGAATTCAGGAGATGTATTGACAGCATGAAAGAAAGATTTCAGACAAGAGGTTATGCACACAACACCATTAGAAAAGCTGAGAAAAGGATTAAAAGAGTGGGGAGAATAGACACCCTCACCACTAGACAGAAGCTTAAGCCAGACAACAAAGAATGCATAAGAATGGTCACGGATTTCAACTCACTCCATCTGGACTTAAGAAAAAGTTTAACCAAACATTGGAGTTTATTGAAATCCGAAAAAACACTGACCGAATACATTACAGAGAGACCACAAATCTCGTTTAGAAGAGGAAATACATTACGAAACAAGTTAAGTCCCACAGTACCCCGTGACATGAGGAGTACTGACTGGCTGACACAACGAGGTTTGGGCTTTCATAAATGCGGGTTCTGCAGTATGTGCAAATGGGCCAAACATGGAACAACAAATTTCACAGGCCCAGATGACGTATGTTATACCATTAAGAGTAACATTAATTGTACAACCAAATTTGTCATTTACATTATTGAGTGTGAATGTGGCAAGTATTACGTAGGAAGTACAATTAGACCATTGAAAGAAAGAATGATGGAACATATAAGAGCGATTTTAAATTGTGACCCTAAATATCCAGTGGCTTTGCATGTAGCCTCATGTCAAAAAGAGCAACGAAACAAAAATGTACAATTTTTTGGAATTGAAACGATACCATTGGCAATAAGAGGTGGGAATCGGGAATTGAAATTGAGACGTACTGAGGCGACGTGGATAATGCGTTTGAAATCGGTACAGTCAGGATTAAATTATGACCAAGAGATGCAATTTTTTCTGGGTGACTAGTATGAGGTACTGTTTATGAATACTGTAATTTACTGCAGACCTGAATGAATTCATCTATACTTAAATCTCTCCGAATGCTGGGATGTTTTCTCCTGTACATATGAATTCTTTTATGAGACCTCAAAGCGACAATTTTGATACTATAAAAAATGTTAAATGCTAAACAGTCACAGTATGATTGGGCTTCTCACATATTTAGGAAGTCTGAATCACTCACGGTGTGCACTTCACCATCATTAGTCATGTGTTGGAAATTAATGTCACGCTATATATCGACATTAATCTAGCATCCTCGATATTCGAATTTTCCAGATATCACACACATTCTCACATTGGAGCGTCTATTTACATTCCTTTATACATACTCGATTGGCATAATTTCCGTTATGTGGATTATGATCCACTCATCGCGAGTGTCCGCTCTACAAATCTAGAAATACGATATGTTTTTAGTTATACAGAATTCTCATCACATAATACTTCGTGAGAATTAATTTTCAACTTTACCACTCGGGTAATTCTCTATATGAGAGACCTTGCAACATGGTCGGCTCAGACTAGTACTATACGCGGTCTAGTCCTTGAAATACGTCACGTTTAAGTACGCATATACGTCGGTTTAGACAGAATCACGTGTCCAAACAGGAACTGAGCTCGGAGGAGGTGAACCCGCCATACTCGCTGAAGAAGCCGAACACGGGTAAGTTAGTTAGGGGTGCGACCGTCTACAATTTTGGAGGTACAACTTGTATATCTTTTGACTCTAAAAAATATCATTACTCGTTCCCCTCCAGCATCGAATACATCGTAATCTGGAACCGCATCTGGTATCCTTACGGTAATACTAAAAAAAGGAGTAGGTAAATCTGGTATAACAATTGCATAGCGATGACTTGCGCTACGAGGACTTGTTTCACCATGTTAATAAGTAACATATCTGTTATTTCTTTTAACAGTAATATCTCTTGATAACGAAAATCGTACACACGAACGACGGTTTCGGGTCACCTCCGAGCCCATTATCATATGTTTTGACCCAATACCCATGTAAGTGGATGAGTAGTACTTGTGTATTGCGCACTGCGCTAGATAGTGATGACTCGCTGGTTCGAATGTTTAGGTTTACATATAAGATAGGGAATTACCCATCATGGTTCAACCAAATCGTGGGTTTTAAATACCAGGACTCCAGTGAGAGTGTCATGGTGACGTCTGAACAAATAGAAACTGATTATTTTCTTCAACTTTGATAACAACATAGATTATTTTACTTTGTCATAGAAACAGAGGTATTGACCACTGCTGGACGCACTCCTACCAGTAGTACTATTGATCGCTGCTGGACGCACCCCTACCAGCAGTACTAGTCACGGGCCCGGCTGGGTCGGAATTATCACCAGCTGAGCGGTAAGACGTCGTACAATTAGTGGCGAACAGTCTCATTTGGTGACATTTTGCCCGAATATTACCGGAATTCAGTTAGTGATGAGATTTTTTCGGTTTTTTCTTTCTTTCCTTAATATATACAGACCTTCTGACGTCGATACGGCCTTCTAGGTATGCTCTTCAAGTGACACTTGTCTCTCACGATTTTCACAATATGAGTAGCATGGATGATGTAAGAGCCGTACACAATTAGGACACTTCCGCCATATTATAGAGCATGTGTCATTGCTTGCCTTTAAGATATACAAAGGTTATCTCGTCCCTGCACATGTCCATTACCATCACTATCACATATAGTCACGTCATTATGGATAATCGGTAGTATACACCGGAACTCCGACACGGATGTGTTGTGGTGGCACGAGCGAGACATTTCTTATGAAATGATATATTCACGGTATGTCCACTGCAGGAGGAAGTTGTATTGCATGTGACATAACGGCTAGATACTATGGCCTTGTATGTAAATGTTGTTGCTCACAGAACATGCTAGACGCTACTTTTGTTTGTTTCAGCCCTGATGAATCGCGAAGGCGATGAAACACGTGTCGGCTGGCTGTAATCTCCATTAAAGACTCCAAGATTCACTCATCTTTTGGATATCTTCGTTACTTCTGTCAGAATTGGTGTTTGAAAACTGTTAATTGTAACTGAACATTTCTATTACTCACATTAGAGTGCTTCGGCAATCTGTATAGATCTAAGTAGTAACAGACCAGTTTGTGAACACTAATCTCCATAAATACCCATTGTAAGAAAGTGCTAAATGTCTCAAATAAAGAACATGAAATGGAACAGCTCATTGGAAGGACCATGTCAACATAAAACATTCCTCCAAATTACATTCACAGTCATTTAGAATCAATGGGGTGTATCAGCAATAGTCTAAAGGCTGATTGTACATCTCTCTTAGCGAGTTCTGCTGCTCTTCCCACTCTTCTAACCAGTTTCAAAGTATCATCCACTGACACGTATGATACGCTAGAATCTGTTTCAGAAACTAAATCATTTTGAGATTGACCCTTTGGCCATGATCAATCTATATTAACCTGATGATTTTTATGGCACTAAACCTAAAGGGGAAACAATTATTTTTTCAAAGGTACATTTAAAAAAAAAAAGGGCCTGCAATACTTCCTAATTTTAGCTCTGAATTTAGCTTATGTTGTACTTTTTCAGGCAGTTCTTTTGACGATTTAAGATTACCTGACCATCTTTTTAGGCTTGGCCCTTGATACCCGATTCTGAAACCGTGTTTGAATCCCCAACATAATTTGGATGCCGCCTCAATATCTAGATAAACCCTGAGCCAGACTGACAATACCTCAAGTATAATTGGGGTATGAGCCCTTTAGAGTACAATGAAATTGCTGCCCTCTGCAATCTCCCTTGATCAACAAGTTTTGAATCTGCAAAACATTGAGTAAGCTGATGTTTTTACCCACATTGTGAGCGGTCATGCAATTGCCTATTACAGAATCCTTTATTAAAGTTCCAACATGCCCCTGTAGATGATGCTTGTCCGCTACTATCCCACACCGCCCCAGCTTAGGCGGAACAATAGTGAAAAGACAGATAGGTCACAGGTAAACCACTGGCTGTACGAGTCATGGCTGGAGTCTGGGTAGACAACATCCATTGGAGCTATAATTCAGAGTCAACATCACCCCATTACTTTGTTTGGGCTGACCCAGGCCCTGAACTCTTCTTCATAACTCAACCAGGCATAACCTCCAAAATTCCTTTGCGCTTTAAGAATGTCAATGTATTTAAACATTGCTACAGCCCTATCCTGATGTTTCTCACAATATATATTTGCATAGATTAAAAATGCAGATGTCCCATTTTCTATATTCTTAGGAACTCTTGGTCTTGCTAGCTCAGACTCTTCTTCCTTTGAACTTTCTTTTGCTTGAATATCACTATGTAACAATTTGAAAAAAATCTATGAACTAATTTCTCCATATTCTAATCAACCAAAAGCTTTATTTCGGTTGTCTGACCATAAAAGGGCAATGTCCTTCAAATACATTATATACAATGTTGCATAAAAAAATGTAAGACAGACAAATTAATTCACACAGCCCTTGCACAAAATTTAGTTAAAATTAGTATCTAGCTAAAATCTCTATAAAAAAGCCTTCCAACTATACAACGGGAGCAATGTCAGCACAAACCACTATTATGCCAACAAACTAGGCGGTAGGGTCCACTATGCTGTCTACAGAGCTTCATTACAAGCTCCCTAACTTAGTAGAAGGATGGGCTTACTTAACCAATTCGATGCTCATGACGGATTGGTTCCGTCATGAGCATTGGTGCTCCTGTGCTCATGACGGAACCATTCGGTCATGAGGACAGGGGCATGAAATCCCTCTGCTGCAGACAGCAGAGGGATTTCTTTTTCTCCCCCAAAGCCTCGGGAGTGATTTTTTTCACCTAAATTTGAGGTTTGCAGGGGATTCTGGGTAGGAAAATGTTGGGGGACCCACACAGGCCATACCTCGCTGGACTCCCCCAGGTGTCTACTTTTCAGAAATGTGTGGGTTTGGAAGTTTCCCAAGATGGCCGCCGAGCCCGGGTCCAAAAACCCAGGTGACTCCCCTTGGAAAACCAAGTTGTTTTGTGATAGGTCATTTTGATGTCTCCTCAATATGTTTTGGGCCCTTGCCTGTCACAGGTACTTGACCCACCCACGCGAGTGAGGTATCATTTTTACCGGGAGACCTGGGGGAACGCTGGGTGGGAGGAAATATGTAGATCCACGTAGATTCCAGAACTTTCCCACACAGAAATTTGAGAAAAAGTGATATTTTCAGCTATATTTGATGTTCGCAGGGGATTCTGATTAGGAAATCGTTAGGGTACCCACGCAAGCTAGACCTCGCTGGACTCCCCCAGGTGTCTAGTTTTCAGAAATGTGTGGGTTTGGTAGGTTTCCCTAGATGGCCGCCGAGCCTGGGGCCAAAAACTCATGGGACCCCCCTTGCAAAACCAGGTTGGTTGGTGATAGGTAATTTTGATGTCGCCTCAACAGGTTTTGGGCCCTTGCCTGTCACGGGTCCTAGACCCACCCACGCAAGTGAGTACCATTTTTCTCTGAAGTCTTTGGGAAACGCGGGGTGAGTGAACTTTGTGGATTAACGCAGATTGAAGACCTTTCCACCACAGAAATGTGAGGAAAATGTGTTTTTATGACAATTATTTAGGTTTGCAAGGGATTCTGGGTAACATAACCTGGTGAGAGGCAGACAAGTCACCCCATCCTGGATTCCCCTGGGAGTCTAGTTTTTAAACATGTATAGGTTTGCTAGGTTTCCCTAGGTGCTGGGAGAGCAGGGGTTCAAAAACTACAGCTAGGCACTTTGCCAAAAAAGGGTCATTTTTCACTGTGAAATTGTGGTGTGTCCACGTTGTGTTTTGCGCCGTTTCCTGTCACGAGCACTAGGCCTACCAACACAAGTGAGGTACAGTTTTTCTCTGAAGACTTTGGGGTACGCGGGGTGGGTAGAAATGTGTGGATCCACGCAGATTCCAGAACTTTCCACCACAGAAATGTAAGGAAAATGTGTTTTCTTGACAATTATTTAGGTTTGCAAGGGATTCTGGGTAACAGAACCTGGTGAGAGGCAGTCAAGTCACCCCATCCGGGATTCCCCTGGGTGTCTAGTTTTTAAACATGTATAGGTTTGCTAGGTTTCCCTAGGTGCTGGCAGAGCAGGGGTTCAAAAACTACAGCTAGGAACTTTGCAAAAAAAAAGGGTAATTTTTCATTGTCGGGGGCGGAGCTAGCCAAGCTACGAAATGGCGGTGCCTTGAGCGAGCTCCTCCGGGAGGCTTTACACAACATCCCTATCCTGCACACATAGCGTACCACAGACCCCAGAACAACGCAACCATAACCGTAATGAAAGACCCCCTACCTCCGCTGTAACTTTCGGAGCGCTCGGCGGTGTAGAAACGTAGGGAACACCGATCCGAGGCTGGAGTGTTGAAGGGCCCGAAGCACCGACCCACAGCTCGACATCAAGCCAAGACGCACGGCACACACACCGGATTGCGGCGGCCGGCCCCGTCGGGAGATCGGGAGACAAGAACCCGGGCCTCTTGCCGGACACTGGATGAGGTCAGGAAGTCAGCGCTGACAACGGCAATAGCGGAACCGGGTGAGCTGATCCCTATCCCGTGCCTGTGTACTCCAGACAGCCACAGCGTCGGAAGGACAGGAAAGACCCGGTAGGCGAAGGACTCTGCCGACGCTGTACTCGTATTACCGCTCAAAGTAGCGCACACCGTGGCGGGCCATCGTAAATCACTGGGCACGGACTCTGACAGCGGACATACTTTACTCCTGCATTACACTGGGGGCAAAGAGCAGTAGCACTATAGCGTGAACACCCGTCCCATCTGAGAAAGGAGGCTGTGGGCTTATATACCGCTGAAAGAGGGCACAGGACCTGCAGTAAACGTGCACGGCCGTGGGGGGAGAGCTGACACCACGGGATTAACGGCGAGAAGTGAGAAGACCCCGGGATTGAAGCCACTCTCAAAGGTCTGGTATGTGCACACAATAGAAAGCACCTAATGGGACACTAGCGATTCCCTCCCCCCTGAGTAGAAAACATACATATAATAACTATTTGCGAACTACACTGGTGTATAGGGGGTGTACTGGACAGCGTGGAGTGTGGCGAGTATCCTTCATCGCTGGAAACCATATCCGTCGATGATTCTATACCCATAGTCTACGGCTCATGCACACAGGATTTACGATATAAAAAGCTGCCGCACTGCTATCTCTCCCGGGGCCACCACTCATTACAGGTTGTGGACAACTACTGTGGCCTCTTGCATAAAACCTGTGGCTTTACGACTCTATACCTCCACATTGTGTCCTGAGAGGGAGTGGCACGCTAGACGACGCAACACCGGGTATACTGTGGTGACAAGATGGGGAAACCTGATAAATCCCAACCCAAACTCACATTTGATCAATCCAAAAAGCAGGCGGAACAGACTGGAGAAGGCCAACACCATACCCTGTCCACGGCAAACACGTCCGGAGGGACATCGACGGACAATATACAAGCAATGTTTCAAACCATCCAAACTGCACTGACCAACATAGATGGCAAAATAGACTCTCTCACACACAGAGTTGATCGTATGTCGGAGAGACTAGACAGACATACAGAGAGGATTGATATGGCTGAATGCAGAATCTCGGATGTGGAGGACACAACCACCCAAATTACGACTAAACAATCTGGGATGGACAAACAACTGGCTGCGCTTTCTGCCAAAGCTGAGGATTTGGAAGCCAGATCCCGCAGGAGCAATATCCGCCTGATGGGCATTGCGGAAACCACAAATACGGGCCCCATGGAAAAGTACGTGGAGCAGCTCCTAATCACGCTAATGGGAAGGGACACCTCCTCAGAGGTGTTCCTCGTTGAAAGGGCGCACAGATCCCTTGCTCCCAAACCTCCAATGGGCACCAGAACGAGACCCATCATAGCTAAACTGCTAAATTATAGAGACAGAGATGCGACATTGCGGAAAGCTCGCGAACTAGACGCCTTACGACATGAGGGAATAGACATAGCGGTCTATCCGGACTTTACGCAAACAGTGCAGGAAGCACGGAAAAGGTATAGCCAAGCGAAACAAAAACTTTGTGACCTCCAAATCCCATACGCTATGCTGTACCCGGCGCGACTTAAGATCACGGACGACGGGACCACGAAAATTTTCAACGAACCAAAAGACGCCATGAAATATATCCAACAGCGGAGACTGAAAGGAGAGCGCAGACGATCACCTTGAGACAGACATGCAGAACAAGAGCCACTATCCGATGTCGAATGACACACATCTGACGGAGCTGAGCACACTGACCTTTTGGATGAGGACCTGATCTCACTGCTTTAGATAAATCTCTTTAGACCCTACCTGACAATTCGGCGGGCCTTGCCTCCTAGGTCGCCGGAATGAGGACGAACTGCCTGCTGTTGCATCACGAAATGTACACTTGGTCGTGCGGAGGAGGCTGAGAAGATGACACGCCAAACAGCTAAGTGGTCACTGCGGGAACAATTATGATAATCAGGACAGTGCTAACTGAAGATGTCACATTGTTATTAATGTTATCCATAGTTCTTAATAAGCATATATTGTTGCTGAATGGGGTTAAGAAAGTCTGTTGAAGTTATGGTGCACAAAAACGAGGCCATAAGACCTCCCCCTTCGCGCATTTTGGCGAAGTTGAAGGGCTTGGCAGCTACCGCCCACTCGTGTAAACCACACTTGTTTCATATTTTGGGAATTAGTTCTTGTTCTTGGAGGGGAGGGAGGGGGGAGATTTTGATTGAGATGCAGGGCAATGTCTTCGTTGTTGCAGGGATGACGGAGTGGGAGGGGGAGAGGAGGGAACCACAAAAATCACCAAGCGGCGACAGATGGGTTCATGCTACATGCTCATGCCTAATGTTTATGGTTTACATGCCCACATGTACAAGTAGACAGATTCACAATTATATTATATTGCGATGGATGTCAGACAAGTGAGAACATGGACTTTAATGTCCTGGAATGTTAGGGGCCTACAAAATCCACGTAAATTACGCAAAGTACTTGCCTAACTCGACAGACACAAAGTAGATGTGGCATGTCTCCAAGAAACGCACCTAACACCACGCCGCAAATATAGAATGGAACATAGGTGGGCACAATACCAGTTGGCGTCATCCTATTCAAACTATGCACGGGGAGTGTTAATATTGGTTAAACGCCAGACCCCGTTTACACTTATACATGCACAAACTGATGATCAGGGACGATATGCCATTGTGCGGGGATCTTTTGTGGGTACGGACCTTACGATTATATCGGTATATGGTCCTAATGTAGATGACCAGCAGTTCTTTGAAGATATTTGGTCCAAACTCAGAGACATACAGCCCACGGCAATAATATGAGGAGGAGATTTCAACACATGCCTAGATCCCGCCCTGGATAGGGCATCGGGCGCCGATAGATATGGTAGACATGCAGCCAAATCACTACTGGAGGGCATCAAGGACTGGCCCTTAGTAGATGTGTGGAGGGTGAGACATCCGAGACGACGGGAGGGAACGTGTACCTCAACGACACATAACACCTCGTCGAGACTAGACTACTGGCTGACTACCAAAGAGGTTAGTACCTGGGCCACAGTGATAGAACATATGCCAAAAACACTTTCGGATCATTCCCCGGTACGGCTGGAACTGGATATCCCCACACACACCCCTAGACAATTCACGTGGCGTCTCCAGCCATTTGCGCTAAAAGATCAGGTGTTCCGCAGCGACCTGAAGCAGGCGATAATAGACTTCTTTCAACTTAATGAGGGCTCCGTGGACAGCGCTAGGTCTTTATGGGAGGCATTTAAGACAACCATCAGAGGCCACTGTATAGGCAAACATGTGGGGATCCTTAGGGATATTCAACAGCAATTGGTCATGGTTGAAAGAGACATTAAATCATTGGAAGAAGAATACACTAACACCTTAAACGTATCCCTCCTCGCGGAAATACGGAGTAAAGTAGACACATATCATGAGTTTACGGACTCCGAAGTTAAATACCTTTCAAAGAGATATACGGCCAGGACATATGGCGAGGGGGGCAGACCGGGAAGAGCACTGTCCACCAAGATCAAACCCCCCTCATACCACAGCACATATCGCATACAGAGGGAGAACTGGCCTACGACACAACCCTCCATCTTGGACAGCTTTCTGTCCTATTACTCCAAGCTCTACACCTCGCGGACGATGGCATCCTCCTCGTCCATCCACGAGTATTTGGATGATATTGGACTGGCGTGGCTCTCCGATACACACAGAGAATACCTCGGCCATCATATAACAGAGGACGAATTTCGGGAAGCCATTAACTCCTTGCCAAACAATAAAGCTCCGGGACTAGATGGCCTGCCGGGCGAATTTTACAAGGAATTCCGGGATATATTGATACCTTACCTGGCCCGGATGGATGAGGGAGCGTAGGAGGAGGGTCTCCTCCCATCGACGCTTCGTGAGGCGCTACTAATAGCCCTTCCTAAACCGGGCAAGGACCCCCAGAAATGCGAGTCATATCGCCCCTTATCACTTATCAATATAGAAGCTAAAATCCTAGCCAAGATCATAGCGAACAGGATACAGCCATTATTGGGGTCTCTAGTCCTGCCAGATCAAGCGGGCTTCATACCCACAAGGTCCACGACGCAAAATATACGTACTATATTTGCTCTTTATCATAGCCTAGACCCGGAACTACCTGCTGCGGCAGCTCTTCTGGATGCAGCAAAGGCCTTTGATTCTGTAGAGTGAGAATTTATGTTTACAGTTTTGACTAGAATGGGATTTCCGCCCCCGTTCTTGAAATGGATAGCCTTACTGTATAAAGAACCGAGTGCTAGGGTGCGCATAAATGGCAGCACGTCCCAACCCATGGCGATCAGTCGGGGTACGCGACAAGGGTGCCCTTTGTCCCCTATCCTTTTCGCGCTCACTCTAGAGCCCCTAGCGTGCAAGATTAGGCAGAGACACCCGGAAGCGGCTCTACAATTTAATCTTCGACCAATAGGGATCTCACTCTATGCGGACGACATGGTGCTCTACACCAGACACCCAGAAGTACACTTGAACCCTTTGATTAGAGAATATATTAAATACGAGACATATTCAGGACTAAGGATAAACTGGGATAAATCAGTGGTGATTCCCTTGACCGCTGCGACTCCGCGACCTAGCTTAGATTATCACTTGCAGTGGACAACCGACCCCGTGAAATACTTAGGTGTCTGGATCCACCGAGACCCTGAAATAGTGCTCCGAGAAAACTATGGAGTGGCCGTGACCAAACTAGACGACCAAATTGAGAAATGGATTAAACTGCCATTATCGCTGGCAGACAGAATTGCACTTCAGAAAATGATAGTACTGCCCCGCTTCTTATACTTATTCTGGAACATTCCAATATGGCTCACGCAGGTCTTTTTTGTCAAACTTCGTACAGCGCTGCAGCACTTAACGTGGGCCGGGAAGCAGCCCAGAGTTAGCTGGAAAACACTCACGAAACCATACCATCAAGGCGGTTTTGCGGCTCCTGATCTACAGTGGTATTTTTATCGTGCACAGGCCCAACATGCACACTACTGGACACAACCCCACTCCCACATACCACATATAGCGGTGGAAACTGACAGCGTGCACCCGAAACACTTACTACAATACATATCGGACTCCACTAGCTATTACCCCACTAACACCATCCACCCGGTGAAGTGCACCTCCAGAGCCTGGCACACTCTGGCGATGAGAGCGCGGAAACTGCCACCTTATGCCCCGCCCCTCCCGCTGGCGCACCATCCCAAAATATCAGTGACGCAGGAAACAAACATGAGATCGATCATGGGAGAGATGGGATTCACGACTATGGGAGCGTTGTTCCCACACGATACTTTTATCTTCTCCGCAATCCGGCATTATGCACACATCAAACTCCACTAAAGACGTTCGCGTACTTCAGGCTGCGGGCAGCGATTAAGGATCTATATGATTGTTTCCTTGCTGCTGCGGTCCTTACAAGTACTATTGACTGCCCCCACACGGAAAAACTTAGATACACGCTTATACACGACTTCCCAGAATGAACAGACGATAGGACAAGACAGATCCCGTCAGCGATGGGAGGAGTTTGTTGGGGTGTCCATCTCGGAAGATGACTGGAACTATAGTTGTACGCAACTGTCCCTACTTACATCGAACTGCAACTTAAAGATCATCCATTTTAAATTTTTACACCAAACATATTACACACAAGCTGAGCTACATCGGTATGGTCTCAGAGCGGATGACAATTGTTGACGCTGTGCTATGCCCGGGGCAGATTTCTTGCACACGGCATGGGCCTGACCTGCACAATTACTGGCAGGAGGTGACAACTGCGCTCACGCACATGTTGACTGAACAGATTCCGAATGCACCACTGGTATGCCTACTGGGTATGTATAAATTAAGGCTTGCTAAAAGACGGAAACTGCTGGCGGTGGCACTGCTACTTGCAAAACGTCGAGTAGCTATTAAATGGGGAAGCAAACGACCACCCAGATTCAAAGATTGGCTGACTGATTTAATATACTGTAAGGAAATGCTGAGCGCCTATGCAGAGGAGCTGCCTCAGGCATCCAGACCTAAAGATTTCTGGCAACCACTGGTAGACTATTTACAGCAGCACACCCCCGACCTGTAGTTGGTTAGTATATTGCGATTCATTGCTATATGAAGGAGACTGTCACCCCAGAGGGCCCCATGGACGTATAACATTAGTTATGACTACACTTCATGCTTTATGATGCGAAGACGCGTCTTATACGCATAATCCTCATTGATTGTATCACGCCTCTATCAGAATAATACCAGATGTTGAAATTTGTTATGCATTTCTGCATTTATTACACATTCTGTGTCTGATACCGGTTTGTGGACATGGATATTATGCTTCGAATGAATACATATATACTGTAGTGTGTAAACCCTGTACTGCTGCTTGGTGATTAAAAAAAAATTGGAAAAAAAAAATTTGTAATTGTCAAAATGTGGTGTGTTCACGTTGCGTTGTGAGCTGTTTCGTGTTGTGGGCACTGAGCCTACCCACACAATTGAGGTACCATTTTTATCGGGAGGCTTAGGGTTAATCAAATTTGTAAAGCAACTGTTATTACCTATTGACTTTCGATGCATTTCTGCCTTCCAAATGAAAGACAATGTGTAAAAAGAAGACATTTTGAAAAATGATCGATAATTCTCATGCTTGTATGAGTATTCCCAATTTCGGAAATGAGCAAATATCTACTGTTTCTAAACTCTATATTTTGTTCCCATTTCAGAAATACATAGTTGTCTTTCATAGTGATTTTTCCATGTATACATTTTCCCAGAAAAATTGCTATATACCTGGTATACAATAAAAAACCATTGCAAGTCGCTGCTCCGTTTTTGGCTCTGGGTTCGTCAGGTTCTTGGTGAACCTACAAGTCCTATATATCCCCACAACCAGTAAGGTCCAGCGGATGTAACAGTATATTGGTTTCAAAAAGCTGTCATAATTAGAAGAAGTTACAGGTGAAAACATCAACACAAAAGGCTGTTTTTTTCAACTAATTTTCAATTTTTCCATATTTAACTGTTAGTTTCTGTAACGGTAGCGGTAGGAATGGGCAGGAGACGTGTTCTGGTCAGGGGTTGATTTATTTTAGTCAAGAGAAAATCAGTACATGTGGGGCGTGAAGACACTCTTCGTGGGGAACGGCTCCGGTCTGTCCGCCTTCTCCTCCTCCTCGGAACGTATTCTTCCTTGTCCGGTCGGGTGGGGCTTCTCCGGAATCTCGACTCCTTGGGCTCCGTGATGTCAGCACACGCTCGAGGTGGGGAGAGAAGGGAGACAAGGATCAGTTCCAATGCCCTCTGTAAACAGTGTAGGGGAAGGGAGTGGGAGATACACCACTAGTGAACTCTGCGGCGTCGGGGGTGAGAAAGGGTAGGGCGGTGCAGGGACGGGAACACCGGAGTAACACCCAAGAGAAGCGGTCACGTCTCGGGCCCTCCCTTGCGTCCCACCCAACCCGCAATACGATCACGTACCTCGCGGAGCCACACGCCTCCTCCTAGCGTGCGGCTGGGCGGCGCGTGTTGTTGTTGGCCTCCTGGCTCTCAGCGCAGGGACGGCTCCTCACTCACGGTCCTGCTTCCCACGGGTACGTCTGTCAGCTCTTCGGTTCTCTCCAGCCCCGATACTATGTCTTCCTCCTGTAGAACGCCGCTCTCCTCCTCGCCACGAAACACACCTCCTCCGGTGAACAAGCACACCTCTTCCTGCTTCAGCTCGGGTTTTGACGGGACGTCGGACTCCGCCCACTCTCCGACGTTTGACCAGTTGAAGGAGCCGCACTCCTCGTCCTCTTAGGCTACTGTCCAGGGCAAGTCGTGCCGCCACCATTCCTGCTGCTGTTCGTGTGTCTGCAGAGACAAAAGGGAGGGGTCAGGGGATACATCCCGAGTACGGGAACTGGGGTGTTTAGAACGAGTTGGCAATGGGCTCCCCTTGTTACACACCATCCCCCCTGGACACTTCCGTTCGGGAAGTGGATGTCTGGACAGGAAGTCAGCCCCCGTATTGTCTGCGCCTTTCTGGTGGTGTACAGTGAAAGCAAAAGGTTGAAGGGCCAGGAACCACCGCATGACTCGAGCATTCTTGGACTTGGTACGGGACATCCAAAGCAAGGGGGCGTGGTCAGTATACAGGGAGAAGGGTCGCCCCTCCAGGTAGTACGCCAATTTTTCTATGGCCCACTTAATCGCCAGGCATTCCTTCTCTATGGTGGGGTATTTGAGTTCCCTGGGGAATAGCTTCCGGCTGATGTATAGTATGGGGTGACTTAGTCCGTCCTCACCTGTTTGGGATAACACAGCCCCTATCCCGTAATCCGAGGCGTCGGTGTGCAGCGTAAATTGTCGCGAGAAGTCAGGTGAGGAAAGAACGGGGGTAGAGGTGATGAGACGTTTGAGCCTATGAAATGAGTCCAACATGGCCGGGGTCGGTTTTTCCAGTACGGTTTGCTTTACATGTAGTTTAAGGGTGTCCGTGAGGGGGGCTGCTAATTGGGCGAACTGGGATATGAAACGGCGGTAGTAGCCTATGAGACCCAAGAAGGCCCTCATCTCCCTTTTGGAGGTTGGAAACGGGGTGTCGGCGATGGCTCCCACTTTCTCGATCTGTGGTTCTATGAGTCCATGACCCAGGACGTATCCCAAGTACTTCACCTTCTGATAGGCTATCCTGGATTTCTTAGCGGTGATCTTTAGCCCTGCTTCTTCGAGGGTCAAGAAGACCTGGTGCAGGTGTTGAAGGTGCGTCTCCCAGTCAGGGCTGTATATGACGATATCGTCCAGGTATGCTGATGTAAAACCGGTCATGTCTTTCAGGATGGTGTTCATCAATCTCTGAAAAGTGGCCGGGGCTCCATGTAGCCCGAAGGGCAGGACGGTGAATACGTAATGGCCCTCCGCCGTGGAGAAAGCGGTTTTGTGGCGGTCCTCCTCTCTTAGTGGCACCTGCCAGTATCCCTTGGTCAGGTCGAGTGTAGTTATGTACTTTGCCTCTCCCAGTTGTTCTATCAGCTCATCTATCCTAGAGATAGGATAGGCATCGAACCTGGATATGTCGTTGAGGGCGCGGAAGTCCATACAAAATCTCCGCGACCCATCAGGTTTCGGTATCATGACAATAGGGCTTGACCAGTTGCTCATAGAGGGTCTGATGACTCTGATTCTTAACATCTCTTGGACCTCCTTTTTGATGTCCTGTCTTCTGGCTTCTGGTACCCGATAGGGTTTGATCCGTACGGTCTTCCCGGGAGGGGTCTCGATCCGATGTTCCGCTAGACTGGTCTTTCCCGGCAGGTCCGAAAACAGTTTGTGGTGCTCCTGGAGAGTTGCTTGTAACTCCTCTTTTCTGGAGAGCTCAAGTCCTCGTTGATCACCAGACTGTCTATGGTGGACGACTGTCCGTCTATGGGAGAGAAAGGGGACGCCAGATGTACTCCTGTAGGGGGGGTCCCAGCCATTTTTTTAACATGTTGATGTGATAAGTCTGGGTCTTCCGTGGTCCTACTTGTAGTCTATAGCTGGTGTTACCTATGGTTGCAAGTACTCGATAGGGGCCTACCCATTCGGCTTTGAATTTCTGGGTGGAAGAGGGTAACAGTACTAGGGCTAGGTCACCCACAGCCAATCGCCGCCACTTCTTCCCTTTGTCATACACGGCCTTCTGTTTCTTCTGGTTCCGTTCCAGGTTGGTGAAGGCGAGATCACGGAGTTTTCCAATCTTAGACTTCAGGTTTTGGGCATATTCGAGAGTCATCCTGGTTTCCTCAGGCGCTTCCCGTTCCCAGGCTTCCTTAGTCATGTCCAACAAGGAGCGTGGTTGCCGTCCATATAGCAACTCGAATGACGATCATCCGAGACTACTTTGTTTCTGGCCTCGTATCACATAAAGGGCCAGAGGCAACAGCTGGTCCCATTCCGCCCCGCTGACTTCTAACATTTTCCGCAGGGTGGCCTTTAGCGTCCTATTATAGCGTTCCACCAGCCCATCCATCTGGGGGTGGTAGACCGCGGTACGAATTTGTTGGATGTCCAGAGACGCACACACCTCCTTGATCAATCGGGAGACGAACGGGGTTCCCTGGTCCGTCAAGATTTCCTTGGGGAATCCCACCCTTGAAAACAGCTCCAGCATTTTGTCTGCTATCTGTTTGGTAGTGGTAGCCGTTAATGGGAATGCCTCAGGGAACCTGGTTGAGTAATCCACTACTACCAACACGTGCTGAAACCCCTTTCTGGTTTTGGTCAATGGGCCTATAAGGTCCATGCCCACTCTTTCGAATGGAGTCCCGATGATAGGGAGGGGCTGTAGGGGGACTGCCTGGGGTCTTGTCATGTTCTTTTTCTGACAAATGTCGCATTCCTGGCAGTATGTCATCGTGTCCTTATAGATACCCGGCCAGTAAAAATGGCGTAGGATGTTCTGGGTCGTCTTCTCAGCTCCCGTGTGACCTGCAACTAGATGAGCATGGGAGAAGAAAAGGACCTGTACGCAGGAACGAGACAGGGACCAATAGTTGTTCTGGATCGTTTTTCTGTCCTTGACGATACAACAAATCATTTTTGATGAAGAATCTAGGATACCGGAGGGGCTGCAGGCCGGGGTCCTGGTGAGCGCTTTCCCATGCGTTGTACAACGTGGGGCCGTTGCTCTGGGCGAAGCGGAAGCTGCGATCCAACACCCACGGGTCAGGGGATACCAAGGCCGGAATGCGGACTCTGTTGGAAGCCCCAGTAGGGGGGTCTACCAACTGGAAGGGATATAACCTTTGATGGAACATGCGGAGGAAGGCCGGATTGTCAGTCCCTATCATCAGCTCTTCTGGGAGTGATGACAACACCCCTACTCTAATGACGTGAGGATGTCCCTTTAGGGGTTCTAGGGGTATGTGGGCCACTGGATATTGTCTCACATCTCCATGCACACACCTGATGTTCACCTTCTCCTTGGGAACGTACTGCGATTGCAGTACATGTTGGGACTGTACAACAGATTGTCGGCAACCCGAATCTAACAATGCTTGGATCAGGGACCCGTTAACTCTCACACTCACTCTGAAGCAGTTTCCCATCTCCGCTGAGTAGAGCACCGTTCTCGGGAGGTATCCCACCTTCATGCGTTCTTCAGTGGCTTTCTGCGGGGGCACAACCTAGCGATATGTCCCCAAGTCCCGCACTCAAAGCACTGGGGTCCAGTAGGCCCTGGGGGTTCAGGCCTCCAGGGGCGTGGTCGCGGGGGTTCGATTGGTCGGGGGGTAGTCTTTTCTCTGGTTTCGGTGGCATCCTTGGGGTTTTTTCTGTCTCCCAAGAAGTGGTATATAAATAAATAATACCGGGACTATTTTTGAATTACATTGACAATAACAGATAGCTCAATAAATAAGAGGCAGGATCCGATGTGTCCGAGTCAGAAGGATTTTATTCAGGCAAAAGGGAAGGGACTGGAACGGGACAGCCTGAAATAAAATAGGAAGGAAGGCAGCTGCACCATTTCATCGACAGTGCAGCATATATATAGTACAACATTACATTACATTACATACAGTAGGCGTAACTTATGACAAGCGTAAGATAAGAAGACATGGGCGTGAAAAGAAGGCGTGCACAGGGCGTACACGTAGACATGTGATGAGAACGTCACAGAAGTGTCATGAATGGGCGGAAACATGGAGGGGGCTACCTGAGCAGCTGGGACCTTTAACCTAGTGGTGCGTGCAAACGGGTAATGACGTGTTACCGGAGAGAACTGGGGGCTATGACTTCTGCACTAGAAGAGGAGACTAAAGTCTGCGGTGTCAGGACGACATGTACCTATAGCATATCTGGTATCTGGTGTTTGGAGTACATGTTGATAGAATCTAAAAGTTATCAGGGCAAAGGCTACTTGACACTAAGGCTGGTGCATGCATTATTCTACATGTATTGCGTGTGCTAGGAATATTCTATGAATATTAATACAGTATTTCTCTTACATGGAGACAGAAAGACTAGACTATAGCTGAAACTGTTTATGCGGTTCAGTAGCTTAGGAATGCGAAGAAGGAAAGCTGGACTGATAACTAGAAGCATAACATATTCTTGGCAGACAGGCAGGCAGAGCCAGGCCGGGCACCGCGCTGCGCGGCAGGAAGTAAGTGAAGGGTCAGGGATGCAGGTGGGGGCTGTATCGCTCCTCGGAGCGGGTTCAGGAGACTAGAGCTTGAATCTGGTGTCCGGGCCCTTTGAGGCCTAAGAACGGGGACAATTCAATGAAATAACGTGCACACTGTAAAACGTGGCAACATAGGCCTGATACTCGTTGCTTTCACGAGAACTGGATACTGGCATACTAGAGTTGGGCACAACTATAATTGCGTCTTTAATCGATCATAGGGGGATATATGCATATCGATCATGCACATATAACATAGGATGAGGAACACGTAGGCACATATAACATGGCAAAATTCACTTTTCCACATTCCCTCCTTGTGCCCTACGTTTCCATCAGGAAACATCAATATTCATGATACCATCTATCTGTTCATATAGCATCATTTGCTCGTCTCGAATAGTCTTGGAATGGGACTTAGGACTAGGAATACAAGAGGTAGCGCACATGCCACAAATCGCAGGGCCACATTGTAAACAGAGGCAGCAACTGAAAATGATCATTACTGCTATACCTAGGAATGACAATACTTTCCATCCCCAGGCAGATATGATACTCCAGAGCCAATCGGACCATGTCCAGGTGCCTGGATTCTGGTGTAACTGATGGGCAATTTTATGAAGTCTGGTTATAGCTGAATAAACAGACGGCGTGTTATTAGGAATGAAAATGCAGCAACTAGATCCGATCACTCTACAAGCTCCTCCTCTATCGGCCAGTATGACGTCAAGGACGAGACGATTTTGGAGCACGACAAAACGCATAGCAGATTGTTCTTCAGTTAAGTTACCTAGAGCGGAAGTAGTCTCATTCACTACTGCTTCAAGGGTTCTAGTTAGCCTACGTATTAACTTACTATTCTGGACAGGACCTATAAAGAAAAAGAAACCTTTATTGAAGTCTTGATACTGTTCTAGAGCAGTTTCAGTTTGATCGACAATTGGGGACTCAGTCTCCCTTCTATGTCTAATGTGTACTAGATGTGTGTTTCTGTGATAATCAGATGGGGCTAGGAAAACTGGTGGCAGTAGGAAGGCAATATAACATGTTCCATCCCAATCGAGGGGCAGACGAACATATGCGGTCTGACCACAAACAAAATAAGAATGACGTGAGGCTTTGAAAATAGATTTCCCACTGTCACTATACTCGACCACAGTAGTACAATCACTAAGCCCTACATGTACGGAACCATTCTTTCTGACACATAATTCGCCTTTGACTGGTAGAACTGAAATAGCAGGCAAATCTGGAGTAGTATCGGACTGAACATTCAGAACCATGAAATTCGAGGAATAATTACCTAGATCATATACTTCATTTTCTAGATCTAACCCTGTTCTATGGGAAAGACCTTGCTTGTCTGGGAAACATGTTCGATTCAGAAGGGACATATCAGTTGAGGATGACGTTAACGTGGACCATGCTCCACACGAACCATTATGTGAAAACGGATAGGGAAAGAGTGGCAGAACTCCCTTCGGTGTCTGGAAAGGGGGGAGTCGACCACACACCCAACAATTCGTAGCATTGCTGGTCTGGTGTGAATAGTGCAGCATTCGGATAAAAGTGTTATTACGCATAGCAAGACGATAGGATAACTCGTGAGGAGGCAGGTCACTAAATGTGTGCTCTACTGTAACATTAGAAAACATATGTACATGTGAAATAGGAAAACATAAATGTAAAGCATAACTTATGCATGTAACCATAAGGCTCAAAAACAATAAAAAGAACCGAGTAACTATACATCGGCTGCAAAGATTCTTTCGATAGCGTATTCTCTTAGAGTTTTGACTAACTCTCTCACTGTGTGGGTCTGTCTCATACATGTCAGGAACCTGTCTAACTGTTTCACCCGAGAGGGACTTAGACAATTAAACTGGCTGACTTACTAGACCGTAATTTCTGTTTATACTCCTGCTGCGAAGTTTTCTCTAACAGGGGGAGTTTAGATTCAGAGTCTGGGCAGTCCTTGAGAAAAGTTTTTGCTTTGAGTCCATGAAACTTTTTCACATGGCTGGCGTGTAGCCACCCCTTTCGGTTTTCAATCTTCACTGCTGTCCGGGTGGTGAGAAGAACAAGGCGGGGCTCCTTCCAGCGGGGCTCCAGCGGACTTGAACGATCAAAGTTCCTTATAAGTACAAAGTCACCTGGAACGACTTCATGCGGTTTCACTTCGGTGTTGTCTGGAAAAGCAGCGGCAACCTGTGAACGACAAGATTGTAGTGCAGACATCAAGGAGGCAAGGTAATCTGTCAGCATATTACTGTCAACATCGGTAATGGTACGGGGTCTAGGTGTACCCCACATGTTGGGGGGACGACCAAACACTATCTCATACGGAGATAGACCTGAACGGAAATGAGCGACCATTCTCATATAAAAAAGGGCAACTGGCAGTGCTACTATCCAATCTACACCTTTCTCTGCACAAACTTTAGCAATGCGGATTTTCAGAGTCTGGTTATGTCTCTCTACGAGACCGGCTGCTTCAGGATGGCGTACACAATGGAACTTCCACTGGTACCCTAACAGAAGGGAAACTTGTTTCATGAGCTCGGATGAGAATGGCTGGCCGTTATCTGAATACACGACCCTAGGTAATCCATAGCGGGGGAAAGAACTCACGAACCAACTGCCTGGCAGTGGTCGCAGCTGTGTAATCTGGAACTGGATATGCTTCTGTCCACCTGGACAAAGCGCATACAACTACGAGGACATACTTGAAACCTCGACATCGCTCCATCTGAATATAATCCATCTGGAGGACTTCAAAAGGGTGGTCGGGAGGATGGAATCCACCTTGTTCCACCGGGACACCTTTACCTGGATTGAACTGACAACATATCATGCAGGTACGCACTTTCTGTTTGGCTGCTGCTCGTAAATGCTTGTTGAACCAAAGGTTCTGGATACTGTCTAACATGGCTTTTTCTCCTAAGTGTGCTGGACTATGTGCGGTGTTAATAATGACTTGAACCATAGAGTCGGGGAGAAACCATGTGGCTTTTCCCTTCGTCAACCATCCTTGATCTGTCTGGACCCCTCCTTGTTCGGACCATTTCTTTATTTCATCGGGAGTAGCATGTAACTGTATATCTATGACGTCTTGTGTAGGGTCCTTAACTGTCATACAAGTAGTCTGTTCTGGATTGAGTGTCGGTATCGTGTTAACTGTAATGTCTGGAATCTGAGCTGTGAGCTTGGCTGTTCGATCTGCTAGATCGTTACCCTGGGAAATGATATCAGTGGCTTTCGTATGTGCCTTGCACTTCATGATGGCGATAGCTGTCGGTAAATGTATTGCATCTAACAGAGCTTGAATGAGGGGGCCATGCTGAATCTTGGTTCCATGAGAAGTCATAAAACCTCTTTCTTGCCAGAGCACTCCAAAGTCGTGTACGACTCCGAATGCATAACGTGAATCTGTGTATATGTTTACTTTCAGGTTCTTGGCACGTATGCAGGCTTGGGTCAGAGCGACAAGCTCTGCTGCTTGAGCAGACAGGGTGTCAATACGATGTGTTTCTATAACTTCAGTTTCAGTAGTCACTGCATACGCGGCTACTAGTTCTCCTGTACTTGTTCTCATACATGAACCATCCACATAAAGTGTCAGGTCGGGATCAGGTAATGCAATGTTTGTCAAGTCTTGTCTTGGCTTTGTCATGGTGTTAACAACTTCCACACAGTCATGTGTGGCAGGATTTGAAGTAACTGACGGTAACAGTGTAGCTGGATTTAAAATGTTGCAGCGTCTGATTTCTATGTGTGGCTGAAACAATGTCAGTTCATAACCTGTTAAACGTGCAATTGTCAAGTGCTGAGTCTGAGTTCGGTTTAAAAGAACTTCCACGGAGTGTGGAACTTGTACTGTCAGGGAGTGTCCTAACACTATGGAATCACTTTGTCTGATAGCTAGAGCTGTGGCTGCAACTGACTTGAGGCACGCAGGCAGAGCCTGGGCCACTGGATCTAATGTGCTAGAAAAATAAGCACAGGGCTTGTATTGTCCTGCTTGATCTTGTGTGAGAACAGATAATGCAGTACCATCACGTTCAGTGACAAAAAGTGTAAAAGGCTTACTGTAGTTCGGTGTTGCTAGAACAGGTGCTTGGCATAAAGCTTTCTTTAACTCATTAAAAACAAGTGTATGTTCCTGGGTCCAAGGGAGGACAGTCGATACGGCTGCCTCCTGTGTCGTTAACTGTATCAGTGGCTTGGCTAGAAATGCGTACTGAGGAATCCATTGTCTGCAGTAAGAAGTGAGGCCGATAAAAGCTCGTACCTCCTTCTGTGTCTTGGGCTGTGGAAGATGTGCTATTAACTGGATACGGTCTGGTGTCAACTGCCTACCCCTCTTGGACAGTAAGTGTCCCAAGTAGACCACTTGCTGGACACAGAATTGCAATTTGGAAGGGGACACCTTGTGCCCCATCTCGGCCAGAAAATACAGGACCGTAAGTGACGCACGCTCGCAGTCACGTTCAGAACGGGCTGTGATCAGTAGATCATCGACATACTGGAGCAGGGCAGTGTCAGTTGGCATGTGAATATTGTCTAGTTGTCTCTTAAGTGCTTGACTGTAAATACTAGGACTTTCTGTGAAACCTTGAGGAGCTTGTGTGAATTTATAGCTTCTTCCATTTAAACAGAATCCGAAAAGGAACTGGCTGTCTGGATGAATGGGGGACACTAAAGAATGCATTCTTGAGATCGATAACTGTAAAGAATGTAGCTTCAGAATCAATGGCTGTCAATAGAGAAGAAATATCTGGGACCACTGGGTACTGTAGTATGATACATTTATTAAGTTCTCGAAGGTCAATCACTAATCGATAAACTGGAGGTGCATTGGGATCAGTACGTTTCAGGATCGGAATGATAGGAGAATTACATACATTGGAGTCAGTTTCTACAACCACTCCCTGAACAATAAGCTCGTCAATAATTTTGGATAAGGCTGCTACAGCCTCAGGTGGCAATTTGTACTGTCGGATTCGTGGTAATACAACACCTTGCTTCAGAGTGACACGATGGGGTGTGATATGCATACAACCTACATCAGTTGGACCTTGCGCCCATAAATGCTGTGGTACATTCAATAATCTTGGATCAAAATCACGTAATACATAATGACCTTTGAAATCACGCAGAAACAGACGTACCCCTTCTGGGGAGCAGCATATGACTGCTCCTAATTCTTTCAGTGTTTTAATGCCTAATAAATTTTCTGGACAAGATTTCGTGAGTAACAAGTCTGTACTTCGGGACAAGGGACCAACTTCTAGAGTAACTGGTTTCGATATTTCATTAACAATAGGCTTTCCTGAAAATCCAAGGGAAACATTTCTAGAGCCTGAGAGCGGAGCCCCTGGAACCTCGTCATGACTGATGGTAGTCCTACTTGCCCCTGTATCAATCAGAAACTTTCTGTCTTTCCCTAATACTTGACTATGTACATAGGGACCCTCTTGATCTACAGGAATCTCGATGAGAGGCAAGCCTACCTCCCTCTCTAGGCTGTTTCATGAATATGGCTGATAATCTGGATACTCTGACTGTGCATACTGGTACATCTGCTGTGTAACGTGTTGTGTTGCAGCGATAGGCTGCGGTACTGTGACGGTCTGTTGTGCATTCTGTGGTGGCTGGCAAGTCTGTGAAACTTGTTCTTGTCTAGGCGGACGTGGTCTCTCTTTAGTCTTACCAGTAGCTATGTTGTGTTTCAGAACTGCACATCCGTTTATGTAATGACCTGGCTGTTTACAGTAATTGCATGTCCCTTTAACGGGAGCTGCAGGATGACTGGCTTGATTCGGACCCCTCTTCTGACTGTCTTGGGGAACAGACTGTGCAACTAGTACTTTCATTTTCGTGTCTTTCATACGTCTCCTTTCGTGTTCCTGCTCTTCCCTGATTCTGTTCTGGTGATACTGGAGCATCTGGAGCATCTGTGACGGAGTATTAGCTTGCCATGTACTTTCGACTTTCAATACTCGATTTTTAACTTGTGGACTTGAATTCTCGACTAGTTTGGTAACAAAAAGATGGGGATACGACTCACTACTTGTTTTCAGACCACTATTAATAATAAAACATTTCTCAAATCTAGAATAAAAATCACTAGTATCTTCGTCTTGTTTCTGTTTACAGGCTGAGATGGCATCCCAATCTTCCTTTTTCGTGGCTAGTAATCTTGGCAAGACTTGTATTAATAATTCGGGTAAAGCTTTAGCTTTATCCCCAAGACCGGTACCTGGTACTCGTGTATTATCTTCAGTTTCTAGTGCTGTCCAATCTATCTTTTTCTCTCCCACCTCCCATTCTTTTTCTTTGAGTTTTTCATATATGCCCGCAGGCAACAGGACCTTTAACATTTTAATGATATCAGGATACGTGTATTCTCCCATACGGAGCATGTCCTTTAATTCGCGGTGGAACCCTGCTGGATCTTTATCATGACAGGGAATTAACTTTTTCATTTCTAAGAGTTCTATTTTCGTGATAGGGGTGTAAACAAATACTCGTTCTAAACCACCACCCTCTGTCTTGACTGGATGTACTTCTCGTAACGGATTCTGTCTGTCTATGTAGAATGATTTTCCTTCTGGGGGTGAGACGTGAACAAAATGTGGATTCAGAAACGTTCGGTATTTGTGGCGCTGTTCTAATATGACACTAATTAAATCGGTACCTAGACTTTTCCATCTGTACTGTAGTAACTCGTTCAATACATCATGCAAAGGACCTGGATCAGAATGCTGTTCCTCATACAGTGTAATGAGGTGCTGGATCATATACATACCCACCAGACGTTGCTCGGCTGGGGGCAGTTTCAGAAACGTTTGAGCCACTATTTCATCTGGAAAAGTGGTAGAATCACTAGTCCATCGGACTGCTGATCGGGCTAGTTCTTGTTCATGCATAGTACTAAGTTCTACATAACCTATTCGTGATTTCAGAATGTGATCGGTAGCTTGGAATACTTGCTCAAGAGAACACTGTTCTGGTGCTGGAGGAGGAAAAACTTTCTTGTAATCTAGGCGTGAATGTCGGTCGGAAAGTCTAGTTCTACCTACATACGCTATTCTGTCGGGATTCTCGCTGTCTACCTCTTCAGTAGAAGAGTCATACTCTTTCTCGGTTGCTCTTTTTGCTTCTCGTTTCTCGTGTATACTTATGATTTCTCTACGAATTTTCTTATACATACTCTCTATACAACCTTGTGTCTTGTGTTTTCCATCGGCTATATTGTCACTCCACCTAGTCAGGACTTTCAGTTCTTCTTGATCTTTTTCTGGATAATCTTGCTCTCTTACTAAACAGTTAATCAGGAACTTTAAAATCATGAGCTGAGTCTCGACTTTTCTTTGAACCATGGCTTCGTGAATACTTCCTGGATTCTCTCCTGTACGGATAAAACGATATATTCTGTCTAGATGTTCTTTCATGTCAGGCAGGGTGATCAAAAAGCTGGAAACCCGTCTTAAACGTACTGAATATAAGATCATGTGATTTTCACCTGGGACTGGATCATATATACAGTCAGTAAGAAGTTGCTTGAGATCTGCGTATGTAGACACTTTTGGCGTACGCTGTAACGCTAGGTCATGTAGCGTCAGACGTCTTGGTTGAGGCGGGGTGCGAGGAGAACCTCCCCCCGCGGCTCCTAAACTAGAATCGTCGGTGAATACTGTACGGGCTGGTAGCGTGACTGGCAAAACGGGTACATGTACTGTCGGCTGGTCCGGGGGTGCTGGAACATGAACTTGGCCCCCGGGAACAGTAGTTGGCGGGACAGGAATTACATTATTAACGGGAGCAGGCGGGACAGGATTTGCATAGGCTGGGACTGTGTCGTCCAAATAGGACGAAAGAAATATGTCAGCTGCGGTCGGTTTATGACGTAGCTTAATCGGGACCAATGGTGGCGGTAAATTACAGGGTGCTTCCGGGGTTGCCTTTGGCAAGCCCTCGGCAAGAAGAGGATACATACCTTTAATAAGGGCATTTCTCTGTCTGTCTGACTGTTCTGATCTAACTCGTTCACCTTCTTCTATTAATTCCCTTTCTTGGGCTCTTTCTGAGGATTCCCTACTTAATTCTGTTTTTCTGAATTCTTTTTCGGTTCTTTTATGAGATTCTTTGCGCCACAACTCGATGGCATCTTTCTGGGACTGTCTGGCTTTCTTTTTCCATAATGCTTCTTCTACTCGCATGATGCACTCGGCATCCCATGTACCTGATACAGGCCATCTATATTTCTCTTCTAGTTCCTTAGTATAGTCCGCCCATAAGTCTAGATATATTATGGCATCTAAGCCATGCTTGTGATACATAAAATGTCCTGGACTGTCCCTAGGAGGGACAGGAACTGCTTCTTCGAGTAACCCTTTTCTGGTCTTTATCTGACGTAATTTCGAGAACAGAGGCATTTCGGTAATACACTTGGAACACAATACACAATAATCACAGTAATTAAATGGCAAACAAAACACTCATACCACGACATAAAAATACATTGATAACAGTTCGAACAGAATACTACCTGATACACTGAAAACAGAACACATGAATTTCTCGAGAACGAAACTTACCAGAATTACTGGATGCACTGCTAAAACAGTACAGAACATACCGGTCCCATAAAGAGACACGTCATACCGTACCCACTTTAGGTGGATACTTCGTAATGGATCTGCGTACCCAAACCCAACGGACCAGGAACAAACTAATGATCCTGTCTAGATACTTCCCCCGCAACGGTACTCACCGGGAAGCAGAAACTGGAAGGCCTCGGACTGGACTGGACTGTTACGACGTCGGACTACGAACTTCGGACTTCAGAAACAGGTGGGCCTCCGGATACTTCGGACCTTGCACTCTCGGCTTGGGCTCTGGTCGGGACGAACCGCATTCCACACCGCTTCGTCTGGATGTCGGACCGCAGTCTCCGTCTCCTCCGTGGGCCTGAGGGAGACTTGAAGCAGAAATATCTGCACGTGCACGGTATTGTTCCGTCACGGCTGCAGAGGGTCAGGGGACCGGCGTTGCATCGCCAGCGCGTGAGGAAGGGGCTCGTCCCTATTCGGGCGCCATTATGTGGTATATAAATAAATAATACCGGGACTATTTTTGAATTACATTGACAATAACAGATAGCTCAATAAATAAGAGGCAGGATCCGATGTGTCCGAGTCAGAAGGATTTTATTCAGGCAAAAGGGAAGGGACTTGAACGGGACAGCCTGAAATAAAATAGGAAGGAAGGCAGCTGCACCATTTCATCGACAGTGCAGCATATATATAGTACAACATTACATTACATTACATACAGTAGGCGTAACTTATGACAAGCGTAAGATAAGAAGACATGGGCGTGAAAAGAAGGCGTGCACAGGGCGTACACGTAGACATGTGATGAGAACGTCACAGAAGTGTCATGAATGGGCGGAAACATGGAGGGGGCTACCTGAGCAGCTGGGACCTTTAACCTAGTGGTGCGCGCAAACGGGTAATGACGTGTTACCGGAGAGAACTGGGGGCTATGACTTCTGCACTAGAAGAGGAAACTAAAGTCTGCGGTGTCAGGACGACATGTACCTATAGCATATCTGGTATCTGGTGTTTGGAGTACATGTTGATAGAATCTAAAAGTTATCAGGGCAAAGGCTACTTGACACTAAGGCTGGTGCATGCATTATTCTACATGTATTGCGTGTGCTAGGAATATTCTATGAATATTAATACAGTATTTCTCTTACATGGAGACAGAAAGACTAGACTATAGCTGAAACTGTTTATGCGGTTCAGTAGCTTAGGAATGCGAAGAAGGAAAGCTGGACTGATAACTAGAAGCATAACATATTCTTGGCAGACAGGCAGGCAGAGCCAGGCCGGGCACCGCGCTGCGCGGCAGGAAGTAAATGAAGGGTCAGGGATGCAGGTGGGGGCTGTATCGCTCCTCGGAGCGGGTTCAGGAGACTAGAGCTTGAATCTGGTGTCCGGGCCCTTTGAGGCCTAAGAACGGGGACAATTCAATGAAATAACGTGCACACTGTAAAACGTGGCAACATAGGCCTGATACTCGTTGCTTTCACGAGAACTGGATACTGGCATACTAGAGTTGGACACAACTATAATTGCGTCTTTAATCGATCATAGGGGGATATATGCATATCGATCATGCACATATAACATAGGATGAGGAACACGTAGGCACATATAACATGGCAAAATTCACTTTTCCACAGTATGTGGGCCACTGGATATTGTCTCACATCTCCATGCACACACCTGATGTTCACCTTCTCCTTGGGAACGTACTGCGATTGCAGTACATGTTGGGACTGTACAACAGATTGTCGGCAACCCGAATCTAACAATGCTTGGATCAGGGACCCGTTAACTCTCACACTCACTCTGAAGCAGTTTCCCATCTCCGCTGAGTAGAGCACCGTTCTCGGGAGGTATCCCACCTTCATGCGTTCTTCAGTAGGCTTTCTGCGGGGGCACAACCTAGCGATATGTCCCCAAGTCCCGCACTCAAAGCACTGGGGTCCAGTAGGCCCTGGGGGTTCAGGCCTCCAGGGGCGTGGTCGCGGGGGTTCGATTGGTCGGGGGGTAGTCTTTTCTCTGGTTTCGGTGGCATCCTTGGGGTTTTTTCTGTCTCCCAAGAAGGGGTACGGGGCTGAGCCCGGGAGAAAGTATTAGCCATTTCCACTGCCTGTGTAGTGGGGAGGTTGTGGTGCTGACGTAACCACTTTTGGGTCGCATAGGGCAACGCCTCTAGAAACTGTTCGAGATAGATCCGGTCCATTATTTCCTCCTTTGTACTGGTGGTAGGGGTGAGCCATTTATCAGCGGCCATTTTCAGTCTAACAAATAACGTTTTTGGGTTTTCACCTGGGGCACCCCTTTCCTTTCGGAACCGGAGGCGGTATGCCTCTGCATCCAACCCCAAATGATCGAGAATGATCCATTTGATGTCTATATAGGGGGTATCTCCATTCGGATTAGCCACTTGGTACGCGGCCTGGGCCTCCCCTACCAGGAGGGGTGCCAGGAAGAAAGGCCATTTAGCGAGGGGCCACCCGCAGGCCCTCGCAGCCCTCTCAAAATTCAGCTCGAAAAAATCCGGGTCGTCCCCCGGTTGATACTTCTGTAAGGATACGCCCCCTGTTCCGTGTGGTATCACTCTCTCTTCGCCTGTCCCCATGGCTGGCCACGTTTTAGGGGTTTCCCCTGCATGTGCGGTCATTGCGGCTTTCATGATTTCGCGGTCTTCCTGGGCGGATTGCATCTGTTTCTCCACAGTCCATTCTAAACGCTCTTGTCCCTTTATAAGCTCCTGCACCACGGTTTCCGTCTCGGTTAGGCAGATGGGGGGATTGCCCGCATTCTCCACCACTGTAACCGTAGCGGTAGGAATGGGCAGGAGACGTGTTCTGGTCAGGGGTTGATTTATATTAGTCAACAGAAAATCAGTACATGTGGGGCGTGAAGACACTCTTCGTGGGGAACGGCTCCGGTCTGTCCGCCTTCTCCTCCTCCTCGGAACATCTTCTTCCTTGTCCGGTCGGGCGGGGCTTCTCCGGAATCTCGACTCCTTGGGCTCCGTGATGTCAGCACACGCTCGAGGCGGGGAGAGAAGGGACACAAGGATCAGTTCCGATGCCCTCTGTAAACAGTGTAGGGGAAGGGAGTGAGGGATACACCACTAGTGAACTCTTCGGCGTCGGGGTGAGAAAGGGTAGGGCGGTGCAGAGACGGGAACACCGGAGTAACACCCAAGAGAAGCTGTCACGTCTCGGACCCTCCCTCGCGTCCCACCCAACCCGCAATACAATCACGTACCTCGTGGAGCCACACGCCTCCTCCTAGCATGCGGCTGTGCGGCGCATGTTGTCGTTGGCCTCCTGGCTCTCGTCGCAGGGACGGCTCCTCACTCACGGTCCTGCTTCCCACGGGTACGTCGGTCAGCTCTTCGGTTCTCTCCAGCCCCGATACTACGACTTCCTCCTGTAGAACGCCGCTCTCCTCCTCGCCACGAAACACACCTCCTCCGGTGAACAAGCACACCTCTTCCTGCTTCAGCTCGGGTTTTGACGGGACGTCGGACTCCGCCCACTCTCCGACACTTGACCAATTAAAGGAGCCGCACTCCTCGTCCTCTTCGGCTACTGTCCAGGGCAAGTCGTGCCGCCACCATTCCTGCTGCTGTTCGTGTGTCTGCAGAGACAAGAGGGAGGGGTCATGGGGTACCCGAGTACGGGTACTGGGGTGTTTAGAACGAGGTGGCAATGGGCTCCCCTTGTTACAGTTTCTAAAACGAAACCTTGAAGGATCTACACAAATGACCCCTTGCTAAATTCAGAATTCTGTCTACCTTTCCAAAATGTATAGCTTTCCAGGATCCACTATTGCTTTCATACCCATTTCTACCATTAACTGGAAGGAGGTTGAAAGCACAAAAAATAGCAAAAATAGGCAATGTACCAGAAATATGCCAAAACTGTGTAAAAGACTTTGGTTTCCTGACAACAGTCTGTTTGTCCCTGAAAGCTGGGAAGATGGTGATTTCAGCACCACAACCCCTTTGTTGATAACATTTGCAGGCAAATTTGGCGTGGATACCTTATGTGGTCACAAAGTTACAGGGGCCTAAGCGCGAACTACCCCAAATAGCCAAAAAAAGGCTTAGCACAGGGGGGGGGGGGAAGGCCTAGAAGCGAAGGGGTAAAACAGATTACGGAGGTAAAATATGAGGCCTTCGTGCTTTCCTCCTTATTCCCCACATGTGGGCAAAACTTTTGCAAGTGAGCAGGCAAACAGTGGTCTAGCGTCAGATTTAAGAGTGCGCAGGGCCACACCATGCTCACTGGTTCCCAACTGAAAGTCAAAGTCTAATTAGGCTTTAGACAATTACATAATAAAAGCACATCACAAAACACAAAACATTAAAAACACAATATACCTATTTGTATAAATAAATAATACAACATTTTATAAAAGCAATGTTTTAAAAAGGATAGGAAACATGCTAATATCCTTACACATCCCAGATAAAATTACAATCCATAAACAGTTACAATAAAGGGGGTCCTTGCATTGACGTCCTAAATCTTACCACCCCTTTAGATATTTAGCAATATGAGCGGTGTAAATTTCATCATCTAGAAGTTGAAGTTTAATAAACGCAGGTCAACATTGTCTCAGAGCTTGTGATTTCAGAATAGGTACAATCCATCTTTTCCTAATTAATAAATAGAACTTGCAAAAGAAGATAACATGGATTGTCGTCTGAGGAGAAATATTGTTGTAAGGACCTAGGCACAAAGAACGTGACCAATAGTTTACCTGGGGGAATGTAACCATTATATGGATGTTGCCTAGATGTAGACGCGTCAGAAGTATCTTATCGTAAGCACTCAGGTTAAAAGTTAAATAGGGTTGAATTCCTGGATGGATCAGTTGGTTAGCACTGACCAATGTTTTCGTAATACTGGAAGACAGCCTTAACATCTCCAGGTGGCTAGTACATAATGACTTTAGTTCCTTTCTTGAGACTTTGGTCAGACATTCTGGATTGACAAAGTACTCAGGGTGAAACAAACCAGGGAATACGTAGCAACCCTTGTAGGCTCAAACAATAATTGATCACATCCCGGTTAAGGCCGGTAGAAATGCCAGCCCAAACTTTGCGGCATAATAATATTGACTGGATTTGAATTAAATCGGACATGTATGGCAGTCCCAATTCGGCGTGACAAATATACGTTGCAGTACTATTTGGGACAGCTTGAAGATATTTTAAAAATCTATTCTCAAGTTTCTGGATGGATGGATACAGCTCAATACAGGGCAACAGAAATGCACTTGGCTGTATAGATTATCAACAGATCATTAATTGGGCGCTTGCCTAACCTCCTAGAGAAGTTTACCAAGGCTCCTACCGATTAAGCAAAAAGCAGTTTTCTGGAGTTAATTGCATTGACCCAAGAGCCCCTATTGTCAAAAACAATGCCCAGGTACGAGAAGAACTTGGCAAATTCAAGCCTATTATTATCAATAAAAAGCTCTCGACACTTGGTGATGAACTTACTACATTTCATTGTGAAACTTTTGGCGATATTTACATTGAGGTCAAGGCTAGACATGTAGGACGCAAAGTGACAATTCTCTGCAGGCCAATTGGGGTACGGGCTAACAAGACTGCATTGTCGGCATACAAAAGTACGCCAATTGTCCGTTTACCAATAATAGGTATATCCCAACATTCTCTGGCTAAGGTCTCCCCCAAGCTATTTATGTAGAGTGTGAACAGGAGGGGGCCTAGCACGCACTCCTCCCTTACCCCCTTCCTGACAGGGAAATTACCGCTAAGTTTACTGGTTCGACCGAAACGAAGTCTGGCCCGGGCGTCTAGGTAGGGCTGTTTTAGGAAGTTTATAACAGGAAGTTCTACACCCATGGCATCTAATTTGCCCTACAGCTTCTGATGGTTATCGCAATCAAAGGCCGAACTCAAGTCGGCGAAGCACAGGTATAAACTCCCCCTTTTAGCAGTGGCGGTTTTACTATATGGGCGGTGGGGCGTTGCCCCACTAATAATTATCAGGCAATTTATTCGAGCGGCGCGTTAATAAAAGTTTTATAAATTAACGCGCCGCTCGAATAAATTACCCGATAATTATTGCCCTGCGCCTGCGGCCGTGCGTGGTGTCAAGCTGAAGCTTCACTCGTCGTCATCATGTGCTGTCTGCGTCTGACACTGGGTGGCGCTGGACTGGAGGGCCGGCACAGTGCGCTCTGCGCATGTGGTGTCTTCCCGACTGCCTTTGTGCAGCTAGCAAAGTAAAGGGTTTGGGAAAAGCAAGCACTGCAGAGTACGGGGTTTGCTTATGCAACATACCCCAGTGCTTAAAAAATGAGCGGCGTTTTTTTCGTGCTCAGGCGAATCCTGATGCTGCTCTCTTTGGAGAGCAGTTCTCCTCTAAAGAGAGCAGCATCAGGATTGGCTACTGTGTACTGTACTCTGTAGTGTCCTCCCCTCCTGTAACAGTACAGACATACTCTTCACGGTCTAGTGTCTCACCGCGGGGGTGGGACATCTAACACGTGGTGGGCAAGCAATGCCCAATCACTGTAGTGGCTTAGTGTTAAGCCATTCAGTGATTGGGCATTTCTAGTTGCTGGGCCAGTCAGTGTCACTCAGACCCTTCCCTTCTTCCTCCTTGTGGTCTCCTCGTGGTCGACTCGTCGTGCGCATGAGGGACAGAGACTGTCTGGTGACTGTCTGAGGCCTCACTGTGACTTCACCTAGTCTAGTCGCCGTCGAGTCTGTCAGCGTTCAGAGACAGATCAGGTGTGAAATTCTAATCCTGGACCTGTGTGCACTGTGCAGGTATGGATCTGAAAAATAGTATAAAGTTAAACTTAAGTTGACGGTGTTTGGAGTGAATCAATATCGACATTTATTTCAAATGCTTAGCATATCTGACATATTTTGTAATTTGTTCCATGAATTTCAGATTATTTTAAACAGCCAACAAATCCCTGGCATCCTTACATCCAACTTTGCAGAAAACCAAATGCTTCTAATATTTTGAAATGCAGGGCTAGCGAGGAACTTGCCAGGACACAGTTTGATGCATATATTTGTCTGATGTCTCCGATATGCTTTTCCTTCAGTTATTTTACTTCGGAATATTCCATTGTTTATTCCTGGTGTCTCTATACTCTACTCTGTTGAGCATATCGAGAATGCAATTGATCTAGTATTTCTGGATAGATGCATAGGCAGCGTTACAGGGAGCATCACTGTCACTCACGGGGGTGGGATCTCTGCACACACATGTCTTAGGACGGCAGAGCAAATGACGTGACCTGGCCTCATTTTCTTTAATCACATTATGGAGGGGTTCGTCTTAGCAGCAGTGCACATTGACGGTAACCTCTTTGATTGCAAAACGTTCATTTTTCAGCTGTTCTTGGATGTCATCAATATTTTTCATGAAAAGATAATGCTGTTGAATGTGTACATTTATCATCATGCTATCAAAATTTTCAAAGCAATGCCCTCCCGAGGCGGTGATACAGTAGTCAACCTGGAGTTTCCAGAGAAATAAAGGATTGGATATACAATTAATATTTAGTAGTCACTAGTCAGGTTAAATGCATTTTATAGCAACAAAGATCAAGTGGACTCCTGTGGGATGAAAGGGACATTTTGATTTATGTATGGTAAGCTAGACAGAAAATCTGTATCGTTTTATTAATTCCCAGTGTTTCTGTGCAAGTGTAGAGATATTTCATTTAATTCCTTGCAGCCCAACCATCGGCGTATTTATCACTGTCTGCGCCAGCCCTTTGCACTCGGCGATACTCTGATGTTTGTCCCTGCGCTGCTGCCATAAATTATCGTCTGGTTAGGTACTGGTAGTATTTATACTGTCGCTGCGAGCCTTCTTCCCGCAGTCTTTCCTGCTAAGTGACGTATGGCTGGGTGATCTTTCAGGTTTTTAACGTCATTAAACCATATGTGGCAAGTCTTGTTATCTTGCCTTTTATAGCCTTTTGCAAATGTGCCGCAAAGTCATGTGTCTTGGCAGAGAAGGTCTGACAGGAAAGTCTCACAGGCTGACTTCACATTGCCCCCCTGTGTAATTTAATGGCACTTTTAACCTCCCAAGTGCTAACAGATGTCCGAGCGTGTGCTCTCACAGACCATTTTGGTCACATGCATTAATCAGTTGCTTGGACTCCCACTGATTTCTGTGCATTGTGGTCAGTGGTCGAAGTGGGAAAACAAAAGTAGGGGAACTGTGGGTGGAGAATCAGGGGGCGGGAATAACCGAAGATTGAATCAGTGGGCGGAGTCGGGGGTGTGGCTAGAAATAGCAAAACATACCAATTTTTTGTACGTTTAGCATTTCACTAACCAGTTACAGCTTATAACATTATTTAATTAAAAGAATAGATATGTTTATTTGAGGTTTAATTCAGCAAAAAGCAAACACGCATAGGAAATACAGGTTTATGTAAAGCATGTGAAATATAAGCAGGAACAACATGTTACCTTAATGCTTTTACTCTCATTGTTCAGAAATCCATGATTCTTTTTTGTCTCAAACATTGAGGTCATGAATACAGGGATCCTTATGGACAAATGTGTTAAGCAAGGCTCAGAAGAGAAAGGGACTCTTCAGGAGAATCTAGACTCAAGGAAACCCGCAAAGGCTCCTTCATATTCATGTCAGCCAGCTAGCTGCTCAATCATAATATAGCAAAAAGAACAACTGGTGGACAGAATCCAGAACCATATCATACATTCACCCCAGTACAGAGATCTGGGCCTAAATCCATTGTTTCTTTGCTCACCATGCCATTCCAGTTTGGACCCAGCCATATGCAAATCAGTCTTGATCCTGCACCCAATGAGAACAGTCCAGCCCGAACTGCCAGGCCAGGTCCTCCCTGGACCGGAATCAAGCATCCTAGGACCGGTTTCGGGCTTTCAGCCCTCATCGACCAGGATAGCTTGATTCCAGTGGCATGGAGAGCACGGGACTATTGTCTGAGCATACCTGTCCCACTCGGGGTGACAAATGCACAAAAAACAATTGATGGACAGAAGGCAGAACAGTGTCATACATTCACCCCAGTTCAGAGATCTGGGCTTAAATCCATCGTTTTCTGCTCACCATGCCATTCCAGTTTGGACCAAGCCATATGCAAATCAGTCTTGATCCTGCGCCCAATGTGAACAGTCCAGCCCGAACTGCCAGGCCATATGTATTCAAGTGTCCTTTCATTCGGGAAGTGAACACAAAGCAGTACCCACTGAACTATGCACATAACATATTGCTCTTTGATATGCATGGTACATGTTCTTTGCAGCAGGCATATTACCACTCTGCACTACCTTAGATGAGTAAAACAGCCACTAGACAAAACATGCTCCCATCTCTCTCCAGCAGGTACATTGATCACCAAAGTTATCTTGGCAGTTGTATTGTTGACCGAAACCTGCTGAATATACAAAGAACTTTGCAGTGTTTTTAAAACTCCTGCACTTGTACAAAACCGGTCCCCCCAAACTAAACTGGCCCCCTACCCTTCCAGTCGCCCTGGGAAACGCCTGCTCCTGCCCTTTCACTGCTCCAGTCCAGTCAGTACTCCTGCTCATGCTTGATCAACACTCCTGCTTCATCAATTCCCCTGCCCCCTCCCTTCTCCTGGCCCGTCACTTCTACTGGCCCGTCACTTCTACTGGCCCGTCACTTCTCCTGCCCTGTTCACTGCTCCTGCCCTGTTCACTGCTCCTGCCCTGTTCACCGCTCCTGCCCTGTTCACCGCTCCTGCCCTGTTCACCGCTCCTGCCCTGTTCACCGCTCCTGCCCTGTTCACCGCTCCTGCCCCGTTCACCGCTCCTGTCCTTTCACCGCTCCTGTCCTTTCACCGCTCCTGTCCTTTCACCGCTCCTGTCCTTTCACCGCTCACGCCCGGTTACTGCTCTAGCTCATGCCCCGTCACTTCTCCTGCCCCGTCACCTCTCCTGCCCCGTCACCTCTCCTGCCCCGTCACCTATCATGCCCAGTCACTGCTCCTGCCCCGTCACTGCTCCTGCCTCGTCACTGCCCCTGTCCTGTTCACCGCTCCTGTCCTGTTCGCCGCTCCTGTCCTGTTCACCGCTCCTGTCCCGTTCACCGCTCCTGCCCCGTTCACCGCTCCTGCCCCGTTCACCGCTCCTGCCCCGTTCACCGCTCCTGTCCTTTCACCGCTCCTGTCCTTTCACCGCTCCTGTCCTTTCACCGTTCCTGTCCTTTCACCGCTCACGCCCGGTTACTGCTGTAGCTCATGCCCCGTCACTTCTCCTGCCCCGTCACTTCTCCTGCCCCGTCACCTCTCCTGCCCCGTCACCTCTCCTGCCCCGTCACCTCTCCTGCCCCGTCACCTCTCCTGCCCGTCACCTCTCCTGCCCGTCACCTCTCCTGCCCGTCACCTCTCCTGCCCATCACCTCTCCTGCCCATCATGTCTCCTGCCTGTCATGTCACCTGCCCGTCACCTCCCCTGCCCCGTCACCTCCCCTGCCCCGTCACCTCCCCTGCCCCGTCACCTCCCCTGCCCCGTCACCTCCCCTGCTCCGTCACCTCTCCTGCTCCGTCACCTCTCCTGTCCCGTCATCTCTCCTGCCCCGTCACTGCTCCTGCCTCGTTCACTGCTCCTGCCCCGTTCACTGCTCCTGCCCCATTCACTGCTCCTGCCCCGTTCACTGCTCCTGTCCTGTTCACCGCTCCTGCCCCATTCACCGCCCCTTTCCTTTCACCGCTCCTGTTCTTTCACCGCTCACGCCCGGTTACTGCTCTAGCTCATGCCACGTCACCTCCCCTGCCCCGTCACCTCCCCTGCCCCGTCACCTCCCCTGCCCCGTCACCTCTCCTGTCCCGTCGCCTCTCCTGCCCAGTCACTGCTCCTGCCCAGTCACTGCTCCTGCCCAGTCACTGCTCCTGCCCAGTCACTGCTCCTGCCCCGTTCACTGCTCCTGCCCCGTTCACTGCTCCTGCCCCGTTCACTGCTCCTGCCCCGTTCACTGCTCCTGCCCCGTTTCCTCCTCCTGTCCCGTTCCCTGCTCCTGTCCCGTTCCCTGCTCCTGTCCTGTTCCCTGCTCCTGTCCTGTTCCCTGCTCCTGGTCCTTTCACCGCTCCTGTCCTTTCTCCTGCCCTGACACCTCTCCTGCCCTAGTACCTCTCCTTTCCTGTCGCCTCTTCTGTCCGGTCACTGCGGTCACTGCTCCTGCCCCGTCACCTCTCCTGCCCCGTCACCTCTCCTGCCCCGTCACCTCTCCTGCCCTGTCAATTCTCCTGCCCCGACACCTCTCCTGCCCTAGTACCTCTCCTTTCCTGGCGCCTCTTCTGTCCGGTCAGTGTGGTCACTGCTCCTGCCCAGTTCACTTCACTCCGTGTACAACATTGACAAAGGTGTCAAGTATCCCACAGTACTCTGCTTGGGGAAAGCTCCTCTCTAATCAACTCCGATCTCAGGGGCACTTGATATGTTAAAGGCAGAGGGCAGGCGCATTGTCATTCTAAAGGGGCTAATCTGCCTCAATCGGAATGACAATGGCCTGCCCTCAGTCTGTGCGAGCTCAGGGGGCGTGGGGGCTGCTGCAGCCTCTGGCGTACATCAGAGAAGTGCGAGCAGCCCCTGGAAGCGGAATGAAAAAAGTTAAGTTGGACTATTCTTGCCGTCCGGGACGCTTTTTTGAAAGCAAGAAGTAGGGGAACGGACTGAACAATTTTTTAGAAGTGGCGTGCCCTTCCGTCCCCGCCCACTTCTATCACTGATTGTGGTTGTATTTGGTTTCGCGGTCTGCTTAAACAATCAAATACAATTAACAACAACTCGAGCTAAGGTAACTTTCCTCTGAAATGCTTGCTTTTGGTCTCTGGTGTGGTCAGTTTCAGCTGCGTGGCAATAAGGGCATGGTAGGTAGTTTTATGAAAACATGAAGCATTTTTGTTAATTTACTCTAGGTTATGTTAATTTTGTTATAATAAATTAAGTTATAACTTATGATGTAGCACTTACCACAACTCCTCTGCTTCTAATCTATGTAGCTAAACTTGTACCCAGTTTGCACCTGATCAGTTCACTGAGCTCAAAAGGGTAGAAGGATGAGTTGGCCATGCAGAGATTCGAATATATGACCTGCATGCCACCACATTTCTCAGTGGTGAGTGTTTAACTCTCTTGGCCATCCCGGCCAGCCATTTACATGGCCTCTCGGCGCTATCTGAGGAACCTCCCGCATGGTGACGAGTTGTGCATCGCAGGCAGGGATGTAAGCCATCATCTAAGATGTTGTAGTTTTGTCTTTTAGTATTTCTCAACTGTTAAAGTCTTGCTCATGGAGCTGATATGTATGACATTGGTGTTATTGAGAGGTAGCACTTTGATTGTTTTCTTGAACTTAACTCTTAGCAAATGTTAGTTTAAGATTCAAACGGGTCAAAGTAGAGCTTGCTTGGGTGTCTTGATTGGAGTCAAACATAGTAGGTATTTTTTTTCTTTTTGTGGATGGGGAATGCAAAAAGAAGCGTCTTTGATCAGACCCTCTCTACTCACTGGTAACGCTAAAAATGAGTTACGAATGGATGTCTATCAGGTGCTATATCTGATCTAAACAAAAATACTAGTACAACCAAAACAATTTATCCTGATTTTTGAAGATCAGGATCTGCATGTGTAAACACCACCTTGTGCGTATGTTGTGGATACGGTACAAAAGGGGTGGTGGTGATGGACGGAGCATCTGAGCCAATCAAACACTCACACCCAGTCAAAAGATCAGGGTTTAATCCACCACCGTTCTTTAGCCCACTCTGCCACCCCAGTTCAGACATGGCTATATGCAAATCAGTCTGACCCTGTGCCTCATGGGAACAGTCCAGCCCAAACTGCCAAGCCATGCCTTCCGTCCATCACCACCCCCTTTTGTACCGTATCTTGTGGATAGGCAATGTAGACTTAAAAGTTAGACGATAATAATGAAAGAGTAATATCATATACCTTCCCCCACCGTCATGCCAAGAAAAGCGTCTTCCCTCCTCCTCGGTAATGCCTCCTAATGTTTCACCCCCTCATTTCTCACGCTGCTCTTCTTTCCTTCCTGACTCTTTTGCCCTCTTGTAATGTTTACTCCTTACCTCTCAGACCCCTTCTGTGACTTGTGGGTCTGGCTGTTTTCACTGCTTACTCCATTCATTTTCCACACTTGGAGTGTAAGACTAGCTTCTTCTAGAAATTGTAAAATAACCGTCACCAGGGCTTTATGTGGAAGCTTTTTCATTGTTATATACAAGCCACAGTTGCTGCTTATTTATCTTTTGCAACTAACAACCATCGACAAAGCCAGTAGTCCTGACTTCTTGTAAGTATGATGTTACTTGTTGTATCATATATCTGGATGCAATGACAATAACAACAAAATACCAGTTTTCAGTCTTCCTTTGAATTTGTATTTGTTGCATATTTTCCATAGTGCATGTATTGTTTCAAAGGAAGATTAATTTTCACTGGAGAAGATTTTACCTCTATAATTTATAGATCAACCGCTCACTACGTGCTACGGGGGGGCTCATTTTGCGTTACACCACTGTACATGCCTGCCCATAATTTACAGTTTGAGTGCTTTTGTTAAAAGTCTGTGTGTTTGGTTGACACAACTACATTTTGTTGTATTTGCTTTTCAGCATTTGGTAAAGCCCCAGGCTGCCGAACTAATTTTTGGGCAAATCAAGCAAAGAAGAAGAGACGCCAACCTCCTTTTCCGCTACAACACAGCCAACAATCCCAGTGTTTAAGGTAAGGAAACTGCTGCTATATTTTACATTCTAGTAGTCCAGGGCTATGTAAGTTGTGTACATGGTGGGTGGCCTCTAAATACATGCACCAAACCTCATACGTTGTACTTTGATTATTGACAGGTAACACTAACATTGGTAACACCATGAATACAGTAGAGCATCTACTTGCAAAGCCGTTCCTTGGACTGAAACGTGAAGACAAACTAATTGTAAAACAATTAGGACCTTACCGGCCAGACCTAAACCTACAACAAAGTTCCCTAGACAGAGGGAAGCTTTACACACGTTCTTTCACAAACACCTGGTACACAAAAGTTGATTGGCTTACAGGATGTGCTTCAACAAATACTCTGTTCTGCTTCCCCTGCCTGCTGTTTGGTGGTGAAACTCCTTGGACCAAAAAAGGAGTAAAAGACTTGAAGCATTTGTCAGATAAAGTAAAGAAGCATGCACACACGAAAACACATATGGAAAATCTGACAAGACTGGGAATGTTGGGAGATAAACCGATTGAAGCCCACATAAGCGAGGCCTACCAAACAAATATACGGAAGCACAATGAAGCAGTTGATAGGAATAGACACGTGCTATCAAAAATCATTGACTGCATTCGTTTCTGTGGTGATTTTGAACTGGTTTTACGAGGGCATGATGAATCGGAAGGCTCTGCAAATCCTGGTATATTCTTAGGGCTTGTGGACTTAATAGCAAGCATAGACCATGTATTCGAAGAACATCTATCAAGTGCTACAGTCTTCAAGGGCACCTCGAAAATCATACAAAATGAACTGCTTGAGTGCATGCTAGAGATTGTAAAAACCACTATCGTACAACAGCTGAAAAACACAGACTTTGTGGCTATTCAGGCTGATGACACCACTGATGTGGCCACGAATACACAGTCAGTATTGGTCTTTCGATACCTTGACAGTGACAACAAAGTTGTGGAACGCTTCTATGGATTCACCCATTTAAAAGACGCTTGTGCAGAAAGCATTTCTTCAGTTATTCTACAGGAACTAAACTTCATTTTTCCAGAGCAGCCTCAAAAACAAAAACTGATTGCACAAAGCTACGATGGTGCTGCAGTAATGAGTGGAACCTCCGGTGGAGTACAAAAAAAAATTAAAGATGTGTACCCTATGCCCATTACGTGCACTGTTATGCCCACCAACTAAATCTGATTATGCAACAATCAGTAACAAAGATCTCTGAGGCAAAGATATTCTTCTTGGATGTAGGAGGAATGGCAGCATTCTTCTCACGCTCCCCCAAAAGAACGGAGGTACTTCATACCATTGTTAACAGAAGGATTCCAAAGGGAGGCCCAACTCGTTGGAATTTTCACATCCGTACAATCCGCCTAATATACCTATATAGGGTTGATCTTGAGAAATGTTTTGACACCATAGAAGCCAATCAAGAGTTTGACTACAAAAGCCGGAATGAGGCCCGTGGCTTTGCTAGAACACTGCAAGACAGGGAGTTTCAGTTTTTGCTGTTTTTGTTTTTTAAAATAATGCTAAAAGTTGAAACACTGTATGACACGTTACAAAAACGTGAAATAGATACTATCCATGTGGAAACAGCTATCAACGACTTTGTCACAAGCATAACGAAAGTCAGAGAAGAGGTTGACAATTTAGACAGCACACTGCCAAATGATTCTACTTTCTCTAACCGCAGAAAAGACATCAGCAGTCTAGTCCGAATTTCCAAAGAGATATGTGACACTATAATTATGCAGGCAAAGGAACGCTTTTCTTTTAAAAAGCATTTGGTGAGTGCCACATTACTAAAAAGTGATCTGTTTGCTAAATATGATATTTCCTTCCCTGAGCAAGCACTGAATACCGCTGTGGATGCTTACCCTATGCTCAACAAAGAGGATCTGAGAACAGAATTAACTGTACTGTATGGAATGCATGTATACCGGCAGGCCACTAATGCAATTTCTTTGCTTGCTTTAATTCTGAACCTTAACATGCAAAACACACTAACAGAAATAGTGACTTTATTAAAAATACTCATCACCACACCGATGACAACAGCAGAGGCGGAACGTTCCTTTTCCGCTTTGAATAGAATTAAAACATTCCTGAGAAATACCATGATTCAGGAAAGGCTGAATGCCTTAGCAATGCTTTCCATAGAGAGTGAGTTAGTTAAAAGAATACCAGACTTCAATGTTCAAGTCATTGAGAAGTTTGCTTCCATGAAAAACAGACGTGCTGATTTTCATTACAAAAAGTGAACACTCTATTTAAATGCTGCTAGTTTGCGTCCTGTTTATTTGTTTGTTATTAAAATACATCTGTGAGGTACTCAGCAATGCATTGTGTTTCAAAGTCTGTTATGAAGCTCTGTGGTTATTATGAAGATGAATAAGCAGCTACCTATGTTATATGATACCACTTTATTAATGTAATAACTGCACTTTCACAATTGCTTTATTAACCTTCCTGCTTTCACAAATTTGCATGAAAATTAAATGCTGCTAGTTTGCGTCCTGTTTATTTGTTTGTTATTAAAATACATCTGTGAGGTACTCAGCAATGCATTGTGTTTCAAAGTCTGTTATGAAGCTCTGTGGTTATTATGAAGATGAATAAGCAGCTACCTATGCTATATGACACCACTTTATTAATGTAATAACTGCACTTTCACAATTGCTTTATTAACCTTCCTGCTTTCACAAATTTGCATGAAAATGCACCATTTGTCCACTCTTTTTTCAAAATTTTCTCTGGGGGAATTCCCCCCGAACCCTCCTTAAGGGGTTCGGGCTCGCTCGCTACGCTCGCTCGCTGCGGTGCAGTACGATTTACATTTTACGCCTCACCACTTTCAAATGTCACCAGCCGCCACTGCCTTTTAGCCTGTATATATTTCCCCAGTAGGAAGCATAGATTCAAACTCTGTTCCACAATTCCCAGGCCTTGGCGGAATCCATACTGTAGCTTCTAGATGACACCAGTGCCCTCAGCCCACAACTGCAGTCTATTTAGAATGACACGCTCGGCCACCTTCACAAAGGAGTCCAGCAGCGAGATGGGTCTATAGCAGGCCGGGTCATTGCCGTCACCCTTCTTAAAAATGGGGAAAAGTATAGATTCCGTCCAGGTCGGGTTGAAACCTTGTGTAAACAGGCCCGTAAGACCAGGGTTAATAATGGGCCCCACAGCAGGGGGCAAGATTTGTACAGTTCCGCTGGTATACTATCTGGACCCGGAGCTTTTTTGCCTATGCTAGCATTGATTGCTAAAATTACCTCGTCCGTATTGAAATCAATATCAATTGGGAGAAGACATGGTGGAGCTGTTCCAGAATCCTCAGTAAGGGCAGTGTTATCATGGGTACAGTACAATTTAGAAAAGTGGGACACCCACTGGTCTTCCCCGATCGAAATTTCAATACTGTTTACATATTGGCGTGAGCCACCTGCCTTTTGGGCGGGATTAAGCCTGGCAGGTGAAAAGGACGTGTGTACGTTATTCGTTTGGAGCAAGGCAGCTAGGACAGGTCTTAGAATGTATTCAATTGCCAAACCAGGTGCTTATAAAAGAATTCAGAGAGAGAATGCAGCATCTGAACTGGATATATACGTTTCTGTCAGTTGGTGACTGGAGGAGGTCAAAGTAGTCAGTATCTAGTTGTTTTAAAATCACCATGTTCTGCTGTTAGCCTGCCCCTCGCGGTGCTCCTGGATTCAATCTGAGCTACCCAGTCCCAATGCAGGGCTTTCACTTGTTTTTTACTAGGAGGCACTAGGGGGTTTAGAAGTATCCCATTGGCCCTTGATCCTTCTAATTTCTAAGAGGCACTTGGTGTTTTTATCCTGCCTATCTTATTAAATATATCCAGAGAACTAACTTCCTCAAGTACAGTGGGATACGAGCACAGTTCGGGGGTCGTTTTTATTCTCTGCCAAAAAGCAGTGGGCGTGGTTTGGCTAAGTATGCGACAAATTTATGGCCCATTTCCAGCTTTAGAAGATAGAGTGGTGTACTCGAGGGAAGTGACACCAAACTCCTTAATAATTTATTCTCAGACATGGGGAGATTTTCCAGTCTTTCAAAGCCCCACAGTTAGGCCCCATATAAGGCACAGCTCACCGCTTTAGAATTGTATTACTCAAGGGCGGCTGTGACAGGTTTGGTGTATGAGCGGCAGTGTTCTTTCTTTAGGACCCAAATTATTTGCTTGTACTGCAAATTTGCCTTGATTAAATGCGGTTTCCAGGACATATCTTCTGATAGTTTGATGCCCAGGTATTCAAAGCTATCCACCCTCTCTAGCGGGAAACCACCTTGAGTCGGTCATCCGCTATATGATTTATGGGGATTTAACATCATGTACTTTGTTTTTGTTGTATTGATTGCTAGGGCTTGCATGTCACAAAAGGCTTTGAATTGATTTATAAGCATCTGGGGGCCGACAGGAGTCTTTGAGACTAGGAGGGTGTTGTCCGCAAATAGTAGCGTTACAATTTTTTCAGGCCCTAGCCTTGCTGCATCTGCTGGAATCAATAATAGATATTCAACAACTTGGTTGATGTAGAGCGAAAATAAGGTTGGTGCCAGAAAGCACCTTTGGGGTGCACCTCTATTGATTTGGATAGTGTCAATAAATTTGGCTTGTCCATCCCAGCGCACTTTGGGATAGTTGTCCTCGTGGAGACTAATAATTAGGTTCATAATTTCCATGGGCAGCTCCATATCTGTTAGTACTTGACAAAAAGTGCTTCGGGGTACAAGATCGAAAGCAGTCTTCAAGTTGATGAATGCAACATAAAGACTTCCCTTGCCAATGGTCACTACCTTCCAACGAAGAGGGAGGTACAGGAAGACCTGATCTGTTGTCCCTGGCTTCTGGCGAAACCCCGCTTGGTAAGGAGGCAGGATGTTGTTCTCACATATCCATTCTTGGATCCTAGCCAAAACGGTGCAACTAAATACTTTCTGTATGCAATCAATGAGGCTTATGGGCCTATAATTCCTTGAGAGGTTCCGCTCGCCTTTCTTTTTTTTTTAAAAACAAATTTTATTGACAAATCACACAGAAAGTCGCAGACCCCTGTACCCCAGAGGTATCTGCAGGACACCAGCATACATATACAACAATGCAATCCATCAGTACTTTTATAATCAACGCATCGGGATCAATGTATATAGCTCATCCACCCCCTTCCCCTCCCCTGTCCCTCCCCAACTATCCCAAACTCGATCCCACCCGGATCCCTCCCCCCCTGCACGGTTTCCGACATGTCCGGTCATGTACACACACACAGCCCACAATAGAGCGCACTCAAACCTCCAGATCAGGGTCCGGTTCCACTGGTGGCTCCAGCCAAATGCCCCTGTAATCGGCCCATCTCTTCCAAATCTTGAAGTGTTTGCTGGGGCAGCCCCGAGCCAGAAATATAGGTTTCTCCATCCCCATACAGAAATCCAGGTCCCTTTTCCATGCTATGAGCGATGGGGCCTGTGGGTTCTTCCAGGCCCTCGCAATGTCTCTATTGGCCACTGTGAGACCTAGTAACAGCAGGTGTCGCTTATATATGTTGCCTCCCACCCCCTCCAGCACATGCAACAACCCCAACCGCGGCGTGCGCGGGAGCACCCAACCCAGCGCCTCATCCATACCATTCCAGACGCCACTCCAGAATTTACTTAAGCGTTCACAACTCCATACTGTATGGAAGAAGGTGCCCTCCTCATGTCCACACCTAGTACATTCCGGGGAACCAATTAGGCCCGCCCTCCAAAGCCTCTTTCTTGTATAGTACACCCTGTGAAGGTATATGAATTGTATCAATCGAAGACGGACCGATATGGCCGCTCCTCTAGGACCTCCCAACGCCTCGTTCCTGTCCTCCTCCTCCAGCGGCCCCACCTCAGCTTCCCAGGTGTCCTTAAGTGCCTGCAAGTCGGAGGAGCAGTGTATGATCAGGGACTGGTAGATACGTGAGATTTTCTTTGTGTCAATATTTCCCATAAATACTCGGGCCTCCAGCGGGCTAAACTCGGGAAGGGACGTCAAGCCCTCCAGTTCCGGGGCCAAGGCATGACGCAACTGTAGATACAGGAAGAATTGTGTGCGGGGCATGTGGAACTCTGTGCTTAGCTCTTGAAACGACTTAAGCGTCGTTTCCGACATAACATCCCCCAATCGGGAGATACCGATGGCGTCCCAGCCCGCAAATCCCGAGAGGGACGCCAGGCCTGGTAGGCGGCCATTGCCCCACAGGGGGGTTTCTTCAGTCAGGGTCCGCCAATACCCCATCCGCCGCAACGCGCGTCTCCAAATATCAAAGACCACCTGTGTCACTGACGGCAGGGCCCTGCGCCCCCTCGTCTCGTAGAGCCATGTGTGGAGCGTATAAGGTTCCATCAACAGCCTCTCTAGTGCGTAGGCCGGGTCACCTCTCTCCCCATACCACCAATCATTTAACGCTAACAGATGCGATGCCTGGTAGTAGGAAAGAACATCAGAGGTCGCCAGCCCCCCGCAATATGTTGAGCGAAAAACACGTGCGCAATGCCACCCTAATCGAGCCGCCCACCCAGAGGAATTGCCCCAGGGCAGAGTCTACCTGCTTGAACCAAGAGGGCTGAATTGGGTACTGATAATTTTGTAGCAGATACAGCAGTCTGGGTAGGGCCGCCATGTTAAATATAGCCGATCTACCATAAATGGTCAGCGGCATACGAGACCACACTTTAATATCAGCTTGGTTCCGTTCCCAGACCGGTGCTACATTGCGCTCCCATGCGACTGCCGGTATCTCTGTCAGAAATACCCCCAAGTATTTAAAGCCCCCTATTGCCTTCTGAAGTTCCGATGCCCAGCCTCCCAACGTCGGACCACTCCCCAGCACCCAGAGCGTAGATTTGCGGGGATTCATGTAGAGGCCCAAGGTTTCGCCAAAGATTTGCAGTATACGCAGCAGGCGAGGCCCCGATCTATTAAGATCCGTTAAAAAGAACAGAACGTCATCCGCGTACAATGCGATACGGTCTGATACGTCCCGCGACCACTCGAATCCTCGTAGTTGCGCATCGATCCGGACCCAGGCCGCCAGGGGCTCCACGGCCAAGGCAAATAGGTATGGAGAGAGGGGGCAGCCCTGTCTGGTGCCCCTCTGGATGGCAAATCTCGATGACACCGCCCTGCCACTCTAACAGAGGCGTCAGCTCGGTATACAGCAGCCTCACATATGACACAAAGACCGGCCCTAGGTTCAGTCGCGGCAGGAGCGAGAACAGATACGTCCAGCTGAGTGAATCAAATGCCCTGTCCATATCAGCCAGGAATAGTGCCGCCTGCGCCCCAGAGGACCGAATCGCCGCAACCGCGACGTGGGCTCTCCTAATGTTGTGCCGAGTCGCCCGCCGGGGCATGAATCCGGCCTGGTCTGGGTGGATAAGTTCGGAAATATATGGTAGTAATCTATTGGCCAGCGCTTTGGCCAAAACCTTGGCCTCCACATTTAGTAAAGAAATCGGACGGTACGATGCGTACTGCTCAGGGGGTCGACCTGGTTTGTGAAACACTACCACCTCGGCGTGTCTCCAGTCTTGGGGCAGACAACCCTGCTCCCTAGCCTCCTCTACCACCGCTCTGTAATGGGCTCCCAGCTGCAGATGGAATTTCTTAAAGAATTCGCTGGGGAAGCCATTCGGGCCCGGAGCCTTCCCAGTGTTCAGTTACCCAAGAGCAACTCCCAACTCATCCTCTGTCAGGGGCCTGTCTAGGCGTTCGCGGGTTTCATCTGTGATCGCTCGTGGCGGCAAGTCGTCTATGAATTTGGCGACCAGGTCCGCGTCTATGCTTTCATGTGGGAAGTATAGGTCCGCATAGTATGCCGCAAAGCCCTCCGCTATCAACTTGGGGTCTGTCATCAAGGAGCCGGAGTCATCTAGGATCCTCGGGGGGGGGGGGGGGGGGGGGGTCTGAGCATGAAACTGACCCTGACATAATCTATGAGGCATCGTCCCTGATTTATCCCCCCATTGATACACTCTGCTGCGGGTAGCCAGCCACATCTGCCGCGCCTCGTCCATTAACATTGAGGCATAGGACTGCTGTGCCAGCAGCAACTGCTCTACCTGTCGGTCTTCCCCGTCCAGTCCACTACGTCGCTCCAATTCCCTAATGTCCGCCTCGGCCTGAGTCAGGGTCTCCCTACGCCTCCTCTTAGCCGCCGCGCACCATGCAATATCCACGCCTCTCAGCGTAGGCTTCATAGCCTCCCAGAGTGTCCCCTTGGTCGCCACTGTCCCTACATTTTAAGCCTGATACTGCGCGATAGCCTTTTTCATGTGTGCTTGATAATCCCCTAGCTGCAGGTGCCAGACCGCGAGCCGCCAACGAAATGGCTGCCGCCGTTGATCCAGACCTATGTTAACTGTCGTGGGGGAGTGGTCCGACAACCCACGTGGCAGAATGTCTGCGGCCTCCACCCTACCCTGGGCCGCCAGGGGAACAAAGATATAATCCAGCCTGGAGAAGGATTTGTGGACCGCTGAGAGGAAGGTGTACTCCCGCCGCTCCCCATGCATAAGTCTCCATGTATCAACCCAACCAAGATTTCTAATCATATCATGCAATATGGTGTGCCCTGTCGCCTCCCTACCCCCTCCCGGCCTGTACCTATCACGCGCTTGATCTAACACATCATTCCAATCTCCACCAATGATCGCCAGTCCATTCGGGACCTCTGCCCACACCGCTAGTAACTTTTCTACTAGGGACCACTGCAGAGGGGGCGGAGCATACACACAGTCAAACACCACCCGTTCCCCCCCCAGCGTGCCCTGGACAAAGATGTATCGGCCCTGTGCATCAAGCCAGTGGGTGGAATGGACATATGGGACTCTGCGATGTATCAGAATAGCCACCCCTCTGGAACCTCTGGTAAATCCAGCATGGAAGACCTGTGTATAGCCAAATCTCTGAAGACACAGTGTTTTAGTCCCCAGGAGGTGCGTTTCTTGCAACATTACAACATCCGCCCCTGCCCTTTTGGCCGGTTTCAATACTGCCCCCCGCTTGATCTTATCCAGCACTCTCCTTACATTCCAACTAAGGACACGAAGTGTGCCCCCGGGTTCTACCGCCCCATCATCCGGGCTCAACATCCAGAACCCTTTGCATCCAATGAGCGTTACTCTTGCCTGCTGTGCGCATTCTCAACCCCCACCGGAACATTGTCCAGACCGTGCAAACCCCCCTCGAAACAACCGTGAACCGTTCCCCGAATCCCTCCCCTCTACCCCATACCTCAAGAAACAATGAAGTACCTGTCGCGGTGAAGCAGGGCCTCCACCCCAAACGCGGGGTCAACGACCTTCTCCACCAATGGATCCCCATACCCCTATGCAACTACCCTGAAACCTACACCCACCAACCCTCCCAGAAGGACCCCCTCCCCGCCTCTAGAAACCCCCCCCCCCATCCCCAGTCACCCTCCAGGCGTTCTCCGGAACCTTCATTCATACATTAAAGTCGCACATTCTTCCCCGTATGGACATGCCCCCAGATATGCCCCCGGACGGGGCCTCAATGAAGCAGAGGGCTGTAACAGTAGGTCTGCTATATGACTCGAAGTCAATTCACGTCCCCTTCTTCTGCCTCTCGGTCGCCCCCATCGCTTTCTCGGAGGCCACATCTGACGCCGACCGCTGCCGTGATCTGGATCTCCAATTACCCTTGCGCCCCCTCGCGAGAGGGTTCTGTCTGTGCTTCGTCATGTTGGGAGTCGGTGCCTCTTCCCTGGGGAGTGGTGGCCTTCACCGGTCTGATTTCGTCGGTCCACAGAAACCCCTCCTCCGGGGAGTCGAAAAAGTGTGTGCGGGATTGAAACACCACTCTCAGACGGGCCGGATATAGAAGGGCATACTGTATTTCAGGATCCCGCAGTCGGGCCTTGGCTGCTGCAAAAGACTGGCGCTGCTGTTGCACCATGCGGGTATAGTCTGGGAAGATCATGACAGTATGGTTTTCGTACCGCAATGGTTCTTTCGCCCTGGCCTGCTTCAGGACCACATCCCTGTCGTGGTAATTGAGGAGCTTAGCTATTACAGGCCGCGGCCGCGCTCCCTCCGGCGGTTTTTGCATCAGGGCTCTGTGTGCCCGTTCAATTATAAAGCAGCGAGAGAGAGTGTCCGGCGACGTCCAGCTTTCCAGCCACCTCGTCAGGAAGCGACTCCATATCTCCCTTCTCACAGCCCTCGGGTAGTCCAACAAAGCGGAGGTTGTTGCGCCTGGCGCGCCCTTCTGCATCCTCCACCCGGTGCGCCAAGCCTTTTTGGACGGATTCCAGATTAGCCACTTTACGTTTTAGGGTCACTATGTCGTCTTCTGCCCCTGAGATGCGTGTCTCAACCTCCGTGATACGGGAGACCGCATTGTGCAGATCCTGGCGTAGCAGAGTAACGTCTGACTCCACCGCCCGATCTTCGTATCTAACACATCGCGGGACTGAGTGATGGCCGCCATCAGCGCCGCATTGTCTGGCCCAGCCGCCTGAGATCCACCGGAGGCCCCGGCGCTGCCCCCGGTCCGGCAAATTTGTCCATCGGGCCTTGCTTAGGGCCTCCCCCCCTCCACCTGCGCCATGGGTCATGGCTGCCCAGCTGCGTCAATGTCTAAGCTCACTCAGTAGAGCCTCCGGCCACCGTTCGCACTCCTCGTTAGGGGGCCCCCACCGCGGTCCGAGATGACCGCCGGGACGCTGAGTGAGGCACCCCCCCGCTGTCTCCGCTATCGCAGGCCACCTCTGCTTCACTTCTACAGCGGCTGCCCGAGCTTCCGGGGCCCCACACCACTTCCCCTAGTCGCTAGGCAAATGCAGGCTCCTGTCGGGCGAGCCGCCCGTCCGCAGTCACGGCGGCGGGGCCCACGATCCCCTACCCGCGTACCTTGTTGCAGGAGCAGTCCCTCCCTTCACTCTCCGCTCACTCGGCAGGGGCCCCAAGGTGTTGTAGACTCGGCTGCGCCTCTCTCCACCAGTGTCCGCCAAGGTTAGGCCCCCCAGCTGCTTCCCGGGTTCCCGGGCGGGGTGCGCGAAAATCGAGGTCCCCGGCTGCGGCCGCCTGTGCAGGCCTCTCTCCCGTCCGTCCTTCTCACCAAGGGTGCGGCCGGGCTCCCAGCTCGCTGCCCACTCCGTCACGTGGCGTCACCCGGTAGGATCCAGCCTGGGGGCACTCAGCAGGGCTGCCTCCTGCCTGCTATGCTGTTGTGTGGCTGTGCTGCCCCGGCCCACGGGCCGGGTCCCTCCGCTCCGTGTCTCCCCCAGTACCGTCGGCTAGGTCCGCACCCCCCGGCTGGGAGCCGGGGCTTCTCCGGGCTGCTCCGGGACAGTCGCGACCTCCTGCCGCCGCTAGCCTGCCGACCTCCGCCCGGGCTTCAGCCGCCTTTGCGCTGCAACTACTGGGGTCGCCACACTCGAGCACCCCGGCTGCCGTTGACCCCGTAGGCCGCACTGGCCTGGATCGTCGGTACCCAGCCCCCCGGGCACTCAGCCGGCTGAAAAATCTCTGGCGATAGCCCGCTGGTCTCCGGTTCCGAACCCGACCCTCGGGGTCACTGCTTAGTGGGAAGTACAGGATCAATCTGCGGATGTTTGGCTGGCGGGGACGGAGCTCAACTAAGCTGCGTCCGCCATGCTTGCTGTCCAAGCCACGCCCCCCTCTCGCCTTTCTTAAAGATGGAAACCACTTCCACACCCTTCATGAATCGGGGATTAAAGCACCAAATGCAATGGTGTTAGAATGAAATTGAATGAAATTATATTTATATAGCGCATTTCTACCATGAGTCCTCATAGCGCTTATGGACCGCCTGGGGAAGGCAAATCAATTAGGGCACATTGTGAAACAGGTGAGTTTTGAGGAGATTGCGGAAGGCTAGTAAGTTTTGCTCACTGCGAAGAGAGGGGGACAGAGAGTTCCAGAGGTTTGAGGCATTCAGGGAGAAAGAGCGTCCACCCCACGCGCGATGGTCTTCCCTGGTGAGTGCGAGGAAGGCTGAGCTGGAACGAAGATTTCTTGAGGGTTGATAGGGGGTGACCAGGGAGTGTGAAATGGCCGGACCAGATTTCCACATGGCTCTATGAGCCAGGCACACAGACTTAAACTGAATTCTGGCCCGGATCGGGAGCCAGTGCAGTGTCCAGAGGGTTTAGCCGATTGTCTCTGGGGGATTTGGAGCAGAAGGTGGGCTGCGCAGTTCTGAATTACCTGGAGTCTTTGCAAGGTTGCCTGTGGGGCGCCCAGGTACAGCGCATTCCCGTAGTCCAGGCGGGAGAGTATTAAAGCCTGCACCAATATCCTTCTCGCCTTGAAGGGAAGCAGGGGAAGAACTTTCCTTAACATCCTCAGCAGGGCAAAGCAAGCAGCCGCTAGCTTGGTGGCCTGATAGCCAAAGCACAGAGAGCTGTCGAGCTATATGCCGAGGCTCTTAATCTGCTGCGTTGGAGCAGGCATTGGGTTAAGGGAGGTTGGCCATAGCTGAGCCGACAGGGGAGATGGCAGTTTACCCAAAAACATCAGCTCAGTCTTATCGCCATTTAGTTTGAGGTGGGATAGTTTCATCCATTCGGCTACTGCCTCAAGGCAGCTGCCTAGAGAGCTGGATGAGCCCTCTGGATGGTTCAGTGACACCACCAACTGGGTGTCATCTGCGTATGTTATAATCTGTATACCGAATGGAAGAACTACCTCAGCTAAAGGAGCCATATAGGTGTTAAAAAGTGTGGGGCTCAGGGAGGAGCCCTGAGGGACCCCACAGCTAAGCAGCCAGTGGTTGAAGGAGCCTTCGAAGACCTGAAAGAACCGGTCTTTAAGGAAGGACTGTAGCCAGGAGAGAGCCAAGTGGGTCACTCCTAGACTTTTTAGTCGGTTCAGCAGGATATTATGATCAACAGTGTCGAAAGCGGCACTGAGGTCTAAAAGAATAATAGCTGCTGAGCCGCCCTGATCCAAAAGTCTCCGAGCCTCTTCGGTTACGGCCAGAAGGGCCATCTCTGTCCCTAAACGGGGGCGGAAGCCTGTTTGTGAGACATGAAGCAGATTGTTGGACTCTAGGTACTGTACTAGAACGGAGTTTATGTGTCTCTCGGTCAGCTTACTTAGCCAGGGGAGGAGGGATATGGGTCGATAGTTGGCCAAGTTGGAGGGATCCAGACTGGGTTTTTTCAGGAGGGCCCTTACCTGGGCGCACTTCCAGGCAAGGGGGACCGTGCCCGCTGAAATGGAGGCATTTACGATAGCCAAGATGACTGGGCATATCGCATCAGCAACTAAGGAAATGTGTCGCGGGGGGGGCGGGGTCTAATGGAGAGCTCGAGGTCACTCTAGGTATGATTGCTTTTAGGGAAACCTCATCTAGTAGGGGGAACTCTGCTAGGGAGCATAGGGAGTTGGGAGAAGGACTCCTTGTGTTGGACTCGACGGAGTCGTTCTGGGAGGGAGAGAAGTATTGGACAATCAGTTCGATTTTTGGGTGAAAATATTCTGCAAGATTGTTGCATCGGACGGGTGCATCCTCTGGATAGGGTTTTTTGGGGGGTATGATGACCAGGGATTTGGCGATGCGAGAAACCTCCTTAGCAGAGTTTGCGGCTGCACTGATTTTCTCCTCGTAGGAGGATTGAGCAGTTTTAATTTCTGACTTATATTTCCTAATTGCCTTTCTGTAGACTGTTTACCTCTCTTCTGTTGGGTTCAGTCTCCAGCTCCTTTCTAATTTCCTACAGGTTTGTTTGAGCTCCCTTAGTTTGGTGGAAGGATCTTTTGGGAACTAGCGTGTCTAATGAGCTTTGGATCCAGAGGTTGAAGTTGTTGTTTGCCCTCTCTGGATCTGGCTAGCGGAGAGGTTTGACCATTTCCTTTCTTGTGTCTTAGTGGTGCTCTTGGGGGGGATGCTGGCTACAATTTCCGAGGTAAAAGGAATTAATGAGTGGTCGGTCCAAGGGAGGGGAATGGGGGTATCTACCTGGAGATTCCGTGCGTTACTGAGCATGGGATCCAGGAGATGACCTTTTGTGTGTGTTGGTGCGAAGCCTTTCTGGTTGATTTGGAGTGCTGATAAACTGGATAAAAGCTCTTTGGCCATGTTGTCAGAGGGGTCATCAAGGTGGATGTTGAGATCCCCCAGAATTGTGTAATTGGCTGGGGAGCGTGCTAAGTTGGCGACAATAGTTGGGAGTGCACTGAGAAATTGCCCTGGAGGGCGGTAGAGCAGTAAGCCAGAGAAAGTGCTAGTGGGCGAGAATTCAAAGGAGAAATTAATATGTCTGCAGTTTGGCAACTCCTCAATAGAGGACCGGCAATGAAGATGATCCCTGAAGATTATCGCTAACCCTCCCCCTCTGCCGGTTTTGCGATCCGCTCTTTTGATCAGGTAGCCAGGTGGTAGGGTTTGAGTGACAGCTGGGTCTGCTTCATCCTGTAGCCAGGTCTCAGTGAGAAATATTGCATCAGGTTCAAGATCTTCTATTAACAGAGAGTTTTCAGCTGAGTGTTTGGGCAGGGAGCGACAGTTCAGTAAATAAAATTTTAAGGGAGGGCGAAGAGAGGGAGCCGTCTCACTGTCTAGTTGAAACTTGAAATTACAGTGGGAGCAGCCGGGGGGGCTATTAGCAACATCTAGTGAGTGTCGGCATTTGAGACTAGTGAGCCCTGTCATGCCCCGCAGTGTCTGGGCACTGTAAGTAAGGATACCTCTCAAAGAACTGCCAGGGTTCGTGTCCCCTGGTCCCGGTCGGGCGCAGACGGGCTTGCCTTTGGCGCGCCGAACAGCGGCGCGTCCGCTGCGCGTCTTGAAATGCATCTGTATTTAAAGTGTGTGGGCTAACAGCTGCGAGCAGCTGATTGGCAGTTAGGCCCGGAAGTCGTGATTCACTCCTGGAGCCCGGAATCTCGTCCCGCGTCCCTCCACACAAACCAAATGATTGGCAGTGGACCGGGGAACTGGGATAGGTAAGGACTGTGCAAAAATACAAATATCGTGCAACACACTATTGTTAAAATTATTTTGGTAGTTACTTAAAAAGTGAGAGCGAGCCCTTTTCCAGGCGCTCCTCTTGCCGCGTAAAAGGGATTGCCTTTCTCAAGCGCGTCCGCAGCGCGACTTGAAAGGCAGGTGTATTTAAAGTGTGTGGGCTAACAGCTGCGAGCAGCTGATTGGCAGTTAGGCCCGGAAGTCGTGATTCACTTCCGGACCCCGGAATCTCGTCCCGCATCCCTCCACACAAACCAAATGATTGGCGGTGGACCGGGGAACTGGGACAGGTAAGGACTGTGCAAAAATACAAATATCGTGCAACACACTATTGTTAAAATTATTTTGGTAGTTACTTAAAAAGTGAGAGCGAGCCCTTCTCCAGGCGCTCCTCTCGCCGCGTAAAAGGGATTGCCTTCCTCAAGCGCATACGCAGCGCGACTTGAAAGGCAGCTGTATTTAAAGTGTGTGGGCTAACAGCTGCGAGCAGCTGATTGGCAGTTAGGCCCGGAAGTCGTGATTCACTTCCGGAGCCCCGAATCTCGTCCCGCGTCCCTCCACACAAACCAAATGATTGGCGTGGACCGGGGAACTGGGACAGGTAAGGACTGTGCAAAATACAAATATCGTGCAACACACTATTGTTATAAATATTTTGGTAGTTACTTAAAAAGTGAGAGCGAGCCCTTCTCCAGGCGCTCCTCTCGCCGCGTAAAAGGGATTGCTTTCCTCAAGCGCGCCCAAGAGTGCCACTATATAGATGGACCCGTTGTCTCTGTCGTGTAGGACCAGGTCGCCTGGAATTACATCAGGACCCAGGGCTTTTGATGGAACGATTAACTCGATTGAGGTCCGAATTTCACTCTTAGTGAAGAGGTCCATGGCTTTGACTAAGGGTAGATCAAGAGGGGTTACCTTCATGGTGGAATATTTTGGACTGGTGTATAGCGTATTATAGTGATCTTGCCAGGCACCGGCTGAGATATTGTTAGCTAGCGGTGTTTGACTCTCCAGGTCCCCCTTGCTACTAGGGTTCCAACTTTTTTGGAGTCTTTAAGGGCGCATTCTTCCCCAATTTGTCTCCATTTGGCCTTTTCCCACTCCCTCTTTGCTCTATTTAGGGATATTTTGTAGGACCTTCTTAGCACTTGCACGGCAACCGTGTTCTTCGTTTTAAATGCCGTAGAGAGTTGGCACCTCAGAAGTCTACACTCATGTGAGAACCAGGATTGCTGTTTTTTTATGTCCCCAATTTCCGCTTTATAACTTGCAGGTGGACAACAAAGTGTTGGGGCAACTGCTCAAAATAACGTTCATCATATTGCTAATCGCACCCCTCCCGGGTTCTCTAGCTGGGCTTCAATCTCTGCCACATAAGCTATTAGGTCCTGCTTAATGGTCTCAAGTTTACTTTCGTCCCTGCAAATCCCATTCATTTAAGATGACGTTGGTCATTCGTTGGATGCAACTCTTTGGTTATAAGATCAATCAATCAATCATTACATTTATAAAGCGTGCTACACACTCGTGAGGGTCTCAAGGCGCTGGGGGGGTGGCTACTGATCGAAAAGCCAGGTCTTGAGAAGTCCTCTGAAGGCCAGCAGGTCCTGGGTCTGTCGTAGGCCGGTGGGGAGAGTGTTCCAAGTCTTGGCGGCGAGGTAGGAGAAGGATCTGCCGCCGGCGGTGGTTTTCCGGATGCGTGGAACTGTGGCGAGGGCGAGGTTGGCAGAGCAGAGGCTGCGGGTGGGGGTGTAGAAGTTGAGTCGGTCGTTGAGGTATGCTGGTCCAGCATTGTGTAGGGCTTTGTGTGCGTGAATGAGGGGGACATCGAGGATCAGCCGTGCCGAGGCGTTCTGGATGCGTTGCAGTCATCTCAGGAGCTTGGTTGTTGTTCCTGCGTAGAGGGCGTTGTAGTCCAGTCTGCTGGTGACGAGAGCCTGGGTGACGGTTCTTCTCGTGTCGGAGGGGATCCATTTGAAGATCCTGCGGAGCATTCGGAGGGTGTTGAAGCAGGAAGCGGAGACGGCATTGATCTGCTTGGTCATGGAGAGGGCGGAGTCGAGGATGACCCCCAGGTTGCATGCCTGGTCGGTGGGTTCTGGGGCTTTTCCTAGCGATGTTGGCCACCAGGAGTCGTCCCAGGCTGAGGGGGTTGAGCCAAGGATGAGGACCTCCGTCTTGTCTGAATTCAGCTTCAGCCTGCTGTTCTTCATCCATTCGGCGACGGCCTTCATTCCTCTGTGGAGGTTGGCTTTGGCGGTGTGGGGGTCTTCGGTGAGGGAGCTGATCAGCTGGGTGTCGTCGGCGTAGGAGATGATGTTGAGACTATGTTGTCGTGCGACGTGGGCGAGTGGTGCCATGTTGATATTGAACAACGTTGGGCTGAGGGATGATCCCTGAGGAACGCCGCAGATGATGTCGGGGGTCTTGGAGCGGAAGGGTGGGAGGCAGACGCTCTGGGTTCTGCCAGAGAGGAAGGATGTGGTACAGGCCAAGGCCTTCTCTTGGATTCCGGGGTCATCGAGGCGTGCTGTTAGGGTGCGGTGGCAGACCATGTCGAAAGCTGCTGATAGGTCCAAAAGGATGAGGGCGGCTGTTTCTCCTTTGTTGATTTGATTTTTTTCTTTTTGTTTTTACAATGAGCCTCAACCTTATTGCTACTATCACTGGCTTCCAAATTAACTGATTTGAGCGGCACTACATATCCCATAACTCCTGTGGAGTTGCTATGAACCTCCACGTTCCCTGCTGATTCACTACTGAAGGAAATACCCACACCACAAAACTTGTGAGATGCTTTAGAGGGGTTGGCCCCTTCTATTTACTCCTCTAATAACCCCTCCTCCGCCTCACCTCTGAATGGGGTTGCTAATGGAGACGCAAACCGCCTCCTTTTTAATTCTGACTCTCCGCTGACAGGCGAGTAAACCACAAGCATTTCCACACACTTGTTACTGCCACCTGAAGTGCTGCTGATGACCCGCCCATGATAAAGGGGGCCGGTTTCCACCAATGAAGACGCATTAGCCTCCGGCAGTGCCACTCTTCCTGACATGGGTGGCTGACACATCCGGCTACTACCTCCATGCTCCTTCCTTACACTTCACTGCCCCTCCCAAAGCTAGCCTTCTTCCTCGGAGAGGAACAGCACGACTTTGCTGCTGCACGCTCACTGCACAAAAAATCTGCGTCATCCGCCGCAGGTTCCACCGGAACCTCAGACTGCTGCTCTGACATGACACCTTGCCCCAAAGCCTTATGAAGTAATGTGTTAACTTGTTCCACAGACTCTGACTTTTGTTTATTGACTGCAGGCAAGCATGCTGCCACTGCTGCTGCTACTCCACCAGCCGCCTCCCTCTTTAGATGCTGTAAACCCACCCATGCCAACCGGCACCCCCGGTTTCAAAAGATCCTCCCTGCCTGCCTCACACAAAATCCTTATCACACTTATAATTGTGTCATTATGCTCCATCCGAATGTATTTGTGTCTTAAAAAGGAAACATTTCAAATACTTCACTTGACTAAAACTCTTCCTGTCACCTAAACAATTTGCTAACTGCCCTTGGCACTGCCTCAGCGAATGCGTTCCTGCCCAAAAACCTACCTATATAACCTACTGGTAGGCCCCGACCACAGTACCTGCCTCACCTATCCTGTTACTGGCCCGTTCCATTGTATGAATTCACCCAGGGGTAGACAGGCTAAAACCTCGCTACCCTTGGATCCCTGCAATAGAAGAATTAAAAGTAACAAAAGAGCCTCTGTTGTTATGTCCTGCGAGACACGTTCAAGTGTCCTGACAGGCATAGATTTTATATCCACTCCCCTATGGGAGTGGCCACACTTGCACCCCCACATGCATCCCTCACAGGCGTCACAAGTGACGTGAGCCTGCTAATAAAAGGGCCCGGGTGCACGTGCTCGAGGCCAGTTGTAGTACTATACTAATGGTGTCTGTGTTAATAATTTAGCAGCATGCGGGCCCATGACACCACATTGGTGACGAGAGGGCTGTGCCCATGCGTGCAGCAGCCCAGCAAATTGGTTAAAGGAGGAGAGTGCTGCCCAGTTAGAGGTCGCGCCCGATAGATGTAGGGCGTGTGATGAGCCCCAGGGAGAAGGCGAGGGGGCGGGAGCCTACCCTGCACCTGAATCGAGTACATCCCCAGTGTGCGGGCGCAGGACGCGCCTGATGGCCTGCGGGGCATGAGCAGAGCCCCGAGGTGATCGGGAGCACACCCCGCACCTGGTGAGTCCGATAGTGTGTGGCGGCACACGACAAAAGCGAGACCACGTAAATGTGAGAGGAACTGGCGGCGTGCTGTCACCAGCCTGCTGTGGCCCAAGCGAAGCACAAGCCAAAGCGGATCCCACCCGCGTCTGACGTGATGACCGGCAGGAAGTGGGCCTGGAGGCCAGCTGAGGGAATGCGGTGAGACGAGGAGTGACTGCACACTGTTGGTGGCCAGCAGGAGCCCACCCCGCATCTGTGGTAGAAGGTGAGCCTGACGAAGGGAAGACAGAGAGCAATACAGTGATCCGCTCCTTTACACCCCCACGAAGAACGCTGCCCCATAGCAAAGCCACACTGTCTCTGAGCAGCAGCTCCAGCCCCCGCGCAGCGTGTGATGCAAGAGAGGCTGCTGCGAGGAGGGCAGTAAGAAGTGACAGTGTGCGGCCCGTGCTCGCTGAGAAAAAAAGAAAACACTTAGTGGGAAGGGGAGGAAGTCCCTCTATAAAGTCCTGCTGCCTGTAAGTTGTCCAGCAAAGCAGATTCGGGCGGCGGCAACCGGAGAAGATGCCACGCCCATGACGGGTGAAGCGAGGCCCGTCGCATAGGCAGAGCTCCTTGTTATGTTCTGGGCCCATGATCCGCCCCTGGCGCAAGGGGCGTGCAGTGTTGAAGTCATGTGACCTCGTATAATAAAGAGAGGCTCCGCACGCACGTACGCTATTCTGAGACGGGCGCACGGAGAGCCAGCAAGTTATTCCCAGTGTCTGACTCCTTTATTTCTAGAGCCACGTGTTAGGCCTAATAAGACCTATATCCCCACAGGGTAGTCCTCTAGTAGCAATACCCCAGGCTGTTCTGACCACGCTGCAGGACACAACAATTGGCGACGAGGGTGGCTGCTGAATCCTCGCTGGGTGTGGGTATCTGCCTCCTGCCCCGTGTGGCGGCCGCGAGCCTGTCCCTCGGCTCGAGGTGCTCGTGCCGTGCGGCGTACCCCACCCCCACACGGAGCGCTTGGAGGAGCGGACTGGCGCATGGATGTCGAGTAGGTGTTTCCAGTCCTAGCGCCGCACAGTACATCTCAGCCCGTCGATCCGGGCGGTGCCCTGTTTCAGCACACGCATCAGGTGGTCGCGCTGGGTGCCTGATCCGGCACGACCGGGAGGATGGCTACGATTCCGCCCATCGAACCCTTTGTGGTGGAGGGTGCGCCCTCAGCGCTCGCTCCCAAATGGAAGGAGTGGGTGGATAGACTCCTAGTATTCTTCGAGGCTACGAAAACGCACAAGGAACAGAAACGGGCCATGGTGTTACATCTCGGCGGCAAGGACATCCATTCCATTGCTAGGACCCTCCCGGAGGCGACCCCCAGAACTCATCACACGCTGATTAATGCCCTCAATGCCCATTTTGAGCCCATGGCCAATCAAGATTATGAACGATTTGTGTTCAGACAAGCGCGCCAGCTGCCCGAGGAATCGCTGGACACGTATCACACCAGGCTCAAAAGGTTGGCGCTCACGTGTGGTTTTCAAGATACCACTGAGGAGATTCGGGGGCAAATTATACAGGGATGTGCGTCGGCCAAACTGAGGGAACGGATTCTGGAGGAGTCTGGCAAGCCGCTGACGGACATCCTAACTCTTGGTCGCACGAAAGAACTCTCCAAAGCCAGGGCTGCGCACATGGAAGCTGCCTTGCAGGCATCGGTCAAAGTGGAACCGGTTAACAAGATACAGACACACACACCCACCAAGTGGCACAAGAGACCGCCCACTCAGGGTGGAGCGTCGGGACAGTCATGTGGCTATTGTGGAGGTCCGCGACACCAGATGGCAGAATGCCCAGCACGTGGTAAGCGGTGTTCGGGATGTGGCAGGCAGAATCACTTTGAAAAGGTGTGCCGTTCGAAGAAGTTCCGCAAACCACGCCGTCCCAGTGATATGGATGACGATGAAGAAGAAGAACGGTCGGTGCACAAGGTGCACATGATCGGCACCGCTGCCCGCCGCACCAGGCCACTGCCTCAATGTGCCATACAGGTGGCGGACCAAGATCTAATAGCAGTAGTGGATACGGGCGCATCCATAAACCTTATGAGTGTTTCCCTCTACAGGACCATGACCACGCCTCCGGCGCTGCGTCCCACCCCCATCACCGTCTTCGCGTATGGGCAAGACACCCCTCTCAAGATTCGAGGGAAATTCAAAGCGGTCATCCGCCATGGGAATAAGACCGTCAAAACCAACGTCTTTGTGTCGGAAGAAGGCCAAGGTATGCTGCTGAGTTGCAAAGCAGCCGAAGACCTGGGCGTGGTGACATTTGCCTTCGGGGTCCATGAGGAATCCGTTCAACATCTCCTCATGGAATACCCGGACCTTTTTGAGGGCATCGGCAAGTTCAAAGGTCGAGAGATTCATCTACACATTGATCCAACGGTACAGCCGGTGGCTCTGCGACACCGCCGCATTGCCTTCCATCTACGGCCGCTGGTGGAAGAGGAACTCCACAAACTGGAAGCGGCGGGCATAATCGAAAAGGTCTCGGGTCCCACCCCCTGGGTCTCGCCCATTGTGGTCACCCGGAAACCGAAGCAACCCGGAGCGGTCAGGATCTGCGTGGATATGCGCCTCCCGAATGCCGCCATAAAACGGGAGCGTCACATTACGCCCACTATCGATGACCTCATCGGAGAGATGGCAGGTGCCCGCTGGTTTTCGAAGCTGGACTTACGATCAGGATATCACCAGTTGGTGCTGGACATGGAGTCGCGCAACATCACTACCTTCTCCACCCACATCGGCCTTCGGCGATACACTCGGCTCAGTTTCGGGATTTCCAGCGCAGCGGAGGTATTCCAGAACGTCATCCAGGAGTTAATTGCCGGAATACCTGGAGTGATAAATGTCAGTGATGACATAATGATACATGCCCGCACCATCCCTGAGCACAATCAAAGGCTGGCCCAAGTGTTTCGAAGACTCAAAGAAGCAGGACTAACGCTCCACCGAGAAAAGTGTGAATTCCTGCGGGACCGGATAGGGTTTTTTGGATACATCTTCTCAGCCGATGGTGTCAATCCGGACCCTGACAAAGTGAAAGACATTAAAGATGCGCCACCCCCGCAGACCGTTACGGAAGTCCGGAGTTTCCTGGGCATGGTCAACTATTGTGGCCGGTTCATCAGAGACTTGGCTAATCTCACGCTCCCCCTACGGGACCTCACCAAAGACTCCACTCCCTGGCGCTGGGGACCTGAGCAAGAAAAAGCTTTCCGAGATATCAAAGAATCTCTGTCCAACAACACCACTCTCGCCTTCTTTGACCCACGAAACTTCACGCTCATTGCAGTGGATGCCGGGCCTGCTGGACTGGGAGCGGTTCTCATGCAAAGGAAGAGGGACGACATCGACTGGACGCCTGTTGCTTTTGCGAGCAGATCTCTCACGGACACGGAACAACGGTACTCGCAGATTGAGAAAGAAGCAATCGCCATTCATTGGGGGTGCCGACATTTTTACCTATACATCTATGGCAAACCATTCACAGTGGTGACCGACCATAAACCCCTGCTGTCTCTGTTTGCGGGAACCTCATCTAAACCCCCGCCTCGCATAGAGAAGTGGCTGCTCCAACTGCAGGAGTACAACTGTACAATTGAGTATCAGCCCGGAGCAAGGAACCCGGCGGACTATCTATCACGACATCCCAGACCAGCCACGCCCGAGGAGATGGAGGAGGCTGAAGAAACGGAGGCCTATGTCAAGTGGGTGGTGGCGCGATCTTGCCCTCGTCCCATCTCTATCAGTGACATTGTGAACGCCACAACACAGGATGCATGCCTCCAGAGGGCCAAAGAACTCATTCACACGACCAACTGGCATCGGGCCAAGGAGGGGTGGAAGGTGCTCACCTCCGAGGCTCAGAAAATAATGGAAAGCCTGTATCACGTCCGGGAGGAGCTCAATGAGGATGAAGCAGGATGTCTTCTGCGGGGGCATCGCTTAGTGATACCTTCAGCCCTCACTGATCAAGTAATACAGTTAGCACATGTAGGTCACCAAGGAATAGTCAAAACCAAGGCACGCTTACGGACAAAGGTGTGGTTTCCCCTGATGGACGATATGGTGGAGCAGGTGGTGAGGACATGCGCTGCGTGTCAAGTGACCGGGGAAGCTCCTCGTGAAGCCCCGATTGCCGTGGAACCTCGCCCACAACAGCCATGGGAGAGGGTCAGCATGGATTTTGGCAGTCTTCCGGATGGAAGGTATACGCTGGTCATGATTGATGACCATTCTAAGTATCCGGAAGTAGAAATAATAACCAGCACCAGTGCCGAGTGTGTCATCCCGAAAGTAGAGAAGATCATTGCCACACATGGGGCCATGTGTGAGCTCCGCACGGACAATGGGCCCCCATTTCAAGGACAGGAGTTGGCCACCTATCTATCATCCCTGGGCATTCGGCATCGACGCATCACTCCCCGCTGGCCACAAGCGAATGGGGAAGCTGAACGCTTCATGAGGACCCTGAATAAAGTGATTCGCATTGCCCATGATAAAGGACAGTCGGTGGAAATGGCCATTTTCACCTTTCTCCGCAGCTACCGGCAAACCCCACATTCAACTACGGGGATAGCCCCGGCGCATCTCCTGATGGGACGGATCATACCCGATTCCATTCCTCACCATCCCCAATGGGCACCAGCAACTGTGAATGAAGAACTAATTGCACGCAAACGAAAGACTGCCTTTGCTAAGATTAGCCAAAAGAGAAGAGCCACGGTGACACAATTCAGCAGAGGAGATGTGGTACTGCTCCGCAACAGGGTGACCAGTGGAAAGTTCCGGTTGAACTATGAAAGAAGACCGTGGCGAGTAATTGGCGTGAAAGGAACCCGTATCACTGTGGTCCGAGGACGAGAGACTGTAACCAGAAATGTGTCGCACTTTAAACATTTCCATGGGGGCTCCAGAGCATCTGATCCACCAACTCTGTCGACAGAAACCGAAACTGCTCAGGACTTGCCAGGCCGGGAGCCGACGCCTAGTCTCGAGGTCACCCAGAGTAGCACTCAGAGGGCGGTGATCAAGGAGACGGAGGGCGGCGCGGAGGCCCAGGAGGGGGTGTCAGATCCGGAGGAGGCCGACATGGAGGCGCCTGAGACCAACACCGCCCCAGAAACAGACTGTTCAAGCCAGAGGGGCGTGCATCAAAGGCTGAAAAGAAACCCGACGCCTTCCTGCCGACTACGCGATTACTTCACGTAAGACTGTTTTATGTATCAGTATTGAGTACAATGTTCAGTAACGTGTCCTACCCGTTGGTAGTGGTTTTGGAAAGCGGACTCGGGGTCTATGAAGATTATTGCAATAGACTGTCCATCGAGACTGCAGTGTTGAAGTTGTTTGGGTTTTTCTTGTTTTAGGAGGAATGTTATGTTCTGGGCCCATGATCCGCCCCTGGCGCAAGGGGCGTGCAGTGTTGAAGTCATGTGACCTCGTATAATAAAGAGAGGCTCCGCACGCATGTACGCTATTCTGAGACGGGCGCACGGAGAGCCAGCAAGTTATTCCCAGTGTCTGACTCCTTTATTTCTAGAGCCACGTGTTAGGCCTAGTAAGACCTATATCCCCACAGGGTAGTCCTCTAGTAGCAATACCCCAGGCTGTTCTGACCACGCTGCAGGACACAACACTCCTGAGGCCGATCCAGGTTCTAGCCATGTGAATGCATCACAGGCAGCATTCAGTGAGGCACAGAGGTGTCTGCAACTCAAGGGCATCTGGTAGGAATGAAGGCAGCACCTGCCACGAGTTGCCATATATATTTCTCTGCACCAACGGCGCCCGGGAGAGCAGGACAAATACCACGGAACCCGTTGAAGTTCCAGAAAGTAAAACGACCGGACCGCGATAACGAGCCTTGCAGCGTCACCTAGTGGCCATTTGCGGTACCACGCTTTTGCATTCCAGCATTATCACGGACAGGCCTGCAGCAAACAAAAGTTTGCATTGTGCAACCTTAAAACACCCCATCATGAAAGCTGCCAAGAATAGGGTGACAACGAAAGGGAGAGACATATGCCCCAACGCAACAAGGGAACCAAGCGAGCGCCGAGGGGAACCTCGAAGGAAAAGATTGCAGCCCATTGTCACCACACAGCAAAGACTGCCAGGACATGCCAAGACTGCGACAGGGAAGGCAGCTCCATGTGTAGATGTTGAAAAGGACAGAAAGCAGCCAAGCCCCATGAAGGTGCAAGGAGAACATGCGCCAGGTGCCTAACACCACAGTGGCTGCCTATCACGCAGGAGGGGAAGAGACTGGTGTCTGTTAACCCCACTGGAAGCCGAAATCTGCTTCAGCCGAGAACGCTGCCATAGGCCAATTGGATCCAAGGACGTACAGCGTCAAGCAACCAAGAGTGTGCAGACCCAGTGGCTGCCAGACGCCACCGCAAGCTAGAATAAGGAAAAGCCAACTGTCGGAAGAGGATGCCAGCAAAGAGAACTAAGCGCACGAAGCCCGAAGTGCGCAGGAAGACGCACCAGCGAATACGACAGCACGGGCAGGTACCCAGGAGAAAGACATCCCCACACCGACGTGCAAAGCTGAAGACGAAAGGGAGATCCTCTACATCCCCACCGCAACGAAGCCCCGAGTGGGCCAAACGCAGCGCAGTATTCTCCCTCACACTGCCTCAAGCAAGCGTCGTCAGTGGCCCAAGACTGACGAGAGGAGAGTCGTACACCACAAGTGGCCAGCCGCCACAACAGCTCATCACTTCCCGGGGAAACCATTGCCTGGAGAGGGAACGCCCGTAGTAGAAGGGTCAAGAAGCCGCAGCTCACCACTGCCCGTGGAAGCCATTCCCTGGAGAGGGAACACCCGGAGTAGGAGCGGTGAGAAGCTGCTTGAAGGAGCGCCCGAAGAAGTGGCTACGCGCCATGCAGCCGAGAGGAGCAACTGAAGTTTCGCCTGTATGGTTCGGAGACCATTGAAGTTAATAGGCCCATTGGCCTTGTTAGAACATGGTGAATGTCAGTGCACCCTGAAAAGAAGCTGGAGATAGTGTCACCCAGAAGAGCTGGACAAACACAGGTGCGTCAAAGACAACGAGAGGAGAAGCACGAGGACTCGTAGCACCACAAGCCAAGAACCCCTCCAAAGACACCAGACAGCCATCAAGGCGGACCGACGGCCCTGGCGACAGCACCAAGGGAGAACCACACGTAAGCCGCAGCAAGCGCAAACCACGTTGCTCCCATCGCTAGTGAGACCGTCCACCCCGAGTGTCGGCAGTTGGAGTCGAACGGCATCCCTGCCCCTGACCACAGATACCAGAGGTGCAAGAGATGATTCAGAAGAAGCGGTCATGTGGCTATGTCCATTCTGAAACTTCCTCTCCTAGTTAATCATCGCCACCTGTCATCCAGGCACAATGGCAGCTACGTCATCAGTGCCATGTGCATGACACTGCACTCAGCAAGAAACGTGGAAGTGTAACTGGAGGGTCTACACCAAGAATCGGACAACCAGCTGAGGTCAAAAGGGTAAATTGTGAGTGCAGGGCCGGACGAGAAAGAAAACCCAAGCTACAACAGGAGTGAGTCCTGACACAGCAACAGCAAGGGAAGAGGGGGATAGCCCAAGAAGGAACTGGCAACCTGTAAGAATTGCAGGACAATTTCAAGATAAAAATAAGATTTATTGTAATAAGAAGGATCCCATCCACAGGTGAGCTCTTCACTGTGCATCCAGCATCCACCAACTGATATCTTTCTAACCATAACATTCTATGCTGGTGCACAAGGCATTCCAGAGCTCTTAGCAACAAGTATAGGATGCCACACATCTCCCTTCTTAACAACTAATACTTAAATACATAAAGGATATAAGGATGTTATTATTTAACATCGTTTTTCAAATAAACAGGTGCACGAGAGATTCTTGTTGATTTACGAACTTGCGGTGGTACACCAGAAGGAGATATCTTTGAGGAAAGTCCAAGAAGACCTTTAGAGCCTTCATTCCTAAGATCCGATACAAAATCTTTCCTTACCACCACAACCCCATTCAAATTCCATATCCGATGATCTCTTGTCTTGATTGTATTCTTGAAAACCTTGATAACCTGAATTGGTTTCCTAAACATTGCAGAAAGCAACTTATTCTTATTACACAGATTTTTTTATAAGAACCCAATCTCCCACCTTTACACATGTTTGTTTAACATTTTTCTTCAAATCAAAAAGTCTTTTCCTTTTATCAATTTTTTGAGACTCACGTAATCTCCAATTCCCCTCTTCATTTGCAGGAAGAGCCTTTGGTTGCAAATCATTTACCCAGGCAGGAACTACCAACGTATTGGCTTTTCTTGATTTGAACAATTCAAAAGGGGTTTTACCTGTAATAGCATGTGGAGAAAGTCTATATACTTTTACCTTTTTAAATATCTCACATCTCCAATCAGACTCTGAAGATTTTGCCATCCTGATAGTTTCCTTGAGCACACGGTTGATTCTCTCAGCCATGCCGTCGGTTTCTGGGTGATACAAAGATGATTTTTTATGTATCACCCCATGTTTAGATAAAAATGTTTCCATTTCTTTAGACACCAACTGACAGCCATTGTCAGTGAGGATGATGTTTGGGATTCCTTCTCTAGCAAATAATTTCTCTAAAAATGTTATGACATGTTTAGTTTCTATTCCACGGGTAATAGCTATTTCCAGCCATCTAGAAAAGAATTCTACCAACACCAGGACATACCATTCAGTTCCTGCAGAAGTAATGGGACCTAAAATATCCAAACCCACTTCCTTCCAAGGTCCATCTGGACGACTTCTAACAATCATAGGTTGAACCCTAGGTTTCGCCACCCTGTCACTCAAAGCACATTCCATGCAATCTCTTATTTTCCGTTCGACCTCTAAGTCCATACCTGGCCACCAATAAGATGATCTTAAACTCTCTTTTGTTTTAGAAATTCCTAAGTGACCAATGTGTGCTTGAGAAATTAATTAATCTCCAATAGGTAATGGCGGAACCAATCTAGTGCCTCTCATAAGTAGGCCCGCTTGTTCTGAAAGTTGGTCCTTTACATGCCAAAATTTCTCCAGTAATACATTACTTTTCGGTTTTGAAATCCAACCTGCATTTACAAACTTTATCACATCCAAAAGAACAACATCTTCTTGTAAAGCTTTCACCCATCTATCTTTGTCAATCACACTTTCATCAATAGAACACACCAATTCATTGTCATCCTCAAACTCTTCCTTCACCTCAGATTCTTCTTGAGGTACTACACGTGATAAAGCATCAGCAACCTTATTTTCAATTCCTGGAAGATACTTCACCTCAAAATCGTAGTCTTGTAAAGCTACTACCCATTTTGTGATTTTGCCAGAAACAGCATCAATACCTTTTTTCCTCAAAATTTCACACAATGGTTTATGGTCCGTTCTTATTTCAAAGGTACTGCCCCATAGGAAGTTCTTAATTTTTCTTACCGACCAATACACAGCTAGAGCTTCCCTTTCAACAACAGAGTAACGTGTTACAGCACCTCTCAAACTCCTTGATAAGAATAAAATCACCTCCTCCTTATCCTCTATCCTTTGAACCAGAACTGCCCCTAGACCTTTTATGCTGGCATCTGTTATCAAAATCGACTTCTTCCCTGGATCAAAACTATTCAATTTCGGTGCACAACTCAATTTCTCCTTCAGTATGCAGAACTCTTCCTCGCACTTGTCACTCCAAATAAACTCACACCCTTTTTTGAGTAAAGACCTCATATTCAGACACAAAGAAGCAAAGTTCCTAATAAACTTGCTGTAATATTCAGCCATTCCCCAAAAACTCATTAACTCTTCTTTGTTAGCTGGCGATGACATTTTTTAAATGGTAGTGACAAGACCCTCTTTGGGTAAAATCCGGCCCCATCCGAAATTGTATGACCCAATTAATCAATTGAGTCTCTTTTGAATTTACACTTTTCAATCTTCACTGTCAAACAGACTCACTCAAACGATTCAAAACCTGACAAAGCCTATCATCCTGTTCTTTATCATCACAGCCAAAAATCAAAATGTCATCTTGATATACTCTCACACCGCTCACACCCTTAAGTACGTTCTCCAATGCCCTTTGAAAAACCGAAGCGGCTGATACCAAGCCAAAAGGAAGTCTGACAAAGCGAAAAGTTCCATATGGTGTCACAAAAGCTGGTAAGTCTTTTGACTCTTCATCAAGATTGATCTGGTGATAAGCTGATCGCAAATCAACCGTGCTAAAGACCTTAGCTCCCTTCAGCAACATTAACATGTCTGAAATTTTAGGTAGAGGATAATGATCTACAACTACATTCTTATTTAATTCCCTTAGATCAATACAGAGGCGGAGAGAACCGTCCGATTTCTTAGCTGCGACTATGGGGGCGACCCATTCAGTGCCCTCAACTTCCTCTATGATATTCTCTCTAACCAATTTTTCAAGCTCAGATTTAACTTGCTCTCTAACCGTCACAGGCACATTGCGCACCTTACAACAAACAGGCACCGCAGCTTCCTTGAGTCTGATGTGATGATGATAATTCTTTCAACACCCCATTTTGTCTGAAAAAACCTTTGGGAAGTTAGCTCTGAGACTATTAGTAAAGTGTTGATCAACAGTAGAGACAACTACTTCCCGTGACAAAAAAGGTTCTTTCAAAACAATTGGAGGAGAGGAATTTGGATCCAACATGATACCCAAATCTCTTTGGGCGAACCAGCTTATGATACTATCTCCCTTCTGAGAAACATACACTTTAGTGGTGGTTAATCTTTCTTCGTAGTTGATCAATCCCATGAAATATCCCATAACTTTAATTGGTTCCCCATCATAGGCCAAAGGTCTGATATCAGGTCAGAATAACTTAACCTTATCTCTCAATTTTTGTATGAAAAACTCCCTTGCAACAATAGTGATTTTTGCCCCAGAGTCGAACAATACCTTAGTTGACTGACCATCTACAAGAATCATATCAAAAGGACAGTTCTCACTACTTGGATTAAGTATAGTTTGTACCAAAACTTGACCACAGTCAACTTCATCAACACACTCATCATTGTCATCAAAATCATAAAAAATTTCATTGACTTTTCCTTTACATTTTTTCCCTTTACATGCTTGTGAAAAGTGTTCTTTTCTTTTTACATTTGCTACAAGTCACTTTCCACCCTGGACATTGTCTATCATTTGCGAAATGGCCTGACCTCCCACACCTAAAACATTTAATTTGTGAGAAATCAAATCCCTTTTGCATTTGTTTGTTCAGTGTGTTACTAGACGAATCCTCCTTTTTAACTTTTTTTGTGAAATCACATTTTTAGTATTGGATTTTACAACGTGTACAGTGTCCTTTCCCTTGTTGTCACCATTTTTCTTAATCACCTCAACACATTTAATGGAGTGCTCCAATCTTTTAGCTATAGTAATGACCTCATCTAAATTCGGCTCATCCTTTTGCCACGGTTCCTCTCTAACTTTTTCAATGTTGCATCCCAGCATAAACTGGTCCCTTATACGTTCATCAACAGATGCACCAAATCTGCATTTAGAGGCCAATTTCCTAAGAGCAGTTATGTAGTTTTCAATGCTCTCTTCTTCCAATTGAGTTCTCCTGCCAAAAAGATACCTCTCCAAAATAGTGCTAACTTTAGGGAGGTAGTGTTTATCGGGTTTAGCTGTGCACATTTCATACTCATTTAAACTATTGTCATCTAAATCAGGCAGGTGGTCAAATACATCCTGACCTTCCGAACCTAGGCATTGTAACAGTAGTTCAGTTTTCCTCTCTGCGCTTAAACTTGAACCACACACTCTAGCATAACGTTCAAACACTTTACGCCATTTCTGCCATCTGATGGGAGGGTCCCCAGGAGAAGACAAAAAGAACGGTGGTGACGTTACATTTTGCATTTTGCGTATTTTAACAATTGACTTCTCAAGAAGGGAATATTAAAATATACACACCAAAACCTTCAAACTAAATAAAATCCCCTTCAGACGTAGTGTAACACAACACAGATAATCAAGATGTAAATATCAATATTTTTCTTTTAAAATAAACACTACACATTGATAAAAATTGAGAATAATGTCATGAGAAGATATGCGTTAAATAGCTTTTACACGTCACAGTATGCATATAGAACACATGTCAAGAAGTAAACATAAGTAAATGATGTATCTCGGAATTACGCTTCAATGACTTGAGTGTGCGTGTCACTGTTGTTGGTCTGACACGCTTAATAGCAATTCCAAAGTGAGTGGGCGTGTCACTGCTCGTAACACGCTAAAACATACAAAATTACAAAGTGTGCGTGTTACTGGTCGGGCACGCAAAGCAGTCCAAATGATCTTTATAAAGTTGAGAAAACGCGTTTAAAGTGTGCGTGTCACTGTTTGTACACGCAAAACATAAGATGAAAGTGTGAGGGTCACTGATTTGACACGCACTGTTAATCGGACAATCCTTCAAAGATGGCTCCCACGTCAGCGCGATGACGTGTGATGTCACGTGATAACGTCAACTCCAGGGGACCGAGGATCAAAGAGATGCTGGCTAGAACTGAAGAACGCTGCTCTGTACTGAAGAGACGCTGCCAGGAGACACCACCAAGATCCACACAACATTGCTGCTGTGACGTCTCTTCTCAGTCAAAGTACGAACGAAGATCACGAGCAATGCCTCCAGGTAAGTTTAAAAGATGCGATACAGCCAAGGAACAGTGCAAATCGCCATGAGCTTGTATGCTATTTCTCCACGCGCCACAACAACTGTAACTTCAAAGTGGCAATTAATGAGAGTCGATATGTGGGAAAATATCGGGCAACAAGCTACAATACTATTAAATATGCACCTTTGTTAAAAGAGTCAGAGTATTGCTTTGACAAGAGGCTGTAAATATCCAAAATTTCAAACAATATGAGCGGTCCTTCACTGCATAGCAGTCAAACCCGTGAAAAATCCTTCAAAGCGTAGAAATCAATTTTACATAAAATATGAAAAGTCCACCACTGCTTTTCTCATCTTTTTTAAAAATAAAATATTTAAACGACTACAAATGAAGAGTCACATAAGGTAGATGTCAAACAGCTGGATTAAAGCAGATCACAGTACCTTAATTTCTTTTTGAAGTAAGTCCAGTTTGAAGAAAAGTCCAATTTGAAGCAAAGTTCAAAAGAACTAATAAAAAAAAACAAAAAAAAACTGGGTGTTGAGATCCTCCTCTTTGTTATCTTGTGTTGTACCCCGTCCTCGTCGCCAATATGTAAGAATTGCAGGACAATTTCAAGATAAAAATAAGATTTATTGTAATAAGGAGGATCCCATCCACAGGTGAGCTCTTCACTGTGCATCCAGCATCCACCAACTGATATCTTTCTAACCATAACATTCTATGCAGGTGCACAAGGCATTCCAGAGCTCTTAGCAACAAGTACAGGATGCCACACAACCGCACAGCTGTGCGGGAGTCCGAGAGTAAGCCGCACAGCCTGCGCGAACCGAGTCTCAAGCTTTACGCTTCTCTGTGTGGTCATCACTCCTCCGTCATAAAAGTCCCCACAGCCCAAAAAGTCCCTGGACACGGATGCAAGTGCCTTCACAGACAACATGGACACTCCCTGCCTCAGGTGATCAACTCCAGACTAGACGCCTGCATCCATCAAGGCAAGTCAACACCCGCCGTTGTCCCCATTCACCACATGGCTGGCAATGCTATCATGCCAGTCCTCATCAAGTGTGTCTACCGACACCATCTCGAAGACACATGGAGTGGAGTCCTTCACTAGTGCCAAACTAGTCAACAAGAAAACTCAGAGGCTACCTGCTAACCCAAACTGCAGGAGCAAGAGCATGTCCTGACCAAGACCGATATACCCTTGAGGTTTGTGCGAGAGACTGGCTACTGGCTCATCGGCGGTTTACAGCTGCCCGCAGCCGGCACACATGCAGCCCCATCGCAGCCTACCAGCAGTCCTGTGGCAAGCCCGACGAAGGGTCCCCCCAGGCGGGAGAGCGGGAAGAGACATTGCCCCACCGACAGGTCACCGGACACAGCAAGACAGCCTAAGAGAGACTTTAGGAAAGACAGAAATGATCCAGTGAACTTTCACCATGGACTCCCACCATGATCTTGACGCACCTAGCTAATCGACTATTGTTACACACCACATACCATCATCCAGGTCAGTGGACAGAAGTTACGTGGGACTAAAGGACATGTTTACACTGGCACGCTCCTAGTGCACAGATGACATCTTCAAGCAAGAGCTCGTATCCTGAACCGATCAGGTTAAATGATGAATACCTGCTGAGAGTGTCCTGCCACAGTCGGAGTCACCAGTCCTGGTCTGCCGTCTTCCTGATGCCAGATCCAAGAAAGTGATGGACCCTGTGGTGTATATTTTGTTACCGTTGATCCCTACAGGTTGAACTATAGTGTTTTTGTTTTATTAAAATTTGGGAGGTATGTTATGTCCTGCGAGACACGTTCTAGTGTTTCGACAGGCATAGATTTTATAGCCACTCCCCTATGGCTGGTAATTCTGCTGGCGGAGTTTGAGGAGGACGTTTGGATAGAGCTGCTCCCGCTTTTCTGCCCTCGCAACCTCCGTGGCCCCGCGGTCTGCCGATAAACCACAGCCGGGTGAAAGGACCCACATCGAGTTGCGGCTGCGAGGGAGACGGGGACGGAGACTTACGAACAGCGGTCGCGGCTGTTCAATTAAACCCGTGGTGACGGCGGCGGTTGTCCTGACCACCTAGCTAAGCAGTAAAAAGAGGTGAGAGGGGGTTTAAGGGAGAAAGCCCCGACAGGTCTCACTGTCCAACAACATCTGCATGCCCCCCTCCCGCTGCTGACGCCTCTCCTGCTTGGATGTAATGAGCAGGGGCCTTAGGATTGGTTCTACCGGTGTTTCTGTACTGCCCGCCACCCGCCCGGAGGAAAGACTGCTGAGTGATTGACCACAGACTGCGGATTTGGCAGCTTTAAAGACATTTGATTTTCCTTTGCCTGTTTCACATTGATGGTTGCTGCTCTGCGAGTGTGAAGCCCCATGAAGCAGCTCGAAGTGTCCTGCACACACAAGCTGAGCTGAGAGTTCGTTGGTGCATTCCGTGCGAGAGTTTGCTTCTGAACGCAGCGGAGCCTGGTGTGAGGCCGAAGCCGCGAGGGTTTCCTAAAGGCGGCAGGAGCCGCGAGTGAGGCCTAGTCCACTGTAAAAGCCACAAGTGTTTCCCGGATGCGGCAGGAGCTGCAAAGGTGTCAATCCCTTCTGTGTAAGGTGATAACAAACGCTCCATTTTGATCGCGATCACCGGCCATTAGGTGAGCTATTGTGATACTAAGCGGGCGCGGTGGGGGCGAAGTGGCAGAGGTGAGAAGTGGCGGGAAGGCATGGTGATCTGCTTTGTGAGCGGAGCAGATTAGCAGAACAGCGGGTCCCAGCTAAGAGCATTCCGCAACCCGCAATCCACAACCAGTCTTAAGACACAACAGCAGCAGCAGTAGGCCCACAGAAAATCGTACAAGGTCTTCCTAACTTGAGTATTTGTGTTTATGTCCACGGAGAGCTGTAGTCGGCACGGTGTAAGGGGCCGCATAAAACCTTGTTGACTCTACCACGAATACCACGATTGCCAAGAGCAGGAGCTTCGCGGTTTCTGTACATAAACAGTAGGTGGATTGAGCAGTCAAGGGACGCTTGCCGTGATTAGTAGTGATCGACACGAGCCAGGGGGGGTCGGGGGTCAATGCCCAGAGCCAGTGTGTACAGATTTAGTATACCGCGGCTCCTGGTCTGAGCCCTTTTCTAAGCACCTTCCTAAAGGACCCATTAGCACTTGTGAGAGTGCGTGGCTGAAAGGGAGTTTGCTTAGCCAACCACCAGCAATAAGTTTGTCAATCCACCAAGACATCGGCATAAAGGAGAAACAACGAAGAAAAAGCGGCGAATGCGGAGAAGTAGGGGATACGTTTTGTATGGAATAGAAACCTCCTTCACCTCCTACCTGACAGGCTTACGCTGATCAGTTACTTAAACGAAAAGAAAGTAAAAACAATTTCAAAAGTGAAAACTCGTTAAGTAAAATGAGGTCTGGGAGAACCAGAAAACAATTGACACAAAAAACGTCAGGAAAAAACAAGTCCGCTAATTCCTTTACAATTCTCAATATTTGGAAAACCGGCTATCAATAAAAAATGTATGTTGTTAAAAGATCCGACGACAGCCATTTTTTCAGAAACAGGCCAACTAGAGGGTCTTCCAAACCCATTAACACCGCAAAAAAAATCATCTAAAACCCGAGAACAACTATATGGAGAACACAGAAACTTGGAATAAAAGTCATATAGTCATCCAAGCTCAAGTACATGCTACTGACAGTGTAGACTACGTACATTCAACACCAAAATCAGCATTACAGACAACACCATTTACACAAATGCCTGAAGAATTGCATTGGGAAATCTCGGATACCCTCAACTGTGCAAGGTGTACACAGAACAATTCATGGCTACACTCAATTTCATTAACAAACAATACTGATCTCCTTCAAGCTCTGGAAGTCGAAACCTTAAATGTTCTAGAGAATAGAAAGAGCAAAGTATTATTAGGAAAATGGATAGATCCCATGTACCCGACGATTGACATATCAAGTACTTTGGAGCAGCCAATCCAAACCCTGAGCCTACCAAGTAACAAGGATATCGCACACGAGCGGGAAGTAGAAAACTTAAACGCTCCAGAGAATAGAAAGACAAAGGAATCAACAGAAAATAGGAAAGAGCCAAGGTATGCAACTATGGAAATATCAAGTACTCTAGAGCCCCCAATCCAGAGCCCATCAAATCCGAATACAAAAAAAGCTGATCAAGAACGGCCGTCTCAGGGCTGTGTAAAAACTGACACAGCAACGTCATCACAGAGTATTATCCGATCAGTAGACAACGTTGTGGAATCAGGAACAAACAAAGATAAAAGTAGAACCATACCAGCATCTGAAGAAAAAGGAGTGACTCAGCAGGCAGCATATACATCATTACTTAAAGTGCTGGAAACTACAATAACAGTCTTGAATATGCAGTCTGACAAGTTAGATACCCAGATTGTCCTCATGAACATCATTGCTTCCTACATCGTAGGAATAAATACGAAACTGGAAACACTAGCTGATCTAACAATGAAAGACCGAGAAATAAAAACAGTATTCAGCAAACACTGTGTATGTGGCCCGATAACTGATAAGCTAAGCAATGTTCCAGCGATACTAACAAGCATTCTAAATGATAGAAAAAAGTCCAATGTACAGGAGGAAATAACAAACAGTCTAACAAAAGCTGCAGTAGCAAACCCACAAAGCGTGGGTACCGGGGTTTCAAAAGTATCAATTGTGGCAAGAACGCCAAGGATTTCTACGGATATCGAAAGTCACAATCATAAGAAAGGTAACACCGGGAAGGAACCACAATATATGACAAGTGATGGGCATAGGACCATAGTAAAAAATGCAACCGATGGTCACAGTGAGCAGCGGCAACAAGATGATCAAAACAAGGTAGAGAATGGCTGGCAAACAAAGAGACAGAGAAAAAGAGCAAGGAAATCTAGAAAGAAAAATCTCAATGCTATACAGGAAACTACTATTAGTAGGAAATGGTTCCCCATCTTTGAAACCAAAAAACATGACGTCGACTCAGAAATGAGAGAGGTACAAATAGATCAAAAATCTACAATAGACGAAGACTGTCAACAAGGAGATCTTACCGAATGGTCATCATTAAGCCATAGCATACAAACAGATGAATCATGTGATATAAGGCAGATAAATCAACATCAAATTGTATGTGCATCGAAAAGAACCATTGCAAAGTTTACAACCTTCAATAAGAATAATCTGCCAAAACCCACGGTTAGCTTACAGATGGAGCAAAGGGATCGCTCACAAGAGATGCAAAAAACGGAAACCAACGCAAAAAGAGGCAACAATCCAGATCTCTTTGGAAAGATGCAAAGAGGGACAGTAGAACAAACGCAAGAAAGGCACCCTTTGTGCGGTAGAAGAAATACCGTGGAAAGAAATGGCACAGTAGAACTGGACGGTAGAAATTGTGCAAGTAAAGAGGAATCGAAGGATAAACTGAGCATTAAAATCAACACACAATCAGGGGTTAGATACAGAAGTATTCACAGAGAAGTTTCATGCCTCACCTCCACAATTCAAGCAGCAGATGACCAGATTGACCTAGTGCATAGGAAGGAAGAAGCAGCAGAGATGGAGCCGAGGAAACCACCGATTGAAGAAGTACCCAATGAGAACCTCATAATTAAAGTCTATAAGCGGGAAGGTGACAGTCATGGAACCACTCAAAGAGAGGTACTTCAACGGACAGAACCAAGAGTCACGCATCAGAGTAATACTCGAGAAAATAATTGGGATAAACAGATCATATTGACCCCCCAATATATCTCTCAGGGACAACAATATCTTTTAAATCGAGGGAATTTATTAAAATAAATAGCTGAAGCATCTGTCTACTTCTGATTTGTTGTCAATTGAATTTCTGGATAAAGAAGAGAATAGTAGTTTGGAAAAAACATTATCAACCTGGCAAAATGAAGATACTGTAGCATTAATAATGAATGCCAGAGAACGGTTTGAAAGTTAGGGTATCGTATTGACAAGACCAATAAAGAAACGATATCCCTCACCCCTAATAACAGAGATAAAGAAAAGGGAAAAAAAGGAAATACAGAGCATACCAGCATACTCAGTACTCCATTACGCAAGAGGAAAATCAAACCTGGCCGGAGAAACTACAGTGAGTCCTATTTGGCAACAAGAGGCCAATAAATGGAATTGGATGGCCACAGCCCTAAATGTAAGAAATACGGAATGACCAGCCATAAAGGGCAAGAGCACCATCAGGAGTAATATAAGATTTTTATCTTGGAACATCGTGGGTGCCAAAAAAGAATTAGAGGAAGACACAGCAAGAAACATGGATGATGGAGTGTAAGGAGGTACCCAATTATACACTTCACGAAGTAAAGGCTATCAGAATACACAATTATGGAAGGCCAAAGGGTGGTTTGGCAACCTACATCTCAACTGCGCTAAATATCCGCACAGAGCAATTATCGAGTATGACACATGATCTACAAGTAATAAAAATGGAAGAGGGTAAAAAAAAAATAATACAACAGTTATTCTAATAAACCTCTACATGCACCCAAATGCAAGGAAAAAAAAGGTACAAATAGAAACATTAACGTCACTAGTCGCCTCGATCAGATTCGATAATCCAGAATGGGAAATCATAACAACTGGGGATTTTAATTCACATTTAATCCATACACCAGAAGATGATGATCAGCTATCAGTCGACAATGAGCGATGGGCCGTTACGCCACAAGCACATGCATTAACGAAGAGACAGGACCTAAAGGGGCAACAGCTGGTCCAGACACTAGAACATCTAGGCCTGCGAGTCCTAAACGGTAGAACAAAAGAGGACAACCCTCCACGGTGGACCTATCAAGGTATTCACGGGCAGTCAATTCTAGACTATACTATAATAACACTTCCCTTACTAGAGTGCATGACGAAATATAAGATTAAATATTCCACCCGAAGCGATCACGCATATCAAGTATTTGAACTGGAATTAGGTTATAACAAGCATTGTACTGCCCCTGCAGATCTGGGTCAGTTGACCGCGACAAACCTCAAAAGAATTTGGCGGTCAACAGATACCCTACCTGAACTACTAATATTGGCTAAAGATATAGTCGAAGCCAAGAATACAACAGGCAAAAACACAGTAGAATGCTGGTCTATCTTCACCAAAACGCTATTGCTTAAGGCTCCAAAAATCAATTTCGCACAGTCCAGGAAGCCTAAAACCAAAACTAATATGTCTAGGACAGCATACTGGTTAAGAAAAGAATTAAGAAAGATGGTAAGGAAAAATAACACACAGAAAGCCCCCAAATAGTCATGGCAGGATATAAAGACCGCCAAAAAGCAGTATAAAATTCAAATTTGGAAGGAAGGATCGTAGAGCACAACAGGAAAGCCTATGGACAAAATTACTCTACAGCGCCAAACAAGCAAACAACAGGCTATTTTGGGAACAAGTCAACCAATTGATACGATCAAAAAAAGTGATAAACAGCGCATCTGTATCAGAGAACGCATGGGTATCCCATTTAACAAAAATATTTGAGGATGATACAAGATCCGTGAATCAGCCAATCGCTTAGACTACCAAGGCCTTAACTGCAGTACCTTTATTAAATTTTTTGTTTTTAGAAAAACAAGAACTCAGTACCGGGTTTTGTGCATAATTCTAATCATCAACTAGACGTTAAACAATTGTATAATTTGTACCACATGATAACATGATATATAATTTCACTTTCTTTTTATTGCATTATTATTTTTTGTTTTTTTATGAATTCATTATTTTTTCCTCTATAAATATGAAATAAATAAACTTATATGCAATTATTGTATTACACATACATAAGATACAAAAACCAGCATAATACAGATTTCCTTAAATTACAATACAGTAGTCCATGATTGTATACATAACCAAAAGTCCATTCAACGCGTTTCGGCTATGCCTTCCTCAGGAATTCTGTATATTTCTCATGAGCGTTAACTATAAAATGAGAAACTGTATCAATTAGTTTATTGGTCCTACAACTGTCAACGTCTAACAGATTGCATACATTTTCCTATTCACTTTTTACTTCTAGGACAACCTACCCATCAAGGGGGCTCGGTCTAGCACTACCACATACCGATACCACCCAATTCCCAATACATTGCTATACATTAATTACAGTGCATAATCATCTTAAAAAACATTATTCTGTGCATTGTGTCCGTTTGCTATACATTACTAACAAATATATTCTTATCTACAAAAATATACATCTGTACAGTATCTACAATCATTTCTCAGTTGCTATTTTATATTTGCCCATCAGCATACACAGCTATAGCACCTCTCCTGAGCTAGTTTATGATCATAGATATTCCTTCTAGATAGCTTATCTATGATCATTATCTAGAACTTTTGTGTAAAACAATAATTCATTCAAATAATGGACTCGTCCCTTTCCTATGGTCATGTAATCCAAAACTATCGAATAGCAAAGTATACACTTCCCATTTCTATATCCAATGTTTGTAATTTACAGTGGGGTTCCAAGCTATGATTGTTGCAGTATTAGCATAATTTCATTCCTACAAACAATCTTAACTGCAGTACCCACTGGGAAGAATCTGGCACGATCATTCGACCAAGGAACGATTATAACTCAGGAAAGTCAGGGCTACCCAGTAGAAGACATTGCAAGAATAATAAAAAAGGGACGCAAGGACGGCGCCCCTGGTCCAAATGGCATTCCTCAGGCCCTTTTCAGGACGGATCCAGACTACTGGGCAAAATCACTACATGGTCTTTACAAGGAGATCACCATAACAAACACCCTTCCCATAAGCTGGAAGTGGTCAATCATTAATCCAATTCACAAGGGTGGCGACCGGGCAGATCCAGCAAACGGTTAATTGCATTAATGGACGTGGAAGCAAAATACTTTGCCACACTAATCCTGGAGGACCTGATTCCTGTAAACCAAACGGGATTTCGTAAAGGTTGTGGCACCACTACAAATATCCTAGCTCTTGCAACGATCGCAGATAAATGCAAACACCTACAACGACTGCTAGACGCGTGTTTCATAGACTTCAAATCGGCATTTGATCGAGTGAATCGTGGGCTACTATGGACCAAACTACATAACCTAGGGCTTTCAGAAACAATATTACTCCCAATTATACAACTCTACACAAATACATGGGTCCGTGTAAAACTGGCGAACAGTACCAAATTAACAAAAAAAATACCAACTAACATCGGACTAAAACAAGGTAGTGTATTAGCCCCCCATTTATTCAATCTCTTTATGGCTGACCTCTCACCTCGATTGGATCAAGCTAATGCTCATCCACCACGTCTGGGAAAACTGCCCATAACGCATCTCTCTTATGCAGATGATATTGTGTTGCTTAGCCTGACCCGTGTAGGCCTTCAAAGAGCGCTCAATGAACTTTTGCTGTTTGCCAACATTAACGCACTGGAGATCAACGAGACTAAAACAAAAACGATGTCGTTTACAAACTGCTCACGACATCAGTATCAATTTAAATTAGTAGAAAAACGCCTTGAAATAGTAAAAACCTATAAATACATAGGGGTTTATATTGACAAAAGTCTGAATTTTCAATCCCAAATTCAATATCTCGGAAAAAAAGGAAATGGAAATATTTACGCCTTTTGCGCTATCGCGAAGAAACTATATGGCCCGTCATTTACGCCTCTAATATCTGTGATGGCCGCGAAACTTCTACCATCAATCACGTATGGAAGCATAGCGTTATACGGGAAAGATATTAAAATCTTAGACTCATTACAAGCAAAGGCATACAAAAAAGCTTTCAGACAACCCCAGTCAGCAGCCCCGGCACAGGTCCGACTTGAATTTGGCCTCATTAAGCAGGATATTGGAAGAAAATATGCAGCAATCAAAACATGGTACAAACTATGGCAGAATCAATCCAACCTGCTAAATGAAGCCCTGAGGCAAGCCCAGGAGGATCCAAATTCAAGCTACGGTAACTATTTAAAAAAGGCATTAGATGAGACAAAGACAAAACAGCTATGGTCAAAGAACCAGTCATTCCAAATTTTCCGTAGCTTAGCTAACAAGGGGGCAAAACTACAATCATTATTGGCAGATAAAGCCACCTTATCAAAAAGATCGCACGGATGGATGGTTCTCCAATCATACACAATACTGCGACCGGCGGAATACCTCGGCGCAACATACTCGGCGCACTTGAAACTCAAATTAATGGCAACAAGATTTGGGGTATTACCAAGCCTAGCTGAGCAACCGTCGTGGAAATATAGTGGCATCAAATCTTGTGGTTTATGTGAGACGCCTGGCAAGATATCATTCATCTAATATGCGCCTGTCCTAATCTAAAAATGGAACGCACGCGATTACTGAAAAAAACATTCAATGTCGGAGGTATTCGAACGTGTAGAGGCACAATAATTAAAGGACTTAGTACGACTGACCCTCAGCTGACTTGTAAAATAATGAAATTCTTATTGTATTAGGAGACAAATTTTAAATTGGCATCATGAGAAGGACACTGCTGTCGTTTTATTGGAATTACTGAATTATATCATTTAAAAAAAAAAAAATTATAATGACATTGTAGTACTATACTAATGGTTTCTGTGTCAATAATTTAGCGGCATGCGGGCCCAAGGCCCACGACACAACATATGTGTCAAAAACAGGATCCCAAGGAACTATCTACATAAAATACAAATCTATGATCTGTGTGCTACATTGTCCTTTGCAGCAGGCACATTAGTACTAAATGATACTTTATGAATCAAAACTATGACCAGGCAACAAACAGGTCTCTCCAGCAAGTGCATTAACCACCATAAATATCTTGCATTATTATCCCATCAAATTTGTCAGGCACATGAAGACCCCTACACAAGAGCCGTTAACCCACAAGATATTTTAAAATACTGCCTTTTTCTGGCTCATTAATTAAGCAAAACATATTCAGTGTCACCTTTGTCCTTGTTGCCGATTTCTTTGGGGTATCTTTTAAATTAAAAAAATTACATATTGACGGTCAGACTCTGCTCTACATGTCCCGTGTGACTTCACCTTCTTATCTCTGCCACAGTTTGACCTCCAATGTATGGTTTCTTCCCCGAGGACATTTTTTTCCCAATTCAAGCGCTGTCCGTGACCGCCGGAAGTTCAATTCCTCGCGTCATTCCGAGCCGGGCAGCGGTAGCGAGAACACGGACATGGGAGACGAAGCTTACACATACCCCGTCCTGGTGCGGGGGGACTGGGGCTCCCAGGGCTGCACCAAGGCGCTGAAGAACAAGCTCCTGTGCTACTTCCAGAGCCAGAAGAAGTCCGGCGGGGGCGAATGCCAGATCACAGTCTCCCGCCCCGGGGAGGTGCGCGTGCACTTTGCCGAACTCGAAGGTACCCCTCGGATCTCTTTCCGCACTCCTTCTGGGATGGGATTTCATATTGGGAGCGAGGCGTCTTCGAGCAGCATTGAAAAGTTAACGTATGGGTGCGTTGAGGAGGGTCCCCGTGATCAAAACGTGATCGTTGAATGTTGAGGTAGACACGCTACAAATGAGCACGTTTGTGTTAGGGATTTTACCTGAACTATGGTTGACGCCTTTCTCAGAGAAAAGTACCCGTTGTTTATTTACGCTGTAAGAGTCTGCAAAGGCCCAGCCATGATATTACATTTTTTGTTGTTGTATAAAATCGTCCAAATTCGTTTTTAAACATGGCCTTTCTGTCTTTGTTTACTTGAATTATCAGACAGGGATCACCGAGGCGGATGGGGAAGTATAACACATTTTAAAGTGCCTTCTATTTACTTTTTTTTAATAAGGGAAAAATACCGGTTTTAAGTCATTTTTCTAAATGTTTGTACTGCGTGAGACATTAAACGCCAGTCAGTGTCAACCCTACTTTATCTCCCAGAGTTCTATGCAATTTTTATAACTCCCTAAGTCATCTCAGCGGTCCACTGACTGTCATGGGAGATTTTAAGTCGGGCAGCAGTTTGTAAGCGGACCCCTTATAAGACTGAGCGCTAAAAAATATGTTTGGCCGGAAAAAGTGCAGCACAGACCACCAATGACTTTAATATGTGCGAAAAAGGCCGCTTTATTGAAGACCGGTGTACCTCACAAAACATTACCCTTTTGCCTTACAAAACTACACCTCGCTATACATTGATTCACTTGCATATCCTCCTCCCCCACCCCTAAGGTTTCCCCACCCTTATCTTTTTTCTTTGCCACTATTTAAAAAAAAAAAAAAAAACTGCTCGGTCATTAACTGTTGAACTTTAACCCTGTAACCTCTTCTTTACTTCTCAAACATCTACCTAACTATCTCCTATACTAACCTTATTGCTGGCTCCTGGAGTAACTTGTTTTCAACCATAAAGTTAAACTGTAAACCTTCTAAAAACTAGGTACCAGGGGCCGTATTATTCATTGTGATAGAACCAGGGGCCGTATTATGCATTGTTATAGTTTGCGCACGGCGAACTCGCGCTGAAAACACGGAGCAGCTACTCCGTGTTTGCAAGGTGCAGGCGGCACCCGTCTGCACTTTCAAACAGGATTTGAGATCCCCTTGCAGGCGGGTGCAGTTAGTGACTGCACCTGTCTGCAAGAGGATGTATTGGGGGTCCCTGGGTCCCCCTTTGCCCCCTGCAGAGGGCTGCTCTCAGGGGGCGCACTGACAGTGCACCACCTTTCAAATGGGTCACTGTCAGTGCGCCTCCTGAGAGCTGCTATCACTCTGCGCTTGCGTCTGTACTATGGCACTGGTGCAGAGTCAAAGGAATCCCCTCATTTGCTTAGGGCACGCCCCTATGCAAATGAGGGAACACCCTCTGAAGGTAGCGCTGGCGCCAGCGCTGTCGGTAATATAGAAGGGGACGCACAAGCATCTGCGCCCCCTTCTATAATACCAAAGTGCACCGGGGGAGCGCAAAGCGGGCGTAAACACCTACTGCACCCAAGGGCACTTATTGTAATACGGCCCCAAATGCCTTGCACCTGCTTCAAGCAACAACTCAATACATTGCACTTCCCCTCCAATGCATCTGTGCTCAACCAAATAACCTATAACTTGACCCTGCCTGTAATAAACAAACTGTTCTTCAAGGTAAGAGGGAGGGAATTTTTTTTTTTTTGATAATCAACTTTATTGGCATTTCGGAAACAACAAAGAAAAGTCGTTGGTGGCAGCTCAGCATTTATTAGGCACAGGTAAAAAACATTCAGCAGCGTACATAAACGGGTGGGAGGGAACATTTTTACAACTATTCTTCCCCTACATCTGCCGGCTGGCGTCTCACCTTACCAAAATGGTGACATAGCTTGTAAAATGGCCGGTTTTATAGCCCCTGCCCGTCAGCCCAAAATCTCGACCAAAAAGCCTCCCTCTCGTTCGCCCTGCCCCCCGCCAAGCCCCAATCGGTAGGAATGGCAATCGTTTACTCCGGGAACCAGTAGCTGGGGATGGCTGCAGAAAGGAGTTCAGCTATAAAGGAGGAGTGTTTTCAGTAAGTAATCATGCACATTTTTTGTACAAACTCTGCTGCTAGAGACATTGGTAACTAAGAAAGATATGATAGCAAAGCTGTTTTGGCCTATTAAATTGGCCACAAACTGCATTTTAATCTAGCTCGGGGCTAATGCAGAGATCGGTGTTTATTCAGCAAGTTTCATGGTAACTGGTTAAATAACTCCAGCGGTTCATGCATTGCATTTGCCGGAGAGATCTTTTTGCTCTCTCTGCCCACATGTTTGAATTCTAAAATAGCAGTACCTGCTGAAGGGCATAGCTTGTAAGGTTGGGATGTATTTGTATTTTATGTCAGAAATCTCAACGGCTTAATGATTTTGTTGGAGAGATGCTTAGTTATTTTCAGCTCACAAGTTTCAATCCTGGTAAAACAGCTTAGTCTAACCAGCATTGGCATAGTCAATAAGTCTTGCCTATGGTTTGGCCAATATGTTAGCCCTGTTGTACACTAGTGTGGCTGATATTCATTATGGCTAAAACCTATTGCTGTAAAGGAGCCTAGAGTGAAGTGTTTTAAAGCTGAGTGGATTGTAGTATTATGGAGTAGAGTGGCGTAGAGTTAAGTCAAGTGGTAATGGTGTGTTATGGAGTGGACTGTAGTGTTGTGCAGTGTAATGTTAGTTTAAGTAGATATTCTGATATACCACCATATTCACTTACATTTATTCAGCTTATGCTACTCTGATGCCCTTATCTTATACTAATACTTACTTCAGATGCTTTACACTGATAAACTTACTCTGCAGTGTACTGTAGGGAGTATAATGTTGTTTTGTGAAACTATACTCTCACAGGCCCGCCACACTTTACAAAGATTAACAGTGTAAATTTCAGGACCTGTTGGCAAAAAAATAAAGAAACTAAAGTAACATTTTGTATTTCATCCAAAGTGCTCAAAATTGACCCTGCCTCGAGCACGGAGTTGCCACATTTGGCAACTTTGGACATATCTTTGGCACAAGGTGGGCAGAAGGTGAGTCACTGCTGCTCTCAGTACCTTAAAAGGAAAATGTGTGGCAGGTGTAAGTAGGTCTTATCTCTGAGAGAGGTGTTAGCTGGGTTGTATTGTAATGTGGTTGGGCAGGATACGGAATGCAAGAAACAAAATAATCAACAGAAAGTACAGGTCATCCTTCCAGTTAACCACTTGCGTAGCATTAGACACCCATAAGTACATGTAGTAGCAACGTCTTCTAAACAACAGCTATATTTTATGGAACTGCTCAATTTGAATATTGTCCAAGGAAAGGGACTGTAAGAGGGAGTTGAATGTCTAGTTAAAGACATGTTTTTCTGTTCAAGAGAATGAAGGAAAGACGCACCATGAGATGGTGAGTGCGGCTAGAGTTACTAAAAATGTGTGGTCATTTGTTCCTGTGTGGCCCTTTGGAAAGCTTGACTGGTCATCTTCCAGTTGCTTACTACCTTACTTGGTTGTTAATTTGGCACTAATGAGGTAAAATAATTCCCCAGAAGATGTAAACCCATTGAAGACAACTGGTTTGTGGGGCAACCACAAATGGCCAAAAGAGAACACCAGAAAAACGTTATTACAAGGGAAAGGGCAGTGCCCGAAGGACAAAATGTGATTTTCTTTGAGGTCTTGAAATCATTCATTAATATGGAATGCAAAAAACGAAATAATAAACAAAGTCCTGGTAAGCCTTCCAATTCTACGTGCATTTATGCCTGTTACAAGCAATGTTTGTGGTAGTATCAATGAAATCAACCTTAGAAAGTTTGCCACTGGACCAAAAAGCCCACAAACCTTTAAAAAAAACAGCCCACACACTGACCTATCAGACCAGCCCCTCGGGCACTGTGTGATTGCGGTATGGCCAGTCCGACCCTGGAAGATGTACCATCTGTAGTGTAAGAGGGTGTGTTCTTATGTTTAGTTGAATTTGTCAGTTTCAACATGTTGTGTGATACTTTTCTTTGGAACACCATGATGTATTCCAAATCACTTGAGCATCTTCTAGGATAGCAGACAGGCCATGCATATGTATGTCTTTCAAAGGAGGGCGTGGTAGGAGCACACTTATGCGCCAATAATGGCCAATTAATGTATTTTTTGTGTTATTAATATAGATAAATGCCAAGAGCCTGATTTTTTTCTGTGTTGTGTTAGGACATTGTGTTCTTTTTTTCTCTTGATGTGTGGGGTTCCAATAGCCTGGACCAGGCTTCATGGGCGCTGAAGTACATCACAGGAAATTGGCAATTTCGAACTGAGATACTGGCAGCACGCAGATTAATTGCTTCCCTGGTGGAGAGTGCTGCAGGAAGCACAGCGATACTAGTCTTTATTATATATCGCCAGGGCCACGTGGTGTGTGTAGATATGCACAAGCAGGTAATCCATCACTCCTAAAGGGAGTCTAGTCTGCCTCTTGTAGTTGAACATTACAAGAACGCATAACCAGGACTGTTTTTTATCAAACTATCCATGCATTAGGTTTGGTCTCCATATGAAACAATAGGACCAATTTAGAAATCACTGGCAGGTGTTTGCTCAGCTTGTTCATTATATGTGCACATGTGTGCTGTGGGCCAGTATTACATCCATCCTTGAACCACAGCACATTGAAGGGCAATTGCGAACAGATGGGCAGTGTGTATTGGAGATTCTTGAAAATGAATGGCTCAGAGCGTGGGGCAACTACTTTGCCACATATTTGAATGTGCCTCGCTTTCTGGAATGTTCCAAAGCTGGCTTCAGCATAGGGAGACTAACCAATGCAGAATCAGCATACACTAAGGCAAGCCCGTCTGCGCCCGTCCGCGATCGTACGCGGTCCAGGGCCATACCCCCTGTCCCTCGGGAGAACCATATACGGTGGAGTAAGCAAGAACTACTAGCCTTCCGCTATGACATTGCTGAGCCGTGTAGGCACAATTTACGAGTAGAGGATAACACAGGTTGCGAACATTGCCACTTCTCCTATGACCTCGGTAAGAGCAGGGTCACTTTGGAATACACCATACGATGCGGTCTGATAAATGTCCGCTCATTACGTAAACACAAGTTAGATCTATATGATCTGCTCCTGGAAAAAAATGGGAACTGGCATTCTTAACCGAAACTTGGCTGGGTGATGAGTCCACGCCTGATGCCCTAGAGGCACTTCCAGAGGGCTATATAATACACAGGCAGGATAGGCAAACAGGTAGAGGAGGGGGCATTGCTATTGTTGCCCAGGAAAGTTTACGATGCCAATTAGACCACGCGCCCATTCTGGACAGTGAGACAGGGAGCTTTACGATCAAAGTGAATAACAACTGCACACTGAGAGGTATGTTGATCTACAGACCTCCTGGCCCCTCAGCCAGGTTTGAGGAGAGCCTGGTTGAAAGCATTATAGAGAGCTCGCTATCCAAAGACAAATTTATGGTACTTGGTGACCTTAATCTACATTTCAATGACCCCTCTGACACCACCAGTATGAATTTTTGTAAAGTATTAGGAGCCTTACAACTGAATCAAATTGTAAGCGGCCCCACCCATCAGTTAGGTAACCTCCTAGATCCCATATTCGTTAACTGGGGGGAAGTAGAAGCGACAACTCCCACCCCCATCCCATGGTCAGATCACTATTTTGTACCTTTCGCCATCCGAATTCCTGAAGGCAAATCTCTGCGACCCATTGCACGGTACCATCTTAAGCGAAAATTGGCCACCTTCACTCAGTCTAAGTTCTGTCAGGCCCTTACCAAAGGAGGGGATCCTGGGGGAGACGATGCAGACATGGCTAACTTTCTTCTCTGCAAGCGCATCAATGATGCTCTCGATCTTACAGCCCCCCTGTCAAAAGCCAAACCTGGTGGTCGTGTTAATAAAACAGCACCCTGGTTCAGTAATAACTTGCGGGACGTAAAAATCGCATTGAAGAGAACTGAAAGGCTATGGCGGAGAGCTCTCTCAAAAGATACTAGAGAAGCCTACCTGTCAGAGAGAAGACTTTACCACGGCTTAGTTAGAAAGTCGAAAGCCACATATTATGCGGCTAGGATCAGCGAAGCCGGTAACTCAACGAAGGAGCTGTTCCTACTCTATAAAACTCTCTCAAATGGAAAATCTGCCATTACCCCCGATGACTGCTCACCCGAGTCTTGCGACAGAATCGCAGACTTTTTTGCCGAAAAAATATCCAAAATGTATTCGGCATTTCCAACTCCTCCCATGAATGGGATTGACTTTGTGGAAAACCCACGAGAATGGGGAGACGCACCCACACTGACGAATTTTGTCACCCCACCCTCGGAAGATCTTGTTAAAATCTGTAGGTCCGTGAAGTCAGGCTCTCCACAGGACCCTACTACTCCTAGACGCCTAGAGGACAGCCTAGCGGTTCTGGAGCCTTACATCAGGCATCTACTAGATGTGTCTTTTAACACAAAGACAGTGCCCAAAGAATGGAAAAAAGCGGTAGTCCTTCCTCTTAGGAAAAAACCTAACATTAGCTTCGATAAATTAGACAACCTACTGTAGTGTAGTTCCTATTATCCCAATAGGCTCTGCGCATTGGAATAATACCTTCAATAGTAAAGGCCTAGACCGGACGTTAACTAGGTCTACTACTGTCGATATTAGACTTAAAGTTTTGGGTTTGCCAGCTAGCTCAGAGTTCACTAGAAACTTTCTCGAATGTTCAGGAAGGAATTAACTTCCCTGATTAGACAAGAAGGGATTTAGTTTCTGACAACCATAGAACATGACAACTTTGCTCTCCCCTAATCAAGAGTGTATCTCGAGAGTCGTGTGAACAAAAGGCAATTTATTTTACTCAGTCAGTACGTGCATTCTTAGTCTCATCAGATTGTAGAGAAAAGGAAGAGACGGGCGTGTTCAATAAAAAGGTGTTATTTATTGATCAGTCTCTTTTCTCATACAAGAGAAATGGATCGATATTATTGCAATACTTATAGCTAAGTAAAGTGCATACATTAAAAGCAATAGTATAAAATAATACTGTAAAAACATTGATATGGTTTCTAAGCCATATGATGTTTTAAAATGAATAAAATATATTACATACACATATACATTTGACTAAACGTACTCAACTGGTGTTTCTAAATACGCCTACCCCGTGTACCTGACCTAAGCCTAATACGTGGGCGGGAATAGAAAGTTACAGTTTAAGTTAAGTTTGTTTTTGCCAAGTGAATAACTAAGGAATTCTCTGTGAGGGGTTATTCAGTTCTGTACCTGGAAGTTAGGATGAATGAGGGATGGTATCTCTCTCTCTGGTCTCGATATTCCAGGCTGCCTGCGAGGGCTACCCAGAAGCGCCGGTGCTGGATTTCTCGGCAGGAGAAAGCAGCGCGTCTCGTTCTCAGCGCGTCAGGAAGGCGGGGCTGCGCCAGCGGGGTCTGCTCTGCTCTTCGCTTCGGCAAGTATGGCTGCTCCGTCTCGTCACCACCGCGTGTGTTTGCATAGGGCAATATCGGTAATATTTATACCTTTAAGGTGCCGAGATTGACGTAAGGATGGACATAGATACGTCAATAAGGATGTCATATGACTTGCTCGTTAGCACATTCTTTTGCTGAAGTTCTCGGTGAAATCAAAACAATGGCCGCAGGGTTTTGCCCAGGTTGTCATAGGTTTGATTTGTTTAGAGAACTCCGTATGCCTTATCAGGGGCTGGAGGAATATCGCTTGTCTAATTAGATCGCAAGCGTTATGACCTAATCAGATAACACGTTCCTGTGCCGTAGTGTGGCTGCGTCAGATAACGGTATCTGCATCATGGGGGTTTTCTGCCTCATGGGCTGACTGTTAGTTAACTTGTTGGTTTGTTTAACCAGAATAGGGTCAGGAATAGGGGGATCGATTCAGAACCTATAGGAATACATCACACCCACTCCACGCTAACTATGGCCATATTTACTAATCTATGCATAGTAAAACATAGTACAACATACTATAGAGTATTGTGTATACCTTACCACCCCAAAATACATAAATGCATTTTGAAATTTTCAAATATACGGAAAAATTGCAGTCATATGTACTGTATGCACTCAAGCTGTAGAATAATGTCAAAGTAATCGCATTTGTATACATTATTGCTTATTGGTATATGAGAATTACACATGAAATGGCTCTTAATACAGAAAAAAAGTTCGAGCCCATTCCATCACAGAATAAAATATTTATGAACATACCAGCGGGCAGCTAATGTCTATAAGCTATCTAAAATTAGAAATTTTAGTTCTTTAAGAATAGTTCTTACTTTAAGCAGAAGAGAGTGTCCCGAAAAATATGCAAAAATATTTTGGGGCTGCTGAAAAACTTGCTGTCCGTGAACTGGAGGGAAAATTGTTCATGTGACTTTATTTTTAAAGTTGAAGGCCGAATTCAGGGAACGCCGTGTGCGAGCTTGCTCAAAAGTCTCTATTTCTGCTCTGGTGAGAACATCATATCATTTAGGCTTTCGAAAAAACTGTCAACAGCTTCCTTGGAAAGTTCCACTAACTCGGAAATAGGTGTAACCATGCATTCGTGCGCATGATTGTCTCCATTGACATTCTGATTCGCATTGCTGACAGAAGGTCGTACCTGATCGATGCTGCTTTCATCTTGAACTTCACTACCCATCAATCGTAATGGTGAAGCTTCCACGAATGCCGTCATCAGGATTGGTAGCCTTTGAGGGCAGCACAAAGCATGAACCTTGATCGGGCTCAACAATGTTTCTGCATCCATTGGCGCATCCGATTGTAGCGTCAGACAGGTGTCTAACACGCATTCTTCTCCGCATAGCAGACACCTTAATACCGGTAAAACACATCTTTGCCACATTGGTCGAAATGATAGAAACCAAGTCATGTTCAGGTCTCTAAGCCGGGAGAGTCCCAGGATTTTTGATATCCGGTCCCGGTATCCAATGGCTAGGATTGTTTCTTCCCTTGTCGCAAGAGTTTTGTCTGTGACATGGGTTGCCATAACGAAAAATAAGGACTAAGAATAGGATTCCTGCAATTAGTCCCAAGATCAGGGGAAGTCCGCCAAAAATCGAATGGAAGAAATCTGGGAAAAATACCCAGTATGGCTTTGAATGGTGTTAATGCCATCGAAAATACTGTCTTAAATACCTTTGAGACCCCACTGGTATCAGAAATATTTAAGATTTCATTCAGGATTTCTGCGAAATGTATGGGGGAATTAGTTGATAACAATGAATGTATCTCTGCAGTCGTCCTTGCGACTTGGAGATCATACGTTTCTTTTGATGACGTGAGCCTTGTAGGCGTCTGAAGAAGCACTGTTTTCATTCTGCTTAAAGTATCTATTCGAATAGAAGTAATTTTCAAATTGGGCCATGCCCTTGCCTCCCTGTCTGGAAAGGAGCTGGGGAACAATGAGCGTCCACAGCACTTGACCTTCGCAGTCGTAGTTACGAGATAAGGAGTCCCGGGCATAAGACTACAACATCTGCGATCTACAATTAGAATGTAACTCCCATTATAGAGTCTTTGAAAGAATGGTTCTATTTCTGTTGCAGGTGCGCCTTGCTGGTGACATGAAAGGTTATATGAATTCCCTTCACAGGCTCCATGCAAACTAATTCCGTTACACAGAAGTGTGCCACTTAGTGACATCGCACAATTATTGCCACTAAGAAACACTTTCTGTCCTTTATTACTGACACATGCATGTGAATAGGGCAGGTTCCATGTTGTTTTGATGTACCCCTTTCCCAATTTTTCGTACATGCCAGCCTGTATATATTTTTGGCAGTATTGAAACCTGAAGGTTGAAATTGGAATATTTATTATCCCATGTATTATCCATTCACTGACAGGTCGTTCTGACATTGTCACTGGTAATCTTTTGAGTTTTTCAATGCTCAAGATTGTATAATCAGCACCCTTTTGTGCCATACTGATTTGTCTATCAGTAAGGTTAAAGATTTGGAATAATGACGTTGTGTTGATTAAACGCCAAGGCACATAGCCTGAACGCAGATTTTGTAACGTCCAGCCAAGCTGTACAATAGAACGCAATTGAGACTAACCGTGTTGTAGCAACAGTAAGTCTTGCGATAATATGTGGATTGCTGAAGACACAATGCTGTCCAAAGAAAAAATTCTGGAGGACAGAGTCATTAACCCATTGTCCACTACAGAAAGTGATTTTTCCAAATTAATACGGTCAATTTCCCGTATTCTCTCTGCTGTTTCAATTTGAGTAACCTTCCAGGCCTCATTGTATGCTGCATATACAGAGGCTGCTATGAAACGCTTTTGACGCTGTTTGCGTGGTCCCATTATGAAATCACGCAAGTCAGCACCATCAGTAAGTAAAGTTAGGTGTTGCTTAATTTCTGTCAATGTGGAAGTTTGTAGCCATTGAAGGCACAATTTGCCCACACTGTAGGTGGTTATTATCCCTGGGTGATGTCTTTGGGGATATCTAGGGTCTGGCCTGGTCATTTTGAACCCCTGTGTTTTGTTCAGGAATCTGTCTTGACAGTTATTAGTATCTGTGGGCCAGATCAACCACTGTTTCCAATCAGGATGTGTTCTGTTTTGGTTTAATACATAATTTACGTCTATCTCTTCATATGTAGAGCTATTGCTGAACATTGTTGGTTTTGGAATAGACGGTTTATTTAAGTCTTTGATTTTGGCTAAGCCCAGACAGGTGGTTTGTTGAACAGTGTCATTTAAAAATATCATTTGTTCTGGGATCATGCAGGCTCTAAACAAAGATTCTATACCCTGTACTTGCCATTCTTTTGTACCCCAAACACTTTTCAATTCAACATTTTTGTCCCAATAATCAAAACCAAAAGTATTCATTTTTTCAAAAAATTAGTCTGAATATATCAATTTTGTGTTGGTTATCATGGTCTTTGTCCCTGTCTTGTTTGACAATTTAAAATAAAATGCTTCAGCATTACTTGTGTTAAAACCTGAAAAGTATGAATATTTGTCATAGAAGGTTCTTGAGCTTCCTTTTGGAGGGGTTGCACAATGTTCCCATTGATTATAATTTAAAACATTTCTAGGTTGTGCAGATCTATGTAAAAAATGGTTACCATAGTGGTTATAACAGTACATACTATCATAATTTGTAGAACCCTGCAAATAATCATGTTTGGTAAATTTAGCAGACATTACTAAGTCAGACATCATATTATTAATGCTTTCGAAGTCCCAATCATCAGCAAATGAGCTTGGTTTTGCAAAGTCACTCAATGAGATCTTGATTTGGTGTGGATATTTCAGGATTTCGACCGGACCATATATTTCGTAGTCAGTGTTGTCCCATGCTACCCCACCCGGTATCGGATTGGCTGTGAAGTTGACTGAAGAAAGTTCTCTTTTCTCGACGTGTGAAGATGTGTGTGGTTTGAGGATCAAGTTGATTTTCTGACTTGCTGTGTCCATTTTAGCATATTTTCCCTCAATGAAGCGTCCCAAAGTTAGTACCATGATGAGCCAAAGTATGAGGATAAATGCACCAAAACCCACCCAAAATTCGATCCATGGAGAAATCAGATATGTTTCTTTCAGCTGTTTCAAAAGTTCTTTAGCTTTATCTTTAAAGGTTTTTGATGATGGCTGTGTCTTTGATTCACTGAAGCCTTCAGAGGAATCATCGAAGTTTATGAAGTAGCCGGATGCAGTTCTGTCAATTGTTCCAATTGCTTCAGGATTACTGTTTCTTGCATTTTCACTTGGTACTTCATTATAGATTGGTGTGTCTCTGCTAAATGTTTTTATTTGGGTTTTCAGAGGTCTGAGTTCTATTGCATTGTTGCATAGTCCTTGTTGTTCTTCTGTAGGCGTTTCGAATGTGATGAGCCTCTTTGTTAGGACTTCTGTACTGGTAGCAAACCTTGGTGTTCTGCTACTTATTGGGAGTCCACTTGGCCTACTGTTTGTTATCGGCCACATGATTGTGGTTTTACCAGGTCGATGGATACAACTCGGTTCTCCTTTTTACCAGCAAGCGGCGGTAGTACAACTGATCTTGTCCCGTTGACAGACAAGACAGGAACTGCTTTTCTGTAAGAAGGCCCAAATTCCTTCTTTACCGCGATCTTTTCTCTGACTAGATCCCCGACTTTTGGAATCCAGACAGGTCTTGCTGGGACAGGTGGTGGTTCTTCAGTGGTTGTTGGCTGTTGTTTCAACTTTATGTTGCTCAGGTCTTTTCTTGTTTTGTTTAAGTCCTGCAAAATAGCCAAACGGTCTTTGATATCAAAGCTTTTTTCTTTCACCACTGAAGTCTGACTGTCAAGGTCAGAGATCAACATCCTAGTTCCGAATAATTCGTACGGACTGAATCCCTTCAGAGAATTTCTTGGCAAGTTATTGAGACTACGTTGGACACTTATTAGATGTTTGACCCACCCAGCTCCCGAACCTAATATCCTTTCCGTTATAGATTGCTTTATGCCTTGGTTTTTTCTTTACACCATCCCGTATCCCTCAGGAAGGAAGTGAGAAGATTCCCGCTGGGCTATGCTCATTTGGCCATGTTTCCCCTCAGGCTGGAGTGCTAGAGTGAAAACAATGGTCAAACGTAGCATGCTCTTAGCGTATATGCCATTTAGACTCGCAAATCTCTGTATAACAGTCCAGACGTCAGCCTAGTGCTGGTGATCTACATTATAAGTGGAAACTAGCCTGTATATGTTAATCGCAAGCCTTGCTTTTTGCTGGTGATGTTATCTGGAGTGAGACTCCACGGTATTACACCGTTTCTCTCACCACTGCGATCCCTGTTGCAGTTCGGGCAGTTTTTTACAAACACGGTGTGATGCAGGCTCATGCCAGGCCACCAGTACCTTGATTGTAATTCTTCCAGAGAATCTTTTATTTTGAGGTGTCGAAGACCCTCACCCATATGTGCGTCTGCGATTAACAAGTTTCTCCTGTCCATGTTTGGAATCACTCTATCCCCCACTCCAGGGATTCGAGCAAAAGGGACGGAGTTTGCATCGATTATGTATGTATAATTGAGTGGATAGTTGATCGGTAACGCTGAGCAGTCGCCTTTCGATGACGTTTTTACCGCCAGCACTGTTTCACCGTCAATGTATTTTAATGTACGCTTTTTTTGAACTACGGAAGCCGATTTAGTGGCTGCCGCTGTGGCTGTCTCAGCCAATGAATTCCCTGCAACGTGAACGCCATCACGCTGATGACTCAGTGAGTGTGTCACGTGAGTCTTTGGTAGTTCTTTTTGTAAAAGAGCTATTTGTTCCCAGAGCAGTTTCTGCTTTATTGGTGCATCTGTGTCATCTTTGTAACCGTTTTGAATCCATGTCTGCAAATCGCTGTTATATGATTTGACGCAGTAATATGAATCTGACACTATAAGTGTCGGGAATTCGCGATCCGCATTATCTAGCGCCATTTTCAATGCTAATATTTCAGTTTGTTGTTCTGAATTAGTTTCTACTGAGTGTGTCTTTGTTAATAGAGGTCTTAGTTTACCTCCTCGCCACACTTCTTTTGTAATCCCACATGTGGGGTTGTATGCTTGTTCTCCCCAAACGGGGGGTTGAGCATGTCCGTCTGTATAGATTACACAGGCGTAATGTCGTAAAGGCAGAATGTCGATTGGCAGAGGGAATGTTCTTTCATATTCTAGATTTTTTAATTCTTCTAGTTCTGGATCAAAGTAGTAGTATACTTTGTCTGTTGTAATTGAATTCACCCATTGTATCCATTCCGGATTCAATGCTGTTGTTGGTAAATTACACGGTGTTGTTAATGCCTCAAAGGCCGATTTTGCTGTTCTGACTGTGATTTGTCTACCGTCAGCTATGTCTTTTTCTCTAGCTATTGCGGTTTGAACTGCATGAACAATGTTTTCTTTAATACTGAACTTCTTTTCAGCTTCTGTGTACAAGTGTGATTTGAATGCAATTGGTACCTTTTCTCCCTCATTAGAGGTCAGGTATGTGAATCCGCATCTCCCTGGGATGACTCGAATCACAAGATTGCGTGTGTTATCACGTGTTTCTAATTTTGTTTTAATTAGCATGTCTGTTTGTAAGGATCTCAAAATTTCTGTGTGTATTTGAGTCCAATTGGATCTTTTAAAATCTGGTTTTATCAGATCATAAAGGGGTTTGACCCTTTCTGCGTAATTTGCAATGTATGTTCTTCCGAAATTTAGGAAGCCTAGAATTGACTGTAGGTTTTTTAGTGTTCTAGGTGCTTGGATTACGGCACATTTTTCTAGAAAATTGTCAGCCAGGCTTTTGCCTTCACTTGATAATTCATATCCTAAGAACAGGACTGTCAGATGGGCAATTCTGGATTTTTTAAAGTTGAATTTGTAACCCTCTGCTGCGAACCCAAGTATTATGGTGTTCACTCTCTTCAAGTGAGTATCCAAGTCATCATCTGTTAAGTATATGTCATCGACATAAGATAATGCTTCGTCGTCATATGTTTGTAGTAATTCTGTTACTCTCGCTGAGAATACTCCCGGGCTGTTCTTGTACCCCTGGGCTAACCGACAGAATTGTTTTTGAGTGCCATTTATTGAGAATGCAGTTAAATATCTGCTCTCTGGTGCTATGTTTTGACAAAAGAATCCATTAGAGATGTCTAATGTTGTTTTGTATTTTTTGCGCACTATGTTATTCATTAGTGCAGCACTATGTGAGTTTTGCACTGCAAAAGTTTTGCAACATGTGTTAAGGTGTCGGTAATCCAAAACTAGACGATATGAATTGTCTGGTTTGGAGACCGGAAACAAAGGGTTGTTCATTTGTGAGGTGCAAGTTTCAATCACCCCCTGGTATTCTAGCTGATCTAGTATTTCTTTTACCTGTTTTTTAGCTTCTTGCTTAATTGGGTACTGCCTTTGTGCAGTAGGTTGTGATTTTAACTGGATTTTGTGAGGAGGAGAGTCCTCGTCCCATCCTACGTGATTTTTATATAAAGCAGGAGCTAGAGCCACTGCCCACTTTCTAGCAAGTGTGTATTTTTTATGAATTGGGATATGATTTGAGAAGGCAGGCATAATTACTTCTTCGCCATGAGGGCAATCCCTGACAAACTCTGGTGGCCAGTCTTTTTCAGCTAGAAGGATATCATAGCCCTTGGAGAGATTATCCCAAAATAGTCCCCATATTTTTCTAGTCTTATCCCCCTCTATACGCAATGTTATTTCGTATATTTTGTGAGGTTTGCTAACTCTGGTGTCCGCAGTTTCCACTTGAAGATATTCATTCGTGTCCACTGTCTCCAGATGATTCATAAGGACTTTGCGAGCTATGCTCACTTCTGCTGCGCTGTCTAGCATTGTCTGAGCCCATTCCCCGTTTTTCAGTTGTGTCCTCAGAATTCTCGGCATTGTTAACTATTTTAATGCTGGCTACCTTCTTTTTTGGAAATTGTAATTTCTTTTTTAGCTTAGCAGGTTCCTTGTCTTTGGACTGGGCGTGCTCTTCTCTTTGTTCTGATCGTCCTCTTCTTTCCGATTTCTGCGAGGAAGTCTGAAAAGATTGAGAGGGACGTGTATCAATGTCTTGATATCTATCAGGCTTTTTTATATTATCCCTATTTCTAAGGTTATATCTTTTCCCAGAGGGGTCACTTTGGGGTGACCTTTGTCTTTGGTTCGGAGATTTTTCTCTTCGCCTAGGAGACCTTCCTCGGGACTGGAATTTCTTTTCTTTAGGATTGGATTGTTTGTTTCCATCCCAGTTCTTTTTTGGTGATGTTGAATTATTATTAAAAAATATTTTTTCAGGACTTTCAATCAGTTCTGGTTTCACTGGTATTCCACCTAAACTATCTCTACCTAGTTCCTCATAGGATTTTTCTATGATTCTGGCAATTTCAGCTGGTTGGTCTGCTATATCTGTCTCTTTTAACCTCTGGCGGATCGCCACGTTTGCTGCTTCTCCCTTTATGTTGGCTAATAATATAGCCGAGACCTGCTTGAAGTCTTTTAGTAATTTCATACCAAGAGTTAAAGCGGGTTCTGGACCGTATTCGTCTTGAATTTGTTTTAGCACATCTGGTATTACCGAAATGGATGGAACACCGTGCGTTTTTGTGTAGATGGAAGCAAAGACTGTACCCCAAGTGTCACAGTCCTCAATGTGTGGTGCGATTCCCATTGGAAGACAGATAGTCAGAATCCTGTGTTTTTCTAACGGTGTGGTGTCAGGAAACACCGCCTCTATTTGGGTGATTTTTTGTGCCAACCACAATGGTATTTGTTCCCGTTTAGCCGGTACTTTACCTAGGCAGGACTGGATGTTCTGTGGTGTAATTTTATTTGTGTTCCCCTGTTGAGGGGTCAGCTGTGGGAGTTTAATCGCTGGCTGAATTGTTGAAGTCCGCATCACATACTGGACTAATTGTCTATGTATTTTTATTAATTGTTTTAGCTGTGTTAACAGGTGTGGTGCAGACATCCCATCGATGTCTGGATGTGGTGTGTATCCGGCTAGGACCGGCCACGTTGCTCCTGGTCTACCTAAAGGACCGAGCCTGGTGGTGTGTTTATTATGTTTTAGGGCGCCATCAAATAAGAGCAGGTGCTCTTGAAATTTGAGTGGTACTTCCACCTCCTCGAAAGGAGTGTACGTTTCAGGAGGTTCTTCTATTTTGTAATAGTGGAAGTACTTTGTTACAGCGTTTGCTGCTGGAAAATGTATCCATGAATAGTATACCTCTGTCTGCCGATATTCGTGTGCCTCAATTACGAATATGACTGTGCCACCTCTAGGTGTCAGTCCATTTTCTATAAGTTTTATGGTTATAGATTTCCTTTTAATGACCGGAATGAGTATTATACCCGGGTCTGCTTCCTGCATAGTAGCATCAGCTTCTGCGAGTTCAGTTGCTAATCTAACTGCCTCTCTTTCATCTTCACTCTCTACCATTTTACCGACAGGAAGGTTATTTCTTTTGTTTGCAGATCAGGTTTCTTATGGAAACAAAGATTAGATGCACAATATTTTGGAACAGTGTATCCTTCAACGTTGACTAAACCAAGAACCATACATAGGAGTTCCCTCCTGCGAGGTCTGGCGGATATAACCTTTCACCCACTCCAGACGTCTTTGGAGTATTATGGGAAAAGGGGTCTGAGTGAGAAAGCACGACTGAGTTACTCTAAATGTCTTACGTTAGTTTTATCGCCCTTTCCAAACGCGTTGGGTGCCATGTAGTGTAGTTCCTATTATCCCAATAGGCTCTGCGCATTGGAATAATACCTTCAATAGTAAAGGCCTAGACCGGACGTTAACTAGGTCTACTACTGTCGATATTAGACTTAAAGTTTTGGGTTTGCCAGCTAGCTCAGAGTTCACTAGAAACTTTCTCGAATGTTCAGGAAGGAATTAACTTCCCTGATTAGACAAGAAGGGATTTAGTTTCTGACAACCATAGAACATGACAACTTTGCTCTCCCCTAATCAAGAGTGTATCTCGAGAGTCGTGTGAACAAAAGGCAATTTATTTTACTCAGTCAGTACGTGCATTCTTAGTCTCATCAGATTGTAGAGAAAAGGAAGAGACGGGCGTGTTCAATAAAAAGGTGTTATTTATTGATCAGTCTCTTTTCTCATACAAGAGAAATGGATCGATATTATTGCAATACTTATAGCTAAGTAAAGTGCATACATTAAAAGCAATAGTATAAAATAATACTGTAAAAACATTGATATGGTTTCTAAGCCATATGATGTTTTAAAATGAATAAAATATATTACATACACATATACATTTGACTAAACGTACTCAACTGGTGTTTCTAAATACGCCTACCCCGTGTACCTGACCTAAGCCTAATACGTGGGCGGGAATAGAAAGTTACAGTTTAAGTTAAGTTTGTTTTTGCCAAGTGAATAACTAAGGAATTCTCTGTGAGGGGTTATTCAGTTCTGTACCTGGAAGTTAGGATGAATGAGGGATGGTATCTCTCTCTCTGGTCTCGATATTCCAGGCTGCCTGCGAGGGCTACCCAGAAGCGCCTGTGCTGGATTTCTCGACAGGAGAAAGCAGCGCGTCTCGTTCTCAGCGCGTCAGGAAGGCAGGGCTGCGCCAGCGGGGTCTGCTCTGCTCTTCGCTTCGGCAAGTATGGCTGCTCCGTCTCGTCACCACCGCGTGTGTTTGCATAGGGCAATATCGGTAATATTTATACCTTTAAGGTGCCGAGATTGACGTAAGGATGGACATAGATACATCAATAAGGATGTCATACGACTTGCTCGTTAGCACATTCTTTTGCTGAAGTTCTCGGTGAAATCAAAACAATGGCCGCAGGGTTTTGCCCAGGTTGTCATAGGTTTGATTTGTTTAGAGAACTCCGTATGCCTTATCAGGGGCTGGAGGAATATCGCTTGTCTAATTAGATCGCAAGCGTTATGACTTAATCAGATAACACGTTCCTGTGCCGTAGTGTGGCTGCGTCAGATAACTGTATCTGCATCATGGGGGTTTTCTGCCTCATGGGCTGACTGTTAGTTAACTGGTTGGTTTGTTTAACCAGAATAGGGTCAGGAATAGGGGGATCGATTCAGAACCTATAGGAATACATCACACTACGGCCTATCTCTCTCTTACCTTACTTGGCCAAGGTGGCCGAAAAAACGGTTAATCTCCAGCTTATGGATTTCGTGGATAAAGCTGCCTTACTGCACGACACCCAGTTTGGCTTCCGCCCCCGCCACTCAACGGAATCGGCACTTCTGATGGCTGTGGAGTCCCTAAGGCAGGGGGTGGATGAGGGACATACTATGGCCCTTATCCTATTGGACCTAAGTGCAGCATTCGACACTGTAGCGCATTCCACCTTGCTACAGTGTCTGAATAACGGAGGCATATCAGGAGCCGCACTCCAATGGATCCAATCCTTCCTGACTGGGAGAAGTTTCCAGATTCGTCAAGGAGACCACTACTCTAGAGACATGGGTCTGGGCCAGGGAGTCCCTCAGGGATCGTCCTTGAGCCCAACCCTTTTCAATCTTTATGTCTCCCCAGTGGCGCCGATTGCCGTGGGACATGGTTTGCAAATTGTATCCTACGCCGACGACACGCAGCTGGTTTGTCTCCCTCTCGCGTGCACCCGGCCTTGCCATGGACAGCTTCAGGGCCTGCATGCAGGACCTTGCTACCTGGACGTCCACAAATTGCCTGAAATTAAATGGCAACAAGACCAAGGTGCTCGTGGTGGGAGGAAATCCCTCCATCTGGTCGTCGGCATGGTGGCCTTCGTGCCTGGGTGAGGTACCTACACCCCGGCAGGAAGTCGGAAATCTGGGGATCTGGCTCGATGCTGACCTGTCTCTCGGACCCCAGATAGACAGCGTCACGGGCACTTGCTTCAGCGTTTTAAAAATTCTGCGAAAGGTCCTAGTTCTCCTCCCTATGGCCGCACGCAGAACACTGGTACACGCTCTGATTACTTCACGCATGGACTTTGGCAACCTACTCTATCTGGGAGCTACCTGTAAGGCAATAAATCGACTACAGGTGCTACAGAATGCGGCAGCTCGTCTTATATTAAAACTACCTAACAGATCAGACTCCAAAGCTGCCCTCCAGTCCCTTCATTGGTTACCTATAAAGAGCAGAGTTGAATTCAAAGCTCTCTGCACCTGCCACCGTATCCTTGCTAACAAGACACCAGCACCACTCCAGAACCTAGTCACCAGGTACATTCCATCCCGCGCTTTGCGCTCCTCTCAGGGAGGCCTACTTAAGGTCCCGAGGGTAAAGAGAGCTCGCATGGGAGGAAGATCCTTCCGATACCTGGGGGCTAAGAGCTGGAATGCTCTACCTCTCAATTTACGTCTGGACCCCTCTGAATCAAGTTTCCGGAGGAAATTGAAAACCCACCTCTTCTCAAAACAGTAGGCCCTTCCCCTTTTATGTCTTATGAGTGCAGTTAGCGCGGGGACACGCTTTTAGCGTAACCAAGCGCTTTACAAAATGCCCTTAATAATAATAATGCTGCCCAGATAACATTAGAGCAATATTCCCAGCAGGCATCTTTACCATGCATGCATGCATACATACAGTATAGTGAGGTATGTGTAGCTCTTAAGTGCCACGGGAATGAGCCAATTTGACATTCTTGCCAGACATGAAGTACATTTGACAGTTTGCAGTGGCCACAGCGGACTCTTTCCTCATTTCTTGGGCACTTGGAGAAAAAATAAGCTGGTAGTTTAAAATCGCTTGTGCTTCCTGTTTCTAGCAGAGGGTGTAGAGCTGCTCAGACATTGTTCCGGGGTCTTTAGTTTAGTGCGGTCATGCAAATCATATTTACGCTCAGAAGTTATAGCGGTCGGTGAACCAGCGCACAAATTCTGCTTCTGTGGTTTCTGCTGTTTATTCTTACTCCAATTTCTTTTAGAAAAGAATGGTCTCCCCTCCTTTTCAGGTTGGGGCTTAGTTTGTTGCTGAGTTTGAGTAAAAGGTTTAACTCCCAAATTATTTTGATCTAAGGATTTATATGCCTTGGCTATACGTTTCAGCAATTCCCGTGGGTTATCCACATTAGTAACCGACTCTATGAACTGACTCACCTGTAAGCTTACTGTTTCCCATTTTAGATTTGCTAGGATCATATCAGAAACGACAGAGAATGCCCCCACCAGTCTCATACCCAACTCTAGCAATGGGGCGAGACGGACCGATGTAACAGGGTGAGGAAGGGCGCCATTAAACCAAATCGTGTGTTGCCATGCCGACAACAGAACTTCAAGCAAATTATAGGGACGATACCTCGCAGGGACTACACCTAGCACATAGTCATGAAAGAATTGATCATTACCGTCCACAGCCGGAACTTTAACCCAGGTGAAAAAAACCTCGAAGCAGTAGGCGGCATTTGCCTCAACAAAAATAAAGTCCGCCCCCGTAATGTTGGGTCAAATGTGCTGTAACAGCTGCACGGTTCGGTGCTGTAATATTAACAGCCATGACTAATATAGCAAGCCAAAAGGTAGGACAAAGCCGGGTTGTAATTAGAACCTTTTAAAATTTAAGCTTGAAAAACCTATATATCTAAAAAATAGGAGGTTTGTCCCTCGCACCACGGACGTCTCCGATACTAGTGGGAGGGTATTGTGGACAAACACACGCGCTACTTAGGGGTCTCGGGAAGAAGTACCAGGCCAAAGGTTGGTGGCGCCGGCTGTGTATCGTAATCAAGATTTTCTCAGGCACATGAGATACCTTTATGTTCTATGCCACAGCCACAAGCTCAATATGCCATCAAACGTGAGGCCAAAGCTGCTGTTAACGAAAATCTAAAACAATTTGAATATCAGGGTGTGATTGAACCCTGTGTTTCAGCAATGAATAATCCTCTTTTACCGTTCGTGAAACCGGATGGCTCCTATCCTATAGTATTGGATTACAGGAATTTGAATAGTCATGTGCGTACATTTGCACTACAAAACGTGCACAGCTCTGCTTTGGTCAATAACATTGTACGCAAAAGATATAAGACGACCCTAGATATTTCCAGTGGTTTTTACAGTCACACTCTGGCTCCAGAGAACCGTGACTGGACCGTATTCACTGGAATCAGCAGTCCCAAAAAATTTTCACGCTTGCCTATGGGGTACAAGAACAGTCCAGGGGCTTTTGCAGCGCGTGTGGTCTCACTTTTACACAATTTAGACCCAAATGCTTTCTCTTATGTAAATGACATATATTTAACGGATGGTGAGTTGATTCCACATCTAGTCCATGTTGATCGCATCATGTCTTTTGCCGACCTAGGGTGCAAATTTAATTTTGCAAAATCACACATTGACTGTTTGACAGTCATATTTTTGGGTTTACAAACTCAACAATGAAGGTAGAGGCTTGGCCCCTCATTTCTCGGAGAAATGTGCTCAATTGCAGCCTCCCCCTACTCTGAAAATGTTACAATCTTTACTGGGATTCTTGAATTTCGGTTGTACTTATATACCTGATTATGTCCAGCATATCAAACCAATCCATGCTTTGATACAACCAACCTTTAGTTCTGCCAGCTGGCTTCTGGGAACATACGAAGATTCTTCGATCTTTGCAAGCAGATATGCTTGCGGCAAATTTCCTGTTAACACTTTACAATACTACAAATTTAGTCATAGGAATCGTTCCAGGTACAGTGGGTTTCACATACTTGACGTTCAATGAAGGGGATACAGTCCCCATTGCATACTAATCACACTTTAGACTTCAGCCGAGATGCGTTTTTCTCCAACTGAAAAAATCCTTACTGCTGTACAGATGGCGATTCTAAAAGAGCGCTCTCTTGCACAAGGTAGGTCGTAGGCTCAAAGCATGCCAATTTGGGCGCCTTCGCGATAGTCGCAGGTACAATGGTTGACGTCAAGTTTAAATCTTCTGTATTACGCTCAGTCTTTAGGAGACTGTACAGCTCAATTGGCTGAGCTGCTTGCTTTGGTGTTGACTCCAGAATTTGCTGGTCCAACAAGCTGCACTCTTATAGTGTGCCATTCCTTTTATTGTGTGCAATCATGCAATGACAATTTGTTCTTGTCATGGAATGATTTTCGCTACACCAAATATAGCACAATTAAGCATAAAACGGTTTGGGTCCAAGTGGCGGCGCTCAAGGAAAGCCTGCCACTCACACATGTTATAAATACTCTTGGTCATCAGCGTGTGGGAGCACATGCTGTAGGCAATTCATTGGCTGATGAAGCAGCCAACTCTGCAGTTGCCACATGTTTAGTAGCAGCAATTACAAGGTCAATGACAAAAATTGATAATGACATCCTGGCCGTCATAGCGGATACTAAGGATGGGAGGAGGTACTTTCAAGTATTCCCGTCCAAATATTCTTATCGTTTGTCCCCAGAACAAGTTCCAATAGTTACTGTCCCGTCCGTTGGGGATCTGTTGATTCCTAATGAGAACCGCAAACTTCCTTTGAAAATAGCAGCGCATGAGGGCATGGTTTCAGCACATGCTGGGGTTTCTGCAGCAGCGTTACTGGTGGCGTGGCTTGTACCTGTCATGACTTGCTCCCTGCATTCTCGTGTCCACCACCAAGGGGCTGAATGGTGGGACTCTCCTGTGTTCTAATAAGCTTCCCGACCCTCCCCTTCATGTACATACTGACTTCCAGCAATTTGGACACTATTTGGAAATTGACATCCATTACCAACCCATGCTGGGTTTTGTGCAGTCCATCCTGCTCATGCTTGAAACTCCATTACCTAGAATTCCCTGCTCACTGCTTCGTCTCCACCCCTGCAGGCCAAGAATGGATGGAGAAATTGAGCTCACCTGCGGCTGGCTGCTGCTAGCGTGCTCACACCTGATGCATGTGATTGCTGTGAGCTCTTTTAAGCCCCAGCTCCCTTCAGTCCAGGTTTGATCATTGTAGCTGTGTACTGGTGAGACTGAGCCTTGTTTCCTGAGCTTTAGTTATTCCTTGTTCCTGAACTGCAGCAGTTTCCCTTCTTCAAGAACTAGCACTGCCTGCAGTGCTACCTTTACTTCTGAGCCTTAGCATTGCTTGTCTTGACCTGCTGCTGTTTTCTTTGTTCATGAATTAGCATTGCCTGCAGTGCTACCTTGACTCCTGAGCCTTAGTATACCTTGTTCCTGAGCTGCAGTAGTTTTCCTTGTTCCTGAATTAGCACTGCCTGCAATGCTACCTTGGCCTTTGAGCTTTTTTTAAATTCTTGACTTGCCCCAGCACATCCTTCAGTGCTACTTTGTTTCCTTGATGCCTGATCCAGCACTATTCTAGCATACCCTTGTAGCCTCCCATTCTGTATATCCTTTTCCTGTCCCTGCTTTTCTTCCCATCACCTTGGTTCCAGTTTACCGTCTTGCTGCTATTCCTGCTGTTTTGCTTAGATTACCTTGTATGTTTGTTACTTGTTTTCTGCCAATTGTGCCCTGTGAATGCCTTCCTTTCCTGTTAGGCACTCCTCCTTGCTATCTCCTTGTCTGTTTGTGCCTGTTTGTAGTTCTTCCCTATTGCTGTTACTGCCTTGCTTGTTCCTGTTTGATCGCCAGGATCCGTGGGCCCAGCTGATAACCTAGGTGGTGTTTCTTGTTCACTCTTAGTATTGTCTTTGAGTTACATTTATAACATCACCATAGGTATCGGCTCCACAGACCCTGCCTTTGCATGCATATCCTATCTGTGGGTATTTGCAGTCAGTATCTGTAACAGCAATTGTGGGTGAGGAACTTACTGAGCTTCAGTCTTACTGCGTGGAGCTCCCGAGTGCTTTACCCCACATTCCCTTTATTGTTAATGTTGTTTTATATTATTGCACATCCGTCCTCAGTATACTGATTCTGAATGCTGAACTGCCTCATGAGTGCCTGTCCTTTCTAAGTCTTAGCTATCTTGTTCCTTCGTGCAGGCTTCCCCTTTGGTTCCCTCTTCTTCTCTGACTTCCTGTGTGATCCTGGGCAGTGCAGTACTCCCTTTTCTGCTTCATTTTCTACCCAGTCATCAGTCTTTGCCCAAGTCCCTGACTGTGTTCCAAACAGTCCCGGACAGAATGACCAACCCACATTTCCAGGGTCACTTGTGAGGTTTATTTGCGTTCAGTTAGCTATTATTTTTTCTTACATTTCTGTTTGAACATTTTGAAGGTGTGTCATAATGAGAGGTATAAGAAAGAAACACTGTAGTGCATCATTTAAGTTTGTGCAGAGCAGTTCACCAGTGCCCACCAATGAGAGGTATTTAGTGTTTACTTTACAATTTGAGAATGTGTGGAAACCTGTAATATTTTACGTTGGCATAAGCGACAGCCATTTTGGTTGTGGCATCCATTTCGCTTCCTTCGTAATTCTTTCGTCCTCTGCTGTTCACCTTTTCACCCTGCTTGTGTCATCAACTTTACTTGACCTCTTTCGAATTGGCTAAGCAATGTACGTGCTGGGGGGATTGTAGCTGCCAGTGCACCTGGTCTTAGAGGCTATCTATTGACCCTTTACTGCTGTCATAAACATTCCTGCTCCCCCTCCTTATTTGCTGACCAAGTGGTCATCCACCTGCCCTTGTTAGCTTATAGTTATTTCTGTGTCTAAACGTCTTCTTTCCATTTCTGTCCACATACTTGTATTGCAACAAAATTGTATATAAGGACGATGGTTTGTGAATTTAGTGTACTTCCTCCAACAACACTTGAGTGTGTTGTTCGGACGCAGTCCTGCTCATGAGCATTTAATAAACTTGGTTTGTTTTACTCTACTCCAGTGCTGTTCTCTCTTTTGCTAGTCTTTGGACCCGTGGACGAGAGGGTGACACTGCACCAGTGTGCCCTCACGGGGGTACATTTCCACAAATGTTCACCCTAGTCCTGAAACAATGAATCCTCTTATGAGAAATTGACATTTTCATTCTGAATATTTTACTCATTGGGTCTCAAACACCTCTTTGCCAGATCCTGATTTCATCTTCTGTTCTGATACAGATTCAATGCCTGTCTCCGCATTGCAAAAGAAGAATGATACCATACTCAGTTTGCTGAAGAAGAATTCTAATTCTAGCATGTTTGCTGTAAGTGGTTGTAAAATACAATATTCAACCACACAACCAAAGAAAGAGCAAATGTATTTAATAAACTCTGTTCACCATTCAAATAATGTTACCCAGTCTTGTAGTCCAGTAAAGATCACAGTCCCGAATACTAAAGGGACCTTCTTAAATACCACATTCTAAGTAAACAATAATCAGTTTACACAGGCGGCTAATAGCCAGTTTGAACAAAATCCAAGTTGTAACTGTTGTTTGTTGTGAAGTTGCCAGGTCTACCACTGTCCTCTTAGAGGAAGATCTGCAGTCTTCACAGGATATAATTACATCTAAGATTCTTGAATTACAACCAGAGAATAAAATGTTTTGGACTCTGTTAAAAAACTACAACCCAGAGTTCAAGCGGCAATCTAACACCCCTGTACAAGATCACTTTTCCACCTCTATGTAAGCATGGAGAATGAAGCTTTGCACTTTTTTGTGTTCCCCTGAGGGCTGGTCCAGCGATTTTGTGAATAATACTGTGGCTGATCATGCAGATTCCACTCAGAAAAGCCATAGTACCTTGTCTCACAGTGCAGTTAATCAAAGTATGTGTTTAAAGTCAGAATTTTCTAACTCATCTGGTGTTTTGTCTTCTAGTATTAGATCATATCTATGCACTACTTCTGAGATGTGTCCCTTCACTTTTGAGAAACCCCAAATGCTAGGCAAAACACAAAACATCTCCTTGCTTTCTTTTCCTGATAGTGAAGTCAGTTCTATCTCAGAGTTAACCCGCAGGCAGGCCATACTGACAAAACCTGAACTCGTGACCCCTATAATGCCTGATGTGAAAATATCCTGTGATTCAGACCACACTTGATTTAACTGCTGCAACTGAAGTCAGCCTCCTAATTAAGAAGGAACAAAATCCTGACCCCTTGTTTGCTCTCGCACTTTCAAGTACACCACATATTGAGAAGTTGGGAAATTATACTCTATGCTCTCGTACATCTGTAACACCTTGTAATACAGAGGAAATTGAAAACATTTCCAAAGACCAAGTAATTTCTTACCTGTTTCCTTTGACTAAGATATATGAACTGTCAAATGGTAAAGGGAGTCAGGTCATCAGAGACTCTAAGCTAAGCAGTATTCTTAGTGATCCAGCGCCCCTATAGAAATTCTGTCTCAGCAATACTACCCAACACCAGATACTCACCATTAATCATAAATCACTCACAAGGCCCATTAACCAACAAGACAGATTTTGGGCAACTGAATCATGTGACCTAATTAATCAGAACCTATTCACAAACTATTTACACATTTATATACATCACCATGGTTTGCGCATAAAACATATTAATTGTCACTAAGGTAAATGGATCAATTAATGGTAACAAGACCATGAATAACAAGACCAGCTTGTTTAAGAATCTTATTTTATTAACTTTATTCAAGTAAGTGCATTTTAGTGAGTTCTTTATTAGCAATTTTAGCAGCTTTTATTGAGGAATAGCACATTAGAATGACAATTCAAAATAAATCAATTAGTATGAATTAAGTAAATAAACAGTTTCCATCACCTAAGTTCCCTGTCTAAAACTCACTTAACCTAAAGAAATAGTCAATAACCCTATTGATCCTTACGTGCTCCAATAGTCCTTCAGCACGGCACACCTTACAGGATTCGGAAAGCGAGAAGCGCCCTCCCTCCAAAGGGGTCAGTTTTTATACCTTTTCTCACTAGCTAAAGTATCTTTATCGCACATTCTTTCTGAGAATCCGAGCTTCTAATTGGCTGAGCCATGTCAGTCCATCATTAGGTCATATTCTCCTGAGCAAGTCCGGGGCCTCATCATAGCCCTTATTATTCTTAGTTTCTCCATCCTTTTTGCTTCCTCAAAAAGATACATTCTCCGTGCACAAAACTTTCACTTCCTAATCTTGGCAGGCCATACTGCACCCTGTCCTTGGAAATGTCACCAAGAACACATTCGACTCGACCATGATTGCTTCTGCATTAAACGTTTGTCAGTTCAGCAAAATGCTCTTTTCGTCTGCGCATGAGTGAAGGCTCTGGTCAAGTTTCATATTCTGCAGCACTGCCAGCCATTTTTTAAGGCCCTTTCCCAAACTAATGTATAAATAAACACAAGACATCAATTATTGAAAGAATTAGAATTCGTTCTGTTACCCACCCTCCTTTGCTAATTATTAACCCATTAATAAATGTTACCTAGCCAAAGCATTTTAGTAACAAACCGGATTCGTTCTCAAACTTGCACCACATAAAGACAAAAAGACATAACATAAGCACACACAAATAAGCACATGCCATTAATTAGAACAGCCGCATTTAATTCTGACAAAAACAATAGTCAAGGTTAGTTTATTATTTCTCACGTACATGCAGATGCAACATAGAGCACATATATTAGTCCCTTATGTCGTGTATGCATTTTAATCTAAGTTGATTAATATAATTCACTTCATGTTGAATAATACGATTATTTTATTATGGAAGTTTAACTTTGCCAGTCGAAACAAATTTATTTCTGAGTCTCGCTCCATCAACTCCCTCATCTGGTGATTTCAAAATCACCAAACTACAACCAAAAATTTAGCAATATTTTATTACATGAACATGTTTTGATTTACACTGTATTAGTATTTCTAAAGTCTTGTCTCAGCTGTTTGTCTGCAACTCTCATATTGAGTTCTACGAAACTCTTCCAGTTCTATCTCTTTCTCCTGTTCCTTCTTAAGCTTATATATTCCCTTCTTTTCCCTTAGGTACTTCTTTCTCTTGTGTAACGTGCAACTGATCTTTAACAAAAGTATCACAAAGACTATAACTAATAAAGGTGTCAGTATTTTGCCTAAGATTGAACTACCTAACTCTTGAAACCAGGTTTTGATTGCTGCAAACCTTTTGCTCAAACGTTCTGAAAAATCTTCCTCTTCTAAGGGTACAATTTCTGAATGAATCTCTGAAATGTTTTTGATGTACATCTCAATACTCTGACTCTTATCAGGGATATAGGTACAGCAGTGTTGGACATGTAAAATGCCACAAACTCCTCCCTCTTTTGCTAGCAGAATGTCAAGTGCAAGACGATTCTGCATTACCATAGACCTTATAGCAATGAGCTCAGTATCCACTAATTGAAAGCCACTAGCTGCATCGGTTGACAATCTGTCAACAATTGTGGACAGTTTTCTGATTTTAACTGCATTCAGGGTTATACCCACTAAAGGTATTACTGCTTCAAAGATGTCTCCCAAAATTTCTGAAAAACTTTCTCTTTTAAATCTGCTCAGATGACTGTTAATTTCAAATGAACCCTCTGCATTTCTGTCAACATGAAATTTTTTGGGAAAAACTAATCCAATAAAACAAGTCCCATACCAGTGGTCTGGGAGATTGTAATAAGCTTTGTCCCCACATACAAAATAAATTCCAGGAAAAATTGGATCCTTGCCACCTTTGAATCCCCAACCCCCCATGATTTGATAAGTATCTTCACATTGACTGGCACCCACAAAGTAATGATCAAACAACGTATTATCTGTTCTAATACAAAATTTACCACTAACAGGTTTATCTATATGAATAGCAACATTTTCAAAAGATTTGCCATTTAGCTTCTCATCCTCTATTTGCCAAAAGTTTGATTTGGTTTGCTTAAGCATTTCATTTCTCTTATAAATTGCTCTTCTCTCTTCAACTAAATTCAAGAAAGACTTTGCTTCTGTTCTCAATTTACAAGTTAAATTGTTTTTGAAAGCATACTCATAGGTAAGCTCATTAGTAACAATAAAGAATTCCCTCATCTGTTTGGCTTGTTTATGCTTATTTAAGCTTTTGTCTATTTTCAAATTTGCAAAGATTTCGTCATGGTTCGAATAGTAATATTCTAAACGACCAGTCTGATAAAATAAGCTAGCTATCACACTGCACGTTATGCCATGTGGAGAAGCGTGGCTCAGTGGTTAGAGGCGGCAGACCCGGAAGCTGAGATCAGCCGTGGACCAGGGTTCGATTCCCCGCTTCGGCGGGTCTCGGGCTCAAAATTCCACAGACTCGACAATTCTCGCTCCGGTGCCTACTCGACTCACGGGGTCACACTCTGCGACTCTGGGCAATAGCTTGCTTAATCTCCACTACGGCCACTCGCGGCGGGATGCCTGGCTTTCACCTTGTGGATACCATGCCGGGGTATCTCACAGGGGAATACCAGGACGGGTTCCCTAAGCAAGCGCCTTGAGACCTTCGGGTGATTCGTGCGCTATATAAATCGAAATACATACATACATACATACATAAGTAAGAGGAAGCATATTGTATGTCACTCCCTCCGAAACAGAAGCAGGCAATTTTACACAAATATAGCAGTCTTTGACTTCCATCACTTTAACATACTCATCTAGAAGCCTTGAAAAAGTATTACTAGAAAAATCACCAACAGACCTATCTTGGTGAATCTCTGGTTTGTGATCAATAATTCTGTTAGTTTTACTTGTTGCACCATGATTATCTTGTTTAACTGTAGCTTTACTTGTCATATTAGCTTTGTATGTCTCCTTGTCGATCCCAAAAGGGAAAATGACAGCTAAAATTAACCAAAGCAAGATTATTAGAATCACACAAATAGAAGACATTTTACAACATCTCCTTAAAATGGAACATCTAGAATTGGTATTAGTATCAGTATAAGGCATATTTACTCTGTTAACAAAAGCCTTTCAAAGAAAACAAAAATCAAAAATTTCTAAATTATTCTAATTTTTCTATCACCCCCCTATTTTTTTTTTTTTTAAACCAAACCTTATTTTCTAACAGCTTTTCTTCGACCTTGCGTCTTACATCAATGTGTTTATCCAGCTAACACAATTTCTTCAGCCTTATGCCAAAAACAAAACCTCAAATTTTACAGAAAAATTTCATTCATTGTCACTATTGTCATCTATCTCTTCCTGACTACTACTGTTCACTTCCACCACAGGTGGGATGATTATATAAGTCCATTCAGGGGACTTGTACTTCTGGTTAGGTTTTACAACTCTTTTTGCTCTACTACTAATGACTTCTATTTTCTTTCCTGCTTCACCTTTCTTTTCAGAGTCACCTTTTTGACTTGACACCTCATTTACTTGTTCTTTTGATTTGTTCACAAATTTAGATTTCAGGCCTTCTCTTTCAGTAGGCTAGTTATCACCTTTTCTTGGTAATTTCTTCTTTGGTTCTGTCACATTACATTCTGTTCTCCAAGCTCTTTTCCTGAAATTTCTTATCTCGATATCTTCATCACTCTCTTCAGACTCTGTATCTGAAATTTCAATTCTGCTTTTAGGATCTTCTTTACTCAGCAGTTTCACTCTATTAGGAACATCATCCTTATAGCTGGTACTTGGTAACTAGTCTTCCTCATGAATTACTTCTAACTTCCCAGTTTCAGAACTTCCGTTCCTGCTTTCAGAGCTTCTATTCTGCTTTTCAATACTCTCCTGATCATGGATTTCTTGTTCAGACTCTTTTTCCGCTTCTTTTTCTAGCAGATCTTCATCATTATCAGAGTCTACTACCACAATTTCCAAATCTTTTTCATTCAATGCCTTATTCGCATTTGAACTTTCCAGATGTTGACTTTCCTGTCTATCTTCAGGATCTGGATTTTTGTCAGATTCTTCTTCAGAATCTGAATCTGCTGTAGTGTCACCTTCGTCAGAATTTTCAGGTGGTGGTACACAAATTGTGTGACTTGCGTGAATGCACCTTTTCAAACCCTTGCACTTTACTGCATTTGTTGTGACAAGAATCACCTGTCTTGCCTTTTGCCACCTGGGTACTAGACAGTTTCTTCTTCAGGGAACTTTTGTTCTTACCCAGTCTCCTGGTAACAGATCATGTGCTTGCTCTTTGTCTCTTGTTATCACTTCAGTTCCCACCTGATTGGACACAGAAGTCACAACGTCAGAAAAGTTCCTGCAGTACTCCAAAATGACGCTATCATTTATACACATCAATTTCCCTACAGGTACAAAAGCTTGTCTCATGACTCTGCCCATAACTATGTTGTGTGGACTTAAACCTGTCTTTTTATCAGGAGTACTTCTCAGAGACATCAAAACAAGTGGAAGTGCATCTGTCCACTTCATTCCTGTAGCTAGATACATTTTTCCAATCCTATTCTTAATTGTGCCATTTACTTGCTCAACAACACCTGATGCTTCTGGTCTGTAGGCACAGTGCAACTTTTGTTCTATGTTCAATGCTTCACAAACCATTTGTAACAGTCTGTTTTCAAAATGTGTTCCACGATTACTTTCCACAGTCACCGGAAAACCGTACCTTGGTATGATCTCCCTTAAAAGCAATTTTGCAACAGTAACTGAATCATTGTGACGTGTTGGGAACGCTTCAACGTGTTGGGAACGCTTCAACCCACCTTGAAAACAAACAGATTATCACAAGGACATAACGTAACTTGTTGTGGTGTGGCATGTCGATGAAATCCATTTGCAACCTGGTGAAATTGATCCAGCGCTCTCACCAAAATTATGCATAAATGACTCTATCTACTACCACTAAATTTACCATATAACACTAGGCCCATATCAACAACAGAGCGACTGAATCATGAGGCGATAAGATCTATATATGTTGTTTTAAACTATCCACAATAATCAAGACCAGCTTGTCATTTAGAAAGTTTATTTAAACATATCTAGAAAAACTCAGGTTTTGGAATTTTATTAAACAAGCATTAGAAAATGTCATAAAGAGAGGTTTATTCAGAATTAATAAAGAGAGCAAAAATCAAGAAATGTTATTCATTAGCAGAAATAAGTAAAATTAAGCATTTCCAAACCCTAACTATCTCTCTGTCTCTACCCTCATCGCCTAGAAATAAAGTATTTAATAAAAGCTGCTTTCCTTACGAATGTTGTCCATCAGCATAACACGTCCCTCAGGAATCTCGAGCGCAAGCCAAATGTCTGTTCTTTGAGCCCATTTTTATACCCTAAACTAAGCTGAGCTAACTATTTTTCACATTCCAACAGTTGAATTCTAGCTATCCATTGGCTGAGCCACCTCATGCCACAGAAATTTGTGACATCATCTTCCCCATGTCCGGGCTTATTCACTAGATCATTGTTCATGCACGAAGTCTTGGCAGCACTTCTTCAGGCTGCTACATTTTGTAGCGAAAGAAGTTCAAGCAATGCAAAATCTATCACGTCTCTTCCTTTCAGCCTTGAGCTTGTCCGTTCTGCGCTCCCATGGCACATTAGCAAATTTCTCCACAGAGTCACTTTTGGCAGTCCTTTCCAAAACCTTTCAAAATAAAAGTTCATAGGCTTTTCCTCTTTTTCAGAATTATTTTCTCTTGTGGCATTTTCATCAACAGGCCTCTTTTCAGAAAGCGTCAGTTTTCTGCGCCACCTTTTTCTTGCGTCACTTTTTAAAAGTGCACTATTTTTCTGCAGCCATCTCTAAGCTTCATTTGTAAAACTATCATATAAACAAACACAAAAGAGTAATTAATGAAAGAAATACAGTTTGTTCTGTTGCCACCCACCATTGCTAATAATTAACCCATTAGTCTAAATTACCTAGCTGAAGCAAACAAATAAAGCAGCATTTATATCTACCATTCTTCACTTAGTCCAGCAGGATTCTCTATGCACCTGTAAAAAATAAAAAGACACCACATAGACAAAAGCATATATAAAATAAGCACATGCAATTAATTGAACAGCCGCAATTAATAAGACAATAGACAAACAAACAAGGTTAGTTAATTATTTTAAAAACATACTTGCTGCAACATAGAGCACATAATGTTAATCCCTTATGTTGGTGTGTGCAACTTTTATTCTAGGTTGGTTTAATAACATACATGCAAAACATTAGTTTTATTAAACATCATGGAAGTTTGACTTTGCGAGCTGAAATAAATATATTTCTAAATCTCGCTCCATCAACTCCCTCATCTGGTGATTTTAAAATCACCAAACGCCACCAAAAATTTTAGCAAAAAACGTATCTAAGATGAACATGATTCAATTTCACCTGTGTTAGTATTTCTAAAGACTTGTCTCATCAGTTTGTCTACAACTCTCATATTGAGTTTTAAGAAACTCCTCCAGTTCTATCTCTCTCTTATGCCTTTCTGATTTTGTAAATTCTCTTCTTTCCTTCAAGTGAAAATGACAACTAAAACTAACTAAAGTAGAATTATTAGGAGCACACATATCAGAGACATCTTACAACATCCCTTAAAGATTGAGCATCTTGAGCTGTTATTTACAAAAACATGAAAGTAATTTCACTAAGCTTGCAAGGAAAAATAAAACAAAAATGTTAAAAATTTTGTCTAAAAATGTCTAACACCCCCCTTTTTCAAATTTCTTTTTAATTTTTTTTTTATATATACCCTTAAACCTTCTAACAGTTTTTCTTCGACTTTACGTCGCAAGTTATTTTTCAGCTAACACAATTTCTTCGACCTTGTGTCACCTAACACATTTTCTTCAGCCTAATGCCAAAAACAGGAAACCTAAAATTTTAACAGGTATGTACTTCAATCATTGTCACTATTGTCTTCAATCTCTTTCTGCCTGCTACTATTTACCTCCACTACAGGTATCACTTCTATTTTCTTTCCTGTCTCACTTTTCTTTTCAGGATCTTTTTGACTTGATATTTCATCAATCTGTTCCTTTGATCTGTGTACCAATTTGAATTTTAGGCCTTCATTTTCTCCTGGCCAGTTATCACTTTTTCTTGGTAATTTCTTCTTTGACTTGGTCACATTATTTTCTGTTCTCCAAGCTCTTTTTCTGAATTTTCTTATTTGAGAATCTTCATCACTCTCATCAGTTTCAGTGTCAGAAATTTCAAGTCTGGACTCAGGTACTTCTTTACTAGGCAGCTTCACCCCGTTAGGAACATCATCTTTGTAGCTGGTACTTGGCAATTCATCTTCTTCTTCTTCTTCTTCTTCTTCTTCTTCTTCTTCTTCTTCTTCTTCTTCAATTACCTTCAACTTCCCAGTTTCAAAATTCCTGTTCCTGCATTCAGAGATTCTTTTCTGCTTTTCAATACTCTGCTGGTCTTGAATCACAACTTCATTAGACTCTTCTTCTGCTTCTCTGTCTAATGTCACAACTTTCAAGTCTTTTTCATTCAAGGCTTGTTTTCCATTCAAATTCTCCAGATGTCGACCAACCTGTCGATCTTCAAGATCTGAATTTCTTTCAGGCTCTTCTTCAGAATCTGAATCAGCAATGGTGACACTTTCTTTATCAGAATTTTCAGGTGTAAGTACTTGAAAAGTATGGCCAGTGTCAATCCACCTCTTCAGTCTTTTGCACTTCACTGCATTTGTTGTAACAAGAATAACTGGCCTCGCTTTCTGCCACCTTGGTACTAGACAATTTATTTTTCGACGAACTTTTTTCCTGACCCTGTCACCTGGTAACAGATCATGTGCTTGCTCTTTTTCTCTTGTTTGCACTTCAGTTCCATCTTGATTAGACACAGAAGTCACTACATCTGATAAATTCCTGTAGTACTCCAAATTGATGCTATCATTAATAGTCATCATTCTTTCCACTGGTATGAATGCCTGACTCATGACTCTGCCCATCATAATATCACGTGGACTTAAACCTGTCTTTTTATCAGTAGTACTTCTCAGAAACATCAAAACAAGAGGAAGGGCATCTGTCCACTTTATACCTGTAGCTAGGCACATTTTTGCATCTCTGTTCTTTATAGTACCATTCTTTTGCTCCACAACACCTGAAATTTCTGGTCTATATGTACAATGGAGCTTTTGTTCAATGTTTAAAACTTTACAAATCATTTGTAACAGTCTGTTTTTGTCAGGCGTCCCACAAGTCTTACCTTTGCTTGTGGTGCGATTCCGCAGAGACGACAAGAGCACTCGTCCCTGTACCCACCTGACCCTCGTGGAAGACAATACCCAGCAGGGATGAGATGGACGCAGGGATGGGAGCCAGGGTGTAGGTTAAAAAGATGGCGTGGAGCTGGCGGGGCGTCCCGGTGTCAGCTGGAAACCAAAGAAGAGAGATCAGAGACTGAGCAGACCCGAACAGGAACCACCCCCCACACACACACACCGGAATCGTCACCCCTGGAGGACTCACCGATGCTCCCGGGAAGAAGTGCCTCCAGATGAGAACAGCTCCGGAAAGGAATAGCGAAGAGAAGGCGCTCCTGCGCGTTTAGGGTCAGAACAAACTAAAGAAAGCGCTCCTGCGCGGTATTACCCAAGCTATAACAAATGAAAGCGCTCCTGCGCGTGTAGCTGAATGCTAGAAGCAGTCAACCTGTGGTACCCCCGATAAGGAAACCAGAAGTACAGGCTAAGTAGTTTCCCAAGCGCTCCTGCGCGGTGGGAAACCGAAAACACAGCACCCCAAAACACAATCCAGGACCTCTAAACACCCTCAAGGCGCTCCTGCGCATTAAGGGTTAAGACAACAAAAACGGGCACAATCCTGGACCCCCCAGGTAATATAACAAACAAGCGCTCCTGAATGGAGCAGTCTTGAGGCAAGGAAAAGGCTCAGCGCGTCTTGCCTCCTTGGTATCAGCCGAGCAGATGAGGTGTCCTACGGGCGTTGCAGAGTCGTCAGCTGAGCAGCGTTCCAGCGCGGCTCGTCAGGCAGGTCTCGGCAGGCAGGAATCCGGTAGGAATCCGAAGCACAGAGCCGGCGGGAAACGTGCTGTTTAAGCGTTTCCCCCGGAAGTGCTTCTGTGCTCCCAGGTTGCTGCCCGGAACTAGACCGGGAACTCTACTTCCGGCCGGAAGTGAGTATCCCGGCTCCCGTGTGTGTGTGCGGGAGTGGCCGGCCGCGGCAATGCCACAAACCGTGACAGTTTTCAAAATGTCTTCTACCATCTGGTAACTTTGCAACAGATATAGCGTCATTATGTCGCGTAAGAAATGCTTCAACCCATCTTGAAAACAAACAGATAATCACAAGAACGTAGCACAGTTTGTTATGCAGTGCCATCTCAATGAAATCCATTTGTAATCTGGTGAATGAACCACTCTCCTGTCCTTCTGTTCCCATTCCCACAACTGTTTTCTTAATTGTGTTTACTTGCTGGTAGGACAGACACCCTTGGCAAAGAAATTCTACAATTAATTTGAATTTTGTATTGAACCAAATTCCTCTGAAAAGCTTGACCATTGAATCTCTTCCAATTTGTTCAAAACTATGGTACATTCTGGCCATGTCAGCAATCATGCTATTTGGTAAAACTGCTCTGCCATCTTTGTGTGTCCAAATTCCTTCCTCATCTCGCTGTCTACAAACTGCTCTCAACCATGTGTTTTTCTCCTCATGAGTTGCTTCATCTTGTAAATCTTTGACTCCCTGCCATGTTTCAACTATAGATGTTAGTATTAGTGAACTCAGAGCATGTTCATCATTCTTTTTGTATGCTGCACATTTCATGACAGCAATCCTTACTGCCAACTGAATGCCATCAATCAATCCTTTAGTTAAACTTGCATTTTTGATAGGTGAACCTGCAGAAGTCTAATAACCTCTTTGGGACCAGAGCTGTTCAAAATCTTGCACAACTCCATAACCGTATTCACTGTCGGCAACATCAGCAACTGTGCAGACAGAATATGGTGCTCTCATAAATTCTTCCTCTGTTCTTAGACAAGAGCCATCAGTGAAGTAGACATAACCTGACTCTGGCAGAGGAACATATTTAATGTCCTCTCTGGGCTTTTCGTGAAATTCTAATACATCCTGACATTCATGATCATTTGTCAAGTTTATTTTAATCTGTGAACCAATTTCATCTATCACTTGGATGTTTTCACTCAAAAGACCATCCGATTCATTCCAAGATACTGGAAGTATATTTATTCCTTGTGGTCTGTTTTCCTGTTCTTTATTTAATCCTGTATCTGTTTTGTCTGTCTGCTTATTAACATAATCTTGCAATGGCGGTGAAGCTATCTCATTCTGCTGAATCATCACCTGTCGCTGTATTTGTAGCTGTTTATTTAGCTCATTTATCTTAATCTCCTTTTCCTTTGACCATAATTTTGACTCATCAGGCTGTGTCAAATCAATCAGATCAATATCAGACTTCTCACTAGCTAGAATTGGAGTCATCACTCTTTCTTGCTGAGTTGGAATCATTACTGGCTCATTTTCAGGTACATTAGAATAAAGTTTTTCAGTAAATTTTTGAATTTCAGAATTTAATGGGACCGTTAAAACTGTAGAACTAATTTCATCCTTTCCAAGCACAGGGATTGTCACTGCTTCCATATATTTCGTTGACTGTTTTAAATCATTTGTAAAATTCACATAATCAGGAATATTAATTCCAGAATTTCTTGGCATTTCATCATATTTTTCTGTTGCGTCATGTTGAGAAGAAGTCTGAGCTGGGACTCTATTAATCTGAACCGGGACTTTTGGTGTTACATTAATCTGTTCTGGGGTTTTGCTTAAATTTCTGTCCTGATCTGTATTTACAACATCAATTTTACACTGATCAATATTTTCTACTCTGACATGTTTATTATTTAGATTCGCTAATTTGGGAATCATTAATTTGCTCTCACATTTAGCAACAACTTTTTTCATTTTCTGGTACCAAGTAATCATTTTCTTTTTCTTTAGAAAATTGTTATCCATGTTTTTAAATACTTACCTTATTAATATTGACTACAACAAATAAATTAATTACTTATTTATTAATACGCAAAATTCTCTAATTAGTCTACAAAGCCAAGCGATTTTTAGACTCTACTTTCTCTTTTTCCTAAGTTCTCACTTTTAATTTGGGTAGTATCACTAAATCAATTGAAACACCAATGAAAGTAATCCAACTAATAAATCAAAACTTAATTAAACTTTGAATTCTCAAATCATCATTGCTACAATTACTGAAGTTATTGCGGAGGTGGCTGGGGTCAAAGCTGTGGCTGTTACTGTTGTTCCTGTCCTAGTAGAAACCACTGTTGCTACAGTTCTGGTGGCAGCTGCTAATGCTTTATTGCCACCTTATTTTGTGACTGCTGATATCACTGCTGTCTCTACCAGGTTGCTGCTATGGTATCCACTATTTACCAACAGCAAGTCCCACCTCCCTAAAATACATCGAAATTATCACTGAAGGCTGGAACCCTTCTAGCTTTGGCAAAAACCCTGTACAGCTACCCAAACTTTTTGCTGCACGTTTTTAGGTCAGTTTTGGGCATTTATACTAAAGAAAATCAAAGCATTCGAAAATAAGAACCCAAACACTCAACTCTTAGTAGTAAAGCGTATCAGCCAATCACTGCGCGTTTTCTAGAGTGTTGACCAATCACAGCATATTTATCATGACACTTTAGCCAATTACAGCGTTATTACAAAATTCTATACTACTGTTGCAGTTTCTTTTTCTTTATTCGCGTTTTCGCGCTCCAAATTAATCCTTTTTCAGTAATTAAGCTCACAACATCTGATGTGAAGAGTACATTAGCTCATAATAAAATATCATTAATTTAAACACAGCGTAAAACGTTCGCCTACTAGCACATATACAAGAAATAACTCAGCAGTGATAAACAACTCGCCTCAGCCAATGCCAGTACAACAATTGTCTCAGCCAATCAGATCGCAGCCACTATAATGCTTCAGCCTATTACAGTGCGATTGCTATGATACATGTAATCTTTGTAGCTTCTAGCTCTCCGTGCTCATCCCCTCCCTTGCACAAAACACAGCGCGCAACATTTAGCGTGACCATACCACAAACGACACACTTCGCTTATAAACAAAGCTCTGGGCACTAGTGCTAGGGGAAACCAAGGCGAGCACAACAAACGTTCGGGCCAATCAGCGCAGCCGCCACAACGCTCAGCCAACCATAGCGCTCCTAGCAACACTCTAGCCAATCAAAACACTGCTCCTGCAATGCTCAACCAACCACAGTACGACTTTTGTCATGACACGCACCACCACCGCTGTAGCCTTCCTCCCCTCGCGCAAACATCAGCCTTGACAAACTTCCCTTTCAAAACAATAGAGCGGCGAGCAAGGGAATCAAAGCGGGACCACCTTTTCACTGCAATTTTATTCACCTCACAATAGCTTCGCGTATTAGCCAGTCACTGCGCTATCGGTGATGTTCCAGCCGATCACAGTCTGTCTTTACTGTGACACACACTGCCACTGTAGTCTCTCCTTTATGAAATTTTAATTTTAACTTCGCGTACAATCGCTCACCATGTGCATCAGTTGCAACATGCTTTTCCCAAATCCATAGTGCAACCAGGAAAGAAATCAAATCGGGACATTTAAATTTGTAGACCACTCAGTAGCGCTTCAACCAATCACAGCGCGACTTTGCTGTGACATCACGAGCGCCTCAGCCAATTGGAACGCAGCTTTCGTGATACTCAGCGCGGCTGTAGCTGTAACATTCGCTGCTGCTAGTACAGTCTCTCTCTTTCTCACGCGCTCGTCACACATCAGCTGTGACACGAAAACAATAGCGCGGCGAGGAAGGAAATTTAAAGTGGGAATATTTATTTATTGAAAGCTACTCAGCAAGTCGTGTTAACGCGCATCAGCTGTGATCACTTTAACAACCGGCCGTCTCTAAACACATCAGCTGTGATAAGCGCAGCTGTAGGCAGTCAATTGCAACACGCATACCAAGCCATTCACAGCATAATCTTGCTGTGACACTATGGGAGCCACAACGAATCACAGCGCAGCTCTGCTGTGACACTGTGGCACTTTAACCAATCAGGGCGCGGCCCTGCTATGACACTGCGGCACCCTGACCAATAAGAGCGCGGCGGTTGTGACGTAGACAGCCTCTGCAGCTGGCAGCTCTCCCCTTACGCTCCTCACTCGGTAAACGGCCCCTCCCTTCAGAATGCACTGAATTCACAATAGCGCGGTTGTAGAAAAGAAAGAAACCATATCGGGGACACTTTAAAATTAGAAAGAATTCATTCATATGTGACACACGCGTTATTTATTTGCGTTGTTTCATTCAAGAAAGTAATTTAAAACGGGGACATTTATATTTGTAAACAATACAGCAGCGCTTCAGCCAATCGGTCGCAGCTTTGCCCTAATGCTCTGGACGCCTCAACCAATAAGAGCGCTGCTTCTCTATGACACACCGGAACTTCAGCCTATCAGAGCGCGGCGGCTCTGACGTACACAGCCGCTGCGGTTTCAGGCTCTCCCCACACGTTCTCGCTCTTAAAAACAGCCCATCCCTTACAATTTCGATCGGGACACTTCTGAAATGCTTTTTATTAACGCGCAATACTTTTAAATGTATTTAAATAGCGCGCAAAACTTTCAAATACATCTAAGTAGCGCGGAACACTTTAAAATTCCTTTGAATAGCACGGACTTTACCTTGAAGGCTCCAAAGTGCTTTAAAATTACTTTTGGTACTATTTAGTAATTACATAAAACAAACTAATTTGCCTGCTTCTCTAAAAAGTGACAGTTTTATACATTCGTTCAAGTATTCTCAGCGTGGAATAGACAACGCTATTCTCACAGAATAATCTCAATCGCCAATAGAGCAATTCTTACCCTACCCTTCTAACAGGTAATAATCAAAAGTGTTTCAGTTGAATGCAGGTACATTTAGCAATTCAAATTTAACTCAATTGACATTACAGAGCATTCACACACTTTTGAACAGGAAAACCCTAAAACATACATACATGAAAACTTCGGTATGGACTCTAACCAACCGTAGTAATCCAGAATCGCCAGTAAGAAAACAACGTTTATTTTCTTCTTTAGGACTCTAACCTTAGGAGAGAAAACAACGCTTATTTTTCTTCCTTAGGACTCTAACCTTGGAAGAGAAATTTTTCTTCCTTAGGACTCTAACCTTGGAAGGAAAAATTCAAACTTACCCTTCACTCAAGTTTGGATATATTCTATTAATCTTTTCACAGAGAGTTTTAAAACAGGCTCATTGTCCCTATACTCAATGCTCAAATTTCTTAGATAATCTTCACTATCATACATACAATTTTACTTATCACACCTAGAACCCTAAACTTGTGTTGTACGACCACAACACGATGATATGCGACGATATCACCTTTTGAAGCCGAACAAATGTACTTGTGTAACCTGATAACATATCAGCTTCCTGATCACAGCGTTACACTACTCTTTGCCATGGCTAACCTGGGATTTTTCACACTGCTGGAAAAAACCCTTTTAACTACATTAAACAATCTGACAACATCACTAACTCAACATATGTTAAACATTTATCCTATGAATATACCAACATATATGTGTCATGCTTGTAACATGTATGTCAAAAACAACATATTAACTGTCCGATTGCTACCAGGAAATTGATCAGCGCTCTCACCAAAATTATGCATAAATGACTCTATCTATTACCACTAAATTTACCATATAACACTAGACCCATATCAACAACAGAGCGACTGCATCATGAGGTGATAAGATCTATATATGTTGTTTTAAACTATCCACAATAATCAAGACCAGCTTGTCATTTAGAAAGTTTATTTAAACATATCTAAAAAAACTCAGGTTTTGGAATTTTATTAAACAAGCATTAGAAAATGTCATAAAGAGAGGTTTATTCAGAATTAATAAAGAGAGCAAAAATCAAGAAATATTATTCATTAGCAGAAATAAGTAAAATTAAGCATTTCCAAACCCTAACTATCTCTCTGTCTCTACCCTCATCGCCTAGAAATAAAGTATTTAATAAAAGCTGCATTCCTTACGAATGTTGTCCATCAGCATAACACGTCCCTCAGGAATCTCGAGCGCAAGCCAAATGTCTGTTCTTTGAGCCCATTTTTATACCCTAAACTAAGCTGAGCTAACTATTTTTCACATTCCAACAGTTGAATTCTAGCTCTCCATTGGCTGAGCCACCTCATGCCACAGAAATTTGTGACATCTTCTTCCCCATGTCCGGGCTTATTCACTAGATCATTGTTCATGCACGAAGTCTTGGCAGCACTTCCTCAGGCTGCTACATTTTGTAGCGAAAGAAGTTCAAGCAATGCAAAATCTATCACGTCTCTTCCTTTCAGCCTTGAGCTTGTCCGTTCTGCGCTCCCATGGCACATTAGCAAATTTCTCCACAGAGTCACTTTTGGCAGTCCTTTCCAAAACCTTTCAAAATAAAAGTTCATAGGCTTTTCATCTTTTTCAGAATTATTTTCTCTTGTGGCATTTTCATCAACAGGCCTCTTTTCAGAAAGCGTCAGTTTTCTGCGCCACCTTTTTCTTGCGTCACTTTTTAAAAGTGCACTATTTTTCTGCAGCCATCTCTAAGCTTCATTTGTAAAACTATCATATAAACAAACACAAAAGAGTAATTAATGAAAGAAATACAGTTTGTTTTGTTGCCACCCACCATTGCTAATAATTAACCCATTAGTCTAAATTACCTAGCTGAAGCAAACAAATAAAGCAGCATTTATATCTACCATTCTTCACTTAGTCCAGCAGGATTCTCTATGCACCTGTAAAAAATAAAAAGACACCACATAGACAAAAGCATATATAAAATAAGCACATGCAATTAATTGAACAGCTGCAATTAATAAGACAATAGACAAACAAACAAGGTTAGTTAATTATTTTAAAAACATACTTGCTGCAACATAGAGCACATAATGTTAATCCCTTATGTTCGTGTGTGCAACTTTTATTCTAGGTTGGTTTAATAACATACATGCAAAACATTAGTTTTATTAAACATCATGGAAGTTTGACTTTGCGAGCTGAAATAAATATATTTCTAAATCTCGCTCCATCAAAAGGACCACCCTCCCGTCCTATGGTTCCCATGCTCACAACTGTTTTTCTGTTTGGGTTCATTTGTTGACAAATTAAGCATCTCTGGCATAAAGATTCTGCAATTATCCTGAACTTTGGGTTAAACCAAGTCTGTCTGAATAGCCTAATCATGGAATCTCTTCCAATATGTCCCTGACCATGATACATTCTGGCCATGTCAGCAATCATGCTATGTGGTAAAACTGGTCTGTCATCTTTGTAAACCCAAATCCCATCTTCTTCTCTCTGTCTGCAATCTGCTTTTAACCATGAGTCTTTCTCCTCATCACTTGCCTCATCTTGTAAATCTTTTACTCCTTGCCATGTCTCAACTACAGATGTTAGCATAAGTGAATTCAGAACATGTTCATTGTCTTTTTCCCGATTAATTGAAAAATGGTTTTTCGCACAATACTTTGCGATTTCATCTGCATAGGCATTTCCTTTTGTGATAAAATCTTCACCATTTTTGTGAGCTGCACATTTCACGACAGCTATTTTCTCTGGTAATTGAATGCCATCGATCAATCTCTTCATTAATTTTGCATTTCTTATTGGTGTTCCTGCAGAGGTTAAATAACCTCTTTGAGACCAAAGCTGACCATAGTCCTGGACAACACCGTATCCATACTGGCTGTCAGTCACTATGGTGATTTTTAATTCTTTTGCTCTTTCACTGGCACGAATCAAAGCAATCAATTCTGCTACTTGAGCTGAACGAATTCCTTCGAGACCTGATGCTTCAACCACATTTGCAACTGTGCAGACTGAATATGCTGCTCTCAGAAAACCCTCATCCGTTCTCAGACAAGAACCATCAACAAAGTAAACAAAATCTGACTCGGGCAAAGGAACATCTTCCGTACCAGAGATTGATTCCAGCCTGTCTGACTTCCGAACCAGAGCCTCCAGCCTGTCTGACTTCCGAACCAGAGCTTCCAGGCTGCCTGACTTCCGAACCAGAGCTTCCAGGCTGCCTGCCTTCCGAACCAGAGCATCCAGGCTGTCTACCTTCCGAACCAGAGCATCCAGGCTGCCTGCCTTCCTAACCAGATCTTTCAGGCTGCCTGCCTTCCGAACCAGAGCTCCCAGGCTGCCTGCCTTCCGAACCAGAGCTCCCAGGCTGCCTGCCTTCCGAACCAGAGCTCCCAGGCTGCCTGCCTTCCGAACCAGAGCTCCCAGGCTGCCTGCCTTCCGAACCAGAGCTCCCAGGCTGCCTGCCTTCCGAACCAGAGCTCCCAGGCTGCCTGCCTTCCGAACCAGATCTTTCAGGCTGCCTGCCTTCGGAACCAGATCTTTCAGGCTGCCTGCCTTCGGAACCAGAGCTTTCAGGCTGCCTGCCTTCGGAACCAGAGCTTTCAGGCTGCCTGCCTTCGGAACCAGAGCTTTCAGGCTGCCTGCCTTCGGAACCAGAGCTTTCAGGGTGCCTGCCTGCGGAACCAGAGCTTTCAGGGTGCCTGCCTTCGGAACCAGAGCTTTCAGGGTGCCTGCCTTCGGAACCAGAGCTTCCAGGCTGCCTGCCTTCGGAACCAGAGCTTCCAGGCTGCCTGCCTTCGGAACCAGAGCTTCCAGGCTGCCTGCCTTCGGAACCAGAGCTTCCAGGCTGCCTGCCTTCGGAACCAGAGCTTCCAGGCTGCCTGCCTTCGGAACCAGAGCTTCCAGGCTGCCTGCCTTCGGAACCAGAGCTTCCAGGCTGCCTGCCTTCGGAACCAGAGCTTCCAGGCTGCCTGCCTTCGGAACCAGAGCTTCCAGGCTGCCTGCCTTCGGAACCAGAGCTTCCAGGCTGCCTGCCTTCGGAACCAGAGCTTCCAGGCTGCCTGCCTTCGGAACCAGAGCTTCCAGGCTGCCTGCCTTCGGAACCAGAGCTTCCAGGCTGCCTGCCTTCGGAACCAGAGCTTCCAGGCTGCCTGCCTTCGGAACCAGAGCTTCCAGGCTGCCTGCCTTCAGAGTTCTCAGTACATATATGTTCAGTATCTGAATCTCCAGCATCAGAGACAAAACTCTCAACATATAAGCCTCCAGGGCCTGGATCTCCGGCATATCTGCTTCCAAAGTCTCTTGCATGCGAGTCTTCTGTATGTTTTCCTCCAAGGCCAGAACTTCAGGTCTGCTTCTTGTGGACTCCTTTGTCTTTAGCCAGTTTGCCTTTGACCTCTGTGCCTCCTGCAAATCCGTTATCTGCTTTTGAAGCTATATTTAATCTTCCTTCATTTTCAGTGTGCTACTGCAGCCTGTCATCAAAAAAACACAAAGCACCTTTGATTCAGTCTCCTAAGCCCCCGTTACTGGATTTGGACTCTCCAGGTTCTGCCTTCAATACTGCTGTTAATTTACAGCCTATTATCCTACCCTTCAGAGCAACACAGTTTTCCTGCAGTCTTCTGGTATCTTGCTCTACATCTCTGATGGAAATTAACTTACTTCTTAGTAGCAAAGGCTTGGAATCCAGTTCCAGATTCCGGGAGCCCGTCTTTGGAGGGGGTGTACTGTCACGGCTTGTTCCCTGCGTTCTCGTGTCCACCACCAGGGGGCAGAACGGTGGAACTCTCCAGTGTTCTCATAAGCTTCCAGACCCTCCCCTCCCAATTGTCCAACTTCTTGGAGGCTAACCACCTACTACGTCACTCCCAGACCGGGTTCAGACCGAGACAGGGTACCGACACCGCCCTGCTTGCCGTGGTCGAAGAGGCTAGAAGCATCATAGACGCAGGAGGATCAGTGGCAGTGATCCTCCTTGACCTGAGTGCCGCCTTCGACACGGTGGACCACGCTATCCTTGTCCACCGGCTAAGTCAGATTGGAGTCGCCGACTCCGCCCTGGCCTGGATCAAATCCTTCCTCGAGGAAAGATCCTTCCAAGTGTCAGATGGCACCACCACGTCCAAGGCCCTCCCCCTACAGTGTGGGGTTCCTCAGGGCTCCTCCCTGAGCCCCACACTTTTATAACGTCTACATGTCCCCTCTTGAGGACATTGTTACCCCCTTCGGCATCAAAACAGTAATGTACGCCAACGACACCCAGCTGGTGGTCTCCATCAACCAGTCGAGTAACAGCTTAGACAACCTGGCCATGTGCCTAGATAGGGTCTTCCAATGGATGTGTGAATCTCGACTAAAACTTAATGGAGACAAATCGGAGATTCTTCTCCTGGGTAACCCTAACAAGCTTCCCACCAACCTCTCCTGGCCACCATGTATGGGAACGCCCCCAACCCCCAAAACCGAGGTCAAAAGTCTTGGCATTTGGTTGGACCAGGACCTGAATTTTAAAACCCAGGCCAGAAAAACCTCAGGCACCTGTTTCAGCCTTATCCGCATGTCCCGAAAGATTCTCCACCTGATCCCCTTCCAGTCGAGGAAGCTACTGATGCAGGGGCTGGTCAACTCCAGATTGGACTATGGCAACATCTTGTACCTGGGGGCCCCCGCTTCAGTTGTGCATAGACTACAGGTGGCTCAGAACGCGACGGCCAGAATCCTAACGGGAACTAAAGCAAGATGCTCGGCGAAACCAGCTCTCAAAAGCCTTCACTGGCTCCCAGTGAAGGAGCGAATTACCTTCAAGACCCTGTGTATCTCCCACAAGATAATGCACGATAAAGGCCCCCCAATTCTCAGACCTCTGATGAAACCCCATCAGTCCAACAGACAACTAAGATCTGACTCCCTCGCCCTTGCCAGCATCCCAAGGATAAGAAAGTCCAGATCCGGAGGCCGCTTGTTCTCCTACAACGCCCCAAAACTCTGGAACACCCTCCCACTGGCCATGAGGAGAGAACATAACCTCCTCACCTTTCGGAAACAATTGAAAACCTGGCTCTTCCCTTAAACATTCCATTTTACTTTCTCTCTTCTTCTTTGGATATAAGGTCTTGTCAGCGCTGGGATGCCTGAGGGTAGCTACGCGCTTTATAAATCCCAACTCAACTCCCCTTCACGTACAGACTCACTTCCAGCCATTTGGACACTGTTTGGGAATTAACATCCCTTACCAATCCATGCCGGGATTTGTGGAAGCCATCCTGCTCATGCCTGAAACTCCATTACCTCTAATTCCTTGCTCACTGCTTAGTCTTTACCCCTGCAGGCCAGGAATGGGTGGAGGAATTCAGCTCACCTGTGGTTGGCTGCTGCTAGCCTGCTCACACCTGATGCATGTGTTTACCGTGAGCTCTTTTAAGCCCCAGCTCTCTTCAGTCCAGGGTTGGTCATTGTAGCTGTGTACTGGTGAGACCGACCCTTGTTTCCAATGTTTCCTGACCTTTTTATATCCTTCTTTCCAGTGTTTCCTGAGCTTTAGTTATTCCTTGATCCTGAACTGCAGCAGCTTCCCTTGCTCCTGAACTATGCAGTGCTACCTTGAATTCTGAGCCTTAGCATTCCTTGTTCCTGACCTGCTGCTGTTTTCCTTGTTCATGAATTAGGACTGCTTGTGTAGTGTAGCTCCTATTTTCCCAATAGGCTCTGCGCATTGGAATAGTACCTACAGCAGTAAAGGCCTAGGCCAGACGTTAACTAGGTCTACTACTGTCGATACTAGACTTAATTTTTGGGTTTGCCAGCTAAGCTCAGAGTTCGCTAGAAACTTTCTCAAATGTTCAAGGAAGGATTAACTTCCCTGATTAGACAAGAAGGGATTTAGTTTCTGACAACCATAGAACATGACAACTTTGCTCTCCCCTAATCAAGAGTCAATCTCAAGAGTCGTGTGAGCACAAGGCAATTATTTTACTCAGTCAGTACGTGCATTCTTAGTTTCATCAGAATGTAGAGAAAAGGAAGAGACGGGCGTGTTCAATAAAAGATGTTATTTATTGATCAGTCTCTTTTCTCGTACAAGAGAAATGGATCGATATTATTGCGATACTTATAGTTAAGTAAAGTGCATACATTAGAAGCAATAGTATAAAATAATACTGTAAAAACATTGATATGGTTTCTGAGCCATATGATGTTTAAAATGATTAAAATATATTTACATACACATATACATTTGACTAAACGTACTCAACTGGTGTTTCTAAATACGCCTACCCCGTGTACCTGACCTAAGTCTAATACGTGGGCGGGAATAGAAAGTTACAGTTTAAGTTAAGTTTGTTTTTGCCAAGTGAATAACTAAAGAATTCTCTAGGAGGGGTTATTCAGTTCTGTACCTGGAATTTAGGATGAATGAGGAATGGTATCTCTTTCTCTGCTCTCGATATTCCAGGCTGCCTGCGAGGGCTGCCCAGAAGCGCCGGTGCTGGGTCTCTCGGCTTGAGATAGCAGCGCGTCTCTCAGCGCGTCAGGAAGGCGGGGCTGCTGCCTGCGGGGTCTGCTTCGGCTCTCTGCTTCGGCAAGTATGGCTGCTCCGTCTTGTCACCACGCGTGTGTTTTGCATAGGGCAAGGTCGGCAATATTTATACCTTAAAGGTGCCGGGATTGACGTAAGGATGGACATAGGTACGTCAATAAAGATGTCATACGACTTGCTCGTTAGCACATTCTTTACTAAAGTTCTCTGTGAAATCAAAACAATGGCCGCACGGATTATCCAGGTTGTCATAGGTTTGATTTGTTATGAGAACGTCGTATGCCTTATCAGGGGCTGGAGGAATATCGCTTGTCTAATTAGATCTCAAGCGTTATGACCTAATCAGATAACACGTTCCTGTGCCGTAGTGTGACTGCGTCAGATAACGGTATCTGCATCATGGGGGATTTCTTGCCTCATGGGCTGACTGTTAGTTAACTAGCTAGTAAGTTTAACCAGAATAGGGTCAGGAATAGGGGGATCGATTCAGAACCTATAGAAATACACGACACTTGCAGTGCTACCTAGACTCCTGAGCCTTGGTATGCATTGTTCCTGAGCTGCAGCAGTTTCCCTTGTTCCTGATTTAACACTGCCTGCAGTGCTACCTTGACTTTTGAGCTTTTGCTAAATTATCGTCTTGCTCCAGCACAGCCTTCAGTGCTACTTTATCTTGACTCCTGATCCAGCACTATTCTAGTATCCCTTGTAGTCTCCCCTTCTCTGTATACTTTTCCAGGCCCTGCTTTACTTCCCATTACCTTGATTCCAGTTCCTAGTTTACTGTCTTGCTATTCTTGCTGTCTTGCTTCTATTACCTTGTATGTCTTTTGTTTTCTGCCAAGTGTGCCCTGTGAATTCCTTCTGTTCCTATTAAGCACTCCTCCTTGCTAGCTCGTCTATTGTGCCTGTATTTTGTTCTACCCGATTGCTGTTACTGCCTTGCATGTTCCTGTTTGATCGCCAGGATCCGTGGGCCCAGCTGATAACCTAGGTGGTGTTTCTTGTTCACTGTGAGTATTGTCTTTGAGTTACATTTATAACATCACCATGGGTATCGGCTCCACAGACCCTGCCTTTGCATGCATATCCTGTATGTGGGTGTTTGCAGTCAGTATCTGGAACAGCAGTTGTGGGTGAGGAACTTACTGAACTTCAGTCTTACTGTGTGGAGTTCCCGACTCTTTACCCCACATTCCCTTTATTTTTAATGTTTTATATATATGTGTATTGTACATCTGGCCTCTGTGTAGTGATTCTAAATGCTGAACCGCCTCATGGGCCCGATTCACATAACTAACGTTAGACAAAATCCTTAATTTACTACCATTTTGGTATTCACAGAAGACAGTTACTCATTTTGGTATTCACAGAAGGCACTTAATCATTGATGAGTAAGTGCCTTCTGGCGATACCAAACTGAGTGACTTAATCTTTTTGAGTAACGTACTCATTTTCAGTAACTTACTCATTTTCAGTAACTTACAGACAGCATAGCTATCCCTCACCATGTTGCTCTGTCCTTGGGCAGGCATGTACCTCTCTGCCTTATTATTTGCAGGCCAACAACCCTGCTGTGTCTGTAACTGTCGACATGATCCATCTGTCCCAGACCTCCCAGAAGCGACCTTTACACAGTGGGAAACCCACATTTGCTCGAGAAGGGAGACCCAGGACAGGACAACAAGCTAGAGACGCAGGTAGCGACAGGATACCAAGCTGGAGACGCAGGTACAGGGAGAATCAGGTAGAGACAGGATATCAAGCTGGAGACAGAGGTACAGGAAGAGACAAGAATACTGGGTATGTGTGATGTTAGATTACTGAGCTATTACGTCCCTGAACAAATCCTTTCAGACCCCTACACCTCACACAGCAGCGTTCTGAACACTTCACTAACTCCTATGAAAGCACCGGTGTACCTCATACAGCACAAGGCCTACTAAGACCCTATGCAGATACACTGACGCAGGTAAGGTGAAAGGTCACAGGAAGACTTCCCCACAGATTACCCAAAACTCCTCACCTTCCTACACATTTGGCCATTAGGTCACAATGACCCCCGCCCTTTCTTAATAAAACTGCAGGAAAGTCCAATAAACAGCATAACCCCACTTTCACTTTATTTCGCATGGTCTGTATACAGACAGCCCCAGGTATAACCCTCCATGAGGAAACACACAGCCGCAGAAAGATATGTTTGCAAGAAAGTAAGCTAAAAGGCCATGATGTGTGCCAATCAAACATGCATTTGCAATGCAATAGGTCTCGCATTTACGCAAGTTTAAGCTATTGGCTTTGCAAATGACAATGCGTTTTATTTATGTTTCAAAAACCAAAACATAAATGAAAGGCATTGTCATTTACAATGCCTATAGCTCAAACTCGCGTAAATGTGAGACCTGCTGCATTGCAAATGCGTGTTCTGCTTCATTTTCTACCCAGTCACCAGTCTTTGCCCAAGTCCCTGACTGTGTCCCAGACAGTCCCTGACGGTACCGACAGTCCCGCAACTACGTTCTGTCCTGTGTCATTTGTCAACAAATAAAACTGTCTACTGTCACACGCCCGCCACTTGCGTAGCTTTACATATCGAACCATGCATTTGGTTGTATATATCTTGATCACTGCGGCCCTTTGTCGGCAGACACTGCCTATAAATACATCTTAGTTGCATTGGATAGGTGCACGATATTCCTTTGGGTTTGTCCACAACATAGTGCTGATGCTCGAAATGTCATAAGAGACTTGCTTGTCTTTGTCGGGACATTTTCATGCGGCACAATTTATTCGGGTCAAGGTCCAGCGTTTTCCTCTAAGGCTTACAAGGATGCAATGATTTAATTGGGTACTACTGCAATTTTCGTTTCCATACAGGCCTGAGGGCAATTCAGTAGTGGAGCGAATGAACTGTGACTTAAAGCAGTCTTTGACCGCTAGAGTTTTAGGTGCTGGTCGAGGTTGGCTGTATCACTTGTATGGAGACCAACATGCACTAAATAATCTCCCAAGAAGATATCTGGTTGGACGGACCGGATACGAACTGCTCTTTGGCATTGAAATATTTGTGCCTGACCTTGATGGTGTAGATGTTGCGGTGTCTGTTGCGACGATTGACTTAGATAACCATTGTACCATGTTGCAGGATCTACAAAAGACACAAGATTCTCTTGCAACAACTCAGTTGCCCTCATTCACAGTGCTGATTCTTGTCACAGGCTGGCTTCCAAAAGTGGGTGACCTGGTCTGGGAGAAGACAGAGAATACAAAATAATATGGTCCCTCCTACTGTGCTCCAGTTCCAGTTCTTGGACTGAAAGATACTCTTACAGTAATTTTGCCTCTGCTGCATGGACGCAAGGAGAACCGATACATTTATATTGAACATGTCAAAACTACACCAGTTGGCCATTACTAAATAATGCGCCTAGGAACACTCCAAAAAGAGATGTTTCCTTACTACACTGTCATGCAAACTGAATCCTGTACGGGAAGTGGAGATTGATATGTTGCCAGTTGTGTCCTCAACTTCGACTGCTGCTCATCCAGATTATGCCTTGCCCCAAATGGAGCCCTCAGAGGCTGTTCCTGATGCTGCACCACAGTCGTCCTTTAATCCTGATCAAACCCCGATTTTCCGCCTGGGTTTGAGTGGTTATAACATGGACAGAGACATCTTTTCTTCTTCTTCGATTTCCATGGTGGAGGATCCCCGCCAAGCAGAATTTGCATTATCTTTTTTTGGTTTTGAAAAGTGTATTTGGTGCCTCCTTGGACTTTCGTTTGGATGGCACTTCCAATGATTTTTCTCTTTATGTGGATTGGCTTTGTGACTGTCTTTTCTTTTTTTTCTTTTGATGAATGGTCATTATTTATCTGAACGGTCTGCTGTCCATTTAGTAGATGAAGTTCATGCCCCTCATACTTCATTGTATATAATGAACTGAGATTGAACTCCCGTTATCATTCCTGCTTTTCCCGCGGTTGAAGGCATTGTATGGGACAAGGTAGCTAAGGAAATGTATGGTCCAACTGAGACCATCCGGATGCCATACGTCTTTCGCGTTTCCCTGGGTGATGTAATCACACCCAGAATGCATTCTGATGACTGGGATGTTAATGCTGTTCATTCACTGTTTTCAGATCTTAAGTATTATACTGCTTTCGAAACTGAGGATTTGTATTTAAATTCTGCAAATTACGCTGATTTATTCTGTTCTTTACATGATGGTCATCATTTTTTGCATAAATCAAACACGAATAGAAATCGTGTTAATTATACCCAATTGGAGAATTGTCCAGCACCTTTTCAGGCAAGTTCCCAAACACAGAAAAATAAGTTTGTTCATTTGTCAGGCTTCAGTCTGTCTGACCCTAGGTCTTACTTTTACAATTGTAATGCACCAGCCGGCATGAAGTTCATGCTGACTCAAACTAAGTTGATTTATTCTTTCAAATTCATAGCCGATTTGGCAATAAAAGGTCATGATTTCTGGAAGGACCAGGTGGAATTAAAATCTATCTGGGGCACACTAGATTGGCATGTGCAGGGTACTGAATCCTTGCATCTGGCATGTTTGATACCGTCTCAGTTGATCTTTCTTTATCAATCTGTTGGCTGCTTATGAAACTTGGCAGCAATACACAGATTATAGTCTTGAAATCTTAAATTCAGTGGTGCAGAATGGTTCCCTTAAGACCTCCACTATGGATCCATTAGTCTGGTTGATTTGGCCCCTACATACTAGAAGCTGTCCAAAACGATTTTTGGATGCTTCTATTGGATTTACACTCCGTAGACCTGACTCTCACTTCCCTCAATCACAATCGGTTACTACTTATTCTGTAGGTAAATTGTGTCAACAATGGTTACAACATTCAACATTTTTATCTGTAAAACAACATCTTGCTCTTTTGTTTAGTGACATTGATCTGTCTGTTTCATTTGGCTTCTAGATCCCCACGTCTTAAACGTTTTATTTACGAGGCATACAATGAATTGTTGACATTTTCCCAGATGGAGGAAGCTCTCCACTTGCGTCAAATTGATCAAGATGATTTGAGAAAAGTCCTTAATGTTGTAGATAATAGTATTAGCACGTTGTCTTCTCAAATGTATACTTTGATAAAATTGTATCATCCGTCATTGAGAGGAGAGGAGTTAGCCTAGAATCGAATCTGGGGAACCGGATTTGCGTCTCTGCAGTGATGCTGAACATCTTGCGATTCTGGGCCAATCACGTAATCTCCCCATGCCTAACAAAAAATGAATTTGTCCTCGTGTAATGCAGCTGGTGCTATGTAAAGCGATCTGATACCCTATACCTTCGGGTCAAGTTTGCGCTATATAAAACTTAATAAAAAGAAAAATTGACATTGTACAATCTGATGTTTCTGTTTTGTATCATGGTCAAAATCAACTATGGTCTGTAATGCTGTTTGGTTGGACTTTTTAAACGCTAAAAAGTGGTAAAGTTCCATGGGATTATTTAAATACAACTGCCCTGTTTTTGCATTTCAACCTTACAGATAAACAGAAACTAATGTCTAAGAAGGATTCTACCTACACTATGTTGCACTTTGAGAAATTAGAACAGTTGCTGTCTTCTATAGTGGAGACTGATTCCTCTGTGTGGCTCATACACAGGGTTATTTATTTGCCGATCTCTCTCTTTCAATTCACTACATGCATGAAACATTACCCAATCTGTAGATTTGAACCCCTCGGTAGTAATTTCCTTCACAAAAAGTGTGGTCTTAATTTTTCACTTTCTGCTGTTAACGGCAGGATAAGGAGGTTTTCCTAACTGGGGAGGACTGTGATTCCACAGTGGGACACACTTTGGTTTGCGATCAAGTTAAATTGCATGGCGCTTGCAACGTTTTGGCACCTAATTTGGCCTGTTTTCTAAAAGGAGCTACAGTCCCTTCCATAGTTCCCACACTCACGGAAGTTATCTTATCCTTAAAAACCACAACTGCTGTGGTTTATGGGCATGCATACCATACAATGTAACAGTTCTGAACAATTTACTTGTTGCAGCAATGTTCTTTTTCCGCAACGCATGGTATTGTAGATATATCGCTGTGGCCTTCCTTTCCTACTTTGAAAACCGATTTCAATAAACTAAGCAGACTTGAAGCACTACTATTCCAACAAAAAGTGGCTCTCACTTCGGCTCGAGAGACCTTCGAATTGCAGGTGGCCAGGACTTCTAGTGAAATGCAGTCACTGGTAAATGCGAATCTCCCACTATATTTTGGGGAACTAATTCATCATATATTTAATGCCTCTGATACTGAAGGCCTTGCACATTTTTTTTAAATAGGTGGGCCTCTACTTTTGTTTCATATTTGGTATAATACCAGCTTTTATACATTCTATATTTTCCAGCGTATTTGGTGGCTTTCCGTCAATCCTATTGCTTGCTGGTGCAGTCCTGGTGCTTCTATTGCTACTTCGCAATGGCTGCCTTTCATGTGGTACTCGACCATCCGTTCCAGTTACGGCTGTACTGTAGACAGACGCAGGAACTTTTTGGGTGCTTGCCTCTAGTTGTTATAAGTGCCGCTTATGAACTCACCTTCCCGTTATGCCTACTTTACTTGCGTCCAACCTGTATTCTGGTGCAGAACGTGCTCATTTACATGCGCTGTGGCTCGCTTTCTCTCCAACGTAGCGAGGCCTGACCCGGATTATGAACATTTGATGGGTCGTTTGTTGGCTCATGACCAGACCTGTTCCAGTGGGGACTGCTTGCTGCCGTAAATGGAGTGCTGGCATGCTGGAATACATGAGAGGCTGCATTACTCATTTTACAACTAAGTTTCATTGAACATGACGCAAGTTGCCCGTATATGCTCATCAATGCAACATCTGCTCCTTCGATCTGCTGAACTGGATGGCGTCCCAGTTTGCTTTCAACGACGATTGCTTTTTGGAACGTCTTGCCTTCCAAGGATCTAACGAATTGGTGCATTTTTCGGGCGCAACTTGAGCATTTTTTTAATCTATAAATTGCCACAACATTTCCCATAGCTTCATTGTATTTTGTTTTTTCCACGATGCTTTGACTCTGCTTACCTCTGAGATTTGGTTTTGCTATTTGCTACAACCTGGCCAGAGGGAGGGTGCCACATGGTTGCAAGGGGCACTGTTTTCTTTGAGTTAGCATGAGCCCGGGAGCCATGATGCTACTTTTACGCACGTTACTTGACGCTTTCTCTTATACAAGACTATTTACACTTTTCACGAGAGAACAGTCTGCTGCGATCGTTCTCCACTTATGCCTGGAGTTTAGTCTGAATATTGTAAGCAAGGTCAATCAACAATGCCCTTTGTTATTCTGTTCTGGTCAGGCCCTAGCACATGGACAAAACCTACCCTGCATCTGCTGTTTGCGGGACACTGGTATTTTGATATTACGGGACTGCATGTTTAACACAGAACCACTTGGAGAGGAACCTTTTCAGGGAGAAAAGCAATATGCACCTGAGATGTAGAAATACGATCTATGTCTTAAAGGTATGGGGTCAGCTGACAAAGCCCGAGATCTTCTATTATATAACACTTCATATTCAGTCCACGGGGAGAGAGCTTGGGCACTGTAGTTCCGTTTATAATGTCTTTGTAAGATGACATCTCCCTTCATAATGTATGGACTTGCTGCTACACTGACAAAATTTGTATTATGCATTATTACGCTAGTAATTGCATGTATACTGCATTTTAGAGCACGTTAGTTGAAATAAATATTTTAAACTAATTCTGTGACTTTGTCAGATCTTGTTGTGGACAGGTTTGAGAGAAGTGAGCGAAAGGTGTGTCTTGTTACCGCGATTCCTGAGAGATCCGGGAGTGTTGTGTTCTGGGTTGTCTAATCATTTGTTTCTCCATTTGTGAGTAGGAGAGCGAGTGAGACACTATTGCTAGTCAGTCCTGAGCTTGTGGTACTAAGGCAGTAGGAAGGCATAGTGCCTATATACCGAGGTCCCATAATCCTGTGCATAGTTCTGTCTATGTGCAGAATCCCTACAACAAAGTGTGATATGTAATAAGCAAGCATGGGTCGCGAATGACCATCAGTAAGTTGTGAGAGGTATGATCCATGTTTTGTAATAAACGGCAGCCTTTATGCACCACAAACGTTTGTCCTCTGAATGATTGGCGTAAAGGGGACGATGCATTGTATGGCCAAGAATGACGGGGGACTCTCACACCTGAGGGGTTTTCAGGCGTATAGTTAGAAATGGGAAAGCACTTACCAGACCGTGGAGTATTTCAGTTAGGCATGGAATGAGCCTGATAGGGCCCACGGGTGTGGGTGTTTAGACCACACTAGAACTTGTGATTCCTGCACTTCCCCCTTACCTGCTTCGAACAAAACTGCTCTGCTTACCTAAGAGTGGTTTGTACTGGATAAGGAGGGGGGCATGAGTGCGAGGATGCTAATAACAAGCACATATTCCAAAGTCTTCAGTGGTACATCCTTTCACGCATGCACCAATAGCTACATGGGCCTTTGCCTTAATTGAACAACTCTCTTAGGACTTAGACCTGCTTCACGCTGGTAGCTCAGCAGTGTTCTGCAAGGGAACCTGTCCACACAGAAAGTTGTGTCCAACCGCAAAGCACGCTGTTCGTACTATAGAGAATGAAAGGGGAAAATAAAAGAAAGATGCATGGAAAAGAGAATACTAACAATTGCATTGATCAGTGAGAAGGAAAACTGTGTCACGGGGCAAGGGAACAATCAACACATGCATTAGTGAAAAACCTGCACTTGGAAAAGTGTGTGCTTTATGCGACTGTCCACATAGCCAATTGGTCTCGCCTTTGGGACCTTATAAGTGTTTAGCCATGCAACAGTTGATGTTGTTGCACCAAGGATATTGTGCTGCATAACTAAATACATATAAGGTCCCAAAAGCGAGACCTATTGGCATAGCCAATAGGTCTCGCCTATAGTTTTACTAATATGTTTAAGATATGTTGTACTTTGCAGTTGTTTTTTTTCTTTGGTCTGCAGTAGTGTATGTGTTTAGCAAGTGTTGTTTATAGAGGATGTGGAGTAACGGCTGGTGCACTGGACAATAAACTGGGTTCAAGTCTCGGCGGAGGCTCTACATACTATGATTCTGGGCAAATTTCTGTAATGTAAGAAGTGCTAACGTAAAGCACTCTGATACACTCATTCGTGCCATATAAAAATGCTTAAAAAAGAATGAACAGAGAATTCGAGAATTGGGGAAAGAGAAAAGATGCACTCTATAGTGCTTAAACAAAAAAGCATGTGCCATCAGTGAATTAAATAAAGCTGAAATAAATAAAGCATTTTTGGATGTGAGGGCGATCTGGCTGGGGTGGAAGGGGGGAATGAGGTGACAGGCTTCTGTTTTTGATCTGCATTTCTCTAAAAACATCATTTACCATAAATGTGCTAATTGTGTCTAAAAGCTGTTGGGGTAGCACTTTGGTTTCCTTGACTGTTGCTGGTTAAAAAGTTTGATCAAATGAGAGCGCTTGGTCATGTAATCCCAATATTCCCAAATATGTATTTTCTGCAACACTTGTCATCTTCCAGAAGCCTTCAGGAATGTGTGCCTGATATCTTCTGAGGGGGAGGAGTTCTGATGCAGCTTCTGTGACCATCTTTGGCGTAAAATACACCCAGATGGCAGCTTTTAGGCTGTAGATACCTTAGGCAGCGCGATGTACGTTCACCAGATTATTAATCCTTTGTTTTGCATTTTTATATAGCACGAATGAAGGTCTCGGCCCTGAATCAACTGTTCTTTCCTTCCAGAGTCACAGGCAAAAAAGAGTGACTGACAGAATGACAAAAACAAAAGACGGGGGACTGGATGTGGAGTAATTGCTAGTGCCAGACTTTAAAGCTGGGGAATCGGGTTTGAGTATCGGCGGAGGCTCTACATCCTGTGATTCTGGGCAAATTTCTGTAAAGGAACTAGTGCTCATGTAAAGCGCTTTGAAACCTTTGTTTCAAGTATATAAAAGTACAAGGATTTAAAGGAGAAGTGCTTGTAGGTTCGTGAGGTGAGGGTAGCAAAACTATGCAATCTGTAGTGTTTAAATAAAGCATGTTTGGATGTGAGGGCGATCTGGCGGGGGTTTCTTGGGAGGGGGAAGAGGCGACGGTGGGAGTGAAAATGAAAACACTGTGGAATGCTGAAAGCAACAAGATTACCAGTCAATTTCCAGAGTAAATGCATACAAAAGAAAAGTACGATGCCTTTGAAGAACAAGCTTTTGACGTGAAATCAAAGGCAATTAACTGTATACATGAAACAAGACAAGCGGCCACAAGATGCGCTCTGTGGTGGGGGAGAGGGAGGGAGCGCGAGCAAGACAGAGAGGCAGAGCAAGGCATGCGCGCTTGGGAGAGTGAGAGGAAAGCCAGATGGCACCTCGGCTCGTAACTGTGCACGTAACCGCACGCTCTATGCCATACGAAAAGCTGTAGTCGGCTTTTTAAAGCCCACTCACTAAATGTTTTGGCAGGCAACGCATGCGCTGGCTCAGGCGAGACCTAAAAATGAGCATTCAAGATCTAGGCCAACGCTTTATAGGTTTCATTCATCTTTCGTTTACTCGAGAGACATGCCATCTGCTTGACAGCACTAGTGAAATAGTAGTATCAATAGCATGTGTGATAACACACAAGATCTCTTTTGTAGCACAATCACACAATGGTGTTGTCAGAACTTCAGCAGACACTTCCCTTGGTGTTTAGACTCCTATATGTCCAATTAACAGAAATACACTGATCTATGAGTATCATGAACCGGTTCTTATAGCACTAATTTACTTTAGATGATAATTAATATTCTATAATTATAGAAGGTTGTAGTGGACAGCTGACAAATACCCCGAAGAGGAAACCTTATCATAAACAATGCACGTGCCAATCGACAGGGAGATATTACATCATTTTATCAGATATGTAAATGTGCTTTATATGAAGTACTTAGCTGGGCAACGAGGGGGGACTGGAGGCGTTCAGTAGTGCGCTCTATAAAGGTGCATATGGCTTCAGTGCTCAAATCCTGAAGAAGATGTGCACATGAGCAATGGCTTGCCAGGTGTCCATGGACTGAACGCTGCAGCCTCTCTTGCACTCCCGGGCATTAGATGCCTGGACCAGCATGCTCTTACAGCCACAGTTTCAAAGGCATGCAATGAATCCTTCTCGCCTACTACGCTTTGCACAAGAAGTTGTGCTGGGGATGTCCAAGCGAGCAACAGAGCGGCTGTCAGGGTGATACCTGATCTTGTCTAAAGTGTGTTTGCTAAGCATCACGTCAGGAGCTGGAGGCTGGGTCTGGCAGGCCTTAGTGTGGTAAAAAGAAGGCAATTATCCCCTCAGCAACCCCCGGCCTCCACCTTGTTTATTGACCTATGTTAAATATTCTCACTGCGGAGTGTCCTGGGTTTGTTATCTCACTAGAGAACACCCCCACTCGCAGTAGGGAGGAGGGTGAAGACCAAGAACTTAGCATCTGAAGAGAGAGGCCCGAGTGCACTTGTCAGATGCAACAAGACCAACCTGGAGCAGGCCTAAGCCCCGCCTCACCCCCTAAAGGGGGGTGTTTTTTAATGAGTTAGCAGCAATGTGCTGTTACACAGCCGGGCAAAATACTCACTTGCACCACCCTCATATGCACCCTCGCTTGCACAGCGGTTGCTTTCGGGCGCACATATCTGTTGCTTCCTCAGCAGAAGCAGAACATTACACCATGGAGTCCATTTCATCCACTTCCTTTCACCGCTCTACTGCATCTTCCTACCTTCCCAAAGCTGCAACAAGCTGTCGCATACAGAAAAAAAGAAAGGCGCCCGGACTCCCGAAGCAGCCGCCTTGCTTAAAGAAGAAGCGCTGTGGCCATGAAGCGGGCGCTGCGCTGAGGAGGGGGGAAAAAACACGAACACTTACGGGAAGTGCTAGTTCAAATTTGACAAAAGAGTTTCCGAGCCAGGAAATAAAATGGTACAAGTGGAAGGGTCAAGTACTAGGGCGCTGCTCCGTGGGAGTAAACAACTGAGGAAAAGGTGGGACAAATAGGAAAGATTAACCACTTCGAAGCAAAGATTCTTAAAGGGCACTGATATAAACAAATGAAAAGCAGTAGGCAGGCTTTAAGCCCACAATGTATACAATATGTCTTGAAAAGACAGCACAAGCACGGTCTGGGTTCGACCTAAACCCTTCATCAGAAAGCTTAGTTACTTGCAAGACATACATTTTGATCCCTTATAGGTTTTAATCCATTTTTATTATTTCCGGCTTCATAAAACGGGTAAATAATAATTTATTATTTGTGCGCTTTATAATGTATAGACTGTTTGTATTGCCAGTATTAACAGTGATATGGAAAAGACAGTTCACCCTCTTAAGATTCTTTGGGTTTAAGTATTAATCTATAACCAAGTTGTTACAGATGACAATTATAACCTAATGTGACAACACACACATTTAATTTGGTCAACGATTGTAAACATACAACCCTTGTATGAAATGTAGGTGCTGCTTCCATATAAGTTAAGAACGTAATTAGGAACAGGAGAGGTAGTAATGTATTATTTATCTTGGATTAAGGGTGTGAGTGTGATATTCCCTAACAATGACTGCAGTGGACCTAACTAAAAAGGGTGGGGGTGTCGAGCGGAGGCGGTGGGTAGCTTGTTGGGTGTGTTAGGGGTGCCTGTTGGTTTAAGAACTTAAAATATCTGAAAAGTTAGCTTAATTCTTAAAGACCTTCGAATCTATCCAAGCATTGATGTCCCCATGTTTTATAAGAAAAAAGAGTTTGAGAGAAACTGCCTCTAGTATGAGAAGTTGAGCACATGCCATTGAAACCAACTGTATAACATGCAGGATGCAGGTTCCATGCATAGTAAGATAGGTGTGAAGGTTGAGTTCGAGCTACAGTGATCTGTATGTAAGCTTCACAATACAAACCTAATTCGCAGCAAGATAGCTTGGTAGACTAATGTGTTTTGAGTGAGGTATTTCCGTGAGACAAAGCATGAACCCCACTCCTAGGAGCTGTGGAGAACATTTATATGTTACTAGGAGCATCTCAAAGTGGAGGCTCTACATTTAGAGCGGTATTCTCTACGTAAGGTCTTGTTGAAACGAGATTAGAAATACCAGAATGTGATGAAAAGATGGAGGGTGGGGGGATAGGAACTTGTTGTTTGCACATTTTTTGAACTGGCAGGTAGGATACAGGAGCCTACGAACAAAGAACGTATTACCTTATCCATTACTCCCCCCACCAACAGTAGACTGATACCTTCCAACATTCAGAAGAGTAGCTTTTAGTTTGAAAAAAGGAAAGTGTGTGTGTGTGTGTGTGTGTGTGTGTGTGTGTATATATATATATATATATATATATATATATATATATATATATATATATATATATATATATATATATATATATATATATATATATACACACACACACACATAATCTCTCTCTCTCTCTTTTGCCAGGTGTAGGTCTGAGATTAAAGATTAGCTTGCTTAGAAGGGACAGCTGAGATATATTAACTAGCAATGCAAGCTCGAAGTATAGGTACATTCCCTACTCCCCATACAAATCAAAAATACAAGGTAGGATTTGGTACCCTGTTCTTCCCCTCTACCAGCATCTGAAAAACACAGAACTTCTGCCAAGTAGAGGTTCACTGGCCTTTACTGTGCTCGTCCATCATATCAAAGATATTTTGACAGTCTATGAAACCCCAATCACACAATAAAAAATAATACAGTGAAAAGTACTTCTTTTAGGCTAGAAAGGGCATGGATAATATATTAAGAGTGGAACACTTCACGTAGGTACTTAATGGGCCATTAGACCTCATTGTGTGCCCCTCTATGTTTACCCTTAGACTAATGGGACCAAAGTGGAGTTATTTCTATGTAGTGCATAACACTGTTTGATGAAATCCAGTTTATCACCACTGGAACCCATGCCAGTGATCATGAATGGTGTTGCAATGGGTATGATTTAGACCTTCTCTGCAGCCACAGGCCCTCATAATCATTGAATCCACAATGAAGTCCTCTCTCTTTATTAGTACATTTTAGAGGAAGTATTTAGATTATCTGTTTTACAGCCAAAGTTTAACTGCAAGTGGATTGTGCAGGAGGATAATGATCCAACACACGCAATTAAATATACTATGGAATGACCAAAACACAAAAGATTCTGTTTTTTGGGATGCCCAAGACCAGACCTCAACCCCAATTATATGGTGTGGCTGGACCGAAAGAGAGCTGTGAAGAAATTATTGCTCTCAAACATCACCAAGTTTAAACAGTTTTATATGGAGGTGTAGGCTTGAATGTCTCCTAAGTCATGAGAAAGATGGACAAACTCTACAGGTAATGTTTATTTAAAGTCATTGCTGCTAAGGGCGTATCGCATGTTACAGAATCACAGGGTGCACTTTTTCACACAAGTTTACTGAATGGTGGCTAATGTTGTTGAATAAATGATGATAGTGAACTATATACGAATATGTAAACCCAGTTAACAGTTACACATTAGTGTGAAGAGCACTCTTCTAGTCCTTGTGAGGCGCAAAGACGTTTGTGAGTTATGCCTAAGTTGATACTTCCTAATGTATCATTTAACTAGCTCTTCTTAACTTTAACTTGGTCATCCACTGCTCACATTTTAATGTGATTCCTGGGTGCCGTGGAGTGCATAGTTGATAGAAAGTTTGTTGTAGAATGGCCTAAATAGGAACAGTTAGGTGCAATTATTGTAGGCAGAAGGGGTCTTAAGATGCAAGAGGTGTTGCAGAGAATGTGAAGATAAGCCCAGCTAGTTACCATATTTGCGTGGATAGTACTATAAATAAGAGTAGCAGTTGAAAATGTGCCCAGGATTGACATTATATTGTCAGCGCTCAGTGGTGTTAAAGAACATTCTGTCAATATGTGGCCCACCCAGCAGTGCTAGAAGGCCTGGTCCCTTAGTATATGTCACCATAGAGTACCTTAGTGGGTTTAGAAAGGAGAAACAGTGGGCTTATGTTTATTGGTAGTCTGATTTGGAGTTTATTTAGAAGTTATGATCAAGTCCACTGATGTAGCATTGTTTTTTGCAGTGTTGTGGCCTGAATGACCTATGGTCTGAGAATGAGTTGGATCATATTTTGGTAAGTCAGTCAGTCAGTCAAGTACACTTTATTCGATTGTTAAAATCATAAAAGGTATAAAATTCGATGTACATACATTCCAAATGCAAGGTAACACATAAATAAAACAAGTTAGCTGCAGGAATTAAGAGGTACAATTAATATTAAAAATTTCATTTCAATTCAAGGAGTGTGAACAATACAAATGTTAATAAATTCATGTTCTTGTTAAACGAGATTTCATTCTTATCGCAGGAAACTAGCAACACTAAATATAACATAAGTGCTACCTAGGAGCTGAAGGAAAATTACAGCAGGCCTTACATGAGTAAAGCCTTCCTTCCTTAAAATAGGTAACAAAAATGTAGCCCTTTCCAAAGTAAAAAACCTGCAGAACATAGTAAAGTGCATTGTGTTTTGAACAGATCTATTGTCGCATTTACAAAATGGGGCAGCCTCCGGTTTCGCCCATTTAGGGAAGCTACCCAACTGGAAGTGAATTAAGTTAAAACGGAACTTAGTCAGCAAGAACCTGTAAAATGGTTTAGTGACAATGGCAAGATATGGTTCAATTGAGGGGGAATATAGAAGCAAATAATGACTTCTGACGGTTGGCTTCATCAGTTCCCTTTCCTCTCGTGCCAGTCTAGCCCCCTCCATGTAATGTTTTTTGATCATGCCAATGTCCTCCCTCCTAATACAAGAGGGTGAGTAAAAAAGTTCCGGGCGACCCATCTCAGCTAAGGATCTTTTTATATACCCCAGCCAGGGCACCCTATTGGAATGATCTAAGGACATGACGTCAGCCATAATAGAATGGTTCAGGGATAATTTGCTGTTCAACCAAGTCCTTAGCCAAAAGATTATTGGGGCTAGCCATATCTTGTCGGAAACAAAATCCAACCCCAGCTCCACATGTGTAGAGAAGGTTGGGGTAGACTGTGGGACCGACAACAGTGATCTCAAAAACCTATTTTCCACCTTCTGGATGGTGTCGTCTTTTATGTAACCCCATAAAGGGGAACCATATGTTGCTATTGCAACGCATTTGGTGTTATAGATCTTTAGCATTGCCTGCATCGTCCTGGCCCCTAGCCTTTTAGAAAACCCCATAAGTGTAGCAGTTGATCTTGAAACTGCTAGGCCTCTTGCTCGGACCTGTGGTCTCCATGTTCCTCTCTCATCAAAGAGTACTCCTAAGTAGGGGAAAATGGCCACCCTGGAAACCACCTCTTCTTTGCATTTAAAAATCATCCTTTTTACCTTTCTATAGTGGAGGCCTACTACCATGGTGTGGGATTTATTGGCATTAATCCTTAAATCAAGTTGATCCATGAAGGCCCCAAAGGCGTCCAACAGCCGTTGCAGACCGACACCAGTACGGGCTATAAGTACTGCGTCGTCCGCGTATAAGAGGGCAGGTATTTTAGCCTCACCTATGCGCGGAAGATCACCCTGTACCGCCTCCAGATAGCTGCTTAGGCCATTAATATACAGTGTGAAGAGGAGGGGGGCCAGGATACAACCCTGGCGCACCCCTCGCATGGACTTAAAAGAGGTCGTGCATCTACCCTCATTAGTGACTCTGATTTTAGCAAACAATTCCTGGTGTAGTGATGCCATAAAATTTACCAGGGCCCCGTCTATACCCATCTTCAAGAGAATATTCCACAATTTGGTTCTGTTTACCAGGTCGAAGGCCGAGGAGAGGTCCATAAAGGCCAAAAATAAAGACCCCTCCTTGGCTACAGTGTATTTAGCAAGTAGAAGATGTAAATTTGAACACTGCTCGACCGTGCCTCTCTTCTCCCTAAACCCATATTGGGCATTGGCTATGCCCCGCTACTTTCCACACTATCCCTTAGTTTCGTCAGAAGGACTCTGCCGAGGATTTTAATGGCAGAATCTAAGAGGGATATGGGTCTGTAACACCCAGGGTCCTCCCTCTGACCTTTTTTGAAAATGGGTACTATGACTGAGGTGGCCCAGGAGATGGGGATAACATTTCCATTAGCGGCTGTAAAAACTTTGGAAAGCACTCCTGCCCATAGTTTCGGGGAGTGCCGGTAAAAATCTGCGGGCACCCCATCTGGACCTGGGGCTTTGTTTTTTGAGGTTTCCAAAATAGCTGTCTCGACCTCGTCAATAGTAAAGACTAATGGGACATACTCAAGGGTTATAGCTTGGGGGCCCTGCATCCCGGGTGATGGGTCTCCATACACTGTTTTAAAATGGGCAAGCCACCTGTCGTCGGGGATGACACAATCCATAGGAGTGTTATCCTTTTTTTTTTTTAAATATATTTTTATTGCAGAATCAGGAAGAAAAAACATCCAACAAACCAACCCGTACACCAACAGTCCCCATCACACAGTGCAATAATAATACAGTACACAGCCGATCGGCCCACATCCCGGAGGCTGGGCGGCGTATCAATAAGTCAGGACACTGGGGGTACCTCGGTGCATGCCCTATTCAGGACACAGGTCAAGTATAACACTTCTTATCCGCTTTTATCCCACAACAACCAACCCACAGTCTCCATCAGAGCCCAGGCCACTCTAATGTCATGTCACTAAAGCATCATAAGTACTATCCTGGGCCAGTCAGTTCTGGGAGGTTGCCGCTAGTCAGCATACCACTCCTCCATACAACTCCCTCCCAGTGCCCCCCCCCCCCCAACTGCTGCTAATGCGGGATCCACCACCCCCGTACTGCTCCCGGGTGACAACTATCAGGAAGCTTCGATAAGCAAGCAGCCACACGGAACCCTTGGGCGAAACTAAACAGTGTCCTCGCTTTCGGTGAGATAGTCCCTCAATGCCTGCACCACCAACTCCCAGGACCGCGCCAGTTCCAAGCACTTCTCGTTGCCAGCCCTAGTCGCCTGGCGCATTCGTAACACACTCTCACAGCTCGACCACCTCACCAATTCATTCTTCCACCTCCGTATGGACGGCCCCTCTTTAGACTTCCAATGCCACGTGATCTCACGCTGCGCCAGTATCAGTCCCAACCCAATGAATTTGCTTGTGACCTTGGTCTTCTTAGTATGAGGGAACCAAAGAAGTAGGCATGCGGCCATGTCAAAATCTACCTCCCGATCCGTGACTGCATTCAAGAGGTCCCCTATCTCAGACCAGTAGTCCCCCAATTTCGGGCAACCCCACAGCATGTGGTCAAGATCCACCTCAGGTTCTAGACATCGCGGGCACATGGCATCAAGCACCTGGAAATGTTGCCGCAGCCTCTCCGGGGTCAAATACGCCCTATGGAGCACAAAATAATGCACCTGTTGGAATCTCGCATTCCTCGTCCCCTTCCAGGTCCTGTGGAGCACCTGACCCCATACCGAGTCCGGGATTTGCCTGCCAATGCTGGTCTCCCAACGCGACTTCAGTTCAGCCAACGGGGCCAGACCCTCATTTAACATCCTATTGTGGAGGCAGGTCACCGCCTTAACGGTGCCCGCGGCCATCACTACATATTGGCACACCGTCGTCACCTCCGGCTCCGTCAATCCGCCCCCCCAGTGCCTCTGCAGGGCCGCAATAACCGCCGCGTGCAACAGGAAGGTACCACTCGGCAGGCCGAATTGCTCCTGCAAGGCTTGGAACGGGGCTAGCGCCCCGTCCACATAAAGGTCGCCTACCATCTGCAGTCCCAGGTCCTCCCACTCTAACAATTGGGACCAATCACCCCCGTGCGGTAAGGCAGTGAGCATTCCCAGCGGAATCTCCGGCGCGTACGGTCGGCGCTTCCCAGCCCTCTTCAGGTGCCTGTTCCAACATAACCTGAGCGTCCATTCCTCCATCGTGAGGTCCCTACTGGCCAGTTTCTGTTGCATCACGATGGATGACAAGACGTACCTCCGAATGCCAACCTCCCGGCCATCGTCAGGTCCCCTGAACTCTCTGGCCACGTTCTGCGTCAGGACCTGGAGCTGCGCTGCCAGATAGTATAGCTCATAGTCGGGGACTGCCACCCCACCTTCACACTTGGGTCTTATCAGGGTGGTCAATGCCACCCGTCTGCGGCCCCGGCCCCAGAGAAAGCCGGTCACCAACGTCCTCAGCTCCCGAAAGACACCCTGCGGGATCCACACCGGCAGTGTTCTAAAATAATAGAGGAGCCTCGGGAGTGCCACCATTTTCAACAGCGCCACACGGCCCAATACAGATAGCGGGAGAGAGGCCCAAAAGTCCATACTGCCTCGTAGCGCCCTAATGCAGCGCCCCACATTCCCTTCAAGGAGGTCCGCCGTGTCATGGTATATACGCACTCCTAAATAAACAAAACAAGAGGGCTCCCACACTACCGGCCTCGTGAGCTGTGGGCAGAGCGTGGTCTTCCGCAGCGGAAACACACAAGTCTTAGTCCAGTTCACCCTGAGGCCTGAGAGCCTCCCGAACCTGTCCAGCATGTCCACCGCACCCTCAAGAGCCCTCCCAGAGTCTGCCAGATACAGTAACAAGTCGTCGGCATACAACGAAATATAATGCAAGTCGAGCCCCAGCGCAATCCCCTCAAAAACAATTCCCTGCCTCGCCTGCGCCGCCAGCGGTTCCATTGCTAGAGCAAAGAGCAGAGGAGACCGCGAGCAGCCCTGCCTCGTGCCCCTGCAGACCGGATAAACCGAGGACACCAAGGTCCCCAACCGCACCCTCGCCTTAGCCGAAGAATAGAGCACTTTCGTCCAGCCCCGGAACCCCTCCCCAACTCCGAACTTCAACAGCACACCATCCAAAAAATCCCATTCCAAACTATCAAACGCCTTTTCAATATCAACCGTCAACACTACCGGGCCTGGGTCTGCCAGGGCAGCACTATCAATAACCCCAATCAGCCGGCGGACGTTCATCGAAGTGTTCCTCGAGGGAATGAATCCCGCCTGATCCCTATGCACCAAAGAGGTCATCAGTGGGAGGAGCCGGGTGGCCAGGATGCGGCTCAAGATCTTATAATCTACAGTCAGCATAGACAACGGACGGAAGGAAGAAACATCCAATGCATCCCTGCCCGGCTTCAGCAGGGGCACAACCAGCGCCTCCGTCATAGAGTCAGGCAGCCGCCCCAATTGTTCCGCTTCCGCATAAACAACCTGCAGTCTGGGAGCCAACACTTCCATAAATTTGGCGTAGAACTCGATCGGCAACCCATCCACCCCAGGAGTTTTGTTCCGCGCCATATGACTAATCGCCCCTCTGATTTCCGCTAGGGTTACAGGGCCCCCCAGATCCCGCGCGTCCTCCTCATCTAGTACCGGTAGAGGGATCTGAGCCAAATAATCGCCTATGTCCGCGGCATCCACTTCGAGGTGGCTGGTGTATAGGCTCGCGTAGTAGGACTGAAAGCGCCCCAGGACCATCGATTGCGAATAAACCACCTCCCCATCCTCCTGGCGCACACTCATAACCGGACATCCTCTAGGGTTCGGATCAACCAACTTCGCAAGGAGCGTGCCCACTTTATCTCGTTCGTCATGCACTTTCACCGCATACAACTTATAATCATAGCACCGCAGTCTCTCTGTCTCTGTCGCCACCGCCTCCTTAGCACGCAACAGGCTAGCCTGCAGCTCCGGCCGCTCGGGCCGCCGCCGTTCCACCCCTCTCAGCACTGCCTCCGCCTTCGCGAGGTCATTCAGCACCGTACCTCTCACAGTCAGAAACCGACCCATACACACCCCCCTCACCACCACTTTCATCGCGTCCCATTCATTCGCTCTAGTCTCCGTCGACCCAGCATTAACCGTGAAGTATTCGTCTATACCCTGTCGGACCGTGTCACAGAACGCCGAATCCTCCAGCGTCTCCGGGCGAAGTCTCCACGACGGGACCGCCGATCTCGCCAGCTGCCATTGCACAGAAATCAGCAGTGGGTTATGGTCCGAAATGGTCCTAGACAAATATTCAGAGTGAGTCACCGTCAGCGCCAGAGACTCACAACACAGCACTGAATCCAGTCGAACATGCAGATCATGCAGGGCAGAGTGAAAGGAGTAATCTCGAGTTTCGGGGTGCTGCGCCCGCCATACATCCACCAAGCCCCACCTCTCCTGCCAGTCCCGCCTATGAGTTGCAAGTCTGCGCACTGGGGAGTCAGCTAAAGGCGGGTGCGACCTGTCCAACAGCACATCCGAAATAGAGTTAAAATCCCCCGCTAGCAATATCGGGCCCGCCAAATAATACGCCAGTGAGCGCGACAATCCCTCAAAGAAATGTGCTTGATCAGCATTGGGGGCATAGATGTTACACAGCACCACTTCCCTACCACACAGTCTCCCCTCCACCACCACATAACGGCCCTCCGGATCAATCTTCTGACTCGTGACCTGGAATGGTGTGCCCGCTCTGATCCATATTAACACCCCTCTGGCGAACGCCGAGTAAGTCGTGCCGAACACCTGACCCCGCCACCTCCTCTGCAACACCCCACACTCCTGCTGTGTCAGGTGAGTCTCTTGAAGCATCGCTATCTGAACTCCCCGCCTCACCAAGTAGGCATGCACCTTGTGGCGCTTAACCATAGTTCGAATTCCCCGGACATTCCATGTGACACATTTTAAATTAGGTAACGTCCCCATAGAGCATCAATCCCAACAGTGGCGCTCGCCAAGAACTGTGACCCGCATTGCAGCAATTGAACAACCCCTTAGAAACACACCCCATAACTCCCACTCCCCCCCTCCCCAGGACAGGGCCTAATAACCCAGCTTCAGCCCCGTTCCAAACCTCAAACACCCAACACATCACACTAATCTGTGGTCGACACCACAGAAGACCTTAAGGGTCTAAAGAGGGCTATGGGGCCCCGAGCCAGGACGACAGAGCAACCACCCCGCGCCTACAGTCCCATGCTGCTACTGCAGCCCCATACCTGGTAGTCCAAACGAAGTCAGGAGCGTCCAGACCCGATTAAAAGTTCAGCAACCACGAACTTCATCCATTAAAGATACCATCCGAAGTCTGCGGGGTAACCTCTGGCCCCTGCGCTCCCCCCCCCTCCAAATCTTCGTCGCCGGTCTTCTCACCTTCACCGTCCTCCTCCGATGCCGAGCCCCTGGAGGCATCATCCCGTTGTGAGCCCGTGATGGTCGCCGTGGCCTCTAACGCACTCTTCCTATCTGCAAGTATTTGCGCCTCACGCTCGGCCCGTTGGCGCCTATTCCTGGAGCGGATGCGCTGCGACTTCCTGACCCTGACCGGCTGCTCACGTTCCCTGGCGGGCCGGTGAGCCCGATCCGTTCCTGCACGATATAGTTCCAGCCAGGACCACGCTTCGTCAGGCGTCTGAAAAAAGTGCGTCCTCTCATCCACGATGATCCGCAGCTTGGCCGGGAAAAGCAAGGAGTATTGAACCCCTTCCTCTCTCAGCTCTTTTTTCACCGGCAGAAAAGAGGCCCTGCTCCTCTGTACCTCCTGCGTATAGTCCGGAAAGATCGTCACCCTACTGTTATCCACCTGGAAGGGCCCACAATCTCTCGCCCTTTGGATCAGCAGATCTCGGTCTTTATAGTGCAGCAGTCTGGCCACCATCGGTCGAGGTGGTCGGCCCTCCAGAGGAGGCCTCGCGGGCACCCTGTGCGCTCTTTCCAGAGAGAAGAAGGGGGAGAGGCCCTCCGGCGCCACCACCGTGCGGAACCAGTCCTCCAAGTAGGCTATCGCATCGCCTTTCTCAATTTTCTCTGGTAGCCCCACTACCCGCACGTTGTTCCGGCGGTTGCGGCCTTCCGCGTCCTCCGTGCGGCGCTCCAGATTCGTTAGTCGCCGGATAACGTCATCGATTTTATGCTCCGCCGTAACCACCGCCGGTTTCAGCTCCTGGAGCAGCAGGTCATTGGATTTCACACGGTCAGAGAGCTTGGAGTGGTCCGCCCTCAGCAGGCCGAGGCCAGACGCCACCTGCGCAATGTCTTGGCGCAGCTCATCCTTCGTGGCAGTGATCGCGGCCAGGATAGTATCAAGGCGGAGGTTCAGCCTCTGTTCCTGTGTTGAGGCCTCCGCTGGGAAGCCGCCACTCGCATCCTCCAACCCCCGGCTTCCCTTTTCAGACGGTTCGGCGGCGCCATTCCCCTTCGCGGCCATCTTGCGTGCAGGGATCCAGCCTCTCAAGCCGCTCCCTCGGAGAACAGCTAGGCGCACCAGAAACGCTCAGCGGGGTGTCCCAGCCAGCGCGGTCCACCAATCCCCAGTCAAGGGAGAATGCGTGGCGCCAACAGCCCTCACGCCTGGTCAGTCAACAGCATCCAATTCAAAGGAGCATCCCATGCCGCCCAGCCTCTCATAGGGCGTCTGCCAGGCTCCCCAGGGCCAGGGGGAGCAGATTCCGCCGAAGAGGCCGCCAATCAATGAAGTGGGTCCCAGGGCCCGCCGAGCACACTGTCCCCGGCAGCACTGGTCACCGCAACACACCAAGCACAGCCCCGCGCTGCGCTAGTAGGTCGGCGCCTCCGTGCCCTCCACCGGGCAGGACCCGCGGCAAGGACCAGACCCACGGTGTGTGCCTCTTGAGCCGGGATGCGTGGGCGTCCTGGGCGGTCCCTCTCTCAATGCCCCAGCCGCTCGCTGCACTCCTCCATGCGCTGTCGGCCCCCACTGCGGGTCGGCCGGCTGGCGAGCGGCCACACAGCACAGCAGTGCCTCCGCCGGCGCAGCGCCCTCTCAGGCGCCGCTCTCGCCTTGATCGAGGGCCCGGGGGGGGGAGGGGGGCCCTTCCCACCGGCAACACCTCCAAACCTCTCCGCAATCCGGGGCCCGCTCCGACGGGTCACCGCACCATCCACCGCTGCTCGGGGGTGCCGCAGGTGCCCGACGCTGCTCCTGCGTCCCTCACCGCTCCGCCTTCGGAGCTATCTTGCAGTGTGTGCCGCCATCTTGCCTTTGTCTGCTCGCCGGAGGGAGCCGAGCACTACGGCCTCCCGCACACAGCATCCAGGGCTCCGCTCGGGTGCAAACGTTCCCCAGTAGGGCAGCGGCCCCTCCGGTCCTCAGTCCCAGCCACCAGGCGACCCGGGGCAACGTTTAGCAGGATAAAGGATGGGACGCGGCGCGGAGCAACTCGCTCACGCAGCCATCCCGGTCGGCGCCGAAACCACGCCCCCATAGGAGTGTTATCCTGACCAGAAAACAGGGGCTGGTTTATCACTTTCCAGAATAGACTACTATCCCGAATAACGTCGACTGAGAGTAACTTCTCCCAAGCCTCTTGCTTTAAGGCTTCCTTGCGCTCTCTAATAGCCTACTTATATTCCCTCCTTAGGATAGATACAGCCTCCCTATCTCTCGGTTTACGGTTTAAGGCTGCTAGGAGTGCACTATGTGATTTAGAGCATTTGGAGTCAAACCAGCGATGTTGTTTATTACCACTCTTCCTTGACCTGACGATCAGCTGGTTTGATATCTGTAAACAAATATCCTCATAGGCACCCAGGATTTCGCAGTTATCTGCACTAGGATTTTGGCAAATTGCCACCGCACTTTCTATATTAGGGAACAGAGCTTCATAGAAGTCATCAGGCACCACATTAGCCCACTTGAGCCGTCTACCCTGGTCTACCACATTTAGTGATCCCACCCTGGGTTTATCGGGGGGTAGCGTAGAGCCCATGGAATCACCCCAGTAAACTTCCAATAGGACAGGATTGTGGTCGCTAAAAGGGGATAATAAGGTTCTATATGAGGCAACACTATGTAGAATAGCTGATGACACAAATATGTAATCAATAATGGAACCTGGATCTGACCCTTTAAAAGTGTTGAGCCTCGGAGCGTCTGAACTACAGACAGGTTCCATCAAATTGGAATTAGCCAGTAACTCCTCTAATGCATCTCCCCCTTTAGAATGCTCGAAGTGCGTGATATCTAGGCCACTCAGTTCCAAATAATCAGTAGTACAACACGACAAAGTACATGGGTGAATGTTAAAATCGCCCATAAGGATGAGTTCGGTATTAAAATGTGTGTCTTGACTGACCTCTATCAACAGTTGGTCCAGGATAGCAAGGTTTTCGTTGCTATTATCCTCGGTTCCTGCATTGTAAAAATGAATAAAAATTGTTTTCTGAGTTGAAGAGATCACCCTTTCCACTAACAAGAGGTGTGGTGACGGTTGGCTAAATACTTTGAGTGCCCCCTTCAGTTTTAATGAAAAAAGAAAAATTAGACCACCTTTAGCTCTGCCCGCGGCACTAGGGGCGGCAGGCACCACGAAACTCGAGAATCCATCTAGACTAAAGCTGGCCGATGTGTCCCAGGATTCCTGGAGGGCTACAATATCATACAGGGAAATAAAGGCAATCCAGGCATCATCGGGCCTTTTTGTTCTAACACCTGCCACATTCCAACTCAGTAGCCTGCATGTTTCCGTTGTACCAGGAATGTGACTAGGTTCTACTACTGGGTGTGCTACTGGTGGCTCAGGTAGTCAATCTGTATCCTCTAGCCCTGAAAGTAGGGAAAAGCGGTTACTGTGAGCCACCCCAACCCCTTCTGTGGTCCCAGGCATATGGTGACTAGGGGATACATGCTGCCGTAGCTCGGGGGGGTTTAAGCTAATACCGATTGATCGGTCCGCAACTGTTGGAGCTTGGTAGCGGGGGATTAGCAAACCTGGCCTCCCCGCCCTTACTGGGTGTGGTCCACTACTACCCCCTCTTGGAGGACATTGTGAGCCGTTTGGGCTTATTGTGGGTGGGTAAAAGAAACCTAAAGGCAACGGTCTTAAGTGATCGTTGCTCGAGACTCTAGAACCGTCCCAGAATAACCTTTCAGCCACATTGGCCCTGTCAAAATTGACTATCACACAATCCCCCTGTACCATTTTTGGTACCCTCCCGATCCATCCCACCCTATTAGCAGAAATAATCCTGTCAGAGATACTGCTCCCACTACATGAGGCAGTGCACCAGGTACGTGCTTTAGCTATGAGATCACTAGTGCACTTGCGCTCTCCTCTATTCAAGGGTGGAGTACCCACAAAAATTGCCACTAGCGGAGCTGCCTCTGGTAGTAGATGACGATGAATGTTACATCCCATTGGATTTCTTACAATTGGCAGCTTTTGTGGTACCCTAGAATTATCCACTTGGGTGGGAGATGGTGTAGTTACAATGGGATCGGCGGGTGATTCGGTCACCATAGGCTCCCTTGTTGAGCTACCCGGCACTGCCCCAACAAGGCCCTCCTTGTGTCTATCCAGGAGCAAATTGTGATCGGTGACCATTTTGTCAATAATTACACATTTCTTAAGGAGTCCCTCCAAGCACGTGTTTAGGGTATCCACAATGTCCTTCGCGATAGCCACAAGGAGTGGTTCGATCCGGGCAACAAAGAGTGCCTCCAACTGAGACTCCAGAGTGTTAGTGGATGGACTTGTGGGCCCTGGCAAATGTTTAGCTTTCCCCCTTTTATTCCTCTTAAATGAGTCATCAGACTGAGAAGTGGTGGTAAGCTGTGGTGACCCCGACGACATCCCCGTTGAGGTAGTAGGTACGGCTGCATGCTGTGTGACTATTACCAAAGGTTCCAGTGGAATAGCGGGGGTAATAAGAGCATCGCCACTAACTGCTGGGTCAACAAGTTCCACAGGGGTTGGGGAATTAGGGGTGATGGGTAAAACGGCAGCTTGTCCCAAACCCAGTTCAAGTTCGGCGTGAGCAATTTCTTTACTGAGAGCCCCCACAGCCGTTGAAAGAAAGGTAAGGATAGACTGTGAGTGTTTTGTTATCTTAGCTTTTGTATTATTCTCAACTCCATTGCTTAAGTTCTTTCGCTTACCCATATCACGATGTCAAGGGCCGGGCCCAGCCCTGCCTCCTTCTGCCAACGACTGCCTTAGACTGCCCGCCCTCTGCCCGGCGCCGTCCGTGCGCGTCCCGTGGGGCGGGAGGTACCCCTCACTCTTGTAGCGCCTCCGGGCGCTGTTATGGCGTTACAGGTCTTGTGCCGGCCGGGGCAGCTGGGGGATGTCGTTCCCGCTGCTCCCGTGCCGACCGGAGTGTAGTGTCGCCGATAGCCGTTGCCCTCACGGCGCAGGTAGGTAGGGAAGATGGTGCTGTCCCTGCTGGCTTCCCAAAGCCGTTCCCCTCACGGCGCGTTTTGCTGAAGGTGCCTTTGGTAAGTCACCAGGTGTTTATTGCTTCCCTGAATTCTAGGTCGTTGCTGATTACCCCCTTTTTCATTGGTTATGATTCTCTATAGTTTGCAGGTTTGTGCTGAAATAAAGTTTCCACCTAAGTGTGTTCTTCTTAAAGGAGGGTTGGTTAAGAGAGGTGCCGTTCTCGATCCAAGTTTCCTCTTTTGGATGTAGAGTTTTATTTTATTTTTATTTAGAGTTTTGTTCCAGCATCATGGATTGGTTGGTGTGCCTTGAAATAGATTTTTCTTGGAACTGGTAGCCAGTGCAAGGCCTTGAGGGCATGGGTGATTTGATAATGTTCTTTCAATCTAAGAAATTATCTTGCAGCAATAGTTGGGGTTCATTGGAGTTTGTTAACCAAATGCTTCATAAGTCCTATGGATTGTCTGTTGCTTAGGTGAGGCAGAAAAGCCTGAAAGCTGTTGAGACTTGTACCCTTTCGTGGGTAACCCAAGAAAGGAACAAATCGTTGTACTGGACTCATGCTGTTGAGAGCACTTTTCGCTATGTTGTTGACCTGACCTTGGTGTGCGAGTTTAGAATCTATTTTAAGACGAGTTTCTAGGGGCGTGGCTTGAGGCGTCAAGATGGCGGTCGCACTCTAAGAGTGCTCTGGACCCCCTCCGTCATCCGCCTTCAATCTGCCCGACTACAGCTGCCATCGGACCAGGTGCTTGCCTGCCGCGGCTCTCTGACTGACCTGCCCTGCTTCAGTGTTCTTCTGAGGGGCTGCCCGGTCTCTATGTGCACCAGCGGGCTGCCCTCCTTCCGGAGGCCTGGCAGGCCTAAGATGGCGGCCCTCGACCCCGGGCCTGCAGACTCCGCCCGGAGGCCCTGAAGTGCTGTGTGCCCCGGCTCTGAGTGTCTGCCCTGCAGCGGCGGATTGAGGGACGTCTGGGACCCGGAGCGGTGGTAGATGGCCCGCTCCTGGAGGTGAGGCCCGGGAGGAATCTGGAGACGGGTGCGGTCTGTGTGCGCTGCGTGGGGCCCGGTGCTGAATGCGGTCTCCGGAGCGGGAGGCGACCCGGACCCCTGCCAGCGACAGTGACCGGTGAGTGGGGCTTCTACTTGCTGTGGCGGCGGCCGGAGGGGTTGGGCTTCCCTCCGGCCTTCATCAAGTCCTTCTTCGGCCCGGGGTGGCGGAGGCTCCGCGCCAGCCCGGGGCATCGTTGCAGCGGACCCCCCAGGGGGACGAGGCCCCGACTCTTGGACTAGAAGGCTTCGGGGTGGTGTTTCTGCCAGCGCCGGCCTGGATTGATTCCTGCATTTCCTGCTCTATATTGAAGGCTGGCCCCTGCTCCCCTCTGTGGACCTCCGCTGGTGGGTGGGTGTGTGGCTTCTGGCCGTCCTCGGCCCTAGACACGCAGAGTTGGGTGAGCGCCCGCCTGGGCGACCTGTGGCGTTGTTGGTTGCCCGAGGGGCTGCTGCAGTGACCTGCGATGGCTGCGCCGCGGCCGGTGTGAGGGGGGGTGTTGGCCACCATGTCGGGTGGCGGGCTGTGCTGGGCTGGCCCCCCCACACCCTCTGCCTGCCTGTTTGGTGATTGTTGGTGCGGCCGGGAGGCTTGGGGGTGCTGTTTCCGCCTACGGCGGCCTGGATTGATTCCCGTGCTGCCTGCTCTATATTGAAGGCTGTCCCCTGCCCCCCCTCTGTGGGCCTCCGCTGGCGGGCGGGCGCGTGGCTTCTGGCCGTCCTCGGCCCTGGACAAGCGGAGTTGGGTAAACGCCCACCTGCGCGACCTGTGGCGCTGTTGGTCGCCCGAGGGGCTGCTGCTGTGACCTGCGATGGCTGCGCCTCGGCCGGTGTGAGGGGGGTGTCGGCCACCACGTCGGGTGGCGGGCCGTGCCTTGCTGACCCCCCCCCCTCCCCCCACCTGCCTGTTTGGTAATTGTTGGTGCGGCCGGGAGGGCGGCCGCGGTGATTGACAGCTGGACGCTGGGGAGGGCATTCCCTTGTGTTGGTGGTGCTTGCCCCTCTGATTGGGGGGGGTGGTGGACGGCCTGGCCCCATGATTTGCTCTCTGCGGCCTGGCTGGTCCCATGCCTTCCCCGGGAGGCTGTTGCTGACCTGCCCCCTGGGACTGGAGGCCCTGCGTGGACGGAGGTTAATCCTGCGCGCCCCCCACACCTGAGTGGGACCTTCGCTGTGTGCCCTCTTGCTTTCTGCTGTGTGCCGTGGAAACGCGGGCCCGGGGGTGTGCGGCGCCACTTGCTTCATTGATTACGTGGGGCAGTTGGCCTGTGAACGTCTAGCAATTCTTGGGGGTGAGCCGCTGGAACCTCGGCGCAGCGTGGCCCTCCTGTTACCTGCACTGCCATCGGAGCTGCGAGGGACACTGACTTTCATGGACACCCTAGCTTCCCGACCTGCCCCAGGCTCGCTGTTGTAAGGGCCTGCACCTCCCCGCTGTCTACGGCCCAGGGTCTGCGCTGTGGTTGGTGTAGGGGCGCATCGGCCATCGTGTCGGGTGGCACACACACGCGCCTGTCCCCCCCTCTCTTATTCTTCGGGGACATGAGCAGGAGCCGCAACACTCAGACCACCGTCCCCCCGACCCAAACAAAGATGGATCAATTCAACAAGTCAGACTGAGACCCCAGGGCCGGGCCCCCACCTGCTTCTGGGACCACCGAGGGAGATCTTTCCACGATCCTGCAGGCGATAAGTGCGTCCCAGGCCTCGTGGAAGGCAAGATCGGGGAAGTGAGGGTGGATGTGGCCCTAATTCGGCAGGACCTCCGGAATGCCACGGCGCGTATTGCGGAAACGGTATCCCGTATCTCCACGGTGGAGGATGACATGGGCACCCTCAAGTCCCAGGTGGTCCGCCTTCAGACGCAGACTTCGGAGTTACACCGTAGGGCCGAGGATGCCGAAAACAGTGCACGGAAAAACAACCTGCGCCTCCTGGGGTTTCCGGAAGGCGTGGAGAATTGCCGCACCGACACCTTCATTGAGGCCTGGGTCCGCTCCTGGATGCCCAAAGAGAAACTCTCCCCCGGTTCGCGGTGGAGCGGGCTCACCGCTCCCTCGCTCCTAGGCCTCCTCCCGGAGCCCCGACCCGTCCCATCATCCTTGGCACCTTCAACTTCCGAGACAGGGAAGCAATTCTGGGGATGGCCAGGGAACTGGGTTTGTTGCTCTTCCAGAACTCCAAAATCATGGTATTCCCGGATTATTCCAGAGCGGTGCAGACCCAGCGCCGGTCCTACGACGAGGTCAAGCAAAAACTCAGGGCTATGGGGCTCCGCTACGGTCTCCTCTTCCCCGCACGTCTTAAGGTGATCTTCCAGAATAAGACATTCTTTTTTGACACCCCCCAGGTGGCATGGACCTGGCTTATGGAGGAGCGTCCTCTCCTGCCTGGTGCGGCCCCCTCCCCTGCCCGGAGATCCTCGATGCAGCTGACACACGAGGCGCCCAAGGCCCAGAGGCGCCGGACTGGGTCTCGAAGTCGGGGTAACCGCCGGGGAGGAGGTTCCCACTCGCCGGGGGCGCAGTCCCGGCAATCCCCGACTCAGTCCACGAACCAGAGAGCCTTTTCCCCCACCTTGGCCTCCTCTTTGATCGATATGGAGAGTATCCCCGGGTCGGACGTGAATCTGCGAAAGGCCATGTCAGTCTCGGACCTGTCTGGGAGCCCCGTGATCCGTTGCTCTGCTGGTGAGGAGGGGGTGTAACCAGCGCTGCAGACTGTGTATTCTGCATTTCACTTGTCAAGACTTTTCACAACGGGTTTGCTCGTGACCCTATGTACGGGGTCCTACCCGGCTCCACTGGGTGGCCCGTTCGGAGGTCCATCTTTCCAATGCAGTGCCCGGGACTGATTCATACTGTTACTCTTAAGCTTATCACATCTTGTTTTTTTCAGCTGTTAGCATTCATCTGCATACATGGAGGGGGGTCAACATTAGCCACGCTCCTGGTTGTTGTTGTTTTTTTGTTAACCGTTTTAGATTAACGAATCACCCCTTAGACGAGTAGGTAGAGGTTTGGGGCCTTTGGGGCGACAGATGCTTCCACTTTAGAAGTGTAGGGTGGGGGGAGTTAGGGGGCGAGTGTGGGGGGGAGACCGTTGTCTCCCAGCAGTTTATTTTTAGCCGCCTACGGGCCGCTGTTCGTTGTACTCACTGGCAGCCGTAACTCCCTAGTTGTTCTCGCAGTTGACCAGCAGATCACCACTTTGTATTCCTTTTTCCCTAGGTCCTGGGCCCGAGTGGGCACCCCCCCAGGACTGGAACGGCCCCACGCCTATATCCTTCCTTCCACACATCACTCTTTTCGATGGTGTACACCCTCAATAGACCTATCCATGTCCTCTCCTGGAACGTCAATGGCGTTCTTGATCGAATCAAGCACACAGCTGTCCTTCGCGCAGCCCACCGCCATGCGCCGGACACCCTGATCGAATCAAGCGCACAGCTGTCCTTCGCGCAGTCCACCGCCATGCGCCGGACATCCTGTTTCTCCAGGAGACGCATCTCCTGGGTAAACATTGCTATTTCTGGATTTGATAGGGTCTGGCACTCTGGCTTTGCGCGAGGTTCCCGACGGGTGGCTATCCTACTTAGGAAAGGGTTTCGCTTTGCCCTGGCTTGAGCTGAGACCGCTGCACAGGGCCACTATGTGGCTGTCTCCGGAACGATTGAGGGACGCCCCACGAACCTCCTATGCACTTATATTCCACCTGCACTATTGCTCTCCACCCTTCGGCACCTTACGATTGTCTTCTCCTTTCCGCAGGGCCTTACGGTGGTTGGGGGAGATTTTAATGCCGTTCTGCAACCCCAGCGCGACGCGACGGGGAACCCATTGGAGGGTCGACTCGTCTCTGCGAGGGCCCTCTCGAGTTGGTCATCTGCCCTGGGACTTTGTGATATATGGAGGGTCTGGAACCCTCGTAGGGAACAATACACTCACACGTCGGCGGCCCATCATACCCACTACCGCATAGATCATCTCCTGCTGCCTGCCGCAGACTGCAAACTGGTCTCGGGGGCCGCGATACTGCCCAGGGGGATCTCTGATCACTCGCCCGTCTCCCTCCGTCTTGGGTCCTTCTCTGTGGGTCCGCGAGCGACTTGGCGGTTGAACGCCTGGTTTCTGCAGGACTCCAAGCTCGTTGACTCAATTGGACAGGAACTAAGTCACTATTATTCCACTAATACGGGCTCGGTTCCCTCACCGGGGACGCTGTGGGAGGCCGGCAAGGCTGTTGTCGGGGGGTGGCTAGGGGTCTGGTCCATGCAAAATGGGTGGAGCAGACAGCCCAACTTGTACGGCTGGAAGCTCAGGCAGCACAGCTGGAAAGACTCCAGCTGGCGAATGGTCGCGGGGACTCCTCTCAGCAATTGGCAGTGGTCCACAAGGAGATTCGCCGGATCTCATTGGATTCCGCAAAAATGCTCTGATGTTCATCGGTGGAACGGATCTACGGGTGGGGTGACAAAAATGGCAAGCTCCTACACAATCTAGTGTCCTATTCCAAGATCCACCGCGTTATCCCTGAGATCCGCACGGCTACCGGGGCCCACCAGGTGACGTCTTCAGCCATAACACAAACTTTTGGCGATTATTACGCAACTTTATACGCTGCTTGCCCTCCCGGCGTTCCGCTGGCGGAATGGCTAGAGAGGACCGGGGCCCGGCTGCCGTGTCTCCCTCGGGAGACTGCGGAGGCGTTGGGCCATCCTTTCTCCCCAGAGGAAATTCACGAGGCAATATCACTATTGCACCCCGGTAAGACGCCCGGTCCGGACGGCTACCCCCAGGAGTACTACGCGACCTTTCGCGAGATCCTGGTCCCCCATTTAGTGGAACTATTCAACCATGTGACGGAGACCGGATCCTTCCCACCAGAATCTGGTGTGGCCACCATAGGGGTCATTCCAAAAACGCAGCCGCCCTCCCTGGATTGTGCGGACTATCGTCCGATCTCGCTGATTAACACGGAGCTCAAGATCTTTGCTACCGTGATAGCCCAGAGACTCAGACCTTGCTACAGGAGTTGGTCCATCCCGACCAATGCGGGATCATGCCGGCCAGGGGTACTCGTCACTGCATCTGTCGCCTCCACTTGGCTAAGGCCCACCGTGGTCGCCTAACCCTGTATCTGGCGTTGCTCTTCATTGATTTTGAGAAGGCCTTTGATACAGTGGACTGGGCGTAACTTGGGGATGTGCTGGAGAGGATGGTCTTCGGCCTTCCCTTCCGCCACCTGGTCTAGGTCCTCTACACCAACCCCAGAGCCCGTGTTCTCATCAACGGCGAGCTTTCTGAGACCTTCCCAATCCGGATGGGTACGCGACAGGGGTGCCCGCTCTAACCCCTCTTGTTCGCGCTGGTGATGGAGCCCCTGGCGGCGCTCATCCGGCATGACCCACTCATCAGAGGTTGGGCCTGGGACTCGAGTCAGGTTGACAAGATAGCCCTTTATGCAGACGAGGTCCTGCTTTATCTGGCAGACCCGGACAGTTCTGGCCCCAGATGCCTGAAGGACCTCTCCGCTTTTGAACAGGTCTCTGGACTAAGGTTCAGCCCGGCAAAATCGACTCTGGTCCCTGTACATCCCTCCCGGGCCTGCTTTGACTGGCAGACGAATATTCCCCTACGGAGGCAATCGTTCAAATATCTGGCCGTCTGGATCACCCTTTTGCCAGAGCTCGAATGGGCTTTGAATGTCATGCCTTTGGTCACCCGGATGAAGTCGAACCTCAAGAGATGGCAGGCCCTTCCCCTTAATCCCGTGGGCAGAAGTGCGCTCTTTAAAATGATGATTCTCCCCCGCGTTCTTTACATTTTGCACAACATCACGTCCACCTCCCGGGGAGTTGGTTAAGGGAACTGTACAGCATCCTTACCCGGTTTCTCTGGGGAGGCGGGAGGCCTTGTCTATCCCTGGCGCACCCCCCTTTGATGGAGGCATGGGAGTGACTAATCTCCACCTCTACTACTTGGCCACAATGCTTATCGTGATCCACGACTGGTTTGCGGGCGGCTTGTACGATCCGGCATACCGAGTGGTACTTGCTACAACGGATTTGGCGCAGATCCAGTCCTTCCTGTATGGTAGCCCGGTGCCGCAGGCCCTACCTCCAGTCACAAGAAAGGTACTCATGGCTTGGCGCACAGCTCTGCGCCATGTGCGGTGGAACCGTACGCTCACTCGACAAACACCGCTCTGGAGCGGGGCCTGGCTAGGTGAGGTCTCGTCCCTACAGGGGTTCCGTCGCTGGGATCTCGTCGGGATCTCGTCGGAATCTCGTTGCTTGGAGACGTATGGGTGGGGGATCACATTTGTTCCTTTGCCGACCTGCAACAGCGGCACGCACTCCACCATTCCCAATTCTATAAATATTTACAACTCAGACATGCCCTCCACGCACACATTCCATCCCCTGCCTCTCTTCCAGAGTTCAGCCCGCTAGAGGCTCAGGTGATGATGGGGAATCTGGGGAGGGGAGGGGTGTCCCGCATATACCGGTCACTAGTTAATAATGGCCCGCATCCCTTGACCGGCTCAGAGCTCGATGGGAGGGATGGGTGGGCCCCCTAGAAGAGGCGGATTGACGAGATTCCCTTATGGCACCCAAAACCCTGACCACGTCCTCCAAGTTGCGCTTGGTACAACTTTATTACCTGCATGCAGTCTACCTCACTCCGTTGCGCCTTTTCCAGGCCCGTATGAGATCATCCCCAGCATGCACGCACTGTGACGCCACACCCGCTGACTTCTATCACATGGTATGGCAATGCCCGGCCTTGGCGCCGTTCTGGAGAGGGGTTGAACTTGAACTTACGCAGGCCCTGGGATGGGAGGTTCCCCATGACCCGAGACGTATGCTGATGGGGGTGTTCGATGGCCTAGATGGTTCCAGGGCGGATAAGCGCTTCCTGAGGACGGCTGTGGCGGTGGCAAAAAGGGATATTGCGGCGCTCTGGTCCCAAGCTAAGGCGCCGACGGTGCAGAAGTGGAGGAGGGGAGTGGACTGGTGTGGGATGCAGTAGGAGTCTCTCTTCGAGGCCCGGGGTTGTCCAGAGTTATTTGGTAAAGTGTGGGGTAAATGGTTTAATCTGCTGCCATTGTGATGATCTGTCTAATTTTTTATACCTGCAATGAATATTTGATCTGTAGTACCCGTCTCGACCGGGTAGCCCATATCCTGTTAACTGTGAATAACCCTGTGTTCCTTTTAATTATGATTAACCTGCTGCCAATGAATTTTTCGTGTTTTGAAAATCCAATACAATTGATTATTGGTATGTGGTCAAAAATCTTAGCAAAGCTTTTTAACTCCATTAGCCAAGACAGCATTCCTTCATCATGGTTAACCTCAACCATCATCCCGGTCTATAAAAAAGGTTCTAGGCAGGACCCTTCCTGCTATAGACCAATTTCCTTGATTGACTCTTCTGTAAAGGTCTTAGGCCGGGTAGTCCTGCATAGACTGAGTGAATGGTTGAGGGAGAAAGGGGTCCTGTCTAATGTGCAATATGGTTTTAGGTCAAATAGAGGTACCATTGACCAATGTCTAAACCTGCATCTTTTAGTTAGCAAGTATACGGAGGCCAAGGAGGGTAACCTATACATGGGTTTCTTGGACCTATCCTCGGCGTTTGACCTAGTTAGCAGGTCAAAGCTTTAGATAGGACTCCTTGAGTTCGGTCTTGATCCTCCCTTAGTACATTTCTTGGCAAACCTACACATGAATCTCTCCGCAAAAATTAGAGTGAATACTGAGGGGCGATGCACTAGGCCATTTAGATCTGAAAGAGGAGTAAGACAGGGGTGCATTTTGGCACCCCTGTTGTTTACCCTCTACATAAACGCCCTTGAGACTGAGCTGGGGGAGGTCTCACCGGACATTCCGCGTATGGGGGAACAGGTTATACCAGTTCTCCTATACGCGGATGACGCTGTACTCATGGCTCGTACCGGGGTGGCCCTCCAAAAACTGTTGAATGCCTTTGGTACCTTCATGAGCAACCTTGATCTCAAGGTAAATGCAAAAAAGTCCCAGGTGCTAATTGCAGGGAGGGGTAAAAATAAGGGGAGATCAAAAAGCTTTTATTGTAATAATGAAGTGGTAAGTAGGGTCCCCTCGTTTCCCTATCTCGGGGTAGTATTCGACGAAAAGGGCACATGGCGCCCTCAAAACACAAGCCGTAGTGTGGCTTTTAGTAGGAGTGTTTCGGGCCTTATGGGATTTGCTAAAAAACTGGGAGGTAGACCAGTTGAAGCCATTATTAAGGTTTATAAAGCAAAGTGTTTGGCCGTGGCCTCATATGGATGCCAAATATGGGGCCATACCCCGACTAATAAAATTCAGCTGGTGGAAAACAAATTCCTAAGAGGGCTCCTCTCAGTCCCCCAGTCAACCCCCACTTTTACCACACACACTGAAGTGGGGATCGGATACGTCTCAGACCTAATTAAAATAGCACCCCTATTATACTGGTTAAAAATTTGGCTTAACGAGGAAATTACCTTAAACCGCTCCATTATCAAAGATTGCTTACATCTAGAGATGGTAGCCAATATTGTTTGGTTGACCTATATTAAAAAGGGTTTCCAGAAGATAGGCCGCCCAGCCCTGTTTTACTCCCCCGACACAATAACCAAAAAGACATTGTCCTAACAAAAAACGCTCTAATGGATATTTTAACATTAGAACAGGAGGAGATTGAGCTGAGAAAACCTCTTGTAAGAGCTAACTATGGGCTGGTTAGCTGTTCAGGCCCTGAACCATACTTATCCGTGGTAAATAACCGGTACCACCGATACCTCATGACAAGATTTTGCCTAAATTTGATTCATTACACCCTGGGCTCTTTCCGTACCTGGTGTACTCCGGATAAAGCAGACCCTTGTTCTTGTGATTGTTTTTCATCACAAAACACCCTACATTTTGTAATGTTCTGTACACATTATGAACAGTGCAGAAGGAAATATTTGTTACCAGTCTTGAAGAAGGCGGGCTTTATTCAGGTTAGACCGGCTTTAATATACTTAATGCAACTGGGTAGCCCTTACATTGTTTTCTGTAGCCAGTTTTTGGACGGCAGCCATTCGCGTAAGGAAAAACAATACCAGCTTACCGCAGATTCAAAGTTGCTTTGATTTAATATATTTTGTAAAATTACGTCATATACTTGCGTACTAAGGTTTGTAGTTCTAAAGGATTTTAAAGGTACCAATTTTATGGTGCTATAATTTTTTTTTTTTAAATGTACTGTATTTTTTTAATAATGATAATGAATTGTTTTAACTTTATAGGTCATATCTGTAAGTGTCTTTTTCATGTTATTTAAAATGTTTGTACCATGTCTTTTATGATATTAATTTTATCGAATAAAGAATTTTTGACTGACTGACTGACTGATTATCACAAAAAAAAAGACAGACTTTCTTAACTTTCGTTTATGTATGGTAGTGGGAGATGCGATTGCGTTGGGCGAGTCCCTAGTGAGTCATATGTTTTCCATATTCCACTAGCTGGTAAACTGCAAGGTTGGGCTGCTAGGATCCCCTTTAGTTCCTATCCCATCAAGTTAAGGTAATAATTTACTCAACTTGGCACCTTTGTCACGCATATTGGCTCGTTATTGAAGCACAGTCTTATAGGTACCATATTTGATTGAAAACCATTGTCCACTTTGTATAGTACCTATTCCCGCTGCTTGAATTTGCACACAAGTACTTTATCACCCATAGTGGTGTTTTTATGAGAACGATAAACGTCAGTGCTACATATTTGTTGCTGCTAGGGTCCCCTATAGTGGCTGTTCCCTACCTCATCTTGTTAAGGCGATAATTTTACTGAACTTTGTATAATGACTTTTATCAAAGCACAGTCTCATATAGGGGTACCATATTTGTCTGAAAACCATTGTCCACTTAGAAGGCACCTACTCCCGCTGCTTGAATTTGCACTTAAGCACTTTAACACCTATAGTGGTATTATTAGGAGAACGTTAATCGGAAGAGCTTCAAATTTGTTGAGGTTTGACTAAGTCATCTAGAGACTTTTTATTTCCTTTATTTGGCATTTTTATTCCAATAGATAGGAAGGGCTGAAAGAAAATGTAAAGGCCCATAAATATGAGGTTTTATGGCTGAAGTAGGTTTATGAAGTCTTTATATGTTTTCCTCTTATCGTGTTGTATTGTGTTATCTTTATAGTTTTACAGCCAGATTCATCATTGTAAAATCGGCTCGCAAAGGGCCAGAATCTGAGAATCTGGCCTTTTGCGAGCGCAATTTTTGCATTTGGGATTCATCACCCCAAATGCAAGAATCGCTAATTGCAAAATCGCTAAATTGCGAGGAATTGCATTTAAGGAATCTCTATTTGAGATTCCTTAAATGCAATTCATAAACCATTTTTGAATTGCGAAATCGCTATTTTTGGCCGCTATTTACCACGAAGTCTGACTTCGTTGTGAATAGCAAAAACTTAGAAAAATGCACTTTAGTGCATTTTTCTAAATTGTATGTTACACACACACACATGTCCTTTGGACATGCGTGTGCGCAACATCAGTCTACATTTACATTTCAGCGGTGCTACAGGGTGTCCTTTGGACACCCCTGGCACCCTTGAAATCGCATCCTTATTTGCGATTAGCAAATTGCTAATCGCAAATAAGGAATGACTCCCCATTCATTTCTATGGGCCTTAGGCCTTAGGCCCATAGGAATGAATGGGGAGTCATTCCTTATTTGCGATTAGCAACTTGCTAATCGCAAATAAGGAAGCTGTAGAAATCGCAAATAATATTGCGATTTCTAAATGAATCCCATTTTGCGAGTCCTTAATAGCGATTCCTTAATAATCGCTATTAAGGACTCGCAAATCGGGACATTGATGAATCTGGGGGTTAATTGACTAATAAACAATATATATACCTGTAAAAAAATATATTCCACAATCCAGGAACTTTGTTTTTGAGGGGTTTTGTTTCAGGTTAATTTGTAGAATCCTCGTCTCTGCTGCTTGGAGGTAGACGGACCAAAGAGCTCACAAAAGAATTTTCTCTTATGTTTTAAGCATGTGTGTTTTCAAACCCCCACATTTCTATACCATACAGGGCAGTTGATTGAATCTTCGCTCCATAAATCTCTAGAACGGGGGACAGAATCTGCTTGATACAGCAAAAAAGGACTGACCTCTCCTAAAGTTTAGGTTTGTGTCTTTCTCACGATTCTTCGATTTATTTTGCAAGTTTCAAAATGTCATGTTATAGACAACCTCCAGAAACACCTCCAAACCTCCCCTTTCCTCATGGACTTCCAAACGAACTTCAAGACATGGCTTTTCCAGACAACACAGACATGATCTCATACCCCTCCACCCCCAGGCCCACCCTACTCAGCCCCTGGATACCCTCACATGTGTGTTGGTACGTTTGTGTTCTGTGTTGTGTTATACATTGTTATGGAGAGATTTTCTATGATGTGAAGCAGTTTGATATTGCGTTGTGTTGTGAGTTGTGGTGAAGTATTATTTATAGTATTAATACTTGGTATAGTGTGATATTAAGTTACTTTGTATAGTTGGACTCTACCTATGTATAAGGAGCTTTGTACACAAACATGCAGCCATGCAGAGGTTCCCTGCTCCATAGGTGACCACACCAGTTTTGCGTTTTCTTTGCATTATATGACTTATAGTATTTGTTTGTCATTATAAAATTAGGACCACAAGTCCCACCATGCCAGGATACAATCTGGCCTCCAGCAGCTAGCCAAGCATGGACCTGGTGATTTTCACAGGTCAATCAATCACGTGTTTGTTAAGCTAGACTACTCACCCGTAAGGGTCTCAAGGCTCTGGGGAGGAGAGGAGGAGAAGGTTACAGTCCACCAAGGAGTGGGTCTGTTGAAGAGCCAAGTTTTAAGGTTTCTCGTGAAAATGTGGAGTAATGTTGTCTATCTGAGGTGGAGCGGTAGGGCGTTCCATGCTCAGGCAGCGAGGAAGGAGAAGGAGCGGCCTCCTGGTCTGGTATTTCTGGCGTGGGGGACAACGGCTTAGGAGAGCTGGGCTGATCGTAGGGTCCTTTGGGGTACGTGGAATTTGAGTCGGCTGTTCAGGTATGCTGGTCTGGTGTTGTGGAGGGCTTTGTGTGCGTGGGTGAGGATCTTGACGGTGATTCTAGTCTTGATGTGGAGCCAGTGGAGTGTGTTCAGGTGCTGGGACATATGGCAGTGTCTTGGCAGGTTGAGAACTAGTCTTGCGGCGGTGTTCTGCATGTTTTGTAGCTTGCGATGAGGTTTTTGTTTATTCAGTCGTTGCCGTAGTCGAGTCTTCTGGTGGCGAGGGCGTGAGTGGCAGTCTTTCTGTGCTCGAAGGGGATCCATTTGAAGGTCTTGCATAGGAGGCGAAGGGTGTAGAAGCAGGAGGATGCGACGGAGTTGATCTGGCGGTCCATTTTGAGCTCTGAGTCCAGGATGATTCCAAGGTTGCGTGCATTGTCCGTGGGAGTGGGTTGGATCCAGAGTGCGGGGATCCACCAAGTGTCGTTCCAGACGTCGGGGTGTGGGCCCATGATGAGTACTTCTGTTTTGTCTGTGTTGAGTTGTAGGCAGCTACTTTTCATCTATTTGGCGACAGCTTCCATGCCTTCTTGAAAGTTATGTTTGGCTGCGTTGGGTTCGTTCGATAGGGAGAGGATGATGAGTTGGGTGTCGTCTGCGTATGAAACAATGTTGAGTCTGTGGGTGAGTGGAGCCATGTAGTCGTTGAAAACTTAGGGCTGAGGGAGGACCCCTGGGGGACTCCGCAGGTGGTTGGTGTAGGGTCCGAGAGGAAAGGAGGAAGTCTGACCCGCTGCTTTCTGCCGGAGAAGGAGTGGATCCCGTCGAGGGCCTTGTCTCGGATCCCTGCGTCGTGGAGTCTGCGTGTTAGGGTGCAATGGGAGATTGTGTCAAAGGCCGCTTAGAGGTCGAGGAGGATGAGGGCTACTGTTCTCCTTTGTCCAGTAGGGAGTGTATGTCGTCTTTTGTGGTGAGGAGGGCGGATTCTGTGCTGTGGTTTCTTCTGAAGCCGAATTGGGAGGAGTCGAGGATGTTGTGTTCTTTGATGAAGGTGGCGAGTTGGCTGTTGATTGCTTTCTCTGGGAACGGGAGCAGGGAGATCAGTCTGTAGTTTTTTAGGTCGGTAGGGTCCGCCGAGAGCTTCTTCAGGAGGGGGTTGACCTCAGCGTGTTTCCAATCGTCGGGGAAAGACGCGGTCGCCAGGGAGCGGTTGATGATGTGGCAAAACATGGGTGCGGTGGTGTCGGCGGCTCTGTTGAAGATGTGGTGGGGGCAGGATTGATTTCATCGTCTTCATTGTGTCTTCCGTGGTGAGGACTGTCCAGCTGTTGATCGTTGGTTTCAGGGTGGTGGAGGTGGCTGGTGAGGGTTCAGTGTGTTGGTTGTCTTCATCAAAGTTTTCGTAAATGTTCTTGATTTTGTGGTGGAAAAAGGCGCGGAGTTTGTTGCAGAGGTCTTGTGAGAGAGGTATGTCAGTAGACTTGCTGGTGGGTTGGGCGAACTCCTTGTTGATGCTGAAGAGTTCTTTACTGTTGTGTGCGTGTGTGGAGATTCTGTCTTCGTTTTTCTTGTATTTCTGATGAGATGGTGGTGGGCGTTGGTGGCGGCTCTGACATTGTTGTGGGCTTCTGTGGATTTGGAGTTCCTCCAGGGCTTTTCGAGGCGGTGGCATGTGCGTCTGGACTCTTGAAGTTTGGTGGTAAACCATCTGGCTTTCTTGGTGTGTGTGTTCTGCTTAAGGGGGGCTATGGTGTTGGCGCTGTTGGAGATCCATCTGTGCAGAGTTCGGGCTGCGGTGTTGGGGTCATCGTCTTCTGCGGTGGTTGGGCTGGAGTTGCTGAGTGAGGAGGTGAGCTGGTCATCAGTGATTGTGGTCCAGTTTCTTTGTGGGAGCGGGTGCTGGTGTCTTCGGTTGGTGGGTGTTCTAAAGGTGAAGTGGATGCATCAATGGTGAGTTTGGTGGTGTGGCTGAAAGTGATGATGTTTCCTGATGTGAAGAGGGGGTCGAGGGTGTGTCCTGCTGAGTATGTGGGTTCGGTCACAATCTGGCGGAGTCCAATGTTGTGGAGGTTGTCCAGTAGGAATACGGTGTTGGGGTGTTGTTGGTTGTCTAGGTGGAAGTTGAGTACTCCCAGCAGGGTGTAGTTGGTGGATGCGATGGCTTGTGGGGTGTAGGTGTTCCATCAGGTCTGTGGGCTCGTCAAGGAGTGTGCTCAGTCCGAGGGTGGATTTGTGGACGAAGGCGATTCCTCCTCCCGGGCGGGTGGGGCGGTCATTCCGGGAGATCTTGTATCTTTGGGGGATGGCGATGGCCGGTCCTGAGGTTTCGGTGAAGAATGCTACCGCCGGGGTGGTGCTGTCAAGGAGGTCCCAGATTTCTGTGGTGTGTTTGTGGAGTTATTGGACGTTCAGGAGGATGCATTGCAGGGCCTTCGATTCGGTTGTGTTCTTGCGGGCGGGTTGTGCTGGGTCCGTGTACCTGGTGGTGCTGCAGGTGTGCCGGCAGTGCTGACAGCTGAAGGGTCCGTGGGTGTCTGCTGGTGACGCTAGCTTGCAGTTGCGTGGAGTGCCGCTGGGTTGTAGTGTGGAAATGCGCCTTTATTGGGCACACCGGTGCAGGAGTCCCCCTTCTCTGTCCACGGGTCTGTAGACCAACAAAATAGAGATTGGCACTGAAGCTGGAATTCAAATAACAAGTTTATTAATCACTCATGAGTGGGAATACGTCCATACAACACCCTCAAATGTTCCAGGAGGTAGTACATTGAAGTCACAAAACACAGGCCTTATATGCAGCTTTTTCTGCACTGGTAAGCATGTGGATACAAATAGAAGGTACAGGGCTACACAGGAATAGTTACCGACAAACTTGGGCAGATGGGAGATCACTTAGTCAGCAAAGTGGGAGGGGGAACAGAACTGTTTACAACAGCAGAAAATTATTGACAGTTGAGTTTGAGACCAGGTGTTCTGGCAGCTACAAACTCTTAGCATGCACATTGCTTTTAGCTGAGCCAGGAAGTCAACTAAAATAGACAGCACAGGCAGGGGAAAAGATGAGCAGCAGAGGATGGGAGAGTTATGAAGGAAACCTAAATGGATACCACACCCAAAATGGCTACAGATTAGGCCAAGTAAAATATTACACGTTTTCCACAGATGGCCCTTTTGGCATCAGCTAAGACATTTTCTTATGCTTTAAAAGGGGTACAATAAATGTTATACATATCAATTAGCATCATGTTGCTGACTTCTTGATCTAATGCTAAACGGACATTTACATTTTGGTCATTTGTTTTAAATGGTAAACAAGTAGTACACGTGGAAATACAGAAGGAAAAAAGCATTGGCCCGCATTGGATACATAAACAACAAGAGAAGAGAATTGCAATAATTATCAATAAATCAGAAAATATTTGTAAGCCCCATATAGAAAATACACTCCAGAACCATCTAGCCCAAGTCCATTTTCCTGAATCTTGATATATCTCAGTAACTATTTTGTGTAGTTTGGAGATGACCGCATATACATAAAGTGAATTGTCCCGTGTGAAGACACAACAGCTGGATCCGATGATACAGCATGCTCCAGTCTATATGGTTCCCATGTGGTCTCTGTCTGGTCGACTACAGAGACATCAATTGCACGTTCTCCCTTACTACTAGCATAGTGATTGAACAATTGCAGATCTTGATGGTAGGTTGGAGGAGCTAAAACACAGGTGGTAGAAGGAAGGCTACTTAACAGGTACCAGACTAGCCTGGAGGTAGGAAGTAGAATGCCTTAGTTCAACAAACAAAAGAAGTGTGACGTGATGCAAGGAAGCTGCTTTGGCCTCTTGTAGACATCTGCAACACTGCAGTACAGTTACTGTGGCAAGCTGGCACATCGCCTGTACTTTGTACACAAAGAGGGCCAGTGGTCATGGCAACAGAGATAATGCAGGGTCCATTTACTTTAGCCAACCTAGAATTTGGATACACATAGTTTGTTGCTGCACTTCCTTTACTATATTCTTCCATTTCTAAAGCAGTCCCTTTTGATTGTGGGTCCCTATCTCTGTTGGGCTAACAGACTTTATTCATTAGAGGCATATAGAAGTTTGAACCAAGCTGGGCATGAGCCTTTGTGAGAGAATGGCAGCAGTGACAACAGGATTTCTTGTATGTTCTGATGAGTAGGAATCTTGCCACAAATCCAACAGTTAGTAGTATTGCTTAGCTGGCGTGTCTGATGCAACATTTGAAGAAATGAATTGTTTCTCAGATTTTGCCGGTATCCCAGTTCATGTTGCGGAAAATCGAAATGATGGGGCTCTTTTGCAGCAAGTGATGTAACAGTAATGTTAGGTAAGGAGGCTCCAGGCATTACTTCCTCCACTACCCCACATTACAGTAGCAATGGTGGCAGCAGCCAAAGTCAGACCAAGGATGCAGATTATACAGTTGCACATTGTTGCAGCAAACTCCTTCTTAGGCTAGCTCATTTTCATCAGCAAATAACAAAACGGATGGTGCCCTAAGGTCCTGGGCAGGCGTTGGTTTCTTCACTAACATTGAGACGAGTAGTTACTAATAAGCTACCCCCCTTTGTAATCAGTCTTTAACCACCCAGGACAGTGGCTCAGACAGTCTCTTTCTGCGCTGAAATGTCTTTTTTTTATGGATCAAAGCAGATAACTAGATGTACCAGGGATCGTGTGGTCCGGGAAGCCTTCTTCAGGTCCTTCAGGTGACGCAGCTCACCCTTTCTCTGTAATCAGAATGTCGTGATGATCTGTCAACGCAGCTGGGCTTACGTGGGCATGTGGCATGGAATTTCTATGCCACAGATCATGGCCTTCACCCTGCGACCTGTCTGGAAGAACTTCCCGTACCTGCTGATAAATAGAAGACAAGCTGTCAGTTAACTGGGACAATTAGTCACTCATCAACACATGGGGTACATCATGTATAGGGAGAGGCTTAGGGATTCCCCAAATATTCATAGGCCTGCCAAACACAACCTCATATGGTGTTAGGCCAGATAATGTATGTGGTATTGATCTGATAGAAAGCAGTACTAAGGGCGGGGCATCAGGCCATTTCAAAGACGTGGAAGCCTGTATTTTAGCCAATTTCAATTTCGGTGTGGAGTTGTAACGCTCCACCAGGCCTGCGGATGGGGGATGAAAAGCGGTATGAAATTCCCATTTAATCCCCAACCCTTTCAAGACATATTCTATAACTTTCCCAATGAAATGAGGTCCGTTGTCCATTTGCAGGACCTCAAAAGGTGCATTTGGTGTCGCACACCCTCCTGTTGGAGTTTGCGTTCACTTTCTAGGTTATACTGAAGACACACCAGACAAGACTGGACTATCTTTTTAGCAGTGCCCGCAATATCAGGATGATTCCACACTTGCATAAGATGTTTTGCTATTGAGGATGCACCAATATGTGCCTGCCCATGTGCCATGTGAATCAAGGGATATAAGTAGGCTGTGGGTAACTTCCATTTGGTCATATCTTTATTCCTCCATCAGCCCTTATTATCCGGTGTACACTCCTTAGACCATTGATCTAGTTCATCAGCAGAGGCAGATTGTAGTTTTCCAGCACTTTCTGCCTGGCATCATGCCAGGCATTAGGGGCTAAGGAGATTGCCTATGCTGATGACACCTAGCTTCTCTTCTCTTGGGTACGAGACGATGATTCAGTTCTCTCCGCTCAACACTGTCGGTCTCCTGTCTTTCACTGGCTTGCTCAGGCACAGCTTAAGTGCAATGAGGAGGAATCTGAGATCCTCTTATATGGCACATTTCCTGCCAATTTTAGAGAGAGGCTGTAGTCCCGGGCTTTCCCCTTACCCAGTCTAAAGAGAGACTGTCAAGAATCTGGGGGTTTGGTTCAGTGAGAACTTGACTTTTTCATCTCCGATTAAGAAGCTGGCTGTCACCTGTTTTAGCATCCTGAAAACTCTGAGGAAGTTTCTCCCGCTCCACCCAAAATCTGCAAAGAAAACTGTTGTCCGCGCCATGATTCTTTCCTGTCTAGATTACACTAACGCTCTGTATGCTGGCATCCCGGGTTACCTCTTGAACAAACTGCAAGTGATACAAAATTTGGCGGCCAGACTCCTGCTGGGCCTTGCCAGCAGGTGCAGTGTGCGTTCTCATTTACGATCTCTGCACTGGCTCCCGGCGGTGGCTCGAATAATATTTAAAATTGTATCCATTGCCCACAGAGCTCTCCATGGTCTGGGGCCCATTTACTTGCAGGAGGAGAGGTTTGCCTTCTACATTCCGGTGAGACAGTTGCTTTCTTCCTCCCAACTTTTGGCGCAGATCCCTTGATTTGACTGACAAAGGTTTGGCGGGAGCTCTTTTGCCCGGGTAGCTGCGCTGGTATGAAATGCTTTGCCATTGCCTTTGCGCGGCATCAAAGATTCTGCGATTTTTAAGAAAAGGTAAAAAACCTTTCTCTTCTAGCTCTACCCTCTGACTCTGACCCTTTTTCAAGTTTGCGCCGGGACACTCCCTGGAGTATCTGTGCGCGCTACAAGTCTATATACCATAACATAACGTGCCAGCGTTCAGCTTATGACTTCACCACATACATGGAGGTGGTACTTCGCTGCATTGCGGTCTCACGGACTGTGTGATCTGCAAATGCATTTACCTACGCCTATTTTATCAGTCACTTTCTTGTGTGCACTACCTTTAACAATTGCTACTTTCTTAGGATAGGTTATGGCAATAAGAAGATTGTGCACTAATTCTCCATGCACTATCTGTGTCCCATGTGAGGTGAGGAAACCCCTTTCTTTCCATAAGCGACAAATTATATGCCACCCCGAATGCGTACTGGCTGTCGGTAAAAATATTGACAAGTAAGTCTGTACTAAGCTCACATGCTCTTGTTAGTGAGTGTAGTCTGGAGTTCCTAATCCTTGTGCAGAACAAAGAGCTTGGCGTGACTGTTAGAAGGCATTTTGACATTCAGTAGTCTATGGGAAAGGCATTGGAGTGTCTTTAGTCAAAAGGGCCAACAAGGGTTTAATAATGTACGAAAAGCTAGTGATCCACTGCCTACAGAAAGAAGTAAGACCAATCAATGCATGGACGTCCTTCTGAGTACAGGGCACAGGAGTGTCTAAAATGGTCTGAATGCGATCTGGTGTGAGTGCACATTCCTCCTTAGACAGGAGGTGACCTAAATGGGTAACTTGCTGTGTACAAAATTGCAATTTCTTCCGAGAGACTTTGTGATGATGAGAGGCAAGAAATAATAGCAATAACAGTGTTCCTTTTACACTAGGTAAGGACACCAGAGCGACATCCTCATCGATAAGATAGGATCTCGCAACCATTTGATAACTGTTATTTAAAATAACACGCACACCTTTTGGAGAACGTATTGTGGCACGAAAATATTTAAGCATATCGATACCCACACTGTTGTCCGGCGTGTTAGGGGAAAGCAAAATTGGACATGCTGCAGTGAATTTGTCAAGTCCGAATTCAAGTTGCAGTGACAGTGGGCTAGGTGTAGGTGTCCTATCGAATCCTATAGATGTTATCATTGTGCCGGACAGGAGAGCCCTAGTAACCAATTTTAGACAGAGTACTACGGGCAGCCCCTGTGTCAACCAGAAACCGATCAGTAGATCCCAAGACGCTTGCCTCAACATAAGGACCCATTTGATCTACTGGCACCTCAACCGGTCCCTTACCCCATCCTAGGCATCCCTATGCATAATCGGAATCTGCAAGAGCATCAGCAGAATAATCAGACGTTTGATATTGATTTCGTCTATCAAAAGTATTTGAGTAATTTGGTCCTTGTTCAACTGCTGCAAATCTGGGGCGAGCTCCTGTACCGCCCCTGTTTCCTGAATTCCCTGGGCATCCTCTCATACTTCCCGTTCCCCACTGATACTGCTGACCTCGCAATAAGGGACACTCAGAAAGCCAATGCCCGGTATCAGGGGAAAAATTTGCTCGAGGCAGAAGGGGCACTCCAGCTGTATACATTGCGCGTCCGCCTCTTCCACCTCCCCTAAATGGTGGACCACATACTTGAGCCGACATAACTTTTGTCTTTTAATTCCTTAACCTTCTTATCCTCCCTGCCTTTTGCTTCCTATTCCTGTTGTTCATAATATTGGGCCATAGTCACAAGGGAAACTGGAGAAGACGTGGTCCAAGAACTCTCGCTGGCCTTTAAGCGACTAGCTATTTCTGGTAACATATTAGTGACAAATGTATCAACAAACAAATGTCTACCCGTATCATCAGCCAGCGACTGACCTAAAGTCATGGAATGTTTCCTCAAACCTTGAAAAGAGGTCAGAAACAAACGCATCCTTTTTCTGTTTACAGGACGCTAATGTTGTCCAATCTATTTTCTTTGGGGATGTGAGAGTCTTTAACTTAGTCACAATAGCTTAAGGAATATCTAATATCTCCTTCTGAGGTTTCTATGCAGGCTCCCTTTCCATATCTATTCTTTCTACTTTCACCCAGGTGTCAATAAATGCTGCATTTGTCATCTATTTTACGTATTGTTCTCCACATATCAATATCTGGCACTGTCATAGTGCAGGAGCTAATGGCTCCTTCCACCTCCTCATAGAAGGCGGCAGGATCGGGCAAAGCAGCTTTAAGTGCCATCACATCAGCTCTACTCCAATGAGTGTAAACCCAATTATATAAAATATCCCTTTGCATCATCAGAAGTTGTATCATCATTGGTTCCCGCACCCTTTGGAGGAACATACAGGGGTGCAGCTTCACGCATAGGTTTCATAGCAGACTCGCTACTACTAAGTTTATTCGCATTCACCAAAGCATCTACTTTCTTTGCCTTAGATTGAACTGCTTCTGCAACTTTGTTTTTCCTAGCTAATTCTTGCTCCTTTCGCAAACGCAATGTGTCATCTCGTAATGGGACCGCCCGTCTAATCATATCAGGTAGGTTAAAAAATAAGGAAAGTCCCATCTCCTGTTTAGAATCAGTACTTAGATCATTGGGTTCTGTTGCAATAGAAATATGCCGCCAACCATATCTTACCTCACAAGGGAATTAAAAAACAAAAAAAAACTGTTTGGCATCTTCCCAAGTCTGAACTGTAACTGTGAGGGCCGTTGCTGTAGTAATCCGATGTGCTTCTTCTCTAGCAATATCCCACAAGTTATCTTTCTGTTTCCTGGATAAAGTAGAGCGAGTCTGCCCCCCCCCCCAATTTGCTTATCTTTATCTTTTTCTTCTGAAGACAAATCCTCATTATCAAAAACCTCATCCTCAGGGGCACTTGGAGTGGGGAATTTATACGGGGGTGGGGGGTTGATCGAATAGGATGCAGTCATCCTGGGGTTTAAGTATGGGATAAATAGGGCGCCTAAAATGATACTGGCCATTTTCCTCTAATCGACGTTCCCTATCTTTTTTTTTTCTATTTTTTCCTTCTTGTTGTTTTTTTTAAATTTTAGCGCTTTTTGATATATCGTTTTTCGTTGTTCTTTTTCTGCTATAACTTCTGCTCTTTTCACTCACTCTCGTACTACTTTCTCCCACATTCATACACAATCAAACCTATCCTGTCTATTTTTTCTTTCAAATAAACACTACTCTACATATTGAACCTTTTTAAAAATCAAATGACCCATTCGCAGGCCATTGTAGATCAGAATCTTTCTTTGTTCCACAGTGTTCGGTACATTATGGAAGAAAGGTAAAAAAGAGAGAGATGACCCAACTCGTTCAGGGAACAGGGTACTTTAGACAACTTGACCAAATAGGATTAAACATCAGTCTGATCCAATAGCCCTATATGATTTACGTGGAACCATTTGTACAGGAATATCACTTGTATCTAGAAGTCCCTTGCCTTTTTTTGGATTCCTTAGTTAACACAGGCGTTGACGCGTTTCGGTGGTTACACTCAATATATACAGGACCACCTTCTTCAGGACAAAATTTCATATGCGGTCACTCCCCTCATTAGAAACAAATATATCTTAAAACTGGCCCCCTTTATAGGGCTATTGGATCAGACTGATGTTTAATCAGACAACCTTAACTGCTTTTTTACTGGCGTTGTATATTTCATGCTTTATTTAATGATTGTGTCTTTTGTTTTTAATATTGTGTTTTTATTATTGTCTTGCATTTTGGGACCACACACAGTGGAATGTATAAATTGTATAAAATGTTTTAATATATTGATTGTATGTATCTTTAGGGATTATTTCCGAAATTTTACACTTAAACTTTGAGACAAAAGAGAATTTATATAAATAAAACAGTGTAAGCATTACATTTCAGCTTGAAGAGTATACTTGGGATCTGTGTCAGTTTTATTGGTAAAGTGGGTGCATGGTGAAATACATGAGTATAATGGTTGTAAGGATAGTGTGAAATTTTGTAAGATTTTCCTCCAGGGATTTTCCCATTATTGAAGAAATACCATATTTGACATATATTTCTTTATTGGGTGTCCCCTCTGGGGGAGTCGGCTGACTTCCTTCTAAATTCGTTTTGGTACCACCAAGACAACAACACAACCTACAGAGTGTGCTGGAAACAGGCATGCTACCAAATTTTTGTAAAACATTACTGTTCTCCATATTACCTGTCTTTATCTTTTGCAAAAAATAAATCAAACAAACAAAACCAGAATCTTGCCAAGCAAATCAAGAGTGCTGCTTCAGCGACCTTACCAAACAAGAGACTCCAACTTTCACCTGCCGATTTAATGGTCACTGCAAGAGTGCGCCAAGTAAAACCCCAGTCGAGACCGGCACCACCTGGAGGGTCAAATCAGGAAAACCGGAAAAGTCCCGTCGGCCTGCAAAAACAAAGGTCTCCTCGTGCAGTGCGCTTCCTCAGTGAAATTACAATCCTCTGTCAAGACCTCACCTTCTGGCGGCCGCGTCGCCGATGGGGTTCCACGACGGGGGCCAACTGTGGAAATGTACCTTTTAATGGTCACACCGGTGCAGGGGTCACCCTTCTCTGTCCAGGGGTCCGTAGACCAACAAAATAGAGATTGGCATTGAAGCTGGAATTCAAATAACAAGTTTATGAATAACTCATGAGTGGAACTACGTCCATACAACACCCTCAAGTGTTGCAGGAGGTAGTACATTGAAGTCACAGAGCACAATCAATCAATCATAGCATTTGTAAAGCGCACTACTTACCCGTGAGGGTCTCAAGGCGCAGGGGGGAATGCTGCTACTGCTCGAAAAGCCAGGTCTTGAGGAGTCTTCTGAAGGTCAGCAGGTCTTGGATCTGCTATAGGTGGATGGGGAGGGTGTTCCAGGACTTGGCGGCGAGGTGGGAGAATGATCTGCTGCCGGAGGTCGCCCTTCAGATGTGGGGGACTGTGGCGAGGGCGGCAGAGCGATGCTGGTGGGTGGGGATGTAGAAGCGGAGTAGTCTGTTGAGGTACACTGGTCCTGTGTAGTGGAGTGCCTTGTGTGCCTGGGTGAGGAGCTTGAAGGTTATCCTCTGGTTGACAGGGAGCCAGTGCAGGTCTCTCAGGTGGGGTGTGATGTGGCTGCGGCGAGGGATGTCGAGGATCAGGCGTGCAGAGGCGTTCTGGATTGTTTGAAGTCGTTTCAGGAGTTTGGCCGAGGCTCCTGCGTAGAGGGCGTTTCCGTAGTCCAGGCTGCTGCTGACGGTGGCCTGCGTGACCGTTCTTCTCGTTTCGGTGGTGATCCACTTGTAGATCTTGCGGAGCATGCGGAGGGTGTTGAAGCAGGAGGAGGAGACAGCAATGACCTGCTTTGTCATGGAGAAGGTGGAGTCGAAGATGACCCCTAGGTTGCGTGCGTGGTCGGTGGGTGTTGGAGCTGTTCCCAGTGCAGTCGGCCACCAGGAGTCGGCCGAGGGGGTTGAGCCGAGGATGAGGACTTCCGTCTTGTCAGAGCTCCGCTTTAGTCGGTTGTTCTTCATCCACTCTGCGACGGCTTTCATTCCTTCGAGGAGGTTGATTTTGGTGATGTGGGGGTCCTTGATGAGGGAGAGGATCAGCTGGGTGTCATCGGCGTACGAGATGATGTTGAGGTCGGGCGACATGGGCGAGTGGTGCCATGTAGATGTCAAACAGCGTTGGGCTGAGGGAGGAGCCCTGGGGTATGCCGCAGATGATCTTGGTGGCTTTGGAGCGGAAGGGGGGGAGGCGGATGCTCTGTGTTCTGCCGGAGAGGAAAGAAGTGGTCCAGTCCAGGACCTTCTCTTGGATCCCGGCATCGTGAAGGCGTGTGCGTAGTGTGCGGTGGGAGACCGCGTCGAAGGCAGATGACCGGTCCAGGAGGATGAGGGCCGCGGTTTCTTCGTTGTCTAGCAGGGCCCTGACGTCATCGGTGGCGGCGATGAGGGCAGTTTCGGTGCTGTGGTTGCTGCGGAAGCCGGACTGGGACGGGTCCAGGATGCTGTTCTCCTCGAGGTAGCGGGTCAGTTGTTTGTTGACGGTCTTCTCGATGACCTTCGCCGGGAACGGGAGCAGGGAGATTGGCCGGAAGTCCTGAGGTCCTTGGGGTCCGCCTTGGGTTTCTTGAGTAAGGCGTTGATCTCTGCATGCTTCCAGCTCTCCGGGAAGGTTGCTGTCTTGAAGGAAATGTTGATGGGTTTCCGCAGATGGGTTGGGATGAAGGTGCTGGCTTTGTTGAAGATGTGGTGCGGGCATGGGTCTGACGGAGATCCGGAGTGGATTGTGTTCATGATTCTGATGGTGTTGTCCTCGTTTATGTTGGTCCATGAGAGCAGGCGGTTGGTGCAGATGATGGTCGTGGGGGCGGAGGTCTCAGTGGTTGTTGGGGCAGTCATGGCTTTAAGTGTATGCGATCTTGCGATGGAAGAAGGTGGCAAGCGAGTTGCACAGGTCTTGCGAGGGTGGGATGTGGTTAGTGTTGGAGCTGGGGTTGGAGAGTTCCTTCACGATGTTGAAGAGCTCTTTGCTGTTGTGTGCATTGTTGTCTAGGGGGTCTTTGAAGGAGGCCCTTTTGGCGGATCTAATAAGGTGATGGTGTCTGCGGGTGGCGTTCTTGTGGGCTGTGTAGCTGTCCAGTGTTCGTTCACGGTGCCAGTTCTTCTCTAGCTTTGGGCAGGTTTGCTTGGAGGCCTGGAGGTCTTCAGTGAACCAGCTGTCTTTCTTGCTAGTGTAGTTGTTGGAGGGTGTCTTAAACGGAGCGAAGGTGTTGGCTCAGTCGTCGATTCACTGTCTGAGGTTGCGGGCGGCGGTGTCGGGATTGGTGGAGTCGGCGGGGGGGCTTTGGGTCAATGGTGGTGTTTATCTGGTCTTCGGTGACGTTGCTCCAGCAGCGGCGAAGGATCTGTTGGGTGCGGTGGTGCGTGGTGGGTTTCCGGAAGGTGAAGTGGATGCAGTGATGGTCGGTCCCGTGGTGTTCGGTGGAGTGGTTGAAATAGACTTGGGGGCTTTCGGAGAAGATGGGGTCAAGCGTGTGGCCGGCGGAGTGGGTGGGTGTTGTGACGAGTTGTCTGAGTTCGAGGTTGTCGATCAGGGTGGTGGAGTTGGTGTTGTCGTTGTTCTCGAGGTGGAAGGTCAGGTCCCCGAGGAGGATGTAGTCCCTGGAGGCGAGGGCGTGTTTGCAGACTAAGTCGGCTATGGAGTCGCTGAACTGTGGTCGGGGTCCGGGGGGTCTGTAGACAAGGGTTCCTCTGAGGGTGGTGTTTGGTCAGTGTGGATCTGGAAGTGCAGGTGTTCAGCGGTGCTGAGGGTGTTGTCTGTGTTGGCCGAGACTCTGAGAGTGTTCCTGTGGACGATGGCGATTCCTACTCCGTTGGTGCGGTCCCTGCGGGTGATCTTGCAGCCTTCCGAGATGGCTATGGCAATGTGGGTGCCTAGGAGGGGTTCAGCCAGGTCTCCGTCAGGAAGGCGACGTCTGGGGAGGATGAGTAGAGGAGGTCCCAGAGTTTAACTGCGTGTTTGCGGGTGGAGCAGGTGTTGAGGAGAATGCATCTGAGGTAGTTGGGTTCTTTCCTGGTCGGTGCGGCGGCAGGCTGGATGCTGGTGAAGCTGCAGTTCGGGCAGGAGAAGGGTCCTTGGGTGCGCTTCAGGGCGGCCAGGTAGCAGGTGCGTGATCGTCCGGCAATGTGTGCGTGGAGGGCGCTGGAGTTGTAGCAGAGACCGGCATTGTGGCGTTCGCGGGGGCCTGAGGTTCTGGCGCTGGGCGCGGTCCAGGCGCGGACGGGTGCAGACGGGCTTGCCTTAGGCACGCCAGCGGTGCGCGGCCACCATAAGAAGGGGAGGTGGGAGGGAGGAGCAGCTGGGAGGAGGGGGCTGATGAATGGGCGAGTGGGGGGTGGGGCCGCAGGGGATGCAAGGCGGGAAAACGGGGATCGGCGAGGGAACAGAGGGAAAAGAGGGCACAGTGTACGACAGGAAGGAAGACAAAAGACAGGAAGGAGGAAAAAAGAGGCCTTATATACAGCTTTTTTCTGCACTGGTAAGCATGTGGGCGATCACTTAGCAAAGTGGGAGGGGCAACAGAAGTGTTTACAACAGCAGAAAATGCTTGACAGTTGAGTCTGAGACCAGGTGTTCTGGCAGCTACAAACCCTAAGCATGCACATTGCTTTTAGCTGGGTCAGGAAGTCAACTAAAATAGACCGCACAGGCAGGGAAACAGACGAGCAGCAGAGGATGGGAGAATTAAGAAGGAAACCTAAACGGATTCCACAGCCAAAATGGCTGCAGTTTATGCCAAGTAAAATATTACATGGTTTCCACAGTAGTTTTGGCGGTGTGGCAGTCCAGGGTTCCTGCTGCTGGGCTTGGATGGGCGCAGACTGGCTTGCCGGTGGCACACCAGTGGCTGCCATTAAGTAGGGATCGGGGCGGGCTGGACAGCTGGGAGGCGGGAGCGGGGAGGGGAACTGGCTCGGGCTGGTCGTGCTTGGGGGGCAGCAGCAGCAGGGGAAAAAACGTGGGAAAGCTAGCAATAGAGGAAGGAAGTAAGGAGTAAAAAGGGTGACAGAGAAACAAAAGGATCTGAGTAGAAGGGCGATAAAAATAGCTAAAGGGTGAAAAACGGAGCAGAAAGCAGAAGAATGCTAAGAACAGTGAGAGTGGCAAACGGAGGAGGAAACTGAGCAGAAAGCAGAATAAGAGTGCTGAGAGCAGTGAAAGGGTGAAAAAGAGCTAAAGGGTGAAAAACGGAGCAGAAGGGGCAGAAAGCGGAGCGAGAGAAAGGAATCAAAAGGTCCACTGGACCACCAGGGATGAGGGGCAGGTATAATCTGCGGGTGGAGGAGGGCCTCGAACACCAAACCCTACGGTAGTGCAGGGACTCAGGAGAGGCCTCACTTAATGGTGGAGCTGCGAGGGAGGGAGAGCAATTCCACTGACCATGTGAAAATGTGGAGAAGCGTTGAGGACAATTCTGTGCTGGGTTGACATATGTTTTTGTGTCAATCAGCTTCCGCTGTGTTGTTGGATGGCGCAGTGCTTGCTGTTCTAAGATATGGTGTGAAGGTATTTTGGGTGTGGCGTTGTACGTTGGTTTGAGTATTGAGGAACTCCTGTTTCCTTATTCCTTGTACAAGTAGTCTATCTAGTCTATAGTTTACTTGGTATTCTGGGATTTGCAGTTCTGCATATCCCATTATAAATTCAGTACAAGTACCAGAATGCATAGAAACAACTTCTAGTCGGTGAGCTACTTTTGCATGGCATTGTAAAACGTGGCCTGTCTGGTGACATGGTGTGGTGTTAATGTGTGTCCATGGAGCGATACTGTATTCTGTACTGTTAGCAGGTGCATTAAAGAGTGCCCAAAGGTGCTCTTTCATAGTACACCGGTTTAAACCGGGACACATTTCCATTCAATAGTGCTTTCACTCATGTATCCAGTTGAAAATACCCCTTCTACTTCCAGACATATACAATACATAAGACAGGCCACAGTCTGTTGGTATTTATCGCAGGCCGAAGCTTTCTTTACTTTATATAGAAACATCAAGCATGAGTAAGTGTACACAGCAATTCTTTGCAGAATTCTTTATGACAGCACATAAGTATATGTGGTGCTTAATTTGAGCTGGTGGAGGCTTCCGAAACTTATTTTTTGGGACCAGCACTTATTTTTCTGCATCAAGACATTTAGTGATAGCAAAAGAAAGAGAAACACACAGAGCAAGACACTGAGGAAGGGAAGATTGAAAAAACCTCGCAGAGGGAGATAGAAGGAACCTGCAAGAGTGAGGTAAAGGGGGAAGGAGTGTCTGGGAGGTGAATTAAAGAGGACTGGCTGAGGTGAATTGAAAGCTACAGTGCTTTATTATTCAGGTCGCTGAAATTAACTGCACTGGCTGCGAGCTTCTGAGTAGACCCTTGCACTCTGTCATTTACAAAGTAAGCACTGGTTATACTTCATCTGATTTATATCTGCAACCTGTTCAGGGCAAGCTCAGACATTAAACAACAGTCTACGTAGCCACGTGTAGAATTCTTTAAACATCACATCATTATGCAACAAATCAGCGTAACTTATGTACAAGTGAATGCAGCCAGGGAACTTCAAGGCATCATCCCTGCTAAGGGCACCCGTGAGTACCCCAGCCACAGCCCAATGGATTGTCTATTTGTGGGCAGCCTGGGTGTAGAGACTGAAGTTTGGATCGACAGCAGGGCATGCCTCCCTTCAGCCAGCACCTCACCCATCAAACCTCATCTCGAGAGCAGACCAAACTTCCAGCCACTATCCCTGCTAGGGGCACCAGCGACTCAAACAAGCTGCACCCCACTGAACTGACCATCTATAGGCAACCCATGGGTAGGAACAGAAGATCTGGACCACAAAGCAGGCTTATCCCCCCTCCAGCCAGACCGCACCCACCTAAACCTCTCTGTAACATTCTCTGGTATCTTTCTTCTATCTCTTCTTTCTTCTATTTCTATTCTACTCTTTCTATTCTTCTCTTTCTATTCTTCTATTCTAGAAATCTGTTGATTGATTCTTCTCTACTCTTCCTTTGAGACGAGCTGCTCTGCTGTGGGTCCGATTTACTGAAATACTAAAAGACTTTAAATAAAGTCTCATCCTTATTGAAGACATTCCTGTGTCCGTCCTCTCATTCCTTGGTACATATTTTGGTACCAGGAGTGGGGTGAAGCAGACAACACATTCTGCCAACTCACTTTCTTCCGTCAACCGAGGATTCCTGCCAGCCAACGTCGGAAGCTTAGCATTTTAAAGAGAAAAAAACGCGATCTCTTTTACTTTTCTCTTCGCATTAGTCAGCTTCCTGCTAGCTGCTTGATACTTTGTTTCAGGTCTGTTCCAATATTTATTTGTATTCATGCAGTGCTGATGACTTTAACGCTATTGAGATTTTAACCACATCGCTGCTTGGTAGTTTCCCCTGCTGTGCTGGACAGCAACGAAAACGGGTGTGGTCATGACAAGCTCAGCTCGTCATGAGCACCTGAGAGGTACATGCCATGACGAGCTGAGCTCGTCATGAGCATGGCAGGGGTTAAGCGCTTACATAAATAACTTTGTCAGCTTGATTAATGAGGTTTTCTACTGGCACAGAAAGTCCTCCAACGTTTATTTTACTCAGCGCGAGCCTCTCTTGCCTGCAAGTATTATTGAAAGGCTTTCATTAACGTTTCTTCAGCTCCTGGAATAGCTTTGTTGATTCTGTCACTTAGCAACTGGATATTGCATCATTTCTTCGAGGCAATCAATTTGGCATTCTTCTAACTCTTCCTCAAGTGGTGTAACCAATGAAAACAAGTCTGTTTAACAGCAATCTGTTGCTTTAGCACAAAACAAGCAAAAGTATCATTTTGATATTCGCAAACATGCTAAATCAACGGATTTAATTGCTGGCTCGTATGTCCTCATCAAGAAACCTTTTCTTGTCAAGAAGGGAGAATCTTCTTTTTCCCTTCCTTATAAAATTACAAAAATTGGTCTCAGTTCTTGTTTACTTCATGATGGGAGATGGTGGAGCAAGAATAGGCGTGTTCCTATTTCTGATGAGCAAGCTGAGATTTATAAAAAAAACTGCTATTACTCATAATGTGGATGATTATATTTTGTTTGAAGGTTCTACTTTTTCCTCAAATGTAACATCGTCCAATTTGCATAGTAATGTTGTTGCTTCCACATCTTCTACTTCAAGAGGAAATGTGGTCTCTACTCCAACTACTGATACTATTGTTGTTGCTTCTGATATGATTTCTGCTTCAACTTCCTCTTTACCTTCAAAAAGGATTTGTAAATTACCTGTTCGATTTAAAGATTTTGTTTTATCTTAATATTTTATTTCTTTAAATGTTGCATTCTTGTACATTATTTATTTGATGTTTCATGTAATGTATCATTTATTATTTCTCTGAAAAGGGGAAGATGTGTAACATTCTCTGGTATCTTTCTTCTATCTCTTCTTTCTTCTATTTCTATTCTACTCTTTCTATTCTTCTATTCTAGAACTCTGTTGATTGATTCTTCTCTACTCTTCTTCTGAGACTAGCTGCTCTGCTGTAGGTCCGATTACTGAAATACTAAAAGACTTTAAAGTCTCATCCTTATTGAAGACATTCCTGTGTCTGTCCTCTCATTCCTCGGTACACTCTCCTAGCAAGAGGAAACACGAAGAAACATATTGTTCCTTTGGGTGATAATGGTAATTTATTTCACTTTACTCCCGTCCTCAAATATTGGCCTTTACCAGAATAGGGCATCAGTGTTGGGATTTTTGCAGCCTCAGTGTGGTCCGGTTTTTTAGATCTCGGACCGACGGCTGGCTTGCCAGCCGGAAGTCGGAGAATTAATGTCTTTCAGTGGGTGCTTTAAACCCGCCTCTCTCCTAGTCTCTCCTCCATTGGCTGGCTTCCTAAATGGAGGCCAGCCATTGGAGGAGAGAGGCGTCCCTCTAAAGAAGCTCCGTCTCTTTCGGATTCGGGGGCGTGTTGGTGCTGTTCTTTCCACTTTTAAGCCCCGCCCCTTTTGGGGACGGCCAAACACGCCCCCAAATCCAAAAAATTTCGGAGTTGCAGCCGACAATTTTTTTTGGTCGCAGTGAAGGTGAGCCGTTCCTTTCCTGTCTTCTTCTCCCTTCCTATCCTCTTCTTTTTCTTGCCTTCTTCCCCCTGATTCCCTTCTTCTGCCCCGCTGTCTGTTATTTTCCCGCCCCCCTCCCGCTGTCCGTGTCTTTTTCCCGCCCCCTCCTGCTGACGAGGTCGCAGCAGCGTGCTGTCATTGGGAACAAAGGCTTGGGATTAAATGAGGCTGATGTATCCGCCACATCTGAGATAGCGTGATGCTATATGAGCCGTATGTTGTGGGCTAAAATACTGCACGGCGCATCTGGCTACCGCGGGAAAGAACGGGCTCGTTTGTAGCGCGCACCCGTGCGTCTGCAGGGGCTGTAGTTGTGCGGGGAGGAGGGGTCACGGATTAACGATGGAAGAGCAGGTACACTCTGTTAATACTAGCCTATAAAACCTAGCGGGTGCTTGTTTCGGCGCCTGCCGTTAGAAGTAGCCAATTAAGTAAGTGCTGTGTAACTTATCAGCGCTTCCCCCACTTTCACCCGTATAGCGCCGGGTGTGGGCAGCACGTTTGTAAGGCAGAGTGCACTGGAAGCTGGCGCGGAGTGACCCGGGGGCGGCCGTCCTCTCATGGACCCTTCTCACAGCAGTGGTGTTGGCTGGGCGGACAGTGATTAGCGCAAGATGTTCCGTCTCCTTGGGGCTATTGACAGTTTTATATACTAGGTTTTGGTCACAAACAATTCGCAGCAAAGCGTAGAATTTTTATATTGCTGCCAGATCCGCATACAATTTGGCCTGCCTAGAACTGGGCTATACTCCGGGAACACAAATACAATAGGACCCAGACACCCGTGGCTACTCTAATGCTGGAAAAGGCCCGGAAGAGTCTTGCCCTTCGCAACCCATGCCACCCCAACCGCCGAACGCGCTTTTCATGTTCAGAGCAGGACAGGAGTAAGTCCGGGGCACGGCACAGCAGGCGGGCGGTGGACTGTGAGGCTGCATAGTCCCGTTCCTCCTTCTGTCTCGACCCCGACGGTGAGTTGTCGGGTCGGGTTCTTCCCGCTAGGGGAACATCTGCTTGGCCCCCACTCCTTTGTTCCGCTTTGCACCCTCTAGGCCTCATTGGCCAACCAGCTCCAGGTAGCAGGCGTGGGTTGGGACATATTGTGAGGCCGTACCCACCTAGTCCCGGGCCCAACGGTGAGCGTCGGTTCGGGAACCTAACCGCCAGTGCTTCCACGCAGCGGCGGTCATAAGGTGAACATTCGCTTGCCCCCTCCCGGTCCGCGAATGTGCCCGGGGCCCTGTTTACTCAAGACACGTTGTGGGCTCCGGTCTCAGCCCTTCATTTATTTATTTATTTAGCTGGCATATAGCGCTGACTTTACCCGAAGGGTCAGAGCGCTTTACAATAGGAACAGTAATGGTAAACGAGGAGAAAATTACAAGTGAACAAAATACAAAAGCAAATGTTAAGTTACATGAGGCAAATGTGACGTATAATACTGCAATAAATGGCAGACACCCCCTAGCGCTGCTTATCTTATGCAACAGCAACAAAGCCGCGGGGAGGAATCATAACCTACTCACTAATGGCACCCGCGGCTCGCAGACCCTCATCTCAGTCTCACCCCCAGGCGCCGCACTTAAGGTTTGAGCACGGTGCCCTCTTTGAGATGAGCACGAGCATCCGCTTTCTTTGTGACTGCACCCTTGTTCTGTGCGAGTGCAACTGTTTTTTGCTTTTTTTAACCAGAGCAATGTGTGGAAAAGTAAATTTTGCCATGTTCTGTGTCCCTACGCGTCCTCCATCATATGTTATCTGTGCATGATTAATATGCATATGTATTCCCCATGTTCGATTAAAGACGCAATTATAGTTGTGTCCACCTCTAGTATGCCAGTTTCCAGTTCTCGTGAATACTACGAATATCAGGCCTATGTAAAGCTACGTTGCCACGTTTCTCAGTGTGCACGTTATTTTATTGAAAGATCCCCGTTTCTAGGCCTCAAAAGGGCCTGGACACCAGATTCAGCTCCTGTCTCCTGAGCCCTCGCTGAGGAGCGACACGGCCCCCACCTGTATCCCTGACCCTTCACTTACTTCCTGCCTCACAGTGCCCGGTTCAGCCTGGCTCTGCCTCTGAGTCTGCCAAGAGTATGTTATGATTCTAGTTATCAGTCCAGCCCTCCTTCTCTGCATTCCTAAAGCTACTGAACTGCATCAATAGTTTCCGTCATTGTCTAGCCTTTACGTCTCCATGTTAGAGAAATACTGTATTAATGGTCATTTAATATTCTTCATCACGCACTACATGTAGAATAATGCATGCTCCAGTCTTAGAGTCTGTTAGCCTTTCCCCTCCTGATTCTTAGTTTATATCAACATGTTCTCTAAACATCAGATACTAGATACTGCTTAGGTACATGTCGCCCTGACTCTCCAGACTTCAGTCTCTGCTCCTAGCACAGAGTTCGTAGCCCCCAGCTTCTTCTAGTAACACGTCATTGCCAGTTTGCGCGCACCATTAGGTTAGAGGTCCCGGCTCCTTAGGTAGCCCCCTCCATGTTTCCGCCCCATTCATGACATATTCTGTTACGATTTGTATCACATGTCTATGTATACGCCCTGTTACACCCACTTTCACCCTTATCTTTCGCGACTGCTACGCGTCACACCCTTTGCTCCACCCACTGCTCCGCCTATCATATGTACTGTAATGCAACTGTTTTACTATATATGCTTGTGTATTGTTATTAAATGTTACGCCAGTCCTTTCCCCAGAGCGCGCTCATCCCAGATCCAGCCCCGGCAGCTGCCGGGCCCTGCCATCCTATTCCTGTGCAGGTTGTCCTGTTCCTGTCCTTTATGCTGTAATAAACCTGCAAACTCCTACTACCTCGAATCTTGACTCTTATTTATTGAGCGATCTGTTATTGCTATGCCTAGTCAAACCTAGATCCGGTATTATTTATTTATATACCACATAATGGCGCCCGAACAGGGACTTGCCCTTTCCCCACGCGCCGGTGAAGCCACGCCGGCCCCCTGACCCTCTGCAGCCGTGACGGAACCATACCGTGCACGTGCAGATATTTCTGCTTCAAGTATCCCTCAGGCCCACGGAGGAGACGGAGGTGGCGGTCCAGCATCCAGACGAGGCGGTGGAGGAACGCGGCGAGTCCCGACCAGAGCCCAAGCCGAGAGTCCAAGGTCCGAGGTATCCGGAGGCCCACCCGTAACAGAAGTCCGAAGTTCGTCCGTCAGGCGTCGAAGCAGTCCCGTCCAGTCTGAGGCCTTCCGTTCTTGCTGCCCGGTGAGTACCGTTGCTGGGGTAGTATCTAGACAGGGTCAATCTAATTGACTCTGGTCCGTGGGTTGGTGGTACACAGACCCACAAAACGAAGTGTCCACTTCGGTGGATGCGGGTCCTGACGTGTCTCTTTATGAGACCGGTGAGTTTCGTACTGTTTCAGCAGTGCATCTAGTTTCTGTTCTAGTCAGTTCTGTTCTCGAGAAAATTCATGTATTCTGTTTTCCGTATTCCAGGTAGTATTCTGTTCGAACTGTTATTTTAAATGTTCTTCATGTACTTTAATGTCGTGGTATGAGTGTGAAGTAATTATCGTGTTTATTGTGTATTGTATTGTGTCCAGATTATAGTTCAGTCATGCCGCTATTTTCAAAACTGCGTCAGTTAAAAACCAGAAAAGGTCTGCTAGAAGCAGCAGTTCCTGTTCCGCCTAGGGACAGTCCAGGTCATTTCATGTATCAGAAGCATGGCATAAGCGCCATATTGTATCTAGATTTATGGGTAGAGTATACCAAACAGTTTGGAAGAAAAGTATAGATGGCCCGTATCAGGTACGTGGGATGCCGAATGCATCATGAGAGTAGAAGAGGCATTATGGAAAAAGAAGGCCAGACAGTCACAGAAAGACGCCATCGAGTTATGGCGCAAGGAATCTCATAAAAGAACCGAAAAAGAAATCAGAAAGTCAGAACTAAGTAGAGAATCTTTAGAGCGAGCCCAAGAAAAAGAATTAATCGAGATAGGTGAACGAGTTAAAACTGAACAATCAGACAGACAGAGGAACGCCCTTATTAGGGGTATGTACCCTCTTCTTGCCGAGGGCTTGCCAAAAGCGACCCCGGAGGCATCCAGTAATTTCCCGCCGCCATTAGTTCCGCTCAAGCTACGTCACAAACCGACCGCAGCTGATATTTTCATTTCGTCCTATTTGGACGACACAGTCCCGGAATATGCAAATCCCGCTCCGCCAGTCCCTGTAAATCAGGCACTTCCTGCTCCTCCAGACACCGGGGCACCCCTTGCAGTACCTGCTACGGTCCCCCAGGTTCAGCCCGCCATACAAGTTCAGCCCTCATTTCAATTTCCCGCCGCACTAGTACGAAGAGTGTCAGTCGACGGTTCCAGTTTAGGGGCCGCAGGAGGAGGTCCTCCTCAGACCCCGCCGCCAAATAGACGTCCAGGAGCAGTCGAGTTACATGAACGTGCGTTACAGCGTACGCCTAAATATCAGTCCATTGCAGAAATCAGGCGAGCTCTTACTGAATGCTGTTATGATCCAGTCCCAGGCGAGGATAGTATGGTTATATATTCCGTGCGTATAAGACAGGTGTCCAAGTACTTGGTCATTTTACCGAATATGAAGGAAGATCTAGACAGAATATATCGTTTCATCCGTACAGGGGATGATCCAGAAAGTATTAGTGACGTCATGTCTCAAAGGAAAGTTGAGATCCAGCTCATGATATTAAAGTTTCTGATTAATTGTCTAATAAGGGAACAAGATTATCCGACCAAAGATCACGCCGAAATGAGAACCCTGACAAAGTGGAGTGAGAATATAGCCGAGGGTAAGCACAAGACTATCAGTAGTATAGAGAGTATGTACAAGAAAATTCGTAAGGAAATAATAAGGTTACATGATCAACGTAAGACAGCACAAGTAAGCGAGAAAGAAAATGACTCTGCGGAAGAGGTAGAGGACGAGAATCCCGCCAGAATAGCGTATGTAGGAAAATCTAGATTTCCAGACCGCCATTTACGCCTAGAACACAAGTCAACTTTCCATCGTCCAACACCAGAACAAGGTTCTCTAGAACAAGTATTTCAAGCTACCGATCACATTCTGAAATCACGAATCGGTTATAATGAGTTAAGTACTATGCATGAACAAGAACTAGTCCGATCAGCAGTCCGATGGATTACTGATTCTACCACTTTTCCAGACGAAATAGTGGCACAAATGTTTCTGAAATTGCCCCCAGCCGAGCAACGACTGGCGGGTATGTATATGATTCAACACCTCATTACATTGTATGAGGGTCAACATTCTGATCCAGGTCCGTTACACGATGTCCTGAACGAGTTACTCCAGTATAATTGGAAAGGTTTAGGTACCGATTTAATTAGTGTCATTCTAGAACAGCGCCACAAATATAGAACGTTTTTGAACCCGCATTTTGTTCATGTCTCACCCCCAGAAAGTAAACCCTTTTACATAGACAGACAGAATCCGTTACGAGAAGTGCATCCAGTTAAGACAGAGGGTGGTGAAATGCAACGAGTGTTTGTTTACACCCCGATCACAAAGATGGAACTCTTAGAGATGAAAAAATTAATTCCCTGTCATGATAAAGATCCAGCAGGGTTCCACCGAGAATTAAAAGACATGCTCCGTATGGGAGAATACACGTATCCAGATATTATTAAAATGTTAAAAGTCCTGTTGCCCGCAGGGGTATATGAGAAACTCAAAGAAAAAGATTGGGAGGTGGGAGAGAAAAAGATCGATTGGGCAGTTCTAGAAGCTGAAGACAAGGCACGAGTACCAGGTACCGGTCTTGGAGACAAATGTAAAGAATTACCAGAATTATTAATACAAGTTTTGCCCAGATTATTAGCAACTAGAAAAGAAGACTGGGATGCAATCTCAGCCTGTAAACAGAAACAAGACGAAGACACTAGTGATTTTTATTCTAGATTTGAGAAATGCTTCAGTATCAACAGTGGCCTCAAGACGAGTAGCGAGTCATACCCTCATCTTTTTGTTACTAAATTAGTCGAGAACTCAAGCCCACAAGTTAAGAATCGAGTTTTGAAAGTCGAAAGTACCTGGCAAGCTAATACCCCGTCCCAGATGTTGCAGATGCTTCAATACCACCAGAATAGAATCAGAGAAGAGCAAGATTACGAGAGAAAACGTATGAAAGACACGAAAATGAAAGTACTAGTTGCACAATCTGTTCCTCAAGACAGTCAGAAGAGGGGTCCGAATCAAGCCAGTCATCCTGCAGCTCCCGTTAAAGGAAACTGCAATTATTGTAAACAGCCAGGTCATTTTATAAATGAGTGTGCAGTTCTGAAACACAACATAGCTACTGGTAAGACTAAAGAAAGACCATGTCCGCCTAGGCAAGAGCAAGTTTCACAGACTCCTCAGCCACAGAATGCACAACAGACAGTTACTGTACCGCAGCCCATCGCTGCAACACAGCATGTTACACAGCAGATGTATCAGTATGCTCAGTCAGAGTATCCAGAGTATCAACCATATTCATGAAACAGCCTAGAGAGGGAGGTAGGCTTGCCTCTCATCGAGATACCTGTAGATCAAGAGGGTCCCTATGTTCACAGTCAAGTATTAGGGAAAGACAGAAAGTTTCTGATTGATACAGGGGCAAGTAGGACCACCATCAGTCACGCCGAAGTTCCAGGGGCTCCGCTCTCAGGCTCTAGAAATGTTTCCCTTGGATTTTCAGGAAAGCCTATCGTAAATGAAATATCAAAGCCAGTTACTCTAGAAGTAGGTCCATTGTCCCGTACTACTGATCTGTTACTTACTAAGTCATGTCCAGAAAATCTATTAGGCATTAAAACACTGAAAGAGTTAGGTGCAGTCATATGCTGTTCCCCAGAGGGAATACGATTGTTTCTTCGTGACTTCAAGGGTCACTATGTATTACGAGATTTTGATCCGAGATTGTCCAATGTCCCGCAGCATCTATGGGCACAAGGTCCAACTGATGTTGGTTATATGCAAATCACACCACATCGTGTGACTCTCAAGCCAGGTGTAGTCCTGCCACGAATCAGACAGTACAGATTGCCACCTGAGGCTGTAGCAGCCTTATCCAAAATTATTGACGAGCTCATGGCTCAAGGAGTAGTGGTAGAAACTGACTCCAATGTATGTAATTCTCCGATCATTCCAGTCATGAAACGTACTGATCCAAATGCACCTCCAGTATATCGATTAGTGATTGACCTTCGAGAACTCAATAAATGTATTATTCCCCAGTACCCAGTTGTCCCAGATATCTCTTCCCTATTAACAGCCATTGATTCCAAAGCTTCATTTTTCACAGTCATAGACCTCAAGAATGCGTTTTTTAGTGTCCCCATTCATCCAGACAGCCAGTTTCTTTTCGGATTTTGTTTAAATGGAAGGAGCTATATGTTCACACGAGCTCCTCAAGGTTTCACAGAAAGTCCTAGTATTTACAGTCAAGCACTCAAGAGACAACTAGACAACATTCACATGCCAACTGACACTGCCCTGCTCCAATATGTCGATGATCTCCTGATCACAGCCCGTTCTGAACGTGCTTGCGAGCAAGCATCACTTACAGTCTTGTATTTCCTTGCCGAGATGGGGCACAAGGTGTCCCCTTCGAAGCTTCAATTCTGTGTCCAGCAAGTGATCTACTTAGGCCACTTACTGTCCAAGTGGGGTAGGCAGTTGACACCAGACCGTATCCAGTTAATAGCGAGTCTTCCTCAGCCCAAGACCCAGAAGGAGGTACGAGCTTTTATCGGCCTTACTTCTTATTGTAGACAATGGATTCCTCAGTATGCATTTCTAGCTAAACCACTGATACAGTTAACAACACAGGAGGCAGCCGTATTGACTGTCCTCCCTTGGACATCTGAACATACGCTTAGTTTTAATGAGTTAAAAAAAGCCCTATGCCAAGCTCCAGTTCTAGCCACACCGAACTACAGTAAGCCTTTTACACTTTTCGTCACTGAACGTGAAGGTACAGCATTATCTGTTCTCACACAAGATCAAGCAGGACAATACAAGCCTTGTGCTTATTTTTCGAGCACATTAGATCCTGTAGCCCAGGCTCTGCCTGCGTGCCTCAAGTCAGTTGCAGCCACAGCACTAGCTATCAGACAAAGTGATTCCATAGTATTAGGACACTCCCTGACAGTACAAGTTCCACACTCCGTGGAAGTTCTTTTAAACCGAACACAAACTCAGCACTTGACAATTGCACGTTTAACAGGTTATGAATTGACACTGTTTCAGCCACACATAGACATCAGACGCTGCAACGTTCTAAATCCTGCTACACTGTTACCATCAGTTACTCCAGATCCTGCCACACACGATTGTGTGGAAGTAGTTAACACTATGACGAAGCCAAGACAAGATCTGACAGATATTCCATTACCAGATCCCGACCTGACACTTTATGTGGATGGTTCGTGTATGAGAACAAGTACAGGAGAACTAGTAGCCGCGTATGCAGTGACTACTGACACTGAAGTTATTGAAACACACCGTATTGACACCCTGTCTGCTCAAGCAGCAGAGCTAGTTGCTCTGACTCAAGCCTGCATACACGCCAAGAACCTGAAAGTTAATATTTACACAGATTCACGTTACGCATTTGGAGTCGTACACGACTTTGGAGTGCTCTGGCAGGAGAGAGGTTTCATGACTTCTCATGGAACCAAGATTCAGCATGGTCTCCTTATTCAAGCTCTGTTAGATGCAATACATTTACCGACATCCATTGCTATCATGAAGTGCAAAGCACATACGAAAGTTACTGACATTATTTCCCAGGGTAACGATCTAGCCGATCGCACAGCCAAGCTTACAGCTCAGACTCCAGACATTCCAGTTAATCCGACACAGACACATACTCCAGATCCGACTACATGTATGACAGTTAAGGACCCTACTCAAGATGTCATAGATATCCAGTTACATGCTACTCCCGATGAAATCAAGAAATGGTCCGAACAAGGAGGGGTCCAGACAGATCAGGGATGGGTAACGAAGGGTAAAACCACATGGTTTCTCCCCGACTCTATGGTTCAAGTCATTATCAATACCGCACATAGTCCAGCACATTTAGGAGAAAAAGCAATGTTAGACAGTATCCAGAACATTTGGTTCAACAAGCATTTACGAGCTGCAGCCAAGCAGAAAGTCCGTACCTGTATGATATGTTGTCAGTTTAATCCAGGTAAAAGTGTCCCGGTGGAACAAGGTGGATTCCAGCCCCCTGACCACCCTTTTGAAGTCCTCCAGATGGATTACATTCAGATGGAGCGATGTCGAGGTTTCAAGTATGTCCTTGTAGTTGTATGCGCTTTGTCCAGGTGGACAGAAGCATATCCAGTCCCAGATTACACAGCCGCGACCACTGCCAAGCAGTTGGTTCGTGAGTTCTTCCCCCGTTATGGACTCCCTAGAGTCGTATATTCTGATAACGGCCAGCCATTCTCATCTGAGTTGATGAAACACGTTTCCCTGTTGTTAGGGTACCAGTGGAAGTTCCATTGTGTACGCCATCCTGAAGCAGCCGGTCTCGTAGAGAGACATAATCAGAGCCTGAAAATTCGCATCGCCAAAGTATGTCAAGAGAAAGGTGTGGACTGGCTAATAGCTCTGCCAGTTGCCCTGTTCTACATGCGCATGGTCGCACATTCCAGATCAGGTCTGTCCCCGTACGAGGTCGTATTCGGCCGCCCCCCTAACATGTGGGGTACACCTAGACCCCGAAGTATTACCGATGTTTCAAGTAATATGCTGACAGATTACCTAGCTTCCTTGATGTCTGCCCTCAACTCTTGTCGTTCACAGGTTGCCGCCGCATTTCCAGACAATACCGAGGTGGCACCGCATGAAATCGTTCCCGGATCCATGGTCCTAGTGCGAAATTTCGATCGTTCAAGTCCGCTGGAGCCTCGCTGGAAGGAGCCCCGACAGGTCCTCCTCGCCACCCGTACAGCCGTGAAGTTGGAGGGACGCAAAGGCTGGGTGCATCTTTCGCACATCAAAAAGTTTTATGGATTGAAACCAGTTTCAAAGAACATTTCCGAGGATTTAAAGGACTGCCAAAGTACTATTCTTAAGGACTGTCCCGCAAAAGACAATGTTACTGCACCCTCCCTGTTAGAGACAACTCCGCAACAGGAGTATAAGAAAAAGTTAAGGTCTAGTAAAATAAGTCAGCCAGTTTGATTGTCTAAGTCCTCCCCTAGGTGAAACGGTTAGACCGGTTTCTGACATGTATAAAATAGACCCCCATAGTGAGAGAGTTAGTCAAAACTCAATCCGATGTATCATTTTTCTAAGTTTCGTTTTGTTTCTCAGCATTATGATTTCCTGCACCAGTTATGCATTTTACCTGTATTTTCCAGTTTCTCATGTGAATAAGTCTTCTAATGTTACAGTAGAGCACACGTTTAGTGATCTGCCTCCTCATGAACTCTCTTACCGCCTCGCTATGCGTAACAATTCTTTTATCCGCATGTTACATTACTCACATCAGACCAGCAATGCCACTAATTGTTGGGTGTGTGGTCGACTCCCCCCTTTCCAGACCCCGAAGGGAGTTCTGCCACTCTTTCCTTATCCATTTTCACATAATGGTTCGTGTGGAGCATGGTCCACGTTAACGTCATCCTCAACAGATATGTCTTTTCTTAACAGTACATGTTTTCCAGACAAGCAAGGTCTTCCCCACAGAACCGGGTTAGATCTAGAAAATGAAGTTTACAATTTAGGTAATTATTCTTCGAATTTTATGGTCCTGAATGTTCAGTCTGATACTACTCCAGACTTACCTGCTATTTCAGTATTACCAGTCAAAGGCGAATTATGTGTCCGAAATAATGGTTCCGTACATGTAGGACATAGCGATTGTACTACTATTATCAAGTATAGTGACAGTGGGAAATCTATTTTCAAAGCTTCACGTCATTCTTATTTTATTTGTGGCCAAACCGCATATGTTCGTCTGCCCCTCGATTGGGAGGGAACCTGTTACATTGCCTTCCTACTGCCACCTGTTTTCCTAGCCCCATCTGATTATCATAGAAACACACATCTAGTACACTTTAGACATAGAAGGGAGATCGAGTCCCCAATTGTCGATTATACTGAAACTGCTCTAGAACAGTATACAGATTTCAATAGAGGTTTCTTCTTTTTTATAGGACCTATCCAGAACAGTAAGCTAATCCGTAGGTTAACCAGAACCCTTGAAGCTGTAGTGAATGAGACTGCCTCTGCTCTAGGTAACTTAACCGAAGAGCAATCTGCTATGAGATTTGTCGTTTTGCAAAATCGTCTCGTCCTTGACGTCATACTGGCCGATAGGGGCGGGGCCTGTAGAGTCATCGGATCTAGTTGCTGCATTTTCATTCCAAATAACGCGCCGTCTGTTTATTCAGCTATAACCAGACTCCATAAAATTGCCCATCTGTTACACCAAGACCCAGGCACCTGGACAAGGTCCGGTTGGTTCTGGAATATAATTTCCGCCTGGGGGTGGAAAGTATTGTCCTTTCTAGGTATTGCAGTAGCGATCATATTCAGTTGCTGCCTCTGTATACAATGTGGCCCTGCGATTTGCGGCATTTGTGCTACCTCTTGTATTGGATTGGTGTCACTACAACGCATGCTTTTACATCGCATGCCTTTACAACGCGGTTTTTACATCGCATACCATTACAACGCATAATGCTTTTAGGCGCTGGATAGTGAATTATTTAATTTACTATTCCAACTCCAGTCCCCGTGGATAGCAGGGAAGGTGTTCGATAGTATATTAAATACATTCCCTATCCTAGAGCGCCCCCCAGCGCATTGCGTTGTAATGGTTTGCGTTGTAATGGTTGCGATGTAATGGTAGTGCGTTGTAAAAAATTCGTTGTAAGTGATGTTCCCCCTTGTATTCCTAGTCCCAAGCCCCGTTCTAAATCCCGTTCCAAGAAAATTCGAGACGAACAATTGATGCTGTATGAAATGATAGATGGTATCATGAATATTGATGTTTCCTGATGGAAACGTAGTGACAAGGAGGGAATGTGGAAAAGTAAATTTTGCCATGTTCTGTGTCCCTACGCGTCCTCCATCATATGTTATCTGTGCATGATTAATATGCATATGTATTCCCCATGTTCGATTAAAGACGCAATTATAGTTGTGTCCACCTCTAGTATGCCAGTTTCCAGTTCTCGTGAATACTACGAATATCAGGCCTATGTAAAGCTACGTTGCCACGTTTCTCAGTGTGCACGTTATTTTATTGAAAGATCCCCGTTTCTAGGCCTCAAAAGGGCCTGGACACCAGATTCAGCTCCTGTCTCCTGAGCCCTCGCTGAGGAGCGACACGGCCCCCACCTGTATCCCTGACCCTTCACTTACTTCCTGCCTCACAGTGCCCGGTTCAGCCTGGCTCTGCCTCTGAGTCTGCCAAGAGTATGTTATGATTCTAGTTATCAGTCCAGCCCTCCTTCTCTGCATTCCTAAAGCTACTGAACTGCATCAATAGTTTCCGTCATTGTCTAGCCTTTACGTCTCCATGTTAGAGAAATACTGTATTAATGGTCATTTAATATTCTTCATCACGCACTACATGTAGAATAATGCATGCTCCAGTCTTAGAGTCTGTTAGCCTTTCCCCTCCTGATTCTTAGTTTATATCAACATGTTCTCTAAACATCAGATACTAGATACTGCTTAGGTACATGTCGCCCTGACTCTCCAGACTTCAGTCTCTGCTCCTAGCACAGAGTTCGTAGCCCCCAGCTTCTTCTAGTAACACGTCATTGCCAGTTTGCGCGCACCATTAGGTTAGAGGTCCCGGCTCCTTAGGTAGCCCCCTCCATGTTTCCGCCCCATTCATGACATATTCTGTTACGATTTGTATCACATGTCTATGTATACGCCCTGTTACACCCACTTTCACCCTTATCTTTCGCGACTGCTACGCGTCACACCCTTTGCTCCACCCACTGCTCCGCCTATCATATGTACTGTAATGCAACTGTTTTACTATATATGCTTGTGTATTGTTATTAAATGTTACGCCAGTCCTTTCCCCAGAGCGCGCTCATCCCAGATCCAGCCCCGGCAGCTGCCGGGCCCTGCCATCCTATTCCTGTGCAGGTTGTCCTGTTCCTGTCCTTTATGCTGTAATAAACCTGCAAACTCCTACTACCTCGAATCTTGACTCTTATTTATTGAGCTATCTGTTATTGCTATGCCTAGTCAAACCTAGATCCGGTATTATTTATTTATATACCACAAATGCACGCTGTGCTTTATTTTTGGGGGGGCTTTAGCTGCATGAGAACCCCTGGCCCTGTGCTCTGTTTGTCCCGATCTCGCCCCCCCTTCCCTCTGCCTGCAGCTCTCCATTGTCCCGTTCTCCCCCCCCTTCCCTCTGCCCGCAGCTCTCCTTTGTCCCGTTCTCACCCCCCCCTGCCTTCTGCCCGCAGCTCTCCTTTGTCCCGGTCTCGCCCCCCCCTGCCCTCTGCCCGCAGCTCCCCTTGCCAGGTCCCCGTTCTCTTGCTCGTCGCCCTAGTTTTTTCATCCCACTTAAAGCCCTGATGTTAACGAAAATGCATTTTGCACTTGTTACTTTAACTAGCATTTATTTTTCATTCACTTAGGGGTGTGTGCGTTATATTTATTTACATGAAGGTGAAAGGCCAACAGAACAGTTCTAAAATGTTTTGTAATGTTTAATACACTTTTCTGCGACGTCCCCTAGGGCATTGCAGGCCGGTACGCCACATTGACGATGAAAGTGTCCTCTTCGGAGGGAGGGGGTCGTTGCATAGATCCGGGCGTTCTTGCAGGATGTGGCACAGCGTGCTCTTTAGAGACGAAAGACTATGAAACCTTTTAACTGTTTCTAGGCGTTTCCTCCCACTGTAGGCTTTAATTAGTTCGTTGGGAAGTCTGGGCTGTGTGGGCTGTGTGATTTGTGTGGGCTGTGAGAGCTGTGAGAGCTGTGTGAGCTGTGTGAGCTGTGTGGGCTGTGTGAGCTGTGTGGGCTGTGAGAGCTGTGTGGGCTGTGAGAGCTGTGTGGGCTGTGAGAGCTGTGTGGGCTGTGAGAGCTGTGTGGGCTGTGAGAGCTGTGTGGGCTGTGAGAGCTGTGTGGGCTGTGAGAGCTGTGTGGGCTGTGTGGGCTGTGAGGGCTGTGAGAGCTGTGAGGGCTGTGAGGGCTGTGTGGGCTGTGAGAGCTGTGTGGGCTGTGTGGGCTGTGAGCGCTGTGTGGGCTGTGAGCGCTGTGTGGGCTGTGAGCGCTGTGTGGGCTGTGAGCGCTGTGTGGGCTGTGAGAGCTGTGTGGGCTGTGAGAGCTGTGTGGGCTGTGAGGGCTGTGAGAGCTGTGTGGGCTGTGAGAGCTGTGTGGGCTGTGAGAGCTGTGTGGGCTGTGAGAGCTGTGTGGGCTGTGAGAGCTGTGTGGGCTGTGAGAGCTGTGTGGGCTGTGAGAGCTGTGTGGGCTGTGAGAGCTGTGTGGGCTGTGAGCTGTGAGAGCTGTGTGGGCTGTGAGGGCTGTGTGGGCTGTGTGAGCTGTGTGGGCTGTGTGAGCTGTGTGGGCTGTGTGAGCTGTGTGGGCTGTGTGAGCTGTGTGGGCTGTGTGGGCTGTGTGGGCTGTGTGGGCTGTGTGGGCTGTGTGGGCTGTGTGGGCTGTGTGGGCTGTGTGGGCTGTGTGGGCTGTGTGGGCTGTGTGGGCTGTGTGGGCTGTGTGGGCTGTGTGGGCTGTGTGGGCTGTGAGAGCTGTGAGAGCTGTGTGGGCTGTGAGAGCTGTGAGGGCTGTGAAAGCTGTGTGAGCTGTGCACTCGTTTTTCTTGCCTTCTGCCCCCTGATTGCACTCGTTTTTCTTGCCTTCTGCCCCCTGATTGTGCCGTTTGTCGTGCCTTCTGTCCCCTGATTGTGCCGTTTTTCGTGCCCCTGCTCCCCTGATTGTATTATCTTTGACAGTGTTTGTTCGCTGCTGTTATTGTCTTTGCCAGTGTTTGTTTGCTGCCATTATTGTCTTTGCCAGTGCTTGTTCGCTGCTGGTATTATCTTTGCCAGAACTGTGTGGGCTGTGAGAGCTGTGTGGGCTGTGAGAGCTGTGTGGGCTGTGAGAGCTGTGAGAGCTGTGTGGGCTGTGAGAGCTGTGTGGACTGGGAGGGCTGTGTGTTCAGCTGCCCACTCATCCATCCATACTCCTCCATCCACCTACTTCCCTGTGCATCCACCAATTAACACATCCTCACAACCTCACCCACATTCACCAATCAATAACCAAAATAACAATTAAACAAAGCACTTAAAATGTGGACTCCAGAAGTTGTGGTGATACGCCAAATCTGGTCATCATACCACAAGAGCCACTCTCCAGAAGTAGACATATTACTCTGGATGTTGGTTCCTGAAGTGGCCTAAGGAAGGGATTGGTCATTGCATAGTTATCCAACTACTGATCTACAAGTCCAAAAGCTGCCACAATGAACACACTAAGATTTGGGCCTATTGGCAAGAAGTCAGAGGGATTACCGTCGGGGATGGGGAACCACCAAGTACTGAGGAATGGTGGCTCTGTGTGTGTGTGGCTCTGTGTTTGTGGCTCTGTGTGTGTGTGTGTGTGTGGGTCTGTGTGTGTGGGTCTGTGTGTGTGGCTCTGTGTGTGTGTGTGGCTCTGTGTGTGTGTGTGGCTCTGTGTGTGTGTGTGGCTCTGTGTGTGTGTGGCTCTGTGTGTGTGTGGCTCTGTGTGTGTGGCTCTGTGTGTGTGGCTCTGTGTGTGTGGCTCTGTGTGTGTGTGGCTCTGTGTGTGTGGCTCTGTGTGTGTGTGTGGCTCTGTGTGGATCGCTTTTTTTGTAGGTGACTATGTGTGAGGGTGGCTCTGTGTAGGTGGCTCTATGGGAATGACTGTGTAGGTGGCTCTATGGGAATGACTGTGTGGGTGGCTTTGTGTGTGTGGCTCTGTGTGGGTGTAAATGCAATAGGTCATGCATTTGCGAGCGCTTACGCTATTGGCATTGTAAATGACAATGCCATTTATTTAACGATTAAGCTATTGGCATTGTAAATAACAATGCCATTTATTTATTATTAAAAAAAAGTAATGAGCAATGCCAATAGCTCTACCTTTAATAATGCCGAGACCATTGCATTGTAAATGCGTGTTTCAGTGGTAGCAAAGACAAAGACAGTGATAGCCGTACAACTCAGGTTTATAAACTAATTGGCTCTCCCAATAACCAATGCCACGCAGGTAGGCCACCACTGCTGGGAGCTGTGCTTTTCACAAAGGGGAGAAATAAGACAAATGAGCAGAGGGGAGACCGCACCTAATTCCAAGAGGCTAAATCCAAACGGGACTCTAAGATCCATAAAAGGAATCCCTTTACTATTTGCGGGCTGCTCTTTTCAGCCAGGTGGTTCGCTTTGGAAGGTCTGGGGTCCCTTCAGCTGCGTTGGACCTAGCGTGATGAGTATATTGGTTTTGGGTGGCTCCATGAGGGTCACCTTCGGCCAGTCCTGTGTTTTAGCTCCCAACACTGTGCCTACGTAGATGGTTAGCCCATACCGCTATGCATTGACACTACAAGTCCCAGGATCCAAAGGGCTGCTAACTTAAAGAAATATAACTGATTTACAGAGACCCTCATAGCTTGGTGCCACGTGGGGGCATTACGTATCTGTACAGTCGGTGTGTGTTCACGATTGAACTTTAAGCCACAGTCAGATTGGAATTGCTTCGCTGTGTGTATATATGTACCATATCCACGTCCTCGGTTAAATATAGTAAATACTAATCATAGATTTGCATTAAGAAGTAAGCCTTCGAAGCAGTTCAGAGCGGAGATCGCTCTTGAACGGTGATCGTTTGGGGTTATGTCGAACTCCGGACATGTCATAGTGGAATTTATGATAACATCTTGCTTTTAGGCACTTAATTTTGCCGTTCTGTAGTCCTGCAAATAGTTTAATGGCTGTGAAGGGTTGAAGCCTGTAATCAGCCAGATTGGGATTGGAACCAGTGTTCGAGGCATGTGGGCTGCTAAATTCATATCTTAGCATTAGATCGCCGCCTAGTGTTGGGCTCGGATGATCGCACATTGTTGTCCTGGAAGAGTCTTCGAAGTATCCTGAGATAGGTGGCTCCTCCCCTGGACTACAGTGCGCATGGGCATCGGCTCCATCCCCAGATTGTTTTTTTCCGCCATTGGGTTCGGATGTGGTCTCGACGTCTTTCTGTCGAAACCAAGAAAAACTAACTTTTAGCGGCCAAAAGGCCTCGATTTTCTTGCGTCGGTATTGTCTGCGCACGGTCTCGAGTCTTCCGTCTCTTGGAGCCGGAATAAGCGGAGTTTTCTTTCGCTCTCAGAACTTTGAGGCCTTCTCATCGCGACACGACTGCAAAACTTTTCGGACATGGAGCGGAGCCCGTTTAAGTACTGCCCGCTTTGTGGGTCCAAGTACCCACACATCGATCTACACCCCGTCTGTAACAAATGCCTTTCGCCTGACCACGACGACGGCAAGTGCAAGGCCTGTGCACAGTTCCGCTCCAAGAAGACTCTCAAGCTTCGCCGCGCGGTGCGCATGGAAGCGAGACAAGCAGCCCCGGATCCGGAAAACATCTTCGGCGACCAAGACGAAGAGGACCAGGGTCATCATCTTCAAATCTCCCCACCCGAGACGGAGGTCGAGGCGGATCCGGGAGACGACGACGGAGTCGTGGGTCAAGGCCTTGAATACGTCGACGAGGTAGGAGACGACGATGAGATTTATGGGGCCGCGGCAGATAGCTCGGGGGACGAGCTCTGCCCCGAAGGTTACGAGGATACTGACCGGGTCACGGGATCGCCTGTCGGCCTTACCCAAGACCCGTTGCCGCAAGCCACAGCCCCGCCTTCGGGCCCGGCCACGGACTTACTTGCTGAGCAGACTGTTTCGAAACCGAAACCGAAACCGTCGGGATCGACAACATCTAAGATGGCCGACCCGAAAACGAAACCGAAACTTAAGGACTCGAGTGTCCCTAAGATGGCTGCCGTACCGGCGAAAACGACTGTGCCCGCTACCCCATCGACTCCGTCGACCTCCGGTCCGCAGAAGTCGAAGAAGTCCGTCGATTCCGATGCTGCAAAATCGAAAATGACGCCAGAGGAGGGGTCCTCTAAGAAAGATGGTCGGCACGGGTCAGCAGCTGCGCCGCCGTCCAAGCCCGCCAAAGTCGGCTCCAAGGAGGCTACGCAAGCACACGGAACGAAGACTGGCACGTCTGCGCCCCGAACCCAGGAATCGGAGTCGGTGAAGACGGGATCCGCGCCCAAAGCGCACAAGGCCCACAAAGACGTCGGATCCGAGGGAAAGATCAGAACATCCTCGTCGGCGCCAAAACAAACTGTGAGTGAGACGTCCCCCATAGCCGAATCACTGCAGAGAATCAGGGAGAAGGCCTTTGCTCCGTCGGCTCCGATACCATCGCCGCAGCCGCAAAAGGACAATCCAGCGAAGCCTTCTGGGAAACTTCTTTATTTTGCCGCCGAAGGAGGCGCCGAAAGCCTTTTCAACCAAATCGGCACCGAAACAGGTGATTTCTTCACCGGCTGGCCCGCTTCCACGTCGGGTACTCGAATCAGAGGATGATTCAGAGCATTTCATCGACGCTGACACAGGCAAACTGACCCTCTATAAGAGGAAAATCACTTCGGAGCCAGTGGACTCCTATGTCATCCCACTGAAGAAGAAGAGGGTGCCCCTTGACGCCTCAGGCCTCACGGAACCAATCCAGCCTCCTCCGAGACGGAGCCCTACTCCCTCCCCGGAACACTCTGCGGGTGAGGGGTATGATGAGGACGAGCAGTACAATTTCCCTATCAATGAACCTGATGCACAACCGGATTCATATGATGACACTGGTGACCAGAACACCCAAGGTGTGGGGCAGGACCCGCAGCTTTTTAATGCACGTGCATCCCCGACTGAGGATTCAGCAGGTTTTCATGCACTACTCGAAAGGGCGGCAGCCAATCATGATGTGGACATGCATGCTGACCCGGTTGAGGAAGACTTCCTTTTCGACACGTTTTCAGTCTCTGAAAGGACAGTAAAGACACTGCCTATGCTTAAAGGAGTCCTCAAGCATGCTGGGGACATATTTAAGGAGCCTACAAGAGCGAGAGTGGTCAATCCTCGTATTGAAAAAAAGTACAGACCTGCACCTGCAGACCCCGCATACATTCGGGGACAGTTGCCACTGGACTCTCTTGTGGTCGCCAATGCCAGGAAACGTGCCAACTCCCAGACGACGGGTGAAGCTCCTCCCCCGGATAAGGAGTCCAAAGTGCTAGAGGCAGGGGGCAAAAGAGTAGCTGCACAGGCATCAAACTTTTGGCGCATTGCCAATACACAGGCACTCTTAGCGCGTTATGATAGGGCGCACTACGACACCCTAGAACAGATTATACAACACCTGCCTCCAAAGTTCCAAGAGGGCACCAAACTGCTTATTGAGGAAGGGAAGCTAATCTCAAACGCAGCCATCAAGTGTGCACTTGACGCAGCAGACACAGCTGCTAGAGCTATCAACACTAGCGTTATGCTGAGACGACAGGCGTGGCTCCGCATCTCAGGGTTTAAACCGGATATTCAGACAACCATTCTTAATCAGCCAGTCAATCCTGATAGTCTGTTTGGTCCAGATGTTGACACCACCCTAGAGAAAATAAAAAAAGACACAGAAACTGCTAAGTCCATGGGGGCCCTACAGTCACAACAGTTTCGTGGCAGCAATTTTCGTCGCTCAGGTGCACGTGGAGTCACCAGAGGACAAATGGGTCAACAATCCCAGTTCTCAAGAGGTGGAGCACAATCCTCGTTCACAAAACAGAACAAGGGAGGTTACAGAAATAACAGCAACAGAGGTCGCGGCAGAGGAAACAACAGCTCCCGCTCCTCTACTCCAAGCAAACAGTGACTCTCTGTCACTGCCCCCCGACCACTTAACACCTGTCGGGGGGAGACTGAAGCAGTTCCTGCCCGTCTGGAGAAACATCACCACAGACAGGTGGGTGCGACAACTAGTCCAGTATGGTTATTGCCTAGAGTTGAAGTCCACTCCACCCAACATCCCGCCATGGCAAAGGCCTATGTCCGCAGAGCACTTGCTCTTATTGCAGCAGGAAGTAGTGGTGATGCTGCAAAAGGGAGCAATCGAGCTCGTGCCGGTGGGAGAGGAAGGCACAGGGGTGTATTCCCTGTACTTCCTTATTCCAAAGAAGGACGGATCTCTCAGACCCATTCTAGATCTACGTCCCCTCAACCTGTACATACTATCAGAACATTTCCACATGCTTACACTGCAACAGATTCTTCCCTTGCTAAACCAAGGGGACTTCTTAGCAACCTTAGATCTCAAGGATGCTTATTTCCACATTCCACTACACCCGTCCCACAGGAAATACCTCAGGTTCACTATTCAAGGCAAGCATTACCAGTTCAAGGTCCTACCCTTCGGAGTCACCACAGCCCCAAGGGTGTTTACCAAGTGTCTGGCGACAGTAGCGGCGCACCTCAGGAGGCAGAACATCCATGTCTACCCCTACCTCGACGACTGGCTCGTGCAAGCCAAGTCGGAACAACAGTGCGCCGCGGACATGTCGACTACAATTCACCTTCTTCACAATCTGGGTTTCTCGCTGAACTACCCAAAGTCGCATCTACAACCAGCACATGTCCGGCAGTTCCTAGGTGCGATGATCAACACCCTGACGGCCATGGCTCAGCCAAACCAAGTCAGGATAGACAGCATGCAGTCTCTGATCCAAAAGTTCAGGCCACAACACTCGCTTCCAGCGAGAGTGTTCATGCAGTTGATAGGCATGATTGCCTCCTGCATCTTCATAGTCCCTCACGCACGGCTACATATGCGCCCGCTCCAGGAGTGCTTAGCGAATCAGTGGACACAGGCTCGTGGGCAATTGACAGACCTAGTGTTGGTTACCAGTCGGGCATACGACTCTCTGCATTGGTGGACTCCACACAACCTTTGCAAGGGCCGACTGTGCCAAGAGCCTGTGCCGCAGATTGTCCTGACAACGGACGCATCTCTCCAGGGATGGGGAGCTCATCTGCTCACTTACACAGTGCAGGGACTATGGACGACGCAGCAACAGAAGATGCACATCAACTATCTGGAACTGATGGCAATCTTCATGGCGCTCAAGTCCTTCATTGTACATCTGTGCAACAAGGTAGTGTTAGTCCGGACGGACAACATGACTGCGATGTACTACATTCAAAAGCAGGGAGGCACCCACTCGCCACAGCTGTCTCATCTGGCTCAGAGCATGTGGAAGTGGGCCATTCAGAGGAACATTTTCCTCATGGCAGAACACCTCCCAGGAAAGGACAATCAGATGGCGGATCTGCTCAGCAGGTACAGCCATCAAATGCACGAGTGGGAGATACACCCATCTGTCCTCCACCCGTACTTCCAGCAGTGGGGTCATCCGGAGATAGACCTGTTTGCCACAAAAGAAAACGCAAAATGCCAACACTTTGCCGCCAGGTTCCCTCACCCACAGTCGCAGGGGAATGCGATATGGATGAACTGGTCAGGCAAATTTGCGTACGCTTTTCCGCCAGCCCCTCTAATACCGCTGGTCGCAAGAAAGCTAAGGCAGCACGCGATGACTCTCATCCTAGTTGCTCCAACGTGGGCGCGCCAGGCTTGGTACACCACGTTCCTCGAACTCTCAGTGGTGCCGCATCAAAGACTGCGCCTCACGCCCAGTCTTTTGACGCAGAACCATGGAGAAATTCAGCATCCAGATCCGCAACAGCTCAACCTGGCGATCTGGCTCCTGAAGTCCTAGAGTTTGGATACCTTAACCTACCTCCGGAATGCATGAACATCATCAAGGAGGCAAGGAAGCCAACTACCAGAGCATGCTATGCTGCAAAGTGGAAGCGTTTTGTCATTTACTGTACAGCCAATGACATCAACCCGCTAGATGCATCTATCCCCAACATCATTTGCTATCTGTTGCATCTTTACAAGTGCAATCTAGCGTACACTTCCATTCGGATACATCTATCCGCCATAGCGGCTTATCTTCAAAACAGGCAGCATCTCTCTGTCTTCAGAGTGCCCGCCATTAAAGCCTTCCTTGAAGGTCTGAAACGAGTCATTCCCCCAAGAACACCGCCAGCTCCGGTGTGGAACCTCAATGTCGTTCTCACCAGACTGATGGGACCACCATTTGAGCCACTGCACTCGTGTGAACTCCAGTTCCTTACGTGGAAAGTAGCTTTCCTTGTAGCTATTACGTCTCTGAGGCGTGTCAGTGAGCTGCAGGCGCTCACAATCCAAGAGCCATTCATTCAAATTCATCCAAATAGGGTAGTGCTACGCACTAACCCCAAATTCCTTCCGAAGGTGGTGTCACAGTTTCATCTCAACCAAACTATTGACTTACCAGCATTCTTTCAAAACCCGCAAACGGTGGCGGAAAGAATGCTCCATACCTTAGATGTACGGAGGGCGTTGATGTACTACATAGACAGAACACAACCCTTTAGAAAAACAAAACAACTCTTTGTTGCCTTCGCACCACAACACAAAGGCAACCCGATTTCCAAAGCAGGGATAGCCAGATGGATTGTTAAGTGCATCCAGATATGTTATCAAAAAGCCAAGCGCACTTTAACAATACCCCCAAGAGCGCACTCCACACGCAAACTGGGGGCATCCATGGCTTTCCTAGGGAACATTCCTTTAGAGGATATTTGCAGAGCAGCCACGTGGGTTACACCACATACCTTTACAAAACACTACTGTGTTGATGTGCATTCCAAGCAGCAAGCTGCTGTAGGACAGGCTGTTCTGAAGACACTTTTTTCAGGTTTCTGCAGCTGGCACGGGCAACCGCCGCTGATGGAGGGACTGCTATGTATTCTATGCTAAGATATGAATTTAGCAGCCCACATGCCTCGAACTGAATATGCTACTTACCAGTATGCATCTGTTCTTGGCATGTAGGGCTGCTAACATTCATATCGCCCGCCCTCCTCCCCGGTGCCTGTCGCAGCTGCAGATATACTATTGTATTTATTCATTAGCATGGACATCCTTTACACTTTTCACTCCATCTTCTGCCACAATGGCGAAAAACAATCTGGGGATGGAGCCGATGCCCATGCGCACTGTAGTCCAGGGGAGGAGCCACCTATCTCAGGATACTTCGAAGACTCTTCCAGGACAACAATGTGCGATCATCCGAGCCCAACACTAGGCGGCGATCTAATGCTAAGATATGAATGTTAGCAGCCCTACATGCCAAGAACAGATGCATACTGGTAAGTAGCATATTCAATCTAACTGCAGGGCGCACGTGCATCTCATCAATGATTGCGTAACTCACCGGGCTCTGGATAGTTAATTATTTATTTGTCTCCGTGTTTCCTTCGGTGCCGTGTACCCGGGTGTGGCCAGCGTTCTGGGTGGCCTTATTAAGATATAGCTACCATCAACACCTAATTTTCCAGGGGTCATTGAGGTAGCGCAGATCGTGCTGTTTTATCGTATTCCAGGTAGGAGTTGTTAAACCTGCCTTGGCGTTTCAATCTCGCACCACTTTTATCCTGAGAATGGGGTCAGGCCTACAAGTTCCAGCATGCAAAGTGACACGAACGGAAAAGGTAGAGGTGTTAGACCTTCACTCCCTCCCCCGGTGCATGACGGGGCTTCATATGTTTGTGCCTGTAACCACTTTCTGTCAGGAAGTGGCCCGTATTATGGCCCCCATATTGATACAAAATGTTCACCACACTCATGATGTAAACCGGCGCAGCTGCGTCTTAGGCTCTGGGACCAAAGTGAGACGGTCTTGCAAGTGCGCCCCACCCAACAGTGGGAAACAGCGAGTGGAAAAATTACGACTCTCTCATAACCAAAGTGCAACAATATTTTAAATGTCAAGGGACCCAGTGTCTCGAGTATACTAAAACTCGTGTTTGCCTTTTGCTTTGCTGTGTTGCAGTGAGAGAGCGCGTTCTAGCCAACAAAGTTCACACAATCGACATGCCTGAAAAACGAAAGTTGAGTTTAGACGTCCAACTGCTAGAAACCGAAGAGCACTGTGGTGTTAAGCACCATCGAACCCGAGACGTCCCGGAGGGTGACCCAGTAAGTATTAAAAACACATAATTTTGGTATTTGCATATGACGTCTCTGCACGTTAGGAGAATTAACCGCTATGTTATTTACGTTCTTTTGCTAGGAACCCATGTCAACCGACGAACCTCAAGAACCAGGTAAATAAATATATGTATTTTTGGTTCATGTTACATACCACGTTTGTAAGTTACACACGTGGGCTTCTTTTCTTAAGCTTGAATGGTGCCGCAGCAGCAAACGTGAATTTAGCCCTATATTTGATAGCGTAAAAGTGATACCACAATATGGAGCCTAATCCAGCAGTACTTCATTTATTCAGATTTCGAGTTTACACATACCTTCACATTCAATGAGTTCACATGATTCTCTTTTTCACACCGTGGTTATTCAGCACATCAGGCATGGATTTGGCCTAAGGAAGTAAGTTGGATACCCCTGATGCAATATTTCCTGTGTACTCTTGGCATCGGTTCCTGGTTTTAACTAGGCCTGGGCGGTAAATTCCGCATGGTCTTGGACTGCCGGCCACCTCCCCCCTTTACAACACTGACTGAATTACCCAATTCAACCAGTCAACACATGGGGGTTTTTGGAAGTCAGGGGGTACAGGGCCCCCCCCTGGCCGTATTTATTAAAATATAAAACAAATCAAAAATTTTAATCAAATAAACATTTCTGACAATTATTAAAATGCACACTTTTCAGAAGATTAGATTGACATCCGTTTCGACAAGGTATGATGGGCTAACCTTAACAAATAGCTAGTACAGCGTGTTTCCTAACCGAATCTAATCATCCTGAAAATTAAACTGCATTCTAATATTTTTAATAAAGTCCTACGGCAAGGTCGCCAACCGGTGTCAGATCCTTTTACAGCTGCGCTCTCACGTTGGAGATGCGCATGCGCAACCCAGGGCACGTTACACCCACGTGCGCTCCCTGAACTCCATTTAACCATAACAGGAGGGCCCAGACACTCGCGCACCTTAGTGACGTCATAGTGTTGTGAGGGGTGGCTACCAGCCTGAGGAAAGCGTAGACTCCCTCCCCCGCACCCTTTAAATTACTGGCTATGATACCCTGCCCCTGAAGTTCTGAGAGAGACCAATGGCCCCTCCCGCGGGCGGCCCCTTTCGTGAATGGGTCCGCCCCCCCGTAAGGACCTTAAAATGCTGCTCACCGATTAATGACCTTACCGCCACAGGCCAGGTAGTTGACCGACTATCTGGCCCCCCCCCAGAACACCCCCCTTCTAGAAAGCTCATACTCTCCCTGCAAAAATTTCTACCCATGCCAGGATATTTCTTATAAAAAGGGACTTCCCCTCCTCTGTTAAGTGAACCCCGTCCCGCAGGTAAAATTGCTCCCCCCAGATGCAACCATGAGGGATGGTCTGTAAGACCGGAGTCCTAAATAACTTGTCCAGCTTGTTGTTGACCCTCTTTACCGAGCTATTCAACGCGCTGACTGAGTTTCCCCCTGTCCATTGCAACCTTGGTATCAGTTGTGACCATACTACGACACAACCTGGTAACCGCTTCGCTAGCCATCCCGCTGCTGATATAATCTCTTCCAGGAGGACCCTTCTACCCAGACCTGCCAGATCATTCCCCCTTAAATGAAGGATCACCGCCGAGGGAGGTGTAGTATGTCGTGCTAGTAAGTCCGACATATAGTCCCTGAACTGATTGAGGCGGAGCCCCCCCCTGCCATGGAAGGAGACCGTGCACCCTCTACTCTCCATCCTCTGTTTACCTGATCCTGCAAGAAAAATTTGGTTAGCACGCTTGACATATGAATGCCCCACTACCCAGACGACCCCTTTCTTCTGTCTGTCCTCCTGGTTCCTCCATGCTGTAGGTAAGTTGCCTTGATGATCCGTGGGTAGTTTCCGTCCTGCGTCACAGGCCCGTGAAACTTTAAACAACCAGAAAAACAGCAGGTATTAGAAATACTCAATATGGCGGCAGGTCTCACAACATGTGCAACCGCACATAGCGTTTATAGGCGCTTGAGGACCATCTCACAATCCTTTGCACACTAGCTGTGGTCAAACCCCTGGCTGTTGCTTCCGTGGCTGCCCCTATCCGGAAGGAGTGCGTCCCAAACTCTTTGTGGTTGTAACCAGCTCTTGCCATACTCCTGGCTAGTACCCTCTGGAACTGGAATCTGGTCAACGGAGTCCCATCCCCATGCAACAGCAGTGCCCCCCCACCCTCCTGCGCCCGTTGTCTTAACAAATCCTCAACATGTGTCACCGGGCAGCAGGGATTGTTCCGTGCACGATGTAACGCCAGGCTTTGGCCCCTAGCTTCCTGATCAGTTTTAGATTTCCTGATGGTGATCCCCATCGTGTCGCCCTTTATGCTGATATCCCGCAGCTGAAGGCCGCCTAGCCTACCTTTATTGGCCGCCACCAATTCGCCCACCCTGAATGCCCCATAAAAGGCTAAAGAGAACGCTGCTTTAAAGAGGCCCACCTCAGACGTGGAGCTACATGTGTCCGGTAGCGCGAGGAGAACTGCTGATAGACGTTCAAAACCTATAGGTTTTCTAGAATCTGTGGAGGGGGGCTGCATGCGCCGCCATCCTTTCAATGCCTTCTGGGCCAGGAAGCTGTTCGTAGGGTCCCTACCCCCTTTGGCACGTGCGAAAAAGGAGATAGCGGCCTTGTGCCTGTTGGCTGTTGCCACCGTGCGCCCTTCCCTGTGTAAGTTGCCTAAGTACCCATTGAAGCTAGCCTCCATAGTCCACCTACTCTCCCAGCCCTGTCCCAGAAAGTGACAGTAAGACCTGAACGCCCCTTCGTATGCCGTCCTGGTCTTGGGTGCTAGGCTGGCTGCCACGAGGTCATGTAGTTGGGGGCACCAATTTGCCAAAGAGTCGCCGGGAAGTGGGCCGGCGTTGTCTCCGCCTCCGGCAAGTGATCCCTGAACACCTGCATCTTAAAGCGAGAAAGGGCATCAGCTGCATTGTTTAACACCCCTGGGACATGTTTTGCTCTGAAAAGTACATTCCCTGTCATGCAACACAGCACAATCTCTTTGATCAGGCGTAAAATGAATGGACACCTTGCAGCTTGCTGGTTGAGGCATTCAACCACTGTCATATTGTCTGACCAGAATATTACCGATCTGTTGGCCAACTCCTCGGGCCAGACTTTCAGTGCCACCCAGATTGGGAAGAGCTCGAGGAAACCAATGTTCACCGTCAGCCCGCTCTCCTCCCACCAGGCGGGCCACTTCTGTGCCACCCACTTCTTGCCAAGGATGGCGCCAAACCCAACACTGCCTGCTGCATCGGTCCATAGACCCAGGTCCTCCGAGGACACCGTGGGTGCACCCCACAGCACTCTGCCATTGAAATCCGCCAGGAATGCAATCCATATCCGCATGTCCTGGCGTACCTCAGCAGATAGCCGTGTCCGGTGATGTTTTTCACGAAGACCCCTCATTGCCTGTGCAATTGAGCGTGAAAAGGGGCGTGCCACGGGAATTACTCTTAATGCAAAATTCAACTGCCCCACTGTCTGCTGCAACAGTCCTAAATTCACTTTCTTCGCTTGCAAGCACAGCCCTAGTGTCTGTTTGAATTTTTGGATCTTTTCCTCTGGTAGTCTAAAACAACCCTCTACAGAATCCAGCTCAATGCCTAAAAATTCGAGGCATGTTACTGGTCCAACTGCCGGTGGCAGTGGGCTTGCTTGCAGGAGCGGAGGGCTGCGACTGAGCTTCTAAGCTATTTTATCGCGCTGTCTCGCCGACTAAACGCGGTGACACGCACTTGTTTTTAAATTGCCTGGTTTTATTGTCTAACCTGTTTTGAAAATTAACAGGTCCCCCCTTATCCTCACCTTGCTCTTTCAGGGGCCCAGCGGGGCTGGTTGGCAGCTGATTCCATCTCAGGCGCCTAGCGGTAGTGGCCGCCATCTTGGATCGGGCTGGTTCGCCCGACCCCACCCACGCCACTCCCCCCACGCTGCTCCTCTACTTAGGAGTGATTCTCAGTCTCCCCTGCGATTGCGAGCAGCCCGGTGGCAGTGGGCTTGCTTGCAGGAGCGGAGGGCTGCGACTGAGCTTCTAAGCTATTTTATCGCGCTGTCTCGCCGACTAAACGCGGTGACACGCACTTGTTTTTAAATTGCCTGGTTTTATTGTCTAACCTGTTTTGAAAATTAACAGGTCCCCCCTAATCCTCACCTTGCTCTTTCAGGGGCCCAGCGGGGCTGGTTGGCAGCTGATTCCATCTCAGGCGCCTAGCGGTAGTGGCCGCCATCTTGGATCGGGCTGGTTCGCCCGACCCCACCCACGCCACTCCCCCCACGCTGCTCCTCTACTTAGGAGTGATTCTCAGTCTCCCCTGCGATTGCGAGCAGCCCGGTGGCAGTGGGCTTGCTTGCAGGAGCAGAGGGCTGCGACTGAGCTTCTAAGCTATTTTATCGCGCTGTCTCGCCGACTAAACGCGGTGACACGCACTTGTTTTTAAATTGCCTGGTTTTATTGTCTAACCTGTTTTGAAAATTAACAGGTCCCCCCTAATCCTCACCTTGCTCTTTCAGGGGCCCAGCGGGGCTGGTTGGCAGCTGATTCCATCTCAGGCCCCTAGCGGTAGTGGCCGCCATCTTGGATCGGGCTGGTTCGCCCGACCCCACCCACGCCATTCCCCCCACGCTGCTCCTCTACTTAATCGTCCCCCATGTGTCAGCGCATCGGACGAGCGCAGCGGGCGCGCCGTAGGCTCGCCGGAGTCAAGCCAGAGTCCTGCCCGTCTGCGCCCGTCCGCGGCAGGCCGGGGCTGGGGGCACCCCCTTATGCCCTCCCGCTGTCATATACCCCCTCGGAGCTCCTCTCTCATTGGATCCCTGGCACCATCAGTACCACCCTGTCTGACTTACTACAACACTACAATCTCCGCACGAGCCCCTCCGCCGCTCCACCCGCCCCTACTCATTCCTTCTCGTCTGTTCCCCACATGCCGTCTTACAATATCACTGCCACGCTCCTCAACACCAGATCCGTGGTCAGCCATCAGCATGAGCTATATGACTTTCTTGACACCCACAACCCGGACCTCCTGTTCTTAACAGAGACTTGGCTCAAGGCTGACTCCCTTCCCAACGTTCTAGCCACCCTCCCTCCCTCATACTCCATCATTCGAGCGGATCGCCCGGAGGGTAGGAGAGGCGGCGGGGTAGCCTTGATAACACATACTGACTCCCATTTTCAAATAATCCCATCTCCTCCTATCCCTGAGGTAGACTGCCTAATAATTCGTGCTAGCTCTCATTCGACCCCCCTTACTGCTGTTCTTATTTATCGACCCCCTCACGCAACTTCCAATTTTGTCTCCTGTCTTCAGGACATCCTCGCCACACTGGTTATTAACAACTCTTCAGTGTTGGTGTTGGGTGATTTTAATTTTTGGCCTAACCATCCCGCCGAAAGCCCCCTCTCCAAAGAATTCACCTGCCTCATGACCAGTCTCAATTTTTCTCCCCTCGTCCACAGCCCCACCCATGTTCATGGCCACTCGCTTGACCAGGTTTGGACCCTAAATATCCCTACCTCTACCCCTGTCATCTCTCCCTGCTCTTGGTCGGACCATTTTTCTATCTCCTTCTCTCTCGCGTTAGCCCCAGCGCCTAAACTTCCCCTTTCCAAGAACACCTGGGCTAGAAAATGGGGTAAGGCTGACATGCCATCTTTCTGTTCATCCCTAGCCTACTCCTGCCCTGACCTCTCAGGCCTCGCCGCCCCGGACCAGCTGACTACCATCGATGGCTGGTTGACCCGGGCAGGCGACGACTTTGCTCCCCTGAGACGGATCACGGTGAAGCGTGCCCATGCTGCTAATCGCTGGTTTACCCTCGACCTTAAGGAGAAGAAGTTAGCTGCACGCAGAGCGGAGCGTGCCTGGAGAAGAGAATATTGCCCTGGCAAAAAAACCATCTACCTTTCTGTGCTCAAAGTATATAAACAAAGCATACTTGATGCCAAGACCCTGTTTTATTCAAACCGGATACTAGCAGCTGAATCTCAATCTAAAGAGATTTTTGCCACAGTACATGAGCTTGCCTCATCTAACAGAGCCACGACCTTGATCCCTCCTTCTCAACCGCTCTGCGACTCTCAACGATTTTTTCGTTGATAAGGTCGCAAAAATCAAGGCTAATATCTCTCCCCCTTCCCCTGCTTTCATTAATTCCTCCCCTCCCGCCATTATTTCCAAACTCACTTCCTTTCCCCCCCTGACCACAGCTACACTTTTTCCCTTGCTTCAAAAGGTAAAGTCAGGTTCCCCCCTTGACTTTGCCCCTGCCCGCATTTTGCGAGAAGTCTTCCTACACTGTCCTACCCCCCCCTCACACTCTTAAACGACTCACTTAAATCTGGAGTGGTTCCCACTGCCCATAAATTTGCGGCAGTCATCCCCATCCTTAAAAAACCCGGTGCCGACCCCTCAACCCCTTCCAATTACCGTCCCATCTCCCTTCTACCTTACTTGGCCAAGGTTCTTGAGACCTATGTAACCAGCATCCTGAGCACCTACGTGGAAACCAACCACTGCCTCTCCCCCCGGCAGGCGGGCTTTCGCCCCCTCCACTCTACGGAGAAGGTAGTGATCTCAGTGATGGACAGCCTACGCGAGGGCATTGATACCAACCTCCCCCAGGCCCTCATTCTTTTAGATCTCTCCGCCGCTTTTGACACGGTGGACCATTCCATCCTCATCACCCGTGTCAAGGCGGCGGGCATAGAGGGCCTGGCCCTCGCGTGGCTTAAGTCCTTCCTGAGTGATAGGGCTCAGGCTGTCCACCTTGCTGGTTTCACCGCTGCCTCTCGTAAGGTGGTTTGTGGAGTCCCCCAAGGATCCTCCCTCTCCCCTCTTTTGTTTAATTTATACATCTACCCCCTCATTTTTATGTTACAGCAGCTCGAGGTCACGGTGTTCAATTACGCCGATGACCTCCAGCTAATTTTTACCCTTTCCCATTCTTCCTCCTCTGCCTCAAACGTCCAATCGGTCATGCTGCATATCCAAGACTGGATGAACTGCAACCACCTCAAACTCAACCCGGACAAGACGGAGTTAGTCTTGACCAGAGGTGGTTGCAGTCCCTGGTCCCCTTCTTACTGGCCCCCCTCACTTGGTGCCCCCCCGCTCCCAGTCCCCAAGGTCAAGACCCTCGGCATCTTCCTGGATCCCTCACTTTCTGTTCATCCTCAGGTTAACTCGGTTGTTTCCTCCTGTTTTTTTTCCCTCCGAATTATTAGGAAGATCTCCCGTTTTTTTTCTTTGCCCGCCCTAAAAATCATAGTGATGGCTATGGTGCTCTCGCGCCTCGATTATGGGAACATCATCTATAACGGCGCTCCAGCTTACGCCATCCGCCGTTTACAGCTGGTGCAGAACCAGGCTGCCCGCCTGATTCACGGCCTGCCTAAATATCACCGAGTCACCCCCCTATTGCAGGCCTTGCACTGGCTGCCGGTGAAAGAGCGTGCCCTCTTCAAGCTGGGTTGCACCACTTTCCAGGCTAAAATGGGCACCGCCCCGGAATTTATTTGTTCTGCCATCACTCCTTACATACCTGGACGAGAGCTTAGGTCCACTCATCTGGCTCTGTTAACCATTCCCCGCTTCAGTAAGAAAAAGACTGGTGGCACGAAATTCGCAGTGCTTGCTCCTGCGTTTTGGAACTCCCTTCCTTTGGAACTCCGTATGTCATCCTCCTATATCGAGTTCAGGAAGGGCCTCAAAACCCTCCTCTTTTCCCGAGCCTACAATGCTTAAATCCCCCTCTGCTCCTGCCTGCTTCCTCACAATTCAACAGCGCCAAGAAACCGCATGGTAAAAGTGCGCTATATAAATGTTTTTAAATTCAAATTCAAATTCAACTGTCTTCCCCTGCGCCAACGGGACCCCGAAAGAGCGCATGAGCACGCAAAATTCCTGCAATGCTGACGCACACTCCCGTGAACCCGCCGGACCCAGAAAAAGAAAATCATCCAGGTAGTGCATAACCCACTGGTGACCCGTACGCTGTCTTAAAGCCCATTCCAGAAAAGAGCTGAACTGTTCAAAATATGCACATGAAATTGAACAACCCATGGGCATACACTTATCCATGTCGTACTTCCCCTTGAAGGAGAAACCTAGAAGGTGCTGGTCCACTGGGTGAACCGGGAGTAGTCTAAAGGCTGACTCTATGTCTGATTTAGCCATCAGTGTTCCCGCGCCCAAACTCCTCAGCATGTCTGCTGCCTGATCAAAGGACGCATACTTCACACTGCAAACTGCATCATCAATAGCATCATTCAATGATGTCCCCCTAGGTGCGGACAAGTTGTGGATGAGCCTAAATTCCCCTTTCTCTTTCTTAGGCACTACCCCCAAAGGCGAGCACACAAAATTCTGCGTGGGAATGACGTGAAACGGTCCCGCTACCCTACCTAAACGCACCTCTTTACCTATTTTTGTCGACACCAGTGTTGGATTGGCCAGAACTGATAGCTGATTTCTGCACTGTGGTGTCCCGACATACCCCCCAGCAGGAATTCGGAAACCATGTGTGAAACCCTCTTGCAATAACCTAGCAGAAGTGTGATTAGGGTACCTGTTCAGCCAGGGGATCATAGCTGACAACTGAATGGGTGAATGCGCTATTATGGGGTGGATCTTACTATTCAGGTTTCTTCCTACCCCTGTTTCCTGAACCACTGTTTTTATTTCGGCATGTTGTTTCTGGGTGGGAAGGGTGCCCACATACGTTGCACGCGTGCCTGAACTTACAGGTACCTGGTGCCCTGTGGCATGTCCGCCTGTTGAAGTCCCAACATACCCCCTTCGCCCCTCCATTTGTTCTCTGTTTTTGGGCCGTCTCCCCACCCGGTGCTGATCGAAAGGGCTGCTGGAACGGCTGTTGCGGCCTGGGAGAATAACCTTTATTCGCAGTTGCGCTAGTGCTTGCTCCCTGACCCTTCTCGAATTGATTGTGCCATGAGATAGAATCCACCTTGTCCCATGACAAAGTTTTATCAAATTCTTTGGATTTTCTGAAAGCGACATCATATTCCTTCCATACATCCCCTGCATGATTCTCATGGAACATTGTTATTCTACTCTGATAGCAGTTCATGGCTGGTTGCATTCCCTTAAAGCGTTCGCCCATTACTGCGCCGTACACTGCAAAAGCCCTCACCCAGTTGATGATGTTTTCTTCCACCCTAAATTTGTACAACTTCGCTCTCCATTCACTGGGCAACAACATATCCTTCTGTGATTTTGCATATTCCCATTCCCTGTTATCTATCAGCAATGAAAAAATATTCACATACTTGTCAGCCCATATCATTTCCTTCACACTTTGTGACACATGCTGTGCTAAGCACTCTCCCCTAGAGGGCAATGTTCCTTCGCCCAGCAGAGGCAGGGCAATCTCCTTACCATTGTTGTTGGGTAACGTTTCCTCCGCGGTCTTGGCACCGCCTCCATCATTCGCTGGACCTGTTTGGGGAGAAACCGGTGCAGGCGGCGTGGCGCCCCTACCACTAGCCAACAATATCTGAGTCACTAATGTTTGCTGCTCTGTTGTAAGGGCCGTATTGACCGGCAACGCACCCCCCCCAACCACGGGAGGACAGCCGCCACCTGGGCTGCCAGGTCTAATGGCATTGGCCCCGACGCGGGGATGGGAGTAGGGGCCGCAACTAGGGGCACCGGGGCATTTGGTGGCGCGACGGGCGGCACCGGGGCTGCCACCGGAATGACTGGCACAATTGGTACTGCCACTGGCAACTGGGGCACCGGGGCTGGGACAGCCAACGGGACCTGGGGTGGCGGGATTGGGGCAGCAGGAGGTACCTGGGGTGGCGGGATTGGTGCAGCAGGATGTAGAATGGGAGTAGTACTCTGTGGCTGACCCCCCACCCTCTTATTTCTTGCCCGCCTGGGTGGTGTCACAAAGACGCCCCTTGGCTTGGGCGGTACTATCGTCCGCTTAGGTCTTCCAGATGGGCCGGCCTGGGCATCCACCTTAGCCCCCAACTCCGCTACAGTCCTATCCAATTTATCAAACTTCCCCAATCGCTTATCCATTGCAGACATTCTGCGCATCATTTTTTGGAACATTAACCCCACATTCGCATTCCCATGCCCCCTTCTTTGAGACATATTGATGAGCACACCGTGCTCCGTACCTGACCCCGTTGAAGGTGCCCGAACTGGATCACACGGACCTAGGTCCTAGGCTTGCTTCCCTGAAATTAGAAAGTACGTTATCTCCTAGTCCAGCAAGCAATACAAGCAATCAGATCACCCTTCTCAACACTTTGGTCTGGGAAAAGTAAACACCAAATACATAAGAAGTGCCCCTTTTCTGTGATAATTCAGCTCTATCAGTTATCTGAGAACATAGAACCCAACATAAACCGGCCGTGCACCTTTAGCGTGTTAAATCAATTAAAATGTAAAACCAATCAACTATAACGCTTTGTTGCAATTCCTTTCCACGAAACAGCAGTGATATGAGGCAATAAATCACAACATAAAACAGGCAGGGCACCTTTAGCATGCAACTTCAGATAAAATTATAAAAGCAGTGATATGTGGCAATAAATCCCAACCTAAACAGGCAGGGCACCTTTAGCGTGCTAATTCAGTTATAATATCACATACAGTCAACTCTAGCACTGTGCTGCAATTGTTTTCACTAATAAAGGGATTTTTGGCAATAAATCACCACATAAACAAGCAGGGCACCTTTTAGCGTGTAACCTCAGATAAATTATAAAAAACAGTAATATGCGGCAATAAATCCCAACATAAACAGGCAGGGCACCTTTAGCGTGCTAATTTAATTAAAACATAAAAACCAGTCAACTCTAGCACTTTGCTGCACTTGTTTCCACTAATAAAGGGTTTTTTGGTCTCCCATCCGGCTTCTGCCCTAGCTGTCCCTGCTTCGCTTTGGTTGTAGCTCAGCAAACGATCGCACATCAAATTGCTCGCGTAAATGCAAAATGCTTTTATAACTTGTACCCCGCACAACGCGCAGTCTGCAGCGCGATCACCCCAATACCTTGTAAGCCGGCTCTTCCAAATTGCTCGCGTAAATGCAAAATGCTTTTATAACTTGTACCCCGCACAACGCGCAGTCTGCAGCGCGATCACCCCAATACCTTGTAAGCCGGCTCTTCCGTATGTCCGCTAAGGCCCTCGCACACCCCGCAAAATACCTCGTGTCTTGCGCGACCACTTTCCTCTGTACCCGGTCGGCCTGACCTCGCCGCGCTCGACAAGGATCCCTTCGTGGCCTCAGATCAGCGTCGCGCTCTCTCCCTGCTAACACCACGAAGTCGCCCGGTCTCTGGGAGCTGGAAAACACCACGAAGCCTCGCGCTCTCCCTGGTCCACGCACACCCACGAAATCGCCTGGTCTCTGGGAGCTGGAAAACACCACGAAGCCTCGCGCTCTCCCTGGTCCACGCACACCGTCGCGTTCCTGCTCCTCGCCGCTCGAACACTGCAGGGAACCTGAAAAATAAAACGAACAGAAAATTACACGGCCCCACGGTGGGGCGAGGAGTGAGCCTGGGAGCGCGGGCACAAAGAGGCCGCTTCCCGCGCTCCCCAGGCTTTTAACCCTTTCGCCGCCGCGGCCCCGCCCCCTCGCCCCGGAAGCAAACAACTACTTCCGGGGCGAGGGCGCGGGGCAAGCGGCCCCGAAAGGGACGGGGTGTGGGAGGAGCCGGGCCACGCCATGCTTGCGTGGGGGCCTATTGGCCCCCCCTTGTATTTCCGCTTGCGGAATTTGCAGAATTTAAGTAATTTCGCATTCCGCAGAGAATGCGGAATTGCCCAAAATTCCGCCATCCGCAGAATTTTTTGATTGTTCGCGCTTTCCAAATTAGTGTTTGCAAGATATTTCTCCCCGAGCAAGCAAACAACATTCGCAAACAGGAAAAAAGCATCACGGACGGGCGGAACAAGGAATTCCGCACGTTTGCTGTACTTTTGCGTGCCCGCAGACATTTTTTACCGTTTTGCAGAGCTTTGTGTAGCACGACTACGCAAATTCCGTCTACCCTTAGTTTTAACCCCTACGCTGCTACGCTACCCAGAATCCCTTGCAAACCTCAAACTTTGTCCCAAAAACACATATTCTTCATATTTCTGTGGTGGAAAGTTCTGGAATCTGTGTGGATCCCCAAAATTCCACCCACCCTGCATTCCCCAAAGTCATCCGAGAAAAAAATGACACCTCACTTCTGTGGGTAGGCCTAGTGCCCGCAACAGGAAACGGCCCAAAACGCAACATGGACACCGCATTTACACAGTGAAGACTGATCCTTTTTTGCAAAGGGCCTAGCTGTAGATTTTGAACCCTAGCTCTGCCTGCACCTAGGGAAACCTAGCAAACCTATACATTTTTGAAAACTAGACACCCAGGGGAATCCAGTATGGGGTGACTTGTCTGGCTCTCACCAGGTTCTGCTACCCAGAATCCCTTGAAAACCTCAACATTTGTCCAAAAAAACCCCGCATTTTCCTCACATTTCTGTGGTGGAAAGTTCTGGAATCTGCGTAGATCCACAAATTGCCTACCACCCAGCTTTCCCCCAGGTCTCCCGATAAAAATCGTACCTTACTCGTGTTGGTGGTCAAGTACCCGCGACAGACAAGGGCCCAAAACCTATTGAGGCAACTTCAAAATTACCTATCACAAAAAAACCTGGTTTTACTAGGGGGGTCCCATGAGTTTTTGACCCCAGGCTCGGCGGCCATCTAGGGAAACCTACCAAACTCACACATTTCTGAAAACTAGACACCCGGGGGAGTCCAGGTAGGGATGGCTTACATGGATCCTCAATGTTTCCCTACCCAGAATCCCCTGTAAACCTCAAAATTTTGCTGAAAAAAATCAAAATGTTTACACATTTCTGTGTGGGAAAGTTGTAGGATCATCGGGCAGACACAAATTTCCTACCACCCAGGGTACCCTCAGGTCTCCCGATAAAAATGGTATGTCACTTGTGTGCGGTAAGCATAGTGACTGCAACAGGAAGTGGCCCAAATCGTACTGTGTAGACTTCAAAATTACCTATAACAAAACTACCTGGTTTGGGGGAGGGGGCACCTGGTTTTTTGGCACCGGGCTCACCGCCATCTAGGGAAACCTACCCAACCCACACATTTCTGAAAACTAGACACCCTGGGGAGTACAATGAGGTATGGCTTACATTGATCCCCCAACTTTTCCCTACCCAGAATCCCCTGCAAACCTCAAACTTAGTTGAAAAAAGAACTTTTCCCTTACATTTATGCATAGGATTACCATGCTGGCACACATGTCCTGCCACCCAGCGTTCCCCGTGTTCTCCCGGTTAAAATGATATCTCACTTGTGAGGGTGGACCAAAGGCCTCTGACAGGGAAGAGCCCAAAACATAGGGGTTAAGGATATCGCACTGATAATTCTAAGCGCTACATTTTATAAAAAATACGTTTTTAGTCTATTCTGCATTCGACACCGACACAAGTGAGGTATCATTTTATTCGGGAGACTGAGGGCAACACTGTGGGGTAGGATATTTATGCCGGCACGGTGATCACACGCAAAAATGTAAGGAAAAAGTGTTTTTTTCCAGCTAAATTGAACTTGAACTTTGGAAAAAAAATCCCTGGTGGCTAGAGGGCTGTCTGCCCCACCGGGGAGGGGGGTGGGGGGGGCAGATAAGGTGCTATTACCCCATCTGCCTCTGGGAGGGGGGGCCGAAAGACTAGTTTTTTTTCGGGGGTGGGGGCATTGACATGCCCATTCTGGGCAGCCCCTACCTATATTTAAAAAAATCCCTGGCGCTTAGTTGGCTTTTTGCCCCCCCCCCCCACCCGGGCAGGGGCAGATCAGGGGCTATTGCCCCCATCTGCCTCATGGGGGGGGGCAGAAAGTATTTTGTTTTCTTTGGGGGTAGGGTGAGGGCATTTGCATGCCCATTCTGAGCAGCCGCCACCCTGGGCCAATAAAAAAATAATCCCTGGCATCTAGGGTGCTTTCTATCCCCCCGGGGGGGGGGGGGCGGGGGCAGAAAGACTGGAATTTTGTTGGGGGGGAGGAGTGGGGCCATTGGCGTGCCCATCTTGGGCAACTTCCATCCCTAAATTCATCGGGGAAAAAGCCTGCCCCCACGGGAGGGGAGGGCGAAAGACTGTAATTTTAAGGGGGTGGGAGCATTGGCATGCCCATTTTGGGCACCACTCCACTAATTTGCATTTAAAACAAAATTCCTGGTTTCTAGTGGGCTTTCTGCCCGGGGGTTACTGTCCCCATCTGCCCCTCCCCCCGGGGGGGCAGAAAGACTGTACTTTTGCAGCATGGGGGTGGGGGGCATTGGCATGCCCATATTGGGCAGCCCCCACCCCTAAATATAATCAACAAAACAAAATCCCTGGTATCTAGTGGACTTTCTGAGCCCCGGGGGCAGTTTGGGGGCTACTGCCCTCCCGTGTCCCCCCGGGGGGGCAGAAAAAAGGTAATTTTGCTGCAGGGGGTGGGAACATTGACATGCCCATATTGAGCATACCCCAACCCTATTTCACAGTTAAAAAAATAGCTGGTATCTAGTGGGCGGATTGGGGCGCTGGTATCTAGTGGGCGGATTGGGGGCTACTGCCCCCATCTGAATTTGGCCAAAATAAAATGGGGTGAGCAAAGGCCTTTGCCCAAGGGGCTGCTCCCCCCTCCCTGTTGCCTAGTGGGTGGGTCCCTGCTTGTGGTTCGCCCTCCTGGGGTGATCCCCAGCAGGGACTAGGGAGGGGTACCATTGGAGAGGGGAGATTCTCCCCTTTCCAACGATACCTGCTCAGTGGGCTGAGATAGCCCCCTGAGCACATAGAAAGCAACACTGAAATGAGCCTCTTGGCTCATTTAAGTTTCGGTTTCACTGAAATGACGTCTATGCGATGTGGGTGCTGATCGTCATTTCAGGGAAACCATGAAGGCATCCTCAGGAAGCTCTTCCCCAGCTCCTGAGGATGTTGGGGGTTAAAGGGAATCCCTCTGGTGCCCGCACCAGAAGGATTCCCTGTGCCCGTGCGAGCAGCTCATTCATTTTGGTTTTGTCCTTTCCATTCTGGGATTTATAGCCATGTGATGCCATTAGAGGATGTGGCGTGACGGCAGAATTGCTGAATTTGGAGCTGGGGAGCCAGCTTCGAGTCTGCGTCGACTCAACATCCTGTTATTCTGCGCGGTCACTTAATCGCCCCACGCCTAAATAAAATGAATGTGTCTTTGGGTAATGTAACTAGTGTTCTTGGAAAGTGCTCCAATACCTTCAGGTCAAGTTTGCGCTATTTAAATCTGTAATAAAATAAAATAAACATAGAACTACAAGTCCGAGAATGTTAAAACAAGACACATCCTGTTCTGGTCGAACTGCCATGTCATAGCCCAGGAAACTTGAGAGCTCTGTATTTGTAATGTTTTTGTGCAAATTGTGGCTGTGAATACAGAGCTCTCAGGATTCCCTTGTCCAAGTGTGAGTAGCTATCCTGCATGGATTTTGCTTTTGCTAACTGTATTAATAGGACTACAAATCCTATATTGCAAAGAACGAAACAAGAAATGACCGGATTCTCATTCATTAAACTGTATCATGAGAGCTCTGTGAATATATGAATTCCAGTAAGGTTTGTAGGAAGTTCCTATGGCATATTGCCTGTGACCGGTTCTAATCTGTTTTTCAAATAAATGTGTTTATATATATATATATATATATATATATATACTTAAAATACAGGTTATAACACAGAACATTTACTTGAAAAGAGTTATCAGGGTTTGCCGCTCCCGCACGTGGCTCTGCATTTTTCAACTTTTGCCTTTTTCTGTGTATTTTTTTGTTTTTATTCAGACAGTGCAACGTCAGGAGAGCACATCACAGAGGAGTCTGACTCCATACTTGTCATCGATTCGGGAGCTCAGATTGATGAGGACGTTTTGGAAATGTACTTCGAAAACACAAAGCGATCAGGTGGCGGACCTATCAAGCAAATGCGCTGTGATCGAAAAGGCATACAGATCACCTTTGAAAACATTGAAGGTATTGTATCTTGGGATAGAGGGGTACAACACAGACCACTTGAATTGTGTGAAAAAGGCTACTTTCTTGAACATGTGTAGATCACAAATAAATTCCTTGGTATTCCATCCGCCTTATGAAACTAAAGCCTCGCATCACATCAAATGAACTATCTAATATCCTGCCCCCACACCGTAACTATCTCCTTCCTATTGTACTGCATTTCAGCCAGTGGTCGAAGTGGGGGAAAAAAAGTAGAACTGTGGGCGAAGAATCAGAAGGCAGGAATAACCCGAGGATTGGGTCAGTGGGCGGAGTCAGAGGTGTGGCCAGAAAGAGCAAAGCATCCAAATTTTTAATATATGTTTGGCATTTCACTGACCAGTTACAGCTTACTGCGTCATTTAATTCAACCAATGGATACACATGTTTATTTAAGGTTTAATAAGAGTTATTGACATTAAAATACATTCACAAAGTGGGATACGTTCCCAATCACAGAATGTCTCAAATACGCTTAAAAGTTGAATCACAAGCCATTTGTCTCGGAGCCATGGCGTTTCTGTCATCAGCACTTCTCCCTTTTTCCACAAGAGCAGTTAAACATGAATGGCAAAATATCCTAATTTGCTAATTTTTTCACATAATTATGGCTTTGCCATAATTGCCACGTAATACATCATCTGCTGCATAATCTGACGATTTTAACTAATAAATAGTTTGCAGCTCAACTTGATCAAAAGTTACTATTGCTGCAAAGTGGACGGCCCTTTGCAAAGGTTGACGGGACACCTTTCTCACTGCTGCATTTCTATGTTAAACTGGTACTAATAAGGCAAAAGCTTTGTATAGAATGTCAGTATGTGTAAAAATGTCAAAATAATAAAGTAGCAGAAAATATACTGCATTACACTGCAGCCTTTTTTATGCTGCATAATTTAGTCAACACTGCAGCATAATTTTTTCCTCCATTGCTGCATCATTCCGATGCCCCCAAAGCAGGTACAACATGTAAACGAGCTTGTGCATGAAGCAGAGAGACCTTGAGCTTTGCAAACTTAGTTTGGTGTGTGCAAATCCTGCATTGCCGATCCCTGGTGAGTTTACACTACTACTGCTGAACCAAGGCCAATGGAGGTACCAAAGGGTGTGGTGGACTGACCTCACTGGTCCTGTGACCTCAGTGACAGAGTCAGGGTGTGCTGCTTTGGAGGCCTTCCCCCAAGACTGAAGGTGAACTTCAGTATGGATTGTGGTTGACAGACCTTCAAGGTTAACCCACACTTGCCACCACTTGGGGCTAGGATCCACCTGCTGGTGCTAAGACTCCAGGCCTTCTAAGGCCTAGCAAGGCCTTCTAAGGTCTAGCATGGGAATGTGCTGTCTGATGGACTGATCATGAAGGCTAAACCTGGTTCCCCAGTTCCAAATTTGGCTGCTCTCTCATAGTGCAACATCCTCTCCCACGCTGAACGTTACTGCCCCACTGAGAGAAACTCGCCCTGCCTTCAGCTTAGCTACAACCCAATTGTGCCCACTATAAAAACCTGGATGCGACTCAATTCAAATTACGTTTTCCAATCCACCCATCAGCCAGGTATTGAAGTACCTCCAATATTGGTGCACTTCCCCACCCCGGGAAAGCAGTGTTGTTCTGGCCACTTTGCGACCACTCTGTCTTGCTGTATTTAGTTATTTTTCATACATTAAATCTTTTATTTCTGTTTGTCCCGAGGCTGCACTTTATAATACGACATTTCAAGTAAAAATGTTTTTCTGTTTTTGGATCCATTTTACAGGGAAAAAATAAACAAAAGGAGAGGCAAAAGAGGGTAAGAAGAGTTTCTGGAAGTCACGGTTTTCAGCAAGTGAGGAGACTGAAAGAGAGGGAATAAGAGTAAGAAAGAGCGAGGGCAGCTGCCAGCAGCAGAGCAGGAGAAGTGGACTCTGCTCTTGTATTCTCTGGTCATGAAGGAAAAGAGTCCTTTTCCTTCTCTGCCAACCCGCCCGTCATCGAACATCCACGAGCCCCAAGCCTGCCGTCCGGGGACGCATTCTTAAAAATAAAAGTAGGGGAATGGATCCCACTAAAATAAAGAAGTAGGGGCACGACGTGCCCTGCCAATACCGCCCACTTCGACCACTAGTTTCAGCCTTTTTGCAACCATAACTTTTCCCTACAGCCTAAGACTGCATGTATTAACATCTAAGCAACTAACTTTTCTACACTTTACCATGTACTTCCTGCCTATTCCATGTGAGAGGTTTTTCACCCTCTCTCTTTCCACATGGTTCACTAATGGCAACGCCAATCAAACGTCTGTAAACTCATGTAAAACTTTCCAGGCTACCGCCACTCAAAAACCATCCACCTGCTATCTTTTAATGCCTAGCCATCTCCATTGGGCCATGCTCCCCACCTACGAAGGTTCAGAGTCCTTGCCTACACCTCTCAGTTCTAACAGGTACAATTCTATATATATCCGCAAAAGATGCACACGTCACCCCTGAAAAATTCCATATTGTCATACTTAATATCGGCATGACTATTGCACCCAAAAGCAAGTTTCCTACAAAACAGACTCCTCTGCCTATTGACCTTACAGCGCGTCTGCTCAATCGCTAATAGCTTGCTAACCTCCCTCTAATTTCTCCTTCACATAAACTTAGTCCAGAGATCCAAGAAACCTGACCACTGGGCCTTTATCTGCAATAAGTCTGGCTTCATACGTCCTCAACAATACCGCACCTTTTTCCAGCACAAGATCATTTTTCCCCAAATGGAGAGCCAGAACTTCCAGTCATCGTCTTCCACCAATATGCAATACGAACACTGCATCAGCTCGCGCCATCTCATACTCCTTTTTCCCAGCCATGTAACCGGAAACAACCGCCAATCAAAATCCAAATTTGCCCCACAACCCCTTTGCGCTTCTTGCCGCGCCTCCCACTTGATGAATAAGTGCCCCACCCAAATGGCCACATCCTCCGCCGCTGGGCCAGCAACAGAATCTGAAACAGCAGTAAATATTCACACAGCATGCCCTACCTCGCTTTCATCCTCCCCAGAATTTGAATTTGAATTTGAATGCAGATTTGTAAAGCGCATAGCTACCCTCGGGCGTCCCAGCGCTGATAGTCAACCTAAAGCATCAGGGGGGGGGGGGAGTAAAAGGGAGGAGTTATGGGAAGAGCCATGTTTTTAGTTGCTTGCGAAAGGCTAGTAGGCTGTGTTCACTTCGGATGGAGAGTGGGAGGGAGTTCCACAGCTTTGGAGCATTGTAAGAAAACAGTCGCCCCCCAGCGCGGGCCTTTTTTATTCTGGGGACGCTGGCCAGCGAGAGGGAGTGTGATCTAAGTTGTCTATTCGAGTGATGAGGTTTGAGGAGAGATCTCAAGATAGGCGGGCCTCTGCCATGCAGTATCTTGTATGAAATGCAGAGGGTCTTGAAAGTGATCCTTTCTCTGATCGGGTGCCAGTGTAGGGATCTGAGGGCTGGTTTGTCCGAGCATCTGGATTTGGTCCCGGTCAGGAGTCTGGCGGTGGCATTTTGAGCACATTGCAGTCTGTTGATGACCGCTGTGGGTGCCCCTAGATAAAGGGCATTTCCGTAGTCCAGTCTGGAATTAACCAGCCCCTGCATGAGCAGTTTCCTGGATTGAAAGGGGATCAGATGCAGGATTTTTCGTGCTGTCTTGATAAGGCCGAAGCATGGGCCGGCGGTTTTTCTGGCCTGGACTTTAAAATTAAGGTCTTGGTCCAACCAGATACCTAGGCTTTTGACTTCGGACTTGGGGGTAGGGGGTGACCCCATGCAGGGTGGCCAGGAGAGGGATGTGGGGAGTTTGCGAGGGTTTCCTAGGAGGAGAATCTCGGATTTATCTCTGTTTAGTTTCAGGCGCGATTCGCACATCCATTGAAAGATATCCTGGAGGCATGCTGACAAGTTGTTCAGACTTTTGGATGACTGGTTGATGGAGACTACCAGCTGGGTATCGTCAGCGTACATGACTGTTTTTATGCAGAATGGAGTTACAATGTCTTCAAGGGGAGACATGTATACGTTAAAAAGTGTGGGGCTCAGGGAGGAGCCCTGGGGGACCCCACACTGGAGGGGAAGGGCACTTGAGGTAACTGTGCCGTCAGCCACCTGAAAGGTTCTGCCTTCCAGGAAGGATTTTATCCAGGACAGGGCGGTGCCGGAAATTCCTGCCATGCTGAGACGGTGGATAAGGATGGCATGGTCCACCGTGTCGAAGGCGGCGCTCAGGTCAAGGAGGGTCACTGCCACTGATCCTCCCGAGTCGATGATTGTTCTTGCCTTCTCGACCACGGCTAGAAGAGCGGTGTCTGTTCCCTGTCCTGGTCTAAACCCTGTCTGGGAGTGGCGCAGGAGATTGTTAGATTCCAGGAAGAGGGATAGTTGGTGGTTGACGATTTTCTCGGCCACTTTGCTAATGGCCGGGAGAAGAGAGATGGGACTAAAATTAGACAAGTCAGTGGGATCGAGATGGGGTTTTTTGAGAAGTGCCCGGACTGTGGCTTTTTTCCAGTGTGTTGGCACGGTTCCAAGGGAAAAAGATGAATTAATCAGCTCGGTGAGAGGGGGGGGGGGGGCGACCAATTTTAGTTTGCTCATAGGAGCTGGATCTAAGGGGGCCCCACTCTTTACTGACTGTAGGGTGGTTAGAAACAGTTCTGTGGTCACCTGGGAAAATGCTTCGAGGCAAGGGGTATCTGGGTCGGGGGGGAGATCAAAGGGAAATGGGAGGTGGTGATGCTGGGGAGGGATTTGAGGATATTGTTAATTTTTGTTGAGAAGAACTCAGCTAGCTGGTTACATCTCGTGCCCGAGGGGTCCGGTCTGGGCGGTGGTTCTGGGGTTTTTGTAAGGAGACGAACGATCCGGTAGGATTCTTTGGCAGAGTTAGTGGCGGCTTGTATTTTCCCCTCAAAGAAGGTTGCCTGGGTGATTTTTATACAGGATTTGTAGTGCTTCAGGGCAGACCTGCATTTGTTTTTTGCTTTCAACAGCCCAGTCCTTCCTCCAGAGGCGCTCAAGCTTTTTGCACTTTTTCCTGAGGTCGCGTAATTCCTAGGAAAACCATGGGGATTTAAAAGATTCCTTTTTACTGGGGAGAGATTTGACGGGAAGGATGGCGTCAAGGGATTGCTCAATCCAAGAACGGAGTTGGACGTCTGCTCTGGAGGGATCTGGGTCAAGCACCGGAGTAGTGGAGGCCAGTGCTTGGGTCCATGAAGCCGTGTCCAGTTTTTGCCACGGACGAGATAGTGCTTGGGGATGGGGTCTGACCGGCGCTTCGCGCGAGAGTTGGAGCTGGAAGGGGATTAAGTAGTGGTCTGACCATGGGATGGGGAGGGGTTTATTCACTACTAGGCTCGGTAGGTTGGTGAATATGGGGTCTAGCAGGTGACCTTTGCAGTGGGTGGGCTGATTGCATTTCAAGTGGATGTTAAGGGAAGCTAGGTCTTCCTTAAGGTCATCGGCAACTTTGTTTGTGGAATCGTCAAAATGGAGGTTTAAGTCTCCCAAGACCGTATAGTTAGGAGACAGACAAGCCAGAGAGGAGATGGATTCAACTAAGGATTTGCAGAAAGGCCCTGGCGGACCTGGGGGACGTTAGACAAGAACCCCCGAGAGGGTTGTGGATGGGGATAAGAGAATGGAGAACTGGACATTTTCGCAGTCCTGAATTGGCTTGTCCTTAAAGTGACAGGACAGATTGTTTTGGTAGATGATCGCGATTCCGCCCCCAATCCCGGAGGGTCTATCATGGTGTTTGATTAGGTACCCGGGAGGGAGTGATTGGACTATGTCAGGGTCTGAGTTGGAATTAATCCATGTTTCAGTGAGGAAAAGGATATCTATCTCGGAATCCTGCAGAAGCATGTGTATTTCTGCATGGTGTTTCGGAAGGGATTGGCAGTTGAGTAGAGCCATCTTGATCGAACATGGTCTGAGAGGTAATTTTGGTGTGAGCCTGTATGGGCAGTTTGGGCAGCAGGATTGTCCTTCCTCTAGGGAAATAGTGCTGTGGCAGGGAGAGGGAGGAGAGTGCCGGAGTTTAAGGGGGAGGTGCAGGAGATGCAGGGGTCCTGGGCTCAGGGCTCGGTCTGGCGCGGACGGGCGCATACGGGCTTACCTGTGGCGCACCTCTGGCGCGCTGACGGCGCGCCCGCAGCGCGCGTCCGCTGCGCGTCCGGCTGAGGCACATCCTTAAGTAGTGGAGAGGCGGGGGAAAGAGGGCGTGGCATCGGGCTAGTGGGCGTGGCCTCGTTAGCAGGCTGAAGGCGGCGAGAATGAGGAAGAGTCCGCGGCAGCGTTCAGGTCGGCTGCGCGGAGTGATTGCTGTTGCTTCAAGGGGGGGGGGGAGGAGTGCCCAGAGCGAAGTGCAGCAGAACAGGTAAAAACAATTGTGACACAGTATCAAGATTTTTTTTAAAAGCGCTAAACAAACCTCCCGGCTTCCGCCTCAGGAGCTATTAGGTACAACAATGCGAGCTTTTAGGAAAAAGTGCGCCTTATATGTTGCCGGTGGGCGTGGCCTCGGGCTAGTGGGCGTGGCCTCGTTAGCAGGCTGAAGGCGGCGAGAATGAGGAAGAGTCCGCGGCAGCGTTCAGGTCGGCTGCGCGGAGTGATTGCTGTTGCTTCAAGGGGGGGGGGGGGGGGAGTGCCCAGAGCGAAGTGCAGCAGAACAGGTAAAAACAATTGTGACACAGTATCAAGATTTTTTTTAAAAGCGCTAAACAAACCTCCCGGCTTCCGCCTCAGGAGCTATTAGGTACAACAATGCGAGCTTTTAGGAAAAAGTGCGCCTTATATGTTGCCGGTGGGTGTGGCCTCGGGCTAGTGGGCGTGGCCTCGTTAGCAGGCTGAAGGCGGCAAGAATGAGGAAGAGTCCGCGGCAGCGTTCAGGTCGGCTGCGCGGAGTGATTGCTGTTGCTTCAAGGGGGGGGGGGGAGTGCCCAGAGCGAGGTGCAGCAGAACAGGTAAAAACAATTGTGACACAGTATCAAGATTTTTTTAAAAAGCGCTAAACAAACCTCCCGGCTTCCGCCTCAGGAGCTATTAGGTACAACAATGTGAGCTTTTAGGAAAAAGTGCGCCTTATATGTTGCCGGTGGGCGTGGCATCGGGCTAGTGGGCGTGGCCTCGTTAGCAGGCTGAAGGCGGCGAGAATGAGGAAGAGTCCGCGGCAGCGTTCAGGTCGGCTGCGCGGTGTGATTGCTGTTGCTTCAAGGGGGGGGGAGGGCCCAGAGCGAAATGCAGCAGAACAGGTAAAAACAATTGTGACACAAAAACCGCTAAACAAACCTCCCGGCTTCCGCCTCAGGAGCTATTAGGTACAACAATGCGAGCTTTTAGGAAAAAGTGCGCCTTATATGTTGCCGGTGGGCGTGGCCTCGGGCTAGTGGGCGTGGCCTCATTAGCAGGCTGAAGGCAGCGAGAATGAGGAAGAGTCCGCGGCAGCGTTCAGGTCGGCTGCGCGGAGTGATTGCTGTTGCTTCAAGGGGGGGGGGGGGGGGGAGTGCCCAGAGCGAAGTGCAGTAGAACAGGTAAAAACATTTGTGACACAGTATCAAGATTTTTTTTTAAAGCGCTAAACAAACCTCCCGGCTTCCGCCTCAGGAGCTATTAGGTACAACAATGCGAGCTTTTAGGAAAAAGTGCGCCTTATGTGTTGCCGGTGGGCGTGGCCTCGGGCTAGTGGGCGTGGCCTCATTAGCAGGCTGAAGGCGGCGAGAATGATGAAGAGCCGCGGCAGCGTTCAGGTCGGCTGCGCGGAGTGATTGCTGTTGCTTCAAGGGGGGGGGAGTGCCCAGAGCGAAGTGCAGCAGAACAGGTAAAAACAATTGTGACACAGTATCAAGATTTTTTTAAAAAGCGCTAAACAAACCTCCCGGCTTCCGCCTCAGGAGCTATTAGGTACAACAATGCGAGCTTTTAGGAAAAAGTGCGCCTTATATGTTGGCGGTGGGCGTGGCCTCGGGCTAGTGGGCGTGGCCTCGTTAGCAGGCTGAAGGCGGCGAGAATGAGGAAGAGTCCGCGGCAGCGTTCAGGTCGGCTGCGCGGAGTGATTGCTGTTGCTTCAAGGGGGGGAGTGCCCAGAGCGAAATGCAGCAGAACAGGTAAAAACAATTGTGACACAGTATCAAGATTTTTTTTAAAAAGCGCCAAACAAACCTCCCGGCTTCTGCCTCGGGAGCTATTAGGTACAACAATGCGAGCTTTTAGGAAAAAGTGCGCCTTATATGTTGCCGGTGGGCGTGGCCTCGGGCTAGTGGGCGTGGCCTCGTTAGCAGGCTGAAGGCGGCGAGAATGAGGAAGAGTCCGCGGCAGCGTTCAGGTCGGCTGCGCGGAGTGATTGCTGTTGCTTCAAGGGGGGGGGGAGTGCCCAGAGCGAAGTGCAGCAGAACAGGTAAAAACAATTGTGACACAGTATCAAGATTTTTTTTTAAAGCGCTAAACAAACCTCCCGGCTTCCGCCTCAGGAGCTATTAGGTACAACAATGCGAGCTTTTACGAAAAAGTGCGCCTTATATGTTGCCGGTGGGCGTGGCCTCGGGCTAGTGGGCGTGGCCTCGTTAGCAGGCTGAAGGCAGCGAGAATGAGGAAGAGTCCGCGGCAGCGTTCAGGTCGGCTGCGCGGAGTGATTGCTGTTGCTTCAAAGGGGGGGGAGTGCCCAGAGCGAAGTGCAGCAGAACAGGTAAAAACAATTGTGACACAGTATCAAGATTTTTTTTTAAAGCGATAAACAAACCTCCCGGCTTCCGCCTCAGGAGCTATTAGGTACAGAAACATGCACATATCTCTGAAAGCAGTCAGATGACCAGCACCCCAATCACATGATGTCCTCGGGCTTCCATCCCCTATTGCCAGCTTCGGTCGAAGGGCTGATACAGAAAGAATGTGTGCCAAGCTCCTAGGGGGATCTCCTAAGGCCTTAAGCGCTTTGCACAAAAGCTGTTACAAGTACCCCTATCCTGTGTCTCAATCCATCGCCACTAGGCACCCCACAGCGCGATCCCCACCTTTCTCCCCAAGCCACCGGGCAGTTTTCGGGCACCAGTAAAATCTGCTGAACCATGCACCTACCCTTTGCTCTCTGATAAGACTTAGAACTACGCAGCCATATCCCCATCCTGCCCTCCCTTCTTATGACATCCTCCCACAGCACGCCCCTTTGGCCCCTGCATCCCAGCAGTTCCAACACCCAGACCGCGCAAAAGAACATTCTTGACATTAAGGAGGAGAACAAATAGGCTTCTCCAACCCCATGCGCACCACAGGCACTTACTGAAAAACATTGCAAATTAACTGCCATGTTAAGGGCCTCCTCAACCTCACCAAGTGCCCCTGTTGTCTTGTCCAACCCTCAAGCATCCTCTGTCCTAATTCCCTCGTGGACCTGGCATATCCCCACATCAATTTACCCCTACAGGCGATGCCCACTAGTTTTTCAGTAATCGTCACCTGTGACACTCCTCTCTGTCAAGTCCAATATAACCTGACCCATGTCCTCCGTCCTGTGCAACCCCTCTGACCTGCACTGCACCTCTGACGTCAACATTTCTGCTAAGGCCTGACTGTATGCTCACCATGTCGACTCAGCTAAAGACCCTACCACCAGTTACACCATTCTGTGTTTCCTGCTGTCCACAACTGCTCCGGCATGGGTGTCTTGCACCTGAGCCAAACCACAGAGTCTTTCCCACTGTGAACGAGACAAAGCAACAACAATTTCTCGTCCATCCCCGGAACGTGCTGTGCCTTGAATAAGATAATCATTTTACAGGCAGCACAGCACAAAAACTTGCAGCAGTTTCAACACCTGTGCGTATCTGGCAGACTGTCTATTCATAATTTGGACCACAAACTTGTTGTCCACACTGAACAGCACACTCTGGTATGCCAAATCTGCTATGCACCCACTAGGTGACCACCACAACCAGAGGAAAAAACTACAAGAACGCAATGCTCCTGCCCCCTGCCTTTAACTGTGCAGCCATTCTTCTGTGCACCAACACCCATGCCGATATAAGCCAAAACCCAAACCTCCCGCCGCATCTAAGAAAAACTGCACATCCCAATCCATTTCCTCCCTCATGTTTAATGGATTTTCATTAATGGCATTTAAGGAAAAACTCCACATCCTGAGATCTTCTTTGACCCTTGCTGATGGTCACGCGTGTTGATGCAGCAACATGAATCCTGACAAGGCCAAACCCTACCTTCTACAAATGTTCTCCGTGCTCTGACCACTCTGCATGCAAAGTTTAGGTACTGTAGCAACACCTGTATCTCCCTGATTGTCACCTTTTCTTTTGCCAGCATGCCTCCCACTAACCTCTGCATCGTCTTCTTTTTGGGCAGTCGGCAATCTTGCCTCCTTTGTTTTTTTTTTTCACAACAGGTTTTTATTGATTGAATTTAGGCAGAGCAATAACGTGGCACTCCACAGTCAGGAGAGACCACCAGACATGTTGATACAATTAACATTATAGGGCCAGAGTCCAATCAAGAGTTATGGTCAAATATGAACTATGTGAAAGTCCCCCCCCCTTCCCTACCCCCCCGAACTCCCACCACCCAACTCCCCGCTACCTCCCCGTTTCCCTCCCTAACCCTGTGCACGTGTGTAGAAGAAGCATCAGTGCTTGGTCGCGGTGTGGCAGTTATGACGTATTTCACAGGCCTAATCGAAGGTGTGTGTCTAGGGGTCTTCCTCAGGGTCTGCTGGGGGGTCTAGTGGCAATTCCCTATAGTCAGCCCACCTCTTCCATATCTTAAAGTGCTTGCGGGGGCATCCTCGTGCTTCGAATACTGGTCGTTCTAGACCCATACAAAAGTCCAATCCAGCTCTCCATACACACAGGGAGGGGGGCCTCTCGTCCTTCCAAGCGCGGGCTAGATCTCTTTTAGCCAACACTAGCCCCAATAGCAACAAGTGGCGTTTATATATGTTCCCACCAACCCCTTCAAGGATGTGAAGTAGTCCTAGACGATGAGTACACGGAAGGTCCCATCCCAGTACTTCAGACAGGCAGTTCCACACACCCCTCCAGAAACCAGCTATTCTAGGACACGACCATACCGTATGGAGCAGTGTACCTACTGCCGCCCCACAACGCAGACATTCCGGTGATCCAATCAGTCCCGCCTTCCACAACCGCTCACGGGTAAAGTAGGCCCTATGGAGAATTTTGTATTGAATTAACCTGAGCCGTATTGCAATGGCAGTTCCCCGCGGGGACTCTAGGGCCACCCTCCAATCATCTTCATCCATAGAGCCAATATCAGCCTCCCAGGCCGTCCGCAGGGGAAGAAGGGTAGAGGAACAGTGGGTGACCAGCGTCTGGTATATTCGGGAGACCTTTTTATCCCCGAGGTCGCCCATGAAGACCTTTGCCTCAATTGGGCTAAATTCAGGGAGTGAGTCTAGAATGGCAATGCTGGGCGTCAGTGCATGTCTAAATTGCAGATAGCGAAAAAACTGGGTCTTGGGTATGTGGAACTCCGCACTGAGCTCCTGGAACGATTTGAGCGTAGTCCCTGTCATTACATGTCCCAGCAACGAGATCCCGATTGCGTCCCAACCGTCGAATCCTGACAGCGAGGCAAGCTCGGGGAGACATCCATTATGCCACAGCGGTGTTTCTGCAGTTAGTCTTCCCCACCAGCCCACACGACGTAGCGCCTTCCGCCACACAGCGAAGACCGTCCTCATAACACTGGGCAATGTCCGCCGCAGCCGGGCCGAGTAGAGGATCGTGTGGAGTGTATTGTCGCCCATCAGTGCGCGCTCTAGGGCATAAGCCGGATCACTACTATCGCTGTACCACCAGTCATTTAAAACGAGCAGGTGAGAGGCTTGATAGTAGGACAGAAGGTCCAAGGTGGCAAGTCCTCCACAATATGTAGATAAAAAGCACGTGCGCAGCGCCACCCTGGCAGCCCCCCCAGCCCACAGGAAGTGTCCTAAGACAGAGTTGATCTGCCGAAACCACTGAGTTGTGATGGGGTGGGGATAGTTCTGCAGCTGATATAAGAGGCGCGGAAGCGCCACCATTTTGAAGATCGCGGACCTACCAAAGATAGTAAGGGGCATCCGAGACCACGTTTTCACGTCCGCTTGAACCCGCTCCCAAACTGGTATTATGTTACGTTCCCAGGTAAGGGTCGCCGATTCCGATAGGAACACCCCCAGATATTTCAAACCGCCGGCAGCTACCTGCAGTCCCGATGTCCAGGGGTCCGTCACCGCATCTCCCCCAAGGACCCATAGGGTGGATTTGCGCAGGTTCAGGTAAAGGCCCGAGACCTCTCCAAAGACCCGCAGTATCTCCAACACCCGCGGCCCCGAGCGTCGCAGGTCAGTGATAAAAAATAGGAGGTCGTCCGCCTACAGCGCAATTCTATCAGAGAGGTCCCCAGTCCACACAAAGCCACGCATCTGTGCATCTATGCGCACCCAAGCGGCCAGGGGCTCCATGGCGAGGGCGAACAAGTAGGAGGATAGAGGACACCCTTGTCGGGTCCCCCGTCCAATGCGGAGTCTCGGACACCGCTCCCGCGACTCGCACCGCAGCCGTGATGTCGGTATAGAGTAGTTTGATATACGACAGGAATATTGGGCCTAGATTAAGGTGGGATAGGAGCGCAAATGGGTATGTCCAGCTCACTGAATCAAAGGCCCTGTTTATATCGGCGAGCAACAAAGCCGCCTGTTCCCCCGAGGCCCCCATGGCATCCACCGCGGCCTGTGCACGCCGAATGTTATGGCGCGTCGCCCTGTGAGGCATAAAACCAGCCTGGTCCGGGTGGACCAGGTCCGTTATGTAAGGGAGCAATCGATTCGCCAGGGCTTTTGCCAGTATTTTGGCCTCCACATTAAGTAAGGAGATGGGGCGATAGGAGTCATGTCTATCAGGGGGTCTACCTGGTTTCTGAAAGACCACTACCTCGGCATGGCGCCAGTCTGGAGGCAGCCTGCCCCGTGTACGCGCAGTCTCAAGTGCACGACGATAGTGGGCCCCAAGTTGTATATGAAATTTCTTGTAAAACTCACAAGGGTAGCCGCTCGGCCCGGGGGCCTTACCTACATTGAGCTGTCCCAGGGCGTCTCCCAGTTCCTCCACTGTGAGGGGAGCATCGAGGGCCCTTCTGGTCTCATCAGAGACCGCTTTAGGCGGCAAATCATCTATGAATTTAGCCACTTCGTCAGCAGATAAGCGGTCACACGGGGCATATTGTGTCGTGAAGTAGCTAGCAAAGCTCGCCGCTAATTCGTTCGGGTCAGTAATGACCACCCCGTCGGCAGCAGTAAGACCCGGCAGCGTAATGGGTTGAAGACTGCGTTGACAAAGTCTATGAAGCAGTGAACATGATTTATCTCCCCATTGATAAATTCTGCTCCGCGTGGCCAGCCATGCCTGTTTGGCCTCATCCATTAAGACCGATGCATATGTTTGCTGCGCCTGGAGAAGCAAGCGTATCACTACTTCATCACCTCCTCCCCGACTCTGCTGCTCCAGTGTTTCTACCAGCGCAGCCGCCGGCGTGACAGTCTCTCGACGCCCGCGACGAGCCACAGTACACCACGCGATGTCCACCCCCCGTATAGTGGGCTTCAAGGCCTCCCACACCACCTCTGCGTCAACGTCATCGGTCAGGTTGTCTCGCCAATAGTGATCTATTGCCTCCCGGAGATGTCGGACATAGCCGGGCTGTTGGAGATGCCACGAGGACATCCTCCACCGGAAGGGTTGACGTTTTCTAAGGAGCTCCACCCTGACCGATACCGGGGAGTGGTCGGACAGTCCCCTTGGTAAGATCTCTGCCGCTCTCACTCTGCATAAGCATACTCTGGGCACAAACACATAATCTAATCGTGAGAAGGAACCATGCACAGCAGATACGAACTTGTACTCGCGCTCTGTTGGATGAATGTGTCTCCAGGTGTCCACCCAGCCCAATACTTCACTCACAGCATGCAACCTAGTAGGGGGGGGGGGGTCCAAGCACCTCCTGGCGCCTCTGGCGGTCCATACATACATCCATCACCTCATTCCAATCACTGCCAAGGATTCCGGGATGTCTCCCCACACCGTAAACAGCCTCTCAGCTAGGGCCCACTGCAAAGGGGGGGGGGCATAGACACTTCCAAAGACCACAGGTTCTGTGCCCACCATTCCCTTGACAAAGAGATAGCGGCCCTGCGGGTCCACCCACTGCTTTTCATGGACGTAGGCCACCCTGCGATGAATTAAAACAGCAACCCCTCTGGACCCCCTGGAGAATCCGGCGTGGAAAACCTGATGATAACCAAACCTCTGTAAACTAAGCACCTTTGATCCCATCCTATGAGTTTCTTGGAGCAAGAGCACATCAGCAACCTCTCTCTTCCCCCAGCGCAAGACCGCCCCACGTTTGACCTTATCCAGCATCCCCCTGACATTCCATGTAATTGCTCGCAGGGACTCCTCAGGGAGTCGATGCATTGCCTTAGCCATAATCAAAGGGGACCCACCAAGGAGGCCCTCCGCGCCAACACCACTCATTGCGCATCAACGGCAATATCTTTGTAAAAAATACGTGCATTCCCCCCCATCTACCCCTGAGCCCGAACACAACAAGAAAGGCAACATCTGCTTCCTCCCAAACCCCCCAACCTCCCCTCTCCTCAACCCTTCCCTTTCCAACAACTCGCACCCCACACCCCCCCCCCCCTATACCTCACGGAACTATGAAGTACCTGTCGCGGCATGGGTAGCCTCGAGCCCAAAACGGAGGGCCCAAGACCAACCATGCCAATGGATCCCAACTCCCCGAGCCCGAAAGTCTCTTTCCCCCTCCCCTAACATCTCCCACCATAGTAGGAGAATGGCATCCCCTAATGGGTCATCCCCGAGCCACACTCAACAACCCAACACATGTTCAATAACTCAGTCTCGAATCAACGTTGAGGCATTGATGGCGCATTCAGTCCACTGGGCCGCAACTGCACCGTCCCCAGCCATCGGGGACCATACCCCCAACAGGGAGCACAGAGTACCTGAGGCCTTCAGTGTTCTCTTACGGATTGGTCAGAGTCTTCTGTTCTGCCGCCATCATGTGTACCAGTGGCAGAAGCCGACCGCTTCCGTGATTTGGACCTCCGATGTCTCCTGCTCTTGGCCGTTCTGTCCCCTCGTTCCTGCGATGACCCCCGCGAAGAGCCCGGGTTCAGTCCCGGCTGGGCATGCGGCCTGAGTGCCACCGTTTCGTCAGTCCATTTGAAGAGCTCCTCTGGAGAATCGAAGAACAGCGTTTTAGACTGGAAAATCACCCTCAGGCGAGCCGGGTACAGCAGAGAGTATTGGAGATTCAGGCCCCGCAGCTTTGCCTTTGCGTTCATGAAGGATTGACGCTGTTGCTGTACGAGCTTGGTATAATCCGGAAAAATCATGATCTTTCGGTTCTCGTATAAAATAGCATCCCTGGTTCTTGCTTCCTTCAAAATGGCATCACGGTCGTGATAGTTCAAGAGTCTGGCTATCACTGCCCTGGGCCGTTCTCCCTCCGGCGGCCTCTGCGTCAGGGCACGATGTGCGCGTTCAACAACGAAGCAGTTGGATAGAGCTTCTGGGGGCATCCAGCTCATTAGCCATTGAGTGAGAAACTGTTCCATGTTCCCCTTCTCACATCGTTCTGGAAAGCCGATGAAGCGGAGGTTGTTTCGACGCGCGCGTCCCTCCGCATCCTCCGCCCTGAGTGCTAGGCCCTTCTGCACAGTTTCCATTGCTGCCATCCTCTTTTTCAGGGAACCCACATCGCCTTCCACCACCGAGATTCTGGATTCTGCCTCTGTAATCCGCGCCACTGCATTCCGCAAGTCCTGGCGCAGCAAGGTGACCTCTGCGCCCACCGCGCCTATCTTGGCGTCTAGCATATCCCTGGATTGGGTGATGGCAGCCATAAGCGCAGCATTGTCCGGCCCCCCTCCCTGTCCCCCTCCCGAGGGTCCGGGGCCCCCGCCGGGTCCCGTAAATTTATCAATGGTCGGCTGCTTGGTGAGGCCGCCACCTCCTCCTCTGGTCATGGTCGCCAACCTCCGGAGGGCCACCGACAGCAGGTGCAGTCGCGGTCCAGCACAGGGTCCTCTATATCGTCTGTAGTCTCTGGAAGGGGCCCCCTCAGCAGTTCTCCCCCCGCCGCGGGGTTCAGATATCTGTATCTCCTATCCGGCACCGGTCCTCGGGCAGGTCAGGGCAGGTCCCGGGAACTATACCTCAGATGTCCACAGTCGTCGCGCCTCTCACTCCACTGATCGGCCTCCAGCACTAGCCACCACTCCTGCACAGATCAGGGAACCAGGCGGGGGGGCACTCACAGTTCGCCGATAGTCTGGTCCGCTAACCACAGAGGGTCAGCAATGATGTCCCCAATCCGCAATGTCAGGACCACCTCCACCGATCACAGCCCTGGGGCCACCGTCGGGGCCCAGACGAGGCAGCCACCCGCGGTGACCTCCGGGCGGGGACCACGAAACTCGAGGCCCCGGCTGCACCAGGTCCACAAGGCCGCCGCGTCTGGCCGGACGGCCCACAGCAGCCGGTATCTCCACTCCTCAGGCGGGGCCCCCGGAGGGTAGCGTCGGTCCCCCCAGTCCCTCAGGGCAGTCAAGATGTGGGGCAATCGGCGGGCCGGCCACGCCGCGCAGGCACCCCCGGGCGTCTGGCCGGACGGCCAACAGCAGCCGGAATCTCCATTCCTCAGGCGGGGCCCCCGGAGGGTAGCGTCGGTCCCCCCCCGTCCCTCAGGGCAGTCAAGATGCGGGGCAATCGGCGGGCCGGCTGCGCCGCGCAAACACCCCCGGACGGGAGGCGCCAAAATCGAGGCCCCGGCTTTTCCGTTGCGTGCTAGGCCGCACGCTCCTCACCTCCTCCCAGCCGCGCTCGATAGAGCGGGAGCTCCGCGGACTGCACCGGAGGATTCAGGGAGCCCTCGGCAACGTTTGCCTCCCTCGGGCTGTGGTGTGCGAGCTCGGGGACCAGGATAAACAGCCGGATGATGAACGGGCCGGCGGGAGCTCTAGGAAGCTGCAACCGCCATCGCCGCTCGCGAAGCCACGCCCCTTGCCTCCTTTGTTTGAGAATCAATCTCAGTTCCCAAGAAGGACAACACCATATCTGGCCCCACTGTCTTCTCTGGTGCTAGAGGAACACCCAGGTCATTCATGAGCTCCTGGAAACTTGCTAGCATCTGTTGGCAGCCTGCCAAGACGGCGCCCCCTCAAAGAAAAAAAATTATCCAAGTAAGTGTCACCAGCTCATGGCCGGTGTGCCACGCGAATAGCCACTGCAGAAATTAACAGAAACACTCAAACAGTGCACATGATACTGAGCATCCCATTGGCAGGGCCTTGTCCACTTACCGCTGCCCCAAAAAATGCATGCTGAATAGCTCAGAATCCTCCGGGTGCACTGAAAGCAGCCAGAAAGCTGACTTCACATCACACATTGCCATTTGTGCCCTTTTGTTGGCCGTCACCACCAATACCATGGCCATTTCTACCACTCAGGATGACACTGAGGCCATGTCTTCTGAAGTGAATCATTGACCTATCCACCTTCTGAGCAAGTGAAATGCTGTATCAACTGAAACTGCACTTTTTCCTTCTTGGGCACCACACCTATTGGTGACACAATCAAAACATTCATTGACCAGTCATCAAAGGGGTCTACCAGCCGGCTCAACAGTACCTCCTTGTCTAGCTTATCCTGCACTTCCTGCTTGTGTTTCTTTGCAGACTGCAAATTGTCTACCCATCTCCTACCCTCGGCACTTGTACTCTAAATGAAAACCCCACCAGAACCCATCCTGCAAAACACATGCCTCATCCGGCTGATCATAAAAGCCCAGCCAGTAATCCACAACTTGTTCATCTTAACCGGTGTATGAGCCTTTTGTTCCAGATCCCTATGCCCTCTTTCTCCCTCTGTTTCCAAATGACTGCAGCTGCTGCTGTGCCCCCATGGCCACCAGCATATGGCTGCCACTGCCCTGCGTTCTGTCCTAGGTGCCCACTCACAGCCCTGCAGCAATATATGAGGGTGTGCTTTCCCACGCACTTGGAACACTTTTGCCGAAAGTTGCATTACTCCCTTATACGTAAGCCTTTGTTGTAGTCCTAACAGGCTCCACATGTCCCGCTCTACCCCTTTGCTGCATTACCCACCCTCCCCGGTAGGGACATCCCTGAAAGGGCTGCTAAACTATCGTTCAGCCACTGGCCATAAAGATAGTCTTCTCAAACTTTGCTGGGCCCATAGTGTGCTGCCAAAGGTCTGTGTCAAGCTCCCACCACTTTGGCTTGGGATCCCACAATAAACATGCCCAGAACTTCTCATCATACTGAGCCCAAGCATGCCCCCTAAAAATTATTTTAGCTTTGCTTATAACATCCATCACCACGCATTGCTCCAGAACCTTCTTGCAGTAGACACTAGTATATATCAAGAACACCACGGCCCAGTTCTCAAATGTCAGAGGCACCCTCTGCAGCTTGGCTAGCTTAAAGAGGGGTCCTTCTTGGACCCTTGTTTGGAGCAAAGCTCCCTGTGGAGGAGCTTGAACATTTCCACATATTCCCCTTTACAAATTCTTTCTGTAGTAGCCAACATCAAATGTGCCCCCACGGCTTCGTCATTCTTCATGCTTTCCAGTCCCGCCTTTTTGTCAACTTTTGTCATCTTTACTTTCTCTGGCATCCTATACTGGTACCACCACAGCTCTCCGTCTTGCTGGCTCCCCTTTTGCGCTCCTTTTACCTCTTGAGTACCTACCCCTATATCGGCTACATACCCACCCTTACGCAGTCGCTCGCCACCCCCCCTTTTCACCCTCGCGTCCACACCCGTGGCAACCATCACCGGACCCATTTGGATACCTGGTCCTAACCTGGCTCCAAGCCTAGTACCTGTACAGATGCTTACCTCCTCACCAGTGGGCTCTGTGTCTTCTACTCAGTACTCTGTTGTGCCTCGCCATTTGTCTGTAACACACTAGACACAAACACGTCAGCAGAACCCCCATCCCTCAACTTTCCTGAGCCCCTATATGGGCGCTTCCTTGTCCTGCCCCTTGCCTTTCTCCAGGCTGTCCTCCTCGTAATCCACCAGAGGGTCCTCTACCAAGTTGGGTGGCAGCTTGGTCATGCCGCTGCCCTGTCTGCCTCCAGTATTTGCACCCCCGCGGCTGCACCCATTTACGTTCACTTCAAAAACTGCGTTTCGCTGCCCTGCTTCCATTTTGGAGCCTGAGATACCCCACATGTGCTTAGGAACTTAGCGACTCCACAGACAAAAAGTGGTCTGGGATCCGATTTTAAGATGCGCAGGGCTTCCCAATGGTTCCGTGTTCCGAGTTGCCTACAGATCGGTTTTAGCCGTTTGGACCTAGGTTGCACATATGCTGGACATGTGAAAAGCGCGTGAGCAACAGGATCCACTGGTGGCTTCCATCCTGGACAAGGGCTCTGGCTTGAGTCATTTAAGTGCCACTTAGCTGTTACCTCACCCACGGGAAGAGTGCCAAACCTAAATTGGTCATATAGCATCCTGTCCTGAGGGGCCTGAATTGGGTCTAGATATGGTTCCAGTAGTCTGGCCTGTTTGTGGAGGTGGAATTCTGTGGTGTTTCCCCTGGTTGGCCTTGGAAAGGTCTTGTTGCTCAACCCATTCCCAATAATGTTGCTTTACTACATCTTTTCAGTACAAGGGTAGATCTTGGTTTTCCCATAGGGCCTAAAGCTCTACATCTGACACCAGTTTCCTAACATTTCGGATCCACCCTACCTTATTGCATGTATGCAGCTGGATGACCTCTGCATAGGGCAGAAGCTCCAGGGTCCTCCCAATGCGAGCCCAGAAAAGCAGCGGGCGGAGCCTTGCTATATCGCCAATAAGGTGCCAGCTTCGAGCATTAAAGGAGTGAGCGGGGTACTTTTGGGAAACATCACAAGGTTACTGAGGAATTTATGCTCTGATATGCAGAGCAGAAGCTATAGGTCTGCTGCGTGAGGAGCAACGTTTTCTGTTCCTTTCCCAAAGCCCCCGTGACCTGCTTGTTGCCCAGTAGCAGCGTGGTTAGGTGGGGCTTGAATGTCATTTTATCCGAGAAACGAATACCTAAATAATCGAAGGTACTGACTCTTTCCAGAGGTGTCCCACCTATCCTTGGGTTGCCTTAATACAACTTATGGGGTTTAAAGGCCATGAATTTGTTTTTTTGTGGTGTTAATTACCAAATCTCTAGTGTCACAGAAAAGATGGAATTTGTGACATAAAAGCGGAAGCCCTGCCGGTGTCTTTGACACCAACAGGGTATCGTCTGGGAACACAAGGGTTGGTACCGTGGACCCCCACAAGGTTGGTGCGTCGGCAGGTTCTTGTTGCAAAAAGCTAACCACTCTCTTCATATACAAAGAGAACAAGGTGGGTGCCAAAATACAACTTTGGGGGACTCCCCTGCTAACTGGTATGCTCTTGGTGATGCGGGCGTAGTTACCTTCGTACAATCGGGCTACCAAGCTGAGGATAGATGCGGAATGCCCATACTTTTGAGTATTTGCCAAAGTTTAACCTGGGGACTAAATCGAAGGCAGTCTTCAAATCAATAAAAGCTAAGTAAAGGCTGCCCTTGCAAATCACTACAACTTCCAGTAAAGAAGCAGGAGGCGGAATACCTGGTTGATTGTCCCCGTCTTTTCTCTAAAGCCAGCTTGATATTGGGATAAAATTGCATTGTCATCTGCCCATGACTGAATCTTCTGCCAGAGAGCTCTACAAAAAACCGTTTGGAGGGCATCGATCAGGCTAATGGGCCTATAATTGGAGAGCTCCTCTCTGTCTCCTTTTTTATATATTGGAACCACCTCTGCCCCCTTCCTTGACTCTGGGAGTGGGGCTCCTCTGGCTACAGCGTTTGACAGAAGTAAAATATAGCGGGCCCAACTTTTGATGTCTGATAAAAATAGATCCCACGGGATACCATTGGGCCCTGCTGCTTTTGATTGTATTATTCGGCCTATAGGGGCCTCGATCTCTCCCAAAGTGAAAAATTCATAATTCGAGGGTAGGCTAAAGGAGGCAACCACCTCCATTGGAGGCGTGTCTCCAGAGTCTGTATGAAGCTTGTAAAAGTGATCAAACCAAACCAAACCAAGCCTGGCCTGTGATGTGGTTGGGGGGAGATTTGGGCCCCTGATTTGTTGCCCCAAGTGACAAAAGACCAAAAAGATTTGGAATCTTTCTCAGCGCATGTTTCCTTCAGTTGCTGCCATCGGGATTCATCCCACGCCCTTCTCGCCTGGTACAGAGCTAACTTGCAGCGCTTCCTAGAGGCTTTGATTAGGGCACTCTTTGGCTTTAATTGCTAAGGCTAGATTTTAGCTCTCCCTTCTACAGTCCCTTGTGTACCACGAAGTTCCCCCTGATAGAGTGTTGGGTCTTCGGTCTGTTCTCGGGAATATGAAGTAAGAACTGAGTCGATCAAAGATACGTGAGTTGGCGGTGACTACTTCAACCACTCCACCAGTACTTACAGCCAGGGACTGGAGCTTGAGGGTGCCCACTGCCAGATCATGCTGCATGCCCTTAATCTTGTTTTCATGCAGAACCATCTTCTGCCATTTTAGTGTTCGCCTGTCGTTGGAAAGATTTGTTTTCTCCTAATCAGCGCACAATTTGAAAAGGAACAAACTGAAGAGCAAAGGGAAGGGAATACAAAGACTGCAGGTACAACAAGGCCTCCGCTAATTTTCAAACGCTTCAGGCTCTGATAAATGGAAGTAGAAATGTTTTGGAAATGGCTCTGTAATATGTGCAAAGAAAGTAAAGTGGAGCAAACTCTGGGGGGAAGACTCCTCACAGCGACAAATTAACACATTAGCTTAATTAAATTGGCCCAGTGAGAAACTTAAATGCCACCTTACTAAGCCCAGCCTAAATCGTAATAGGATTATGCCACAATGGGGGTAGATTGCAAATAGTCATATTCCCTAATGGAAATTTTGGCTGCTTCAAGTACCTCTCTAGCAGTCTATTCCTGCTTGTGAACGCATTCTTAACCCAAGATATATATGACTAGGATATGTAGGGACGGAAAAAAGCTTGGGTCTCCCCAGTTCAGTGCATTCCTGTTTGATACATGACTACCAAGTAATAGCTAAGCCTCCGTCACAAACAAGGCAATCCAAGATCCCCTTCCTCTTCGAGCCTGCATGTTGGTTCACCCTGATGACACACCAGAGGGCCATAGGCACTAGTTTAATAAGGTCTTAAACCTGACGCCAAGCTCCTGATGGACAATACAAGAGGCTCATGATGGAGTACGCCAAGGAGGTGGCGCAGGGCCCTATTTTCTTCTATCCGAAAAGGAAAGATGTTAGAATAGCCCCATATGCCAGCTCCGTAAGTGAAGATAGGGAGACATTTGCTGCTAAAAACTTCCATCAAGGGAGCCATAGGTTTTCTATCAACTTGCAAGGCTAAACTATAAATAAAACTAGTAGCACTGGAAAACCACTGAGCTGTTTTTTTTCCTTACCGGGGCCCCAGTTTCCCTTGGCATCAACAACCACCCAAGATATGAAAATACTGGGTGAAAACAACCTGATAACCTTGGAGGTAGACAGTTCTTTGTTTTATGGATTTGGGCCCGCAAACCGTGTGTACTGTGAGAAAGTGGCTCTATATATACTGGACAATAATGAAGTACAGTGTGTATAGAGTCCACAGACCCAAAAGGTATAGCAGAGGTTAAAGGCAGGACTGACCTTACTCTCAAAAGTGGAAGCTTGGTCGAGCAGTAAGGCAGTACAAGAGGGCAGTGCAAAGCATTTGTTGTACACACTCAGTCAGGAAAGGATTTCACACACTCAAAGACTGAACTCCAGGCCAATGTTTTTTATATCCAAAGATATGGTTGTTTTATTTTTAGAACCAACAGGCATAAAAATATACTTTGCTAGATATAAGAACTCTCATGTAATTACTTTGCAAGGAATCAATAACGCTGGTGAACACAATAGATACAGGAGTTGCTGAAGGCAACTCAAGTCTAGACACACTTTAGTATTGAGCTTAATGGATTGTTACCTTAAAAGTACAGTTGATTACAGTACAGATTACTTTAGTAGTTCCAGGACTAGATACTAGATTCAGTCCTGGGGTCTAAACTGAAACCAGATTAGCAAAAACCTTTTAGTTACTGTGGTGAATTTGCATGAATATAAAGCTGTTTTAAAAGTCCACATTTAGAAATTTTTCAATGACAATCTGGCAATGTTATTCAATGGGAGAAAATTCAGGTTGTAGGTAAAGTATGATCGCGTTACTTTTGTAATTCAGTACTGGGCTTCTAAGGCCAGCACTGGGGTCTGAACTTAAAACACGTAGGTAATTGCGTTTCAGTATTTCGTATGATTTTTAAAGAATATTTCAAGTTTTCAAAAGTAGACACTTAGAAGAAATTTCATAGAAAAGCAGACAATGGGTTCCTATGGAGAAAATACAGATTACTAGTAAACCCGGTAAGGATTACTTTTGCGGTTCAGTACTGGGCTGCAAGGTACAGAACTGGTTTCTCGCCTACTTGCAGATGAGTACTTTGGAATTCGGACTTCGGCTGATTTTATGTGAATATTTGCAGTTTTCAAAACTTTACACTTAGAAAATTTTCGAGTCAAAATGGGTCAGTGTTATCCAATGGCAGGTAAGAGAGTTACCGGTTTCCAGGTGAATACTTGGCTGGTGAACTTAAGGTTCCGGGTGTAGACTCAGGGGTCCACCAGGGTCAAGTAAGTACAGTCGGTTCCGCCCCAGCAGCGCAGGGCCAGCCGGGTGCAGAGGTAGGTAGGCCCAATGATATCCATTTGGGGAAAGGGGCCTTCGGTTGGTGGCTGCTGGCTAGCAGGCCACGCGGCTGTGGGAGCTGGGCTCCTGGTCACTTGCTCAGGGCAAGGGGGAAAGTAGGGTAGGACAAAGGTGGCACAGCCAGCGGCACTCGGGCGGCTGGGTGCAGGGTGCTCTTGAGCCTTCGGTCGCTCAATGTTATCAAATGGGCAAGGTCAAAAAGGAACAAAGGCTGCAGGCTCGGGGACGGAGACTCTCCAGGGGCGACCAGCACTTCGAGAGGTAAGTTGGGATCTTGGAGCACAGGTAGGTACCTCAAAGGGAGGCACAGGGTGCTGTAGGGCACCGGGTGCAGGGGTGTCTTTGGGTGTCGGAAAAGCTTACCCTCTGCTGGTCGCGGTTGGGTGGCCCCTGGTTCTGAGTCTGCAGGTATCGGCTGGTTCGCCGAGGAGGGTCTTTGGGCACTGGACTTCGGGTCCCAGTCGCCGGGGGACGTCCTCGTGGTCTTGGTTCGGTTGGGCCTCGCCCGGGCTTGGCGGGTGCAGAGTGGGCTGGTCCGGAGCTTCCTGGTTCGCACCGGGTGGGTTGTTGCAGCAGAGCCTCTGATGATGGGAGTCCCAGTCTTTAAGAGGGTCAAGGCAGGCAGGTCCTCTGGGTGTCCCAAGGTTGCTGTCGCAGGAGTTGCCGGGATTAGGCAGGAGCAGTTTCTAGGTTCGACAGGCCGGTAGGGCTGGGGCCAAGTCAGTTGTTGTTGTCCTGTTGTTAGCAGCTGCACAGCGGGTCTTCTTCTTGATCTTCTTTCTTCTTCTTTCGTATCGGGATCTGAGGAAGGAAGGTTCAGGGAGCCCCTAAATACTGAATTTAGGGGCGTTACAGGTAGGGCAAGGACAGGGACCAATGAGTCCCTGTCCTGGGGTGAGTACACCCCGTGGCCTGCTCCTCTCCTGTGGGAAGGGTTAGGAGCCTAGCTGGGATTGGGCAGGGCTCCCCAGCTACAAGATGGCCGGAGCCCGGGGTCGTGCTTCACATCGTCTCTCCCACCTGAGGGGTGGGGTTGGCACAGGCTGGCACCCCCCCCCCCCCTTCCTGACGAAGATATTTTTCCGCCAGTCTTCCCGCCAGAGGGTCTGTTGCGTACTGATTCCCAAATAATTGGGTATCAGTACGCACCAGACCTGCTGTTAATCATGCAATTTACTTCTCGTTAGGCATTCAACGCTTTGTGCAGCAACGCCGATATTGTGCAGCCTCTTGAGGATTGTGTCACTGGAGATTGAGTTCAGGTAGATGAGCTTCAGAGTTGTTTATCAAGCAGTTCATTCACAGTGGTGCATGGGAAAAGGTCTTTAGCACTACGCTCGCACATGCATGAACATTCCTAGATTGGCGTCTCAGTTTACACTGGTGGCAAGTTGTCCTGGTTTTCTTATCCATTTTCCAAATGTCCGCACAGTTCCATCACTCAATCTTCGATCTTTGATCTGATTAATCAGTATGACTTGGTTCTTCGTGATACACACTTACAATGTACAGATTCCCCCGCAAGTTTCTTATTTTGATTATTATTGCATAGTCAAATACATACCTATTCATTTTGCCTGCATTCTTTCATTGATTTTTGACTGTGTTAGCCATCACAGGCATGTAGTGTAGCACCCCACACAGAGCAAACGGTTTAATCAGTAAAACTTATCTCAATATAGGAATATAAGCGAGTGTACCTCATTTCTTCACACATTTCTAGTTCACACAGGGATGTGTGCCATGTCGACTCTTGGTTTAGTTCTGTACTTAGTTAGGCACTCAGCCTGCAAAGGCACTATGTGGGTGCCAGGGTACAGGGCCCCTGAGGGTGGCACAATAAGTGCTGCAGCCCTGAGGGGTCTTCTCTGGTCACCATGCCCTGGGTACCTAGGGTGCCATTTACTAGGGGCTGAGAGGTGGCCAGAGATGCCAATTGGGTTTTTAGTTTCTGCACAGTTTTAGGGAAGGAACACAGGCCCTGGGTATCTGGTTGGCAGGAACCCAGGGCACACTCAGTCAAAGCACATCAGCAGTTCAGAAAAAAGTGGGGGCATACCAAGGCAAGAAAGATGGCACTTTCTCACATGTACGTTTTGGAGCGATTGGTGTATAGGCCCAAAGACCCTATAAAGCTCACAAATTTCTGGAAGAGTGAGTTTAGACTCATTTGGACAACCATTAGGACAGCATCATCTGCTTAGAGTAACACAGGTACTTTTTTCCTGCCCACCACTAGATCGTCCGCCGCATAGGCTGACAGAATTTTCTCAAGACCATTGATGTACAGTAGGAAGAGTATAGGGGCCATTACACATCCCTGGCGAACGCCCTTCCCCAGTGGAAAGCTGGAGATGTGCTCGCATCAGGGCCGTACATAACAGACGCTTATAAGTTCAAATGTAGTGCACTTAGAAATCAAACTGACCCAAGGGCTACCCCCAGATCACTCAGTATGTCCCACAGCTTAGACCTCTAACACACTTTCGAAGGCAATAGACAGGTCCATGAAGGCCAGGCATTTGGAGCCCTGCTTAACACTGGTTTAGTTGCTAATAAACAGGTGAAGATTGAGATATTGCTTCACCATGCCCAGCCCCTCATGGAACCCTTATTGAACCGTTGCCAGTGTGTTAGACTCAGCGACCCAAAACAGCAAACAGTCCAATACAACTGTATCAGTAATTTTGACAGCATAGTCCAACAAGGATATTGGGCAATAACAGCTGGGGGACTGCAGGTCACTTTTTTGTGGTAAAATAGGGACTAAGATGGCAGTATGTCATTAATCTGGAAGGCCGCATTCAGTAAAGGCATTGAGATAATTACAGAGGAATGGCCCCACAGTTCTGAGGCGTATTTATACAAGTCCATAGGGACCCCATCCGGACCTGGGGACTTATTAGATGGAACTGTAAATCACAACACTGTATATCTTAGATAATTACATTGCAAGCAAATCAAATGTTTACCCTTATCAGACTTCATGAAACATATTGATTTGATAGCAAATTACCTTAGCTTGCAAAAGAATGAGTCCGCATTTCTCAATGAATATGTTATGTTGATTTGTATAGTGCACTTATCACTCAAGAGGGTATCCAGGCACTTGGCCAAGGTATATAGGAGTGTGGTCCCAAGCTGCTTATACGAAGAGCCAGGTCTTAAGCTTCTTGCAGAACTCAAGAAGGGTGGAGGGGGCTCTGAAGTGTTGATGGAGGTTGTTCCATTTCTTGGATGCAGGGTAGGAGAATGAGCGGTTACAGTTTCACTTTTGTGGATGTGGGTCACGAGTGAGGCAGAGCATAGGTGTCTGGTGGGTTTGTTAAAGTGTAGGCAGTTGTTCAAGTATTCTGATCGCTTGTTGTGTAGGGCTTTGTATGTATACATGAGAAGTTTGACTTAGCCGCACTTGTGAATGAGAAGCCAGTGAAGCTTCCTGTGGTGCAATGTGATGTGGTAGGTCAAGTATGAGTCTTGTGGCTCCGTTCTGGAGTCTGTGTAGGAGTTGTTTGGAGAATCCAGCGTCAAGTGTGTTGCAGTAGTCCAGCCTGCTGGTGACGTGTGCTTGTGTGATGGTCCATCTGGTGTTCTGAGGCAACCATTTTAAGATCTTTCGCAACATGAGTAGGATGTGGAAGCAGGAGGTGGACACTGCGTTGATCTGAGCTGTCATATTGACTTGTCATCTAGGATGATCACTAGAATATGGGTTACTTGAAACTTAGCACGAACCAGAGTGGAATTATTGATACTGTTATAGCAAGCTTCTTTTTAGGTAAACAACTGTAGCTTTGTTTAGACACCAGAGAACTTCACAAAATGTTTTGAAAAGAGTGCATCATTCAAAGAAAAGGCTGTTATCTTTAGCCAGCAGATGCCAGCAGGGACTCCTTAAGAGATGGTTAAAGATTTGCTGCTCCATGCTCCATCAAACATGCTGCCTGGACTTTAAAAATAGAATGCACCACTGGATGCAAAGAGAGACACTTTGACAAAATTAATTTATCAGTGGAAAAGCTAAATTTTTCATTGGGCTGGGTAGGCAATAAAATCGCTGATCTTTAAATCAAAAGCCACAACGTGCAAAATGACATACTTTAACAAAACAAAATTGAGTAATTGAATGGGAGTTGACTGGAAAGAAGAGAACACTTTAGAAGAGATCATATTTTGCCCCATGGACTAGATATTCTCAGTCATTGGAGTGGTTTAATGTTTTAATCTGCAAACAAGCATCAAGACCAACAACGGAGAACATGGTTAGAAAGGCCCTAGCATGAACACATATTAGGTTTCTGTGGAAGAGAAGATGTTGATGTAACAAAGTGAAAGAATCTAACTACATCATAATATACATTATCATGTACCAAGATATGAACCACCAACTTGAGCCAATAAAAACATGTTCAGAGCCCCTCTCAAATAAATATCCTTGACTTGTGTCTGTGCAGAGTAGTTTTCCTTGATAGCCTTGAGGAAAGACCAGCAAGGTTATGCTGGGAATCAAAGACAGTACAAAAGGGGGTGGTGATGGTGATGGGAATCAAAGACATGCTTTATTAAAGTACTGGAAAGAGGCGGCTCTGATTACTCTTGTGCAGCTCACACTTTAGCTCTGTATTTTCTTTTGATCAGTCCTGGACTCTGCATGGGCATTTGAGGGTGCAATAAGCATTGGTGCATGTCTACTCAGGGTGGCAGCTGCAGACATAATGCTGTTGCAAGGATCCTGCTCATGCACAGAACTTTGCACAGAGACCTAGAACATCAGTGAATTGTGGTGTACCAGAAACTCACCTCAGTACCTAGAAAAGACCCCAACCAGCTAGCATCAGTGTCACATTAGCTCTTCGTCCTGTAGCAAAGTAACCAATGATTAGACAACCTAGAACATGCGACTTAGAACCAAACTCAGGAATGGTGGGAAATGAGAACACTCTTTTGTTTACCTCTCATACCAGTCCACAACAGGACTAAATATGAGACACAGTAAGGTTAAAACATTTATTTTAATGACGTGATCTCAGATGCAGTATCATAGCCAACATAAGCAGACATATGATTAGAAATAATATGGTCAGCATTGTTACAATTCCATAAAATACAAAAGGAGAAATCATATTACAATGATGGTGAAAATAGACCTTACAGCGCCTAGTTTTAACACCCTCCCTATATAGGAACTAGGTTTATAAAACTAAAGAAGGTCTCTTAGGCTTGTTTGGGGACCCCATTACCTTTCCGCTCAGTAAGAGTAAATCACATCAGGATCAGCAAGTAGCTCTCTGCATCCCTGGAAACGGAAAACTTCCAAGTGTGTGAAATCGTGGCAAGTGTGCAATAATAAAGACGCCAGAATCTCTGTTGGCTCACAGCTGCCAAATTGTTATGTCTAAAAGCGTTACTCGAACATGTCGAACAACATCTACCCTGTTATGATAACCTTGACTGCTTCAGCACTCACTGTGCAGACTAGGGCCACGATGTAAGTCTAGAGATGTTGAAAACAAACCTTTTCTCATGTGTAGACCTTCACAAAGCCTAACTTGCAAAAACAGCTATATGCAGGGTCGTTTGCAAAAGCGGGAAAAGGTAAAATGGCGTTTAAACTTCTAATAAGCCATGCTAACATAACATGCATTCAAAGCAGGCCTTAGGCCACACTACAATTCTGACCAGTTGTTGCCATGCTGAGCTTAAATACATTTTTGCAAATATTAGTTCTCATTTGTGGTTTTTATGACTGGCCTACTCATATATCAGTCATTCTAAAAACTTTGTTATTCCAGGTTTTTACTTTAAATCGTTCTCTACAATCCTGGGTAGGGGTCTCCAACGAGTAGCCATGGAGCTGCTGGTAACTCATCAGCACCTACAAAGTAGCTTTGAAGGTGAAGCCAAGCCCAGTATCTATGTTTATATTTACGAAGAAAGAACTGCTTAGCTCAAGACCCTTAGACTGATAACCAGCCAAACCAATGGCAGGGCCTCATGATAACACTCAGACACCCACTGTGTTGGTCTATAGGGTCAGGCACATGGCCATCTGTATCCATTCTCAATCCAACTAAAGCACATGGAGATTGGCCATTGTGTATCCCCTGTGTGTGAACAATGGACCATAAAAGAAGAGTGGCTGCAGTAGCCTGAGCAGTAACCAGTGCTGATCCTCTTAAGTTTGGGTTCTGAGTGAAAATGTATTAGTTGGCGTCCTGGCCAGCCCAAGAGCTGAGGAGCACAGGTTATGGATGCAGAGCACTGAAAATTGAGAGCCTCTCTTATTTCACTTGTGTGTGTCTGACATTTTGACTCGCCCTATACACAGTCACTTCTTGGAAGCTATTCCTTCAACCAAGGACCTTGACGTCTAAATCTAAGTCATAAAGGTTTTATCTCTAGCTCAGTTGTTTCCGTTCATGACACAATAGTGCCAGAGGGCGTGGCTTCGGGTCCGAAGGGAATGGCGGCGTGAGCTCGGAGCTCCGCGCCCGATCCCCGCATTTATCCTTCTAAACTGAGCGGTGACGCCCGCGAGAGCCTCCCGCCGCAGACCGGAGAAAGTGGAAACAGTACTGCACCCTCGATGCCACTGGCGTAACAGGGAGATAGCCCGCCACTGCAGTAAAAAGCGAAAGCGAGCCAGAACATGATGGAGCGCAAAATGGCGGATGTCTCGGATCCCGGGAGTGACTGAAAAGCGTGCCTGAGTGTGAAGCGCCTCACCGGGAGACCCGCAGACGAGAGCAAGCGGTCGCCCTGCCGAATGAGTGGTCAAGCGATGAAGCGGTGAGTCCCGGGGCCCCTGACTGCGAGACCCGCCGAGGTGTGGCTTGGATCAAGCGGGGACCCCCGCGACAAGATGGCGATGAGGCGAAGGAGCTGAGGCGCAAGTGCCGTGATCCCCCTACTGATTCCTCGCCCGCTAGGGTACAACTGGGGCACCGCCTGCAATGGGAGACTGAGAAGCGGGCGGCCGCAAAGAAAGGAGCCCAGAGAACGGTAGGGCGCCCGGCCCCTCCCGTGCCGGAGGGGAAGACAACAAACTTAACCGCTGGGAGTGCCCGGCGGTGACCACCGGTGAGCTGAGAACCGAGGGGTCTACCCGCTGTTGCGGGATGCTGCGGGGCCGGGGCCGCGGAGTAGCCCCCTCCGGAGGGCTGATGCTTATCCCCCTCGGGGGAGGAGGTGCCCCATAACGCATTGGTGCGGCGCGGGCCTGGACCTACAGACGGCCCTGGCGGCTGCCCCGAGGGAATTGGAGAGTCTGCTGAACTAGCCAACGCCATTGGGCAGGCCGGAGGGCTGTGGAGACTGACCGGAGGGGCCCTGTGCCCGGGCCACACGGAGAGAGGTGAGGGGCGGGCTTCGGGACACGTGAACCATCGGGAGGGCCCTACACTGCGACCGAGAAGGAGGGACTTACCGCTCTTCCCGCCGGCGGCGGCTAGCTGATCCTCGTCCACATTTGGGGGCACTGAGGGGACCGACGGACGTAAGGAGCCATGCCGGAGGATTATTCTCCCCGTTGGGGGCAGACCTAGGAATCTGGGCGGGATCGAGTCCCCGAGAAGACACCCTGGTCTGAGGGCGACATCGGCACACCCTTGGATTTGTTGAATGACCCTAGAATGGCGCGGCTTGTGGCTAGGAAGTGGGCCTACCTGCTGGGAAGATCCCGCCAGGGGACAAGCTCCTGACCGCAGATAGGGCTGGACCTGCGCCTTGAGGGCCTTCCCTTATAGCTGACGGGCGGGGTCGCCGGCCCCTCGTGGATGAGACATTTAGGCCCGGGGCAGCTACGCGAAGAGAAAGGTGACCGAAGAGGGTGCCCAACGGCCGATGTGGCCTACAACAAGCGGAGGGGACAGACTAACGGCGGGGGGAGACCGTGGACTCCCGTCTGGAGACGAAACTGAGTTCGACTCCCCTAGAGGCCGACCGGCTGCTGAGCGGGACTCCTAGAGCGGATAGGGAACACGATCTCGCGACCTGAAGGAGACTACTGGGCCTATCCAGCTGCTGCACAGAGGTTTACGGACCCTGGAGTGAATAGCGAACTTCCACCATGGTAAAAAACCAAGGGAAACCCGGAAAGACTGTGGCCCCTGAGACATCGGAGGGTGGTCCTGCGGGACCTTCGGATTTGCAGCAGCTACAGGACCGCATACTGGAGGCTATTGCGGCAACGAGAGACGCTTTGCAACATGATATTGCGCAGGTAGTCTCGGGGCTGGGTCTCCTGAGAGCTGACCATGACAAACTCAGAGACAGAGTCACGGAGGCCGAGGACACTTTGGGTGAGCTAGACCTAGCCCACAAAAAAATGGAGGAGAGGCCCACGGACGCACTGGGCAGGATACCATCGCTAGAGAGGAGAGCCGAGGATGCCGAAAATAGAAGCAGACGCAGTAATGTTCGAATAGTGGGTCTGCCAGAGAAAACGGAAGGAGAGGATATGATAGAGTATCTGGACAATTGGCTTAAAACCACGGTGGCGCCAGAAGGCCTATCGCCATTCTTCACTCTGGAACGAGCTCATCGTGTCCCGGCTCGGCCCCCCCAAACCGGGCCTGCCCCCGAGACCAGTGGTAGCCAAACTGCTGCACTATAAAGATGGGGACCTTCTGCTTCAGAGGGCCCGCGATGCGGGGCCCTTCCACATCGCGAACAGTAAAGTGACCCTATTCCCTGACTACCCCTTTGAAACGCAGAAACTACGGGCCTCCTTTTTATCCATAAAACGTGGATTGCGGAATGAGGGTATTCGGTACTCCCTTCTCTTCCCGGCTAAACTGAGAGTGGTGCTGGACGACAAAACACACTTCTTCCCCACATCGGCGGATACCTGGGAGTGGTGGGAGACTTACAAGGCGGGCACGGATGGCGCCAGAGCCCAGGAAGAGAGGGAGCGTGCAAAATCACAGACGTGGAAATCACAGAGGCTGCGCTTGCGACGGCAGTGAACGAGGAAACCGTCGGTGTCCCAGACGGAGGTGGAGCGGCAGGCTGCACTGCAGGCGGTTGAATCAGTCACGTTCAGGTGCCTCCCCGTCACAGCGGGGTTCGAACTCGGAGGACAAAGGCACAGGATCAGAGACGGAGCACTCAGAAACACACAGCACCAAGGGCCCGCTGGTGACACCACAAACGTCGGAAGAGATCCTGAATATCTGATATGAAGATAACGAGTGGGGGTCACTCCAGCAGAGGAAATGATTTAAGAACTGTAAGGTATTGCGGTGGGGGGTCATCGACCGGGATGTCGGACTGCTGCTGCTGGAGGGTGCGGGGAGGGCGGAAGCAGCTACCTTCGGGTCTAGGCCACAACCTGATTGCCCTTAAGGCACTCACGGTAACGACCGTGAACTAGTTGGGAAGTTAAGGGGATTGACTGAGTTTGGATGGGTACTGATAGCTTGATATTGGGGCCTATTCTGGGGGGGGCGGGAGAGGGTACTGTTGGGGTTGTTTTGTTATTCTGGCGATGGATGGTTCCTGAAAATATGGTAATTGTAAAGTCAGGCGGTTTGATATTTAGCTGGGGAGACACCACCACTCATGACGTCAGAAAATTGCGAAAGAGACTGCAATGTGAACTATGGGACAATGGCTAGTGTGAACACGTTGCGATGTATAACCTGGAATGTGCGGGGGCTACACTCAATGGCAAGAAGACACAAAGTACATGCCTATCTGGTACGCAGGGGGGTGCACATTGCGCTGCTGCAAGAGGCACATCTTACGAAATCTGAGGGGATAGCGCTACAAAAGAGGTGGAGGGGCCAGATATTCAACACCACTTACTAAGCATTTGCTAGGGGGGCTCTGGTGTGGATAAGGGCGGGCACCCCGTTCCAGGCGGCCAGACACATAGTAGACCCTGAAGGCAGATATGTGGCAGTGGAGGGCAGGTTGCGGGGCAGGAATATAGTGCTGTGTAGCATATACGCACCCAACGTAGACCAGCTGACCTTCTTTACAGGACTCTCGGGGACACTAGCACACTTCTTAGCGGGCCCGGTACTAATTGGGGGTGATTTTAACTCAGTAGCGGACACGTCGCTAGATAGATCCCATCCACCACCAGGAGATTCCCCTGTACACCGCCTCACGAAGGGGAGACTGGAATGGCAAGAGCGGTGGGGATTGACGGACGCGTGGCGTGCACATCACCCAGCCGAGCGTGACTACTCGTTTTTTTCGAGCCTCCATGACCTCCATGTCCGAATTGATGCAATTTTGTGCTCGCAGATTGTAATGCAGACTGTGACACGGACCGACTACCTGACCAGGACAATTTCAGACCACAATCCACTGCTGATGGATCTAGACTGGGTCAGGGAGCTGTCGCGGGTCCCGACATGGCGGTTGTGGCCTGAGACATTGGAGGACCCGCTGTTTCACTCGGCGCTGGAGGAGGGTATAACCCAGTACTTTACGGAAAACGAGGGGTCCACGACCTCCAGGGCTATGGAATGGAACGCTTTTAAGGTGGTAGTTAGAGGGCAGTGCATAGGAAAACGCGTAGGCGTGCGGAAGGTATTACTAGACCTGCAGAAGGCGGACTCTAAGCTGAGAGACGCTGAGAAGGCGCGACCGGGGCACCCCGAGTTACAGGAGGAGGTCAGCTTGGCTAGGGAGGTGGTGGCAGTGGAGGTAGAACGTCTCCGCAGTTTTGATCACAAAGCGTACATGCTCCGAACCCACGTTGAGGGGGACAAAGCTGGGACGCTGCTAGCGTGGCTGGCCAATCCTACTAAACGAAGCTCCCTGATATTAGCAATTGAGGGAGAAGCGGACCAAATACAGTACTCCCAGATGGGGATACTCCATAGCTTTCAGAGATACTATACGAACCTGTATAAGAGTGAGCTGGCGGAGCAGGGGAACAACATTCAAGCTTTTCTTGCGGACCTTCAACTGCCGCACTTGGAGCAGGAACAAGCGAACGATTTAGGAAGGGACATAGAGCTAAGGGAGATTAGAGGAGTGGTTAAACGGATGGCTCGCCACAAAACGCCGGGCCTAGATGGGCTACCCATTGAATTCTACAGCAAATATGTAGACTTACTAGCGCCGAGACTACAAACGATATACAACGAGGCCAGTAAGACCGGCCATCTACCCCAATCGATGCGCGAGGCCTTGGTGATCCCACTGCTCAAGCCGGGAAGGGAGAGCGAACGCCCGGCTTCCTACAGGCCGTTATCCATGCTGACCACGGATTACAAAATATTAAGTGCCATACTAGCAGAGAGGCTCCTACAGCACATGCCCGTCCTGGTTCATACAGACCAGTCGGGTTTTATCCCTGCTCGGAATACGACGATAAATATAAGGAGACTTTCGCGCTTGGTGGAAAGTCCACATATGAAGACCCAGGCGCCCCCGGTCCTATCGATGGACATAGAGAAGGCGTTCGATAGCTTGGAGTGGGAATATTTATACCGGGTCATGGAGCACTTTGGACTGGGAGAAGGATATATCAAATGGACGCGAGTACTGTACACGGAGGAGGTGGCTAGAGTGCGGATAGGACCCCTTGTTTCACACCAATATCCGGTGGAGCGGGGTACCAGGCAGGGCTGTTCCCTGTCCCCCCTTCTGTTCGCCCTGGCGATTGAGCCCCTCGCGGCTGCGGCCCGGACGGGTACATATTTTCGGGGCATAGATAGTAGAGGAGGTCAACAATTCATCTCCTTATACACGGATGACCTGTTATTATTTATAGAAGATGGATCAGAGGCACTGAAAGGCGCGGAAAGTCTGCTAGGGTAATTTGGATATTTATCAGGGCTGAAGGTTAATTGGTCTAAAACCTGCTTGTTTCCCCTGAGACATGGCACAGTACGGCCCGACCATCGTCCTGATATCAGATGGGAGCCCACTTGCTTGAAGTACTTAGGTGTATATATATATATACCACACGGCGGCAGACATGCTATAGGGTAATGTAGGCCGCTGCATGCGAGCGCTGAAGGGCTGCATGGCCTTTTGGGCCACGCTTCAGCTGACAGTCACTGGGCGCATTTCTTTATTGAAAATGATCGCCCTGCCGCGCCTTTTATATTACTTTCGCACCCTTCCTGTCTGGATACCTAGATCCTTGTTCTCCCAATTGAAATCTCAGATGACCTCCTACATATGGGGGACAGGCAGATGTAGAGTGGCACTGGTGACGCTCACCTGCCCGAAAGATGAGGGCGGACTGGCTGCCCCCGATTTCGAACTGTACTACTTGGCTGCTCAACTGCAGATCTTTACGCAGGAGATAGCGAGGATGTATCGAGGTCCAGAGAACAAGAGAGACGGGGGCACCCTGCGCCATGTGCTGGCCTATATAGCTTTACAACAGAGAATAGCTTTTAGAGATCTGACACCTGAGGAACGGACGTTCAGACTTTGCTGGAACCGATACCAGCGTCGGACGGGTGGGCAACACCCATATGCCCCTGAGATACCCTTGGGTATGCGAACAGCACTCCCTCATGGAGGAGATTGGTCGCAGTTGCTGAGTTGGGAAGAAGCGTGTATACAAGTGGTGGGCGACCTCTACGAGAACGGGGTGCTAATTCAATATCGTGAGCTGCAGGAGAAATTTGAGCTGCCTAGGGGGGGTACCTATTGCATGCTGCGGTCACTAGGGCCATCCAGACACATTGGAAGGGAGGACTTGCGGAGCCAACGACGACCATGGCCTGCCAGTACACTATGATGGCAGCCGGAACTTATAAAGCAGTAACATGCTTATACTCTAAAATGCTCCGGGAAAATCTGCCGCCGCTGTCGGTGCTAAAGACCAAATGGGAAGCAGACTTTGATAGGGAGATCCCCGGGACGACCTGGACCCAATTAGTAAGAAGAACTAGAAACAGCACGAGAAATGCGCACTTTCAACAGATCCACTTTTATGTGCTGCATAGAGCTTACTTGACCCCGGGGAAAATGAAGAAGTATTTCGGAGCGGCCACCGCGGCATGCCCGAGATGCGCTTTTGAAGGAGCGGAGCTGGAACATATGCTGTGGTCCTGCCCTGACCTCCGGGAATATTGGCAGGCGATAGGGGATACTCTAACGGAAGTGACGGATAGGACAGTGCAATATGATATAGCGGTCTGCTTATTACATTGGTTTCCGCACACGCCCAAAAACAAAACCACAAGTAAATTCATAGATATGGGCCTGATCATAGCCAAAAGAGAAATCACACGACACTGGAAGGCGAGAGTAGGCCCCACACACAGGAGATGGGTTGGTGAGTTCTTGAAGTGGGCCGCTTGCGACAGTGCTCACCGATACCAGATGGCTCGCCGTAAACCAAATGATAGAGCACTGGACACGGCGGCGGCGTGGGAGGCACTGGTACAAGCCCTGAGAGATAGCACAATACAGGAGGATGAGGCCGAATTGGGTGAAGTCGAGAACGGCCCTCGCGGCACACCGGGGACATCGCAAACCTAGGTAGACACTAGACACCAACTCCTGATTGAACCCATAGAGGAGACAGTGTTGAGTACTTCTGAGTAGGTGGTGGACATTCGGGAGGAGGGGAGGGGGGACGTTGGGGACAGTTAGTAAATATTGGGAGTTCCTATTGGGGGGAGAAGAAGAAAAGCAGACGGGAAATTTTTTATTCTTTATTTTATGTTGTTTTCAGGGAGAGGATTGCACCTGCTGCACCTTGCCAAACCTCGAGAATTTATATGTTTTATCGCCGCCCGACCTCCGGGTTGTGGGCCTTAAGGCTGTGTGCAGAAGCTAATGAAAATGGAAGACAGGAGGAGCTAGGAGGTGTTAGTCCTCTGAGAAAACTGCTGTACTGAATGTCTGCAATAAAAATTGTTTAAAAAAAAAAATGACACAATAGTGCCAATATCATAATAATGGGCATCCCTGGCTATTTTGACTTTCTTGGTCTTGTTGTGGTATACAGGCAACCATCATTGACTTACTAAGAGCATGATTGACCTACATTTAGCCATCCCTGATATAATGGTGGCACCCCTTGTTTAATAATCACCATAACTAATATATGTTGGCAATCCTACTGCAACAGTTACTTTCCCTTTTATTTCATACTCTCTCCAGTGAGGTATGCTGGGTGTTGAAGTCCAAATTATTCCCCTTGTTGGGGTCCGTTAATGTGCCAGAATTTTTCAGCCTTCACACTCTTTTCACAGCCCTCCGGTGGGCCCCAGGCATCAGGCACAGCTTCCAAACTCACAATTCTCGAGCGCTGCTACCAGGCTGGAACAATGACAGCCAAGCAATCCCGTATTAGTTAATACAGCCGGGTGGTGCATCCTCCTCGGCTGAGGCCGCCGCGTGATAAACATTTCCAAAGATGCCTCTGAACATAAGGACGCGACTCCGCTCGAGATGTTTACCAAACTTTTAATTAAGATATATATATATATCTTCATTCATCAAGTACTTGGAGCGTTTTTCATTGTAGTTGTAGTATATATTTTGAAGTGCCATTGGGAGCTTCTGCTCACATAAATGGGCTCTAAAAAGTTGGCATGCTTTAGGGAATCTATTCACAGTGCCCTTAAAATTGCTTACCTTTCAATTAGTTTGGTTGTTAAATGTAAGTGTGCCATAGCTTCCTTAATCTGGGAGTCTGCAGTTCTTAATAAAGGAGTAATCTTTGTGCATGAAATCGAATATGGCCACCAACCCTGTGAACAAGTTACAAGTTTCTTTTGAAATAACATCTAATTGGAAATCCTAATGAAGTAATTGGAGCAAGACTTTGAAGAGATTTTTCGCTACTTTCAAATTAAACATATCGGCCTAAAGACAACATTTGACATGCTCTGATTGGTAGAGATGTTTGATATTTAATGTACGCACATTATATCAGATGCAAAGTGCTTGGGTTTGGCTGACCATTTGTAGCCAAGCGCACTTGGCTTGTTGAGATCATGCCCACAAGGTTCCTACACATCGACCAACCACCCACTGGTGTTGTGTTGTAAAATTCAATCGGAAACGTGACCGATAAGAATTCAGTGTGCATGATTGTGAACAGGTACAAGGTTTACGAAATACAGTTCCTGCGACTTTTGAAGAAACTAAGGGCCAGATGCACCACCATTCCGTTTTGTGGGTCGCAAATTGAAATTTTGTGTGACTTGCAATTTGCAACTCGCAAAACCGAATGTACTAATGTGTGTCAGACACATTTAGCGAATCCCAATGGGGTTGCAAATGACTTGCCTCATCGATATTCATGGGAATGGGCTACAATTACAGGGATGGTGGCCTGCTGGGTATAGCAGACCATCATGTTTGTGTTTGCTTTATAAATAAAGCAACATTTGTTTTTTAAATGCAGTCTGTTTTCTTTGAAGGAAAACAGGATATGTTTAAAATAAAGAAATGAAAAGTTTTCTTTTCATTTTTTCAGGGCAGACAGTGGTCCATGGGACCATTGCCTATTCTTAAAAATTATTTTCGCTGCCAAACACAAAGGGACCCCTTCCTGTTTGTGACTGGCTTACCACCTACTTGAAGTAGGTGGTATACTGTGATTGTTTTGCGACCGCAAATGTGATTGCAAAACAATCATACACCCCACTGCGACTTGCTTATAGGAAGGGACGCCCTTCGCGCACACCTTCCTAATAGCGACACACAAACACTATTTTGTGAGTCTATAATAGGTCATCAATTCTCAAAATAGGGGTTGTAATTGCTACAATCCTTTTTAGCGGTCTCAAGCTGCCTGATTTTCTGTTTTCGACTGCTAAAAATGGTTGTACATCTGGCCCTAGAGGGCTGTTTGGAAAGTAATGGGTGGGACAGTACAAATTGTACATCCGAATCATTAAATTAGATAGGACCCCTCCTACCCCACCCAGAGGTACTAAGCTGTGATCCGTTGCTTAATGTGTGGACGTGGCACTAGAGAGCTTATAACTGTTTGCTTGATGTGTGGACGTGGCACTAGAGAGCTTATAACGGTTTGCTTGAATTGAAGATGGGGGGCCTGTCTGAACCACTACAGACATATGCAGGGCTTATCCTTGCTTAGTCCTACACATATATACAAAGACATATACAGGGCACATATGTTAACCTTTAGGCCAAGATTTATTGATAACATGTGCTAGTAACATTATGAGTTGAGGAGCTATGGGTGGAGGAACCAGTGACAGGTCAGTTTCTGATGCCATGTTTGGGAAACATTACTTATTTTAGTTGATGGCATAAATGTGTGAGCTTTCTGATGTAAAATCTACTTGGGAAGTGTATGTTTTGCAAAATATTTCTTCCATATGCAACCAACATGTTCTGCATATACTGGGTCCTTTTCCATTAAGACTGTGAACAAAAAAGATGGAGCTCATTAAATTGATTACATTATTATAAATCTGCTCAAGGACCTGTAAGACTCTTGACCCTGTCTTTAATATATCTGATTGCAAATCAATAATTCCCATCCAGGGTGTGTGCTGTATATGACCTCTCATATTTTTTTATTCCCTTCATTCAGATGCCAAAAATGTTTTGAGTCGTCGTCACTCTGTACAGAACATCTTGCTTCAGGTGCAGCCTTGTTTAGGCCCAAGTGTTGTCAAAGAGCAGCCTCCAACTCCCCCTTCATCATCATCATCATCTGTTGTGCTGGAGAACGTCCCAGAAACCATGAATCGTGAAATGTTGACCATGCTGGTAGAAAACACCAGTGGCTTGGATGGAAAGGACTTCAAATTGGAACATATTTCTGAACGGAACGTGGCTGTCGTTACTTTTCGAACCAGTGAGAGTAAGTTTATGCTAACTGTGTTTCATTGCATGTTCATCATGTTCTCCAGAGGGGAAAATGTAACTTCATGTTGTGATGCTGGGAAGCAGAGCAGGTACGGATGGCAACAATGGACAGCCCTAATCAGCTGTATGAAACGGAAAGACCTCATAACACTTAAAGGATCTGATTTGATCAGTAGTTGCCCAGATTCAAACAGGTTATATGTTTTGGTGGCCAAGTTCCTGAATGGTGAGCAAACTGTGTTTTTTTTTCCTTTTTCTTCTTTAAACCATTTAGGCTGACGGGCTCAAACAGAAATTTTCAGTAGATTGGTAGAATGCAAAGTACATGCTCATTTGTACAGAGTGCCTTTGGTTCACAAACAGTTGAATAAATGAATTCTGATGTGGTTTGTCAAAGCAGTTTTTTGCTCTTCCCATCTCCAGAAATCCAGATGCCAATTAAATAAGTAAAAGTGAGGGAACTTCTATTGCTCGGGAGAAGCCTTGCTGCGGTGTTCTTTGCTTGGAGGAGGAATCCTACGACTTGCCGCTTCGACCCCTTGGACTCTGGACCCGGTGCTGGTTTTACCTGTGAGGAAGCTGCTGACGTGCCTGCTGTGGGGGTGAGAAGGGCATTTAGCGTGGTGAACGTTGCAGGGACTCCATCTACCAGGAGTCCCTGCTCGACCTGAATCACCTGGTCCGCGTTCGCCGCTCAGCCCCGCCCCCAGGATACTGCGCACTCTATTTAGTCGGATTTGGTAGCCGCTGCGCGGGAGCATTCAGGGAGAAGCCCGGGAAAAGGGCGGGCCGTCTACGGCTGTCCAAGGCCGGACAAGACTGGGCTGGGGCACCCCCTTAAGATCTATTATTAAGCCTGGTAAGACTTTGTTTTTACAAGGCTTTGGACTCTGGGACTATTTCTAACTGAGTGTGCCATATAGAGGCAATAAACCCGAGCTATTCCTCTATTCCCCTTATTCTAATGGCACACTATGCGGGGAAGGGGAGGAAGCTAACATCTAGCATCACGGGGGGAAGCATCGCTGGCACTCTAGATGGGTTCATTAAAAGAGCGGCGGTTGTGCTAGAACGGGAGATAGCCCTCACTGAGAAGCGGCTATCCCTGGAACTGATGGGCAATAAGCGGTCCTCCTTGGGCGAATTAGGAAATGCAGTCACACCTGACCAAGCTCACAACAACAGGCCGAGTGCTATTAGTCATAACTCCACAGGCACAGGCTTAGAGGGAGATCAACCTATCATTACTGTAAACATCTTGGCTGACACTACATCCTCTGATGGAACATCTTCGGCGGATTTTCACCCTATATCCCTAGGAAACAGGAATCCCCAGACCATGGACAGACCCAAAAATACAATTACATCTATATCGCACACACAAAAGGGGAAAAGAAAGAGGGGTGGGAACCGTCAATTAGGTAGTAAACCAAAGGTATCGAAAATAACGAGAAATTCTTCAAAGCCAACTTTAATTAAAGCTAACACCTTACCTAAAACTGCCGTAGGATGTCCCTTTCCCCCCGAGCACCCCCTTAAGTAGTTCTAGCTACCAGGCTCCTTTACAATCACGAGACACAGTTGTAGACCTGGATACTGCATGCACATTCTCTCAAGCAGAGCAGCTACTTAGGTCATTTGTGCTCCCGCTTATTGAGAGGTTAAAAATATTAAATGATAAACTGGATAAGATGCAGAAGGCAATTGTAGAAAATTCCCATACGCTAGCAAGCCTAGCACCCTGCCCTAGTGATAAAGGTACTTCAATAAGGAAACAGATTAATATACCTCCCCCCAAAAGCCCATTGCCCTCGTCAAAGGCATCTGATGAACCAAGGCCACCGAAAAGCAAGGAGGTTGAGAAGAAAGGAGACCAGGTAACACTGTCTGTTGGGGGGTTAAGAACAAAAATAATGATCAGAAAACCCCATTACCAAATTGTGACGGGGTGGGTCCCCGAGGGCCCCTGGAGGGGGGTCCGGCCCCGCTGTCTCACCTGACTCCGTTCCCTCCCTACAGCAGCCTGGCCAGGACGTGGAAGTGGACTGGTCCCCGGAAGCTTGTTTCCTTCCCAGTATAAGAATTGGCTTGGTAGTTTGGTTTGCCCTGTTCCCATCATGCACTGGGACAGGAACAGACTAATTTGCATATAGCCAATTTCTGAGCTGGGATGGTGCAGTGAGCTAAAAAACGGTGATGGATTAAAACCATGATCTCTTGACTTGGTAAGAGTATTCTGCATCATTCAGAAACTCTGTCCATCACCACCCCCTTTTCCAAAATCGGTTTTATCCACACTATGTGTGGGAGGGTATACTCAGACGTGAGTCCCTTGCTCATTGCACCATCAGGATTCAAGCAAGCCGGGCCGAAGAAGGCTGTGATGCCAGAAACCGGTCCCCGGAAGCTTGTTTCCTTCCCAGTATAAGAATTGGCTTGGTAGTTTGGTTTGCCCTGTTCCCATCATGCACTGGGACAGGAACAGACTAATTTGCATATAGCCAATTTCTGAGCTGGGATGGTGCAGTGAGCTAAAAAACGGTGATGGATTAAAACCATGATCTCTTGACTTGGTAAGAGTATTCTGCATCATTCAGAAACTCTGTCCATCACCACCCCCTTTTCCAAAATCGGTTTTATCCACACTATGTGTGGGAGGGTATACTCAGACGTGAGTCCCTTGCTCATTGCACCATCAGGATTCAAGCAAGCCGGGCCGAAGAAGGCTGTGATGCCAGAAACCGGTCCCCGGAAGCTTGTTTCCTTCCCAGTATAAGAATTGGCTTGGTAGTTTGGTTTGCCCTGTTCCCATCATGCACTGGGACAGGAACAGACTAATTTGCATATAGCCAATTTCTGAGCTGGGATGGTGCAGTGAGCTAAAAAACGGTGATGGATTAAAACCATGATCTCTTGACTTGGTAAGAGTATTCTGCATCATTCAGAAACTCTGTCCATCACCACCCCCTTTTCCAAAATCTGATGAACCAAGGCCACCGAAAAGCAAGGAGGTTGAGAAGAAAGGAGACCAGGTAACACTGTCTGTTGGGGGGTTAAGAACAAAAATAATGATCAGAAAACCCCATTACCAAATTGTGACGGGGTGGGTCCCCGAGGGCCCCTGGAGGGGGGTCCGGCCCCGCTGTCTCACCTGACTCCGTTCCCTCCCTACAGCAGCCTGGCCAGGACGTGGAAGTGGACTGGAGGGCTGGTGACCCTGAATACTGGTGGCTGACGTCGGACCAAAGCGAACCCTGTACCTTTAAGGACTTGGAACCCGCACGGGTAGCCCCGCCCCTTGAGAATGACGCGCCGGAGTCAAAAGGAGCCCGGATCAAGGAAGCGACGGACGGCGTTTTCCCAGAGGCAAGGAGAGAAGGAGAGTACTGTGTGAGCAGTGGCAACGAGGAGCAGGAGGCCAAACTGAGGAGAGGAGACGGAGAAGCCAGGAGGCCAACGGAACAGCGAACCGCCCCGCCACGTTCCCGCGGGAGGAGCGTGGCTCCAACAGGTACAGGGCCGTGTGGCGGGTTGGATGGGAAACAGAGTCCCGCCTGTTGTAGAATAATTGTACAGACCCGTGTACAGCTCGTCCCCTTGAACAACCCCCCCCCTTCCACGAGCACTTCCTCATGTCATCTGATTTGTACATAGCATGTGTAGCGGGTTTCCCTCACCACTGGTCCCCCACCGTGTATATCCATACTCGGTCTTACTACGTCCTCTGTCTTCTTCTTTACATACGGAGCCCCCTGACCCGGAGGACGAGTTGAACCGGCACCGGAGGCAAACTGGATCCACCCCGCACCACGACATATGATCCAGCCGCGTTCGCCAGGGAACGCATCACCAGCCGGAGGCGAAAAACATATACGCAAATAAAAACTTCTTTAAAAAGTCTCTACAAGTTCTCTGCCTCTCCTTCCTTCGAACCGCCAGCGAGGGTAGTAGAGGATAGCATAAACCCCGAGTCCCCAGGTACCCCGGGACACAAATGTACCACCAACACATCATCAGGATGTGAGAAACCTAGTCGAATCCACTAAATCCCCGATCACCCACCCTGTTATTGATCTACCCCTCCAGGCATCCCCACTAGTAGTAATATTAGGAAACGTACCACCCCTCATGGAAGGAGATAGGGAAGACTACTACCAGTTAAGGAATAAGGTGGCCCATTGGTTATCGCAAAATACTGCAGAAGACAATAACCTCGGCCACAGTATTATAATGGCCCGAAGAGTGTCTTGGGTGGGCAGGTCAAATAAATCGAAACTGGGCGACTGCATCGTGATCAACTTTAATAGCCCAACATTGGTGGAGAGGATCCTAAGGGCAGTCGAGCTTGGTTGGAGGCCCAGGGGTTCTGGCATAGACATATTATCACTGGGCTTCTTCTATGATACCCCTTATCTAATAAGAAAAGATAACTGGAATGCATGGCAACAGGTGAGGGCACCATACCATAGAACACATCGGGCTGGGGATTATTGGAGCGGAGATCAGCAACTATTCCACACTGGGCAAGACAGGGGATGCATGCTTTCCCTCTAGGGCCAAACATATTTGCACCACCCTCAGGTCTTAATGAGTGTGACTGACTGGCTGGTAATTTAGACTCAGTCGGGGAAGTGCCTAGTAGAAATGCTGATACCCCAAGCAGACCCTATTGCATCGACTAATATATTCATAACCTGTTAAGTATTGGAAAAAATCGCTCCCGTAAACCGCTCTTATCCCACCCCGATAGTTGATCCGCCCTCATTGCAAGGCCCCCTCAGGATTGTTTCATGGAATATCTGCGGGCTGGAAAGTAAAGTTTCTAATCATGTTTGGGGGGATTTTATCCAGAACTATGATGTATTGTGCATCCAAGAAACTTGGCTCGCGAATGAAATATATTTGGACGGCTTTAAAACGTACCATATCCCTGCGGAACGCTCTGCCCATGGTAGACATAAAGGAGGCATCTGTATTTATATCTCCAACCTGATGAGGGTACGTAGAATTAAAAGGATTGGGTACTCTACATATTTTCAAATAGGATCTATTATACTACCCTCGGGCATGGAATTAATGGTAGTCAACTTCTACAATAACATTAAAGAACCTGACTTCGCAGTAGAGATGAGTAAGCTAGGTGAAGGCATAAACTACTTCAATACTGCAAAGGGAAAAAACGCAATTTTGATCTGGGGTGGTTTAATACTAATACATGCAACCTGAATACCTGCAGACCTCGGGACGATGCTAGGGAAGGAAGGGATGATATGAAGCATTTCGTACATACAGCTGGAGGGGAAATAATAAATGATATTTTGCCACACATGACCTAGACTTCGTAAATTTGATGTGCACTCCGCAGGTTGAATTCAGTCCTACATACATAGCCAGGGGTGTGCATTCGATTATTGATTTCATTATCCTACCCACAAGATTTTCTGATTGGGTGGGAGATTTTCCCATCCAGTCAAATGGCCTTAGTGACCATCTGCCTCTCAGTTTACACCTAAATGTTCCCGCATGTGATACCTCAGCCACGCTCGAATCCCTGGTGTGGTCGCAGGAAATAGTATTGGCACGTCAAAATGGTTTTGCCCTGAAATGGGGCAAAATCGACCCAGCAAAAATGAATGTGACCACTATATCAAAGGCCTTGGCACCCATCCTAGTGTGTCTAGATGAGGAAGCTACCAACGCTGAAATTTTGGAAGCCCTTGGGCAGATAACGTTAGTCATACAAGACTCCCTTACTAAAAGAAAAGCGATGGAACGTAAGAAGACTAATGGCTGGTTTGATTCTAAATGCACGAAAGCGTGTACCCACCTAAAAGGGGCACTTAGCTCCAAACCCAGGGACTACAGCCTAATTAGGGCTTGCTGAAAGACTATAATGTAGCCCGGAATAATAGGAAAAAAGAAATAAAAGACCTGGCCTGGCAAAACCTACTTAAGGCATCGCAGCTGAGAGCTTGTAAATTGTTCTGGCAGGCAGTAAATGCACCCTATCTTACCAAGCCAGATAATGCAGGAATTGAAGTCGCCATAGACGAGAGCACTTGGATTGACTTCTTCTCCAAAGTTTACAAAAAAGAGGAAAGGGATGTGGCTAAATCCACAGGGGTAAACAATCTGGACAGACCAGAGCAGAATCATTTCCCCATTAAGGTTGAAATAGCATATGATGAAGTCTTGACTGCAATAAATAATAGCAAAGGAAGTAAGGCCCCGGGCCCAGATGGGATACCAAACGATATTTTTAAGCTAACTACTGAACTCTGGGCCCCAATTTGTACACTAGTTTTAAGGGCCTGTTGCACTGAAGGATTTATTAAAACCTGGGCAGAGTCAGTTATAGTGCCCATTTACAAAAAAGGGGAGAGAGAGTGTCCAGCTAACTATAGGCCCATATCCCTCCTGGATTCCCTTATGAAGATTGCCAGTAGGGTGGTCCTCAGTAAATTACAAATCTGGGAAAATGAAAATAACATCCTAAGCCCGGTCCAGTACGGCTTTAGGGAAGGGATGGGTACAGTAGAGCAGGTCCTTAATTTCGTGATGATTCAAGGGAAATATACCCAAGCTAAAAAAGGGTGTCTCTATGCAATATTTGTCGACCTCTCAGCCGCATTAGACTGCGTGGATCACGAAAAATCGTGGCAAACATTGGCTGAAATTAAGGTGGATCCCGCGATTCTACATTTCCTCCGACAGTTGTACACAGGTGCGACTGCCAAGGTGAGACATGGGACAAGGGGAGAATGTACTGGGTCGTTCTGCATAGAGAAGGGAGTCAGGCAGGTCTGCGTACTGACTCCATTCCTCTTTTCCATATATACGAACGCTTTGGAGGAGGAATTGGTGGCCGCCGTAGTGGATTCACCTAGGTATGGGAAAAACCAGGTGGTCTCCCTTCTTTATGCGAATGATGCCGTACTAATGGCTAGAACCAAGATAGGTGCTCAAAAGGCGTTAACAAAGTATGTAGAGTTTATGGAGACAAGGGGACTAAAAATAAACGCTAAAAAATCATTTGTGATGATGTGTGGGAAAGCAGGAACAAAATGTAAGGCTTTGAAAATTGACGGCCTCTCATTAGAACACACTTACAGTTTCTCATACTTGGGGGTGCTAATTGATGGCTCTGGCTCCTGGTGTGCGGCCGTCAAGAACAGAACTCTTCTGTTTAAACGTTCCATTGCCGCACTAATGAACTTCGCCACCAAACTAGGGAAAAGACCCCCAGAAATTCTTTTAAATATATATAAAGCGAAATGCAGAAGCATAGCTCTTTACGGGGCAGGAATCTGGGGCTTCCAAAACACTTTACCTATCCAGATAGCGGAAAATGGTTTTTTAAGATATTTGTTAGCACTCCCCCAGGGTACTGCAGTTTTTAATTGTCATTCTGAACTAGGAATGAATTTTATTTCTGATCTCATAAAAGTACAACCAATCCTACTCTGGCAGAGAGTCTGGACTGAAGACGCGTTGTCCTTTAGTAGAGAAATCTTAAAGGATGTAATGGTATTGGACAACGGCAAACATATTCCATGACTTGAGTATGTCAGGAAGACATTTATTGATCTGCATAGGCCAGAACTATATAATAATCCCGAATTATTAGGTGGTCTGAGTAGGAAAGAACTTAAAGGCCTGTGCATGAACCACTATGAAACGTTAAGGTGTTCGGTTGAACTTACCAAACAAACTGTCAGTAAACACCAGCTGACTCTGGTGTGTTACACTATTCAACCGTACCTAGCATTGTGTATCGTGGGCTTTGAACGTTTTATCTTAACTAGATTTAGGTTTGTTTTATTTCATTACTTGGTAACTTTTCCTACAAAAAACAATTGGTCCAGGAGCCTGGGGACATGCCCTTGCGATAATTTATCGCAACAATCCACGTTCCATGTTATCTTATTCTGTAAATATTATGAGAAGGAACGTAAGACATGGATTAGGCAATATTTGAAAAAGGGTTCCTGGCGGCAATGTAGACCAGCCTATCTAAGTTTACAGCAATTGGAGAATGGCAAATGCATCATGATAATGATTGGTTTTTTAAAGAGTATCCTGAGGAAAAGAAATGTGATGGCTGCTAACTGTATTATTTAAATGCTATGGTTCGATAATGCACTAATTGAATCTTTTCTTAATGCTTTAAACTTAGGACCTATTTATTTATTATGAAATACTGTATGTATATTTAATGTTGCTTTTATGATTTTTATCTGCTGTTAAAATCGAATAAAGCTAAACTTGAAACTTGAGTTAGTAATTGAAACTAAAATCAAATGGCCTAATTTTGTAGTAGATCCCAGGTTATAAACTTGGGGTATTGCTTAGAGATGCTGAAAAATGGATTAAGGCAATGAATCCCGTATTCTAAGAATGTAAAATACATGAATTAACAAATGTTTTTTCTATGCCTGCACAAACGCCTGTGTAAGTCTTTTAGCCTATAGCATGTCATAGAATTTATAGGTGTCTTCCGTGGATTTACCAGCTATGGTAGGGGATTAGTTAATCCTCTTTCATATGAAGGGGTGTTACTTTTTTGGGAGAGTGTTATGCAGTCATTGTATTTGTAAATCTTAACTGGGTTAAGAAAGTGAGATGTATGTAGATGATAATAGTAACTTCATAGCAAATGCTACTGATAACTGCCTAGTTGATGCTTTGTTGGACATTAAAAAGGGGAAAAACAGTATTATAGCATTTTGTTTACTGCGATAGGTGCCATGGGCTTTATGCAGACGTGCACCCATAGTGCCAGGGTGAAGAGTCATGGCATCACTTCACGACTCCTCGAATGCACAAAGAGCATCAAGGTTGAAGATCTACCACCCGATGTGTGCACAGAGTTCCTCAATATATACTTTGAAAGTTCGAAGCATGGTGGTGGAAGGGTGGCAGATGTGCAATCTTTACCTGAGGAAGATTCAGCGATAGTTACGTTTTTTGATCAAAAAGGTAAGACCAGTTCCTATATGGTTTTAGTGCACTCGTGTATGGCTTAGTGGAGTTATTCCAAAATCATAATTTTATTCCTCTGGATAAATATGCAACCTCTAGGGTTGAGATGCATTGCTACACAACTTATCTATATTATGCAGCGAGAATCTGCTATGATATGCTTCAGATGTAAAGTTCTTATGCTAGTATCAGAGTGTGCAAGACGGTAGAATTCTAAAAACACACTTCATTGAAGTCGCTTAATATTCTTCATAAAGATAGGGTGTTCATTGGGACACCATGTGCAAGAAATCACAAGATTGACAGCTAGTGGGTGAGTGGAGGACTAATCATCATCTCCTTTGTCAGGAATAGGATTTCACTGTTCTGGCAAAACTCCTTCCGTTCCCTGATCTGTCTGGCATGGCTTACTCCTGTGTTTCTGGCTGGTATCAATCCGTGTAAAATTTGGGCTTAACTAGTTTGAGTTCAGTATGCATTTTGATCTTTGAGTTCAAATAGGACTGACCTGGGATTTCTACCTGCCTGAAAACCTGCAAAAGCAGGTCAAAATCATTAGATGCACTTCATCAGTACTAGAGAAAGTTTTAAACACAGCTAGACTTTGGTTGACCCAGGCTTCTTTTTTTGCCTGTGCTTTCAAAGTGGGATAAGTACTGGCACACTTGAGCCAGTAACTGATGTTTTATTTGAACACAACTGCACACCAATTTAGAGTATACTTTTACTGGGCACAAAACCATTGCAGATGGTCTCCTGCCAATAAGGCTTGAGATACGTTTTGGATTACTGGAGAATCTTTGCTTCTGTGACTGATCAGATGAAGGGAATCTGAGCTGTTCATTGTGGATGGCAGATTGCCCCTTACTGCTGAGCTGACTTTTGCAAGCCCCAGCTCATTATACAGTGATGAGCTCTGATCAATGGAAGCCAGAAGGTCCTTTCTGTTGAGCTTGTCACATTAAATGAAACATTTCTAATTAAAAAACAATGGTCATGAAGCTGCAGAGATTCTTTGCTGCGTTGAGGTTGCACTGTCCTGACCTTCTCTGTACCTGCGTTGGTGTATCTTCTAAGTATGAGCGCAAAATCCGTTACGCTCGCGGATTTTGCGAATTTTCGGTAAATTCGCGATCCGCGAACTCCCGAGAATTTACCGCAAATTCGCAAATCCGCGAGCGGCGGATTCTGGGGGCAAAAGTTCAAGCCTTGCAGGCCTGTTGTAACTATTTTACGATGGCGCCGGCAAGCTGCCAGCGCCATCCTAAAATAGTTACTAAATTAGCTTCAACAGGAAGCTCTAATAGATAAAATAAAGCAGGTGCTCGAGCGCCTGCTTTATTTTATCTATTAGAGCTTCCTGTTGAAGCTAATTTAGTAACTATTTTAGGATGGCGCTGGCAGCTTGCCGGCGCCATCGTAAAATAGTTACAACAGGCACAAAACGGTGGCGTCTTCTTGAATAAATATGAAGGGCAGGGTTCATTCTGGCACGACGGTCCTGGCACAAAAATTAAACATCAACCGGAAGCACTTACAGATATCAAGTAAGCATGTGCCCTAGTTGTAGCTTAAATTCAGTGACTCATTCATCGGCCCAAAAATCAATCGTGAGCGTTGTCAAGGCTGGGCAGCTGTGCCCTCTTCCCAAATATACCATCGAAAATCAGCTGTGATGCTGGACAGAGGCCTTTGCATCCAATGACTTTCACGAGCGCAATCCTCGTGCTGTTCCTGTGGCCAGGAGCTTCTGTATCTTCATCTGCTGCTCTGATCGGTCTCTGACCTTTAATGCACACAAGAGGCATGTGCACTCGCATGGAAGCCCCGTCCGTTTGGCCCCGCCCACACACTCGTGGTGTGCACCGTCTTCCCGCCATTTACCCACTATGATAGCTCACTCACGGGACCCCTGCGCCCTTCGGCGCGATTGCATAGTAACACACACCTGGTCGCTGTAGACAACTCTCTGGCACTTTAGGCAGCTGTAGTCTAGTAAAAGCACTATACATTTACCCAACGAGGTAGCAGCACTGACTGATTATCCAGTAGAAAGTACTCCAGTTGAGTAGAGGTATGGCACAAAACGGTGGCGTCTTCTTGAATAAATATGAAGGGCAGGGTTCATTCTGGCACGATGGTCCTGGCATGGAAGCCCCGCCCCAAATCCGCCGACCCACAAATCCGCCGATCCGCGGATTTTGCGGATCCACGATCCGTGAATACGCTAATCCGTGAATCGTGGATCCGCAAAATCCGCCCATGCTTAGTATCTTCCATTATTTGCCTTCTTCAGGTTTAATGGCGTGATGCATCAATTCGAGCTACGCCCCAGGGTCACAGGCTCAAAACCTGGTGGGTTCACCCCGCCTTTCATTAAACCTAGTTCAAAATAATGAGTACCATTGATTTGGGAAACAAATGCATGTTGTCTGACAGTGGTGCTGAGAGACTGCTTTGGAGATAATATTGTGCTCTAAAAATACAAGTTAAGTTTTAGACCCCTGTAATTGAGTTTGTCCTGTTTTATGTGTGCTGTTGTCCCGATTCTGGAGCCCTAGGAAAAACAAGATGATTTGGGGCAGATGGCGAGCCTATCAAAGCCTGGAAGTGGGAATTGATTGAATGTCAATTGTGTTCTTTATGCTGATGTGCTGACTTGATGGACTGAAGTCTTGTTTTGTTTTATATTTGTGACTTGCACTGAAAATCAGAGGATAAGTCTCACTTCTTCACAGAGTCGGCAGAAGTCTGGGAGTGGCATGAATGTTTGAATAATTTGGGGGCTTGTAGGTTGCGAACTGGGAAGCCTAGGACAAAGTTCTCTAGACACGAAAGGACAAGGAGAAGGGAGTCCCGTTGAACGGTGCAATCACAAGGTGTAATAGAAAACCCTCACAACCATTGGCCTAAGACAATGGCACTTTCATGGGTGATAGAGTGCACTTCTCAGAGAAAGCAAAGATGATCCTGGACTGCAGGATAATAATGTTCATCAAACAACAGACACACTACACCACACCATCCCCCCCAGCCCCCCTGCCGTCGAACCCAATGGAGGACTCCAGAAAAATGCTGCTGCTGGAGAAGGAGAAAGTGTCCGGTGGAATCCGAAGGTGGATTCTAGGTGAGGAGTACCTGCAAGCAGAGGGGGCAGAGTCTATGTCACCCAGGAGTGACCTGAGACCTGGAAGACGAATACCCACCTCTGTCGAGAGTTGACGGTGACCTTGATACTGCAGCTGTGAGGGCCAGGCGACACTGTGGAAGACCAGGAGCAGTGCACTGGCTGTCCTACGTCGGATGTCGAGAGTTGAGGGGTTGGTGTCTTTCGGGAGGACCAACAAGCCTTTACACCTTCTTCACTCTCCACGTTGTTTGCAGTTGCAGTGTCGGGACCAGCAAGGTCCAGGGGTTTCACCACAAGCAGGGCAGTCAGGGCAGACGCCAAGCAATCAGGGGAGCCCAAAAGAATCAAAGATGACAGGACCCACAGTTCGGAGGCACTGGAGTTGTAAGAGGACCTCGAGCAGCTCACCAAAAGATGCAGACCACGGTGCAAACGATGCAGTGTGGGTTAAGATTTCGGTCACTGGAGATGTTTGAGTTTGGGGCTACTTGGAGCCCGAAGATCTTGGTGAAAGGAAGCCAACAAGCCTTTGCAACGGCAAGTCGATGCGGTGCACAGGGATTCGGTTGTTGCAGCTTCTACGAGGGATACTGGCCTTAAACCTGGTGAGAAAGCAGGGCAGGGATGAGAAAAACCACCACCTGTGTTGCTGAGCCTCTCGGAGTCCGTGGGAGCTCAGGATCAGCTGACTGGTCCGCTTAGTTGCAGTTCCTGCTGATGCAGGGAAGTTACTTCTTCACTCCAAGGGAGATTCCTTCGGGTGTCTTAGATGCCCACAGGCCTTGGGAGGTTCCTGTAATATACACAGGCACAGACTATGCAGCAGACTGGAAGGGGCACTAAATGAAGCCCAAACAAAGTCCAGCCAAGTCCCGAGTGCCCAGATGGTAGAAGTTGAAGTGGTGTCTGAATTGAATCGTGTCCCACGACAAATCCAGGGACCTACACCCAGGTAACCCCTTAAGTACCCTAAGGAAAGGGTTGGGACTTTTCTGGGGATCCTCCCAGGGGAGGTGGTGGTCACACCTCTCTGTGACAGGATGCCTATTGTTCTGCCTTCCCCTGCTCGAGTTTGGCTCAGCCGCAGGAGGGCAGAATCCTGTCTCTGGTCGGCAGCAGCCATGTTGTTGTGTCCGAGTCTAGAAGACTGGAACCAAGAGCACTGAGAGCCTAACAGAGGCCCTTTCCAGTGCTTGGAATCCTACCTCCCACACTGTATACTGTATGGGTGGTATGATTCCAACTTGTTTTATACCAAACATGATAGGATTCGTTGCAGCCAATTTCGAGATGGTCATCGTGTAATTGCGCATTGTCCCTCTATATGGTATATGGCTGTCTCACTTACAAAAGTGTATCCAGACCCCAAAGTGGCTCCTAAAGCCTCCTTAACTTCTGATGGTGGTGTGTACCGCAACTGCAGAAAGGAAAAAAATGCTTTTGTTATTTAACCCTCACACACCCTATTAGTGTCATGCTTCATCATGGGGTTCATCCAGACTCCTAAAGGTCTGGGTGGGCTCAACCGTATTTCAGGGAGCTCTTAGGAGATGTAGACCAGGGGGACTTTCCGATAAAGAGATACATGGAGTTGTAGTAGGATTTTTATTATTGGTGATGTAGTGGATGTTAAAACGATAATAAAAAGTGTATCTTTTTTGGAGGATTATGGTCCTAAGACCTTATAAAACTCCCAACATGTTTCAGCCCAAAGGTTGGGTGGCCAAAAATGGTCCTGGGCTTTCGTCAGGGCACAATGGAGTTCCCTCCCTGGTATGGATCAAAACAAACTATGCTGACATATGTATAGGTTTTGAAGGTGCAGAAAGCTGCAACCTTTGTGACAAAAGTGGCAGTAAAAACAATCACAATGAGGAGAATACTTATCTCCCTTCTTCTGTACCGAAAACATTAACCCAATTAGAGGGGGATATGCGTATCACAGGGTCGCGATAGGTTGGCCTTGTAGTCAAACGTACTCCAAAGGTGCTGCCCAGTGGTACACCTATTTGGTACCTCTGATCCCCTGCGAGGGCTGCAAGAGGTTCCTCAGACCCCTCCCAGTCCTCCCCGCCCTCTATAGCCTGTGGAACAGGTGGAACATACGGTGGTGGGTAGACAAAGGGAAAGAAATTCCCTAACAGCGTCCGAATTGGCATCGGTCGACACCCTTCTGCCGGGGACGGGGTCGGGCAGGTCTGCAGCTGGCAACGTCTATGCCGGTGGAGGTCGCACAGGGCCAACCCGCATGGACGGGGATCCAGGCCTGGATCCACTGGGGTCCCTCGGTGTAGAGCCGGAGTTGTCGACGACGTCGGAGATGGCGACGTCGAAGGACAAGGACCGCCATCGGACCCTCGGGGCCCGAAGGCGCACCAGCGGGGCTGGATGGTCCAAAGACACGTGCCATGGCTGACAGGAACTCCTGCAGCTGGGCGGGAGTCGCCGATGGATCCGGAAAGGGTGGATAGGCCATTGGCAACTGCATAGGCTCTCTAAGGCCTATTCTGGATCTCAGAGAGTTAAACCATTATATACTCTCAAAACATTTTCACATGGTGAGGCTTAAACAGGTACTCCCGCTTTTGCAAAGGGCAGATTTTATATCTACTCTAGTTTTAAAAGACTCATATTTTCATGTTCCAATTCATCCGGTTCATTGCAAATACCTCAGTTTTGTGATAGCCGGCAAGCATTACCAGTTCAAGGTGCTTCCCTTCGGAGTGACAAAAGCAACCAGAGTTTTTACCAAATGCCTGGCAGTAGTCGCCGATTATCTCAGAAGACAGCAGATTCACATATTCTCCTACCTAGACGAAAGCCAGCACTTACCAGAACTGTCTACAACACACACCGATCACAGTAGACCTACTTCATCAACTGGAGTTCACCATAAATGCCCACAAATCTCACCTGCATCCATCACAGATGCAGTCGTATCTAGGAGCCAGTCTAGACACAGTCAAAGCTCTAGCCTCTCCCAATGTAACCAGAATACGCAATATTCAGGCTATGCTTCTATAGTTTCAACCCAACCATGATTTACCAGCCAGAGTGTTCATGCAACTACTGGGAATTATGGCATCTTGTATTGCAATTGTACCCCATGCAAGGCTTTACATGTGTCCCTCACAACAGTGCTTGGCACCTCAGTGGAATTAGTCGCAGGGTCAATTAACTGCTCTAGTGTTGGTAGACGGCTGTACCCATCGCTCTCTGCAGTGGTGGAACCTACAAAACTTATCAAAAGGACAGCTTTTCATCGACCCTATTCCACAGATCATGCTCTATTCAGACACATCTCTAACAGGTTGGGGGGCTCTTCTCAAAGGTTACACAATACAGTGTGTGTGGAGTAACAAACACAAAATACTCCACATCAACTATCTAGCCGTCAAAGCTTTTCAAACTCACCTCATAGCAAAACTGTCCTACTCCGAACAGACAACATGACAGCGATGTATTATGTACAGAAACAGGGCGGGACACTCTCTCCAAATGTCGACACTGGCTCAAGACTTTTGGAATTGGGCAATCATTCACAAGATCTATCTTCTGGCAGAACATCTCCCAGGACTAAACAATTAAATTGCCAACCCCTCAACAGAAGGAGACCGCTAATTCCTGAGTGGGAACTTCATCTCCAAATTCACCTTCCCTTCTTCTAACAGTGGGGTTTTCCACAGATAGACCTGTTTGCCACAGCCGAAAACGCAAAATGTCCGGCTCAAGGTTCTCACGCCCGCCTGAAAAGGGCAATGCCCTATGGATAAACTGGTCAGGGATATTTGCTTACGCTTTTCCGTCTTTCTGCTCATTCCGTGTGTGGTTTGGAAACTTAGGCAAACATCCCTCACGCTAATCCTAGTAGCTCCCACATGGGCCCGTCAACCATGGTACCCCACCCTGTCGGAGCTATCAATAGTTCCATATCAAAAGCTGCACCCCACCTCCAGTCTCCTCACACAGAACCGTAGAGAAATGAGACATCCAGATACCAAAGAACTAAACCTAGCGATCTGGCTCCTGAAGTCCTAGAGTTTGATCATTTAAACTTACCACCAGACTGTATGAATAGTCTGAAGGAAGCAAGAAGGCCTACCACCAGAGCTTGCTATGCAGCAAAATGGAAAAGATTTGTTATATACTGCAATAACAACAACATTGATCCTTCAGATGCTTCTATACAAAAGATTTTCTGTTACCTCTTATATTTACAACAAACTGGACTGGCTTATTCATCTATTCGTTTGCATCTGGCAGCTGTAGCTCCGTACTTACAGAATAGACAACATCTCTGACTATTCAGAGTTCTAGTAATCAAAGCTTTCATGGAAGGATTAAAAAGGGTAATACTACCAAGGATTCCTCCTGCCCCAGTATGGAATCTCAACATAGTTCTCACGAGACTCATGGGGCCACCTTTTTAATCATTGCACAAGTACCCTTTACAATTTCTCTCTTGGAAGGTTGTTTTCCTCATTGCCATCACATCACTGAGGAGAGTTTGTGAGCTACAGTCATTAACCTTAGAAGAACCTTTTTTTCAGCTACACTAAGACAGGATAGTTCACCGCACCAACCCTAAATTCCTTCCCAAAGTAGTTTCTGCTTCTCATATAAACAGTTGAAATACCAGTTTTGTTTCCTCAACCTGATTCTATAGCAGAATGCGCTTTTCACACGCTTGGCGTTAAAAGGGCTTTTCTGTACTACATAGATCGGACAAAAGACTTTTGCAAAACAAAATAACTGTTGCATTTGCCCCACCTCACAAAATTCAATCCTATCTCAACATCTGGTGTTGCCAGATGTATTGTTAAATGCATTCAAACATGCTATATTAAAGCTAATAGAACTTTAATCATACCCCCTAGAGCGCATTCCATTCACAAAATAGGGGTTTCAGTAGCCTTTTTAGGCAACATTACTCTGGCTGACATATGTAAGGCAGCTACATGGTCTACACCAGCGTTTCCCAAACTGTGGTCGGCGGACCCCCAGGGGTCCGTGAGGCATTCCCAGGGGGTCCGCAGTACTCTAGTGCCTGTCATAGTGAAAAATTAAACGCCCATGCGTCCTCACAGCACACAAGAGCTGTGACACAGAAGGCAGAAGGGCACAAAAAACGAGGGGAAAACGAGTGGAACAGAGGGCAGAAGAGCACAAAAAAGAGGGGGAAACGAGTGGAACAGAGGGCAGAAGGGCACAAAAAACGAGGGGAAAACGAGTGGAACAGAGGGCAGAAGGACACAAGAAACGAGGGGAAAACGAGTGGAACAGAGGGCAGAAGGGCACAAAAAACGAGGGGAAAACGAGTGGAACAGAGGGCAGAAGGGCACAAAAAACGAGTGGAACAGAGGGCAGAAGGGCACAAAACTAGTGGAAAACTAGTGGAACCAGAGGGCAGAAAAGCACAAAAAATGAGTGGAACAGAGGGCAGGAGGGCACAAAAAACGAGGGGAAAACAAAGTGGAAAAGAGGGCAGAAAGGCACAAGAAACAAGTGGATCTGAGGGCAGAAGGGCACAAAAAACGAGGGGAAAACGAGTGGAACAGAGGGCAGAAGGGCACAAAAACGAGTGGAACAGAGGGCAGAAGGGCACAAAACTAGGGGGAAACGAGTGGAACAGAGGGCAGAAAAGCACAAAAAACGAGTGGAACAGGGCAGGAGGGCACAAAAAACGAGGGGAAAAGAAAGTGGAAAAGAGGGCAGAAAGGCACAAGAAACAAGTGGAACAGAGGGCAGAAGGGCACAAAAAACTAGGGAAAAACGAGTGGAACAGAGGGCAGAACGGCACAAAAAATCAAGTGGAACAGAGGGCAGAAGGGCACAAAAAACGAGGGAAAATGAGTGGAACAGAGGGCAGAAAGGCACAAAAATCGAGTGGAACACAGGGCAGACAGGCACAAAAAACGAGTGGAACGGAGGGCAGAAAGGCACAAAAAACAAGGGAAAAACGAGTGGCACAGAGGGCAGAAAGGCAAAGACCGGGCAGAGAGAGCACTGGGACAGAGGGGGGGAACAGAGGGAAGAAAAAGGGGCACAAACCACGTACAGGCAGGGGGGGAAGACGGACAACAGCAGTCACAGACACAACAATGAAAATAGAGGCAATACAATAAAAGCAATAAAACGTTGAAAGGCACATGTGTATAGGTTACCGTTACTTGGCAGGCAGGTAAAAATAGATGCAGCCAGGATCAGCATTAGGATTTTCGTGCTGCGTTCTGATTGCTCACTTTCCACAAGCCCTTGGGTACCACTAAATAATACACTGCTGTATGCATACATGTCAATGCCAATAGCCCCAATTCAGGTTGTCTCTCTCTTGAAATTGCCTCTGCTTCAAAAGGCGTTTTTAAAAAGAAATTTAAATTGTACAAATTGCTTGGGGGTCCCCGGCTTCCAGTAGTGATTCAGTGGGGGTCCTCAGGAGTCAAAAGTTTGGGAACCACTGGTCTACACTACCCGCATTGACCAAGCACTATTGTGTTGATGTGTAAGTACGTGAGCAGGCATGTAGGCCAAGCAGTACTTAAAACACTGTTCCAAACAACTGCAACATCTACAGGTTAGCCACCGCTTTGGGAGTATACTTTTGTAGTCTATGCAAAAGCATATGTATCTACAGAACACATGCCTCTGTTCTTGGCATGTAGAGCTGTAGATTCATATGTAGCTGTACCTGTAGTTTTTTTTTTTTTAAACCCGTTATTCCCGGCTGTATCTTCAGAGACATGACAGTGCAATAACCTTCTACGTTACATCAGCTGGTATTTTCCAATTTTTCTCCCAACCATAACTACCCACTTTGCCAGATTTATTCCCAAACATGGAACCATCGGTAATGCATTTAGTCCTTTACGTTCTGCAACGCATCTCTTTCACATGTCTGTGTTCGCGATCTATAATATCGTGGGACTAAACAAAAAGGCTAACTCATCTTAACTCCCCCTCCCTCCCACCCCCCCCGTGCATATCCTTCCCTCTCCCGGTGGTCCGTGCAACTCTCGTCGTCTAGGCCCGGTCTTTACTGGCTTTCATGTAACAGAATAGGTGCTGTATCCTGGTGTATCGTACGACCCGCGGGGGCCATCAGATCCTATCTAAATAGTCCCCCATCTATATCTTCAAGTGCTATGAGCATGACCTCCCAGTCTTGGGATATGGGGTACTTTCTGTGGCCCCGCATTTCTTCCTTCCTAAGGGCTGCCCCCTCTGCCCGACCCCATTTCAGTACCTCTGTATGCCATAGGTGTGTTCCTGGTGCCCTAGGGGATTTCCATCTCATCCTTATCGCCCGTATTGCCAATATGAGAGCTAAGTCTAACAATTTCAGTTGGGCTTTCAGTGGTTTAGGCTGTCTGCGCAGCCCCAGTAAGCAGGGCAGTGCTTCAACTGGCACCGGCAGGTTTGTGACCGTATGTAGCACCTGACACACCACCGACCAATACTCGCGAAGTCTTATGCAAGCCCAGATCATATGGAGGAACCCAGCCTCCTCATCTCCACAACGTGGACATCTATGGGGGGCATCCGGGAACATCTTGTGTAATCGTTTAGGGGTTAGGTATGCTCTGTGTAAAACCATTACTTGTATAAATCTGAACCTAACGTTGCGTGATACCCTCCGGGGATGTTCCAGCGCCGTGTGCCATTCTTTCTCCGTCATTATCCTATCCGTGTCCCGATCCCAAGTGTGTTTCAGTGTTGAGATTTGAATCGCGGCGTGTGCCCTGATGTCCATGTACAGCCAACGTACTAAGTGACCCCCTGAGCCCATGTAGTATAGTAGGTGGACTAACTCATGTTGTGGGGGTTGAAGATGTTGCGGTGCCCATTTGTGGCGTATGAAATGTGTGACGGTGGCATGAAGTAAGTACAACTGAGGGGGAGCACCAGTGGCCTGCCGGAAGGCGTTGTGGTCCAACAAATTGCCATCTCCGAAAAAGGCGCCCACTTCAAGCACACCAGCCTCCTGCCAGGGGCGCATTGCTCTGGGTACCTGTAGTTATTGCAGTAATTCATTATACGTTTATACGCATGGACATCTCTATATACACTTACGTACTCCATTCTCACCCTCTTGCGGGAAGACAATGTAACCATGGAGTCAATGACCATGCGCACTAGGAAAGACTTCTTCGGGGAGAGGAGGGGGGGTTAAATTGGTAGAGTCTGCATGACATAAAGAATTTTAGGTAGTAATTTCATTTTTATGGCTTCTATGCATCCAAGCCAGGACAGGTTGTGGGCCTTCCAGGTGGCGAGAGTAGATTGTGTGTTGGCAAGGAGAAGGCTGTAGTTCTGAGTCACCCCAGCCAAAAGTATAGGATGGCTCAGGAGCCCAAGGTATGGGCTCCCATTCTCTGCACACTGGGAGGGCATGAGAGTTGCCAAACGCGCTGTCTCCATCACTAGTATGGCTATAGCAAGGCCCAGGGATTTTTGTAAATTGGTTTTGAACCCGGAGGCAGCACTAAACTTATGCAAGCCCAGATCATATGGAGGAACCCAGCCTCATCTTCTCCACAACGTGAACATCTATGGGGGGCATCCGTGTAATCGTTTAGGGGTTAGGTATGCTCTGTGTAAAACCATTACTTGTATAAATCTGAACCTAACGTTGCGTGATACCCTCCGGGGATGTTCCAGCGCCGTGTGCCATTCTTTCTCCGTCATTATCCTGGTGTATGTCAGTTTTTTTATTATTATATTTATATTATATTCTATTTTTTTTTATTATATTAGCTCAGTCACCATGGCTGTCAAGATGTGTTCAGGGTCAGTGAGGGTCAAAAGGACATTGTCTGCATATAACATCATTTTATGTTCTCTCCCGTACATCTGTATGCCTGTTATATTGGAGTTCCATATGCTGTCCGCTAGGGGCTCCATATAGAGCACAAAAAGTAGGGGAGATGGGGGCAACCCTGTCGTGTTCCGCTTGTGATAGGGAATGTGGAGGATTTCACACGATTTACCTGAACACTGGCCTGAGGGGCGTGGTAGCATGATCGGACCCACTTACAAAAACGGGAGCCAATGCCTACTCTGTGTAGGACACTGTAGAAAAGGCCGATGCACATGATCAAAGGCCTTTTCAGCGTCAATTGAGAGCAGTAAGGCCGGTGTTTGAACATGTCGCACCTTATCCAACGGGTGGCACAGCCGCTTTGTATTATCACTACACTCCTGCTCTGGGATAAACCCAGCTTGATCAGGGTCCACCAGACCCTGGACGTAGAGGACTAGTCTGTGAGTGAGAACGATTTTTGCGTCAATGTTCAAAAGGGAGATCGGACGGTAGGAACAGCAGCAGCTAGGGGGCTTACCGGCTTTAGGAATCACTATGATTGTGGCGCTAAGTACCTAGAGTCAGAGAGGGAGTTTGTATCACTTAAAGTTTTAAACAATCGTGCCTATATAGGGGGGAGCTGCGGAGCAAAAGCCCTATAGAATTCGGCACAATAGCCATATGGGCCTGGTGCCTTGTTAGACTGTAACTTCTGGATGGCCTCTGAGACCTCCTGAGTGGTGATATCCGCATCTAGAGCAGAGAAAATAGTTGCAGCAGTTTCAAGATTAGGCACCAGAGACAGGTACGCCTGTGCATCAGACTCAAGTAGAGGCTCTGCTGTGTAGAGAGATTTGTAGGATGCACGGAAGGCGTCCGCTATGTCTGCATCTTGTTGGAGGGGAACAAGTCTACTCCCTGTATTTCAGTGAGTCTCCGCTCTGTAACCTGAACTCGGAGGCGGTGCGCAAGTATCTGTCCTGCCCTGTTGCCACCCCATAATATTTTTGCAGAATGCGGAGCAATGCATATTCTGCTTTACTCATATTCTTCACCTGCAATTGTTTCCGGACGGCTGTCAACCGGCGACGGGCCACAATTGAGCCCGTACGTACGTGGGTGGCCTCAAGTTCCTTAACCTGTATTACTAGTTGGTGGCATTTAGTCCGCCTCTCCCTGTTCTGATCTGTGGTGATTGAGATGAAATGTCTCCTAACCACGACCTTAAGTGACTGCCATAGTGGTTGCAGGTGTATCGTTATGTACCAGGAAGGTTGTTAAAACTGCCAAGGTGTCAGAGAGTACTTGCTCGTAGGTGAGGAGTTCCGTGTTAAGGCGCCAGGTTGCTGTGGCCGGTGCCCACCCGCTAGTTCGAGATGCAAAGTAATGGGAGAGTGGTCAGATAATGCTGCCACACCGATGTCTACTGAGACAGTATTACGGGTAACTCCTGATGTGGTGCGAAAATGGTCCATGCAGGCACATGTGTGGTGTGCAGCTGAGAAAATGGTGTATTATAGAGATGTAGGATGCATATGACGCCATACATTTTTTAAGCCTTGCTCCTCCAGCCAATGCCTGGTGCCCACGGTGAGTCCCTCTGCCTGACGCACCCTGGGAGGAATCTGATCTCTACGCGCATCCATTGCAATGTTGAAGTCTCCTCCCACCAGCAGATCTTTGTCTGAGGTGGTTAAAAGCTGGACCAGGGAGTCCCTGATAAAAGGTTCATTAGGGGCTATATTGTGGCTATAGTGCATCTAGTTCCAGAGAGTAGAACCTGCAAAGCTTGTAACCTGCCTGGTATGTCCAGAAAGACCTTTTCCACCAGAGGAGAAGACTTGGCGATCAAACAATCAAGAGCATAGCTGTCATCAATCGCCCTGGATTAGATGGGGTTTCATGTAACATGTAAATGTCGCATTTGGAATCCGTGAGGAATGAGAGGAGTGCTAAGCACTTAGATGGGGCATTATGCCTCGAGCATTGAGGCTCAGAATGGTTAATGCCACACAAATACCTGAGATAAAATATAGCTGTGCACCTCCCCCAGAAGAATGCGCCTGGCCTCCAACGAGGGATGTAGGAAGGAAGTAATACATGTGGGGTAGGAAATGAGTGGGCAAAGAGGAAAAGTAATAAAGAGTAGAAAAGTGAAACAAGAATACAAACATTTTCCCAATCTGGGGTCGAACAACAAGTGTTTGCTAGGGTCCTTGTCATCGGCAAGCTCACCAGTAAGTCTCTATCCGTAGGAGGGGGGGGAGATCTTCCGGAATCTGTGGCTGGGATACTGCATAGGATATTAGTTTAGTAGTCACCATGGCCGCAGAGCCAGAGGGAGGATGATCAGATAATACTAAATAAAGCGAGACACAGAAGGACAATCAAAGATCTCCGGCTGCGAGGTCCGGGTCGCCCTCCCATTGGAGCTGCTGAAGTTATTTATTACGGGCCTCTCGTCCATTGGCCTCAGATGGTTTGCTCAAGACCTTTGCCTTTAGTCGGTTGGGGCATTGTGAGGTGGATGGTGTTATTGTAGGGTCTCGCTACAGGTGTTGATGCTCGCAAGGGAGAGTGTAGATCAGGCATTTCGGTGATTGTATGGGTGTCCTCCAGGGAGATTATCACTCGAACCTCCTCCTGCCACACAAACTGAAGACTGAAGGGAAGACACCATCTCTATTTGATATTCTGGTCTCATAGGAGGTTTGTGAGTGGCTTAATGGATCTCTGATGCTGTAATGTAAACAGCAAAAGATCCTGGTATAGCCACAGCTGGTGGCCCTAGAAATTGATGGCTGATAGGTTGAGTGCAGCCGACATGATGACTTCCTTCTGTCGGAAAGAATGAAGACAGGTAAGTATGTCCTGAGGTTGTCCCGGCATAGTGGCCGGTCGACCAGTGCGTTCAGTCTAAGATGATCACTTGGTCCTGTGAGGAGGAGGTGACATGTTTGAAAAGGCAATGAATGATAAGGAATCAGCACCCATCCAAAAGTGTTTTCTTAAATAATTTCAAAGGTCCATAACACATGCCAAAGTATATAGTCTTGTGAAAATAAGTCTGGATTTCAGTGAAGTTTACTTTTTCCAAAGTTCTTTATTGTGATAATACAAAGTCAGGAAAAAATCCAAGATCACATATGGATTCTCTTCTTAGCCGACGCGTTTCGTCTCGCACATTGAGACTTCTTCAGGGCTCAAATATTGGGTGATAGTCAACAGCCAATACACCTTGGTAATATTTCTTAAATGCGGCAAGATAGACTAAGTTCTTTATATCGTGATGAAAAACTCGCAAAATTGTAACTCATGCATGTTCAGTTATCCCTGTCTCTAGTCTGTTTGGGCCTGTAATTGCTGTTTTTTCGTGCTTGGTCTTGTTATACAGAGAAAGGCATGGTGGCCAGCTCAGAGTAACGCATCGCACGCAGGGCAGCATCTGAAAAGGCGGATAACGAAGTCTTCAAGACCGCCCAAGATCGCCTGTGATGGAATGCCCCTAATTCATATGTTAGAGCGGCATGATTGGTCCTCAAGATCTTCAATGTGGTAACGGGGATCCAGTTTTTGATCGAGTAGTGTCAATAGTTCCTGACAATGTCCCTCAAGTTCCTCCTCGCGAGCATCTCCGCCGTCCTCCAGTGACACCATTCTCATACCAACTGCCTCCACGTCGGAGCGTATATCCTTAATTTTAGTGATGATATCATGTTGTAACCGAGTGGGAGAAATGGGTCGGAAACCAGGTCTAGGTAAGTAAGGTTTTATTTTAACAAAGGTTTTCTTCTTCTTATTTAACTGTCTTTCCAGAGAATAAGCCGCTGGGTCCGTGGTGGTACTGGACAGGGAGGAGCTTCCCCGTCGAAGATTCTTCTTCTATCTTCACGGGGAGACAGGGCCGTAATACAGGGAGTAGCAGGCTCTTCCTCCGGGGTGCAGTGGTGTACATAAAAAAACAAAAAGGAAATAATCAATCCTCCGACTGAGGAGTATTTTGTTTAAGGGGCCCGGGGTGTGAGGGAATCACCAGTGCTTAATTACAGGCATCCATAGGACCGTACGTGCAGAGGTTAGACAGTGTGCAAGAACGGGGAGGGAAAGAGAGCGCGGGCGGCAGAGGAGCACTAAACTAGAGTAGAACCTCGCTGCTACCCCAGGCATCTACTACCTCTTATCCGACCCAGCCCGCCTCCCTACCCAGCTCGACACCCGTTGTCGTACCTGGGATAGCCACACTCTTCCGTGAGTGTGGCTGGGCGATTCGCCGTATCGGTGGCCTCCTGGCTTCTCGTCTCCTTCTTGTGATTCGGGGATTCCTCGTTCGGCTTCTCCGTCGTCTTCCCTCTTTGCTCTGGAAACCGGCTCCGCTCGTTCTTCGTCGGTGACATCACACGCCGCCTGTAGGATTTCCTCCTTTTTCTCCAATGGACTGTCTGCCACGTCACTCCAAGGCGGACCTTTTAACACAGGATACGCCCCCTTAAAGGGCAATACGCTTTCTTCTTCGTCTTGTGGGCCCCAGAGCTGGTCCTGATACTAACTCCAGTTGTTCTGCTTAGAGTGGAAAGAGGGTAGATTTGAGGAGTCAGGATTCCACCATTCCAGTGCAGGGGCCTTGTGTGCTAGCGCTAAGTCCTCCCGGTTACACATGTTTAAGACCAGTGAAATCCTTCCGCAATGTTCCAAATAATTGCTCCAGGAAAGTCTTGGTGATGGGGAGTCGTCCCGGTCAACATTCAATGTTCCTGTATCGTCTGCCAGTGGGTCCGGCACTATAGAGCCCAGTGCTCCCTCTCCCTTCTTGGAGGTGGACTTACCGAAGAAGTCCTTGACCAAGAGGTCTTTCGTCCCTGTGTGAAGAGAAGACATGGCTAGGTGCCGATGGGACCACAACCAGCTCCGCTGTGCATATGCCCAGTGCTATTAATGGCCAGGTACAGTCAGGAGCCAGGTGCAGAGGGTCTCTCAGGCCTAGGTAGGTAAGAGTGCCGTAGTAGTAAGAATGCCGAGTGTACACCGAACAAGGTCAGGGACTCTTATTGCCACCTTGGGAGTAAGGGACCTATAGCCTAGAATACAATGCAGGGGGGGGCTCCCATCGCACGGACCGCTAGGAAGCATCGCGCAGCACCCCAACTCCAATAGCCATAGGTGTGCCAGCTGCTCCCTTCCATCCCTGTGCTCCGCAGGACTGCGAGCACCAAAAAGGGCCACAGTCTACCGCAAGAAAGCCGAAATGCGAAAGAAAAAGAGGGGGGAACTGGCTTCCCTAAGGTGGGCCAGCCCAATGTCTGCGGCCGCAGAAGGGTACCTGCATGGCCCTCTCCTTGTGGCTTCCCCCTGCTGGGGCAGGACAAGCCCCAAGCGTACTGAATGCCCCTCCTGCGGTCGTGGCTCTCTGGCTCTACTCTGTTAAAGAAGGCCTCTGCCCGGTGCCACTGGGGGCACCACACCTCCATATGCGTCTTGTAGGCTCCTCCCGCTGGGCAGTCTGCCTGTTCCCAAGGGCTAATTCAGGGATACACCTGCCAGGGCAGAAACCAACAGCATTGTCAATTCAGGCAGGGCTGCCGGGGGTGGAACACGGCACAGCCTCCATCACTCCACCTGTGCGAACCGCAATATCTCACTGGAGCCGTGGGGGAGTGCCAAGGGCCAGCTGGGCCGGTCTGCCCCACAGCCTGCTCCGCTGTGCCCCCCGCACCTGCAAGCGGCACACACACTCACTTTTTGCCAGTATGGGGGTGGGGGGAGCTGTACCCCGCGAGGTCCAGTGCCTCGGGCCTCTAGCCCTTTGACATATTCCATCCCACTTTGTTGCTTCGGGTTCACCATATGCCTTTTTCCCACCTGGCTCGCCCGCATTGTGCATGTGTTTGTTCTGCATGTTCAACACCCATATAATTCAGAAATTAGTTTTTTGTCCGAGGTCTTGGACAGTAGCCATCTCTCATAGTGAATGAGATGGCGGCCTTTATTTATGGCTGTACTATCCAGTGTCTACGCTGCAGATAGCGAAATCGCTCTGTTTCTGGGATACAATAATCTGCTTTAATCTGTTGGAAACAAAGTACCCCCTCGACCTCAAAGAATTGACCCATGGCGCAGCACTCAGAGCGACGCCACTGAATAAACTGGGCCTTTTCCACCCCCGGTTCAAAATCTGGATTGTCTTACAAAGGAGTCATAGTAGAGGAAAACATCGTCAAATTGTGTTTGATACTAGCCATAGTCTGGTCCCTTTCCACCACTGTCGTCTGCGTGATGGGGGACAGATACAGGCTTCGCGCTCTTTGTGCTTTATTTAAAAAGGGGATTTTCATCAGTGATGTTCCAGCTACTGCCCTATCCTGAAATAACCAGTGCTTTTTTGATTCAGAGTGGCTCCATGCCCCTAAGTATCTTAATTGCGCTGCTTGATAATACAGTTGGAGGTTAGTTATTCATTCCCAGCGCACCGCCACTAGGAGGAAGAAAGCTAAGGGTCTTTTTCATCTGAAAGAGACTAGTTAGTGATAGATTCCTTACCTTAGAATATTCCCCAGGCGTCAGACTGGATCCAGAAAGTTTTCTGCTTAGCAGTACCCCTGTGCGCCAGTTGGTGGCGTCATGTGGCTCCGCGTCCGTCACTGGCGTTGTACGTGCCGGGATGATGTCATGGAGACTACTTAGGCACCACCCATGCACACTGACGTCAGTTCTTTCTTTTTCTGCGCCGAAAGCGCAGATCCAGATTGAGAACGTACCTCTGTCATTTTTAACTACTTTTTGAGACTTTTGTCTCTCTTGTCTCCTGGTGCACGTAGGGATGCTTCAAGTCTTGTGGGTCGTGCCGCCGTAATATGTCGGTGGCGAACCCCCACGATGTCTGCTTCAACTTCCTGGAGACCGACCATGACTCCCGGGACTGTCGGGCCATGGCCCGAAGGCCTTGCGGGAGTGGCGCCGGAAGTTGCTGGAGGTCCGGCACTCCTCATCGCCGCTCCGGGTCCAGGGGCCTTTCGCGGGACTGGAGCCGTCACTCCTCGGACTCTAACTCTTCACCTTCGGATTCTGGTAAGTGATGCCACAAAAAGAAGTCGAAGAAGCGTGTTCGCTCTCCGAAATCCCCCCGGCGCTCCTCGGAGGTGGACGAGGGGGACATGAGCCTGGGTGTCCCGCGGCCTACCCGCTATACTCTGGTCCGTCTGCGACTCCCGAACAGTTGCAAGAATTTCTTGCTGCAATGGCATCACTGGCGGGAAGACTGGCGGGAAAAACTATGTCAGGAAGGGGGTGTGCCAACCTTTGCCAACTCCACCCCTCAGGTGGACTAGGCGAGGTGAAGCACGACCCCGGGCTCCGGCCATCTTGTAGATGGGGAGCCCTGCCCAATCCCAGCTAGGCTCCTGCCCCCCTCCCACAGGAGAGGAGCAGGCTAGGGGGTGTACTCACCCCAGGACAGGGACCTATTGGTCCCTGCCCTTGCCCTACCTGTAACGCCACCTTAATTTAGTATTTAGGGGCTCCCTGACCTTCCTTCCTCCGATCCAGACACCGAAACAAGAAAGAAGAACAAGAAACAAGAAGACTTGCCGTGCAGCTGCTAAGAAGAGGAAGACATCAACTGATTTGGCCCCAGCCCTACCGGTCTGTCGACCCTCTAACCTGCACCTGCTAAACCCCCGCGTCTCCAGTACTCAGCAACTTCAAAAACCCCGGGGGACCTGACTGCCTTGTGACTCTGACTACCTGGGTCTCCCACGAGCAGTGGTACTGCTCAAAGCAAGTAACAAGCCCTGGCATCAGCCCAGAACCGCGAACCCTGCACACTCTGCACCCGCCAAGCCTGGCCTGTGCTGGAGTGAACCAAGACCCTGAGGACATCCCCCCTGCGATCCTGACTCGGAATCCAAAGCCCAAGGACCCTCCTCGACGACCCCGACGACGCCTGCAGCCTCAGGACAAAGGACCCCTCCAACCGCGACCAGCAGGGGGTAAGATTTCCCGACCGCAAAAGACACCCCTGCACCCGGCGCCCCACGGCCCCCCTGTGCCCAACTCCTGGGTGCCTACCTATCCTCCAAGATCCCAACTTACCCCTCGAAGTGTTGGTCGCTCCTGAAGATCCACCGTCCCCGAGCCTGCAGCCTTTGTTCCCTTTTCAAGATCCTCATTGGATAATATTGAGCGCCCGACGGCTCAAAAGCACCCTGCACCCAGCCGCCCGAGTGCCCCTTGCAGTGCAACCTGTACCCTATTCTACTTCCCCATTTGTGCTGAGCAAGTGACCAGGAGCCCAGCTCCCACAGCCGCGTGGCCTGCTAGCCAGCAGCCACCAACCGAAGGCCCCTGCCTCTCATTGGATAACATTGGGCCTAACTACCTCTTCACCCGGCCGCCCTTGTGCCGCTGAGGGTGTACTAACTGTACCTACCTGACTCTGGGGGACCCCTGAGTCTATGTCCAGAACCTTAACTTCACCAGTCGAGTACTCACCTGGAAACTGATGACTCACTTTCCTGCCATACGATAACATTGACTGGTTTGACTCAAAAAATCTTCTGTGAAGTTTTGAAACTTTAAAATATTCATCTAAAATCAGCCGAATAACGAATTTAGAATTACTCACCTGTGATCAGGAGAGAAGCCAGGACTTTACATTGTAGCCCAATACTGGATCGTAAAAGTAATCACAACCGTGTTTACTAGTAATCTAAATTTGTGCCATAGGAAAGCATTGCCTGCTTTACTGTGAAATTTCTTCAAAGTGTGAAGTTTTGAAATGGTAAAATATTCACCTAAAATCAGCTGAATATCGACATCTGAAGTACTCACCTGTAATCAGGAGAGAAGCCAATACTGTACCTTGTAGCCCAGTACTGAACCACAAAAGTAATCACAACCGTGTCTGCTAGTAATCTAATTTCTGACATAGGAAACCATTGACTGTTTTTCTATGAAATTTCTTCTAAGTGTGAAGTTTTGAAAACTGAAAATATTCATATAAAATCAGCCGAATTCCGAAAAAATCACCTGTGATCAGGGGAGAAGTCAGTACTGTACCTTTCAGCCCAGTACTGAACCGTAAAAGTAATCCGTACCGGGTTTACTAGTAATCTGCATTTTCTCCATAGGAACCCATTGTCTGCTTTTCTATGAAATTTCTTCTAAGTGTCTACTTTTGAAAACTTGAAATATTCTTTAAAAATCATACGAAATACTGAAACGCAATTACCTACCTGTTTTAAGTTAAGACCCCGGTGCTGGCCCCAAGAAACCAGTGCTGGATTACAAAAGTAACGCGATCGTACTTTATCTGCAACCTGAATTTTCTCCTATTGAATAACATTGTCAGATTTACATTGAAAAGTTTCCAAGTGTGAACTTTTAAATGTAAATTTATGTGTCTTGTAAAGCGCACTGCTGCCCTGAGGCGTCCTGGCGCTGTAGACCGCTGGGGAACCCGTCCTGGCTATCCCTGTGAGATGGTTATGTTAATGTGTTATGTTATGTTATGTTAAAAAGCTTATACCGCACACGTACACCGAAACGGTTTCTTGGCGCTCATAACAGACATAGCAGACCAGGGCCGGGGGTTTTACTCAAAGGCAGCTTTAAAGAGATGAGTTTTTAATGACTTTCGGAATAGGTCGTATGAGGGGCAGTGACGAAAAGATGAAGGGAGAGAATTCCAAAAGGAAGGCCCTAGAAAAGAGAGGCGCAGGCCACCGTGTTTTTTCCGGCGGTTACATGGAATGCATAAAAGGTTGTCAGCAGAGGAGCGTAGATTGCGGGTAGGGAGATAACGTTTTAATTTGGAGGAGATGAACAGGGGTGCTCGATTCTGGAAGGATTTGAAAATGGTGCACCCAAGTTTGAAGGAGCACCGTTTGGCCACTGGAAGCCAATGGAGACTCTTTAGGAGAGGAGAGACATGCTGGTGTTTTGGTTGGTGGAACACCAAGCGGGCGGCCTGGTTCTGGATAAGCTGGAGTCTTTGGAGCTGGTAGGCGGGAATTCCCACATACAAGATATTTGCAAAGTCAACCATGGAGATGACTAGAGCCAGGATGACTAAAATGAGTGCCTCTCTGGTAAGAAACAGACAGATCTTACGGATCCTGCGCAGTTGGAAAAAGCAGGCAGATGTTACAGCCGAGATTTGCGATTTCATAGATAGATCTTCAGAGATGACCACTCCAAGACTTTTCACCGAGTTGACCGGGCGAGGGGGAATGCCCAGCGAGGGGGGCCAGTAATTATCCTCCCAGGGGTTGGTCGAGCCTCCCACTAGAACAAGTTCCGTCTTAGACGGGTTCAATTTGAGCTGGCTATGAGCCATCCAATCCGAGATGTATAGCATTGTGGTTTGAAAATTAGTGCGGGAGGGTGGTGAGGTGTCCAGAGAAAAGATCAATTGCAGGTCGTCCGCATAATTATAGATAGTGGCCGGGAAGTGACGGAGGGAAACCATGAGTGGTTGCATGTATAAATTAAAAAGAAGAGGGGATAAAGCCGAACCCTGGGGGACACCACAGGAAAGGGGGGAGAGAGGAGCAGAAAAAGTGGAAAGGTGGACTGCCTGGGAGCGGCCTTGAAGGAAAGATCGGACCCAATCAAGGGCTACGCCCTGAATACCGGCGTTAGTGACACGGTCGATCAGGATGGCATGATCGACCATGTCAAAAGCCGCCGACAGGTCAAGCAGTACAAGGGCTTGAGGAATGTTGTTGTCGGCCCCTGTTCTAAGAGTGTCCATGACGGCCGCTATCACCGCCTCTGTGGAATGGAGGGGGCGGAAACCGGCCTGTTGCGGGTCCAAGAAAGATGAAGTCTCCACAAAGGTACTTAGACACCTCGTTACATAGGTCTCTAAGATCTTTCCTAGAAAAGGGAGAAGGGAGATGGGTCTATAATTGCTCAACACTCGTGGATCAGCGTTGGTCTTTTTCAAAATGGGTAACTACAGCCTGCTTAAAGGAGTCTGGAACAGTTCCTGTGGCTAAGGAGGTGTTAAGGAGAGCCAAAGCAGGTTCGGGGCAAGTCAGGAAGAATTCTTTAAGAATATGAGGGGGACAGCAGTCTGCAGGGGAACCAGAGCTGACTTTATGGAGGAGACTGTGAATTCAGTGATGGAGATGGGAGGAAAATTATTGAGTTGCTGGGGGTTTCCAGGAGGAAGGGAGAATGATTGGAGAGGAGAGGGTGGGGAGATATTATTTTTAATTGTAGAGATTTTGTCCTGGAAGAAGGTATTAAGCTCATCACATAGGGCCTGGGAGGGCACAAGGGTAAGGGTGATGCGATTGGGAAGGGAAAGCTCGTTGACAATCGAAAAGATGTCTTTGGCTTTGGAGGCTGACTCCAAGATTTTACGGGAGAAGTAGGATGTTTTTGCCTCTAGAATGGAAGATTTATAAGTGTTCAATAAGGACATGAATTTTGTTTTAAGTAAGGGGTCATACTTATGGCGCCAGCGGCGATCGGCTTGGCGAAGGGCCAGTTTGTCAAGTTTTAACCGATCGGTAAACCAGCGCTGGGCCTCATGGGGGCGTGAGGTTTTTATAGGTTTTATAGGGGCTACAGCGTCGGCAGCTGCCATCAGCCAATGCTCAAGATTAGAGGCTTGGTTGGAGACTGGCCCCAGAGTAGAAGGAGCTGAAACTGCCAAGAGGGAATGCAGTTCAGAAAGATTGGCATTCTTCCAATTACGAGCTATGGTATTAGTGGGAGGCGGAGGGCGATGAAAGCTAGGTAGATCAACTGAAAAAGAGATGAAATAGTGGTCTGACCACGAACAGGGGGTAATCAATGGAGGCGAAGTGTCTAAGTTAGCCGTCCATACCTGATCAAGTATGTGGCCCTTACAATGTGTAGGAGATGAAATCAGTTGCTGACAGTTCATGCTGGTTAGAACTTCTGAGAACTGCTCAGACAATCGGCTTTCTCGAGGGTCAGTAGGCCAATAGTTGAAGTCACCCAAAATGATAACTTTGGCATGGTTGATAAGAAGCTGGGAGACAAGGTCCCCAACTAATTGTGGAAAGGAGGGCATGTAAATAGGGGGTCTGTATATGAGAACACAAATGAGAGAGGTCCTGGCCGAACAAAGTTGAATAATAAGAGATATTGGGTATGAGGGATGGGAGTGCAGTCTAAGATGGAAAAGACATGTTCTTTGCGGATGATAGCAGCAACTCCGCCCCCAACTTGTCCTCCAGGGCGATTGGCTTGTAAGATATAGTAGCCGTTAGGAGTGGCGGCCAAGATATCGGGTACCGAGTCGTCTGTCAGCCAGGTTTCGGACAGGAAAAGAATATCTACGTTGGTGTCGTCGAGTAAGCGATGTATTTCTAATTGGTGTTTTACCATGGAGCGGGTATTGAGGTAAAGGATGGTTAAGGCTCGGGTCTCTGGTTTAGGGGCGGTGGGGTACCGGGGTCCGGGGGTAGGTACTAGTTCAGGCAGAGAAGGGGTTACCGAGCATAGAGAGGTCAAAATACCGCACTCCTGAGCCCTCCTGATAGCATCAGGCGGTGGAAGGGCTACGTGTTGCAAAGTGCGTAACTCAGACGCTGAGTACGTAAAAGTTTGGGCAGGGTGTAGGGCCGCAGGTCGCGGCTGGCCGCGGACGGGCGCAGACGGGCTGGACTTTGGCGCGACTTCGGCGCGAAGTCGGCGCTCCCACTGCGGTCGTCCGCTGCGCTTCCGCCATATCGTCATTTAAGTAGGACTGTGTTTAACCACTAGACCGCTAACCTGCGCTGGGTGAGGCAGGGCGGAAGTGGAGAATAGAAGGCGGGGGCTGGCGCTCTGCAATTCGACCCTCCGCACAAACGGCACTTAGCCGGGGCGGAACGGGGTCTGGAGCGTAGGTAATAATACAGGTGAGATCTCTCACTGACGGTAATTGCACAAACACAAATTACAGTTTAAAAGTTTCAGTTATTTAAAATTGCACAACAATAAATGCGGAACCGCATTAGAGAGCTAGTAGTCAGCTTAGCAGTAATTGACAGAGAGATAGCAAGTAACAACACATCAGCAGCCTAGATCGCCGCGTCTGTCCCTACTGGGTATCTCCAAGGTGAAACCAGGCATCCCCGGCGAATGTGGGGGGCCGTTGTAGAGATGAGGCAAGCTAATGCCCAGTGTTGCCGAGTGTGATCCCTGGTTAGAGTAGGCACCGAGGCGAGAATTATCGAGTCCGCTGACCCTGGTCCATGACCCTGCCGCGTCGGGAATTGAACCCTGGTCCCGGGCCGTTCTCTGCTTCCGGGTCTGCCGCCTCTAACCAGTGAGCCACACCACTCCACTACTTTATACAACAGCTTTATATTCCTGAAAATTCACTACAGTAAATAAAACGTTTTTGCTAATCTGGTTTCAGCTTAGACCCCAGGACTGAATCTAGGATCTGGTACTGGGACTACTAAAGTAATCTGTATAGTAATGAACTGTACTTGCATGTGGAAAACTCATTGAGCTCAATGCTATAGTGTGTTTTAGGATTGTGTTGCTTACTGTCAATACTGCATTAATTGTGTGCCCAACCTCTATTGCTCCTTTGCAAAGTAATTACAAGACAGTACTCATAAGGAGAAAAGTATATTTTTATAACTGTTGGTTCTAAAAATAAAACAACTATATCTGTGGATATAAAAACAATTGGCCTGGAGTTCAGTCCTTGCGTGTGTGAAACCTTTTGCTGACTGAGTGTGTACAACAGATACTTTACACTGTCCTCTGGTACTGCCTTACTGCTCGACCAAGCTACCACTTTGGAGAGTAAGGTCAGTTCTGACTTTTACCTCTGTTATACTTCTGGGGTTGGTGGACTCTATACACACTGTACTCCATTCTAGTCCAGTATATATAGAGCCACTTTCCCACACATGCCAGATTGCATATGTGGGCTCTGCTGTGGGACCTGAAGTTCCAGTGGGCAGAGCATCAGGGCAACCTGTCCGATCACATCCCGATATCGGAGGGTGCTGCACGACTGTTGCAGTGGTGGCTCACGAATCGCAGTTGGGTCAGTGGCAGATCCCTCTCCCTTCCCCAACCGGAGCACACTGTGGTGACGGATGCGTCCCTCCTGGGATGGGGAGGTCACATGGGAGAGGCGTAGATCAGAGGCCTCTGGTCTCCAGCGGAGTCCCAGCTCAATATCAACCTTCTGGAGCTGCGGGCAATCTGGCTTGCCCTGAAGACATTCCTTCCCTCTGTCCGGGGAAGTGTAGTGCAGGGGTTCACGGACAACACCACCGCCATGTGGTATTGCAGCAAACAGGGCAGGGTGGGGTCGTGGACCTTCTGTCAGGAGGCTCTGCGCCACTGGACATGGCTGGAACATCAAGGCATTACCTTGGAATTTGGAAGCCTTCTTTAGGCTGTGGAGGACCTTTTTGGTGGTGTCGCTTGTCTGTCTCAGAGGGAATAAGCCTGCATGGTCGGGATATACTAGGAATGGCATGTACGTGCTTAGTCTGTTAGCCAATATTCCTGTGAATAATTTTAAATCTAAGTTTATTTATTTATTTTGTACACTTATATGGCGCTCAGCTACCCAAAAGGGTTTCCCGGCGCCTATGACATGTGAGGGAGCAAAGCCATATGGTAATCTGGTTTAGCATAGCTGTTTCTGGAAGAGCCAGGTTTTTATGCTCTTTCTAAACCTGCCGTAGATTTCTTCTTTTCGTATGTGTGGAGGGAGTGAGTTCCACAGAATGGGTCCTTTGACAGCGAAGGATCTTCCTCCCATTCTTGTCAGCCTGAACCTAGGGACCGTGAAGTTTGCTGCTGTTTGCGAGCGCAGATTTCTTGCTGGTAGATAGGGAGTGGCTAAAGATTGCAAGTATTTTGGTGCGGTTTTTGATTTTATCCTGAACATGTAGCTCAGGGCCTTAAAGCTGATACGGTTCTCCACCCTGAGCCAGTGCAGATCATTTAGATGTTTTGACACCCTGGCGGTTTTTGGTACTTTGCACAGGAGTCTCGCGGCTGAGTTATGAACTATCTGTAGCCGTTTAATGACTGCCTGATTTGCGCTCAGGTAGAGAATATTGCCGTAGTCAATACGCGAAGTAATCAGTGCGTTGACTACGGTCTTTTGGGTGGCAGGGGGCAGCATCCAAATAATTTTATGCAGCCACTTTAAGATGGTAAAGCAGAGACCTGCTACTTTATTTGCCTGCTGTTTCATTGATAGTGCATCATCAATGATGACTCCCAAGTTTCTTACTTGGGTTGCCGGAATGGGAAGATTTCCTAATTCGGGGGGCCAGTGAGAGGAGTTCCAGAGCTCTTTATTATTTCCTAACAAGAGAATTTCGGTTTTGTCACCGTTCAATTTTAGCTGGTTGGTCGACATCCAGCTGAAGATTTTATGAAGACCGTGTTTAAGAAGAGAGGGGGCTGAGGGGTTTGAGTCGGACAATGAAAAAATAATTTGGGAGTCATCAGCGTAGGTCATAAGGGTGAGTCCTACGCTGTTGGCTAGATCCGCTAAGTCTCTGAGATAAAGGTTAAAGAACAACGGGCTCAAAATGGAGCCCTGAGGTACTCCATGTGGGGCGTTGAAAATGTCAGAGCAGGCGAGGGTAGATTTTATCTGGAAAGTCCTGTCTGTAAGAAATGACTTGATCCACTTCAATGCCTCGCCACGGATACCATTCCTCTCGAGTGTGGCCAGGAGTTTGCCATGGGAGATGGTATCGAAGGCCGCACTCAGGTCTAATAGAATGAGTGCGACCGTTTGACCTTTATCCAAGAGTCTCCTGATATTTTCGGTCACACCCAGCAGGGCGGTCTCCGTGGAGAAACCGGCTCTGAAGCCAGATTGTGTCGGATGGAGAAGATCGTTTTCCTCGGTGACGAGAGTAAGGGCAGAGTGTATGTGCCTTTCCAAGAGTTTCGAAAAGGCCGGGAGCAGAGATATAGGCCGATAATTGGTCAGTATTGTGGGGTCTGCTGAAGGTTTCTTCAAAAGTGGATTTACCATCGCATGTTTCCAGAGAGATGGAACTGTGGAAAGTTGGAGGGAAGAGTTTAAGGTGTTTGCTATAATGGTCAGGGGGCCACTGTTCTAGGATGTTCGTATTTTCTGATTTCGGAGGGGTGGCTTCCTGTTGGCCAATGTCATCAGAAGTGGAATTGATGTTGAGAATAATTTTTTCAATTTTGTCATTGAAAAAGGATGCAAGATCCTGACATTGTTTTTTATTTAAAGGACGGGTCATCGCAGAGGTTTGGGCACCAGCAAGGTCCTTTACCGTATTAAATAATGTCTTGGCTTTATTTGTGGCATTATTTATAGTGTTAGCGACATGTAAGGCTCGGGCCTTGATACACGAAGAGTGGTATACATTCCTGGCTTTGTTGTATATCACCTTTTTTTCTTCAGTGTAGTCCTTTCGCCACTGCCTTTCCAGGGCTTTGCATCTTGATTTCTCGTTTTTTAGGAGTTCATTAAACCAAGGGGCCGGAGGACGATGAATATTCCTCTTGGTCCGCGTTTGGGGCAAACATTTCTCAACTGCATTTTCCAGCCATGAATTTGTTGCTTCGGCTATACTTTCCATATCCCGGGCAAGGGTGGGTGGTCTATTTGCGAGGATGTGGTTCAGTTCATTGACATCGAGAAGCTTCCAGTTTCTCATGGAAGTAGCTGGCCAAGCCATATTTGCAAGGGGGGCGTTGGGTAATGTGAGGCAGAAATGAAGAAGATGGTGGTCTGACTAACATATGGGACTGGTTTGAACCCATTTTAGTTCAGGAATATTTGAGAAAATGGGGTCTAATAGGTGACCAGCCCCATGCGTGGGTCCAGAATTAAGTAATGTCATGTTGAGTGCAGCTAGGTCGTCAATTAAATTACAACATGTTACATTTGTTGCATCCTCAAGGTGTAAATTTAGATCTCCAAGGAGTGTGAAGTTTTTAAAATCAAGATAAAAGGGGGTGATATAATTTGCTAGGTTGGTCGCCCATGAATGGGCATTCCCAGGGGGCCTATATATTAGGAGACCGGAAAGCGTAAAATTAGGGTTTAAGGTGATTTTGAAAAGTGCGGCCTCACAGTCTGGAATGTTGACTGGATCCAGGTTACAGATAATTTTTTTCAGAAAAATGATCGCAATACCCCCACCTATTTGGCCCTGTCTGTCTCTTCTAACGATGGCGTAGTTAGAAGGAAGGGCGGTCGCAGTATCCGGGCCAGAACTGTCGTGTAACCATGTTTCTGTCAGAAACAGGACACTGGGTGCCTCGTCTAGCAAAAGGGTGAAGATGTCAAGTTTATGTTGTGGTAAGGACCTGCAGTTAACACTGTAAAAAGAATATTCGCAGGAGGCATGCTTTGGGGGTCGGGGTGGCGGTACAGTGCTGGAGTCAGGGTCAGGGTAGGGTTGTATATTTGTAAGTGCGAAATTGCAAAACATACAGTGTGTGCTATCTGATGGATTTAGTACGGTACACTTGCTATGTTTTGCAGGCCGTAAGGATTTTATTTGATCAGAACTCATACCTGAGATGGTGTGATTTTGTAAAGTATGGGTCCCTGCCCCTTGTCCCCGCCTGGCCCAGACGGGCCCAGACGGGCAGGTCTTAGCCTTGTCTTTGGCGCGGCATTGGCGCGGTCGCAGCGCGTCTTCGCTGCGCGTCATAGGGAGTTTCCGATTTTTGTAGAGGACGGGCTAGTCTTCAGCTCCGCCTCTACTCACTCGCTTGCCCAATCAGTGCCTGCCCCGGTCTGGAATCCGGAAGAAGGTACCGCCCTGCGCCCTCCACTCAAACAAGCCTAGCGCTTGCGGTGGAACGGGGGTACAGGGGTAACAAGAGAGGATTGTTCAGCAGGTAAATTCACATTTCAAACACACAGTGCAATTTTTAAAATCAATCGACGCGGTGAGATTAAAAGTGAAATGTTTTCACGCTTAAGAACTGCAATCGTTTTTAAAGCACTGCTCGGCTGAATTCAGGTATTTTAGCCTTTTAAAAAGAAAGGTGGTGTAATTAGCATTCAATCACACACAAATCTACTGGTCACGCATCCGCATATGCTTCGCTCGTCAATATCATCAGTTAAGCATTGAGATGGGTCGGTATGAACTGCATTGTGTTTTTTCCATCCCAGGTTTGGGGATAACTATTATGGCGGCCTCCAGGATCGGTGCTGGGATCGCGCCAGGTCTGGAAAAAGTATTGAAGAGCCTTGTCAAGAGAGGCGCCACCTCTGGGCAAAAAGTTTTATGAAAAGTCATCATAAAGCCATCTGTGCCTGGGTATTTATCCAACTTTAGCCGGGAAATTGCTGAGATTACTTACTCAATTCGGATCTCCCCCTCCTGTTGTGCGGTTTGGTCCGGGATCGGTCTAGATGTTTGTACATCTTGTAGGTATCTATTGCTCTCTTTGTTATCTAGTCTTTGACCTTAGTAAAGATGTTCATAGAATTCTTGGAACCCCTCAACTGTCTTCTGTCACTGAGTTTCCCTCTCAGTTATTTATTGCTTGGGTACCTTGCTTCTGTCAGCTCTCGCTGAGCTTATGTGCTAGGCGGCGGCCACACTAGCCCCCCCACATAGAAGGAATGGCGCAAGCTGAGGGCTACGTAGTTCGCCATGTCCAAGTCTATCGCTGCCAGTTGTGAGTGTAGTGTCGCGAGCTGGCGCCATACCCTGGGGCCCCCGTCCTCTGGTGTATGTGCTCTAATTTCTGGATCTCCAGGGAGAGGCCCTCTCTTTTCCCCTTCCTGAGTTTGTTGTCCGCAGCAGGTTTTGCTATGAATTCACCCTGTTCAACCGTTTTGAGTGCTTCCCACAGTGTTGATGTGCTGATCTCTTGAGTGTTGTTGTGTGTAAGGTAATCCCCTAGTGTTCACTTAATTTGCTTCACTACTTCCATGCGTTGTAGGAGTGCATCTCTTAGTCCCCACTGCCTATAGGGGTGGGTCTGAGAGGGGAACGACACCCTGGTCACCACCGCGGCATGATCTGAGAGTGTTGCCGTGAGGATCTCTGTGTCGGCTGCAAGTGAATGTATGTTGTCTCTGGTGCCTAGGACGTAGTCTAGTCTGGCATATGTCTTATGGGCATTAGAATAAAAGGAAAATTCCCTGGTCTGGGGATCAGATACCCTCCAGAGATCCACCAGTCCTAGAACCCTCAGCCTGGCGTGTCCCTCTCCTGGATAGTGCACCCCCCTATCCATGTAGCTGGGCTGAACGGCCTCGGTTATTGTCAAACACTAAGTTGAGGTCCTCCCCCCCCCCCCCCCCCCCCCCCCAGTAGTGTGTTGCCTTCGTCCGTGGCCAACACCTCTGTCAATGCTTTATGTAGGCACCCCTCCCATCCCTCGTTCGGGGCGTAGATCGATCCCACAATCAACCCCTGCCCCCCCCCCCCTCCCCACCGTGAAACGGTAAGTGGAAGTCTCCCTTTGATTTCAGCCTCTTTCTGTACCACCTTTCCATGAAAAGCTTGGGATACCAAGATAGCCACCCCTGCAGTTTTGGTAGGGCTTGAAGAGAACAACCGGGTGGGAAACGCGCGCACCTTGAGCCTATGACAACCCCTGGCCAGGAGATGGGTTTCCTGCAATAGACAGATGTCTGCCCTCGTGTATTTTAGGTATGATACAATCGCTTGTCGTTTAACCGGATTGATGAGTCCCCTCACATTGAGGCTGAGAATTTTGAGACTAGTGGGTTGCATTATTGATACTCAAACTCACATCTAGAGTATACCTCCCTTTGTTTAAGCACCCTGGCCGTTCTGTAGCCTTGCCCTGAGTAGACTCAAGTGGTTTTGAAATGTGTCCAGTAGTGAGAGTGCATGGTGAATGGAGGCTCCAAAGAGTATCCCTAGAAAAGGAAAAAAGAAAGAAAAAAGAGAAGAAAAAAAAGCCCTATTGAAACAGCGAAAAGTTCGAGGTCATGCTTTCGGCCGAAGGCCACCAAGAAGTATGTATTGGGTCCATTTTGTGGCCAAGCTCCCACCGCCCTCCGCCCAACACCAAATTCTCAGTGAGGTAGCTAGCCACTTGTTGTGCTTAGTCATCCTCAGTCTTTGCCAGTGCAGCTGGGATAGACTCCAGTGCCTCTTGCTGGCCTTTTGCTATTTCCGCCTGATCTGGTTTACTCGGAATCAGACGGCTGCCTTGTCGTTGCCAGCGTGGGCGTTGTTCTCTTTGGACAGTTCTCTATGGGGCTCCAGACCCAGCAATCTGCAGGCTTTCGACAGGGAACGTAGCTGCTGGAGCCTGCCTCCCCAGCGAAAAATGAGTCTGAAGGGATGATCCCACGAGTACGCAATGTCCTGGTTGCGTACATGAGTAGTGACAGGGCGAAAGTCCCTTCACTTTTGTAGCGTTAGCGAGGCAAGGTCCTGAAACAGTGTAGGGGTCTGATTTCGAAAGGTGATTGAGTGCATTGCCTGTGCTTTGTATATTATCTCCTCCTTCGCCTGAAAGTCATGCAAGCAGACCAATTGGTCCGCCCGGGAGCCTTGTTTGAGCGGGGTGGGCCCACGCTGTGCGCTCTGTCTAGGGCCCTGTGTCTTGGGGGTTGTCGAACACCTGGTTGAATAAGTCCCATACAAAGCCAAAGATATCGCTACCCTCTGCTTTCGACGCCACTCCACGGATCCGAACATTGTTACTTCAGGATTGATTCTCAAGGTCTTCCAGGTGCAATTGTAGATCTATATGCTGATCTTCAAGTCGGATAACCTCCTGCCTTAGTGCCTCCATTTCTTCGTCCCGGCGATCCCCTTTGTCTTTCAGTGTTGCAAATCTGTCCCCAAGTGCGCCTACATCTTTTCGTGTCTCTTTAATTTTTTGCGTGAGGTCTTTCTCGACACCTTGTAGGTCGTCCCATAGTGTTGTAAACAATGATTCTAGAAATGAGCGGTTCACTGGCTCCTCGGCCGGGATGTCAGCTAGCGTGCGGCGCGCCTCCCTGACAGAAGGGCACTCCATCGTGCTGTTGCTAGTAGACCGTATGAGCAGGTCTTTGAGGGAGTGGTCTTTCTTCACCCGGCCAGAGGTCATTATCATTCCCTGCCTCACTCACTGTCCACGTCTGCGCTGGGGCTTAAAGGCCCAATCTCTAGTCCCAAACGCGGGGCCTGTGGTCTCCTGTCCATGCCTTAGTCCTGGAAGCATGCAGGGACCCGCTTTCCGGATCACCCTCTCACCCTCATATGTGTCCCAGGTGTAGGGGCAGCACGGCAGTACAGGCCCTTCTAAACCACTGGGTTGCCTCTCGTCTTCTGGGTTGTGTTCTAGTTTGTCATCCCAGGTCAGTGATTGTCCCCTCTACTGTGCCTCTCCGCCGCAGAATCTGCGGTGTGTTTGAGCCCTGTGTGCCAAGTCCTTTTGCTCCCCTTTGACCACGTGGCCACGCAGCATAAGCCCTGGTTGACGCCTCGCAGTCGCTGCTCGGGCCCGGGAAGGGCGGCCAGATAAGCCTAGTGTCAGGTACAGCACAGTCCGCAGAACGCCAGTACTCCACACTAGAGGTCTCGACAACCGGGCCCCGCCACACCAACCAGGCATCAAGTGGGGCTCTGCCGCTGCTGCAGTTGTACTCAAAGAGGGGACCCCACAGCTCTTCTCTGCACTTGAGTAGTCCCGCAGGGCCACTGAGATGTCTCCCTCTGGGGTCCTTTACCACTGTGCCCGCGGCAGATCTAGGGTGTGCGTCGGCTCCCCACTCCGAACTCCATATGCCGGGGCCCAGCGAGGGAACCCCGGGATGTCGCTACAGCGGCCTTTCTGGGCCTCACCCCTCCTCCGCTGTGAGCATCAGTGTCCGCCCGAGCTCACACAGCGCTCCACTCACCTCAGGGCCGGGAACGGACCTGCAACTCCCTGACAGTTTCTCCGATCTGGGAGGTCAGGAGCCTTCTCCTGGTTTCACGCTAGGCCCCAAGACTGCGAATACATTTGGGCGGCCCCCGCTCTCAGCTTCAGTGGGTTCTGGCCCTATCATCGCGCACCACACGTCCTCGCCAGGGGTCGATTCGACCCGGTCTCTTCATCTGTTGTAGACTCCAGCCTAGGGTGACCAACCGTCCGTAAATTTCACGGACAGTCCGTAATTTCGGCCGTGAAGGATTCTTTAACGGACGCCATTTGTCCGTCATTTTAACAGGGCACCGGTTGCCTCACCCTAAAGCCGGCACAGCTTGCACCCACCTCCCTTCTTCACTCCGATGCTGCACCAAAGCTCTTCAGATACTCAGCAGCATTGGAGAGGCACAGCGGGATGGCAACCCCACACCTCCAGCCCTTGATGACCTGTTAAGAGGTGCTTCGAAGGTGACTGAGAGGGAGGGGCTGAAGGTTCAGGAGCAGCGACATCTATTCACATGCAAACAGCCCTGAATGCGGCATGTCTCTGCTATTTAGAGGGGGGGCTCACACATTCCATTTCTACCCAGGGCGCCAAACATCCTAGACTTGGCCAGATTACACCTGTGATTACACCGAGGCAGCATGTGCTTCTCTTCACCGAGCTTAATTACTGTCACTAAATTGTAAGCAAACCTCGGTTCTTCAAACATGCAGTCTATAATGTAATACAATAAAGAAATGGCACAATCGCACCCACACTGATTAACAAAGTATGGAGGACAATCTATTCAATCAGTTCTCTTAGAGTATCTCCTGTAAGTACTGTACATCACAGTGGGGGATGGCATTTTGGACAGAGAGCCTGTCTTCTCGTTGTCTTGTGCAGGAGGGGGCGAGGAGCCCAAGATGATACTAGAATACTGCATGCCCACCCCTGTGCCCACCCTGGTGGATCCTGTTCCCTCTCCTGTGATGGCTCCTGCCCTCCCCTCAGTGATGGCTCCTGTCCCCCCCCATGTGGTGGCTCCAGTCCACCCCCCACCTGTGATGGCTCCTGTCCCCCCATGTTGTGGCTCCTGTCCACCCCCGCCTGGGATGGCTCTTGTCACCCCTGTGGTGGATCCTGTCTCCGCCCTGGGTGGCTTCTGTCCCAGTCCTGGAACGGCCCCTGCAGCGAGGGTGAAGTTCTTGATGGGCCTCTTCTCAAAAGGGCTCAGCTCAAAATTAATATGGAAAGGTGGGCGAGTAAGTAAGTGAAGGGATGGGTGAATGGCTGGATGAATTAGTGAAAGGGTGAATGGATGGATGAATGAAAGATTGAATACATGGATAATGAGAGAGGATGGATGGATTGATGAGTGAGGGGAAGGATGGAGAGAAAATGTAAATAGCTGGATGTATGGGTGGAAGGGTAGCTGGATGATGGATGAGGGGAAAGATGGATGAGGGGAAGGATGATGGATGAGGAGAAGGATGGATGGAGGGGAAGGATGGATGGATGAGGGGAAGGATAAATGGATGGGATGGATGGGTGAGGGGAATGATGGATGGATGATGGATGAATGGAAGGATGGATGAGGGGAAGGATGGATGGATGGATGAGGGGATGGATGGATGAGGGGAAGGATGGATGATGGATGAAAGGAAGGATGGATGAGGGGAAGGATGGATGATGGATGGATGAAAGGAAGGATGGATGAGGGGAAGGATGGATGGATGAGGGGAAGGATGGATGGATGAGGGGAAGGATGGATGGATGAGGGGAAGGAAGGATGGATGGATGAGGGGAAGGATGGATGGATGAGGGGAAGGATGGATGGATGAGGGGAAGGAGGGATGGATGGATGAGGGGAAGGATGGATGGATGAGGGGATGGATGAGGAGATGTATGGGTGGGTGAAAGGATGGATGGATAAATGATGAGGGGAAGGATGGATGGATGGATGGATGGATGATGAGGGGGTGGGTGAAAGGATGGATGATCAGGGGAAGGGTGGATGGAAGGAGGATGAGGGGGTGGGTAAAAGGATGGATGAAGGGGTGGGTAAAAGGATGGATGAAGAGGGAAAAGGATGGATGGATGATGAGGGGAAGGAAGGATGGATGGATGATGAGGGGAAGGATGGATGGATGAGGGGAAGGATGGATGGGGGAATGACGGATGGATGGATGTATGATGAGGGAATGGATGGATGATGAGGGGGTGGGTGGATGAAGAGGGGAAGGATGGATGGATGATGAGGGGAAGGATGGATGGATGGATGGATGATTGGGTGGGTAGAAGGATGGATGGATGGATGATGAGGGAAAAGGATGGATGGGTGATGAGGGGAAGGACGGATGGATGGATGATTAGTGGGTGAAAGGATGGATGGATGGAGAGTGGGTGGGTAAAAGGATGGATGGATGATGGGTGGGTGAAAGGATGGATGGATGGATGGGTGGGTGGATGGTGGGTGGGTGAAAGGATGGATCAGTGGATTGGATGGTGAGTGGGTGAAAGGATGGATGGATGAGTGGGTGGGTGGATGGATGGTGGGTGGGTGGATGGTTGGGTTGATGATGGGTGGGTAGGTGGATGAGTGAAAGGATGGTTGGATTGATAAGTGCAAGGGTGAATGAATGGACATATGAGTGAAAGGGTGGATGTAAGGATGCATGAGTGAGTGAAAGGGAGGGTAGATGGAATAAAGGATGAATAGATGTGTGAAGGAGTGAAATGATAGATGGATGAATGATAGGGTCAATGGATGGATTCATGAGTGGATGAGTAGATAATAATAATAATAATAATAATAATAATCCACATTTGTAAAGCGCACAATCACCCGTAAGGGTCTCTAGGCGCTGGGGGCCGTCGGGAAGATTAAGCGAGCTATTGCCCAGAGTCACATGGTGTTGGGCTAACCTGCCGCCGGAGCCGGGGATCGAACCCTGATCCCCAGATTCCAGCGTCAGTCGCCCTGGCCGCGGCGCCACACCTCTTCGATGGATGAGTGGATGGATGGATGGATGGATGGAAGGAAGGATGGCTAAGTGAAAGGGTCAATGGAGAGAGAAAGGGAGAATGGATGGATGACTAAAAGAGTGGATGGTGGAAGGATTAGTAAGTGAAAGGATGGCTGGATTGGTGAAAGGGTAAATGGCTGAATGGATGAGTGAATAGATGGATGGGATGAAGAGTGGATGGATAAGTGTACAGATGGATAGGGTGAAAGGATGGATGGATGGACAATGGAGGATGAGTGAAAAGATGGATGAGGGGATGGATGAAGGGATGGATGAGTGAAATGATAGATGGAAGGATACATGATGGATAGGTTTGCAAATGGTTGAATATGTTTGGAAATGGATGAGCTTACTTATATACTATTGCGCGACCTTTGATGTGTCTGTAAAAACGTACCTATTGTCCTGAAGTTTTGTCCTGAATTTTGACCTCCTGTCCTGAATTTGTGTCCTGAATTTTGACCCTTTGTCCTGAATTTTTACACTCGCCGTCCTGAATTTGCACCAATGCTAGTTGGTCACCCTACTCCAGCCACTGTTGCCTCCAGGGCAACGCCTCCAGCGCCGACTGTTCCCGGCTAGCTGCGCCACGTGGGGCTGCATCGCTTTCGCCAGCTTCTCCGCTGGCCCTGCCTCACAGCGTTTCTCGGTCCAGAGTCTTCATACGGGTATCGTCTCGCCTTGGATCGCAAGCCCCCACTGTGTAAGGGTCTTGATCACCTTCACCCCCGATTCAGTGCAGCTGCTCCTCGAGGCTGGTGCTTTTAGGCTGACGACGGGCAGGAGTGATGATGTAGAGCGTCCTACCTCACCGCCATCTTAGCCATGCCCCTGGTAATTACCCTTTAAACTAACTGGGCATGTTTACCACCAGTGCCTGCGTTTTAATATAAGACAACTGTGACACAGCTATGGTCAGGGGCACTTGGCTGGTTACCCGTAAGCATGTGTGCACTCTGCACATGTTACTGTTGTGCGCAGCCCAGTAATTGCGCACAGGTAGCCTGGCACATAGGTGACTTTGCTGGGTTAGATATTGACCTGATATAGGCTTTATACTATTAGTACTCGTGGGTAAATTCAGTATGAATTCCTGCGTTATATGTAGTAACACTGTATTATACACAAAGGGAGAAATCTGCCTTAATGTGCATGCAAGTTTATTATTATTGCGCAGTTAACTAAAACCATTGCAAAATGATAAAAACACAAAAAAGCGTGAAATAACTGTAAAATGGCAAGTACAAGTAAACACTAAAAAGCATGAATAGCAGTACAATGTCAAGTACGCCATAGTCACGGTTTGCCGTGTGTGCTTTACCAGTGCTACCAGTCATTGTTCTTATAAAGCATGCCCTGCACAGATGGACTTTTGACACAACCCTAATTGCATCACGCTGGAGCTCTGCAATCTAAGATAAATGTGCAAAAAAATCAGTGATGCTTTGCCTAATCAGAGTAAAGAGCATGCCGGAGTTGGTGCCCTTAACTTACATACCCCTTGCAGAGATAAATTATTTCTCCCAATGTCTAAGTTCAGGGGGATAAGCAGGGCACAGGGCTGGTCTGTCCTTGTGCTAAGTTAAATCCTTATTTGTGGTGAGGAGTAGTCAGGGCAGTTTGTTCAGTGGATGCTGGCCTCTTGTCTATGTAAGCCTTTGGACCTTGTTGTGCACATTCGCAAAGATTGTCAGGTAGTGGTAAGTTGGATGTGCAATTGTTTCCTGTCTGACGAGAAGCACAAAACAAGCAAAGTGTGAACAAAGGTCCACTGGGAAGGTTCTTGCTAGTGCAATCGTGGATGCTAAAAGCATCTGCATTTAACTACCTTATCTCCCTGCCTCAGCTGGGAAGACTCTGGTCTCTACCTTAGTCTTCTCTAAAATAGATTATGGGAACGCTCTCTTTCTTCATACCCAGAAGCGTGTCATAACTAAGCTGCAATCCATCCAGAATGCGGCTGCTAGGATCCTTCTAAACATTCCTCGCCGCAAATCTACCACTCTTGGCATTCGCCAGCTTCACTGGCTGAGAGTTGAGAGCCGCATTAAATTTAAGACCCTCTGCATTGCATATAAGGCAGTACATGGCATAGGACCCAGGTTCCTGACCGAAGCTTTTCAGCTGTATACTCCTAGAAGGCAATTAAGATCAGCCAACACCAGTCTCCTTCCTGTGCCACGCACAAGAACGGCCACTTGGGGAGACAGGCGCTTCCTTGTGGCCACTCCAAAACTTTGGAATCTTTTGCCACTGGCCATCAAAACTGCCCCGAACCTGATGAGCTTCCGCAGGCTCTTAAAAACATGGTTGTTTAACCAGTAAGAGGATGGCTGACTCCACTAGCTCTACAGCGCCGAGACACCCCAGGGTATTTGTTGCGCTATAAAAATTACGTAAATAAAAATAAAATAAATAAATAAACTTAATTAAAGTTGTGGTTGCATGCAGTTGTCTAAAGGGCCTAAGAGTGTCAGGACGCCCCAGCTGTGTTGGTAGTGTTGCCATTTTCCTTTTCACCCTTTTGAGGAACTTCACTAAGCTGCAGTTCAGTTGTGCATCTGCTGGGGTGAAAGAGGCCAACAAGGCCTGTCTTCCTGTTTGGATTCCTCTTTGATTAAAAAATGCTTTTTAGAGTAGTCTCCAGAGAGAAGTATAGTGAACTCCTATCAGCCCAGAGCCGCCCTAAAGACTATTGGGCACCATATCAAGCTTATTTGGTGGGGTGCTAGCTATGGATTCTAGGGAAGAGATGTGTGCTGTAGAGGATGATGGATATGGTGGCCTTGTCACTTGCCACCCCTTCGCTCAGTGTGTGGTTGTATACTGTTGTGGACCGCAGTAAGAATATTTCAATCTTTCCTTGCCAAACTGTTTTGTACATCTGTGACTTTTAAGGTATCTGATGTGGCCCGGTTCTTTGTCAGTTATTCATCTGCTGTAGCCCCGATGTGGCCACAATATCTGAAATGGGCTTAATAGTACTGACTATTAAACTGTAATGTCCTGTGTTCACTCATTGTTTACATGTTTGTATGACATGCATTTACACAGTCATATGTGTAGCTATGCCAAGCTTCTAAATAAAATAAGTTCAATCCGCCCCCCCCCCCCCCCCCCCCCAAGAAAAGTCTCTACAGACCCAGAACAGATCTTTGCAGGTGCATATGAAATGGGTAAAAACAAAGTCAGGCAAGTCCTTTACTCCTTCGTGCCTTAATCGACACCCGCTGAGGCCTGTATTTCTCCACCATGGAGGTAAGTGCAACTGTGATGGGAGCAGCCCAAAGTGATATTTTAGGAATTTCTCTTTTGGCACTGTTACTGTACCCTACGAGAACATATGGTTGGGGCTTGGGCGTGCTGTAATTATTCAGGACTAGTCATGCGTGGGATCTTTTGGATAGCATTGTCCTCTAGCATGGAGAGTGACTTCATGGTTTTTCTCACACGTTTTGTGAAGCACAGTTTGCTGGTGGGAATCTCCCATAGTTGCCTTAATCTGGTTTTATTTAGGGACTGTTTGGGATATTCTCTGGATGTGCAGGAGTCTTCTTACTTTGACTTTCGTAAAGCTCTCAAGACCCTTCTCTTCTCACAAGCCTTCTCTTCCTAACCTGTCTCCTCCTACTTCTTTGGGTTTGTGTCCCCAGCGCCAAGAAACCGCCTGGTGACCGAGCGCTTTACAAGTCTTTTTAATTTCTTTTTTTTTATTTCTTTTTTTTTTTTTATTGAGATGGATCAGAATATCATAAAACAGACAAAGATAATAAATACAATTAAGATATCAGCTGGATAAGAATATCATAACAATATACAGACATATGAATTAAAAAGAATCACCTGTACAAAAATAAATACTTCTTATGCGGCTTAAATCGATCAGCTTAAGGGAAAATACATTTGGGATTATTACGTGCATTACATACAGGGCGAGGACATTTCACTTTCAACATCTTGTTTTCCTCCAGTTACTGAATGGTGCCCAAATTTTTTTGCCATACTCTTTCTTCTTTTTGCCCTTAAAATTATATAGACCCTCCTCAATATTATGAATACCAAGCAATCTAGTCAGCCACATCTGGAATGAGGGGGCTACCGGATCTTTCCAGGCCGCCGCTATTAGAATTCTTAACACCGCGACACACAAAAAAATAAAAGCTTCGGCTTCATGTACGACCTTGAGATTTTCATCCCTGCCAATTAGAATAGTAGTTGGGGATAGAGCGATTTGGCACTCTAGCAGCCCCGATAAGAATTTCTCTATTTCAGTTAAAACAGGTTTAAGATTTTGGCAAGAATAGAACATATGGCATAAATCTGCCGGACCTTGGTTACATCTTGGACATCTATCTGTATCCCTTTTACCCCATTGAAACAGCTTCGCGGGGGTATAATAGAGATTAAAGATCATCTTGTAGTGTTGTGCTTTTAAGTTGGTTGCTCTTAATACTTTCTTATTTAGTGCCAGGGCATAGTCCACGTCTACATTTGGATCACCTATTCTAAGAGCCCAGGCATTTTCTGTTTGTACAACATCCTCCTCTATGCCCTGTAAAAGATGAGCATATCCTATTTTTATCTTTCTGCCTCCATTCCTTATATATTGAACAATCGGGTTTAACTCCTGAATAGAAATCCTAGGTCTTAAAGATTTAACTGTTTGTTCTAATTGTTTATACAACATCCATTGATTCATAGGGACCCCATATCTTTGTTGTAGGACCTCAAACCCTATCAGGTCGTCCTTACACATAACGTCACCCAAGCATCGGATACCCAGACTCCTCCAAAGGGCGCTATTCCTGTTCTGTCCAAGATGTAGGAATGGGCTTGAGTTCCAAAGGTCTATAGTGCCATTGATCTTAGGAATCTTGAGGAATTTCAGCATCAACTTCCATACACCCCAAACACTTAACATCAATTTGCTTTTACTCCTCTTATAATACCGCACGTTAACTTCGCGAGTTAAAATCCCCATAGCTTTTTCACCAATTAATAATTCATATATTGTGGGCATTCTGAGAATACCAGGCAACAGTACGGGGGTATCATAACACAATAAATGTTTCATATGCAACACTAAACAGACCCAATGATACAGTCTTATATTAGGAGCAGATAGCCCTCCTCCCTCTAATGGTAATGAGAGTCTAGCTAGCGATCTTCTAACTTTGCCATATTGCCATAGAAACTGTGAAAACACTGCTTCAATTTTTTTCATCAGCCCTTCATTAATTAATAACGGAATAGCACGGAATAAATATAACAATTTTGGGAACATTGTCATTTTAAGAACATTCACTCGGCCGATCAAAGATAGATGTAATACATCAATTCTTCTCAAATCCTTATCCATTGATGCAAGTAACGGCAAATAATTTTCCTGAATGATTTTACCCACATCAGCATTGATTGTCACTCCTAAATAAACTGCAGAGTCAACATATCTTTGATCCCTTTTCTGAATATTCTTTGTACAGATTATTATAGTTTTTTCAGTGTTAAGCTTATATCCTGAATAGGTCCCAAACTGTCGTGCCAAATTATTTAATTCCTGTATTGCCATATTCGGATTGTCTGTAACAATTGCCAGATCGTCCGCATATGCCAATAACTTAGTGGTATGCCCGTGAGATATAACAGGGGGTATTTTATCTGAGGCAAGAATCTTCCTAATTAACGGATCGATATATAATGAAAAAAGTATAGGAGAACACGGACAGCCCTGGCGTGTACCTCTTCTAATCACTACCTCCTCCGATTGAAGCCCCATTGTAGTGATTCTGGCTACTGGGTCCATATACATTGCCTTGATACCTTTCCTACATTTTTCACCAAAACCCCTTTTGTCCAACACCTCCCACATGAAGTCCCAAACCACACGGTCAAACGCCTTCTCGGCATCCAATAAAATCATAGCCATGTCTCCTCCTGTAGCGGTGACAGCATCAAATAGTGATATAGCCCTAGCTGTATGTTCAGTAGTACCTCGCCCTGGTACGAACCCATGCTGCCATGGTGAAACAAGTTGACCTATAATCCCTCCTAGTCTCTTAGCCCATATTTTAGAATATAGCTTAGCATCTGTGTTTATTAAGGATATCGGTCGATATGAGCCCGGATTCTCCTCTGGCTTTCCCTTTTTGTGAAATATCACAATATTGGTCTGTTTCCACGTATCAGGAATGATACCTGAGCAGATAACGCCATTGAAGAGATCTTCAAACATGGGGAGAATTTCATCACTCAAAGCCCTATACACCTCAATTGGGATCCCGTCTGGACCCGCCGCTTTACCCAATGCCAGTTCACCCAGAGCATTCTTTATCTCCTCCGTTGTTATATCCAGTTCCAATCGAGCTCTATCTCCCTCCTCCACCCTTGGTGTTATAGGAAACTGGTCTCGTATGAATGGTACAACATCTGGCTCCTGATCATAAAGTTTTTGATAAAATTTCTGGAACCATGTATTATATCTTTCGGATCAGTATATTCTCTCCCATTATATTTAATCTTGTCTATTTTATTTCGATTCGATTCTTGCCTGATACGGAGTGCTAATGCTCTACCCGCCTGCTCCCCAGTCTCATATCTCCTTGCTCTTTGTGACTGATATTCATATATCTCTTTCTGAGTGATTATTTTTAAAACGTCACCTTTAACCCGGGCCATATTTCTAATAGTCTCCCCACTATCTTTACCGGATGTTATTTCATCAATATGGCGTCTCTCTATTTCTGCCAGATCTACCATAAGCTTATCAATCTTGCCTTTATCTTCTTTCCTTAATCTTGCTGCACAGCTAATCGTCTCCCCCCTTAGTGCGGCTTTAAAAGACTCCCAAACACCATTTCTGGAGGCACTGTATCTGTTACATTCAAAAAATTCCTTTGTCCAATTTTTAATGTGTTTTAAAAACCTTTCATCATTTAATAATTTCCTATCAAATGTCCATCTAGATATTTTTCTTTGAATATTGGGAACCTTATATGATAGTATCAGAGGATTATGATCGGAAATTGTTCTTGGTAATTTATGAATATTGACCTTACCAATTTCCCCTATTGTAACAAAAAAATAATCCAACCTAGAATACTTTTGTGCTGGATGGGAGAAATATGTATAGCCTCGATCACCGGGCATCTTTTCTCCCCATACCTCTACCAGGCCATGTGACTGGATCAGGGAGCGTATAGCTACATTAACCTTACGTTTACGACCTGTATAGTTGCTTCCCTGTTGCCAGTCTGCAGAAATATTCATATCGCCACAGAGTATTATTGGGGTGGTCCAGTTAGCCAGTTCTACTTCTAATTTATCATAGATCATTGGGTCATCCTCATTAGGACCATATATCACACACAGAGTGAATCCCATACTCATTTCCGCTAGTATCCATCTTCCTGAACCATCTGTTCTAATACATTTCACTCCGCCCAGATAATTTTTAGCTAATATAGCCACTCCTCTGATCATTGATGATTGAGTGGAACATCCAATCAGGGTATACCCATACATTTCCAGAACCTTCCTTTTATTCCAGGGAATATGGGTTTCCTGAATACAGACTATATCTATATTATTCATTCTAACCAGATGGCTCAATCTCTGCCGCTTCTTCCAATCGTTTAAACCACCTGCATTGATAGTGCAAATCCTAATGTCTGACATATTTATCGTATTGTCCTCTCCTACATTGACTATTAACCAAACAACTGATATCAGCCCAAAGCCTGTTCCATTCCATCTCGTAATTTTCCAAAATTTTCAACCCCCCTTCCCTCTCCCCCCCACCCTCTCCTCCCTTTGCCCTCTCTCCCTCCCCCTGTCATGCTCCAGAGTGGAGCACCCCCTCATCCGCCCCCCTTGTCTGGAGGCGCTCAGACCGCTGGTCTGTGCACGTGATGGTTGCAGCTCAATGTGAGGAGATATAACCTTTAAAACTTAACCCATTCCCCACTTACCCTAGAAAAAAAAAATATTATTCTCTCTTTCCCCTTTTACCACCAGAATTTACACACTGTGACTCCCTTCCATTTCAATTGCCCTCCACCTTACTACCTATCTACCTACTAGAACATTCTATATTAACCATTATCCAATTTACTGAGACACAGCAGAATAATATTTATCAGAGCCACCCCTATACTCCATTCAAATACAGATACCATTAAATCTTCGCGGCCCCTATTCCCAACTAGAGTTGATGGTTTGACCATCCTGCTACTCTACTCCATCTACAACATCAAGAATTCTTTAGCTTTAATCTCGCGAGGGGCAAGATGGCGGCCGTGTGAGACGGCCGGGAAGCAGCTCGAGTGAGGAGCGGTGCAATGCAGGAACGGTGATTTCAAGAAACCCTCGATCAATGACTGTGTTGGAGTGTTGGAGTGAAATGAATTGAATTAACAGCAGTCCGAACAAAAAAACGCGAGGCAGAAAGGAAGAAACGCGGATATCTTGGCAGAAACGGCTATATGAAACTGACCTGCCGTCAGCCGCTGAAGCGGCTGTTACTGGACGTGGTGCAGCTGACGCGGAGGCTTAGAGGCGGAGCAGCTATCGGTTTGCAGGTGGAGGTGGAGGCAACAGAGTTTGTGGAGTCAGCCTTCAAGAATGAAGTGATACGGAGCTTGCTGCTAAAGCGGTGCTCTCAGCGGAAAGTCAAGTCCCGCTTGGGTGCGCACAGGCAAGCAGAGAAACAAAAATATCGGGGAATAAATCTTTCAAGAGGCAGGCAAGAGGTGAAGCCTTACGATCTGGAGGGCGCGGATGAGCGGAAGGTGGAGGTGGAGGACACTGACAACGAAAGTATCCCAGGCGGTAAGGAGCTATTTGGGCCAGAGGAAAGGAGGAGGGCAATCATGGCCCCCAAGATGAGTGCCAGTGCTAAAGCGGCGGCCAGGAGGAGGGCAGCAGCAGAACTAGCGGAGACAATGTTGGATATAGAAGGGAATAAGAGGAGGAAACAAGGTTCCCCTTCGGGTAAAAAAACGGCACAGCAGCAGCAGGGTATTAGTAAAGGGAATCCGGATACTCTGGGCACCACCCCAATCTCAGATATTTTTCAAAAAATGAGTAAAAATAAGGACTCAAAAGACTTGAAGGTAGATAACATACAGGCTACTCCAGAGACTGATAAGACTGATGAGGCAATCCCCGACCGCACAGAAGAGGGTCTTGCGGAACTGGTAAATACCATTGCAATTGCAGAGGGGGAAGAGCAGCAAACGGAGAATTCTGCAGCGGATCAGGTGGTCAATATAAAGGAAGTTTCAACTGAGGCATTCTTCTCTGTATCTGAGGGTGGCGAATGGTCGGAGGAAGGAGAGGATAGTCTGGGTCAAGAAAGTAGCGATCTAGACACTGGCAGCGATGTGGAACCTGAGGAAACCAGTCCCCCGACCACAGCAGTAAAAATGGTGGTGAGAACGAAAGTACATAGCCAGAAAAGAGAGCAACAGACTAATGCTACCCAAGGCAGCCCAGATGGGGAATCAGCACAGATGTCCCTCCTGGAGGTAATTCACCAGGAGATACTGGCGCATAGGGAGGAAGCAAGACAGGAGAGTCGCAAATCTCAGGCGGCAGTTAGAAAAATCCAAGGTGTGGTCAGAAAGCTGACGAAGGCCTGTGTGAATCTGGGAGAGCGAGTTACCAATCTGGAAGACAGAGTGGTTTCTACAGAAGCTGAATCAGCGGCCGCGACCAGTAAAGTTGATACGCAAACGAAACAGCTTACCGATATTCAGTGGAAACTTGAATCATTAGAAAATAGATTGCGTCAGAACAATCTACGCATTCTTGGCATTCCCGAAGAGGCAGAGGGCACAGATATGAAATCTTTTGTTGTCAAGCTTTTTGAATCTGCCTTCACGGACTTGAAAGACTGGGACTTCGGTAGGGAGATCCAGAGGGCACATCGTACCCCAGCCACCGTCTACAAGAATGCGAAAGAGGGAGACAGGCCCAGAGCAATTTTAATTTTTCTGGGCAACTTCAATCTGAGACAAGCAATCTCGGAGAGGGCGAGACCTGATAAAAAAAAATCAGCTGATGGTTATACCTTTTTTGTTCGCCCTGACTTCTGTCATATCACGGTGGAGAGACGCTGGAGGTTACGGCAGATGATCAAACCATTTCAGGACAAGGGCATGCAGGCCTACTTGATTAACCCCGCTCAACTCAAGATAATTAAAGATGGAAAAACAAGTCTTTTTAATTTCAATTAATTTCAATTTGTTATGTAGTTCTTTCCCTAGGGGAAAGTTCAAGGTGTTTGAGGCTGCCTTCCTAATTATATTCCAACAGTTAATATAGACCACACTCCTTGCCAAGATTTCCCTCTGGAGACCAAATTCTAGCATTATCTGGGCCGGTGAGGTATAAGGGAAGGTTGAATATCATTCTGTATGTTTTGGTCAAAATATTACCCAAGTTCTTCGCATCCATCCTGCTTATATCTTCATTCCCATAAGCTATAGTAATCATCAATTTTACTTGAACTATGCCAAGGCGTAGCTTAATGGTTGAACCAGATAGTTTCTTCTTTCATTTTTTAAACACAATGGCTAGTGTAATTCCTTTATTTCTCATTGCCTCCTTCTGTGGGGTGAAAGACCCAGTTTTGTTAATTATAACTCCCAGATATTTATATTATTCCACCGTGTTGAGCCACTTCATGTCCAGGAAGCAGCTCAGGATCCTTCTACTTGCACCATTGATTGCCATAGGTTTTTCAAAATTGATGGTTAAACCATTTTCCCGAGAGTATTTGTGCATAAAGTTAATTAAGTATGTGCTGAAGCCCCACCTAGGTGCGGCTTTTTAGGATTAGGTCATCAACGTATAAAAGATTGGAGAGAACCATTCTGTCTAGTTTGAAAGCGTGCAAGTCGTTGATATTTAGGTTTGGTGTCAAGTCTGCAAGGAAATGATTGAACAAGGTGGATGCTATTGCGCACCCCTGCTTCAGTCCTGTGGTAGTTGGGACGAGTCTAGATAAATTGGATCCTGTGCCCAACTTGATCTGTACCGACCTATTAATGTGTAAAACTATTAGTATACTCAAAAGGGCTGATGGAATGTTCCAGGGGCATGCAGTTTCGCTCCTCCAAGGCTACAAAGTCCTCTGAGGCATGAAAATGGGGTGGAAAGTATGTGCCCAACATCGTAGGGGACTTTAAACCCTTGGTGGGAAAGGCCCTAGCAGTGATGTCAACAAGGAGCGCAGCTGAGGCTCCTAGCGGAAATGTCACCAGTGACTTCCGGGAGGCCTCATCTTGGACTGTCCTAACATGCTGTACAGAAGGGTTTGGACGGGTAAAGAGGTGAGGTGGCAACCTAGGATGCGTGGGGATTCCTGGCTTACTGAACCTTCCACTCCCAACTCATGCAAAAGGGAGAAAGGACCTTTTGTGCTCTTTGTTGTGTTTTTCACTGGAAATAGGACAGCGGCAACAGCCATGGACAACTGGAAGGAGAAACCCCCCTGATGCCCTAATGGATTTCGGACTCTGCTCCAGTTGACTCCAGGACCAGTAGGTCTCTCATAGGGCCAGTTATGCTGGCCTCCACCCCCCCCCCCCCCCCCCCTGAGGTCCAGTAGGTGTAAAGATCTGGACTTCTGCACCAGAGACAAGGGAAAGTAGGAAAGCTGGCTGAGGGAGCCAGTGGAACCAACTACCTGCAAGGTACCACTGTGTAGTCCAGGAGACCTGCTTGAACTACTTCTGGTGGTCAGAGGACACCACCAGGAGTAAAATAAGCCCAGGGTCATCCAAAGGGGCCCAACAGGGCCTGAATTATGATCTTTATAAGGTTGTCTACCTTTGGCCTTTTCCACAAAATGAAGTGCATGAGGCTCCTCCTTGATTCTTCTAATTTCCCCTGGGAAGGGCCAAGCCCTTAGGAGATATCACAACCTATTTTAACAAAATTACATGGGGTAGTGGACGAAGAAACATAAGGCCGGAACCCTACCCCCTGACATTGAGGCGCAGATAATAGTGGGGAGCGCCTCCCACAAGGGCATTGGGCTTTCCACCACTCGCCTGTGTCCTGATGAGCAGGGCAGCCACTGATGATCCAGCACCATGCCCACATGGAGAAGGCAGGGAACAAGTGCAAGCTTGCTCCTGCGCTGTCTCACAGCTTGGCCATCCAGGCCGGTAGACGGTTGGGCAGCGCAGAGGTGGGTGGGACTGGGCACCCTCACCAGAAATTGACAAACACAAAAGAAAAGCCTTGTGGCTCGCCACCACACTGCGAGAGACCTGCCAATATTCACTGCTCTTGGCCGGAGCACCTCATAATGCCTCAGGAGTGGCTCATTTACATACTTATTTTGTTTCTAGTGGTGGCCCCCGGCGACAGCAGCACCAACAGCCGTTAAAATGTGATGGGGCTGCAGAGCACAGCAGCCCCCCTATCCTTAAGTTTTTGTTTCTGGGCTCACCAAAATGATGACACCCCTTAAATTTTCATCAGTTTACAAGCTTTCTGAAGGCCAGAGGTTTTTGTTTTCCAGCTGGGAGTACGCGTTCTATAGGGCCTGGTTTCATGGCTGTATCTTCTGTGGCCTGAAAGTGTACAAAGAAACATGGAGTGCAGTGCTTTCTAGGAGCTGGTTCTATGACTGAATCGTATGTGGCTTGAATGTGTGTATAAAAATAATTATGTTTATTTTCAATTCTTTATACACCTTTTATGCTGAGTGATTGTTGAGCAATGGTAAAATGCTTTGAGAGTAATTACTGCATTTATACCTGAACCTATCTTACACCCGAGAAGCAGGCAAAAGTATACCTGGGAAATTATGCCGGCTGTGGTAAATGTAGAGAGTTGAGAGCTGGTTTTAATCTTATGGTTTGGTCCTAGCCTAGCAACTCAGAGTTCTGGGATAATGTTGTGACTGCACTTGAGCTAGAGGCAGGTGCTGTACTATTAAACAATGAAAAAGTGTTTGCTTAGTGTATGCAAAATACTGAAAACAAATAAAATCAAAAGCCTAAAAGAACCATATACTGGTTAAATTGTATCATAAGAGTGAGAGACCATTATGAGGGGTGTTGGGGCATGGGTGTTTTCTCGCAAGACTCCTCGTTGAACCTCCTAAATAGGCTTTGACTTGTGTTTTATAAAGAGTTGGTTGCTATCTACATACTGCAATGTGTATTTCCTCATGTTTTACTTGTAGGTTTTGTTGTGAAAAACCAATCAAAGATTTATTTGTTTTAAAAAAAATTAAACTCTCACCTCTCCCTCCACTCGACGTTCAAAGATGGGGCAGGCACACAAGATGAACCTGGTCCCTAGACAAGGCAAGAAGGGTGAAGCACGAAATTCCCTATCCTTGTGTCAAGGCAGAGTTGGGTGACACAAATCTATCTGTTCCTTAACCTTAGGCAGCAGCTGTTAACTCTGCCATATGGATGGATGTTTAGGTCTCGCGTGGCGTTGGAGCGCGCATGCGCTCCTCGTGAGCTAGAGCCATCAAGGCAGTTTCGAGAAGGGGACTCTAAGCCCTGCCCTCCTTTTAATTGGGTAGCGTCAGCGTTTGTTAAACGCTGTCTTCCCATTGAAAAGGAGGGTTTTACGTCTGTAAGGCAGTACGGAGGCATATGCCCATGCACCCTTTCCTCTGTGCAAAGTGTTTATTTCTGCCTCTGACCTCACCAAACAAAACACTATGTTCGAGGCATATGAGCTGCAGATCACACACTGTGCATAGATCGCCATCTGGTGTTGGGCCCGGATGTTTGCACTTGTTTTTGTCTTGGAAAAGTCTTTGGAAGTCACGAGATAGGTGACTCCTCCTTTGGACCATAGTGCACATGGGCATCGGCTCCATCGTCGGATTGTTTTTTCGCCAGCAGGAAAATGATGGAGTTTTCTGATAAACAGAAAAGATGCCCATGTATGCTGTATCTAAATAGGGTAATACTGGAACAGATAAAGGTAGCCGGGGAGGTGGGTGGGCGTATGTGGTTCTGCAGCTCTAGAGTCAGTGAGTGTTACTGTGGTTTGCACACCACCAGTGGAATGAGTGGGAGAGGCGGAAAAGCATACGCAAATCTGCCTGACCAATTCATCCATATCGCATTGCCTTTGCACAATGGGTGTGGATATCTGCCGGCGAAGCTTCGGCATTTGGCGTTTTCGTGTGTGGCGAAGAGATCTATCTGTGGTTGCCCCCACATGTGGAAAAACGGTTGAAGAACTTGCGGCTGAAGTTCCCACTCGGGAATCTGTTGCCTCTGACGACTTAACAGATTGACAATGTTGTTCTGGACTCCCGCAACATGTTGGGCTAGGAGAAAAATGTTCGGAGGAATAGCCCTTCTACATATGCTTTGGGCTAGTTGAGAGAGCTGTAGGGAGTGTGTCCCCCCTTGTTTTTGTATATAGTACATGGCTGTCATGTTGTTGGTGCGGACTAGGACAGCCTTGCCTGATATCTGTTTCTGGAATGACTTTAAGGCCAACAATATGGCAAGTAACTCCAGGTGATATATGTGGAGTAACTTTTGTTGAGGTGTCCACCTGCCCTGCATGGTTTGATGTAATAGATGAGCTCCCCAACCGGAGAGCGATGCATCCGCTGTTAGCACAATCTGTGGAACCGGCTCGATGAACGGTCGTCCTTTGGAAAGGTTTTTGGTGTTCCACCACTGCAGAGTCATGCGTGCGGCCGTCCACCAACACCAGATCTGTCAGCTGCCCTGGAGTCTCTGGAGTCTTGCGTGAGGTACTATAAAGATGCAAGAGGCCATCATCCTTATCAACTGCATGAACACTTGAGCTGGAAGAGAGTGTTGCGGCTGAAATTTCGTTATGAGGCTTTGTATGCTTGCTATCCTGGGTGGACTGGGATATGCAAGTGCTTGTGAGGTGTCTATTGTGGCACCGAGGTACTGTTGTATGTGGGACGGTTGCAAGTGAGTCTTTGTGTGGTTTATGGTAAACCCTACGTCGTGGAGTAGTTGGATTGTGGCGTAAGTGTGATGGACACACTGGTCGTATGACCTGGCTTTTATGAGCCAGTCGTCGAGGTATGGGAAGACTTGAATTTGCTGCCCTCTTAGGTGAGCCGCAACTACCGCCAGACATTTGGTGAAGACTGGGCGCTGTGGTGACTCCGAATGGGAGTACCCTGAATTGGTAGTGCTGACTGTCCACTACAAACCGGACGTATTTCCTGTGAGAAGTGTGAATGGGAATATGAAAGTAGGCGTCCTTGAGATCTTGAGTGGCAAGGAAATCGCCCTGTGTGAGAAGAGGAAGGATCTGTTGAAGTATGACCATGTGAAAATGTTCTGATTGTATGTACAGGTTGAGGGGTTTGAGATCCAAGATGGGTCTCGGAGTGCCAGCCTTCTTCGGAATGAGGAAGTACAGAGAGTAAACTCCTGTGTTTTGCAGATGCAGGGCAATTGGTTCTATTGCATGTTTTTGTAGGAGGGAAAGTACCTCTTGCTTTAGCAGCGATAAATGTTCTGGTGACATTGGGTGCTGTCTAGGTGATATGTTTGGGGGGTAGAGGTGAGTTCTAGACAATAACATGATTGAACAATGTGTTTCACCCACCTGTCTGTAGTGATGTAGTTCCAGACAGGTAGGAACTGTAGCAATCTTCCCCCGACCGCAGTGAAAAGGTCCGGGGGGAGCGGAGGGAAGTTATTGGGTAGGGGTGGAGGCGGAGCGGGTATTGTTGGTCTTGCCTCTACCTTTGTTATTATTGCCTCTGTAGCCTCCTCTTTGATAACCTCTGGTGAATGTGGTCGGGGTGGGAGTTTTATAGGACGTAGAGGGGTTGTCAGAGGACTAGCCCCTGGAGGTGCCCTTGTAAGAGGAGCGAAGAAAAGAATATCTGGGAGCTTGCGATTGTAAGGCTCCCATTGATGTAGCCGTGTCGTTGTCTTTTTTCATCTTTTCTAGAGATGAATCCATGGCAGGGCCAAATAGTTGTTCCTGATCAAATAACTGGTTAAGGATGGAAGTTTGTTCTTCTGGTTTAAAACCTGAAATACGTAGCCATGCATGTCTACGTAGACGGACACTTGTGTTAATGGCTTGGGAGGCGGTGTCTGCCACATCTAGAGCGCAACGAATGGAGGTGTTTATCAGTTTAACCTCCTGTATTAGGTTGTTGGCCTTGGTCTTATATTTGTCAGGAAGGTGCTGCAATAGGGTCTCTAGCTCGTCAGTGTGCCCTATCGTATCTGGCCAACAAGGCTTGAGTGTTGGCGATTCGTCAGATATTAGCTGCTTGTGGCGCTGTACGTTTACCAGAGGCGTCCAAGAGTTTGGATTCCTTGTCAGGAGGCGGAGCATCCCCTGATGTTTGTGAGTTGGCCCTTTTTCTGGCGTTGGAGACCACTAAGGAATCCAATGGTATCTGTCCCTTGATGTATGCAGGGTCTGCTGGGGCAGATTTGTATTTTGTCTCTATCCTGGAGTTAATAACCCTAGCCCTAACAGTATCTTTGAACACCTCAGTTGCATGTTTGATTACCTCTTTTAACATAGGGAGAACAGAAGTGGACTTTTGTGATGTATCAAATGTGTCCATTAAGAAATCCTCCTCCACAGGGTCTGCATGTAAATCTACCCCATGGTAATGTGCAGCTCTGTGAATGAGCTGGGTGAAACCTATGGTATCCTCTAGAGGGGACGGTCTAGAGGAATAGATGTCATCCTGTGGTACGTTAGGGACATCTGCTGTAATCGTCCCATGGGTCTGGGGTGTAAGGTGGACTAGGATCCCCTAGTGGTTTATTGTCGAAGGAAACTTCTAATTGTAATTCTGTTTAGTAAAGATGATTAGCTGATATCCCCTGGCAATGTCTAATGTCCGAGATGTTTATATTTGTGCGATGTATCAACTGAGATATAATATTCTAGTTACTCTCGACTATTGCTATGACTACTGTACTTGAATTGGTGTTAAGAAGTTTTTTGCATTGCCATGTGTTGTACCGGGTTTGTGATTCCTTGCCTGGCTTTTTCTAAAGTAAAACGTGTATTCCCCCGGTTTTATTATTGTGATTTCTTGTCTTTCCTTTTTTCGTTTTTTGTTCTATTAATTTCCTTATTATTTAAAAAAAAAAATTTTTTTGACCCTGTGCTTTAATTACACTGATGGTTTGGCAACCAATACATTTCTTGCTCGAAATACTAAAATATGAACTCTCCCGTTGTTCACTAGGAGATTCTTTTATTATTTTGATTTGGCAGGCACTTTATATAACTAATCCTCTACTAACCCTCTGTGGATACCTTTTGCCCCTAATTTTACTAATGGCAGTCTATATTGCGGTATCTTGTGGATATTACTGTTCCAATATGGAGGTATCCATTCATGTTTCTAATTACATTGCGGTCCGCTTTCTATGTTAATGCTCACTAGTATTTATTTCCGGTTACTGATTACGACGCGTTTGGAGCGGACGAAAACACACATGCATGACGATCTGAATGCTGCGAGTTTTTACAGCCGGTAAGCACGGGCTCTGCTTTAGTTATTTTTTTACTGGGGGTGCCATGTTAAAGTTCTTAAAGTTCTTATCAGATAAACTTCGGTGGAGTTTATTTCTTGACACGCCGCGCATAGACCAGTCTCTTACCATCTGGACAGCCTTTGGAGGGTCTCTTGAAAAGACACCCCGCCGCTGCTCCAACACCTCTGCTCCAACACCGCTGCCGCTACACCGCTGCTGCTACTACGCCACTGCTGCTACGCCGCTGCTGACACGCCGCCGTTGTCACACCACTGCTGACACATCGCCACTGTGCACACCACTACTGACACACCACTGCTGACACACCACTGCTGACACACCACTGCTGACACACCACTGCTGACACACCACTGCTGACACACCACTGCTGACACACCACTGCTGACACACCACAGCTGACACACCACAGCTGACACACCACAGCTGACACACCACTGCTGACACACCACTGCTGACACACCACTGCTGACACACCACTGCTGACACACCACTGCTGACACACCACTGCTGACACACCACTGCTGACACACCACTGCTGACACACCACTGCTGACACACCACTGCTGACACACCACTGCTGACACACAAATGCTGCTGACACATCGCTGCTGACGCCAGTGCTGATAAATCACTGCTGACACGCTGCTGCTGACACGCTGCTGCTGACACACCCTTGCTGACACACCCTTGCTGACACACCCTTGCTGTACAAAAGGGGGTGGTAATGGACGGAGCATCTGAACCAATCAAACACTCACACCCAGTCAAAAGATCTTGGTTTAATCCATCACCGTTCTTTAGCCCACTCTGCCAACCCAGTTCAGACACGGCTATATGCAAATCAGTCTGACCCTGTGCCTCATAGGAACAGTCCAGCCCGAACTGCCAAGCCATGCCTTCCCTGAAACTGAAAGCTTCCGAGGACCGGTTTCTGGCATTACAGCCGTCTTCAGCCCGGCTTGCTTGAGTCCAGTGGCAAAGTGAGCAAGGGACTCGCGTCTGAGCATACCCTGCCACACTTATGGCGGCCAAAAGCGGTACAAAAGGGGGTGGTAATGGACGGAGCATCTTAACCAATCAAACACTCACACCCAGTCAAAAGATCTGGGTTTAATCCATCACCGTTCTTTAGCCCACTCTGCCATCCCAGTTCAGACATGGCTATATGCAAATCAGTCTGACCCTGTGCCTCATGGGAACAGTCCAGCCCGAACTGCCAAACCACGCCTTCCCTTGACCGGAAACAAGCTTCTGAGGACCGGTTTCTGGCATTACAGCCGTCTTCAGCCCGGCTTGCTTGAATCCAGTGACAAAGTGAGCAAGGGACTCACGTCTGAGCATACCCTGCCACACTTATGGCGGCCAAAAGCGGTACAAAAGGGGTTGGTAATGGACGGAGCATCTGAACCAATCAAACACTCACACCCAGTCAAAAGATCTGGGTTTAATCCATCACCGTTCTTTAGCCCACTCTGCCACCCCAGTTCAGACATGGCTATATGCAAATCAGTCTGACCCTGTGCATCATGGGAACAGTCCAGCCCGAACTGCCAAGCCATGCCTTCCCTGGACCGGAAACAAGCTTCCGAGGACCGGTTTCTGGCATTCCAGCCGTCTTCAGCCCGGCTTGCTTGAATCCAGTGGCAAAGTGAGCAAGGGACTCACGTCTGAGCATACCCTGCCACACTTATGGCAGCCAAAAGCGGTACAAAAGGGGGTGGTAATGGACGGAGCATCTGAACCAATCATACACTCACACCCAGTCAAAAGATCTGGGTTTAATCCATCACCGTTCTTTAGCCCACTCTGCCACCCCAGTTCAGACATGGCTATATGCAAATCAGTCTGACCCTGTGCCTCAGGGGAACAGTCCAGCCCGAACTGCCAAGCCATGCCTTCCCTGGACCGGAAACAAGCTTCTGAGGACCGGTTTCTGGCATTACAGCCGTCTTCAGCCCGACTTGCTTGAATCCAGTGGCAAAGTGAGCAAGGGACTCACGTCTGAGCATACCCTGCCACACTTATGGCGGCCAAAAGCGGTACAAAAGGGGGTGGTAATGGACGGAGCATCTGAACCAATCAAACACTCACACCCAGTCAAAAGATCTGTGTTTAATCCATCACCGTTCTTTAGCCCACTCTGCCACCCCAGTTCAGACATGGCTATATGCAAATCAGTCTGACCCTGTGCCTCATGGGAACAGTCCAGCCCTAACTGCCAAGCCATGCCTTCCCTGGACCGGAAACAAGCTTCCGAGGACCGGTTTCTGGCATTACAGCCGTCTTCAGCCCGGCTTGCTTGAATCCAGTGGCAAAGTGAGCAAGGGACTCACGTCTGATAGCCAGAAACCGGTCCTTGGATGCTTGATTCCCGTCCAGGAAAGACATGGCTTGGCAGTTCGGGCTGGACTGTTCCCATGAGGCAGAGGGTCAAGGCTGAATTGCATATGGCCATGTCTGACCTGGGGTGGTGTGGAGTGCAAAAAAACGATGGATTTAGGCCCAGATCTCTGTACTGGGGTGAATGTATGACATTGTTCTGCATTCTGTCCATCAATTGTTGTTTTTGCATTTGTCACCCCGAGTGGGATGGGTATGCTCAGACGTGAGTCCCATGCTCTCCACACCACTGGAGTCAAGCTATCCAGGCTGATGACTGCTGATAGCCAGAAACCGGTCCTTGGATGCTTGATTCCCGTCCTGGAAAGACATGGCTTGGCAGTTCGGGTTGGACTGTTCCCATGAGGCACTGGGTCAAGGCTGAATTGCATATAGGCCATGTCTGATCTGGGGTGGTGTGGAGTGCAAAAAAACGATGGATTTAGGCCCAGATCTCTGTACTGGGGTGAATGTATGACATTGTTCTGCATTCTGTCCATCAATTGTTGTTTTTGCATTTGTCACCCCGAGTGGGATGGGTATGCTCAGACGTGAGTCCCATGCTCTCCACACCACTGGAGTCAAGCTATCCAGGCTGATGACGGCTGATAGCCGGAAACCGGTCCTTGGATGCTTGATTCCCGTCCAGGAAAGACATGATTTGGCAGTTCGGGCTGGACTGTTCCCATGAGGCACAGGGTCATGGCTGAATTGCATATGTCCATGTCTGACCTGGGGTGGTGTGGAGTGCAAACAAACGATGGATTTAGGCCCAGATCTCTGTACTGGGGTGAATGTATGACATTGTTCTGCATTCTGTCCATCAATTGTTGTCTTTGCATTTGACACACCCTTGCTGACATGCCCTTGCTGACACGCCCTTGCTGACACGCCCTTGCTGACACGCCCTTGCTGACACGCCCTTGCTGACACGCCCTTGCTGCTGACACGCCGCTGCTGCTGACACGCCCCTGCTGCTGACACGCCGCTGCTGCTGACACGCCGCTGCTGCTGACACGCCGCTGCTGCTGACACGCCGCTGCTGCTGACACGCCGCTGCTGCTGACACGCCGCTGCTGCTGACACGCCGCTGCTGCTGACACGCCGCTGCTGCTGACACGCCGCTGCTGCTGACACGCCGCTGCTGCTGACACGCCGCTGCTGCTGACACGCCGCTGCTGCTGACACGCCGCTGCTGCTGACACGCCGCTGCTGCTGACACGCCGCTGCTGCTGACACGCCGCTGCTGCTGACACGCCGCTGCTGCTGACACGCCGCTGCTGCTGACACGCCGCTGCTGCTGACACGCCGCTGCTGCTGACACGCCGCTGCTGCTGACACGCCGCTGCTGCTGACACGCCGCTGCTGCTGACACGCCCCTGCTGACACGCCCCTGCTGACACGCCCCTGCTGACACGCCCCTGCTGACACGCCCCTGCTGACACGCCCCTGCTGACACATCACTGTTGATGCCACTGCTGACACTTCACTGCTGAAACTTCACTGCTGAAACTTCACTGCTGACACTTCACTGCTGATGCCACTTCACTGCTGCCACTTCACTGCTGCCACTTCACGGCTGCCACTTCACGGCTACCACTTCACTGCTGACACTTCACTGCTGATACACCACTGTTGACACATAGCTGCTGATGCCACTGCTGCCACTTCACTGCTGATACACCACGGCTGACACACCTCGCTGCTGACACGCCGCTGCTGATACACCACTGCTGACACATCGCTGCTGACGCCACTGCTGACACATCGATGCTGACACGCGGCTGCTGACACGCGGCTGCTGACACGCGGCTGCTGACACGCGGCTGCTGACACGCGGCTGCTGACACGCGGCTGCTGACACGCGGCTGCTGACACGCGGCTGCTGACACGCGGCTGCTGACACTGACACGCGGCTGCTGACACGCGGCTGCTGACACGCGGCTGCTGACACGCCGCAGCTGACACGCCGCAGCTGACACGCCGCAGCTGACACGCCGCAGCTGACACGCCGCAGCTGACACGCCGCAGCTGACACGCCGCAGCTGACACGCCGCTGCTGACCCACTGCTGCTGACCCACTGCTGCTGACCCACTGCTGCTGACCCACTGCTGCTGACCCACTGCTGCTGACCCGCCGCTGCTGACCCGCCGCTGCTGACCCGCCGCTGCTGACCCGCCGCTGCTGACACGCCGCTGCTGACCCGCCGCTGCTGACCCGCCGCTGCTGACCCGCCGCTGCTGACCCGCCGCTGCTGACCCGCCGCTGCTGACCCGCCGCTGCTGACCCGCCGCTGCTGACCCGCCGCTGCTGACACGCCGCTGCTGACACGCCGCTGCTGACACGCCGCAGCTGACACTCCGCAGCTGACACTCCGCAGCTGACACTCCGCAGCTGACACTCCGCAGCTGACACTCCGCAGCTGACACTCCGCAGCTGACACTCCGCAGCTGACACTCCGCAGCTGACACTCCGCAGCTGACACTCCGCAGCTGACACTCCGCAGCTGACACTCCGCAGCTGACACTCCGCTGCTGCTGCCACGCCGCTGCTGCTGCCACGCCGCTGCTGCTGCCACGCCGCTGCTGCTGCCACGCCGCTGCTGCCACACCACTGCTGCTGCCACGCCGCTGCTGACATGCCGCTGCTGACACGCCGCTGCTGACATGCCGCTGCTGATACATGGCTGCTGCTGACCCGCTGCTGCTGACACACCCTTGCTGACACACCCTTGCTGACACACCCTTGCTGACACACCCTTGCTGACACACCCTTGCTGACACACCCTTGCTGACACACCCTTGCTGACACACCCTTGCTGACACGCAACTGCTGACACGCAACTGCTGACACGCAACTGCTGACACGCAACTGCTGACACGCAACTGCTGACACACCCTTGCTGACACACTGCTGCTGACATGCCGCTGCTGGCACGTCACTGCTGATACATGGCTGCTGCTGACCCGCTGCTGCTGACCCGCTGGTGCTGACACACCCTTGCTGACACGCAACTGCTGACACACCCTTGCTGACACGCAACTGCTGACACACCCTTGCTGACACGCAACTGCTGACACACCCTTGCTGACACGCAACTGCTGACACACTGCTGCTGACATGCTGCTGCTGACACGCAACTCGTGTCACACTGCTGCAGACTAGCCCCTGCTGACACACCCCTGCCGACACGCCCCTGCCGACATGACCCTGCTGACACTCCACTGCGTTTGGCAAGGATTGTAGGGGGAGATCACATGAGAGAGTTACACGAATAGAACAAGCATTGAAAATGCAATAGGTCTTGCCTTTGATTAAGCCAAAGCCATTTGCTTTGCTAATGGTATTGTATAGTAAAGCAAATGAGTTTAACTTAATGAAAGGCGAGACCTATTGGATTTTTTATGCTTGTTTTTGTTTTAAAGTTAACAGAAGTACTCCCAGCATTTGGCAAGGGGGACACACTACCTTCTAGATCTTGTTCAAGACTGGAATTGTCTGTTAAAAACCACAGAAGATATAAGCTATTTCCATGGTAAAGTAAAGTTCTCCCTGCTCTTAGCAAAGGCAAGGGTTGGACCTTCAATCATTCCTAGCCCTGCGGCAAGGCTGAGAGGCAGTAAAAGCATTAACTGTTCTTGGGAACGGGGGGGTCAGTTTGAAAGGAGGAGAAGTTAAGAAAATTTCCCCCTGCAGCACAGCAAAGCTGTTGAAGATTATTGCCCACAAATATGTTTTGTTCGAGGCTAGGGTATATTTTACACCCCTCCTGTCTCCTCCTACTCACCTGACAAGGCCATAGTAGTGTGGGGGGAAATAGGTCCTTTTATGTTTTTGACCTGTTACAGGGTAAGGAGAGATCCGACTAACTGGGCCTTCGCAGCAGACACCAGATGCAACTTTCTACCGAATCTCACAAAGTGATTGGCTGTAATGGATCCAAATGATTCTAGCTAGACACCTCATGTTATTTTAACAAACATTACCAAATTGTGTCCAGTGGGTATTGCAGACCCTCAATTTAAAAAATAAAAAGTGTCACTTACCTCAAACATTGACCGATAACCTTGCATGCTTAAGCTTCACTTTAATTTTGACATATAGAACTTAAATTGGCCAAGCAAAAGTACACTGAACTTGATGAGTTACAGATTGGGCATTTGCACTGCTTACCTGGTAAGTTTAGTCTATTTCAGTTAAGCGTTTTAAATATTTTTATTTTGCAAACGTTTTCAGTGCCCCGTGTAACTTTTCTCACTTTACAAACGAGCATCACATTTTTGTAGAATCAAAGTCTGAATATTGTACAGTATTTTTTCAATGATTGGTGCCCATTTCTCAAGGCAGAAGCTATTGACAATACCCAATGGGTTTTCGATGGAATGTTGTGACAATATTTTCTATAAAGATGTGAATATCCTCACACACTCAATCACCCACACAGCCACCCCGATCTGTGTATGACAGTGGAGGAGACACTAGTCCTGGGTACATTTTCAGCTCAAATAATTTTAACTGATGAGGGAAGTCCTATCCTACATTTCTTCATTTCTCTTTTACAAACTGGTGTTTAATTACTACAGCCAATGGTTTGCAAGAGGTTCCCATCATTTTGCATCACAACACTGACCTGTTCATCCAGTTTCAACTTTGTTTATTAGTCTTCTTCCACCCTAAATTGTTTTGCCACCCTTCTGCTGGTCTTGTTCAGGTCTTCTTGTTTTGTGATGCGAAGTACTCCATTAATTGTCAATTAAATTTGCTATATGAAAATGTCTAAATTAAATAAAAGCCTAAGAGGAGTTGTAATCACGATTTGTTTAATGTGTTGCCTTGATCATGAAAAATGGAACCTTGTTTTATGTCATTTTCTATATGCGTTTAAGGTGGCCCACAGTACAGAAATTGTATTTAATTGTGAAGATGTAAGACTACCACTTTCGGTCTAATTGCAAGTTCCACAAGGCGGTATCCCCTGATGAGTAAACTCCTGCACCTGCACTTCTCTGGTGCAAATACACTGGACCTGATTTGGTTTATTGGGCAGAAAACCCAGTTGCTAAAACCACTTTTGGCTTTGGCTGCACGTGCAGCTCAGTGGCTGGCTCCCACCAAACGCTCGCCTGAAGCACGAGGGAAGCATGTAGTGTTTCCCTCTTCCAGACCACATTCTCTCCAGCCAACTGGCAACCTCTGCACCCCATCTTGCGACCCTTCGCCCACACTCCCCCTCCCATTTATCACCTGCTCAGAGCAGGTGGCAGGTAAGACCAGTATACCACAGGGGTTTGGTATCCAGTGCTGAATTTGACCTAGAAAAACCAGGTCTCATTGATTATTCACCATTCTGTGGGGATTAACTTGTAATAGACAAATTTATGTATTGTGATACCGGCACTAAACGTCCATTCTGACCTCACTGCATCCTGACACACAAATCCACATTACTCATAATTGGAGCCACAATGTTGAATATTCTGTGAAGCATAAAATAGATCATCCTCTTGCACAATTTGAGTAAAATGGGGATCTTTATTTTTTCTTTCTATAGTGATTACCACGGTCTTGGCAGAACCACATATGATGAAAGGAAAAGCAGTGTCTGTCTATCCCTACTACCTCACATTGGACTCTGCTTTATACGGAAAGGAAAGACCAGTCATGAAACTTCCTGAATTAATTCGATTACCTATAAGTCCGTATATATGGCACTATCTTCAGAAAGACGAAAAATCGCTGCAAGACCTAAAAAATGAAATGTCCGCTTCATACTGTGAACTAACATGGCCTGATTCAGGAACTCCTTGCACAGAGGTCATTCTTGTCCCTGACGCGTCCTTATCTAAGCAGAGGATGATTCTCTTCAAAGTTGCTAAAACATGGGACGAAGAGGTTCCCAAGAAGTTCTCAAGCATAATGGAAAAATTTAAAGTTATTGAGCATTCAGTGGATCGAGAGATGTGGGAGGTTATGAAGAAGAAAGTGACTAGTGCAGTGGGAGTTGAAGTTGTTATCATACCTGATGTCAGCAGTAACAAAGTTGGTCTAGCAGGAATTCTGGAAAAGGTTGTCCAAATGGACTTGCGATTCAAGGAAATTTTACAACAGACCACAAAAGAAACTGAAAGGAAAGCTCAAAGTATCTGTGAACACTTGCGTGTCTCGCCATCAGAGTATGCAATACTGTGCTGTGACAAGTTAGAAGAGGATATCCACAAGACCTTCCCAGAAATGGAAATGGCATTTGAGGTTTCAACAAGCAGAATTACGTTTTTTGGCCTTCCACTAGAGGTGGTTGTTGCTAAAAGTAAGATACTTGAATGGGAGCAAACTTTAAAACAAAAAACACTTAATGTTAACCCTTACGTTTTGCGCTTTATTCAGCAAGTTGATAATGATGATCTTTCCTACATCTTGCTAACCGATAAAAAAATCAATGCCTTTTGTAAGACTGAGACAACAATGGTGCTGTTGAAAGGGAACTCGCAGAAGGCTATAGAAGAAGCTGAAAAACAAATCAAAGAGTCTATAATCTACACATGGGTTGACCTTCAAGATAGCTCTGTAATCAAAATGAAAGAGTGGCATACGCTAAGAAGTAGTTTATTGGAAACCTTCAATTCAGGGAGGCCAGCTGTATTAATTGAGATTGAGGAAAATAGAATTGTAATCATTGGATATTCAGTAGCTGTAACAGAAATCTCTCATCAGGTTTCTAATTTCATTGACGAGAACACTCAAATAAAAAAGTCCATCCCTCTTAGGTATGAAGTGGTGGCACAGTTTCTGCAAGAGGAAAAAAAGCAAGTGTTCCTTGAATTTCAGAAAAAAAACATCAAAATTGATTTTAACCTGCAAACTATGAAGAGACACCTTTTATTGTCTGGTCCACGGAGAGATGTGCAGGTTATGGCCGGGGTGGTCCAACAAGTCTTGTCTTCACTGCATTCAAACATCCTCTCTATTAATAAACCAGGTGCCAAGAAATTCTCCCAAAAATCGGAGGAGATGTTGTTTATTACAGGGAAACAAAAATTCAACTGTTACGTGAGGTTGGCAAAAAACGGAGAGGAATGCGAAGAGTATTCCGAGGTGGAGGCAGGACTTCCAAGCTACCATGTCCACCTGCAAGGCGGAATAGTTGTAGGGGTTTACAACGATGACCTGCCCAAGCACCCTGTTGATGTGGTGGTGAATGCTTCAAATGAAGACCTGAAACACATTGGAGGTGTGGCCCTAGCACTCTTGAAAGCTGCAGGCCCAGAACTGCAAACTGAAAGTGACAATATTGTTGAGAGTCAAGGAAAACTGAAGCCCGGGCATGCAGTGATAACATCTGCTGGAAATTTACCCTGCAAACAGGTCATTCACGCAGTTGGGCCTCGTTGGCATGAATTTACCCCAGCTTCGGCTGAAAGCTTGTTGAAAAAGTGTATTAAAGCAAGTCTCGAGCTTGCAGAGTTGTATAATCACAAATCCATTGGAATCCCTGCAATTAGCTCTGGCATTTTTGGTTTCCCGTTGGACCTCTGTGTGAATTGTATTGTTGTTTCATTAAAGGAACACATGGAAGCTCGTAACTGGAAAAGCTGCCTACATCACATACATTTTGTCGATAACTGTCAGAAAACAGTGGATGCCTTTACTTGTGCGTTGAAAAAACACTTTGGAGGTGGTCCACAGTTTATTACAGGGAAACAAAAATTCAACTGTTACATGAGGTTGGCAAAAAACGGAGAGGAATGCGAAGAGTATTCCGAGGTGGAGGCAGGCCTTCCCAGCTACCAAGTCAACCTGCAAGGCGGAATAGTTGTAGGGGTTTACAACGATGACCTGCCCAAGCACCCTGTTGATGTGGTGGTGAATGCTTCAAATGAAGACCTGAAACACATTGGAGGTGTGGCCCTAGCACTCTTGAAAGCTGCAGGCCCAGAACTGCAAACTGAAAGCGACAATATTGTTGAGAGTCAAGGAAAACTGAAGCCCGGGCATGCAGTGATAACATCTGCTGGAAATTTACCCTGCAAACAGGTCATTCACGCAGTTGGGCCTCGTTGGCATGAATTTACCCCAGCTTCGGCTGAAAGCTTGTTGAAAACGTGTATTAAAGCAAGTCTCGAGCTTGCAGAGTTGTATAATCACAAATCCATTGGAATCCCTGCAATTAGCTCTGGCATTTTTGGTTTCCCGTTGGACCTCTGTGTGAATTGTATTGTTGTTTCATTAAAGGAACACATGGAAGCCCGTAACTGGAAAAGCTGCCTACATCACATACATTTTGTCGATAAATGTCAGAAAACAGTGGATGCCTTTACTTGTGCGTTGAAAAAACACTTTGGAGGTGGACCACAGTTGCAAACTTTGCCAACATTAACAAGCCACGCTAAACTAGAAAAAAGAAAGCCCAGAAACCAACAAGATGTTCAGTTAGTAAAAACAGAAGAAGGTCTTGCTATTATTTTGGAACAAGGAAACATTCAAGATGCAACAGTAAGTTTTTTTTGGTATATTCTATATTATACCCCTAAAATTGTAATTATATTTACAAAAGTAAAAAGAGTAGCATGGAAGCAGAACATAGACCATTAATATTCAGAATTCAGTTTACATGTGTTTAAAAAAAGTATACAACAACCATGTTGATAGCAAAAATCTCTTTCAGAGAGAGTGAAAACATACATTACAGGTAATTACAGGTAATTGTGTAATGTAGGACTGTATTTACATCGAGGAGTTGTGTTGACATTTATATTTGTCTTCGGAACTTAGTGAAACATAACCTAGTTATAGCCTGCAAAAGTAGACCTAAATTCTTACAGGACCTTGGACTGATGCAGTTTGGTGCACATGACAGTCCTTGTGGTGTTGCTGTTTTGATTGTTAATCCTGCTGTCCTTATTGCTGGATTTGTACCGGTTTGGTGGGGCTGTTTGGTCATTCTGTTATTTAAACATAGCAAAGCTCTGCCCTGTATCTGTTCATTTTTTGACCTGATGTGGAAGAACCCACCATCTGATCTATTCTTGCCCTCCAAATGGCCACTTTTCTCAATTATTTTATTACGGAAGGGCAGAGGTGCATTAATTTCAGTGTAGGGCCAGACTGTAGATTAGTAGGAATACTCCATCACCCACCATGAATTGGAATAAAATGTGTTTCATGGACACCCCACCTTCCATTTGGCAGACAGTTCACTCTTTTATCAAGTCCACGTTTTGTTTGCTCAATATAAAATTATAAAATTAAAGGCACGCCCAAAAAGTCCAATGAGAATAATCCAAAGATTCCTGTATGTTATTTATTTGACTTCAAAATCTTTAATTCCACATCAATTAAAATGATTACAGCCTCAGCCAACATGTTTCGTTCTTACAACGAACATTTTCTGGCCGTTTTATTTCAAGCAGTATATTTTCTTCATTAGTACAATATAAGTGAGGAATATAAGTCTTGTTAAGTTAATTTTTCATAATGACTTTTCAATGTCTTCCATCTAATTGGCAGTTTTGCCAGATGGCCGTGAAATGCCTGTTACAAGGTGGAACACTGATTAGGGTGTCATCATAGGGTATAGCTAACCAGGAACATGTGGATTGGATTGGTGAATTACCATAATAAATGGGAACGGAGATTATAATAAGAAGATACAATTGGAAAGTGATTATGAAATGTGACTATACGCAACTTATATTATTTATTTTTATTGGATTAATGAAGATAATATATTTCATTAAATATAATGCCCTGAAGAAGTTCGTTGTAAGAAGGAACAGCATTAGCAGTCTATTTAATCAATTTAATTGATATTAAAATAAAGAGCTTGGAAGAAAAATAAAGCAGACACACGAATCCTTGAATTGTTCTCATTGGATGTGTTTCTTTTTGAGTGCACCACTAAGTTTGTAACTTTATGTTGATCTGCTTTGCAGTAGTATCATTTAGCGGCTGATACTAAGTAGTGTGTGCACTGAATCTATTACTATGGAACAGTGTGGGAGTGTGATTTGGTTTGTCTGTCCCCAGTTCAAAGGTATTTATGTTTACTCAGTGTTTACTTTATTATTTCAAGGTCACTTTGCCTCAGTTTCTTGTCATTTATACATGCAATAGTCTGTTGAGACCATGCCACAGTAAGTCTTCTCATAACGTTTACTGACTTTAAACCTCCTCTTTTAAATTAGATAGTAGACCAGAATTGGATAAAAAGTAAGCATTTATAACTTGTATACAGTATATGCACTATTGTAATTATCAATGATGACAGATTCTGATCTTTTATCACTGATGATTAGGACAGTGCCCGATATCCAATTTGAGTTGGACACACTCCAATTCAAATGTTTGCGCCGTGCACTAGTTTCACTTATAATTTTTCACCACAAACAACTGAAGATCAGTGTTTGAGGCATGTGTGACTATAGATGCACATGTTGTGCGGATTCCTGCCATCTAATGTTGGGCCTGGATGTATGCAAGTTGTTGTCTTCGAAGAAGTCTTTTTGAGTTTCGAGGTACTGTGACTCCTCCTCTTGGTGATAATGCGTATGGTCATTGACTCCATTGTTAGATTGTTTTCTTTATGCCATTTGGTTTGAACGTGTACTCCTCTGATCCGGGTCGACACTGTTGCGGTGACATTTTTGATTCACTCGGTGACTTCTCTCCATTGGTATTGTACTTAGATCGTGTCTCCCTTACTTGCCATCTTAGGCTGATGTTTCGCTTGAGCGAGGTGCAGATCGCTCACAGCCCCTCCTGGGTCTCGCCCTTCGGGGCTTACTCCCATCTCTCTGTCTCTTCTCTCCACCATGCCTTGATGGTGAAGGAATGGACTCCATTCAGGTATTTCCCTCACTGCCACACAAAATACCCTTGGACCAATCTTCATCAGGTCTGCAATTTGTAACCATTTTTGGAACACAACGAGGCTGACTTCAACGCTTGCTGTTCCTTCAGCTCCAAAAAATCAATTTCCAACAGTGGCTCCCTTTGGCTTGAGATGTCTCGTAGTGGCGAAGATGACTCCCCCACGCCTCTTCAGTCCTGAGGACATCGATGAGTACCATAATCCACAACTGTCACCTACAGATGAAGAGGCTTTCTCCGCTGCAGAAAATGCTGGCTCCTACCTGGAGATCGAGTACCTTCTGCCAGCTTAGCCGTCTTTGAGTACAGCCCACTTTCCTCCCTCAACATCGCCCTCAAACCGAGCATCCTTTCCGACAAAGGGCACTCGGCTACTCTAGAGCACCCTAGACAGGCTTTAAGACCACCACTGCTCAGCACAGACAAAATAATCCAGATGCCCGCCCAGCTCGGTGACGAAAAAGCCTTTAAGACTATCGACTTCGGCACCAGCTACTCCAACACTGGCACCAAGCCGACCCTCGCACAAACCACATTTACCTCTGCAATGGCCACATTTACCTTAGCACCAATCAGAACCTCTGCATCAAAACTGAAGGTATCCTTGGAGCCAAAGCCCTCTGCGTCTACCTGCAGGTCCAATACCTGTGCAGTGGAGCTGATTGACCATAAGCTGCAAGAAGAGCTCCACACGAGGCAGAATCATTTTGTCATCCACTTTCAATCAGGCCGCATCCTTGCTGCTCTTCAGGAGCTGCTGCTCCTGCTTTGAAACATCAGCTGTTCTTCGAGGAGGCCTTGGACATTTCTATTTCGACAAAACAATACAAGAAAGCAGATAAGGCTACCAACCGCTTACCACATGCTGAACCATCCCCTTGCCCTATTCCTACACCTCAACCTTTGCCCTCCACACCTGCATCTCTGGGGGGATCCTCTTAACATCACACACCAGGGGCCTGGGTTGGCTGCACAGGGTGACCCAACAAATAAAGCCTCCCCTTTTGACCCCATCTATATTTGCAGTCAGCTGCTGCCCAATTCTTTGGTGGTCACTACTGCCCATAAGCGAGTCAACTCCCAGGCTAGCAGGGATGCCCCGCCACCAGAGAAAGAGAGGAAATTCATTGAAAAGATTGGCCGGGCAATCCTACAACTAATAGTGTATAGCTATTCTATGCCTTCTAGCAAGATGTGATAGTGCACAGTGGGGCGAAATAGATGCGCTCCTCTAAATCTTCCCATAGATGCACAAGAAAAGGCATCAAGAGATAGTTTCTGAGAGGATGCTCATTTATAACCACTCTGTTCTCCTTGCCCTAGACACAGGTGATACCGGTGTCAGCGGGGTAAATTGCAGTGTTCTGCTATTCAGACATGCATGACTCCTTATCTGTGGCTTCAAGCCGTAGGTTCGGCAGAACCTGCTGAGGATGCCCTTGGATCGTCAACATGTCTTTGGTCCTCAAATGGACCAAATCTTAGTGAAGATCAGAGGAAGAAGCCAGAGTGATGGGTCACTTCAAACATCTGCTCCTCATGGCTTTTTTTGCCTCACCACTTACCTGAAAGAGGAAAGACCACCTCCCCTGAAGCATCCGCGACCACAACATATCCACGCACACAGGGACAGCAATCCTCCCCCTGGGTGTATTTTGGAGGATGTTACAGGGGCAACAATTCTAGAGGCAGATCAAGGGTAGCTCCCCAAATGATCTTCATCCACCATCAAACTCTGACTTGCCACAGCTGGCTGAAATATGGCCTGTGAGCCTACAACAGTATAGCCATTGCTCATCGGATATTTCACCCCCCATATCCTCGCTCCAACATAAACGAGCCGAGCTTGTAACCCCTGAATGATGTACCCTTATACTACTGTATATACCTGACACAAAGTGTTTCCCATCCTTGGAGTTGAGCATAAGGTGTAGTAGAGCCAGTGTGTCCTGTTCACTAGGGGAAGTCAGGCAGTATGTCCCGCATCCCCTGTCTCAGCCGCACATAGAAAAAACCTCCAGCGGCGTGGGACGAGTATCCCCAAAAAAGCAATCTTTGGTCCTAAACGTTCCCCCCATGAATAGGTCCCCCCAGGTGATGATATTAAGCCTTTTGCACAGCACCTGAAACCCTTTTTCCTGCAACAATACCAATTTCGGGTGATAGGCGAGAGGGAGCTGCGGGGAATACAAAAGTGGAGCCTGTAGGACCTTTGCCACACGTCGCCAGGCGTCAACCTTACAGTCTACAGTTGTGGGTGGCGTCTCTAGCACTCCGACAGGTCCATGTATGATACCGTTTAAGGGAAGGGGATGCGCCAGCCAATCATCAGTTGCTGTCTGAGGCAAAAAGGGTACAGGTTTCATCCAGTGGTATGCAAAATGTGCCTGCGTGCTGATATAGTAGAGTTCGAAATCTGGTACATCAAACCCGCCTCTATCATAGGGTTGTGTAATGATCGACCATTGCAATCGTGGCTGCTTTCCACCCCATAATAGCCTAATAAGTTCCGTCTGCAGAGTTTTAAAAAAAATGTACCAGGGTAGTAAGGAATATTAAGGAATAAGTATAAAAATTGAGGGAGGACTACCATCTTTATAAGCGAGGCCCTGCCTGTCGTGGACAGCGGTAATGAAATCCAGCGTGTAATTTTGGCAGCTAGTTTCGTGATTGCTGTGCCATAATTCACCCTAAGTGTTTCTTCCCTATCCCTAGAGACCTGTATCCCCAGGTATCGAAGGTCAGCATGACTCCATTCAATAGAAAAATCTAGTGGAAAGTCGGGGACCGCAGGCGTGAGCGGGAAGAATTGTGGTTTGCCCCAGTTTATATTGGCCCCTTACAGCCTGCCAAACACCAAAAATTCACGCAAAAGGGGATTTAGATTGCCTATCTTGAACATACAACGTGACATCATCCGCATATAACGATATGAGGACCTGGTGCTGGAAGCATTGAAACGCTCTATCTTTATGTAGCTGTCGCAATCTACACGTCAATGGCTCTATCAGTATGGCAAAAAGCAGGGGGGAAAGCGGGCACCCCTGCCAGGTACCCCGAGGTAGGGGAAGGGAGGAGGACAGATATCCATTAATCAGCACCTTAGCAGTAGGCTGATGGTACAGCAACCGTATCCAGGAGATAAACATCTGGGGGAATCCCATTCTCTGTAGGACCGCGAATAGATAATTCCATTCCACGGATTCGAATGCCTTTGAGGCATCAAGGAACACCTCCGCCAGTGGGAAGTCAGGGGCAACAGTTTGTATTAAAGAGAATAACGTACGTAAATTGTGATTAGTGGCCCTACCCGGGACAAAACCTGATTGGTCTGGGTGGCCCTACCCGGGACAAAACCTCATTGGTCTGGAAGTATGATCTTATTCATCAGGTGGGACAACCGATTCGCCAGCAATCAATCAATCAATCAAAGGTACTTTATTCGGTTTTCTTTTATACAAAACCATAAAAGTTCATATTACAATAAAAATAGCATTCCAAGCTGTCAGTAAAAAGATATACAAAACAAGATACAGTTTATAAAAAACCGGCTATTCATGACAGTTGTTGTTCAGCTATTGCACAGTCATGGGGAGACAGAATGTGAAAAGTTTTACTCTTAACGGTTCTTACATATCCAGACATTTCCTGTACTTCATGGTACATTTTAAAAAACCCGCCACATATGGTATACTTTCTGGGTTCGGCATTTGTAAATAAAATAACGCAGGCCGGGCTTGTACAAAGTTCATCCTTTTTAAAATGGGTTTTAGATAAAAAATCCTGGGGAATTCATAATATTTACAAAAAAAACATAAAGTGGAGCAGGTCCTGTGGATTCGCCAGCACTTTAGCCAAGATTTTTGTGTCGCTGTTAATTAGAGACAGTGGGCGATATGAATCACAAGCCGTAGGAGGTTTACCAGGCTTTAGGAGAGAGGTGATTACCACTTCTCGCATGGATTGTGGGAGTATCCCTGCCTCAATGGATTCTTCGAACACCTCTCGTAAAACTGATGCCATGATGTCTATATAGCATTTATAAAACTCGACGGGCAAGCCATCGAGGCCCGGTGCCTTGCCATTCTTCAGTGCCCTAATAGCTTCTCGTATCTCGTCTAGCTCTATTGGGGCACTCAGAAACTTCCTGTGTACGTGGCTAAGCCAGCATAAGGCTACATCGCCCATAAACCCCTCGAGATCGATCTCATCAGTAGTCTGTGTAGTGTATAACCTTGAGTAATGTAATATGAAAGTGTCCAGTATCCCATTGGTGTCCCAACATGTGTCCATCCGATCGAGTAATCTCCAACACACTGGTATTGGAGCGTGGACATCTAGTAATTCCTGCTAAAATGTTCCCCGGCCGTTCCCCCTATCCGTATCTGTGCGCCACCCAATATCTCCCTCTAAATTTAGCTTCTCTAGCTGCCTCCTCCTCAAGTTCAGACAATTTGACCCTAAAATCTTTCTGTGCGTGCCCGGATCTCCCCGCACAATTAAGTCCTCCAGCCTCTTCAAAGCATGTTCTAGGTTCCATAACGTACGCTGTATGTCCTTCAGCACTCCAATGCTTTTAGCCAGACTGTATCCTAGCATTGTAACTTTAAAAGCTTCCTATATTATCTCTACACTATCCACTGATCCCCTGTTGCGTGAGGAAAAAATCAGCAATTTGCTCCCCAACCTCAATCTTGAATACCATGTCGAGCAAAGCAGCCGGTTGCAAGCGCCATGCCGGCCGAGGCCTATCGAAGCCAGGCAGGGCAACCGCAACCTTAACAGGGCAGTGGTCTGAGTACGTCCTAGCCAGATGTATAGCCGTGCGGAGGCCTGTGCTCAGCTCCCTAGTGAGGAAACAATAAACTAATCTGGCCCATGTGCCACTATATGATGTGAAGTGCGTTCCGTCCTTTCCAGTAGGGTGTATTTTTCTCCAGCTATCCACTAGCTCCCCCTTCCTCCACTATGCCCGCCAGCACATCCCGAGATTTAGTTTAGTAATGGGCCAGCCCATCCGCCCTATCCTGTGCAGGGACTAGTGCTATATTAAAATCCCCCCCGATAATATGCATAGATCCTACATCCAATATTTTACACCAAACAGTCGCAAAGAATTCTGGTGTGTCCACGTTAGGGGAGTAACAATTGGCGATGGCTACTGAATCCCTACCCAGTCTCCCCCACACAATTACAAAATGGCCCTGGGGGTCAGACATCACTCCTGCAAGCGCGAAGGGGACATTCTTTTTTATCAAGATAGCAATACCTCTAGCGTATGAGGAAAAGGAAGAAAATGCACAGACACATGCCCATCTGGTGGCAAAAGTATTGCGAGACTGTGGGTGTATATGTGTCTCTTGTAATAATGCTACCTGCACTTGCTGTCTATCCAGATAAGCTAGTATCTGCCTGCCCTTCCTCGCATCATTTAAACCTTGAATGGTCCATGAAAGTATAGTCCACTCCGAATCATCCCTTGATCGTTCTACATAGCATCGTGGATGAATTGCTAGCACAATGGACAACTGGACGTAAGTCTGTGACATGTAGCACTGTAGACGGAGATAATGTACAAACCTGTCATACCAAGAACAAAACATCCCCCCCATCGCCTCCCACCACCCACTGAAGCATCCCAATCATGCCAGGAACAATCCGTACCCCCCCCTAGCAACAACCCAAAGTAACAATACAATAGGGGTATTCCTGTTTGGGGATTTCCACCAGGTGACTCACGTGTACCTCGTGCCTGTATAGGAGACTTACTACACTTTTCAGTCCCCTCCTCAGGCAGCAAGGGTGTCCTGTCTTCTCAAACATAGTGTCATCGTGTTGTAACAGAACTATCCAGCTTCTCAGAATGAGCCAACAGACAGTGCTCGTGCTGAAAAGTGACAATAGCCTATTTAGGGCCACGTGGGTCAAAAGACCGCAGCCCATGTCCATGGCAGCCCGTGTGTATGCAAATGTGGACAATTGCAACAAGCTCAAAAGGGATCACTCTACATCGGACAATCGTGCCTCCATCATGTCATCTCAGTCAGGTGTGGTATCCTTACTGTTCTTGAGTTTCTTCAGGAAGGCCTCCACCTGTGTCGGGGACGTGTAAATGGTTTGTTTCCCTCGATGTGTTACCCGCAGGCGAGCCGGGTATAGTAAGGCATAGTCCACCTGCGCCTGTCTCAGCTTCTGTTTGACAGCGTTGAACTTACGCATCTCCTCCTGAACTCGAGAAGTGAAATCAGGAAATATGATGAAGATGACGCCATCATAGTTAAGCTGTTTTTTTTCTCTCGTGCCACCCGCAGCACCGCATCCCTGTCCCTGTTATTAAGGAGTCGCGCTATGATGGGTCTGGGCTCGCTCCCGGGCGGGGGCCTCGGGCCCAAGGATCTATGCGCCCTTTCTACAATGAACTGCGACGATAGTACACCCGTGCCGGTAACTGCAGGAAGTAGTTTTTCAACATAGTCCTCTAGGCGCCCAGTGTTGGTGCTCTCTGGTACGCCTAAAATGCGAATATTGTTCTGGCGATCCGCATTAATTTATCCATTTGGGTCACCGCAGTTTTCATTTGCTCTGTGACATCCTCCGCGTCAGATATCCTCTGTTCTGCTTCTTTAATGCGCGCTTCATGGCCCTCCAGCTTACGCGCGATGGAGTCCATCCGGGTAGTGAGCGTATCTATCTTGTCTCGTATGGTTGTGAAACCTTGTCGCATTTCTGCAAGGAGTGTATTCATATCACCGCTGGGTCCATCTTTCGGCGCGTTATCGGTCTCCTTCGCGCCTTTTCCGTCTCCTTCGCGCCGTTTCCCCCCTCCGCATCTGGCTGTCTCACAGCTTTCTCGGCCTCAAACGTGAGGCGCGGCTGTCGTGAGTCCATTCTACCCATGATAAGATCTAGGGGGCAAGAGGGGACGTCTTCCGATCTCACTAATGCAGACTCGCAGCAACAACCTGTACCAGTATAGCCCCTACTACTGTTGAGCTTCCGCCGTGCAATTGAATAGGTCCGCCAATGACCAGCGACTGGTGCCAATAAAATCTTGTAGGACCCTCAGTTTCATAACCCTGCAGTGAATTTCAGTCGGCACTATACTCCTCAAGAGTAATGTATGCGTTGGGTGCAAGTATCAGGCCACCGCCCGTAGAGTAATCCAGCGCCAGAGCTCAGGCACCACTCTCCAGTGACGTACAGCCTCCTACGTGTGGTGTCGCCAAGCACATATCACTCCGTGGTTGCTGAACCGCAGTTTCTCCCCAGCTTTCTAGCAGCAGGTTTGCAGGCTTTGTGTCAGAACCCCTGGTGTGCGGGGGGCTTTTTTCTGGCTGTCGTCTGTTCCACCCCCAGAGTATCAACAAGGAATGTAGAGTTCCCAATAGGCGCAGCAGCGCCAGCCTTAGGATACAGTTAGTGGCGTGTCGCTGCGATTATGGCACTATCGATGAGACCATACAACCGGCAATTCATCCAGGAGCGGCACTTCCAGCACACGCACAACAGTAACGCCCCAGGCTCCAGGGCCGCCACTAGGCCAGGATCGCCACTGCCATGTTGCCCCGCTCTCGCCGCCACTCACCGCGCACCAGGATCTCAGGTCTCAGGAGGGGGGGGGGGGGGGGGCGGCCGCCACACCTGCAATCTCCGTAGCCGTTCACGGCCGTCTTCCCGCTGCCTCCGTCCTTCTCCTCCTGCAGGCGCAAGCAGTAGCGTCAGCGGCACGCACCCGCGGGGCCCACTCGCCTCGTGGCGACCAGCTATGCCCTGCAGCAATCTCCACAGCTATGCCCCCAATCCAGTTGGAAGTCCTGGCTCCTGTTAGTTATCGGCTCACCTCGATCCGCCGATAATGGCCGCCGTGTTGCTTTACGTAGATCGCCTTTCAGGCAGCTCTCATTTAGTCTGCCCCTCATGTGCCGCAATGATGTTTAACAAGGGGCTCCGCCACAGAAAATGAAGTGTCTACACTTAGCGAGTGTCGCGGGCAGCACTCCTCCTACCGCGACAACCGCTGCGATGCCGACATGCCCCACGCAGCCGCCCGGCCTATACTCCACGTGGCCGCCGCGGCGCTTGCGTAGCCCCTCACACCCAGGTACAGCGCTAGGACACTCCAGGGTTCTCCCCGCTCGGCAGGCGTCCGCTCTCAGCAAGCGGCGGTCACGGGCCCGCGGACTTCAAAGACATCTCCGCTTGCACCCCAGGTATCAGTAGACTTAATTCCACACAGCTAGATCATCCATCAATTGCAGTGACACAGAATTATTGGAGGATAATCTGCCGGACTGCGGGAGCCTCACGAAGTCGCGGCCATTCCGCCAGTGCGCCACCTAGTGCCCCCGTGTTTACCAAGTACCTCGCCCTGGTGGCCTCACACCTGTGTAGACAGGGTGTCCACTTAGTTCCCTACCTGGATGTCTAGCTGATCAAAATTGCCCCCGACATCAGTGCTGTGAACACACACAGGTCATAATAGACCACCGTCATCGTTTAGGGTTTACCATCAATGCCGAAGAATCCCAGCTCCAAACCCTCCAGATCCAAGGTTACCTAGGGGCTATTCTCAACTCGGAGGTAGGTATAGCCTATCCAAACCATGCCAGGATATTCAGTCCTTTTAAGCACTGCTCCCTCTGTTCCAACCAAACCAACAACTTGCAGTCAGAACAGTCATGGGGCTCTTAGGCATGATGGCCTCCTGCTTTGCCTTAGTTCCATATGCCAGGCTACATATGTGTCCATTGCAGGAATGCTTAGTGCAACAGTGGTCTCAAGACGAGACAATCTAGTGTTGATCTACCACGATGCTTGTCACTGTCCGCAGTGGTGGAACTACAGCAACCTGTTGCCGGGATGTCCTTTTCTCAACCCAGTTCCCCAGAGGATTATTACAACGCACGTCTCCCTTGCGGGTTGTTGGGCGTAATTACAAGATCTGACAATTCAGGGTCAGTGGGAACCCAGACATCGGGCCTCCACATCTATTATCTGTAGCTTCTAGCCGTGCACCTAGTACTGAAGGCTTTCCTACCTCACCTGATGGGCAAGGATGTCCTTGGCTGGACGGCAATATGACGGCCATGTACTACCTTCAGCAACAGGGAGAGACACTCTCTCTACAACTGTCTCAGCTATCCCAGAGCATTTAATGTTGGGCTCCACCACAAAATTCATTTGTTGGCTAAGTACCTTCTGGGCATCGACAACAATTTTGCCGACCTTCTCAGCAGGATGCGCCTTCAAGTCCACGAATCGGAACGCCACCTGCATGTTCTCCTCCAATGCTTCACAGATGAGTTTTCCCTCAGACAGACCTGTTCGAAACAGCAGAAAATGCCAAGTGTCCAAACTTCGCCTCCAGGTTCCCAAATTCACAGTCCAGTGGCAATGCACTAAAGATGAACTGGTCAGGGATTTTTGCCTATGCTTTTCTGCCTCTCACACTTCTTCCCTTGATGTTTCAGAGGCTTCAACAGATGTCCCTCACCCTCATTATAGTGGCACCCACGTGGGCGTGACAGGCCTGGTTTAGGACTTTGCTCGAACTCTCTGGTTCTGCTTGAGAAGCTCCCCAACAAGCCAGACCTTCTCACGCAGAACCATGGAGAAAGCAAGCTCCTATATCACTGAACCTTGCATTCTGATTCTTAGGGTCATAGAATTCAGTTACTTTAATCTTCCACCTCATGAGCATTCTCAAGGAAGCGTTCAGACCTACCACCCGGGCCTGCTATGAGACCAAATCCAAAAGGTTTGTGTACTACTGTTACTCAAAAGATATTGATCATTTAAAAGCTACAGGGCAAGACATTGTCTGCTACTTACTCTACTTTGAGGTCTCTGGTCTACCCTTTACCTCCATATGACTACACCTGGCTGCCTACCTTCAGAATTGACAACACATCTCTCTGTTCAGGACTCCACTCATTAAAGCTTTAATGGAGGGTCTCAAAAGGGTAATGCGTCCCCAGGTCCCACCGACCCCGGCATGGAATCTTAACATTTTACTCGCACAACTCATGTTCTCTCCTTTTGAACCCTTCCACTCCTCCCCCTTTCATTTCATCTCTTGGAAGGTGGCATTTATGGTTGCTATCAACTCACTCAGGTGTGTCAGTGAGCTTCAGGCATTAACCCTAGAAGAACCTTTCTTTCAAATACATAGGCCTAGGGTTGCCCTCTGCACTATCTCCAAATTTCTCCATCTTGTAGTCACTCACTTCAACCGTAATCAGTCCATTGAGATACCCATTTTTTTCCTGTACCCTGATTCATTGCGGATCAGGCTTTCCATATTTTAGAAGTAATACAAGCCCTCATGTACTACATTGACAGAACGAAACAATGTAAAAAAACATTGCACTGTTGTGTTGCTGTATCCAAACCACACAAAAGAAAAACTATATCCAAGCCAGGCATTGCCAGATGAATAGTTGAATGCATCCGGACATATTATGCTAAATCTAAAAGGACTCTGCCCACTTATCCTAGAGCACACTTCATTAGGAAGAAGGGAGCCTCCATAGCCTTTCTGGGGAACATCAGAATAGCTGAAATATGCTAAGCAACTACTTGTTCCACACCACACACTTTCACAAAACATTACTGTGTGGCTGTCCTAGCCCAACAACAAGTGAATGTTTCAATCTACTGCAACACCTGCAGACTAGCCTCTACTCTGTGGTAGGACTGCTTCACAGTGTATGCGCAAGATGTGTATCTAAAGCCACACATGCCTCAAATGGAAAATGTTACTTATCCTGTAAGCATCTGTTCGTGGCATATAGTGCTGTAGATTCACATGCGACCTCCCTCTTACGCGGACACCTGTGTCTGTTCCAGTATCTTTCTTTCCTCTTAATTCATGGACATCTCTCTACAAATATTGCTTTGCTTCACATTCCATCCTCGCCCACCATGCAGGAAAACAACCTAACAATGGAGTCCATGACCATGCTCATTATCACCAAGAGGAGTCACAGTACATCATGACTCAAAAGACTTCTCAGAAGAAAGACAACTTGCACACATCAGGGCCCATCATTAGATAGCAGGAGTATGCAGAGCACGTGAATCTACAGCACTACATGCTATAAGCAGATGCTTACAGGGTAAGCAACATTTTCCTTCTGGTATCTTTAGGTGCTCTCTAGGGGAATTTCCTATTAAGTGATTTCCACAGAAGAAAAATATATGAAAGAATGTATGCAATCAAAATGGACATTGTCTGTGCCATTCGGGGAAAAATGATGGCAACACCAGTGCACCCAGCTAATACAGGTATTTGAACATAGCCAATATGCAGGCCAGATTATAGCTTTCCCGACTAAAGGGCAAACTCCAGCATAATAACTGGCGTTTTCAGGCTAAGAGTGCAGTTGCACATCATGCCAACCTTGAAACCTCAGAAATTATTTTTCAGCTTTAGTCTAAATTTTGTCGAAAATGCCTCTGCAACTAGTCGTCTTGTCCTTACATTGGCCAAAAGACGAGTGGCGATGCAGTGGAAGTCTGCTCATGCACCACAATTAAAGACCTGGAAAACAGAACTTGTTAAATGGGCAGTATTGAAAAACAGGTCTAAGGGCAGAAAGCGCAGAGTTAGAGGGCAAAGCAGTCGGCAACTGAATGGAACTAAGTTCTTCTCCGGCTGGCATCCTCATTCATGCTGAGAACCTTTTTTTTATATATATCTTGGAAACGTCAGCTATGAAGAAATAAGCAAAATTGTCTTTTTGGAGTAGCATAGTTCCCATTTTTATCTGAATTTTAAAATCAATCCATATTTGGCAAAGGATTTAAGACGCTGGATCACTTTGACTAAAGTCGACAATGCCCTTTACTTTTGCAGAGCACTTTCTTCTGTTTGTGTTTTAAAAAGTGGATGAAATTCATTAAACCCACTTTTCGATAAACACTGAAGAACTTCAAACCATGCCTTGACACAATGCAACATCTGTTAATGGTCTGGTCTTTTCACATTTGTTAAATCTTTCATGTAGCATGTAATATAGCTGTATAAAACTGCTTTTGAGGAAGCAGAAATTTGTAATAATACACTGACATAATCAGTTATGTCAGAGAAAGCTAGTGGAGTTTCCTATGTGCTTCCGCCACAAAGTTATTCTTTTTAAGCCATGTAGAGGTGTACGCCCCATGTATCAAGGCTCTCTTTCTATGTAATTTGGTGCATTTCTACAGTCTAGTGATGAATTAATGAATAACTCTTCAAAAAAGGTTGGCATGTGACTGTGATAATGTCGATTTTGATTCTTGAGACATGCACCTCAGCTCGCCACATGGAGCCCAGAGAAAACACCTAGTTGAAGAAAGCTCACATTTCTGTACAAAGGTGAAGGACTGATCTAAGAATTGGGAACAATGCTTTTAGATGGAGCTTATTTTTAAGTAGTCTCTATGTACCCGATTCATTAGTGACTAACCCCATTCATTGTTGATGAACTCAAGCTCATTGAGGCTTCTCTTGCTACATATTATATTTCTTTCATTAATTGTATACCTTCCTAAAATAATTTGCTAGGTAAGTGAAGTCTTATGTGTATTGTGAAGTAACACACAATTTATTGTGACGGTTGTAGGATATTTTATTTGCATGTATATGTTGTATAACGCTGTGCTTTGCTGTCATGTATGATATCAGCAATAATAAAATACTATAGGAAATTCAGGCTAACACTTGACAAATACCCAGTAATATTGCCCAGTCAGTGTTTCTACCTTAAAGAAGATAAGTAACTTTTATGTGCCTAAAGATAAAGTTGCTTTAACTCCCCAGAATTCTGCTGGAGTGGAGAACAAGTGAATGGGAACGAGCACGGAGGAGGTCTGTGGACAAGTGGCGGCTTCTGTAGCATTCTCAACCCCATTGGTCGTTTCATAATCTCAGCCTCCTTTCTTCAGCAGTAACAGAGCCTCTGCTCTTTCGTATGCTTTGTGTAGCCAATGAATTTAGCACTCGGATATCAAAAACATACCTGAGTAAGACTTAATTGACATAAAATTCATAACTGAATTGTTGCAATCACCCACTCATTCTCAAATCAAAATAAACCTTTGTTTCACTGAAATGTTCCTCCACTGCTTTATTTGATACATTTGTTTTGGAATGATCCCCTCCTGTTGTCTGATTGAGCATGCCAACCACCATTTCTTCATGCAAGTTCCAGAATTGCAAATGTCACAAGGCTTTATGCATAGTTAATTCAGTGTTCTCTCCATAAGCTAGAATAGGGTAGCTTTATCTCATCTGGTTTCATCTACGGACTTCTTTAGATATGTCCACTTCTAGCATGGTAGATTTTATTGCGTGCTTTGACGCCTGCACATTCTACCAGTGCTAGGACATGTTCCAATGCTGTGTTAACTATTAAACTGTATGCTTTTCCGTACGACTTGGATATATAGCTGATAACTTTTTGTTTGCTTTTTATATATATTTGTTTGCTCCTCTGATATAGGCTTGGCTTCAGGGATAGGTTCCTCGACAACGCTGCCTTCATCACCTTATATAACTCTATTACACACTCCCCAGCACACGTGATTTCAATACATATCCATTTCTGATATTATTCACATATAGTAAAAGAATGCATTAAATCAGGCAGTCGTTTTCTTTCTTCCTTTAAATCTTTTTCAAGCCTTCATTGAGTGAGATCTTCCAAAGCTAACACGTGTTTCGTCGCCTCAGTATGTTTGTACACGCGACTTGTTCACGGCTGAATGGGTAGGCTGAATAGTAGTATTTGTTGTTGTAAAGCTTTTATTCGACATTTTTGCCATAAAGCCAACACATAAAAATACATTTTAAACATAATAATTTTTAAAAACAAATATCACTTTTGAAAAATTCAATGTATACATGTATCATTTCTTGGAAAATCACAAGTTATTTACAGTTAACGTGGGGATGCATTACTTTTTCACCATCCATAATAAAAAGGGTTTCTTCCAGTTTATAATTGATTTACAGAACCTAATGATAAAAACAACTATTTACATCATTTAAATAATTAAAAATGGCAGTAATTAAAAATACTAAAATCTATGTTTTTAGTCCATATTTTTTCCTAATCAAGCAGACACTAAAGAGGTACCGACTAACTCCAAAGGTTATCAACCGAACGGTCGAAGATCTAAGTAATCTTTCAGCCTCTTTGTATGAACATATACCCAAATTTTTACAAAGAGGTTTGATCCATTTGCTACGTTGTGATTTATATAATGGGCAAAAGAATAGAACGTGTGCCTCATCTTCATTTTGTTTCAACTCACACAGTTTACAATATGGATCTTTCCCGTTGGAATTGGAGTTTCCCCACCGGCAAGTATTAGCATTTATTTGTAGGACCCCATATCTGTATTGAAGATATAGGGTTTTAGCCAAAGGTGGTTCAACTTCGTCCATAACTTGTTCAAATGTGGGGATATCTTTGAATTGCAAAAATTTGAGTGTTAATGAACCAGTGGTACGTTCATATACATTGATATTTATGTAATACCAATAAGCAGTTTTTACCTGATCTTTACAATTTGTTTGTAAAGTGGTTGGATTTTTCCAGAAGTGTGATAGACCTATTTTTGTAAACCATGAGGATATATGTCTCAGCCACTTGATCGAATTAAAAGTGTCCAATTCCATGATCTCCATTAATCCAGCTCTATAGTCTGCAAGTTCCGGGGTGGACCATAATCTTACCCAGTAAAGCAAAGGCCTCAGCCAGCACAAATAGTCTGTACGTTTTAAGTTGATATCTAGAAAAACGGGGATTAAGGGTGTTCTTGCTGGCAATCTCAATAGGTGCCTACAGAACGTATTCTCATCAGTTTCAAATGTTCTGTTTGAATAAGGCCCCCAAATCTCGGCGCCATATATTGCAGCAGTTTGAGCTTTAGCTCTAAACACTTCAATCGCCGGAGTTATGGCTTTTGAAGTACTCCCTCCATGGATTTTTAAAATAGGGAGAGAGTTGTGCTTGAGTGTTAACCTACTTTTTTCTAGTTGTTTTGTCCAAGACAGTTTACTGTCAAACCTGATACCCAGGTAGTCAAAAAACTCCACGTACTCTAATTTAGTGTTTAGGGCCAGGTTTTTCTTAAAGGTTTTCGGGGGATTGATGGCCATGTACTTAGTTTTTGATGAGTTAATTTCTAACCCCTTTAATTCGCAGTAACTATTAAATTGATTTATTACATTTTGCAGGCCTTTAGGTGTTTGAGATATTAGAATTGTATCATCTGCAAATAGCAGCGCTGTAATTGCCTCATTGCATAGTTTTGGTGAGTCGTGATTGCATTGTGCCAGATAGGTGGGGATATCATTTACAAATAGTGAAAAAAGGGTCGGGGCCAGCACGCAACCTTGCCGTACCCCCCTCTTAACTGGTATGGCTTGGGTAAGTTCACCATTTCTCCCCCATCTTACTTTTGCAAAATTATCAGTATGAAGCTTTATAAGGTTAAACAGCAGTGCTTCCGGGACACCCATATTCCTTAAAGTATCCCATAAAAGTGGACGAGGGACGAGATCAAACGCTGAGCGTAGATCCATAAATGCTACATATAAGCTACACTTCTTTATTTGAACATATTTCCAACAAATACACATAAACCTGTGTACCTGGTCCACAGTGCTTGTCCTATTTCTAAATCCTGCTTGGAATTTTGAGAGGATTTTGAATTCCTCAACCCAATCTAAAAGTCGATTTAAAATATGTCTGGCAAAGATTTTTTGTAAAATGTCTATTAAACTTATCGGTCTGTAATTACCTGGGTTATAGCGATCCCCTTTTTTATAGATAGTGACTATTTCCGCCCCCTTCCATGATTCGGGAATCGGAGTTCCTAGCAAAATGGAATTGCATAAAAAATGTATGTAGGGGCACCATACTTCAATGTTGTGAGTAAACAAATCCCCTGGTAATTTGTCCGGGCCTGGTGCCTTACCGGCCTTAACTGCCTTTATTGCACAAAGTGACTCTTCAATACTAAATTTTACTAGATCAATGCATGGAGGAACAGATCCAATGTAATTTTCATCTGGGGACACCCCTGGCAGGTCATATAATTTTAGAAAGTGATCATGCCAGATTTTTTCATCAAGGAAAAAATCTCTATTGGAGCTACCCGATTTGTTATTTTTTGATATCAGACTCCAAAAAGTGCATTGGTCATGCTTCCTAGCGGCAATTAAAAGATCTTCCCAGATCGAATCATCCCATTCTTTTTTTGCCCTAGAGAGGAGATTTTTATATTCATTTCTACACTCTTACCCTCATCTGATCCTTAGATTTTGCAGCGTTGATTAGATTGCCTTTGGCTAGACGACACTGTTTGTTGTACCACGGTGTCTCTAGTTCCAATTGCCTTCGTGTGTTGCCTTTGCTATTATTGCAAGTTTTGCTCAGGAGGGGGATTAGTGACTCTACTAGGTGGTAGTGCATTTTAAGGACCTCTTGGGATCCCAAGGTCAAATTATCGTATAGCGGGATAATATCTGAAAAGGTATTATAAATGCCCACAAGTATATCTTGTTTTGCTAAGATATGTGTCCATTTTATAGCTCTCCTGTTATTGGAGACCTCAAGTAGTAGTATTTATTGTGGCCGTAATTCCGGGCCACATATATCCTGTGGCATGAGGTAAACTCTAAATCCGTTGGGCGTGTATTCCTGTTCCCAAAGTAATCATGTAAATAATGATCCAAAACCTCTTAGCTTGGTAGGCCGATCCGCATCCTCGCCCCTCACGCCGTCTCTCCTCGAGTGAGCTGAGAAAAATTCATTTCCTACATGAGAAAAATGCTGCGCTTCAAAGCTAACATTCTTTGCTCATTATCTTAAATCCCTGTATAGCAGTCATTTAGGCAACTGATAAGCACATTCTCTGGCCTATTTCAAGCTGTATCTTTATTGCACTACAATTTAAAATCTTTAAGTTCAGTGACAGATTTGTACTCACTCAATGCTATCTTGTCATTCATTGTGCTGCTATCTTGTCATTCATTGTGCTGAAATCAGTGGAATGATTATTTTTGTAAAATAAATGAAACACACAAAGGTGAGGGACGTTGCTTGCAATAAGTCTAACCAATGGCAATATCTCAGGGTAGCTCTCCAACCCATTTTTCATTTGCTCACCATGCCACCTCAGTTTGGACCTAGCCAGATGTAAATCAGTCTTGACCCTGCTCCTCATGGGAACAGTCCAGCCGGAACTGCCAAGCGAGTTCCTCCTTGGACCAGAACACAAGCAAGCCAGTACCGGTTTCGTCCAATGACATCTGTCACTGGAGAAAGTAAAAAAAAACTCTTAAGGATCTTTCATGTGTCAGAGGGAGCGTTCCAGTTACTGCTGCATTGATGTACATTCAATTGCTGGCTTAGTCCCTATGTCGTTTTGCTAGTTGATCTATAGTTTCAATCAATAGTTTCATGTCTGGGTCAACGCATTCATTTTCACTTTCACATAGATTTTTCTCTTTCTATCTTTTTTTCTTACTTTAGCTTTCATTTCTCTCCATCATCAGCATATTTTCTTTTTCACATTATTTCCTCTTGTGTCTTTCCTACTGGTCATAGTTGTAACTAGGAGCGTACCCACAGTTGGAGAGCTCGGTTACTTCACTTTTTCGAAGGTTTAAGACTGGTCAGTGGCTTCTCTGAAGGTTTGTCTAAATAGTTCTGAAGTCCCGAGAGTTGTGCTCCCTGGGATCATAGGACTGCCAGTTGGCATGGTGCTTTTAGTGTTTCTTCACCTTTACTAAAATCAACAATGTTTCTCATTGTCATATAATGCTTTGTTTTGAGTCAGGTCAAATGCATTCTGATATTTCTCGGCATTTTGAATACAGTCGTATTTGCTGGGTTTATCCATGAAGAGGCCAGAGTGTCGGATACTCTTGATGTGACATAAAGTTGTCGTTGCGGGAAGCGTCTGAGACTTGCATCCTTTGCATCAGTCAATGATAACGACTAGTGTTTTTGGATTAGTTCAGAAGACTGGTCTCAGCAGGAGAGGTAAAGGGCTCGGTGGAAGCCAGCAGGCCCTTGTTCTCCAGCTTTAGGGGGGCAGGTCGAGCGGAGGTTTAGGAGTGGAGGTGATGATTCAAAGGGCATAGATTATGAAGAGGACTTCTTCCATTGCATAATAAAAACAGTGATTTGCCTCCGACGTTTCCTGGACTTCTCCCTTCCTGTTTGCAGTCATTGGACCATATTATCCGCTGCAAGACTTCTCTTTAAATCTAGAGAGACACATTGATGCGTTGTCTGCACTGGTACCGTATTTATTGGTTATTCTTGGCAATGTTAGCAGTTCATCTTGGCACAGACTGCTCTCACAGGAATTGGATCCACTTTTCTGGCTGAAAGTATCTGGAGCCTCTATGGTTTGTTTGCCCTAAACTGAGTGCAAAGGTCTCCTAAACTCCCTTTCCCTGTATGGACTCTTCCCCCCCACCCCCACCCCCACCCCATCATGGTCAATTAACTCATCATTGAGCCACTGGATAACAATTAGAGCAGGAGACAATTACTAAATAATAGACTCTTGTAAAATACAATAAAAAATAAATGTTGCACTCTTAATCCCCTATGGACCTATATTCATATGTATATATTCACTGCCCCAACACACAGATCGCCCTAGCTGTGGACACTAGTGTCAAATTCGAATTTTTCATTTGTTTGATTATTCTACCACTTTTAGAGGGCTTATAAATGTGAAGCCCATTAGCAATAAAACCTATACGTCGAGTGATTCATGTAGTACTTCATGCAGTACCTCGCTGTCGTCGCAATGACGGACTACCCACAGCTTGCTTCCGGGAACAAGCAGCCAGCTTGGCTGCAGAGCTCTTCGATGAAGGTCTTCGGATGCCGCAACTGTACCAGAAAGGGAAATCCAGGTACACGAACCACGGCAACGCGGGAACCAACGAGACAGGAAAACCGAAGTAAAATTGTCAAGCCCCAACCTCTGGAAAGGGAGATGTTTAAATTGGATAATCAACCCAGGGTCCCTTCCAGACTTTCCTTTTAGCCCAGTATACCAAGGAATTCTGGGACTTGTAGGCCCTTGGTAGGCTCCCAATAATCGGGCTGTCATACATCATTCTCTCGCCAGTCACTCCATGACAAGGAAAGGTGAAGAGGGCCCTAGATGTGGGTATGCTTAACCCCTTTACCTCTCCCTTTACCCCTGTCTTCCGCAGTATATTCATGACAAGGATTCAGTCCAGCCATTACACTTATGGCATTACTTTTCTTAATATATTTCTTCCATCCACGTGCCTGTGACTCCCAGTAACTTTCCGGATTTCACTTTCAGTACAAAATGTCTATTATGATGAGGTGTTTGTGCAGATCTGATCTCCACCACACATTGCCCAGTATAAACAGATCTAAAGATTTTGATGACCTATGGGAGAAAAAGGTTACTCTGATGCTACAGCCAAGGGAGTAATACAGGGCCCCGCGTGCCCCGCGGTGCGGGGGTTGGGGGAAGCTGCAGGGGACCCCCTCAGCACAGTACTCGGGCATGAGCGCTCCAATTTAAATCCGGAGCGGATGCCCCTCTGTGTACTTTGCAGGGGGGCCCCTTAAATGTTTGTTACGCCACTGGCTACAGCGCGAGGTCTTTAATAAGGACCGTACTCCATGCATATTCTCCCCCTCCTCTCTCTCTCTCTTTCTTTTACTGCAGTGTAAAGGTTATGAAAGGGTTGCAGGCATTCTTTCTATATATTTTACAGGCCTAAAACAAGTGGTTTATAGGGAAAACACGCTCTTCTGCCAGATTGTTCTTTAAAGAGAATCCCTTTTTAGTAGAGGCCTCAATGTAAAACATGCATTCAAAAAAGCTAGCAGGTCTGACTTTATCCATGTGCCTGCCAATAATGCAGACAGGTAATAAAGCACTTAAGTGGAACTTCCCGAGAAAAGGTCAGCTCTACTGGTTTGCCAAGGCTAGTTTTTGTAATGAATCATTTGTTTAAAGTATGGTGTTTTCTGCTTTATAGAATCAATAATTTAAACTAACATGAAATAAAATGTATTTGAGTTTGGGGTTTGTAAACTGTGATGGGAGAGTTGGTGCATGATCAGGATGAAAATATAAACAGGTCTTCAAGGGACTAGAGATACAGATTCTTTTTTTGAAAGACAATTATCTGGTAAGTGGTGCCGCTCGCAGCTGATAGCCTGACTCTGTTTCTCTGTACTTGCCTGCTTTGATGCTTTGGAGCCAACTCGGCGAAAGGGGTGCATATTGACTTGGAATCACCGACGCTGTCCTAACAGGGGCCGGGACTGCGAGACCCAGGGTTCCGCGCAGGATCAACGAAGCGCACCTGGAGTCTCTTCCCGCCCCCTGCTCCTCCCGGTCACACTGCCCATAAACAGCTCGCGGCCCCCGCTTCGCGGGTGCGGCTCGCAGCTGATAGCCTGACTCTGTTTCTCTGTACTTGCCTGCTTTGATGCTTTGGAGCCAACTCGGCGAAAGGGGTGCATATTTACTTGGAATCACCGACGCTGTCCTAACAGGGGCCGGGACTGCGAGACCCAAGGTTCCGCGCAGGATCAACGAAGCGCACCTGGAGTCTCTTCCCGCCCCCTGCTCCTCCCGGTCACACCACCCATAAACAGCTCGCGGCTCCCGCTTCGCGGGAGCTGCTCGCAGCTGATAGCCTGACTCTGTTTCTCTGTACTTGCCTGCTTTGATGCTTTGGAGCCAACTCGGCGAAAGGGGTGCATATTGACTTGGAATCACCGACGCTGTCCTAACAGGGGCCGGGACTGCGAGACCCAGGGTTCCGCGCAGGATCAACGAAGCGCACCTGGAGTCTCTTCCCGCCCCTTGCTCCTCCTCTTATAAAGATACGCCCCCAACGCTAAGCGGGACGTGTGCGGGACGCCGGACGAAGCCCGGACAAAGGGCGGACAGTCTTAGACAGTCCGAGACAGGCCGTGACTGGACTGGGCGCGATATACTCTTCGTGTTGACAACAAGTTACCCCGCCAAAGAAAGACACTCTGTGATTGGTTTGTAACCATATTGAGGTTCACCATCTTATCCTTATTTTTTTCATAGTGTTTAACCTTATTTGTATGGTATAGATTTTGTGTTATAACTAACTCTATCTAGGATGCCAAAAAAGATTCCTGCCGTTGCGGCAAACACTATGGATAATTATATGATACACGTTGTATCTAAGATCAATAGTGACAGAAGACAGTCTCTAGGACTAAGTCAATCCCCTATTCTTCACCCCCTGAGCCCACCACCAAACTCCCCGTGGGTAGATATACCATCCCAGGATATAGGAAATGAAGTCCCAGATACCGAGATATGTGATAGTGAGACTCTTAATCATAGTGTACTTTTAGAGTCTGACCAAGAATCAGATCACGATCATGATACTGAGTCTCAGGTTGATGATATACTACAGGATTCCCCTATACAGGTGGACACGGCAGTTGAAGACCCCCTTATTCCTGTGCTAGTTACACGGGCGATTAGAAAGTGTAGAAAAGCTCAGACAAATCGTGGAGGGTCTCGTCCAGGGAGAAAAAGGGCAGCATCACCAACGAAAACTAGGGACAAAAGTAGGGGGCAAGGGGATGCTAGTGACAAACAAAACGCGGATGATGAGTTACTAAATAGGATAGCGGATATGATTGATTGCAAGCTGAAGGCATTTATTAAACCGGTGGTGGCTAAACTAGACAAGCTCACCGCTGATGTAAAAAACTAGGTGTGGGTCAGAAAAAGATGGCGGATGAGGTGACAAACATATCAACTATAGTCACAAATTTAGCTAACCGAAACAAAGAGCTTACCGCGAGTGGGTCAGAGGGAGGTGAAAATGAAGCACAGACCAATTCTCCTGGACATTTACCAGCTATAGACCTTAACCACCCAGTGAATCGAGAAGATCCGTCTCCAAAACCATCTGAACTGACCACATTAAACGCAGAAAAAGACTTATTACAATTTATAGAAGACGCCTCACCCTTAGTGTTGGTACTGGCAAATGTTCCCCCTCTGGTTACTGGCCAAATAGAATCCCCTACATCACTGACAAGTAAGGCCCTGCACTGGTTGTCGGGTAATATGCAGATGGCCCCTCGGGGAAAACAACAGCTAGCAGGAGAGGTCAGGTCAGCCAGAAGGGTATCTTGGATAGGGCAAAATCCCCAAAAGTTTGATGGTGACTGTATAGTTCTAAATTTCATGAACTCAGCTGTACTACCTAATATTCTATCAAATATACTCCCCCCTCAACGTAGGAGAGGCACTATTGTCCCACTCACCCTAGAATTTTTTAGCAGGAAACAACGAAGTATGATTTACCCCAAGACAACCCACACCTTTACTAGGCCAGCACAGAATAGAACAACACATGGATGGGGCACAGGTGCTTCTGTCAACAATTGGGGGTCTAGTTTAGAAAGGTGGGAAGGGCCACATCAAACTTATCAAACTCACCAACATGAATATCAAAACCCTACTCATTTTAATAATCAGTACAACATCCCTATTTTCAACAGGTTTGACGCCTTCTATGGACAGGGAGGGCTGGAAGGGGTTGAATGACTACCTGATACACTGTCTTTCCCTGATTATAACAATTGTGTACAACAAGGTGTAGGATTAGGGTATGAGGATAATACTTTTGCACTGCACGGTTTCAACTCCGAGATGACCGTTTCATCAGCCCAGATAAATCGACCTAATAATTTATCAAACATGTATAACCCTGTATCTACTCTAGCTGATATAATATATAATTGTGTGGAAGAACAGGTAGACAGATGTATAGGACCATCGCATGTTATCCCAATTGAAAAGGTAAACACAGACAATAAAATCCTGTGCTTACCACCACCCTGTAATGAAAGTCTAATATCATGGAATATTGCAGGGCTTTTCGATAAATCTAGCGACATTGGATGGTTGTCTCTAGTTAAACAATATGCGGTAATATGTCTCCAGGAAACATGGCTGGTGGAAAAAAATGTTCATATTGAGGGGTTTCAAAGCTTTTTCATCCCAGCAGAACCCTCAACTAGCGGTAGAGCAAAGGGGGGTTTGGCAATTTATGTTAACCTGGCTCTTATATGCTTTAAAGCTGAGTATCACTCTGGAAATAGAAACATTCAAGTTTTGGAGCTAAAGAGGGGTAAAACTACTTTCACTCTGATTAACTTCTATAACGCAGTGAATCAGACAGGTGACTGTAAAACAACCTTTGTGTGATTTCCTGAGAGAAAATGCTGAGTATTTGCCCCGCCAAATGCTGATCGCAGGTGATTTTAATACACACCCGTGTGGAAACCCCGGTGAGACTGTTATCGACCAACTGGAATGTAACAGACTGGAAGGTTTCCACTTTGATCACTCGCGGCGTGGAACAGAACTAAACACGCTAATGAACGAAAATAATCTAATTTCAGCAATGTCTACGGTGGCGGACCAAACCCTTTTTTCCATTCCTACGTTCAAAGGCCATGCAACTGGATCATACATCGGCCACATTTTATTGTCTGCTGACCTTGCCAACACTGTTCTGGACTTCTACATCCAATTGAGCATTTATAGTGATCATAATCCTATATGTATCAAAATGGGTGGGGGAATCTTTGAGCAGCGAAAGCCACGAGTGGATCGTGGGTCCATAAAGTGTACAAATGGTAAGCGTCGTTTAAAATGGTCAATGGTGAACTGTGAAAATCTGTATACTTCTATTAATAACCTGTGCAGTTCTGAACTCTCACTATGTTTATCACCTTTATCTGCATCGCAACAAATTCTGGCAGCCTTTGAGGATGTTGCCTTAACAGTAGGGTCAATGTTAATCGTGCCAGGTAAAGGGAATGCTAGTAGTAATCCAAAATGGTTTGATAACGCCTGCTCTAAGGCCAGCCGTGAGCTCAAGACTGCATTGAAAACTAAACCCAGAGACCCGGCCCATATTAAGGCCATGCGTGTTAGGTACAAAAAATCCCTTGCTATACGAAAGAGAGAGGTAAAGAAAAGTGTTTGGGAGTCCCTTTTAGATCCCGAAACACTGAGAAACAGTGCCAAGTTCTGGGATATCATAAATAAACCCCTGTTTGATTGTTCAAATAATTTTACTGTGGGTACAAATATCCCAGAGGAAGAGTGGGTAAACCATTTCTGTTCTATTTTTAAAAGCAATGAGTTTTAGGCAGAAAATACTTTGGTTAAATTTAAGGGGAATTCTCTGCTCTTCATAATAAATGAGGTTGAAAAGGGAATTGGAAGGGCTGACAAGTAACAAGGCCCCAGGACCGGATGGTCTTCCACCGGACCTTTTTAAATCCTGCATATCGCTATGGGCACCAGTCCTCACCGCCGTACTTAATGCGGCCGTGTCTGCTGGTTGCCCAAAGTCGTGGGGGGTATCCACCATCGTACCCGTGTTCAAGAAAGGAGACCGTAATAGCCCCCTCTGCTACAGACCAATATCACTAATTAATTCAGTTGTCAAAGTAGTGGGGGGAGTAATTTTAAATAGATTAGTCGCATGGGCAGATGAAAATAAAGTAATATCCCCAATTCAATATGGATTTAGACCCGGCCACTCTATGATTACTCAGTGCCTGAATTTGTACCTAATTATAGGGAAGGCACAATTCACATGGCGTTCATGGATCTATCGTCAGCTTTCGACTGTGTAAGCCGTAGGAAGCTCTGGGACGCCATGGTGAAACTGGGCGTAGAGCAGAATTTAATTAACTTGTTAGCAGATATGCATTCTGATACGAGAGCAAACGTTCGGTACACACAAGATTTAAATGTGACAAAAGATTTTGGTGTGCACCGAGGCGTCCGACAAGGGTGCATTTTAGCCCAGTTTCTTTTTAATTTATATATAAATGATTTGGAAGAGCATCTTTTAAGCACAGGAGTAGACTATCCTTATATTGGACGAAAGGGACTGCCGGTTCTGCTTTATGCGGACGATGCAGTCCTTTTGTCCAGAACTGCCATCGGTCTTCAAACATTATTAAATTCCTTCTATACATTCATGAAATCTCGAGATTTGAGCATAAATAACTCCAAATCTTTTGTGATGAAGGTCGGACAAGGTAATAAAAAGCCAAACTGCCTAAATGTTAATGGGGTAACAATCCCCGTAACAAAAACATTCTCCTATCTCGGAGTCCTGTTCGACCATCAACTGAACTGGGGACCCGTAGTACAGAAAAAAAAAAGGGGGAGGTAACCCGGACAAATGCAGCAATATTCGATTTTGCAAGAAAAATGGGCAATAGTCCAGTGGCTGCATTACTCCAACTTTACCAGGCCAAGAGTGTTGCTAATGCATGCTACGGCAGTGAGATATGGGGATACGCCCCACTAGGAGCCCTGGAGATAGTAGAAAATAACTTTTTTAAACAGATACTGAGGGTTCCTAGGGGAACAGCAAATTTTTCCGTACACGAAGTGCTGGGTATGCCATTTTTATGTGACATAATAGCGGTAAACCCCCTAGTATGCTGGCTAAACTGCTGGCTAAATAATGATGTACCTCTTACTCAGCTCATATTGAGGGAAGCATTATCTTGGGAAAATAGGCTTAAGGTCCCCTGGTTAAAGTATTTAAGCAATTGCTTTAATGAAATGGGGCGCCCCGAACTCTTTTTGTCTCCAAAATCCATTACGAAACTGGATGTTACTCTCGTAAAGAAGGCTTTCATCCTCTCCAGGTTTTTAGACAGGGAGGCCGGTGAAATAAAGAAAGGAAGTGTACGAAAACATGTTCTATTAAAAACAACTTTGCTCTTGGAACCGTACTTAACGTGGCAGATGTCAAGCTATGATAGTTTTTTGTTGACAAGGTTCCGGCTGGACTTATTTCACTTACTTTTGGCTGTGCCTAAGGGATCCTACCGTGGTCAAGTGTTGCCGGCTTGCGGCTGCGATGATAAGTCTCCGCAAGATTTGGCACACTTTTTATTTTTCTGTCCATTTTATATTATACCACGGAGGATATACCTAAAACCCTGTCTTAAAAAATTGAATTTCTCTCAATTTAGACCAGCACTTTATTATCTTCAGATGCTAAGTTGTGACTGTACCTTATTTGTATGCAGTTTTTTAAAATTAGCACTAAAATTTAGGAATAGTATGGAAGGATAATAGTACTGGCAATGGATATATTTCCAGTAAAATACTAACCTTTTTATATCCTTAGAAAACTCTCCTTTAACATATTGTGTGTACATTCTGCCTGTAACTTTTTGTAATTCACCTACTCTGAGCTGTTTTTATCTCCTTTATGTAAGTATGAGTCAATATACGTTTTGTGTGTAATGCTTTTATGGCTGTTATTTTAAACAACCGAATAAAGTTATTTTGACTTTGACTTTGGTAAGTGGTGTCAGTGTCTCATTGTATGAATTTGTGGTGCGTAGTGTGAGAGGTTGGCAGGCCTCTTCTCTCGTTCTAGGGGAAACAAAACTGTGGAGGGCCCAGTTGCATCAAGCCGATGTGAGGACCAAATACCTATTAGAGAAGCCTTTTCTAAGTCTAAAGTGCTCCAAGCACTGCCAAATGTATTTACAAATTTAAATGTGAAGAATGAAACCCAAAGATTTTGCTCACACAGAATAAGGCTTACTGCATATGAGGTGATGAATCTCGAGTAATGGTTTTAAGACCTACAGGTCCTTTATGTCCATAGGTGAAGTGGAATAGAGCAAAGGACTTGAATGTGTAAATAGTGCAGAATGTGTTGTGTGCTTTTATGGGTAGTTGGTCTGTAAAACGAGTTGGAAAGGGCTGGATCAGAAGAGACTAAACTGTGTAGTGATTTGGAGACCAGATTACAGGGTCCCAGGATATGAAGGGTGAGTTGTGGTGTTTCACGGCTAGTCAAAAATGGATTAGTTACTTACATGTAATCCTAGTTCTCTTCTAGGGGTATCCTCATCAAAGTGATAAGCATTCGAATATTCCCGCGCATGTGCGGGATCCCGGAAACACTATATTATATGTGCCCCACATATATTTAACCATATATATATATATATATATATATATATATATATATATATATATATATATATATATATATATATATATATATATATATATATATATATATATATATATATATATATATATATATATATATATATATATATATATATATATATATATTTAGAGAAAACCAAACGAACTATGAAAGCACGCTCTCAGGACAAATGAAGAAGTAAACACCGGAAGGTCTGAAAGTGCTGTTTATTCCACAACGCGTTTCACCGTAAAACGGCTTGATCACGTGGAAAGCTGAATGAGAGGCATAGTTTTAAAGTGGTAAAACAGTAAACACAAACATAGGACTGGTATTCGATAATCACACGTAAGTTAAATTGCCCAACTGTACATAAACTCGCATGTTAAATTCACAAGCGGGCATGTATTAGAGGTGCTGCATTGTTGAACCTTAAAACACATATGAATAACTGGTAATATCGAAAATTATCGCAAACCAAAATTAAACATATAATATGAATCCCAACACTGTGGGGAAGTCTGTGAATCTGCGCATATGATATGCAGGTAAAATAACCCCCAAATTGTTGCATATATTTGCACTGAATTGTGCCGATCGTGTGGCAGTAGAGTCCCGCCGGACCCCGCCCCCTGTACCGCCCATGGCGTACAGAACGGCAAATGCCTTCACAGTCCAAGAATGTTATTGTAACAGAGCGCCTCCTCTGTAAATCAAAAACAAACAGCACATACCTCATGCTCTACAAGGGCCCGATCAAGTATTCGCAAGTGCTCGAATACACAGTGGAAATATTATACCGTCCTATAGATAATCTGTCTCTCAAACAGTCAAGTGCCCATAAAGTGCCGACGCTGGAGAAGAGAAGGGAGGATTCCCGTGAAGTGAAGTGATGATGAAAAAGGGCCCCTCTCTTGCTCCTGCAACAAAATAAATATGTGCATGATTAAAATTGTAATGCAACATGAAACAGCTAGACATGTTAACATACAAGTAAATGATATCTCTAGAGCTACTAATATCTTAAGGTATGGAAGACAACAAAGGACGTGCAATATAAATACATTTTACAGATCACATACTCATGTGTATAAATGCTCATTCCTTCAAATGCACAGCCAGTTCCTCATCCTGGTTAAGACCCCCCGGAGTCTTACTCTGGAAATCTATGATCAATCTAGATTCCCTCTGTCGGAGTTTTAGAACCCTATTGCCTCCTCTAGGATTCAATGGTATCTGTTCTAGAATGATAAAACTGAGATTCTTGATATTGGAGTAATGGTGCTCCTTAAAATGTCTTGCCACAGGGTATTTGGGGTCAAAGTTGGTAATGGCTCTCGTATGTTCCAAAATGCGCTTTTTGGCCATGCATGTGGTGCTGCCTATATACCATTTGTGGCATGTGCAAATGATTGCATATACCACAAATGTAGAGCTGCATGTTAGAAATGGGGTAATTTTCTTGGTGATCCCATTGTAGGACACTTCCTTGCAAGATTTGCTGTTGGCGCAGGCCTTGCAATGGCCACAGGGAAAGAAACCATCTAAACCTTGAACATTAGCTGGGGGATAAGTGGTAATGTCACTGTGGACTAACATGTCCCTGATACTCCTGCCTCGTCTGTACGTGATACTGGGTCTCTTGGGTAACTCTTTCCCAATCACGTTATCGTTTTTTAGGACTTCCCAGTTCTTGGATATTATTTTTCTAACAGCCTGGAAATCTGTGCTGTAGGTCAAGATAAGTCTAGTCACATTGTCCTCATCACTCTCATCGTTAGGTTTGTCACAAATGGTGTCAACCCTTTTTATGGAGTCCGCTCTCGTCTTGGCTCTCTTGAGGACCCAGTTAGGATAGCCCCTGCTCTTAAATCTGTCCAATATGACCATGCTTTCCTCTCTGTAAGCCTTATCATTGTTGCAATTGCGTCTTGCCCGCAACAGTTCGCCGAATGGAATGCTCCATTTTAGACTTTCAGGATGGCTACTAAGAGCGTGTAAAACGCTATTTCCGGCCGTGGCCTTGCGGAAAAGTTTAGTATGCACCTGGTGGTCCATGATCTCAATTTTAACATCGAGATATTCTGTGTCGGTCAAGCTTTTATTCCCACTGAGGACAATGTTTGCATCATTGTGGTTAAGTTTGCTGATGAACAAGTCTGCCTCTTCTAACGTACCTCTCCACACAATGAAGAGGTCGTCAATGTAGCGTAGCCACATAACTACATTTCCAAAATCTTGTTGTAGCATGGGATCAGAATGGATGTCCTTCTCCCATTTACCCATGAATAGGTTGGCCAGGCTAGGTGAAAAGCAGGAACCCATTGCTGAGCCACTGACCTGCCTATACAGTTCACCATTAAATAAAAAGATGTTATTCTCGAGGCAGTATTGTATCATACACAGAAGCATGCGTGTATGTTCCCTGTACTTGATGGGCCTGTCTTTGAGAAAATATTCGCACGCTTGCAAACCCTGGTTGTGGTCAATTATGGTGTAGAGGCTTTGAACGTCTAAGGTTATCAGCACGTAACCCACCTCCCACTTTAAGTCCTCAATTTTCTTCAAAAAATCTTTAGTATCCTTTACATAACTGGGGAGTTCCATCACATACTCCCTTAGGAAATGGTCAATGTACTTGGATACTCTTTCCGACACACTGCCACGTGAGGACACAATAGGTCTCCCTGGGGGTGTAGTGGCATTCTTATGTATTTTGGGCAGTAAATATAACACCGGGAGGACTGGGTAATCACATTTTAAATATTCGAATTCCTCCCACGTAAGAATGCCCTTCTCCTTCCAATCAAATAACAAATCCCACAAACTAGTAACACTGTCATGATAACGAGTCATTTCAATGGGCTCATAAAAATGTTTGTCGCACAATTGTCTCCTTGCCTCTGTAATATACATATCTTTGTCCATCAGGACAATATTCCCTCCTTTATCCGCAGGACGGATAATTATAGTCTTATCCTCCATGAGAGATTTCACTGCCTGTCTTTGTTTGTAGGTCATGTTGGATTGTTCGTTGGATCTGCGTTTATAGTGTTTATGTCTAAGTTCGTTGAGACTTTTGTTAACACAGTCCTGAAAGACATCAATGTTATCATGTGGCAGTATTGGCAAGAAACTAGATTTTTTCTTAAAATCCGTATTGGCTGCTGCATCAGTACAAATATCCAATTCTGACAGTAACTGTGTGGTGCTGCCTGTCATTGCATCTTGTGTAGCAAACATATCAGTTTCCAATTCAGTCAGTAACTGTGTGTTGCTGCACGATCTTTCTGCTTGCGTACCGCTTATGCCTAATGACATGACCATGTTCAAATTGTCACAATCTCCTACATCAAAGTTATATGCATTGGAGACAACTGATGTTGCACCGATATGGCCTGTATCACCTTTAAGTTTGTACCACTTCTTGAGCTTAAGTTTGCGGGTGTATTTGAATAAATCAATTCTATTGTCAGTGTATCGTGAAGGGTATGAGGGACAAAATGACAGACCTAGGCATAGTGTTTTTTTCTCTATCATGTTAAGTTTTCTTTTGGATAGATTTACTATGGTCATATTTACCGTTTCGTTATCCACTAGTACTTTCTCCTGTTGGCACGTCCTTTGTTGGTTCCCACTGTGCCATAGCCCTTGTCTTTTTTGCCATCGCTGTCTGATTCGTATCCTCCTGTTGCTCCTCTTCCCCTTCCGCGTCCTCTTCCGCGTGTTCCTTTTCCTCGTCCTCGGGGCTTCGGTACCGGTGTCTCCCTCGTTGTTACACGACCCCTTCTCAGAGTCCGGTACTCGTCTAAAAAAGTCACTTGCTTTTTTCCTTTGGCGGGTGCCGTTATATTTAATGAGACATCTGATTCGCTTTCGCTGGTGATATTCTCCTCTGCCCTTGGAGTTGTCGCTTCTTCCATTTCTTCCACCACAATAGTGCCGGTGATGTCATCCTTATATAAGTGGTCATATTTATGGCTGAATGTAAGTATCCTGCCGCTGTCATAGTCAGCGTAGTCGCGATTGAGTTTTCTCTCTTTTCTCGCTTTTATTTCTTCTTCGTGCTTGGATAGTCTTTCTTGTATGGGCTTCAGTTTCATGTTCAAACTTTCTGTTTCCATCAGTTTATTGAGTTCTTCCATGAGTTCTCTTATCTCTTTGATGAGTTCCTCACGGTCTATCCATGCATACTTGATTAGGATTTCCAACATTCTGCGTGAACTGTTTGCTGAGTTAATGGACCACTCCTCTAACATCAATGGATTGGGTTTTTCATACGTTGGTGTAGTGAATATGCGCAACCCCCTAGGTACCATGTTTTGTTCTACATAATGCTGTAGGGATGTCGCTTCCCACCACTTAGTGATCTCCGTTTTTTTCAATTTTTCTAATTGCCTTAACTTATGTTCAACCGGCTCTATTGTTATAGTTGGTTCCTTTCCCTTTGTCACGTTACTTGGAAATATTTTCCTTGTGAATAGTGTCCTTGCAACTCTTGCACGCTCCTCGTCCTCTTCCATGTTGGAAAACCTTATTTAAACAGCACCAAAAATCTGTGTCTCCGGTGTATATCTCACTGTCCCCCCAGTGTGTATGCTGGGTTCCTTTTGCCAAAATGTTAATTGGGGAATTGTAATAGTCTGTGCAACCGCGCGTAGGTCGTGCGCGTTATGCCAGTCACAATTTAAAGGTGTGTCGGAGTCCGTTTCAAATCCCCAAGGTACTGTTGCAAGTGTGGCGACCCCCGCTGCCCCGGAGTGTCTGAGTGATGGCAGGCAACCTCCGTTGTCCGTCACACCCCCCCAACCCCTCAGGGACGGAAAGTCACCACTCCCGCTTACCTTCAGTCCGGAAATGTCATGCGGACATGCACCTCCTTCTTTCTGTGTTCCCCAAACAATAGCGCTGGCCGGTCCTTAACGAGATCCTCCAAGTAAATCCATACCACGAAAGCAACTCCTTCTGGATCTCAGCGACCCGTGAAAGGTGGCGTGCACGCCGGCGGAGTAAAGCCGACCAATTTGAATTTAGAGAAAACCAAACGAACTATGAAAGCACGCTCTCAGGACAAATGAAGAAGTAAACACCGGAAGGTCTGAAAGTGCTGTTTATTCCACAACGCGTTTCACCGTAAAACGGCTTGATCACGTGGAAAGCTGAATGAGAGGCATAGTTTTAAAGTGGTAAAACAGTAAACACAAACATAGGACTGGTATTCGATAATCACACGTAAGTTAAATTGCCCAACTGTACATAAACTCGCATGAGGTATGTGCTGTTTGTTTTTGATTTACAGAGGAGGCGCTCTGTTACAATAACATTCTTGGACTGTGAAGGCATTTGCCGTTCTGTACGCCATGGGCGGTACAGGGGGCGGGGTCCGGCGGGACTCTACTGCCACACGATCGGCACAATTCAGTGCAAATATATGCAACAATTTGGGGGTTATTTTACCTGCATATCATATGCGCAGATTCACAGACTTCCCCACAGTGTTGGGATTCATATTATATGTTTAATTTTGGTTTGCGATAATTTTCGATATTACCAGTTATTCATATGTGTTTTAAGGTTCAACAATGCAGCACCTCTAATACATGCCCGCTTGTGAATTTAACATGCGAGTTTATGTACAGTTGGGCAATTTAACTTACGTGTGATTATCGAATACCAGTCCTATGTTTGTGTTTACTGTTTTACCACTTTAAAACTATGCCTCTCATTCAGCTTTCCACGTGATCAAGCCGTTTTACGGTGAAACGCGTTGTGGAATAAACAGCACTTTCAGACCTTCCGGTGTTTACTTCTTCATTTGTCCTGAGAGCGTGCTTTCATAGTTCGTTTGGTTTTCTCTAAATTCAAATTGGTCGGCTTTACTCCGCCGGCGTGCACGCCACCTTTCACGGGTCGCTGAGATCCAGAAGGAGTTGCTTTCGTGGTATGGATTTACTTGGAGGATCTCGTTAAGGACCGGCCAGCGCTATTGTTTGGGGAACACAGAAAGAAGGAGGTGCATGTCCGCATGACATTTCCGGACTGAAGGTAAGCGGGAGTGGTGACTTTCCGTCCCTGAGGGGTTGGGGGGGTGTGACGGACAACGGAGGTTGCCTGCCATCACTCAGACACTCCGGGGCAGCGGGGGTCGCCACACTTGCAACAGTACCTTGGGGATTTGAAACGGACTCCGACACACCTTTAAATTGTGACTGGCATAACGCGCACGACCTACGCGCGGTTGCACAGACTATTACAATTCCCCAATTAACATTTTGGCAAAAGGAACCCAGCATACACACTGGGGGGACAGTGAGATATACACCGGAGACACAGATTTTTGGTGCTGTTTAAATAAGGTTTTCCAACATGGAAGAGGACGAGGAGCGTGCAAGAGTTGCAAGGACACTATTCACAAGGAAAATATTTCCAAGTAACGTGACAAAGGGAAAGGAACCAACTATAACAATAGAGCCGGTTGAACATAAGTTAAGGCAATTAGAAAAATTGAAAAAAACGGAGATCACTAAGTGGTGGGAAGCGACATCCCTACAGCATTATGTAGAACAAAACATGGTACCTAGGGGGTTGCGCATATTCACTACACCAACGTATGAAAAACCCAATCCATTGATGTTAGAGGAGTGGTCCATTAACTCAGCAAACAGTTCACGCAGAATGTTGGAAATCCTAATCAAGTATGCATGGATAGACCGTGAGGAACTCATCAAAGAGATAAGAGAACTCATGGAAGAACTCAATAAACTGATGGAAACAGAAAGTTTGAACATGAAACTGAAGCCCATACAAGAAAGACTATCCAAGCACGAAGAAGAAATAAAAGCGAGAAAAGAGAGAAAACTCAATCGCGACTACGCTGACTATGACAGCGGCAGGATACTTACATTCAGCCATAAATATGACCACTTATATAAGGATGACATCACCGGCACTATTGTGGTGGAAGAAATGGAAGAAGCGACAACTCCAAGGGCAGAGGAGAATATCACCAGCGAAAGCGAATCAGATGTCTCATTAAATATAACGGCACCCGCCAAAGGAAAAAAGCAAGTGACTTTTTTAGACGAGTACCGGACTCTGAGAAGGGGTCGTGTAACAACGAGGGAGACACCGGTACCGAAGCCCCGAGGACGAGGAAAAGGAACACGCGGAAGAGGACGCGGAAGGGGAAGAGGAGCAACAGGAGGATACGAATCAGACAGCGATGGCAAAAAAGACAAGGGCTATGGCACAGTGGGAACCAACAAAGGACGTGCCAACAGGAGAAAGTACTAGTGGATAACGAAACGGTAAATATGACCATAGTAAATCTATCCAAAAGAAAACTTAACATGATAGAGAAAAAAACACTATGCCTAGGTCTGTCATTTTGTCCCTCATACCCTTCACGATACACTGACAATAGAATTGATTTATTCAAATACACCCGCAAACTTAAGCTCAAGAAGTGGTACAAACTTAAAGGTGATACAGGCCATATCGGTGCAACATCAGTTGTCTCCAATGCATATAACTTTGATGTAGGAGATTGTGACAATTTGAACATGGTCATGTCATTAGGCATAAGCGGTACGCAAGCAGAAAGATCGTGCAGCAACACACAGTTACTGACTGAATTGGAAACTGATATGTTTGCTACACAAGATGCAATGACAGGCAGCACCACACAGTTACTGTCAGAATTGGATATTTGTACTGATGCAGCAGCCAATACGGATTTTAAGAAAAAATCTAGTTTCTTGCCAATACTGCCACATGATAACATTGATGTCTTTCAGGACTGTGTTAACAAAAGTCTCAACGAACTTAGACATAAACACTATAAACGCAGATCCAACGAACAATCCAACATGACCTACAAACAAAGACAGGCAGTGAAATCTCTCATGGAGGATAAGACTATAATTATCCGTCCTGCGGATAAAGGAGGGAATATTGTCCTGATGGACAAAGATATGTATATTACAGAGGCAAGGAGACAATTGTGCGACAAACATTTTTATGAGCCCATTGAAATGACTCGTTATCATGACAGTGTTACTAGTTTGTGGGATTTGTTATTTGATTGGAAGGAGAAGGGCATTCTTACGTGGGAGGAATTCGAATATTTAAAATGTGATTACCCAGTCCTCCCGGTGTTATATTTACTGCCCAAAATACATAAGAATGCCACTACACCCCCAGGGAGACCTATTGTGTCCTCACGTGGCAGTGTGTCGGAAAGAGTATCCAAGTACATTGACCATTTCCTAAGGGAGTATGTGATGGAACTCCCCAGTTATGTAAAGGATACTAAAGATTTTTTGAAGAAAATTGAGGACTTAAAGTGGGAGGTGGGTTACGTGCTGATAACCTTAGACGTTCAAAGCTTCTACACCATAATTGACCACAACCAGGGTTTGCAAGCGTGCGAATATTTTCTCAAAGACAGGCCCATCAAGTACAGGGAACATACACGCATGCTTCTGTGTATGATACAATACTGCCTCGAGAATAACATCTTTTTATTTAATGGTGAACTGTATAGGCAGGTCAGTGGCTCAGCAATGGGTTCCTGCTTTTCACCTAGCCTGGCCAACCTATTCATGGGTAAATGGGAGAAGGACATCCATTCTGATCCCATGCTACAACAAGATTTTGGAAATGTAGTTATGTGGCTACGCTACATTGACGACCTCTTCATTGTGTGGAGAGGTACGTTAGAAGAGGCAGACTTGTTCATCAGCAAACTTAACCACAATGATGCAAACATTGTCCTCAGTGGGAATAAAAGCTTGACCGACACAGAATATCTCGATGTTAAAATTGAGATCATGGACCACCAGGTGCATACTAAACTTTTCCGCAAGGCCACGGCCGGAAATAGCGTTTTACACGCTCTTAGTAGCCATCCTGAAAGTCTAAAATGGAGCATTCCATTCGGCGAACTGTTGCGGGCAAGACGCAATTGCAACAATGATAAGGCTTACAGAGAGGAAAGCATGGTCATATTGGACAGATTTAAGAGCAGGGGCTATCCTAACTGGGTCCTCAAGAGAGCCAAGACGAGAGCGGACTCCATAAAAAGGGTTGACACCATTTGTGACAAACCTAACGATGAGAGTGATGAGGACAATGTGACTAGACTTATCTTGACCTACAGCACAGATTTCCAGGCTGTTAGAAAAATAATATCCAAGAACTGGGAAGTCCTAAAAAACGATAACGTGATTGGGAAAGAGTTACCCAAGAGACCCAGTATCACGTACAGACGAGGCAGGAGTATCAGGGACATGTTAGTCCACAGTGACATTACCACTTATCCCCCAGCTAATGTTCAAGGTTTAGATGGTTTCTTTCCCTGTGGCCATTGCAAGGCCTGCGCCAACAGCAAATCTTGCAAGGAAGTGTCCTACAATGGGATCACCAAGAAAATTACCCCATTTCTAACATGCAGCTCTACATTTGTGGTATATGCAATCATTTGCACATGCCACAAATGGTATATAGGCAGCACCACATGCATGGCCAAAAAGCGCATTTTGGAACATACGAGAGCCATTACCAACTTTGACCCCAAATACCCTGTGGCAAGACATTTTAAGGAGCACCATTACTCCAATATCAAGAATCTCAGTTTTATCATTCTAGAACAGATACCATTGAATCCTAGAGGAGGCAATAGGGTTCTAAAACTCCGACAGAGGGAATCTAGATTGATCATAGATTTCCAGAGTAAGACTCCGGGGGGTCTTAACCAGGATGAGGAACTGGCTGTGCATTTGAAGGAATGAGCATTTATACACATGAGTATGTGATCTGTAAAATGTATTTATATTGCACGTCCTTTGTTGTCTTCCATACCTTAAGATATTAGTAGCTCTAGAGATATCATTTACTTGTATGTTAACATGTCTAGCTGTTTCATGTTGCATTACAATTTTAATCATGCACATATTTATTTTGTTGCAGGAGCAAGAGAGGGGCCCTTTTTCATCATCACTTCACTTCACGGGAATCCTCCCTTCTCTTCTCCAGCGTCGGCACTTTATGGGCACTTGACTGTTTGAGAGACAGATTATCTATAGGACGGTATAATATTTCCACTGTGTATTCGAGCACTTGCGAATACTTGATCGGGCCCTTGTAGAGCATGAGGTATGTGCTGTTTGTTTTTGATTTACAGAGGAGGCGCTCTGTTACAATAACATTCTTGGACTGTGAAGGCATTTGCCGTTCTGTACGCCATGGGCGGTACAGGGGGCGGGGTCCGGCGGGACTCTACTGCCACACGATCGGCACAATTCAGTGCAAATATATGCAACAATTTGGGGGTTATTTTACCTGCATATCATATGCGCAGATTCACAGACTTCCCCACAGTGTTGGGATTCATATTATATGTTTAATTTTGGTTTGCGATAATTTTCGATATTACCAGTTATTCATATGTGTTTTAAGGTTCAACAATGCAGCACCTCTAATACATGCCCGCTTGTGAATTTAACATGCGAGTTTATGTACAGTTGGGCAATTTAACTTACGTGTGATTATCGAATACCAGTCCTATGTTTGTGTTTACTGTTTTACCACTTTAAAACTATGCCTCTCATTCAGCTTTCCACGTGATCAAGCCGTTTTACGGTGAAACGCGTTGTGGAATAAACAGCACTTTCAGACCTTCCGGTGTTTACTTCTTCATTTGTCCTGAGAGCGTGCTTTCATAGTTCGTTTGGTTTTCTCTAAATTCAAATTGGTCGGCTTTACTCCGCCGGCGTGCACGCCACCTTTCACGGGTCGCTGAGATCCAGAAGGAGTTGCTTTCGTGGTATGGATATATATATATATATATATATATATATATATATATATATATATAACCTTCTCCACAGGCAAGAAGAAGAGACCACAGCAGGGGAGACGTCCTTTATTTGCAAGTAAAACCAAACCAAATTCAGTTGCAGGGCGAATGCATTTCGGCGATCTCTGTCGCCTTCTTCAGCGCCAGAATGGTTTAAGCAGGAATAGGGCGTTAGTCATGGTTTTAATACCGGTTGCCCCACCTGCATGATGTCAGTAGTCTCCGCCCCCTCGCAGCAAAAGTTCGTGTTCTCAGCTGATCTTAATGGAGGACGCCCCATGCATCAGTACTCCATGTCCCAGAATGCTGTTTGCTGCTCTGGGAAAACTGCGAGGGTAAGTAATACACTTTTCCACGGGATACTTGCATCTGATATTAAAAATGCCGGCGTCTCCTCAGCTCCCCAAACCGCACCTCCACCGAGTCCCAGCATAGCGTTTAGGCAGGGGTAGATCCGGAAGTCCAGCTCACCCTACGTGGCGTACAATACTCCAACACTGCCCATTTGCTTGCCAGGTCCAGTGGTGGGTCCCGGTACTCCCAGTACCCTGGGCACAGAAAATACCACAAAAGCAGAATCCAAGTTTGTCCGGGGCCCTCTTTTGATGCGGGGGTCTCTTTAAATGCACGACTTGGCACTCGTGCTGAAAATGTATGCAAAGAACCTTCTCCACAGGCAAGAAGAAGAGACCACAGCAGGGGAGGCAGTGGAGACGTCCTTTATTTGCAAGTAAAACCAAACCAAATTCAGTTGCAGGGCGAATGCATTTCGGCGATCTCTGTCGCCTTCTTCAGCGCCAGAATGGTTTAAGCAGGAATAGGGCGTTAGTCATGGTTTTAATACCGGTTGCCCCACCTGCATGATGTCAGTAGTCTCCGCCCCCTCGCAGCAAAAGTTCGTGTTCTCAGCTGATCTTAATGGAGGACGCCCCATGCATCAGTACTCCATGTCCCAGAATGCTGTTTGCTGCTCTGGGAAAACTGCGAGGGTAAGTAATACACTATATATATATATACAATAGCAGCCTACTAAATACCAGAGCTGAATCATGCTGTAAAGAATTTCCACCATACATGAAAAAACATGCATTAGAAACATGAGAAACATCAATAAAGTTTGTTTTAGAACTGTTTTAATGCTCAGAAAACAGTAGAAATTCTTATAAAACACTGAAAGCATAGGAAGCTCCCAGGCTGCATTGCAAATTCCCAGTCTAAAAAGACTGAAAAGCTAACCTGCAGCTGAATGCAATAAACTGACACATGACCCCCAGCTTCCCATCATGCCTCCGGGGTGACAGTTAGGTCAGTTGTTCTTTTCGGAGACTGTAAACGAACCATGAAACAATCAGGTTAACAATATCTCCAAGTTAAAGAAGTCCTTTGCCCGGGGAGGCGGGAGGGTTGCTTATGACTTTGATGAGGATACCCCTGGAAGAGAACTAGGATTACAGGTAAGTAACTAATCCTTCTCTTCCAGGGGATCCTCATCAATGGTCATAAGCATTAGAATAGAATAGCGAGCCTCACCTCATCTCCCTGCGGGCAAAGGATCAACAAAAACAGTACATCATTGATAAGCTTAGACAAAACTAAGCTAGAACAGGCCGCAGGCTACCCAAATAGATTCCTCAAAGAGGCCTGCCCTACTTGAGTATCAGATTTTAGACAGTAATGCCTTGTAAAGGTATGAACTGATCTCCAGGTTGCAGCCTTGCAAATCTGACATAGGGACATCATGTAGGAAAGCCACTGTGGCCGCTTTCCCCCTAGTAGAGTGTGCCTTAGGTGTCAACAATAAGGGCTTGCCTGCTAGCTGATAAGCCAATTTGATACAGGAAACGATCCAACTGGAAATGGATCGCTTGGCAGCTGGAAAACCCATTCTCATGGAACCATAATTGACAAAAAGCGGATCCGTCTTCCTAATACTCTTAGTGTTTTCCAAATAAAATGTAAGCACTCTTTTAAGATCCAAAGAATGCAGCGACCGCTCAGCCGTGGTCGTAGGGTTTGGAAAAAAGGACGGAAGAGAAATAGACTGATTAATATGAAAATCAGAGACCACCTTTGGTAAGAAAGATGGATGTAAGTAAGTAAAGTCTTTATTCGGTTTCAATTTTACATAAAAAACCATAAAAGCATTTATACATTTCATTTACAAGCATTTTCACAATATTAATGATGCATGTTCAGTTCATTTAAAATTAATGTCACTGTTACTTCAAATCAAATCAAATTTAGCTTTATTCGATTTATCTGCAGAAATCATAAAAGCATACGAATACATTTTATACAACAAATTTAAAAAGTTTTCCCCATCGAGAAATTTATAAAGAATCTATAAAACAGTTTTCCATATATAAAAAGTCAATGATGAGGATAGGGCCAGGGCCTCATATTAAAGCGTCTAGTAATATTTAAACATGTAAAACTTACATCATAGAATTTCTGTATTTCATCACTGACATTAAAAAGCGAGAGACAACAAAGATGACATACACCTCGTCTAGCAAGAGTAACTTCAAATAAGCATTTTTACATGTTCTTATGCCCCAGCGTTTAAGCAGAGGTAAAAGGAACAATTTCCTTGGGGCAGAATACAGATTACAGAAAAACATGATATGAATATTACTTTGTGATGAATGATCATCGCATGGGCAAATTAGATTCGGCGAAGTCCTATCGTTTTGTTTTGGAAAAGTGACCATACGGAAGAAAGTGCCTAAACGCAGCCTGGTAAGAAGCATACGAGGATACGGTGCAGTTTCAGCCCTGAGATACAATTGTACGCCTTCGTTGGGGGTAATTTTTTGGTAACTCAGGGTGGTAATTTTGAGTTTCTCAGTGTCCCATCTAACGCTTTCTAGGTGTGTAATTAAGAGTTTTTTGAGGGCTGGCCTGGACAAATGTTCTAGGGACTCTGGGTCATCATAATATTCAGGATGTCCAATTTTAGAGAACATCAGCCGGACGTGTCGTAGCCATTTGATTTTGGATGCAGCATCCAGGTTCATACAATCCGTGATGAGTTCTCTATTAAATTGGCATTCCATACACTGTTACTTAATAATTATTATTTTGAAGGTTTAACCTATGTTTAAAAATACATTTTAAGAAAGTGCTTACAACTTTACATACATATTCAGAACTTAAAAATTGTAGGGACAGCATGGCGGGACGACATTTTCTGAGGCCTAAGGATCTCAACAGTGGGGTTAGCCAAAGCTTGCGATGTGCGGAGTAATATTTGCAGAACAGTACAGTGTGAATTGTTGACTGTTCGGATAGTGCGTCACATGGACATACCGTTGGAGTTTCTTCCCAGCTATTTCTGTTGGGAAATGCTACAGCCCTGTGGAAGATATTCAACCTAAATCTCACTAATAGGAATCGTTCGAACTGCGAATCAACATAGGTTAGATATGGTTCCATTTCCAAAGTAGTCATGACCGCTAGAGAGTGCTGTACAGATGGTTTCTTAATCTCCACAGTAATACGTAACTCTTCGAAGTGGCTCAGCACCTTTGCCTTAAGCTCTTTTTTTGAAATTTCAGCAATCCTATCAGGGTTGTGGTAGTACTCAGCCATTCCTAAGTCAGTGAGAAGATTTTTTACATATGTTAACCACTCTATTTTTTCAGCACGATCTAGGGTCATACAATCCATGACAATATCTTTGGTGAGAATGTTTTTTGTTGATACTCTTATTCGGCGCCAGAGAAGTACGGGTTCCATTTTGGCCAGATCCTCAATATGTGGTAGTCCCAGTTCAGCATGACAGGCAAAAGTAGAGACTCTTTTTGGGACTGACAATAAGAATCTTATAAAAGTGTTCTCCGCTACCTGAAGGGCTTTTGTGTTTTTGTGTCCCCACAGGCCCGCCCCATAAAGTGCGATGGAATGGCACTTGGCTCTATAGATCTTAAGTAGTTCAGCCGGAGGCCTTTTCCCTAATTTCTGGGCGAACTTCATAAGAGCAGCAATAGAGCGCAAAAGTTGATGCTTACGCGCTTCTATGGCCGCTCTCCAGTTGAGCTTCTCGTCTATCATAATCCCTAAATAGGGGTATTGAGGGGTGGATTCTAATTTATCATTGTTAAGGAAAATGCTTTTTCCATGTTCCTGAGCTGGCCTGCTACCATAACATACGTTTTCTTTATGTTTATGTGAAGGTCTAGGTCGCTCATGAATTTTGCATAGCGGTTCAGAGATTTTTGTAGCTCACGTTGGGTGCGAGCTAAGATCACCGCGTCATCCGCGTATAAGAGCGCGGGCACCAGTCGATCTTTCACACGGGGAAGGTCCAATCCCCCCCTCAGCATCTCTACCTCAAGACCATTGGTGTAGAGGGAGAAGAGGAAGGGGGCAAGGACACATCCCTGCCTGACGCCGCACTCTACAGAAAAAGATTCTGAAAGTTCACCCCATACTCCAAAACGCACCCTGGAGGAGGCGTTGGAGTAGAGTTCTCTAAGAAAGATCACAAGAGCCTTGTCCATTCCCATGTTGGTCAAAACTGACCATAGTTTTGCATGGCTGACGCAGTCAAAGGCTGCGGAAAGGTCGACGTATACCATGTATAACTTCTCGCACTTTGCCGACACATATTTTCCCACCAGCAAGGCCAGGTTCAGGGCTTGTTCCGAGGCCCTCTCGGAAGCCATACTGGATATCCGAGAGGGTCCCGGTATCGTCCGCCCACTCCTGTAAGCGCTGGAGAACCACTCTGCCTAGTACTTTCCCCAGTGAGTCCAGGAGGGAGATCGGTCGATAACAGGTCACCTCCTCTCTATTACCCTTCTTAAAAATGGGGACCAAAATTGATTGGGTCCAGGATGTGAGTAGTCCACACTTCATTGTTGCATCAAATACCCTTTTTATTATGGGTACCCAGAGGTCTAGTCTAAATTTGAAAAAGTCAACTGGTACCCCATCCGGGCCAGGGGCTTTTCCACTCTTACTGGCATTCACTGCGGTAATTACCTCATGTAGTTTGACTACCAGTGGGATTGGAAATGAATTATCCTGAATAAGGCTATTGTTTCCTTCTGTGGGGGCTACTGCCGGGGATTTACCAAAAATCTTTGCGAAATGATTTACCCAGGTTTGTCCCTCAATAGCTACTTCTATACTTGGCTGATCTATTATATCCGTCAGGAAAGGTGCTTTTACCACTTTCCAAAATAATTCGCTGTTTGTATTTAATGAGCTTTCGTGCAGCTGATCCCATAATGCTTTTTTAGGTCTTCTTTTCTCATTTTACACGCCAGCCTATATGCTTTTCTCAGGTTCTTAACCTCCTCTTGAACTCTTGTTATTTTTGTTAATGCTCTCTTTAGCTTTTTGTGGGCAGCTGAGCAGTCGTGGTTGAACCATCCTTTTTTCCTTTCCGAGGTCCCTTTCTGCTTCACAGTGAGGCGTTCATTTACTTTTCGTAGGATCACCTTGAAATGGGATAGAACTTCCTCATCGGTTGCCTCGATATCAAGGCACTTCAGTATTGCTGATTGTGCTGAAGTTACAACCTTGTTTGTCAGCTCATTTGGATCGATCTTCCCCCACCCAAGGGTATAGCCATTTGTTTTTTTAAGTTGTATATTATTCTGGGTGAGGGTGGACATTAAAGTTTGGGCTGATAGCTGGCCTTGGTCCAAAATTAATTCAAAGGTTAAAGCTGAGTGGTCGCTTAATGTGTTAATTTTAGCTCTGAAATTCATAGTCCTGTTTACAAGGGTCGCTGTGGTAAGGATATAATCAATTGTTGTTTCGCTTCCCCTTCTGAGGTAGGTAGGGTCCAATTTCCCAGATAGAGGGTTTATTTGATTTATTATTACTAAGTCCAAACTGGACATGGTTTCATTTAGGAAATCTCCCACCATTGAGTGGCTAAAATGGGTTATTTGTTCTTCTGTTTCATACCCCATACCGCAAATATTGCTGTTTGGCCTTTCACAGGGATGATGGTTAAAATCACCTCCCCAGATAATGCTCGGGGATTCTGATCCTTGTATTAATTTCATACCGCTAATCAAATTCTTACGTAGAACCCCCAATATTTTTATTCTCTCGTTTTCCACTAGGTTATCATAAATGTTAACGAGGAGAATAATCCTCCTTGTCTTAAATACCAATCTCAAAATCTGGTAATAAGGTTCTAAACTAAGTGCAGTGACTACCAGGCCTGGTATAGTATTTGATATGTAGGTTATCAACCCGCCTTTAGCTCTCCCGTGGGTTCCTGCAATTCCTGCTGAGAAGTAGGTTTTATACCCTATCAGGTGCATTTCTTTCGTGAGCCAGGTCTCCTGGAGGGCTAGGACTTGACATTCTTTAGCAAACGCTAAAACACTTCCATCCAGAAGTTTTTCTCGGAGGCCCGCAACATTCCAAAACATTATTTGAATTTTTTCGACTCTCCTGCCTGAAACCTGACTTTCATTTATCCTATTTTCCTTGTTTAGCGCAAATATCTCCGGATCCGGGTTATATTCCTCATGCATTAAAGTGGGTGTAATGCTAGTTTTATTCGCCCTGGTGGGATTTTCCCCCTCCCTCGCACATAGTCGGTTGGGTTGTGGCGGCTGACTGTGTCCTTCAATGCTACATTTATCAGCCGAGGTGTCTGGGATAGAGTCACCAAAAAGAGTAACTTCTTTTATCATGGTGTGGTCTTGAATCGAAGGGAGAATGCTATCAAGTCAATCTATTCCTTCTAGACCACAGAACGTTGAGAAGGGATTGAATGTTGGTATATTAAACTCTGGGAGTGATGTTTGATAGTTGTTATTCAAATTACTCCAGTATGTCTTGGGATAAAGTGATTGCGGAGATTAAGGAAATGGTTCTGAATAGGTTGATAGCCTACTTCTCTCTACTCTGGGCGCTGTCTTCTTGTTTGGTGGTGTTTGGGATTATTTATTAATTCTCGTGGATAGAAGTAGCTAACATAATGTGTGGAAATTTTGTCACCTCCTATGGTCTCATACCAGTCTCCTAGGGTTCTTACCGCCCTATGATCCCTAAAATTAATAATTATCACGTCTCCCCTTTTATCTTTCGGTCTTGAGCCCACCCAGACAGCACGCCTTACTGACAGGATTTCCCCATTGACATGTGCGGGGAGGGGTCTATTAAACTTCAACCAATAAATGGTTTTGTTTTTTAATGCATGATAATTCTCTCTGACCCCTTCTGCTAACTCTGGGACTCCTGTCATAACAATTGTATATGGGGCTGATTCCGGGGGTAGATCGACTATCCTGCGTCTTGATCTTTTTTGGTGTTGTTGACTGCTCGCCCAACTCTCTACTTGATGTATTATTCGTAGGCGGGTTAGAATTGATTGTTGGTAAAGGAGGATTTGTTTGTACTATGTTTTTTCCCCTTTCAGTTACGTTAACTCCATCTTTTACCTGAGTGAGTGTGGCCCCACCGAAATTTGTCACGGGGGGGCTGGACCTGAAGGTTGTGATGATGGAATATTAAGATTACTGTGATGGGTCGAGGTTGGATTTGCCATAAGAGGCTGCAAAAGGGGGGTAGCAGTAGTCACCGAGGAAGGTCCCAAGTTACCTGGGGGGATTTGTGGAATAGGGTGATTGGTAGAATGGGGCTTGGACTCAATAGATCTACCTTGGGTAGTAACCAATGGTTTCATGCTACTCAATGTAGCCTCTAGGATGGTGAGTCTAATCTCCACTTTCTTTATGCTCTCGCTGATAGGCAGGAGCAGGGATCTAAGTAGGAATTCCAGGTTCCCTAGAGGAGCAACAGGGGATGGTACATTAGTGGGATTTTTCGCAGGGGTTTCAGCAGGATCGATAACATTAGTACCCTTATTGGAGGGAGAATTACGCACAGCTACCTTCATTCTGCCGGGAATTGGGGCGGGTTTAAAGGCTTTCCCAAAATCAGAGTGAGGGATTTTGGTTTTGCCCTGTCCTCCCCTAGTCTTCCTTCTTCGCTTATTAGGGGGGGGGCATGCAACTCTGACACCACAGCTAGTTTCGGCTTAACTTTCCCAGCTTTAGAGCCTTTAGAAGCTGGGATAGATTGAGAGGTTAAATCAACAGCCGTACGGCTAGGGCTGGTGGAATGGGTAACCTTAGGGGCCTGCTCAATGGGTAAACAGGGGCTAGTAATACAATCCCTCAACAAAAGCGCTCCTGAGACGATGGGTCCTCACTGATGTTAGAATTCTCACCCTCTTGGGAGATAGAGATTTCAACCAGGGGCCTATTTTTCAAATTCTCGATAGACGTAGGGCCGATCGACGTCGCTCGGCCCTACGCTCTTCCAGGGCGGTGTCCTTATCCCCATCCCCACCACCCGGTGGCCGTGAAAAATAAATGTCCAGAGTCCTTTTTTTAACACCCCCCACCTTCGCAATAAGTCCATCCAAAGCTGGTGAAGACATATCAAATATCTGAAATCCGTGTCAGAAACAAGGGCAGTTTCAGACCGGTACACCTTCAGCAAACACAAGAGGGTAGGCCCAGCCCAGCCTACTCCGGCCTACGAGGGCCTACGAGGGCCCGCCCTTTGCCCGGGCTTCGCCCCGGGCGCTCCCGCACGCTCCCGCGCTGCGGTGCTTGAAACCAATAATAAAGGAAGGGTGAGGCGAGGGCGGGGCAAGCAGGGAGAGCGACCCAGGTGTTGCGGGTCTCGACCTCACGCAGGGACTCCTGGTACTCCGAGTCCCTGCGGGTCAGCTCGCAGCCCTGCAGTCCCCCACACAGAGTCACGGGTCCGGCAAGGAGTTGGCTGGAATCAGAAATTATCCCCGCTCGGACACAGGGGCAGGCTCAGTCCACGAGTTCAAGGAAACAGTTTCAAGATGGATGTGTTCGTAACACTACTCTGTTGTGGTGTAAAACAGTGTAAGGTTCTTTTGTACACAATGCTTGGATTTCGCTTACTCTGCGCGCTGATGTGCTAGCAACTAAGAAAGCGGTCTTCCAAGATAAATGCTGTAACGTGGCTTAGTGGGTGGGCTCAAAAGGAGCTCCCATCAACTTGGATAAAACCAGGTTCAACTCCCAGGGAGGAGAAGGATTTCGAACAGGGTGGTAGACTTTCTTTAACCCCTGGAGGAAGTCCTTGACCACTTGCATCTGGAAGAAAGACTTTTGGCTCGGCGATTTTCTATACGCCACAATGGCTGACAAGTGCACTCTACTAGAAGCATACTTCAAACCAGATGTTCCTAGGGAAACAAGGTATGGAAGAATAACATCCTCTTGACCTTTAGTAGGGTCCAGATGATGCTCCCTACACCAAACATAAAATCTCTTCCACTGGAACGCATATGACGCTCTTGTGGAAGGCCTCTTAGCTTCTTTTAAAATGCGCATACAATCAGGAGGCTAATTCAGATGGCCATACTGCAGGACTTCAGGAGCCATGCCGTTAAGTTCAGAGAGGGGAGGTTGGGATGTAGAATCCTCCCGTTCATCTTGCTCAACAGGTCCGGCCTGCAAGGTAGACGTCTGTGTGGACACACAGACAGATGAAGAAGGTCCGGGTACCACCACTGCCGTGGCCAGTCCGGAGCTATTCGGATCATCTCCATGTCCGATCTGAGGAGTTTGGAAACCACCTTCGGAATCAGAGACAGAGGAGGAAATGCGTAGGCAAATGTCCCTGACCAATCCATCAAGAGTGCATTCCCCTGCGTCCCTGGGCGGTGGAATCTGGATGAGAAGGCGTGGCATTTTCTGTTTTCGTTGTCTGCAAACAAGTCTATAGTTGGACGACCCCAACAATGAAAAAGTTCTGCCACTACCTCGTCGTTTAGCACCCAGTCTGGCTGATCTTCGAAGTGCCTGCTGAGTGCGTCTGCCTTGATGTTTAGCTTGCCTGGAAGGTGCACTGCTACCAGCGAGAGGTTCAGAGCGAGAAGCCAGTACCAGATCGCCTGGGACTCCTGAGAGAGAGAGGTCGTGATCGTGTGCCGCCTTGTTTGTTCAGGTAGAACATGGTGGTAGTATTGTCTGTCTGCACCAAGACCGAGCCGGCTTTGATTGCAGGGAGAAAGGCTTTGAGAGCGAGATGCACCGCTCGGAGCTCCAGCATGTTGATATGGTAGGTTTGTTCTTGAGCTGACCACCGACCTTGTATTTGAAGGCACCCCATGTGTGCCCCCCAGCCTTGAAGAGACGCGTCCGTCACTATTGACTGAGTCGGGAGAGGTTGGTGAAAAGGAACTCCCACCAACAGATTTTGAGGTTGAATCCACCACTTGATGGAAATCCTCGCTGCCTGGGAAAGACTGATCCGGTCTTCCCAGCGTCCTGTCGATTGGGCCCACTGGTCTTCCAGAGACTGTTGTAAAGGGCGCATCCTCAGCCTGGCGTGTGGAACGAGGAAGATGCAGGACGCCATGGAACCCAGCAGGGAGGCTACCTGACGGACTGTTGGACTTCGGGACTCGAGCAGAATCCTGCACTTCTGTTGCATCGAAAAAAGTCTCTCCTCCGAAGGAAACGCTCTTCCCAAGTTTGTGTCCAGAACGGAGCCTAGGTAGTGGTTGGACTGGGTTGGCTGTTGGACTGACTTTTCCACGTTGACATGGAGGCCGAGCTGTGCAATTATTGCAGGCAAAGGCGAAAGTCGTTTTCTACTTGTAGAGGAGATGGACCTTTTACGAGCCAGTCGTCTAGGTATGGATAGACGAAGAGCCCCTTTTTGTGAAGAAAAGCTGCCACCACCGCCATGCATTTGGTGAAGACTCGAGGTGCCGATTTGAGCCAGAAGGGTAGCACCTTGTACTGGTAGTGTTTGTTGCCGACCACAAACCTCAGGAACTTGCGATGATGCAATACAATTGGAATATGAAAGTATGCATCCTGCAGATCCACCGAACAATTCCAATCGCTTTGCTGCAGATGTGGACATATTTTGTGAAGAGCCAACATGTGGAACTTTTCTTTGACTATGACCTTGTTTAGCAGGCGAAGGTCAAAAATGGGACGGAACTTGTTCTCTTGATCCTTTTTGGGGACAAGAAAATATCTGGAGTAGACTCCCTTTCCTCTTTGCGAGGGAGATACTTCTTCTATAGCTCGTTTTTGAAGAAGAACCTTCACCTCTTTCCGTAGTAGATCTAACTGGTGAGGACGAGATTTCTTTGGAGGAATGTTTTTTGGGGGCGCACGGAAACGAAGCGTGTATCCATTGCGCAGTATATTCAGCACCCAACGATGTTTTGTGATGCTGCACCACTCTGCCAGATGTTGTGAAGCACTTCCTCCCACTGGAGTGGGCAACGGTGCCAGAGGAAGCCACTGCTCATGAGGTCCCTCCTCTCGTTGATGTAGAGGATTGTTGTTGATGACCTCCTCTACCATGTTTGGATTTTCCCCCTCGAAACTGGGGCTTGCCCTGATTTTTGTTTTGGGACCACTGAGGGGTTTGAACCCTCTGTTGAGCCTCTTTGCCCTTGTTGGTCTTGAAACAGCGCTTGAACTCCTTTTTCTTTTCCAAACCAACTGTTTTGACTGTTTCTTGTTCGGCTTTCATTCTACCCATCTCTTCGTCAGCGTGTTTACCGAAGAGAGAGGAACCAGAAAAAGGGAGGTTTAAGATGCGTTGTTGTGCATCGGGCTTGAGGCCTGTCAGGCGCAACCATGACAATCTTCTGGCGCAAATTCCATGGGCATATGAATGCGCCGCAAGGGCTGCTCCGTCCGCAGCCGTGCTAATCATCTGGTTCGCTACCAGACAGCCTTCTGTCATTATCTCTTCAAAGTCCTTCTGGTCTTCTTTCGGCAGTTTGGACTTGAAACGCTCCATGGAGTCCCATAAGACTCTATCATATCTACCCAACAGTGCAGCTGCACTGGCGACCTTCAGTGTATAAGCTGCAGAGTTACAGACCTTACGACCCCACGAGTCCTGTGATGTGCTGTCCTTATCTGGCGGGACTGAGGAGATAGCAGTGACCGAGTGTGTTTTCCGTGCTGCTGCTACGATCACTGAGGATCAGTCTTGACAAAGACCGGGTCAGAGGTAGCCGGCTTATACTTCTTGTGGATGCGAGCCGGCACCGCTTTAATGGTCGCTGGAGCCAGGAATACGTCTTTGACCGGGTCCATAATCCCTGGCACCAATGGCAGCAAAGGACGTGAAGCAGACTTCTGGTGAAGTGTCTCAAAAATCACTGTCGTAGTGACTTGCGGAATAGACAGTTCAATGTTGAGCTTTTGAGCTCATCTTTGCAGGACATCCTGAAAAGTATTGATGTCATCAACTGGTGTAACTCTAGAGATAGGGCTATCTGAAAGTGTGGGAGAATAGTCCCTCTTGGAAGATCGGGTAGAGGAGGTAGAAGAAGTAGATGGTGTCCTCCTACTCCTGCGATGAGTACTGTGTCTCCTATCGCGTGATCTTCCTGAACGTTCCTCCCTTCTGGGGGAACGAGATCTAGTAGGCCTCCTTACAGGTGATCTTTCGGCTTGCACCCTGTGCCTGGGAGGACTGCGTCTGTCCACTTCCTCAACTAGTCTCTGAAGCGAAGACCTGTGTGCAGGGCTGGTGTATTCTTGCATTCAACTTGTAGCGCCTGAATCTCTCCAATGATCCAATTGCTGATTCCATCTAGGAGAGAGCCTCACATTTGCAGAAGAAGGGTCTCGCAAAGGGGACTTGCGGGCAGGGCTTCTAGTCCTTAAGCCGGCATGCCCAGACGAATGCGAGGATGAGTGGCGGGAGGCAGATTCTGTCACTAGAATCACCGATTTCCCTCTGGATCTCCCTGAAGCGGAGTTACTCGACATCGACCCAGGCCGCTCTTGATGCCTCGACGTCGGTTCTCTAGTCGAATGTCTCGACGGCGAGCGGTGCGAGGATCGGTGATGTCGAGCGGCGATGTGAAGCCGACGACGGAGCCCTCGACGCCGAACGCCGCTGGGGCGACGGTGGAGCAGTCAATCTCGGCGTCGAGTGTCTACGCTACGACGGCGGAGGGGTATTGGTCACCCTCGATGCCGAACGCCTACGTGACGTCGACGGAGATCTTCTCCTCGACGCCGTTCGACGTCTGGTTGTCGACGGCGGAGGATTCTGGGCTCTCTGCGACGACCGAGATGAGCCTCTCCTCGACGCCCAATGTCGGGATGACGGCGGCGGAGGGTCCCTGCTCCTCGACGCCGATCGCCGCCCGGTTGTCGACGGCGGATGGGTTACACTTCTCGACGCCGATTGGCGCCTGGTTGACGACGGCGGAGGTGTGATGGTCCTCGACGCCGATCGTCGTTGGGTTGACGATGGCGGAGGGGTCTTGGTCCTCGACGCCAATCCTCGCCGGGTTGACGGCGGAGGGGTCTTTGTCCTCAACGCCGATCGTCGCCGAGTTGACGATGGCGGAGGGTCTGGAATTCTGGACAACGACGTACCTGAATCTCTTCTTCTCGACGGCGAGCCCGCCGTTGAAGGTCGTTTTTTAGATGAATGACTCACCGGTAGTTCTTTCATCAGCGCCGAGCCCGACGCTGAAGCTGAAGGGTGTGAAGGCTTATTCTTTGAAGGTGTTCTAGCCCTCTTGGAGCCCTTCCTTACCGGAGACCTTCCTCTGGATGACCTTTGGGCTAGGCCATAGATGCGATTCCTCTCCTCGTCCTTCAGAGTTCTTCCTGACAGGGTTTTGCAGTGAGGACGGGCTTTTGGGTCATGATTTTCAGGTAGACAAAGAATTCAGACTTCATGGCTGTCTGTTTTGACCTTCTTGTTGCCACAAGAAGGGCAGTTGTCAAAAAGAGAAGGCAATTCAAGGAGAAAACACCCACCAAACTGTCAATAAAAGACAGATTCTTACTTGACAGGATGTAAAATGTCAAAGTAAGTAAAAAAACTGTGAAAAATGAAGCAAATTTCTGTCAGAAAAACAGAAATGGGTGGAGCTGTGTTGCCAGGATCCTTCCTGAAGGAGCCGGAAAGAACTGACCTAACTGTCACCCCTGAGGCATGATGGGAAGCTGGGGGTCATGGGTGCCTTAAAGGCACAGTGTCAGTTTATTGCATTCAGCTGCAGGTTAGCTTTTCAGTCTTTTTAGACTGGGAATTTGCAATGCAGCCTGGGAGCTTCCTATGCTTTCAGTGTTTTATAAGAATTTCTACTGTTTTCTGAGTATTAAAACAGTTTTAAAACAAACTTTATTGTTGTTTCTCATGTTTCTAATGCATGTTTTTTCATGTATGGTGGAAATTCTTTACAGCATGATTCAGCTCTGGTATTTAGTAGGCTGCTATTGCATTTTTATATATATATATGTGTTTTTTTCCCGTGTGGGAAGTGTAAGGCGTGTAGCAATAGCCGTAGGGTTTTGCAATATGATATTCCTGATGCCGGTAGGACTAGAAAGATCCAAAAATTCATTACCTGTAGTACTACCTATGCTGTGTACTGTCTGATATGCCCATGCGGTTTAAGATATATTGGAAGCACCATCAACCAACTTAAATTGAGGGTGCTAGAACATCTCAGGGCTATCGACAAAGCTGACCCTGCTTACCCAGTAGCACGGCATTTTGCCGAACATCATAACAGGGATAGGACCAAACTACGCTACTTTGGATTAGATCATGTCCCATACAATCCACGGGGTGGGGACAGACTGAGAAGGCTTAGACGCCTTGAATCCAGGTACATCATCGACCTGTCCACCAAGTCCCCTAAGGGCATGAACAGCGGAGAGGAAATGGTAGTCCATCTGGGTAAATAAAGGAAAGAAAAAAGTGTCTGAAAATCCAGTTTGATCAGGATATCCATTTATTACATTATCTTACAATACTTAAAAGCAATTTTCATGAATGTATATATTGTATATAATGTATAGATTTAACAGCTGTATCTTCATCCTACGACAATTACTTACTTTGCTATATAGTAGAAACAGCACTGAATCATTACTGAATGTATCTTGAATCTTGTAATTCTCACTTTCTGCGTTCTATCAACAACTCTGTATATTTGGCTTTCAAGGTTAACTGCACCACCACATATTATGATATTATGAATTTTCAGGATATAATTGAAACACCGTTTATGTAGTGGAGAGCAGTTTTGTTTGCATATAGTCCCCCGTTTTTGTTGCCTGCTGGACGGACGTCTGGCTGTCTACAGTGTTGTGAGGTTTATCTTCTTTAATTAATTAATTTTTCGATTATCGATTGTCTAGGGTGATGTCATTGTGACAACTATGAACTGTCGTTATATGAAATACGCTAAACTCATACATGCATATATTTTTCTCTGCATAGTAACATCTATTGTCATGGTGTGCGTCTCTCTTTCTTTGTACAAGGGACCCTTGCCGATCCACGGCTTTATTTTCTCTATAACTAGAAGTGATTGCCTATTTTTGCCCCTTCTTAATGTATGTTTATCCAATTCATGGATTAATTTTGCATTGGTTTTGAGGTTAGGAAACCATTCCAAGATGGTGTGCACTGTAACGCTGGAAGGGCTGGTCCCTTGTTGATGTTCATCATTAATCACATGACTTTATTTAAATGAGTATGCTGGGAAATGGGTCGTGACACTGACGAAGGCTTCTGCCGAAACGTTTGTTTTGCTGTAAATAAACCACACGCTGGGGGAGGAGCCTAGCCTGGAAACATGATGGCCGCCTGAACTCTTGGCTCCGCCACCTCGTTCTTCTTCCCTCCGTACCGCTGCACATCCTGTCACTTCTCCGTTTATCCTGAAGCGGTACCGGATCTGGGAAGTTGCGCTGATTCCAGCGGTGTGTCTCCCGATGTTCTCCCTTCGGCGGAACGGATCGAATGTCCCGGTTTCCTTTCTGCTGTTGATGGCGGCGTCCTTCTCTTTGTTCTTGGGGCGGATGTGCTTCGGCCACCGTGAAGACGGCCACGAACGGCGGTGCGGAGTCGATCGGCGAGACACGGCGGCCGCTTAGACTGTCTGCAGCGACGCGCTTTCCTTCATTTTCACCTCGGCACTTGATTTGGTTCACGGCAGCTGGTGCTACTTTGTATCCCCCTGTTCCTTCCTTTTGCGGAGCAGTGAGGAGGGGCCATTTTGTGTCGAGTGCTCTGTGGTGGACTTGGTGGCCTCATCAAATACTGAGTTATTTCTCTCAGCCAAGTGCACACTATGCCCGTGTGCCGCTCTGATGTAGACCTTACTGCCCATGTCTCAATGACCTCGCTGTTATTGCCGGGGCGCCCGTGTGATGTCGGACTGCCAAAAGGGGATGCCAGCATGGGGTCTCGAGGACCGGCCCTGGTCGTCGACCCTCGTTTGAGTGGAGCTGCATTATCTTCCTCTCCTGAGGCTCCCCTTCAGATCGCTTCGATTCTGGGCGCCCTGGCTGCTTTGCGAACCACTTGGGCAGGTCACGCCCGGGTCCTGGGGAGCCGCTTGGACTCCATCTTGTTTGCGCTGTCCACCACCATCCGAGATGGGGAACGCGTGCAGAGTGCTTCGTTATACCCTGTGCCCGAGCACCGTGAGCTGTTTATTCCGATGTGCTTTGAGACGCTGGAGGTGTGGGAATTGAATGCTGCGGCGACGCTGTCTGCAACCGTCATGGAGGAAGGTGCGAATCCTGGACTGGCGCTGCTGAAGGGGGGTCGGCACTGGGCGCCATGTCTTACTCCCAATCCTGGACCTGCTGCTGCTTCCTCCTCTGGTGTCCTGGGCTCGCCGTTTCTGCTCCCGCTGTTCACTTCTGGAAGACTGTTATGGCGCACCGCTTTTCGTGGTTCGCCGATGGCCCGCATGACTTTGTGTTGGACTGCCCTTTGTGTACGATGCACTGTCCGGCCATGGCATTTGCAGCGGTTCCAGTTACTCTGGTGGGCGGTTTACTTTTCGACTTTTGCTGCCACGTTGGACCGTCAGGGACAAGGTTGACAATCCTTTTCACTTAGTTTGCTGCTGTTTGTTTACTGGGACTGTGATGTTTAGACGGGGGACCTGGACGCTGGATCTGTTTTTCAACTGGGTTCATGGGTTGGGTGGCCGCGAATATACTGTTGGTCTCTTTTGAGCGACGATAATTTGGCCCTCCTCCGATTTCACTTGTGTGTAATAATTTTTCTTTTCTTTTCTTCCCCTTTTTTGTTCCCTATATTTCGGGTTTCTGTGGGCGACAGGCACGCTGACGGGGGGTGGGCCGTAGTCACACGCAGTGGTGCAGGGTGGGGGGGTGTTCTTATGTACTGTTTTATGTTTCTATGGCCCTCTTTTTCTTTTGTTCTTTGCTGTCTTCCTTTTCTTCTTTCGTTTTTTTCCTTCTTTGTATTTTTCTTCTTCCCGTGTGTTTGGACGGGGCCTGGGGCTGGGTGGGGTTCCTTTCGGGTGGGTCTTCCACTTTGTGCCTCTGGGGTTCGCACAGCTTCTGATGCTTTGTTTTTCCGGCGTTGTTGATAGTATGTGAATGTTGCCTATATGCTTCTCCTACCTGCTCTTCCTGACGAAATTGTGGCGAGTGCTTTCCTCCTACGTGGCTTGTTTCCCATATCGGCCACATTGTTGTATGACGCCGGACCCTTTCTTCCTGCTATAAAAGGTGCCCTTCCCTGTTCCACTTTTTGTGGCTTCGTTTGTTTACTATCCTGAAGTTGTATGTCGCTTGGGTGGGCCCATGAGGGCGCGAAATGTGATATACTGTTCGTATATGCCATTGGTAATTTTTAATGCGTGACTTTACTTGTTGCGGTCCCTTGGTTGATATTATGTCGCGGGGCCCGCCCTTCCCGGCTCTGATCTGAACGTACGGTCCTCTTTCACTTTGAGAAAACAAAACCTGCATGATCCTTCTTACGTCTGCTATTGATGCGCTGTAGCACTATTGGTTTGGCTCTCCGCCTATTAAGATGACCTGTATTGTTTCTGTATGTCATGGCGGCCGGCCCGCAGTGGTTGTAGGCAGACGCTGTGTACTGTTCCTAAGCTGAATAAAGGTTTTAAAAAAAAAAAAAAAAAAAAAAAACAAACCACACGCTGTACTAGTAATCCCCGGAGTGCTGCTCTTTCTTTCCCTGACACAGAGGAGTGTTTGAGCGTTATATATGTGTGTGTATATATATATATATATATATATATATATATATATATATATATATATATATATATATATATATATATATGGTTATATATATGTATATGGTTATATATATGTGGGGCACATATAATATAGTGTTTCCGGGATCCCGCACATGGGCGGGAATATTCTAATGCTTATGACTTTGATGAGGATCCCCTGGAAGAGAAAATGCAGATTACAAAATTAAGGACTTTTACAAGAAGTAAGGCAATCTAGTGCGGGAGATGCATTGGGAGCTTTTGTCTCTTACCTCACTTTCTGAAGACTACAGTGTTACTCAAACAGTAAGTTTATTGCGCTGTTGGGTAATGGGGGATTTTTCACACATTGAGTAGTTGGAGTCAAGTGTTTTTTTTTCTTTTTTTTTTGTGCAGTTTTATATAGCGCGAACTAGACCCGAACCGAATCAGGTATCCGAGCGCTTTACATAGCACAAGTTAGGTTTTTTTGTTGTTTTTTTTACATGAGGACTCATTTTTAGGCACGGGGAGATTACGTGATTTGCCCAGAATCACAGGAGGTTTTGGCGTCGTTACCGAGACTCGAACCCAGATCCCCAGGTCCGAGGTCGAGCGCCTTAGCCGTTAGGCCAGCTCCTCTCCCCATTGTTCATTGCAGTTAAAGTGATGAAAGTAGGTAGAGGCGTGTGATTGTCAAAGAGGACTGGGTTAGCATTGGGAGTTAGAATGTAATTAAGACTTGCCTAGCCTTGGTGTCAGAAAGGCTAGATTTTATTAAAGACACGCAGGCGAGTATTATGCAGTCTTTTCTTGCTTTATTAAACACAGCCACCAAGCAAGAGGAAAGAAAAAAACGACAGGATGACATCATAAAGGGCAGACCAAGAAATGTCGAATGAGCCCAATAATTATGTTGACTGCGAACAACAAGCCCTCTTTTCTTGGTGCGAAAAGTTAAGCAGAAAAAACAGAATGAAGAATCAATAAAATAAATAACATAACAGAAATGTCTAAAAAACAGTCCACCAGGTATGAATAAACTAGATGGTGGTAAAAAGAGAGAGATCCAGGACGAGACTCCATGCTTTGTAAATGAACAGAGTATCTCTCACGGTTAAGTGGAGGTACTGAAGGAAGGAGTCTGCACTGCAAAAGAAAAGGGAGGGTTAGATATAATAGAGTAGGGATAATACACCCTCTGTGTCTTTATAAAATCTAGCATTTCTGACACCAAGGCTAGGAAAATCTCAATTTTATTACAAGACACGGAGGCTCCTAGTATGCAAGTTTAAAGCATTGAAATCACAGTACCTGAAACATGAGGAATTGGTTCACAATAAAAAGTTCGAAACACATTGAAATTAGACCAATCAGCAGATTTAAGAATATCTTATAAAGAAACTCCAACCCAAAAGGCTCGAGAGGCCATGGCCCCACTGGCCGAATGAGCACCAAAAGAAGAAATGTCAATCCCAGAAAGAGGAACATAGCAGGAAAACCTGCTGGTACCATGCACTGTTCACTGTTTATTTTTAAAACGACCAAACCCCTATTGGTAAATAGAAATAGACCAGGCTAAACAAATATGCAAACTGTCATTGTATTCAGTTTTTTTCAAAAATTAGTATTTAAATGTCAAATAATAGCATTCATAATTCAAAAACATTATTCTGTGTTTAGTAATGGATAACATTAATCAGTCTTAATGATGCACATAACCAATAAACAGTCTTAAATGGTTCAAGAACATAGTTGTACAACTCTTCATCTGTGTTTAGCGTGCGGCCCGATGCATTTCGAGACAAGAGTCCCTTCCTCAGGGGAAAACCTATAAAAAATATCCTAAAGTTACTCATAATGTCAAATTATAGTTGGTGGAATATATTATCCCAATAGTAAATAGCAGTAGCACCATAATCTAAAAAGAATATGTGAAACACTAATTTATGCACCAGTGAGTCAAAGAGGATACAAGTCAGAAAATCACCAAGAGAGTGCTATGGTTAAATGCAATGAAGATAAATTGAGTCGTGTGTAAAAACTGAATAGATAAGCCCAGTTAGTAAAGTGCGTCTCAATGTATGTATCATAAGAAAAAGACCCCAACACTTATAGTATAAAAAGACTGAATAAAGGAAGAGCTGGGGGAGAAACCTCACCATAGCATGTTATGAGATCAACACATGGTGTAAGGGGCAATCAAAGTAAAACAACGCTGTGAACAAAAACAATTGTTCATCATTACCAGGTTCAACAAAACAGTAAAAATAAAATATACAAACAACGATGTTAAGCGTTCACAGAGGCTCACCTCAAGAACAGCTGTGTGTAACACACACCTTCGTGTAGGTCATGAACTCAGAGGGTTGCAATTTTTTTAAAGAATCTGTCAGGGAAAGGAACACGGTCTTAGTACTGTAGGAGAGTGGGGTCTCCAATCCTATGGTCACCCCAGATTTTTGCTTTTTGCTTCACTGGTTTACGACTTTCCCTGGCTGTGGGCCTGCTAATCAGACCCACAGCCTAGCTGTTCTCTCTCTAAATTGACAACCATGTACCTTAGGTGCATTTACCAATTGGTACTGGGCCACCTTATCAGTCCCTGTACAGTATACCTTAGGTATCCAGGGCATAGGTGTACCCAGGGCCTACCAGGGGCTGAAGCACGTATTATGCCACCCCTGGCTGGCCATCTAAACAGACACAACTGGCTGCACGACAGCTGGGGCAAGGTGGTGTAATCACCCTTTGCTTTAGATATAGTTCCCTATATCTAAACCTAAAATGGACACATATATTCCTATCAGTCACTCCTATGGAAGGCCTTATCAATCCTGAAGGCAGAGTGCTTGGAATTATGTGAGATGGTGCTCTGGCATGAGCTGAGCCCGTTTGCAGCTTGCGGAACCAAGTCCTAATAGCTGTTCCATGATAACGCTATACCATATACTCTTAAGTGCATTATCAACCTCGCGGTTAAATGCTAACTCTGGTATAACATTATCAAAACATGTCGAGTAAGGTGTCATACGAATTGGAATACTACCCCCTCGCCAATTCTGGCGACGGGGGTAGCATTCCACCCTTCTAGAGGGACACGACATGTATGTAACTGAGAACCCTGGTTAAAGTTACCTCGAGCCTTGGCATCACAAAATGGATGCTGCCACCACAGACACAAGTCTGACCTCCTGCTGCTGGGAGTCCTTCCAGCGAGGGAGGCTTGGACAAAGGGTTTCCTACCTTGGGAGGTGCTAGCACCACCCCAGACAGGATTTTGTGTATTGGGTAGGATAGGCCTGAAAGGAATGAGACATGCCCGGGGCACACAAGGTGTCCTGTGCATACACCGGTTCAAACCAGTTGCTGGGGCATCCCTGCCCCAGTTCTGGCGGGAAACCGGACAAAGGATAGGGTGTGTAGCCACCCCCCTTCCTGGTCCCACCCAGGGGAGGGACCTAGTCTGTAGTGCAGCCCCCTTTAGCAGGATAAAGGTAGGAGCTGGTCTCATTCCAAGTTAGATTAATCCTGAACTACTCTACAAGAAGAAACTCTGGACTTTGACGTTCTGCTCCACAGAAGACTGAAGAAATCTCCCTTGTGGGCAAGGAGTGTCCACCTTTCACAAGCAGGCACCACCAAGCGTCCAGCGGCTTCACTTTGTCGTCTTCCCTCGAGGATCCAGACTTCAGAGCCCGACGAGACCCGGATTCCCATACCTCTCCGACCTCAAATCACATCTGCAGCAAAGCTGAGACCCGTGGGTGCGACGAGACACGTGGGACCGGCCATCTTGGAAGAAACTGCACTTCGCTTCCAGCACGACTCCCGAGGTAAGCTCGACCCAGTGCTTTGGGGACTGAGAAGCCCCAGCCCCGAGCAGCCCCTGCACCGAAGATCAGCCCCCCAGCATCCACGAGATCTGCGTGGGGCCCTTCTGCTTGTTTGCTGCTCGACGCGTTGTCTGGTCACTTGCCGGCTGGCTAGTGGCCTCCTAGACGATGAACCTCTGAATCTTTTCTGCTGGTCTGGTTGCTCCAGACTGGCCCTTGCTCCCTTCCAAAAGAGGGGCACCCCGGACTCTCCTAGTCCGCACCATACGCTTTCTCCACTCACCGCGTGGGTTGCCTTTGCCAAGGCCTGTTGACGCCGATTCCGGATCCAACACCGTCGACAGCGAGAGCCTGCGTGGGACAGCTCGTGCCTCCATCCTGGTCGTCGAAGACACCTCCTGGTCCACGTGGCTGCAGAGTCAAGCGTCCACTCTTCACCTGATCGCGACGACGACATCTGGTTCCTTCCTGGTTCCACTCCAGTCACTGGCTAGTGACTGTGAACATTGTCCCCTCTGCTTTCAGGTCCTCTTCTTCACCAATCCACCCTTGGATTGCACCGGACATCTTCCTCCTGGTCGCCTGCAGCATCTTTTCTTTCAGGCTCCATTGACTTCAACGCGAGAACCCAACACACTTTGGCACCTATGCACCCGCAGCCCGTGGGTGAGGTAACGAGAGCATTTCGGTGCTCAAGGGTAGTTTAAGTGTCCTAGTGTCCAGTTCCACAGTCGTTTTAGTCCTACCTAGTCAGGATTGTCCGTACTCACCTTTAACTTGAACTGTACTGTCCATAGACGTTGTTACGCATCTCGTGTGTGAGTTCACACTCTGCACACGCGCTCAGTGGGCCTCCTATTACTTACCTAGTGTTAGGGTAGCTTGGTCCCATCGATCCTACAGCCCCTGGACAGCTCCATTCTTACTATCGACTTTCACATTACACTTACTTAGTATATGGTTTGTCGTGCCCCTAGGGCACCATTGTAATTTTGTGCAACTTATCGTATTTTTCTTAAGAGATTGTCATGTGCTTAGCCCTCTGACCTCATAAAGAGTTCAGAGGTGTTTGTTATTAATAAATATATCGTTTATTTTCATAACAACCTGTGTGGTGTCCTTTCATCTGGTATTCAAGGGGTTATATTGTGGTAAAACAGCTGGCTTCACATGCCAAAAGAGTTTAGCCTAAGACTGCTTTGTCCATGCTACCATTAGGATAGCTGGTCTATAAGGTTGACTTACAACCAATCACCATAAGGGTTGTTTGGACTGATACAAGGTGATCACTAGAACTAGTGAGCATCATATATCAGGCCAACTCCTCACAAGTACATAATTTTTAAAGCACTCGATACAGCGAGCGGCTGTAAAGGAATCTAACAAATATTGAGGTCTTACCGGAAGAGTGCTCAACTGTGTGTAACACATGCTCCGTGTAGATCATGAACTCCGAGGGTTGCAAAAAATTCCAACAATCTGTCAGAAAAATTAACCCGGTCTTAGTACACAATATGTGAAGGCACTCGATACAACGAGCAGCTGTAAAGGAATCTAACAAATCATAAGGTCTTACTGAGAGTGCTTAATCTTCCACAAGTAATCCTCATTGGGTTAAGACTAGGTGTAAAGTCAGCGTTTGTCGATAGGCGGAAGGGAAACAGTTTAAAAAAGCCGGGGAAAGACAGAAGAATCCTGTGTCACATGGTGCATTTAAACACAAACGATGCATTGTTGGTAGTTCCATCAAGGATGTGGAGACTACTAGAGATACGACTAGGGAATGAATACTAAACAAGTAATAAAAAATTGGTGGTGAGAAGATTGTGAAATAATGAAGACGTTTAATAGTTTAAAAAAACAGGGAAACACGGAAGCAGCCCATGTCACGTGGTGTATGTAAAGACAAACCTTGCACTGTCAGTAGTTCCATCAAAGATGTGGAAACTACTCATAGAGATACAACTAAAGAATGAATGAGTAATAAGAAATATACTGAATGAGTAATAGAAAATCGGTCCAACACCAATTTATAAATATAGGAATTATTTGTATCTTTAAAATGACACCTAAACGACAAAAATCCAATGTAGGGAACCGGAGATGAGAATTTTTAAAGTTTTGATAAAATATAGCACTTAAAAGACTATAGCACCATATTGTGATACCTGCTCCCGAAAGACCGGGGCAAAGTCAAAGTTTCAGGCTGGGCGCGATGGAGCCCTGAGCGGATATAGCTCCCGGCAGGTCCCGGTCAGAATTTCTACCTTCACACTTAGAAACTTTTCTGGAGCTTTTTCTCTCGAGTCCCTTCGAAGCTCCCAGCCAGTCTGGATCCGGTAAGGATTCGCCGGCTTGACTTGTGATGAGGTCCCGGTGAACTTCTCTGGAGCGGACTTAGAAAATATTTCAAGTTTGCTTCAGCGGGGCAACGCAGGAATCCAGGCCCAGGCGCAATGCAAGGTAGGTGGCTTGGCTCTCGCGGTTGCTCCCGGTCGAATTTTCTACGAGCGGACTTAAAAACTTTTCTGGAGCTTTTTCTCGCAGGGTCTCTCGATGCTCCTCATGTAGCCTGATCCGGTAAAGGTTAGCCGGCTTCAGATTTTCTCAAGCCCCGGTCAATCTCTGGAAGTCAATGCGATGGAGCTTTTAGCAGGAACACTCTGGATGGCTTGGCCGGCTCGCGGTTGAAGGCAGCCGGCCTGGCTGACCAGGTTGAGTCGGTCACTCTATGAAGCTTTTTTTCAAAGTTGCTCCAAAGTTCTCCAAACTTCCTGAACTTCTTCCTGAAGTTCCTCAAGGGGTCCCAAAGTGTCTGAATTAAACACCAAGGGTCTGGAAGCTGCAAGATGGTTCTTGAAAGTTGAGGACGTCAGTTCTGTAATAGGGGATCTCTGTGTATAGTCCTAATCTAGTGAATAGTCCCGCCCATGTGCGCGGACCCCGGAGCAATCAAAAATAATCTATTAAGTTGTCAAAATATGCAGAACTGCACAGACACTTAAGAGAGAATTTAAAGACAGATAATGCAGCCTATATCCACAGGCTACACTGTCCAGTACTTTAACTAGAAATTCCACCAAAAATCCACAAACAGCACAGCCTGTCAAGGGTTTTCTTACAGAGAAAACCTTGCCTGTAACAGCAAAACCCTCTGGAATGATAGAGAGGAAGAAGTGGACAGACAAGCCCCATAGGCTGCCATTATGTGGCTCAAAAGAGGATACTGTGCCTTTAAGAGAACTTTGCAGAAGCCTCACAGTATCCCAGAATGCACTGCAGGTCCCCTTCACCTTCAGTTCTTTTTTCCGGCTCCTGCTAGCAGGAACCTGGAGCATTAGCTCTTCTTTTTTGAGCTTTTTCTATATTATTTTTGTGATAAATTTGGATTTTTACAGCTTCACTCCACGTCTTTGGCTATTATCTACATTCTGCTGTGTTTTTTTGGCAGAATTTCTGCAGTATTCTTGTCTTATACTACTTCTCGTCTGACAAGTGCTTTGCCTGCAGCTGTACTAAAGACCAAAGCTGAAGCTCACAGGTTTGTATTCTGTGTTTGCCTGTGTCTTTTGACACCTCTCTTCTCTGTAGCTTCTTTTCTGGGAAGCTTCGGCTCCCAGGTTTAGAAGAGAGGAGTTTGAAGGCATCTTCAGCCTCTGGGTGAGGAGAGGGTGGGTCCTCTACCGAATCCCATGCTGTAACCTCTGGGGTTCTCCCCGGTAAGGGCACGTCTGAGCTATGACGCGGTGCCGGTCGGCGTCGAGGACGTGGAGTGCCTCGACGTCATGGAGTGCCTCGACGTCGTGGGGTGCCTTGACGTCGTGGAGATGCCTCGACGTCGTGGAGATGCCTCGACGTCGTGGAGATGCCTCGACGTCGTGGAGATGCCTCGACGTCGTGGAGATGCCTCGACGTCGTGGAGATGCCTCGACGTCGTGGAGATGCCTCGGCGTCGTGGAGATGCCTCGGCGTCGTGGAGATGCCTCGGCGTCGTGGAGATGCCTCGGCGTCGTGGAGATGCCTCGACGTCCTGGAGCAGGGATGCTCGACGTCATGGAGCAGGGATGCTCGACGTCATGGAGCAGGGATGCTCGACGTCATGGAGCAGGGATGCTCGACGTCATGGAGCGGTGTGGCTCGACGTCATGGAGCAGTGATGCTCCTTTTGGGGCGTTGGTCGCTTGGGCTTCGCTATCTTCCTTTGGGTACAGACGTCACCTTTATGGATGGCTCGGTGTCTCGGTGTTTTACACCGTAGTGACATTTTGACGTCGGAGTGTTGGTGTCGTAGAGACAGTCACTGTCTTAGTGAGGGTGACGTCGTAGTGAGGTCGACGTCGTGGGTTACAGCCGCAGTATACTTGCCGGCGCTTGCGGCCTGGGTCTTGTTCCAGGCCTCGCTCCGTGGTGAGCCCCCTCTGCGTAGGAGGGGACTTTGTGTTCCCAGCACCGTCCACCCACGACGCCGAGCAGCTGATCAGCGTCGAGGAACCCTTCTGATGGGGAGTCTGTGGCTACTCACCAGGTGTAAGTGAGGGACGTTGGTCCTTTTGCTTAGTTTTGAGTTTTCGCATACCTACTCATCAGCTAGGTCGCCTCCTGCTCTGCCACCACTGGTGAGACCACCGGGGATGTTTCAGTTTCTCTCGGTTCTCTCTCCCATCCACCACCCCAGGGGTCTCTGGCCCCTCAGTCTGCGATTCCCCGTGCCTTGTTGCCAGGGATGCCTCTTCCATGAGTACGGGGAGTCTCTCTCCTACTCTTCACTGGTTGCCAGTACTTAGCTTTGGTCCGCTACCACCTGCCAGGAGGTTCTGGCGTCGAACGTACTCCTGCCTTGGTCGCAGGGGTGGCGGCATGTAGGCGTCATGCGGTGGCCCGCTGTTGCTGGGTTGTTGTGGTAGGATCCCTGTGTGGGGGTGTTTTCTTCACAAATTAATGGTTCCCCTGCCGAGAGACAGGAGGGAAGCCTTACAAGAGATAGTCTAGGTACCTGATGGTTGCAGGTCTAAGCATCGGTGTCGGAGCGGAGTTTCTTCTCTCCTGCCGACCCCCAGGTATTGTGGGTTTGTCCTACGTTGCCGTACTTGTATTCGTCGGGCGTCTCTGCAGCCTACGGCTCAGCAGTGTGCATCTACTCTCCCGTTCTTTGGGCAACCCTTGGGTTACCATGAGGGTAGTGAGTGGTCCGCATAAGTCTGACTCGGAGACTTTTGGAAGGCTGTAGGTTTAGGGCGTGGAAAACGACTTGAGGCCTTCTTCCCTTTCTAGCGGCGTTTTTCCTCCCAGGGTTTGTCTGTGGTCCCGGGCCGCCTTTAATACTTCACAAGTATATTGTGCGCGTACACGGGAGAGCTTGATGCTCCTCAGCGAACAAAGGCCGGCCGGGTCTAAGTCAGTCTTCGGTTCATAGCAATTCCTCCGGTCAGCTCGCGGTTTCAGCTGCGCGAGCTCCAGGCGGAGGCCGATACCCGGTTAAGGAAAAGGGCGATAGGAGACGTACCTCTGTCTCAAAGGTGAAGAGGTCTGTACTCCCGGTTCTTTCTGGTTCGCAAGAAGGACAAGAACGAGTTCAGGCCCATTCTGGCTTTGCGAGAAGCAAACGAGTGGATTCGCAGAGAGAGGAATCGTTGCGTCAGGTTTTTTCCTCAGCTGCAACAGGGAGTTTGGCTCTGTGCCATAGATCTACGGGATGAGTGCTTCCATGTGCCCTTTTTGCGCACATACACAGGAAGTTCCTGCGATTCCAAGTCGATGTCAATCATTATCAGTACACAGTACTGCCAGTCGGGCTGACGTAGGCGCCCAGAACATTCTCGAAGTGCATGGCAGTGGTAGCTGCACACCTGAGGATAAACGAGGTGTTTGTCTACCCGTACCTGGACGATTGGTTGATCAAGGCCTCCTCTTTCTCGGAAGCTCAAGAACACTTCCAGAAGACGTGCGTTCTTTTGAACGAGCTGGGGTTGCACATCAACTTGCCCAAGGCTGTCCCGGTTCCGGTCCAGTGCATACAGTACTTGGGAAGCCTCCGTCAATACTGTGAGAAGTTGACCTGATATGTAGTGCTCACTATTCTAGTGATCACTCTGTATCATTCCAAACAACCCTTATTGATGATTGGTTGTAAGTCAACCTTATAGACCAGCTATCCTAGTAGCATGGACAAGAGCAGTCTTTAGGCTAAACTCTAGAGGGCGTGTTAAGCCAGCTGTTTTACCATCACATGTACCCCTTGAACACCAAGTGAAAGGACACCACACAAGTTGTTATAAAAATAAAGGATATTTATTAATAACAAGTCTACCCTGAACTCTTTGAGTCAGGGAGCTAAGCACAATACAAAACTCTTAAGAAAATACTGTAAGTTGCACAATTAACACAAATGCCCGAGGGGCACGAAAAACCATATACTCTAAAAGTGGAATGCGAAATACTAGCAAGTAACACGATCCAGAGGCTTCAGGACCGCTAGGACTACCTTACTGAACCCTCAGGTTAGGAGCAGGAGGCCTAGGGAACCCGGGTGCAGAGTGGGAACTCTTACGCGGGATGCGGGACAAAGTCTATGGAGGCTAGTATTTTTAAAGTTACTGTTTCCGGACGAATCCGACTAGGTAGACTAAAAACGAAAAAGGATCTGGACACTAGGATAGTGAACCTGTGCTGGAGCACCGAAATGCTCGAGTTACCTAGCCCAGGGGCTGCGGCTGCATAGGGTTCAAGTGACGTCTGGAATCCTCGTTGTAGTCTATGGAGCCTGAAAGAAGATGTTGCTGGCAGGCGACCAGTGAAGATGTTCGGTGTTATGTTATGTTAATTAAAATTTATAAAGCGCACATACGCCCATGGGCTTCTTGGCGCTGGGAAAGAGATTAATAACACAACAAGGAAAATACCAATAACAATCACTACTCAAGATATGCCTGTGTGAAAAGCAGGGTTTTGTAGGCCCGTCGGAAAGTAAGGAGGTCCCTACTCTGTCTAAGAGTCAGAGGCAAATAATTCCACAAGGAGGCTGCCAAGAAGTGGAAACAACTGCCTCCCTGTCGCTTTCTCCTAAACCGGGGTACCTCCAGTAAATCTTTATGGGCTGATCGCAAACTACACGAGGGGATGTATCTCCCTATCAACTGCCTTATAAACAGTGGGCCCTTGCCTTGTAAGGCCTTGAAAATAATACACCCTGCTTTAAAAGCCGCTCTCTGGGCCACAGGTAGCCAGTGTAGTTTCTCAAGTCCTGTTTTGATAGATTCCCATTTGGGTACCTTACAGATCAGCCTGGCAGCTTGATTCTGGAGATATTGCAATCTTCTAAGTTGACCTGCAGGCAAACCCAGGTATAGGCTGTTGGAAAAGTCAATATGGGAGAGAACTAGGGCAGTGACTACTTGGATCAAAGCTGAATGAGTAAGGAGGTGTGCAATTTTTTTTTATTTTCCTTAATTGGAAAAAACCTGAGGAGACCACTGTTCCGATCTGTGATTTTAGGGAAAGATCCTCATTGATGGTCAATCCCAGACTCTTTACCTAGTGCGACTTTTTGGGAGGGAGGCCCATGTCTAAAGGCCAAAAGTGAGGGCCCCAACTAATCTCGCTTTTCCCAGGCAAGATCAGCTCGGTCTTTCCTGGGTTCAGTTTAAGATGGTTTGAGGATATCCACCTCTGAATGTGGGTCATAGTTGCCTGAAAATCCTCAACAGCATCGGGCAAATTTAATGTAAAGACTAACTGTAAGTCATCTGCATAATTATATGTAGTTACTTTGTAATCTCTCAGTGAAAACAATAAAGGCCTCATGTACAAATTAAATAATAAAGGAGACAAAGAGGAGCCCTGGGGGACCCCGCAGAAGGAATTGATTTTAGAAGCTATAAATGACCCTAGCCGAACAGACTGAGTGCGTTCCGATATAAAAGAATGCAGCCAGGCCAAGGCAGAATCTCTAAGGCCGGCCTGTTTGACACGGTTGACCAGAATGGAGTAGTCAACCGTGTCGAATGCTGCAGACAGGTCAAGAAGCACTAAAGCCTGATGGAGGTTATTATCGGCATTGGACCTCAGAGTGTTCTGGACGGCCAGTATCACTGCCTCTGTAGAGTGGCAGGGCCGAAAGCCTGCCTGATTAGGTTGCAAATATTCAGAATCCTCTATAAATTTCGATAGGCAATTGGTGACATGAGCCTCCAAGATCTTTGAGAGGTAGGGCAGGAGAGAAATTGGCCGATAGTTTGTGAGGTCAAGGGGGTCTTTGCCGGGTTTTTTTGTCAGAGGGATCAGTAGGGCCTGTTTAAAGCTGCGAGGGACCATTCCAGACAGGAGGGATTCGTTAAGCAATGGTAACATGCCATTAGGAATAGCATGTCCGATCTCCCTCATAATGTGCGGAGGGCACATGTCCTCAGGGGATCCTGACTTTACTCTGTTTAATAGAACTGAAAAGGTTTCTAAGTCCATGAGAGGGAAGGAATGAAGTGTTAATGGATTATAAAAACAATCATCCAAGATGGTGCACACAGGAAGTTTGAATATATCTTGTTTAATAGTGAGTATCTTTTCACTGAAAAAATTATTTAAAGAGTCGCAGAGTGCTTGTGTAGGGACTACAGGAAGGGAGGTTCTATCGTCATTGCATAAGTCGTTCACAATTCTGAAAATTTCCTTCGACTTGTTGACCCAAGGCTGGATCCGTGAAGAAGACGACCTGAAAGCAGAGGGGACTCAGTTCTCAATCACTAGCCAGTGATTGTGTGGGCACCAGGATGGCACCGGATGAAGTCACCGCGATCAGGTGAGTGGGTGACGCTGGACTCTGCAGCCACACGGGCCAGGAGGCGTTGTCGGCGTCCAGGCTGGAAGTGCGAGCTGTCCCACGATGGTGCCTGCTGTCGGCGATGCTGGATCCAGGATTGGAGCAACAAACCTTGGCAAAGGCAAGCCCACGCGGTTGAGTCAAAATGGCGTCTGGAGTGGACCAGGAGGTCCAGGGCACTTCTTGTTGGACAAGGAGCAAGGGCCAGTCTAGAGGGCCTAGACCAGCGGTGAAAACGTCGTGGTACGTCGTCAGGAGGGTCACTAGCCGACGGGCAAGTGACCGGACAACGTGGTGAGCAACAAAGAAGCAGAAGGGCCCCACGCAGATCTCGTGGATGCTGGGGGGCTGGACTTCGGTGCTGGAGCTGCTCAGGGTTGGGGCTTCTCAAACCCCAGTGCACCCACTCGAGGATCCCTCGGCGGTCGTGCTGGTTAAGCGTCGTGCAGGTCTTAAAGATAGCCGGTCCCTCGGGTCTCGTCGCACCCACGAATCTCAGCTGGGCTGATGATGTAGGTAGAGGTCAGAGATGGCAGGGAATCCGGGTCTCGTCGAGCTGGGCAGTCTTGATCCGGAGGATGGACGTGCAGCAAACCGCAAGCGCTTAGATGGTGCCTGCTGGTGCAGGGTGGCTACTCCTTAGCCACAAGGGAGAGTCTTCAGAGAATGACAAGAGTTCCTTTCGTGGAAAGTAGTTCAAGTTTCAAGATTATCCAATTTGGGAAGGGTGCCCGCTCCTACCTTTATTCTAAAAAAAGGGGCTGGCACGCGACTAGGTCCTGCCCATGGGTGGGACCAGGAGGGGGGTGGTTACACCCCTCTCCTTTGTCCGGTCTCTCCCCAGCTCGGGGGCTGGTGTGCCCCTGGAACTGGTTTGAGCCGGCATATGCACAGTGAGCACCAGGGTGCCACTTGCAGTCACCTTCCTCTCAGCCCTGCCTACCTGGGATACACAAAATCCTGTCTGGGATGGTGCTGGCACCGCCCCTGACTGGAAACCCTTTGTCCAGGCCTCCCTCGCTGGAAGGACTCCCAGCAGCAGGAGGTCAGACTTGTGTCTGTGGTGGCAGCATCCATTTTGTGATGCTGAGGCTTGAGTTAACTTTAACCGGGGTTCACAGTTACATACATGTCGTGTCCCTCTAGAAGGGTGGAATGCTAACCCCGTCGCCAGAATTGGCGAGGGGTTAGTATTCCAATTCGTATGACACCTTACTCGACATGTTTTGATAATGCTATGCCAAAGTTAGCATTTGACCGCGAGGTTCATAATGCACTTAAGAGTATATGGTATAGCGTTATCATGGAACAGCTATTAGGACTTGGTTCCACAAGCTGCAAGCGGGCTCAGCTCATGCCAGAGCACCATCTCACATAATTCCAAGCACTCTGCCTTTAGGAGTGTCTGATAGGAATATATGTGTCCATTTTAGGGTTAGATATAGGAATACTATATCTAAAGCAAAGGGTGATTACACCACCTTGCCCCAGCTGTCGTGCAGCCAGTTGTGTCAGATTTGGGTGGCCAGCCAGGGGTGGCATAGTACATGCTGCAGCCCCTGGTAGACCCTGGGTACACCAATGCCCTGGATACCTAAGGTATGCTGTACAGGGACTGATAGGGTGGCCCAGTACCAATTGGTAAATGCACCTAAGGTACATGCTTGTAAATTTAGAGAGAGAACAGCTAGGCTGTGGGTCTGATTAGCAGGCCCACAGCCAGGGAAAGTCGTAAACCAGTGAAGCAAAAAGCAAAAATCTGGGGTGGCCATGGGATTGCAGACCCCACTCGCCTACAAATACGCTGTCAGCAAGCGTGTCTCCTTCGGAGGAGAGATGATTATCGCTCCTTCGGAAGGCTCAGGCTCTTATGATCCCTCCATCTACAACAGTGGGGACGGCGTCTGCTCTACTGGAGTCGATGGCCTCTTGTATCTTCCTCACGCCACACGCACGGCTGCCCGTGAGATCTTTGCAGGAGTCCGTGGAGGATCAGTGGAATCAGAGGAATGGATCTTGGGACGACAAGATACGACTGTCTCTGCATGCTCTTCAGTCTCTGAAGTGGTGGTGTTCGGCGGAGTATCTCCTCGGAGGGGTTCCCTTTCACGAGGACATTCCCGCACAGACTATCGTGACGGATGTGTCTCTCCACAGCTGGGGGGGTGCATTCCGGAGACTGACAGATACAAGGAACGTGGTCCCCGATGGAGTCCATGTATCACTTCAATTTCCTGGACCTCAGAGGTGTTCACTTGGCACTGTATGCGTTTGTTACGTCCTTCCAGACCAACTCTCTGCTTGTACAGACGGACAATACGACCACGATGTCTTGCCTCAACAAGTAGGGGGGTTCGAGATCGCGCACTCTGTCTCAGGACGCGCTGGCGATCTGGCGCTGGCTTCTAGCCAGAGGACTGTCGATCACGGCTATCCATCTGCTAGGTGTTCAGATTGTTCAAGCAGACGCACTGAGCATTCTGATTCGTGAAAGCCACGAATGGGTCATAAACGACGAAGTACTAGGTGAAGTCTTCGCAAGGTGGGGGACTCTAGACGTAGATCTGTTCTCCACCGCCGAAAACAGCAGATGCTGAGACTTCTCCTCCTGGTACTACCAGCAGGGGACGCTGGGGTAAGCGTTATGGATTAACTGGTCGAACAGCTTTCTGTGCGCCTTTCCATCCATTCCCCTGATTCCGGCGGTACTCTTTAAGCTGTCCCAGTGCAGGGCACGGATGATCCTGATTGCCCTGGAATGGCCCAGGCAGTGGTGGTTCACGGACCTACTTCACCGGTCTCTCCTTCCTCACATACGGCTGCCGTGCAGGCCGGACCTTTTCACGAAGTTCGGGGGGCAGATGTTGCACCCCAACCTCTCGTCTTTGAGTTTGGCGACATGGCTCCTGAGAGTGCAATAGGGCCATTTGAATCTACCAGAAGTTTGTATGGACACACTGAAGAAGGTTAGGTGACCTTCCACTAGGACTACTTGTGCTTACAAGTGGAAGAGGTTTTGCATCTGGTGCAAGTTCAAGGGCTATGACCTAACGGCGTGTAAGGAAGATGTCATCCTTCCGTATCTTTTACACCTGGAGCAGTCTGGCCTTAATGTCCATTTCATTAAGGTTCATCGTGCTGCGCTGACTGCCTACAGGAAATGGCCTTCACAGACTTCCTTCTTTCAGATCCCTGTGATCAAAAGGTTTTTTTGGAAGGCTCCAAGAAAGTGTTTCCCTCCTGTCCGGCTTCCTTCGCCTTCATGGGAATTGAACGTGGTGCTGTCCGGATTGATGAAGGTGTTTTTTGAACCTATTCATAAGGCTTCATTGCAGCACCTGTCCTGGAAGACAGCGTTCCTCGTGGCCATTACACCGGCCCGCAGGGTGAGGAAATTCAGGCGTTGTGTTGCCAAGAACCTTAGACTGTATTTCATGCTGCTAAGGTTGTTATGCGTACTCACCCTAAAGTTCTTCCAACAGTTATATCTGACTTCCATGTTAACCAGACTATAACTTTGCCTACGATTTTGAGAATCCTTCATCTACAGCGGAAAGGTCTTTGCATTCCCTGGATGTTAGGAGGGTGTTGAACTTTTATCTGGATAAAACCGTAGATATTCGTAGGTCAGACCAATTGTTTATCAATTATGGATTATTCAGGACCGGTCCTGCTACCTCTAAACAGTCCATCTCGAGGTGGATTGTGTCCTGTATACAATTGTGTTACCAAAAGGCTGGTAAGACCTTAGGGGGTAAACCTAAGGCTCATTCCACCGGGGGCAAAGCTGCCACGACTGCTTTGCTCCGTAGTGTTCCAATTGCAGAAATCTGCAAGGCAGCCACTTGGAAGTCGGTCCATACTTTATTAAGCATTACTGTCTGGACACTGAGACCAGGGCAGATGCTTGGGTTGGGCAGGCTTCGCTGCGAAATGTGTTCGCACAGTAGTGGTGTTATTTCTCTTTTCTCCACCGCCGCTTTGGTGTGGGGATGGGCTTGCCATTCTATTCACTAGATTATGTCTATACACAGAGATCCCCTACTACAGAAGGAGTAGTTTCTGTCCTGTAACTCCAGTTCTGTAGTAGGGGTATCTCTGTTATAGTCATAAGCGCCCGCCCTCCTCCCCGGTGGAGAGAGATATTCATGTAAGAAATACTACAGGTCTGGCGTGTTACGCCTTCAAAAAGAACTGAAGGTGAAGGGGACCTGCAGTGCATTCTGGGATACTGTGAGGCTTCTGGAAAGTTCTCTTAAAGGCACAGTATCCTGTTTTGAGCCACATAATGGCAGCCTATGGGTCTTGTCTGTCCACTTCTTCCTCTCTATCATTCCAGGGGGTTTTGCTGTTACAGGCAAGGTTTTCTCTGTAAGAAAACCCTGGACAGGCTGTGCTGTTTGTGGATTTTTGGTGGAATTTCTAGTCGAAGTACTGGACAGTGTAGCCTGTGGATATAGGCTGCATTATCGGTCTTTAAATTCTCTCTTAAGTGTCTGTGCAGTTCTGCATGTTTTGACAACTTAAGAGATTATTTTTGATTGCTCCGGGGTCCGCGCACATGGGCGGGACTATTCATCAGATTATGACTATAACAGAGATACCCCTACTACAGAACTGGAGTTACAGGACAGAAACTACTCCTTCCCACAATCCACTGGTACAAAACCCTTACAAATCCACTGATTGGTCTTCAAGGTGTAGATTTAGTTGGTGATGTTCCAGTTGAGCTGTTTTAACATGTAGCTTTCAGGGAGTCCACTCTTTAGTTCTTTTTTCAGCAAAAATCCACAGGGCTGAAGTTCTCAGAGGTGCAGTTTTCAGAGGTTAGGCCGTAGAAATCTTTGCACAGCGAAACTTCTCATCAGGGCACTTCTTGCTTCAGTAAGTTTCCAGCAGCAGATCTGGAGAGCTCTGCCCCTCTCAGATACTTATTAAAAATTCTCTGGGTCAAGCAGCAGGCAAGCAGCAGGTCACTGTTGACCAATGGGAGCAGGGTAACTCCTCAAGACAATGACCACTTCCTGTAGAGTGTAGCATTATTTTGTCCCAGAGTGCATCAAATCTTCCAAATCCATAATGGCTGATTTTCCAGCATAGAGTTCAGACCTGGCTAAACACACCCCCAGGGGTGGCTTATTTCCCCAGTCTCTCCCACTACCATCTGCACGTACCTTCCTTAAGCCTGGCCCTGACTCTGGATCAAGAGTGTAAAAGTGAAACTGACACCCAGGCCTCCCCTCTGCCTTTGAAGAGCATGGTTTACGACTCCACCCCCTGGCTTGGCATTCCTATGGAACAGCACACTGCCCTCCCACCACAGTTGGTAACCCCAGGGGCTCTTTATCACCTCTTCAAAGCAGCCTGGCTAATCCACTTAACTCTGAACAATCAGGGCGGACCACTGGAAGGCTGAATGTGGATTTACAAACAAGAGAGTCTTATAACTTCTTGTATGTACATTTTAGGAGAAATTCAACAATATGATATTGTTGGATTTAGCACTACTATTCTGATAAGTCTTTGAATGGTGGCCCTATCTCCTTCCTATCAGTAGTTATTATGTAATACTTCCTGCAATGATAGCCTATAGGGCCTGGGATTTGCAATGAGGAAAATGACTTGGGCCAGTTTTCTAGCACCAGAGCTTATAAAACATATTTTATAAGTATTTCTCTAATTTCTACAGGATCCCCCACCCCCTGTGCAACTAGGGGAGACGATTTTAGGGGTTCTGAATCTGCAGAAATATTGCAGATCCCTCTTCCACAGCGCTTCCAGCATAAAAGTCGAATTTGAGCAGCACTTTACCACAATGTGGGGAGTGACATTTGAAGTTTCACTTTACCCAAGCATATAAAAACTCATTTTATAAGGGTGTACCTTATACATATCTGACCCCCCCCCCCCACCCCTGGGATACCTTGGGGACCCTGGGGGTCCGTAATATGCCAAAACATTGTAGGTTATCCATTTTTAAGTGCCCCTACCACCAAAGCCGAGTTTGGGCTCAATTTACTTTTTAAAAGCGGTCCTGGCAGCCAGGGCTGCTTTTAAATTGACCCAAGACTTCGGCAGTGTACACATGCCAGTGCAGAAAAGCTACTGGCCTCTAAACTGCCATGCCCCAGGATGCTGGGGACTTTTAGGTAGTTTTAATCCCTTGCCCTATTGTTTACTTGGGGCTTATGGGGTAGGTCATGCCGATTACTGGGGGTACCCAACCATAGTGTACCCTAGTGTGTAGTTGGGTGTTTTAACTGTATTCTAATGTGTCTCTTTCAGCTTGGAACTGGTTCCGGGCCTGGTTAGACAGAGCCCAGGGTCAGTCAGAGTCAGTTACCACCAGTTCCAGTCAGGAAAAAGTTGGGGGGTGCCAGGTCACAGGATAGCTTTGCAACAGAAACACTTAACAGAGAATTGTTCTCATCTATTCCTGTAGCCTCTGGACTGTAATCCTCTTGTGCGACATGGATAGAACTGAGGCTTGTGTCCTGAGTAGGAATCAGATTGGCCTTGTTGGTTAAAGGAGCCTCTGTTTGAGGACCGGCCAGCAAAGCGACTCCGACCTTTGCTGGGCCTGGCAAAAACATGAGGGGAAAAAATCTTTTTAATAGAAGTTTGAGCCTTATCCATGGGGGTGAAAGTGGAAACCTATTAGCTTAACTCTTTAATAAAAGAGTTACCAAACAAGAGACCTTTGGCAGAGGGGCCTTCTTTTATAGTAGCTAAAGAGACCAACTTGGGATTGATTCTCACAAGAAGGCGTTTCCTTCTTTCCAAAGATATATGTGCATTTGGATTCCCTAAAACACAAATAGCCCGTTGGGCCTAATTGGAAAGGGTATCCAGGTTGATAATATTGTCCTCCATTTTGGCCTCTTCACCCAGATTCAAAATCCTGGTGAGAGGGCTCACCAAATCTAATAACCTATCTTTGTGAATTAGACCAAGCTCTATCCATTCCTTTTTTTGGGGTTCTGCCAAATTTAGAAAAGAACATGATCATATTAGGGTCAATGATGGTAGTATTTGTAATATTATTAGTAAGGGAAGGGCGGGGACATTCTGATTTTCATTTATTCCTTGTGGATTTGTCAAGGGCATTCCGCAAATAAATGTAACATATTCCGCCACTTCATCAGAAGGAAACCACTCGGTTAAATTGAGGTGGTGAATAAGAGAAGGGTTAAACATAGGTTCATATCTGAATATTGGTCATGAGACCCATCCAGAATATCTAAGTCGTTCACCACATTGTTATCGTCATCATCATCAGTGTCCCTTAAGTAGGAAATAATGATAGGGGAAGAAGGGTTACACGATTTGGAAACCTCCTGGGTGGGAGGACCAAGTTTAGTAGAGATTCCTTTGGAGGAACTGGAGAGGGCAGAATGTTTTTTACTTTGGTGGGAAGAAGCAAACGTTTTAGTTAGAGGCTCTCTTTATAAACATCTAAAATATAAACTGCTTGCTGAACGGAATATTTAATAAAAGATTGTCGATTGTCTTTCTAACGCGCGCTGTAGCAGAACAGCTATTCTGCTCCTAGGCTATTTCTAGTTTTTAAATCTCACTTGTGTTGCCTGATTTTAAAAAGCCGCATAATTCTGTAGGGAAACCTTAAAGTAATTTCTTTCTACTCACACGCTCTCCTGCCCTTCTCTGAAACCCGGCACCCCGCACTCTCCCCGGTCCACCACAGGAATTTTCCCGATCGATGTGGAGGGAGGGGCGGCACATTAGACCACCTCCGGGCTAGAGGGGAGGAGGGCGCAGTGTCATTGGCTGCTGACATCTTCACCTGCGGTACAAAAGGGGGTGGTGATGGACGGAGCATCTGAACCAATCAAACACTCACACCCAGTCAACAGATCTGGGTTTAATCCATCACCGTTCTTTAGCCCACTCTGCCACCCCAGTTCAGACATGGCCATATGCAAATCAGTCTGACCATGTGCCTCATGGGAACAGTCCAGCCCGAACTGCCAAGCCATGCCTTCCCTGGACCGGAAACAAGCTACCGAGGACCGGCAGCATAAAACCCTGATGCCATACGCTTCACGCAGCGGACGCGGGCTTGCCAGCTGTGCGCAAAAGGCAAGCCCGTCTGCGCCCATCCGCGGCCGGCCGGGACCCACAACCCCTGCCCGTCTCTCCACTCATATTAGGAGCTATAGCCCGAACTCCCTACTCAAACTAATAGGAAAAACCTCGCTCTATGCCATTTCTCTTCAAATCTGGCAGATCAACACTTTACATGCTCACAGTGTGGATTTCAGCTCCATTCTGCCCCACCAACCAAAAAAACTCAGCGAAGCATGTACCTCCTGAATTGTTAGTCACTCCCTAAACACACACCACGTTAATCTCCATGCTTTTAGAAGAGCTCAACCCAGATGTTTTATTCCTGACAGAGACCTGGTTCAATACAGAGTCAGAACGTGATCTTATCCAGTTTCTCCCTCAAGAATATCAAATACTACGTGAAGACCGCATAGTGGGAAGAGGAGGCCAGCCGGGCAACATGGCGGACGCAACTCTTTAGAGCTCCGTCAGCGGGGCCCAGACTTCTCCGAAATGTATCCTTGGCGAGGGAATTGTGATCACCCACGCTGGGCGGAGTAGCTGCGGGACTGCCTGTGGATCACGCCGGTGCGCGACGCACCCGCTGAGTTGGCTGCGGGAGTGAGCAATCGGCCGGCGAACGGAGCCGGCCCAAGGGCGCTGTGGAGGCGCGAATTCCGGCCGGGACCTTGAGGTGACGGCGCGGCCCGGTGACGGTGTTGTACGGGCGGAAGCGGAGGCATGCCTGCTTCCCGTTACCGGCCCCCTGAGCGAGGTCGCGGATCTACTGGTGCGAGGTGAGCCGGCATCGAGGCTGCGGTGGTGCAGTATCGGCCGCCGGGCTGAGGAGGCGCCAAGCTGCGGAGCGGGCGTGAGGCCCTGGCCCGGGCCTGGTCGCATGGAGTGAAGCGCAGGCCCGGACTCAGAGCAGGAAGAGGGGGTGCTGGGCCGCCCCAGTGACACGGACCGCCGGACTGGCCTGCGGTGGCGGAGGGACCATCTAGGCGCCCATCGGTGAACAGCGAGGCAGCGTGGGTGTCTGGCGTGGAGCAGGCCCGGCCGGCGGGTCGAGGGGGCAGAGCAAGACTGAAAGACTGAGTGAGTGAGCGCACAGTGGGGACCCGGCCGCACTGCTACACCCCCGGCTGCACCACGAGGAGGTGGGAGAGCAGAACCTGGGCTGTGCTGTGGGCCCCTGAACAGACCCAAGGATCGAGAAGGCGGCCCCGGAGCCGAGAGCAGCCAGGCTGCGAGAGATGCTCGAGGGTCTGCGACGAGAGGCCGCGAGGCGAGGCCCTGTGGTGGTTGCTCCCGCACGACGCTGGCGGGGCAGGCGGACCCGTGTCTTGCTGAAGCCTGAGGGCTGAGCGCAGGCCTAGAGACGGCGATGGAGGGCCGATGGACCCCCCTGGAGCAAGGAGGCGGCCCGGCGGCGACCGGTAGGTGCGCGGCCTGGCGTTAGTGGACATACGCAACATAAGCAAGGCCGACACTCGCTGCTACCTGGGGAGCCGTTGGGGCCTAGGGCGCGAGACACTGGCTCTACATTAACAGTGGGGACATTGGGATCCGAGGAGGGAGTCGGGTGCACAGCGAGGGCAGTGACAGACACGACAGAGGGACGAAGAGGGTGCGGTGGGCAGTGAACCAAGCTGTCTTGCCTCAGGATATACCATCAGCGTAGGGAGAGACCCTCGCCCTCTGCCAGCACCAGCAGTGTATGCCACCTACTGGCACCACCGGAGACCGCGGCCGAACTAGTGGTGAAGACCAAGGTGAAGGGGAACTATATATCCGCTACAGTGGTGAGGTGCCTCTGAGAACTCTATTGCCTGCATCTGCATAACTCTGGGGAGGGGGGCACATGCTGTGTGAGCGGAATTGGACTGTCCTCTAGCGCTTTGACGTCGCATCTTGCTGGGGAAGGCGCACATAGGCCTGCTGGTCGTGGATTGGCCACGCCGCTGATCCTCCTGACAAGTGCAGCGAGCCTGGAGATTTGGGGGCCTCTCTGCCGCTGTTGTTGGTCCGGAGTCGGGAGCGCCGATGCCCTTGGCGCAGCAACTTGCAATGGGCAGGTTGCGAGACAAGTCACAGTCGAAGCAGCAGGGCCCGGGTGGCCCGGACACACCACAGGATCAGTGGAGGACTGATATGGAACCTGTAATAACCCTGGCAGCCAAAATGGACACTGTCTTGGCAGCGGTGGAGCGTATTGAAATCACCTTAGCACAAACCAAGACTTCCCTGGAAGACCGACTCGATAAAGTCACCTCCGACTTCACGCTGTTGCATGCGGATCACTGCAAACTATTGGAGTCGGTCGCTGCGCAGCGCCAAACAGTCCAGGAACTACAACCGGTGGTGCACAGCCACGCTGCTGCTTTACAGGACCTAATCGATAGGGTTCCCACACTAGAGGATCGCGTGGAGGATGCGGAAGGGCGCTCCCGGCGCAGCAATGTCCGGGTAGTGGGCCTGCCAGAAGGGGAAGAAGGGAAGAATCCCAAACAGTACATGGAAGACTGGCTGCGGACGCTTCTACCGGTTGGAACGCTGTCGCCGCACTTTTTGGTGGAAAGGGCTCATAGGGTGCCCGCGCAAGCCCAAAGACCTGGGACTCGGCCCCGCCCGTTCCTCTTCAAGCTTCTCAATTATAGAGACCGGGACGCGGTGCTCCGCGAAACTCGGAAGATGGGAGACATCAGGTGGGCAACAGCCAAGTTCTGTTTTTCCCGGACTATACGACGACTGTGCAGAGGAGACGTGGCTCGTAAATGGCAGTGAAGAAACAACTGCGAGTCCTGGAGTTACCCTACTCTTTACTCCTCCCTTCACGTCTGAGAGTGGTCACCAAAGAAGGCACGCACTTCTTCGATGCCCCGGCAGAGGTTTGGGACTGGCTGGAAGAAACAGGGCGATGGTCGGGACCACGACCGGCGGGCCCGGAGGAAGGCGGATGGCAGGAGCTGCGCTCTAGGAGGCAAAGAAGGAAGAGGGGAGCCCGGCGGAGTGCAGGTCTGGGACAGGTCTCTCCGAGCAAATGCGGCAGGAAAGACAGGAAGCCCTAGAGGTGGTTGCGACGCTGGGTACGGTGACTATCAGCAACGACCTAGGCCACGGTCAGCAAAGCGAAATGCAAGCCAGCAGACCATCATCCCCATTCACAGAGATGTCAGACGACATTGTTATGCCTGTGGTCACACCTCAGACAGCGGACTTCATAGCGTGACCAGGGCCGGACTTGGGACACCCTGGTATATGGACTGAACTGAGTATATTACTTAATGTATCCTTCAATTGATTGCCCATACTACTGCTGTCGTGGGTAGCGGGCCCCGGTGCCTAGCGCGCAGCACACTGCAGACACATAGCCGCGCCCGGCGTGGGGGAAAGATGGGGCGCTCTGCATGCGCGTCGCCTGGGTGACTCAGTCACATCAGTTTGACGTGCATCACTGCTTGGATGCTTTGTAAACACCTCTGCCACCTTAAGGTCCCTGAGTGAGGGAACACCATGATTCACTACTGACTGCGCTCTTCCCCACGCACACTCAAATTGTAGACACGTTACCTTGAGGAGTAAGTACCTCACTAAGTTTGGACGCTTGCCCCGTTGGGAAATCGCCCGTCGAGTTACAATGTTCCAGTTAGTTTACGCATTACAGAAGCGACACCCAGCGCACACCCTGCAACAGCACGGCCCCCGACCTGGAGGGGCGACCACCTCAGCTCCCCAGGTGACTGCGTTACAACACACGCCATGGCGTCCGCCACTATTATGACATGGAACATCCACGGCATGAAAACCCCGTCGCGTAGATCCTCTATCTTCGCCTACATGCAGAGGCACAAGGTGGGGATCGCGCTTCTCCAGGAAACTCATATGTCCCAAGTAGAGCTGGAAAGGCTGCGCAGGAGATGGAGGGGGCAGATACACGGCACAACTTACTCATCGCAGGCGCGTGACGCCCTGATATGGGTGAGAGCTGGCGTCCCCTTTACTTGTTCAGACGCTCAAATAGATACCGAAGGGAGGTACTCCTTTGTTAGGGGGAGGCTTAATGGGCAGGAGATACTACTGGGTTCCATCTATGCCCCCAACACAGACCAGGCTGCTTTTCTGGTGTCCCTGAATCCCATCCTCCAACGACACGCGGGGCTCCACTGGTTGTTAGGCGGCGACTCGCGCCTGGACCGCTCCTTCCCACCCCTACGCGCAGCGGCAACGACGTCAGCACCGCAGGCCTTTAGGAACTGGTTACTGCACTGGGACATGCACGATCTTTGGCGCACACAGCACCCTGCGAATAAGATATACTCGTACTATTCGGCTGTGCATGACCTCCACGTCCGCCTAGACTGTATAGTAGGCTCCCAGTCTCTACTCCCGTTGCTGTCCAAGACAGAGTACCTAGGCAGGACACATTCAGACCATAATCCTCTCTGTTTCCATCTTAGCTGGGAGGCGGGTAGGCCTCCGGTGTCCACATGGCGACTACAGTCTGCAGCATTAGAAGATGCTGAAGTTCGGTCATCTCTAGGCACAGCCATCCCCTCCTACTTTGCAGAAAACAAGGGCACGGCAAGCGACTCAGGGGTGCAATGGGACGCCCACAAGGTGACCATCCGTGGGCACTGCATAGGTGCCACATGGAATATCCGCGCACAGGTGTCCGACTCCCTAACTCGCATAGAGTCCGAACTACTGCAGCATGAAAGGGAGGGGGAGGGTACTGGTGAGCACGCGCGTAGACTGAGGGAACTCCGAGGCGAGCACGCAGTCCTACTCGAACGACTGAGGTGCCACAATTATGCGGCGCACACGGCCGGGACGCACTCGAAGGCAGACAGGGCTGGCCGCTTACTAGCCTGGTTAATCCGAAAGACGGAGCTCACGTCCCCGATAGGTGCCATCCGTTCCAATGATGGGACAGTGGCGTACACACAGCGCGAAATCCACCGGACGCTGACCGTCCCTTACCGGGAACTCTACAGGTCGCGAGGTGCTAGCCGCCCACACCTGCTGACGGGATTTCTCGAATCGGTCACTCTGCCTTCTGTCACGGAAAGTCAAAACGGGGAGCTCAGTGCTCCATTGACACTGGAGGAAGTGGGGGATGCAATTCGAGCGCTAGCGTCTGGGAATACACCGGGACCGGATGGCCTGCCGGCTGAATATAAGGCAAACAGAGACATTCTGGCGCCTGAGCTCCTTCGAATGTACAGGGCATCATTGGACGCTGGCCGGCTCCCGCCCTCTCTGAGGGAAGCGTTTTTAGTGTCCCTACCTAAGCCCAACAGAGACCCCATGACTTTAGGTTCCTACCGCCCTTTGGCGATGCTGAATACCGATTATAAGATATTCGCCAAGCTCTTAGCAGAGCGGCTGGCGCCAGTGGTCCCGCACTTGGTGCACTCAGATCAGAATGGTTTTGTGCCAGCGAGGTCTACATCCCTGAACCTCAGGAGGTTCTTCCGGGTAGCAGCGGAGGCAACATCGGCCTGTCCCAGGGCGGGATGCCTGGTGCTTGACCTAGAAAAGGCTTTTGATTGCCTGGAGAGGGGATACCTGCTGGCAGTGTTGGAGGCGTACGGGATAGATGACGACTTTCTGCAGATGGTGGGACTCCTGTACAATAACCCCGTGGTCCGCGTCCGACTGGGGCCGTATGTCTCGGAGGCAGTGGCAGTCGGCAGAGGCACCCGACAGGGTTGCCCCTGTCACCGCTGCTTTTCGCGCTGGCCATGGAGCCCTTGGCTGCGGCTTTGAGGCAACATCTGACAGATGGCATTATGCTGGGCGACGGGGTTCATCAGGTGTCATTGTACGCGGATGACTTGCTGGTCTTCGTCCGAGACATGAGCCGCATGCCAGAGCGACTGGCCCCATTGCTGAGCCGCTTCGCTAACCTCTCGGGGCTCCGAGTCAATGCAGGGAAGTCGTGCCTTTATCCGTTTGGAAATGGGGTGCCGGACCTGGAGTACAGTCTACATGGTACGAGAGTCGCCTGGCAAGCGGACACCTTCAAATATCTGGGGATCCAGATATACCGCCAGCAAGCGGATTTACTGGACGGGAACCTGAGTAGAGCGGTGATGGCGCTCAGGGCCCAAATAGGTTTCTGGTCCACACTCTCGCTCTCGCCCACAGGCAGAGTGGCCCTCGCTAAAATGGTGATGCTCCCTCCCCATCTCTATTATTTCGGGAACCTACCGCTCTTCCTGCCCGCGTCCTTCTTCTCCAACCTCAACAAGATTCTACGTGATTTTATCTGGGGTGCGTCTAGGCATCGCCTAGCACTTGGGAAGCTGTTTCTACCCACGGACAGGGGCGGGCTGGCCGCCCCCTGCTTTGAGCACTATTACTTGGCGGCACAGCTCCAATGGGTCGCCCGCTGGCTGGCAGACAGGGGACGGGAAGACACGGCCACGGCCGAGCCAGCGTACACATCAGAGCAGATTACTGCACTATTTCACCCGCTAGCGACGCCGGCACGCCCCACTCCATTACTGCTGGAGGTAGCGTTCAAGTGCTTCCGCAGGGCATTATACGTCACGAGAAGGGTGCGCCCTTACGCGCCTGCGGTGCCCCTGGAGGGCTCGCCTGGGGGCGGGGGGACACTCACACATTCAATGCTAGAGCAATGGCACGAGGTAAACTGGGCGACCTATACCAGGACGGAACATTGATACCCTACGAGACGTTGGTCACGGACGCTGGGCTCCCCCCAGGAGGCTTTCTCATGCACAGGTCCCTAACGGCACATATGGCGGCTAAATGGGGTGATGTGGCGGAAGAGCCACCGCAGCATTTGACGGTACAGTACCTGCACGTTATGGTCAGGGGCAGGCACTTAGTCAAGTGGTTTGCTGCATCCCTACAGACACATACTGAACTGGACTTAACCCTGTTGCGGGTGAAATGGGAGAGAGACATGGGGCGAGAATTGGCAGACAAAGAGTGGGAAAAGGTCCTAAGAGGCCCGGTACGAATCCCTAGGAATATGAGGTTCCGCTAAATCCAACTATACATAGTGCACAGAGCCTATCTCACCCCAGACCTAATAAACAAATATTTTCACAGAATGGACACGTCATGCCCCAGATGCGGAGAAGTGAATGCGGACCTCCTTCATATCCTGTGGCGCTGTCCGGTCCTCTGCACCTACTGGAGGGACATTCATACATTACTTGCACGGGCCACCGGTCGCTTCATCCCCTGTAATTAGCCCGAGTACCTCCTGCACCACTTCAAAAGGCCACCTAAAGACAAAGCGTCGTCTCGATTCCTCGATCTGGGGATGGTGACGGCAGTACGACTTCTCACTAGGCGATGGAAGGAGAGGGACCCGCCTAGCACGAGGGCGTGGGTTCTGTCGTTCTCGTCCTGGGCGCGTGCGGAGTGGACAGCCATTCGGAGGGAGGAAACTCTGGGACTCCGTAAGGAGCCTATGGCAGAGAGGTGGAAACACATGCTAAGCACTCTGCAGGAGGCGGGAGACCCTACAGCAGAGGGGGTGGCGGGGCACTAGGCTGACACCACAGGAGAAAGGGAAGGGGGCGCAGTGACCGCCGCACCAGAAGCATGCCTTGGCGCATTAAGCGACGCAATGGCGAGGCGACGCCTGCTGCGGAACTGCGCGAGTCAAATGAGCGGGAGTGGGGGGGGGGGAGAGGGAGGGCTCTGGGCTGGAGCGGCTGGGAATTGGGGCAAATGGTAATGTAATTTGGTGACAGTGTCGCAGTTAGCTGTTTTTGTTCTTGTTCTATTGCACATGGTTATCATCTGGGGTTGGGATGATTACACAATCTTGTCCCTTCCCATGTAGAAGGGTGGAGCGACCTAACTCCTGTTTATCAACGAGAAGGCACACTTGGGCGCTTGTATCCTGTCCACGAACTATTAGCATGTACTGACATAGCGCTCTTTATGAATCGTACAGTTGATGTATCGCCACCTGTGTAAACTGGAAGAAGTACTTTGACTATACAGATGTGCCTAATGTGTTTCTGCATTTACAAATACCAATAAAAAGATTCATCAGCAAATAGTGGGAAGAGGAGGAGGCCTTGCAGTCATCTATAAAGATTGTTATAGGTGCCGCAGCTCCCATAACCCGATACCAGATTGCGAAAGTCTCTCTTTAGCCATAGACTTCTCCCCCACTAGCACCTTTTCTGGGATACTTATATATCACCCACCTGGGACCTTCGGACAATTTCTTAATACCCTTCCCCCCACTATAGCCAACCTAGCATGTAGTCCATCTAATTTTACACTATTAGGGCATCTTTTTTATTTTTTATTTTTAATAAATCTTTTTATTACAAAGATAACAAAGCAGTGGTCATCACATATTGCAGTGCAGTTATTACAGAAATCACATTCGAGGGACGCAGCACACACAGGTCTATCTTACGTATTATGAGTCAAAAGGCATTATTGTACAACAAATCACATCGTTATCAGCTCATCAATAGGGGTTATTCTGGGGGGTTCACATATATCACCACGGTATTCATTCCAATTGGACCATATTGCCACCCACTTCCGAGGGCAGCTTCGGGCAACATAGACGGTATTCTCTTGGACCATACACCAGTCCATGTCCTTTTTCCATGAGCTGAGCGTTGGGGGTGTTGTTGCCCCCCATAATCTTGCTATGTTCCTCTTCGCGATAGCCAATCCCAACGTTACCCATATCCTACCCTTTGACGGTAAATCCGTGGGTTCCCAGATGTTCAAAAGGCATCGCTTGACCTCCATGCCCAGCTCTACCTCCCACACCTCCCGCATACAGGCAAGTACTCGTCTCCAGTAGTTCTGTAGCACCGGACATTCCCACAAAATATGGAAGAAAGTGCCCACCTCCCCACATCCCCGCCGACAGTGTCCGTCATCACTCCGCCCCATAAGAACCAGCCTCGTCCCAGACACATACACCCGGTGTAGAATTTTCTATTGAATCAGTCGAAGTTTGGCTGAGATCGCAATGTCCTTGGGGGAGGCAAGTGCCTCTCTCCACTCCTCATTGTCAATTTCAAGTCCATCTGCCTCCCATTTCCCCCAGAGTGTTAGCAGTGGATCAGGGGTATGGTTGATGAGTTTTTTGTAGGTAAGAGAGATAGATCGCTCCGGAAGGTGGCCGTCCAGCAGCCTATCCTCCAAAGGGGAGGACTCCGGAAGTTGGGTCCCAGGAGGGATGTTGGCCTGAAGGGAATGTCTGACCTTTAGGTAGCGGAAGTGTTCTGTCTGAGCCAGGTCATATGTACTTTTGAGCGAGGCAAATGAAATAACCCCATCAGGGCCCCACAGATCTTTGACCTGAGATATGCCAATCAGATCCCAGTTGCGGAATCCTTTAGTGCGACTTAGTGTGCCGAGCTTTTCCGAGGCCCAGAGCGGGGTAGCCATTGTGAGTTTGTCAGCCCACCCCAATTTTCGTTGGACGATATGCCACAGCTGCACCGTGTGTTTTGTAGGTCCCGTGAGGCGGTACCTGCCTGGCCTGGAATAGAGTGCGGCCTCAAAGTTACCGCCCGGGAGGATCCATCTGTCCATCCCGTAGCCTGGGTCATCCCAGCACTATATGTACCACGGTTAATGGCAACGAGATGCGCCGGCCAGTAATATTTCCGAATGTCCGGGCGTGCTATCCCCCCATCATACCATCCCAATGTAAGTTTTTGCAGGGATATATGTGGCATTCCCTTCCATAGAAGGTCTCTCTGAGTAGACAAACAGCAGCGAAATATCGCTGTGGAACTAGGTCCGAAGATTTCTGCAGGGCATAGAGGAATCTTGGCAGCGCCATCATTTTGAACAGTGCCGCCCGGCTCCGTAGGGACAGCGTGAGATTTTTCCAGGTGACTGTGTCTCTTTTTAACCGTTGCAAAGGTTGCGGGAGGTTCTTCTCATATCGGATAGCACTGTCTTTGGAGACGAATATTCCAAGGTACTTGAACCCATCCTGAACTATCTTAATTGGGCATATACTCAGGATTACTGGGGGGGCTCCATGTAGGACGTAAATGAGTGACTTCCCCCAATTAATGCTGCCATAATGTAGGGCCATTCCAACGTGCCGACTCCACGGTCCCTTCGTTTTCCCCAAAGTAGTGATCAATTAAGGAAGTTAGTTTCTTACTCGTCTCCTCATTGCGGAGGTACCAGGCATTAATCGGAGCTATACACCCCACCCTACGGTCTCCAATGGTGATGTGAGACCATAGTGAGGAATGATCTGAGATGCCCCTTGCCATGTGTGTGAGCTCACGGACGGTAGTGTCGAGGTACACTGGTACTAGGAGGTAGTCGTGTGGTGCGGTCCTGAGAAGAAGGTATATTGCTTTTGTGTCGGATGACGTAGGCTCCACAGATCAAGGAGCCCAAACGCCTCCTGAAGATTAGGAAGCCACATGTGCTCCGTTGCTATGTCCCTCGCCGGGTGTCTATCTAATGCGCCCGACACTGCGGCATTAAAATCTCCTCCCATCAGAAGCCGGCCCTCTGGGAGGGAGAGGAGCAGCTTCCGCAGGTCGTGATAGGACTGGGTTTGGAGGCCCGGTGGAATGTAGACCGTTACTAAGTTAAGCATGCATCCCTCCCACTTGCCTGAGATGGCTGCAAAACGCCCCATTGGATCCGATTCTGTATGATCAATAACAAATGGAAAGCTACGACGTGTTATGATCCCCACCCCCTTGAGCCAGACATAAAGCCAGCATGAAGTACCAGCGAGTAACCCCCGTCTGTTCAATGCATGACATGCATTGCCCAGCAGGTGGGTCTCCTGTAGGAGGACCACATCCGGAAGGTGCCGCTTAACATACTGTAACACAACACTCCTCTTGAGTTTGTCCCCCAGCCCATTGACATTCCAACTAAGTACCTTAAGACTTTTATCCCACTTCATAGCCGTGTGTATAGTAAACTGATATATTGCTCCTTAGATGACCGTCACTCCGTCCCATTACCACTGCATTTCTGTGATGTGACTACTGCAAACCCCCCCCAAACCCAGAACTCCGCCCCTCCCCAACCGCCACCCTGAACCTGGTAACATCCCCCCCTCCCTGCTACCCTGCTCCGTAGGCTCCAAACTACCCACATCCCCAATTAGCAGAGTGCCTTTCGTCTGACCCAACCTAGGAGTGAGGAGACCTCCCCACTCCCGAAATACCTACTTTAAGGGGAGATGCGCCGACACCACCTACAGTCGCCACGCACCCCACCCCAAATTACCCTGGTACTTTTTCAAACATGCATACGTTCCTTCGAAAGCAATGTAATGTCCCAAACAATACAATTGCACCCCCTGGAGGGTAGTGCTCCGGCTCTATTCGGATCAGTGCTGGTCACAAGTCTGTAGTAGGGGGAGGAGGAGGTATACAGGGAAAGTGTTCATAGTCTCTTCCCGGCCCACCCCAGCCACCCACAACACAGAGCCAAGTCACCGTATCCCACATCTCAAGGTTACACTCGGATATCTGGACTTCAACATCAAAAAGCAAAGCATACATTACTTTACAGCGCAGGGAAGACCGAATCAGACAATGTCTCCTCCTTCATTGACCCGGAGCATTCCGGGGAGTATTCCATTTGGGGCTAGCCGATCTCGACCGCCAGGACCGCTGACTCATTCTGTCCCCATCCGATCTTTCATCCAGGGACCCTGGTGAGGCAATCCGCGCATCACTGCCCTCTGCTCGGCCAGACGATCTCGTCGAGTCTCTGTCCAGCGAGTCCTGTACCTCTGATGGCGCCATGAAGAACATAGATTTACCCCCTGCGATCACTTTGAGTTTGGCGGGGAAGAACATCATGTACTTGACTCCTTTAGCCCATAGGATCGCCTTTCTCGTTGCACCTGTAGAGTAAAGTCCGGAAAGAATCTAATTGTGGCGTTCTCATAGTGCAGATCCCCCGCCTGTCTGGCCGCCTGAAGAATTGCGTCTCTGTCTCTATAATCAAGATTTTAGCGATAATCGTCCTGGGAGGGGCACCTGGCTTGGGCTTGGGGATATGCGCTCGATGTGCACTCTCAACAGTAAAGATTTTTGAGAGGTGTTTAGGTTTTAAGTGATTAAGGATCAAATCCTCAAGGAAAAGGTCCATACTAGTCCCATCTGAATCCTCCGGAACTCCCACCACTCTAATGTTGTTCCTCCGGGCCCTCCCTTCCTGATCCTCCAGTTTGAGGTGCATCTGGCGGTGCTGATGCACTAGTTCGTTAACCCGCATTTCTAAGCTCTTAGAGGAAGTCTGGAGTTCCTTTATAGCAGTCTCGTTGGCATTGGCCTTCTCAGACGTTTTACCGAGATCGGCGCGAAGAAGGTTCACCTCGATAGACATTTTGTCGATTTTAGTTTCTAAGGTGGTGCCCAGCGTTTGTATTGCCGACATAATCGAGGCCAGAGACTGTTCCTTGGACGCCGTCTGATCTCCCGGTGTACCCCCCGTCTGGGGGCCACCCATTGGGACCGCATACTTCAAGCTTGTTAGTTTGTGCTGCTGCTCCGACCTTCGGCTTCATGACGGCGACTTGCACCCCCAAGATCAGGTTTCTCTGGATCGTTAGGCCCAGTAAGGAGCAACTCAGTAGAGAGCGCTTTGGCCTTCCGCCCCCTCGCTTCAATGTCAGCAATGCACAGCGCACCTTCCACTGCACCTCTTCCTCGGCGTCAATCAGGGCCTCCCCACATGGCCGCCCACCCGGTGAGCTCTACAGATGTCCACTGTCTCACCATGGGGTTGTCAAGGACCTGGCGGGTCGCCTTGTCGCGTTATTGCAGCACTGGCCGAAATTAGCCTCAGGATCTACTGCAGTTACTCCACCAAAGCCCCCCCCAGTTGAGAGCAAGCAATGATAAATGGCTCCCCGTTCCCTATTACAGGTTTCCCACGTTGTCACCTGCAGGCCCCCAGGGCAGGCCTCCAGGGCGGGTGCTCCAGCTGTATATGCGCCCTGCCCGATGCGGGAGCGCTCCCAATAATTGCATCCGCAGTTGCGCTCTCAATGTCTCCTTTAATAGTGAAAGCTGCAGCAGGCGCCTCACGATACACCTCCCTCCCAAGTCCAGAGGCCGCAATCAGGCACGCTCACCTCCAGAGTCCTCGCGGCGAAGGCTCTCATTATGGCCAAGAATGGGCCCCAGCCAGGGTCGGCATGCGTAGTTCCACCTCCGCGGCAGGCCCGCAGCCAATTCAATGCCTTGTGTGTACTCTTGGGCAGCTGCACACCCCTGTGCAAGTTTGCGCGACTTTAGGTGGGGCCTACCGCTGATCGTGGCACCCACTACACTCCTCTCACTCAGGCCGGGTCTCCTCCGTGGGCCCGCCAGTGGTAGTTATTACCTCCTCCCTCAGGCTTCGCGGGAGTTCAGGGGCCCCGACTCCGACCGCGGCGCCCCCTCTAAGGACCTCCGCAAAGGCCGCAAAGCCGGGCACTCGCGTGACGGGAAGGCCGGATTCCTAGCTCCTTGTCTCAAGACAGCCGCCGGCCAAGGAGGTCTCCGCTGCCGCACAGCTCCAGGGCCGAATGTCGGTCCCCACACGCAGCGTCGCTGGATGACGCCGGGTCAGACCAGAGTTCCCAACTCTAGGGAACGCATAACATGCCAGATTTTAGGCGGATAATAGGGGTTGAGAGCTCGGCTCTGGCGGAGCTCTCGGTTTAGGCGGCCATCTTCGCTGGCGCCTGGCCACGCCTATTAGGGGATCTTAACATTCATTTTGACGACACTTCGGACTATACAGTCTTTGAAATTACCACATTCCTCTTCGCACTACAATTTAAACAACTGGTGCTTGAACCCACCCACACCAAAGGTCACTTATTTGATCCCGTTTTTAGTAACTGTGCAGATCTCATAATGGGAACTCCCTCCCCCCTCCCGTGGACGGACCAGTGTAGTTCCTATATTCCCAATAGGCTCTGCGCATTGGAATAACATAAACGATAGTTTAGACGTAGGACTTAGGTCGACTAGGTCTCTATTGAATATGTTAGACTTAATTATGAATGCCAGCTAGCTCAGAGGTCACTAGAAACGTTCTCGAATTCACAAAAAGGGATTCGTTTCCGACAGCCGCATAAACATGATAACTTTGCTCCCCTAGAACAAGGAGTATATCTCCAGAGTCGCGGAAACAATAGATAACTATTTTACTAAGTCAATCGTGCATGCTTAGTTTCACCAGAAGTGCAGAGATACAGAGAGACGGGTTTTTTCAATAAAAGAGGTTATTTATTGAACAGTCTTCTTTCTCATGCAAGAGAATATAATTGCTAAAATCGCAATACTTGTCATAGAGTAAAGTGCGTACAGTAAAAGGAGTATTATAAAATAATACTGTAAAAGCATGGTATGGTTTCTAAGCCATAAGATACTTAAAATGGATAAAATACATACAATGATAAAATAATGATTAAACGTACTCAACTGGTGCTTCTAAGATACGCCTACCCCGGTGTACCTAACCTAAGCCTAGTACATGGGAAGGAGTAAGTGAGATGTAGTTTGAGTTAAGATAATTTCTGCCAAGAATCTAAATCAAGAATTCTCTAAGGATCTAATCAGCTCCATACCTTGGTTATAGAATGAAGGAGTCCTTATATCTCTCTCTCAGGACTCGATCTCCCAGCAACCCGCAAGGGTGACAGGGAAACACTGGACCTGGATTTCTCGGCAGGAGAAAATACAGCGTCTCTCACAGTGCGTCAACAGGAGGGTCGGCTTCCTTCGGCACTTGCTACAGCAGGGCTGCGGGCAAGTAGATAGTCGATCTGCTCCAAACCTCCGTGTGTTTTGCTAGGGCAGATTCTGGTATATTTATACCTGGAAGGTGCCGAGTTTGACGTAAGGTTGGACATAAGACGTCACTAAGAACTTGCAGTTCTTTCAGGGCTCCAGGAGTTCTAGGACAAATCAATACAGAAGCAGGGGGAATTCCCGGGCTGCTGGAGGCTTGGTTTGTTTAAGAACGCGTTGTGCTTTCTAGGAGTCTATGGAAGTAGCCTTGCCGTATTTGGACTGCATTGGCTATGTCTTAATATGGGTATGATTCTTTATGCCTATATAAGGATATGATTTGATATAACCACATAAGGGCATAAATCGGGAATATTAACTAGAATCCTAGATTCATTTACAACACCCACTCCACATATGATGTCCATCATTACTAAATACTAAGCAATATAAAACATATCTATGCATGTGTTTTCCATCCCACTCCAAAATACATAAAATGCATCTGAAATGGTATATACACAAAAAATTAGTATTATACTGTATGTTTTTGTAAGCAGTGGTATCATTCAGATAATGCATATATTGTACATTTGAATAATGACTGAATGAATCACGAAATTTACATTTATGAAATGGCTCTTAATACAGAAGAGAAGGTCGAGACCATTTCATCACATATTTATACAAGACTGTACATGTGCTAGAGGCTAAGTCAAAATATTGTCTCTAGAGTTTCAAAATAGAAATCTTGTTCTCTAAGAATAGTTTTACTTTAAGCAGAGTATCATGTGCCAAAAAGTAAATATTTTGGGAACGGGGAAAAATAATTCAGTTTTTGAGGAAAAATAGTTCCAAAGTTTTTTAGAAGTTCTATTTATCAAAACTGAAGGCCGAATTCAGAGTTCATGGAACGCTGTGTGCTCGTGTTTTCAAAAGTTATTCTCGTTGTTAGGAGAGAACATTAAATCAGATAGGCTGGCAAAGAATTCGTCTACAACAGTAGGTGGAAGTTGGACCAAGTCCAAAAAAGTAGAACTAGTGCATATGTGTGATGCATTGCCGTCATCGTTGTCTAGATCAGCAATGGTCACAGAAGGTTGTACCTGTGTGACGCTTTCATCTCGTATCTCACCGCCAACTAGTCATAATGGTGAGGTTTCAACGAATGCCGTCATCAGAATAGGTAGCCGCTGGGGACAACACGTTGCATGAGCCGTTACTGAACCAAGCCAAGTATTGACATCCATGGGTACTGCTGATGGGAGTGTGAGACAGACGTCTAACACGCATTCTTCTCCGCAGAGCAGGCATCGTAGAACAGGTTGGATGCAATCTTGCCAGATTGGTCTGAACGAAAGAAACCAGGTAGTATTCAGATCTCTTAGCCGAGCCAAGCCGAGAACTTTAGTAATCCGATCTCTGTATCGCATTGCTAGGATCGTTTCTTCCATTGTAGCCTGAGTTTTGTCTGTAACTTGATTTGCCATATCAGAGCAGAAGGAACAAAAATAAGATTCCTGCTACAAGTCCCAAGATGAGAGGCAGGCCGCTGAACACAGAGTGCACAAAATTCGCGAAGATGCTCAGGACTGCTTCAAAGGGTGTAACAGTCCCGAAAAAATTGTCTTGAATACATGTGCAATGCCACTGGTATCAGACATGTTCAAGATTTGACTTAACATTTCTACGAAATGTATGGGGCAATTTGTTGATAATAATGCATGTATCTTTGCTGCTGTCCTTGCGACTTGCAGATCATACGTTTCTCTAGACGAGGTTAAAGGCACAGTTTTTTGTAAAAGAATGGCCTTCATTCTGCTTAAAGTATCAATTCGAATAGAAGAGATATTCAATGAAGGCTATATTGCTGCCTCCTTGTCTGGTTTGCTGTTTGGATACAATACTTGCATACAGCAAGTGACCCTGGATGCAACACTCACGAGATAGGCCGTTCCTGGCAACATGCCACAACAGATGCGGTCACTTAACATAACGTAACTGCCGTTGGAAAGTTGTCTGAAAAAGGGCTCTATTTGTGTGGCAGGGGTGCCGTGCAGGTGGCATGAAAGGTAATTTGACGAACCTTCGCAGGCTCCATGCAAGCTAATTCCTTGACACAGAAGTGTACCGCTTAGTGAATTTTTACAGTTACCACTAAGAAATACCTCTTTCTTCCCCCCACTCCAACATCTATGTGTGTAAGGTAAATTCCAGGTTGACTTGATGTACCCTTTACCCAACCTTTCATACAGGCCCGCTGGTATGTGCTTTTGGCAATATTGAAACTGAAAAGTCGTTATCGGAATTGTAATGGTGCCATGTATTATCCATTCAATGACAGGTTTTTCGGAGACTGTCAATGGTAATCTTTCTGGTTTTTCAATGCTCAGCACCGTATAGTCTGCCCCTCTTTGTGCCAAAGAGATTTGTTTATCTGTAAGATTAAAGATAGAAAATAATGACGTTGGGTTGATTAGATGCCATGGCACGTAGCCTGAACGCAGATTTTGTAACGTCCAGCCTAACTGTACAATAGAACGTAATTGAGACTGGCCATGTTGTAAAATTAGCATATCCTGTTCTATTATATCAATAGCAGATGAAACAATGCTGTCCAGTGAATAAATTCTGGAGGACAGAGTCGTTAACCCATTGTCCACCACACAGTGTTTTTTCCAAATTAATACGATCAATTTCTCGTATTTTTTCAGCATTTTCAATTTGTGTTACTTTCCAAGCTTCGTTGTAAGCAGCATATATACCGGCGTATATGAAACATTTTTGACGCTGTTTGCGAGGTCCCAATAAGAAATCTCGCAAATCAGCACCTTCTTAAAGTAAGGTCAAGTGTTGCTTAATTTCAGGTAGTGTGGATTTCTGTAGCCATTCGAGGTATAGTTTTCCTACACTGTATGTTGTTATTATCCCTGGATGTTGTCTCTGGGAATATCTTGGGTCTGGCCTGTTCTGTTTGAACCTCTGTGTTTTGTTCAGGAATCTATATTGACAGTTATTAGTGTCTGTGGGCCAGATCAACCATTTTCTCCAATCAGGATTAGTTCCGTTTTGGTGTAATATATGGGATACGTCTATCTCTACATCTGTAGTGCTATTACTATCAGGTATGGGCTTTGGTATAGACGGTTTGTTTAAGTCCTTTATCCTAGCTAGGCCAAGACAGGTTGTTTGTTGAATGGTGTCATTCAGGAACATTATTTGTTCTGGGATCATGCAGGCTCTGAATAATGATTCTAAACCTTGTACCTGCCAGTCTTTTGTACCCCAGACAGTTTTTGTCTCAATGTTGTTTTTCCAAAATTCAAAACCAAATGTAGACAATTGTTCATAAAATTTTGCAGAATAGATCAGTTTAGTATTTGTCAACATGTTTTTCATTCCTGTTTTATTCATAATTTTAAAATAAAACATTTCTGGATCAGTGTTATTAAACCCTGAGAAGTATGGGAATTTCTCATAAAATGTTTTTGAGCTGCCTTTTGGCGGTGTCGGACAATGTTCCCATTGATTATAAGTAAAAACATTTCTAGGATTAGCAGATTTATGCAAATAGTGGTGCCCATAATGATTAAAGCAATACATTTCTTCATAATTTGATGAACCTTCTAAATAATCATGTTCTGTAAATTTTGCTGACATTTCTAAATCTGACATCATATTATTAATAGTTTCAAAGTCCCAATCATCAGAGAAAGTGCTCGGTGATACAAAGTCACTTAAAGAAACCTTGAACTGGTGTGGATATTTCAAGAGTTCAACCGGGTCATAGATGTCGTAATCAGTAGCGTCCCATGCTACACCACCAGGTATCGGAATGGCTGTGATATTTACTGATGATAGTTCTCTTTTTTCAATGTGAGAAGATCTGTGCGGCTTTAGCACCAAGTTGATGTTCTGACTTGCTGTGTCCATTGTACTGTATTTTCCATCAATCATTTTTCCCAAGTTTAAAACCAAAATGAGCCAGAGCAGGAGGAAAAGTACACCTAACACAATCCACAATTCAATCCATGGTGAGATCAGATATGTTTCTCCAAGTTGATGAAAGAGTTCTGTTATTTTTTCTTTGAAAGTTTTATTTGCGGGCTTTTCTTCATGTTCACTTGGATCCTCCGAAAAGTCATCGAAATTGATAAAGTAGCCAGATGCAGTTCTTTCAATTGTTGTAATTGGTTCAGGATTTTCATCAATCTTTGGTTCTTCCTTTGTCGTATTAGTGTAGTCAGAGGCTACATCATCGTAGACTGGTGTTTCTTGACGAACTGTTGCAATTTGGGTTTCAAGAGGCACAAGTTCCATGGCTTTGTTGCATAGACCTTTTTTATTCACTGTAGGTTTATCAAATGTGATTAGTCTCTCAGTTTGAACCTCTTGAATTGTAGCAAGGTTCGGTCTTGTGCTACTTCTTGGGAGTCCACTGGGCCTACTACTTATTATTGGCCACATGATTGTGGTTTTACCAGGTCGATTGATACAACCCGGTTCTCCTTTTTACCAGCAAGGGGCGGTAGTACTACTGATCTTGTTCTGCTGATTGCTAAGACAGGTACTGCTTTTCTGTATGAAGGCCCAAATTCCTTCTTCACCGCGATCTTTTCTCTGACCAGATCCCCAATCTTTGGAATCCAGACAGGTCTTGCTGGGACAGGTGTTTTTTCTTCAGTGGCCGTTGGCTTTAGCTTTGTGTTACTTAGACTTTTTCTTGTCTCCTTTAAGTCCTGTAAAACAGCCAAACTATCTTTGATATCAAAGGTTTTTTGTTCCACCACTGAAGTCTGACTATCGAGGTCTTCGATTAACATTCTTGTACCAAACAAAAGTTCATATGGAGTGATTCCACCCAGAGAATTTCTTGGCAGATTATTAAGACTACGTTGGACACTTATTAGATGTTTGACCCACCCATCACCCGACCCTAATACTCTCGCTGTTATAGATTGCTTTATGTCACGTTTTTTTCTCTCCACTACCGCATTTCCCTCAGGATGGAATGGACTAGAGTACCGCAATGAAATGCCCAAGCTGGCCATGGCCTCCTTGTAAGCTCGAGAGCTAAACACAGGACCTTGGACAGAATGTAGCATGCCAATTGCGTATGTGCCGATAAAGACTCGCAAATCTTTTTTAACCGTTCTGGCGTCAGCCGAGCGCTGGGGCCACATCCAAATGAATCTCGTGCAGAAATCCACTGCGACTATGATATATTTATAGTTGCCATCCCTTTATAAAGGACCACAGTGGTCCAGGTAAACACATGCTAATGGTTTATCTGAGATTAGAAGGGGCGTCTGCTCAGGTCGTTTCACTGTTGATACCTTCAATTTTTGGCATATTTCACATTGTAAAACATAGTTTCTAGTCTGTTTTCTCATGCGTGGCCACCAATATCTCTGTTTTAATAACGATACTGTGGCGGAAACACCAGCATGTGCAGAGGCGAGCCCTTCATGTGCCGCTAAAATTAGTCCTAACCTATGTTCCATGTTTGGAATTGCCCTATCCCCCACTCCAGGGATTACAGCAAAAGGAACATTATTTGCATCAGTTTTGTATGAGTACTTTACTGGAAAGCCTTTCGGGAGTGTCTTACCACTGTTTTTACTGAAGCACTGACCGCTTGCATTATCTCGCTGTCTATTTTTGTTTTTGACCGGGTGATGGCAGCTACCGAAGCCGTTTGTACAGCTGCCTTCGCGGCCTCTTCAGCCAATGAATTCCCTGCAATGTGAACGCCATCATGTTGATGACTCAGTATATGTATCACGTGAGTCTTTTGTAGTTCTTTCTGTAAAAGATCTACTTGTTCCCAAAGCATTTTATGCTTGATTGTGCCACCTTTTGCATCTTTGAAACCGCTTTGAACCCAGTTCTGCAAGTATTCATTGTAAGTCTGGACGCAGTAATACGAATCGCACACTATTAGTGTGGGGAATTCGCGATCGGCATTTTCAAGCTCCATCTTAAAAGCCTGTAGTTCAGCTCACTGAGCTGTACAGTCTCCGAGTGATTTTTTTTTAGTGATGAGGGGTCTGAATTTTCCTTCGTGCCAACGACCTTTAACAATCGCGCACGCAGCACTATAAGCTTGTTTACCCCCAACTGCGGGCTGTGCTGAACCGTCTGCATATATTATACAGCCGTAATGTTCCAGAGGCAGGATTTCAGTCGGCAGAGGACATTCATATTCGTATTGGAGAAACTCTTGCGATTTTAAGTTAGGATCAAATTCGTATACTACGTCTGATGCAGCAAGAGAATTAACCCATTGTATCCATCTCGAATGTAAAGCTTTAGCATTCGGAATGCTGGCTCTTGTTACTGCCTCTAGAGCAGGTATAGGTGAAACGATTATTATACGTTTACCTTGTGCGAGGGCTCTTTCTTTTGGTACAGCAGTTTGGACCGCAGTCAGAATTTTTTCAGTAGAACTGAATTTCATTTCAGCTTGTGTGTACAAGTGTGATTTATAAGCTATTGGTACCGTTTCTCCCTCATTAAAGGTCAGGTACGTAAATCCGCATCTTCCTGGGATTACTTGGATTACAAGGTTGCGTTCGTTTGCGCGTGTTTGCAGTTTTGTTTTAGTTAACATGTCTGTTTGTATTGATCGTAAAATTTCTGTGTGTTTCTGAGTCCAATTAATTGGTTTGAAATCAGGTTTTATTAATTCGTAGAGAGGTTTAACCCTCTCTACGTAGTTTAGAATGTAAGTTCTTCCGAAATTCAGGAAACCTAGAATTGATTGTAAGTTTTTCTGCGTTTTTGGAGCTTGGAGTACTGCACACTTCTCTAAGAAGTTGTCTGCTAGGCTTTTGCCTTCACTTGATAATTCATATCCTAAAAATAGGACAGTGAGGTGGGCAATTCGTGACTTTTTAAAGTTGAATTTGTACCCTTCAGATGCGAACCTAAGTATAATGGTGTTCATTCTTTTCAAGTGTGTCTCCAGGTCGTCGTCTGTTAGATAGATGTAATCGACATAGGATAATGCCTCATCATCATACATTTGTAGTAACTCTGTTACCATGGCTGAAAATAATCCTGGGCTGTTTTTGAATCCCTGTGGGAGACAAGATTGCCAATGAGCCCCCATACTGGAGAAAGTGGTCAAATACCTGCTTTCTTGTGCAATGTTTTGACAGAAGAAACCATTTGAAATATCTAATGTCGTTTTATATTTTTTGCGCACGATGTTATTCATTAGTGCTGCACTGTGTGAATTTTGTACTGCAAATGTTTTGCAACAAGAGTTTAGGTGTCTGTAGTCCAATACTAGACGATATGTATCGTCTGGTTTGGAGACGGGAAACAAAGGATTGTTCATTTGTGAGGTGCATGTTTCAATCACCCCCTGGTATGCAAGTTGATCTAAGATCTCCCTTACTTGTTTTTTAGCTTCTTGCTTAACAGGATACTGCCTCTGTGCAGTAGGTTTATTTTTTTAACTGAATTTTATGGTGAGGAGAATCCTCATCCCATCCTACATGATTTTTATATAATGCAGGGGCTTGGGCCACTGCCCATTTTCTAGCATATGTATATTTTTTATGAATTGGAATGTGATTTGAGAAGACAGGCATAATCATTTCTTCGCCGTTTGGGCACTCCCTGACAAACTCTGGTGGCCAGTCTTTCTCTGCTAGAAGGATATCATAGCCTTTAGATAGATTCTCCCAAAAGACACCTCTTATTTTCCTAGTTTTGTCCCCTGCTATACGCAATGTTATTTCATATAATTTATGGGGTACACAAACTATGGTGTCTGCAGTTTCCACCTGAATGTATTCATTCGTGTCCACTGTCTCCAGAAGATTCATAAGAATCTTGCGAGCTATGGTCACTTCTGCTGCGCTGTCTAGCCTTGTTTGGGCCCACTCTCCGTTCTTGAGTTGTGTCCTCAGGATCCTCGGCATGTTTTATTTTAATACTAGCTACCTTCTTTTTGGGAAATTTTAATTTTTTATTTTGATGAGCAGGTTCCTTGTCTTTATGTTCTAACCGCCCTCTTCTTTCCGATTTCTGTGAGGAAGTCTGAAAAGATTGAGAGGGACGTGTATCATTATCTTGATATCTGTCAGGTTTTCTCAAATTGTCCCTATTTCTAAGGTTGTATCTTTTTTCAGAGGGCTCCCGTTGTGGAGACCTGCCCCCCGTTCTGGATATCTATCTCTCCGTTGGGGAGACCTTCCTCTGGACTGAAACTGTTTTTCTCTGGGAGTTGTTTGTTTATTACCCTCCCACCTCTTTTTTGGAGTATTGAGATTATTCTTAATAAATGTTTTTTCAGGATTTTCAGTTAGTTGTGGTTTTAGTGGTTTCCCACCCAAACTATCTCTACCTAATCCTTCATAGCACTTTTCAATTATTCTGGCAAGTTCAAAAGGTTGGTCTGTTATTTCTGTTTCTTCTAATTTTTGGCGGATCACCACAGATGCTGCTTCTCCTTTTATGTTGGCTAGTAGTATAGCCGAGACTTGCTTAAAGTCTTTCAGTAATTTCATACCTAGATTTAAAGCAGGCTCTGGACCGTATTCATTTTGAATCTGTCTTAGTACGTCTGGTATAACCGCCATAGACGGAACACCATGTGTTTTTGTGTATATTGAAGCAAAGACTGTTCCCCAAGTGTCACAGTCCTCCACATGTGGTGCGATCCCCATTGGTAAACAGATTGTCAGAATTCTGTGTTTTTCAAGAGATGTACTATCAGGGAATACTGCCTCTATTTGAGTAATTTTTTAAACTAACCAGAACGGAATTTGTTCCCGTTTTGCAGGTAATTTGCCAATGACTGTATAGTCTGTGGTGTAATTTTATTTGTGTTCCCCTGGTGAGGGGTGTGCTGTGGAATTTTTATTGCTGGTTGGATTGTTAAAGTCCGCATGACATATTGGACCAATTGTCTATGTATTTTAATGAATTGTTTTAGCTGAACTAAAAGTTCTCTGTCTGACATTTCTTCAATGTCAGGGTGTGGTGTATAGCTGGCTAGAACCGGCCATGTGGCTCTTGGTCTACCTAGTGGACCGAGCCTGGTAATGTGAATTTGATGTTTTAGGGCGCCATTAAACCAGAGCTGGTGCTCCTGGTAAGTTAGTGGAATTTCAACGTCCTCGAAAGGAACGTATTCCGCTGGATGTTCCTCTGTGTTGTAGTAGTGGAACTCGTGTGTCACAGCATTTGCTGCTGGAAAATGTATCCATGAATAGAATACCTCTGTCTGCCGATATTCATGTGCCTCTACCACAAATATGACTGTACCACCTCTTGATGATACTCCACTATTTATAAGTTTGTAAGTTACACTCTTTCTTACATTTATCGGGATGATTACTGCATCCGGATTGTTTTGTTGGAGACTTGTGTCTTCCGATAAAAGTTGAGTTGCTATTCTAGCTCTCTCCCTTTCGTCGTCACTTTCTGACATTTTTGCTGACAGAAGGTTTTTGCAGAGCAAGTTTCAAGAAAACAAAGATTAGGTGCACAATATTTTGGAACACTGTATCCTTCAACGTTGACTAAACCAAAAATTAAATCATAGGATTCTCATCCTACTAAGTTTTGGCGGATATTAACCTTTTACCCACTCCAGACGTATATTGGAGTTTTTACGGTAAAAAGGGGTCTGTGTGAAAAGCACGACTCAGTTACTCTAGTATCTAGCGTTAAATTATCGCCTTACCAAACTTTGGGCGCCATGTAGTGTAGTTTCTATATTCCCAATAGGCTCTGCGCATTGGAATAACATAAACAATAATTTAGACGTAGGACTTAGGTCGACTAGGTCTCTATTGAATATGTTAGACTTAATTATGAATGCCAGCTAGCTCAGAGGTCACTAGAAACTTTCTCGAATTCACAAGAAGGGATTAGTTTCTGACAACCGCATAAACATGACAACTTTGCTCCCCTAGAACAAGGAGTATATCTCCAGAGTCGCGGAAACAATAGATAACTATTTTACTCGGTCAATCGTGCATGCTTAGTTTCAACAGAAGTGCAGAGAAACAGTGAGACGGGCGTTTTCAATAAAAGAGGTTATTTATTGAACAGTCTTCTTTCTCATGCAAGAGAAGTGAATTCCTACAATCGCAATACTTGTCATAGAGTAAAGTGCGTACAGTAAAAGGAGTATTATAAAATAATACTGTAAAAGCATGGTATGGTTTCTAAGCCATAAGATAATTAAAATGGATAAAATACATACAATGATAAAATAATGACTAAACGTACTCAACTGGTGCTTCTAAGATACGCCTACCCTGGTGTACCTAACCTAAGCCTAGTACTTGGGAAGGAGTAAGTGAGATGTAGTTTGAGTTAAGATAATTTCTGCCAAGAATCTAAATCAAGAATTCTCTAAGGGTCTAATCAGCTCCATACCTTGGTTATAGAATGAAGGAAGTCTTGTATCTCTCTCTCAGGACTCGATCTCCCAGCAACCCGCAAGGGTGACAGGGAAACACTGGACCTGGATTTCTCGGCAGGAGAAAAGACAGCGTCTCTCTCAGGGCGTCAAAGGGAGGGTCGGCTTCCTTTGGCACTTGCTACAGCAGGGCCTCGGGCAAGTAGATAGTAGATCTGCTTCAAACCACCGTGTGTTTTGCTAGGGCAGATGCTGGTATATTTATACCTGGAAGGTGCCAAGTTTGACGTAAGGTTGGACATAAGACGTCACTAAGAACTCGCAGTTCTTTCAGGACTCCAGGAGTTCTAGGTCAAATCAATACAGAAGCAGGGGGAATTCCCGGGCTGCTGGAGGCTTGGTTTGTTTAAGAACGCGTTGTGCGTTCTTCGAGTCTATGGGAGTAGCCTTGCCGTATTTGGACTGCATTGGCTATGTCTTAATATGGGTATGATTCTTATGCCTATATAAGGATATGATTTGATATAACCACATAAGGGCATAAATCGGGAATATTAACTAGAGTCCTAGATTCGTTTACAACAACTTTCTGATCCCCCCCTGTCCTGGGCCACCCCAGACTCCCATTCTCCTAACAACACAGTTATTTGTAGGGAATGAAACTGGTCCAAACTCCCCCTAGCTGGCTGGCTGGTGGCTCTTGAAACATCCAAACCACCCAATAACTCAGATCCCACTTTAGCCAATGAGGATTACAACAGATGGATCCCCAATTCACTAGACTCCGTACTCCACATGAAATGCACCAAACCTAAGCGCAGTACTCGGACTGCTATCTGGTATTCCTCTGGATTACGGGAAAGGAAACGTCACTGTAAAAAAAATAGAGAGGAAATGGCCTTGATTATTCCCCTTCCAGTAAAACCGCATATAGAGAAGCAATAAAAACTTACATAAATTAAAGCTGCACAATCAACCTTTTTCAAAGGAAAAATTAACGCAGCTGCCTCCAGGCCTAAGGAAATATATCGCATTGCGAAAACCCTCCTCAAGCTCTCAGAGAAACTTCTAATGCCCATCGATGCACAAACCCGTTGCATCAACCTGGCAGAGTTCTTCTTCTAAAAAATACAAACCATTCTCCCCCACCTAGATCCACACTCCGCTCACCAAACCATCTGAATCAGGGCCCCAGCCCCCAGCTACTCTGGAATCCCTCCCCCCTCTTAATCCCATAATGTTCTAATCCATTATGCATCAGGTGAAATCCGGCTCCCCCAATGACCTGGCACACCCACACACCCTACGGCCAGTCACCAGCAACATTCTACCCACCATATTTAATCTGCTCAATGCTTCTCTATCCACCTGCACTGTCCCTCTCCCCTGGAAGCGGGCCATGGTTAAAGCCCTCCTTAAAAAACCCGACCAAGATAACCCCAGTAACTATCGACCAATCTCCCTGCTACCTTGGCTGAGCAAGATCCTCGAGAAACATGCCAACACAATATTGACTGAGTTCTTAGAGATTAATCACCTGCTCGATCCCCCCCAGACGCGATTCCGTCCCATGCATGGCACTGAAACCATCCTTCTCGCAGTGACGGAGGAGGCCAGGAAGATTCTGGATCAAGGAGGCTCTGCAGCAATCATCCTCCTTGACCTAAGTGCCGCCTTCGACACTGTAAGCCACGACATTCTACTAGACCGACTTACCAGCCTAGGAGTCTCAGGAAATGCAATTGCCTGGTTTGAATCCTTTCTGTCAGACCACTCCTTCCAGGTTTTCGAGGGTGAAATCTCCTCCCCCAGCAAACCTCTTGGCTGCGGTGTGCCGCAGGGCTCTTCTCTGAGCCCTACACTATTTAATATATATATATATGAGCCGCCTAGCTGAGATTGTCTGTCCCTTTGGGATAGCAATCATCACTTATGCCGATGACACTCAGCTAGTGGTGGCTCTTAACCAGCCGTACACCGTGCATAACAGCCTGAGTGACTGCTTAGAAGAAGTGACCAAATGGATGACATCCTCATGTCTCAAATTGAAAGGAGACAAAACTGAGCTGATGCTCTTAGGTAACACCCCCAAGTTCACCACAGACTCATTGTGGCCCATCTGCCTTGGCCCTGCTCCTACGCCAAAGGACACAATTTAGAGCCTGGGCATCTGGCTGGATAAATCCCTTAACTTTAATTGTCAAGCAGCTAAACTTTCTGCCACTTGCTACAGTCTACTCCGGCTTCTACAAAAAAATTGTCCTCATACTGCCTTTCCAAGCGAAACCGATTATGGCCCAGGGTCTTATCTTGTCTCATCTGGATTTTGGGAATGCCCTCTACTTAGGTGCCCCTCAATCCACTTTGCGCAAGCTCCAGGTCATCCAGAATTGCGCAGCCCGAACACTCCTCCAGATCCCGCGTCGACTCCCAGTTAAACCCGGACTAAAGAGCCTCCACTGGCTCCCAGTCAGGGAAACAATTGAATTTAAGGCCCTGTGCAGCGCCCACCGAACCTTTTGGAAAACGGGCGCTGCCATCAATCAATCACTGATCACCCCTACCACCCGAATAGACAGTTCAGATCAGCATCTTCCCTCCTCGCCACGGTACCCAGGATTAAGAGAGCCAGATGTGGGGGCTGTTCCTTCCCCTATAACTCGGCCAAACTTTGGAACTCCCTCCCCCTTCATCTGCGATCAGAGCCCAACTTACTCCCCTTTTGTAAACATCTAAAAACCCTGCTTTTTAATAAATCTGAATAGTCTCCAATTTGTTCCATCTGCACGTGTTGTCTGCAGCTCTAGGGCGCCTGAGGGTAGCTATCGGTCTTTTCATTTCATTTCATTCAATTGTTGTGACACAGTAGACCACAATGAATACTGCCTCAATTGCTAATAATTACACTTTTTAGGCACCAATGTACAAATCCTTTTGTGATGTGCCCTGTATAAACAATCACTATAGAAGTGAGTAAAACATTCTCTCACTGTTATTTACATGACATCAGGTTAACCCCCTTCCTTCAGTTCCTGCCCATAATTCTGTTACTTACAGACGCATTATTTAATATTGCCTGTAATATGAACTACTTTCCAGAATAATGACATTACTGCCAGCTTCACAATAAAATATACCATCTGTCTTCTTTTTTACAAGCCATGCGGCACAGCGTCGGTTATTCTGTTCAGCATGGCTTGAACCCCTTGCAGAACCAATAGTACCCATAGACGAGGCCTATTGGCTTTGACAATATTTCCTTGAGCATGTCGTCACTGGAACATGTAGATCTTTAATAAAATTCCACATCCTTTCTGTGCAGGTGAAAGCCATAACTCGAGAAGAAAGGTTTCCTTTTTCTACGCCACCATTAACAATACATGCATGTTGACTTTGACGACATACAACTTCCGATGTTTGTGCTATCCATAGAATGAGTAAATAAAAAGACAAAAAATTCAAACTGTGGATGACAGGATGCGGCGTGTTAGATGAGGGGGCAATGCAGGCTGCCAATTAGTGATCTACATCAGGAAAGTAAATGTTAACAATTGGTTTGTAAACAGTAGTGCACAGAATGGAACTGCAAGGGAGCCGTCGTAAAACTATATTTTGTCTTTTTTTACTTTTTGAGGTTCTAGATGGCACAAACTCAACCCAATAGCATTGTGGCAATTTACGTGACCACTTTCTACAGGGGCAGACTCATGTTGCTTTCCGCACTGAGTGATTAAGTGATTTGCCCAGAATCACAGGATGTTGAACGACACCGGGAATAGAAACTTGTTTTCCACATCCAAAGAAAGAGGCATCGGACGTTAGACACAGCTCATCCTCTGCGTTGATGAGGATTCCCCAATTTAATCCTGCATGTTACATTACACTGACTGGACGAAGGTCGGTTATCGCGGCAGTTGCTCACCTGACTCCGGACTCCTGAGCTGCTATAATGCAGGGGCCGACTGCTGCACCGCGTCTCTTGGGTTGGAAGACGCCATCAGTAAACATACAGAGACTGGCCTGTTTACTTCTCCACAGTCTCCAAAATTGCCGCCGAGCCTGGAAACAACAAGCTGTCTCCTCGTGCATGTCTCCTGTCCATGCAGGCACATCGAGCAGGAGACAGGGAGGGACAGGAGATGTGCATGTGTACACATGACCCGTACGGGACAGAAGATGTGCACGTGTACACATGACCCGTATGCATGCACATCTTCTGTCCCCCTTCGGACGCAAAATCCACAACAATAGATCTCGCCAAGGCGAGCAGTGCATGCGCTGCGTCGCTAGACGAGAACTAAACAGCTGACGAAGGCGGAGACACTGCCGAGATAATTGCCCATGCGTGTGAGCGCAAATTGGAGCAGGCGGGTCATTTCTGATAGGAGTCAGAACAGCGCGAGCCGCTGGAGAGAATAGCTGACGAATGCCGCGTGAGCAGCAAGACCGTTAAAAAAACATAGTGGAAGACCGCATGATAAAAGGAATCGGCGCGCGACGGGTGCTGAGGCCTCAAACAAATAAAGTTGAAACAGCTATTTTTTTTTTAAACGTCAAGTCTATTTCTTATGAACATAAAATAATAAGATTAGATGACAAATGGACGGATAACACGTGCATACAGAGGATCAACTTACAAATCAACACAAGTAAAACTAGAAAAAACGTGCCTGACAGTAACCGAATACAAATAAGGTACTTATCTTGACTGCGAGCCGCAGAAAAAGAGGACTTGTTCACAGTCAACATAATTATGGGTTCATTCAACATTTCATTGGTCTGCCCATTGTGTCATCCTGTAGTTTTGTCTTTCCTCATGTTTGGGAAATGTAGTTCTTGCTTGGCTGCTGTGTTTAATAAAGCAAGAAAAGACTGCATAAAAGGAGCCTCTGTCTCTTGCAATAAAATTCAGAACCTTTGAATTAGAAAAGTAAATGACTTTCATTTAGAATACGCCATTGCAGTGCCATGTCTTTGGAATGGCAGCAAGACAGTTGCTCCCTTGATAGAAGGTGTAGAGAAGGAGAAAAACAGTAATGAATGGATTATCAGCGAGAACCAAAGATGATGACGTTGTGTTAGGATAGTGTTTGAGACAGATGAGAAAATGTTGCTGAACAGATATAATCAAGGGCTAATTTAAGGTGGTTGTCCTTACTCACTTGCTGGAGACCTCTTTGAGCTCTTGTATTGCATCAGTTTCTGGTAATGTGCTTCCCTCCTCTGTTTGATGGTCTCATGAAGAACATTAACACATACCTCCTCCTGCGATTCATTGTCTCGGACAGCACCTTAGGAAACGTCAGAATGCAGATAGAACAATCCCACCGATGCTTAATTAAGATTTTGTTTTTATGGTGCTTGAATAATACAAAAGCGTTGTCCCTAACATATAAGATTTTCTTTCAGACTGATGTCATTGTGAATAGCGTTGCTACGGACCTTCAGCTTCACAGTGGTGCAGTGTCGAAGGCCTTGCTGCAGAAGGCAGGTCCACAACTTCAAGAACTGTTAGATTCAGCGGACCGGCTGGACAATGTTGATGTGGGATCTGTGTTGCCAACCGATGGGTGTAATCTGAGTTGCAAAAATATTTTTCATGTTATTTGTCCCATCTGGAAAACTGGCCAGTCTTCAGAGGTATCACTTATTTACTTTTTATTTTTACGTTGTCTGTCTTGAATGTTTAAATTCCCTTTTCATGGAAAAACTGTCAATTTGCCAGTTTTCTTGAACTAGAGTATCCCTAGAGTATTACCTCTGTTGAACTTTCGAAAAGTGTTACCCAGATACATATGCGTTTTTTATTGTATTAAATGCAACTTTATTTAACAGCATCTGGCAAAACAACTTTCCATGTTTTGAACCTGTAAATATATTCAAATACAAGGCTATAGCTTAAAAAATGCAACCCTGTTTTAAAGTGTCCTGGTATAATAGCTCTGATGTACAGTTACTGATTTACAGACACATACCTTACTTAAATAATTAAAGTGTGATATTGTTTACACATATTGTATTTTCAGATAGGTGTAATTGTAATGTTTTCTTTCTGCAGAAATCATCTCCATAATAAAAAGCTATATAGCTCAGCTGCAAGGTCTTGTGACTCTAGTGGCACAGAGGATCCCAGGACAAGGGTTCTGGTCCTGCCAATGCTGTTAAAGTATCTTAAATTTCCAAAAGATACTGTGTTTTCCCCTTGGTATTCTTCAGTTTGAGTATATCACACAAAACTTATCTGAACTGATGTTTTATTAAAATGTGCATCAGTGGTGCTGGCTTGCACACTTATAGTTTATTAAGCGTTGAGAATAGGACCAGGTCTTTTCCTGGAGCCTTATGCAGGGCTCTGTGCTTGTATCCTATCTGCACAATGCAGGGTGGTGTGGTTATCTGCCAAAATGTACTGAAGTCAGAGGGTCTTCAGCAATAACTCCATGCTGTTATTTGCAACTAGGTGCTGGCTAACCTTTTTGCACTTGACACTTTCTGCAGTTGTGCCTTTAGCTGGTGGTTGGATCCTTGATGATCACCAAGGACTTTTGACAAACTCTGGATCATGCTGAGGTCCCTTTGATTGTCAAAATGACGCTTTTTAATATGCTTATTTATTTTTTGCCTTTTTGAAATAAAATGGAGACCACAAAAAGGTGCCCAAACCCTCAATTCTTGAAATGGCAATTATTTGAAAATTATTTTAAAAAACCAAGTGTAAATTAATAACACATGGAAAGGTAATTTTATTTTTACCCATCAATCATATTTTAGTTTTTTATACAATTTCTTTTAACGACAAAAATGGATACACGTTGGCAACATTACAATCACTAAATAATACTATCTACAAAATTAAACAAAGGAAATGAATGGCAAGAAAAAAGCAAGAGCCCACACAGACAACTAACAAAGCCCTGATGAGGGTTTGAAAACATGTCATTCGAACCTGAAACGCGTCAGCATTCCACAAGAGCCAATCATATCATTAAGTGATTTTGTGAAAAAGAATATACAGTTTGTGCTCTTGCTTTTCACGTTGCTTTGGTTGTCTTCATACAGGAATTAATTTGTAAACATTGATGAATTGATGTTTTAATGTGTATTGTTCTGTGTTCACCCTTGTTCCATTCATTTCCTTTGTTTAATTTTGTAGATAGTATTATTTAGTGATTGTAATGTTGCCAAAGTGTATCCATTTCTGTTGTTAAAAGAAATTGTATAAAAAACAAAAATATGATTGATGGGTAACAATAAAATTACCTTTCCATGTGTTATTAATTAACACTTGGTTTTTTAAAATAATTTTCAAATAATTGCCATTTCAAGAATTGAGGGTTTGGGCACCTTTTTGTGGTCTCCATAGTATTACGGTCCAGCCCCCCCAGGGGAGCCAGACCGATCTAGCAACGTTCCACGAATGGATTAACACGAGGCACAGCGATATAAAATTCTCCATGGAAGCCAGCAGTATCAAAATTACCTTTTTGGACGTAGAAGTCACTTGCTTGGATGGATGCTTGAAGGCTTCGCTATACAAGAAGAGATGGTTCATAGGGGTTATCCAAAGAAACTCCTCAAACACTCTTACAAAAGAGCACGATTCACGCCAAGGAAGTGTTTGTTACAAACAAAAGAAATGAAAGAACTCGACCGCTTGGTGTGTGTGACCACATTCGGGTCTGACACACACAAAATGAGACAAACAATTCTCAAAATTACTAGAAGGGCTAGAATGTCCTTTTCCCCGCCCTCTTTTTGCATACAAAAAGAACAAAAGCATCGGACAGCAAATTGTTAGGGCTGATGCAGCATTGCCAAAACCCAAACATGACATTTTGTCTTGTTGGAACATGAAACCAATTGATGGGCACCACAGATGCGGCAATTGTGTGGCGTGTTCCAGCACAATTGAAGGCAACGAATTCGAGCATCAGGGGGTCAAGTGGAAGCACTCCGGCTTCTCTAACTGCAAGACCAAAAATGTTATATATGTCATCATTTGCCCATGCCAAAAGATTTACATTGGGAAAACGAACCAGCAAGTCAACCTACGCATCAGTCAGCATAGGTCTCGAATTAAAAAGAAAGTCCTAACTGCTCCCATGGTGGAACACTTCATGGAGAAATCTCATACTGAACTTGAGTTCAAATGGTCAGTACTTTTTGCAATTGGCACAGTACAGCGCCCAGCGGATGTTGACAAGGCGTTATTACAAAAGGAAGCCTTTTTAATTCTCAAATTTAATAGCACACTTATAGGTTTAACCAGTATGTCTGAATTATCAAGGATTTGAACCCATTTTTCGACAATAGCTTTCTCTGAATCAGACTCCTACCCATAAGTCATTCTAGCCCACACACCAAAAGCCCTGCACGTGCATGCCCCGCACAATTGATAACAATTTTAGAATTTGGCCCATATGACGGTGCCTGCATTAGTTTCTGCATTAAGTATGACTTAGATAGCATGTCACAAGCCATTAGCATATCGGTGTGGACATCGTAGTAAGCCCAACCCTCTAAGGAACACCAAGCGCCTTCAGTATACGGTATGGGACCACATGTCCCAGAACGCTCTGGGACTCGCATCTTACGTGGTTTAAATTAGACAAAGATGGCCCCCGCGAGACGTCAGGCATTCGTTTGGAAGCCTCACACGGAAGACATTGAATGTCTTGTTGCAGGTAAGATCGAGCTCTTTCCGCTCGTCTATCTTTTTAGAAAAAATTGCCTGCGGTCCCCGCTTTGACACTCCATTATTCTCCCATACAGCGCGCCACGAGCCACAGAGGGACGTTCAAAAAGCCAGACGGTAAAACACCTGGTTAATAGACCCCCGCCCCTTATCCAGGTAGGCTTCAGTCCGTTTTACATAAAATTGCCGGCTTGTATTTGCAAGACAAACTAGTGTTGGTACTTACAAGCATTTCGATTTCCTAGGTCAGAAACATATACGTAATGGATTGACAGAGACTGGAACCGTCTCAACTTAGGACTAAGACGCAAGGTACGGGGCTATTTCAAAAAGCAATTCCCTTTTTTGTTTTTAAGCCAACATGATTGTACAACATCCCCCTTTTCTTTAATTAGGATCTTCAGAATAGCGACCACATCCTCCTCCCTCTAAGAGGCGCCGGACGGTGCACATAGAGGTAGGTAGAGTTAATCCACACGTATGTAAACTTCTGTTATGAGACAGTATTGCCACAATGCCTCAAACAGTTTGTGCTCCATTGTTTTTAGAAGCAAAACCCCAAGCGCCGTCCCCCAGGTCCACCATTGAAACCTAAAGAGCCTGATACATACAGGTACAATTCCTTATAACTCTTCTGAATATGACAGGTAGTCTTGAGGCACCCAGGCTTTCTTTAAAGTTCCATTTTTGTTCTTTTATGTACCACACAGACAACTGACAAAGCCCTGATGAGGGTTCGAAAACGTGTCATTCGAACCTGAAACGCGTCGGCATTCCACAAGAGCCAATCATATCATTAAGTGATTTTGTGAAAAAGAATATACAGTTTGTGCTTTTGCTTTTCACGTTGCCTTGGTTGTCTTCATACAGGAATTAATTTGTAAACATTGATGAATTGATGTTTTAATGTGTATTGTTCTGTGTTCACCCTTGTTCCATTCATTTCCTTTGTTTAATTTTGTAGATAGTATTATTTAGTGATTGTAATGTTGCCAAAGTGTATCCATTTCTGTCGTTAAAAGAAATTGTATAAAAAACAAAAATATGATTGATGGGTAAAAATAAAATTACCTTTCCATGTGTTATTAATTTACACTTGGTTTTTAAAAATAATTTTCAAATAATTGCCATTTCAAGAATTGAGGGTTTGGGCACCTTTTTGTGGTCTCCATAGTATTACGGTCCAGCCCCCCCTCAGTCCCGCCACGGACCTAACTCCTTTGGCTTTCCCATTTTTGAAATAAAATGCAATCAAAACAAAATGCACTGTTTGTAAGCAGCATGGGTTAATTAATTTATCCGGGCAAACCATAGTAGTCCTCAATTACACGCATGAATGATTGTATTAAATCTAGAGCAAATTATCAGTGGTCTCCTAATTATTCTTTATCTAGTCATTCACTTCCGTTTCCCCATTTATGCTCCCTCCCAGGTGCCTTGGGTCTTCATCTACACCACTGTGGGCTTTCCATCTACCCAATTGTTTCTTGACATTTTGTTGACCTCCTTTACTCTCATATCCCATCTTCTCTGCTTAAATGCACATAATCACGCCTGCTTGCTATTTGGTTCGTGAGAGCCTGTTGGTCGCCATATTCTTTAATGAGGTTTATCTTTGCTATCATAAGCCATGATACACAGAACCGTAGCCTGCCTTATGTAGGCCCATGTCATTGAGAATTCTTGGTATTTTGAACTGGGCAGTCGTTGGCATTTCACTCTGCTATACCGGAGGGAGCGGATAGCTGAATTGTCCATCATACTAGTCTGACATAGTCCCATTTTGTTTAAACAGATAACTGGGGATAATTAAATAACTAATGAATTTTCCATTGTCTGTTGAAATTCCCCTACCACCGCTTACCCCTCCCTAACCGGGCCCCACCGCTCTTACCTGCACGGGCCGCGGCTGGAGAAGATCTTAACCACACATTTCTAACTTGTGAAGCCGATGTGACTCCACAATAAGGACCAGGAATCACTGAATATGATTAAATGGTTTTATATGGTTTACTAATCAATACAGGAAATTTTCAAGCCAAAAGTAAGTTCAATAAGTGCATCAGTATAATAGGTAAGCTGATATATCTCAGTTGATTGAGGCCCAACAGAATGAAATACAGAAGTGTGATAGCCACAATAATACAGAAACAAATAAAAGTGAACTGGAGTTCCAAATAAAGAAACTTCTATTCTGTCTTCTAAACATAAGTCAAGTAAAGGGTCATCAATCAAAAGTCTCTAATTCGGGAGCATAGAAGGTGTCAGCATGATCAGACTTCAGTAGAACTCTTGGAAAAAGGAAATAAGAGTTTAGCATAAAACGCTACTCTTGCAAGAATAGAGCAAGTAGACAGGTCTATACCTCTCTAAGTCTTAAGGTTGCTGCTGTGAGTCGAAGTGTGTGAACACCAATTTAAAAGTAACAGAAGACTCAAAAGTCCTTATCTCCCTTCACACCACCAGGGACCAATCAGAACAATACTTGAATAAATCTGCAACATGGCTTCACTTATTGAGCTGAAATGGTCGTTCAAACCTTGAACAGCTTTCCATCCTGGTACCTGATGAACAGAAAGCTTCTTTAAACCATTGTTTCTCCACGTTCACTGCCAGGTTTCCCTCCAGGCCTCTCTATCAATTGTCTAATAGAGACAATAAGCCATTCTCGAATTAACAAAATAATAACCCTTCAAGAAAATAGAACAACATGCTGACAGAGCAAAAAGCATTTTAACTGAGGCCTGTAGACAGGCTAACTTTCCCCCCCGGAGTTTTATAAAGTGCAAACTTGACCCAAAGGTATCTGGTATCAGAGCACCTACATGAGCACCAGGACACATTCATTTTTGTTAGGCACAGGGAGATTAGAGATGTGCCCAGAATCACAGGATGTTTACACATCTAAGTAAAACTTGAAGCATAAGTGTACACATGTGAATAGTGAATACATGCTTTCATGTTAAAACTAAACATTAGTGCACATGGTATATACATTTATAGTCTCTACAGTGACCTTTATTAATAAAGTTTGAATGCTTCACTATTTTATTATTTTAGGCATTTGTTAAGTGCGCTGTCACCATTGCAGGCTTCCTGGCGCTGACTAGATCATAGAGAGGCAAGAAAGTGAACACAGGGGCGGGAATTAACGGGCGGTTGACGTGGGGAATAACCAGGTTTTAATCCTTCTCCTAAATGGAAGAAGTTCAGTAATATGCCTGATTTCGGCAGGGAGCGTATTCCAAAGTTTGGCAGCTGCTACCTCGAAGGATCTGCCTCCGGATCTGACTTTCTTGAATCTGGGAACCACAACCAGCTTGGCCTCAGAAGAACGGAGCTGCCTAGCTGGAATGTACCAGGCAAATTTCGATTGTAGGGAAGCCGGGCCAATTCCATGGAGCGCCCTGAATGCAATACAAAGGGCCTTGAATTGTATTCTCTGCCTTACCGGTAACCAGTGTAGTTTGCTCAAAGAGGACGGCCCGTGTGCTCTTCTTGGAAGCCCCAGTGCCAGTTTAGCAGCTGCTGATTGGACCCTTTGAAGCCTATCCAGCAAGAACCCAGGGGATCCTAGCAGAAGGGCATTACAATAGTCCAATCTGCTAAGGATGGTACATCTTACCACTTGGGTACGAACAAGGGCAGGAAGGAGAGGCAGGACTTTCCTTAGGGATCGGAGCATAGCAAAACAGCAAGCAGTGGTCTTTTGTATATGCGTCTCAATACTGAGCCTGTGGTCCAGCATGACACCTAAGTTACGGACTGACTCCACCGGCCGGAATGAGGTACTTGTTTCAGGAGGCCAGAAGTTATCTGGGAATGGGCGGGGAATCTTAGTTCCAGGGCTAAAGAGCACCTCCGTTTTTCCTGCGTTAAACTGAAGGGAGTTGTCCCTTAGCCATCGAGATGTATCACGCAGACAGTTGTGAAAAACCTCAACAGATGTGGAGTCCTCTCCTTCTAAGGAGAGGATCATCTGCGTGTCGTCAGCATAGTTGACAATTTTGATATTGAAGCTTTTAATTAGTGTAATCAGAGGTCTGAGGTAAAGGTTAAAAAGGATTGGCCTAATTGCTGAGCCCTGGGGAACCCCATGTGAAATCAGAGTAAATGCTGATTGAAAAGGGGGGATAGACACCGCCTGCTGCCTATCCTGCAGAAATGATTGGAACCACTGCACTGCCGACCCTCTTACTCCCGCCTCAAACAGCCGCTTCAGCAGAATCTTATGGTTCACCGTGTCAAAGGCGGCAGACATGTCAAGTCAGTCTCGGGTCGGGGAAAGGGACAGAGTCTGGCGAGACTTCCAAGTCCCTAATGATGTGTTCAATTTTTTCTTTGAAGAAAACAGCAAGGTTCTCGCAAAGTTCTTGGGACGGGATGATGGCGTTTTTGACGCATTCAGGGTTGGTAACGCTGTTCAGTATATTAAAAATGCTTCTAGAGCTATTGGTGGAGCTACAAATCGTGGAGGAGTAGTAATCTGCTTTTGATTTCTTAATCAGGTTCTTATATTCACGAACTTTGTTTTTCCACAGCTCCTTAAAGGTTTCTGTGTAGTCACGTCTCCACCTTCTCTCGGCTTGTTTACAACCCTGCTTTAGATTTTTTAAGGTCTCATTAAACCAGGGGGCGGAGTCAATACCCTTACAACTGCGAATTTTTAGAGGGGCATGAGCATCAAGGGTAGCTGTGATACGTGTGCATAGTGAGGACTAGTTTTCGTCTACCTGTTTTTCCTCATCAAAGAGTTGCTCCAACTGAAACACTTCCCCTAGGGAGTGCAAACGTGTCAGGGCTCTCCAGCCTCTGCAATTAAGTTTACTGGTCAACCCAGGGGCCTTGTGATGGCCGCCGTCCATGTGTATAAAAAATTTGATAAGTGAATGGTCTGTCCATTCCATAGGTAGGGTTTCCCCCATCACCACCAAATTGGGAACCGCAAACAGTAGATCTAGAAGGTGTCCGGCCTTATGGGTTGCCCCAGTGACCAACTGGGAGAGGCCGAAGCTTTCGCAGGAGTGAAGTAAAGTACGAAGACCAAAGTCAAGGGCGCCATTGCGCCAGAGATTAAAATCTCCAAGAATAATCAATTTGTGATTGGAAAGTGCGATATTAGTCAGAGTGACCAAGAGCGCTTGTTGTTGCTGAAGGCTAAACGCGCCTGGTGGGCGATAGCATACTATCCCGGTAACAGTAGTCCTGGAGTGGGCCTGAATTGATAAACCTAAAAGTTCAGTGCCTTCAGTCGGATCTAGAACAAGAACCTTAATGTTGCAGGATGCAGTGAAAATCACACCTACCCCCCCCACCTCTCCCACTAGGCCTAGGAGTGTGTACAAATTTAAACCCAGGAGGACATGTAAAACCAGGATCGACCAGGCAGTCAGGACGAGTCCACGTTTCCGTCATGAAGAGGACATCTAGTTCATGAGTATCAATAAGTAGCTGGATCTCTGTGCTATGCCTAGGCAGGGACCTTACATTCAGAAGCCCACATTATAACAGATTATTGCCCAGAAAATCGGCTCGTGGAAGGGCCGTGTGTAGTCACGTGTTCATAAAGTTAAGGCAAACTGAATAAAATGTCAATTGCACATATATAATTGCATTTCTGTGACGTGGTAGAGTGGAGTCTAAATTGTGCTGCCACACCTTCCTTTACCAGATGTTAAGCAGCACAAAGGAGGTGGTGGCAGCATACTTTGTAGTAATCAGTAGAAGTAAACTGCCTTTTTACCTATGTCACTGTAGTGAGGCCTACCTGCTCACTCGTTCTGCTGCTGTGTGCTTCACTCACCCTTGGCCTATATCGGTTTTGTGCTTAGCTCTGTGCAGTGTATGTGTGATGTACATGTGCTGGGTGTATGTGTGAATGTGAATGACATAATGCAGGGATGATGCCATATTGTGCATTGCATGCAGTTTATATGAAAATGCTGGGTGTATGTGTGCCTGTGCGTTGTAGTACAGTACATGAAGGATGTAGTGTGGTGCATGCATGTTCTATGCATGTGCTGAGTCTCTGTGCCTGCAAAAGGTACAATTCATGAGGAATGTAGTGCTGTGCATGTATGTTATATGCATGTGTTGGGTCTGTGTGTGCCTGTGCATGGTAAAATGCACTGCATACTCTGGATTCCATTTTGGGAGACCCAGGGCTGCATGATGGAAGAGGTGGTAGAGGATTAACAACCCGCCTTAACAGATTTGTATATTGCTGCATTCTCTCCAGCTGGGTGGGACACACTCAAGAAATGGAGAGCCAGGCTTTCCAGTACATTTCAAAGGGTGCTCTTGTGAAAGAGGTCACACGGAAGGAGCCTGGGCACATCTCATGAATGTGATGGGGCTGACAAGAGAATCAGAAACAGTAGGGTTTAGTCCCTTTCGAAATCTTTTGATACACATATCAATGTGGCTGACATCCAGGGGTGAACCTTTTAGTCACTCCTTTGGCCTGTGTTGTTGGGCTATCAGATTTGGAGTTGTTGCTTCTGTGACTGACTGCTTTCAGGAGGAAGGCAGGACAGAGGAGTGGACACTTCAGAATGAAGCAGACCCACAACATAAACTTCAAAAACTCTGACTCTAAAGTGGACTATAAGAAGGGGAGATTAATTCCCCAAACGTAAAGTGACAAGCAGCCAGTCAGGCTGTGTGAGGAGAAGCTCTGCAAGATGTCTGCCTGTGACCAGGACTGGGGCCAAGGCTTGCTAGTCTCCCAGCTGGATGAGGCAACATCACCCAGGTAATCCACTTGCCCTGTAGCCTGGAGCTCCAACATCTACCTGCTTGCTAAGACCAGTGTGCCCTGTGAGGAAGAGGAGCACATTGGAGGGAGTGAAGTCCTTGGGAGAATCGTGGCAAATGGATCCCCTTAGTGTTGATTCACTGATCGAGTAGTACCCCTGTGCAGGAAAAAATGCCAACCCTTGTATGCTTGAAGAGGGCTTCCATGAAATGAGCCGAGATCATTGCTGCACCCACGGATTATCGCTTGTGTGCAGTGAGAAGCTGGCGACACAATAGACAAGATTATGATTCCTTTTCAGGTCTCGGACTGGGCGTGGCAGGGCAGAGCACTGCTCCGCCTCTCCAAGAGATCTTGTAAATACAAGATTTCTAAAAGGGACTCTAAGCCCGCCCCTCTTTTCCATTGGGTAGCGTCAGCGTTCATGGTAAACGCTGGCTTCCCATTGGAAAAGAGGGGTTTTGGGTGCCACCCTGTCCGTTTTTCGTACTGCCCCTCTGGACAGGATAGCCTGTTTTCTGAAAGTCGTAAAGACGTTTCTTATCTTCTTGGGGATGTATTAAGGGAAGGTTCAGGGGAGAGTTCTGTAGAGTTGTCTTTATTAGAATGTACATATGTTGCTAAGTGACATGGAATGTGATGATTAGAAAGACTGTGAAGCTAACAGTGGAGCTGTGAAGCTGGTGGATGAATGTGCTGGAAATTCCTATGCTGTATCTTCAATAAACTACTTATATCAACAATTTATTCTGATTTCATCTTTACATTGGCGACGAGGGAAACCCATTGGCTTTTTTCTGCGCAATGGGCAGATGTTGGATCCTCCTCCCTTGGACTATTATCATTTAAAAGATAAAATATCTTCATCCAAATTGTAAGTAATTTATTTAATTCTTTATAAAAGGAAATATCGTACTAATGGAAGTCTCACATGAATATTGAATATATGAAGGACATTTCAGAAGGGAGATTGAATTTGTTTTATTTTGGAAGCCTGATTGAATTTGTTATGCATTTCTCTGTGAATGAACTCTTTTCAACTTGAACACTTTGTATATTTTTGACTTCTGGATTGTAACCTTTGAATACAACCCTCCTGATTAAGTTGACTCGAGAATTGTGCTGTTGGAGAATTGTGCACTCGGTTCTCGCTTCAGGAAAGAAAAACAAAAAAATGGAAATTGGTGTTGTTGACTGATTCTTTATGTGCCTTTGCTATAATTACTAATAGTATCCGGTACATGACATCGTGAAGCTGTAATTATATCGTCTCATTACTTGGATGTGGAAAATATTTTGGTAACCGTTCATTTGGATTGAATATCAACATCTACTTACTGGACTTGGAGAACGTTCTTCGGCTTTGAAGGACGCGCTCTATCTTTCCTCCACGCTCGCATTGTTTCTTCGATCTCTCTCGTCTCCTGCATCGTCATCAGAACGACGTTCTACGTGAGAACTATTTCCTTTAAAAAACGACGCAAACCACGCAACGTGGCGGACATTTTGTGACATTGGGGAGACGTTCATTGCACAACATTGTTACATGGGAGATGTGAATAGTAATTGAAGAGTTGTGGCGTGACTAATTACTGAAACATTATTGATGTGAGATTTGCTTAAATTTCATCATCGAAAACTCAAGGAAATATAAGATATGAAGAATAGATATACTTTTCTTGGAGGAATTTGATTTCACAGCGCATTCAATTCAAGGTTTTTATTTTAATTTGTTATGTTGATTTCTTTCTTTCATAACCAATTTTCTTTGCAGGAGCAGTGCTAGTGTGTCACTTTTAATTGTATCTAGGGTATATATACCTTGTATATTAACATATACACAAGATTGTAATCTCATAATTGTCAAACAGCTTATTCTAGTGTAATAATAAGTGAACAATTGCAATTTTTGTTGACATGGGGGACCAAGGTTTATCTACTCCTCCTTCTTTTCTTCCTACTCCGGGAGAACCTGCCATTCCATGGAAGGAGTGGAAAAAATTATTTTTAACATACATTCTCGCTACTGGTGCTGATAAGTATGGGTTAGTGCGTAGGAAAGCTATATTGCTTCATAATTTAGGCGTAGAGGGTCGGAGGTTATATGAGAATTTGCCTGAGGTTTCATTAGGAAATGGTGATGGTCAACTGTAGTGGTTACGTAATTGTTATTTAGAATGTTTACACGTGATGTAAGTAATTGTTGTTCTTGTAGAATGTATTCCTTTGATTGTAGGGAGCCTTCTGATGTCTGGGGTTCGATGGGCTTCTTCAGTTGCTTGTCGGACTCCGGGCTAAAGAGGCGCTCCACCTGTGGTTGAAACCAGGATTAAACATATTTGATTTACCTTCATTGGTTTCCTTGGATTATTATGACTTATGGTCTTCTACATATTGGCGACGATCGGGATTTGTTTCAACCACCGACCCACGCAGCAGAAAGGATGTGGTGAGTGGCACGTTTTCGCAGTGTCTACCCTGTGCCTACCTTCAATAAGGTTACAGTAGACTTGAATTGAATGTGCTGAAACTTCACTCATTCGGATTTAATTCTTGGGTGTTTGAATCTGATCATCTTCGGAACTGTGTGTCAACTTTGAAGTTGTTCGTGGTCTAGATTGGATTGCGACTTAGAAGTATCTTTGCTGAAATTGGGGATCGTTTTACAGGCTCGTGCAGGTGATCATCAACAAACACTGCGCTTTAATATCGTTAACCCCTGCAGCCAGCACGCACCTGCATTTTGTATGTAAATACCTCCAGGGAGATTCGAGTTCAGAACCTCTTCGCAGCTTCGGACTGAAGTTCTCTTGGGAATTGTCTTCTGCTGAGTCCTGCATTGCATTGTGGGAACGTACGGCGTATGACGTTAGACGCTGCCACGTACTTCGGAAGCCATTTTGGTGAAGCTGTGAGGCATTTTTACGGTTGAGGAACCTTTCGTGCGATTAGATTACCGGTGATTCGCACACCTTTTTCTTTGAATAATCTTTGAGTGCTGTAGATCAGACAGAGGATTTTCAATTTAAAGAAAATATAAAGTTTAAATTGTGCGAGTTGTGAAACGGTGATCCGCACACCACAGGAATTCGAGTAAAGTATACAGTACTGTATTTGAAGTTAATTATTCAGCACAATTGTTTAAGTCAATTTGTTTTTACATTCTTATTTCAGGAGGGGAGGGTTTACTGTGATTACTTGCTGAATTTTATTTTATTTTAATTTGAAATGTCTGCAGTGAGAGAGGTCACACAGGCTCCTCATTTTTTAGAAAAACCCAGAAAACCAGTATTGTTATGGTCTGAATGGTTTGGTTTATTTGAAAATCATATTGTGGCTATTAATGCTGCTGACTATTCACCCCCTCGTAAATTTGCTTTGTTATTTGGTAGTTTGGGTTTGGCTGCTCAACGTATTTTTAACAGTTTAGTACCTATTCCTCCCCCTTCAGGTCAATCAGGAGATAGACAATGGAATGTGTATGTGGAAGCCATTGCAAGACTAAAAAAACAATTTGAGGAGTCACCTAACATTGTTAGAGAGACATACATTTTATAAAAGAAAGCAGAAGGAAGACGAGAAGATTGACAAATATATTTCTGCATTAAGAGTCTTGGCAGTTTCTTGTGACTATATACGAGATCAATTTGTTTTTAATTGTGCTTCTCCTAAAGTTAAGGAGAGGATTCTCAGTTGTAAAAATCCGTCTTTATCTGAAGTTATAGATTTAAGTCTCAGTATTGAAAGATCTATAATTTCTAAGAAGGCGATGATGGTGGATCCCTCCCCTAAAGTGAATATGGTCTCTGAAGAAATGGGTGAGGAGGGACTGTATGCTTTCGGTGGGAAGGAAAAATGGGTGAGCAAGCCAAACCAAAACCAAGCCAAACAGAACTACTGCTTTAGATGTGGATCTAAATTTCACATTGGGAATTTTAAAGGTTGTCCGGCTGTGAATAAACGCTGCACCATTTGTAAGGAAATTGGGCATTTTCAGAAGGTTTGTAGGTTTCAAATGAAACCAGTTAAGGTTAACTATGTTGATATGGATGATTGTTCTGAGTCCTTTGACAATCTTTTATTGATGGTGGATGCAGATGAAGAAACAATCTTTATCAAAGGACCTTTGTGTGATGCTTCTATTGATGACATTGATATTCATGTAATGGCGGATTCCGGATCGCCTATGGATGGTAAAGAGCAAACCGTGGCTTTTGCTTCAAGATCATTGAAACAGTTTGAACGGCACTATAGTACAATTGAGAGGGAGGCGTTGGCCTGTGTGTGGGTGGCTCAAAAATTCTAAATGTACATCTGGGGTCGTAGATTTGTGATGTTGTCGGATCATAAACCTCTTTCTTTTATTTTTAGCAAGGTGACTGGGACCAATAACCTGTCTCCAAGGTTGACCAGGCTCTTATCTAAACTTCAGGAGTTTAATTTTGAATTAAGACATATTGCTGGGGGGAAATTTTTCAGGGCGGATTGCTTATCCAGGATGTTAATGGTTAGAGATGATGAGGATGATTTAGTGGAGGACGATGTGGAGTGCATGACTGTGGTTGATGCTATTGAGGAATGGAACTCAGCAATTTCGGAGAAGGATTGGAAGGAAGCTAGTTTGAAAGATGTTATTTTGTCTCAAGCTTTAGAATTTTCTTCTAAGGTGTGGCCTGATGCAAGGAATTTATCCGGTGATTTGAAAAAAAATTCTCAGATAGCAGAGGAACTTCTTGTGAAGGATGGCATTTTGTTAAGAGGAGATAAATTTGTTCCACCAAGTGGCTTGAGAAATGTGATTGTGAAGTTAGCTCACAAAGGTCACTTGAGTGTAACAAAAACATGTATGAGGATTAGGTCTCATTACTGGTGGCCTGGCATTGATGCACAGGTGAGAGCATTGGTAGATAATTGTGAAGAGGGTTTATTGTCGGGTAAACATTGGAAAACACATGACTCTAATGTGGAAAATGATTATTTCTCGTAAAGTTATGTCCCATCATACACCCTCTTCAGTCACGTCCCCGAGCCCATCATGCCGGAACATGAGCACACGAGCACTCCAGAACGAACCGATCACGCGCTGATCAGGCGCCTCACAAAGTTGCACACGTACTCTTCTTCCCCAAAAAGTCAAAGTTACATCCTTATGGTCAAAAGCGATTCCGAGAACCAGCTTCCTCACTTAAACCGTACATTTCTGTGGTCACGCCGATGCCGAGAACAAGACCCCCCCCATCTGTAACCATTTCCCTATAATCGGGCCGATTCCGAGAAATGGGCCCCCTTTCTGCTAAACCACAACAACCAATTCCGAGAAGGAGAGCCCACGAATGCTGAAACACGACAAACAAACATCCTGTCACGACCATCTCTCTCTCTCTTATCTAAGGAACCAGCCTAGTGTTACTTCTCCCCATTTCTGTTTCTCTTGTTCTTCCTCATTCTAATCATGACGCAGCCTCCTCTCCTCTGCTATGTTTCCTCTTTTCATGACGCAGCCTCTTTTTCTAGTCCTGACTTCTGTTTTATTGTAACATATGATCCGGGCCTGCATTGAAGGGAAGCTCCTTCCTCTTTTCCTGTTATAAATACTGTGTGTTCAAATAATAAAGTTAGAGATTCTTCCGATCCTCCTTAGGTGACGGAGCTCTCCCTTAACTCGAGTTACTGAATAAAGACCCTGACTTCGAACCACCACGGACTCTGCTCTTCATACTTGAATCTATTGTTATGCCTAGAAATTCTGATCAAGGTAAATTACTAAAATATTTACCACACTCTTTGCAACCTACTCAATTTCCGGGGGTTGCATGGGAAAAAGTGGGACTGGATTTTTCTGGCCCATATAATGTTTTGCCTGATGGAAAGAGATATCTTATTTTGGCCGTAGACTACTTTTCTAAGTGGATGTATTATAAATTCCTGGATGCCTCAAATTCAGATAATACTTTCATTTTTAGAAAGAGTGTTTTTGCTGGAAGGGGCCCCTCAAGTGCTGGTAACGGATAACGGTACACATTTTGTTTCTGACAAGATGCGTACATTTTTGGAGTTTCATGATATCAAACAACTTAAGGTGGCGCTTTATTCCAATATTTTGGTGGAACGTGGGAATGAGATCTTGAAAGAAGGTATTCAAACGGCGATAGCTTCAGGTTTGGATGTGAGTAAATTTCTTGAGAAAAAAGTTCGGAATTATAATACTTCACCACGTTGTACAACTCAGGTTTCTCCCTTTGAATTGTTAAGAGGCAGGAAGGTACATTCTTCTTTATTTCCTTCTTGGCTTAGTAAAACAAATTCTAATCTGAATGAGGGTGGTCAAGAAGAACTACATTTTACAGTTAGGCAGAAATAAGAGGTAATGAAGAAAAATGTTGATAGTGCTAAGAATGTGAAGGATGCACAAATAGTTATTGGGGGCAGGGTTATGATTAAAAAACCCTTCAGGGTTTCTAAGGGAAATTCGATTTTTACAAGTCCTGTACAGGTAGTTAAAATTTGTAAAAATGCTGTCTTCTTGGGGGAGAAAGGATGGTGGAATGTAAGGCAGCTGGTAAAATTGTCTGAAGATCAAGCTGCTCTAATCTGTAAGAAGAAAAGTAAGTTAACCCAAGAAGAATGTGATTGGGTGCATTGGTTACAGCAAGATGTTAAGGTTAATGCTCATGTTCTGGATAATGGGGATTCTTCTTCTTGTAGTGCTGAGAAGGTTTCCATTCCTTCTTGCAGTCATAGCGGTCGAATCAGAAAAGCTCCCACAAGATACAATGAATTTATTTCATATTAATGTTTGTTTTTTGTTTTTGTAAGAAAAGCTCAACAAGATACAATGTATTTATTTCACATTCATGTTTTTTTGTTTTTGTAAAGAGGGAAGGTGATGTAGTGGTTACGTAATTGTTATTTAGAATGTTTACACGTCATGTAAGTAATTGTTGTTCTTGTAGAATGTATTCCTTTGATTGTAGGGAGCCTTCTGATGTCTGAGGTTCGATGGGCTTCTTCAGTTGCTTGTCGGACTCCGGGCTGAAGAGGCGCTCCTCCTGTGGTTGAAACCAGAATTAAACATATTTGATTTACCTTCATTGGTTTCCTTGTATTATTACGACTTATGGTCTTCTACATCAACCCACTAATGTATACGACATGAGTATGCAGATGTTAGATTTATCATAAAAATTAATGTGGTTCTTGAGAGGCATAAATTATTTTGCAGAGTTCAAAAGATGGATGAAGACATTGCATCATATGTAGCAGCTTTGAGAGGGTTATCTTTAACTTGTCAATTTGAACAACTAGCAGACTCATTAATACGTGACCAGATAGTCAGATGTACAAATAATAAGAGAGTACGTGAGAAGCTATTAATCAAAGATTCTATATTAGAAGAGGCAATACAAATAGCGAAGGGTTTAGAACATACGGATATTTGGATTAAAGAAATGGATAAATGTACAAATTCTATTGCAAATAAAAATTCTGGGTGTAAAGCTGACATTGATGAAACCAAAGTAGCCAAACCTTCTAATAAGTCACAATCTAAGCCTTATTTTTTTTTTCTCAAAACTTAGTTTATTAATTTTGTACAAAACATGCATGAATCTTCATACAATAGTAGCCCTCCCATCCGCAAAGAGTTAAATAAAAGAACCCCCCCCCCCAGCGGTGAGGTATTACAATATATGATATGCCTTCAAAATGGGGTCTCACTATTAGTGCTCTGGTCACCATACAACCTTTCGCAACCTAATGCTGTCCCTTATGCCACTCTAACAAACTATATTTACCCCCCCCCCCTCACATGGTGTGAGGCTCTCCCTCTTCTGGTGGTCCGCCCCCCTCAGTTGACATGTGGTTCGCAGTCTCGTAGCGCCTGTACTAATGCTTCCCATGCTGTCGCGGCCTCTAGCGCCTTGTCATCGTTATGCCTACACACCAGTTGGTATTTCAGCGCGTTTTCGCCGGAAGCCCATTTCAGGAGCTCCCCTTTCTATTTATTGCTGCTGGGACCCGCCGCTTCTTTCCAGTGCCTTGTGATTTCCCGCTTTGCCAGTATAAGACCCATATCTATAAATTTGCTCGTAGTTTTATTCTTGGGTGTGTGGGGGAACCAATGTTGTATGCAAATGGCCCTGTCGAACTCCAATCGTCTCTCTGTGATCTCATTTAGGGTATCACCGACCTCCTTCCAATAAGGTCCCATCGCTGGGCAGGACCAGAGCATGTGATCTAGTTCAGCCCCCTCCCTTGCACATCTGGGGCATGCCGCCTCCTCCACCCCAAAATATTTCCGGATCTTCCCCAGCGTCAGGTAAGCTCTATGGAGTATATAGAAGTGCACCAGTTGGAACCTGGCATTCCGCGTGCTCTTCCAGGCTCGTCGAACTATCTGTTTCCAAGTCGTCTCAGGGATATATTTGCCCAAGTCTGTCTCCCACTTCCCTTTCAATGTCTCTAGGGGCTGCAAGCCCTCGTGAGCATTCTAGAGTACAGGCACATGACCGCTTTAAAAGTCCCTGCTGCCATCATAGTGTACTGGCAGGCCATTGACGTTTTAGGTTCCACAAGCCCTTCCTTCCAATGTGCCTGTATCGCTCTGGTCACCGCTACATGTAGTAAGAAATCTCCGCTCGACAAGTCAAATCTCTCTTGGAGAGTCTGATATGGCAACAGAGCCCCATCCTCATAAAGATCACCTAATACTTGTACCCCCGCTTCCTCCCAGATCTGTAGTCGTGACCAGTCTCTGCCGTGGGGTAGTGCCGTGATCATCCCAAGCGGTATCTCGGGTGCGTATGGATGTAACGCTCCTGCTCTTCGTTGAGAGCGATTCCAACAGAGTCTAATTGTTTTCTCCTCTGTGAGAAGGTCCCTGAGGTCAAGTTTTTGCTGCAGAGCTATGTATGAGAGAATATGGCGCGGTGTCCCCCCTACCCCTTGCCTGTTCCGGTCCCCTGAATTCCTGTGCTATTTCTTGGGTGAAGACCTGTTGTTGAGCCGCTAGATAGTCTAACTCAAAGTCTGGGACCGCCAGTCCACCCGCAGCTTTGGGTCGTATGAGCGTCGCCTGTGCCACTCTGCGTCTACCCATTCCCCATAGAAAAGATGTTATTAAGGACTTCAGTAACTTGAAAGTGGATCCAGGTATCCATACCGGTAACGTCCGAAAATAATATAAGAATCGGGGGAGTGCCTCCATTTTTAATAGGGATATGCGGCCCGTCACCGACAGTGGGAGTGTGGACCAGAAGGCCACGCTACCCTTTAATGCCCTCACGCCCCGGCCCACATTTCTTTCCAGTATGTCCGCCACCGTGTGATAGATGTGTACTCCTAAATATTTGAAACAGGTGGGTTCCCAACGTACTGACCGGGACAAGCGCGGTTTGGTCTCTCCCCGCTTCACCGGGAACAGGCATGTCTTGGACCAGTTTACGCACAAACCTGAGACTTCTCCGAATCTCGAGAGCAGACCCTCCGCCCCCGCCATCTCTCCATCCGCATCTTCTAGAAATAGCAGTACGTCGTCCGCGTAGAGTGACACGTACTGTTGCCCATCTCTGCTCTCCAGGCCTCCATAGTGTTTTCCCGTCCTAAGTTCCACCGCTAGAGGTTCCACCGCCAAGGCAAACAGTAATGGGGATAGCGAGCATCCCTGCCTCGTTCCTCGCTCTACCGGGTATTGCGACGATATCAACGAACCTACTCTCACCCTGGGCACCGCAGACGTATACAGCACCTTTGTCCATTGCAAATAGCCCTTACCCAACCCAAAACGACCCAAGACTTTATATAGATACTCCCATTCAAGGCTATCAAAGGTTTTCTCGATATCTACTGATAGTACCATTGGCTTGTGCGCCTCCGGGTGATCACCATCTAGTAATCTCACTAGTCTCCTGATATTTGCGGTAGTATTCCGCGTTGGTATAAACCCAGCCTAGTCATCATGGACCAGCGTGGTCATATGAGGCAACAATCGGCCGGCTGGTATACTGCTCAATATCTTGTAGTCGGTGGTTAACATCGAGAGTGGCCTATACGAGGCCGTGGCCTCACTTTCCCTTCCCGGTTTCAGCAGTGGGATTACCAACGCCTCGCGCATTGATTGGGGCAACTGCCCTGCCTCCCTGGTCTCTTTATAAACGTCTTGGAGGCGTGGTGCAAGTAAATCAACATACTTCCCATAGAATTCTATGGGTAGGCCATCTAGCCCCGGAGTCTTATTATGGGCCATACGCTTAATCGCGCCTCGGATTTCCCCAAGCTCTATCTCCCTGCCCAAGTCCTTCGCCTGTTCTTCATCTAGTTCCGGCAAGATTAGTTCCTCCAAAAAGGCGTCAACGGCAGGGTCCCCCGCCTCCAGTTTACTTTTATAGAGTGTCTCATAATAAAGCATGAAACACTGCAAGATCTCATTTTGGGTGTGGACCACGCCCCCTTCCTCTGTTTGTAAAGCCAGAATAGGAGAGCCCCTCTTCGTAGGATTAGCCAACCAAGCTAGCAGAGTCCCTGCCTTATCACCCTCCGCATGCGCTCTCATCATGTACGCCTTATGGTCGAAGCTGCGCAAACGTTCCACTTCCACTGCTACTGCTTCTCTAGCGGTGCTAACCTCCTCCTGCAATTTGAGATGCCCAGGTCTCGCTACCTCTGCCTCTCGGAGTTTAGATTCCATTTTTTTCAGGTCCCCCAGGAGCACTTTCCGCACTCCTGCCTATTTCCCTATGCAGAGACCTCTGACGACCTTTTTAAAAGGGTCCCATTCTGTCGCCCTCGTCGCAGTTGTACCAGCGTTTTCCGCAAAGTACTGCGTTATCCCCTCTTCCAGTGCAGCATGAAAGAGCGGGTCATCTAGCGTTTCGGGGCGCATTTTCCAAGTGGGGACACACGAGATCCCAGCCATCCGATCCATTGTGACCAGCAGAGGGTTGTGGTCCGACATCGTTCTAGTGAGGTATTCAGTACGTACAATAGTTGGCATTACTGTTGGGGAACAGAGCACCGTATCCAACCACACATGCAGCTCATGCATACTGGAGAAATAGGAGTAATCCCGGTCTCCCGGGTGTTGCGCACGCCAGGCGTCTTATCAATCCCCAGCGCACCTGCCAGTCCAGCCTGCCCATAGTTAAACGGTGTGTCGGGGAATCTGTCAGTGGTGGGTGTGACCACTCCATAGAGACATCCGCTACGGAATTGAAATCCTCTCCCATCACCAGGGGGCCCGCTAGGTACTGCGCTAGTGCCCCAGATATCTTCGCCAGGAAGCTCAATTGATCCACGTTGGGTGCCTATATACTACAAAAGGCAATGTTCCTACCTCTGAATTTCCCCTCAATGGCTACATATCTACCCTTGGGGACTATTGTTTGTCTGGTCAGCTGGAAAGGGACTCCCGCCCTGACCCAAATCAACGTCCCCCTAGCAAACGCAGAGTTTGTGGAGTTGTATACTTGACCTCTCCATCTACGCTGTAGCGCTGTTCCCTCAGCCTTCGTTAAGTGTGTTTCCTGGAGTAGTGCAATATGTGCTCCCCTACAAACTAAATAAGCATGAACTTTATGGCATCTGGTCATAGTGTGGAGACCCCTCACATTCCAGGTCATACATCTCGAATTAGTTGAATCAACCATTGTCCCATAGCATTCTGTGCAAACAAAAAGTTACCCGCTGCCGCGTCGGCGATGGCCTCTACCCAACTTCTCCCCAACTGTCCCATATCCCCACCCCCCCCCAAGAACAGGACCTAGCAGCTCCCAGCTAGTTCCCATCCAAACCATGACAACTATCAAACAACAATTAGGCCCAGCAGTAGGCACTGCGGGCAAGCTTTATGGGCAACGAGGAGGGATTGGTTACCAACGGGTAGCCGCCACCAAGTGGCCGAGTCACAATATCTCTCCGAGCCCTATATAAACCGGTCCTTCCACCACTTCCCCCTCCCTTTCCCCACCCCAGGCAGCGCAGAGCCAGATTTACCCGGCCGAATACATACGAGAGAGTAAGCCACCGCCCTTCTCACAGTCCAGCCTTCTCTTCGGGTGCATGGAAACATGTTTCTCATATCCTCGCCCACCTCCCACCTCCCACCACCCCTCCATTCCCCCAGTCACCATGCAAATCTGTCCGCAGGAGTCCGACAGGGCCAGGGCGGTGCATCTCGAGCAGTTCTCCTTTCATCCTAACCCTCATCCAGCATCCCATCCGCCATGGATGGGGTGACCTTTGGTAGCTTTGGTAGGTGCGTACTATCCATCTCTGACTGTTCAGCATCTGTTTCCTCATTGTCTTTGTTGGAGTCCGCTCGTTCAGGAGACTGTCGGTCCTGTGGTTTCGATAGTGCCATCACCGCCTCCAGTGCCAGTCGTCGTTCCGTGTCCGTTTCCTGCGACAGTCGGCCTTTCAAGTGCAGTTGACGGCGTCGGAGTCTCCTTGACTTCCTCTGTGGCAATTGGTTGGGAGGGGGCCGTGTAACTTGCCCCGTCCCATCTTTACCCGCTCTGTAGAGTTCGAGCCACGTACATACGTCCTCAGGCGTGTCAAAGAACGTCGTCGAGCCGTCCACTATGACTCGCAACCTAGCCGGGAACAGCAGTGAGTATTGTAGCCCCTCGACCCTTAGTTCTCTTTTCACAGCTAGGAAGGAGGACCTGCGTCGTTGCGTTTCGTGGGTGTAGTCCGCAAAGATGTTCACCTTACTGTTACCCACCTGGTAGGGGCCCTGCATCTGCGCTCTTTGGAGCAGAAGGTCTCTATCGCGGTAGTGGAGTAGCCTTGCCACCACTGGTCGTGGGGGTAACCCCTGTTGGGGCAGTCGTGCGGGCACCCTGTGAGCTCTCTCCAGTGTGTAGAAGGTTGACAGGCCCTCCGGAGCCACCGTCGTCTTAAGCCAGTTTTCTAGGTGTCCACCATGTCGTTCCCTTCCGTTTTTTCCGATAGTCCCACTATCCGGGTATTGTTCCGGCGATTGCGTCCTTCTGCCTCCTCCGCCCTCCTCTCCAATCCATCAACTCTGTCCAGGACATCAATCATAGTAGCCATGAGGGCAGTCTGGTTCGGCCCCATTAATTGAAGTGTGCTTTCCACCACTGTCACCCTGTTCGCAAGCTTGCTGTGGTCCGCTCGCAAGAGGCCCAGGCCAGAGGCCACTTGCGCTTTGTCCAGCTGCAGTGCCGTCTTGGTGTCTACTATCGCTTCTAGGATTTTGTCTAGTTGTGACTGCAGATGCAGGTCACATGGATGGTCTGGTTCTTCATGCTCGCTTTGTCCCTGCAGTTGCGCATCCGATTGTAGTTGTGCGCCTTCTTTCTTTCCCTTGGGTTTCCCCATGGTGGAATGCCGCAGGAGCTCCGTCTGGTCCCAAGGGCCCCTAGGGTCTCGCAATGTCAATGGGCGCAGGCGGTCGCTTCTCACCAGCCAGGCCAACCCCCCGAGGCCCAAATCACACGTCGAGCCCACGTACCTCTCTGGCTTTCCAGTCACTGTCACATTTGCTGGGCTAGGGCTGATGGTTCATATCCTCCCGGCGTGGTCCTTCCTCGACCTCTGATCCTATTCCTTGGTGGTGCTCTCTATACCTCTAATCACCAAATCGGCGAGTAGGCAAGCCAGGGGCCTAGGTCGTTATACAGCCTCTGCAGGACAGTACGCAATGTTGGACTATCCGCTCCCTCCTGCCTCCCCCCCCACCAAAAAGGGGGGAGTTCCTTAGGACCAAAGCCCCGTCCAGCGGGGCCCGAGCACAGCAGTAGTGTCCCCCGGTAATCGCTTTGTGAGCCTCCCTTCCCCCTGGACAAAGCTGTCCGCTCCTCGCTGGAATGGTGTCCACAAGGGGAGCGAAATCGTATTGTGACCTCCCGTTATGCAGTGGCCACTGTATGATCAGGGTCCTCCTCCAATTGTCGCTCTCATGCCCCAATGCCCAGGTGGGTCCGTTATTCAACTGTCTGGACCCTCTCCGCCATTCACATCTGCGCAGGGCCTCAAAACGCCGCCAATCACCACCTCCACAGACACTCCCCAGCAGCTCCGCAATCCTGCCTCAACGTCTTCTCCTGCTCCGGTGTGAATGGTCACGTCTCTCAGATAGGACGTCCTGACGGGCGGCTGGCCCTACAGGGACCCACACCGGCAGGCGCAGGGGCCAGACCCCGAACGTGGCAGCCACCTCACTTGGCCCTCGAGGTGCCGCTCCAGCCGCGCCTCCTCCTCACTTCGAGCAGGTCCTCCCGTATATCCAAGCCCCCACCGGGGCAGCCCCGGTCGGCAACGTGTGCTCAGCTGTTCCGCGCTCTTCTCCGTTCACCGTCAGCTTCCAGACCCGGGCCTCCGCTCCACAGGGCCGCGCGGCAGCTCTAAGGGAGAGTCAAATTACGGGCCCCAGCAGTTATTGGCCGACAGCCGCGCCACCACTTCAGTCCCCAGGGCGTGTGGTTTCGGGCTCCTCCACGCTTCAACTATCTCCGAGTGCGTGTGTGGCAGCTCTCGTACACCCCAAGGCCCAGGCTGCTGCGTTCCTCCCGCCGGTCGCTCACGCACAGGCCCTCCTCTTCAGTCGCTGTAGCCGCCCAGCACCTCCGTGACACGGGGAGGAAGTCCACACCGTCCCTTGTTTGTCCCGGCAGCCACCGCTCCTCGGTATGACTCTGCCGCCGCCCCCTCCTGTCGTCCGCCACTCGTCTCAGCCGTGCGCTGTAGATCAAGTACTCCCGGCCGTTGTAGGCTGCATTCTCCTCCGCCAGGCCACCATTTTTGAGGTGCGTCGGCCGGATTGCTAAGGTCTGATTCTCGGGTCGTCGGGCTAGGCACTCTTCCAGAAATTCCTCGAGTGGCCCAGGCCCCTCCACGCACCCCCTGAGTGGGTCAGGGGGGTCCGAGTAGACCTTGAAACAGGATAATTACGGGCTCAGAGACGGAGCTCGCTTTCTAGGCGGCCATCATCCGTGGCTCCAAGCCACGCCCCGTCATAATCTAAGCCTTATAATAAAGTCTCTGACAAAACTACTGACTTTTCTCAGAATAAGTCTTCTATAACTTGTGGGTCATGACCAATCAGGTGTTATCGTTGTGGTGCACCAGGTCATATTGCCTCCAGTGTTAAATGCATGGGAAGGAATGTGATATGTAGAACTTCTGGCAGGAAAGGACATCTTGCGAAAATCTGCAAGACTAAGATGCCTTTTGTTCACGAAATTGATGATTCTTGTGAAGATGTCCATGAGTTCATTCCTTGTATTGATGATGTTGTTGCCTCTCAAACTGATATTTGCGTTATTAAAACTGATGTTGACACCAATATTTCCACTATCGCTATGGAAAGTACAGACAAATTAGAAAAACCACACTATGTCATCAACTTAGATTCTAAAGGTGTAAAAAATTCATTGATTCAGGTAGCCTATATACCCTATTATCAAAGGAAATGTACTTCAAAATTTGGGGAGCGTTAGGGAATGAGAAAGATTGGGATGCTCCAGATATCAAGGCTGTGGGTTATGGTGGCAAAACTATTGACATATTGGGTTTGAAATTGATGGTGATTGAATTAAAAAACAAGAACATTTACGGTTGTGTTTATTTGACTAAACAAGGTTCAAATTTATTGGGATGGCGACATCAAAAAGATTTGGGGATAATCTTAAATCCAAATGCTAGTGAACCAGTTCAATCTATAGTTGTAAACAATGTTGATAATTATGACTCATTAATATTGGAAAAATATTCTGATGTCTTTTCTGAGGAGTTGGGTACGCTCGAATTTTTCTCATAAAATCATACTCAAGAATAACGCTACTCCCATTGTTCACAAGGTTAGGTCAGTACCTCATTTAATGAGAGGTCCCTTGCAAGAAGAACTTGACAAATTGCTAAAATTGGGCATAATTGAACCCATTGTGAGGCATCTGAGTGGTTGGCGTCCATTGTTGTCGCGCCCAAGGATGGTGGAAAGAAAATTCGTCTATGCATTGATCTGCGCAATTTAAATAAGAACATATGGGTAGATTGACAGCCTCTACCTAATATTTCAGAGATGCTTACTGCAATGGGTGGTGGTAGTGTATTTAGCGTAATCGATATGTCGGCAGCTTATCATCAAATAGATCTTGATGAAGAATCAAGACATCTGACATCGTTTGTAACGCCGCTGGGTGCATTCCGTTATCGTAGAATGCCATTTGGTCTAGCGTCTGCCTCAGTGGTGTTTCAAAGGGTTATGCAAAAAGTGTTACAAGGTTTGAGTGTTGTTCTTTGTTTTCAAGACGATGTGCTTATTATAGGTAGGGATTATGATCATCATGATCAAGTAATGGAAAATGTTTTGTGTCGCATGCGACAACATGGTTTGACAATTAAGAGGGAAAAATGTCAATTGAGAAAAGATGTGGTGAGTTATTTAGGACATGAAATTTCCAAGAAGGGAATCAGACCAAAAAAACCATTGTGTCTGCTATTAAAGATGCCCCCACACCAAAGAATGAAGTACAACTTAAAAGTTTCTTAGGTTTAGCAGAATATTGTTCAAAGTTTGTAAAAGGTTTTACTGATATTGTTGAAGCTTTGCGCTTATTAATGAAGACAGGGGTGGAATTTGTTTGGAGTGAAATCTGTGAAAAAGCATTCAATGAAGTTAAGGAAGGAATTTTGTCTGCGCCTAGTCTTGGACATTTTGATGTTAAGGCGAAAACGTACGTTACGACTGATGCCAGTGCTATTGGTATTGGGGCAGTGTTGACACAAGTAAAGGATAGCGAGGAGAGAGTCATTGGGTTTGCATCCAGGAGATTGCAAAATGCAGAAACATCATTTTTTTTATTAAATTTTTTTCGAAAATGCTCACATTACAGTATTACATGTACATTCCAATGACTGGTGAGTGGGCAGTCGATCAATGAACATATCGTCAAGGTCTGGCAAGAGTACATGAAGCATAAGTCCGCTTGACTGTGCTGTAGAGCGAGTGTGAAGGGGGGAACCAGGGTGTATAAACCGGGTCTGTAATGTGGGGAGGGGGGGGAGGGCGGGATGCGCGACCAGGGGTAGATCCCGTGGAGGGTATGCAGGGCGTGTCAGCAGACACCTGTCAGTCAGGGTCAGTCTTGCTGTTATGGAGATGTACCTGTAGGTATGTACATGTGTGGGCTGGCTGCTTGGGGGCGGAGCGGGGCCTGATTGGAGGTGCGGCACAACTCAGCATATACACGGTGCTCCGGACGGCCTAGGGGGACTCAGGGGGAGCCACCCCATGCCCGTCCTGACGTGAAGAGATTGCAAAATGCAGAAACATCATATTCTGTGATAGAGAAAGAAGATTTGGCGTGCTGTTGGGGGATTCAACATTTCAAGTATTTTGTTTGGGGCATACCTTTTAAAGTTCGCACGGATCACAAACCCCTTGTGCATCTGTTTAAGGGTGGCAAGTGATTAGAAGGGAGTGTAACTCCGAGAATTTCAAGATGGATTATTTCTGTACTTGAATAGAACTTCGAGATTGAATACTTGAAAGGATTGAAAAACATTGTGGCTGATTGTTTATCAAGGATGCCTATTGCAATGAGTGAAGAAGAATCTGAAGTTGAGGCAGAAGTGATATGTTATACTGAGGAGCAAACTTTTGATAAGGAGGAATGGGATGCAGCAATGTTGGAAGATGATGTGTTGAACGTCATGCTAGGGGTATCCAATGGTTGGAATAGAGAGTTAAGCCTTGATTTGCGTTTCAAAGGGTACAATAATGTTGAAGAAGAATTAAGTGTAAAAGAGGGAAAGTTATGGAGGAGAGATAAATTGGTCCCACCTGAAGGTCTTAAAACTAAGATTATCAGTATTGCACATGAAGGTCATATGGGCAGAAATATGACTAAAAGACGTGTTGGTCAGTCATTTTAGTGGCCAAAATTGGATAAAGATGTAGAAAGTATTGTCAAAGATTGTTATGCTTGTGCTGCTAGCGACAAAACCAAAGTTGTTAGTCAACCACCCCTTGCTTGTGTTAAATTTCCTGAACGTCCTTGGGAAAGAGTAGCAATAGATTTTCCAGGTCCTATTTCTAAATTGGGGTCAAGTTGTAAATTCCTAATGGTTTTAGTTGATTACCATTCTAAATGGTTTGTTGTAGAAACTGCCGACAGTATTGTGTCTGAGAAAATGATAAGATTTCTGGAGAAGGTCTTTATGAATGAAGGAATTCCCAAGATTTTAGTGTCGGATAATGGTCCTCAGTTAGTTTCTAGGATGATGCAAGATTTTTTTCGCAGTAAAGGAGTGAAACATGAAAAAGTTGCCATGTTCAGACCTCAAGCCAATGGTTTGGTGGAGAGGATTAATCGTCTAATTATGGATAATATACAACTTTCTTTATGTAATGGATTGTCATGGTCTGATGAGTTGAAAAAGCTAATATGGTCTTACAGAATAACACCACATTCTGTGTCTGGTGTGTCACCATTTGTATCACTTAAGGGAAGAGAACCAGGATTGAAAGAGGTACCAGGATGGTTAAAAGACAAAGAATGTGTGTGGGTGGATCGTGAAAGAATTGGTAAAGATGTCAGAAATCAGCAAATTGCTGCTGCTTGTCGCTATAATCAAATGAGAGGTGTCAAGTTCCCTACCATCAAATCGGGTGATTGGGTAGTAGTGAAAAGGGGTGGTGTTGTTGTGAAAGGTGACAGTAAATTCTACAAACCCGTCCAAGTCAAGGAAGTAAAGAAGAGTGTTGTAGTTTTGAATGATGGATCTATTTGGAGTTATGGAAATGTTTCTGAATGTACTTCACCTCTACCATTATTCAGTGATTGACTATGTTTACTATAGAACTGTGAATTATATCAATAGTCTTGATACCTTATCAGCAGTATATTGTGTATATATGTGTAATTTTATTTAATGTTTCTTTATATTAATGAATATATAGAGGGGAGGATGTGTAGAGTTGTCTTTATTAGAATGTACATATGTAGCTAAGTGACATGGAATGTGATGATCAGAAAGACTGTGAAGCTAACAGTGGAGCTGTGAATCTGGTGGATGAAGGTGCTGGAGGTTCCTATGCTGTATCTTCAATAAACTACTTATATGTTATGTTATGTTAAAAACATTTATACCGCGCTCGTTCACCGAAAACGGTTCCATGGCGCTCAAAACAAATACGGGGGACAGTGCACCGAGGTTACTCATAGGCTAAATGAAAGAAGTGAGTTTTGAGTAGTTTACGGAAGCAAGCATAGCTGGGGAAAGTCTGAGGGAAATCGGGAGTGAATTCCATAAGGTTGGTGCCATGAGAGAGAAGCACAGGCCACCATGCTTTTTGCGTTTATACCTAGGGACAATCAGCAAGTTGTGTGAGGTGGACAGAAGATCTCTAGAGGGAGCATAACGCTGGAGGCTGGACGTAATGAAAACAGGAGCTTGCTCGGACAGGGCCTTGAAGACGGTACAGCCAAGTTTAAACATACAGCGATAAGCCACTGGGAGCCAATGTAGTCTCTTCAACAGGGGCGAGATGCTTAGGTTGGTAAAAGACCAGTCTCGCTGCCTGGTTTTGCACCAGCTGCAGCCGGTGGAGATGGTAAGCAGGTATCCCAACATAGAGGGTGTTAGCGTAGTCAATACGCGAGGTGACAAGAGCCATGATGACGAGAATGAGTGCCTCAGTGGTAAGAAACCTACAAATTTTGCGAATCCGGCGCAGATGAAAGAAACAGGATGATGTAACTGCATTAATCTGAGGCCTCATGGACAAGTCACTACATATGATTACGCCTAGGCTCTTTACCGAATTGACAGGGCTGGGCGGGGACCCCAGGGAAGATGGCCAGAAGCTGGAGTTCCAAGGGTTAGCCAGCCCACCCACCAATACTAACTCCGTCTTGTTGGGATTAAGCTTCAGCTGGCTGTAGTGCATCCACTCAGAGATGGCAAGCATGGTGGATTAGAAGTTTGCACAGGACGAGGGGGTGGAATCAACAGGAAAAATTAACTGTAAATCATCGGCGTAATTGAAAATGGTAACCGGGGTGTGACGGAGGGAAGCTATAAGAGGCTGCATATAAAGGTTAAATAAAAGTGGCGACAAGGCAGAGCCCTGTGGGACACCGCAGGAGAGGGGGGAATAAGGGGCGGAATAAGTAGACAGATGAACTGCCTGAGACCGCTGGTGCAGAAAAGATCTGATCCACGTTAAAGCCATACCCTGGATGCCTGCGTTATTGACACGGTCGATCAAGATGACATGATCGACCATGTCAAAGGCAGCCGACAGGTCCAGCAAAACAAGTGCCTGGGCAATGTTCTTGTCGGCGCCTTTCCTCAGCACATCCATCACGGCCACAATAACCGCTTCGGTAGAATGGGCTGGCCTGAAGCCGGCTTGCTGCTTATCCAAGAAGGAGGAACCCTCGATGAATGCATTGAGACAGCGAGTAACGTAAGTCTCCAGCATTTTCCCAAGAAAAGGGAGAACGGCCGAAAATTACTCTGGACCGAATTATCGGCACCAGGCTTCTTTAATATAGGGACTACAACCGCCTGTTTGAAAGAATCCGGGACCATGCCAGTGGCAAGAGAGTTGTTGAGCAGCGCCAGCGGGGGATCTGGGCAGGCCAAGAAGGCTTCTTTGAGAATTTGAGGGGGACAGCAGTCGTTAGGGGAGCCGAAGCTCACCATATGTAGCAGAGAAATAAACTCAGTCAGGGAGATAGGGGGAAAAGCATCTAGGCGACAAGGATTCATAGGGGGTGAAAATGGAGGAGTGGGGAAAGGGGAGGGGGAATGTTGTTCTTTATGGTGACAATTTTATCTATGAAATAAGAATTAAGGGAATCACAGAGAGCTTGTGTAGGTTGTGGTTGGACAGTGACACGGTCCGGCGAGGCGAGCTCCTCGACGATAGAAAAAATATCCTTAGAGGCTGAATCCACTATTTTCTGAGAGAAATAAGTGGTTTTAGCCAGTAGGATGGATTTTGTATACAGTTTCAGCAGATCTACGTACACGGATTTTGATTCTGGATCGTAATTACGTCTCCAACGGCGCTCAGCTTGGCGGAGGGCCAGTTTATCCAGTTTAAGTTGGTCTGTGAACCACCGTTGAGCGTCATGAGGACGTTTAGTTTTTATAATTTTTAGCGGGGCCACTTTATTGCTGGCAGACACCAGCCACTGCTCGAGATGACAGGCCTGACCAGCCACCGAGGCCTGGCCTCTAGGGGCTGTGGCCACTAGGATGGAATGAAAGTCTGCAAGATTGGCTCGTTTCCAATTACGGGCGGTGAAATTGGTAATAGGAGTAGGGTGAATAGGCGGAGTGAAATTCAGGGAAAAGGAAATAAAAAATGATCAGACCAAGAGCAGGGATAAACTAAAGGAGGGGAAATATCCAAGTTGGTCGTCCAGACTTGATCCAGGATATGGCCTTTACTGTGAGTAGCTACTGTGATATGCTGACTGCAATTCAGGCCAAGCAGAAGATCAGTAAATTCCTCAGAGAGGTTACTTTCCCGAGGGTCAGATGGCCAATAATTAAAGTCACCAATGATGAGAATTTTGGCGTGATTGATAATTAGCTGGGAGACTAAGTCGCCAAACTGTTGGGGGAAAAAGAGGGATGTAATCAGGGGGTCTATAGACAAGGACACAAATAAAGGAAAACCTGGGAGAGGTAAATTTAAAAATAAGACAGTCGGTTTTAGAAAGCGTGGTGGTTTCAAGAATAATAAACTTATACTGGGAGCGAATAATAGCTGCAACCCCCCCTCCTGCTCTCCCGGCGGCCCTATTCGATTGTAAAATATAGTAGCCGGTGGGGATAGCAGCAGGGATATCCGGAACAGAGTCCTCTGTTAGGCAAGTCTCAGAGAGAAGAAGAATGTCCACTTTATTGTCGTCCAACAGCTGAAATATTTCGAGTTGGTGTTTTGCCAGCGAGCAAGTGTTAAGGTAGACTACCGACAAGGGATGTAATCCAGAGGACCCAACACCGGGTAAAGATGTTGAGGGATCGCTGCAGTGTGTCAGGGTACTCACTGCAGGTGTAATACAACCAAGCGAAACCGCTTGCCCTCTGTGCACTGTTGCTAATCCCAATTGGGAATTAATAAACAGAATTAATCAAATGTATTTCATAATATTATACAAAAGGCTCAGCATATAACTTTGTACAATGCTTTTTTACTGAAAATTTATAATCCATCAGAACATTACATTTCATAATATTCAGTATGCATATACGATACAATCCTTTGTCAATCCACTACTTCTTTCAAGAAATGCCCAATGCATTTCGGGCCACACAGCCCTTCCTCAGGTGCTGTATCTGAAAAACACAAAACAATACATTCACAACACTAAAAAACCTCCAATGACATGGGTTACAGTCTAGAACTTCATTATTTCATGTGCAACATTATATTGTTAGGTGTACCTAACGGGAGGCCCTGGGAGATCAAAATACCACAATCCTGAGCAGCGCTTACAGCACGAGAATGTAGGGGCCCAGAGTGTTGGAGCGCGTGGAGATCCGCGGAAGAGTAGGTAATCAGCTGGGCATTATGACTGGCCACAACCGGCCGCGGACGGGCTTAACTTAGGCGCAACTTCGGCGCAAAGGCACGCGCTCGTCCGCTGCGCTTCCGCCAAGTCCCCATCTTAAGTACACCTAGGGGAGGGAACAACTAGCACGCTAACCTGCGTGGAGAGTGTGGCAGGCAGGAAGTGGTGTGGGGCGTGTTGCTCACGAGGAGACCCTCCGCTCAATAGGCACACAGCCGCGGCGGAACGGGGTCAGGAGCAGAGAGAGCGAGCATGTAAGTTAAGTTTTTAGGCAAGTATTAAAATCACATCAAATTATCATCAAGTGTAGTAAAATCACACATAGACAATAAACATAAGGAGAAACAAAAACACTGAGGAGGCTAAGCGCTATGTGCACCTCCAGCAGCCTGATCGCCGCTATCGTCACAGGAAGCACAGAGCCCACCCCTAAAAATAGCCTTAAGCTCCACAACAACTAGCACGCTAACCTGCGTGGAGAGAGTGGCAGGCAGGAAGTGGTGTGGGGCGTGTTGCTCACAAGGAGACCCTCCGCTCAATAGGCACACAGCCGCGGCGGAACGGGGTCAGGAGCAGAGAGAGCGAGCAAGTAAGTTACATTTTTAGGCAAGTATTAAAATCACATCAAATTATCATCAAGTGTAGTAAAATCACACATAGACAATAAACATAAGGAGAAACAAAAACACTCGATGTGCACCTAGATAGCCTGATCGCCGCTATCGACTATATCAACAATTTATTCTGATTTCCTCTTTACAAGTTCAGCAAGCTTTTGCACATACCCATCACGCGCGTCTTCTCTTTCCCTCCCTCCACCCCACACCACTCTTTCTGCTGTTCCTCCCCCTCCCTCCAGTGCTGTGTGGGGCGGAACGGCAACAGCTTGTTTGCTGAAGTGTGCAGAGACTGAAAGCAGAGGCAGCCCTCCCCTTTTCTCCAGCCCTTCTTGTAACCTTTATTTATTTATTTATGCGTTTTTATATAGCGCGGACTTTAACCGAAGGTGTCAGAGCGCTTCACTAAAGGAACAGTAATGATACATGAGGAGAAGATTACCTTTGCGTCACCACATCTAGATTCAATTCAATTTCCCTCTGGCAAAACAAAGTGAGCGCAAAGCACATAACTTTCCTGGGTTGTCAAGATAAGAGCTCCGTGCAATCATAAAGCATTTACTCGGAGAAGCCCCTAAACCTGCCAGCGAGGAATACGTTCTCCAGGTCCTGGGACCATGCAGCCGCAGAGCGCAGGCCTTCTGCTGCTCTTGGCAAGCTGCTCGGATGTAATTAGCTTTTCTTTTTGTTTTGATTCTCGTTTCTAACCAGCAATGCCAAAGTAAGCTGCAAATGATAAACAACAAGACATTTAAAAGAGAGGCATGCTGACTTCTTTAAACACAAGCGAAAAAGGTGAAGGTGTGATAGTGAGTTATTATGGTTCCATCGTGCATCGCGTGGGGTTCTGCACGATGCACGTACATGTTGTTTATTTATGAGTGAGTTGCTTATCGCGTGCTGTGCATGCATATGTTTTCCTTTGAATATGTTGTTCTCGTGCGGTGTGTCCGCTCAGCTGGTCGGCTGTCAACGTTACTTCAGTCACCGTTGAGATACCTGCTGAGTGGACGCATCGCGCACTGGGTGGAGCTGTTCTTTTGAAATAAACTCATCTTAAAGAACATACTCTTATTTGTGGATATTTCCTTACCACTACATTTGGCGACGATCGGGAGTCTCCACCCACACCCACGCAAGAGGCTTCATAATTTGGTCATTTTCTTCATTTCTCCGTGAAGACGCAACCACCTCCAGATTCCTTCCTTCGACTTTCCTTTCAAAGCTTTCCGGTAGGATTATTATGTGGTTGTTTATGATGAAGCGCGATTGGTCCAGGCTGGAGCCTTTTTACTAATTTATTGGATCTTCAATTTTTTTGGCTGTCGGAGTTTTTAAAGACTGTCAGCCATTGGAAGTTGTCCGTGACTCAGACTGTCTGTGATTGGTTATTGCAATTGGTTATTGGATTCATCAGTGGTTCAAAGTTCCATCCAATCAACCAGCTCGTTATTGGATTACCATTTGGCATTCCGAGTTTCAACATTTCACCTCAGCGTTGCTTCACTTTCAGCACTTTGCTACGCCGACTCATCGAGATCGGATGATCTAACAAGGAGGATCTTGTGTTATCTGTGCATCTCTAGGTTACATATGGTAATATTTCAGCGACGCGCTCGCTAACCGTTTCCAGCGCGTTACCATAGCTACGCTCTCGCTACCTGTCATCAGCGCGTTGCTACAGCGATGCGCACGCTTTTGGGGGCTATCTGACATAACAGCATCTACAGCTAAGCGCACGCTTTGATTGGTCATCTACCATTTACAACGCTCATCTACAGCGACGCGCACACTTTGCCTGCTTGTGTATTTGACTGCACATATTTACAATGCTAATGTGTATTTTTGATTAATTTTCTTCCTCCTACATGTTTTTATAGCACTACAGTAGATATATCTTGTTAGATTTGGATTTCTCCGTTTTACTAGTCTAGTCTGATATTACTATAATTGTTCTTTTTGGATTTGGATTAATTTGTTTAGTTATGGCCAATTTACAATGACAACAAATTACGCAACCTCCTGCATTTTTAAGTTAGCCGGGTAGTCCTGAGATTATTTGGAAAGAGTGGTTTGCCCTTTTTGAAAACCACCTTGTAGCTATTGATGCAACTGCTTTCTCACCTGAACATAAGTTCGCAATTTTATTTGGATGTCTTGGTCAAGCTGCCCAGGGAATTTTTATAAGTGTTACTCCTATTCCCCCCACTACTTCTCAATCTGGGGACCAACGTTGGAATGTTTATCAAGAAGCAGTTGCTCGCCTTAAAAAACAGTTCTCAGAAGAGCCAAATATTATGTTGGAGCGTCATAATTTTTATGCACGAAAGCAAAAAGAGGAGGAGAACGTTGAAGAATACATCTCTGCTCTTAGGGTGTTAGCTACAACATGTGAGTTTGGCCCTTTGTCTGACAACTACATTAGGGACCAGTTTGTTTTTAATTGTTCCTCCAGAAAGATTAAAGAACGCATTTTGGGATGCAAGAATCCTTCATTAAATGAAGTTTTTGATCTCGCATTGAGTATCGAGCGTTCTGCACTCACCAGTAAAGTTATGTCTGACTCTACCAAGAGCAGCATTAATTCGATTAACCCTACAGAGTGTCCCCAAGATAATTCTATCTGTTTAGTGAATGTTAAAAATAAAAACGTACGGTTTACCCAAAAGAAACAAAATACATTTTGTTATAGGTGCGATTCTAAAACCCATATTGGAAATTTCCAAGGTTGCCCAGCTATTAACAAACGCTGTGTTGTTTGTAAGAAAGTGGGACATTTTCAAGGGGTTTGTAGGAATGTAAGGAAAACACCTGTTGTGAATTATATTGATTCAGAAGTTGAGTATTGTAGTAACTCTATCAACAACATAGTTGTTACCTTAGACTGTGATGGTGAAATCGAGGATATCAAAGGGCCATTATGTTCTGCAATAATCGATAATGTTCCTTTACAGGTCATGGACGATTCTGGATCACCATTCACCATCCTTAGAGATTCAACCTTTTATGATTTGTGGAAAAGGAAGGCTGATTTATTACAGTCTGATGTTAACCCTAAAGCCTTTGGCGGAAAAAGATATTAACATGTTAGGGTATTTTACTGGTCTAGTTCAATGTTTGGGAAGAGAAATTACATCGAAAAGTTATGTTGCGGAAAAAGGGAAAAATATTGTTGATTGGGAGGATCTCGCTCGCATGGGGTTATACTTAGTTCCAGGTGATGATAACCCTATTAAAGTTAGAGATCTGCCCATTTCTAGTATTGATTGTGAACCATCTACTTCTGATTCAATTGCTCTAAATAATATTATTGATGAGTTCAAATCTGTTTTCAGTGACAAAGTGGGCAGCATGAGGGGGTTTGAGCACAAAATTAGATTAATGCCAGGTGCACATCCCGTTGCACATAAAGTTCGTTCTGTTCCCCTGAGTGTTCGAGGGGAATTGGAAAAATCATTGAACGAGTTGTGTAGTCAGGGGATCATACAACCTGTTGACTCTTCACAATGGGTCGCCCCCATTGTGGTCGCGCGCAAAAAGTCTGGCGAGATTAGGCTCTGTGCGGACTTACGCGCCTTAAACAAAAATATTATCATAGATTGTCACCCCCTGCCTAAAATTCAGGAGCTCCTCGCGAATCTGGGTGGCGCAAGGTGGTTTTCGCTGATCGACTTGAAATCAGCATACCATCAAGTCGCATTGTCAAAGGAGTCACAAGAATTAAATACCCCTTTTGGTGCGTATAAATGTTTGCGCCTCCCGTTTGGTTTGGCATCAGCTGGAAATGTTTTCCAGAAGCTCATGGAGTCTCTTTTTAGAGCGGTTGGTGGTGTCCAAGCTTATCTTGACGATATTCTAATTTTTGCTAAATCGTTGGATGAGCATAATGTGATTTTGAGGCGTGTACTTGACATTTCAAGTTCCAGAGATATGACCGTCCGCAGTGATAAGTGCAAGTTCGCGGTCAGGGAACTGGAGTACTTGGGTCACACTGTATCTCACGAAGGGAATAAACCTACTTTTTAGTAATCAGAGCCATTGTGGACGCTAAACACCCCACTGATAAGGACTCCCTCCGCTCTTTCCTAGGTTTGGCGGAGTATTACGCGAGGTTTGTTCCATCTTATTCTCGGCTTGTGGAACCCCTCCGCTTGATGTTGAAAAAGGGTAGTAGTTTCGTTTGGTCCCCAGAATTGGATAAGGTCTTTGCTGGTGTGAAAGAGATGATTGTATCTGCCAAGGCCCTCCACGCTTTTAGAGATGACTGTGTTTCTATCATAACTGTTGACGCTAGCATGTCTGGACTTGGTGCAGTGCCCACTCAAAGGGTGGATGTACACGAACAAACTGTTGCTTTCGCCTCTAGGTCTCTTAAAGCTTTCGAGACAAAGTATAGTACCATAGAGCGAGAAGCATTAGCCTGCACCTGGGCCATACAGAAGTTCAGAACATATATTTGGGGTCGGAAGTTTGAACTAGTTACCGATCACAAGCCGCTAATTTTTATTTTTGATAAGGTAGGGTCTTCTAGTATGTCAGCAAGGTTAATGAGACTTGTTTCAAAATTACAAGAATTTCATTTAGAAGTCAAGCATATTCAAGGCGGGAAAAATTTCAGGGCTGACTGTCTTTCTAGATTGTCTATGGTGAAAGATGATGAGGAAGATAATTTTACAGAAGATATTGAATGTGTCGCTGTGATTGATGCGGTACATGAAATGAGCTCAGTTGTGTCTGAGGCAGAGTGGAAGTCTGCTAGTGAGAGGGATTCGGTTATGAAAAAGGTTATTGATTTTTCTACACGTTGCTGGCCTAAACCCAGGAATTTAGAGGGGGAATTGCGCAAATTTGCACAAGTGTCTGATGAGATTTCTGTGGAAAATGGAATAGCTCGCAGAGGTGATAGATTTATTCCGCCTTTCGATCTGCGTACTGCGATCATTAACAAGGCTCATCAGGGACATTTAGGTGTTACTAAAACTGTCATGAGAATAAAACTTCATTACTGGGGGCCGTCTTTAGAAGAGCAGGTTAGGAAATTAATCGATTCCTGTCCTGAATGTCTCTTATCAGACAAACATTGGCGTACATTGAAGGTTCCTTTGCACCCAACGGAATTTCCCAGTAAGGCTTGGGAAAAAGTTGGTATTGATATTTCAGGGCCATATTCGGTGTTGGACCAAGATAACACATATGTAATTTTGTTAGTTGACTATTTTTCAAAATGGATGTACCATGAGTTTGTTAAGGCTCCTGATTCCGATTCTACTATTTCTTTTTTAAAGAAAATTTTTGATGTGGAAGGTGCACCGAATGTGATTGTTACTGATAACGGGACACATTTCACTTCGGATAAAATGCGTACATTTTTAAATGATTTGGATATTAAACAATTGAAGGTTGCTTTGTACTCCCCCTCGTCAAACAGACTGGTAGAGAGAGGAAATAAAGTGATTAAGGAGGGTATTCAAACAGCTTTAACTTGTAGGCTTAACGTGGAAGATTTTATTAGGGACAAAGTCTGGCATTATAACACAGCACCACACTGTACTACAGGTGTACCACCATTTTCTTTGTTAAGAAATAGGGAAGTGCATTCAAATTTGTTTCCCGGTTGGCTGAGGAATATGTCTGTCGGGGGCAGTTTTAACTCGAATGCCATTCGAAAAAAAGTGGAGGACAAACAAGTTCACATGAAAAGATATTTTGATAAGAATTCTAGTTCTATGAGTGTGGACAATTTTGTTGGGGACTGGGTTTTGATTAAAAAAACCTGATCGAGTGAAAAAAGGAGAATCGAAATTCTATGTTCCTGCCCAAGTTCTAAAAGTCAGTAAAGGTGCTGCATTTATTGATGGTAAGGGTTGGTGGAATAAGCGCCACCTTGCGAAAGTTTCTCATAAACAAGTGGGAATCATGCAGAGTAGGCGTGGTTCAGTTCATGATGATTCGGATTGGAGTCATTGGCTGGATGTTCCGGGGAAACCCTCGGGTTCCATCCCAGCTGTGGAGTCCCAGGTTCACTCTAATGTTCACTCTAACATGCAAAATGTTACTTTTTGTTCTTCTCGAGGCAGGAATATTAGAGTTCCTAAGAAATTTGAGGATTTTGTAAGGTTCTAAAGTATTCTTGTTCATTTGCATTTTTATTATTATAAGGGGGGAGGTGGTGTGATAGTGAGTTATTATGGTTCCATCGTGCATCGCGTGGGGTTCCGCGCAATGCACGTACATGTTGTTTATTTATGAGTGAGTTGCTTATCGCGTGCTGCGCACGCATATGTTTTCCTTTGAATATGTTGTTCTCGTGCGGTGTGTCCGCTCAGCTGGTCGGCTGTCAACGTTACTTCAGTCACCGTTGAGCTACCTGCTGAGTGGACGCATCGCGCACTGGGTGGAGCTGTTCTTTTGAAATAAACTCATCTTAAAGAACATACTCTTATTTGTGGATATTTCCTCCTTACCACTACAGAAGGGTTTTTATTTCTGCACCTTATCACCACAGTTCTATACAATTCCGGTCCCTGATGAAATCACTGTTTTGCAGGGGTCAGAATTCCAAGCAATGTGGCGTTTAGCGCACCTGGTAATTATAGGTCAAACCTCCCAAAATTTACCAGAGGAATAATGTCCAGTAACTACCCAGGCATGTTTTAATTCATTGCAGTGGGCAAAGAACTCTGCAGGTAATGCACCATTAATACGTTTGGGAAAGGCGGCATTTACCGGACACTGTACGTACCTACCTGCAATGGTGTGGGTATGTATCAGGACAGGTAGGTGTATCATACCCCTCTGTCCTGCTTGTGATGGAGGACATAGTGGACAAACAGAACCCGTGTGATTGCAATGTCCTTGGGCTGGGCTAATATAATCTTCCCTGCAACCTTCTTCAACTTGCAAAATACTCTAGTGCGGAATATAATGTATTATTTTTCTTTCTAGATGAAGCACTCTTGTCAAAATACACTTATTAACATAATGTTTGCTGACTTCAAATTCTGCAAAAATACCAGATTTCATGAGCCAAAGGAGATGTTGAATGTTCTAGAAGCATTAATTTAGATTTGTACCATCCAATGCCTGGCAGGCCTAGTGGGCAGAAATAATAGAATAAAATTCTTAAATATAACGCCTCTGCAGACCAATGTCTGGCCTGTTATGCATTGCGTGCTATGTGATTGTATTACCACACATTGCACTGCAGATACGAAGCATTTCCTCTACACTGAGAAGCCCCAGTGAAAGCACAGATGGTAAGAGACTCTACTGGAGGAGTCAACGTGAGTGTGTGATCTCACTCAGCAGCAGAGGAGTGCCACGATTGGGAGGACAGCGTGTTAGTTCTGACTAGAGGTGGCATCGCACAGTTCTTCCATCTTCTCAGTGGATTGTTATTAAGAGAGACGGCGCTGTCATGTCAAAGAGGCAGATTTCAATTCATTACAGAAGGTGGAAGGGTTGGCAGTGGCACAGAGATGAAGCTTTCCAGAAGCGGTGTATTCATTCGACATGGAAGTAATTCATGGGAAGCATCTGAGCTGCATTAATGTAACGATCCTTAAGATGGTAGGAGCAGTGCTTAATTTATAAAAGAATTAGTGTTGGTGCTTAAAATTTTATTCACAAGCCCATGGCAGGCACTATTGCATGTCCAGAGTGATGACTACCAAGGCTGCTTAGTCTTGATTGCACCTCATGCATCTTGTATCACTATACTGAATGCAACAAACTCCACACAATACCACTCAGTGCCACATAATTACACGCTACATAATTACAATGCAACATACACTCCAAATATTACCACTCAGTGCCACATAATTACATGCCACACAATTACACTCTACTGAATACAACATACACTCCTCATAATACCACTCAGTGCCACATAATTATATGCTACAAAATTACACTGCACTAAATGCAACATACACTCCAAATACCACTCAGTGCCACATAATTACACTCCACATAATTACAATGCACTAAATGCAACATACACTCCAAATACCATTCAGTGCCACATAATTACACGCTGCATAATCACACTGCACTCCATACAACATTCACTCCAAATACCACTCAGTGCCACATAGTTACACGCCACATAATAACACTGCACTCAATGCAGCATTCACTCCAAATACCACTCAGTGCCACATAGGGTTTTTTTTGTTTTTTTAAATTTTTTTAAAAGATTTTTATTGAAGAAATGAAAGGGCAAGTACATCATTTTCATGTTCCTATACCACATGTATACAATATATGTCCACATTATCAATTGTTTTAAACAGCATGTGTATCGCATATCGCATATTCTGGACATCGCAACAAAATAGGAACGAATTCCAACAATGAAACCACAGTCTCCCACAGAACCAGGGAGAACCCTTTAAGTCAAAAAGGAAAACAAAAAGGTAAATTAAAAGTAAAGAAAAAAAAAAAATATCCACATCAGCGTCTATGCACTTCATCTAATATTATAAGTCCATCAAGCCTGTAGGCCGAGCCCCGCATTTTGTTGCTAATCATCTGAGGAGCTTTCTTGGTTGAGCAGATACATTCTTAACGGCTCCCAAATGTCCTTGGGCCTCGAGATCTCGGGTAGTTCCTCAGCATAAGCCAACAAGTTGTCTCTGCAATATATAAAGTCTTTAAGCCACATTCCCGCTTTGTCTGCTCCTGCCCCCCCATGTCATAGCTACCCTTCGGGCCGCTATCAATAGTGCAAGGCGCACAAACTTGCAGGTCGCTCCCTTAATGTGCGGCACACAGCACAGCAAACAGGCAAGCGACTCACAGCGCAACCCCACATTCACCATTTCGTTCAGACGCTTTACCACTTGTTCCCAGTATTCCCACACCGCCTGGCAATCCCAGGCCAGATGCATGAAATCCGCAGCGTAATGGCCGCAGCGCCTACATTCCGCAGTCGTATGCAGTCCATATCTCTGCAGTCTCAGTGGGGTATAGTAAACCTGGTGTATGTATTTAAGGTGAATGATTTTTAAGTTGCCATTCATACACAACGTTCCCGTTAGCCCACATATGTGTTGCCAGTCTGCTTCCGTGATGGGTTCAGGCAGACACGCAGACCACTTCTCCCAGCTGCGATCCTGGCCCTCCACCTTCTCAAGCTTTATCAGTTTGTATAGTTTTGAAACTAGACCTCTATTGCTGGGGGCAGTGAGCACGTATTGTAAAGAGGTCAGTGTGGGCGGTTCTTGTGGATATGTGGGATAGTGAACCCTGAGTGCCTGACTCTATCTATGTACCGCAAATCGAAACATCAGCGACTGGTTGTGAATGTAAGTCAGATCTTCGTCTGCCACTACTGTGCCATTCACATAAACATCCCGCCTCAGCTAACAATCGAAGTGACGGCTTTTCCTGTGTTACTGACAGCTCGGCATGATACTTCAGGTATAAAGCTGGTGCGTATAGCGGCAGTTTCTGAGCCAACTGCCCAATTTTTCCCCAGGCGGATATGGTAGTATCCACCGAGTTAATTTCCTCCCTCGGAGTACCACGTCTGCGATGTGTGTGATCACGCTGTGCAGCGGAATCGGGGCCGCATCACCTTCCTCTACCGCGACATGTGGCGTGAAGGCGTGCTCTCTGTACCAATAATACAGATACTGTGCTTGTGCGCTTCAATAATACACATAAAAATCTGGAGCTTCGAACCCGCCTCTCTCATAACTCTTAGTCAGAGTCGTCCATTGTATCCTAGCCTGCTTACCTCCCCATGTCAACCGAATCAGCTGTCCCCTTAGCATCTTGTAAAATTATTTTGTAAGTGTTATGGGAACGTCGAGAAACAAATAAAGAAATCTTGGCAGCACCACCATCTTTATCAATGCAATACGATCTGCTAACGACAATGGTAGCGTTATCCAATTATCTACTTGTGTCTCCAACACCGTGTAAGCCCTGCCATAGTTCTCCCTGATCACAATCTGCGGGTCTCTGTGAATCCAGACCCCCAAGTATTTGACCGGATCCGCTGTCCATATCAACGGGAACTCCAAGTCCGGACAGGGAGTCAAGGTGGTCAGTGGTATTATAAAGGACTTGTCCCAATTTATAATGAGCCCTGAGAGATTACCAAATCTGACATATTCTCTAAGCAGTTGTGCTAAGTATCTGGACGGGTCTCGAACAAAGAGGACCATGTCGTCCGCATAAAGTGATATGCCTACCGGGCGGTGGTTAAAGTTAAGTGCTGCCTCACGGTGCCTCTGTCTGCTCACACACGCCAGAGGTTCTAAGATTAATGCAAAAATTAATGGCGATAAGGGGCATCCCTGTCGCGTGCCCCGTGTAATTTGAAACAGATCCGACATGAGACCACCCATTCTCACCCTCGCACTTGGTTTGGAGTACAATACCACAATCCATTGCAGAAAGAGCGGCGGGAACCCCATACGTCGTAGTATATAATGCAGGTAGTGCCATTCGACCGAGTTCAGTGCCACATAGTTACATGCCACATAACTACACTGCCTTCAATGCAACATACACTCCAAATACCACTCAGTGCCACATTATTACACGCCACATAATAACACTGCACTCAATGCAGCATACACTCCAAATACCACTTAGTGCCACATAGTTACACGACACATAATTACACTGCACTCAATGCAACATACACTCCAAACAATACCACTCAGTGCCACATAATTACACGCCAAACAATTACACTCTTCTGACTACAACATACACTTCACACAATACCACTCAGTTGCACATAATTATATGCTACATTACACTGCACTCAATGCAACATACACTCCAAATACCACTCAGTGCCACATAATTACATGCCACATAATTACACAGCACTCAATGCAACATACACTCCAAATACCACTCAGTGCCACATAGTTACACGCCACATAATTACACTCTATCGATCTATCGCATCACCACAGCATCACTCAGCACCACCAAAGCATCACTCAGGGGCACCACAACATCACTATGCGCTACCCCAGCATCACTGAACGCCACAGCATCACTTGTCGCAACCACAACATCACTCAGTGCCACCACAGCATCAATCTGCAACCATTCAACAACTGGTTCAAATATGGTCTCTCAATGTTTCAAGCTTTATTACCAATGTCACAAAGAGATATTAATATTTCACTTCTGTTCTTGGATTTTCGTCACAATAAAATACACTGAACATAATCTTCACAAAAGTTATTTACAAAAGTTTAAGCTATTGCCATTAGAAATTACAATCACTTTTATTTAAGTATTATAAAACATTTTTTTAAAGCAATTGTTATTTGTAATATCAATACATCTAAGTCGTGTAAATACAACACATATTGCATTACAAATGCTTTAGGTGTCACATTTGCGAAAGTTAAAAGTACTGGCATTGTAAATGACAAAGCTATTAATTTCGCTATTTTCAAAACCAACACATAAATAAAAAATTGTCATTTACAATACCAATAGCTCAAACTTTCCTAATGCGAGACCTATTGCATTGCAAATGCTTGTTATTATCAGTGATTTTGAGTGGTTAACTGAATAGGTATTTTACTTGTTTTGTATAGAAAATAGTTTTATTAACATTTGGAGATGGCCTTCTTTTTTCTCCTAATTTTGTCACTTGGCGTGGAGTACCTGAAAATGTATAAATATTATGTAACTGTGGTATAAGTTATATTTTCTTTTAGACTTGATGAAGTCGAAATTGGCAAAACATATATTTGCTAGAATGGAAGAGCAATAAAGAAGACTTTGGAATGCCATCAGAAATTGAAATTCTGTATTTTGAATGACAGGTGAAGAAGAATGGTTGAGGAATAATTATTGATTTATAGATATTGTATCTCCTTAATGGGGGAACTAATATCGCTGATATGGGCAAGTTGTAATAGTGTTACATGTGTCCCTTACAGATATGAGTACTACCTTACTACATTGTACTCCATCATCTATATTTCAGTTGTGCCTAGGGCACTGGTGAATTGTGCCAATGAAGAGCCTGTTTCTGACATTGCAGTTGAGGTTGTCTGTCTGTCTACTTTAGGTGACATCACTTCATTGAAGTCTCTTCCCAATACGTAGGTTCGCTTCCAACAGTAAATTACCTACTTTATCTAGAGTTCTTACTTATAAGCTTGGGGGGCGTACAAAATAAGAAACTAGATGTTTGAGGCATGTGTGCTGTGGACACACATGCTTTGCATACTCCTGCCATCTAGTGTTTGGATGTTTGCAAGGTGTTTTTCTTCGAAGAAGTCTTTCCTAGTCACGAGGTAAGGTGACTCCTCCTTTCAGCATGGGCATGGACTCCATCGCCTGATTGTTTTCTTTCCACCATCAGGTTCCGACGTTGCTTGTGGGGCTGGAGTTTGAGACCGTTCTTCTGGATCCCCTCGGTGCGTAACTCTCTGTACCCTTGTTGGTATTGCTCTCGTGCGCGTTCCATTTTTTCCTGCATGTCGAATAAAAGTGAGAGAACTCCATCTTCGACCCAGAAGACGTGAGCGGCCTTTGGGCTTAGCTGTTCTTCGACTTCCGTTCCATCGCACTCATTGCGTCTACTGGTGATGGAACGGACTCCATTTTAATTCTGTGCCTGGTGCCAATCCATGCACTCACCACCGACCTGCACGAAGTACGCCACTTGTGCTTATCACCAGAGCACAAGGAGGAAGATTCTGACGCTTGACTATCTTTTCTATCGAAAAAGACTTTGCACGATTGTCTGGCTCGACAAAGGGACATGCAGAGACAGATCATCGAGTACACTCCGGATATCTTCGGAGAACATACCGAACAAGAAGAGATGGACGCATCTGCAGCAGAAAAGGAAGAAGCCCTCTCCCTTCAAGAATCGGACTCAGCTCGAGATAGACTTGCAGTTCTTAGAATTCCAACGGAACAAGGGGTCGTGAATAAAAAAGCCCCTCAAATCTGTTCTTAGTAAACCCAAGGCTTCTGGGCCACCACTGCCTTCGGGCCATGGTCGGCACAGAGAGACAGTTTTGAACGCCCCGCCTTTGGGCCCGGTTTGACAAGACCCCTCTGAGCCAAAACGTTCGGTTCCGAAAGACAAAAAGCATTGATCCAGTTTGTCGCCAAAATGTTTGGCTCCGAAAGGTGAAGATCTCCTTTTAAACCTTCTGGAACCGATTTGGGACATTATGATGGAAAGGTTGGACCTCAAACAGAAACGTCTATACATTAATCCCCAAGACTGGACACATTGTAGCCAAGGATGATAAACCATTCAAGAAAAGAAAGGCTACTGAGAATAGAAGTCCTACAATTCCTTTGAAGAAAAAGGACATGGCTACAAGACCTATGTATCCTCTTCCTCAATCCCCCCACCACCTTTTACCATCGCCAGGGTCAAATCCCCTTCAGATTACACCGCAAGGTTCTCCTCAAACACATCCTGACTTTGATGATAGAGATGATAATAATCCTCCACCAACAGTTCCATGGATTGATTATAATCAACCAGTAGATAATGACCCTGATCTCTATTATCCTACCATGCCTTCACCTCCTGATGTAACATAGCTTACCAGGAGTTGATTTCAAGAGCAACTTCTTACCATGGAGTTGCTCTTTATAAAGAATCTTCAGAGGAGGGGTGTGGCTTGGACGGCAGTGGCAATGGCCGCCTAACCGGGAGCTCCGTAGTCCAGGAGAGCGACTACATCCACTAACCCAGTGATTCCCTGCGGTAACACGAGCGATAATCAAGGAATCCAATGTCAATCAAGGAATCCAACGTCTAATATAATGAGGCGTCCTCCGGCATCCTGATCTGCGACCGTAGGCGCCTAATTACAGTCATTTCACAAGTTCTCGGCTGACCACGCTCCGGCATCGGGAAGCACATAAAATGGCGGCGCCCGGTCACAGAAGCCTCGCCTGACATCGAGTGCTGGACGCAATCTCCTCAGCCATCAAACGCCCTCCACTTGACCGGGTGATGGAGAAGAACGCCTGCACAACACTACTGAACGCCTATGAGGTGAGAGGCTCAAACAAAACCACAGCTGCAGCCCAAAGACGGTCCGACGTGCCTGACCCCAAAATGGCGGCGATCCACCGCTACGAAAATCCTTGACTCTGCCACTAGCAAAGGGCCTCACATCCACCACCCTATCGAGAACTCCTTTTACCAACATAAGACCCCATCGATCTGCCCTGCATGAGGAGAGATTCAATATGAGCGGCGCTGACGGGCTTACATACTTCGAGTCCCCGCACCTCGTGCTCCCTCTGCATAGGCGGAGACGCTGATCACCAAAAGCCCCTCGCTATCTCCACACCGCGGAGAGAGCTGCCTCTTGCACTACGCTTGCAGGCACCTGAAAACTGAGGATCTGCCTTGCGCCTCGCACCCACCACCCTACAATATGTGCCTCTGCCCACCACAAGACCTTCTCAAGCAAAAATAGCCCTCTGACCTACATGCCGGGAGAGCTGGGCGATGTTCTTCACCCTGACCCGCCATCCAGTGGTTTGCGAGTTACCAACCTGAGATTAACCTAGCCAGCCAACCCTGTCCACTCGCTAGATACTAATCGCTAGCCTCTAGTCACAGCCCAATAAACAACAAACTCCAGCTGTGTCCTCCTACCAGATCTGGGCACTGATGACCTGCACCCTCATACGAACAACTTCATTCCGACGCCAAGCAGCGACCCAGCAGAGGGTTGGGATCTCGTACTCAAGCTCACTTTGGTGCATCCTCTACCGCCACTCTACTCTACCACAATGTCGAGCAGGGAAGAAAGAAACTCTACCAAGAAGGTGAAACCTGAACCGCTGATTTCGGACTCTCCCATTAAGAGCAAAACAGACATGGCGGCCACGATGGAAATGATCCTTAAAAAGCTGGCAGACCTCCATGATCTATCTAAATCCACCAAAGCTATCACCGAATCCATGCAGCTCGAGCTCACAGCGATTAGAGCCGACATGAGCGCACTAAACACAGGATTGGGGGTGGCCGAACAACGCATCAGCGACGTGGAAGACCTATCGCGACAATCGGCGAAGAAAATCCAACACCTAGAGAATACCACTGACGCTCTCAGACGTCACAACGCTGAGTTAGAGGATCGAAACAGAAGGGGGAACATTAGAATCTTTGGCGTACCGGAGAATTCTGAAAAGGACGCAGATTCTTGCGTGGCCTTTCTGGAATCATGGATTCCCATGATCACCAACATAGACTTTCCACACGGCCTCGAACTGGACAGGGCACACAGGATCCCCACCTTCGCTAATAAACACAACAAAGGCCCCAGACCGCTGATATGCAAGCCGCTCAAGTTCCAGCACGTTGAGTTGATCCTCCAATATGCAAGGAAAAACCACTCCATTCTATGGGAAGGCCAAAGAATCATCTTCACGCAGGACTATTCAAAAGACACGGTGGAAGTGCGCAAAGGTTTTCTAGATCTTCGCTACAAGCTCAGATCCAAAAATATCACCTTCTCCTTCGCAGGCCCCGCTAAATTCAAGATCATGATAAATGGCCGCCCCAGATTCTCCACGGATCCCAAAGACCTAGCGCGTCTCCTCGAAGACCACACTGCACAGGAAATGGATCAATCAACCGGACTTTCTAATAAGAGAAAAACGACGGCTCTAACCTCTCATGATGCAGCCCATCTGATTCACTGACTCCCTGTCCTAGCATGATTGTGATTTGCTACCTGCGAGCTCGAGATGTGCTCGACACTAAGGAACTCTATCCAGGTGCTATCAACCCTCCAATCACGAAGTGTAGCACTCTGCCTGAATGTTCTCCTGTTCCATGAGTTTATGGACTAAGACGGTAGGGCTACTTCAGTGACTTTAAAAATCAGGTTCATCGGTGCTAATGGTCTACTTTTGCTACTCTGGGTTCGGATACTGTATTCTTGATACATATAGGGCGTATACCGCAAACTGAACGAGGCTCTGTCTACCCAGCCCTATAGTTCATATCAAAGCCATGTTAATACCTAGGCCTGGGTAGCCTACATTCTCACTAGTTGTTCAGGTACTTATTGGAACCAATGTGCTCACACGATAGGTTCCAATCTTAGCCCCCCCAGTCGATTTGAGTATTAGTTCAGATGGTTTAATATGTGTTACTCCGGCTCTTACAGCGGGACTGAATACTACCCAATTGACTTTACACTGGGAATGTTGCTATGTTATTGTTAATGTTACTCCTGTTCTACCTAGCAAGGTACTGTCGTCGTGCTCCCTACGTACGTATTTGGGGGGTGGGGAGGCGGGGGGAGACATTGGGTGAAATTGGGAGGGAGAGAGGTACAGGGGGTTAAGAAGATTCAGAGTTCAAGAGATTTTACCTACATTTTGTACTGCTTTTTGCTTATGTTTGTTCTTTGCAGGTACAGCACTCACTTTTTTTCTGCACAAACACCTTTTGCTACATGCTGTAACCTCCACCCTCTACTTAAGGTTGCATTTCCTTACACTGAATTATGCAGGCTATCCCTGCTGTATACAACAAGTCAAGGCCTACATCCACCACCCGACCCGCACGGGCAACTACGCCACCCCGCACACCAAACGCTTTTTCCACCAGCTCAATACTTAGCGAGTAAGGCTCACACCGATGTCTAGCGCCAAATCATTAGCAGACGACCTTAATATAATCTCCCTGAATGTCAAAGGACTTAACCACCCGGTTAAAAGACGGAAAATTTTAGATTACCTCACTAAAACAAAAGGGGACATCATCTTACTCCAGGAAACCAAGCTGTCAGAGGAGGACATGCGCTTTCTGAACATACACTGGGCGTCACACATACTGTGCTCTCCTGCGACACACAAAAAAGGCGGAGTTATTACTCTATTGGCGAAAAAATCCAATTTGACACTGGTCTCACACACTCATGACACGGAGGGAAGACTATCAGTGACCCAACTCCTAAGGTAAGACGACCCTATACATGTAGTGAACATCTACGGCCCCAATTCTGATGACCCTGAATTCTGGGACTCGGTCTCTCGGTCGGTAGAACACATCCCACAAGACGACCTACTGATAGTGGGGGGCGACTTCAACCTCCCCCTGGACCCAATATTAGACAGACAATCCAAATGCACTTTTCACTGCTCCCGTTCACATGAAGCCCTCTTACGCCTTTGCGAGCGATACTGCCTAAAAGATTCCTGGCGCCTCCAAAACCCTGATGGAAGGGACTATACCTTCTTTTCTGCCCCACACAAATCATACTCACGCATTGATTTCATCCTAATATCAAGCCCCTTCACGCACCTGATAGAGGAAACTGAAATAGCCCCTAAATTAGTATCCGACCATGCCTGTATCCGCACCAAACTTGCTGGTTCCCGTTCGATTTTTCCCCCTAGGAGATGGCGATTTAACGAGGAAACCTTATCCGAACCCTCTAACAAATTAATCATAGCAAACGCCATTGAAGAATATTTATTAATAAACGATGTTCAAGACACTGCACCTAATACCTTATGGGATGCACTTAAGGCTACGGTCCGTGGGGTCATCATCAATATCAGAGCCAAAGCTAACAAAGCATTAAATAAGGACCTAGAACAACTGGAACAACAAATCGGGCTCCTAGAGTCCCGCCACAAATCCAATCCCCTCGACACCAAATCTCTAGAACTACTGACCAAAAAGAAATATGAATAAAACACCATCACTAGCAAGAGAGCGGGTGTATGGATCAATCGCTTCAATGCCCTAAAATTATGTGAGGGAAACAAAGCAGGTAAACTCCTCGCTTCATACCTCAAACATAAACGGAGGCTATCTACCATATCCTCGATAAAGGACTCCGCAAACAACACCCATACCAGACAGTCCAAAATCCTTGACACATTTAAAACCTGTATAAAAACAATGAAACACTAGACATGGCAGCCTGCACCGACTATCTTGAGTCCCTACAACTCCCCAAATTGTCAGACGTCGATAAGTCTCAACTAGGGTCCCCCATCACAAGCGCAGAGATTACAGCGGCCATCAAAACATTGAAGAGCAATAAAGCCCCCGGGCCAGACGGCTTTTCCGCGACCTTCTATAAAGCCTTCACTAACCAACTCAACCCCGCGCTCCAAACCCTTTTCAATTCCACAGCGACCAGTGGAAGCATTTTCCCCTCGATGAGTGAAGCCACAATCATAGTCATCCCCAAGGAGGGAAAAGACCCTCTCCTAACCAAGAATTACCGCCCCATCTCTTTGATAAACCTTGATTGCAAGATTTATGCCAAAATCTTAGCAAACAGATTAAACTCCTTCCTCCCCAAACTGATTAGCCCGGCACAGGTTGGTTTCCTGAAGCATCGGATGTCGAACGATAATACCAGATTACTTTGTCACCTACTGGAGAAAGCTAAGAACTCTACCTCCCCAATGGTAGCGATAACCTTAGACGCAGAAAAGGCCTCATGGTCTTTTCTTCAACAATGTATGCATAGTTTCAACCTCGGCCACTCCTTTATCAAAATGGTGATAGCCCTTTACTCCTCCCCGTCAGCTAGAATAGCAATCAACGGTACCCTCTCCAACCCGTTTCGACTCTTATCAGGGCACCAGACAGGGCTGCCCACTCTCCCCAGCACTTTTCCTCCTAGCCCTCGAACCCCTCCTATCTGATATCAAGCGTAACGAGGACATAGCGGGCGTCTCTTTCGGTGACACTCGGGTAAAACTAGCAGCCTACGCTGATGACATCTTAATAGCAACTGAAGACCCCGCAAAATCCATCTCTGGACTCATGTCCTCAATCGGCAAATACTCGACCCTATCAGGTTATAAATTAAATAAGGACAAATCCGAAGTGAAGCCCCTAAATGTCCATACCACCAAGGAGGTCCTAGGTGACTCTGGACTAGCAGGGCAAACGGATGTTATTAAATACTTGGGGATAGAATTTACTGACTCCCTTCTGAGCACACTCAGACACAATGAAACCACTACCCTTACCAAAATTAAACGACTCCTTGATGGTTGGTCCCCCCGTTTTATTACGTGGTGGGGTCGGGTGGAAACCATAAAAATTATAGTATCCCCTTTAGTCAACTATCTCAGCACAATGTTACCCCTTACCCTCTCCAAAGAATTCCATAACAAGCTGGACAAAATACTTTCCTCCTTCCTCTGGCAAGGCAAAAAAGACAGAATTAGTCTAAAGAAGCTACGTTTAGATAAAAACCTGGAAGGTGTCAATCTGGCGGACTTTAAGCTATATCAAACCGCCTTTCTGGCCTGACAAGGTTCGTATTGGATAACGCCACAGACGGACCGTGGAAAAATCCCTTCTCAAAGGCCTCGACCCCTCCACCCTTCTCACCATTAAACTTCGTCCCAACCTAGACTCAGGCCCCATCTTTAAAAATACCAAAACGGCCTTACTCCAGGTGAGCAAGCACCTGCCACACCAATTCCGGAAGTCAAAATGGGAATCACTCTGGCAAAACAACACCCTAGCATAGAAGCCACTGCATAACACCACATGGATGTCCAAAGGTACACACTTCCCGCACCAACTCTACGAGGGCTCGTCACCGCTCTCCTTTAGTGCACTACAAAATAGATATCAACTTCAACACATAGAATTCTATAACTTTTTACACATCAAAGTATCCCTCACAAAGGCGGACTTAAATGACCTCACCCCCTCCCTCCCTGGCTTCCTCACTACGCTCAACAGACTTGGCCATCAAGTTTCGAGAATCTACAAATTAATCCGTCCACAAAGTTCCACCTTGACTGACTCCCTAAGATTGTTTTGGGAATCTTATTTGTCCACACCAACTTCAGAAATAGAATGGACCAGGACTTGGGAATCCACCACACGACACAAAATCAGCCCTACTCTTTCCCAAACTAAGTTCTGGCTACTTCACAAAGCCTTCTGGACGCCTAAGCGACTATTCCTGCATAACATTAGGGACGAAGATACCTGCTGGAATTGCAGAGAAGAAAGTGGGGACCTCGAACACTTAATACTTAAATGCCCATGTGTCACCACCTACTGGGACAGAATCTTTGACTTCATCACCAAAGTCTTACATGTCTCGCTTCCAAGAGAATTCTCAACCCTCGTGTTGGGATTTACCAAAGCCATCACACTCATTGATAATGACAAAGCCCTACTTGACTTACTACTGACGGCGGCGGTTAAGATCATACTGAATAATTGGAAGGACACGAGTAAAGCCTCTTTCCCCCATTGGCTTAACTGGGTCTCCAATCTCAGAGGAGCCGATAATATAGCCCTGGCCTCTACCCCTTGGCGCCCCCCACATAGGAAACTCTGGACCTCACTGGATGAATACTTTGACTTACACAAACCACCATGACTGCCTGTTGAATCTACGTTAATATGATAACGTCGTTAATACGTTAATACGTTAATATGATATGTATGCTCGCTTGCAGACTTACCTTCATATCAGTGAATTGATGCAACATACTTGTATATTATTTTTTTATATAATTTCTCATGTATAATTTCTTATGCACACTTATATGTTTCTTTTGAGTTTGCCACCACTGTGTACTCTTTCTATCATTATGTAACATTTTACTTTGTGATTACGATAGTAGTACATGCTGTTCACTTCTTAAACTCCCAATAAAAAAATTTGTGAACTTAAAAAAAGAATCTTCAGAGGAAGATTTCCTGTTTGAGATATTAGATACCACACATAGAACCACGCAAAGCTTGCCTATGTTAAAGGTTATGTTAAGACATACAGATGACATTTTTAAAGACCCAGTACGCGCCTGTGTTTTAACACCTCAAGTCGATAAAAAGTACAAACCTCCACCATCTGACCCAATTTATATCAAAGGGCAGCTGCCTTTAGACTCTCTCGTGGTATCAAATGCTCCCAAAAGAGCTAATTCATAAACCGCAGCAGATGCACACTCTCCAGACAACAAGTCTAATTTAATTGACGCATCAGGCAAAAGAATAGCAGCACAGTCTGCTAACCAGTGGCGCATTGTAAATGTAAATGTAAATGTAGTTGAGCTTATATAGCGCACAGCTACCTGCAGTGGGTTTCCCGGCGCTTGCTTAGGGAACCCTTCCTGGTATTCCCCTGTGAGATAGCAGGGTATCCACAAGGTGAAAGTCAGGCATCCCGCCGCGAGGGGCCGTTGTGGAGATTAAGCAAGCTATTGCCCAGAGTCGCAGAGTGTGAACACGTGTGTCGAGGAGGCACCGGGGCGAGAAGTATCGAGTCCGTGGAATTTTTTTTAGCCCAAGAGCCGCCGAGGCGGGGAATTGAACCCTGGTCCAGGACCGATCTCAGCTTCCGGGTCTGCTGCCTCTAACCCCTGAGCCACACTTCTCCACTGCATTGCTAATACACAGGCTCTTTTAGCAAGATATGATAGAGCCCACTGGGATAATATACAGGAAATTCTACAGTACCTCCCAGAAGAGCATAGAAACAAGGGACAAGAGCTAGTACAGGAAGGGAAATGAATATCAAATTCTTCAAATCGATGTGCACTAGATGCAGCTGACACTGCAGCAAGAGGAATTAATACCAGCATTCTCCTCCGTAGGCAATCATGGCTTAGGATTTCTGGAAGTTCAACAATCTATTTAAGTGTTCCTTTTGATATGGAACACCTTTTTGGACCTCAAGTAGATGTCACTTGAGAAAATGAAGAAAGACACAGGTGGTGAAATCTATGGGAGCCTTGCAGTCACCATCTAGCAGAGGCTCCTTTCCTCGCTCATTTTATAGAGGAGTATCCAAAACCAATACCTCAGATCCCAATACTTACTCTTATAAAACAAAGACGCTTCCCTCTTCCCCAATGACTTTCTATACGGGAGGCTACAGAGGGAACAACTTCAAAGGTACCACTCCATCTCCCAATAAGCAGTGACTTGCCTACCATTCCCCTCGATCATATTACACCTGTTGTGGGAAGACTACAGCACTTTCTTCCTGTTTAGTAAGCAATAACCACGGACAAATGGGTATTAGACATTATCCAACATGGTTATAGCCTAGAACTCGCCAGTGATCCCCCCCCCCAATATTCCAACTCTCAATCATCGGATGTCATTTCAACACTCAGAGCTACTCAAACAAGAGGTACAAGCCCTATTAGAAAAAGGAGCTATAGGGCTTGTGTCAATACAATATCAAAGGTTAGGAGTATATTCATTGTATTTCCTGATTCCAAAAAAGGACAGGTCTCTAAGACCAATATTGGATTTAAGACCCCTAAAACTGTACATACTATCAGAGAACTTTCATATGGTCACTCTCCAACAAGTGCTTCCAGTGATACACCAAGGCGACTTTGTCTACCCTTGACCTAAAGGACGCATACTTTCATATTCCTATTCATCCAGTGCATTGCAAATACCTCGGGTTAGTGTTAGCATGAAAGCATTACCAATTCAGGGTACTTCTATTTGGAGTGACTACTGCACCCAGAGTATTAACAGAATCTCTGGCGGTAGTAGCAGCTCATCTAAGAAGACAACAAATCCATGTCTTCAAATACCTGGACGAATGGCTCATCAAAGCCAAAACACAGAGAAAGTGTTTACAACACACTCAGTCTACAATAAACCTTTATAACGTAGGATTCACAGTGAATGCATGAAAATCCAATCTTCAACCCTTACAACTGCAATCATATCTAGGAGCAACTCTCAACACTCATACAGCTCTAGCTTCTCCTAATGCAGCCAGGATTCAAAATTTTCAAAAGATCTTACTGCAGTTTCCGTTAAACTAGCACCTACCAGTGAAAACTTTCATGCAGTTGTTAGGAATAATGACATCATGCATTCACATAGTGCATCATGCAAGGTTACACATGCGCCCACTGCAAGAATGTCTAGCGCAACAGTGGAGTCAAGCACAGGGTCAATTAACAGGTCTAGTGTTGTTAGACAGCCACTCTCATCGCTCTCTGCAGTGGTGGAGCACACAAAACCTGTCAAAAGAGCGGCTGTTCATCGACTCTATTCGACAAGTTGTACTATCAGCAGACGCATCTCTCACAGGCTGGGGTGCCCATCTCCAGCATATGACAATTCAAGGTTTATGGGACACCAATTACAGAAGTCTCCACATCAATTACTTGGAACTTCTAGCAGTTCAGTTAGCACTAAAAGTGTTTCAGCCTCACCTAGTTGGCAAAGTTGTCTTAGTCTGCATGGACAATATGACAACTATGTACAAAAACAGGAGGGGGGCACAATTTCTACAATTGTCACGCCTCTCTCAGACTGTTGGCGATACATCACAAAATTCATCTTCTGGCAGAACACCTTCCAGGGATAAACAGTCAGTTTGCTGACCTTCTCAGCAGAATGCGGCAAAAAATACACAAATGGGAAATTTATCCCCAGGTTCTTCTCCATACTTCCAGAAATGGGGTTTCCCACAAATAGACCTCTTTGCCACAGCACAGAACTCAAAATGCCCAAACTACACCTCCAGATTTCCCCACTATCTATCCTAAGGCAATGCCCTATGAATGAACTGGTCAGGTAAATTTGCTTACTCTTTTCCGACTCTCCCTCTCCTTCCATTTCTGGTTCAGAAACTCGGGCCGACATCACTCACAATGATTCTAGTGGCTCCCATGTGGGCTAGTCACACAGAACCATAGAGAAATCAGACGTTCAAACCCCGAGTAGCTCAACCTAGCGATTTGGCTCCTGAAGTCCTAGAGTTTGGATATCGAAATCTACCACCAGATTGTATGACAATCCTTGAAGTAAGGAAACTTACCACTAGGACATGTTATGCAGCAAAGTGGAAACAATTTGCTATTTATTGTAATAACAATAAAATAGATCTATTAGATACATCTATTCAGAATATTATTTGTTGTCTTTTGCATCTACAACGAGTAGGCTTAGCCTACACATTCATTCAACTACACCTTGCAGCAGTAGCTGCATATTTGCAAAACAGACACCATTTGTCTTTATTCAAAGTCTCAGTCATTAAAGCTTTTATGGGAGACCTTGAATAATACCACCCAGAGTGTCACCTGTACCTGTGTGGAATATGGGTTCACCCTTTGAACCATTATATAGATGTCAGTTACAATTTCTTTCATGGAAAGTTTCCTTCCTAATTGCCATCACTTCACTCGGGCACGTAGGTGAGTTACAGGCATTCACATTAGAAGAACCCTTCTTTCAGCTACACAAGTATAGAGTGGTTCTTCAAACAAATCCTAAATTCTTACCAAAAGTAGTTTCTGCTTTTTATATTAATCAGTCAGTTGTTACCTGTCTTCTTTCCTCAGCATGATTCAGTAGCAGAAAGAGCTCTACACACACTTGATGTTAAAAGAACACTACTATACTATATCGACAGGACAACGAGTTTTCGTAAAACAAAACAACTTTTTGTTGGGTTTACTCCAGATTTCTAGGTGAATAGACAAAGGCCTTCAAACTTGTTATGTTAAAGCTAAAAGAACTTTAAATATTCCTCCTAGAGCGTATTCTACTTGCAAAATAGAAGCATCTGTGGCCTTTTTAGCTAACATTCCCATAGCTGATATATGTAAAGCAGCTACATTGTCCACACCAAACACACATTTACAAAACATTATTGTGTGGATGTCCTCGCACGTCAACAAGCTAATGTAGGGCAGGCAGTGCTAAAGAGACACTTTTCCGACAACTTCAACATCCACTGGTTAGTCACCGCTTTGAAGAGTACTGCTATTTAGTCTATGCCTTGAACGGATAATGTTATTTACCCTTTAAGCATCTGTTCTTGGCATGTAGAGCTGTAGATTCACATGCGCCCTCCCTCCACCCTGGACACCTGTGGTTGTTGCAGTTCTTAATATTCACACTAAATACGCATGAACATCTATACAGCACACATAATTACTCCATTCTCATCCTCTTGCAGGAAAGCAATCTAACAATGGAGTACATGCCCATGCGCAGTATCATCGAAAGGAGGAGTCACCTTACCCCCTGACTAGGAAAGACTTCTTCGAAGAAAAACATCTTGCAAACATCACCCAACACTAGATGGCAGGAGTACGCAAAGCATGTGAATCTACAGCTCTACATGCTTAGAATAGATGCTTACAGGGTATGTAACATAATCCATTTGGTGTGGTGTGATTTTGCAGGAATGCATGATAAATTATGTATCGGAATCAGGCACCTATGTCTTGTTAAGCACTTTTCAGTTAACTTCAAGCAAATGTGTGAATTTATGTAACTAAAACATAATCATGCCAGATAATTATTTTGGCTTTCTGGTGCATAAAAGCCTGCAGCTTAAATCTCTGCAAATAAACGGTGACCTGCATCCCCATGATTCACTCTTATTTTATGGCAAAGTCAGTTGGTTCACTCATGGTGGATACTACTTCAGTATGTTCAATATTATCTATTTGCTCACATTTTTTAAAACTCAAGGAACACAAATTATGCACTTTTTCTTCCTGCCTTTTGGTGTAATCCAGGATCAAATGTATTTAAATGATTCTGTGAACAATAGTAAATGATTAAGCTAATGGATTTAAAATGACAGGACAATTGTATCAAATCATGTAACACATCAAGGGAACCATCAGTCCAAGTGTACGTTATTTCCTGTTTTTGCGAAGATTTTGCTATTTTAAATTGGAACCTTGGAAAGCTATGAAAGTGTTCTGAATGTGCATTGGGTGTTTTGTATACCTGTCTACCTAATTTTATTAAGGAAGGTAAACTTGAGAATCTTTTTGATAATTTAGGAGAAAGTGAGTTTCGCTCAAAGGGTTCCTAAAATAGTATGACACCTCCTTAAGAACGTTTTCAGTCACTGACTGGCAATACACTGTATCTGGACTTCTTGCATGAGACTTTAAGAAACTAAAGGCCTGCATGTTATGGCACATTCATCATTAAGTATTGCAATACTCAGTCAAAATGAGATGTATGTACTCTGGCCCATTTCATGATATTGCAAAATGTAAACCTAAGGATCTGTCAAGAATTGATGTATTAGAAGTGCAAAGTGTAATTAGGGTGACGTTGGCAATGGTGTTAATATTGTTTTCCTTGGAGGTAATAGGCAAATTAGTCCGGGGAGAAGTCAATAATTGGGCAGATTACTCCAAGGAGGAACCCATATTTTAAGATTCAGATTGGTCTTCTTCTAGTTTTTTTTTTTTTACCTTAAGTACCTGTTGTAAATAAGCTTGATATTCCTACTGTTCAAAAAGTGAGCAATTGTAGTGAACCAAACAAATGGGGAAGGAAAAATAAAGCTAAGAAGTTGCCCAATGCGAGTCAGCCTTCTGCCTGTCCGTTTAAAAAGTATTGCTTGTTGATAGTAAGAAGAGAGTTATTAAGAGAGGGAACAGAAAAGAAGATTTTACAATAAAGAAAAATTTTCTGAAAGAAGAAATTTGAGTGTGGTGAATAGGCAAATTAGTGGCTATATGTGAACTTGCATTCTTTCTGTTGCTCTTTACTAAAGTAGGAGTCATCCCCATTTTAATACGTTTCGACCCCTGGTTGACATCTTCATCAAGGCTGGTATTTTCTAATTCATACCTTATTTTTGGTCGACTTCTGGTGTCTCTGAAACTAGATCATACTTACTTCTTTTCTTCAGGGCCTGTAATAAAACATTCTTTTTTTGTGTGGAATATTTTCTCTCTCTGTTCAGATCCTTCCCACTAACACATTGTGATAATCAACTAATCATAGAACATAAAATGTGGTACTAGCTGAGTACTCCTCGGCGAATACTGACATGACCTCTTCTTGGTGAATATTGATAAGACATTAAAAAAAATTGTGTATCCAGTAGGTTTTAGTTCCATCTATCTGATTATGCAAGTTATACATGTTTTGTGTCTTTGGCTCATGTTCTGTTATATTTGAGATTTATTGCAGAGATATCTGATCTATTTTTTATAATAAATGTTATGACAAACAATGGATAGTTCATTTTTCCTCAAACAAAAACCCTAATCATATGGAATAATGGTGTATGGGAATACTGATGTTGAAAGCTGCTACATAAATACTTAGCTTCTATATTGCGCCCTTTTCTAAAATAGGACAGTCTGTTATCTTTGCGAAACACTGTGACTTTGCCCAAACACCTGCTGCAGATGTCGAATGAGGTTCTTGATGTATCTAGACCCATTGAATGGATGCTTTTTGCACCACTGGTAACTAAGCAAGAAAGTTGTAACCTAAACAAACTGTTCAGTTTGCATCCAGAACTAGTGCCACTGAACAAGAGAGCCAGACATATGACAGAAATTATTTTCTATATTGTATGTTTCTCTTATATATGCCTGATTAACTTGTATGTTGACAGACATAGGATGACTTTGGCCATTGGGCTCAATGTTATTTGAAAATGAAACACGTAGCATGTCAAACCAATAAATGCATATTTTTGCACCTATTGGTTTTTTTATGTCGAGCCTGACCCAGCGTTTGCGCTGGTCTGGCCAGACCTTAAGAAGGGCTTCAAAAAATGCTACCCAAAAAATGTGCCGGCTACAGCTTGCAGTGCTTGTGCGCGGGCGCGTGCTTGAGCAGATGTGCCATATGGCATTCCTCATGCTCATTAAGGCTCCTGTGCTCCTTGCATTCTCCCCTCCCTTTTAGCGCTGCTCGCAATTTCCTCCACCCCCTTTTTTTTCGTCACTTTAATTCTGGGTCCTTGGCTCCTCGCATTCCCCCCTCCCTTCTCGCCCTCCCCTTTGATGCTCTGCTGGCTTCTCCCGCCTCCCTTTTGGTTAGTTGCATTTGCCTGTACTTCACACTAGGCACTTATTCCAAATTGCTGAGACTTATGCTGCTCAGCTTGCGGATCCTTTTTTTTCCCCGTCTGTTTTATTTTGGCTCCTCTGCTCCTTGCATTCCCCCCTCCAATTTCAGCACTTTCATTTTTTGCTCCTCTCATTCCCCCCTCCCTTCCCGGCCAGCCCTTTGATGCTGTGTACGTTCTTAACTTTCAAAAACAGTTAAATTAAAATTCAATTTGGGTTGCTGTGGGATCCCCAACCTGCTCTGCCATGCAGCATCAACTCTCTCTGTCTCTTTCACGCACACAAGCTCTCTCTCTCTCACATGCACGCACACATGCACGCTCTCTCAATCTCGCCCCCTCTCTCTCACACACACACGCACGCACACATGCACGCTGTCTCCCTTTCTCACACACACAGGCACACATGCACGCTCTCTCTCACACACACACAGACACGCACACATGCACATTCTCACTCACACACACACACGCACAAACACATGCACTCTCTCTCTTTTTCTCACACACACCCACGGACACATGCGCGCTCTCGCTCTCTCACATGCATGCACGCACACTCGCTCTCTCTCTCTCTCTCGCACACACACACAGGCACTCACGCACACATGCATTCTCTCTCTTTCTTTAGTGTGTAGCGCCAAAGCACCATTGATTCCTGCTACGCACGGTAAGTCATTCATTGGTTCTTTTATTATGATACAAGGACCCCTTGCTCCCTGCCAGGCCTCTAGCACTAATGGCGTGGTGGGGGTAGTTACAGTAAGACCTTCACTGGTGCTTTTATCTTCACTGTGGTATGATACAAGGACCCCTTTGCTCCCTTTTGGGCCTCCAGCACTAGTGGCGTGGTGGTGGCAGTGTGCAGTGCCGAAGCACTTTTGACTTCTGCTATGCACGGTAAGGCATTCATTGGTGCTCACTGCGTTCAGTAGGGCCATGGCTTGACAGCAGGCAGGCCTTAGCTCCCTGTCAAATTTCCAGCAGTGGTGGTGCATCATTCATTGAAGCTGCTCAGGGCTGGTGCCTGTTAATGATTCTCCTGCAGCTGCAGAGTCAGCAGTGGGTGCGGTTGTGAAAGGCTAGGGTGGTGTGTGTGCGTTCCCTCACACCTTTTCCTGCTCTACTCCCCGCTTGTCCCTCGTGTGTATATTACAGAGGTCCGAAAAACACAGCATTTGAAATACCTAAAACACGAAAAGATTGCATGACAACCGGTGCCGCGGGCGCCTTTCCTCTCATTGATTGGATATACCCGCTCTCCCTACAACTCTCTCTTTCACGCATACAAGCTCTCTTTCTCGCTCCCTCTCACACACGCATGCACGCACACATGCACGCACACATGCATGCTCTCTCTCCCTCTCCCTCCTCTCTCACACACAGGCACGCACACATGCACGCTCTCTCTCTCTTTCTCACACACAGGCACACATGCACGCTCTCTCGCACACACGCATACTCACACATGAAGGTTTTCAGTTGTTCAAGACACCAATAGAATTGGTGTCAAAGTGGACCGTAGGTATTACCAGTTGGAATTGTGAATCTTGATTGACTGCCTGTCTTGACCTCAAGCGTGTGTTTCTCAGGAATGGTTAGAGCATGGAGCAAAGTTCTAACGGTTTATTGTTCAGGGTGACAGACTGCCGCCAATGGGACACTATCCAAAGACCTGAAATCAAGAGGAACATTCTTTATCTCTCAAGATCCTGATCTCAGCAGATACTGGTTTTCCTCCTGTTCCAGGTGGTTCTGTTACGCTACAGGCTCACGATCACACTTTGTAGCTTGGGAACACATTTCTGATCCTCCTCTAAGTCTGGATTATGTAGCTTTTGCTAACCAGGCAAGGACTTTAATTATTGGAGATGAATTTTCCAGAGTGAAGGCCAGTTAGCCTACCTTCTTACTAAGGTTGCGAGTAAAAAAAGTCCTGTGTCCCACTATTACCAATCACCTGCCACCAACCATAAGTCTAGTCATTGACTCTTACAGGAGGCAGTAGCCACTCTTAACTATATGAGGGAGGTGCAGTTTGGGTTCTCCCTCTTTCTACTATGGTGTGCCACAGTGGTATGGGACCAGAATAGCATGACCTTGTCTGACAAAAGTATTGTGTCCTACATATAGTTTATTAAAGTAGCACCTCATTTGTCATTTTATGTGTGTGTTATTGATATTGTGACATACAACCGTGTAGCGTTGAACATCAAGCAAAATTATTCCCCTCCTCCAGTTGTCTTGCAGATTGTTGAGTCAACTGGAAGAAAACAGAAGTCAGGTGTGAAACAATTGATCTGGGCAATATGGCAAATCTTTCTCAAACTAACCTAAGGCTTCTAGTCTAGTCCCACATTGTCACACTAGAGAGCAAAACACACTCAGCTATTTCATACAGCTCTTACAGAAATCATTTCCCTTGGTACTTTCAAAGATCTGCTCTACCTCAGTCTTGAAAATAGACTCCACTTTCTTCTCCATTTGTGCCGCTCAGATATCCATCGCATCAGATTCCTACCCATTCTCTGCATAAACAGAAAAGAAGGGTTGCTGCAGTTAAGAAAAAAGATGGCTCTTGATTTTTGCCTGCACTCATCTTCCAGACATTTCAATCCAGCCTGGGTTTCCCCAGCATGTTTCATTCTCACCACTGGGATATGTGGCACTGTCCAGCTCCCTTCCAGCAAAAGAACTAATTTATTATTCCATGACCAATGCACTCTTAAATGGATGGAATGCCAAAAGGCACCCCATCGTCACTGATTCCTCCCAAACTGTCAAATACATAGGTGTAAAGTTAGCTTTGTTCACAAACTTTGTTGGATCTGGAGTCATGTCTCCTGCAGCTTACAGGCAAAACCTCTGTCTTCCTTCATCCTGTGTATAAATTATCTAAAATATATAGTATTTTATGATTAGCTTCTGCTTCTCATCCCCACAACGCAAGCATCTATAACAATACTGCCCTGTATTATTATGCTGAGTGTATAGGACTTGATTTGCACAGTAATCTGCTTTGAGCAATTTGTGATAGCTTCCCCTATGTATTAACTTATTTCCATCAGACATTCAATGTTACTATCTCTTTTCAACGTGTGCTTTTGGAAACTGCATGCTTCTATCTCCCGGAATAAACACACATGCTTCACATCACAGCTGGTTAGAGGAAGAACTTCACCCAATCTGAGCCCGTTGAGAGATACTTTTTTTTTTTTTTTTACAAAAACTTTATTGTCAAGAAGGCAAAGAAGACATTTACAGTAACATCATTGATCAGCAGTTTCACATTACTACAAACATTTATCAGAGAGACGGACAATTCCCAGTACGTTCTGACGTCCGAGTCTACTCTACTATTATGGATATGAAGGAAATAAACGCTATCGTGTTGTACAGATTCTTGCTTGTCAACATATCATAACCTGCTCCAGTTCGTAATTTGCCCACTTATGATATAGCAATTGGTTCTCAGCAAGTTCAACTAATAAAACGAAAATTACATCTACAAAAACCCAACTAATGTCATCATCACAATAGAATGTTGTATCCTTACATAGACATTTGTCATCTATTGCACATAGTCCGTACACTCGTTCAAAGGTGTTATCGTGTTCCCGCTCCATCCCACCACAACTCAGAGTTTCACACACTAGTTCGTCCCTCCTAATCCTCTTCTTCTTCCGATTCTAAGTCTTCGTCCTCCGGCAAGGGTGCACACGGTTCCCCCCTGTATTTATTCCACGGCAACCATACCTTATTCCATTTACGGGGACAAGCCCGCAGTACATACACCGCCCTCTCTTTTACCATTAGAAGGTCCATATTTCTAATCCAGCCATGCACCGTAGGCACTTCTGGAGCACCCCATTTCTGTGCAATGTCTCTTTTGGCCACTGTCACAGCCAACGTGACCCACAATTGTCCATACCTGTTCAGGTCAGTAGGGTCCCAAATGTTTAACAGGCATTTACGGGGTTCTGGAAGGAGTGACACCTCAAGGACTTGGGATACTGTGCGCATAATTTGTCTCCAGACTTCCTGGATCAATGGGCAATCCCATAGTGTGTGGAGTAAAGTTCCTTCCTCCCCGCAGCCTCTCAGACAGAAGGGGTGTGGTGCTCGTTGTATCCTGTGTAGAAGTGTTCTGGTGTAATAGGTGCGGTGTAGGATCTTGAGCTGGACCAACCTGAACCTAGCCGAGATGCCCACTTCTCTCGGCGATGCCAGCGCCTCATTCCACTCTGTGTCATCCATGTCCCCTATGTCTCCAACCCATCTCTCTCTAAGTTTCTGCGTGGGGTTTGTCAGGTTGTTAACCAGTTTTTTGTACGTAAGAGAGGTCGCCTTCTGCTCCATAAATTCCGTCAATAACCTGTCTTCTAGTGGTGACGATTCCGGGAGTGTGGTGTCAGGTGGAATGGCTTGTAGTAGGGCGTGACGGATTTGCACATACCTGAATGTTTCATTGGGGCCCATACCATACTGCTGCTGTAGCTGTGAGAATGCAACCACCGAGCCCCCATCCCAAAGGTCTCCCACCACCGAAATCCCAATTTGATCCCAGCGTGTGAAGCCCCTACTGGACCTTAAGTTTCCCAATGATTTTGCGTCCCATAACGGCGTCATTCTAGTGATTTTCCCCTTCCACCCCAGTCGAGATTGTGCTGTATGCCATAAGGTTGCCGTATGTAACGTCGGTCCAAGCAATTTTCGAACCTGTGAGTGGTTGTACAAGACTGAGAGCATGCCGTCCGTCCCCAGCTGCGACCAGTCCGCTTTATAAGCGGGGTCATCCCGCGGGACATGGATCCAGTAATTAATTACCTTAAGTTGGGATGCCCAATAATATAGTTGAAGATTGGGTAGTGCAATCCCTCCTTCATACCAACTTTTAACTAGTTTGACATGTGCTATACGGGCTGGGCCATTGCCCCATAACAGAGCAGATACCAGCGCAGCGACTTGTTGGAAGTAGCGTGGAGCCACTACATGCGGGGTGTTTTCTAACACATAGAGAAATCTAGGGAGAGCCATCATTTTATATAACGCTGCTCGCCCAAGGAGGGTCAGCGGCAGGGTAGCCCAGTACTTAACGTCCGCACGTAGACGCGTCAGAGGTGGCACCAAGTTCGCAGTGTAGAAGTCCGCCGCATTAGTGGTGATGAAAATGCCCAGGTATTTAAATGAGCCGGTCGCTAATTGCAGGGGGCAGTCAGGCCGCAATGACGGCTCTTGGCCCTTAAGGACGAATATTATGGATTTGGACCAATTCAGGGTGTAACCGGACGCTTTCCCGTGCTCATCGCACAGAGCCAACAGGGCAGGAACACCCTCATTGGGATTGGTCATGTAAATCAGCATGTCATCTGCATATAGAGACACTTTATCCTCCCATCCGTCCTCCCAGGCGATGCCCCGAAACAGTGGTGTTGCTCTGAGCAGAATAGCTAGTGGCTCCAGCACCAGCGCAAAGAGTAAGGGGGATAGTGGGCACCCTTGTCTGGTTCCTCGTCCCAGGGGGAAGGTCTGTGAAATGTGACCATTCGCCACCACCTGTGCCATGGGCGACCTATACAGCAGCCGTATCCATGCTATATATTTCGGGCCGAAGCCCATACGAGCAAGGACCGCAAATAGATACTCCCATTCCACCAGATCGAAGGCCATTTTGGCGTCCAAAGATAAAATGACTGCCTGTTCTGAGAGGAGATGTGCTCGCGCCAGGACTCCATGTACTCTCCGCAAATTCAGGGCCGTGCTTCTGTGCGGCATGAAACCTGATTGGTCGGGGTGTATTAGGGTCTGTAGATGCTTAATCAGGCGACTAGCCAGGAGTTTCGCTAGGATCTTTGCTTCCACGTTGAGCAATGAGATAGGTCGGTACGAGGAGCATGCCGTCTGCGGCTTGTCTGGCTTAGGAATGGCGACTATCGTGGCTGTGCGCTGGTCCAGAGGGAGTTCAGCCTTGACTAAACTCTCTTCATACATTACAGAATCTTCTAATTCAGCCAGGGAATCCTTCATAATCGTAAAGGAGCTGCTCAAAGTACCCCATTCACCGTCCTCCAGTGTCCCATCGGTGGACCGAAGTAATGACCTAGCCACGTACTTCAACGATAAAATCGCCCGTATACTAGTTTCCCTCCCCCCGCCCGGGCCCACCAGCCACTTGGACAATTCGACACCCCCCAGTCAAACCGAAAGTCATCCTCGTCCTCAACTTGAGACATTCAGGCCAGTAACATGTCTGGAAGTCGAGCGAACCATGACCAAAATGAGAAGTGGTTCTCCACTTGATGCGGCTCCCATCAGATTCCTCAAAACCGTTGCCCCTGTCATCGTTCCCACGGTCACGGAGCTCATTAATAGCTCACTTACCCAGGGATCTGTTCCTGCCAGCTGGAAGAGCGCGGTGGTAAAAGCACTCCTTAAAAAACCTCAGCTCGATCCAGCAGACATGGGAAACTATCGACCAATTTCTCTCCTACCGGCAATCAGCAAGCTAGCTGAGAAACTGGTCAACAGACAATTGTCCCAGTTCTTTGAAACAAACAACATCTTACGGGAATCCCAAACTGGTTTCCGCCCGGGCCATGGCACAGATACTGCCCTCCTCGCCGTCATCGAGGAGGCAAGGCGCATACTGGATTCAGGAGGGTCAGTGGCAGTGATCCTCCTGGATCTCAGCGCAGCCTTCGACACAGTCAACCACCGTGTCCTCCTCCATCGGCTCGAGGCAGCAGGGATCACCGGGACGGCACTTAGTTGGACAGAATCCTTCCTCACCGGACGCACGTTCCAGGTATGGGACGGCATCTACCACTCAGCCACCCTCCCCCTCACAAGCGGGGTCCCGCAGGGATCTTCCCTGAGCCCGACGCTGTTTAACGCATATATGGCTCCCCTGGAAGACGTGGTGACACCATTTAACATAAAAATGGTAAGCTACGCTGACGACACTCAACTGGTCGTCTCCCTTTCCCAACTAGCCGACCACCCAGAGAAACTGGCGAACTGCCTTACCCAAATACACAGCTGGATGAGTGATTCATCACTAAAATTAAACGGGTCTAAGACCGAAGTGATGCTCCTGGGAAAACAATGGGCAACCATCCCCCCAACAGTCTGGCCCGACGTATTCGGAGAAATTCCCTCCCCGAAGCGTGAAATCAAAACCCTTGGAGTATGGCTCGAACCGGAGCTCACCATGAAGACGCAAGCGGCCAAAACTGCTGGCACCTGTTTTGGGCTCATGCGCACCACCCGTAAGATCCTCCCATTACTTCCTCCTCCCTCTAGGAAACTTCTCATCCAGGGGCTAGTTTTGTCCCGTCTTGACTACAGCAATATGGTCTACCTGGGCGCCCCAGAGGCCACCCTGACTAGACTACAGCGGACACAGAACGCTGCGGCCCGTCTGCTCACGAACCTTCCGTCGAGAGTGTCAGCAAAACCAGCCCTCAAGGCCTTGCACTGGCTCCCTGTTCGCCAAAGGGTGGAATTCAAAGCCATGTGTACAACACACAAACTTATCAACGGATCTGGCCCTACTATCCTCAGCAGCCTGGTCACCCCCTACAAAGCATCCATATCCCTCCGTTCAGACAGTGAGCACCTAGCCAACGTCCCCAAATTCAAAAGGACCCGCACCGGAGGCCGACGATTCTCAGTGCAAGCGGCCGTGAGATGGAATTCCCTCCCACGCACCCTCAGACTGGAAGCCATCTACCTGACCTTTCGCAAAAAACTGAAAACGCACCTATTCCCGAAATAACTGTTCCTCCTCCCTCCCTCTCCTTACAGGATAAACAATCTCCTTACAGCGCGGGGATGCCCTTGGGTCACCAGGCGCTATACAAATCGCTAAAATAAAATAAATAAATAAAATACATATCTAGCAGGGGTTTGCTCAACAGGGGAGCCGACGCTTTGTACCATTCCACGGGTATCCCGTTAGGTCCTAGCGCCTTGCCGGATCGCAACGACTGTATTGCCAATTGGATTTCATCTTCGGTTAAGTCAGTGTCTAGTTCCTGTTGCGCTTCTTGCGAAAGCTCGGGGACAGCAATGTGGTCGAGCGATGCTAACGCCTCCCTTTCTGTGACAGCCCGAACCGGTGTGTATATTTCCTGATAATGTCGTGCCAGGGTGCAAACTATTTGCTCAGGGTGTGTCTGCAGCTGGCCATCCTGTGCGTATATTCTCTGAATACCTCTGTTACAGCCACCCCTTTTGTCTAACCATGCCAGCATCTTCCCGGCTTTATCGCCCAAGTCATATACCCTGTGTGCGGTGTTCGCCAAGTGTCCTTTGGTAACCGTTGTAAGATGGGCCAAGTGCTGTTGTTGACTGAGGTGTAGCGCATGTGCAGTGGCAGGGGTGGGGTCGGCCATGTGCGCGGCGTTCGCGGCATGTAGTGCCAATTCTAATTGTGCGAGGTCACTTCTGGAGTCTCGTTTGTGCCCTGTGATAGCCGCTATCGCTGCGCAAGACTGTTTTGTATGCCTCCCAGAGCACCGAGGGCGAGGAAACTGTGCCCACATTTTCTGTAAAATAGTGTGAGTGGCCAATTTAAGCTTTTTCCTAATACCAGGGATTTGTAAGTAATTGGGGTATATTGGATAGAGCCTGGCGCGCTTCCTCTCTTTAGTCGTAATGTGGAGGGATACTGGGGAGTGATCAGATACACCTCTAGGCAGGATCTCCAGTTTGTCCACCGATCCCAGTCCCACCCCCAAAAAGAAAAGGTAGTCAATACGTGAGAGACTGTTGTGTGTAGCTGAGTAGTGCGTGTATTGAGTCGCTGTGGGGTTCAATTGACGCCAAACATCAGTGAGGCCCAGCGCGGTCAGAAAACCAGGAAGCGTGGCCGTCCCTCTCAGGCGTTCCCGTATGGGAAAGGTGTCTAACTGTGGGTCAGTTATGGCATTGAAGTCTCCCCCAATGATCATGTCACCCTCTGGGAGGTCAAGTAGAAATTGACCCAGCGCCGGCAGTGCCGTAGAGTGTAGCGCCGGTGGGATGTATACGGACACTACGTTGAGGGGTCTCCCTTCCCACTGGCCATATAGCGCCACAAATCGACCCTGGTCGTCCCTCCTGCGGCTTTCGACCATAAATGAGGAGTTCTTCTTAAGGAGTATGCCGGTGCCCCTGGATCCCGTAGTGAACTCCGCATGTACCGCCATGGCATATCCCCGTCTATCGAGTGCTTTGCAGGTAGACCCAGCCAGGTGCGTTTCTTGCAACATCACCAAATCAGGCCCGTGGCGTTTGATGGTTTGGAGGACCAACCCCCGTTTAATCTTGTCTCCTAGGCCTCTAACATTCCAGGTAAGTAGTTTTAAGGGGGACACCACTGTCATCGGCGGGCCGCCGTCTGCGGGTGTGTCACTAGCGTGCTGGGCCATTCGGGTTTATAATCAGTGCTATTGAGGTGTGGAATCGGAGTGCAACACATATGCAATGTTTTGTGCTAGGGTACCATGAGTGTACAGCCTGTAGCAGGACCATGTGCCATATTGAAGTGGTGATGACTAAGAACAATAACCATAACAGTACAACCATCCCCCCCACCCCCTCCCTGCTTCCCTGCACCACAGACGAAAACCCGCCCGCTTCCCCAACTTGGCAGAGTGCATAATCTCATCCCCGTTCATCTTACTTGCTCGTGGGGTTGGTGAGACCCCTACAGGCACCGGCCGATGCCCGCCCTACTCAGCTCCATCAGCGTCAAGTTCCCAAGGGCCACAATATACTGTCCCTCTGGCAGCCCAGTCAACTCAGCCCCTAACAGGTTGTCCAGAGTCAAATGGGTCCCTTTCAAGATCCGAATCCAGTGCCGCTGCGCCCTCTTCTGTCGCGGGGCTTCTTGACGGGCGATCCGCTGGTTCTCCGCTGCGCTGGTGCCGTTGGTCCCCGCGCGGGCGTTGAGGTTGGCCCACCTGTCTCCATCCATCAAGCCACTCTCTAGCCACCTCCGGCGTGTCAAAGAACCACGATTTTCCTTCGGCCACAATGCGCAGCTTGGCGGGGAAAAGCATTGAGTACTGCAGGCCTTTGTCTCGCAGCGCTTTTTTCACATCCATGAACGACTTCCTGCGCCTAGCCACCTCTGCCGTGTAGTCCGGAAAGAATGCCAAAGTGGAGTTCTGAATTTTCACAGGCGGGGAGACTCTCGCCGCCTGTAGGATTGCGTCTCTGTCCCTAAAATTGAATAATCTGGCCAGCACAGGTCTCGGAGTGGCTCCTGGCTTGGCCGTTCCACCAGGAACCCGGTGCGCCCTTTCAACAGAAAAAAAGTGAGACAAACCTTTAGGTTTCAGCTGGGATTTGATTAGGTCCTCGACGTATAGGTCCATTGCAGCTTTACCTTCCGATTCCGGCAGGCCTAGGATGCGGACGTTGTTTCTCCGGGAGCGCCCTTCCTGATCGTCGAGCTTCTCCTGTAACTGTTTAGTGACTCTCTCCATGCGCTCCATGGCAACTTGCAGGTCCGAGGTGTCCTCGACGAGCGATTTTGTAACTACCTCCACTTGCGACACCCTCTCCGCCATTTTCTTGAAGTCTGCCCGAAGCAGAGTGACCTCGGAAGAAATGGAGCCCACTGTCGTTTTGACCTCGGTGAGGGTCCTCATAACGTCGTCCAAGGTCACCTTGGGAGCGGTCCCCGCTTCTGGGGCTGCTCCAGCCGAGTGGCGGCCGCCAGTCTGGGATTGTCCATGTTGGCTGTAAGCAAATTTGTCGAGCTTCGCCTGCGTCGACGTACTTCTCGTGCCCTTGCCGGCCATGCTGGCGTGGCGATGATGGAGGTAGGTGTATTCGGCTGTTGGGTCGGTTCTTGGCCCACGAGTCGTGCACTGCCTCCGGGCGTCGGGCAATCAATTGTGAGCACCACTGGTTCCAAGGGGGCGCCGTGTACTCCCCACAGGGCCCAGACGCAGCGCAGCCGGCGGCCGCGAAGATCAGCACCTCGGTCCCTGAGAATTTGCAGCGCGGCCCACCGCGTGGCTGGTCCCGTATTCTACACGCACCGTAGTGCTACCAAGCGCGGTGCTGCGGTGTGTCTTCAGTGGGTTCTTGTAGGGGGGGCTCCCTATAGATTGCGCCCGACCCCCTCCGTGCCCCACCACAGCAACGCCAATTCGGGACTGCCCGTTCAAACAGGGCGCCACACGATGTCCCCTCCTTGCCAGGGAAATGGGGCTCAGACGCGCCCCCCCTCCAATGCGGGGTGAGCCTCGGGTTAATAGCAGCGTAGGAGGACGGCAGGGCCCTCAGTGCAGACCTCCCCACCCCGTCGCGGAAACGGCGCGTCCGGCCGCCCGCTATCTCCAATATGTCGCCGTCCGGGATCCAGGGAGGTTCTCACTCCCGCTGACAGCCGCTCTGCCTCTAGACGGTGCCTCAGGCCAGTCCAGGTCCAGACAGTCCTTTCAGCCACACAGGGGGCACGCTCCGGATAGGTGGTGCGGTCGCCCACCCCTCGCGACAGAGTATAGCCGCGGCCGGCCAGCGTCACAGCGCCCGGGCCGAGGAGGATGGACTTCCGGCCGGGTCCGCCAGTCACTCCAGGCCGGTGCTGCTAGGCAGGTGTAGGCCCCAGTTCGCCGCTTCAAATTGTAGCAGTTCCCGGTGTCAGGTCACCACCGGGGTCGGAGTACTGAGTGCCGCTCGGGTCCCCGAGCCGATGTCGCTCCTTCGAGCGGGCTGAAAGTCGGATCAGGTACGGATAGATGATGCAGGCCGGTTTGCCTGGAGGAGCTCCCGCTTCAAGCTGCCACCATGTTCGGCAGTTGGCCACGCCCCTTGTTGAGAGATACTTTTACTACCTTCCTATCCGCAAGGTGCATAAAAAAGGGGTCTGCCTGAATGCGGATCAGCAAATGTACCCCACACAATCATTGGAGGTACCATGGACTTGTTGCCTGCCTGACCATCCTTAATTGTGAAGCGCTCTGATATCCTTTGGGATCATGTTCGCGCGATATAAAACTTTATAAATAAACCTAAGTCTAGATTTCCCTTTAACCTCCGTGTTTTGGCTCTGTAAGCAGTCTCAAGTTGTCTTAGGTATTTTGGCTCCACATGCTATCTAGAATGACAGAGAAAAAGCACTGGTTTACTGTTAATAAATCGCATCACGCTGGCATGGAAAAAAAAGTATACTGTATTGCATATCTCACCAACTATATCACAGAACGTATGCTGAATACATTCCACATTTAGAGAGGAGACTTTGATGTAAATTAGGGCATGCTGTCCTACAGCTGGTCTGAAACCCCCGAAAAGCTTATGCCATTATAACTTGAACAGGAAAAATTTAGCCGCAGGAATCGAATAGGTCTGTGCGCTCTATTAGCCCTGTAATATTTGCATGCAGTCTTCCTTCTTGCTAGAACACGCTGTCAATGTCTGTACTGAAAAGATCTTTTGAATGTGGACAGAATCCTTATGGTGCAGGCACTAACCAACATCTTTGCAGCACAGTTATTACTCTGTGTTTGAATGCACAGTTTTCAAATTGAGGTCATGCAAGACAAAAAGCTGTTGATATAACTGCAATATCAAAAAGAAAAAGCTTACTGATATAAAAAAAACACAATACAGGATTTTCTGATTGTCTATTTTATAAAAAAAAAAACAATACTCCGATATTCGAGAGACAGTGGAGATCCATCAAAACCCTTTTGACGATTAAAGTGGCTTGAGAGGATGACAAGCGTAAAGTTAACTTTGATATATAGCTCATTATCATCAATTCAAGATTAGCGGAGCACTGAACCAACTAAAATACCTTATTCAGCTTGGCAAAATGTAATTCTAAACAACCACTCAAACCACATTTGTCTCAGTCACATTGCACATGCTGAGAATACCTTAACTACTTTAACCAGTGAAATTGTTTAATTCTGTCCGCACTACAATCCTACTCAATCAAGAAAACCGCACTGCCTCATCTTTCCAAATCATTAAAAACCATATTCTTCCAAGATAAGATCATCTCAGTTTCCATTATAAAAAAAAAAATCATAACTATTCTGCATTATTAATATGAGCATTTCTCTCTCTTCCCTGATAACTTTCTGTTCAAGATACGTCGGCATGATCCCCAACCAATTTTGTAACTAACAACCAGACGCAAAGTCGTGCTTGGCAAAGTTCCGAAGAAATACGTTGCTGGCTTGCTTGCAATTCAACACCATAACTGATCACAGTATTATCAAGGTCCTTGAAAACCCATGTGTTTCAGGGTAGAGTTAATTTCATTCAATTCAGATGTACTTGTATAGCAGATGTCTACTATCCCGGGGGTTCCGCGCTAAAAGCACCGGAGCACTTTTAAGTCTTAATCACCAAACAGCCAGGTTCTAAATAGTTTCCTGAACCAACCTTCTACCTCAGTCATCCTCAACCTAGTAGGTATATCATTCCATACTTTTGCTGTGAGGAAGAAGAAAGATCGACCTCCACTCCTTACTTTCTGCACTGTTGGTATTTCGGCTACTTTAGGAAGGATTATCTCGACGATCTCTGGGGCAAGTAAGGACGAAACAAGATAAACAGAATTTGAAGGCCTTAGCTCAGTGGGCAGTACATAGCAATTTTAAATTGAATTCCATTTTTAACTGGAAACCAGTGCAAGGAAGCCAAATACCCGGATATCAATAGATACCTCGGTATCTTCAGTAACAGTTTTATTGCTGTATTCTAGATCACCTGTAGTCACTTCAACATGTGGAGCGGACATCCCTGGTAGAGGTAATTTCCGTAATCTAACCAGGAAAGAATCAGTGCCTGTGCCATACTCTTCCGAGAGGGTGGTGAGAGGAGGTCTCTAAAAGTATTCTCATGATACCAAAACATGTGGAGGCCAGTTTATATGCTTTCGTCTCATAAATTAGATTTTCATCCAACCAGAAGCCCAGATTTTTAATAGTTGGTTTGGCCTGGGGGAAGCTACCTAAAGATTCTGGTCGACAGATTGATTTCCTGCGTTTCATGGTATAACCGACCACCAACACCTCAATTTTGTCAGCACTGAGTTTCCAACAATAAGGACCCGTCCAGTCAGCAACCTCCTTTAGACTTACTTTAGATAAGGCTCCAAGTGGCTACAAGAGCTGGTTTTCCTTCTTTGTTGCTTTCAGGTTTCGTAACACCACCTCATACACTATCCATGTCACCTGAGGAGTTTATTAGGGGCCAGCTTCTGTGTCTGTCTTATTGTCCTGTTAATCTTACATATGGACATATAATAATATTAATGAAGGAGGCAGACGTTGCCTTTTTCCAATATGGCAGTGATTTCTTCTAAGGGATATCCATTAGAAGACCTCTGCTGTCTTTCTATCCTTTTTTCTGCACAAACGGATGTCTTTGAAAAATGGCAACACCTTGACTCTAAATTATAATTTAAAAAAAAGAAGTTGACTCCTCGTTCTACACATCGATATCTTTACCTCTGCTCTGGCTGCGGACGTTGGATCACTCGAGATATGGCATGAACTCCATCTTTACATGTCCTTACTAATCAAAGTTCGATAGAGATACTTTTTGCTCCTTGAAAAATGATAAACTATTTCAGGCACCATGAAGCTGTTGCTATGTAGTGCAGGGTGCAATAATATATTGGATCGACCATTGGAATGTAGTCCAAATGGGCAAGTCTACATACTCGTTCACTGCAATGAAAACCATTTTTCATCATAGTGCCTCACTATTATACAAAACTAGAACACCATATAAAATGTTTCTACTGTTGTAGTATCTCCATTGGCGCCAACTGGAAGCCACAATTCAACCTGTTATATAGTACATTTAAAGTAATCCACTATCAACATAGGGAGTACTATTGTACTACTCAATATCTCTATATATTCTGTGTGCCGCTCTAAGTGATGCCACACATGTCAATTGTTGTTACCCTTTATAGTGCTCTGACATCTCATGGGTAGAGTACACTTTGTAAAAACAGAAAGTTAATAGAGGCCCGAGAGGCACTCTTATGTAATGGGACTGATACCTAATAGGTCTGCTAGGTCCCCCCCCCCCACCCCGCCGGCCCCGATATGGATGTTATCCGATAAACTACAACTCAACATCCCTTGAAAACACCCCCAAGAAGGCTCACTCTATCTTGCTCTCCTGCTCTCACTCTAGTTATTATCAGAAGCGTGCTTCGACTGTGTTGAAATATTGAGGATGTCCATGACTTTAATTAACTACACGAGCAACAAAACACTGGTATACAAAATTGCAGGTAAGTGATTTTATTTCTTAGTACCTATGATCAAGGAAATTCCATGATCTCAGTACTCCAAAATGGTCTTGGACCCATTTTTGGTTCAGCCTTCTAGTGTAAGCGAGAACTTTAGGAGCTAGAGGGTAATGCAAAAGACATTCTGCTGATCCTATGTTCTCCCTTAATTCTTCGGAAATACTGGATTGTTCCAGATTCTTTTATGTCTCAGGGATATTTTAGCTGCTTCATCAAATGAAAGATTGAGCAAAATACCAGAATATGTGTGTATGATGGGCAACAAGATAGCAGATAAGAGCAACCAATGTAGCGCATTTTGTAGGTGATGTTAGTAAAAGTAAGAGGAATAGATTTTCAGCTATATATAATTTTAGTAACTATTTCAGGTGTATGCCAATAACCTTTACAGAAATATTCCTAATTCTGCGTTATCTGTTTCTTGTAGGAACTCCGAGACCTTATCAAAGAATGTTTGAAGCGCACTGAAAGTAAGCATTTCAAATCAATTACTTTCCCAGCGATTGGAACTGGAAATTTAGGTTTTCCTAAACCTGTAGTTGCTGCTTCGATGTTTGAGGAAGTGATCGAATCGAGTAGGAAAATGAATTTCCGGAACCTTCAGGAAGTTCACTTTATGCTGCATCCAACCGATACAGATAATATAACGGTAATGATCTGCATATCATTCTTGGTACCTTTAATACTTCTGTAACTCACTTTGTTGATCCTTGGCCACACTACAAAAGCTTGCAGTGGATTTTGGTTAGGTTTTTAGCCTGAGAGAACAAAATATGCGCACAAACCTAAAGCAGACATGCAGTCCGGTAATCCTATACATCTTTCACAATTAATGTATAATTTCACTTTCTGCTAGAAGTAGTCTTACCTTCACAACAGATTAAACATTCATAAACCATAGCACCATGACAAAGCACCTATTGTTTAGAAATATCAAAATGAATTTCTCCTGCACTGGATCTTTCTTATAGATTTCATTGTCTTTCTTGAAGGGTCCTCACCTCATGCTTGTAATTCTCTTGCACAAAACATGAAACATGACATTCCTGTATAATTCATGTGATAGGCATACTTTCCAAAATAAGTGCAATTTATTTTCATCCACTTATCGCTGCTCCTGTAGTAGTTTCACTCCCTTATGGCACCTTATCCAGATTGTTTACTGCTCTGTAGGTGTTAGAAAGCCATCCGAAGGGCTTCTGCCACTATTAACAGCGAGGCCCTGATACAGAGTTTGGCAGTCGGCTTTCTCCGTCATAAGCGTTATTTACAAGTGCATTATATAATATACTGATTGCAATAAGGCAGACAGGCTATCAGTCATGTTTATGACAGAGTAACCAACTTAATAGTAGCAAAGGGTCGAGACCTCAGATGAGGGATAACTGGTGTGTGTGAACTAACAGCGAAATCATTCACTGGGTACTCTCGATGTTTTTAAAGTGTTCCCATCAGAATTCCGACCTGTACCGCCCTACATCATTTGGGAGTCTGACAGATTGCACACGGGGAGTGACCCAATGTACGATTTGGCAAAATCATGCCCTTTCCGTCTTATGTATCCCAATGTGTCTAGATATTCAGTAGGTATCAGGTGGTATCTAACAAGCAGTGCTGAATAGTGAAAAACAAACTGTGTCAAAAAGAGTGTTGATAAAATTGGGTAAGGGAAGGAAAAAAGTTTAATAGAGACCTTCCATTCCCAACACTAAAACCAGTGCAAGAGGTAGTGTCAACAAATAACTACCTTGACATTCGTAATGGTCATGGTCGACATGTTTCTGCAGTTTTACCTTGGGCCCATAGGTCACCTACTGCTTCATCAGGACCTTCTCTGCTACTGCTTAATTAAGTGAATAAACAAAAAGGGGAAGTGAAATAATAATTATCACCTTTAATTAGTTATCACCTTTAAATAGTTATTTATGACAGAGTAACCCATATGACAAATTCTAAATCAAGGGGATACTTTGGATGCCTGGCTGAACAACATTCTGTTTTAAGAAGAATGTGATTTCCTGACATCCCCCCAAAATTCATAGGTCCAGAGTTGATACAGAAACATTGGAGGGGTGACCCTGGAGTGTCCTAAGAAATAACATTGACAATTTCTTTGTCCTGAACAGTAAGATCCATCAATGGTACATTACAACTATTAGGCTTGCTACTGGTATTAAGAGAATCAGCACCATCTCTGATTTTGGGAAGTTTGGCATGGGCCATCAATTTGATGATGCTACTTCCCAAAATCACCCCTAAAGGCATCTAGATTTTAGAGGTGCATCGAGGAGAAGAAAGACGGGGGAGTCTTAAAGACAAAGGCCTTTAATCTGATAGGAGAACAAAAAACCATTGAGGACAAAGAGAGGAAAAAGGTAGAAGAAAGACCGAGAAGAAAAGCAGAGTTCTACAGAGAAAAAATAATCCTATCCCTGAGATTTTCTTTACATTTAGAGAGTATATTGATTCCTTTAAGACCAGCTAAAAAAAATATGAAAATAGGAAGAGACAGTAAATACAGTTGTCAACTAGCCCAGAAGTACCTCTACCTACCCTGTTTTACCCTCCCACTGAGATTGCATCTGAGAATGTATTTCTCGATGGAATAAAATCCAGCATATTTCATAATCTGACTGATCCTCATGAGATTTATAATTCAACTATAGTGATATGATGTTGAAACCTCCGATAATGCAATAGTTGTCAACACTGCAATTAAGGTATGGCTAGTTTTCTGTAACTGCTTTTTTAAAATGATAAAATACCTTTGCTAGTCTACGCAATGATACCCCATGGGTAGCAAGATAAAGCAGTAGATCATCTGCATAGAGGGCTAACTATTCCTCCCAGGTCTAGCCTTGTATTTGTGCATCCATGTGTATCTATCCCTCCAGCAGTTTGATGGCAAGTGCGAACGGCATAGTTGACAGGGTGCATCCCAGTCATGTACCTCTCCCTAATGGGCATCCCTGTCATGTCCCTCTTTCTTTAGGAAATGTCAGCAAAAGTCTTCTGTTAACTCTCACTCTCAGCAGGGGTGCAGTGTATAGGAGCTGTATCCAGTTAATAAATGATGCGCTGAATCAATTTATTTTTAAATAGCGAGGAGGAATGGCCATTCGGTGGAGTTGAATGCCTTGTTTGCATCTAATGGCACCACTGCTCTCTGTTCTACTACTTTCGATGCCAAGGCCACATTGTTGTATAAGCACCAAAGATTTAATTTGGTACAACTTTGTGACATAAACCCAATTTGAGCCGGGTGGATAAAGTTGGTAATCACAGTTTGCAATCTATTGGCTAACACTTTGGGCATTCTTTTTTGTATGTATTAAGCAGGGAGATTGGTCAATAGGACTGAAAGGGCTCCCATGGCTTCCCCTCTTTATGGATCAGTGCAGTCATTGCAGTCCTTATAACTACAACCAGTTTCCTAGAGCAGAATGCCTGCATATACATGTCATGTAGTGGCTTTATCACATTATTTTCCATCTTATGAAGAAGTCTACAGGCAAACTGTTCGGTCCAGGGGTCTTTCCAGTCTGTAGCTGTGTTAGTGTGTACCCTATCTCTTCCTCAGTGGTTTCCTCTTGCCGTGAGATATTATGAGCCCTTCTTAGTTGTTGCATGGGTCAGTCTTTAATAAAACTTTGAAGATCTGATGGACTGAATTCATTCTGAACTGGTTAAAGGAATGTAAATAGTCTGCAAATGTTGTTTTTCCGCATGCCCCCCTTTACCTTATGGGCTTTGGTGCTTCGTACCTCACTTATATGTCTTTGCTCCTATTCCCAACTATTCAGCCAGGCTAACAATTTCCGACCTTTTTGCCGGTTTCATGCAGACACTATTCCATGACCCTGTAGACCGTCTTTACATCTTTGGTTAGTATGTTCCTGAATTCCTCTTTTTTTTGCTACTAGTAAGCATGTTTTCCCTTCTGTGGGTTGTATTGCTTTCTCTGTTTCTAACTGCTGGAGTTTCTGTTCCGGTGCCCCCATCAGCTACTCAATGGCACATCGTTGGCCCATAATCACCCCCTTACCGTTGCTTTGAGAGCTTCCAACTGTGCATCTGCACCTGCTGGAGAGTTTATATTTCATACTCAAAAGAGTGAGGCCCAAGCCAAAAAAGGGAAAAGAGAAAAATATATAAAAAGTGAAGGATCACTCATGTGATTAGAAAGAACCCTCAATCACCAACCTAGTTGGTGACCTGCTTCATCATTGGGTTCCCACCAGAGAGGCCAAATGCCTCCCTGGTGTGCTACAACACATGGTTACAGCGGAGCAGGTTTCTTGATGTAATCCAAGTGTGATTATGTGAAATGTGATTTAAAAAGTGGCCAATTCTACCATAAACAAACTTTATTAGTGGTGAACAGACACATCCACTGTGGAAAAAAAAGAGAATATGGCCTAAATGTTTCTGCCTCTAGTTGCCAATTTGCAAGACTTTCGTCAAGACCAAAAAATTAGGAAAACACCACGGCGATATGTGCTTGCTAAGGCGCACCCTAACCTGTGGTGTAAGAGGAACCAGTACAACTTACGGTTCGTAGTCAGAGCTTCAACATTATTGTAAGCCACATAACTCTGTGAAAAGAAAAGAGACAAACACAGAGGATCAAACCAAATTATACAAACACACATCCATTTTGTTAGTTGTGTTTCAGACATTCCTTGAGTGATCCAACTACATCTGTTTTAATAAACATAGTGTTCGTGATAATCCCGCTATGGTTAGGATGTGAAAGATTCAACCTCAAATGGTCTTGGCGCTTCAGAATAAATTATATTAGTGAATGCTTATTTATTAACCACACATCATTTACTAACCACCACCCTCGCCCAAAGCCCACCCTCCCATACCCACCGATGCTGCCGCCAGCAACCTCAGACAGTGGATCCACGACTGCGTCAACACCCTCGCCCCGCTCAAGAAACCCTCCAGCAGTCACACCAGCAAGAAAGCCAGCTGGTTCGCCGAAGATCTCCAGGCCTCCAAGCGAACATGCTAAAAACTGGAGAAAAACTGGCTCCGCAAATGAACACCTACGCAGCCCACAAGAACCCCACCCACAGACATCACCACCCCATCAGATCTGCCAAAAGGACCTCAGTCAAAGACCGCCTAGACAACAACACACACAACAGCAAAGAGCTCTGCAACATCGTGAAGAAACTCTCCAACCCCAGCTCCAACACCAATGACATCCCTCCTTCGTAAGACCTGTGCGACTCGCTTGCCACCTTCTTCCACTGCAAGATCGCAGACATCCACGACAGCTTCGTCACAACCACCCCGACAACCACTGAGACCTCCGCCCCCACGGCCACCACCCACACGGCCACCACCCGCACCAAACCGCCTGTTCTACTGGACCATCATCGACAATGAAACCAGCAAGATCATGAACACCATCCACTCGGATCACCCTCAGACCCATGCCCACACCACATCTTCAACAAAGCCAGCACAGCCATCACACCCCATCTCCAGAAACAAATCATCATCTCCTTTGAGACAGGAACCTTCCCGGAAAGCTGGAAGCATGCCAAGATCAACCCCTTACTCAAGAAACCCATGGTGGACCACAGGGACCTCAAGAACGTTCGGCCCATCTCCCTGCTCCCGTTCCCGGCAAAGGTCATTAAGAAAACCGTCAACAAACAACTGACCCGCTACCTCGAGGAGAACAGCATACTGGACCCGTCCCAGTCCGGGTTCCGCAGCAACCACAGCACCGAAACCGCCCTCATCGCCGCCACCGATGACATCCGGACCCTGCTAGACAACGGACATACATAAGCGTGGAAGGGTATACTCAGATGTGAGTCCCTTGCTCATTGCACCATCAGGATTCAAGCAAGCCGGGCCGACGACGCCTGAAATGGCAGAAACCGGTCCCCGGAAGCTTGTTTCCTTCCCAGTACAAGAATTGGCTTGGTAGTTTGGTTTGTCCTGTTCCCATCATGCACTGGGACAGGAACGGACTAATTTGCATATAGCCAAGTTCTGAGCTTGGATGGTGCAGTGAGCTAAAAAACGGTGATGGATCAAGCCCTGATCTTTGGACTGGGTAAGAGTGGTCTGCTTAATTCAGGCACTCTGTTCATCACCACCCCCTTTTCTGAATCAGACAACGGACATACAGCGGCCCTCATCCTCCTGGACCTGTCAGCCACGTTCGACACTGTCTGCCACCGCACACTACGCACACGCGTCCACGACGCCGGGATCCAGGAGAAGGCCCTGTACTGGACCACATCCTTCCTCTCCGGCAGAACACTCTGCCTCCCCTCCCTTTCGCTCCGATGCCACCGAGATCATCTGCGGCGTACCCCAAGGCTCATTCCTCAGCCCAACGTGGTTCAACATCTACATGGCACCCCTCGCCCACGTCGCCCGACAGCACGACCTCAACATAGTCTCCTACGCTGATGACACCCAGCTGATCCTCTCCCTCACCAAAGACCCCCACACCGCCAAAACCAACCTCCATGAAGGAATGAAGGCAGTCGCTGAATGGATGAGGAACAGTCGACTGAAGCTGAACTCAGACAAGACGGAGGTCCTAATCCTTGGATTCACCCCCTCGGCCTGGGACGGCTCCTGGTGGCCGAACGCACTGGGTACAGCTTCAACACCCACCGACCACGCACGCAACCTAGGGGTCATCCTCGACTCCACCCTCTCCATGACTAAGCAGGTCAAACTCATCTCCTCCTCCTGCTTCAACACCCTACGTATGCTCCGCAGGATCTTCAAGTGGATCCCCACCAATATGAGAAGACTGGTCACCCAGAGCCTCGTCAGCAGCAGGTTGGACTACGGAAACGCACTCTACGCAGGAGCTTCGGACATACTCCTGAGACGGCTGCAACACATCCAGAACGCCTCTGAACGTCTGATCTTCGACATCCCCCGCCGCAGACACATCACACCCCACCTGAGACCTGCACTAGCTCCCTGTCAACAAGAGGATAACCTTCAAGCTCCTCACCCACGCACACAAATCACTCCACAACACCAGGCCAGCATACCTCAACAGGCGACTCAGCTTCTACACCCCCACCCGCCAGCTCTGCTCCACCAGCCTCGCCCTCGCCGCAGTCCCCCGCATCCAAAATGCGACTTCCGGAGGCAGATCTTTCTCCCACCTCACCGCCAAGACCTGGAACACCCTCCCCACACACCTACGGCAGACCCAAGACCTACTGACCTTCAGAAGACTCCTCAAGAACTGGCTCTTTGAGCAGTAGCAGCAGCCCTCCCTCAGCGCCTTGAAACCCTCATGGGTGAGTAGTGCGCTTTACAAATGATTGATTGATTGATTGATCGATTGATTGATTGATGTAGGAAATAGCGTCAATTTCACATGCGCCAAACTGGCAAATGCCATGATTGAAAGGAACATTTCAAGCGGACTTTACTGAATAGAACATACAACTTGTCAATGCAAATAATTATAGGTTGGAAAGCAGGTATACCCCACGAATAGAAAATAAACTTTAAGGCAGATAATGCTTACTTAAAAAATCCGGTGGGAATACCCCATGGATCCTGGTGGGGGGCACAAACTTATAGTCACGCTCTGTATCAGGTAAGAGAACCAGAGGTTAACACAAAGACCGGATCAGCCTCTTCAGCATATCATAAGGGGCAGAATATCGAGAAATCTTACTTATTATGCAAAAGTTAGTCACCCGTAGTGTACCTGCATATTCCCTTTCACAGGACCCCGCAGATGCTGCCTAGTTGGAATCTCCAGTTTCAGTAGTGCCCCCAACATTTCCCTTACCAGATGTGAGGAGGCTGCGCCATGACGTCATCGCACCGCTACGCACGACATGCGTCGGACCACTAGACCGGCCGTTCTCGTAATGTTTACTATGGTGTTTGAATCTTACGAGCTTTATTAAACACACCCAATGAAGTGGTCATGATCATTTCTATTTTAAACCTGCCACAACGTACTCGTGCATTTAAGAATCATTTTTTGAGCAATCGTAAGTTTGGCAGTAAACCAAAAGGGGGATGGAAAAAGTATTTAATATGTCCTTTTCACAATGGAGGATTTCATTAATTGGATGAATATCCTACTTTACTGGGACAGTAAACGTATTAGATTACTAAAAGGGCTGAGCTGTGGTCTAACCTTTTACTCAGGGTGAGTAATAGAGGAAGAAAAGGCGAGCACGGGATGATTGAGTTAGCCAATGCTCTAAATAAAATACGCTTGTAAGAAGTTAGTAATTACCCTTAAATAACTGTGTAAAGCTAGACATTGTTTTAGAATTTAACTTGATGAATGAATTGAAATCAAAGAATCAGTGCAATTATTCAACATGAGTATGCTGAAATCAAATGAATCAGTAGGGTCAGTAATGAAATATAGAATGTGAATCACTGTGATAAAAAGAAACATTTGGTGACTAGACAAACTGAACGAGCAGGTGTTCAAATGTTACTCAGTGGTGTAAGACAGAACCCCAAGGAATGTTGTCGTTGAGTCCCATGGTGTGGGTTGAAAGGCGGTAAACCCACCGTTGTTCTTTCTCGAACAGTCTTTGTGTCATATTGCTACCAGATGCAATCTGTTTGATGATAGTCCATTTTAAAATGTTCGTTGTGGGATTAGAACTGTAGGAAATTATCCGTCATTCTAGTGGCACTCTTTTTACAATGAATATTATTGCGGTGTTCACACACACGTTGTTTGATTTTTTTTTTGTCATGCCCACATACCTTAAACCGCAAGGACATGTGATCATATAGATCACATTGGTTGAATTGCAGTTGAAATGTGAGCTTTGCGTCCAGGTACTTCCACTCTCCAGGTTTAAGATTTTTGTGGATCCAGTGAGATGGCAAACACTGCAATTACCACAGGGTAAGTGACCCTGGACTCTGGGCAGGCCCAGGCATTCAAGACAGTCGGTGTTATTTCTGTCCCAGTTTTCTTCGGGCGGGTGTGGATTATAGTGTCCCTGATACTTCTTGCTTTCTTATATGAAAACAAAGGTTTAGTCCATTTTCAGTTGTTACTTTCCAGGATCTTCCAGTGTTTGTTTATTGATTTTGAAATCACATTAGAGGCAACGTTGTACGTAGTGACGCATGTCAATGGTGCGTCTTCCAAGTGTTTTACTTGGTCCTCAAGTAGAACTTCCCTTGGTTGGTTTCTCGCTCGTTTAAAACCCCTTTTGAGGATCCAATCAGGATAACCACGTTTACGAAGTTTGTTAGTAAGGTCAGAAGCCTGAGAACGATAGTCGCCAATATTACTGCAATTGCGTCTGATTCTCAAGTACTGGCCATAAGGTAGGTTCTCTCGCATGGATCTTGGATGAAAGCTGGAAAACTCAAGTAAATTGTTTTTAGCCGTGGGTTTATAGTGAGTCCTGGTTAGCAGTTTCCCTTCTACTTTGGTTATCACCAGGTCTGAAAAAAAATCTCTATCTTATCCATGGTATGTGTGAACCTCAAGTTGGGATCCTGGGTGTTAATCCATTCCAGAAACTCCAAAAGTGGGGCTTCAAGTCCTTGCCAGATGACCAAAACATCATCAATATTTCTTTTCTAAAAAGATATACCGAAAGCGTAGGGGTTTGTCAGTATTCAAGATGTGTTTACGTTCAAAATTATGGACATACGGCCCTGCTACTCTTGGGGCAAATGTGCTGCCCATAAAATCCCTGTTGTTTCAAGGAACAAGTCACCCTTGTATTCAAAGAAGTTCAGTTTTAAGGCCAGGGTGGCATACTCGATGATAAATTGTTTAGGAGTCTGGTATTCCCAGATACCTTCATTGAGCGCCTCACTCATGACTCTAATGGTATTGTCCTGAGGGATGCTTGTATGGAGACTCTCTATGTCTAGTGAGACCTGGATAGCGGAGTCTTCATCAAACGTGCTTTCCTGTAAAAGGGCCAGGAGACTCTTTGTGTATTTGAGGTAAGTTGTAGTCCGTTGGACGAGCGGTTTTAAGAAAGGAGAGAGGCAATCCCTGACACAATAGGGCGTCCCGGAAGAGGCAACCTATTCTGGTGCGTTTTTAGCAATGTTTAAAAATATGGTATTGTTCCTGGGCCAGTCGTCAAAAAACCTGCCTCATGCTTTGTGATATGGGCATTTGCTTCAGCACAGTCTACCAGATTGCTGATTTCAGCTCTGAGTTGTGGAGATGGATCATTAGTCAGGGGAGTGTAGTTCCTCGGGTCATTAAGGAGGCGTCTGCACTCTCTGTCATAGTCTCCTATGTCCTGAATGACCAGTCCTCCGCCTTTATCTGCAGGCTTGATGACAATTGAGATGTTAGATTGGAGTGACTGCAGGGCTTGGAATTCTGCCGCACTAAAGTTCTTGAAGGTTCCTAATTCCTCAAAGGCTTCCACATCATTAAATACTGCCTGTTCAAAGGCAAGTATCTCAGGAGGAACCGTGTGAGGTGATGGAAGAAAAGTGGACTTTGGTCTTAGGCCGGTGTCACCAGGGGTATTGGTAGCCTCAGTTGAGTCGAGTTTTTCAAAAAAAGCTTTAAATTTCAACTTTCAAAAAAATTCTGAAAGCTCACAGTGTATCTGAACTTTGTCAAAACGTGCTTGTAGGCACAAAACCCAGGCTCCGCTCAAGGGCTGCGGTTACTTTTGGTGTTGGATTTACTTGGGAGAGATTTGTAATTAAACTCTCTCGTTGCTCGGTCCCACCTGTTGGTTCCGTTGTTTGCTGCGTGTATGGTTGCCAACTGCATCTTCCTGTTCCTAATGGACTTGTCCTGTCCCTCTTCTTCTGCCTCTTCCCCTCCGGCCCCTCTCTAAAAAAGGAGGGTAAAAGGTGTTTTGTGGGTAGGGGGGAACTGGTATAAATGGTGAATTCCAACCCATCATCGGGAGGTGTGGATGCTGGAATTGGTTGTGAAAGCCACCAACCCCCGGTGTGGGAAAACCTGACCATATCTGTTGGGGGTATTGTTGTCTACTCCTACCTCTGCCCCTCTGTCTAGATCTAAAGCTCCCTCCACTGGACCAACTTGATGTTGACACATCATCATCCGATGTATCTAAACCGGTGGAGTTTCTTGGGGGTGCTACATAGTCGGGGTCAGCATAGGGGTATACCTTATTGAATTAACATTTAGTAAGATCTTTCTGAAATTTCTGTACTTTTGATTGTGTGAGATTGTCTTCATAATCATTAATATCTTTATTCAATTCATGAAGTTTTTTCTTATACCCAGTCATTTGAATTTCTACCAACATTGCCTCAAATAGCCTTAATGCAATTTTTATAATGAGCACCAACCAATCGCGGGTGCAGTGCCAAGCGATCTGGGCCCATTCTTTCCTAAAAGTAGCATCTTCTAAGAAAATGCGTGGTGCATTAATGACCAGTAGACCTTTGGGAGCAGTATTACGTTTTATATTCTACAAAATAACGCTCTGTGGTTTCGCTCAAACTCTTGACCACTGTAGGGTTAGTCACACACCATGGCACCATTCTCCGGTGTCTCTTCCATTATATATCCCCAGTGTCAGGGGGGAGTAGTCCAACACCCCCTGTGACAATTGTTCAGCTGCAGTGATTTAATACATGGAATGTAGAAATAGTCTATTTGTGAGTGTGACTCATTGGCGCCTGAGTAAATGGAGAATCCCTAGTCTGTGGGTGCAGGACTCTCCATACATCTCCTAGCCCCATTGCTTGTAGAAGTCTTCCCATTTCCTGAGAGGTCAACTAGTAGTTGTGTCAACATTTGTAATGTCTTTCTGTAGACCCGGTAGGCATAGACATTCAAAAGTAACAATTCCTTCCCCTCCCAGTACTGCAGTGTACCCTCCACTAGCTGGAATTTGAGTGATTCCTTTAGCAGAATCACCACCCCCCAGAGCCTGTTGTATACCCGGAGCGACTTCACACTCTGTATTTCCCTCTCCCAATGAACTAACCGTTTAGGTGTGTCTCCTGTATAAAGACTGGGACTGGTTTCAGGAGTAGCAAGACTTTAAATACTAGTCCTCTCTAAATCTTTTTCCCCAACAAGTTAACATTCCTCCTCAAGTGTGTCAATGCACCTGTCATTGTATTGTGTATCTTTCAGACCACTCGCATATGCTCTCTTTTGCCCCAGAGAGGTCATGTAAAAAAATGTAACAAAACCCTAACCCCCACCCACCCTACTTTGATATGTGGTATGCTCGACAACATCCTTCATCGGAAAGTGTGATGGTTTCAAGCCCAGGTAGAGAAAGCACTGTTCAGTTTGCGGCTTTCACAGCTCATTCTGTTTAGTGTTCAGGTTGGGTGAGGGCAAATATTCTCAAGTAGGTTGGGCATGAGAGCTCTCGGAAGTTAAGGCCCTCAAGTTTGATCAGATTGTGGTTGCTTGCGGTTATCCATTACCGTTGGTTTCTCCATGCCAAGGAGTTCCAGAGCTTATGTTGCCAATCCAGCCGCATCAGTGTTTTATCTGTGCACAGTTTGGACAAGATGACTTGCTTGGTTGCACAAAAGGTTAGGGTAATAGCTCTCCCTTTAGTAGAACATAGGGGATACATCAGTGTGTTGGGAGACCCAACCAGATATTACTGGGAAATCTAGGCAGGCCAGTCTCGTACATTTCATTAATGTCTGCCAGGACGTCTATCCAGTATTGTTGTAATTTAGGGCAGTGCCAGAGATTGTGTGTTAGTGTACCAGAGTGTCTGCACTGCCTCCAGTATTTCACATCGCTGCTTTGTTTCCATTTAGCTGTCACAAATGGGGTATAATGGTAGCAGTGTGTAATTGTAAGTAATCTCTCCTTTTCAGAGGTGCTACAGGTGAATGTGCATGCCCTACCCAAAATATCATACCAATTGCTAAGGGTGAAGGGGCGCTCACATTCCAGTTCCCACTTCTGCTGGGCAGGTGATTTTGTGTTATTAGAGAGTTTAGGAAGGCTTAGATATCAGACAGGAGACCTTTATCTGTGTGTTCAGGTAATGGACCATTCCTCAGAAAGTGTCGGGCCGTTTCGCGTCCGGACTTATATGTGGTTGGGCAACCCAATCTCATATGGCAACGCATTGTCAGTATGCGTTGCCACTAATGCCATAGTTGGACTGGACTAGTGTAAATACCATAAGCCCATTGAGATTAAACAAGTCCCCCACCTCTTTACAATTGGCTTTCTGCCATCTCAAAAATGCTGCTTTCTGTAAATCAGACGGAAAGCCAGGGTTTCTCAGTATAGGTGTCTGTGGTGATATGCAAATGGATAACTTTCATGTCAGCTGTACCTTTTTCCACATTCCTACTGTCTCCCTTACCACTGGGCAGATCTAAACCCCTGGTGGCGTACTGCTCTGGCCCCATGGGATTTTCCAAATGTGGATCCCTGCCACTGCCTGATCTATAAAGCACCAGTGTTACTCGGTACAAGGTCGATTCCATTATTTTTTCATGTTGCAATTTTTTGTTGAGTAAAGCAAAGGTATACAACATGAACACTTTATGATATCTAAGCGTAAAAGTACTGAACAATGCAAGACCGTGCGATGCGATACAGTTCACTAAGGAAGGGAGGGAAGGGGGTATGAAGATAGTCAAAGTCCAAGGGAAGCTGATAGCCGGGAATAACTCAGGAATAACCCACCTTCCCAGCATGACCTGTCCTTCAGGAGGCAAATGTGTTGGGGGCCATTGGGCAGGGGCCATCAAGTGGGGGTAGGGGTACTGGAGGGTGTTCCCTGAGAAAAGTAATGGCAGGGAGAAGTATTGCATTTCCAGAGGCTGGGTGTTGCAGACAGCAGGGCTGGAGGGAGGCAGGGATCACGGTAAGGGAGACGAGAGCCTTCCACTGGCAGTTCAAGTGGTTCCCATGAACATTGCTAGGGGGGATGGGCGGGTTCTTGGCGAAAGGTGGAACAGAAGTATCGGGGCAGTGTCAGTTACCCTTGAAGAGGGAGTGTTGCGCTGTCCTGTGAGCCTCTGCATCCGGAAGGAGGGAGGGAAAGGGGTGGGTGAGGGAAGGTAGTGGGGAACGAGACTGACGAAAAAGAGGGGGATGGGATATAGGCGGAAAGGGTGTGGGAGAGGCTAGGGAGGGAGACAAAACACAAGGGGGGGGTGGAGAGGGGAAGGTAGAGGGGGGCGGGGGAACACAGGGAGGAAGGAAAAGCGGATAGGGAAGGGGGAGTACACATTGCGCCGGTGGTGAAAGGAGGGGGAGAGGCAGAGGCCGTCTGGAGATGCAGTGAGGGTTGGTTGTGCAAACTATTCCATTCTACAATATATCTTAAGTTGCGCTGCCTGGTAATAACTCGCTAGGTAGGGATCGCCCAATACACCTTTTTTTTGCCATACTGGCCTTTTTACCATCCCAGATTTAGTCTTTGAGTAAATGTTGCAGCTTCTCAATGACATGGGGGGGGGGGGACACTGCAGGGTTAGGGTCTACAAGACAGAGCATTTTCGGTAAAAGGGTACATTTTGCCACTGCCAACCTACCCAACCAAGAGATGGGGCCCTCCTTCCAGGATTAGAGGACAGCGAGTGCGGTAGAGCAGCATGACATAGCTATTACGTTCTGCCATATGCTCCAGAATGGAGGGTCAGTATGCTCCCAATATGTGACCCTTTTGAGTCCCTTATGGGAAGAGAAAAAGGCACTCTAGCTGGAGTTGGTCTCCCTGTGGGATGATAAAGTTGACATTCTGTGATTTTTGAAGATTCACATTAAAACCAGAGGCCCCCTAAAGGCTTCTAGTTTCTGCATGAGTAGGGGTAGAAAGTTGAAGGGCTACACAATGGCTATCATAACATCATCAGTTTGCATCCAAGTGATGAGTTTCTGGGGACCTTGTGGATGCCAGGAGGTGGACCAAGGAGTGTCGTGGCGACAGGGTGCACGGAGAACAGAGCGGGCGGAGTGGTGCAAGCTGAGAAGTGAGTACGGCCAGGTGACTGGTGACTTTGGAGAGGTTCGGGGATTTCTGAGAGAGCAGGGAGCTGAAACCTGGCAACGGCACATCCCTCTCTCGCCCCCATGTCGCAACTCGCCCCTCCCCGCAGCCTTTGTAAATTTTCTTTGTCTTTTCAAATCGGTGTATAGTAGCAGTGGGAGAGGCACCGAGGGTTGAGACGGCGACCCTCACGACTGGCATGACAGTAATAGGCTGCCGTTTTCATGCTTCACGGAGGTGGCTGGCGGTAGGCCGGTGCAGCTTGCGCATGCGCGAAGTTCTGCCTATCAGCTACCAGCAGCGCCTCTCCTGTGTCAAGCAATATTATGTGGCACCCTTTTTTCTTTTATGCCTCCCACAAGCATTTAGCCTGTTTACCCAGTCACAGTAGCATAATACTTTGAGGTTATGGGCTACTTGCTCCTGGGATTCAAAATTAGGGGCCAGCTGACATCCTAAGCAGCCTTATAACCAGTCTCAGAGCTCGGAGCACAAGAACTTCTTGTTTTAAGTGGAGTACGTTTATTAGGCACAACAGGTTCATTCTGGTGCTTTGAAAAGCACCCTGAGAAACCAATTAAAGCTTGTCTGTGGCACTTGGAAGTGTGGCAGCTACATGGAGATAAGAAGTGCTAATACCTGTGTGGCGGACTTAAGGGAAGCACTGGGGTGTTCATGACTCCCTGAATTGGTCACACTGTTAAACGTGGTCTAAGCCATACAGGCGACCTTTGGGAGAAGGCAGCTTCAGCACAAACAGTGCATTCAGAACCCTCCAAGCTTCTGAGACTTGCCAATGGCAAGGAAGGACGCACAAAAATATAGGGGCTACCAGCCTTGCAGGGCGATCGCCAGGAATTGTGAAAAGATTAGCCTACAGGGAACATCAATGCGGTCTGGAAAAATTAGACCAGTACTCAGTGATATATCTGGCTGATATTACAGATTTGAAATCTCCTACCCAACAATAGTCCCAAAAAAGGTAAAACCACAGCTGCATCAAAGAAAGAGGGATACAAAATTACTAACTTTTGTAAAATTCCATGGAAGCAAATATCTCAACAACCAGTCTATACTCAGTGCCAGCAAACACAGTAACTACAGTAGGGAGTGAAGGCATCCGCATAGTGAATGAATGAAGACAGGAGATGTCTGACTCTGGCACAAAGCCTTGAAGTCTTGTCACGGCAACGCCAGGCACAACACAGGCAGAAGTTCATAAAACCAGCTCTATAGCGTTACTCTCATCCAAGGTCCTGATTAGACAACCACTCGGCACAATCTGAACCTCTCTATTTACTGGATCAACCCCTAAATAAACTTTCAGAAATAGCATCAATCATGCATGAAGTCAGCGTATTGCTGATCAAAAATCCGCTGGTACCACTATTAACCCCTCTGCAAGGGACATGAAGTCAAATAAACATTACTACAGTCAGTTTAAATCTGTTCCTGGCCTGCAGCAGCATCTTAACGGCCAAGGGCAAATTTACCTTTGAAATCAAGCTCCCCCTTCAAGTCCACTGACCCAGTGTAACTAGGTAGAGTTACTTGTCCACAAATCTACATACACTAGCAGAAGAAACTCTAGAAACAGCAGACCTTGGTGGCCAAACCCGCACATGGGGGGCGCTCCTGTCGACATGGATGACATGTGTAAAGCAATTCACCATCAAACTGCTCCCAGTTTTCAAAATGTGCAAATGTGGGAATTCTTGGTGTGTATAAATCCTTTATCTTAGCCAGACCAAGAAATTATGTTTGTTGCACAGTTTTGTTCTGGAAAATCATTTAATGTGGTATTAGCCATGCTCTAAAAAAAGCCTCATTCCTCTGAACCCGCCAATCTTTGTTTCCCCAAATTGATTTCACATCTAAAATGTCCCTCCAAAAGTCAAACCCCTGTGTGGACAGCTGGGAAAGAAAGGATGCAGAATATATCAGCTTGGTATCTGTTAGCATATTTTTCTTTGCAGGTGATGGTACAAGTTTATAATAATAAGACCCTTGGTCAACTATACTATAACCAGAAAAATAAGAAAAACTTCTGTGCAAATGTTTTTGAAGTACTCCGTGGTGGTTTAGGGCAGTATTCCCATTCTGTGTAATTGTATCCTACATGTGGAGTACCTGCTGTATGCGAGAAATTGTGACCATAATGTTGAAAACAGAACATTTCATCATGATTAGTTGTGCCTTCGTACATACAGCTGCAAACCGTAGAATGCCCTAGATCTTCTAGCATTTCATGCACTGTATCAATGCCCCAGTCATCCGAGGTAGTATTAGGGGTGATAGCCATTCAATGAGATGTGAAATGCTTAAGGTATTTGCAAAGGTTTATGAGGTCCAAATATATCATATGATACCCTATCCCAAACAATTGCATCAAGAACCGCAACAGGCGGGACAGGTCTCTTCGCACATTGTGTTATGAAGAATGTTTTGTTAGGACCTGGCTCACCAGTTGCACAACAGAGCGTTCTGGGATATCGTGTCCATTCAGAAGCAAGGAAAAGACTGTATCAAAACCAATCATAAGGACCAGGAGAATGAACAAAATTGTAATCCAAAGATAAAGCCATGGAAGAACAAAGTATGTCTTCAGCCAAAGATAGAAAGCGCGCAGTCTCTCTCTGAAAGGTGGAGGTGCAGGCGGATCAGATGAATCTGAAGAGAAGTCATCCAAATCGATGAAGTAATCATAGGCATTCTGATCTATTTTTGGCAGACCTTTTGGTTTCGCATGACTAGGAGATGACTTGAATTGTGTTTCATTGATGTAGACACCATCCATGTTGGGTTTCAGAAATTACATTTGTGTTTCTGTACAAGCTGATGTAAAAGGTATACTTTGTTGTTAGTTAGTGTCTCCAGCGCAAGGAGAAGAAGCACCATCTCTGATTAAAGCTTCCATGGGAGCTTACTATATGGTAGTGAAAGGAGGCAGGTATCAACCAGGGAGCGCCGGCAATCCACTTTGTAGTATTGGCCACATGATGTGGTTTGATGAGATCAATTGAGACAAATCTCTTGTTTTTGCAACCAGCATGCGGTGGGAGAAGTACCGTTCTGCTACCTTCAACTATTAGGACAGATAGAGGCACTCTGTAAGATAAATACTTTTTTCCCAGACCAGATCTCCAACCTTTGGAATCAAACCAGGAGTCACTGAGTCTTCCTTCTCCAGTGGCGGTGCATTTCACTTGGACGTTGCTTTGTTCGTTCCAGAATCTGTTCAGTTCCTGTAAAACATTTGATGTCAAATGCTGTTTCAGCCACCTCCGTGCTGAGATTGTCAAGGTCTGAGACCCACATCCTAAACCCGAGCAGGATCTCATAGGGAGTCCAACCATCCAGAGATTTTCTAGGCAGATTGTTTAAAGCTCTTTGGACCCAATATAGGTGATAGACCCAATTGTGTCCCGGTTTTTCCTTTTCACTACGGAATTTCCCTAAGGATGATAGGGGGGAATACCACAGGATCTCCACCAAACTTCCCATGGCATCTTTGTAAGCCTTCTAGGCGAATGCTGGACAGTGGTCGGAATGGAATGTGCCAACTATGTGTGTGCCGATAAAGACTTCCAGATCTTTTATAGCAGTTCCGGCTTCAGTCGACCACTGTGGCAAGACCCATAGGGATCAAGAGCAGGAATACACTGCAATCAAGATGTTCTTATAAGCCCCAGCTGATGTCAGGGGGACGCGGTGGTCCAAATAAACACAAGCGAGAGGCTTGTTTGAATTCAATAGAGCTGCCCATGGTGGGTGTGCTATCCTTCATCTACTGGCAGAGTTGCATTTAAGGGCAAAGTCCTTGGTCTGTTTGTAAGGGCCTGGCCACCAATAGAGTTGCTGCAATACTGAAATTGTAGGCTCCACCCCTGTATGTGCTGATGCAAGACCCCTTGTGCAGCTAGTATGAGACCTAACCTGTGGTCTGAATTTGGTATAACTTTCTTCCCCCACTCTAGGAATATGTGCTAATGGTATGTTTTGTGCACGTAACCGGTATGAACATATGAGTGCAAAGCCATTTGGCAGATCGATGCCATTGCATGCAGCGTTGACAGTCGTCAAGATGTCTCCATCTATTCTCATACTGGAACAAGTTATTGCTGCAACAGCAGCAGTTTGCATTGTTGTTTTTGCAGCTTCATCAGCCATGGAATTCCCTGCAATGTGTACGCCAACACATTGAAGCCTCAAATTGTGTATAACATGACTGTGTGACAAGCACTTTTTCATCTTCCCCACCTGCCCCCAAAGTATCTTGTGCTTTATAGTGTATCCTTTTGAATCCCTGAATCCATTTTGGCTCCAGTAGTGTATGTTTAAAGGGTTTTGCCTTGAAGAACCCATTCTAATAGAAAGAAAGGGACCTCTATGGCCTTCCCCATGAACATCCCCACGGCAGACATTTGTAAAGCAGCTACTTGGACTACACCACATACTTTCACTAAGCATTACTGTGTAGACATTTTAGCCTGTCAACAAGCCAGTGTTGGTCAGGCTGTACTATGCACCCTTTTTTCAGTCCTCTGCAACATCCAAAGACTAGCGACTGCCTAGGGGAGGACAGTCTATGCACAGCAGGTGTATTTACAGACTCACCTGCCTCAAGCTGAAAATATTACCCTGTAAGCATCTGTTTGCGACATGTAGTGCTGAAGATTCACATACACTCACTCTCCTCCCCGGAAGCCTCTGGTTGTTGCAGTGATCCTTTCTTCTAACCTTTCCTGCATGTCCTCTCTCTCGTTCTATTCTGTTTTGGCTTGCTCCGTCTCCATCCTCACATGCCGTGCGAAAACCAATCTAACAATGGAGCTGATGCTTTTCAGCATTGCAAGCAAGAGGTGGAATCCGTACCTCATGCCTCGAGCAGAATTCATTGCAGAAAAACAACTTGCACACATCCAGGCCCACCCCTAGAAAACAGAAGTAGGCACAGCATATAAATCTACATCACTACATGCCACACACAGATGCTTACAGGGTGTATGTGGCAAAGAACGTCTTCAGGTACTGTAAACAACAGACAAAGCGAACCCATTTAATGGTGCGATTTTCTTTATTTAGTGCCCAATACCACCACCGCCATGACGCGTTTCAGCCCACGTGGGGCCTTGATCACATAGCGCTTATTACCCCTGACAAGGCGTCAAATCGCTTTTTTCGGCGAGTAGCACGCTACTCCAGGACCCATAGAGGACTAGTGTTGAATTAGTATAGTGAAACATGCAAGTAAATTTCAAGTGGTGGATATGTTAGTCAGTTATTTGGATTCGGAAGGATAGAAGAGGAAAAATGGTTTGTATTTATATAGCGCTTGTTACCCTTGATGGGGTGTTGAACCACGCTACTCCGGAAACCCATACAGGATTAGTGGTGAATTAGTATGATGAAATATGAAAGTAATTTGAGTGGTGGATATTAGTCAGTTATTTGGAGTGAGAAGGATAGCGGAAGGATAGAAGGGGAAGGAAGGTTTGCATTCATATAGCACCTGTTACCCCTGATGGGTGTTGAAGCACTTTTCTGGCGAGTAGCATGCTAACACTGAACCAATAAAGGATTAATGTTGAAAATTAGTATAGTGAAATATGAAGTAATTTGAGTGGTGGATATGCTATTCGGTTATTTGGATAGAGAAGGGTAGGTGGCGGGATAGAAGAGGTAAAGAGGTTTGTATTTATATAGCGCTTACTACCCCTTATGGGGTTTTGAAGTGCTTTTTTGGCATGTAGCACACGCTACTCTGGAACCCATAAGGATTAGTGTTGAATTAGTATGGTGAAACATGAAATTAATTTGAATGGTGGAAATGTTAGTCAGTTCTTTGGATTGAGAAGGGTTGGGGAGGGGTAGAAAAGGGAAAAAAGGTTTGAATTTATATAGCAATTGTAACCCTGATGTGGAGTGGTGTGGGTCACTGGTTAGAGGCGGCAGACCCGGAAGCAGAGAACGGCCCGGGACCAGGGTTCAATTCCCGACACGACAGGGTCGTGTACCAGGGTCAGCGGACTCGATAATTCTCGCCTCGGTGCCTACTCTAACCAGGGATCACACTCCGCAACTCTGGGACTCAAGCAACTGGTGTCCACCCCCACCCACCTCGCCGGACACACACTCGACGCCGTCTTCTCATCCAGCACAGACATCGACTTCAGCCACGCCACAGAGCTTCAATGGACGGACCACAGCTGCGTCCACTTCACCTTCAAGAGAACGACGACCCACCAACACCAGCAACACACCGCCCGCAGAAGCTGGAACAAGATCACAGCAGACCAGCTCGCCACCTCCTTGAGCCAACACCCTCCTGCCAGCTCGGCGAACCCTAGCCAGGCCGCCGATAACATCACGAAGTGGATCAGCGACTGCGCGGACGAACTCGCCCCGCTGAGGACCCCGCCTAGCAGACCCGGCAGCAAGAAGGCCCCATGGTTCACCGACGAACTCAAGAGCTCCAAGAAGACCTGCCGAGCCCTCGAGAAAGTCTGGAAAAGGGAACCGACACCGGACAACAGGACCTCCTACAAACTTGCCACCCGGAAACACCACCAGCTAATCCGCGCCGCCAAGAGAACAGCATTCAAGGACCGGTTGGACAACAACGCACACAACAGCAAGGAACTCTTCAACATCGTGAAAGAGCTCTCCAACCCCAGCGCAGGAAACAACGACATCACCCCATCGCAAGACCTCTGCAACTCCCTCGCCTCATACTTCCACAACAAGATCACGGACATACACAGCAGTTTCAACAACCAACCAACGCACACCACGACCGACCAGCCACCCCCCCCCACCACCACCCTCCACGCCTGGACCCCGATCAGCACCGAAGACACCATCCGCACGATGAACTCCATCCACTCCGGATCACCAACCGACCCCTGCCCGCACCACGTCTTCAACAAGGCCGACGCTGTCATCGCACCCCACCTGCGAGACACCATCAACACGTCCTTCGACACCGCCATCTTCCCTGAAAGCTGGAAACACGCCGAACTCAGCGCTCTACTCAAGAAACCAACAGCGGACCCCACCGACCTCAAGAATTACCGCCCCATCTCGCTTCTCCCGTTTCCAGCCAAAGTCATCGAGAAGACCGTCAACAAGCAGATGGCCGCCTTCCTCGAGACGAACGGATCCCTCGACCCCTCACAGTCCGGCTTCCGAGCCAAACACAGCACCGAGACCGCCCTCATCGCCGCCACCGATGACATCCGAGCCCTGATGGACAATGGAGAAACAGCGGCCCTCATCCTCCTAGACCTCTCCGCGGCATTCGACACGGTCTGCCACCGCACCCTAATACAGCGCCTCAGCAACATCGGAATCCAGGACAAGGCGCTGGAATGGATCATCTCCTTCCTCGACGGAAGAACACAGCGAGTCCGCCTACCACCGTACAAGTCAGAGGCCTCCAAAGTCATCTGCGGCGTCCCCCAAGGATCATCCCTGAGCCCCACCCTCTTCAACGTCTACATGAGCCCCCTCGCGGCCATCGTACGCAAACACCACCTCAGCATCATCTCCTACGCCGACGACACCCAGCTGATCCTCTCCCTGACCAACGACCCCGCCGCCGCCAGAGCCAACCTGCACGACGGGATGAAAGAGGTAGCCGAGTGGATGACGACCAGCCGCCTGAAACTGAACTCGGACAAGACGGAGGTCCTCATCCTGGGCTCCTCACCCTCCGCCTGGGACGACTCCTGGTGGCCTCCCGCCCTGGGCACCGCACCCAAACCGACAGACCATGCACGAAACCTGGGCTTCATCCTGGACTCCTCCCTCTCCATGACCAGGCAAGTCAACAGCGTCTCCTCGGCGTGCTTCAACATCCTACGCATGCTACGGAAGATCTTCTGGTGGATCCCCACAGAGACCAGGAAGACCGTCACCCAGGCCCTCGTCACCAGCCGACTGGACTACGGCAACGCCCTCTACGCCGGGACCACCGCCAAGCTCCAGAAGAGACTCCAGCGGATCCAAAACGCCTCAGCCAGACTCATCCTCGACATCCCACGATCCAGCCACATCTCCGGACATCTGAGAGACCTTCACTGGCTCCCCATCAACAAGAGAATCACCTTCCGCCTCCTCACCCACGCACACAAAGCCCTACACGACCAAGGCCCGAGCTACCTCAACAGCCGAGTCAACTTCTACGCTCCCAAACGCCACCTCCGATCAGCCAACCACGCCCTCGCCGCCGTCCCCCGCATCCGAAGAGCGACTACAGGAGGAAGGTCCTTCTCCTACCTGGCCGCCAAGACCTGGAACTCCCTCCCGTCCGACCTGCGCCTGACCCAAGACCACCTCTCCTTCAGGAAGAAGCTGAAGACCTGGCTGTTCGAGCAGTAGCGGCACCCCCCCCCCCCAGCGCCTTGAGACCCTACGGGTATGTAGCGCGCTTTACAAGTGTCACTGATTGATTGATTGATTGATTGGGCATTAGCTTGCCTCATCTCTACAACGGCCCCCCACATTCGCCGGAGATGCCTGGTTTCACCTTGGAGATACCCAGTAGGGACCATCTCACAGGGATAGCCAGGACGGGTTCCCCAGCGGTCTACAGCGCCACGACGCTTCAGGGCAGCAGTGCGCTTTACAAGACACATACATTTACATTTACATTTGATGGTGTGTTGAAATGCTTTATTGACGAGTAGCACGCTACTCTGGAACCCATAAAGGATTAGTGGTGAGTTAGTATAGTGGAATATGGAATTTGAGAAGTGAACATGTTAGTCTGTTATTTTTATTGAAAAGGATAGTAGAGAAATAGAAGAGTAAAGGATTTATTTTTGTTTTAGGTCATAGCAGTAGGAGGAGGTGAAAGATAGGGTAGTGCATGGGAAAGAGTAGTAGAAAGTAGTTTGAGAAGTCAGAAAGTTGGGCTAGAAGATTTTTGAGAGAAGTATAGGCTGAGAAATAGGGCAGTGCATTGGAAATGCCAAATTAGAAGAAAGTGATAAATATATAGATCCCTAAGTCCATTGAAAGTATATAGATGCATAAAGGGGGTAAGCATATGTAGAATAAAGATATTAATAGAGGTACAGTATGAGAAATAGGGTAGTGCATTGGATATTCTTTTTCAGGAGAAAAGTAACAGACCCAGAGATCCAAGTACATGGAGGTACATAGATGCACAATGGAAGCAAGTAACAGTAGACCAAAGATGATTATTTTTTATTTTTTTAACAACCTAATTATTCTACATATCTGAAAGAAACACGTAGTGGTAGATTCCTTACCTTAGAATATCCCCCGGCGTCAGACTGGATCCAGAAAGTTTTTTCGTCGGCAGTACCACTGCATGTCGGTAGGTGGCGTAGTGCGGCTCTGCCTCCGTCGCCTGTGTCGTGATCCCCGGGATGACGTCACGGCCAGTACTTAGATGCCGCCCACGCGCGCTGACGTCAGTTCTTTCTTTTTCTGCGCCAGGAAAGGCAGATCTGGGAAGAGCTAGTACACCTAGTAATTTTTTGACAGTTTTTTAAGGCTTTTTTTCTCCTATTTTTTGGAGTCGATCAACTCCTGGTGCTGTAGGGATGCAGGGTTTAAGAACTGTGGAGACTGTAGCAGCATGATGTCGGTGACGGACCCACACTGAGTGTGTCTCTACTGCCTGGGGCACAACCACGTCTTCAAGTCGTGCCCTGACTGCCGGGCCATGGTGCCGAAAACTTTGCGGGAGCGGTCTCAAAAGTTGCTGGACGTCTGGCAGTCGGCTCTGCTCTGTTCAAGGTCCCGGTTCCGTGGGAGGTCGAGGGACCGGTCGCGGAGTCCTCACCATCGTTCTTCAGTATCTAAGTCTTCGCACTCTGGGTAAGGTAAGTCGAAGTATTCCGAAAAGAAGTCAAAGAAGCATTGTCGCTCTTCGACTTCCCTTCGCCTGTGGCGCCACGTGGCTGATGGTGCGGGCGTCGCCTGCCCAAGTGCAAGAGTTTTGGCCCGTCTGGCCCCACCGGTGCACCTTTGGGCCCCGCGGTCCCGACTGGGGGTCCTGTTATTCCATCGCCGCGGACCCCGGGTGACACCGGTTGACCTTGTTACGCCGACGTCGACCCCACTGGCACCGCTTCCGACGTCGACTGTTCCTCGGGACAATGTCTTCCCCAGTTTCAGCCCTGAACCGGCCACAGAGCCGGATCGACGTCGCTCGACGCCGATTCCGGCGCCGATGGGATTTATTCCCTATGTCCGTCCTCCGTATTTTCAGCCGGTTCCACAGACTTCGTGGGAAAAGGTGGACTGGGAGGGGTCTGAGGACCCTCTTGCACTGGACTGTGCTTATAATCCGGACTGGGCAGAGTATTTGGGGGAAGGCAGTGGTCTTGACACCTCGCTGGACCCTGGCATGCTGTCTCCTCCTACCGTGGCTACAGAGGAGGGAGCAGGTTACACAGTGGTGTTGCGTAGGGCGGCCGAGGTCCTCCACCTCGAACTCCCTACAGTGGCCGTCAGGACGAACATCCTGACAGAAGTGTTCCAACCGGCGGCAACCTCTTCGGAGCCCTTGCTGCCCTTTAATGACGCACTTTCTGACGTTCTTTTGGGCACCTGGTCCAGGCCCAACACAGGGGCTACTGTGGACAGAAACGTGGCCCGAAGCATCTGGCTCCGGGAGATCCCCTCTTCCTCTCTCAACACCCTACTCCTGAGAGCTTGGTTGTCCAGGCCTCTGCTTCCCAAAGCCTGTTCCCTTCTGCACCTCCGGATAGGGAATCCAAGAAGCTGTAGCAGCTTGGCAAGAAGCTGTTTTCATCTTCCAACTTAGAGCTGCGGTCGGTGAACACTGCATGCCTCTTGGGCCGTTATTCCCACTCTCTGTGGGACACAGTTGCGCAGGTGCAGTCTAGCTGTCCGGAGGAGGTCCAGACATTGGTCACCCAAGCTGTTACTGCTGGGAGAGACGCAGCTAAGTTCACCATTCGTTGTGGGATTGACACCGCCGACTCGCTCGGCAGGGCGATTTCCACGACGGTGGAGCTTAGGCGCCATGCCTGGCTGAGAACAACTGGCTTTTCGTGGGATGTCCAGAGACCCTGATGGACATGCCCTTTGATGGCATTCGCCTTTTTGGCACTAAGGCAGATGGTGTGCTGGAGCGCTTTAAGGACTCACGGGCTACGGCCAAGTCCCTGGGCCTGTCGGCCACTCGGCCTCCTCCGCCTTCTGCCTTTCGCTCCTTTTGTAGCTGCGGAAGGGGCGCCCCACTACGTTCGCAGAGCCACAGGCCGGCACAGCGTGGCTGTGGACGTGGGAACCGCTGAGGCGTTTCAGGGGGCTAGCGGGCGGGTCAGTCCACCTCCACCCCCACAGCATCCACTGCAAGGCCTTCCTCGTCCGTCTTTTAAGGTCCACCAAACGCCATTGGCAGACGGATTCGCCATCATCTCCCTCAATGGCGCACCATCACATTGGACCATTCATTCGGAAAGCCTTATTCCAAGACATAAAAGAATGCATAAAAAACAAAGGTTTTCTGATTTAGAATAATAGATAGTATAAACAATATTTCTTAAAAAGCAAAAAGAGACAATTCATATCACCACCCTATACACAACAATAATTATACTGAGACAAAAAGGAATCTGCATTCCTGGTGCCATATGGCAAAAAAATTAAAGCATCAGAATGTATATAGTACAATGATAAAATACAATATAAGCTCATTTCCCAACAATATTTCTAAGTCGAACTGAAGAGGAGATATATCTATAAACCGTCAGACAGATAAATTCATCCTTTAAAAGCTGGAGATAGTGCAAAGCTGCCTGGCATCTTCTTATTTTCAAATGTTTTAAAAGTGGTATTAAAAAAGAGCGCCTTGGTGTAATATAAAAATTGCAAAAGAACATAAAGTGCAACGTGCTCTGCATAGATTTTGAATCACATGGGCAGACGTCCAGTCCAGCATCTGTATAAGCATTTTGTGGATATGAAACCAACAGATGTGAGCTTCCTAACCTAAACCTTATAAGATAATATAATTTGTCATGACTAAAGTAAAAAGAAAGGTAAGGCTTGGTCCCCGTTGAGCAAACCAAAAGTGAGTGGTCAAAAACCCTTCTTTTACACATCTCCTGCATATCTCGTTCCAAGTACAGATATGCCTTGTTATTCTTTCTTTAGCTTGGCCCTTGGAATTTTAGCAGTATTTGCTGGGTTGTCGAAACAATCTGACAAACCCAAGTTCCTCAGTTGGGCTTTGACATAGGAGAGCCAAGGGATTTTACTTGCCCACTCTAGTTTTAAAAAATCTACAATAATGGCACGATTCAGGACTGTTTCTTCTTCTACCCAGATATTGTGCCACAATAAGAGCGGTGCTAGTTGCATTCGAAAGGATAGGGGAATCACACCAAGTTTGCTATGGCACATAGTAGCAGGGGTGCTCCGTGGAAGGGTCAGTAGGCGTTTCAAAACGAGTTTTCCGCTCGCTGAAGATCTAAAGTCTTGCAGGAACCCCAGACTCCTGTGCCATATAAAGCGGCAGTACAGGTGCGAGCTTTATAAATCTCTATTATTGCATTTACAGGACGTGAGCCTAGCGTTTTACTGAATCTAAAAATAGCTTCCAGGCTTTGATTAAAACCCCTGATGCTTGTCTCCATTAACTGCAGCCATGTGCTTTTTGAGTCAAAGATGACTCCTAAGTAGGAAAAGTTGGGCACCTGAATCAATTTCTTACTGCCTATAAAAAAATGTCTTTGCAATGGTAGGATGTTTTACCCGGCACCATAATCTGACATTTTGCCACATTAGTCTTGAGGCCAGGGTCACTCATAAAATTGTTAAAACCAATTAAAAGCCGTTGCAGCCCCACCCCAGTTCGAGACATTAAAACACAGTCATCTGCATATAATAAAGCCGGTAATAACCTACAGCCTATCTGGGATGTGTCCACGTGCCCATTTATAATAGAAGTTTCCAAATCATTTCTGTACAAACAAAAATAAAATGGGGCAAGCACACAGCCCTGGCGGACTCCATGACTCATTTTAATTGGAGCAGTAAGCTCCCCGCCTGATCCGTATCTGACCCTCCCAGTGACCTCCCAATGCATAGCAGCTATAAAATGCACAATTGATGGTTCTATGCCCATCTTCCTCACATTGGACCAGTGGGTGCTGCAAATTGTCCGAAGGGGCTACTCCCTCCCCTTCGAGACTACCCCTCCAGCCATGCCACGTCAGTACCACCTCATGTCAGGGGATCACTTGTCACTTGGCAGGAAGTTGCGGCCCTCTGGCTCATTAACCAGAATTGGGTCAGAGGCAGATCCCTCTCCCTCTCCCTTCCTCAACCGGAGCACGCAGTAGTGACTGATGCATCCCTCCTAGGATGGGGTGGCCACATGGGAGAGGCGGAGATCAGAGCCCTCTGGTTTCCGGCGGAGTCCAAGCTCCACATCAACCTTTTGGGGCTTTGGGCGATCTGTCTTGCACTGAAGGCATTCCTTCCCTCTGTCAAGGGGAGAGTAGTGGAGGTGTTCACGGACAGGACCATCGCCATGTGGTATTGCAACAAGCAGGGCGGGGTGGGTTTGTGGACCCCATGTCAGGAGACTCTGCACCTCTGGACATGACTGGAACATCAGTGCCATTCCCTGGTGGTTCAACACCTGGCAGGTTCGCAGAACGCCTGGGCGGACGAGCTCAGCCCCAGGTGCGTGATGGATCACGAATTACGTCTTCACTCGGAGGTGGCGCAAGGTCTCTTTCAACAGTGTGGAGAGCCTTGGTTAGATCTATTCGCTACCGAAGAGAACGCTCAATGTCCTCAGTTCTGCTCATTGGAATTTCCAAGGCGGCACTCGCTCGGAGACGCTTTTCGTCGCAAGTGGAGTTGCGGTCTATTGTACGCCTTTCCGCCTTTACCACTTCTACCCAGTAGAGTGCTGAAGAAGATCAGGCCCAAGTTATTCTTGTGGCGCCGGACTGGGCTCGAAGAGTTTGGTATCCCGAGTTACTCAGTATGAGCGTGGTTCCCCCGATTCATCGGCCTCTTCGGGAGGATCTTCTGTCACAGCAAAAGGGGACAGTCCTGCACCCAAACCGGTCCAGTCTCCACCTCCTTGCGTGGAGATTGAGCCGTGACCGTTGATTCCCTTTGACTTGCCTCCTGAAGTCTGTGATGTGATTCTGGTAGCCAGGTGTCCCGCCACTAAAGTGGTATACACCTGCAGGTAGAACACATTTGTGGCATGGTGCACAGCAAAGGCTGTGGATCCCCTTTCTGCCCCTCTTTCCGAGGTCCTTTTGTTCCCTCTTTCTTTGGCCTGGCAGGGCTCGGCTCTGGGCACTCTCAAAGGCTATCTTTCTGCCATGTTGGCCTTTCTCAGGCTACCTGATCAGCCCTCTCTTTTCAAGACCCCTTTTATAAATAGATTTCTCAAAGGCATTACACACCTTTTCCCTCCTATTCCATTTGTGATGCCACAGTGGGACTTGAATCTGGTTTTGACCTATCTGATGTGCGCTCCTTTCAAGCCTCTTCACAACTGTCCTCTTCGTCTTTTGACTCTGCAGACTGCCTTCCTGGTTGCTATCATCTCCGCTAGCCGAGTGAGTATGCACCAGGCTCTTTCTTGTGAACTTCCTTTCCATTCATCCGGACAAGGTTGTGCTCAGGCCCCGGCCTTCCTTTTTGCCAAAAGTTGTCACAGCCTTTCATAATGGGCAGACTGTTACCTTGCCCACTTTCTTCCCTCCTCTGCATCCTTCCAGAGAGGAAGAAAGGCTCCACGCTCTGGACCCAAAACTTGCACTTTCATTTTACCTCCACCGCACACAGCAGTTCCGGGTGGATGATCAATTCTTTGTTGGTTACGTTGGCACCAAGAAAGGTTGGGGGGGTGCACAAGAGGACTATCTGCTGCTGGGTTGTTTTATGCATCAAAGCCGCTTAATCTTTGGCAAAAAAAGAGCCTCCTGTGGGGCTGCGTGCTCATTCCACTCGAGCAACTGCAGCCACTACTACATTAGGACGGGGTATCCCCTGCAAGACATCTGTCAGGCAGCCATGTGGGCATCACTGCACACGTTTTACAAAACATTATTGCCTGGACAGCCAAGTCCGGAGAGACCGCTTTTTTGGTCCTTCTGTTCTCCAGGACTTCCTTGTGTGATCTTAGTTCGCAGACCCACCAACGGTGTTGTTATTGCTGGGGTATCTATTCTAAGTTAAGGAATCTATCACTACATGTTTCTTTCAGATGAACAAGTTACTTACCTGAAGTCTGACAGAGTTTTTTTGTGATTTAGTGTAAATCTGTTCAGTAGTTTTGGGAAATTAAGGCTAAAAAACGTTGTATATATCACGCCATGTTGCGGCAGAAAAATGTCCAATACGCACTCCTATTCCCGGCTCGTTTGAAGATTATTCATGGTGGAAGCACGCATTTCTTCTCGGACCCAACAGTGGCCAGTGACTGGATTGAGCAGCACCTGACATCAAAGAACAACCGCGGTTAGACGCCGGCCAGTCTGGCCTCAGGCTGCCAGCGGCGACAACAGAAGAAGGTCACACTCACCCAACTGAGCATGCGGTCAGACTCCTCCACCAAGAACTCACCGGATCTCACGCAAATCATCGCAGAATGCCAGAAGGCACTACAGGCGGTGGCACAGATGGGGCCCCAGAGCGACAGTTCGGATGGCGAGCGAGGCCCACACATTTTCAAGTCTGAGGAAGAGAGCAGCGATGGACGTGCTCTGAGAGACGGCTCGATGACTCCGCCGCTGGTGACCCCCCCCACACGGCGGACATTTTGTTCTGATGCTCTTAACCAGCTACATTAGACTATGATATCGAGTGAAATCCAGGCCTGCCACACCCCCTGCTTGTGGGAAACCATGACCCCCGGATGCTGGAAACACCTGGAGCCCAGATAACTGGGCAATCAACCCTTCGCAACCGACGTCGCCAAATGAGGTGGATTGATAGGGACGCAGTTGGGCATCAGCCCGAAGTAATCACCATACCAGGCGGCTGCAGCGCCGGCAGCAGGCAGAAGCTGAAGACCACTTCCCCCACATGACGAACTAGAGTTAGCACATGTTGTGCAGTTTGGACGTATCGACTTGAGGGATAGGTACTCTTAGTTGGGACGGTTTCCCATTAAGTTGCAATATTCACTCCCAGTTGCATTACCCCTTTACACACCCAGGGGAGCGAGTGCAGGATTTACGGAGTGGGGGCATGGTTGGGGGGGTTGGATGTTGGGGCAGCGGGGAGGGGCTGGAGGAGCAGGAAATGGCGCATTTTTTGCAACATAATCCCGAACACAACAGACATGACAGGTAAGGGTCCCTACTACGGATTCGAAAGTGGTAACATTAAATGTCACGGGTATGCATACAGCAAGCAAACGATATGCGATTTACGCATATATGAAGCGACAGCAAGCCCAGATAGTGCTCCTCCAGGAGACGCCCCTAACGGGTACAGAGGTGGACCGCATACGTAAGAGGTGGCGAGGGATCATCTGTGCTACCACGTATTCAGCATTTGCCAGAGGAACCCTGATCTGGATCAGGCCCGGGCTCCCATTTCGAGAACAGTCTAGGATGGTAGATAGAGAAGGCAGATACTCTCTGATAGCGGGTCAGCTAGAGGGTAGGGATATACTAATAGGCAGCATTTACGCCCCTAATATAGAGCAGGAGCAGTACTGAACCCGCCTCACAGGGGTACTAGCACAGTACACAACACTACCATGGTTGTTGGGAGGGGACTACAACTGTGTCCTGGACGTCGGTCTGGACAGGTCTCACCCCCCGCCAGCGCGTTCACCTGCACTGAAGCAGACAGAGCAGTTTAAACAATGGGTTACTCAATGGTGGATGTGTTAAGTAAAGGACAGCGGCCCTTGACAGGAGAGAATTGGTAATTCCAATAATTATAGGCCACAATGTGCACTATAATAGACAAATAGTCCAGCCGGACTATAAAATGTATTGAATAATGGAATAATTTAGATTCAACAACCAACAATAAAGCAGAGGGACACAGTCCTGCATCCACAGTGCTGCACACACAATACACATAACATGTAACTAAGGTTTTTCAGGCATTTACAGAAACAATTACAGCCATTTACTTGCATTTTAACTAAGGACTGTGTCCCTCCGCTCGAATATTATGCCACCTTTCGGGGGCAATTATCCACTCACCTCGTATCAATGTACGATGATGCAATAAACCGACGTGAACTCCCCAGTTCACTTAGAGAATCCACATTAGTAACCTTCCTCAAACCAAGCAGGGATCCTACGCTGCCTTCATCCTACAGGGCCATAACGCTGCTCAATGCAGATAGTAAAATATTAGGAAAAATATTGGTGGACAGATACATCCAGGTTCTCCCACAGCTGATCCACCCAAACCAAAATGGTTTTCTCCCGGGACGTAATGTGTCGCTGAACATACGACGACTCTTCCACGTACAAGACAGAGCACAGGAAGGGCAGCCTGCTTAATCCTGGACCTGGAAAAGGCCTGCGATACACTCTTATGGAAATATTTATTTGCTACCCTCCACATGGTGCGAGTAGGCCCGATCATGCTGGCGTACACACAACTCCTCTACAAAGGCCTCACAACCAGAGTAAGAGTAGGAAAGTACATTTTATCCCAACTCAAGGTGGAGCGGGGAACGAGACAGGGGTGCCCCCTGCCCCCCTGCTGTTTGCGCGGGCAATGGAGCCGCTGGCCGCTTGCTTACGACAGAGGGGGGATGCCTGGGGTATCCCGATAGCAGACACTATGCATTGCATATCGCTATCCGCTGACAATCCCTTAATTTATGTGCGGGACGTCACAAGAGATCTTACACCCATATGGACTATCTTGGGGACCTTTGCGGAGGTATCCGGGCTCAGAGTCAACTGGGAAAAATCGACGATTTTTCCTCTTAGTCCTCACCTTGCCCCTCTGGAGATCAGACTGGGGCCCCAGTTGCTTGGATGGAGCACGGGGCACCCCGATACTTCGGGGTACGGTTATACCATTCCCCAGAGGACCTATATGAGGGGAACCATTGCAAAGTCTTGGCAGGGCTTCGTGCGGCTGTGACGTTCTGGAAAACTCTTCCCTTGGCCCCCATAAGGCGCGTAGCATTGGCAAAAATGATTATGGTACCTAGATTACTCTACAATTTGGTCAATCTCCCTGTGATTCCCCCACGTTCCTTCTTCCACGAACTTGACACATTACTCACAACACTAATTTGGGGTGATGGGAGACACAGAGAAGCTTTGAAAACCCTCTACTTGCCCACTTCGGAGGGAGGATTGGGGGCCCCATCTTTTGAAGCTTACTTTCTTGGGGCACAGCTGCAGTGGCTGTCCCACTGGACAGCGGAACGCCATACAGAGGAGCTGGACACTAATGAAGGTTGGTTGCCTATCAGGCGACTGCTAATGCCAGACACCAAACCGGTGAGCACATACCCTCTACAGGTGGAGATCGCCCGCAAATGTATGATGCGCATACACCGCAGGTCTAAGGGTCAGCCTCTTCACTCCCCCTTACTCCCCTTAGTAGGGTTTCCACAGAAGGAGAAATACTACACATCCGGGGCTCTCCGGATTTGGACCGAGAGTGAGGTGACAGAAATGGAGGCGCTATTCGAGGACGGACAGTTGAAGTCGTATGCCGAACTGCAGAATGACTATGACCTCCCACCGGGACAATTCCTGGTGCACAGACAACTGATCGACAGTGCTCGACAATGCTGGGATCTTACCGAAGGGGAACCCCCGACGCACCCAGTACTTCACACCATCCTCAGTATGGGCAGGGACAGACACTTGGTCACTTGGCATTAGAAAGCAATCAGAGAGCTGACCACAACCCCGCTGTTAGCCCTCCGCCAAAAATGGGAAGATGAGTTCGGGCGTGTGCTTAATGACCGGAAATGGGAAATGGGAAAAGGTCTTAAAGTTATCCAGTATTATGGGTGTCTTTCACATGCCTGAATCATTCCCCGTCGTCGAGATGGGAGCCCCGGTACATAGAAAAGTAATGTCCTATAGACATACATAGAGAAAAGTAGGCCTAAAGGCCTTGCCTTAGTAGCCTATCTATGTCCTTTTGTAAAAAGGACCAAAATCCTGAAGGTAGCCAATCCGCTACCACCTCCCTCTAGAACCTTCCTGCCAGGAGCCTCAGTCTCTCAGATTTTCTACCACACGTTGTGCTAGGGAGTCCCCACCTGAGCTCTCCTCAGGTTTCTTGGATTTATCTCTTTTTCTACAAAAGACTTGGATTATTTGCTTCAACAATGGCTGAACAACAGAAGAAAGGACTGTTTAGAGCCTGTTCATCTTGTGGTAAGAAGAGACTGCACGTCGATGACAAGCATGAAACTTGCCTCTACTGTCTTTACCCTGATCATTCTCCTAAAGAATGTAGGATTTGTAGAACATTCTCATCTAAGACTCTTAAAGACAGAGAAGGAAGACTGCTCCTCTGGTTGAACAGACTCAAAACCAGAGATGATGATGTACTGTCCTCTGAGGGCAGTGAAATGGCTTCAGTTTCTTCGAAACTGTCCTTGAAGAGGCCAAGGGATGCTTCCCCTAGCCATTCAGACGTCCCTCATAAAAAGACTACCTCAAGGTCTTCTGAGGTAAGATCTGACACGTCTGTGAAGGATGCCTTCACCTTCAGAAAGCCATCGCAGTCATTGTCGACGAGTTCGTCAACGTTTTCTTCAAGAAAAACCACCTATGTCACCACGTCGACGACGACAGTATCGACGACGATGGCGTCGTCGGCCTTCTCATCAACGACGACGACCACCCAATCGTCGACGATGGGTAAGCCACTGTCATCGATTATACTAATTAAAAAGCAGTCAACGTTCATCAAGGCTCCGTCGACGTTACCGTCGACGACGAAACAAAAATCGGCGACGCCTACACCGTCGACGTCAGGCGCACCGTCGACGAAGTCATCGACGACGGTAGGAGTACAGTCGACACCAAAGTCACCGTCGACGACGAAAGCACCGTCGACGGCTAAAACACCGTCGTCGACGAGAGCGACACCGACGACGAGAGCACCGTCGACGACCACATCGTCGATGACGAGGGCACCGTCGACGACCGCACCGCCGACGACCGCATCGTCGACGACCACATTGTCGACGAAGGAACCGTCGACGACCGCAACGTCGACGCTTGAGAAACGATCGACGTCAACGCCGTCGACGACAGGGAAAAAAGCGGAGTTAATTCCATCAAAAAAGGTTACCAAACTCCCTATTACACCGGATTTGACATCGCCCAGTAGGGTTCAAAAACTGCCCCCATCTTGTCTGTTACAAGATGATGACTCAGAGGACGACCAATTCGATCAGGCTACTAGTCCGTCGGATCTCAATGTAAAGACGATGATGGAGATGAGGTCATTTTTACAGAAGAAACTGTTCGGGCTCAAGTGCATACTCAAGTTACTCCAATGATATGCCTTCCGGCTGCGATAGTCACTGATCTTCAATTCTTTTTTTTTTTATACATTTTTTTATACCAGATGCTCAGATGGGATCAGATCCGCAGTACATTCCAAAATAAAACAGTAGTACATTTCAGTAGAACCATGGTGCCCTCCGAGTCTCTCCAGGACGTATAACAAAAAATCAATCCGACAGAATCAGTGGTCCTTCCTCCACACACCAGCAACTTAACAGAGGAGGCACTCATGTAAACCATCTAGGCATCTGCATGTTCTGTTACCTTCCCCCCCCCCCTCTCCCCCAGAACAAACAGCATAGTATGCATGAAAATCGGCGTAACAACTCATGTTCAGAACTTAACTGCGCAGTCATATCAGTGGCACCATATAAATCCTTCAATCCCCATCCCCCACCCCGCCCGGTAGACAATTAGTATAAATAATATTTGTCCATTCATGTGTGTCTGTTCCATTAGGTTCAACTCACGACGGGTACCGCAGCTCCCTCTCGACCCCCCCCTCAGCATCAGTTGTGATCATGGGCCTCCCACTCCCAGCCCTCCATCCAACCCGTGATAGTGTCTCCATTTCGACCAGACCTTTTTAAACTTATTCGGACAACCTCTCGCTTTGTACGTCACCCGCTCCGCTGCCATATAAAGGTCCAACCCTCTCCTCCACTCTTCCACAGCAGGTACAGTCCCTGCCCCCCAATATTTTGCAATGTCCCGTTTTGCCACTACCAGCGCCAAGGTCAGGAACACCAGCTGAGGGCGCGGGAGATCAACATCGTTAGTCATTCCCAGGACGGCTAGCTTGGGCTCCTGTTCAAGCGGCACAGTCAAGACATCTTTAAGTTCAGTAAATATGAGGGTCCAGTAGGATTGTATTCTATCACACGCCCATATTATATGAAAGAAGTCCCCTCCCTCAAGCTGACATCTTAGGCATTTATCATTCAAGGTTCTCCCCATTTTTAATAATCTCACCCTATCGAAGTATGTTCTGTGTAGTACATTGTACTGAATAAGACGGAGCCGGGATTTAATAGCCACCTCCCTAGGGTGCATTAGAACTGTGTCCCAGTCGATATCCTCAAGTGTGCCCACATCTTTCTCCCAGTTGTCTCTAAGATTTGCCAGGTCCCCCAGCATGTTATTGGTAAGTGTTTTGTACGTGAGTGATACAGCCTTATTCGGTATCCGTTCCTGTAGTAGCCTACCTTGCAGCAGGGCATACTCGGGTAGGCCTTCTAGATTCAAAGCCTGTGTCCTCCACGCATGTCGCAATTGGGTGTATTTATAAAACTGTGTTCGAAGGAGACCATGTTCCGCCTGTAAGGTCGCGAAGGGTTTCAGTTCTCCTCTAGCAATGACATCTCCGATCGTGGATATCCCAATATCATCCCATCTCTTAAATCCGGTAAGTTTATGCAGCTCGGGGAGCCACCTACAGTGCCAGAGCGGAGTCTGCCTGGTGGGCCGCTTATCCCATCCTGTGCGTCTTGTGGCCATTCTCCAGGCTCGGAGTGTGATGCTTGTGCTCGGGAGCAGCGATTTCTTCGCTGATCTTCCATATAAATACGACAACAGATTATGCGGGGATAGTTTGTCACGCTCCAGCGCATACGTGGGGTGGTCCGCCGGAGCGTGGAGCCAGTCGTTAATGGGGGATATGTGTTCCGCCCAATAGTAGGCTTCAAGATTAGGGAGCGAGATTCCACCACTATATTGATGGCGCTGGAGTGTGGTCAACGCTACTCTCGGCTGCTTGCCCAACCATATAAAAGCTCGAAGGTCCGCATGAATTTTACGTAGTAAGCTGTCTGGGAGCAGATAATATTCATTCTGCAAGGCGTATAGGTACTTGGGTAACACTATCATCTTATACATCGCTGCTCTGCCCAGGAGCGTCAAGGGGAGCTGTCGCCAACGATCCATATCCGATGCGGAGTTCACGAGTATCCTCTCTACATTGTTGCGGCGCGACAGTTGCCTGTCTAGCGTGATGTATACCCCTAGATATTGAAAGCCTTCCTCAGATACCACTAGCTTAGCTGGAAGCGCCTCTCCGCGTGTATCTCCTTTGGGGTCAAAGAGGACAGATTTGTGCCAGTTGATAGCATAACCGGAGTAACTGCCATAGCATTCCAGCTCTCTGAACAATTAGGGCACTGTGTTCTTTGGGTCAGTGATGTATAAAAGGACATCGTCCGCGTACAGGGATAGGTGTTCTCTCTCTAGCTCCACTATCTCCCGCTCAACATTCCCCACCTCCTCCTGCTGTTTTCTCTTCTCCTCCCCTAATCTACCGTTTATTCTGTCCCTCATTACTGGCTTCAGTGCTTCCCACAGGGTCACTGCCGAAGCCACCGATCCGTCATTTTCGGCCAAGTAAACCCGTGCATCAGCTCTAATGCCTTTAAGTACTGCTTTATTTGTTAGATCCCAGGCGGCAAGACGCCACGAGGCCTCACCTCTGAACCCAGGGCGGCCCATCGACACTAGGAGTGGCGAGTGGTCAGAGAGGCCCCTTGCCAGGTATTCTGCCGTGTCTTCCACGGTAAGTTCCTGCCTGTGTGTGAATATATAATCCAGCCTAGAAAACACCTTGTGTGCAGCCGAGTAGAAGGAGTATGCAGCAGCGTCTGGGTGTAGCAGCCGCCAAACATCGGTCAAGCCTATTTCGGACATTGTTTGTGCGAGGGGAGTCAGAAGTCCACGGGTGTTGGGCGTCCCTGATCTATCCAAACCCTTATCCATCACATCATTAAAATCGCCTCCCACTAACTGTATAGAGTCCGAGGTGTCTAGGAGTATGGTCGCTAGCTTCTTCAACGCCATTGCCTGTAACTGCGGGGGTGCATACACAGAAACAAGAGTGTAGGTGCGCCTACGCCAAGTCCCCTGTACCCCTACACACATTCCCAGTGGGTCCCCCCATGTACGGGTGATACGAAATGGGGAAGTATTCTTAACAATAATCGCTACCCCCCTGGAGCCAGTCGTGTAACCCGCACGCCCCAGCACTTTATATCTACCCCTCGCTAGGAATGCACAGGCCGTGCCCTTAAGGTGAGTTTCTTGTAAGAAAACGATGTCCGGGCCTATTCTCTTTAGATAGTTACTCACCAATCCCCGTTTTATTTTGTTACCCAGACCATTCACGTTCCATGTCATGACTTGTATTTTTTCAGTACCCATAGCATATGCCAATAGTGTTTTTGCCATCCGGGCATTGAGGTCAGGGGACCTCCAGTGCGAGAAGACTTCACAAGGTACCAGACCACTTGACTGCAGATAACCAACATATTCCCCCTACCCCCAACCAAGACTCCCCGCAAAAAACTGTAGTAACTGTTCCCCCCCTTCCACCCGCCTCCCCACCTTTTCCCCCCATCCAGCCCATCCATGCAACCATGAACAACTAGGACTTTCAGGCGGTAAAGGTCTGTCGCCCACCCACCAGATCCTATATCAAACTAACCCCAGGGTTCAAACGAGAGTTCCACAAGGGCTGCCGACCCTGTGAGTGCGTTGTGCTCCCAGTCCTATCGTATCTGGAACGAACCAGACCATATGTCTCACAGCAGCAACCCTCGAGTAACTGATCGAGTCAATGAAAAAGAGAAGAAGAAAAGTAAGTACAACTTGCTTGGTATCACCATCGGCGTGCTGCCGATACGGATGTTGGCCCCAAACCTCTTCACGACTGTGAGTCTTGTGTATCAATGTCCTGCTCCTCTGTTCCGCCAGTTGCTCCCTGCTCCATCTCCCGGATCAGCACCTCCAGCGGATGTGTCGAGCGGTCCGTTGCTTCATCCAGCTCCGACAGTGTCCCATTGTCCAGTTCTCCCATGTCCGTTGAGTGCAAGGGAGCTTGTCCACCGGTACTTGTCTCCCGATTTCCGGAGGTAGCGGAGGAGGCCTCGCAGTCTTCTATGCCTCGTCCAGCCAAGCGGGGGTTCAGATAGGGAGACGGTTGTGAGCCTCGCCGCATTCGCGGGATTTGGTATCTCGGGGGTTTCGGTGAGATTCTCCGAAAGTTAGCTGCCGCGAGCTCCGTTCGGATCCTGCGGCCCTCCTCCTCAGCTTCTCGAAGCAGGGGTCTCTCTTCCAGCCATTGCCAGGCCTCTTCCGGGCGGCTGAAGAAGTGCGACTTGCCTTTGAACATCACCTTCAGCTTAGCCGGGAAGAGCAGCATATACGAGATATGTAGGTCTCGGAGTTTCGCCTTGACCGAGTCATATGACCTTCTCAGCTTCTGGACATCCTGACTATAGTCCGGAAAAATCATGATGTGCAAGTTCTCGAAGTTTAGTTCACCCGCCTTTCTGGCTTCACGGAGGATGAGGTCTCTGTCTGCGTAGTTCAGAAAGCGCGCAATGATCGGCCGCGGCCTCGCCCCCTCCGGTGGTCTTGCCAGCAGTGCACTGTGCGCTCTTTCAATGACGAAACAGTTAGAGAACTGGGTATGTGGGAAGGTGGTACGCAGCCAGTCTTGAAGGAAGGCCGCCGCGTCAGTCCGTTCAATGCCCTCCCTAAAGCCCACGAAGCAGAGGTTATTCCGTCGCGCCCTATTCTCGGCGTCATCCACCCTCCAGAGCAATTGCCGGTGTGACACCTGCAGTTCCGCCATTTCCCTGCGGAGGGTCGTGACGGAGTCCTCCGTTTCACTGATTCTGGATTCCGCTGTAGTCACCCTCTCCGTAAGGTTGCGAAAGTCCTGGCGCAACAACAGCACTTCGGATCCCACTTCGCCTATTTTAGTTTCCAGCGCTGCTCTGGAGTCTTTAATATCAATTCTGGAGGCCTGAATCGCCTCCAGGAGCGCGGCCATATCAGCGTGTTTTTCCGGGGGATTCTGGGGCGGCTCTTTCTGCTCTTTCTGCGATTTCGCCATAGTATAGTGTTCAATGGATTCTTGCCTAGCAGCCCGTGCAGGCGGATCCCGTTTCCCCATATCTCCCCACCGGTCAAATACAATGTGCAGGAGGAGGGGACTGCACACTGGGCGGGGGTCAGGCCCAGAGACTCTCCCGCAGCGCGCCCGTCCTCCACACAGTGTCCGAACACTAGGCACCACCGTTTAACGCAGCCGGGGGGGATCAGGGGTCAGGCTGGTGGGGAGGGCTTTACACGGCAGTCCTGCCCTCCGGCGGAATGAGCGTACCTGGCAGCACTCGCGGCGGAGCGCGGGGGGCCCTCGGGAGTCCAAGTCTGTTCCGGTAGCTGCAGGCTGTCTGTGGCGACCCAGGGCCCGGTACGTTGGGGGCCGCTGACTGATCAGGCCCCTCTCACCCCCACAGCGACGGGGCCTCCGTCGCACTCCGGCTCGCCCCACCGCCTGCAGTCACGGGGGGGGAGAAGAGGGGGGCAAGCGACGCTCTCCGCGGCCTCTTCGGCGGCACTGCCGAGCCCAGGTCTCGGCTCCCTTGCCTCGGGCAGAGTCTTCCACCGGGCCGATCCTCCACACCACCCAGGCAGGCACTCACCGGGTGTGGGGGGGCCGAGCGAGCGCCCGTTTCTGTCTCCGCCGGGTCTCCATGTCTCTCGACTCCGTCCGCAGGCGGGCTCCGCAGGCCGGCGTGCCGCGGCTCAGCTCGGATCAGGGCTAGGCCGTTCGCGGCTCCACAGGCGCCATCTTGCCTGCACAGCGCCGCTCCGATCGCCGCTCCTCCCCTGGCAGTTTTCGGGCTTCGATCGGCAAATTACTCGGCTCTATCGCGGTCAGCACATCCGCAAAGCTGCCGGTGAAAGTTGCATAGTTTTTTACGATGTTTGAGGTGGAAATGATCGCCGGATTTATGCAGCGGGCCGGGAGCCGAGCCAAGACACGTCTCACTCCTTCATGCCGCTGGCCACGCCCCTGATCTTCAATTCTTGATCGACGACTACAAAAAGCGATTCCCAGAATCGTCAGCGGACCCTTCCACGGAGAAATCTCAAGCGTCAACCAGACCGCAACAATCTCCAAAGTCTAGACCACCACCTTTGGACATTCCTCAAGACAGGAAAAAGTTCATAACATCCAATCTTCTGATGAGGAAGACGATGTACCTGAGGAAGGAGAGGTTCGAGACGACCTGTCCCATAACAGAGACGATGAGGATTATGTCGCTCATTCTCCAGCCACTCCGGAACCCAACACTTCAGACTCTCCACCAGTGGATATCGGCGGATTCCACAATTTAATAGAGAGAGCTGCCACCAGTTTCCACATGACCATGGAATCAAAGGAAACAGATTGTTTCTTATATGACTTTAAAGATCCTATAAAAAAGGCGGCTAGATCAAATCCCATAATAGATCACATCTGGGAACAAGGTCAGCAACTCATGCAAACACCTGCATCAGTTTCAATAATGATGCCTAGACTGGATAAAAAGTATAGGGCACCATCAACTGCACCTACATGCCTTAATACACATCCCAAGCCGGATTCGGTTGTCACCCAAGCCGCTCAAAAGAATTCCAGAAATCCATCCTCGCCACTGTCAGCACCACCGGACAAGGAGGGCAGGAAATTGGATGGCATCGGCAAACGTTTCTCCACAACGTCAGCTATGACGGTAAAAGTGGCCAACGCCATTGCTCTGCTAGGCAGATACAATAGACAATTATGGGAAGATATTGTTCCATATCTAGCGGATGTACCCGAAGACTTGAAGAATAAGGTTCAGTCACTCCTTAAAGAAGGACAAATGTCAGCATCGGAGATCATTGATTCCGCTGTAGATGTCGCCATGACGGGCTTCAGACAGCTGGCAGGCGCAGCAGTTTTGCGCAGACAAGGATGGCTCAAAGCGACATCCTTCCGACAAGAGGTCCAAACCAAAGTTTTGGATATGCCCTATGACGGACAACACCTATTTGGGGAAAAAATAGATGAGGCCTTGCAGACGATCAAGAAAGACACTGATACTGCAAGAGCTCTCGGGACTTTACAATTCAAGAACCAGTCCTTTCGAGGGCACAGAGGAAGAGGTCAGACCTCATACAGAGGATCATATCAAGGAAAATCCCCTTATTCCTACAATCAAAATCGCTCACAATATCAGCAGCGACAACAGCAACAAGGTCGTCAGACCTCCTACGGGAGATCAAACTTCCGGGGTAAATCCCAGAGGAAAACGGCCGGCGGAAGACAATGACCATTTCCCGCAGCCAGTCCCCCCACCGTCTTGTCCACTCAAAATTGGAGGAAAATTGACACACTTCCTCCACAACTGGAGATCGATAACGACAGATCGGTGGGTACTCCAATTAATCCAGCATGGTCACACATTGGAATTCAACTCAATCCCACCAGTAACTCCTCCTCGCAAGCTTCCACACAGGCACCTTCGTTTACTCCTGCAAGAAATCTCTTCAATGTTGAAGAAGGGAGCAATAGAGCGAGTCCCATCAGCTCAAAAAGGGAAGGGATTTTATTCCCGCTTCTTTTTAATCCAACAGAAAAAGAAGAAATGGAGGCCCATTCTAGATCTCAGGGCACTCAATGCCTTCCTGAAGAGCCAATCGTTTCGAATGGTGACTATCCAGGAAATCCTAGGATCCCTAAAGGAAGGAGACTTTATGACGTCTTTGGACCTGCAAGACGCATATTACCATATCCCGATACACAAACGCCACAAAAAATTTCTATGATTCGAAGTAGCAGGTCAACACTACCAATTCTGTGTCCTCCCATTCGGCCTCAAATCAGCGCCACGCATTTTCACAAAGTGCCTGGCTCCTGTGGCAGCTTTCCTGAGACAGCAGAATCACCAGGTCTTCCCCTACCTGGACGACTGGCTGGTGAAAGCACCATCTATCACGGACGCGCAAATGTCTTCCAACGCCTGTCTCGCTATTTTCCGGCACCTAGGTCTGACTCTCAACTACGAGAAATCAACCTTACAACCCACCAGAATTATAACATTCCTGGGGGCAACTCTAAACACCATTTCTTCCAAAGCCTTCCCATCTTAAGAAAGAAAGCACAAACTGATGGCTCTGGCTACCGCAATGTCTTCAAAACACACCATCAAAGTCCGAACTTTCAAGTCCCTTCTAGGGATGATGTCTTCTTGCATACTACTCATCCCTCACTGTCGGCTCAGAATGCGCCCTCTTCAGGAGGCCTTGACCAAACAGTGGACCCAATGTACAGGTTCTTTCGAGGATCACATAGTCATCACTCGACATATAACCAAGGCTTTACTTTGGTGGACAACGAACAAGAACTTATCGAAAGGTCTAACGTTCTTGATACCAGCAACTCCACACGTCATAACGACGGACGCTTCTCTAGAAGGATGGGGTGCAGTCCTTCAGGAGTTGCAAATCAGTGGCAAGTGGACGGAACAAGAGAAGACTCTACATATCAACCTCCTAGAACTCAGAGCAGTTCTACACTCTCTACAAGCATTCCTCCCTCGCATCAAAAACTCAGCAGTACTTGTGAGGACGGACAACACAACCACAATGCACTACTTGAACAAGCAGGGAGGGACACGTTCACTGACACTGTCTCGCGAATCGCAAAAAAATTGGAACTGGCTACTACACAACAACATCAAATTAACAGCAGAGTATGTCCCAGGAAAAGACAACGTCATAGCGGACGCTCTCAGCAGACAGAGGTCACTGTCCCACGAATGGGAACTGGACCAACAAGTTCTAAACGACATCTTCTCGGAATGGGGGAAACCGCAAATAGACCTCTTTGCCACCAGGGAGAACGCCAAATGCCACAGCTTCGCAAGCTGGCATCCCCAACCGAGGTCACTAGGAAATGCATTTTCCATCGCATGGCGCAACGTGTTTGCGTACGCATTTCCGCCATTTCCCCTGATAACCAGAGTCATTCGTAAAATGAAAATGGAACACTGCACCTTGATTCTCATTGCCCCATATTGGCCGAGACCGCATTGGTTCACGGACCTCCGTCGCCTCTCAGTCCAACCATCAATCCAACTGCATCAACATCCCTCTCTACTCTCGATGTCCAAAGGCCAAGTACTCCACCCGAATCTGAAATCTCTCAGATTATCGGCATGGCTCCTGAGTACCGAGAGTTCTGTCACCTAAACATCCCGCAGGAGTGCAGGGAAGTCCTAGCTAAGGCAAGAGCAGTTAGCACAAACAAAATGTACTCCTTGAAATGGAAACGCTTTTGTGTTTGGTGTAAAGACAACAATATCCATCCTTTCACGATCACTCCAGAGCAACTACTGCCTTATTTACTACATCTGGCACAAACGGGTCTTGCACATGCCTCTATTAGAGTACATCTGGCACCAATCTCCCACTTTACGAGAACTTCAAAAGGACCTTCCCTATGGTCCAACAGATTGATAAAGCAATTCCTTAAAGGGCTCTATAGATCATTTCCAAGGCCAAGACGAATTACACCAACGTGGCACCTTAATGTAGTACTCAACCAATTGATGAAGCATCCATTTGAGCCCATCCATAGGGCTGATATCAAATACATCTCATGGAAAACTGCACTCCTTTTGGCTTTAACATCAGCGAGAAGGGTCAGTGAGTTACAAGCTCTTTCAATGCAAGATCCTTTCATGCAGTTCAGAGAGGACAGAGTGATTTTAAGAACCAATCCTCGCTTCATTCCTAAGTCCCCTCGGACTTCCATCTAAATGAACCACTTGTACTTCGCTCATTCTTCCCAAACCCCAGTACTGTGGCTGAAAGATCTCTTCACTCTTTGGACCTAAAGAGATGTCTAAAATTTTACCTAGACAAAACAAAACATTTCAGAAAAACAAATCAGCTTTTCATCGCCTTCAGCAGACCTAGAAAAGGCATGCCACTCTCCAAACAAAGCATTTCATGATGGATATCAGCGGCAATTGCTTTTTGCCATGACAAAGCCGGACGTCCATTACATTCCAAAGTCCGAGCGCATTCCACAAGGGCTGTGTCCACATCGGCGGCACTATTCGCTGGAGTACCGATTCTGGACATCTGCAGGGCAGCGACCTGGAAATCGCCGCATACATTTACCAGACACTACTGCCTGGATACGGAACTGATGCAGGATGCAGCTGTGAAACAGGCTGTACTTCGCCATCTATTCCAGTAAGATGAGCCTTCCTCCTTCCCACCGTCCTGCAATGGTATGCACATTTATTTACTTTATTATTTGTATTGCTGATGGTTACTAGTCGCATGATATGTATTATCTCAGACTATTTGTTATGTTCCATCGCAAATGTGCATAATGTATTGCTTGCTATTCTGATTCAGGCATGTGAATCTATGAAAGACACCCATAATACTGGATAAGAAATGCGTTACTTACCTGTAACAGCAGTTATCCAGTATTGGTGTCTTTCATAGATTCACATGCAACCCTCCCACCTCCCCAGGAAGGACTCATCTCTCACTCCATAACATATGTTACGTCTACCTAGCTTGGTGCGTACGAAAATCTGAGAGACTGAGGCTCCTGGCAGGAAGGTTCTAGAGGGAGGTGGTAGCTGATTGGCTACCTTCAGGATTTTGGTCCTTTTTACAAAAGGACATAGGCTACTAAGGCAAGGCCTTTAGGCCTACTTTTCTCTATGTATGTCTATAGGACATTACTTTTCTATGTACCGGGGCTCCCATCTCGACGACGGGGAATGATTCAGGCATGTGAATCTATGAAAGACACCAATACTGAATAACTGCTGTTACAGGTAAGTAACGCATTTCTACCCTAAGAAGGTGTCGCGAAACGCCAGATTCAAAAACATTCAATTCAACATATTACACTGCGCCGATCTAACACCTCATAAGCTCCACTGCTTTTACCCACATACACGATTTACATGCCCCAGATGCCAAGAGCCAGAGGCAACCTTTAAACACATGTTTTGGGATTGTCCGGTAATTCAGTCATATTGGGGGGAGGTATTTCGGGCTCTGGAGGCAACAACCCACCTCCAGCTTATAACTACGTGGGAGGCCTGTGCATTGGGGATCTTCCGCAGGCGGAAGACAGAGAAGGTGCAGTGCAGGTTTGCATCCCTGGCCCTGCTCCTAGCGATGCGGGGAATAGCCATGTACTGGAGAGAGCCGGCAGGACCCCCAGTCGCAGCCCGGATAGGTGCGGTCAAGAAATGGGGAGCGGCAGAGGAGGCAACACTAAGGGAGGAAGAGGTGAAAGGGACCCGGAAACATCCCATATCATTGGAATGGACACAACTCCTTTACCAATTCACACAGGAGACAGCGCCTGAAAACTCGCCTGGAGCTACCCCGTCCCAGTCCCACACTCCACCCCTGTCCCCAATAGCAAAAGCGACCGCTATAACACAATAGTTACACCTGAGGGTGGGATACACGAGCACTAGGACCCCTCCAAGCTGGAGCCCCGACCGCCGGTTGAGGACACTGCTCGTGGCCGGTTACCCCGCCCCCTGAACCTGACACCGCTGATCTCCCCACAGACAATTGGACATCACTATGTAATAGTTCCTCATCACTCCATACCTATATAGACAGCCGGCCCCCTGGGACCCCTTCCAGACCAATGTTTTTTTTTACTTTCCAGTACTGAGAAATGTTTTATGTATGAGTTGTACTATAATGTGATGCCTATGCCGGAGCACCCATGTACATCTGCCGCAAAGTGAGAACTGCAAAAATATACTGATGTACCAAGTGCCAATGAATTGTACAAATAAACGTACAAAACTCTCAAAGAAATTATAACCAAAAAAAAGAGCAGCACCATTGCTCACAGTCAAGATCGACGAAGGGTCGGGCTGCCACACACTCAACATTGAAGGATCCAAGAAAATAAAACTGAAACACTATGTCTAAGCATACCTCTTCTCTAAAAGTGACATTGTCAAGTAGTTCCTGCACCTTTAGGCTGAATGGGAGCCTAAGTTGAAAAGGAGACGTGACATTTCATGCTCTGAATCCTAAAGGCCATATTCAAATCATGCTATATTTGAATTCTTCACCTGTGTTGACTCTGTTATCAGACACAGCATCTCTGCAGTGTATTTAGCTGAAACCTGCCTCCCAAATTACTGCTGCCGCAGAACAATCTCATGCAGCCTCTCATTCAGTCTCTTCTCCAGTACTTTAATCAGTGATTTCACCTCCAACTCATTTACCATTTACTCCAAGGCATAGAGAATCCCCAGCAGCTGTATGGGGCTCTAGGACACTGGAAAGAAACTTTATAAGATCTAGGCATCATTCTTGTCGCTCAAGATCTAAAAGATGATTGTGTTCATTATATCATTCTCACTCCTGATCATCTTTGTCTTCCATTAGAGAATTTGAGACTACTTTATCTGAGTCTCCTCTGTCGAGGATCTGTCGTATAGCTTTGCCATGTTCAGTGAGGTACTAGGGAGAAGTGCCAATAAAGTAATATTTCTGTTCTGACAGTACAAGCTACCATCTCGCTCACTTTCAAAATTGTCCATCAGAAAATTGCCTGAAGAACACTGCTTCCTTGTTGCCAGGTTTGTGAGATCCTGCAGTGAAATTATTCTTGATGCCAGTTATTGTAAGAGCTGCTCCAGCCAGACTACAGAAGGAATACAAGCCACCTGAAGATATCCTCTTGCTTTGTGTGGCCCTCCACCTGTAATCAGTTATTATTTCTGCACCTCCTGGGAAAAAAAAGTAAGTAAATGGATGTTGTTGGCCATAAGGTTTATGAAATATCTGCAAAGCCATGAAACCACCATGTACCACAGCATTGCTGGAGAGATGCAACCAATCCCTATTGGTCTCTCCAATATTATACTAAATATCATTTTTGAGAGGAAAGTGAAGATTTTAAAGAAGTCTTACAAGAGAGCATATTGGTATCCAAGCAAATGATCACTGCTGCAGCTAAATCAACTGACCTGGCAGCACATGGTTATTGTCACGACCTGACAATACAGCTTTCATTTTGGCTTGGATTTACAGGCTTAATGCCAGAAATGTTCAAGTCTACCTTTCTCGGCGGCTTCTTCTGGAAGAGTGGAGCAGTTTCGCAATGGCAAATGTTGCTAACTGGCTATTCCCTGCGGTCCAGCTCTTCTCCTTCATCCATACCTGCAAAGAAGTCTTCTCAAATCCCATGAGATTTCTTTGTGTGCGAGATCAGCTCTCTAATGGACAAGAACATTGTAGAAAAGGGTTCTCCTTCCCAGAAGGAATTAAAATATATTAGCATTATTTTCTGGTCAAAAGGAAAGCCAAGCACAAGAATTTAGATCCATTCTCAACTTCAAAATGACAAATAAATGAATAAACCAGGAATATTTCATATGTTAGCTCTCAATCAGATTTATTCTCACTTACTTCAAGAGAACTGGATGTGCCACATAGATCTAGAGGGTGCCTTCTTTGATTGCCAAGAAACATCACAAGGTCTGGAGGGTTATGGATGACAACAATAATTTTCGACATAAAAATCTACCATTTGGACTCAAGTCCGCACTATGAACTATTTCAAAATACATTGAGGTTGTTGCCGCATACCTCATGAAGAAAAGGATTTTAATTTATCCAAGAGTGCTCCTGGATTCCAGACAGCAAAAGTGCATTCTTTTATTCGTCCGAAGTGCGAGGACCAGAGAAAAACTTCACATCCACTATTCGTCTGAACTCTTCTCTGCTTGGAGTCCATAGCATCGTGCACCATCATGGTTCTTCATCTATGACTATAGATGAGATGACTGCAGCAGTGTCTGGAGGATTAGTGGTGCCAATTTTCAGGCAGCTTGGACCATAAATTAATTCTCATGGGGACTGAGCTACTTCCTGGTGGTGTCATTCAGTGAATGTTGGGAAAAGGGTTATTTCTTATCAGGATACACCTTCACAGATTAGAGTGATAGATGCCTCCCACCGGGTATGGGTAGCGTCCATAGATCATTTAAAGATTCAGGGCACTTGGCCAGAAAGTAAATCATACTGCATCAGGCTCCCAGACATGAACGCGTTCTACCTGGGTCTTGAATATTTTTATTCAGCTGTCAAGGCAAACTGTCTTATAAACCAAAAAGACAACATAACAGCAATGCCTTACCTGAACAAACAAGGAGGAACTACCATCCACAATTCTGCCTATTGAATCTCAGGCTTTCTGGAACTGGTTTAGCACAGTTGGTAAATATTAATGTATTTAATAGTATGGTTCTTATTGGAAAGCAGAGTTGTGATATACGTGTATGACATTTGTTTTGTCATTAATTATGCCATTCAGCATGTTATAAGTGATGTCTTTTGTGAGGTCTTAATCTGTGTGTGAGGTGGGATGAGTTATGGTTAGTTAACCAAAACTTAGCAGTGTATAGACTAGTGTTTCTGTTAATGTATTTTCAACAATTTGTTTAATTAAATGTTTTTTTCTCCAAATGGTTTCTCCTACAGTTGGGTTTTCCCTGTTTAAGATTCCTGAAATGTGGTTTCTCACCTTGAATTTTTCCATGAAATCACATACTACAATTTCTAATACTACTCATCATCTCTTCTTTGTTTATCACCTTCTCATCAAAGTGTTGAAATGCTCTTAAGTGACTTAAAAGTGGCAGGGCCCTGCATAAAGCACAAAAACAAATGCCTACATAAATAATGAGTCATATTAGTAGAAAGTCTGATTTTAAATCCTCTCCGGGTTTTCACCGAAAGTAGTTTCATTATTTATTTCAAACCAGATAATTGAAATGTCAATTGTTCAAGGCATGTGAGCTGTAGATCAATACTTAACATAAGCCTGCCATCTAGTGTTGGGTCTGTTGGGTCCGGATGTTTGCACTTTGTTTTTCTTTGAAGAAGTTTTTCCCAGTCATGAGGTAGGTGACTCCTCCTTTCATTGATAGTGCGCATGGGCATCGACTCCATTGTTAGATTTTTTTTTGCCCACCTTCGGGTTCTGATGTGAATTAGTGCCCTCTGGTTCGACACCGTTTCTCTGGTTTCCTTCGGTGCGCATTCCACTACCCTCTACAGTTTTGTTTCTCAATAGTGTTTCATATTCTCTGCGTTACGTTTCTATTCAAGGTCTTAGATTGGAAGATTCGTGGAGGGCTGTTGGGCCTACCCGCGTCGGGCCCGCTAGCAGTCGATAGAACGGACTCCATTTAAATTTTGTCCCGGTTGTTGCTCTGAGTTTCCGCTTACGACTTGCACGAGGTGTGCAACTTGTATGTATCCCCAGAACACGACAAGCAGGACTGCGACGCGTGCCAATCTGTTCGATCCAAGAAGACGCTCCGTGACTGTTAGACTTGGCATCTTTTGGTGTGTTCCCCCCGAGTTTTTGCTTTCTGCCATCCTGGTTTTTTACTCCCTTTTTGCTGGTATAACGTTTCTGCGTGCTTTGCGCACTGTTGATCAGTGGAAAAGTGCTGGTGCTCCTGTGGTAAATTGTGTTACGATTGGATGTTTGACTTGCTTGTCAGTCCCCAGTAAAGGGCACTGCAAGTGCCAGGGCTTGGGAGTCAACCGCTACATGTGGGCCCGCAGCACGGATTGTGCCACCACACGTACGTAGCCCGAAAAAGGTATAAGTGAGTAAAGTTTGGTATGCCTGAACTCGGCGTCTAAAGACGCAGCCTTTAGCGAGGGTGCCCTTTTCATTCTGAGTACATAAAGGCAACTTTTAGAAGTGGGTATTATTTTGCTTGGTCATCCCGTGTGCCTCTGCTGGAATGTGGATTGCCTGTCTGGTTTTTGGACGACAGATGGCTAGGAAGCAGGATGGCTACCGATAGTATAGGTAGGTCTAGAAAGGGCTAAATAGCCCAAGGTTGCGATGGGGGAAGGGGAAGGAGATTTCCTTGCACCTCAAAGGGCCTGGTCTGCCTCTGACAAAGCCGTCTCCATCTCCTGCCAGGAATTCACCCCAGAGACAGCCCAACTGGTTCTGGCCGGACACAGACACCCTCTGCCTGGAAGTTCAAAGGATTTTTAGATACAAACACTGGTTCCCAGACCCCTGAACTTTAGAACTCATCTGGATCAAGAAGACTGCCGAGACGAAGGGCCGGAGAAACTGCTAAGAAGGAACGACTGCTTTGCTGCTTGCTTTGCTGGACTGACCTGCAGTGGCTGCTTTTGTTTTGGGTAGTGAAAGGTCTGGACTTGACCACTTTCGTGAGACTCTCCAAGGCTATGAAGTAGAGCTTGCCCCCTGTTCACGAAGTCTCAAGAACATCAAAGACTTCACGTTCTTTGACCCACAGCACTGGGGACTGCGTGTTTTGTGCTGCAACCTGAAGAACCCCAACCCGACGACGTCTACGATGAAACTGCCGAATCCTTGTCCAGAAGGCACCGCAGAGGGCACCGCCTCAATGCTGCACCGCAACCCGGGTCTCACAGACGCCGCCACCGAGCTGCAGCTTGCACAGCGACCTGTGGGCACTGCACTCTGCACCACCTTACTTCACGCCGAAGCTTTGGCACCGCAGAGGGCAACGCCGCACCGCAACCCTGGTCTCGCCAACGACGCCTGCTGACCCCGCCACCGAGCCACTGCTCGCACCGCGACCTGTGGGCACCGCACTCCGCACCGCCTTGCTTCACGAGGACGTCCTGGGCCTGCCTGATGCCGCCACTTGCAGCTGAACTCGACTCCGCCGCTTGCAGCGTGGTTCGGGGGCACCACTTGTAAAGTTACACGATGCACTGCCCTCATCCCAAACCGCAGCCATGGCCTTCGACGCCGGTGCCATCGATTTTCAGTTTGTCAGCCGATCGCGCTTCAGCAACGACGCCGCCGCTGCTTGCACCGCGATGAGCACCGACTTCATCTTGGAACGCGACCCTGCTCTCACCGACGACGCCATCTGATGCTCGCACCATGCCCTGGGGGCACTGCTTTGCACTGCAGCACCCGACGCCTGTTGGCGCCAGCGCTCCTGATCCCTTCAGAAAGGAGCTTGACCTGCAATGCGGGTGACTTCAAGGGCCCCATCGCTCTGCATCTTTGAATAGTGCTGTTTGAGGGTCTTCCCGACACTGTAGCTGGTCTGCGACCCCGTGGTCAGCCAGAACTGTTTTTGGATTGGTGTGTTCACAATGCAGTGGTAGCCCGGACGGAGCTATCCACACAAGGAACTCTTTTTAATCAACGTATTCTTGAACTGTGAACTTTTAAGTATAGTATTGTGGATTTTTATCATGATTGGTCTTGTTTTAATTATATAAAAATATTAAGATATTTTTCTAAACTGGTGTGGTGTCCTTTTGTAGTGCGTACACTGGGTTACTGTTGGTTATGTGCAAATGCTTTACACACTGCCTCTAAGATAAATCTGGCTGCTCATGCCAAGCTACCAAGGGGGGGGTGAGCAGGGGTTATTTTAGGCATGTAACTTCCTTATCCTGACTAGGGTGGTGATTTTTGCCTGGCTTTGGCCCATGCCCTAGCCTACCAAAAAAAAACATTTCTAACAGTGACCGTCAGGCTCGACGTCACGAAATACATCAGCAAAGCGGCTCTGCCCCAGATATCTTCGGCCGTAAAGAATCTCAGTGCAGGAAGCCGACGAAGAGGAGGAACATATCTCTGTGTCCGAAGCCAACTCGGCCACTGAAGAGCAAGTAATCCCCGGTCACCGTACTGTGAGTACTGGCACTCCCCTGCCCCAACATTTACCGAAGGAAAAGGCTCCGGTCCCTCCTCTGCCTTCGGGCCAAGGTCGGGCTGAGAAAAGGTTACAAACGCCCCACCCTCTGGTCTGGCACCGAAACATACATCAAAGCCTGTATGTCAAAATTCCAACATGTAATCGTGACCATCCCTTCAGCATCGAAAACTAAATGTTCGGATCCGAAACCTTCAGGGATGAAAGTTTCAACACCAAACGCTCCGGCGCCGAAAATCAAACCACCTCCTCTTCCATCCAGAGAGCCTCATTCCGACGTTCCGCCTCCGAACATGGACCTGAAACAAAAAGAGCTGGTGATCAATCCAGACACTGGACATATTTATGTGAAATTACCAGTTTAGAGGAAACCAGAATTGCATGAAGACTACCACATTCCACTAAAAAGAAAGAATGTGGGTACTAACTCTTCTCTTCCTAATACAGCTTCTTCATCGACCCAACATTTACTGATTACACCCACAAATTTCCCACAATCACCTGATCACTAAGATGATGGAGATGGTGATATACCTCAAGACATTATTCCTGACCCATGGGGGGAGGATTACAATACAGATCGTAATATTGATAACGACCCAGATCTTTACCCTTCCAAACCTTCCCCACTAGATGACAATATAGGATAAATAGAGCTACTCAATAGGGCTGCTGAGTATCATGGGGTGGAACTTCATAAGGAATCACTTGAAGAGGATTTCCTCTTTGAAACTTAAAGTTCCTCTCAAAGAGCAACACAAACACCACCTATGCTCAAGGGAATGCTTAAACGCTTAGACAACATTTTTAAAGACCCTGTGCGTGCAAGAATTGTCACACCCAGAATAGTCAAGAAATATAAACCGGAGAATACCAAAGCTCCTTTTTGCTCACTATGGTAGGGCTCATTATGACGAGCTAGAAAAGTTAATACAGTTTTTGCCAGATGAACATCAGAGTAAAGCTAGCGACCTAATTCAAGAGTGGAAATTAAGTCCAACTTAAACATTAGGTGCGCTTTAGACGCAGCTGATACCGCAGCTCGCGCAGTTAACATGTTCTGTTACAGAGACACGCTTGGTTCAGAATTTCTGGGTTTAAACCCGAGGGCCAAGCCTCTGTATTAAATCAGCCATTTGATAAAGATCCCCTGTTCAAGCCCACAGTAGATACTTCTTTAGAGAATCAGGGTTGCTTTCCTCACTCCTTTTACAGGGGGGGGCTAAAAGAACATATCATCAGAGAATCCCTCCTCCTCTTACAAAGGCAATAATCAGTCGCCTTCTTCAAGAGTTTACTTTAGAGGAGGATTTAGAGGTAATAACGGCAAGGGAAGAGGTAAAGGCAACTTAACACTTACTTCCCTTGCAAACAATAAACAGTGACTTCCTTCCTCTGACCCCCGATCATTCCCCTCCTGTCGGGGGACGTCTCTCCCAATTTCTACCCGTCCGGAATATAATCACCTCAGACAGATGGGTTCTACAACTTATCCAATTCGGTTATTGCCTGGAACTTACACACACTCCCTCAAACATTCCTCCAAGATCATACATGTCATACATGTCGCAAGAGCATCTGAACCTTCTGAAACAACAAGTTCTCTCCCTATTAGAACAAGCATTTACAATGCAACTGTCTCACTGTTTTAAAAGTTAGAGCTATTGGCATTGTAAATGGCAAAATATTTACTTATGCGTTGGTTTTGAAAACAGATAAATAAATGGCATTGTCATTTACAATGCCAATAGCTTAATCTCTTGCAAATGCCACACACACACAGAGCCCCCCCCACACACACAGAACCCCCCCACACACTCACACACAGAGCCACACACAAAGAGAGCCACACACACGCAGAGCCACTCACACACACAGAGCCGCATACACACACAGAGCCCCACACACACACAGCTAGCTCAGCCACTGCATACTTTCAGCAGGATTCACAGGCTGTGGGTGGGAACCTGCTGATTTGATTTCGCCACGATCAGCTAATGTGAAGCGTAGCCTGACTTTTGCCAACATACCCACACGCCTTGAAAAAAAAAAAGATCGGATCTATTCTTGGCCGAAACTTAAAATATTTAATTTGTAGATTGCCTCCCGAGCTGCCAATCCATGAAAGATCATCGATCCCCAACAACAATAGTGGAAGTAACGCACAAGTGACAAATCAAATGTATCTATTTAGGGCAAATGATTTATTTAGCACACACAAAGAACATTGTGGCAAAATAACAATCGCTGAGGGGCAGAAAAATATTATTTGCAAATGCACTAATACCCTCTTTTAGAAAACACGACGAGTTGTTTCTGAAAACGGCAGTGCTAAAAATGCAAATACCTAATTTTGGGGGCTGATGTTGCATTTCTCAGCTGAGCTCTGCACATCTCCAAGCAACAGTAACTTGGCAACTTCGGACATATATGGAAAGTAGAAGGCTCAATACCCAGCAACTGGTGAGCCTGTACCAGGCACTGTGTAAAAGAAACATTACTAAACTGCTATGGCAGTCCCAACAAGGCCCTAAGGTAGCCAGGCCCTCGCTCGCACTGAGAAGCAGGCGGCGGGCACACGCTTGAGCCCTGTAGGAGCTCAGAGAAGTACTAAGGGCAGAGCATGCCTACCAGAAATCGAAAATAAGCATTTTCCCCAGGTTGTATGGCCTGTTGCTGGTTCTACTGCAATAGCAGTGAGAGCAGAATACCCACCCCAAGATGTTTCCCACACAGGATCGGCCGCCATTTTACAGCCATTGTTCCGAGCCTGGTAGACCATCCCCCCCAGGGGAAAAGGAGGGGGGTTGCGGCTCAGGGCAGCCCGGCTGCATGTTTACCAGCCACACATCAGAAGTGGGGGGTGGGGAGTGATCAGACTTCAGAGGCGGGGGAGGAGATGACATTTTCAGATAGATGGACAGCAGTCTCTTTTTCCGTCCCCACCCCCGCATTAGAATGCGGCTAACGAGCCTCCGATGCTGCCGGGTTCAAGACGACCAAAGCAAGTTTAGCATTAGAATGGACAAACTTGTGTAACACCACCCCCGCGCTGTGCACTGTTCCCGCAGGCAAGGTTTAAAAGAGGAGCAATGTCAGTTGCAGGCCCGGTATGCAATGCAGGGCTCTGCTAGAGGCGTCTTGTCGGTGATCTTCACAGCATTTACAGAGGGACTGCCTTGGCATCAGCAGCTGCCTGTTGGAGCCCGACCCTCTGCACCATTGTCCAGCTGCTCACTAATTGCTCCGTACCACCGCAGCTCAGTGCACTTCATCCCGGGAGGCCACAGCGGCACCGCCCCCCACCCCTCCCCCGCAGTGCCGACAGTCCTCAGATCCTCAGCCCCGACAGCAGCGATGTTACAAGCAGCTCACCTTCTTCTTGCAGCAATCGCTCCGGTGCCTCCGACAAGCGCACCAGAGCAGCGCAGCCGTCCGACACCTCGCAGGCAGCACGTTTCCAGATCAGGCGTGCACCAGTCCACAGATGTCCTCCACTGTTATTGCTGGCCCCACCGCAGCGCCCAAGTCTATATGCGGGCACAATTTCCCACTGCCAGGCGCCGGGCCCGACCGTACCGCCCGCCGCCTCTGTTTGTTTTTTTCTCGGCCTCAGTTTGGGACAAATATTGCAGACGCCATGACGTACACTTTTCTCTCTTGACTTCCTGCTGGCGTAAAAGCTTTCTTATCTTCTTTATAGGGCCATCTGTTGGCCCCATAAAGAAGATAAGAAAGCTTTTACGCCATCAGGAAGTCAAGGAGCCCAGTCTGAAAAGGACGGGGCTAAAAGAGAAAGAAGAACGTCACTAGGACCTCTTCTCCAATGGCTGGCCACCGTTTAGGATGTTGGCCAATTGAGGAGAGGGGCGGGGCTTAACCTCGCTAGTGAAAAATACCTAAAGTCTCGCCAGCTCGATTGCACGTGTCTGCGCAGCCATCGCAGGCCGAGACCTAAAAAGGCGCTATAGAGCCAGTCCCACTACAGTATCAAGGGGCCGGCATATACTCCCTTTACTTTCTAATACCCAAAAAGGACGGCTCTCACAGGCCTTTACTAGACTTCAGAACTAAATCTGTACATCCAATCAGACCATTTTTACATGGTAACACTCCAGGTTTGTGGTAGCGGGACAATATTACCAGTTCAAAGTGCTTCCATTCGGAGTTACCACTGCTCCTAGAGTATTCACTAAAGGCCTGGCAGTGGTGCTCCACGATCTTGGATTCACAGTGAATCTACACAAATCCCATCTCCAACACGCAACCCTACTTGGGAGCCACTCTCAATACGCAAAGAGCTCTAGCCTGTCCCAATCTGGCCAGAATCCACTACATTCAGGCTCTAATTTCCCAGTTCCAGCCCCAAATCTCATTGCCAGCTCGGGTGTTTATGCAGTTACTAGGAATGATGGCGTCTTGCATCTTAAAAGTTCCCTATGCAAGACTTCAAATGCGTCCCCTTCAGGAATGCATAGCACGTCAGTGGAACCAGTCTCAGGGTCAGTTATCAGATCTAGTGGTGATGGACTGCCGCACTCATTGCTCTCTTCAGTGGTGGAATCCACAAAACCTTTCCAAAGGGCGGCCCTTCATCGACCCGGTTCCTCAGACAGTGCTAACAGCAGACGCATCGCTCACTGGTTGGGGTGCTCATCTTCAAACTCACACCATTGAGGGCATGTGGGGGTCAACAGCAAAAGCAGCTGCACATAAATCATCTAGAGCTGCTTGCAGTATTTCTAGCACTCAAGGTTCCACGCAGTGACCACCACGAAATCTGCAACCTGTGCTTATCACCAGAACATGGCGAATCCAGCTGTACAGCCTGCGCGTCCTTTCGATCCAAGAAAACCATCCGAGATCGAAGGACCCGTCGACACGACATGCAGAGATCAGCTCTAGAACCAGTGGATATCTTCGACGAAGTGGTTCCGCTCGTTCCCGAAGAAGATTCCGATGATCTCCAAATCATATCAGAGGCAGACTACTCAGATGACTCCATACCACTGGGTCCGCGCGTGAGTACTACTGCCCCTGCCCCACACACAGCACCCAAACCGAGGGCAAAGGTCACACTCTGGCTCCTGGACCCAGTCGCGACCGAAAGAACACTTCGAAAGCACCATCGAGCCCGGCTCTGAAGAAAATACTCAAGCCTTCCGGCAGCTCCTTACCGAGCAAGCCGCACGTGCCAATCCCACCAGCTCCATCTGCACCGAAACCGAAAGAAGTCTCGGCTCCGAAACAGTCGACTTCTAAAGACAAAGGTATGAAGCCAGCGTCCGATGCCTCGAAGCCGACGAGACCGGCTTCCACTCCGAAGCCAACGTCTTCGGTAGCGAAACCGACAAGGCCTGATCCCGATGCGCCCAAGCTATCGAAACAGCCTACGACACCGAAAACAACACCTTCGGTGCTGAAAACTACACCAAAGGACAATGTTACACCTCCTAAGGCTACAGATGAGCAGCAACCTCGTCCGGCACCGAAAAAATCAACGCTGACAAAGGTTCCACAAGGATAGGAACTTTTCCATCCTGATCCTCTACAAAAGAAGATCTACATTGACCCAAAAACAGGTCATGTATCTGCCAAGAGGAAAGCAGACACAGCACCTACACCTGTAGTGCCTGCCAAGAAGAAGGACTCTGCCACATCTCCTATGCACCCTTCTTCTCCTATACTTCCTTCTCCTTCATCCCCTGTTCCTCTTAACATTTCACCACAGGTTTCTCCTCCACATTCTCCTACTCTGTCTTCACATTCACCTCAAAATGATGATGAGTATAGTTTAGGGAGAGGGGTAGACCCAGATGAGCCTTTCCCATACCCTTTAGATGATCCAGACTGGGAGTACCCAAACCCACAGGATGTACCAGATATTCCTGACCCACAGTCATACCCATCAAAACCTTCTCCCCCAGAAGATAACATGGGTTTTGGGCACCTATTAAACAGAGCTGCCATTTACCATGGGGTCACTATGCATTCTGATGAGGCAGAGGAAGATTTCCTATTCGACACATTTGAACAATCGCAAAGGTCTGTTCAAATTCTTCCTATGATCAAAGGGGTCATCAAACATGCTCCTGAGATATTTAAAGACCCTGTACGTACTAGGATCCTAAACCCTAGAATTGAGAAGAAATATAGGCCTGCACCTGCGGACCCAGCCTACATTAAAGGACAACCACAATTAGATTCACTAGTTGTATCAAATGCTAGGAAAAGGGCAAATTCACAAACGTCAGGTGAGGCACCCCCACATGACAAAGAATCTAAAATTATAGATGCTTCAGGTAAAAGAATAGCTGCACAAGCTACTAACATATGGCGTATAGCTAACACACAAGCCTTCCTTTCAAGATATGACAGGGCTCATTATGATCAGTCAGAGAAGTTACTACAAAATCTACCTGACCAATATAAAACGCAGGCAAACGGCCTCATACAAGAAGGCAAGCTAATCTCTAATGCCTCAATCAAGTGTGCTCATGATGTGGCAGACACTGCATCTAGAGCTGTGATCACTAGTGTCCTACTTAGAAGACATGCGTGGCTACGCATTTCAGGTTTTAAACAGGAAGTTCAAACTACTATTTTAAACCAACCATTTAATCAAAATCAATTGTTTAGACCAGAGGTAGACACATCACTTGAAAAGATGAAGAAGGATACAGATACTGCCAAATCTATGGGAGCTTTACAGTCTACACAAGCTAAAAGTTCCTTTTGTCGCTCCTTTTACAGAGGAGGCTCCAAACAGACTGGAGCAGACAATACAACATCCTTCAAATCTAACACACAAACATCCTCTAACAAAGGTTATTTTAGAGGAGGATCAGTGCTTTAAATGGGCCGGTACTCACCGGTACTGAGTACCGGCACTTCCTAAATTTATCACTTTGAGTACCGGCACTTCTCTACTGCCCGAGGAGAGTACCGGTACTCATGAAAAGGTCTGCTCGTGGCTGTGCTTGTGGGCCGGAGTGGGACATGTCACTGGCAGCCGAGTCGCCGCTTCTGCAGCCCCCTCCCGCCCATCAGAGCCCCAGCTGAGCTATTCAGCAGGGCTCTTTTAAATAATGTCCGATGCTCGCCGTCATGCTGTGCTTGACAGACATGGGTGGAGATTCATTTTACCTGCTAATGTGCGCGCGTGTGCTTTTCAAAGTGCAGCACTTAAGGTAGTGAAAGAAAGTCAGTGCAGGGTAAACGGCGGCGGAATTTCACACGTCCTTTCTCTTGATGTGAGTGTTAATGCCCTGTCTGGGCATTAACCCTACAGTTAGATTGACGCTCCAGGGGCCTCTTCGATCGCATTGTCTATGCGATCGAAGAGGCCACTGGAGCGCTAATCTAACTGTTTTCTGCACTGAGGCGCCCACCTTCCTAACGCCAAATGCCTCAAGGTCTGTTTCTTATATGCCCAGGCTGTGGCAGGATGTTGCCTTTCCTGCCAGCCAGCCGGCCCCAGTGCACCCATGAAATTCCCCTGATGCATGGAGTTGGAATTTAATGTGCAAAATAAAGGCTACGCCCTGGTTAAAACACCACAAGTGCTTTTCTTTCCTGAGAGCCCGCTGGTGCCTGTTGTGGTGGTGGATGGCGACTTGCACGTTGTGCTCCTCGCACTATATTTATACTGTGTGAGGAAGAGCTGGCAGCGAAAGATTGCCTCCTTCCTAAAGAAATGTAAATGTTGTGAATAAGTTAATTAGCAAAGCTAAAGGTCTCCTGGAGGACACTGTATGGCTTTGGTTTGGAATGGAAACGGTTACAAAAGGCTTACACTAGTTTCCAACCATGTTTGGTAATGTGTTTGTGTTCTGGATTTTACGCGACACAGAGCATTTACCATATCAGCAGAAGAGTACTCTAACTCTAGGATACTTGCAACCTGCAGAGGGTCCGGGTTCAGCACCTGCACACCTCCTCCTGACCTCTGCCCCAGACTCATCACGCCATTGTGAGTCTCATGGTGGGAGCAGAGGGCACAGGCAGAGACACTGCACCAGGGCTCGCTGTTTGACTCCCCGAAGAAGAGACAGGCTAGAGATCCACGCGGTGCCAGGCCAGCAGCTCCTCGGTCCATCGTTCTGACAGCTCTAAAGAGATCATTTAATATTCTCCTGCTGCTGACATTTAAAATGTTTGTTACGAAAATGATTATGGGGCTCCAGCACGGCAGGGGGCCTTCCAAATGGGCACACTAGAGTCTGGGCTTAATATGCACTACGTTTTGTCTAAACTAGCATTTTGGCAATCCCCTGGCAGTGGCAATTAAAAAAGCCATATTGAAGAGTATAACATGGCTTTTAACATGCCGAAATCTTTTGTGTGTCTGCTTATGTTTGTCTGTTTGCCTGCATTTGTAAGCCTGTTTTTTAAAGCAAAAAAAGTGAGAGAGAAAGAATCAAGAAACTCTCAGGAGTTATTTTAAAGAAAATGGGTGGCCCTTTGTGTGTACATGTCTGCTCGGCGACAAAGGTTCATAAATAACAGTAGGGAGGGTTGGTGAGTGAGTGAGTGAGTGGATGGGTGGATGAGTGAGCCAGGGTGGATGTGCAGATGGATGGATGGATGAGTGAATGGATGGGTGAAAGAGGGTGGATGATTGGATATAAGGGCCGAGGATGGGTGGGCAAGTTAAATATTGGATGGATGAATGAAAGGTAGAGAGGATGGATGAAAGGGGGGATAATGGATGAGTGAAAGGAGGGATTGGTTGAAAGGGTGGATGGAATGAAAGGGCGGATGGTATTAAGGAGTGAAAGGGTTGATGGATAGATGAGCGAAAGGATTGATGGATGAGTGAAAACGTGGATAAAGAGATGGATGAGTGAAAAGATTAATGGATAGGTTTAGGGAAGGATGGATAGGTTTGGATATGAAGGGTGGACAGACGGAATGGTGAAAATCAACTGAATGATGGATGAAAAACTGAATAGACAACAGAATGTAAATGGTGAACATCAGCAGGTAAATGGTTGGATGAAAGGATGAATGGATAGATGGATGGAAGAGACAAGAGATATGTTCTGGGGAGGGTCATGATGATTTGCTTGGTGCCATAAGAGCTTTGGTTCGAAATGGGGATATTTTCAGTTTCTTCCTACTCACTTGCTCAAAAATATATAGTATTGTGCTAAACAACAGCAATTGACAGTATGGCATTACGAAGGTGTAACTATTGCAAAAAAAAGGAAATGTTAACATATTATTGCATTTCTCTTTCATTTTGTGTAATGAGTTAACCTGCTTTGTTTATATAAACACATTTATCATGTGTTTTGCTGTGTGATGCAACTATTATAGAAGTCGTTAAGTATCATCATGTCCTGCCCTTAGCCCCGCCCCTAGCCCCGCCCACTCACTACACCTCTTGCGCATTTTAATGAGTACCTGCACTTATTTTTTCCCATTTAAAGCACTGAGGAGGATATAGAGGAAACAACAACAAAGGAAGAGGTCGTGGTAACAACAATAATCGAACCTCTTCCAACACAAAACAGTGACTTTTCTCTGCTCCCCCAACAGTATTCCACTCCTGTGGGGGGCAGATTAACACAGTTCCTACCTGTTTGGAATTCCATCACAACAGACAAGTGGGTAAGACAAATTATCCAGCATGGCTACTGCCTGGAACTAACAGCAACCCCTCCACACATATCACCCAGACAGCGTCCAATGTCTGCAGAACACCTTACTCTGCTCAAACAAGAAGTCCTGTCACTTCTTCAAAAAGACACAATAGAAATAGTTCCTGTACAACACAAAGGAACAGGGGTTTACTCGCTGTATTTTCTAATACCCAAGAAGGACGGGACCCTAAGGCCAATTCTCGACCTCAGGCCCCTCAATTACTACATACAATCAGATCATTTCCATATGATCACTTTACAATAAGTGCTCCCACTGCTGCAACAAGGCGATTTCCTTACAACACTAGATCTAAAGGACGCCTATTTTCACATTCTTATGCATCCTGTCACAGGAAGTATCTAAGATTTGTACTGGAAGGACAACATTATCAATTCAAAGTCGTTCCATTCGGAGTTACAACAGCACCAAGAATATTCACAAAGTGCCTAGCAGTAGTAGCAGCACATCTCAGGAGACAGCAAATACATGTCTTCCCTTATCTAGATGATTGGCTCATAAAAGCCAAGTCATTCAATCAGTGTGTTCAACACACACATCAGACAATTCAAACGTTGCACAACTTGGGGTTCACAATCAACTACACCAAGTCGCACCTGCAGCCCTCTCATATACATCAGTATCTAGGGGCTACAATAAACACGTCTACAGCTCTAGCTTATCCCAGTCCTGCAAGGATACAGAGCATTCAAGCCTTAGTCATAATCTTCCAACAACAACAATCTCTGCAAGCCAGAGTGTTCATGAGACTAATGGGCATGTTGGCATCTAGCATCTTTATAGTACCATATGTAAGATTGCAGATGCGTCCCTTACAAGAATGTCTAGCACAACAGTGGAATCAGGCTCAAGGGAAACTAACAGACCTGGTATTGGTAGAGAGCCGCACACATCGCTCTCTGCACTGGTGGAACACCAAAAACTTGACAAAAGGGCGGCCCTTCCTCGAACCTGTTCCACAAATAGTATTCACAGCAGACGCATCTCTCACAGGATGGGGTGCCCATCTCTTACATCATACAACTCAAGGGCAATGGACCACTCAACAAAGACTGTTCCATATCAACCACCTAGAGCTGCTAGCAATATTCTTAGCACTCAAAACATTTCAAGTACAAGTAAAAGCCAAAGCTGTCTTAATCCGGACGGACAACATGACAGCAGTGTATTATATACAAAAACAGGGGTGGACACACTCTCTACAACTGTCCCAGCTCGCACAGAACATTTGGAGATGCGTCATTCCACAAAACATATACCTGTTAGCAGAGCACCTTCCAGGAGTTCACAATCAGGTAGCAGATCTGTTGAGTCGGCAGACACAATAGATTCACGAATGGGAACTACATCAGCAAGTTCTTCAACCATTCTTTCACAAGTGGTGTCATCCAGACATAGATCTGTCCGCCACACACAAGAACACATAATGCCTAACCTTCGCCGCCAGGTTCCCATACCAGCTGTCCAAGGGCAATGCGATATGGATGAAATGGTCAGGCAGATTTGCATACGCTTTTCCGCCACTACCACTAATACCATTAGTAGTACGCAAGCTCAGACAACAGTCTCTCAAATTAATCCTGGTAGCCTCATAAAGGCAACCCCATCTCTAAGGGTGGAATTGCGAAGTGGATTGTAAAATGTATACAAATATGCAATAAAAAAGCGAAAAGTACATAAACAGTACCTCCTAGAGCGCACTCCACACGGAAACTAGGAGCCTCTATGGCTTTCTTGGGGAACATCCCCCTAGAAGACATATGCAAGGCAGCGACATGGTCTACAACACTCACCTTCACCAATCACTACTGTGTTGATGTGCAAGCCAAGCAGCAAGCTGCAATAGGCCAAGATGTCCTCAAAACTCTCTTTCAACCTCCTGAAACGGATACAGGTGACCACCTATAGGGGAGACACTGCTGCACAATCGATGCAAAAGTGTAGTATCTGCAGCTCATATGCCTCGAAAGGAAAATGCTACTTACCAGTATGCATCTGTTCTTGGCATGTAGAGTTGCAGAGTACTACACGCCCTCCCACCTCCCCGGGACATGTATCTGTTCAAGTCTCATCTTACTTGGATGCATACGCATGGACATCTCTTTTCTTTACTTCTACTAGCTCCATCATTTCTCATCATGGCGAAAAACAATCTAAGGATGGAGCCGATGCCCATGCGCACTATCGTCCAAGGGAGGAGTCACCTATCTCGTGACTACAAAAGACTTCTTCCAGACGACAATAACATGCAATCATCCGAGCCCAACACCAGGTGGCGATCTAATGCAAAAGTGTAGTACTCTGCAGCTCTACATGCCAAGAACAGATGCATACTTTTAAGTAGCATTTTCCTTATTATCATTATGTGCACGAGAAAAGGTATGTTCAGAATCCTTCCTGGAAGAATTAAGGACAATGCAGTTAAGAATTCTGATAGTGGGTTACAACTATATAGCTGATCATTTATTTATTTAACTTTTGGTTAAAAATAAAAAAAAATCTAAATTTAACATGCTGTTAATCCTCCAGACCTGTCTTATGCCAAAGATCCCTTCTTTCAGCTAAACTTTCCAATATGTTTTATTGTCTATTTTAATTGCATCATCTTTCCAAATACAATATTTCTTAAGAAAAATAAATGAATCATCTAATATTATAAACTACTTCCCCAGCCTCTTAACACAGTGAGGCCATTTTTTTTAGCTTTGTTATCCCTGCAGATTAGTAAGCAAACCGTCCAAATGAAGACGATCCACTGCAACTTTGTAAAATTTTAGCTTCATTAGTCTTATTCAAATTTATTGTACAATTCTAGAACTGTGACACCCTCCCTGTACAATATGGTATCTCCAAAGAGCTAAAAAAGAAAATCCCCTGAAGAGACTGTACCAAAAAGAAGGTATTTTGCATCATATATTTATTTCTCTTTCCTTTTAGGAATTTCCAGAAGACCTTATAAATCAGAATGACCTCATAATGAAAACTAGGATAAGCAGAAAAATAATTTAAAAAAATGTTGGCAAAGCACTCACCTTAATCATGGTCAATTTGACCTATACATTTAAGTTTGAGATTGCTATGTCTGTCAATCATTTTCAATCTGAGCAAGTTCTCTCTTTCCGTTATTCCTCCTTGCATGAGAAATGTGTCCTAGAGTTTTTACTCCTAAATATTTAACCCTATTCTTCGTCCTTTGTATCTGCCAGCTTAAAAAATGATGCTTATGGCAAGGTAAGCTAAAACCACATTCCTTTTACACCAGGATAAAGAAAGGCCATCTTCAGATTACAGTCGTTTAACCTTCACTTCTTTACATTTTATCATTATAATGTCTGTATGATGTTAAATGTACAAACCTGAGAGTTCTGTGGCAATATTTTTTTTGATAATCAATTTTTATTGAAAATTTTGAAACAAACAAGTTCATTGGTAGCAAATCGCAGTACAGCATTAAGAAACCCCCCCTCCCACCTTGGCGACAACACTGACAATAAGACCCTCCTGAGTTGGTTTAAGAGCTTCCATAGTTCGAACATGCACAGTGAGGCTCGGGCCCTCATGGAGGCAGCAGGCCGAACCATTTACCCCACACCCTGCTGAACATTTCCGGGCAGCCCGGGCTTCAAAAGGGGACTCCCCCTGCACCCCACACCAGTCCACACGCCTACTCCATTTCTGCAGCGACGGGGATGTGGCTTGGGACCAAGTGGCCGCTATGTACCGCTTCGCCACCGCCAGGGCCGTCCCCAGGAAGCGCTTATCAGACCTAGATCCATCCAAGCCAGCAAATATTCCCAGCAGCAGGTGCCTCGAGTCATGGGGAACCTCCCACCCCAGAGCATTCGTAAGCTCACGCACTACCCCACTCCAGAACGGCTCCAAGGCCGGGCATAGCCACACCACATGGTAGAAGTCTGCCGGGGCAGAGTCGCAGCACGCACAAGCCGGAGAAGTTCTCAAGCCAGCTCGGAAGAGGCGTGTTGGGGTAACGTAGGCCGTATGGAGATAGTAAAGTTGGAACAAATAAACAAAAGGGAGAGAAAGGGAATCTATTCACAAAAGTGAATGGAGAGTACTCCTGGTCCCCTGGACTAAATATCTAAATAAAATGAGAGGAGTACCACCAGAATGAGCTCAAAGAGCAATCTGAGTGGGGTGACTACAGCTGAAAAAAAGAAGAAAGTCCTTCTTTGGTTTTTATAAACCCCTCACTCACCAACTTAGTTGGTGACATGCTTCATCATCGGGGTCCACCCTGATAGCTGAGTGCCATCAGGGTGTGCTTCGACACCTGGATTACAGTGGAGCTGGTATTCGTGTGAGTGGTGCAAAAAAATAATAAAAATGTTAAAAATTGTCCTGGTATGGCTTATGTGAAAAATAACTTTATTCTAAGACTACTGGACAATATTAAAATGATGTGTAGATACGGTTAAGGTTTATTATGACCATGTGTATCTGTATGTGATAGGTCTACATGTTTCAACCCGTGGTTGGAAAATGCCGGGTTTTCTTCAGGACCAGAGGAAAATGGTTGGTCAGGGCACACTAACGCACTGCCAGTCCTAGATTCCTTTAAACCTACTAACAAAAATCTGTTGTAGGACAGTGTCTCATTCCCAAATGGGCGAGAAAAATACTAAAAGACCTGTGGGAGAAAAAGGAAATAGTCACAAAAAGACCCGTTACGTGCCTGTAACGTAGTGAAGTGCTGACTCTCACAAATCTGCTTGCTCTGTGAACATCCCAATCAGAACTATTGCGAACTGGTCATGTGTAGTGGCGTCGCCAAGCACTAGTAACTACTTATGTTGGCGTTTACTAGTCTTTTAAAAATAAGAAAAAGAACTGGCACACCTATCAATTTTGGCGTGCTCAGTGATCAAATCATCGTTAGTCTCTCACACTCATCGATTATTGGTGCGTGGCTCGACTTCACTCACTGACATTAGCGTGAGTAATAAAACGACGTGCGACATATTCTTTATCCTTTCATACAAGACAGTACTATACAAACACACATAAAAAGACCGGGCTTACTCCTGTTCTGGGTCTTATGGCTTCACGGGGTGGAGGGAAGGTTGGCCTCTGTAAGGGACATATTCTGTGAGGAGAGGGAGGCGGAATTAGAACTCGTCAGAAGCCGAGCTGTGTAAAAACGGACGGAAAAGTGGGAAAGCCGCTTAGCGGTATCACGTCCTTAGTGCTAAGTTTCTACTTACAGTTTTGCAGAGGAATTTCTGGCTAGGTACCTACTCGCCTCTCGGCTATCAGGGTGGACCCCGATGATGAAGCATGTCACTAACTAGGTTGGTGAGTGAGGGGTTTATAAAAACCAAAGAAGGACTTTCTTCTTCTTTTTTCAGCTGTAGTCATCCCACTTAGATTGCTCTTTGAGCTCATTCTGGTGGTACTCCTCTCATGTTATTTAGATAGTAAAGTTGGGCCAGGCACAACCTGGATGACGTAGTCAAGGTTTTGGGGGCCACAAGGGCGTCACGCCAGTCTGCATCGTCCAAGGGACCCACCCATTCCACCCAACTCTCCCGAATTCGGTCCAGGGACGTAGGGCAATTGTTTACCAGGGCGCGGTAGATACGGGATACACCTCCCCTCCCCAGGTCCCCATCATTACCTGCACCTCGAGAGGGCTGAATTCTGGGAGGGTGGTGAGTGTCGGGAGATGTGTGTGTAACGCGCGACGGAGTTGCAGGTATTTGTAGAACTGGGAGTGGGATAGGGCATGTCTGTTCTGTAGGTCCGAGAAGGACCGCATGTGGTCTCCCACCCATACATCCCCCAGGAGCAAAATCCCCACCAGGTCCCAGCGGCGGAAACCTCCCAAGGACGAGACCTCCCTCAGCCAGGCTCCATGCCATAGCGGCGTCTGCCAGGTTAGCGTCCGGTCCCATCTCACAAGTCTCAGGGCAGCACGCCAAGCCATGAGCACCATCCTAGTGACTGGGGGCTAGGCTTGTGGCACTGGGGAGCCGTAGAGGAATCCCTGTAGCTGCGAAAAGTCCAGGGTGGTGAGTTCCACCCGATAAGCTGGGTCGGACCAGCCGCCCGCGAACCAGTCGTGAATCACGATAAGCCTTGTGGCCAAGTAATAAAGGTGGGGATTGGTGACCCCCCATGCCTCCGTCAAAGGGGGGAACCCGGCAATGAGACAGAGACAGTTGCGAACGCCCACCTCCCCACAGGAATCGGGGGAGTGAGCTGTCCAATTCCCGACCCCAGCCACTGGAAAGGTGGACCGTGGCGTTTTGCAGGATGTAAAGGAAGCGGGGAAGGACCATCATTTTAAAAAGGGCGCTCCTGCCCAGCGGATTAAGAGGAAGGGACTGCCAGTTCCTGAGGTCAGTCTTCATCCGGGCGACCAAGTGGGGCGATATTGAGGGCCCATTCCAGCTCTGGGAGGAGGGTCACCCACACACCCAGGTATTTGAAGGATTGCCTCCGGAGGGGGATCAACGCCTGCCAGTCAAAGCACTCCCGGGAGGGGTGCAGGGGGACCAGGGTGGACTTCGTTGGGTTAAGGCGAAGCCCCGAGACCTGTTCAAATGCCGCAAGGGCCTCTAGAGCTCTAGGGCCGGAGTGCTCTGGATCCGCCAGGTAGAGCAGGACATCGTCTGCATAGAGAGCGATTTTATCCACCTGGCTAAGATCCCAGGCCCAGCCCTGAATGAGGGAGTTCTGTCGGATTAACGCCGCCAGGGGCTCCATCACCAGAACAAATCAGAGCGGCGGAAGAGGGCAACCCTGATGGGTGCCTCTTCGGATCGTGAATGGATCTGACAGCTCTCCATTAATGAGGACACGGGCTCTAGGGCTGTGGTAAAGAACCCTGATCAGGCGGCGAAAGGAAACAATGTGCAAACATCCGGACCCAACAGACCCAGCACTTGATGGCAGGCTTATGGAAAGCATGTGAATCTACAGCTCTACATGCCAAGAACAGATGCATACTGGGTAAGTAGCATTTTCCTTCTCTAAAGACCTACAGTAACCAGCAGAGTAAAACCTTATATTAGACATTTGTGGTTTTTGGCTAAGCAGTAAATCTGTCACCAACCGGGGCATAGCAAGATGGATTCATGGAGTGTATAAAACCATGCTGTCAATAAATAGGTTGGGATTTGTCGCCCGCTGCGTCTTGGGCGCAGGGACTGGCTGAAGGCCAGGTCTTTCCTCTGAACCTGCTGCTCAAGGTTTACACAAGGCTGTGACACTCCCACAGTAGGCTGGAGGGCATGTGGGGCCCACTCCATAGTTTGCCACCTAAGCCATATATGTACCGTAGCCCCCTTCCAACTTTGATGGTCACTGGAGCCCACATTGTTGTCCCTTCACTTTTCATTAGGCTGGGAACTTTTCAACCTTATTATCATTATGAACATCCCCTTGATGTGAGCAAATGTGAAATATATGTCTTTGAGGCATATGAGCTGCAGATACTACACTTTTGCATTCAATCGCCACCTGGTGTTGGGCTCGGATGATTGAATGTTGTTGTCGTCTTGGAAGAAGTCTTTTGTGGCCACGAGATAGGTGACTCGTCCCTTGGACGATAGTGCGCATGGGCATCGGCTCCATCCTTAGATTGTTTTTTTTTCGCCACTGGGTTCGGATGAACTTTTTCCGCTCCGGTTCAAGATATACTTTTCAAGTGCTTTGAAGCGTAAAAAATGATCAAAACTTTACTTAACTACCTTCGATATCGACTAACATCGTTTCGACTCCATCAGCTCGATTCCGGTCGTCAACGCGGGCTGTTGGTCCTATCCAGTGGAGCAAAGGTTCCACGCAGTGACCACCACGAAATCTGCAACCTGTGCTTATCACCAGAACACGGCGAATCCAGCTGTACAGCCTGCGCGTCCTTTCGATCCAAGAAAACCATCCGAGATCGAAGGACCCGTCGACACGACATGCAGAGATCAGCTCTAGAACCGGTGGATATCTTCGATGAAGAGGTTCCGCTCGTTCCTGTAGAAGATTCCGATGATCTCCAAATCATATCAGAGGCAGACTACTCAGATGACTCCATACCATCGGGTCAGCGCGTGAGTACTACTGCCCCTGCACCACACACAGCACCCAAACCGAAGGCAAAGGTCACACCCTGGCTCCTGGGCCCAGTCGCGACCGAAAGAACACTTCGAAAGCCCCATCGAGTCCGGCTCTGAAGAAAATACTCAAGCCTTCCGGCAGCTCCTTACCAAGCAAGCCGCACGTGCCAATCCCACCAGCTCCATCGGCACCGAAACCGAAAGAAGTCTCAGCTCCGAAACAGTCGACTTCTAAAGACAAAGGTAAGAAGCCAGCGTCCGACGCCTCGAAGCCGAAGAGACCGGCTTCCACTCCGAAGCCATCGTTTTCGGTACCGAAACCGACCAGGCCTGATCCCGATGCGCCCAAGCTATCGAAACAGCCTACGACACCGAAAACAACACCTTCGGTGCCGAAAACTACGCCAAAGGACAATGTAACACCTCCTAAGACTAAAGATAAGCAGCAACCTCGTCCGGCACCGAAAAAATCAACGCTGGCAAAGGTTCCACAAGGATAGGAACTTTTCCATCCTCATCCTCTACAAAAGAAGATCTACATTGACCCAAAAACAGGTCATGTATCTGCCAAGAGGAAAGCAGACACAGCACCTACACCTGTAGTGCCTGCCAAGAAGAAGGACTCTGCCACATCTCCTATGCACCCTTCTTCTCCTATACTTCCTTCTCCTTCATCCCCTGTTCCTCTTAACATTTCACCACAGGTTTCTCCTCCACATTCTCCTACACTGTCTTCACATTCACCTCAAAATGATGATGAGTATAGTTTAGGGAGAGGGGTAGACCCAGATGAGCCTTTCCCATACCCTTTAGATGATCCAGACTGGGAGTACCCAAACCCACAGGATGTACCAGATATTCCTGACCCACAGTCATACCCATCAAAACCTTCTCCCCCAGAAGATAACATGGGTTTTGGGCACCTATTAAAGAGAGCTGCCATTTACCATGGGGTCACTATGCATTCTGATGAGGCAGAGGAAGATTTCCTATTAGACACATTTGAACAATCGCAAAGGTCTGTTCAAATTCTTCCTATGATCAAAGGGGTCATCAAACATGCTCCTTAGATATTTAAAGACCCTGTATGTACTAGGATCCTAAACCCTAGAATTGAGAAGAAATATAGGCCTGCACCTGCGGACCCAGCCTACATTAAAGGACAACCACAATTAGATTCACTAGTTGTATCAAATGCTAGGAAAAGGGCAAATTCACAAACGTCAGGTGAGGCACCCCCACTTGACAAAGAATCTAAAGTTATAGATGCTTCAGGTAAAAGAATAGCTGCACAAGCTACTAACATATGGCGTATAGCTAACACACAAGCCCTACTTTCAAGATATGGCAGGGTTCATTATGATCAGTTAGAGAAATTACTACAAAATCTACCTGACCAATATAAAACTCAGACAAACGACCTCATACAAGAAGGCAAGCTAATCTCTAGTGCCTCAATCAAGTGTGCTCATGATGTGGCAGACACTGCATCTAGAGCTGTGACCACTAGTGTCCTACTTAGAAGACATGCGTGGCTACACATTTCAGGTTTTAAACAGGAAGTTCAAACTACTATTTTAAACCAACCATTTAATCAAAATCAATTGTTTGGACCAGAGGTAGACACATCACTTGAAAAGATGAAGAAGGATACAGATACTGCCAAATCTATGGGAGCTTTACAGTCTACACAAGCTAAAAGTTCCTTTTGTCGCTCCTTTTACAGAGGAGGCTCCAAACAGACTGGAGCAGACAATACAACATCCTTCAAATCTAACACACAAACATCCTCTAACAAAGGTTATTTTAGAGGAGGATATAGAGGAAACAACAACAAAGGAAGAGGTCGGGGTAACAACAATAATCGAACCTCTTCCACCACAAAACAGTGACTTTTCTCTGCTCCCCCAACAGCATTCCACTCCTGTGGGGGGCTGATTAACACAGTTCCTACCTGTCTGGAATTCCATCCCAACAGACAAGTGGGTAAGACAAATTATCCAGCATGGCTACTGCCTGGAACTAACAGCAACCCCTCCACACATATCACCCAGACAGCGTCCAATGTCTGCAGAACACCTTACTCTGCTCAAACAAGAAGTCCTGTCACTTCTTCAAAAGGACGCAATAGAAATAGTTCCTTTACAACACCAAGGAACAGTGGTTTACTCGCTGTATTTTCTAATACCCAAGAAGGACGGGACTCTAAGGACAATTCTCGACCTCAGGCCCCTCAATTACTACATACAGTCAGATCATTTCCATATGATCACTTTACAATAAGTGCTCCCACTGCTGCAACAAGGCGGTTTCCTTACAACACTAGATCCAACGGACGCCTATTTTCACATTCCTATGCATGCTGCTCACAGGAAGTATCTAAGATGTGTACTGGAAGACAACATTATCAGTTCAAAGTCCTTCCATTCGGAGTTACAACAGCACCAAGAATATTCACAAAGTGCCTAGCAGTAGTAGCAGCACATCTCAGGACACAGCAAATACATGTCTTCCCTTATCTAGACGATTGGCTCATAAAAGCCAAGTCATTCAATCAGTGTGTTCAACACACACATCAGACAATTCAAACGTTGCACAACTTGGGGTTCACAATCAACTACACCAAGTCCTACCTGCAGCCCTCTCATATACATCAGTATCTAGGGGCTACAATAAACACGTCTACAGCTCTAGCTTATCCCAGTCCTGCAAGGATACAGAGCATTCAAGCCTTAGTCACAATCTTCCAACAACAACAATCTCTGCAAGCCAGAGTGTTCATGAGACTAATGGGCATGTTGGCATCTAGCATCTTTATAGTACCATATGCAAGATTGCAGATGCGTCCCTTACAAGAATGTCTAGCACAACAGTGGAATCAGGCTCAAGGGAAACTAACAGACCTGTTATTGGTAGAGAGCCGCACACATCGCTCTCTGCAGTGGTGGAACACCAAAAGCTTGGCAAAAGGGCGGCCCTTCCTCGAACCTGTTCCACAAATAGTATTCACAGCAGACTCATCTCTCACAGGATGGGGTGCCCATCTATTACATCATACAACTCAAGGGCAATGGACCACTCAACAAAGACTGTTCCATATCAACCACCTAGAGCTGCTAGCAATATTCTTAGCACTCAAAAATTTCAAGTAAAAGCCAAAGCTGTCTTAATCCGAACGGACAACATGACAGCAATGTATTATATACAAAAACAGGGGTGACACACTCTACAACTGTCCCAGCTCGCACAGAACATTTGGAGATGGGTCATTCCACAAAACATATACCTGTTAGCAGAGCAACTTCCAGGAGTTCACAATCAGATAGCAGATCTGTTGAGTCGGCAGACACAATAGATTCACGAATGGGAACTACATCAGCAAGTTCTTCAACCATTCTTTCACAAGTGGGGTCATCCAGACATAGATCTGTCCGCCACACACAAGAACACATAATGCCCAACCTTCGCCGCCAGGTTCCCACACCAGCTATCCAAGGGCAATGCGATATGGATGAATTGGCCAGGCAGATTTGCATACGCTTTTCCGCCACTACCACTAATACCATTAGTAGTACGCAAGCTCAGACAACAGTCTCTCAAATTAATCCTGGTAGCTCCCACGTGGGCACGCCAACCGTGGTTCACCACACTGCTGGAACACTCTCTACTTCCACATCAAAAGTTACGCCTCACACCATCCCTGCTAACGCAGAACCATGGAGAAATCAGACATCCAGACCCAAATCAACTGAATCTGGCGATCTGACTCCTCAAGTCTTAGAGTTTGGTTATCTTAACCTACCTCCAGACTGTATGAACATCATTAAAGAGGCCAGGAGACCTACTACCAGAGCTTGTTATGCAGCTAAATGGAAGAGATTTGCCATTTATTGCAACAATAACCAAATAGATACCCTGGATGCTTCCATCCAGAATATCATTTGCTACCTTTTACATTTTAAAAGATGTACTTTAGCATATTCATCCATACGCTTGCACCTTGCAGCAATTGCGGCATATTTACAGAACAGACAACATCTGTCTTTTTTTAGAGTACCGGCTATTAAAGCATTTATGGAAGGATTAAAAAGAATCATTCCTCCTAGGTTACCACCTTCTCCAGTATGGAACCTAAACATTGTTCTTACAAGACTTATGGGACTACATTTTGAACCTCTACACAAATGTGAACTTCAATTTCTCACATGGAAAACAGCTTTCCTTATTGGCATTACCTTTCTTAGAAGAGTAAGTGAGATGCAAGCTTTCACAATACAAGAACCATTTTTACAACTACATCGTAACAAGGTGGTTCTAAGAACTAATCCTAAATTCCTACTGAAAGTCATTACTCCTTTTCATTTAAACCAATCGGTAGAGTTACCTGTGTTTTTTCAAAACCCTGACTCTGTAGCAGAAAGAGCTTTACACACACTTGATGTTAAAAGAGCTCTTCTCTACTATATAGATAGAACTAAATATTTTCGAAAAACAAAACAATTTTTGTATCTTTCTCTCCAACTCATAAAGGCAACCCCATCTCTAAGGGTGGAATTGCGAGGTGGAATGTAAAATGTATACAAATATGCTATAAAAAAGCAAAACGTACATCAACAGTACCTCCTAGAGCGCACTCCACACGGAAACTAGGAGCCTCTCTGGCTTTCTTAGGGAACAGCCCCCTAGAAGACATATGCAAGGCAGCGACATGGTCTACAACACACACCTTCACCAAACACTACTTTGTTGATGTGCAAGCCAAGCAGCAAGCTGCAATAGGCCAAGATGTCCTCAAAACTCTCTTTCAAACTACTGCAACGGATACAGGTAACCACCTCTAGGGGAGACACTGCTGCACAATCGATGCAAAAGTGTAGTATCTGCAGCTCATATGCCTCGAAAGGAAAATGCTACTTACCAGTATGCATCTGTTCTTGGCATGTAGAGTTGCAGAGTACTACACACCCTCCCACCTCCCCGGGACCTGTATCTGTTCCAGTCTCATCTTATTTGGATGCATACGCATGGACATCTCTTTTCTTTACTTCTACTAGCTCCATCATTTCCCATCATGGCGAAAAACAATCTAAGGATGGAGCCGATGCCTATGCGCACTATCGTCCAAGGGAGGAGTCACCTATCTCGTGACTACAAAAGACTTCTTCCAAGACGACAACAACATGCAATCATCCGAGCCCAACACCAGGTGGCGATCTAATGCAAAAGTGTAGTACTCTGCAGCTCTACATGCCAAGAACAGATGCCTACTTTTAAGTAGCATTTTCCTTATGGTCATTATGTGCAAGAGAAAAGGTATGTTTAGAATCCTTCCTGGAAGAATTAAGGACAATGCAGTTAAGAATTCTGATAGTAGGTTACAACTATATAGCTGATCATTTATTTATTTATTATTTGGTTAAAAATAAAAAAATCTAAATTTAACATGCTGTTAATCCTCCAGACCTGTCTTATGCCAAAGATCCCTTCTTTCAGCTAAACTTTCCAATATGTTTTATTGTCTATTTTAATTGCATCATCTTTCCAAATACAATATTCCTTAAGAAAAATAAATGAATCTTCTAACATTATAAGCTACTTCCCCAGCCTCTTAACACAGTGTGGCCATTTTTTTTAGCTTTGTTATCCCTGCAGATTAGTAAGCATACCGTCCAAATGAAGACGATCCACTGCAACTTTGTAAAATTTTAGCTTCGTTAGTCTTATTCAAATTTATTGTACAATTCTAGAAATGTGACACCCTCCCTGTGCAATACGGTATCTCCAAAGAGCTAAAAAAGAAAATCCCCTGAAGAGACTGTACCAAAAAGAAGGTATTTTGCGTCATATATTTCTTTCTCTTTCCTTTTAGGAATTTCCAGAAGACCTTTTAAATCAGAATGACCTCATAATGAAAACTAGCATAAGCAGAAAAATAATTTAAAAAAATGTTGGGAAAGCACTCACCTTAATCATGAATAATTTGACCTATACATTTAAGTTTGAGATTGCTATGTCTGTCAATCATTTTCAATCTGAGCAAGTTCTCTTTTTCCGTTATTCCTCCTTACATGAGAAATGTGTCCTAGAGTTTTTACTCCTAAATATTTAACCTGATTCTTTGTCCTTTGTATCTGTCAGCTTAAAAAATGATGCTTATGGCAAGGTAAGATAAAACCACATTCCTTTTACACCAGGATGAAGAAAGGCCATCTTCAGATTACAGTAGTTTAACCATCACTTCTTTACATTTTATCATTATAATGTCTGTATGATGTTGAATGTACAAACCTGAGAGTTCTGTGGCAATATTTTGTTTTGATAATCAATTTTTATTGAACATTTTTAAACAAACAAGTTTATTGGTAGAAAATCACAGTACAGCATTAAGAACCCCCCCCTCCCACCTTGGCGACAACACTGACAATAAGACCCTCCTGAGTTGGTATAAGAGCTTCCATAGTTCGAACATGCACAGTGAGGCTCGGGCCCTCATGGAGGCAGCAGGCCGAACCATTTACCCCACACCCTGCTGAACATTTCCAGGCAGCCCCGGGCTTCAAAAGGGGACTCCCCCTGCACCCCACACCAGTCCACACCCTTCCTCCATTTCTGCAGCGACGGGGATGTGGCTTGGGACCAAGTGGCCGCTATGTCCCGCTTCGCCACCGCCAGGGCCGCTCCCAGGAAGCGCTTATGAGCCCTAGATCCATCCAAGCCAGCAAATATTCCCAGCAGCAGGTTTCTCGAGTCATGGGGAGCCTCCCACCCCAGAGCATTCGTAAGCTCACGCACTACCCCACTCCAGAACGGCTCCAAAGCCGGGCATAGCCACACCACATGGTAGAAGTCTGCCGGGGCAGAGTCGCAGCGCGCACAAGCCAGAGAAGTTCTCAAGCCAGCTCGGAAGAGGCGTGTTGGAGTAAGGTAGGCCGTATGGAGATAGTAAAGTTGGGCCAGGCGTAACCTGGATGACATAGTCAAGGTTTTGGGGGCCACAAGGGCGTCACGCCAGTCCGCATCGTCCAAGGGACCCACCCATTCCACCCAACTCTCCCGAAGTCTGGCCAGGGACGTAGGGCAATTGTTTACCAGGGCACGGTAGAATCGGGATACACCTCCCCTCCCAGGTCCCCCATCATTACCTGCGCCTCGAGAAGGCTGAATTCTGGGAGGGTGGTAGGTGTCGGGAGATGTGTGTGTAACGCGCAACGAAGTTGCAGGTATTTGTAGAACTGGGAGTGGGATAGGGCATGTCTGTTCTGTAGGTCCGAGAAGGACCGCATGTGGTCTCCCACCAGGAGCAAAATCCCCACCAGTTCCCAGCGGCGGAAACCTCCCAAGGACGAGACCTCCCTCACCCAGGCTCCATGCCATAGCGGCATCTGCCAGGTTAGCGTCCGGTCCCATCTCACAAGTCTCAGGGCAGCATGCCAAGCCATGAGCACCGTCCTAGTGACTGGGGGCAAGGCTTGTGGCACTGGGGAGCCATAGAGGAATCCCTGTAGCTGCGAAAAGTCCAGGGTGGTGAGTGCCACCCGATAAGCTGGGTCGGACCAGCCGCCCGCGAACCAGTCGTGAATCACGATAAGCCTCGTGGCCAAGCAATAAAGGTGGAGAATAGTGTTAACCCCAATGCCTCCGTCAAAGGGGGGAACCCTGCAATGAGACAGAGACCGTCGCGAACGCCCACCTCCCCACAGGAATCGGGTGAGTGAGCTGTCCAATTCCCGAAACCAGCCACTGGAAAGGTGGACCGTGGCGTTTTGCAGGATGTAAAGGAAGCGGAGAAGGACCATCATTTTAAAAAGGGCGTTCCTGCCCAGCGGATTAAGAGGAATGGACTGCCAGTTCCTGAGGTCAGTCTTCATCCGAGCGACCAGGGGGGGGGGCGATATTGAGGGCCCATTCCAGCTCTGGGAGGAGGGTCACCCCCACACCCAGGTATTTGAAGGATTGCCTCCGGAGGGGGAACCCGTCGGGACCGGGCGCAGCAGAGAAAAGGCCCTGTGTATTTCTTCCTGGGTGAGGGGGCCATCCAGAGAATCGGCGGTCTCTCGGGAGAGGCAGGGTAGTTGGGTCCCGGATTCCTCCATTAGTCCCGCTAAGGAGGACCCGAGGGGGGGGGGCGCGACATATAGGGTCGCATAGTAGTGTGCAAAGGTTTGTGTGATGGCCGACGACGCCACTTGACGGGTCCCCACAATCGACCGGATCTCCGGGATAATTCGGTTGGCTCTGGGGTAGGACACCAGGTTATTATGAAGGAGTTTACCATTTTGATCCCCCCAGCCATAGATACGTGCCACTGAGTAGCGCCAGAGCATTTTGGCCGATTCAAAGGAGATCCGTTGAATCTCGTCCCGGACCACCTCCAATTGCCTGGAGCTGTCGCTAGTATCACTAGTCAGCTGGGCTCGCTCCAGTTGTGCAGCCCGGGATTCCAATTGGACCAGTTGGGCAACCTGGCCCGCACGTTTAGCGTGGACCAGTCCTCTGGCCACCCCTCGAACCACCACCTTACTGGCCTCCCAGAGCGTTCCCTGAGCGGGGACCGAACCCGTGTTGGTAGAAAAATAGTGTCGCAGTTCCTGCCCTAGGGACTCCACCAATGTGGAATCTTGCAGGAACCAAGCGTTCAGACGCCAAACCGTCCGAGGGACCACAGTGGGGGAGCCGAGGCGGAGAGATATGGGGGAATGGTTGGAGATTCCCCTAGGAAGGATCACCGCCCCCGACACCAGTTGACAATCCGTGGCGGGCATTAGGACAAGGTCTATACGGGAGTGGGTGTGGTGGGTTGCCGACGTGTGTGTGTGTATTGTTTCAATCAGGGGTGCCACACCCTCCAGACGTCACAGAGCCCTAGAGCAGAGGTCCATTGCATTAGGGCCTTCGCAGAGACCAACCGCTGCGCCGACAAAGCACCCGTCACATCGTATGAGGGCTGCAGGACAGCGTTAAAGTCACCCCCGATGACCGTGAGGCCCTGGGGTAGGGAGGAGATCACCTGCGCCTGGCGCCGAAGAGTGGGCGCCAAGAGCGCTGGGGGAATATAGGTGCACAGCAGGTTCACGGGATTTCCTTCAATCAGTCCCGACAGGGCCACATACGTCGCCTGGGCATCGGTGTCGACGGTAACCAGGGTAAAGGGAAGTACCCGTCTAAGGAGAATGTCCAACCCCCGGGAACCCAGGGTGAAGCTGGAGTGCCAGACTCGGTCGAACCCATAACAGGCCAAGAAATGACAGTGGGAACCCAGCAGGTGCGTCTCCTGGAGAAGTAAGGCGTCGGGCATGTGGCGATGGGCAGCCCGGAGCACCGCGGTGCGCTTGATGCGGTCTAAGAGGCCGTTTACATTCCAGGAGAGAATGTGGAGAGGTCCGCTATGGGCAGGAGACATGTATGAAGAAGAAAGTCAGGTACTGCAGGTGTGTGAAAAAAGTCGTGTCTGGCCGAAGAGGAAGCCCCACCTAGAACCGGGGTCCCAGGACAAGGGTAAAGGAGGTAACGGTGTGCGCGCCAGCCAGGGAAGAAGGGAAAGCCATTGTGCTACCAATAGGAACAGAACACGGCGGCCCGTAGGCGGCCAAAAATAACAAACTTCCAGGAGACAACGGTCTTCACCCCCACCCTCGCCCCCCAACTCCCCCCACCCTATACTTCGCAAAGTGAAGCATCTGTCGCCCTAAACAAGTAAACACTTGCACCTCCCACGGAGGGAAATAGCTAAACTAAAACGGTTAGCAACCACAGAAGAACATGGCTGAGTCGGACCCCCCTCCATGCGCCGGGACCGCACCTCCGGCGACCGGGAGCCCCCACCCCGACGACCACCTCTCCTCCTCTCCACCTCTCCTCCATGGACATCTCTTTTCTTTACTTCTACTAGCTCCATCATTTCCCATCATGGCGAAAAACAATCTAAGGATGGAGCCGATGCCTATGCGCACTATCGTCCAAGGGAGGAGTCACCTATCTCGTGACTACAAAAGACTTCTTCCAAGACGACAACAACATGCAATCATCCGAGCCCAACACCAGGTGGCGATCTAATGCAAAAGTGTAGTACTCTGCAGCTCTACATGCCAAGAACAGATGCCTACTTTTAAGTAGCATTTTCCTTATGGTCATTATGTGCAAGAGAAAAGGTATGTTTAGAATCCTTCCTGGAAGAATTAAGGACAATGCAGTTAAGAATTCTGATAGTAGGTTACAACTATATAGCTGATCATTTATTTATTTATTATTTGGTTAAAAATAAAAAAATCTAAATTTAACATGCTGTTAATCCTCCAGACCTGTCTTATGCCAAAGATCCCTTCTTTCAGCTAAACTTTCCAATATGTTTTATTGTCTATTTTAATTGCATCATCTTTCCAAATACAATATTCCTTAAGAAAAATAAATGAATCTTCTAACATTATAAGCTACTTCCCCAGCCTCTTAACACAGTGTGGCCATTTTTTTTAGCTTTGTTATCCCTGCAGATTAGTAAGCATACCGTCCAAATGAAGACGATCCACTGCAACTTTGTAAAATTTTAGCTTCGTTAGTCTTATTCAAATTTATTGTACAATTCTAGAAATGTGACACCCTCCCTGTGCAATACGGTATCTCCAAAGAGCTAAAAAAGAAAATCCCCTGAAGAGACTGTACCAAAAAGAAGGTATTTTGCGTCATATATTTCTTTCTCTTTCCTTTTAGGAATTTCCAGAAGACCTTTTAAATCAGAATGACCTCATAATGAAAACTAGCATAAGCAGAAAAATAATTTAAAAAAATGTTGGGAAAGCACTCACCTTAATCATGAATAATTTGACCTATACATTTAAGTTTGAGATTGCTATGTCTGTCAATCATTTTCAATCTGAGCAAGTTCTCTTTTTCCGTTATTCCTCCTTACATGAGAAATGTGTCCTAGAGTTTTTACTCCTAAATATTTAACCTGATTCTTTGTCCTTTGTATCTGTCAGCTTAAAAAATGATGCTTATGGCAAGGTAAGATAAAACCACATTCCTTTTACACCAGGATGAAGAAAGGCCATCTTCAGATTACAGTAGTTTAACCATCACTTCTTTACATTTTATCATTATAATGTCTGTATGATGTTGAATGTACAAACCTGAGAGTTCTGTGGCAATATTTTGTTTTGATAATCAATTTTTATTGAACATTTTTAAACAAACAAGTTTATTGGTAGAAAATCACAGTACAGCATTAAGAACCCCCCCCTCCCACCTTGGCGACAACACTGACAATAAGACCCTCCTGAGTTGGTATAAGAGCTTCCATAGTTCGAACATGCACAGTGAGGCTCGGGCCCTCATGGAGGCAGCAGGCCGAACCATTTACCCCACACCCTGCTGAACATTTCCAGGCAGCCCCGGGCTTCAAAAGGGGACTCCCCCTGCACCCCACACCAGTCCACACCCTTCCTCCATTTCTGCAGCGACGGGGATGTGGCTTGGGACCAAGTGGCCGCTATGTCCCGCTTCGCCACCGCCAGGGCCGCTCCCAGGAAGCGCTTATGAGCCCTAGATCCATCCAAGCCAGCAAATATTCCCAGCAGCAGGTTTCTCGAGTCATGGGGAGCCTCCCACCCCAGAGCATTCGTAAGCTCACGCACTACCCCACTCCAGAACGGCTCCAAAGCCGGGCATAGCCACACCACATGGTAGAAGTCTGCCGGGGCAGAGTCGCAGCGCGCACAAGCCAGAGAAGTTCTCAAGCCAGCTCGGAAGAGGCGTGTTGGAGTAAGGTAGGCCGTATGGAGATAGTAAAGTTGGGCCAGGCGTAACCTGGATGACATAGTCAAGGTTTTGGGGGCCACAAGGGCGTCACGCCAGTCCGCATCGTCCAAGGGACCCACCCATTCCACCCAACTCTCCCGAAGTCTGGCCAGGGACGTAGGGCAATTGTTTACCAGGGCACGGTAGAATCGGGATACACCTCCCCTCCCAGGTCCCCCATCATTACCTGCGCCTCGAGAAGGCTGAATTCTGGGAGGGTGGTAGGTGTCGGGAGATGTGTGTGTAACGCGCAACGAAGTTGCAGGTATTTGTAGAACTGGGAGTGGGATAGGGCATGTCTGTTCTGTAGGTCCGAGAAGGACCGCATGTGGTCTCCCACCAGGAGCAAAATCCCCACCAGTTCCCAGCGGCGGAAACCTCCCAAGGACGAGACCTCCCTCACCCAGGCTCCATGCCATAGCGGCATCTGCCAGGTTAGCGTCCGGTCCCATCTCACAAGTCTCAGGGCAGCATGCCAAGCCATGAGCACCGTCCTAGTGACTGGGGGCAAGGCTTGTGGCACTGGGGAGCCATAGAGGAATCCCTGTAGCTGCGAAAAGTCCAGGGTGGTGAGTGCCACCCGATAAGCTGGGTCGGACCAGCCGCCCGCGAACCAGTCGTGAATCACGATAAGCCTCGTGGCCAAGCAATAAAGGTGGAGAATAGTGTTAACCCCAATGCCTCCGTCAAAGGGGGGAACCCTGCAATGAGACAGAGACCGTCGCGAACGCCCACCTCCCCACAGGAATCGGGTGAGTGAGCTGTCCAATTCCCGAAACCAGCCACTGGAAAGGTGGACCGTGGCGTTTTGCAGGATGTAAAGGAAGCGGAGAAGGACCATCATTTTAAAAAGGGCGTTCCTGCCCAGCGGATTAAGAGGAATGGACTGCCAGTTCCTGAGGTCAGTCTTCATCCGAGCGACCAGGGGGGGGGGCGATATTGAGGGCCCATTCCAGCTCTGGGAGGAGGGTCACCCCCACACCCAGGTATTTGAAGGATTGCCTCCGGAGGGGGAACCCGTCGGGACCGGGCGCAGCAGAGAAAAGGCCCTGTGTATTTCTTCCTGGGTGAGGGGGCCATCCAGAGAATCGGCGGTCTCTCGGGAGAGGCAGGGTAGTTGGGTCCCGGATTCCTCCATTAGTCCCGCTAAGGAGGACCCGAGGGGGGGGGGCGCGACATATAGGGTCGCATAGTAGTGTGCAAAGGTTTGTGTGATGGCCGACGACGCCACTTGACGGGTCCCCACAATCGACCGGATCTCCGGGATAATTCGGTTGGCTCTGGGGTAGGACACCAGGTTATTATGAAGGAGTTTACCATTTTGATCCCCCCAGCCATAGATACGTGCCACTGAGTAGCGCCAGAGCATTTTGGCCGATTCAAAGGAGATCCGTTGAATCTCGTCCCGGACCACCTCCAATTGCCTGGAGCTGTCGCTAGTATCACTAGTCAGCTGGGCTCGCTCCAGTTGTGCAGCCCGGGATTCCAATTGGACCAGTTGGGCAACCTGGCCCGCACGTTTAGCGTGGACCAGTCCTCTGGCCACCCCTCGAACCACCACCTTACTGGCCTCCCAGAGCGTTCCCTGAGCGGGGACCGAACCCGTGTTGGTAGAAAAATAGTGTCGCAGTTCCTGCCCTAGGGACTCCACCAATGTGGAATCTTGCAGGAACCAAGCGTTCAGACGCCAAACCGTCCGAGGGACCACAGTGGGGGAGCCGAGGCGGAGAGATATGGGGGAATGGTTGGAGATTCCCCTAGGAAGGATCACCGCCCCCGACACCAGTTGACAATCCGTGGCGGGCATTAGGACAAGGTCTATACGGGAGTGGGTGTGGTGGGTTGCCGACGTGTGTGTGTGTATTGTTTCAATCAGGGGTGCCACACCCTCCAGACGTCACAGAGCCCTAGAGCAGAGGTCCATTGCATTAGGGCCTTCGCAGAGACCAACCGCTGCGCCGACAAAGCACCCGTCACATCGTATGAGGGCTGCAGGACAGCGTTAAAGTCACCCCCGATGACCGTGAGGCCCTGGGGTAGGGAGGAGATCACCTGCGCCTGGCGCCGAAGAGTGGGCGCCAAGAGCGCTGGGGGAATATAGGTGCACAGCAGGTTCACGGGATTTCCTTCAATCAGTCCCGACAGGGCCACATACGTCGCCTGGGCATCGGTGTCGACGGTAACCAGGGTAAAGGGAAGTACCCGTCTAAGGAGAATGTCCAACCCCCGGGAACCCAGGGTGAAGCTGGAGTGCCAGACTCGGTCGAACCCATAACAGGCCAAGAAATGACAGTGGGAACCCAGCAGGTGCGTCTCCTGGAGAAGTAAGGCGTCGGGCATGTGGCGATGGGCAGCCCGGAGCACCGCGGTGCGCTTGATGCGGTCTAAGAGGCCGTTTACATTCCAGGAGAGAATGTGGAGAGGTCCGCTATGGGCAGGAGACATGTATGAAGAAGAAAGTCAGGTACTGCAGGTGTGTGAAAAAAGTCGTGTCTGGCCGAAGAGGAAGCCCCACCTAGAACCGGGGTCCCAGGACAAGGGTAAAGGAGGTAACGGTGTGCGCGCCAGCCAGGGAAGAAGGGAAAGCCATTGTGCTACCAATAGGAACAGAACACGGCGGCCCGTAGGCGGCCAAAAATAACAAACTTCCAGGAGACAACGGTCTTCACCCCCACCCTCGCCCCCCAACTCCCCCCACCCTATACTTCGCAAAGTGAAGCATCTGTCGCCCTAAACAAGTAAACACTTGCACCTCCCACGGAGGGAAATAGCTAAACTAAAACGGTTAGCAACCACAGAAGAACATGGCTGAGTCGGACCCCCCTCCATGCGCCGGGACCGCACCTCCGGCGACCGGGAGCCCCCACCCCGACGACCACCTCTCCTCCGGGATCTTGTCCAGCGTCGTCGCGGCTTCGGCGCAGGCTGACTCTGTCGTCCTGGGGCCCCCCGAGCAGGGGAAAGAGGGACACCCGGCAGGCGGGGCCGCTCCTCCGTGAGCCAGGTCCATGCCGCCTGGGGGGAGTCAAAGAAGTAGGTCTTGTTTTGGAAGAGCACCTTGAGGCGGGCCGGGAAGAGGAGCCCATAGCGGAGGCCCATCGCTCTGAGTTTTTGTTTCACCTCGTCATAGAAGCGACGTTGTGCTTGGACCTCTCTGGAGTAGTCCGGAAACACCAGTATTTTAGAGTCTTGGTAGTGGAGTGGCCCCAGGTTCCGGGCCGCACCCAGGACAGTGTCCCTGTCGCGAAAATTGAGGACCTGAAGGATGACAGGACATGCAGGGCACCCGGCGACGGCCTGGGAGCGATGGGCCCGCTCGACCGCGAACCAGGGGTAGTGCTTCTCCCTAGGTATCCAGGAGCGGATCCAGGTCTCCATAAAGGTGGCAGCATGGTCTTTCTCAACTCCCTCGGGAAAGCCCAAGAAGCGCAGATTATTGGGCCGTGCCCTGTTTTCGGCATCCTCCGCTCTGCGGTGTAGTTCTGAGGACTGCGACTGGAGACGGGCTACTTGAGACTTGAGGGCGTTTACATCGTCTTCCACCGTGGACACTCGAGACTCCACCTCCGTGATGCGTTCTGTGGCCTTGCCAAGATCTTGGCGGATTAAAGCCACATCCGCTCGCACCTCTCCTATCTTGTTCTCCATGGATGCCTGGGATGAGCGATCAGGATAGCCGAAAGATCTCCCCCGGCTAGGCCAGAGCCGGCCGGTGGTCCGCCGCTGGGGCCCCGTTCCGACTTTGCGAACTGATCCTTGTCAGGGTTGAGGGGCCAGAGGTCCGGGGGCGCGGGGCTTCCCCATGGTCCCGGGCAGGCCAACCAGCACGTGGGCAGGAAGAAATAGAAGGGCGTCCCGGCAGCGTCGCCCACCACCCGATACAGCAGCCGAGCTTCACCCCTATGCTCAGATCCGTCAACTCCAGGAACCCCCGATCCCAGCTCCGGGAGGAGAGGGAGGGGGCAGGAGGGCGAGGGGGGGATGATGTTGATGGAGATACCACCAGACAAGATGGCCGACTTACCCCCAGGCTAGGCCACTGCACAGAGTTGACAGGCATCCAGACCAACGGGCCGCAAGAGAAGGGCTTGTCGCAGCACAGGCCGCCAGACCAGACGTGCTGCACTTCAGTCGAGTCGCTGGGCTTCCGGGCGAACCAGGTCCACCTCCGTCCCTTGGGGAATCACCAGGCCGCCGGCTTCAGCTCCAACAGTCCAGCGGGGAGGGGGGGGAGCGGTGGTGGTGAGGCCTCCCCCGCCGGGGAGGAAGAAAGGTCCCTGGGGCAGCGTCAACAGGCCCCCCGCAATCCGCAGCCCTCCTCGGCGAGCCCCACCCAGGACGACACCAGATCTTGGAGCCCAAGGGGCCTCTCCCACGGGGTGGCGCGCTGGGGCGATCCGGGCGAGTTCAGGCCTCAGGGCGTACAGCAGGGCGCCGGGCGCTCCCCCCCCTCTCCAGGCGCTCCTCACCTCCCACGACGGTGCAGCTCTAAGAAGGGATGGCCGCTCCCGCTCCGTTTCTCCAGCGTCGCACCGGGACCAGTGACCGCCGTCACAGCACCAGCCGCTCCGTTTGTAGCTCCAGGCGGCGCCGCGGTCCAGCCACCCCCGTGCGCGGCACCAGGCACCCGGGGTCTCGGGCGTCCCCACTTCCTCCAGGCCCCCAGCTTCAGCAGGCGAATTTGCGGTCCCGAGGCGCAGGATCAGCCTCGCGGGCCCGCCGTCCCTCGCCGCCCGTCACAGGAGGGGAGCGCCGCAGGTCGCAGGGCACAACGATCGGGTCTCGGCCCGCGCTACCCGGGGGCCTCCATTTTGGATATGACGGGCCGCTGGCTGGAAGGGAGAAGAAGAGCCGACGCGGCCGCTCAAGGACACCGAGGGGACGCAGGGAGCACATGAAATGGTGTCCAGTGATTGGAGAAGGGAATCAGAGACTGATAGCGGCGATTAGGCGGCGGATGACGGAGGGGGTCCGGAGCGCTCTCAAACTGCGACCGCCATCTTGACGCCGCAGGCCACGCCCCCTCTGTGGCAATATTACATTAGAAGGAGAGGTGTCACCCCTACTGTGTATGCAAACCCTTAATTAAGTCCCTGAAACCTTAATGAAATCCAAATTTAGACATTATATTCCAACAAATCAGCTAGTTTTAGCAAATGCTTTTCAGCATCACTACATAGTGGAATATTCAGGGGGATCCCTGTCAACACCAGGACAATAGTAACCCAAGCCATCATCACCAGCCGACTGACTGGACTACGGACATGTTTTCTGTGCTGGAATAACCTCCCCCATCCTCAAAAGACTACAGACTATACAGAACCCTTCAGCTAGACTCATCTTCAACCCCCCCTAACGGTCCAGCCTCACCCCCCACCTCAGAAACCTCCACTGGCTCCCAGTCCAGAAGAGATGCCAATTCTAGCTGCTTACACGCGCCTAAAAGGCCCTCCACAACTTTAGACCCTCCTACATCAACCACAACTGCAGCGGCGGTTGTTCTTTCTCCCACCTTGCCACCAAGTCCTGAAACAACCTCCCACTCTACCTCCAAACCTCCCCGTCACTCACCGACTTCAGAAAATTACTCAAAACCTGGCTTTTCAACTAAGGCTCTCCATTCCCCAGCACCTGGATACCCCCAGGGTGATAAGCCACGCTATACAAATACTGACTGATTGATTGAACCAAAAGTTGACCACTTTCATTATTAAACTACACTAAATTTATAAATACCATAATATTGTTAGAGCCATGTCTGCCTTTAGTAAATCCAGATTGAGAGTCTCCTATAATTTCTATCATAAAAAGTTCAACCTGAATTCTTGAATTGGTATGATTTTAAGTGAAATATTTATTTAGCATTCCACAAACTAATGGTCTGAAGTTTATACACCTACTGAAAGGTATTTTTTCATTCTCCAAATGGCTGTTATATATGAAGAGTAACATTGGGTACAATCTATCTGATACTTCTCTGTAAAATTCTGGAATTAAGCCATAATTGCAAAGTGATTTACAAGTCTTTAGAGGTGGACTGTGTTGAGTTGATCCTTTGCATATAATTAGATCTTTTATTTCTGATTGCAATTTTTCCTACTGAGAACCCATTTTCATAGTCAAATATTGTGTACCATTAGTGCTCTTATTGTGGCTAATTAAAATAATGAAGAGTACCCATGTCAAATGTTGGATTTTAGACATATCTCGTCTTTCAAAACTAGCAAAAGTGCATTTAAAAAAAGTGGGCCTACAAAAAACATACGAAGGAATCTGGTATCATTTTCATGACATACATAATTGGAGTTCAAACAGTGCACCTCCCCCTTCCCCTTTTTATTTTATTATTTTTCCTTTTTGTAAAGTGTCAGTGTTTTGTCTTTATATCTTACTAATGACTGAAGTAAAGATCAATTCATGTAGAAAATATTGTAGGTTGATGTAGGTTATGCGTTAATGTACCTCGTGGAGATATCCTTTCATTCGTCCTATTGGACACCATAGATTTGAGTTTAATGCAACTTCCCTTCTTCAAATATTACCTACATGTACATACAATGATTCTTTTTCTCAAATTAAAGAAGTACTAGTAAGAAAAGATAAACATCTTCCAAGTTATTGAACATAAATTATTTTGTTCTGCATTTTCTTGCATAAAAGATGGGTATCCTACATTTATTAATGCTCTGTTTCAAAACTAACCATTGTACTTCCTATAATTTCTCAAGATACAGACTTTGTAGGTTTTTTTTGGCGAAAAATATTTTCAACCATGGAAGAATTGTAGAACTTAGATTTTTTGTCACACCGATTGTTGTAAATTATATTCTCTGATTTGTTTAATTTGGAGCAGTTTGTTTTTGAAAATGTGAATTTCTCACACTTGGTTTTGGTTGTAGGCTTTTTCAGATGAATTTGAGAAAAGGTTTGGTGGAAAAGTTGAATATAAGAAAGGAACTGAAGATGTGTCAGCAAATGCAAGTGCTTCAAAAAGTTCAGGTAATACTTTATTTTAACCATTGAATTATAAATATACCCTAACCTCAGAAGGAAAGTGGTAAAAATGGCACAACCTTTTAACTGTCACAGTTCAGCGTCCTAATTTACTTAAATAAAATCTTGGTATTTGTTGGAATACCACAGTGATAGCCTCAATTTCTGTTTGAGCTCTGAGCATCTGTTCTGTCATGCTATGTTCTGTACATCATGGTCTACTGTAGAGCTCTAAAACACAAATGTGGCATCCCAAAACTATAATGGATGCTGTTCCATTCCTGGTTATTGCCATGATCTCAAATTTCCTCAAGTGATTGATAATTACCTTGTGAATCATACATTTGCTGTCTCTAGGAACAAGAAGCACTGGTTGCTACAGACAAATTAAATATCGTTTTTATTTTTGACACAACATGTATCAGCTGGCCTGATAAATCCGTAATTGTTACACAAATCTTAAAGAACGTGCAATTCACTCCCCTTCTGACACTGTCTTTCGTACTTATGTGCTGCCGTGTTTGCCACAACATGTTTTTAGGGTGCCTTTGCACCTCACCCAACACCTCCCATGTAAGTCATATTGCATAAAAATATCATACCAATCATGCTCTCTTAAAAGGCTAACCGGAACCTGATGGAGTACTGTGTGGCCCTGTAAGGGGTATTGAAGTGCTGTATAAATACTACAGTTTAATAAATCCTATTGATATAGTCTGCATTCTATCAGATTTGTTGGGTAATTAGCAAACCATCTGTCAAAATGCCTCACCTCTGCACCAAAAATATTATTATACAGCAAATTAAACATGACATTTCTGTAGTAAAACCCCACCAATTGGCTAACGGAAATAAAAAAAAATCCTACTTGTTCCTTGTACGCCATCAAACAGTGCTCTACAGATTTCAACTCATTGATATGGATATATATTTTCCTGTATGTGAAAAACACTTATCTTTATCATTTCCTTTTTTTGCTTAGGGTCATTATTAAACCACTAACAGTCTTGTGGTTACCTGTATCTAATATGATGCCTATGTTTTTTCGTGTGATACAAAGTTACCTGATGGGTACCCTATTTCTATTAAAATCCAAAAATGCATGCTCCGGGTTTTGTGACAATTCAATCAGTGTTTTGTAATTCACATCACCAGAACTCATCTGTTTTAAGGAACTGGGCTACTTAGTTTCACTGTGATTATCACATACATATATATACATATGTTTGAGGCATATGAGCTGTAGCTCACATGTTTTGCATACTCCTGCCATCTAGTGTTTGGTCTCGGTGTTACAAGTTGTTTTTCTTCAAAGAAGTCTTTCTAGTCATGAGGAAAGGTGACTCCTCTTTTCGGTGATAGTGCGCATGGACATCGACTCCATTGTTAGATAATTTTTCCGTCATCGGGTTCAGACGTGTATTGCTGCGCTCCGGTTCGAAACCGTTTTTCGGGTTCCCCTTGGTGTGCAATTCACTCTACCTGCATCGGTATTGTTTCGAACGCTTATCGGTCGAGGAAAATCTCTATTTCGATCGGAAAACTCCATGAAGGCGGTTGGGCCTAACCACGTCGGTTCACCTCGGAGTCGATGGAGCGGATCCCATTCAAATTCTGTCCTCTGTGCCGCACAAAGTATCACGCACCGACTCACACGAAGTGTACAACTTGTTCTAATCTCTGAAGCACAATGAACAGGACTGCAACGCGTGCAGATCGTTTCAATTGAAGAAAACGCTCCGCGATCGTCGGGCTCGATGTCGTGAAATGAAAAGGCGATACATCAAATACACGCCAAACATCTTCAGTGAAGGATCCGAGCAATAGGAATTTGATGCACAAGGGGCCGAAGAAGAACAGGAAGTATCCATTCCGGAATCGGACTCCGAGTTGGAAGACGACATACCGCAAGGTCAACAGCCCGTAAATCCTGAACACCCCTTGCCCCAAAATCCACCTCAGACCAAGCAAAAGGCTTCAGTTCCATCCCCAACTGCGGGCCACGGTCAGCGCTGAGAAGATGTTTCTGACACCTTGCCTTCCGGCTGGACTCCAAAACATGTTGTTAAGGCTTCCAGCTCGGGATCGAGTCAGCCAAAGTCAGGCACCTAGCCGAAACCTTCAGATTCAGAGCCAAAACTGCTTTGGAGCCGAAACCCTTGACACCGAAATCAAAGACGGCTTCGGAACCAAAATCTTGCGTGCCGCAAAGTCTTTGCATCCCTGCATCGAAGTCCTTGGTGCCTGTTGGACTTTGGCCCTTAGGGCAGGTTCACCCCTAGACTTTTTGCCTTTAAATGGTGACCTGGTGATGGTGATTTTTGGATTCTGCGCACTTTCACTGTGTCCCAGTGGAAAGTGCGTGCGCACTCTGAGTGCATGTGCTGAGCTAGGCCTGCCCGCCCATAGGAATGCATGGGGAATGTATGTGTCCCTGGTAGTTCCTGATGCGTGGGGTGTACATTCTTGAGTATGGTATGTGTGAACTCGTGAGAATGAATGCTGCGCAATGGTATGTGCGGCTTGTATGTGTCTAGTGGGGAAGTATCATTCCTAGACATGGCTTTACGTGTGCAGTGAGGGTGCTGGAGCGTGATTGGCTGGAGCTGGCTGGCATGCCAGGCTCCAGGAAGTCTGGATGGGTCTGCCCGGTGGTGAGTGTGAGATTAGCATGAGTGATGTGTGGGAGGAGTGTACCTGTGTCCTGGATGGGCTGGGTTTTCCCCACACAATGCTGGCTCCGCCCCCCTGTGGTGTGTCTAATGACCCAAGCCCTGCCAGTGATTAGAGAGGGTGGTTGAGGTAAACAGAGTACTCAAGAACCAGCTGCGACTGGTTCCGCCCCCACCCTGCCTTCAGACAAAGGAATGTACTGTATAAAAATGGGGCTGTGTCCCCACAGAAGTTGTTCTCTGCCAGGATCCTGAGGGGGCTGTTGCTGCTGCTGGGCCAGAGGACCGCCACTTGGAGTGTCTCCCTGCCTGGAGACCCAGTGAGCTGGCTCTGGGCCCAGCCTTGCCCCCTGCCCCTTGAAAGGACTTTTTCTGGACCTTTATCTACTGCTAGCGCTGGGGAGCGCTTTCTGAGGTTCCTAGCGCCTGGGAGCGCTTTGTTTTCCTTCTAGCGCCTAACAGCGCTTTATTCTGGCTGGAGCGCTTGGGAGCACGTAATTGCCCAGCCGGTGCCCACCCGGCATTTGCTCAGGAGTGCTGAGCCCCTCGAGTGCCCACCTCGAGTTATTGTTTATTTCACCCTTTGAGCGGCTGCCCACGCCGCATTTGCCTGTGGAGTCACCGCCGCAGCCCGGAGGAAGCAGCACCGCCTTTGCCCGAGCCGAGGAGGAGCCAAGGAGCAGCTGCTGGCGTCACCCGGGAGCTGCGCTGCCATTGGCGGGAGGCTCGCTGGGTGACCTGTGCTCTGATTGGCAGATTGGAGGAAGGCGCTGCCTGCGGGGGCCGCCCGAGGCTCCCCGAGCTGGAGAGGAGCCCCGGACCTTTACCGGAAGCCGGTGAGTGCACCAGACAAGGGAGGGGCGCCGGGACACATTGTCGGTGTCCGCCCCCCCTCGGTAGCGCGACCTCGCGCTTTGTGTTTTGAGCCCAGAGGAGGCTCACGGGGGCCTTCGTCTTTCCTCCAGAGCCCCGAGAGGCTCAGGGCGCACCATTGCCTTGGGAGTCCCCAGGAGGGGGACTCCCGCTTACAGCGCCCCCATTGTTCCAGAGCCCAGAGAGGCTCGTAACGGCGGCATCTTGGCATCACCAGTCCCCGTGAGGGACCCCCACAGCCCAGCGAGGCTGCACCTTTGTTGCTGGAGCCCAGAGAGGTTTCCAAGGCGGCATTTGTTTGTTGGAGCCACGAGGCTCCGGGGGCAGTTGTTTCTCTTGAGTCCCCAGAGGGGGGACTCCACAGAAGGCTCCAGGCGCTATTTGTTTACAGAGCCCAGAGAGGCTCAAGGGGGCATGTTGATTTCGTGAGAGCCCTGAAAGAGGCTCTTGTGCCCACAGTCGTTTTGAGAGCCCTGAGAGGCTCTGGGGCACAGTTGTTCTGGAGAGCAGAGCCTGCGAGTCTCTGAGAGTGCCATTTCCTCGTTCTTGAGCCCAGAGAGGCTCCAGCCCGCCTTTTGCTTTGCGAGCCCCGAGCGGCTCGAGTGCCCAGTCCTGGTGAAGAGCCTGAGAGAGGCTCAGGAGGGCCAGTTCTTGTTCTAGAGCCCAGAGAGGCTCCAACGTTGCCCTAACTTGCCCTGTACCAGTTGCCCAGCACTTTGTGGGCAACTGCCACGTTTAGGCCCTGACATTGGGACACGGGGACTGTCACAGGTGGTGACTGATCTGAGTTTTGCGCAACTGTGTTTTATTGCTACACCTCTGAATGTTGATACATCATGTGTTTTGTTCTTACACCCCTACAGGTATTGTGATATGTAGGTGGTTGTTTTCTCCCTAGTACAGGTGGTGCTAGTGAGGTCCTGTTACCAGTGATTACTGGTTGTGTGCTCTATTTTAATATTTTGTGCTACAGTGACTTACATTCTAAGTGCTATTTCTAAAAGTGTTACTTCTGATTCCTGACAGTGGTCCAGGTGGCCCTGTCTGGTACATATCCCCTGTAAATTCTGCCCGTGCCTCTGGCACATTGTAAAGTGTGTGTTTTTATCTAATGTGTTTTGGTGTAATACAAAGGCTATTTTTATATAACCTTGTGTGGAGTTTCCTTTGTGGTGGGTCCTGAGTGTTGTTGCTGGGGTGCATGCGCAAATACTTAACTTACATCGCCTCCAAGTTTAGCCTTGCTGCTCGCGCCACGTTACCTAGAGGGTGAGTAGGGGTTATCTTGGCGTGTAACTCCCTTGCCCTGACTTGGGTGTGGTGGTCTCTGATTGACTTTGGCGAAAGCCCTGGCCAGCCAGGGATCCCATTTCCAACATTGGCGGCAAGCGGCGGGATAAGGATTTGTGTTTGCCTTGTACCTTAGTAGCGGCTGGCTGCACCACAAAACTCTGCATTTAGATGACCACATTTTAGGGGATTGTATTGTTTTGAAATTCCATTGTTTCTTCTCCTGAAGAGTGTCATTTGATTGTGTTCAGTACATTTGTCCCCCGCTCTGCTTCCAGAGTTTGGTACCTGTGTCGCTTTTGGTCAGGTTGAGAAGTCAGGGGTGGTAGAAACTGCCTTACCGATCCGAGGGGAGGGTGTGTGTGGATGAATGGTGTGTTTTCCTGGACGCATGAGTATGAGTTCTCTTTGATAAGGAGATTGTTGAAGTTTTGGAATTGTGTCCTCTTACTTCAGATTGTTCAGTCCCCTGTGTTGCATGTGTCTGTGATCATCTTGCCAAGATGGAGTCTGCTTTTAATGTCTGGGGTCTGTTTTTGCATGAACTGAGAGAGTTTTGCGAAGAGAGAGACATTGCAGTGAATGAGTCAGACACCCAGTCCCAACTTAGGGGTAACCTGATCCAATGGGAGAAGGATGACTGGGAGCGTGAGCACAGTGCGGAGAGGGCCCGGGTCTCACACCATGAGGGTGGTGGGTCAGAGGGGAGCCCTGAAGAGTCTGAGGAGGGAGAAGATGATAGCACAGGGACGCCAGCAGAGAGTGAGGACCCCATAGATAAGGAGTCCCTTGCTGGGTCCAGTTTAGGAGGCAGCGCCTCATCCCTTTCCCTGTCCCCAGAGGAGCTGGAAGATAGGAGGAGAGAAAGGGAGCACCAGCTGGCTTTAGAGAAGCTCAGGTTGGAGCATGCCCAGGCTATGGCACAGCTGGGCATTAGAAAGCAACAGCTAGAGACCGAGAGGGTCTTAGCGCAGGAAAGGATAGAGGAGGCTGAGAGGGCCGCCACCAGAGGCAAAGTAGCTCTGGAGGGTAGACTATCCCCTGCGCGCAGTGTTGAGTTTCTGGATCCCCCAGGGAGGGTTGAGTCCAGTGCTGGCAGCTATTTAGATTTCAGTGTAGGAAATCCCAGTCCCAGTTCCCCCAGTCTGGTACCTGTTTCCCCAGAGGAAGAGTTAAGGGTGAAATTCAGGGGCAGTAGGAAGCTGCCTCACCAGTCGTGGGAGAAGTTTGAGGATGAATGTCATGGAGCACTGTGGGCTTGGGTAGAGGTTCACACTGACTCTGATTTTGAGAAACTGTTTGATATGATTGTCAAAGAGCAGGTGCTCAGTGGTTGTTGTCCAGAGTTGCGCCAACACCTGTTGGAATATGGGTCTTCTTGTTCAGAGCAGCTTGCCGCGGAAGCAGACCGCTGGGAGAGGGCTAGAGGTTCTTTAGAGTCCCTAGTGAGTGATTCCAAAAGAAGTGGTTCAGGTATCTTCCAGCCCAGCGTGGTGGAAGAGGCTCAGTGTAGCCCAGCTAGGTCCCAGGATAGCGAGGAGGGTGTAGGGGCTTACTGCCTGACTCAGTGGAGCAGGAGTAAGTGGGTGACCGAGGGTCCCCAGGTGCCCGATGCCCTGCCTCAGGACTTGGATGGTTTCTTTAGGGAACACCAGGTTGGGGACCTAGGCTGTCCTGTTAGTCCACTTGAGGAGGATCTCCTAGTGAGTAGAGGACCTGGAGCGTCTGTAACCAGAGCTCCTGCGGTTCTAGAGTCTGGCAATACCGCTCCGGTAGAGAGGGTACAGGAGTCCAGAGTGAGGAGTGATTGGGGAAGTTCCCAAGTGGAAGGACCAGTGGGTCAGGGACTACCCAGTTGGGCTAGGTTCCCGTGTAGTGACCATGGTAACACCACTTCTGGTCTGGGGGATCGTCACGCACTGTCAGGTGGACAGAGGGCGGGAGATCTGCGCCAGACAGACAGTCACACAACAGATGTATCATTTGTTAGCCTCAGGGGGATTGTGTGTGAGTCCCCAGAAGTCCTGGAGTGCCAGGCAATTGTTCCACCGAAGGTTTTAGACCAGAGGTTGGAAGGCCAGGTTCAGGATCAGCCTGACCTGAAGGGTAGGATGACTGTAACCAGTGTCCTGACCGGTTCTTCTTCCAGAGGAACTTCTCCAGGTGGGAGAGGGCAGACCTCTGGAAGGGGGTGCAGAGGGTGGGAGAGCCCACCTCTGACCCCGGTGCAACCTGAGTGGATAAGCCCTGGGTTGGAATGGCGTTCTAGGTGTACCCCTCGCCGGAGGAGGAGGAACCCTAGAAGAAGAGGTAGGGGGAGGAGAGCCTTCCCCGAGACTCCTGGTCCGCCTGAGGTTGTAGACCCTAGGCTGGAGAACCAGTGGCAGTCTAGTCCTGTCTTGCAGATAGGAAGAGTGGAGAATGGCTCTTATGGGCCAGGGGTTACTACCCCCCGCTCTGCGAATAGGCAAGGACCAGTGGCACCTGGGTGGCCGAAGGGCCTGGTCCTGGCCGCGGACAGCTTGGGAGTACCAGTGGGGTAGCCCAGTTGGTCCAGACAGTGTGTTTAGAAGGAATGCCATGGGTTCACTGTGGCGTAGAACAGGAGCGTGTCCCTGCAGTTGCGGGCCCGCGTCCGTGTTCTATCGCCCCAAGCAGGGAAGTCCATCACGGTGGTGATTGTTCTACCCTGCGTTTTGGCTGGAAGGGGGTTGTGTTGGACTTTGGCCCTTAGGGCAGGTTCACCCCTAGACTTTTTGCCTTTAAATGGTGACCTGGTGATGGTGATTTTTGGATTCTGCGCACTTTCACTGTGTCCCAGTGGAAAGTGCGTGCGCACTCTGAGTGCATGTGCTGAGCTAGGCCTGCCCGCCCATAGGAATGCATGGGGAATGTATGTGTCCCTGGTAGTTCCTGATGCGTGGGGTGTACATTCTTGAGTATGGTATGTGTGAACTCGTGAGAATGAATGCTGCGCAATGGTATGTGCGGCTTGTATGTGTCTAGTGGGGAAGTATCATTCCTAGACATGGCTTTACGTGTGCAGTGAGGGTGCTGGAGCGTGATTGGCTGGAGCTGGCTGGCATGCCAGGCTCCAGGAAGTCTGGATGGGTCTGCCCGGTGGTGAGTGTGAGATTAGCATGAGTGATGTGTGGGAGGAGTGTACCTGTGTCCTGGATGGGCTGGGTTTTCCCCACACAATGCTGGCTCCGCCCCCCTGTGGTGTGTCTAATGACCCAAGCCCTGCCAGTGATTAGAGAGGGTGGTTGAGGTAAACAGAGTACTCAAGAACCAGCTGCGACTGGTTCCGCCCCCACCCTGCCTTCAGACAAAGGAATGTACTGTATAAAAATGGGGCTGTGTCCCCACAGAAGTTGTTCTCTGCCAGGATCCTGAGGGGGCTGTTGCTGCTGCTGGGCCAGAGGACCGCCACTTGGAGTGTCTCCCTGCCTGGAGACCCAGTGAGCTGGCTCTGGGCCCAGCCTTGCCCCCTGCCCCTTGAAAGGACTTTTTCTGGACCTTTATCTACTGCTAGCGCTGGGGAGCGCTTTCTGAGGTTCCTAGCGCCTGGGAGCGCTTTGTTTTCCTTCTAGCGCCTAACAGCGCTTTATTCTGGCTGGAGCGCTTGGGAGCACGTAATTGCCCAGCCGGTGCCCACCCGGCATTTGCTCAGGAGTGCTGAGCCCCTCGAGTGCCCACCTCGAGTTATTGTTTATTTCACCCTTTGAGCGGCTGCCCACGCCGCATTTGCCTGTGGAGTCACCGCCGCAGCCCGGAGGAAGCAGCACCGCCTTTGCCCGAGCCGAGGAGGAGCCAAGGAGCAGCTGCTGGCGTCACCCGGGAGCTGCGCTGCCATTGGCGGGAGGCTCGCTGGGTGACCTGTGCTCTGATTGGCAGATTGGAGGAAGGCGCTGCCTGCGGGGGCCGCCCGAGGCTCCCCGAGCTGGAGAGGAGCCCCGGACCTTTACCGGAAGCCGGTGAGTGCACCAGACAAGGGAGGGGCGCCGGGACACATTGTCGGTGTCCGCCCCCCCTCGGTAGCGCGACCTCGCGCTTTGTGTTTTGAGCCCAGAGGAGGCTCACGGGGGCCTTCGTCTTTCCTCCAGAGCCCCGAGAGGCTCAGGGCGCACCATTGCCTTGGGAGTCCCCAGGAGGGGGACTCCCGCTTACAGCGCCCCCATTGTTCCAGAGCCCAGAGAGGCTCGTAACGGCGGCATCTTGGCATCACCAGTCCCCGTGAGGGACCCCCACAGCCCAGCGAGGCTGCACCTTTGTTGCTGGAGCCCAGAGAGGTTTCCAAGGCGGCATTTGTTTGTTGGAGCCACGAGGCTCCGGGGGCAGTTGTTTCTCTTGAGTCCCCAGAGGGGGGACTCCACAGAAGGCTCCAGGCGCTATTTGTTTACAGAGCCCAGAGAGGCTCAAGGGGGCATGTTGATTTCGTGAGAGCCCTGAAAGAGGCTCTTGTGCCCACAGTCGTTTTGAGAGCCCTGAGAGGCTCTGGGGCACAGTTGTTCTGGAGAGCAGAGCCTGCGAGTCTCTGAGAGTGCCATTTCCTCGTTCTTGAGCCCAGAGAGGCTCCAGCCCGCCTTTTGCTTTGCGAGCCCCGAGCGGCTCGAGTGCCCAGTCCTGGTGAAGAGCCTGAGAGAGGCTCAGGAGGGCCAGTTCTTGTTCTAGAGCCCAGAGAGGCTCCAACGTTGCCCTAACTTGCCCTGTACCAGTTGCCCAGCACTTTGTGGGCAACTGCCACGTTTAGGCCCTGACATTGGGACACGGGGACTGTCACAGGTGGTGACTGATCTGAGTTTTGCGCAACTGTGTTTTATTGCTACACCTCTGAATGTTGATACATCATGTGTTTTGTTCTTACACCCCTACAGGTATTGTGATATGTAGGTGGTTGTTTTCTCCCTAGTACAGGTGGTGCTAGTGAGGTCCTGTTACCAGTGATTACTGGTTGTGTGCTCTATTTTAATATTTTGTGCTACAGTGACTTACATTCTAAGTGCTATTTCTAAAAGTGTTACTTCTGATTCCTGACAGTGGTCCAGGTGGCCCTGTCTGGTACATATCCCCTGTAAATTCTGCCCGTGCCTCTGGCACATTGTAAAGTGTGTGTTTTTATCTAATGTGTTTTGGTGTAATACAAAGGCTATTTTTATATAACCTTGTGTGGAGTTTCCTTTGTGGTGGGTCCTGAGTGTTGTTGCTGGGGTGCATGCGCAAATACTTAACTTACATCGCCTCCAAGTTTAGCCTTGCTGCTCGCGCCACGTTACCTAGAGGGTGAGTAGGGGTTATCTTGGCGTGTAACTCCCTTGCCCTGACTTGGGTGTGGTGGTCTCTGATTGACTTTGGCGAAAGCCCTGGCCAGCCAGGGATCCCATTTCCAACATTGGCGGCAAGCGGCGGGATAAGGATTTGTGTTTGCCTTGTACCTTAGTAGCGGCTGGCTGCACCACAAAACTCTGCATTTAGATGACCACATTTTAGGGGATTGTATTGTTTTGAAATTCCATTGTTTCTTCTCCTGAAGAGTGTCATTTGATTGTGTTCAGTACATTTGTCCCCCGCTCTGCTTCCAGAGTTTGGTACCTGTGTCGCTTTTGGTCAGGTTGAGAAGTCAGGGGTGGTAGAAACTGCCTTACCGATCCGAGGGGAGGGTGTGTGTGGATGAATGGTGTGTTTTCCTGGACGCATGAGTATGAGTTCTCTTTGATAAGGAGATTGTTGAAGTTTTGGAATTGTGTCCTCTTACTTCAGATTGTTCAGTCCCCTGTGTTGCATGTGTCTGTGATCATCTTGCCAAGATGGAGTCTGCTTTTAATGTCTGGGGTCTGTTTTTGCATGAACTGAGAGAGTTTTGCGAAGAGAGAGACATTGCAGTGAATGAGTCAGACACCCAGTCCCAACTTAGGGGTAACCTGATCCAATGGGAGAAGGATGACTGGGAGCGTGAGCACAGTGCGGAGAGGGCCCGGGTCTCACACCATGAGGGTGGTGGGTCAGAGGGGAGCCCTGAAGAGTCTGAGGAGGGAGAAGATGATAGCACAGGGACGCCAGCAGAGAGTGAGGACCCCATAGATAAGGAGTCCCTTGCTGGGTCCAGTTTAGGAGGCAGCGCCTCATCCCTTTCCCTGTCCCCAGAGGAGCTGGAAGATAGGAGGAGAGAAAGGGAGCACCAGCTGGCTTTAGAGAAGCTCAGGTTGGAGCATGCCCAGGCTATGGCACAGCTGGGCATTAGAAAGCAACAGCTAGAGACCGAGAGGGTCTTAGCGCAGGAAAGGATAGAGGAGGCTGAGAGGGCCGCCACCAGAGGCAAAGTAGCTCTGGAGGGTAGACTATCCCCTGCGCGCATTGTTGAGTTTCTGGATCCCCCAGGGAGGGTTGAGTCCAGTGCTGGCAGCTATTTAGATTTCAGTGTAGGAAATCCCAGTCCCAGTTCCCCCAGTCTGGTACCTGTTTCCCCAGAGGAAGAGTTAAGGGTGAAATTCAGGGGCAGTAGGAAGCTGCCTCACCAGTCGTGGGAGAAGTTTGAGGATGAATGTCATGGAGCACTGTGGGCTTGGGTAGAGGTTCACACTGACTCTGATTTTGAGAAACTGTTTGATATGATTGTCAAAGAGCAGGTGCTCAGTGGTTGTTGTCCAGAGTTGCGCCAACACCTGTTGGAATATGGGTCTTCTTGTTCAGAGCAGCTTGCCGCGGAAGCAGACCGCTGGGAGAGGGCTAGAGGTTCTTTAGAGTCCCTAGTGAGTGATTCCAAAAGAAGTGGTTCAGGTATCTTCCAGCCCAGCGTGGTGGAAGAGGCTCAGTGTAGCCCAGCTAGGTCCCAGGATAGCGAGGAGGGTGTAGGGGCTTACTGCCTGACTCAGTGGAGCAGGAGTAAGTGGGTGACCGAGGGTCCCCAGGTGCCCGATGCCCTGCCTCAGGACTTGGATGGTTTCTTTAGGGAACACCAGGTTGGGGACCTAGGCTGTCCTGTTAGTCCACTTGAGGAGGATCTCCTAGTGAGTAGAGGACCTGGAGCGTCTGTAACCAGAGCTCCTGCGGTTCTAGAGTCTGGCAATACCGCTCCGGTAGAGAGGGTACAGGAGTCCAGAGTGAGGAGTGATTGGGGAAGTTCCCAAGTGGAAGGACCAGTGGGTCAGGGACTACCCAGTTGGGCTAGGTTCCCGTGTAGTGACCATGGTAACACCACTTCTGGTCTGGGGGATCGTCACGCACTGTCAGGTGGACAGAGGGCGGGAGATCTGCGCCAGACAGACAGTCACACAACAGATGTATCATTTGTTAGCCTCAGGGGGATTGTGTGTGAGTCCCCAGAAGTCCTGGAGTGCCAGGCAATTGTTCCACCGAAGGTTTTAGACCAGAGGTTGGAAGGCCAGGTTCAGGATCAGCCTGACCTGAAGGGTAGGATGACTGTAACCAGTGTCCTGACCGGTTCTTCTTCCAGAGGAACTTCTCCAGGTGGGAGAGGGCAGACCTCTGGAAGGGGGTGCAGAGGGTGGGAGAGCCCACCTCTGACCCCGGTGCAACCTGAGTGGATAAGCCCTGGGTTGGAATGGCGTTCTAGGTGTACCCCTCGCCGGAGGAGGAGGAACCCTAGAAGAAGAGGTAGGGGGAGGAGAGCCTTCCCCGAGACTCCTGGTCCGCCTGAGGTTGTAGACCCTAGGCTGGAGAACCAGTGGCAGTCTAGTCCTGTCTTGCAGATAGGAAGAGTGGAGAATGGCTCTTATGGGCCAGGGGTTACTACCCCCCGCTCTGCGAATAGGCAAGGACCAGTGGCACCTGGGTGGCCCAGGGCCTGGTCCTGGCCGCGGACAGCTTGGGAGTACCAGTGGGGTAGCCCAGTTGGTCCAGACAGTGTGTTTAGAAGGAATGCCATGGGTTCACTGTGGCGTAGAACAGGAGCGTGTCCCTGCAGTTGCGGGCCCGCGTCCGTGTTCTATCGCCCCAAGCAGGGAAGTCCATCACGGTGGTGATTGTTCTACCCTGCGTTTTGGCTGGAAGGGGGTTGTGTTGGACTTTGGCCCTTAGGGCAGGTTCACCCCTAGACTTTTTGCCTTTAAATGGTGACCTGGTGATGGTGATTTTTGGATTCTGCGCACTTTCACTGTGTCCCAGTGGAAAGTGCGTGCGCACTCTGAGTGCATGTGCTGAGCTAGGCCTGCCCGCCCATAGGAATGCATGGGGAATGTATGTGTCCCTGGTAGTTCCTGATGCGTGGGGTGTACATTCTTGAGTATGGTATGTGTGAACTCGTGAGAATGAATGCTGCGCAATGGTATGTGCGGCTTGTATGTGTCTAGTGGGGAAGTATCATTCCTAGACATGGCTTTACGTGTGCAGTGAGGGTGCTGGAGCGTGATTGGCTGGAGCTGGCTGGCATGCCAGGCTCCAGGAAGTCTGGATGGGTCTGCCCGGTGGTGAGTGTGAGATTAGCATGAGTGATGTGTGGGAGGAGTGTACCTGTGTCCTGGATGGGCTGGGTTTTCCCCACACAATGCTGGCTCCGCCCCCCTGTGGTGTGTCTAATGACCCAAGCCCTGCCAGTGATTAGAGAGGGTGGTTGAGGTAAACAGAGTACTCAAGAACCAGCTGCGACTGGTTCCGCCCCCACCCTGCCTTCAGACAAAGGAATGTACTGTATAAAAATGGGGCTGTGTCCCCACAGAAGTTGTTCTCTGCCAGGATCCTGAGGGGGCTGTTGCTGCTGCTGGGCCAGAGGACCGCCACTTGGAGTGTCTCCCTGCCTGGAGACCCAGTGAGCTGGCTCTGGGCCCAGCCTTGCCCCCTGCCCCTTGAAAGGACTTTTTCTGGACCTTTATCTACTGCTAGCGCTGGGGAGCGCTTTCTGAGGTTCCTAGCGCCTGGGAGCGCTTTGTTTTCCTTCTAGCGCCTAACAGCGCTTTATTCTGGCTGGAGCGCTTGGGAGCACGTAATTGCCCAGCCGGTGCCCACCCGGCATTTGCTCAGGAGTGCTGAGCCCCTCGAGTGCCCACCTCGAGTTATTGTTTATTTCACCCTTTGAGCGGCTGCCCACGCCGCATTTGCCTGTGGAGTCACCGCCGCAGCCCGGAGGAAGCAGCACCGCCTTTGCCCGAGCCGAGGAGGAGCCAAGGAGCAGCTGCTGGCGTCACCCGGGAGCTGCGCTGCCATTGGCGGGAGGCTCGCTGGGTGACCTGTGCTCTGATTGGCAGATTGGAGGAAGGCGCTGCCTGCGGGGGCCGCCCGAGGCTCCCCGAGCTGGAGAGGAGCCCCGGACCTTTACCGGAAGCCGGTGAGTGCACCAGACAAGGGAGGGGCGCCGGGACACATTGTCGGTGTCCGCCCCCCCTCGGTAGCGCGACCTCGCGCTTTGTGTTTTGAGCCCAGAGGAGGCTCACGGGGGCCTTCGTCTTTCCTCCAGAGCCCCGAGAGGCTCAGGGCGCACCATTGCCTTGGGAGTCCCCAGGAGGGGGACTCCCGCTTACAGCGCCCCCATTGTTCCAGAGCCCAGAGAGGCTCGTAACGGCGGCATCTTGGCATCACCAGTCCCCGTGAGGGACCCCCACAGCCCAGCGAGGCTGCACCTTTGTTGCTGGAGCCCAGAGAGGTTTCCAAGGCGGCATTTGTTTGTTGGAGCCACGAGGCTCCGGGGGCAGTTGTTTCTCTTGAGTCCCCAGAGGGGGGACTCCACAGAAGGCTCCAGGCGCTATTTGTTTACAGAGCCCAGAGAGGCTCAAGGGGGCATGTTGATTTCGTGAGAGCCCTGAAAGAGGCTCTTGTGCCCACAGTCGTTTTGAGAGCCCTGAGAGGCTCTGGGGCACAGTTGTTCTGGAGAGCAGAGCCTGCGAGTCTCTGAGAGTGCCATTTCCTCGTTCTTGAGCCCAGAGAGGCTCCAGCCCGCCTTTTGCTTTGCGAGCCCCGAGCGGCTCGAGTGCCCAGTCCTGGTGAAGAGCCTGAGAGAGGCTCAGGAGGGCCAGTTCTTGTTCTAGAGCCCAGAGAGGCTCCAACGTTGCCCTAACTTGCCCTGTACCAGTTGCCCAGCACTTTGTGGGCAACTGCCACGTTTAGGCCCTGACATTGGGACACGGGGACTGTCACAGGTGGTGACTGATCTGAGTTTTGCGCAACTGTGTTTTATTGCTACACCTCTGAATGTTGATACATCATGTGTTTTGTTCTTACACCCCTACAGGTATTGTGATATGTAGGTGGTTGTTTTCTCCCTAGTACAGGTGGTGCTAGTGAGGTCCTGTTACCAGTGATTACTGGTTGTGTGCTCTATTTTAATATTTTGTGCTACAGTGACTTACATTCTAAGTGCTATTTCTAAAAGTGTTACTTCTGATTCCTGACAGTGGTCCAGGTGGCCCTGTCTGGTACATATCCCCTGTAAATTCTGCCCGTGCCTCTGGCACATTGTAAAGTGTGTGTTTTTATCTAATGTGTTTTGGTGTAATACAAAGGCTATTTTTATATAACCTTGTGTGGAGTTTCCTTTGTGGTGGGTCCTGAGTGTTGTTGCTGGGGTGCATGCGCAAATACTTAACTTACATCGCCTCCAAGTTTAGCCTTGCTGCTCGCGCCACGTTACCTAGAGGGTGAGTAGGGGTTATCTTGGCGTGTAACTCCCTTGCCCTGACTTGGGTGTGGTGGTCTCTGATTGACTTTGGCGAAAGCCCTGGCCAGCCAGGGATCCCATTTCCAACAGTGCCCAAACCGAAAAATGTTCCTCTGCAGCTGCAGGATCTGATTTTCAATGTCCCACCACCCAAATCAGACCCAAAACAAAAGGAACTTTATATTAGTCCCGATACAGGACATGTTCTTACTTAACTGCCTCAGAAGCGCAAACCTGAGTCAGAGGACCCACATTATCACATTCCTTTGAAGAGCAAGAATGTCGGTACTAACCCCTCTCCTCCTATTCTTCCACCACATTCCCCTACGCCACCTTCCCCACTATTAGAATATTTACTTATTACACCAACTAACTCTCCACCACCACAATCTGATGACGATGATGATGGAGATGTTGGGGATAATATTTTACAGGTAGATCGCTGGAAAGACTACAACACTGATATACCACAGACAATGACCCAGATCTTTACCCTGCAAAGCCTTCCCCTCCTGATAACAATGTAGGATATCTAGAAATACTTGCTAGAGCTGCAGAACATCAAGGAGTCCCTAGAGGAAGATTTCTTTTTTTAAACGCTCAGTAACACATAAAGGTCTAGTTAGACTCTCCCTAAGCGCAAAGGCATGATGAGACATGCCAATATATTCAAAGACCCTGTTTGTGCTCGTATTCTCACCCCCAGAATAGACAAAAAATATAACCATCTGATCCAGCTTTTATTATAGGACAGTTACCACTAGACTCTTTGGTCGTCCTTAATGCCTATAAACAGGCTATCAGACCTGGGTGTCTCTAGTTGGCAGAGGTAGGCACCAATGTCCAAATAGGGACCCTTGCTTCTAATCAGGGTAAGGGGGATGCACTCTTTAGATAAGCCCTGCTCACCCCCTTGGTTGCTTAGCACATGCATACAGGCTTATCAAAGGCAATGTGTAGAGTATTTGTACCAACACTCACAGTAACACAGTGAAAACACCACAAATGGACCCCACACCAGTTTATAAAAATAAAGTATTTTTATCTTGACTACACAAAATCAAAACGACAAAAATCCAATATACACAGTTTAAAAATCTGACTTTAAAAAGAGTTCAAGAACTTGTATCAAAATAATCCACAGAGGTGCCACGTTTTGCCCAAAGTAACTGTTTCTGCAAAGAGAGTTTCAAAAACAGCTGCAGCGTCGAAAGACAAAGAGATGTGGCACTCCTGAGACCTTGGGGAGGCGAGGCAGCGTCGAGCAGAGTGTTGAATACAGTCTATAGGGGGAGGGTGGCGTCAAGTCTTTGTGCTGGGTCCGATGCGCAGGTGATGCACAGGTACGATGTGTAGATCTTCGGGATACGACGGCGTTGATGAGTAGCGTCATTTTCGGTGTCAATGTGACGTCAGTGAGCTTCTTGCTTCACTCTCGGTGGTTATTGGCGCCACGATAACAGGAAGCCAGCCTCCAGCAAAGACCCGGAGTCAATGTGAGGCATTGGCGTCGATCCCGGCCTATCACTGCTGGCGTCGGTGGACGTTGTAGGGCGTCGGAGCTGCGGAGCAGGGCAGGCTCTTGAGTCGTTGACTTCACAAGCCGCCTCGGTGCAGGTTGCGGCGTCACATCAGCGGCATTGATGGCGTTGGAAATACAGTTCTTAGGCTTCTTTTCTCTTATTCAGCTCTCAAACAACTTCCCGAAGCCCCACAACTGAATCAAGCACTCTAGGCAGGTCGGAACGCACACAGCAGAGTTCTAGGGGAAGCTGGGGTGAAGTCCTTTTGTGCCTGGGACTTCAAAACAGGAGGTCAGCTCTTCTCAGGCCCTTGGAGATCTCTTCAATCAGGGGACACAGCAACAGCAAAGTCCTACCCCTCTCCTTGGCAGAATAGCAACTGCAGGTCAGCCCACATACACTCAGCACGACAGTCCTTCCTCTTCAGTCTTCCAGCTTTTCTCCTTGGCAGTGGTTCCTTCTTGATTCCAGGATGATCTAAAGTTCAGGGGTTTGGGCCCCAGTATTTATACCAATATTCTCTTTGTTCTCTGAAGGCAGAGAGTCCTTTGCCTAGTCCAAACTAGTTCTGATCAGTCCTGGAGCACTCTGTTTACATGACTCTTTCTTTCCTTTCACAGTGTAGGCCAGGGACATCAGACACACCACAGGAGGTGGAGACAGCATTGTGGAAGGCTGGCACAGCCCTATTCAGGCCCCAGGTGCAACTCCTCCCACCACTCTACATGGAGATCTCTCTATTCAGCCCTGTGCTGACTCACCCTGTCTCCTGAAATTCTCCCGCCCCTGTCACTCAAACTCCAGACAAGGAATACACAACCTAGTAGAGGCAGGCTTGGATAGTTAGGCAAGAAAATACCTACTTTCTAAAAGTGGTATTTTTAAACACAGAATGTTAAAACCAACTTCACTAAAAGATGTATTTTATCATTCTGAGTTCAGGCATACTAAACTCTAATATCTACCATGTTCCCTGGGTCACTTAGGATTATAAGAGGTTATAAACGGTTTCATGATTGCATGGAAGCAGTGGGCAACTGGATGTCACTAAACTGTTTAAAACTCAATTCCGGTAAGACAGAGGTCATTCTGTTTGGTAATGATCCAAAATTCTGGACCCCAAGCTGGTGGCCAGATTCGCTGGGTGGCTTCCGATCCCTACCAGGAAAGTAAAAAATTTGAGAGTGCTGATTGATGACAGACTTAACTTTGAGGACCAAGTTAATTCAGTTGTCTCAGCCAATACCTTTGCTCTTAGAACTTGCAAGAAAATCCTACAGTTTCTTCCTAAGGAAAATCAACGCACTGTAGTGACTGCACTAACCGTGCCGAGGCGGGACTACTGCAACAGCCTCTACCTTAATATTCAGGAGCGACTGTTGCATAGACTCCAACTTCTACAAAACTCGGCCGCCAGACTGCTTACTGGAACGGCTAAATTTGCCTCGGTGTCCGGGGATATCAGAAGTCTTCACTGGCTACCCGTTAAAAAACGGGTGCAGTTTAAGTCGCTCTGCACAGTTTACAAAGCTCTTCAGGGCACCGGTCCAGAGTATCTGAAGCAGCAGTTTCAGTGGTATGTTCCCATCAGCCCACTTCGCTCCTCGGGAGCAAAATTGGTAACAGTCCCCATCTCAAAAAAAGCTAGCTGGGGAGGTAGGAGCTTCTTGGCAGGTGCAGCCGGGGCATGGAATGCCCTCCCACTCCATCTTAGAAACTGTTCCAATCTATTGGCATTTAGGAAAGCCTTAAAAACGTGGCTTTTTGGCGTCTAAGTCGAGGCTCATAGGTTAGATCTCGTTGGGGGAGGCTGTAGATAGCGCCAGGACACCTTCGGGTAGCAGTTTGCGCTTTAACAATATGAATAACATAACATAACATAATCAAACTGCCCATTCTGGCCTATGGGGAACAGGAAGCCTTGCAATAGTGAAAAACGAAAATGGCTGTAATTCACTATCAGGACATGCCACACACATCAGGGCATGTCATACCTTTTACCTACAATGCACCCTGCCCTTGGGCCTACCACAGGGGTGACTAATATGCAGAAAAGAGAAGGTTTAGGGACTGGCAAGTGGGTGCACTTGCCCAGTCAACATGGACGTTAGCAACTGCACACAGGTTCTGCGGTGGCAGGCCTGAGACCATTTTAGGGCTACTCATGTGGGTGGCACAATCAGTGCTGCAGGCCCACTAGTAGCATTTGAATCACCAGCCCTGGCACACTCAGGGCACTTTACTTGTAACCTACTGATGAAACAAATCTGCCAATCATGGATAACCATTCATAATAACAATTTATAAAGAGGGCATATGCACTTTAGCACTGATCAGCAGTGGTAGAGTGCCCAGAGTCCTATAGCCAACAACCACGGGTCAGAAAAAATAAAGGAGGAAGAAGCAAAAAGTTTGGGGATAACCCTGCAACTGTGGTGCCCATTTCCAAGGTTAAAACTCACAACATTCCACCTACTCCACAACCAAAAATGTCTTCATCACGCACCACTTGGATTTCGGATAACCTCCACTCAACATGTCCACTGCCTCCTTATCAGGATCTAGAGCTAACAGAACAGCATGAAGATGCCTTGCATTATTACAGCGTGGATGTTAAGGACGCATGCCCATTAAACACTTCCCAGTCTAATACGTCTGAGTGCCACCTAGTTACAGTAAGGGTTGCTCATCATTAAGTTCCTCTGCAGATGAAGGAGGATGATTTCCTCATAGGGATCCTTTCTAAGACCGATATTGTCAGTTCTCAGAATAATGCCAAAGTGCTTGGAGGGGAACTTGAAGGACCCTATCAAAATCAAGGTGGTTGCGTCAAGAGTGGGTAAGAAATTTAAGCCCACCCGACGCCCCTATGAACCACTATTTAGCTAAAGGCGTGTCCCTTAGAACACCCTAATGGTGCAAAAAGGCAGTAAACATGCTGTCAAGCACGGAAAATTAGACACTCCACCACTGACAAAGACAGACGGAAGATTGACACACATGGGAAGCGTACAGCATTTGGGTGCAGCAACATAGTGGCATATTAAAAATTCAGTGTCCGTACTAGTACCTGAAATTTGTGTTAAAAACATTCCCAGTTCAAAGCATTACCTGTAGGGGTCTCTGCAGCCTCGTTAGTCTTTACCAAATGCCTCACCATAATAGCTGCGCTCCTTATGACATGGCTAAATTCATGTGTTTCTGTGCCTTGGCGACTGGCTGGTAAAGCATAAATGCCATACGCATTGCCTCTCCCACACTCAAGAAACTGTACTACTCCTCCACAGATTAAGCTACACCATCTGTGTAAAAAAAATATCATATTTTCTCTGCAGTGGACTCTAGGGTTTCTGGAAGCCACACTGCAGCCTCAGGGGAATCTTATCCCTGTGGTGAATGAGTGATGGTTTTTCAGAGGCTGCTTCTCCTGATCTCTTTCTCCGGAAATGCGAGTTTCTATATAAATGTTGGGGATATTAGCAAGTATTGTTCACATAATGAATCTAAGATTAAATATGCATCCTCTATAGGAATGTCTAGCAAAATGGGCGACTCGGAGGACCTAGTGCTGGTGGAGCCCAGCGTTCAGCACAGCCTGCAATGGTAGATCTATAACAGCTTGCTACAGGGCAGATTGTTTCTTGACCCACAGCTGCAGGTGACCATCAACATAGACATGTCCCTCATAGGTTGGGGAGCCAATATGGGGGACCACACTAATCAGGGTATGTGGTCACTGCAGGAGTACCTTTTCTAAATCAGTGTGTTGAAGCTGATGGTGGTACAGTTAGCTCTTAAGACCTTTCACCCTTTAAAACAATTCTATATTTCAAGGTGGTTCTAATTTAAACAGACAATATTACCACCATGTATTACATATAGAAAAACGGCAGCTCACTCGCTCCACAATTGTCAAAGCTAGCCCAGGCAATTGTGCACAGAGTGCTGTGTTATCAAGTAGCACTTGCATCTCCCTGGGTTGGACAATGCCTTTGCTGATCTACTCCGTAGAACTTGCAAGGAAACTCGTAAATGGAAGATAAATTCTAAAATTCTCAATCAATGCTAAAATTCTCCTCCAATGCTTCTGCCATTGTAGGAGCCCAACAGTGGATCTGTTCTTTACCCATAAAAATGCAATTGCCAAAACCTAAGCTCCAAATACCTGCACCCACGATCTCTAGACAATACTCTATGGAAAAGCTTCCCATAGATACTTGCTTATGCTTTTCCTCTGCTGACTCTAATCCCTTGCATAACATGGAAAACGTGGCAGACACCAATGACATGAGTTGCCAGTGCCCTGAAAGGCCCAGGCAACTGTGATACCCTGTACTATTAGATATGTCATTTAATTCACACATGTTTCAGTTGAATATATGATCAAATCCCTCATTCTTTTTCTCCGCGGGGAATCACAACGAGGTCGTTATCACGACCGCGTTATGATTCCGCATACCATTACTCTGCAAGTCGGAACAACGACTTGCGTAGGGGGGCGCTGGAAGTTGGAATAGTATAATTTACTATTCCAACTCCAGTCTGTGCGGACACTAGGGAAGCTGTTGGATTTTAAATCCAACACCTCCCCCACCCTCTCCGCAAGTCAGTGTTCCGACTTGCGGAGTAATGGTATGCGGAATCCCCGCGGAGATAAAGTTTTGTTGTAAATGTTGTTTACCGTTTCAGTTCTGTCCAGATGGATTATAGTTGGCTACTGCATCCCATCTTTAAGTCTCTCTCTTATGATTTTGTACCTGAGTTTTGAGACTTTGGATGTTTGTAGCTCCTAAATGAATGTATGCAAATATTAAAAGAATCTTGGAAAACTTAGTACTTGTGCATGCTGTGCTGTTAAACTGAAAAAAGTGGTCATTTACAGTACTGTCAACTACATTAAGTCTTGAATTACCACAGTCAAACAAATGCTTTGCCTTCTCCTTCGCCAGCAAAAGACAGAGCTAGCCTCCACTACCCTAAGAGTACACCTAGCAGCAATAGTTGCATACATTTAAAATGTAGAACATCACTTGGCCTACATGGAAGGTTTTCAATGTGTAATCCTTTTGTGGCAGTTTAATATTGCATTGCATTCATTATTAGGATTATGGGCACACCGTTCGAACAGCTCTGTTTGTGTTCACTGCACTTCCTTTCTTGGAAGGTAGTTTTTCTTGTGATGTCCAACCTTCTGATGGCACTTACTGAACTTTGTGGCTTTGTCAAGAGTCCAGAAACTCTTTAAGCAGATGTACAAAGACAGAGTTATGTTACGAACACACTTGTTTTCTTCCCATTTCAAGGGAACCAATCTATTGATTTACGTTTCTTTTCCCCCATCCACGGTCACTAGTAGAGAATAGAATAAAAATGTTAGAAGAGCCGTGTAGGAAGGTGGCTACCTGACTATGGTTACCCCAGATTTTTTGCCTGTGTTTAGCTGGTTTTTTGACTTAGTTGACCTGGTTCCCTGCTAATCAGGGCCCCAGGCCATCTGCTCTCTCTGTAAAATGGATTCCATGTACCCTAGGTACATACCCCAATTGGAAATGGACTCCTTGTCAGCCCCTGTAGAATGCACTATAGGTGCACAGGGCACAGGAGCCACTAAGGCCTACCAGGGGCTGCAGCATATCTTTTGCCACCCCTGGCTGGTTCTTAAATTGACACAACTGGCTGATCACTCAGCTGGGGTAAGGTGGTGTACACACCCCTTGCTTAGATATAGTATACCTATGTCTAAACCTATATCTGGACACATGTAAACCTGTGAGCCACTCCTATAGTCAGGCCTCACCAATCCTGGAGGCTGGGTGCATGGTTTTATGTGAGATGGAGCTCTAGCATGAGCTGAGCCTGTCTGCAGCCGTCGGGAACAAATCCCTAAGCTGTTTCAGGATAATGCCATACCATATACTATTAAGTGCCTTATAATCCTCGCGGTTATTTAGCAACTTTGGTTTGGCTTTATCAAAACATGTCGTGTAAGGTGTCATACGCTTTGGAATACCATCCCCTCGCCAGTTCTGGCGACGGGGATGGCATTCCACCCCTCTAGAGGGGTAAGACATGTTACTTCACTTTAATGCGGTTGATTTCTCCAAAGGCCTTAAGATCCACAAAATGGATGCCTCTGCCACAGACAAATGTCTGGACCCCTGGAGCTGACCGAAACTCAGTCAAGGGGGTCCTGGACAAAGGGTTTCCTGTCACAGGAGGGTGTCACCGCCCTCCAGACAGGAGATAGTGTATTGTAGCAGGGAGGTTTGAAAGAAACCAGACACTGCCTGGGGCGCACAAGGCTGCCCCTTGCATAATCCGGCCAAACCGGTTCTGGGGCACTCCAGCCCTCGTGCCAGGGCGGCCTGGATCAAAGGAAGGGGGTGTATCCACCCACTTCCTGGGTCCCACCCATAGGAGGGGACCTAGCAGGTAATCACGCCCACCAGATTCGAATAAGAGTGGGAGCAGTGCCAATGCACATCAGATTTCCTGGAAGAAACATTTGAAACGATATTCTGGACCCTTCGCCCGCCATCTCAACGTGGAAGCCCGAAGAATCTCCCTTGTGGTCAAGGAGTGACCACCCTGCAGCAGCAGGCACCATCCAGCCCTCGACGTCTACTTAGTTGCAGTTCCCGCCGGAACTCGAGCGACTGAGATCGACGAGATCAAGCCTGCCCAGCTTCTAACAGCCCGATCCACAGTCCCTGCAAAGCTGAGACCCGTGGAGGCGACCGGAAGCGTGGGGCACGCCATCTTGAAGTGACCACGAGACGCTGACCGTGCAGCCCACGAGTGACCCTCGAAGCTGTGCACCGGGGTTTGAGAAGCCCCCACCCTGAACTACTCCTGAGCCGAAGTTCAGCCCTCCACACTCGACGAGTGCTGCGTGGGGCCCTTTGGCACGATTTGGCTCAACGCGTTGGCCCGGTCACTTGCCAGCTGGCTTGTGGTCCCTGTGCCGACGAACTACCTAAGAAGACTTGTGATTCTGGTTGCTCCAGATCCACACCAGCTCCCCTGAAAAGGAGCCCCGACTCTGACCTTCCTGGTCCGAGTGAGAAGCAATCTTCCGATCCTGCGTGGATTGCTCTTACCAAGGCTTGTTTGCTCCAAACTTGAAGCCGACTGCACCGACGGTGAGAGCCTGCGTGGGACAGATCGTGACCTGCTCCTGGACGTCGCAGATGCCCCAGAGCCCACGTGACAGCGGAGAGAAGCTCCTCGACGACCACCTGATTGCGCCCGACATTGCCTGGTTCCGTCCTGGTTCCACCCTGGTCACTGCTGAGTGACCCAGACTCTGTCCCCTCTGCTTTCAGGTACTCTACAACTTGAGTCCACCCTTGGACTCCACCGGACACTTCATCTTTAACCCGCCTGCAGCCCTTTCAGCTCCAAGCACCAAGAGCCTGCGTGTCAAAACCCGACGCCACTTCGACCCTGTGCACCCACTTCCTGTGGGTGAGGTAACTTTGCTCCGCCGGTGTTCCCACACTGGTGCACACCTCTAGGGTCTGTGTGTTAAGTTTTGTTCCTCTAGGTTCAGCGGAAGTGTCCTTAAACTCTAACTCTTTGACTTTTACGCACCATTGGTTAACATTGGTGCATGCGTGCGCTTTCCGCACATCTCCCGAATCCCGAGGGCCATTCCCGACTTCAGCATTGCTTGTCCTGACTGCTCCCAGCGATTCCCTAGGCCCTAGGCCTAACCACTGCTCGAGTGGCATCTCTTATACCACTTGTTTAGTATATGGTTTGAGTGGCCACCCGCCCTCATCCATAATTGTGCAACTTGTATGTTTAAACAGTGCTTTTGATTTAACGCTTGTGCCCCTTTATTCATAAAGAATACTGGGGATTGTTTTTAGTAATAAATACATATATTTTTATAATATATACTTGTGTGGTGTCCTTTCATTTGGTATTACAGGATTGTATGTGGTAAAACAGCTCGCTTAACACGACCTCTTAAGTTAAGCCTTTAGGCTGCTTAGTCCATGCTACCCCTAGGATAGCTTGTCTAATAAGGTTGACTTACAACCAGACACCATAAGGGGATTGTTTGGTCAGGTAGTAGGTGGTTCCAGAATTGGAAACATCCCCTACCAGGCCAACTTCTCACAAGCCGTCATGTATTATGGTTACAGTAATCGGTTCATCAGAAAACCAATTGTTTGTCGCTTGTGCATTACCAGTTGACCTAACGGCTAGGGCGGTCGACCTCGAATCTAGGGAACTGGGTTTGAGTCTCTGCAAACAACGCTGAACTTCCTGTGGTTCTGGGCAAATCACATAATCGCCCCGTGCCGAACAACACAAAAGAAGAAAAAAAAATGTGTCCTCATGTAACGCAACTGGTGCTATGTAAAGCGCTCTGATACCCAATAGCTTTGGGCCACGTTCGCGCTATTTAAAAAACTGTAAAATAAAAAAATAACTAAAAAACACACCTTGGAAACAGATTTCAGAGGAAGACGTGGCAAGGGGGATAGTTTGAATCACTCAGTTTTGTTATCCCAAATCCAAACACACACTAGGTGATGTACCAAGCACGTTCCACTCATTAAAAGGAGTCACAACGGTGGTCTTGAGTAATATTCAGCTGGCTGGCATTTGAAAAGTTGTGACTTGGATTTCAAAGCATACATTCAGTAAACATTACTGTGTAGGCATTCATGCCTGCCAAGAAACTTAAGCCACCACATTGGAATTTGGGTACTGCTATGCAGTCTATGTACAGCTTGTTGATTTACTGTAGCACAGACTGCAAACAGAAAATTGTACTTAACTTTAAACAGACCATTTTTAGCTTGTAATGCTGTGCCCTACTGACTTTTAAATTTGCGAGCACAATGAATGACGTATAGAACTGTTATACTGCATACTTAGATTAAAATATATATTCCTTCGCCAGTACGCTGACCTTACAATCCTTTGTATCTCTGCACATGCACCTACCCTTAAGGGAACTCAAACTGAGCAGTTTGTGAGGTCCTGTTGCATTGTGGGTTTCAGCGGAGGTAAAGTGAGCAACCCCCAAATTGAAACACCTTTCACCAACTAAATTAACTTGTAACATTACAAGCCCTACACTAAACGACATGAGTGCACACAGAATGTTAATTTATTCCTCTAAAAGCTATAGATTGATTGTTACAGGTGAGTAAAATGTATGTTACTTTTCATTTCCAATGCTTCTCCTTTTTTAAAAAATCTTATTATTTTTTGTCAAAGACCTAGTAAAGTGTGATTCATACACACTGTCTCTATACTGGGATCTGTCAAAGTGGATAAATCTTATAGTGGAAGGGACTCCCAAAAGTGATACACCCCATGTTAATTCCCACCGTGAAAAAACGATCATCTCTTCAGTGAAAATCACTGGTTGGATTTTCATGAAACATGATTTACTTGACAGTGATAATGTCAGAAACAACTAGAGATCCTATTTAAATTTCATGAAAATCTGGTCAGTGTTAATTTTTTCTTTAAAAAAAACAAAAAAAAACTTCAAAAAGTAGGACTCGCATGAGGTTAGAAATTCTTTAGATACCTTCACCATGGACCGGCATATTAGATTGCTGATCCCGCAATCAAATTGTGACAATAAAGAAATTTAGTTTGATAAAGCAACATTTTTTCCTCAGTCTGTCTGCAGATTTGCAGAACCCCAGAATAGCTGAGGATCACAGACACTCTCAATTACTGGCCAGAACTGACATTTTTATTTGTGGCAGCCAATACAGTATGTGGGGCTTGCATCCTGGAAGAAAGTTAGGGCACATACAAGGGGGCTGGTTCAACCCTTTCCTGACCATAAGCAGGGCTCCCCTAAGGGCAGGTACGCCCACAAGTATTAAAAATTATCGCTCATTTTTTTACACATGATTATCAGTCATCATTTTGAATTTGCAGATCTGGATCCCCAGACTAATCTTTTCAAATTTAGTCTTGGAAAAAAGAATGCTTCCCCAGGGATTTAAGAAAAAAACAATCTTACAGAGGATACTAGCCACACACATTGGATTCTGTCAACTTTGGGGCTGATCTGAGCACAAGAAGGCTAGTGGCTGAGTGGAGTGATTGATGTTGGCACGAGGTCCAATGGTCATACTCAGTGTCCATGTAAGATATGGCTTTGGATCAGAGTCCTAGCGTAGACCAAACCTTGAGCCTAGAGTCTGCTCAACACGTAGTCCAAGTGCTCACTGCATACAGTTGGTTTGTTCAGAGAAGGGATGGCCCTCAACAGGCCCTGCACCCAGGGCATGTTGGGCATTACCTTTGGTTATGGACAGTGTGTTTGGGGTTGGATGAGGATGGTGTAGAGTCTGGCTGTAAGCCAGGCCTTGTTCCCAGAGGTCATGCTGCATATCTGAAAAACTGGTATTGTTGGTTTGGTAGAATAGGGCCTGGTCATAGAGGGAGCAGTGTTCTGCCACAGCCCCCTCCTTACTAAATTACAGTGATCTATTATTAACCCCTTTGAAAGACACCATTCCTAAGGGGGAGGGTGTCAAAGGAGTACGTCAGGCAGGGTAGCTTACAGCTACCCAAATAAACTGTGTACATTTACTTAAAGATCAGTAGTACAACTGTGGTCTGTTACAGCCCTCCTTCAACTTCACAAAATTGAGTGCAAAGGAGGCCTATCACGGATATCACCTTTTCCACTGTCCTGTCCCTAGGGCCTTACAAGGCTAATCACATAGGTAACTTACACTTCTAATTTACACATCAGTTTACTCTTAACCTTTTGAATACCTTTACTAATTAAATATACTAGATGTAAGTTACCACTGCCAAAAAGAAGCACCAGAAGTAAGTTCAGTCCCAGACATGCCCAGTAACTTGTACTTCAACACCCTCAAATAAGATAACTATGGCAGTTTGGACTTCAAATAAAAACCAACATGAAACATAAATTATGTAAAATAGCTATAAATAGAATTTAGTGTTGGAACATATATTTAAAAAATATGAATTATATTTTCTTTCAATGGCTATTTATTGATATTTTCAGGCATTGACAAATAACTATTTCCTTCGTCAAGGCCAATCTAGGAACCCAATCCCTCACTGCCCCCCGAAATAAAACTCCTAGAAGTTCAGGATAACGTTTTTTAAAACAAGCACATTCAAATCAACACACTTTGTCTTGCTTAGAAAGTGAAAATCACCTGTTTTGTGATACTCCGGTAGGCCAGACTTCAGTTTAGATAGCTAATTTCGAGGAACTCTATGATCTCTGGCATCCCAGAGATGGATCCTTCCTAGTTAGTCAACCAAAGATCACCATGGATTTTCATATTTTCTCCCCATATTGTAAAGCTCCAAAATAATTTTGCCATCACCAACAAAGTATGCAGCTTATGCGCCCATTCATGTATCATCTGAATGGCCGCAGTTTTTCATTTGTGGGCAATCAGCTATTTCACAGCTAGTGTCATATTGGTGACCATTCCCTGATCGGAAATAGTGAGACGTTGTAGACCAATAGTAGGTCACAAATTCAGTAGGATTGCGGCAGGATCAGTTTGTATTAGAAATCCCAGCACCCCCTCACACGGTTTTGGTTTTCCTTCTAAAAAACCTTCAATCAGGGACCAAACCATTTTATATGCAACTAGCCTCCTTGTCCACATTCATTCCAACATAAATCTGATGTGTGAATACATCAATTTCATTAATGTAATGTGCCATAATGTCATATGTTTATAAATTAACTCTGTTGTGTACCCTCTTGCTTATGAGGATAAAGCTGCCCAACTTTTCTGCCATTGGCTTGCTCGAATACCTTTGTGTAATATACGCTGCCAGCATCGCGTATACAACCAACGAACACTGGGTCCCACGTCTATTAGAAACAAGTAAATACTCAATATTAAAGCATGTGGTAATTTATAAGTGGAAAATGTTTCCCATTGCGTTATAAATAAAACTTTCGCGAATTTATAAAGTAGTGTAACATTAATTTTTAATAAAATGTACATTTCTTTTTTTTCTTTAAAAAAAAAGGTTTATTGTCATTAGTGCTCATATACACAGCAGTGCGCCTACAACCATATCAGGCCGGCAGCGATACACATATATTAATAAGGTAGTAGCATTGTCAATAGAAAACACAGTCTATCTGCATGGACGTTTACAATACCACAACAATATATACATAATCCATCCGTGACAGGACGCATATCAGGCCGACTCATAAGTACTTGGTTGCTATGGGAACAGAAGCCATGGACTGGTATAAGCATAGGCAAAGCCGGTTCTGCAGCTGGAAGGAGGATCAAGGGAGCTCTCTAGTACAGAGCACCTCCGCGCCTCCCACACCTGTGGCAACATTAGCATCATACGTAGCTGTCAGCTGAATATCAGAGCAGGTCATTACTTCATCTTATTATACCTGTTCAGTACATCCCTGCAGTTCAGTCATGTCTACATAGGCCCGCAGTTCCGCCGACCACAAGCCTGAAAACAGCCTTCACATCCAGCAGCTCTATGCCATAAGGGCCAACCAGAATCCCATCCTCTCCACCCTTTCCTGACGCATAGCACATGTGTCTAATCCAAGCCTGCCATGGGGGGTATGTCCTCAACCTCGTCAATCCTAGTATCGTCCGTCCCCTGTGTTGCAGTTTGTATAAGGTATGCCTGCAGTGGGCCCCATATATCAGCCGGTCTAGAAGCCAGAGGCAGCAGTTCTGAGAATATCCCATATTGCTCCTGACAGTACAACATATCTTGTAGCCAGTCTTTGAATTTGAGGACTCGGCCCCTCCCCCACCTACAGGCCAGTCGTCTCTTTGCTAACAACAGCGCTACATTAGTGTATTTCCGAACAGATCTCGCTATCTGTGCAGTGTAACCCAGCAAGAACAACAGCGGATCCAGGGCTAATGTAGTCCCTATCATGAGGGAGACGGCCTCGCAGACCAGTGTCCAATACTCCGTCACTTGTGGGCATTCCCATGCCAAATGGAGGAAATCCGCCCCTCCCTGACCACATCGCTCGCACCTATCCGAGTCAGCTAGTTTGAACCTGACCTTTCTAACTGGTGTGTAATACAGCCTATGGAGGAACTTGTAATGTATGATTTTAAAGCGACAGCTAGACATCACTGTGCCCGATAGGTCACAACAATACTCCCATTGTTCCTCCGAAATCTCCTTGCCAAGATCCTGCGACCAGTGTGCTTTAGCTGTACTCTCCACAATTGGCAGCTCCCTCCGGAGGCACTTATATATGTTGGAGACTAGGTGTGCACCATCCGCACTGTTCATCACAACTGTTAGCGGGGCAATACTGGGGAGTTCCCGAGGGTAGTCAGGTAGCAAGGCCTTTAAGCCTTCCCGCAGCCGTAGAAAGTAGAACACTTCCAAGGGAGTAGGCGCTTGTTCCCCAAAGAACTGCTCTCGAGAACGAAATACACCATCATGGAATAGATCGCCCCACGTCTGAATATGTTACCGGCGACACATGGTACGGAAGCCCAATTTATCGGAAGAGCGCCATTTGCGGGTGATATGACAGTGGCATCCGGGCCGTGTACAATAGCGAGGCTTGCAATCGTCTCCCTATTCTTTGCCATGCATCCATGGTACACGTCACCGTGTTAGCCTGCATTTCCAGTGCCGATATAGGGGCATGAACCACTCCATTCAACGGTAGTGGGTGAGCAATCCAGTCTTCCGCCGCAACCTGCGGCATGAAAGCTGTGGGTTTCATCCAATAATACAGGTAGTGCGCCTGTGCGCTCAAATAATAAACTTCAAAATCTGGGATGTCAAAGCCCCCTACATTGTAAGGTTGTGTCATAACCGCCCATCTAAGGCGCGCCTGCCTGCCCCCCCATACCAGTCGTATAAGTTCAGACCGCAAGGTCTTGAAGAAGGCACCCGGGTAATAGGGTACGTTGAGAAACAGATACAAGAAACGAGGCAAGACCACCATTTTGATGAGGGAAACTCGAGCCGCCATGGACAAGGGTAATTTAATCCATCGAGTCACCGAGTCTACCAGTTTGGTTATGGCCGTGCCATAATTCATTCGTAGTGTGTCCCCCTTGTCTCTCGAGATTTGTATCCCCAGGTAGCGAATAATAAAATGTAATTAAATTACATGTAATTAACTCTATGCATCACCTGACTTTCTCATTCAGTATCAGAGGCATCTTACACACCCAGATCCAAAACAGATAAATCTTGTGATATGGCAATTGAGTTCGTAGAGTTTGGCAATTTAACCTTTTCCGTGCTGATGACGGAACCGCTCCGTCATCAGCCGCGGTAGTGCTGTGCTGATAATGGAGCGGTTCCATCATAGCCCGCCCAACGCGCTTGCGCGGCGCTGATTATGCGCCTGCGCGGCGCGTTCTATTGTGCGGACGGGGCCATGACGGAACCGCTCCGTCATGAGCACAGCTCAACCGAGGCTGGTGACGGAGCGGTTCCGTCACCAGCATGGGCGCGCCGCGCGGCCCCCCCGCCCCTTAACGCTGCGGCGGAATAGCCGCCGCAGCGAAGGCGTTAAAACTTCAAGAGGATTGGATGACTATTCTATGAGAGGCCAGAAAATCCAATACTTATGCGTGCTATGCAGCAAAGTGGAAAAGGTGCATGCACAACTGTGTTTTCAAGCAGTTAAATCTCTTTACAGTTCCTGTGCAGGAGCTTCTTTTCTACCGTCTACATCTTTACAAGGCAGGTCTCACTCACACTTCCATATACCTACAGTTCTCTGTAGTTGAAGTGTACCTACAAAACAGACAATATTCATCTGTGTATAGGTTCCCTATTATTGAAGCTTGCATGGAAGGTCTAATGAGGGCAATGCCTCCTAAGACCCCTCCTGCACTAGTCTTGAACCCTAATGTGCTCCTCTGATGACTTACATGCTCTCCTTTTGAGCCTCTGTACTCCTGTGACTTAAGGTTCTTGTTTTCAAATTTGGCTTTCCTAATAGTAATTACCTCAATCAGACGTATTAGTAATCTCCAAACCCCTACAATACAGGAACCATTCATTCAAGTTCATAGAGTTGGGTAATTATTTGCAACCTTAATTTCTGCCTAAGGTTGTCTCATCCTTCCACATGAACTAAAGTATTGATATACCCTTTTCCCCCCACAACCAGAGTCTGTAACTTAAAGGGCGCACTTCACACTCTGAATGGCAAGCAGGAGTTCTTGCATCACATTGACAGAACTAAACCATTGAGAAAATCCAATCCACTCTTTGTTGCCTTTGCCAATCCCCACAATGAGCATGCAGTCTCTAAAGCTGGCATTGTCATGTGGACAGTTGAATACATCCAAATCTGCTGCACTAAAACGAAGGACACTCTCCCTGTGCTTCCAAAAGCACACACCACAAGTAACAAGCATTAGCATAGCCAATAGGTCTCGCTTTTGGGACCTCATAAGTATTTAGTTGTGCGGCACAATATCCTTGGTGCAATAACATCAACTGTTGCATGGCTAAACACTGGCCGAAAATGATAAAAAATTGTAGAGATAAGGCATAATCTATATTAATGTCTGTTATTGTGTGCCAAAATATGATTCTAACGCATATTTTTATGTGTACCTTAAACAATAAACATCCAGTTGCCATCCAGTTGAAAGTGTGTTTTGCCATAACACCACAGACCCAGGGTTTTATATTACTGGTGTACAGTACTGGCACTCTAATTCTGAAGGCAAGCCTGATTTATAACTGCAAGATTAATCATGCACCATAGTGCAGTTCAAATACTGACATTTCGATATGCTTAGCAATTGACCAGATAATGTATCTAGGGGTCAAAAAGGAAATTCAAAATGGATATTCAGAATAGTAGCCCATGCGAACTATGTGAAAAATCACCATGTTTATACTTATAAAGTTAGATTTACAAGCAAAGAGATTAGACGAGTCGAGTAGGTCTGAATATTAATTATCCATATACAATGGCCTATGTTAGACAGTCGCTAGATTAAACAATCTGTGCGGCCAACTTCGCTGAACCAACGGGTAAGGCATGAATAATAAGCATAAATGTACGCATTCTAAGGAAGAATGCCTATGCGTGCTAACATCCTGCACTGCTGGCTCATTATATTTCGTGCAGCATTCGATTTGATATCTACAGGCCACATTGGAAAAGCAGAACAGTGTGTTGCATACAATAGCTACTCGCATTGTCCACACTAAAATTAACTGCTAAACGGTAAGTAACAGGGCTGTGAGGGAAGACCGAAAACAAACTACGCAGAATGACAGCCTGCTACAACTTTGCTCGGCTGGCCAGCTGGCTGGCTGAACTGTAAAGTATCGGCATACACGGACAACAACTTACTTGTTAAATTAGATCAGTTTGACGGATAAAGGATTCCTCCACACGCCTCGATAGCTGCGTGAAGACTAACCTCAAATACATCAACTTCCGCATAAAATGTTGTAGGAGCACGTCACATAGTAGTGAATGGCCAATCCCGAGGAACAAGAACAATAACTTTATTAACTAGTGAGCAAAGACACCCTGCTTAATGTCTCTGATTGCAGACAAGTTACAATGTTCATATAAACGTAGAATAGGAGATCTACCAATTCAAATCTTTTTGTGGCGAATAAAAGATTAAACTTGGGAAACCACTAACGTTTATAAGACGAAAAGTGTTCGGACGGAGGCAGAGGGGAAAGCACGGAAAATAAAAACAATCATTTGCCTCGTGATGCGGGAAGCTTGTAATAAAAGAAGCTGACGAGGAGGGAGTGGGAGAAGGGAGGGGGAGGGGGATTCACATGCGCGCTGTAAGGTATTCACGCGAGGAAGTCAGATGGCAGCTGTGCACGTCGTGCGCGTAACAGCAAGCTGGTTGCCGGCAAAAGCCTGTGGGTAGCACTTTGAAAACCTGCTTACTAAATGTCTCGCCAGAGCAGCACATGCGCTGGATCAGGCGAGACCTAAAAAGAGAGCAGTTTTTGGCCTCATTGGTAACATTCCTCACATGAAGATCTGTAAAGCTGCTACTTGGTCACACACCTTTAGCAAGCACTACTGTCTGGACTTAATAGCACGTCAACAAGCTTTAGTTGGCCAAGCAGTATCAAGAACACTCTTTCAAGCATCTGCATCTTCTCCTACCTAGCGACCGCTTTGGAGAGGGGCTGCTTTATAGCCTATGCAGAGTATGTGTACCGTATCTACAGCCATACGTGCTAAGATGGAAAATGTTACTTAACCTGTAATTATCTATTTGTAGCATGTAGTGCTGCAGATTCACATGTGCCAACCCGCTTCATTGGAAGCCAGTGATGATCACAGATGTTTCCTATGTCTTTTTATTTAATCATTTTGTTACGCACAGCATTCTCGGTCTGCACACTCCACTCGACTTATACTCCTTGCCCACTGAGTGGAAAACGATCTGAGAAGGAGACTGTGTACTGGTTAATTGAGGACAAGGGGTGTTGTGACTTGAAGTTCTTTGAGGAAAAAACAAGTTGCAAATGGCTGGCCTCACATTAAATGTCAGGGGTATGCAGAACATGAAAATCTAAAGCATTACACAATACAAACAGATGGGTCAGTGGGTCAATCATGTTTTCCTTTTTGTGAAATCTGCACTATACAGCAAATTATGAGCTATTCGCAGTAAATCCGTATTGCAGTGGTAAATGATGAGGCCATAAAATTGCATAAAATATCTGACCCTCACCATTATCCATTGTTTTTATCAACCGTTTATTCATGAAAGCTAAACCTAAAAATTCTAATTGCAGTCATTGTCCATTGTTACCTGCAACTTTAAGAGAATTCTTTTTTGAAGAGAACTATCCCAAAATAAACATGTAATATAAAAAACGCGTAGCAAGGAACAAGTGTAATACGAGCCTATATTACCATCTTGGGGTTCTTTTGACGTGTACAAACCACTTCGTCTTCAGCCTTGTGGTTTGTAACCCTTCAGTGGCAATATTGAGCCATATTACAAGGTAACCCATCGTTTACACTAAATAATAAATGAAACAATGAATACTGGGTTCAAGGCATGAGTGTACTTCAGTCGGAGCCTGCTGCAAACAGTAGGCTCTTTGGTCCAGCAGCCTCTGCAACTCTGGGGCATGGATGTAGGGTTTGGCCCCGAGAATGCTTTGCAACAAAATCCTTCAGTGAACGTCTGAAGGTTGGGCATAGTTGACAATGGAGATTCATCGCAAAGCATGGCTACAGGCCACTTCCTGTGACTGTGCCTGTCAATGGTTCTGGGCACCGGGTGTGACAAGGAGATAATGGGGAAAAAATATTTGAAGTGTTGAAATTGAATCGTATTTTGTTAATGTTTCAGAAGTTTTGAACAGCTTTAAAACTACTAGAAAATTATTATTGTCCTTTTTCGAACACGCCTGTATTTGGAGAAAACAAATTCAAAATATAAATAAACATTTAAATGTAACATTTTAAAGAATCCAAAATGACAAGATATTTTTTTTTTGGATTCATCTACAGATTTAAATTCTGTAAATATAAAAATATTGTCACTGTATCTGCTAATGAAAACAGACGTTTAAGTGAATCTGCTGTCTTGATGGAGCAGCGATATTTGCCTCCATCGATCTGAGAGAGAGGCAGGAGGCACACCACCTACTTCTTCACATTCAGCCAGAGCAAAAGAGCAGCAGCAACATGGCATACACTATGAGAACAGAGATGTCTAATGTAAGGAACTTGCTCCACCTGTCCATACCTTCAGCCTGGTGTGGAACTGGGTTGAGATATGCAAAATTTATGATCGCAAATTTCAGGAAGGAGGCCTAGCCAACAGTTCTTTTATTGAACAACCACTATGGCCCGGCATGTAATAACACTGCACTAGAGAGAAAGTAAAGAGTACTTGAGGCATGAGGAGCAAGACTTGTAAAAGGTGCTCTGGTTTGGAATCAATCATCAGCTTCCTCAGTTTTGGCAGGAGAAGGGTGAGCACCAATATCTGCACCTGTAAAAGTCAATATCCACCAGAAAATGTGCACACCTACAGTGTCCCAGCATGGTGGGTTCTGGGAGTGGACGAAGGCCGTGCACTGTAGGGTCTTGGTTTGCACAGGGGCTAAAACATCTTTGGAAAACCAAACAATTTTCTCAAAATCTGTGTTAAGGAAATGTTATTATGATTCTTTACTTAAAAGAGAAAATATAATTTGTTAAAATGCTTACACTCATTTGCATGAATACTACTGCTCATGACAGCATTGATGACTTAGCAGATAATATCATATCGCTATTTAGAAACTCAAGAACAGGAGCACCCATTTGAATTGGATAAACCTTTTCCCGTACTCTGCATATTTGGGTTCAGGGACCAATGACGACACTGATTTTTTTTAAACTCTTTATTGAGGATTTTTTTCACAGCTTATCACAGTTACATTTGCACAGGCTTGATTGGTAGTCAGTAACATATTCTAATCCACAAGGCAGCGCCATACAGGTAGCATGTCAAGGCAGTGTGGCATTATAGTGGCTCCTCACGGGGACTTGTGATGGAGCGCGCTGACCATGTGAAGCAGAGCTGTGTTCTGTCGAGTATGGGTCTGAAACCGCTGGTCAGGGAGTGTGTGTGTGTACCTCTGTAGGAAAAAGGTATTGGGTGGGGTAGTAACTAAACAGCACAGTGTATGTAATGGGTGTGTTGGTAGAGTGAAAATCGGGAGTGGGCACCCGGAGTGAGCAGTAAAGCTGCAGCTGTTAACAAGGTCCATTTCTCATTCATTTGGAGAAGTGGCAGTGTGGGTACAAGCCAGGAGTATCTTGGAAACACTTGATACTTTGAACCGGGACGGGCAGTGTAGGCGGAGGGATTCTGAGTAATCCTATGTCAGCCCTTCATGGGGAGTGGGGGCTGGTTGGGGGGAGGAAGTGTGTATGTAGGCGTGCTTCATGTGTCAGTGGTATGTCGGTCCCGGCTCTGCCTTCCCTCCCGGGCTGACCGCCCTCCACCTCTATCCAGCATGTATAGATGGGTTGGTTTCTTACAATGTCCCTGCTACAAGGGAAAGTAATTGCTGTAACAGAAAACATTGAAAACTGAAACTGTGTTCAGGACCTGCAGCAACCAGCTATATGCTCAAACCATTGCCGGGCAAATACACCATATGTGAAGGGGATCGCATTTGCCAAATGGTGACCTAAGTGTGGAGAATAGGAAGATAGTGGTACCAGGGATAGGGTGCAGGGAATCCTTGTTCATAACTGCCTTAGCACTGTGCTGTTCGCTGGTGACACTCCCATTTGGGCTTTTGTATTAAAGTGTTGTGAAGGGTCATGCACAGGAGGAGAATAATGTCCATGGGGTCCACTCTCACCGACCAGAGCCGGATCCCCCCTCCAATCCCACAGCGTGGAAGCAACCGAGACAGCGCTCAGAAAGCAGATGGTGGGGGGATACCTCAGAGCAGGTCATTGGCGGTTTACAGAGTGACCTGCAGATCGGAGGCCTCATCGAAGTGGTCGTCAGAAATCTGGAGGCACTGCCATCCTCGCTGGTGGTAGAATTAGTGTCTGGGGCTAGTAGGGATGTGGGCCGGTGGAACACCATGGCGATGGCAGATTATTGCTCCCTCCATACTTCCTGCTAAAAGGGCTTTCCAGGATTTTCTGTGGTTGGACTGCATGGCGACTTCCTCATCCGCACCTCTGTTTGTGGGTTGTCATGCATGTGGTCACCACCGGAGGGCAGGCGCCACCATCTTTGTGTTGTTCAATCTAATCGCAGGCTGAAGATAGATTGATTAAAGAAGTAGGTTCAGTGGTCCCATATAACCTACAATTCAGTTGGGTACAACAATGAGTATTGAAGGTCTCAAAGTCCGTGCTTGACCCCAAGGAAGGATGAGTGCTGCTGCGTTACCATCACCCTATAGTTTGGGAACACGTAGAGCTTGTTGGGCGGCTTTCAGAATAGCATGTCTGTCCTTATAGTAGAGGAGCTGAGCCACAACAGAGCGAGGTGTAGAGCCCGGTGACTGTCGACAGGTAGGGACCCAGTGCTCTCGATCAGAGGGAAAAGTACGATGACCGGTCTCTTGCAGGGGTGAAGGCAGTCCTCCAGGAAGGCGATCATTGTGCTGGTGTCCTCCTTTTCCTCTGGGAGTCCCACCATTCAAATAGAATTCCAGCAACCTCGCCCTTCACCATCTTCAGCTCGATTTTCAAGTCACTTTACGCTGTCAGCCAGATCTGGAGTGCGCATCCCTGGTCGTCCAGTTGGGGTGTAAAGTCCGTTAAAGTGCGCTAAGTTTCTGTCGCCCTGGAAGCCAGCTTCTGATGGTCGTTGTGAAAGAGGCTGAATTCTCTGAGGAGCTCCTCAATCTTTGTTTCTATGGAGGATCGTTATGTTTCTATTACTTGTAGAATGGCATCCAGTTTGTCCCGGGGCTGCAGGGGGTATTTAAGTGGTGTGTGATTAGAATTGTCTTCCCCAGGGGCTTGTAGGAAGGTGAAGGTGGCTGGGAGGGGCGCATGTTGGTTTCTGGTGACCCATTGTAGAACAAGCATGGTGTTGTGGGGGTCCGCATCGGGGATTCCTGCCGCCTTCAGTTTCATAGAGATGCTATGTATCTCCGGATATCCTCATGGGACCCATGCTCTTCGGCGTTCCATCTAGGGTGGGAGTTCCCTGATCAGGTTGAGTTCTGCCCTGCTACTGGCAATCCATTGCTGCTGAAATAACTAATTATCCGCAGGTCTGGCAAGCTAAGAGAAGCTCAAAGAACATACAGTAAAAGCAAAAAGCTCCTATTCATACAAAGGGAATCCCATCACTCAGTGAAGTGGCTGGGTCATCATCTGGGATCTCCTTTTGGTTGCAACACCTTGTGCAGCCAAGGGCTACAACCCCCTCACTGTGAGGGAGGAGCTCAGGGATGTTTTGATAGATACTAATCAGTTGTCGGATCTTCTAAAAGCCACCTGATGTGAAGCGTTGTTGTGTTTTTGAGTGATGGGTGCAGTGCATAAAGAAGAGAGGGTGATTGGTGATCTAAAATTGGCTACCGAGAGAAAAAAGGAACTTTATTCAATTCAGTGCAGACATATTAGTGTGTGAGCTCAAATGACAAAGGCCCCTCGTAATGGGTAGCAGAGTACTACAGCCAATCCTCACTGCAGCAGAAGCGTGTAGGGTTGAGTCCACGTGATATCGGAATCAATGAAACGTACGAGGGGCCTTTGTCATTTGAGGTCACACACTAATATGTCTGCACTGAATTGAACCCACAGAAATCTGCACTATCGACATTTGGAAATTCTTACCGAACATTGTGTATGATTTTCATACTTAAATTGAGCTCATTTTGTCACGCTACCCGAGTGGGGGTTTCCTTCGTTTGGTGCATTAAGGTTATTCTTACCAGATATTGTGTATGACTCTCATACTTTTATTGAGCTCATTTGGTCAAGATACCCGAGTGGGAGAGCCCTTCATTTGATATATTAAGAATTCCCCAGGTGCATTGACCACTACATCAATACCTGAACGATCTGACTTCTAATTCTTGAATTCTTGGACTGTTGCTTCTTGATGCTACATGACCATCCAGATTTCTTTTGATTATGCCTTGAAAAAGTCTTAGTACTTACCCACAGTACTGACGAAACACGTGTCGGCTGTTTATTGCCAAGTCTACTCCCATGGATTTTCTGAATAAAGAACATGATAATTTGAACTTTTTCGCTTGTTTGTGATGTCCAACTGCTGCTGTTATTGGAGAATCTTCACATATTCTGAAACAACTAGGAGACCTACTAGTCTGCTCGTGTTTACATGCGTGTTAGGAATGTGCTCGATTTGACCCTCTTGTTTCAACTGATTAGTATCTATCGAAACATCCCTGAGCTCCTCCTTCACAGTGAGGGGGTTATAGCCCTTAGCTGCAGTAGGTGTTGTAACCAAGAGGAGATCCCAGATGATGAAGAATGCCACTTCGATGGGTGATGGAATTACGTCACTATAAAAGGACGCTCCCATGTATGAATAGGAGCTTTTTGCTTGTACTGTATTTATTTATTTATTGAAGAGTTTTATATAGCACTAGCCAGACCCGACGGTATTGGAGCGCTTTACAGCATGGGTAAAAACACACAGTTTGGCAGTCGTATACATATTGAGTCGTGGCGCTTTGGAAGTCTCGGCTCACTGAACAGCATTGCAGGAAATGAAGAGACAGAAAATCACAATATTGAGCACATAGACTCGGGCCGGGTCACCTTTACGGAGGTGGAGAAAGAGGGAGGGTTCAGGATGGGGGAGAGGTAGATGTCTTAGTGACAAGTGTCTGTGTCCTGTAATGTGCAAGCTTTAGCATTTCGGCAGCGGCTTCCATCCAGGAGAGAACAGTTGAGGAAGAAGTCTTTGAGCTGCCTTTTGAATTGTGTAAAGGAGGGGGTAGTCCTGATGTGCACTGGGATGGAGTTCCAGATTTTGGGCGCATTTCCAGAGAAGGATTGAGAAGTGTTTTTTTGTTTGCGTATTTTCGGCAGGATTAGGAGTAGAGTGTTGGAACTTCTGAGGTTCCTTGTCTGACCGGCCTTCTTGAGTTTGGCGGCCAGGTAGGCGGGTTTCTGTGTGTACAGGGCTTTGTGCGTGAGGCAAGCCATTCTTAAATTGGCATTCATTTCAATTGGGTGCCATTTTAGCTCTCTAAGTGCTTGCGATTTGATCATACTTCTTTACTCCGGTGACCATTCTAGCTGCTGCATTGAGAGTTGATCTGAGAGGTGCTAAGTGGAATTTTGCTGTACCTGTGAGGGAAGCATTCCCGTAGTCTAGTCTGGACAGCACCAGGGATTGATTAGCTTGTTTAAGGTCGTTGGCAGGATGAAGGGTTTTATTTTGCTGAGTTGTTTCAGGTTAAGGAAGGTGCTCTTTTTGCATTGATCTTGATGTGTAGTTTTGGGTATAAGGTGAGTCTCAGCGATTTTACGGAATCCGCCAGGGTGAGATTGCTGTTTAGAGCATCAATTGCTTTTAGCCATTCTACGATTTGGGGGTTCTGTTTGTTGGAGATGAGGAGGATTTCTGTTTTGTCTTTGAGTTTCAGGTGGTTTAGTGATAGCCAGTGTTGGACTTCTCTTGGAGTGTCGTTGAGTCTATGAATGTCATCAATGGAGGAGGTTTGAAGGTAAATCTGGGTGTCGTCAGCATGGAGATGGAAGGGGATATTTGTCGTTTTGAGTATGGTGGTAAGGGGTTCCATGTAGATGTTGAACAGTTGGGGGGCGGGGGGGAGAACTGATCTTTGAGGGACACCCCTGCTGACGGGGTGTGGATCTGATGAGAAGTTTCTGATCTTTATTCTTTGGTTGCGGTTCTGGAGAAAGAAGGAGAACCACTTTAGGACCACCTCTTCTGCACCTACCCTTTCTTGAAATACCTTGATGAGTAGCTTGTGGTCCATTGTGTCGAATGCAGCCGATAAGCCAGGAGTATGAGTAGGGAGCATTGGCCTGCATCAATTGATTTGTGTAAATCGTCAATGACCTTGAGGATCGCTGTCTCTGTGCTACTGCCTTTTCTGAAACCTGATTGGTGGGTGTCTAAGAGGTTGGTGCTTTGTGTTGTCAGTTGGAGGAGAACACACCTTTCCAGGATTTAGCTAGGAGATCATTAGTGTCTAAGCCTGTTTTTTTCAGTAATGGCGTGTCTTGGCAGACTTTGAGGCAATCCGGTATGACTCCGGTTCTAAGGGAGCTGTTAATGATCTTGGTCCAGAGCGTGGCTAGTGAAAGATTGAGCTTTTTGGCCAGCTGGGCCGGTACAGGATCCGAGGCGTGTGAAGAGGGTTTGGAGGTGGAGATCATTTCGACTATCTCTGCTTCAGAGATGGGGTTGAAGGCTTTCCAGTGTTTAGGGGGTAGCCTGGGTGTGATAGCTTCTGTCCCTTGGGACGCACTCCTGTAAGGGGGACTACGGTTGTCGTCTAGGGAGGGCTCAATCTTGGTGATTTTGTCATTGAAGAAGTTGGCGAAGTTCTCACACAGGTCTTTGGAGGCCAGAACTGAGGATGCAGGGGGTTTGGAAGTTTGTTGCCGAATGAGGTTGAAGAGTTCCTTAGGCCTATTTTTTGCGTTATCTAAAGCATTGCAAAAGTAGAAAGTCTTTTCATTCTTGATATGTTTTTTGTACTTCCTGCGTATTGCTTTGAGTTGGTCTCGGAGGATTGTGGACGGGTTGTTCCGCAACTCTTAGTTGTCTTCTTTCAGAGTTTGTCTGTGTTAAACCAAGATCCAGATGGAATGTTTCTTATTCTTTTTTGTTTCAATGGCGGTATTTCGTCAAGAATGTCAGTCATAGTTGTGTTGTAGTGAGAGGTGAGTTCTATTGTGGTGAGATCCTCAGTGGAGATGGGAAGGAGAGAGCTAATCCTTTCCTCCAAGTCAGCCGGGGGAATCTGAGTTAGATTTCTCACCCTGTGAGGGGGGTCCTGCGTAGGGGGCTGGCCTAGGGGCACTTGGTTGATGTGGAATAAGATGATGTGGTGGTCGGACCAGTCAGCAGGCAGGATGTGGTCGACCCTGACTGAGTCTGCTTGGGCAATAATGGCATCCAGGATTGATCCTCCATTGTGGGTTTCTTCTGCGCAGTGTTGGGTAAGGTTATTGTTGTGTAGGAGCTCGTTCAGGGTTTGGATCAGTAAGTTGTTTTCCTTATTCCGGTGAAGGTTGAGGTGACCTAGGAATAAGTTGTTGGCTTCACGGAATGAACAGTGAGTTATCGGGTCGGACAAGTGTTCTCCGAATGCGGAGGTGTAGCCAAGCGGATGGTAGAGGAGGTGACAGAGTAGTGGTTTGTTGTCAATCGTCTTGATGTTGGCGGTTAGACAGTCAAAGGTGTTGTAGTTGAAGGTGTCGGTTTCCGTCACGGAGATGTTGTTCTTGTGTATGATTGCTACACCCCTTCCTCGCTGGTTTTTTCTGTCTTTGTTGATGATTGCAAAGCCTGGGGGTACAAGCATGTCGATAATTGGGGAGGAGCACTCATTTAGCCATGTCTCAGTGATGAATGTGATGTACATATCATGGGTAGGGATGGTTTCTGCGAGCTCTGTTGCATGTTTGGTGGCTGATCTGCAGTTTATGAGCATGCAATTGGTGGACGTCCTCCCGGTTTTGTTTCTTCATTAGAGGGGCCCTAGTTATGTTAGTGAGGTCTGGGTGGAGAATGGTCTCTCCTAAATCCTGTGATGACCTGGATCTTGGCTTTTGGGGCGATAGCGGAGGGAGTGTCGTATGAGGAGGCAAGCTCCATCGCTTCGCTCGTGGACATTGCAGCTCCTGTTCTTTTGGGTCTCTGTGTCTGATTTAGGAGAGGGATCGCTTCTGCGCTGCCTGAACTAAAAATGGCGGCCTTCAACCCCCATTAGGCCTCCTTAATAGCCGAGCAATTCCCGTCACATGAGTCCCTTCTGCCTTCACCCACAGCCTCTCACTGAATACTGGCAAGCAGCAGACGCCCAGCAGTCCCAGACGCAACGCGAAATAGACCGACAGTAATCACGGAGGAATCATTGCCTAACCCTAAAATGGCGGCATCCTACCCACAACAACCAGCAAGCAGCCACGGTGAGTACTCGAGTCAATAATTGAGGAAGGGTCGACTCACTTGGCCATTAGCTCCTGAAATAGTCTTCACTAGAAGCGCCGTCGCAGGAAAAGAAAAATAGGTCTAGTGACTTTGTTGCCTGACCCTAAAATGGCGGCTTTCAAGCCACGCCTACTCATTCATTAACACCGACCAATCTCCTCCACTTCTATCATCACCTCCATTGCCCACTGTGTCTCTCCGAACCTGGCAACAACTACGCACAGAGACGCGACACAGCACTCTTCATTCTCCCACACCACGTATGCTTGTGCCCAGGGTGGCGACCTCCGCTCAGCCTTAATCTCCATCTATTGTATAAAGCTCCGAACTCCCTCCTGATTAACGCAACAACCTCATTCCAAAGCAACTCCCCCAGGTTCCCCAGATCAACCATATTGCCACGCTGCCTCAGTGTCAGAAGGCACAGAGGTTGTAGACCCAACTGCTAGTACCAGACGTCAGCGCGATGCCTGGCCTCAAGATCACTGCCTATGATTACCCACTACTCCTAGCTTGCGGACATGCTCCTCACTCCCATCAATGAACCGGTACACTCTTATCCCTTAATATCATCCCCATGCTCCCCAGAAAATCCTACAGTTGAACAAGCCTCAGCAACAGAGGCTCGAATGATGCATACCTGATTCCGCCGCATGACATTAGCATGATGACTATCCCTAAGACAGCGGCTTCGCCCTACCTTTATCTCCTGTCTATTGGTTATAGCACAGGTACAAAACACAATCCTCGTAACTGAATCGCAATAAACCAATATACTCAACTGCATCCCTAGGCTCCCTAGCCTTTCCACTACAGATGAACCAGCCCCACCGAATGCTGAACACAATCTTTTCAGCTCAGAAAAGAAAAGCTAGTCTTGATAAAAGCCCAACTGGAGGAGTAGAGCTCCAAGGAGCTACCCCTCTCTAAACAGACAACATGCCATCTACTACACCAACCTCTCTCAGCCACTCTTCATTTAACTACCTAAAACTCCTTCTCCATCATTTTCCCCCCTAGCCTCTCCCCTAAAGCGAAAAGAAACTTAAAACAGAAACTGATCAGACATTCCACTGCTCTTCCAAAGGCCAGCCGAAAATGGATCTCATTTTCCACATGGACAGACCGGAAAACGGGAACTCCATTCTCAGGTCCCATCTCCACATAGCCAAAACAACAAACACCCAACACAGCTACAAACTTATGTTCTCAACCCCTAACCCCCTTTGCGCAGCGGCAACTTCTCTGCGACCATCTACTCCAATGCCACAGTCATGATCCAAGCCAACAACGACAACATAGAGGCATTTGACTCCCTCTTCCCCTCGCTACGCAGCACCCGCTCTCATGCTCTTCACCCCTGCCTGACCAACTCCCTTTCCTTTGACAGATCGATGCGCCACAAGATATTGCAAACCTATCCCCGGGCACAAACCCCCACGCCACCCCTCCTTCCCCCCACTCTAAACACGCACATTACATACCCCCCCTTCAATACAAACCAGTGGTATGACTCAACTGAGGCTCTCCAACCCCAGGCTGACCATTGCCTCCCCCCTTCCCCCTCACAATGCCCCCCTCAATCAACAACTAGCGACCCTAAACCTATCGATGACTCCTAGCGCACACTCTCTACCCACACACAAGAGAACGCCAGCATCACGACATAATTCTTCACTCCACTTGCCCATGACCACCCACAGTGGCAACACTGACATCGTCCGACTCCAAAACCGAGCGCAACACAGACAAGCTCTCCCCTTCCAGAACTCCCTACCCCCGCCTCTGGGAAGACAATGCAGCGTCTCACTCTATTAGTAAGCCAACTAGAAACTATAATCCTGGGCCTTAACAAAATCTTACTGAACCTCAACACCCAGCCTACGCCCTCACCCGACCCACACTATTTCCAGCACTAAACATCAAAGTCCCTACAGGCTCTTTGAGCTTCTCTTAGCTTGCCAAACCCACGGATAATCAAGTTATTTCATTATAGTTGTCCTGGGGAATTTACCCGCGCTGGTCTCTAAAAGTTTCCCTTAGACCCTAAACCCTCGGTTTAGTATATTTTAATCCGTTGGTGCTCTCTGTTCCGTCGAAGGTGGGCCCTCCACTGATCCCACATATGCTGCGAAACCTTTGGGCCTGCGTTGAAGAGGGGGATGCCTCTCTCGCAGAGTCTCAGCAGTAGCCACCCTGCCTCCCCTCTTACCCAATGCTTGGCTACGTAGCGGTCTCTTAGGGGAGCCCCCCAGCTCTGGTCCCTTATTTGTGGGCCCTGTGGAGGCCCAGCTCAGTGTTGTAGGTCTCTTTCAATCTCCCGAGCCCTGATGCCAGGTCCCAAGGGAGCACAAAATGCCCAGCCCAAGACCTGCTCTTAGACAGTGGGCCTCAGCAGTCCTTCTCCACACCCCTCAAGGTTTCCGACTCACCAGGGTGCGCTAGGGGGCGCGCAAGCAGAATGGCTGCCTAACTGAGCAGCTCCCGTTCCTTGGCCTGTGATCCTGCATTTATCTGCTACCAAAGGCGAGAAAGTCATACATATCAGCCACCATCTGAAGCTGTGGGTGGTCCTCGACACTCGACCCAAAGCTCGGGCCTCTGGAGTTAACCGGACCTCCGTAAACTGCTTTTGAAAATTAGCCGGTGGTGCCCACGGAGACTACCCTTCGAGGTCACCGGCCACAGGGGACTACGCAAAGCCGGGGACTGCCACAAGGCGGCGTGCCCGATCCACGCTCCGGGATTCGGCGCCTAAGACACGACTAGCCTGGTACCAGAGCGACGCCATGAGTTGCTGCTATAACTGGCGATTGACTGCTCCTCACGCGGGCTTGACCTCGTATGCCCGACTCGCTGTTTGCGGTCTCGACACCTAGCGAACGCCGCCTTTCCTCCTGCCCGGCCCGGAGTGCGTGGAGGCCCGCGGAGGGAGAGCACTGACTGCCGCTACGACTCCCGCAAACACCGGGGAGTGCCAGACGGCCGCGACGCCTGCCGCCGCCGTGTAGAAGGTGAGGAGTGCTTGTGGCTGGCGGTTACCACTCTCTCTCCATTGACTGTCGGGCGGCTGGGGCCGGGATTGGATGTGATCCCCCAGGCTACTAGCTGCTGTGCACTTTGACAGGGCTCTGGGCCTATGCATCCTCTACTCCTGCACATTGGCAATGACTCTCGAGCACTGGCAACACTACAGTTTCACTGACCTGGGGTGCCTACCTGGACCCGACGCTGCTGTAACTTGGAATGGTGACTGATTGGTACATGGACTATCAGCTGCGGCCCTGTCCCTTGGTCGTGGGTCAGTAGTTTGCACCTACGCACGTTGCTGCTGATCGCGGTGCTAGCCATACCTGGTGCACCCACGCACCAAACTCTTTGCTACCTGCGCCCTGCCTTTACACGTTCCTCTCTAGGTCCTGCAGCGTAGGCGACGGCTAGGGGCTCACACCCCCCCTGGCGGGGTTCCCGATTGGCGCTAGTTGAGTGGGCGCGAGGATACTTGCTTTTGAGGCTGCCTGCCGTCTGTCGCTGTCCTACCCCCCGGCTAAAGCCCTGCGGGGTCTGGGGCGTTGACACGTGAGTTGGCGGAAAGGACACGATCAGAGGCGAGAATGGTGCTCCCCGACAACCGCCAAACGAAAATAAGCTTTGATGGCGCCAAGAAGGGTACGAAGTCGGTGCCCGCTGAGTCGGGGTCCAGTGCCGCAATCCCGACGTCCGTCGCTTCTCCCACCAAAGACATTGATTTGCACCATCTTTTCCAGGAGATGAGACAGGGGTTCGCCACGGTGGTGGAAAAGGTGGATGGAATGACATCTCGACTAGATGCCCTAGTTCATAAGGTTGACCGTCACGTAGAAAGGATCACGGCCACAGAGCAGCGAATCTCGGACAATGACGATGTCACCTTGTCTCACACCACGCAATTGGCCCGTATGGACAACTTGCTCGGGCTCATAGCGGCTAAGAACGAGGACTTGGAAGCCCGTAGCCGACGCAACAACATACGCGTCACGGGCATTCCGGAATCCACAAACACGGGCAGAATGGAACTCTATATTAAAAACTCCTCAAAGGCTCGATAGGGGAGGATGCATTCTCACCTCAATTTATCGTTGGACGGGCGCACCGATCGCTGGCTCCTGTCCCCAAGCCCGGATTGCCGCCTAGGCCGATTATTGCTAAATTGTTGAACTATCGCGACCGCGATGTCGCGCTGAGAGCCGCCCGGACTCAACAAACTTTGCAGTACTATGGTGTTTTTTTTTCATATATCCTGACTTCACCCCCTTAATGCAGGAGGAGCGGCGCAAGTTCCTCCCCGTGAAGAAAAAACTACGAGAAGCCCAGCTGGAATATGCCCTGCTCTATCCGGCGAGACTGCGAGACACCCATCAGGGGAAACATCGTTTTTTCACAAATCCTCAAAGCTGAAGATTTTCTGAAATCGATCCGCAAGCCTCGAAGGGGTGAACGCAACGCTGAAGCAAACCTGGAAGATGATGACCCACCCTCGGCAGCGGAGGAGCATTGAACGTCTGATCATGGCGAGTCCGGTCTCCTTGCTGATGTGAACTACTAACTTTGGCCCTTGCTTCTGGCATGCGGGGGACGTAACCTCCGCACTACAGAACTGGACTGCCTCATCTCTCCGATGGTAATGTATTCCAAGGACCACTCTCCCTGCCCTGACCTCCACCAAGGGTGGTACAGACTGGGAGGCCATCGGCGGGAGAAATGTCAGTGCGCCCTTAATGTTGTTTCCCTTTTGGGTGTTCCCCATGCGAAATGTTGGGCTGTTCAAGTTACGGGAAGGGGGGAGGGAGGGGGGGGGAGAAGGGTGGGAATGGGCGGCTGATGGCATGATTGGGATGCAGTAGTGGGAGGGGGGTGGGCTGGTTCGGGGAGGAACGGACTACACACGGAGTGGACAATCAAGATGCAAAATGCTATGCTAGTATAACTCGTCTAGACGGAGCAATACCTCATGCCTTACCATTTTTAGGGTGGGATGGACTGATACGCCGTTATCTATGGCGAACGTAGGGTCTGATGCACAACTGAATTGCATTTCATGGAATGTCAGAGGGCTCAACAATGCTAGAAAATGTCGTAATGTGATTGCTTATCTTAACAGGCATAATGTTCAGATTGCCATGCTACAGGAAACTCATCTGTCACCATTAGTTAGAGCCACCTTCGCAAGCAAATGGGCCGGAATCCGTATATTTTCCTCCTATTCCACATACGCTAGAGGAGTTACTATTCTCCTTAGACGCACAGTACAGTTCCAGAAATACGGGGATTTGATAGACAGTGAGGGACGCTATGCATTACTGTGGGGGCGAATGGGTCGCGACACAGTTACACTCATAAATAGCTATGCTCCTAACTCAGATATGCCTTCCTTCTTTACTACACTTTGGGGCAAAGTCATAGATGTGGGATCCCGTCATGTTATTTGGGGTGGGGACTTTAATTTGACATTGGTACCTCATTTGGATAGATCGGATGGAGCGCACCATTACAAACCGAGGGCCAGGGAGGCACTGGAGGGTGTCATCGCTGAGGGCGGTCTTGTGGACACATGGCGACACCTACACCCGCTCAGAAGGGAGGGCACACATTTTACATCGCACATGGGTACATGGGCGCGATTGGATTACTTTCTCGTCACTAAAGAAATTACTTCGGAGGTCCTGGGGGCTACACACTTACTGAGGACATACTCTGACCACATCCCTGTCCTACTACATACACACATTCCTGGGTGGGATAGCCCTAGGCCACGATGGAGATTACAGCCGGCAGCGCTGTTAGATGGCTTGTTCCGAGCTGAGTTGGGGGAGGAAATAGCCGCTTTCTTTCCCAGGAACAAAGGATCAGTGGACTCGGTCGAATGTATCTGGGAGGCCTTCAAGGTCACCATAAGAGGGTACTACATATCTAAAAGCTTTGGGGTCCTACGTGACATACAGAACACTATTCACTCATTACACAGGGAACTGAGAGCATTAGAACTCCGCATGGTGGAGGACGACAGTCCTAATATTCACTCAGAATTTAGGGACAAACTATCGAAATATGAGGAAGAGGCTAATAGGGAAGCTAAATTCCGGGGGAAGCATTGGCAGGCCAGAAAATATTGCGAGGGGGACAGACCTGGGAGGGCACTTGCGGGACTTACGCGCGCCCCACGTGACCACACTATTATCCTGGAACTTACTGACGACCAGGAACACTCGATTAGGGACTCGGATGCACTACTTGATGCATTTACTTCTCACTACCGTACACTATACACCACTGACACAACAACAGACGCACCACTCGCTGACTTCCTGGGCGATGTGGCGCTGTGCTGGCTTAGTGACGGAGACAGGGCATTCCTGGCACCCCCCTTCGAGCTAGATGAGATCAGTGAGGCCATCATGTCATTGAAGAACGGCAAGGCACCTGGCCTAGAAGGCCTTCCCGCTGAATTCTATAAAGCATACATAGACATCATGGCCCCTGTCCTTCGAGAGGTCTACGAGGAGTCGCTGGCGGATGGCATCCTCCCTTGCTCCATGCGGGAGGTGGTCATTACCTCGCTCTTAAAACCTGGCAAAGATCCCGGCTCTTGTAATTCGTACCGCCCACTCTCACTATTAAACTGCGATGTTAAGATCTTTGCGAAGGTCTTGGCCACTCGGCTGTCCCTACTTATGACCAGGGTTGTCTTGCCTGATCAGTCTGGATTCGTTCCGGGTCGATCCACCTCTCATAACCTACGCACTTTGTTCTCCCTACTTCGCACAATTCACCCTGACCTGCCAGTCGCTGCCGTCTTCCTAGATGCCACTAAGGCATTCGACTCAGTCGAATGGCCTTACCTGTTCTCAGTCCTGGCAAACATGGGATTCCCGAGGCTCTTCATCTCCTGGGTCCAACTCCTTTACACGCAACCCACGGCGAAGGTCCTCATCAACGGCCGCCTCTCACACTCCATCGCCATCACCAGGGGTACGTGTCAGGGGTGCCCTCTTTCCCCCCTCTTATTTGCGATTGCGGTCGAACCTCTAGCTTGCAGACTTTGTCAGCTGCATCGAGAGGGCGCTGTACAGTGCCTTCAGCGTCAAATCGACGTGTCTCTATACGCCGATGACATTACCCTCTATGTCAAACACCCTGACCTTCACCTCAATCCCTTATTGCGAGAATTTGTAGTATTCGGCGGGATGTGGGGGAAACATATAAATTGGTCCAAGTCGCAATTCTTCCCCCTTACTGATGCGGTAACCGACTTCCCCCTTGGCTATCCTCTTGAGTGGTGTCGTGCAGATCTCCGGTACCTCGGCATACAGATCTCGCGTGACAGAGAGGAAACACTCCGCTCCAACTATGGAGTGGCAATCACGAAACTCACAGCCGCAGTGGATCGCTGGATCACTCTCCCGCTCTCCATGGCGGGCAGAGCGTCCCTTATTAAAATGGTTGTTCTGCCCCGGTTCCTATACCTCTTTCTCAACATCCCATATTACCCGGGTGCCTTCTTCTTCAAAACCTTAAAATAAATCGGAACTCTGTCGGTTATTCTGGGGGGGCAAAAATCCACGGTTAAAGTGGTCCACGCTGACCCAGCCTTACGAGATCGGAGGCTTCGATGTCCCTGACCTTGAGGCCTACTACCTGTGCGCGCAGGTGCATTACGCGTATCACTGGATAGTTCCAACGCCCTTCATGCCTCAGCTGGCGGTGGAAGACTGGATCGTGCATCCCATTCCGCTTAATGGCCTACTCCAGTGCCCGGAGTCACTGATACAGACACCGAACACATCCGTCTCCTGCACTTTGGATGCATGGCGCCGCATAGCCAAGAGGATGTCCTGCTGTCTACCGTATTCCCCTAAAATGCCGTTGACGTTTCACCCTGACCTTGTCCTACTACAGGAGCGAGGATTCCGTATGCTCTGTGACCGACTGAAGATCTCCTCATGGGGCGATCTTTTCGCGAACGGAAAATTCAAAACCGCTGAGTTGTTCTTCGCTTCCCAGGATCGCACCCCACTGGATGTGTTTTACTACCTACGCCTGCGTCAGGGGATGAAGGACATCCTACCTGTGTTCCCTGAGGAACCTGAAATCCTTCTCCCACTCCACTTTCTATTATGTTCACCAGAAGGGGCACACCTAGTCGCCGGTCTTTATCGCCAGCTCAGGTCTGTCCCCACGATGCCGGAGGCGAGAGCTCGAGCACATTGGAGCACTGATCTGGCCACGGAACTTACCGATGACCACTGGCAATACTGCTGCGCTTTGACGGCTCGAATATCAGCCAGTAGTAGACTTAAGATAATACACTACAAATTCTTGCAACGACTATATTATACCCCAGTGAAAAAACACAGATCTCGCCTAGCCGACAATGACAGGTGTGAGCACTGTCACGCCGAGCACGCGGGCTTCCTGCACCTGGCCTGGGAATGCCCTCCTGTTCGTCTGTACTGGCAGCAAGTGGTGGACACCCTTACTGCAATGACCAGGGAAACCATTGCTGCGGAGCCGCTCCTCACACTACTCGGGCATACACCTCACATTCCAATATCCTGCAGGAAATTTGTAGATATAGCGTTGCTCTTGGCTAAGCGCCGAGTGGCATGTCGTTGGGGCAGAGGCAGGGCACCTAAATTCAAAGATTGGTTGGCAGACATGAGTTATTGTCAGGAGCAACATATCACCTTTTCTGAACTGTTGCCGATCCCTAGCCGACCCAAGGATATCTGGAGTCCGTTGGTCAGCTACTTACTTGCTCAGGCAGATGACAGCGATGTTCCGGAGGGAGGACCTGTTAGTGTTTAGCTGACATTGGGAACACCTAGCCCTGCGGACCGCTGCCTGCCAGCGCGCACACAGTTCACTATTTCTCACTCTGACATGCTGCCCCACATGCTGACCTATTGATCATGCACTCGCACAGCACTCTCTCCCATATTATTCACTGGCACTACATACACAGACGCTTCCACTGGGCCCTCACCCGCCGTGTACTCCCTATTTGTCAAAGCACAGCATTGAAAGACTATTGATATATAATGTTATCATGATATTCCGGAACTCCACCCCCAAGTGTGTCTGTGAGGCCTCACAGTTTTGTTTAATGTTGATAACTGTTAAAATGAAAACAACCTTGTTCAACTGCGCTAATCTCTATGGCGTATTGTTTTTTGCACTAGACGCTGGACACTCGGTGAACAATGCTTTTTTTCGCTACCGGGCCCCCGGGATGCCGGTTCCAAAGCTGTGTTATGCCTTCTACATTTTTCTCATTATGTTCGCACATGACGCTGCCGGCCTCCGGGTTGTAGGCACATGAAGCAGTGTTCTGTCTATAATATGCAATAAAGCAGTTTGAACACCAAAAAAAAAAAAAAAAAAAGTTTCCGACTCACCCGTGATCCTCTCTCTCAGTGCGGTCTCCCCTGAGCTCGGGTAGCGCGCCCTCAAACCAGCGAGAGGCATGGCGAACAAGTGTTGTACCGGACCCTCCAGGCCTGTGTACCCACCACACCCTGGGCATCGTTCTCGCTCTCACTTTGGCTTCAGCACGAGCTTATGCCTGTTGCTTTCGCAGTCCCCTGCCACCCGCGAGAACATTCGCCACCTTGTAGGGGTGAGTCTGTTGGGCCCCTCTTTTCCAACAAGTCCACAGGGCCCTGTCAAACTCTAGGGCCTTTGGTGCAGTCATCTGCTTTGCCACAGGCCAGGCAGATCCTGTTCTAGGGCCCACCTGCGCACATCGGCAGGCAGTGCAAGTTCAGATTCCCTCGTTGGCAACCGCATCAGGGCTCCTCCTCAGAGCAGGGATGGACGCTGGAGTTGCACATCACCAGCCCCCAACTCACAATCACCAGTCCCCAACTCACAATCACCAGTCCATCGTTTGCCACGGCTGCGGTGCTGTCCTAGGCCAGTTGGGCTCGCACCGATGTTGTGTTTGGTGTCTCATTCTTTTTTTCGGCTGCAGCGGAAGCTGAGTCTGCTGGCACTGCTTTTCCCTACCACTGACAGGGAGATTTCTGCAAAAAAACACAGGGTAAATGTGGATTCTCCTGTTCCGCTCTGTGTGAGCTCCCATAGCTTTGATCAGCCATCTTGAGCGACCAAACCTACACCCATAAAGGTGCTGGGGACAGACAAATTCTGCTGAGACTAGCGTGCTTTGGGCTCAGAGTCAAACCTTGAGACTGTGCTGAGCGGTTAATTTATTCATGTACAAGAAGCTTTGGCTGTTGTTCCAAGTTATTTTACTCCGTGCCTATACCCCAAGAGCTTAGTGGGCACAGACATCTATGCCTAGAATGTTTTGAGAGCAGCACTCCATCTGCTAGGGCATTCTGAACATTACTGCCTTTAGTGCTTAATGTGCACTATTTGGGAGCACCCGTCTTCGGGCACACTGTATTTGAGTCCTTAACCCAAGAGTCTCACTTGCACACCATTCAGCTGTGTCCAATGGGCTGCAACACTTATCCACCAGTAAGCACCTCTTTCCTTGATATAAGTGTGCATAGACTTTAGAAGCCAGTGGTCTATAGGTGCAATGCAAAAGTAAACAAAGGCTGTGCACAGTATGGTCTGTGTGCTGAACCTGATCTTTGAAATGATCCAGTTAAATGATCCACTCACTTATCTCATACTTTGTCTTTGTCGGAAGGCTGTAAGCATACAACCAGGTCTTGCTCTTGCCCCATGTACCACTCTGTAATTTGAAGCCAATTGGGATTCGTGATGTCATTATCATTGATGTCATTAGTGATTTGATTCTATTAATGGTGTTGTGGTTACGTTCCAGACATCTGTGAGATACTTAACCATATCTTCTTTCATGCACTGCTCCTGGCCTTATAGTTGATTTAAGGGCATTGCATATCCCATCATTGACATGTCTAGGTATGTCACTTCACCAGTGAATAACTTCTGGCCATTATTTTCTCCACAGTATCCATTGGCTCGGTCACGGTCCCAACCCTGGGAGTATACGAAATGCTGATTGGGCCTGTAAAATTACAAGTAAAGTCTGGTGACATTACAAAAGAATCTACAGATGTCATTGTAAACTCATCAAATCAAACATTTAATCTCAAACAAGGTACTGTACTTATGTTTTACTTAGTACCTCCCCAATATGTGAGCTATTGCACTTAAATGTACTAGAAGGAAATCTATGCAGCAGCCTTGTATAACTTTACTGTTGCAGTTTTTATTCACATGATTGAGTTAGCCTGAATGTGTATCTTATGAATGAAACAGGATATAACCCCAGAAAATGTAACATTGATTACAATAAATAATACTTCATCGTATGTAACAGACATTTTTATTTTCCTCAAAGGGTATGTTGATGATCTTGCTCTTCAATCATGATACTTGTGTGTGTATACTGTAATCTATGTTTAATGCAGACATTTAAAGAGCTAATTACACTTTGTAAAATGTTCTAAACAGCTGTAAACCTTTTCTCACTCCCTCCCCAATTCCAGTTGCATTTAGATGTTTTATATTAGAAATACATGTACTCTATTGAGCAGTATGACTAGGAATGTTTTTTATTTTTTCAAAATTTCAATTGTGGGTGTAGATCACCAGCATTTGTTTGAATGGCTCTTTGATGCCAGCAGTGGGTCATACAGCACCACAACCTTGAGAATATTTTTTTAATTCACTTCACAGTAAATATGACCTCGAAAAAAACAAGAAGTTGAAGTTTTACACAGTACAAGCGTCTTACAATTCTGCATTAATACAGGGGCCCACCCCTCTCCCTTGCCCGCCCCCCAAGCAGCTTCATATAGTGTTGGGAAAGTCTGCCTGTGCAGCAAGTGTGTTGGGCAAAGGCTCCTGCCAAGTTCTCCAACCAGAAACTCATTTGGATAAAGAAACCACAACCCAACAGTCCCCTCCCTTCCCCTCCCCACTCCCCCCTCCCGGAACCAGTGTGTCTGAGATATTCCAATTGTGGACATGGCACATTGGGAGTTAGATACGCTTAGTCCCCAGTAGTATCCTCCGAAGGTGAAGAGTCTGTAAGTCGCAGGAGGCGAAGATATTTCGGGATTGTGATTTCATTGAAGTCTGTCGCCAAAATTGCGAGCATCAGCTGCCAAGTAGTGGCAAAAGAAGACAGGGATTCGGTGAGAAAAGCCTGAATATGCTCCATGCCCGCTATATACCACAATCTATGGAGCCACCCTGTATGGTCTGGTCTGTGTGCCCCAGAGCGACAAAATATGCTGGACTGCTGCCCCCATTACTAGTCCCATCTGTTTCCCACGGGCTGATTTCAGGGGGAAAGTGAGTTTATTGGGTAGTCCCAAGAATGTGTATGCTGGGAACCTAGGGATTTCTGTGTCGAAGTGTTTGTCGATTTCGTTGAGAAACTCCATCCAGAATCCCTCCACCTCTCGGCAGCCCCATAACAGGTGAGTCTGTGTTCCCTCTTCATCGCATCCCCTCCAGCAAGTAGGGCTACGGTCAGAATTACCCCTATTCAGACGGACCGGTGTTAAGTACCAATAGGTTGCTACTTTAACTGCTGCTTCCCTGCTCGCTGTGTTCCTAGCGGTATGGTTTGCCCTGTAGTATATGGCTTGCCACTCCTGATCAGAGAGAGCTCTACCCAGCTCTCCCTCCCATTGTTTCTGACCGGCTGAGCGCGGCTTAGGGGTCGGCGGGTAGATAATTCGATAGAGCTCCGAGATCAGCTTCCGATCCGTGTCTTTAGTGACTAGCCACTTTTCGTGTGCCGTCATTTACCTGCGTCCCAGACCCTCATAATCGTGCGGGTTGTAGGGGATCTATTAAGATATTTCGGCCCATCCGTTCGCCGCAGGCTGGGTATCTTCCAGAGAGCCGTCTGTGCCATCGCTCGGTCCTGAAAGAGCCATCTCTTTTCCGATTCAGGTCGGCTCCATTCCACTAAGTACTGGAGTTGGGCTGCCTGATAGTATTGTAGGAGTTTAGGGATCCCCAGCCCCCCTCATCAGGAGGCCGGTGAGACAAATCCTTACACATCCGCTGCCTCTTCCCTGCCCATATGAATTGTTGGATAGCGTCTTGTAGCCTTCGGAGTGTTCCCAGGGGTGGTCCAACAGGAATGGTTTGGAAGACGTGTAGTATTTTAGGCAATATAGACATCTTTATCGCCGCTGTGCGACCCAAAAGTGACAGCGGGTGTTGTTGCCATCGACGCAGATCTCCCTGAATTTGAGAGGTGAGGTTCGCGTAGTTCAGGGAAACTGCTCTGTGGACGGGGTGAGGGTAATTTAAGTATCGGATCGACATTTAGGCTCTAAGGTCCCCATATTCTGGGGGTAAAGTTTCCGGCATGGGGTAATTGCTTCCCCGGGGAAGAAGCATGGATTTTCCAGTATTCATTTTAAAGCCCTATACTGCACCGAAGGCCTCTAACTCACGCAGGCAAGCTGGCACTGACCGACTAGGTGTGTCCAGCGCTGCCAGGATGTCATCCATGTACAGACTTAATAGTGTGGTGCTCCCCTCCAAAGGAGACCACTAAGATATCCGGGTTATCCTGGATTCTCTGGGCAAGGGACTCTATGTAGAGCACGAAGAGGAGGGGCGAAAGAGGGTACCCCTGCCTCGTACCCCGCCGGATGTCGACTGGGCGTGAGTGTGTGCCGTTTACTCTGATCGATGCCCTTGGCTTGTCATAGCAGCTCGCAACCCAGGCCCTGAAGCGTTCCCCTATGCCAAAGTGTGCCAGCGTCTTGTCTAGGAACCCCCAATCCACCCTGCCGAACGCCTTTTCGGTATCGATCGACAATAGCATAGCGTCCTGCTGGTTATGGTGAGCCTTGTCGATTAGATGCATGCAGCGTTTGGTGATGTTGCTGCATTGGCGGTTCGGGATAAAGCCGGATTGGTCAGGCTCAATGATGCCCGGTTGCCGTGGGCCCAGCCTAGAAGCCAGGACCCCCTTAAAAAGTTTTAGGTCCAGGTTGAGTAGGGAGATAGGTCTGTATGCGGAGCATTGGGTAGCGTCTTTCCCGGGTTTGGGTAGCACAATTATGTCTGCTTCTAACATATCCAGTGGTATTGAGCCCGGCCCCTGGAAAGAATTAAAGAGTCTGGTTAAAATCGGTGCCAAAAGAGGGCAGAATGATTTGTAGAAACCCGCCGAGAAGCAGTCTGGCCCTGGGGATTTCAGGGGTTTGAGCCTGGAGATCACTTCGATCCTAATGGGTGCTTCTAGAGCTGCTGACCCAGAGGCATTGAGGGCCGTGGTCGCCGCCTGACTGAGGTAGGCCTCACCGGCCGTGTCAATGGTCCGGTCTCTGCTATATAAGGAATCATAGAATCTCTGAATGTTTCAGCTATCAGATCGTCGGACACTACTGCCTCGCCCCGGGCATCGCTGATAACAGTGACCTTGGCTTGCTGGATACGAGCTCTGTGGTTTGCTCGCAAGGAGGCGCCCTGTTTTGTTACCTCCTACATAATAGGTGTGCTTGAGCCGCAGGGCCGCGTACTCAGCTCGGTCCAGATCTAGGCCTGCGAGTTGTGCCCTGGCCGCCTTCAATTGGTGCCATATCCTGGGGCTCCCGTGCGGCTGTGTACTCTTTCGAATTCTGTGACTTTGGGCGTGAGCAGATTTCATTTTTCCTTCCGCTCCCTAGTTTCCGCTGCCATAAGTGCTATCAGTTCCTCTCTCGCGACCGCTTTCAGAGCCCCCCAGATCGCTGGGAGAGGTGTGCCTGGCTGATCGTTAGTCAAGAGATAGTCAGCAATACATTTGTTGAGCTGCTGGATCACCTCTTTCCTATGTAGTAGGGATTATCATAACCTCCTAGGTGCAGGGGACTGTGAGAGAGACTGACACTGCGTCGTGGTCAGAGAGTGCGGCAGGGACAATGTCCACCTCGTCAGCGAATGCGTTAAGTTCTGAGGAACTAATAAAATGATCTAACCTAGCATATGTATGGTGCACATGTGAGTAGAGATCGGGAGAGATCGCCCTTGTCGAGCCATAGCGGTGGCCCGATCGATCCTGCTCTGGGTTCATAACTAGGTATGGCGACCCCCGCCCTCTTATCCGTAGTGGAAGAGTAGTATTGATGAGGAAAGGCACGGGATCGCATCCTGTGCCAATCTTTAGACAGCTAATGTGTTTCCTGTATGAGACATATAGAGGCCCCGGAGTTCTCTAGGTAGGGCAGAATGACTCTACGCTTGATGTGGTTGTTGAGCCCCTTTACATTGAGGGTAACTACTTTCAAGGTAGGACTCGTCATAGTGTAAGGATGAGGTGGAACAGCGTCACCCCGAAATTGTCAGAAGCTATTAGATGCCCTGCTGGGAGCCTCCCCTGATGACACACTGGTTCCTTCCCCTTCCCCTCCATCCCTACCCCAACCGTCCCCCCACCCTCTGCCCCCAGCCCAATCCCATCCACCCCCCCACCCTAACCCAAACAGAACATCCCCAACCAACCAACATTGTCCAGCACCTGCCTTCCTGAAATGCCGGCGCTTGGGATAAAGAAAGAGTGAAGGGTCCACGTGTACCCTAGTCGACCCCGCCCCCCCCTCTCGCCCCGCCCCACCGGACCAGCCATGTCACAGTGCTATGTAATCCCCGTTGGAGTTTGCACATTCACTCAGGGGCTGAAGTGTCTCGCTTTACCGCTTCCAGGGCCAATGCCCTCTCCTGGGATAATGCCACCGGGTCTGGCTTCATGTCCATTTTGGGAGAATGTCTGCGTCCCACTGTCTGCCAACCATTTCCCGATGGCCGCTGCGATGGGGTAGGGGAAGACTCCTGGCTGCGACCTTCCAGGCCCAGAAGTTCACAGGTTTCTTGAAGCGATCTCATCTGGTGTAGCTTGCCGTTCCATTTAAAAATTAGGCGGAAGGGGTGGCCCCACGAGTACGGCACCCCTTTATCTTTCAGATAAGATGTCACTTCCTTAAAGGCTTTTCTCTTTTGAAATGTTATGGAGGACAGATCCTGGAATAAAGCTACGGGGTGATCCTGGTACTGGATAGGTTGTTTCTTCCTGGCCTCCCGCAAGATACGTCTTTCAGCACAGTGTCTGGCAGGAAGACTAGAATGTCCGGTGGTGGGGCCGTTACCCGCCTCCCCAGCCCTACTCGATGCGCGCGATCTATGCGTATCTCAAAGTCCGAAGGCTCGCCAAGGATGTCTCTGAGGCCCTGGAGGTAGCCCGCCACATCTGATCCCTCCTCTCACAACGGGACAACTCTGACGCGAATGTTGTTGCGTCGAGACCGATTCTCCAGGTCCTCGGCGTGCGCTTGAAGGTCCACTTGGTGGACCTGTAGGTGGATGATTTCTTGTTGCAGGTACTCGATTTCTTCGCTTTTGGAGTGCTCACCATTCTCAATAGCTGTGACCTTCTCCCCCAGCTCATCAACATCACAGCGTATTTCTTCAACTTCGCCAGCTACCTCCTTCTTGAGCAACTGAAAATCATCGTGGAGTGTGTTGTACAGTGATTCCAGGAATTCCCTAGTGATGGGCGTATCCTTAAGTGACCAGTCCATTTGGGGCTGAGAAGCCGGCTGGAGCGGGGATTTGGTAAGCATTTCCTTGAGAGATCTCTCCCCTTTCCTTCTCATGCCAGACATTTTAATATCCCTCCGAGGCACCAACGGGCAGTACGCACGCTAGTTCCCTTTGTCGCTAGGGCCTCACGACTGGTTGTCCCTCTACAGGAACGCTCTCCGGTGGATTTGGCCATCCTTTCATGCAGCTGGGCACTGACTGACCCTTCGTCCAAGCTACGACCTGCACTCTGGTAGTTTCGGCCTTCCGTTATCTGGCACTGCTCCCCCTCTGACCTTGGAGCTCGTCTGCCCGATCCTTCTGATGCTTTTGCCACGTACCTCGGTTAGCCACTGTCCATATACACAATGTTAGCGGGGGCTCCCTCTCTCTGCTGCGCGGGGGGGGCAAGCGTAGGAAGCGGGCAATGAAGCAGGGTTTGCAGTTGTGCCTGTTGTTGACTCCCTAAGTGCGGGGGCCTTGGCCTCAAGAGCTCCTGGTGCCCGGCCAAGAGGCCGGCCGACTGATCCTTCTGGTGCCCCTATGCCGTCCACCGGTCAGCCCCTGCACTCAGCTGGCTTGGGGGGGCCCATGCCCCGTTCTGTGCGGCCGCCTTGCGTGTAGAGCGGGTAAAAGTATGGGGTGTGTTGACGGACCCATCCACTGTCCCCGAAGCACAGGGCCTCTTCCTCTGGGTCTCTTGGCGCCTGATGTGATGTGGGCTCCCTCAAGGCGCTGGTCCCGGGCCTCCAATCCCGCTGAGGCCGCTGTCTGGTGTCTTCGCTCCCGCTTTGTCTCTCTACCTGCGCCTCGCTGGACTCCCAGCCGCTCACCACCATCCTGCAGCCTCCTTGAGTTTGCGTCCCCTTCCTCCGCCGGTGTGGGACCTGCCCTTCCTCCCACAGGCAGACGCCGATATTTGCCGTGCTTGGGGGGGGGGGGCGATCACCACAGGCAGACGCCGAAATTTGCCGTGCTTGGGGGGGGGGGGCGCTCACCGGGGCCGAGCGTCAGGGCCTGCCCAACAGACCCAGTAGAGGTGGCAGCTAGATTCGCTCTCGCAGGCCCAGCCGCCCCTGCCTCGATTCTCGCGCCTTCCGCGACGGGGCCCTCTGCCAGCCCCAACCTCCGGCGTTGCACTTAGCTCACTGCCGCTCTTTCCAGCGCCGCAGAGTCCCGCTCCTCACCTCTGCTCCCAGCGGTGCACTCCGGGGCCGGGCGCTCAAGTCTCTATCGGCGGGCCCAGTGAGGGTATTGGCCAGATCCGCTACTGCAGGCCCCGTGTTGTAATGAGGACAACATAAATGGCAGGAGTGATATTGATAGATGTTAATTTCAGATAAAAGTCAATATCATAAGAAACCCACAAGAAGAGGTATGAAGATGAGATGCTGTCGTGTCCAGGTACAGATCGGAATGACACGACAGCCAACACTGGTAAAAGAATGTGGAACACAGAACATGTCATAACAGAACCTAAGTGAAGTTAAAGGTACAGATGCAACATCTCCTTTCCATAAACAAAAAAAAGAAACCGAAAAAACATAATAAAATAAACATTAATACAAATAATAATCCTTAAACCTTGTAGGTATTACAGTATTTCTTCTAGCATAAGTCTCATTCAAATCAGAACCAATTTCAGGAAGAAAACTAGTTTTGTCAACTAAATTATCTGGAACACAATTTGAAGAATTCAAGTTTTCATTTAAGACTGAATTATTGTTCACACTTCTTTCCAAAACTGAATTACCATTTTTACCTCTATCTAAAATGTGACAAGACTCATCACCAGTTTCACAAACTTGTGAATCAAATGATGACTGTTCTACACCATCACCCTCTTGTAAAGAAGATTGTTTTACCAACCCTGTATCCAGTAAAGATTGTTCTTTATTTAAGAAATCTTTAAAACATAAAAAAGAAGAATCGTCCAAATAACCTTTCTCTTCCATTTTTTTATGTATAATGTCTTTTTGAAAAGGTTCAATCCTAATAACAGCACTTTTGTTCCACCAGCCTTTGTTCTAAATCATCACAGATGAATTAGACGCTCTGACCACCTGTTGAGGCAAAGAATACCTAGATTCCCCTTTAACAACTTTCTTCGGTTTTCTGATGATCACCCAATCACCTGTTTCAATTTTGGAGTCATTCAGAGGAGAAACCCTATTCTGTAATCCGTACTTTTTTTCAAAGTTTTTTATTACACATTCATCAATAGAGCTAGGAGAAGTATCTCCCTCAATTTTTTTTAAAGTGGTCATATCTTTTTGAAAGACAGGTTTGTTTATATCATTTACATCTCTCCCTTTCAATAAGAAAAAAGGTGTGAAACCTGTTACTGAATGTGGAGTGTTCAAATAACTCCAAACTTTCTCTTTGATATGTTTCTTTACATCCATGCCAGAAGATAGAGCTGTTTGTATCCCTTCTTTGAAAAATTTGTTAGCTCTCTCAACTAACCCATTAGCCGCTGGAAAATACAAAGGACTTTTAATATGCTTAATATTATGCTTACTTAAAAAATCAACCATCTTTTTTGACACAAAATGTGTGCCATTATCGGATACTAATTTCTTGGGAAACCCTTCCACACAAAAAACTTTCTCCAAAAAATCAATCACAACTTCTGTACTAGGAAACCTCACAAAATCATACGATATCCATTTTGAGTAATAATCAGTCAAGACTATTAAATATTTCATGTCTTCTGCCAAAATATTATAAGGTCCTGAAAAATCTATTGCCAACTTTTCCCATGCTTGGTCTGGCAACAAATTGGTGGAGGTAACTGCTTTTTTACTCTTCCAATGCTTGTCCGATAGAAGGCATTCTGGACAACGATTAACAAACTGATCAACAAAAGAATCCATGCACGGCCACCAATAACATTTTCTTAAAATGTTCTTGGTTCCAGACATGCTAGGATGTCCAGAGTGTGCTCTAACCACAAGACCCTCTTTCAGAGTTTCAGATGGTACAAAAAACCCACATCTAGTGATGAACCCATTCTCTAGACTTAGCTCGGAAGAAACCTGTTGGAAAGGAATCAAAACTTTACTTAGATTTCTCAATGGTGGCCATCCTTTTCTAATGTATTCCTTGACTTCCAAAAGAAGAGAATCTTTTTTGTAACCCTCCAACCAATCACTCTCTGTAAAACATCCCAAAGTATTATCACAAGCATCTAAAGCGGAAACAACCACACATTCCTCCTCATTTGAGTCTAAACTTTCATTCTGATTCACTAGGGGAATCCTAGACAAACAATCCGCCCTAAAATTTGCTCCTCCTGAGATGTGTTTCACTTCAAAATTATATTCCTGCAATTTTGAAATTATCCTGACTAATCTCGAAGTAGCTTGACCAGTTCCGTTGCCGTTCATCAAGTAAATAAGCGGTTTATGATCAGTAAATAGATCAAAACAAGTACCCCATAAGTAATTTCTGAACTTTTCGACTGCCCAAGAGCAGGCTAAAGCTTTACGTTCTATAGTGCTATAATTAGCTTCTGCCACACTCAAAGTTCTAGAAATAAAAGCAATCGTATTCTCCTTTCCATTCACAAACTGTGTTAAAACTCTACCTAGACCTACACAGCTGGCATCTACAGTGACAATACACTTGATACCACAAGTAAAAGGTTTTAATGCTGGAGCATTCTTGATCATTTCTTTTACTTTTTGAAAAGCTTCCTCATGAATTAACACCCCGGCATCCCGGACTCAATTTTCACGCTCTCCGCGTCGGGGCACTCTGCCAGCACCAGCTGCCGGGGTCACACTCCGTCCGCTGCCTCTCGCTTTGACGCTGCTGCCACACACAATCGGTACTTCTGGGCTGGCGATCGGCAGACTGCGTGGACCCTCCACGGCCCTAGAGGCCCCCCGCTGGGCACAGTCGCACCTTCCTTAGTTCCCGTACTGCCCAGCTGCCATTTCACGGCGTCGGGCCGCGGACCGCTGCGCCGGCTTTCTGATACTTCACACCGCCTCAGACTGCACACCAGTGTGGCAGTGGCTCCCCTGCCTCTCCGCTATTCCACACCAAGTTCCACGCACAATCAGGGATATTTTGCTGCGAAATGGCCGGGATTGGGGACTCGGAGCTGGGAGCCTCAAGGTTGCACGTCCACCTGGGTCGCCATCTTGGCCACGCCCCCAAGTTGAAGTTTTTTGAGGCTCAATTGCATGTGTTAAGAAATTTTGAAGTACATCTTCTCCTGCCTACAACCTGCCGCCAGCGGAACAAAAATCCACACCAACAATTAACTTCGTAACCCCACCCCCACCTTCTCAGTGTCCTTTATCTCAAACTTAATATATGTGTATAAGACCCTCAAATAACAGAAGATGTATACTGTCAGGTTTACTCCACGGGATCCAGTCGCTGCAAATATGGTTCCACCTCCAAATGTCACCAACACCCTGAAGTGTAAACACAGGGTGTTCGAGCCATTAGGCGGGGGAGAAAAATAACAAACTAAAATAAAAAAATGTGGGATGGGTAAAGGTAGGGCCAGCAGGGAAAGGACGCCTGTAACAAAAAACAAGACAGGCATCAGATAGGTGCTTACTTACATGAACTACTACTCTCATTAAGTCTCACTAATAAACCAAGAAAATAAGTAGGTACCTGAGCAGAAAGAAAACCCGACCTTGGATAGGAAATTACTACAGTCCTTCTGCCACAATCTGTGAGGAAGGCCTAAGGAACACATAGATATATAGTTAACGAAAAACAGCCTGTCATACCAGACACACGCACGTTGTACTGAGACACATAACCCACCACTCACAACATACCACAGATGAGCCAGAGGACGCTATGTACAAGGGGTGTCCAAGGTATCCAAGTAAGGAAGAGTGTTCAAACACAAAGTAAGAGAGAGATACGGTAGTGTGTAGGAAGCAAAAACTACAACACTCCGCTCAATAAATAATGACCACACAGAATATGTTTGGGTTATGCCAAACAGCAAAACGTAGTTGCGACCACCACAGAATTCTGCCAACAATATACGCAAAAGGTGAACGCACAATGAGACACTGGGGTGACCTGTAGTTGCCTCACTACATGCCCAGCTCTTTTTGGTCCTTGTAAGTACCCAAATAATAACGGAGACGCGTAGTTACCTCACTACAGCGCCCCGCTATCTTAGTTCCACAATACTCTCAGGGTGTACGGTAACACGTGGTTTCGACCGCCACCGTGTTCCGCTGCACCCAACTTAGCCAAGAATATAACAACAATAATATTCTCCGTGAGCTACTGTCTCCGTTCTTCCCGCACTCACTGACTTCAGGAAAGTAAACAGCTGACCGCAAGGGCGGCCGGAATTACAAGAACGGCAATACCTGTTGGTGCTGAGGTCCGACAACAGCAGAGACCGAAATGCAGAAGTTCTCCAACACGGAGTCAATGGGGGGGGGCCAAACAGAAGACTCGAAGGGGGCGCGCAGAGCAGCCGCTCCCACGCCAAGCACCACAAATCCAGAATAACGCGCACCCGGATGCACGTCTGCGTTGCAAAAGTACTTCCTGCGGGACCCCGCCTGCTCATGGGAATTGTAGTTCCTGAGCTTGGCAGGCGCGATCGCGCTGCGGATTCTGACATATACAGTAACAGTTACTCATTTCCACTTTGTGACTTTATGTATTTTGGTGACTCTGCTGTGTACTTTCCACCCTCAGATCTTTGTCTCCCGAGACCTGACAGTTTGCTTCTGGGATTTATAAAGTGCATGCCTGCCCAGGGGCTTCACAGCGCTGCCGAGAGGAAGCAAAGTGTGGAAAAGAACATTAAGGGAACAGCCAGGAATTACGTTTTTTTCTGAAAATTCCTTCATGTCTGGTCAGCCTCAGCTCCTTGGTCAATGAATTCTGGAGCTTTGAGGCAAGGTGCATGAATGATCTCCCTCCCCCTCTCAATCTCTTTACCCTTTGAGTGATCATAAGATAGCCAGAGTAGGACCTGAATGATATGTTAGGGACATAGGGGGTGACCATAGTTTTAAACAGGGCTGGACCCCTATCGTACATGGCAGTATGAGCTAGGCAAAGGGTTTTGAATCTCACCCTGGATTGACTGGGGAGCCAGTGCAGTTTTTTAATCGAGGATCTAACTGACTCCTGTCTAGGAATTTATAGAAGCATCCTGGCCGCAGCGTTCTGGACAACTTGTAGACTATCAACAATGTATTTGGGAGACCCCAAATACAAGGAGTTGCTGTAGTCTAATCTTGAAGTCACTTGGGCCTGGACCTTTGTTCTGCGTGCCTTTTCAGGAATGAAGTACACGATCTTATGGATCATGTGCAATATGCCGAAACAGACGGCTGAAGGTTTTATAGCTTGAGTTTCTATGGACAGTTTGTGGTCAAGCCACATCCCCAGATTTTTTATGGATGGCTTTGGAACAGTTAGTCAGCGAATGCCTAAGATATCTGATACAATTTAATTCCTTAAATTTCACTGCAAGGAAGTTTAGGCTGTTGGCCCATGTTCCTTTATAGCCCCTTCCTTTCGCTCCAAGGCACCTCAGTTGCTTCAATCGCCATCAAGTCCCACAGCCGATATCACTAGCTTTTATGATCTGACATCGTGTCTGAGACCAACAATGCAATGATAGCTTATTTTTCAGCACATAAAGCAAATTACCTAGCTCTTTTGAAGAACAGATGGTAAGTTTGTCTATTTAGCAAGCCTAAGTTGACATTTACAGGAAGTCTATGGAACTAATTATTGTACACGTGTTTTTTTCTCAAAATATTTTTTTGAGCTTTAAACAAGAAAATAAACTTCCATACAAAACTATAAAAATAGAAGGTTAAGCAGATTCACTGTAATAGTAAAATGAGCAGCACAGTGGTGTAGCTGTTGCCTTAACAGTCATGTTTTTATTGAGGTTTCAAGAGAATAGAGAAACAATGCAAGCAATGGAGGGAGCATGCACAGTTACAGTGATAGAACAGACACTTGGCTTATTTCAAAAATCATATCTACGATGAGTGATGAAGAAATGGATGATCTCCGCTGAAGCCACAACAGTTCCCATGCAATAGACAGTCTACGTCTGCTAACATAGGTAGGATAATACCATCCGCCATCAAATCCACTAACATATTCCTCCATCCATAAAATCATTCACCAATTGTTCAAGCATCCCTCTATGGCAACCACTTTTTCAGCCACTCCCACCCTTCAATAAGCGACTAGCCCTTGGTCAGTCACCAGTCCATGCTTATTTTCTATTTTTTCAGTCTGGGTACACGTCCTTGCTCCAATCACTGGCTATGTTGCTTTTGAATGTCATCCGTCCTTAGCCATGTTGAATTAATTTCCATTTAGGAATCTCTAGATTATTTTGTATGCTCAGAATGGTTCTGCGCATGGTTTAATTGTTTTTTATTTGAATTTGTTTATTGAATTTTGTTTTACAATCATTATGTACGGTTTGCACATGTGGTGTAACAATTAGCATAGTATACATTAGTGCAGCATTACAAGACTTAGGCATATGCCGTATAGTGTGTTACACTAACTAGTTGTTAGGTGTATCAAAGGAGATGTACAAGTTATGGCGCTTATAAAGATGTCAAGTTACAGTTTACTATTTCGGATAATCTTTGTGCTACACCCAATAATTCACAGCGATGAGGCAATTTGTGTACCCAGAAATAAACAGGTGAACTGAGCAAAAAGAACGAGATACTATAATAAAACGACAACAGTTCCTACGTCTGTCTTGGCCCTCCCCTCAATAAATGCGTTCGACACATACTGGACAATTAATTGATGCGTTCGTAGAGGGGCTGTAACCAAACCTTAACCTGGAGCCCTGTGTAAGACAGGAGGTGCGTACAGGAAGCAGCTCTAGCAGCCATTGAACTGATTAGTGAACTATGTCTTCTGTCCGTTGTGGCAGCAAGTTAGTGCCAGTTCCTCCAGCTGACTGAATGGAGGCTTGCAGGTCAACCAGGATAGCATCCCAGTTGGTCACTATGGGGTATTTGCATAGCACTAAACTGTCTTCCCTGTGCAAGGCAACAGTTTCTGTATGAGACAAAGTCATAAGAGATTGTGCCCAAGCTGAAGCACAGGTTGCTCCTGCTCCTTCCATTGTTGAGTGATGTGGCGCTTGACCGTTACTAGCCCTAGGTCAAGGAAACAAGAGTTGACCTTACTTTTCTTAGTCCTTCGGTTGAGACCCATAATTCACATCTCCGCACCCTGTGCAGGTGGACAGCTGGTTGGTGATTCCCCCGCCAGTAACGCCCCAAAGCATGTGCAGGAGGTCAGCATCTACCAGATAACAATGGGGGCAGGCGGTGTCCGTTTGCTGGAAATAGTGGTTTATTTTTGCTGGAGTGCGATATGCGCTGTGCACGATATAGTATTGTAGAAGGCAGAATCTGACGTTGTGGTGGACATGGACCGAACCCTACTGAAGTGTTTTCCCAATTTTTGTCTGGGCATGGACGAGCAAGTTCTTCCACCTGCACCGGAGAGGCTTGAGCTGTGGCACGGCATGGCAGTGCATAGTCTGCAAACAAGCGGAACTGATATCTGCCCAGTCCCACTACATGCAGGTATTGCATAGTGAGGTATGTCTCAAGTTTCAGTGCCATGACACCCCATTTACTTCCCATGGTGGTCATTAGCAAATTGAATAGAAGGAAGTGGCCGGGTGGGAAGAAGTTTTCTTCCATCAGCAACTCATAGGGCAGGAGACTATTATCCTGGTAAAGGATGCCAGGCGGTCAGTTCTGCTGACGACGTAATGGCGTGTCATCTGGGCAAGCCAAGCAGCGGTATCGCTGGGGCATAAGGAGTCACTGTATGTGTTTGATAAAGAGCTCGGTGGGAACAGCGGTATGGCACCCCCAACAACAAGGAGTTAGATATTGGCATAGGTGTGCTGGTGTGAAACACCGGTGCAGCTGTTGCTGTGTCCTCAAGCTGTACGCCTGACATTCATTTATCCACCCATTGAAGTTGAGATGCAAGATAATAGTGCTCAAAGTGAGCCACAGCAAGGCCACCCTGGTCTGTGGGCAGATATAATTTTGACAATCCAACCCAGCAGCGAGGATTGTTCCATATGAATTCCTGCATTGCATTTTCCAGGGAGCGAAAGAAGGGTGCAGGAATATAGATTGGAAGATTGGCAAAGTAATAAAGGAGGCGGTGGCAGGACAGAGCATCTAAAGGAGTGCTATACGCCACGCCACTGATAGTGGCAGCATATGCAAGAATTTTATCTGCGCTCTCAGTAAGGTGGGGATCCACCAGCTAACGAATAAAAGGAAACAAGCAATATTTAGTCCAGTTGACCTTAAGGCCGGATTGATGAGCGAAACGATCAAGTGTTAGAGTGAATGCATCGGGGATGGAGTGTAGTTCTGTAAGTTAAATGAGTAGATCATCTGCATAGAGAGAAACAGAGTGCAGGCCATCTAGCTGCTGAATACCCTACTCTGCACCCCCTGCACAGAGGGCAAGCACCAACGGTTCTGTGGCCTGTGAGAAAAGCAGGGGCAAGAGAGGGCAGCCTTGGCAAGTACCCCTGTGAATCTGGGATGATTCCGATACCAGGGGGCCAGTTTTGACCCTGACTAGTGGACAAGTGTAGAGTAGCTTGACCAGCCATAAATAGCGGTTCCCAATACTATAACATTCTAAGGTTTAGAATAGAAAGGCCCATTCCAAGGAGTCAAAGGCCTTGGCCAAATCCAGTACCAGACATTCCGCTCAAGGCTGTGATTCTGGTGCAGGCGTCTCAGGTTTAAGGATGTACTGCGAGATGGCGCGAATCCTTTCTGGTGAGGGTGTACCACCATTGTTACCATCGGTGCCAGCTGAGTAACCAGTATCTTTGCGAGTACCTTGTAGCCTGTGTTGAGCAACGCCAAAATCTGGTAAATCCTAGATCAGTGTGGTCTTTGTCCAGCTTAGGAAGGGATACAAGTAGTGCTTCGCATAGGGAGGTGGGAAGACATGAGACTGCCAGCGCATCTTTGGAGAGAGTGAGCAAAAGGGGCACCAGGAGTACTGCATATGCCTTGTAAAATTCAACAAGCAAGCCATCCGTTAGGGAGTCCTGTCTGAGGCAAATGGCTTCTTGTATTTTAGAAAGTATAATTGGGTAATAGTGGAGGAGACTTCAGTGTCTGGTGGGAGATCAGTGAGCTTAGACTGGTACAGCGAGGCATTTGTTGCTGGCTAGTTCTAGATGTATGTCCTGCTGAGTGTATAGTAGGCCACCAACAGCCGATCTTGGCGCCATGATAGGGTGCCAGGGCTGCTCCAACCGTATTAGCCATGCCAGTTGTGTGCTGGATTTGTTGGCAGTGGCATGTGTACGTGCAGTATGGTCCGAACAGTTCAGTCAACACAAATGTTACAGGAGGGAAATATGTTTGTGTTGCGCCGCCAGTAGGCATTGAGAGTCCCCTGGATTCCGTGCTGCGTCAGTCTCATGTTGCTTGAATGTACGCTCTATGCAGGTGTATCTTTGTCAAGCTGCCAGCGGATATTTTAAGCCCCTGGTTGCCACTTCAAAAGCCTCCCACTCAGTCAGTCTAGATGTTGCTGACAGGTGTTTGTCTGAAATAGTCTTCAATGGCTATGTGCAGTGAGGCACCGAATTTGGGGGTCTTTAAGTGCCGCAGGCGCCATGTCAGGACGGTAGGCCAGCCAGTAACCCATGCGAGATGAAGACAGTGTGGGTTATGGTCAGAATGGGTGAATCCTAGGTAGTTAGTGTGTGTCACAGAGAGCAGTAGGGATGATGTGCCAACAAATCGGTCAAGACTAATGTGTAAGTGATGTGGTGAGGAAAAGGAGTATACTTTCGTACGAGCGCTAAGCTGTTGCCGAATATATACCATGTGCCAGTACTGAATCCAGTCATATAAGGCCTGCGTGTTAGAGGTGGCCGGGGTACTAGGCAGTGAAAGGCATGATCTGTTAAGGGCAGTGCTTAGGACTCAATTAAAGTCTTCACCCAGTAGCAGGGCCGGCTTCACACCAGCAGTGGCAGGGCCCCAACCGGATCCTCAATGCTGCGCAGGGCACTCATCGGTCAGTCCAGCCAGCTTCTTCGGTGCCCCCTCTCTCAATCACAGCCTCCACAGCAGAGCCAGAACCTCAGCCGCTGGGCTGCGATTCACCAGCAGGCCAGCTCCGTCAGCTTCTGGCCAGCTGCGGCGAGGCGATGGTTACCGGGGGGGTCGGTAGGCTGGCTTGTTCACTATGGGCAGGCACCGTTATCCTGTGGTCGCCGACGGTCTGGTGGCCAGATCACATTGAGTAGCTACGAAGCGGCTGGAAACAGGATTGCAGCGGATAATTTCGGTTTTCTTGACAGAGCTCCTTAGGGCACAACCGCAATATTGGCTGCGCTAGCCATGCCCCTCGCGCAGAGTGTAATCATTCCCCTCTGTTCTTGAATGGAGAAAATATCTGCCTAATCAGTATCCCAGACTCATTGAAGTGTCGGGAAACCCAGATTGTGGGAAGGAACTGATAGGACACCAAAGCAAGATCTTGACCCATTGCAAACAGTCTGAATCTATGGTAATAATCCATGTACAATATTTTGATTTGTAATAATCTTGGTGTAGATTGGAAGGCGACTTCCTGGGGTGGAGCTGTTCATGAACCCTGTAATCTTTTAGAGGCCCCAGGTTTCCCTGCCTAGCTATACATCATGTCTCCCATGATATGAGGTAGGTGACTAGGGATAGAGCTCAATGACCAGGAATAGAGCTCTATGACCAGGAGGTTCCACCATTGGGAGAATCCTCCATCAGTAATCTGGTCTCTAGTGGAGAGTAATGGAATGTTAGAATTGACTGTGCAGAACGGGTTGAATTCTGCCAAAGGTCGTTTGCGCTCTGGCAGTTTAGGTCTACTGAGATTGATGTCGGATATGCATTTATGTACAATAGTGCACATGCTCAACCGGCCCTTTCTCCAAAACCCAGAACAGATGGCTTCTTGGTGTATTTTTGTACATAATTTTTTTAATGCATCCAACATGTCTTTTGGTTTCCCTGCCTCTTACTCAAGGCTTTGCTTGTTTCTTAGCAAGAAATAATTTTTCAAATCCTCTCCTTCTTTTAAGTCTCTAAAGTCAAAACCACCAGTGTTTAAGCCCTGGCATAACGTGGTAGGTAATGCCAAGACCTAATCATTTTTCAATGTTATTTATATTTGGCATAGTTCTAACAGGCTGTAATGTGCTAATTGTCCATAATTATTGCTTAATTTTTGCTGGTGCTCTTTTAAAAGCCCGGTACTTATTCTGCTTGCAGCTGCTGTTGAGCATGTGACTATAGTGCAACCCAGTCTGATGTATTATGCAGATACACATGCTGATAAAGTTAACAAAACAGGTCCCAGACAGGCTTTGGCATTAATTAAGTGATAGATCCATCATCATGTCAGACTAGCTAATGAATTGAGAGACCAGTATGGCCTGAAGCCACGACGATAGAGCCTCCACCTTGCTTATTCATTCCAGTTCCGTAGCTTTCCATTGGCTGAATTTTATTTCTGCTGGGTGGAGAGGATCACGTTTTTGGGGGGGGGGGGACAAATGCTGCCTCTCTGTCTGGCCAAGCAGCACGTCCTCATAAACAGTGATATGGCCACCCTACCGGACAGAGTCAGATGCAGTACAGTTAGATGGACCATTAAACTTACACTACCAATGCCTTGCAGCAGTGGCAGAGCAAAGGGGCAGCCACAGCCGCATGGTCTACACTTAATGGTGTAAATGCTTAACCCAGAGCCTTCCAGCGTGCCTCCAGGAAGTGCATTCCTTACTCCAGGACTCTTCTGTCCTGTGGGCAGTGAGGTGATTTTGCACCAAATTCTCTGAAACACTTAACTAGCTTGGAGAGCAACCTGAATCTTAAAACCCAACCTGTTAAAGTTTTTATCAATGTGGAAATTGTGACTTTAACACATACACAAACCCTCCAGGCCATAGTTACTGGGATGCCATGGATTTCTGCAGGGGACAGTAAAGGATGATAGAAATAATGTTTCTTTTGACACTTCGGTAATGACAAAAACACAGATACTACAAGAATATCAAGGAGAACAGATATCGCTGATTCAATGAGCTAGTTCAGCCCTGAATAAGGTTCATGCTGGTCTCCAGTTTATTACATTAACCTTCTCAAGAAGGAATTAGGGACATACATATTGTCTGATTGCCATTGAGACTATTTTGGGGGATTTTAGAGCTCCATTTGTATTGAAGATGACTGAGAGCCTAGTTGGGTTTTAATAGTATTGGAAGATGTGCTTCTACACGACCCGGACCCCCATAGAGAGCAGACTTCTGTATGACGAGCTGCATTCTTTGTATGTTTATTTTTCAATCACCTACAGGTAGTCTCTAGTTTATCTCAGCCAAGAAAGGGAACCCAGGGGATAGTGGAAATAATTACCGCCCCAGTAGGTCTCTCTCAAGAAATTAACTGTGAATCTCCTCACAGTAACCATCTACTGCATCATAATTTGCAAGATGTTGGTAATATGAGATATTATTAATTGTTCAGATAATTTTGGCCTAATTGCAGATTTATTCAAAAGGTCTATGAAACAACCGATTTAAATTTGGTTGCTGCTGTTGTTAAGTGGGGAGTACAAAAGTCGTACATTACCAGAACAGAATACACTACTACCAGTAAAAGTAACCTCGATGTCCAGGTGTAGATAAAGAAACAGAAACAATTAGTAACAAGTGAATCACCATATCACTCCAGGGGCTAATGAATACACCCCTTGGCCTTCGCAGATAAAATATTTGTCTTGATAAAGGTGGTCATAATAAAGAGACATCATCGAAACGCGTCGACGCAACTAAAATGTATAATTCAAGTCTCCAACACCGTAATTGATATGCTGAAGTGGTAGCGACTTAATACTGGTGTTAGTAGATCGGAGCAAGAATATACAATACTGTATCCAACAATGTTATGTTGTAACTGTTCTGTCTGCTTGTAATTGTGCAGGTCGCAATTAATTGTATTGTCTTAGCTTTATTGTCCTTTTATTTTAGATTAAGGGATTTAGTCTAGTAATCCTTATATTGTTAATTTTAATGTTGTCATAATAAATGAAATTTTAATTTTATTTACAGTCTTGGTGTATGTCACTGTTTCGTCACAAGGTCCATTATTTTAAACCTGTATCTAGCAGCGCCTTAAGGGAACCCTTCCTTTTTTCAGATGTGCTTCTAGCACACATGGGCACAAACCACCAAGAGAAATCCACTCTGTCAAAAGGTCACTGCGTGAATAAGTTAGAGCCTTGAACCTATCTCATAACTCTCCAGGACCTGGAATTGGCCTGGGCAAGAGAAGAGCTGAAGAAAAGTGTGGCAGCATATGCTGCATGTACCTTAAACTGGAGGGTGGGGTGATGATACGTTATAGTAAATATAGGTTTGAGGCATGTGAGCAGTAGATCACATGCTTTGCATAAGCCTGCCATCTTGTGTTCGGTCTGAATGTTTGCACTTTGCTTTTTTTTTAAGAAGTCTTTTCCAGTCACAAGGTAGGTGACTCCTCTTTTCAGTGATAGTGTGCATGGGCATGGACTCCATTGTTAGATAGTTTTTTACAGCCATCGGGTCCCGGCGTGAATTGCTGCACTCCGGGTCAACACCGTTTCTCAGGTTCCCCTCAGTGTGCAATCCACTACCCTTGATAGTATTGTTTCTCGATCGCATTTCCCATTCTCCGCGTATTGTATCGGCTCACAGTCTTCAATCGGAAAATTTGTGGAGGGCCGTTGGGCCTAACCGCCTCGGGTCAGCTCGCAGTCGATGAAATGGACTCCATTGTGTGCAACTTGTGCCTATTCCCTGGAACATGACGGACAGGACTGCGACACGTGCCGATCTTTTCGATCCGAGAAGACGCCCCCTGATCGTCGGGCTTGACGTCACGAAGTCCACCAACAAAGCAGCTTCGCACCGGATCTCTTCGGAGAATATTCAGACCATGTAGTCTTCAACTCACAAGGAGCCGAGGAGGAGCACATTTCCGTGTCCGAAGACGACTCCGACATGGAAGAAGACGTTCCGCTGGATCAGCGTACCATGAGTACTGATACTCCCGTGCCCCAAAATATGCTGAAAAAGAAGACTCCGGTCCCTCCTCTGCCTTCAGGCCAAGGTTGGCACTGAGAACAGGTTTCGAACGCCCTGCCTTCAGGCTCTGCTCCAAAACACACATCAAAGCCTTCTGGCTCGGGATCGAGCCGGCCCCATTCGGACACCGAACTGAAACCTTCAGCACCAAAATCCAAACACATAATTTTTTATTTTTTTTCATTTTTTTTTATTGAGAATTCTCAAGACACAATGTAAGAGCAGTATACACATTATCCAGAAAAAAAAATACATTATAAATATAATTATCCAGCATTAAATACAGAAGAGAAATACACAGCTAAAATGAGGCATTAACATCCAATTGATTAAAATCTGATTAAATTGACTGATTAATTCATTAATGAGGGATCTAAAAACCAATAGGGCATCGGGATAAAACTTGATACTTAAGTTTACGAAGATAAAAAAGATGACAGAAGGTGCAAAAAGCAGCAGTTATATACATTATCATACACTCTAAGAAGATTTATCTCCCAGATCCAACTCCTACAGCCTGGCAGCACTCCAGGCGGCCACGGAAGCCCAGACTTTTAGCCCCATGCCTCTTGTTTTTTTACCCTTGAGCTCATACAGGGCTGCCTCCACATTATGCATACCTAAAAATCTGGACAGCCACATTTGAAAAGTTGGAGCCTCCTTATCTTTCCAAGCGGCTGAAATTAAAATACGAAGTACAGCCGTAGAAATGAATACCAGAGCTTCAGTCTCAGTGTTAAGATCCAGTTTACTTTCGCATCCTGCGATCATCAATGTTGGGGATAGATTTATTTTAACATCTAGCAGCCCCTCCCAGAATGCCTCGATCTCCTTTTTAATCGAATCCAGTTTCTCACACTGATAAAACATGTGTATGAGATCAGCTGGACCGTTTAAGCATCTGGGACAACTATTATCTAACCTTTTGCCCCAATCGAATAACTTAGATGGGGTGTAATATAAGTTAAACAGCGTTTTGAAATGTTGAGCTTTCAGGTTAGAGGACCGTAAGAATATTTTATCCAATGATGGAACTCTATCGAGGTCTATGTCCGGGTCCTCCAGTTTAATGGCCCAAGCTGCCTCTGTTTTAACCATGTCATCCTGAGTTTCTTCCATAAATATCCCATAAATACCTTTGATTCTTAGACCTGCCCCCTTCAGATAATCCAAAATACAGCACCTTTTACTTAGTTTAATGCGAGGCCTCTTTGATTTAATTGTGTTAACCACTTGTGCATACTTATAATCCTGGCTACCATGAAGGGAATACCTCTGTTTCAGATCTTCTAGAAGTCTAATCTCATCTCTAATCATGATATGCCCCAGTGTCAGAATACCCTGTCGCTCCCATTGTTTCCAGCCGCCATTGTTACACAGATTAGGGAAAAGGCCCGAATTCCAGAGGGGAGTATGAGGGTTAAATCTAGGAATTCCCACAACTTTCTGCGCTGCCACCCAGACCCCCCAGATACTTTCCAATGTTTTGTACCTCGTCTTTTTATAATACCGTCTCTCTGTTCTTCTTAATACTAAATTGGTTGCCTCCCTACCTAATATCAGCTCAAAAATAGAGGGGATAGCATTTTGCCTATTGGAAGTGTTTGATTCGTCTCCCCCAGAATTGAACAAGATAGCCATCTGCGTCAAGAGACAGGACCAATGATAATATCTGAGATTCGGCAGCCCCAGGCCTCCTCTTTCCTGTGGCAAGGACATACATTTTAAAGATCTTCTAACCTTTCCATATTGCCACCGGAAATTCATAAATATGGCTTCTATTCCTTTAATAAATTTTTACTCTATCAGAAAAGGGATAGCCCGGAATTTATATAAAATCTTAGGAAACATAGTCATTTTAATGACATTCGCTCGCCCTATTATTGAAAGATGCAGTGTACCCATTCTTTTTAAATCTGCCTCAATTGATTTCATTAGGGGGATGAAGTTATCTCTAATTATAAGCTCCGGCTGGGCATTGATCGTTACCCCCAGATACACCACTGAGTCGACAAAACTAAAATCTGATTTAGCTATATTCTTAGAACACAACACCTGGGTCTTTCCCTCATTTAAAACGATAGCCTGACTGTCTCCCAAATTGCTTTGTGATGCTAACCACTTCCCGTAATGCTGCATCAGGTTCTGTAGAAACAATTGCCAAATCATCGGCATATGCCAATATTTTTGTTTGAAATCCCTTAGTAACTACCGGTTTAATTAAAGGGTTATTCATTATCTGGTGTATTAAGGGATCTATATGTAACGCAAATAAGATGGGTGAACACAGGCACCCCTGCCTCGTCCCCCGTGTAATATAGATCTTCCCAGAACTTTCCCCCATCATTTGGATCTTGGCAACTGGACTTGAATACATTGCCTGAATAGCCTTCCGGAATCTTGGTCCGAACACCCTTTCTTCCAGGACTCCCCATAGGAATTCCCACCTCACGCGGTCAAAAGCTTTCTCCGCGTCGAGGAGGATCATTGCGCCCCCCCCACCCCAGCAGCATGGATATCAAATAGAGTAATAGCCCGTCTAATGTGGTTTGTTGTACCCCTCCCCCGGATGAATCCATTCTGCCAGGGGGAGACCAGGGTCCCGATGATCCTCCCCAAACGGGTTGCTAAAATCTTGGCATATAATTTGTTATCCGTATTTATCAAAGATATAGGCCTGTATGAGCCTGGGTTTTCCTTAGGCTTACCCTTTTTGTGAAATACCACTATGTTGGTACTCATCCATGATTCCGGAATTTCGCCCGTATTAATAATCCCGTTACAGAGGTCCAGGAGGAGTGGAGTTACTTCCTCCGTTAGTTTTTTATATAGCTCCAGAGGTATGCCATCGGGGCCCGCCGCCTTCCCTGCTGCTAGATCTTGTAATGCAACCGATAGTTAGTCAGCGGTGATATCTTTTTCGAGGGTTTGTCTGTCGCCCTCAACCAATTTAAATCCCATTCCCACCCACTCTGTCATTGGACTGTCCGTGGTTAATTCCTCCTGATACAATACTTGATAATACCTTTTACGAACATCCAAAATTTCCAACGGCTCCTCATAGCTCCGGCCCTGCTCTTCGATACGTGTAATGGTATTTTTGGAAGCGACCTGTCTGATGCGGAGTGCAAGTGCCCTCCCTGCTTCATAGAGCCTACCTCTCTGCGCTTGATATTCCGCGGCTGCCTTTTTAGCCAATTGATTCTGTATTTCTGCTTTAATGGCACTTACTCTTTCTAAGCTTTCTGTACCCACCCTCCCCTGAGAAATATCTTCACTATGCTGTTCCTCAGCTTTTGTCAATGTATTCATTAGTTGTTCTCTCTCTAAGCTAATCTTTTTCCAGATTCGGGCAGTGTAGCTGATAGTTTCTCCCCTTAAAGCATCTTTATAGCTATCCCAAACTGAATTTCGTGAGTCACTGTATCTGTTCGCGTCAAAGAAAGCCTGGGACCAGTTCTTGATATACCCCACGTAAGTGCTATCTGTTAAAAGCTTCCTATCCAAGGTCCAGGGTCTATATTTTTTAACAGGCCTATTAGTATCCATCTTTAGTATCAGAGGATTATGGTCCGATATTATTATTGGTAATTTACAAATTTTAACCTTGGTCAACTCTGTGGCAGATACCATGAAATAATCGAGTTTGGAGTATTTCTGGAATGGGTGTGAAAAGTATGTGAACCCAGGGTTCCTTGGTTCATTATTCCCCCAGACGTCCCTTAATCCATGCAATTGCATCATTGAGCAAACCGCCTGGAATACCATGGGTTTGCGTCCAGAGTATATAGTTCCCCCCACGAAGTCTGCTGAGATATTCAGATCTCCACAAACCACAATAGGGGCTGGCCAGCCCGTCAGTTCCTTTTCCAACCAGTCAAAGATCTCAGGATCGTCACTATTGGCCCCATAGATCCCACAGATGGTGATACCTATATTCATTTCACATACTGCCCATCTACCCATAGTGTCTGCCTTAGACCGTTTAACACCACCCAGACCCACTTTTTCTATAATAGCCACCCCCTGATTGTTGACGTTTGAGAGGAACAAGAAAGAATCTCATAGCCCTTTAAGTTAAGCCAGTGTTTTTTACCCCAGGGTAGGTGAGTTTCTTGCATACACAAGATGTCCATCGGTACGGATTTTACAAATTCCTCTAACCTACCTCTTTTTTTCCAATCATTGAGGCCCCCTATATTCAGAGAACAGATCCTGAGTTTAGACATACTTTTGTCTACCTGCTTCCTTCTCTTCAACCAACCAAATGATCATACTGGAAACATATTTAAACCATAGATCTTGTTTCAACTGTCTGAATAAAATTTAACATTAGTGTCATAAATTCTCTTTTTTAAGTTTGCACCCCCCCACCTCCGACCCCCACCTACCCCTCCCCCCTCTACCTTCCCACCACTAACCCCCTGAACTCCCCTGAACCCTGCATCCTCCCTCGTGAAGCGCTCACACTAAGTCTGTGCATGTGATGGATTGCAGTATAGTAGTGAGGACTACCTGAGTTACTACTTCATTCCAAAACCTCATTACCCCCCGTTACCCCCAGTGGCACAATTATAGAGCAGTCAGCCGTACTTCTAGACTCATGAATTATACTATTCAGTCTTAGAAACACCTAAAACTGGACAGAAACAGCAAGAAAAGAATAACGCGTGAGAAGGGGAATGCATGACCGGAATTATCTGTCCAAAGAGGCCAGGTACTCCTGCGCCTTAATTTCTGAAGTGAAATATTGTGTCCGCCCTTCATGAATTATTTTCAGCTATGCTGGATTTATCAGATATGCCTGCATTTTCTTATGCTGGAAAGGCTTAATCATTTGTCGCAGTCTCCAGCGCCTTTCAACCGTCGTATAGCAATAGTCTGGTCGGACAAAGACTGACACACCTTCACTTGTTCTGTTAGCATCCGGTCTTGCTTTTTCGGCTATAGACTGCCTCAGAACGAAATTACCCATGAAAATCAAAATCGCCCTGGGTTTGTCACCTTCCTTTGCATTGCGGCGTATCTTGAACGGAGTATGATGTGCTCTCTGTATTTCTCCAGACCAGCTCCAGCTGGCTAGCTCAGGGAATGCTTGCTCAAAAAGTTTAATAACATAGGCTCTTACATACAATCCCTCTGAACCCTCGGGTATACCCAAAATCCTTAGGTTATTCCTCCTGAGCCCATTTTCCATGCCTTCGAGCTTCCATTGTATGTCTATTGCCTGGGCACCATAAGACTCAACCTTACTGGTAGCAGCGGCGACCTCGGCTTCTGTTGAGACCACCCTTTCCTCCAGCTTCGATACTCTGTCCCCCACATTGACACATGCTTTGGACCGTTTCCGCACCACGCCCTGCATTTTTCTCATCGCTGCTTGAGACTTGCGGTTATCCTGCCTGGTCTCCTCCCTATGCGCTATGATTTCCTGGTGAATTACCTCAAGCAGCGATAGTTAAGTTGTTTGCAAGCTAGGGCTCCCCTGTAGTGGCATTGTGGATGAATGGTCCCAGCTCAAACCCCTTTGGGGTTGTTCCTGTATTTTCGGGAGGGTGGTGGATTTCACTGAGGTTGCCGGGTGGTCCTGCTCAGGATCGCTTTCTGATTCCACATTGCTATCATCTATAGCGGAACTGCGATCCTCGTCCCCTTCCGACCAACCTGCCTCCTCTGATACTGAGAAAAAACACTCGCTGGGAACCTTCTCCCTATCCAACTCGGGAGCCAGGGTGCCTTTAACACCCAGGGGACCAGAACTGTCGATAGGGGCCTCAGGAGTATGGAGGAGGTCCTGGATCTCACGATTCATAATTGTTGTTGAGACTGGGGCAGCCTGCTCTTGCGTGATGGCCCCTTCTCCATCTCCATCAACCTCCTTGCTCCTATCTTTCAATCCTACAATCTGGAACGCCGTGACCAGGACAGAAACAGCTTCCAGCTGGTTATCAACCCCTACTAGGGGAGTACCTTCAGCTACCTGGGTATTGATACATTCGTCGTGTTGTAGGGGTCGACTACCTGCACTGGCTTCCATTCTGACACTGCCGGGAGAGCCCCCGGGAGAGCACCCTGTAATTCCTTTGTCAGCCCCCTCCAGCTCCTGAATGTCCACACTGTCCCCCATAATTACAGCCTCAGTTATTTTTGCCCCCTTCTCCTTACCACTGCGGGTAAACATCTCTGCAATGGACGCTGTAGCCTGTCGTGTCCTAACAGTGGTTTGCTTGCCTTTCTTCACTGGCTCCTGCACAGGTGTTTGTACTTTCAGGGGTGCTTCCGCCTCCATTCCTGTTGCTCCTGAGATCCCTATTACATCATTACTTGCCTTCTTCTTTGAAGCTGTTCTTGCCCCCATATTTATTTTAGGAGCCATCACTCTTCCTTGCTGTCTCCGCGAGCTCAAGGCACTCCCGGGGCTCCGCGACCTCAGCGACCACCACCTGCTTTGCCTCGCACTGCCTCCTCCGCGCTCCACACCAAACACTGCCACCAGTCTTCCCACGCTGCTCCGCCCACCAGTATTGCCGGAGAGCCAGCAGGAAGGAGACAGGAAAGCCCGGAGCAGAGCCACCACCTCGCAGAAACGGCTCGCCGGGCCCCGCGAAATCACCCGGTAAGTTATGGCAGCATACATTTATCGCGGCTGATTACGTTCTTGCAAAACCTCCCGCACGGCCGCTACACCAAGTACTCCTTCGGGGTTTGTCGGACCATGTCCTCACTCCTTACTGCAATTGGCCACTACTACGCGGCCGCCATCTTGCTCCTCCAGAAGTCGGATTCCTTGAACTCTAAGTTAAGTAAAAATCCAAACACATCATTGCGACCATCCGTTTGGCACCGAAACCTAAATCTTCGGATCCGAAAGCATCGGCACCGAAAATTCTGGCCCCGACAGACAAGACAGCTCTTTTCAATGTCCCGCCTTCCAACATGGACCCGAAACAGAAAGAACTAGTAATTAATCCATTAACTGGACATTTTCACGTAAAATTGCCAGTTAAACGGAAGCCAGGGATGGAGGAAGTTTACCACATTCCACTAAAAAAAGAAAATGTTGGTACTATTCCTTCTCCTCCTCTTATACCTCCTTGCCCACTTGACCCAAATTTGTTAATTACTCCTACAAATTCACCACAACCACCTGACCACCAAGGTGATGGGAATGGGGATGTACCAGAGGACATTATTCCTGATCCATGGACTGACTACAATACAGATCCTAGTACAGACAATGATCCTGATCTATACTCTTCAAATTCCGCTACACCAGACGACAATATAGGGCATATAGAGTTACTCAATAAGGCTGCTGAATATCATGGGGTCCAACTTCACAAAGAGGCCTTTGAAGAGGTTTTTCTCTTTGAGTCCTTAGGGTACTCAAAGAACAACACACACACTGCTCAAATAGGCAGACGAAACTTTTAAGGACCCTGTGTGTGCGAGGATTGTCACACTTAGAGTAGACAAAAAATATAAGTTGGTACCTACAGACCCGATCTACATCAAAGGTCAAGTTTCCTTAGACTCCCTAGTGGTGTCTAACGCTTGCAAAAGAGCAAATTCTCAAACTACAGGAAATTCCCCTTCTCCTGATAAGAATCCAAACTTATGGATGTCTCTGGCAAAAGAGGAGCTGCACAGGCAGCCAATCACTGCCATATTGCCAACACCCAGGCTCTTTTAGAGCATAACGACAGGGCTCATTAGGGCGAGCTGGAAAATTGCTCTAATTCTTGCCAGACTAACATAAAAATAAAGCTAATGATTTCATTTAGGAAGGAAAGCTTATTTCTAATACATCCTGTTAATCTGGGGGTCTCTAGTTGGCAATGGTATTCACCTTTGTCCAAATAGGGACCCTTACTTCTAAGTCAGGATAATGGGATTACACTCCTAAATAACCCCTGCTCACCCCCTTGGTAGCTTGGCACGAGCAGACAGGCTTATCTCAGAGGCAGTGTGTTAAGCATTTGTGCATATACTCAGTAATACAGTGAAAACACTACAGATGGACACAACACAGGTTTTTATCAAAATAGGTATTCTTTATATAGACTTAACACAAGACCATAAACGACAAAAATCCACAATACTATACTTAAGATTGACTTAAAGATGGTAAAAGTTACTTAGTTCAAGTTGGTGATAGATGCAACATAGTTCTCAACAAAGTACCTGGATGGGTATCGCAAAATGAACAAAAGGCTCGCAAAAGAGGAGATGCGTCGGTTCCGTGATCCGGGGGAGATGATGCGTCGCGCCTCAATGCTTGCGCAGAGTAGGGGATGTGTCGTGATCCTTACCGGTGCTGGGATGATGGGTAGGTTCTCGTCTTGCGGTCTGGTTGCGATGCGCAAGATGGTGCCTCGATGCGATACGGCACCCTTGATGCGACGATGCGTAGACGCCTTGGCAGCCTTGAGATGACTCTGTACTTTGGAGCCGTGACAGGCGCTGTGACATGCATCTCCGGTGATGCGATGGCGACTCTTGTTGGTGTCACGCTTCTCTGGTGATGTGACAGCAGGCAGCTTTGACGAAGACACGTTTTCTGGGAGATGCGGCGGTGGCACGCTACTCCGGCGGTGCGATGATTTCAGCTGCGGCGGTGTCACGCTTCTTCTCGTTGCGTCACGCTTCCAGCTCCAAGCGACACACAGGCTTCTGCAGTTAGAATTCCCAGCAATGAAATTCAGGGGGGAGCTGGAGATGAAGCCTTTTGTCCCTGAGACTTCAGCAGGAGGCAAGCACAAATTCAAGCCCTTGGAGAATATTCTGTAACATGATGAAAGTCCTTAAAAAGTTCCTTCTCCTTTTCCTTGGCAATAAAGAAACCACTGCAGGCCAACCCAGCAAACAGCACACTGGCAGAGGGGCAGTCCAAAACTCCTACAGCTTCCTTGGTTCTTCTCCTTGGCAACAGGTTAGTCTTGTTCCCAGAAGTGATCTAAAGTTCTTGCGTCTGAGTCCCAATATTTATACTACTTTTCTCTTTGTTCTCTGAAGGCAGAGGGGCCTCTGCCTAGTGAAAACCAGTTCTTGAGCACTTTGTTTACAGGACTCCTTTTTTCCTTTCACAGTGCAGGGTAGAAACATCAGACGCCCCACAGGCGGTGGAGCCAGCATTGTGGAGGGAAAGCACAGCCCTGGAGCACTTTGTTGACATGATTCCTTCTCTTCTTTCACAGTGCAGGGCAGAGACAACAGCCGCACCCCAGGAGGTGGAGCCAGCATTGTGGAGGGAAGGCCCAGCCCTATTCAGGTCCCAAGTGCAACTCCTCCCTCCCATCTAGATGCAGATCTCCCTATTCACCACTGGCTGACTCATTCTGTCTCCTGGAATGCCCCAGCCCTGTCACTCAAACTCCAGACAAGGAATACACAACCTGGCAGAGGCAGGCTTTGGATAGTTAGGCAAGAAAATACTTACTTTCTAAAAGTGGTATTTTCAAACACAGAATATTAAAACCAACTTTACTAAAAGACGTATTTTATCATTCTGAGTTCAGGCATTCTAAATTTGAGTTTCTACCATGTTCCCTGAGTCCGTTAGGATTATAAGATGTAATAATCTAACTGCCCATTCTGGCCTATGGATGCCAGGTAGCCTTGCAATAGTGAAAAACAAAAATGGCTGTAATTCACTATTAGGACATGCTACACACACCAGGGCATGTCCTACCTTATACTTGCAATGCACCCTGCCCTTGGGCCTGCCATAGGGGTGTCTGATATGAAGCAAAGGGAAGGTTGAAGGACTGGCAATTGGGTGCACTTGCCAAGTCGACATGGCAGCCACAGACTGCACGCAGGCCTTGCAATGGCAAGCCTGAGACACACTTTGCAAGCTGCTTCTGTGGGTAGCACAACCAGTGCTGCGAGCCCACCAGCAGCATTTGATTTACAAGCCCTGGGCACCCATGGTGTACTGTACTAGGGTCTGACAAGTAAATCAAATAATCCAATCATGGAATCACTAATTAGTACATCAATTTAACATAGGTAACACTTGCACTGTGGCACTGAATAGCAGTGGCACCGTGCCCAAAAGCATATAACCAGCAAAAACATATCAAAAACAGAGGAGGCAATGAGTAAAAATGGAAGGGAGACTCACGGCAATGATGCCAGGTCTAACACATCCATTAGATGTGCCTTAGATGCAGCTGATACTGCAGCTCGCGCAGTCAACACTAGCATTCTTTTAAGAAGACACACCTGGCTCAGAAGTTCAGGGTTTAAACTCGAAGTCCAAGCTTCCATTTTAAATCTACCGTTATATAAGGAACACCTCTTTGGACCTGTAGCAGGTACTTCTTTAGAAAAAATGAAGGACATAGTGGTTGCAAAATCCATGGGGGCTTTGCAGTCCCCTTCCAATCAGGGCTCCTTTTGCTGCTCCTTTTACAGAGGGGGCTCAAAGAACATATCCTGGGACACACCTGTCGGGGGACGTCTTTCTCAATTTCTACCCGTCTGGAATACAATAACTTCAGACAGGTGGGTTCCAGAAATTATCCGATCTGGTTATTGCCTGGAGCTTACCGACAGTCCCCCAAACATTTCTCCAAGATCACACAAAATGTCACCAGAGCATTTGAATCTACTCAAAACAAGACTCTGTATTGCAGAAAGGATCTATAGAGCCAGTTCTATTAGAGTATCAAGGGGCCGGCTTATACTCCTTATACTTTCTCATAACCAAAAAGGACGGCTCTCTCAGGCCTATACTGGAACTCAGAGACCTAAATCTGTATATCCAATGAGATAATTTTCACATGGTGACACTCCAACAAGAGCTTACACTTCTTCAGCAAGGCGACGTTCTGTCTATTTTAGACTTAAAGGATGCGTACTTCCATATTCCAATACATCCCGCTCATCAAAAATATCTCAGGTTTGTGGTAGGGGGACAACAGTACCAGTTCAAAGTGCTTCCATTCAGAGTCACCACTGCTCCCAGAGTATTCACCAAATGCCTGGCAGTAGTCGTAGCTCATCTGCGATGAGAACGCATTCACGTCTTCCCATACTTGGACAACTGGTTCACCTAAGCCAGTTCACAAATAAAGTGTCTACAACACACTTACAAAACAGTAAGCTGCTGCACGATCTCGTATTCACTGTAAATCTGTCGAAGTCCCATCTCCAACCCTCCAACATACAAACGTACTTGGGAGCCACTCTCGGTACACAAAAAGCTCTTGCATGTCCCAGTCCAGCCAGAATCCGCAACATTCAGGCTCTAATTTCCCAGTCCCAGCCCCCCCCCCCCCCCCACTCATTACCAGCACGGATATTCATGTAGTTACTGGAAATTATGGCGTCTTGCATCTTAATAGTTCCCTATGCAAGTCTTCAAATGCGGCCCTTTCAGGAATGCATAGCACATCAGTGGAATCAGTCTCAGGGTCAATTATAAGATCTAGTGTTGGTGGACGGCCGCACTCATCGCTCTCTGCAATGGTGCAATCCACAAAACCTTTCCAAAAGGCGGCCCTTCGTCGACCCAGTTCCACAGACAGTGCTAACAGCAGATGCATCGCTCACTGGTTGGGGAGCTCATCTCCAAACTCACACAATTCAGGGCATGTGGAGTCAACAGCAAAAGCAACTCCACATAAATCACCTAGAGCCACTAGCAGTATTTCTAACGCTAAAAGCCTTTCAAACTCACCTTGTAGGCAAAGCTGTTCTGATACGCACAGGCAACATGACATCCATGTATTATATACAGAAATAGGGAGGTACACACTCTCCAACTGTCACACCTTGCACCGGCCATTTGGAGGTGGGTCATACATCACAAAATCTATCTCCTAGTAGAACACCTTCCAGGAGTAGACAATCAGATTGCAGATCTGCTCAGCAGGCAGAGACACCAGATTCATAAGTGGGAACTCCACCCTCAAGTTCTCCTCCCATTCTTTCAGATGTGGGGCTTCCCGGACATAGATCTTTTTGCCGCACCCCAAAACGCAAAATACCCAAGCTTCGCCTCCAGGTATCCACACCCATTGCCTAAAGGCAATGCACTTTGAATTTACTGGCCAGGGATATTTTCCTACGCGTTTCCACCTGTCCTACTCATTCCACCAGTGGTTCGGAAGCTCAGGCAAACGTCCCTCACACTAATCCTAGTAGCTCCCACATGAGCCTGTTAACCTTGGTTCACCACCCTGTTGGATTTCTTAGTAGCTCCTCATCAAAAACTACATCTCACATCCAATCTCCTCATGCAGAACCGTGGAGAAATAAGACACCCAGATCCCAGACAACTCAACCTAGCGATCTGGCACCTGAAGTCAGAGTTTGACTATCTCAATCTTCCGCCAAACTGTATGAACATTATTAAATAAGCTGAACGACCTACTACAAGAGCTTGCTATGCAGCAAAATGAAAGTGGTTTGTTATTTATTGTAATAACCATATTAACTCGTTTGATGCTTCAGTACAAAATATCATTTGCTATTTACTGCATTTACAACGGTCAAATATAGCTTACACACATACGCTTACATCTTGCTGCAATAGCTGCATGCCTTCAGAATAGACAACAGCTGTCTCATTTTCAGAGTGCCTGTTATTAATGCCTTTATGGAAGGACTTAAGAGAGTTATTCCCCCAAGACTTCCACCTGCCCCAATGTGGAATCCTAATATTGTTCTTACCAGACTAATGGGTCCACCCTTTGAGCCATAGCATAAATGTGAACGTCAATTTCTTACTTGAAGTTGCTTTCCTCACTGCCATCACATCACTAAGGAGAGTGGGTGAGCTTCAGGCCCTAACCATAAAAAAACATTTTTACAAGTACACCATAATAAAGTGGTTCTTTGTACTAACCCTAAATTTCTACCCGAAGTAGTTTCTGCCTTCCACATCAAACAATAGGTTGAGTTGCCTGTGTTCATTCGTCATCCAGTTTCTGTGGCAGAACGTGCTCCACACACCTTAGATGTTAAATGAGCATTACATTATTACATAGAAAGTACAAAAACTGTTCGTAAAACTAAACAACTCTTTGTTACTTCTGCACCACCTCACAAAGACAATCCCATTTCTGAATCCGGTATTGCATGGTGGATAGTCAAATGTATTCAGACATGCTATGCAAAAGCAAAAAGGACTTTACCAATTTCCCCTAAAGCGCATTCCACTCGCAAACTGGGGGCTTCTATTCCTTTCTTAGGAAACATTCACATAGCTGACATCTGTAAAGCTGCAACATGGTCTACACCTCACACATTCACAAAACACTATTGTGTAGATGTGTTAGCAAAACAACAAGCTAATGTAGGCCAGGCAGTTCTTCGTACACTCTGTCAAATGACTGCAACATCTACAGGTTAACCACCTCTTTGGGCGATTACTGCTCTATAGTATATGCAAAGCATGTGATCTACAGCTCACATGCCTAGAACGGAAAATGCTCCTTACCCAGTATGCATCTGTTCTTGGCATGTAGATCTGTAGGTTCACAGGCGCCCACCCGCCTCCCCGGTTACCTATACCTGTCGCGGTAATATCTTACTTAGATACATACACATGGACATCTCTATTCTGCTCTTACTGACTCCATTCTCACCCTCTGCAGCAAAACAATCTAACAATTGAGTTGATGCCCATGCGCGCTATCACCGAAAGGAGGAGTCACCTACTTTGTGACTGGAAAATAGTTCTTCGAAGAAAAACAAAGAGCAAACATCCGGATCCAACACTAGATGGCAGACTTATGCAAAGCATGTGAATCTACAGCTTTACATGTCAAGAACAGATGTATCCTGGGTAAGTAGCATTTTCCCTATAAAACACACTTACTTAGGTGGTTCACGGAGCTCCAGGATCAACATAATCTTCTACGAACACACTAAATGCCATATCTTTCAAACAATATCATGTGATGAAGTTTCTCTGGGCAGCACCCAAAGATCTGAGCAGAACGTCAATTTTTGGGGGATTAAAATTTACAAATTGGTGGATATCCAGTAATGGGTGATTGCAAGACACTTTTTGAGGCATTGGTTTTTCACCAGGTGACAAAGGTTTAGGATGCAGAAAATAAGCTAATTCTCATTACTAAATAAAGAAATGTGGACCAGGTCTATGAAGCACTTTGGCAAAGGACTGCAAGTGCAAATTGACTAATATGTGAAAATGTTGATCCTTTCAGGACACCACAGCTCAATCTCCTTGATTTTAATGAAAAGGGGGAGGGGGGAGTTCTTCCTACTGTTCTCTACCGGTCAAAAAAGAATTAATCTATTTTAATCAGGATGGAAATCCCCATTTTTTTCAAGTGGCTTGATAAGCATGATGTGATCAATGGTATTGAAAGCAATATAAGATTTATTATCGAGGCTCTGATACCACCCTCTTCTACCAGTCTGCGTAAGCCAAGTAAGACCGATAGTACAAAGAACCATCAACAAACACCTCACCTAATACCTTAACGACCACTAACTACTTGACACCACTCAGTCTGAGACCCAGTCCCAGCAAGGAAACTGCCCTTATCGTTGCCATGGATTACCTCCACATGAGACTGAACAGAGGAGATACGGCAGCCCTCCCTCTCCTGGACCTCTCTAAGCATTTGACAGTCTCCTACCCCATCCTCATCCAACGCCTACACAACATCGAAATGCTCCAGTGGATCTACGACTCCCTGACTCGAAGGACTCAGTCAGTTAGCCTGGCACTGTACATCTCAATACCCGCAACCTCATGTGCCGAGTTCTGCAAGGGTCCTACCTGAGACTGATCATCTTCAATGCATACATGATCCCTCTAGCCAGCATCATCCACTCTTATATTACCAATGTCCTCTCCTACGCCGATAACCACGCAATTCATCCTCTGCCTCGCGGACAAGATGCTAAAAGAACAAGTCCAATGCCAGCATGACTGAAAACAACAACTGGGTGAAGACCTACTGTCTAAAGGTGAGAACTGACGAGAGCGAAATCGTGAATAGCACATCACCGTGGGACTCCACCTGGAAGCCAACAGAGCTAGGACTAACACCCACCTCATCACCCACTCCAAGAACCTCGCAATCATCATCGACCGCAAACTCAACATGACCACCGAAGTCAATGCCGTCACCGCCTCATGCTTCCATACCTTGAAGATGCTGAAGACCATTTTCAAATCGCTCCCAATCAGCAACTGGAAAGCAACTGGAAAACTACAGCGCACACCCCAGTCATAATCAAGCTGGACTATGACAGTGCCAAGACGCCCATGGGCATTCGTTCGCGCTTTACAAATCTCAAAAATAAATAAATAAATATGAGAACATTCTCCATGCCTTGATCAAGAAAAAAACGAATCAGAAGGCTGCAGACTAATCAGAACTCGAGAGCCAGAATCACTCTCAATGTCTCACACTGCACTTACACCACACCTGAAGGAGCTCCACTGGCGCCCCATTCACAAATGAGCACCATTCAGACTACTCACCCACACTTTTAGTGCATCACATACACTGGCCCAGCATACCTCAACAATCGCATTTGCTTCCATAAACATTCCAGACACCTCCGCTCATCCGGATTCCGATTTGCACAAATCCCATATATATGGAAAGCGTGATCTGGCGTTTGCGTCTTCACCTACATCACTCCTTAAGCATGGACCGACCTGCCTCTACTCATTAAAACTGAAGACATGACTTTTCTTGGATTCACACTAGGCCATAGGTGTGTCTAGCTCAAAACTGCACAATGTTAAAATATCTGCCTTGGTGAAAGTGTGCTCTACAAATCTGCATAGCATAATATGACTCGCCTAACTCCTGCTTGAAATGAGTCAAGCCATCCCTTCTCTTCTGCAAATTTCACAGTTGTGATGAGAACATTTAGGCCCTTATTACAAGTTTGGCTTTCCGACTGCCCAAACACCACGGCCCGCCAGAAGACCGCAATGCCAGTGGTCTATAGACCACCTTATTACGTGTTTACTGCGCTATGGCTGTGGAGATTTTGCAGCAGCATGTATTGATTCCTGTGTGAGGACCAGGATGCGTGCTTCCGGACCAGGGAGAACCTGGCTTGGCAGTTCCGGCTGGATTGTTCCCATGAGGCACAGGGTCAAGACTGATTTGCATATGGCTAAACTGGGGTCCCATGGTGGGCAAAAGAATGATGAGTTTAACCCAGATCTTTTGACTTGTGGTGAATGTGTGATTTGCTCTGCATTCTGTCCATCTGTGAGTCTTTTGCTACAAATCTGCATAGCATGACATGACTCGCCTAAATATTGCTTGAAATGAGTTAAGCCATCCCTTCTCTGCTGCACATTTCACAATTGTGATATGAACATTTAGTGCCTTATTACAAGTTTGATGGTTCGATCGCCCAAACACCACGGCCGCCAGGAGACCGCAGTGCCAGCGGTCTGTAGACCACCTTGTTACAAATTTACCATGGTGTGACTGCGGAGATTTTGCAGCGGCAGTGATTATCCACTTTTATTGATGCCTGTGTGAGAACTTCTGCTGCATATGACAGATGCACACATATGCATGATACATGTGGAAAAATACCATCTGCCCATTGCAGCAGTTAGGCCCATATGTGGGCAGTTCAGGCAGTGTATATATGGTACGAAAAAGACTTACCTGTAGTACGCTGCAAGCAGGGTCTTAATCCTTCTACTGCCTTATTGCAACTGTCTATGCCCGACCGTGACCCTGGCGGTCCACTGTGTGCTGGCGGTGTCGGCAGTTCAACTGCAGTCTTCCCAAATGCAATCTGCACAACTCTTAATAAGGCAGTTGGACAGCCGCGCTCGCGGCCTTCGGACCTCAAGTACCACGGGACACGGACCACCAAATTCATAAAAAGGATTTTAGTCTATATTAGCTAAAAGGGATATAGGACAAACATGTCTCAAGTCATCAATGCCAAGGAAGATTTTCTTCAAGAAAGATTTGGCCACTGCTTTTTTCTAAGCATTAGGAACAGTGCTTTGTGTCTTTGAACAATTGAAAAGTAGCAATAAATCATCTTTCTAGTAGTGTTCGATTTGTTACAGAACACCTGCAGGACATATATCATTTGGAGACGTGGAATGGCAACTTTGTGAAATGCCATCCATTAGCTATTTTCTGTAAAGGTGTCCGGCACTGTTAAATAATCCTCATGAGCTGAATAAATGCAGTCTGAGAGCTGAATGATTTTTCCCTCAAGCAATTATGAGAGCTTGTCACTTAAATGTCGCAACAGGATGTTTTGAATGTGGCTTCTCACCAATAAGCCACACCCAATCACTGCACTCCCACCTGGGAGGCAAATATACCGCTGCACCTTTGAATATTATACACTTTTGAGCATGTCTTACTACCCCTGGCACAGCAAGACTTCAACACAAAACAAACTGCACCTTTTGAAAAGGGGTTTTATTTAACAAAATGCAAAGACTCTATCACTTTTGGAATAAGGCTTGGGGTTTATTACATAATACTCTCTAAACAAAGGCTTTCTCAGATACCAAATTCATAGGATTCAAATAACTGTAGCAAACTTAATCTAAAGGCATGAATCAATAACTGAGTAAACTTATAATCTAAATGGCATGAATCAATAACTGAGCAAACTATAATACTGATTCATAAACAATCAATAACTGATATAAGATAAGATACACTGGACGTCCTGCAAGAGATCAGAAATATATAAAAGCCAAAGCCCTACTATAACATTCAGCAGAGCGAAGAACATGGGTTCCGTGTTGGATCCAACCAGTCCTGAAATCAGAACTAATTCTAACTGGTTAAAACCCAAATCGGGTTTTTATAAATGTTCCACGTGTCGTGCTTGTAGATTTGGAGTTAACAAAACTGAGTATCAAACCCCCTTTTGCCGGACACCTAACAGAATAGTGGGTAACTATAATTGCAAGACTGACTTCGCAGTCTATGTTCTCACGTGCACCTGTGGTCTCAATTATATTGGGAGCACTAAGCTACAGGTGCACGTGAGAATATTACAGCACTTACGCGCAATTTGGCACAGTGATCCTAGTTATCCTGTCGCGCGCCATTTCAAACAGGTGCACGACAACAACTTAACCTGTTTGCAGTATTTTGTGGTGTCCTCTGTTCCGAAACAACGTAGAGGAGGCAATAGAGAGGTATTGCTCAGATGATTAGAAACAAAGTTCATTCTCGAATTTGATAGCAAGTGTCCTAATGGACTTAATAACACGGAAGATATGTACACTTGCCTATAAGACTCGATATCTCTGTCCTTTGTTCTAAATATTGCATATATCAAAATCTTAAATGTCGATCTGATTATGACAATTCTGTTTACTAAATGTATTTTAAAATTTGCCTTTTATGGATTTTGGGTTTCTTTTTGTTCCATATATAGGGATAGTTGGTAACATTACACCTTGCTTATTTGCACAAATACCAGGGATGTGTACAATGGTTTATATATAGGAGATGTGGATGATTTTGATACTGAGGATATGTTTCTTGGTTCGATATAATATCTGTAATCTCGTGTTGTAATCTATTTGTCTGCCTTGGTATTTCAACTTTATCTCTTTTTTGAGATCTTATCCTGCACTATTTTTTGCACATAATGATAATTGCTGCTATGCTCAATTTTGTACATCCTTTAAATCATTTTCACGAATGGAGTAAGTCTTTTGCATTTAAGCAGAAAGTGTTTTTTATACAATGCATTGTATATGGATTCACCAGGAATTTTTTCAGTCTATTAAGATTGTAAGGTAAATCATGGTTGGAAATATGCCAACAGCTCAATAGGACTCTACATTCATATACAATTGATATGGTATCTGTATATAATAAATCCCCTTTTTTTTTTATATATATTTGTATAGATAAAAGGAACAATGTAATTTCCATCGGGTAGCAAAAATAATGTTATGAATTTTTATAAAATTTGCAATTTGAAATTGAGCCCGTTTTGAATGTGAAATGCATATATTTGAAATCATTGTAGATAGCGATTTTAATATTGCACAATAGCATGTGAAATTACCTATCTGCAATAGTTGTTATTTCCTGAGTCTGTTTTCTAGTTGCATGTTAACTTACTGACCATGTGACTAGAGTAGGATGGGGCATATAATTTAAAAATGGCTACAACCAAACCAGTCTCTATGTGATCAAGGGCTCTCGAGCCCGAAACGCGTCATCTGTCGATTGCTGACTTGGATATTTATGGTTGAATAAAGAACATCTTGCCTGAAAAAAAAGAGGTTCGCTTCGCCGCCGAGGCTTTGGTGGAAGTGGTCGGAGCGATATATATCTATCTATCTATCTATCTATCTATCTATCTATCTATCTATCTATCTATCTCTGGATGTGCACCTCCCACACCACAAAGAAAATACCTCAAACGATCACAGCCACTGGCTCACATCTCGATGGCAATATCCACAAAACTCAATACATCACCTGATGCATACACTGCCCACTTCTGGCCGGGGGAAGTCTTCACACAGCCAGGGATCAGAGCTCAGCAATCAGGGTTCAATCCTAGATAGACACGTCTGCCCTTGCTCGGAATCCAAACTCTCAAACTTCCACGAGACGAGTGGAGGCTCCCCCTTTTAATACAAATCCAAACATAACGAAGCTTCTAGCAAGCCTCGCCCCCTTGTTCTCATGAGAGCCCGTACCAGTCTGCTCCAAGGCCACGGCATCGGTTGATCAGGCCTTTGCTATGGCTTCGAGACGGACCATGTGCATTCCTCTGATAAGAACCGGTTTTCTCTAGTCCGTAAAGTGTGAAAAACAGGAGGAAGAGCCCTCCCCACTTTGCAGCTACGTGCAAGCACAGAAAATAGCTTCAGTCATGAAAATGGAGTTAGTTAGGCCATGCACACAGAAAGGCCCAAAGCAGGATGGAATTGAAAAGCAAGATGACTTGAAAGCATGTCAAAGCTAAGCACTGCCATAAGGCAAGGTAAAGTCAGAAAACAGAATGACATTAAACCATGTCAAAGCCAATAGTAAGAACTCACAATTCTCACCAATGCACAATACAATACACATTCCTGCACAACTGCACGCCTTTAAATGCACATCTCACACACTTTGCTCTTGGCAAGACTGTTCCACTCCGTAACAGCTCCCACTGAAAGACAGCAAGATTACAGGACAGAAGAGAAGCAGGTATATGCAGGACCATCCTACATTAAGGAACACACTAAAGGCAATTAAAATGGTGGTGGTTGAGGGTTATCTGAGGGTGCCAAAATCACAAGAGTGTCTCTTTCATTACACAGAAGGATGAAGTAATCAATCCATTGATCAGGGAGCTTGAAATCCCCTTTATGTTATGAAACAATTCCTTGCGTAAAGTACGGGCTCAGGTAATGCATTCAAAACAATATGCTTTCTAAGCCTTGTGTATTTTAGTATTTGCCTGCTATATTTACTTTGGTATAGAACCTTTTGAGAATAGTCTTTTTTCTACTTCTGTTCAGCCTAACAAGCACTTCAAGTTTAACTTTTCAGCTCAAGTGAGTGACAAAAGCTGTGATGTAACCATTGTTTGTATTTTTACTGTGAAACGTGGTATGTCATTAGAGCACAGGTTAAGGTGTTGTTTAAATGTCATCAAAGGAGACTTCCTTCTCAGGTAGCATTACCTTTTTAACTGTGGGACGTACTAAGATCACATAGATGTTTTTCCACTCCAGTTCCTTTTTCCGAAAAACAAATCCTCAGTAGGTGTTGGTGGTACCAGAAATTGTAATGGAGAAATAGATGCCAAAGTGGTCATCTCATGTAAACTAGACTGGGACTTCCAGAGTGACACACTGTTCAGGGTGGACCACTTTGGGTCACGATGATGTTCTGCCTGGTGGATAAGTTCTCTGCTGACCATGCTAAGGATGAAAAACGCTATTTAGGAACCTCACAATGGGGCATTTAGCTAGCACTTAAGGTCATATAAACAATTGTTTAAATTTCAATGTTAAGGACACAAGTTCCTTCTGCAGTCATTGATAGATGTGAAGTGGAGGCGTTTTCTAGCAATATATTGAATTAAAATGTAACATCACCTTAATAACCTATATGAAAAAGCTAAGAGTTCACAGTTGGGAAGAGGCTCTACAGACTATGAAGTGACCTTAAGCGTTCGATAGGCTATAAATGCTGCTCCCTATCCCTCTCTGTTCTCTCTCCCTGCCTGAAAGACCTTGGAAACGTTGGGTACTAATTTATCTCATATAGGGGCAGAGTAATTAGCCAGCTTTTATTTTGTCAATAGGCTTAGTAGTACCTCCTTAGTACTGTTTTTCCCTTCTTGTAACCTTCCATGAGTACACCCCCTGTTACATGTGTTGTTACTCTGTATGTTTTATTGACTCCCTCAAAGCACTATTTTCTTAAATGGCTTTCTTTTGCCTGTTATTGCCTGCAGGACACGCTCTCCCGCAATGATTTTTAAAATTTTATTTAACCAGCGCTACATGCCTCAGCTGGAATAATAGCCATTGACATCCACGGCAGAGTGTTAGCACAATTCTGAGGTGCTCCTAGAGACGGGGTCATCATTAGGACGAAAAATACATAGGAGACACCAAATGTTAGGGGCTACTAGTACTGGCCGATCCATTCGGGAGGAATGCTCTTTGTCAAAAGAAGCTGTTGATCAAATGCAGACTTGCGATTTTGAAACACATTAGATATATTCCTTGGTGACACATGCACTTTCAAAAGCCCAAGTCTCGTCTACGATGGTCTCACATGAAAGATTCAAGATACGTTGAGGATAAATACCCCCTTGACTGTGGGACCAGTTGCCCTATCAGTTGGTGTCTCCTATGTATTTTTCATCCTGATGATGACCCCGTTTTGAATAATACATATTTAGGGGGTCAAAACATTGACAAAATAGCCTATGTGGACTGTGTTTTAATATATTGATGGTGGATAGCAACACTCGCTCCATGGGTGCCAACTTGAAATATCCAACTATCCCTATCAACATGTATATGTTTCTGTACATAGCACTTATGCACTTCTTGCACCAATAGTCACTTTTACTGCACCACCACTCTCTGGGAACACCTCACAATTGTTTTAAGTCTAATATTGAATTGCATACCTCAAAGAATAAATTGAACCAACTGAATATCTAACTTTGAGCTAATTGTGTTAGAGATGTTTGCACCCTGATCCTAACACTCTGCCGTGGAAGTTAAGGGCTACACTTACCCCATAGGGACAACACTCCTTTGTGAAATATTGTCCAGCTCACGTTACTGGGTTGCCTCTTTTATTTTTAAGTATCAGTTGGAATGACATAGGCACCTTTCTTTTGTTAGTGACGATCGCCGAATGCGGCTGGATGCCTTATTTTTTCTGTTTCTTTGCTTTTCTTACAATGACGGCACGCCCCACTTTACATTTAAACATCTTAAGCTAAAGCACAGGTGCCGCAATTGCTTCAAAAGTAAAGAAAAAGAAAACAAATGTGTCCCCACATCTTTTTTTTCTATTTCTTTACTTTTGAACAAGTCGCTACACCGGCGCTTAGGCTTAAGATGTTTAACGGTAAAGTGTGGGTTCCGCCATTGTAACAAAGGTAAATAAATAGGAAAAAAGCATGCAGCAGCCATTTTTTAACAATTGTTTTACTTTAATATCCCCAAAATGTTTTTGTCCATTTGTTTACTTTTTGAGCAATCGCGGCACCCGCTCTGTAGCTTAAGATATTTAAAGCTAAAGCGCAGGTGCCACTATTTAATGCAGTCCGACGACTGTGTGTGATGGCATGAAACATACTGAGTATGTTTGGCTCCTAAAAACATAAGAGCTCTAGGCCAGCTAACTTTTTTAAACTGTGTATGAGCAAGACCACATACGCTAACTGGAAAACAACATTTACATTATTTCTTACAAGCTAAAAGCATTATTTATAATAAAAAAAATGCCAGACCCTAACATTCTCAGCGTGGTCAGTCATTTCTCGTCCATACGCAGTCAGTTTCTCGATCATTGTAAAAACACACTTTGCAGACTGATAAGATGCTCTGCCACATTAATCCTGCCTCTCTGAAGGTCCTGCCTACATCTGGGTCCTGTCTGCATCTGAAAACAAGCATTTGCAATGAAATAGGTCTTGCATTACTGAAAGTTTGAGCTATTGGAGTTGCTAATAAAAATGCAACGCAATAGTTAAAACTTTCAGTAAATCGAGAGCTATTGCATTGTACCCGCACTTATTGCTTGAAAAATAATAAATAGAAAAAAAACATTTGCAATGCAATCGCTTACGCATTACTGAAAGTTTAAGCTATTTGCGTTGCAGTAGAATTACCAACGCCAAAAGTTCAAACTTTCAGTAATGCAAGACCTATAGCATTGCAACTACTGGTTTCCTTGGATTCTGGTGTCATTGTAGGCTAGTCTATTCCTCACTCTCTATCATTGTTATGTAAATTCCCGCAATACGTTTTGTATTTTCTGTTTTGAATACTGTTTTTCAATTTCGATTCCGCGGATGACTCCTATACATACTTGTCTGTAATGTTGAAGTTGTAAATATTGGCACAAAAAGTTATTTAAAATAAGTACATCTTTCTTTATATTCTTGTTGAGTACTTTACAAACGTGATTTTTAAGATGCGACATTCATAGAGCACTGAAGGTTGTGTTTTTACATAAATGTGTAACCAATGTTCTCTTTTGTAAGGTGTTTCGAAGAAAATCTTGGAAGCTGCTGGACAAATTGTGGAACAAGAATGTGCTCAGAAAGGTAAAGTTCAACATGATAACAACTGCTTACAACATGGCCATACTTGGATTTCAGCTCACCGTGGGAGTCGCACTCATAGAACATATGTCCCATGTAGTCACAAGGCCCTAGAACCTTTTGACTAAAGGTATACATTATCAACAGGAGATCCCCTCGGTTTCTACATTGCTCTTGGACCCCATTTTAATGTCTGCTGCCTTTAACAAAAAGACTTTAGACCCCTATACGCTTTGCTCATGAGCTGCCTCCATTTCTTTTCCTGTTGATTTGTGGCTCTCTGGCCTCTATGTAAAGTTTTAACTGCCACTAATTGACGGTGGTTTCTTGTGCTGACTTGTAATTCTTGTGGCGCTTCAGGTAGCATTTTCAAAATTTGCGGTTGCACTTCTGCTGCTCATATTCCTCTGTTTAGCAGGTTGTCTACAAGAAAAGACAGTTTTTGTGAACCTAGTCATTTGAGGATGTTGACCTACAAAATCTGAAATCTCGGATAAAGAACCTAGCAGCGAAAATTGATTTTCGCTCAGTATGAGACAGAAAATCTGGCAAAAGGAAGGAAAATTGTCCTTTCTTGAGTCCCCCACTCATCAGGTATTCCCCACGATGACATGCTTCATCGTAGGAGCCATCTACACCTGCTGTGAGTTGAGGTGTGCTACAACTTGCGGAATTACGTAGGTGCGGTGCAGTGGTGTATATGGAATGGAGTGAGTTAAAAATATCTAACTAGTGTGCGAAATAATTTTATTCTTGCTCCTAGTTGATATGTTAAAAACGGGGTGGGTCTCTAGGGTGCCTGGTTTCAATAAGTCAGAGGTCCCTAGTAGAAGTCAACATGTTTCAAGCTTCCCCAATGCTCTTCTTCAGGACGACACAGGGTCCAGCTCTGCGTGTACCACGACGAAAGTGACCTAAGGTGAGGTTTAATGTGATACAAAAATGCTACATAATAAGCATAAGTTTAACAATACATACGACACTTATTAGTCATGTTGTATCTGAAATAAAGAAAAAGAACATTTGTTAAGGATAACACCCTTCCCAGAAGGGTAGGTTCCTAAATTAACGCAATTCCATGATGCTCCTCACGGTGTGTGCCTAGTTGTAATGATCGTGTCTTTCGCCGTGCTGGACTGTGAAAGAAGAAACAACTAAATCGCTTGCCTAAAATCCTAAATAGAATAAAGAGGCACTGTGATTCAGTGCGTGGTAAAAGTACCAAGTTTAAAATTTGGTCCTCGTGACTTTGCCGTGATAAAAACATAACAAACAATACAGACAATAACAAATAACATGAATAACATACTTATAACGAAGCAATACTTTGCCTCATGGTCTAGGGGGGCGTTCAATAGTATTCAGATCCTGAAACACTTCTCAATAAAGAGAATCTTTCTTTGCAACTATTCATGCTGAATTATCGTGTGAAGGATATATTTTCATTTCATTTTGTCATTAAATACAAATGTTGTTTAAACTTTTATAACACAGTCAATCAGTGAATGCATATGGTGGCAATTCTAGCTAACCCTATTTTTATTTACCTTTTAAAAAGGTGAAAACCGTTCCAGGAAGCATATTCTCTCCATCGGAAAAACTGCACTGTGGACCTAAGGCACAAAGAGACTCAGCTGGCACAGAATCTTGCATAGAGGCATCTAATCTCTTGCTTCATTTTAACACTCTTTGTAACTTGGCTCACTCTTTTTTTTCTCAGAATATTTTTCTAAATGTTTTTCACTCTACACAGCATTATTCATCTTTATCTTCATTTTCCGATATTTTTCTCCGAGGACAATTTTTAAAATAGAAATGTTTACACCCTAATGTTGTTTAAGATTCACCATAAGCCTCCATTTGGTCAGGGTTTTGGGCAGTGGTAGTGTTCCACATTTGTTTTCTCCATTAGTGCTTTGACTTTTTAAAAAAAATCTTTTTATTGAAAATTAAAGAAATAAACAAGGCAATAAACGCGATACAGCCAGATATCAGTCCGAATGAGGAAGGAAAAAGCAATATCGTATGGTATACAAACAATATTAGGGGAGGTAAGCAGGGGAGAGACGAGCTCCAGACAAAATATGCATAATACAATACAAGGAATGGCAGGTCAGGGGGAAAGTGGAACTTCAGGAACATCCACAAGAGGATGAGTGCAAATGTCTCCACGGTAAATGTTCCAATGGCCCCAGATCTTACCCCATCTCCTGGGTCGCCCCAGTGCCACATAGACCGTCTTTTCCCTAAACATGCACCAATCCATGTTTTCCATCCGTGCCTCGAGCGTGGGTGGCCTCTGGGAACCCCATAACTGCGCAATATCTCTCTTAGCTACCATATTTCCCAGGGTCGCCCACCGCATCTGCATTACATCATAGTCATTTGGTTCCCAGACATTCAGGAGACAGCGTCTGGCCTCGGGCAGCAGGGCAACACCAGTAACTTCCTCCATCTTATTGTGTATCCCAGTCCAAAAAGCAGCCACTCCAGGACACTCCCAAATTATATGCAGAAACGTCCCAAGCAGCCCACAACCACGCTTGCACAGACCATCCTCTGAATAACCCATTCTACCCAAACGGGCCAGTCACATAAATTCTATGCAAGATTTTGAGCTGCAACAAACGGAGACGGGCCGAAATCGCGACCTCCTTAGGAGAAGAGATCGCAGACTGCCAGTCTTAATCATCGAATTCAAGGCCATCTCGGGTCCATACGTCCCGGAGCTGTACCAAAAGATCAGTCTTATCGTTGATCAGTTTTTTGTAAATCAAAGAGATAGTACTATCTGGCACATGACCATCCAGTAGCCTATCCTCAAGCGGAGAGGACTCCGGTATCTCCACACCCTCAGGGAAAACAGACCGCAAGGCATGGCGGACCTGAGCATACCGAAAATATTCCCCTTCATTCAGTTGGAATTCAGCCTTCAACTCCTCAAAGGTTTTAATCTTGCCCTTGGCCCAGAGGTCACTCACTTTACTGATGCCAATCATATCCCACTTCTCAAATCCTTTCGTTTTCCACAAGTTACCCAGCTTCTCGGAAGCAAAAAGTGGGGTCGCTCGGGTCAGTCGATCCTTCCAACCCATCGCACTATTTGCACAGTTCCATACCCGTACCGCAATCTTTGTGGGCCCCGAGAGCTGCCCTCCAGCCAATCTCGAATAGAGCGCTCTGTAGTAATTGCCCCCCGGCAACAACCACCTGTCCATTGCGAATGCGGGGTTCAGTTCGGGACCATACATGCCATGATTAATGGCCCCCAATTGAGACGCCCAGTAATATCGTTTGATGTCAGGGAGAGCGATACCACCATCATACCACGAAAGCGTCAGCTTGGCGAGGGCGATACGCGATCGCCCATCCCAGATCAACTTCCTCTGGAGGCCCTCCACCGCCCGAAAATAGCTTGCGGGAATTACATCTAAAGTGTTCTGAAGAGCGTACAGAAAGCGTGGCAACAACATCATCTTAAAGAGCGCTGCACGGCCGAGCGGCGAAAGCGGCAGCCTGCGCCAGCCCACCACATCCAGTTTCAACCGGTTTAGCGGTGGGAGCAAATTCCGCTGGTATCGGATAACTGGGTTCAACGATACATAAACCCCAAGATACTTAAAACCCGTCTGTGCAATCTGGATGGGACAGCCGCGCGGCAAAAGGGGGACATCTCCCGAGAGGACGTACAAGTAAGATTTAGTCCAGTTGATAATAGGCCAGAATTCCTACCAAAAGAGGTAAGGACATCAAACAAAACAATTAACGATTTCCGGGGGAACGTCAGGTACAACAGTATATCGTCTGCGTAAAGCGAGATACGATCTTCAAAGTCTGGAGCCCACTGAATACCCCTCATCGACGGTTCCCATCTAATCCAGGCAGCAAGGGGCTCAAGAGCAAGGGCAAACAGAAGCGGTGACAATGGACAACCCTGTCGTGTACCTCTCTCAAGAACGAAAGGCTTAGAGACCCGACCGTTGACCACAATCTGTGCCAATGGGTCCTCATAGAGGAGTCTCACCCAGCCAATGAAGCCAGGGCCAAAACCAAACTTGGCAAGTACGGCCCACAAATACGGCCACTCCACAGTATCAAAAGCCATTGTGGCATCCAAGGAAGCCAAGATGGCCGGCTCACGCAATGACGCTGTCCTCGCGAGGACACCATGCAAACGTCGCGGATTCAGGGCCGTATTCCGATGCGGGATGAAACCGGATTGATCCGGAATAATCAAGTCACTGATCACTTTTATTATACGATTGGCCAATAATTTTGCGAGAATCTTGGGTTCCGCGTTAAGGAGTGATATCGGTCTATAAGAGGCAGAACGGTCTCTTGGTTTCCCTTCCTTATGAATCACCACAATGGTCGCAAGACGCTGATCACGGGAAAGGGAGCCCCTATCTCGCGATTCTAAAAACATGTCACGAAGATACGGCGCCATTTTGTTGGAGCACAATTTATAAAGTTCAATGGGGAGACCATTAGGACCCATCGCCTTCCCCGAACGAATAGAACGGATAGCGAGAGCCACCTCATCAGCGGTTATTACTGTATCCATCAATTCTCTATCGGAATCAGACAAACTGGGCAATGCAATGTCGCGCAATAATAGATGCGAATCTTCCTCCGGCCTATCAGATACGGGGGAGTACACTGCCTGGAAATGTTCCGCAAAACTCTGGACTATCTCCTCGGGTTCAGTCACACGCACACCATTCACTCTCTCAATCACAGGAACCAGACGACTCGCCCTCTCTTTCTTATCTAACCATGCTATCAGTTTACCCGCTTTATCCCCGACATCATACAATCGGCCCTGCTGCTCCCTGCTCATGACTTTCGCAGCATCCGTCACCAAATCCCTGTATTCAAGTTGTTTAAGACGCAAAACATGCATCTTTCCACGGGTGACGCCCAGTTCCAGATCACGCTCCAGTTCGGCAATCTCTGCCTCAAGGCAAACCACCTCCTCATTCTTACTCTTCTTAACGCCAGCAATCAATGACAACGCCTGACCTCGGATGACCGTCTTAAAAGCTTCCCAGAGTGACACCGCCGAAGACACCGATCCCTCATTCTCAACAAAATACTGGTCAAGGGATTTGACCAACGCAGCGCGGGTCTTAGGGTTACGGAGATACCATGGATTAATCTGGGCCACTCGCCTCTCTGCACCTAGACGCGACTCCATCCGAAGCCACAGCGGAGAGTGATCGGATATTCCCCGAGCCAGATGGCGAACCTCAGTAACGGAGGGGGCCTGCACAGCCGGCATCAAGATGTAATCAATCCTGGAAAGGCTACCGTGTGCACCCGAGTGGAAAGTGTATTGGTTCTGAGCCGGGTGAAGCAATCTCCAACAGTCCACCAACCCCAGTGTATCTATAAAGCTGCTAAGCCAATTCTGTGACCCCGTGAGGTCCCTGGGCGGGTGTCGATCTTCCCTACCAGAGACAACCGAGTTAAAATCTCCGCCCATGACCAGAGTCCCCTCAGGAAGTCCCAATACTACTCGCCCCAAGTCCGCAAAAGTTGTCGACTGTAATTCCGGGGGAACGTAGACAGAGAGCAAGGATACAGTTATACCCTCCCATCGTCCAGTGAGAGCTACGTAGCGCCCCCTATCATCCAGGACTGTTGCATCTATTTCCAAGGGGAGAGAACTCCTAACTAGGATACCCACCCCTCTGGATCCAGAGGAGAACCCCGTATGGGCAACCAGCCGATACCCTTTCCGGTTCATGGCATGACAGGTGTTACTGATTAAATGTGTTTCCTGCAACAATACCACATCAGGGGAAAGCCGTTTCAACAGTTGTAACACAACCCCTCATTTTATCTTGTCCCCCAACCCATTTACATTCCAACTCATTAGTCTCAATCCCCCACCCCCCATCCCAAAAGTGAAAGCAGATCCAACCCCCCTCGGAGCTCAGCATCCAATTCAAATGACAGAACAATATGTTGCCTTGCACAGAAACAAAACACACACAAATGAGCACCCTCCCACCCCCAAGCCAGAAACCCGTTACAAACCCCCCCATCCTGCACCCCTGCGTAAGACTAAGTAGCCACCCCAACTTGCAGTGTGCCTGTCGCCCTGACATCAAACTAATTTACAAAAAGAACCCCAGAGGAGGAAAGAGTCCCACCGATCGCCCGCCACCCCCAGGTATGACACATCAATTCACACAAGAAAAGCCATCGAACCATAGTCAGGGCTATCAGCAAAGTTCAGAGTCCGGAAACCATGCTCCTATTCCTGCTCCATCGGACCGCCCTCCGCTCCTCCAGAATGTTCCTCCCGGTCACGTTGGTGAGGCAAAGTGTTGATTGCAAAAAACACAGTTGATGGACCTTCATCAGCCTGGATAGCTTGACTCCAGTGGTGTGGAGAGCCTGGGACTCACGTCTGAGCATCCCCAGCCCACTCGGGGTGAAATTGCAAAAAACACAGTTGATGGACAGAATGTAGAACAATGTCATATATTCACCCCAGTACAAGGATCTGGGCCTAAATCCATCGTTTTTTTGCACTCCACACCACCCTGGGTTAGACACTGGCTATATGCAAATCAGCTCTGACCCTGTGCCTCATGGGAACAGTCCAGTCCAAACTACCAAGCCATGTCTTTCCCAGACCGGAATCAAGCATCCAAGGACCGGTTTCTGGCTATCAGCCTTCATCAGCCTGGATAGCTTGACTCCAGTGGTGTGGAGAGCCTGGGACTCACGTCTGAGCATCCCCAGCCCACACGGGGTGAAATTGCAAAAAACACAGTTGATGGACAGAATGTAGAACAATGTCATACATTCACCCCAGTACAAGGATCTGGGCCTAAATCCATCGTTTCTTTGCACTCCACACCACCCTGGGTTAGACACTGGCTATATGCAAATCAGCTCTGACCCTGTGCCTCATGGGAACAGTCCAGTCCGAACTACCAAGCCATGTCTTTCCCAGACCGGAATCAAGCATCCAAGGACCGGTTTCTGGCTATCAGCCTTCATCAGCCTGGATAGCTTGACTCCAGTGGTGTGGAGAGCCTGGGACTCACATCTGAGCATCCTCAGCCCACTCGGGGTGAAATTGCAAAAAACAAAGTGTCGAGCCAGTCTCCCACCACCTCTGGACGATCAAATAAATATGTCCGTTCCTCGAACTCAATGCGCAACTTGGCTGGAAAAAGCATTGCTTATTTCAGTCCCATCTCCCTCAGTCGCCGTTTGACACCCAGAAATCCCAGCCTTTGTTTTTGGACTGTCTGTGTAAAGTCCGGGTAGAAACTTACAGTGGTGTTTTCGTATTTCATGGGTCCACTCACCCGCGAGGCCTGCAGGATAGCGTCTCTATCCCTGAAGTTAAAGATTCTGGCGATGATGGGCCGCGGCGGGACACCCGACTTCGGTTTACCACCCGGTACTCTGTGGGCGCGTTCAACTGCGAAGAACTTGCTCAGTCCTTTTGGTGCGAGGTGCTTAATTATAAGATCTTCAACAAAAAGATCAGCCGCCGGATCCTCCGACTTCTCCGGGACCCCAATAATGCGTACATTGTTACGCCGGGCTCTGCCCTCAAAATCCTCCAACCGGCGGGCAAAAAGATCACTGGAGGTCCGCAGGTTACGAACCTCTGTCTGCAAGTCGGACACATCACCCGTCAGGCTGGAAGTCTTCAGATCCAAAGATTTGACCTGCTCATTCGTTTTCGATAAATCCGTGCGGATCAAATTGACATCGATCGAAACATTGTCCAGCTTGTGGGCAAGAGTCTCAAATTGTTGGCCGATGGAGGCCTTCATCCCGTCAAGGGCGCCCATGACGTCCTGTAAAGTCAATTCCGCCGATGAGGCCGGGTCCTCCCTAGCACCTTCCAGCGATCTACCCGGTCCACCGGGGGATCCTTTAGATTGGGCATATCGATCCATGTTGTTTGCCTGGGTATAACGGCCTCGCCGAGTGATCCTGGACTTTTGCTTGTCTCCCTCAGATCTGGCCGCCATCACGGACAAGGAGACCCCCAGAGGCAGTGGGCAGCGAGATAAGATGGCCGCATCGGGAACCGTAACCAAACTATCAGCGGCAACCAGAGGGCATAGCCCGTCCGAATCCAGTAGACACACTCAGGCCAACACCCATGAGCACCATGCAGTCCAATAGCTTCCTACTCGCATAGGCACGCTCCCAGACGGGATCAGACTGGAGTCTCAAAAGCGAAAGTGAAAGTCCAAATCAGTACGACAGTCTGTATCCCCTCAGGCCGCTGTTGTTCAACTTCTGCCCGGGCACCATGCCAACTCGAGCTCCGGGCAACACCGAGGGGCAGGCCGCAATATTCAAATCGTTGTTATTCCGGTTCCTGAAGTCCAATTCAAATTTGGACAACGGTTACCGCCTCAGCTATGGCTCGTCTTCAATAACCCGTCGACGTAATCAGGATAATTGTCAGGATAGATGCGGGAGGTTGCGAGGGTCTCGGGAGCCCTGTGCTCACGCGGCCATCTTGGTTGCGCGCGAAGCTCCTCCGCTTTGACTTTTTTTAATGGAAAGGAGGTGTACTTAGTGGCTGGGCTTTTGACAGTTAACGCTGTGCATCTTTTTTCAGATGCCTTCAAGAATGCTCATTTTGTTTCACTAACCTTGAAGGAGCTGGTGCAGAAAACGGCTCATGGTGATAATCCCATCTATGTTCTTTTCCTGCTGGCACCTCTTATAGGTTTACCAATTCTAGGTCTTAGAGAAATTTCCTCAGTGTCTTAAGGAAGGAAGCAGGAGAGGCCACAAAAGCCTCAATTGTCCAAGTTAGGTCTTCAACTTCAGAAAATTGCCTCTCATGCCATAGCGCATTCTTTTTACTTCAGGGTGAGCCAACAAAAGGAGATGATCGATGGAGCGCTGAAACTTTTCAGACACTCGCCCCCAGTTACAGATCAGGGTTGAATCCTTCATCGTTCTTTAGCTCACTTTGCTACCCCAGTTCTGACCTAGCCATATGCAAATCAGTCTTGACCCTGCTCCTCATTGGAACAGTCAAGCCCAAACTGCCAAGCCAGGTCTACCCTGGACCGGCAACAAGCATCCTGGGACCGGTTTTGGGGTAACACCCCTCATCAGCCTAGCTAGCTTGAATCCAGTGGCAAAGTGAGCAAGGGACCCACATCTGGGCATATCCTGCCAACGTAGGGCGAACAAAGCAAATACAAGGAGATGATGGACGGAGCGCTGAAACTTTCAGACACTCCCTCCCAGTCATAGATCTGGGTTGAAGCCATCATCGTTCTCTAGCCCAGGCGATCATTGACTCCGATAACTGTAGTGGAGCTGTAGCAATGCTGAAGGCTGAGCTATTATTGTGTTGGGACCATATATTCAGGAGGAAAGGGCACCAGCACAGGCTATGCTGTTACCTCAGTCCTATATTTTGGCTGGGGCTTCACAACGAACACTGTGTGCATTGGATGATCAGGCTTCTCAATCAAATCTGGCTTGATATCAGGAGATTCCATTAGTTCATAGAACTTTAGGAGAGTCAATAAGAATAAGGACAAAATCGACGTTCAGTGGAGTCTTTGTGATGGGTTTTCCAGAGAAATCAGGGCATAAAGAAGTCCACTGCATAAACTGTACTAGAGTACTATTGGAACCATGCCATAAGTGGGTCCATGGTTTTCACAGGCAATGTTTCTATAATGTGGCACAAGTGTTACTGGGTTTTCCCTCCTAGGGAAGTTTTTCTTGAGGTCTATCATCTACAATAACTGAATATCCTCAGACTTGCGGTTTTCGTTATATGCCAATTTTTAGGTCTCACCTAGCAATGCATGCGCTGCTCGCTTGCGAGATCTATTGTCGTCGATTTGGCTTCGGAAGCGGGGTGGAAGCTACACCCATGCTTCTGATTGGCGCAGCTCCAAAATGCATGCTTCATTGGAAGGGAGGCATGTTTTATTCCCTCCCTGTCTCCTGCTCGCCTTGCCTGCCCGGACAGGAGATGTGCACATGTACAGTGTGCGCGCAAGATGTGCCTGCAGTTTCTTTTGCATTGTATTCTCCGCAGACCCACGGGCGTCTGTTTTCATCACTGCGTTTCAGCGCATCGCGCGCGCATGGCGCGCTGTCACTTTCCTGCGCTTCTACTTAGTCTGTTTTCATCACGCCGTTATGTAGACTGTGAGCACTACTTTCATTATTCTGTTTCTCTTACTGCAGGCACAACTGCTTTGGTGCCTTCTTTTACCCCCCTCCCTCTTCCCTACCTTCCCCCACCTCCTGTTGTCCGTGCGTTTTTAATTGCCCCTCCCTCCCGCTTGTATCTGTGTGTTGGGCAACCCTCTACCGGCACTTCCAAGTTGTTTGGCTGGGATGTGCGCTCTTGCGAGAGGCGCGTTACTTTCATAACATTCAGGTGCACCCGGGGGCACCCCCCAGACTGACTTTGCAAGTGTCGGGGACATGGTGCAGGCCGGGCGCTGGGGCTGCTGCTGTGCCATGTGCCGTCACTGCTGCTATAAAGGTGCTGCCAGTGCTCCCTTCAGAACCCAGCCATCATGGGCCCCTCCATGCCCCCTCGCTGACTCTCTGCTGAGTATCACACCTCAAGAGCAGCACCAGCATCTCCCCCAGCCATCATGGGCCCCTCCATGCCCTCTTGCTGACTCTCTGCTGAGGATCACACCTCCGGAGCCGCACTGGCATCTCTCCCAGCAATCATGCCCCCTCCATGCCCGCTCGCTGACTCACTGCTGAGGATCACACCTCCGGAGCCACGCTGGCATCTCTCCCAGCAATCATGCCCCCTCCATGCCCGCTCGCTGACTCACTGCTGAGGATCACAACTCGGGAGCAGCGCCAGCATCTCCCCCAGCCATCATGGGCCTCTCCATGCCCGCTCGCTAACTCACTGCTGAGGATCACACCTCCTGAGCAGCGCTGGCATCCCCCCAGCCCTGCCAGCATGTCCCCTCCATGCCCGCTCGCTGACTCACTGCTGAGGATCACAACTCGGGAGCAGCGCCAGCATCTCCCCCAGCCATCATGGGCCCCTCCATGCCCGCTCGTTGACTCACTGCTGAGGATCACACCTCGGGAGCAGCGCCAGCATCTCCCCCAGCCATCATGGGCCCCTCCATGCCCTCTTGCTGACTCTCTGCTGAGGATCACACCTCCGGAGCCGCACTGGCATCTCTCCCAGCAATCATGCCCCCTCCATGCCCGCTCGCTAACTCACTGCTGAGGATCACACCTCCTGAGCAGCGCCGGCATCCCCCCAGCCCTGCCAGCATGTCCGCGGCCAGCAGATCAAGAGCCGCAGTGGTCTGTGGTGCTGAATACATATGAAGGTGCTGCTGGCGCTCCCTTCAGAAAACAGCCAAAATGGGCCCCTCCATGCCCGCTCGTTGACTCACTGCTGAGGATCACACCTCGGGAGCAGCGCCAGCATCTCCCCCAGCCATCATGGGCCTCTCCATGCCCACTCCCTGACTCACGGCTGAGGATCACACCTCCATAGCAGCGCCAGCATCTCCCCCAGCCATCATGGGCCTCTCCATGCCCACTCGTTGACTCACTGCTGAGGATCACACCTCAGGAGAAGCGCCAGCATCTCCCCCAGCCATCATGGGCCTCTCCATGCCCCCTCGCTGACTCACTGCTGAGGATCACACCTCGGGAGCAGCATCAGCATCTCCCCCAGCCATCATGGGCCTCTCCATGCCCCCTCGCTGACTCACTGCTGAGGATCACACCTCGGGAGCAGCGCCGGCATCTCCCCCGCCCTGCCAGCATGTCCGCGCCCAGCAGCTCAAGGGCTGCAGTGGTCTGTGGTGCTGAATACATATGAAGGTGCTGCTGGCGCTCCCTTCAGAACCCAGCCATCATGGGCCCCTCCATGCTCTCCCGCTCACTCACGTCTGAGGATCTCACCTCCATAGCAGCGCCAGCATCTCCCCCAGCCATCATGGGCCCCTCCATGCCCGCTCGCTGACTCACTGCTGAGGATCACACCTCGGGAGCAGCGCCAGCATCTCCCCCAGCCATTATGGGCCTCTCCATGCCCGCTTGTTGACTCACTGCTGAGGATCACACCTCGGGAGCAGCGCCAGCATCTCCCCCAGCCATCAAGGGCCTCTCCATGCCCGCTCGTTGACTCACTGCTGAGGATCACACCTCGGGAGCAGCGCCAGCATCTCCCCCAGCCATCATGGGCCCCTCCATGTCCGCTTGTTGACTCACTGCTGATGATCACACCTCGGGAGCAGCACCAGCATCTCCCCCAGCCATCAAGGGCCTCTCCATGCCCGCTCGTTGACTCACTGCTGAGGATCACACCTCGGGAGCAGCGCCAGCATCTCCCCCAGCCATCATGGGCCCCTCCATGCCCCCTCGCTGAGTCACTGCTGAGGATCACACCTCGGGAGCAGCGCCAGCATCTCCCCCCTGCACAATGATATTGCCCAGGTGGCGTCGGGGCTGGGCCTGCTCCGGGCGGATCACGACAAGCTAAAGGACTGGGTCAGAGACAATGAGACCACGCTAAAGGCCCTGGAGCCCGCTCAGAAAGGGTTGGAGAGCAAACTCGCGGATGCCCTAGATCGCATTCAAGCCCTGGAAAGGCGGGCAGAAGATGCAGAAAATAGGAGCCGAAGCAGTAATGTCCGGATAGTAGGCGTGCCGGAGACTGAGGGGGAGAGAGATATGGTGGCCTATCTTGATAACTGGCTGAGGACTGTGGTTGCACCGGAGGGGCTGTCGCTATTCTTCACATTGGAGCGAGCGCATAGGGTCCCGTCTGGCCCTCCTAAGCCGGGGCTGCCGCCCAGACCGATCATAGCCAAGCTACTGCATTACAAGGACAGAGACCAGCTCTTACAAAAAGCCCGGGACGCTGGCCCATTTCAGATCGCGAACAGTAAGGTCACGCTTTTTCCTGATTTCACCTTTGAGACGCAAAAGCAACGTGCCTCCTTCCTTACGATTAAAAGGGATTTGCGTACCGAGGGCATTTCCTACTCCTTGCTCTTCCCGGCCAAGCTCCGGATTGTGGTGGATGACAAGACGCTCTTCTTCAATGCGGCAGCGGACGCTTGGGATTGGTCGGAAAGGTACAAGGCAGGGATGGATGGAGCCAAAGTTCGAGAGGAAAGGGAAAGGGAAAAAGAGCGGGAGCGCTCGGCAGTGGGTCTACGGAAATCGAAGAGGCTGCGGAAGCGGCAGCAGAGGTCGCGCAAGCCGACGGCCTCCCAAACCGAAGCTGAGCGGAAGGCCGCGCTGCTGGAGGTGGAGAAGCTGGCGCGGGCCGGGGACCCTGGTTCCAAACAAGGCACAGACACGGACATGCATGTTTCGGCCTCAGGGTCGGAATCGGACCTATCTGGAATCCATCGTGCCAAGGGCCCATTGGTGACGCCACAGACGTCGGAGGAGATCCTGAATGTCTGATTTGCACACTGCAGGCAAGGGGTAGCAGTTGGGACACTGGGCGGGGGCTCATGACCTGGTGGACATGAGGGCTGGGGAAGGACGCTGGGCTCGCAGCCAGATCCATTCATGGGGGTTTGGGGAAGGGGCGGGAGGGCGGGTGGCGTAGCTCCCTTCTGGCCAAGGCCGCGCTCCATAGGCCCTTAAGGCACCCACGGCTACGGCCGTGTAGCGGCAACCTGGGTTACTCAGGTGCGGGAGTTTGGATGGGAGCTGATATCTCGGTATTGGGGCCTGTTCTGGGGGGGAGGGGGATGACACAGTTGGGGTTTGTTTGATCTCCTTACCACCGGTGACCCTGGGTGAGGTAGGGGGTGGGCAGTTGAGAGTTCAAGGTTTGTTTGGGGGGGGAACCACCATCGGCGAGGGGTTGGCATTGGAGGGCGGGGATCGATTTGGACAATGGCTAATGTGAATGTTTTGAACTGCATAACCTGGAACGTGAGGGGGCTACACACAATGCAGCGCAGACACAAAGTGCATGCCTTTTTATTGCGGAGGGGGGTGCATATTGCACTACTACAGGAAACGCATCTCACGAAGCAGGAGGGGGCAGCGCTGCAGAGGAGGTGGAGGGGCCAGCTCTTTCACACCTGTTATTCAGCCTATGCTAGGGGAGTTTTGATCTGGATCAGAGCAGGCACACCGTTCCAACTCGCACGCCAGCTGATAGACCAGGAGGGGAGGTATGTGGTGGTGGAAGGGAAGCTATGGGGTAGAGACATTGTTCTGGCCAGTATATATGCCCCGAACATCGACCAGCTAGCTTTCTTTGCGGAATTGTCGGGGACGCTGGCACACTCCCTAGCGGGCCCGATACTACTGGGAGGGGACTTTAACTCCATAGCGGACGCTTCCCTGGACAGGTCCCACCCTCCACTTAGGGATTCCCCGGTGCATCGACTGACGAGGGGTAGGCGGGAGTGGCAGGAGAATTGGGAGCTGACGGATGTATGGAGGGCGCAGCATCCTACTGACCGAGATTTTTCCTTTTTCTCTGGGCTCCATGAGCTACATGTCCGATTAGATGCGGTGTTGTGTTCTCGGAGCGTCCTGCCTGCCATCACCGGGTCGGAATACCTCTCGAGAACGATCTCAGACCACAACCCGCTCTTGGTTCGGCTGGCTTGGATGGCTGAAGCACCCAGGGTGCCGACCTGGAAACTTAGGCCTGAAACGTTGGAGGACCCGCTGCTTGGCGCGGCCCTGGAGGAGGGGGTGTCCCAGTACTTCGCGGAGAATGAAGGGTCGGCGACCTCTAGAGCTACGGAATGGGATGCCTTTATGGTAGTGATGAGGGGCCTATGTATCACGAAGTACGTAGGCACGAGGAAGGTGTTGTTAGACGACTTGGATAGGGCGGAAACTAGACTTAGGGAGGCAGAGAGGAGACGTCCGGGCCGTCCAGATCTCCAGGAGGAGGTCGGCTCAGCTAGAGAGGCGGTGGCGGCCAAGGTAGAGAGGCTTCGTGCTTTTGACTATAGGACGTACACGCTGCGATCACACGTGGAAGGGGATAAGTCGGGCACCCTATTGGCATGGCTCTCGAACCCCGCTAGGCGCTGCTCTCCCATCCTACATATGCAGGATGAGGCTGGCCTCATGCGTTACACTCAATCAGATATAGTGGATGGTTTCCAACAGTACTATGAGGGTTTGTATAAACGTGCCCCGGGGGACCGAGGAGGAGCGGCCGAGGCCTTTTTAGACGGCTTGACCCTCCCGCGGCTGGAGGGGGAGCAGGCGAAGGAGCTGGGGGCAGACATTGAATTGGGTGAGATTAGGAGGGCTGTGAAAAGAATGGCTCGCAATAAGTCGCCGGGGATAGACGGGCTGCCCATTGAATTTTACGGCAAGTATTTGGATATTTTAGCGCCGCGGCTCCAAATAGTTTACAAGGAGTCCAGGAAGGCGGGCCGCTTGCCACAGTCTATGCGCGAAGCAATAGTGGTGCCGCTCCTGAAGTCGGGCAGGGAGAGCAGCAGCCCCGCGTCTTACCGGCCGCTTTCTATGCTCACCACCGACTATAAAATTTTGAGTTCCATTCTGGCGGCGAGGCTCTTGCCACACATGTCGGGACTAATTCACGAAGACCAGAACGGGTTCATACCGGCCCGCAACACCACGCTTAACATTAGGCGACTTATCCGCCTAATGGATGGTCTAGGGGAGGAGGACAAGACAGCGCTGGTCCTTTCTGTTGACATAGAAAAGGCATTTGACAGTCTGGAGTGGGACTACTTATACACGGTTATGGAACGTTTCGGACTAGGCGCCGGCTACATTCAGTGGACGCGGGTTCTTTACGCGGAAGCGGTGGCTAGAGTAAGAATTGGGACGACGATATCACACCGATACCTGGTGGAGAGGGGCACCCGACAGGGATGCTCCCTATCCCCACTTTTGTTTGCGCTGGCAATTGAGCCCCTGGTGGCTGAAGCCCGAACGGGACGGCACTTCGCTGGGGTGCGAGCCAGAGATGGGCAGCAATTCATCTCACTGTACGCCGACGATCTGCTGCTCTTCTTGAACAACGGGGTCGCGGAGTTGGAGGGTGCGGAGGTGCTGCTGGAGCGGTTTGGAGCACTATCAGGGTTGAAGGTTAACTGGACCAAGACAAGCCTGTTTCCCCTGAGAAAGGGCACTGCTCTGCCGCACCACCGGCCGTCGATTGCCTGGGAACCTACCTGCATTAAATACCTGGGGGTCCACGTCTATCACACGGCAGCGGACCTGCTCGAGGGTAATTTAGGGCGCTGCGTGCGGGGACTGAGGGGCTGCATGTCCTTCTGGGCCACGCTGCCGCTCTCTGTGGCCGGCAGAATATCCTTATTGAAGATGGTTGCCCTGCCACGACTGTTGTACTACTTCCGCACGCTCCCGATATGGATTCCCGGCTCCTTCTTCCGGCAGCTCAAGTCCCAGATCACAGCGTTTCTCTGGGGGGCTGGACGATGTAGGGTGGCGCTAGTAACGCTCACCCGCCCGAAGGACGAGGGAGGACTCGCGGTGCCAGACTACGAGCTTTATTATCTGGCTGCCCAACTGCAGGTCTTCACGCAGGAGGTAGCGCGAGTATACAGGGGCCCGGAAGACGGGAGGCATAAAGGTACACCTCGCCACATCTTGGCCTATATCACCCTGCAACAGCGGATTGACGGCCGAGACTTGTCGCTAGAACAACGCACGTACCGTCAGTGCTGGAACCGAGTGCAGAAGCGGGTAGGGGTTCGGCGCCCGTACGCCCCCGAGATCCCGCTGGGCATGCTGACGGCGCTGCCGCATGGAGGCGACTGGTCGCACTTGCAGCGATGGGAAGACGCGGGCGTGCAGGTTGTCGGTGACTTATACGAAAACGGAACGCTACTCCCGTTCCAGGAACTACTGGAACGCTTCGACCTTCCAAGGGGAGGATATCTTCTCCACGCGGCGGTGAGCGGCGCAATCCAGACACACTGGGGAACGGGGCTGGCGGAGCCCGCGACGGCTGCGACATGCCAATACACCATGATGGCAGCGGGTACAATCAAAGCAGTGACGTGCCTTTACAATAGGATGGTTCGTGAAAACCTCCCACCCCTGGCGTCACTGAAGGCCAAGTGGGAAGTTGACCTGGGCAGAGACATCCCGGACACGACGTGGGCGCAGCTCGTGCGTCGGGCCCGCAACAGCACAAGAAACGCCAGGTTTCAGATTATCCACTACTATATACTTCATAGGGCATACATGACCCCGGGAAGGATAAAGAGGTACTTTGGAGCGGAGGAAGCGACATGCCCGCGCTGTCTGGAGGGGGCTGAATTGGTGCACATGCTATGGGCGTGTCCGACCCTTCGGGACTATTGGCAAGCCATAGGGGAGACTCTGAACGAGGTGACTGATAGAACCGTAGATTTCGGCCCGGCGGAGTGTATACTGCACTGGTTCCCTCACACCCCCAAAAATAAACTCACGAGCAAATTCATTGATATGGGGTTGATAGTGGCTAAGCGCGAAATAACCAGGCATTGGAAGGCGAGGGTGGGCCCGACCCCTAGAAGGTGGCTCACCGAATTCTTGAAATGGGCGACCTCTGACAGCACACACAGGTACCAGATGGCGCGCAGGGCTCCTAACCCGGGGGCGACCGAGACAGCAACAGCGTGGGAGTCGATGGTACAGGCCCTCAGAGATAGTGGGATGGATGACGAGGAAGAGACCCTTGACACGGGCAGGGAAGGTAGGCTGAGCGGAATAGTTGACGCATAATCATTGGCCATTGGGGACTAAGAAACTCGCCCTTAATGGGCAGGAATGGGTGCAGCCGGAGGCCCTCGAGCTGGTGGTGGGAGGGGGGGGGCGGGGGGAGTTTATAGTTTGAGAGGGAGGGGAGGGGAGTTATTTACATCATATAGGTGAGGGATAAAAGTAGTCATGCACACAATTCTGCGGCACGGTACTCCTGCAACATGAGCATCTAGCATGGAGGGGCTGAGAACTTTTTGCCGCCCGACCCCCGGGTTGTGGGCTCACAGGCTGTGTGACACGGAGAGGGGAATGTTACGCAACAGCGCCCAGGTCACTGGGATACATGTATGTGCTTTGGCCTGATTTGTGTATGCTACAATAAAAATTACTTTAAAAAAAAAAAAATCATGGGCCCCTCCATGCCCGCTCGTTGACTCACTGCTGAGGATCACACCTCGGGAGCAGCGCCAGCATCTCCCCCAGCCATCATGGGCCCCTCCATGCCCGCTCGCTGACTCACTGCTGAGGATCACACCTCCAGATCTGCGCCGGCATCTCTCCCAGGCATCATGGGCCCTTTCATGACTCACTGCTGAGGATCACACCTCGGGAGCAGCACCAGCATCTCCCCCAGCCATCATGGGCCCCTCCATGCCCTCTTGCTGACTCTCTGCTGAGGATCACACCTCCGGAGCCGCGCTGGCATCTCTCCCAGCAATCATGCCTCCTCCATGCCCGCTCGCTAACTCACTGCTGAGGATCACACCTCCTGAGCAGCGCCGGCATCCCCCCAGCCCTGCCAGCATGTCCGCGGCCAGCAGATCAAGAGCCGCAGTGGTCTGTGGTGCTGAATACATATGAAGGTGCTGCTGGCGCTCCCTTCAGAAACCAGCCATCATGGGCCCCTCCATGCCCGCTCGTTGACTCACTGCTGAGGATCACACCTCGGGAGCAGCGCCAGCATCTCCCCCAGCCATCATGGGCCTCTCCATGCCCGCTCCCTGACTCACGGCTGAGGATCACACCTCCATAGCAGCGCCAGCATCTCCCCCAGCCAACATGGGCCTCTCCATGCCCACTCGTTGACTCACTGCTGAGGATCACACCTCAGGAGCAGCGCCAGCATCTCCCCCAGCCATCATGGGCCTCTCCATGCCCCCTCGCTGACTCACTGCTGAGGATCACACCTCGGGAGCAGCGCCGGCATCTCCCCCGTCCTGCCAGCATGTCCGCGCCCAGCAGCTCAAGGGCTGCAGTGGTCTGTGGTGTTGAATACAAATGAAGGTGCTGCTGGCGCTCCCTTCAGAACCCAGCCTTCATGGGCCCCTCCATGCCCCCTCGCTGACTCTCTGCTGAGTATCACACCTCAAGAGCAGCATCAGCATCTCCCCCAGCCATCATGGGCCCCTCCATGCCCTCTTACTGACTCTCTGCTGAGGATCACACCTCCGGAGCCACGCTGGCATCTCTCCCAGCAATCATGCCCCCTCCATGCCCGCTCGCTGACTCACTGCTGAGGATCACACCTCGGGAGCAGCGCCAGCATCTCCCCCAACCATCATGGGCCCCTCCATGCCCGCTCGCTGACTCACTGCTGAGGATCACACCTCCAGATCAGCGCCGGCATCTCTCCCAGGCATCATGGGCCCCTTCATGACTCACAGCTGAGGATCACACCTCTGGAGCAGCGCCAGCCTCTCCCCCAACCATCATGGGCCCCTCCATGCCCGCTCGTTGACTCACTGCTGAGGATCACACCTCGGGAGCAGCGCCAGCATCTCCCCCAGCCATCATGGACCTCTCCATACCCGCTCGCTGACTCACTGCTGAGGATCACATCTCGGGAGCAGCGCCAGCATCTCCCCAGCCATCATGGGCCCCTCCATGCCCTCTTACTGACTCTCTGCTGAGGATCACACCTCCGGAGCCACGCTGGCATCTCTCCCAGCAATCATGCCCCCTCCATGCCCGCTCGCTGACTCACTGCTGAGGATCACACCTCGGGAGCAGCGCCAGCATCTCCCCCAGCCATCATGGGCCCCTCCATGCCCGCTCGCTGACTCACTGCTGAGGATCACACCTCCAGATCAGCGCCGGCATCTCTCCCAGGCATCATGGGCCCCTTCATGACTCACAGCTGAGGATCACACCGCTGGAGCAGCGCCAGCATCTCCCCCAACCATCATGGGCCCCTCCATGCCCGCTCGTTGACTCACTGCTGAGGATCACACCTCGGGAGCAGCACCAGCATCTCCCCCAGCCATCATGGACCTCTCCATACCCGCTCGTTGACTCACTGCTGAGGATCACACCTCGGGAGCAGCGCCAGCATCTCCCCCAGCCATCATGGGCCCTCCATGCCCTCTTGCTGACTCTCTGCTGAGGATCACACCTCCGGAGCCGCGCTGGCATCTCTCCCAGCAATCATGCCCCCTCCATGCCCGCTCGCTAACTCACTGCTGAGGATCACACCTCGGGAGCAGCGCCAGCATCTCCCCCAGCCATCATGGGCCCCTCCATGCCCGCTCGCTGACTCACTGCTGAGGACCACACCTCCAGAGCAGCACCAGCATCTCCCCCAGCCATCATGGGCCCCTCCATGCCCGCTCGCTGACTCACTGCTGAGGACCACACCTCCAGAGCAGCACCAGCATCTCCCCCAGCCATCATGGGCCCCTCCATGCCCGCTCGCTAACTCATTGCTGAGGATCACACCACCGGAGCAGCGCCGGCATCTCTCCCTGCCCTGCCAGCATGTCCGCGGCCAGCAGATCAAGAGCCGCAGTGGTCTGTGGTGCTGAATACATATGAAGGTGCTGCTGGCGCTCCCTTCAGAAACCAGCCAAAATGGGCCCCTCCATGCCCGCTCGTTGACTCACTGCTGAGGATCACACCTCGGGAGCAGCGCCAGCATCTCCCCCAGCCATCATGGGCCTCTCCATGCCCGCTCCCTGACTCACGGCTGAGGATCACACCTCCATAGCAGCGCCAGCATCTCCCCCAGCCAACATGGGCCTCTCCATGCCCACTCGTTGACTCACTGCTGAGGATCACACCTCAGGAGCAGCGCCAGCATCTCCCCCAGCCATCATGGGCCTCTCCGTGCCCCCTCGCTGACTCACTGCTGAGGATCACACCTCGGGAGCAGCACCAGCATCTCCCCCAGCCATCATGGGCCTCTCCATGCCCGCTCGTTGACTCACTGCTGAGGATCACACCTCGGGAGCAGCGCCAGCATCTCCCCCAGCCATCATGGGCCTCTCCATGCCCGCTCCCTGACTCACGGCTGAGGATCACACCTCCATAGCAGCGCCAGCATCTCCCCCGCCCTGCCAGCATGTCCGCGCCCAGCAGCTCAAGGGCTGCAGTGGTCTGTGGTGCTGAATACAAATAACGGTGCTGCTGGCGCTCCCTTCAGAACCCAGCCAAAATGGGCCCCTCCATGCCCGCTCGTTGACTCACTGCTGAGGATCACACCTCGGGAGCAGCGCCAGCATCTCCCCCAGCCATCATGGGCCTCTCCATGCCCGCTCCCTGACTCACGGCTGAGGATCACACCTCCATAGCAGCGCCAGCATCTCCCCCAGCCATCATGGGCCTCTCCATGCCCGCTCCCTGACTCACGGCTGAGGATCACACCTCTATAGCAGCGCCAGCATCTCCCCCAGCCATCATGGGCCTCTCCGTGCCCCCTCGCTGACTCACTGCTGAGGATCACACCTCCATAGCAGCGCCAGCATCTCCCCCAGCCATCATGGGCCTCTCCATGCCCACTCGTTGACTCACTGCTGAGGATCACACCTCAGGAGCAGCGCCAGCATCTCCCCCAGCCATCATGGGCCTCTCCGTGCCCCCTCGCTGACTCACTGCTGAGGATCACACCTCGGGAGCAGCGCCAGCATCTTCCCCAGCCATCATGGGCCTCTCCATGCCCCCTCGCTGACTCACTGCTGAGGATCACACCTCTGGAGCAGCGCCGGCATCTCTCCCTGCCCTGCCAGCATGTCCGCGCCCAGCAGCTCAAGGGCTGCAGTGGTCTGTGGTGCTGAATACATATGAAGGTGCTGCTGGCGCTCCCTTCAGAAACCAGCCAAAATGGGACCCTCCATGCTCTCTCGCTCACTCACGTCTGAGGATCTCACCTCCATAGCAGCGCCAGCATCTCCCCCAGCCATCATGGGCCTCTCCATGCCCGCTCGCTGACTCACTGCTGAGGATCACACCTCCGGAGCCGCGCTGGCATCTCTCCCAGCAATCATGCCCCCTCCATGCCCGCTCGCTGACTCACTGCTGAGGATCACACCTCCCGAGCAGCGCCGGCATCTCCCCCAGCCATCATGGGCCCCTCCTTGCCCGCTCGCTGACTCACTGCTGAGGATCACACCTCTGGAGCAGCGCCGGCATCTCTCCCTGCCCTGCCAGCATGTCCGCATCAAGCAGATCAAGGGCCGCAGTGGTCTGTGGTGCGGAATACTACGGGAAAGAAACGAATGGACACGGGTTACATTTCTCCTCAATCTCCGGGTCCTCTAAACGTAGAGTGACGTCACTGCTCTGTAAAGTATGTATTGTTTCACTTCGCTCCCCCAAAAAAGTTTAAAACTTTTTACAAGTATTGTATGCTGGCAATGTTGAGAGCTTGCGGCGTGTGTAATTTTAATGTGAAATGAAGCAATACTCATTTTTTTTGCTTGGCAATAGCTGATTTCATAAGCATAAACTTCAAAATAAACATACACAGTAACACAACAGGAGGTAATAATCTTCTTTTGAGAACTTAGACAACTAGTTAGAGAATTGGAAAACGGGGCAAACTTTACCATGAAGGTGAGTCATTCAGTCCCTTTGGACATTTTCACCCTCCTGTTTAGTTTGCACAAAATAGTAGCTGAAATGTCTTTTATGAGTCACCGCCTCACGTATCTTACAAGCAGTGAGGAATGTGTGATTAAAGTGTTTTTTTCAAGGTGGGAAAATCTTCACTTCAGCAGGGCTCGCTCTTCAATGAACAGTGTTCTGTTGCAGGAAGTGCTGTGTATCCTGTTTACTTTGTGGAGCCAGATTGTCTCAAACCGGGGGCTAGGTCTGTAAATTGTGGCGGGCACCGTCATTTGTCCTTGGCATCACCTGCTGTTTGCTATGCTCTGATGCGATACTGCACTGACCTCGGAGACAATCCTGCTAAATAAGCAACCGCGATGAGATTGTAAAGGCACAACCTGGACAAAATCACAGAAAACGTTCCAGCTTGGGGACAGAATAATTCATTCTTTATTAATATATGAAGCATATTTACCTGCCTCTTATGTATTATCTAATATTTTGGAGCTGGGTTCTCCACAGAGGGGTATGTATTGCCCAAGAACACCAGGGTGCCACTTAAATCTTCATTTTGAAGAATACAGTCGTTTCTTGTTTAGTTATTATTAATCTGATCATTTTTCAACTAGGCTCGTTGCTCCAGTTGGTACATTGATTTACATTTAATATTCCAATGCACTTTCTTGTGTTCAAGCTTGAGCAGCACATGTGCTGCTCTGCGATGCATGTTGTAATCAGGTATGAAAGCAAAAGACACACAATTGATGGACAGAATGCAGAACAAATCAAAACATTCACCCCCAGTCAAGAGATCTGGGTTAAATCCATCATTCTTTTTGCTCACCATGCCACCCAAGTTTAGACCTGGCCATATGCAAATCAGTCTTGAACCTGTGCCTCATGGGAACAGTCCAGCCCGAACTGCCAAGCCAGGTCCTCCCTGGACCGGAAACAAGCATCCTAGGACCGGTTTCAGCGTTTCACCCCTCTTCAGCCAGGATAGCTTGATTCTAGTGGCACAGTGAGTCCAGGACCCACGTCCGGGCATACCTGGCGCACTTAGGGCGAGAAAGCAAAAGACACACAATTGATGAACGGAATGCAGAACAAATCAAAACTTTCCCCCCAGTCAAGAGATCTGGGTTAAATCTATCATTCTTTTGCTCACCATGCCACCCCAGATTAGACCAGGCCATATACAAATCAGTCTTGACCCTGTGCCTCATGGGAACAGTCCAGCCCACACTGCCAAGCCAGGTCCTCCCTGGACTGGAAACAAGCATCCTAAGACCAGTTTCGGGGTTTCACCCCTTTTCAGCCAGGATAGCTTGATTCCAGTGGCACGGTGAGCCCAGGACCCACTTCTGGGCATACCTGGCGCACTTAGGGCGAGACAGCAATAGAGACACAATTGATGGACGGAATGCCGAACAAATCAAAACATTCACCCCCAGTCAAGAGATCTGGGTTAAATCCATCATTCTTTTGCTCACCATGCCACCCCAGTTTAGACCTGGCCATATGCAAATCAGTCTTGACCCTGTGCCTCATAGGAACAGTCCTGCCTGAACTGCCAAGCCAGGTCCTCCCTGGACTGGAAACAAGCATCCTAGGACCGGTTTCGGGGTTTCACCCCTCTGGCCACCAGGATAGCTTGATTCCAGTGGAACTGTGAGCCCAGGACCCGCGTCTGGGCATACCTGGCGCACTTAGGGCAAGAAAGCAAAAGACGCACTATTGATGGATGGAATGCAGAACTGGCGTGGCAGAGTGAGCTAAACAATGATATTGGATTAAACCCAGATCAGTTGACTGGAGGTGAGTTCTTGCAATGTTCAATACTCTGTCCATCATCCCCTTTGGTTTTGCTTTGTTAGCCCTAAGTTGGCAGTGTATGCCCAGACGTGGGTCCCTTGCTCACTTTGCCACTCGATTCAAGCTAGCCTGGCTGTTGACAGCTGATTAGCCAGAAACCGGTCCCAGGATGCTTGTTTCCGGTCCAGGGAAGACGTGGCTTGGCAGTTCAGGCTGGACTGGTCCCATGAGGCACAGGGTCAGACTGATTTGCATATGGCCAGGTCTGAACTGGGGAGGCGGAGTGAGCTAAAGAATGATGATGGATTAAACCCAGATCAGTTGACAGGGGGCGAGTGCTTGCAATGTTAAAAACTCCGTCCATCATCCCCTTTGGTTTTGCTGTATTCAGGTATGAAACCAAGGAAAAAAGGGGGTTTAGGCTCTAAATCAATAAGGCTGAGCCCTATTCAAATCAATAACACCAAAAAGCCAGTACTGATACACAATTCTAACCTTCTTGACAGTGAATTGAAATGAAACAATGCCACAAATGACCTGTTTTTGCGTATGAATTAATCCAAATATTTATTCAAAGCATCACATGAATGAAACAAACTTTAAGCAAAAAGCAATCTGTTTAAAACTTCTTCAGCTACCATATTCTCCACTCACACAGCGAACATTTTTGAAACATCCTTCACCCACAACCTCTTGTCTTTCATCCCCCACTCTCTCAAACACTCTCAAGCAAATCTTCAGACACCCCTCAATTCAACTTCAAACACGTTCCAGCATCCCAAACCACTAATCCACAATTCAATATTATATAATCAAAACGTCTATTCATAAAACGGAAGCCAACCAAAAAGCAGGTATGGACTTGAAGCTCCGCCGACTCTCCATCATATTTTTCATTGGCTTGTGTCATTGTCCTTTGTAAACTCTGGCTCTTTATTGGTCAATAGCCTTAGTAGTCCCTCCTTTGGACCGCCTTGACCCATCTTGTAATCTCCCGTAAGAACTGGCCCTATGTGTTATTACTCAGTAGGCTTTATTTACAGCCTCCGTACACTATTTTGTTTAAATGGTTTTCACAGGCTTGCTGTGGACTCGCTCTCTCCTAACGCTTTAATTTTTTTTATGGTTCAGCACGCCACAGGGGTTGCCACGCTTTTGGTTTATTTGCAGTGCCAAGTGTGGCCATTGTAAAAATGTTTTTTATTTTGCTCTTTATTCACTTTTTCACAGTTTCCAAGCACCCCATGTCGCGCTTGCATGTTAATAAAGGACATGCCCCTTTCTTTAGATGAGCCACGTCTAAAGAAAGGGCCATCTCCACCATTAAAATGAAAGCGCTGTTTGGTGCTCTTTCACCAAATAAGCATTGTTTTTCAAACAAATGCCTTTTTGGTAAAAGCTCCCCATACTATGCTTTTACTTTAATAGTGGCCGCGCCCCGTTCTTTAGACCCGGTTCGTCTAAAGGAAGGGGCCTGGCCTCTATTAACGCGTAAGCGTGGCATGGGGCACTTGGAAAAAACTAATATTTCCACTGCAATTGGTCTCGAATTTGCAACAATTTAAGCTACTATCATTTACAATGCCAATAGCTCAAACTCTCATAAATGCAAGACCTATTGCATTGCAAATCCTTGTTCTTTGCTGCTAGAGATCAACACTTTTGAACAGAGCCTCACTAATTCTTCAGATCTTCTCTGTTCCTTGGTGCTGTATTTTGTCAGCTAGTCAAAGTTTACTGACACCCGATGCTCATCTTGTTCCAGCTTCCTAAATCGGCATTAGTTAATTTTGTTAACATCCATTGGATTTCCACGTTCTCAAGACTCCAGAAGATTACTTTCATAATTTTGTCCTGCCCCTGACTGTTTTATGATTTTAAAGGTATACATTTGAGAAGGAGAAATACATTTTAGGGACATTTTTCATAAGTAAAACTAACTTCGAACTTAGCCCACAGTCTTAACCATTGATTACTTTGCTTCAGTTTTTTCAGGCTCTAACAGTCCAACGTCTCATAGGGCTCTGCAGACCATCTATTGTTCACTTTTTCAAATGCCTTCAACCCATACAGAAGGGTCTCTGTGTGCCTGACTTTCAAAAAAATTAGATTACACTCACTAACCCAAATCTTTTTGTTCAAGGCATATGAGCTGCAGATCACACACTTTGCATAGATCGCCATCTGGTGTTGGGCCCGGATATTTGCACTTGTTTTTGTCTTGGCAAAGTCTTTGGAAGTCACGAGATAGTTGACTCGTCCTTTGGATCATAGTGCGCATGGGCATCGGCTCCATCCTTAGCTTGTTTTTTTCTGCCATCGGGCTCAGATGTGTTTTTCGCACTCCAGTTCAGAATCGTTACCATTTCCACTTTCGACGTGCAATCCTTCACCCTTTCTACGGTATTGTTTTCGATCGCGATCCCCAGTCGTCGTGCATCTCTTCAATTTCGAAGTCTTCGATTCCGGTCATCGACGAAGGCCTTCGGGCCTGCCTTGGCATCTGGCTCATGGAAAGGACTCCATTCAAAAAGTGTCCTCAATGTGGGTCGAAATTTCCCCACACCGATCTGCATGTGGTGTGTAACATTTGCCTTTCACGGGAGCACGAGGTCAGAGACTGTCCAGCATGGGCCTCTTTCCGCTCCAAGAAAACCATTTGGGATTGTTGAGCTCAAAGAACCATGGCTCGCTCATCAGCATCAATTCCCGACGACATCTTCCAAGAGGGCGTCAACGTGCCAGAACAGGAGAGGGTCGAAGAAGGCCTCATCAGCGCCTCCGAAGCCGATGACTCCGACGTCGAAGAACTCACTCCTGGGCAGCCGGTGTTAAGTAAAGACGTCGACCCGACCCCTTCCCTACACCATCGAAAAAGGCTTTGGTCACACCGTCACCTTCGGGCCCAGGTGCACACCGAGAGACTGCTTCCCATGCCCCGCCCTCAGGCCCGGCAAAGAAGCCTACTAAGCCTTCAGGCGACTCAGGCTCGAATCAGTCTGCCATCGGTACCGAAACCCAGTCACCGGCAACGAAAAAGAAACCGCCCTCCTCCTCCGTGCCGTTCGCTGCCTCCACATCCAAGCACTCGGCACCGAAATCTACAAGCGCCGACCCATCGACTCGGAAAAAACCCTCAGGCTAGAGCAAGAAGCTACTCCTTAACAGTCCAGACTCACACCCTTCAGACCTGAAAAGAGCCTCGGAAACGAAAATACAACCGGTTCCACAGGCAGCCACAGAGACTGTAAAGCATCACAATTCCAAGCCAAAGGAGCACCAAACCGTTCCGGAGTCGGTGCCACGCAAGTCTCCCGCACCAAAACAGTCGGTGCCGAAAGCCCAGCCTCCACCAGAAAAGCGGTTTAGACCAGACCCTACACAGAAAACTCTTCTAAAAGACCCTAAAACTGGTCAGCTGACTCTCATAAGAAGAGACCATTGGATACGCCTGCACCGGCTCCACCACCTAAAAAGAGGGACATTGCCACATCTCTTCTCAGGGCCCCTTCTCCACCTCCCCCATCACACCATTCTCCTACACCATGTCCTCCACCTGTGGACGATGATGACACCTCTGATGACACAGGACACCTCTGATGACACAGGGTTGTGGACGATGAGCCACTAGGAGATCCTAGTCCACCTTCTTCCCCTGACCCCTGGGACGATTACAACACGCCAGATATCCCTAATGTTCCACAGGAAGACATCTACCCCTCTAGGCCTTCCCCTCCGGAGGACACCATGGGTTTTAATCAGCTCGTCCACAGAGCTGCCCAATACCACTGGGTTAACTTACATACAGACCCAGTGGAAGAGAATTTCCTACTGGACACTTTTGATACCTCACAAAAGTCCACCTCTATTTTACCTATGCTAAAAGGGGTCATCAAGCATGCACCTGAAGTGTTTAATGATCCTGTTAGGGCTAGGGTTATTAACCCCAGGATCGAAAAAAGTACAAAGCTGCCCCTGCGGACCCAGTGTACATTAAGGGCCCATACCATTAGATTCCCTGGTAGTCTCCAATGCTAGAAAGAGGGCCAGCTCTCAGACATCAGGGGACGCTCCACCCCCCGACAAAGAGTCTAAACTCTTGGACGCCTCTGGCAAAAGAACAGCGTCATAAGCAGCTAACATACGGCGTATCGCCAACACTCAAGCTCTGTTAGCCAGGTACGATGGGCACATTACGACGAACTAGAGACCCTATTGCAGCACCTTCCAGACAAATATAAAAACAAGGCCAATGACCTCATACAGGAGGGTAAACTCATCACTAACCCCTCCATTCGTTGCGCTCTGGATGTGGCGGATACCGCCTTCAGAGCCATCAACACAAGTGTTCTTCTGCGTAGACATGCTTGGCTACGCATTTCAGGTTTTAAACCTGAAGTACAAACTTCCATCTTAAACCAGCCATTTGATCAAGAACACTTATTTGGCCCTAATGTAGATTCATCTCTTGAAAAGATGAAGAAAGACACAGACACAGCTAAATCAATAAGAGCCTTGCAATTGCAAGCTCCCAAACGTTCCTTTCGTTGTTCCTCTTACCAGGGCACTTCCAGAAGCTACTCCTCTGACAACCCCTCCACCTCTTACAAGGCTCCCACCCAGTCTACATTCACCAGAGGTTACCAGAGATGAGGCCACAGAAGCAACAATAACAAAGGTAGAGGCAAGACCAACAATACCCGCTCTGCCTCCACCCCTACCCAATGACTTTCCTCTGCTCCCCCTGACCATTCCACTCCGGTCGGGAGAAGGTTACAACAGTTCCTTCCTGTCTGGAGCAACATCACCACAGACAGGTGGGTGAGACAAATCGTTCAATCAGGTTACTATCTGGAACTTAGCTCTACCCCCCTAAACATACCACCCAAACTGCGCCCAATGTCGTTAAAACATTTATCACTGCCAAAGCAGGAAGTGATCTCCCTCCTACGAAAGAGTGCAATAGAACCAGTTCCCCTGCACCAACAAAACCCAGGAGTTTACTCCCTGTATTTTCTCATACCAAAAAAGGACTGCTCTCTGAGACCTATTCTAGACCTCAGACCCCTAAACCTGTACATACACTCAGACCATTTCCACATTGTCACACTTCAGCAGGTCCGTCCTCTTCTGTCACAAGGTGACTTCCTTGCCACCCTAGATCTCAAGGACGCCTGCTTCCATATTCCCATTCACACATCTCACAGGAAATATCTCAGGTTTGTAGTGGACGGTCAACACTACCAATTCAAAGTACTCCCTTTCGGAGTCACCAAAGCACCCCAGGTATTCCCCAAGTGCCTGCCGGTAGTTGCAGCTCATCTAAGAAGAAAACACATTCATGTCTTCCCATATTTGGACGACTGGCTCATAAAAGCCAGCTCATACAGTCAGTGTGTACATCACATGCCACTTTTCAACTTCTGCACGACTTAGGGTTTACAGTAAACCACGCAAAGTCTCATCTACAACCGTCCCACATACAACAATATCTCGGTGCCACAATAGACACCTCAAAAGCGCTGGCTTATCCCAGTCCAGCCAGGATAGCAAGCATGCAAACCCTCATAACCAAATTTCAGCCCCAACACTCTCTTCCAGCTCGAGTGTTCATGCAGCTCATAGGGCGATGGCCTCTTGCATATTCATAGTGCCTCACGTAAGACTCCATATGCGTCCTGTCCAAGAGTGCTTAGCACGTCAGTGGAACCAGGCTCAAGGTCAGCTAACAGAGCTGGTGTTGGTAGACGATCGCACTCATCGCTCTCTGCAATGGTGGAACACCAAGAACCTTTCCAAAGGACAACCATTCCTAGAGCCACTTCCACAGATTGTCCTGACAGCGGGCACATCCCTCTCCAGCTGGGGAGCTCATCTATTACATCACACCATGCAGGGCAGGTGGACTCCTCAACAGAAGTTACTCCACATCAACCACCTGGAGTTACTAGCCATATTCCTAGCCCTAAAGGCATTCAAGAAGCAAATATCAGACAAGGCTGTCCTAGTCCGCACTGACAACATGACAGTCATGTACTAATGTACTGCATACAGAAACAAGGTAGGACACATTCTCTACAGCTCTCTCAAGTAGCACAAAGCATATGGAGATTTTCTATACCTCAGAACATTTTTCTCCTTGCCCAACATGTCCCCGGAGTCCAGAACAACATAGCCGATCTGTTGAGCCGTCAAACGCAACAGATTCACGATTGGGAACTTGTAGTGACCGAGGTATTTTCAAATGATTTGGTCGGTTATGACCGTTGCCCACCACCATCTCAGCATATTTTAGCCTAATATAGTGATATTTAGGCCTGTTTCTGACTTTACCTTGTTTTATGGCAGTGCTGACTATTGCCTTTGACATGCTTTCATGTTATCTTGCTTTGCAATTCATATCATCACATAGACATAGTGATGTGTAGACCTGAAGCTACAAAGAAGGGTTTGATTATGCCTCTTTCTGACTTCATCTTGCTTAATGGGAGGGCTTGCCTATTGGCTTTGGCATGCTCTTATGCCTTCTTGCATACTAATTTTGGTTCTTTGCAGGAGTAGAGGCCTATGCTTGAGCAACTCCATATTCTAAACTGCAGCCATCTTCTGAGCCTCTTTAGGTGAGAGGTTATGTTTTAATTCCTAGTTGTTATTCATTCTTGCTAAACTAGAGAGGACCGGTTCTTATCAGAGGAATGTGCTCACTCCATGCCGGAGTCATAGCAAACGCTTGGCCAGCTGATGTTGTGGTCTCTCGGTACGAGGTGGTACAGGAATCTGATGGGAAAGGAGGCGGAGTTTGCTAGAAACTTCGATGGAGGCTTGCATTTTATATGAGAGAAAGGATCCAAGAGATTTGAAAGAGAGAGAGTGTGAGTTAGTCTGGTGGTTTGGTGGTCTGGTGATACATCACGGTGCAGACGTGACTGTTGAACAGAGAGTCCTGACCGAACCAGAGAGAGAGATAGAGAGACGGACCCTTCTTCGAATGCAAGATGCCTAAGATTATGGTGCGGTGTTCCATGTATACCTATTGTATCTAACTATTATTTTTATTTTCAGCTTCTATATATATGTATATGTCAGTAATTGCTATCATGACAAATGTTTACTGTGATGTTTAGTTATTTCTTTCTTTTGCCATTCTATCATTGTGTAATAAAGAAACTCCAGAGCATATAATTTGTTTGTATCACTTGTGAGGGAAGGTCGGGCCCCTTTTTTACGAAGTGCTCACGGAGGGATGGGTAAGTTCCCCTCCAACGGGTAGTTGTTGATACGGGAGGGAAATCGGCTCCCAGCCGGGATGTATAAATTCTAATTATTCTATCCAATACATTGCTAGGAGGAGCATGCGCTGTGTACCCTCTCAAGTGGGGAGGTGTTGTGATTTGCTGTGTACCCTCTCGGATGGGGAGGTGTTGTGGCTTGTTGTTATTTGCGAGCTCCTCGGAAATGGTTTTATATCTTTAGTTTCTAGCTATCAGTGTTTAATCCTTTCTCAGGTAAGTATTCTAAAGTGTGGTGTTTTTATGAGTCCTGAGAAGGGCTGTTGTAAGTAATGGCTTGGTAACTGACAGAGGCACCAAATATAAGAGAAAACCAAGTCATTACAGAACTTCATCCGCAAGTTCTTCAACCATTCTTTCAAATGTGGGGCCAACCAGACATTGACCTCTTCGCCACACACGAAAACGCCAAATGCCCAAGCTTCGCCGCCAGATATCCACACCCATTGTCCAAAGGCAATGCGATATGGATGAATTGGTCAGGCAGATTTGAGTACGCTTTTCCGCCTCCCACTCATTCCACTGGTGGTGCGCAAACTACAGCAGCACTCACTGACTCTCATTCTAGTTGCTCCAACTTGGCAAGACAACCGTGGTGCACCACATTACTGGAACTCTCTGTAGTTCCGCACCAAAAACGACACCTCTCCCCGCGCCTCTTAACCCAGAACCGTGGAGAGATCAGACACCTGGACCCAGCTCCGCTCAACCTTGCGATCTGGCTCCTGAGGTCTTAGAATTCGGTTACCTCAACCTTCCCCCTGACTGTATGAACGTTATGAAGGAGGATAGACGTCCGACCAGTAGAGCCTGCTATGCAGCCAAGTAGAACAATTCGTCATATATTGTCATAACAACACCATCAATCCTCTAGATGTGTCATCCAACACATCATAGGTTACCTACTACATCTCCGAAGGTGTAACTTAGCCTTTACATCTATTAGGAATCAACGATGGGAGCACACTGCTAGCCTCTCCGCCGGATCGCCCCTCTGAATTCTGGTATATGCAGTGCGTAGTTCAGAAAAAGTTTGTGAGTGTTTCACCAAGGTTGGTGCAAGTAAGTGCTTGATATTTCCAGTATCTCTAGACACGAGACATGGCTCGTGTTTCGTGATTGTATCCCTCATAAGTAGAGAAAAGTTCTGGGGTGGCTGAGAAGGCCGCCAAACAACCATCACAGGCTTCGTTGTCTCTCAGGCGCGCAGGTGCATCTCCAAAAGCTTGTCAGCTTAGGGGCTCATGGGAACCCTTTAACAGGAATCAACGATGGGGGCACACTGCTAGCCTCTCCGCCGGATCGCCCCTCTGCATTCTGGTATATGCAGTGCGTAGTTCAGAAAAAGTTTGTGAGTGTTTCACCAAGGTTGGTGCAAGTAAGTGCTTGATATTTCCAGTATCTCTAGACACGAGACATGGCTCGTGTTTCGTGATTGTATCCCTCATAAGTAGAGAAAAGTTCAGGGGTGGCTGAGAAGGCCGCCAAACAACCATCACAGGCTTCGTTGTCTCTCAGGCGCGCAGGTGCATCTCCAAAAGCTTGTCAGCTTAGGGGCTCATGGGAACCCTTTAACAGGAATCAACGATGGGGGCACACTGCTAGCCTCTCCGCCGGATCGCCCCTCTGCATTCTGGTATATGCAGTGCGTAGTTCAGAAAAAGTTTGTGAGTGTTTCACCAAGGTTGGTGCAAGTAAGTGCTTGATATTTCCAGTATCTCTAGACACGAGACATGGCTCGTGTATCGGGATTGTATCCCTCATCAGTAGAGAAAAGTTCTGGGGTGGCTGAGAAGGCCGCCAAACAACTGTCACAGGCTTCGTTGCCTCTCAGGCCCACAGGTGCAGCTCCAAAAGCTCGTCAGCTTAGGGGCTCACGGGAACCCTGTAACAGGAATCAACGATGAGAGCACACTCCTAGCCTCTCCGCCGGATCGCCCCTCTGCATTCTGGTATATGCAGTGCGTAGTTCAGAAAAAGTTTGTGAGTGTTTCACCAAGGTTGGTGCAAGTAAGTGCTTGATATTTCCACTATCTCTAGACACAAGACATGGCTCGTGTTTCGGGATTGTATCCCTCATCAGTAGAGAAAAGTTCTGGGGTGGCTGAGAAGGCCGCCAAACAACCGTCACAGGCTTCGTTGCCTCTCAGGCGCGCAGGTGCATCTCCAAAAGCTCGTCAGCTTAGGGGCTCACGGGAACCCTTTAACAGGAATCAGCGATGGGAGCACACTGCTAGCCTCTCCGCCGGATCGCCCCTCTGCATTCTAGTATATGCAGTGCGTAGTTCAGAAAAAGTTTGTGAGTGTTTCACCAAGGTTGGTGCAAGTAAGTGCTTGATATTTCCAGTATCTCTAGACACGAGACATGGCTCGTGTTTCGGGATTGTATCCCTCATCAGTAGAGAAAAGTTCTGGGGTGGCTGAGAAGGCCGACAAACAACCGTCACAGGCTTCGTTGCCTCTCAGGCGCGCAGGTGCATCTCCAAAAGCTCGTCAGCTTAGGGGCTCACAGGAACCCTTTAACAGGAATCAACAATGGGAGCACACTGCTAGCCTCACCACCGGATCGCCCCTCTGCATTCTGGTATATGCAGTGCGTAGTTCAGAAAAAGTTAGTGAGTGTTTCACCAAGGTTGGTGCAAGTAAGTGCTTGATATTTCCAGTACATCTAGACACGAGACATGGCTCGTGTTTCGGGATTGTATCCCTCATCAGTAGAGAAAAGTTCTGGGTTGGCTGAGAAGGCCGCCAAACAACCGTCACAGGCTTCGTTGCCTCACAGGTGCATCTCCAAAAGCTCGTCAGCTTAGGGGCTCACGGGAACCCTTTAACAGGAATCAACGATGAGAGCACACTGCTAGCCTCTCCGCCGGATCGCCCCTCTGCATTCTGGTATATGCAGTGCGTAGTTCAGAAAAGGTTCGTGAGTGTTTCACCAAGGTTGGTGCAAGTAAGTGCTTGATATTTCCAGTATCTCTAGACACGAGAAATGGCTCGTGTTTCGGGATGGTATCCCTCATCAGAAGAGAAAAGTTCTGGGGTGGCTGAGAAGGCCGCCAAACAACCGTCACAGGCTTCGTTGCCTCTCAGGCGCGCAGGTGCATCTCCAAAAGCTCGTCAACTTAGGGGCTCACGGGAACCCTTTAACAGGAATCAATGATGGGAGCACACTGCTAGCCTCTCCGCCGGATCGCCCCTCTGCATTCTGGTATATGCAGTACGTAGTTCAGAAAAAGTTAGTGAGTATTTCACCAAGGTTGGTGCAAGAAGGTGCTTGATATTTCCAGTACCTCTAGACAAGAGACATGGCTCGTGTTTCGGGATTGTATCCCTCATCAGAAGAGAAAAGTTCTGGGGTAGCTGAGAAGGCCGCCAAACAACCGTCACAGGCTTCGTTGCCTCTCAGGCTCGTAGGTGCATCTACAAAAGCTCATCCGCTTAGGGGCTCACGGGAACCCTTTAACAGGAATCAACGATGGGAGCACACTGCTAGCCTCTCCGCCGGATCTCCCCTCTGCATTCTGGTATATGCAGTGCGTAGTTCAGAAAATGTTTGTGAGTGTTTCACCAAGGTTGGTGCAAGTAAGTGCTTGATATTTCCAGTATCTCTAGACACGAGACATGGCTCGTGTTTCGGGATTGTATCCCTCATCAGTAGAGAAAAGTTCTGGGGTGGCTGAGAAGGCCGCCAAACAACCGTCACAGGCTTTGTTGCCTCTCAGGCGCACAGGTGCATCTCCAAAAGCTCGTCAGCTTAGGGGCTCATGGGAACCCTTTAACAGGAATCAACGATGGGAGCACACTGCTAGCCTCTCCGCCGGGTCGCCCCTCTGCATTCTGGTATATGCAGTGCGTATAACATGAAGAGTTAGGAAAAAGTTTGTGAGTGTTTCACCAAGGTTGGTGCAAGTAAGTGCTTGATATTTCCAGTATCTCTATACACGAGACATGGCTCGTGTTTCAGGATTGTATCCCTCATCAGTAGAGAAAAGTTCTGGGGTGGCTGAGAATGCCTCCAAACAACCGTCACAGGCTTCGTTGCCTCTCAGGCGCGCAGGTGCATCTCCAAAAGCTCGTCAGCTTAGGGGCTCACGGGAGCCCTTTAACAGGAATCAACGATGGGAGCACACTGCTAGCCTCTCCGCCGGATCGCCCCTCTGCATTCTGGTATATGCAGTGCGTATAACATGAAGAGTTAGGAAAAAAGTTTGGGAGTGTTTCACCAAGGTTGGTGCAAGTAAGTGCTTGATATTTCCAGTATCTCTAGACACGAGACATGGCTCGTGTTTCGGGATTGTATCCCTCATCAGTAGAGAAAAGTTCTGGGGTGGCTGAGAAGGCCGCCAAACAACCGTCACAGGCTTTGTTGCCTCTCAGGCGCGCAGGTTCATCTCCAAAAGCTTGTCAGCTTAGGGGCTCACGGGAGCCCTTTAACAGGAATCAACGATGGGAGCACACTGCTGCTAGCCAGTACCATCAAAGCATTTATGGAAGGCCTCAAAAGGATAATTCCTCCCAGGTACCACCCTCACCTGTGTGGAATTTAAACATAGTCCTCACAAGACTAATGGGTCCTCCCTTTTAACCTCTGCATAAATATGAGCTTCAGTTTCTAACTTGGAAAGTTGCTTTCCTTGTGGCCATCATGTCTCCTAGAAGAGATAGTGAGCTATAAGCACTAATTATTCAAGAACTCTTCTTACAAATCCATCACAATAAGGTTGTTCTCAGAACCAATCCAAAATTCCTCCGTAAGGTTGTTTCTCCCTTCCACCTCAATCAGTCTGTGGAGTTGCCAGTGTTCTTCTCGCAACCACAGACAGTCGCAGAAAGAGCTCTTCATACTCTAGATGTTAAAGGAGCATTGCTTTATTAAATTGAAAGAACACAACCTTTTCGTAAGATCAAACAACTTTTTGTATGTTTCTCACCACCACATAAAGGCAACCCCAAATCAAAATCTGGGATCGCTAGGTGGATTGTTAAATGCATACAAATTTGCTATCACAAAGCAAAACGTACCTTATCTGTTCCTCCTAAAGCCCACTCTACAAGAAAGATAGGGGCTTCAATGGCATTTTTAGGGAACATTCCCTTAGATGACATCTGCAAAGCAGCTACATGGTCTACGCCGCACACATTGACAAAACACTATTTTGTAGATGTGCAAACAAAGCAACAAGCTAGTGTATGTGAGGCTGTACTCAAAACACTATTTCAAAGTACTGCAACAGATCCTGGTGGTCGCCACTAAGGAGGAGTACTGCTATACAATCAATACAAAGTGTGTGATCTGCAGCTCATAAGCCTTGAACGGAAAATGCTACTTACCAGTATGCATCTGTTCTTGGCATGTAGAGCTGCAGATCCACACAAGCCCACCCGCCCACCTACCTTTATCTGTTCCAGTATTATCTTATTTAGGTACAGCATACATGGGTATCTTTCTGTTTTTTACAAAACTCCATCATTTTCCTGCTGGCGAAAAAACAATCTGAGTATGGAGCTGATGCCCATGCGCACTATGATCCAAAGGAGGAGTCACCTATCTTGTGTCTTCCAAAGACTTTTCCAAGACAAAAACAAGTGCAAACATCTGGGCCTAACACCAGATGGCGATCTATGCAAAGTGTGTGGATCTGCAGCTCTACCTTCCAAGAACATATGTATACTGGTAAGTAGCATTTTCCTTTTAGTGCTCCACCTCTCAGACTAACACTGTGGCAAAATTGGAGGGTGTACAACAAAGCCTATTAAGGGTCAGCAAGGCACTTTGAAAATGTTGTGGTAATAGATAGTAAGTGGGAATTGATAGGTTTGGAGTGAACAATTGTTGCTTTGCTCTGGAAGCCAACCTAGCTGCAGAATTTAGCATTGCTCCCCATGGAAGTAAAGAGGTTTTGGAAATGCCATCCAAGAACAGCAACCATGTTCCAGTGTGGATAGAACTATGGGTTGGACAATTAACATTTAATGATTTGGTATAAATAATAATTTTATACAGCTCAGTGACCCAAAATATGGAGGTTATGTGACCAAGTGTTGTTCTTTGTTTGAGCTTTCATATTGACTTATTAGTAAATCAAAAAAGCTGATTTGGTGCACACTGACAAAGGCATTATAATATCATCAACTAATAACTCTTCGAGGATGCAGAATGAATGTTTCATTTCTTAATAGCAAGGTACCACCAAAAATTAGTTCTGGCTTCACTGATCTTGAACTAGAGATTTTCCCAACTTGCCTCAATTCTTCTCCAGATGTTGCTTCAAATGTTTACTATCTGACACACCCTACTCACAGAACCAGCTGCTTATTACTGACCTAGTGACTCTTGGCACCCAACTGTTCAATTGTCTGTCACATCAACTCATTTATAGATTGAATGGTATTGGGGCCGTGATGGATCTCTGCAGGACACTGTATGGTGTTTGAAAGCACATTGCTTTTACTTCTTAATTAGAGCTTAGGTTGGGTTGCATCGAATCTTTGTGTTTACTAGTTACAAAGGAGAGCGAACGCAAGGGTAACTCGATTGCAGAAGAGACTGGATATTTAGGTAGTGTGTCTCATGCAGTTTGTGTAAAAAGTTCCTTCCATTGCAAAAAGAAAAGCCCCAAAACTATGTTCAGTCTGCTAAGTGTGCTATTAGTGGAGTGGAATTAATTGTCTAGCATTAGTAGTCCTTTTCAGTAGCATATGTTTAGTAAAGGGGTCCCCAACCTTGTCTGTAGTACGAGCTACTTCTGATCAGTGAAAATCATTGTGGGCTACTGAAAGCCAAGCCACTTTTGCAGTTTTACTAGATACCCCATGGCTAGCTTTATTGACTTTGAGTCGAATGTCCATAGATCCAGATACTATGGATTGAACAAAATATTTTGATCAGGATCACTATTGCAGGGATGGCTTGCGTGTCAGTAGAAGTGTGGTCTTTGGGAATATATGATCATGTGTGTGAATGAATGGGATATATGTGTATGGGTGAAATGGAGCCTGTGTTCTATGTACTTGTGGCACAGGACATACCTTTCAGCATATGTGTCACTGTTCAATGCATAAGTCAAACATACAATAGTTTTTTTTATATAGGAGATATTTAAAGTGCAGAAAAATGTTCTTTAAAAATGTTCATAATATGGACCACTTTAAATTTCTCCCACTTAAAAAAATAAATGGCAGTATTTTTTAGTCATAAATATGGTTCTGTCTCTACCGGGCACTAGGAACAAGATGCCTGCTGTGTGTAAATGTGTCACCTGAAAATGGGAGTAAATTAAACTGCAGTTATCTTTGTTTAAATAGATTCCTTAACACTCAAAACTCATTTAAATATTCTCCCCTTTCAATTTCGCATTTACAAATGGAAAGCATCATGCACCCCGTGGCCTGTAATCATACGGGGCCTTATATAACGGAAAAATACAGCCATTTGTTTAAATGGGAGGAGTTTGACGTGAAGAAACATACATCCTAAAATATTAAGATGTAATTGGCTTTATTGAAAGTGGAAAAAAACTTAAGACTTAATGGTTCATAGAAATATTTGTCTTCACTTCAAAATTTCTACCATATTACAAAAAATGACTTTGTTTTACAGTTTATTAATATGGCACAGTGTCTGCTGACCACTGGGAGCTTAAATGTAACACTTTGAAATTGAGAACAATTAAAATGAAGCCTTTACTTAATCATTGAGAGCTGTTCATCTTAATTTTCTCCCTATTTAAAATCATTCAGAAGCATCATTTTGTTCGTACACTCAAACATAGAGTTGACCAGGACTTTTATGTAAGAGTTCAATACCTCAGTGCTTTAGTTCTTCAGCTCTGTGCTCGACTCTGGGTCATAAATCTGACTCAAGCGTTGCTCATGATCAAGTCTTGCTAGATGCAGCATGATGAATAATCTAAAATAAACAAAGCCTTCCCTGAACTCTAAAAGAAAGCTGTGACTAGGTGATTGTTTAACAGGCATTGAAAATGCAACAGGTCTCGCCTTTGATTAAGTTAAAGCCATTTGCTTTGCTATACAATGCTTTGCTAATGGTATTGTATAGCAAAGCAAATGGCTTTAACTTGATGAAAGGTGACACCTATTGCATTTTTCCACTCTGCATCCTCCCCCAGTCTTCGGCCTCTTCCACTCCCCAGACTCTCCCTACCCAGAATCTTCACCTGCAACCTCTTCCAATTCCCTAACACTTCCCCCACCCTCTTCCATGTTCCACTCCCCAGTCTCTTCCACTCCCCAGACTCTTCCACTCCCCAGACTCGTCCTACAAACTCCTCACACAGACGTCTACGTTCCGCGCGCTCTTCTATTCCCCAGACACCTCGACTTTCAGTACTCTCCTCCCCTTCTCCTCTCTCCAGAATCTAAATCCCAACCCTCCTCCGTCCTCGCGCTCTCTTAAGGAAGGGAAGCAGACACAGTCTCCAGTGCTCCCATATTCACATTGGAACGCTTAGTGGCCTTGTCACGAGTATGAAGCGCTACATATCGCACTACACAACCTTCCACGTTTTGCCCTGTAGGAGGACAGACGCTTACAAAGAAATTATCTTCGGTTGGCTATCTCTCAAGAGGTAGCAGGGCCTCGCCCAGCCATGACAAACACGTGAAGAGTGAGTTCAGGAGCTCCCTCCCGGATCACTTTGCCCCTCAGTGCACTCTGAATAGGTGGAGCCGTTACGCTTCGAGGAGCCGATCCCCCAGCTCAGCAGCGTGTACCTTGAAGGCGTATAGTGCTTCCTATCTAGTCTAGTCTCTTCAGGTTGTAGGAGTAATAATAACGTTTATTAAGCCATATGTCCATAAAAGATGAAAAGCAGCATCATTAAAAACATATAACAATCACATAAACCATCACCCTGACATGTACCATCATTAAAAAGTAACCGCAAGAGTTTAATAAACATTAAAAAAAAATGTTTCTCTGGCCCGGCTCTGCTCTGTCCAGTTGGGCTTCCAGGACTAGTACCCGAGCTCCCTACAGCACCCTGAGGCTACCGGCGCCCCGACTCGGGCTTTACAGACCCTACAACTCCTTCACTACTGCGAGACACCGGCAAATCAAGCTTCGCAATCACGACCCCAGGCCCAGCGCGGCTCTATCAAGCGCCAAGAAGAATGCTGTTAAGGCAGTACCCCCACACAAGCAGAAGGATACAAATAAGTGAGCACTTGTCTAGACAAGTGAAATGTGAGCCTAGCTTTGCGCGCCCAGCGGTGTTAGCGCCCTTGGCCAGCAGCAACATAAAAGTGATTTATTTGTTGTGGCACAGAATAGAAATACCGCTACTACATTTAATAATACATGGCTTTATAGCGCTTGCTCCTACAGGTCGAACGATTGGAAATGCTATAAATAAGAAGAGTGTTGTTTAGGCACCTGCCCGATGGTGCTCAGTTTAAACACACCGTGAACGAGGAAAGGCTGAGCGGGCGCTGGTGCCAAGATTTTAAGTTGCGACTGATGGCCCGGAACAGGCGCCAGCAGCTAGCGCTTAACTCACCAAGCTATCTCGCCGAGTTCGGTCTGAAGTTCTGGTGAGGCTGTTGCAGCATCATCTATGCTGTGAGATTTCCTTCCCAATAGTGAAGAGTGCGCTCCTGAAACTTTTTGTTTTTGCAGATTTATATAGCGCGAACTCAATCCAAAGGTATTGGAGCGCTTTACATGATCACCACTTACGTTACACAAAGACATATTCATTTGTTGGTTTTTGGAAGGCAGGGGAAGATTAAGTGATTTGACCAGAATCACAGGATGCTGAGCCGACGCCGAGGATAGAACCTGGTTCCCTCAGCTCCAAAGTCGGCAGCCCAGGCCGTGAGACCACATCCTCTCATAAACTGAAAATATGTTGGGTTTTTTTGTTTGTTTTTTAAATCTCCCTCCCTCTTCACCATGTCTAGGTTCCTGGAGACCAGGGTGACCCCTGCACGATCTCCCTATGTGAACCCAGGGTTGGGATCACCCTAGCCTAGTGCTCCACCCTGAGGCTTCCGACGCTCTGTGTGACCTGAGGCACATCACAGCACATTTAGCCTTCACACTGAATAAGAGTGAAGTGCGCACACTTTCAATTGCCAGCACCCCTCATACCTCGCTTCCCCGCCCCCCGTCCCGTCTTCTTAAAGAGACACATCATTATTTATTCCACCACCTGAGGCGTTTTCTGCTGCGCGGAAACAACGAATCCGCTGCCATACAAAAATTGGCAGCTAAGTGGGGTCTAACTGTACAGTGAGAGGTAATTGGAAGGTGGAGACATTATGGCACTACATTCATCTTCTGCTGGCTAATTAAATTCCTCTCTACATATGGGGAATGTACAGATGAGCACACAAAACGAAAAACTTGGACTGGCTTAAACAGTGACAGGTGACAATGGGCCACAGAGTAAGTATTAACTAACAAAAACCTCAAGGTTTAGTTTGTGATTTTAGGTATTTACATTTCGAGGTAATCAAAGGTTAGTCAATGAAGTGGTGAGATTGCATTTAAATTCAGAGGTCAATTTTTGTGCACCCATTCACGCTCCTCTAAAACAAACACAGAGAAGCCCCCATGGGGGGTGGCTTCTGCCATATAGTAGAACCCGCGACACTCCCCGTGGCCGCGCTGCATCAGGCAAGAATAAAGCCTCCATTGCGGAACTAGCGTTCCCGCGCAGTTTTAACGTGGAGTCACTGGGCGGTAATGTTGTTGGGGCCGGAGACGTTGGCGCTCCTGCGTGGATAGCCGTGCGTTGTCCGACCTCAGCTCCAGACTGAGGCCCGTTGATGCTAGTCTGCGGTGTGAGTATACATGCGGAGGGACAGCTCTGCTGAGGTATTGTTAGTGTAACTTTTCTGTGTAAATAGATGAACACTGCTGCTGTCTGACGGCAGTCTAGACAATTGGTTTAATCTAATCGTATTGGTAGTTATTGTATTGTAATTGCATTTATGTAGTGCTTACTACCCCTGACGAGGCGTCAAATCGCTTTTTCGGCGGGTAGCACTCTACTCCGGGACCCACAGAGGATTAGTGTTGAATTAGTATAGTGAAACATGCAAGTACATTTTGAGTGGTGGATAGGTTAGTCAGTTATTTGGATTTGGAATGATAGCAGAAGGATAGAGGAGGACAAATGTTTGTATTTATTTATCGCTCGCTTGTTGACGCACACTATTCAGGAAGCCTATAAAGGATTAGTGGTGAATTAATATGGTGAAATATGAGGTAATTTCAGTGGTGGATATTAGTCTGTTACTTGGAGTGAGAAGGATAGCGGATGGATAAAAGGGGAAGAAAGATTTGCATTCATATAGCACTTGTTACCCCTGATGGGTGTTGAAGCGCTTTTCTGGCGAGTAGCACGCCACTCCGGAACCCATAAAGGATTAGTGTTGAAAATTAGTATAGTATAAATATGAAGTAATTTGAGTAGTAGATATGTTATTCAGTTATTTGGGAAGTATATTAGTATAGTTGAATATGGAATATGGAATTTGAGAAGTGAACATGTTAGTCTGTTAATTTTCTTAGCAGTAGGAAGAGGATTTTGGAGGGAAGAAGTCAGAGGGGAGAGTTTAGAAAGGTTTGTTTTAGGGGATCGGTGTAGTAAAAAAATGTGTCAGATGATGCAAGGAGGGGTAGAGCAGGAGATAGTCTAGAAATGGTTAGTTTGGCGATCATAGTAGTGGTATGGGGTTTGGGATAAATGAGAGAGTGGATGTAGAGGATATATTGATAGATGTATAGGAGGAGAGATAGGGTAGTGCATTAAAAGAGTAGTAGAAAGAAGTTTGAGATGAGTCAGAAGGTTGGGCCAGAAGATATATAGAGCGAAGTATAGGCTGAGAAATAGGCTAGTGCATTGGAAATGCTAAATTAGAAGAAAGTGATAAATATATAGATCCATAAGTACATTGAAAGTATATAGATACATAAAGGAAGTAAGTATATTTAGATTAAATATATTGATAGAGGCACAGGATGAGAAATAGGGTAGTACATTGGATATTCTTTTTCAGGAGAAAAATAACAGACACACAGATCCAAGTACATGGAAGGTACATAGATGCACAATGGAAGTATGTACATGTAGACCAAAGATGTTTTTTATTTATTGATGAATATTATTATTATTATTATTTTTATTTTTTTATTTTCGATTAACATAATTATTTTACATGTTTTATAAAGTAATACACAAAGATAGGTACATATCTATAGTGAAAACAAATGCTTATATACAGAGGAATATGCTGTAAATGTCTTTTTCCGTATGGTGCTTATGTGGGGAAGAGCCAGATCTTGAGTAGTTTTCTGAAGATAAGGTGGTTGTCGGTGGATCTTATGTTGGGGGGTAAAGAGTTCCATAGTTTGGCTGCTTGAACAGAGAAGGATGTGCCACCCTTGGTTTTTTTCTTGTATGTTGGGATTTTGAGGCGAGATGCTCCTTTAGAGCAGAGGTTCCTTTGTTGAATGTGTTTGGTGATTTTATTCCTGATGAAGAGTGGTCCTATTCCATGTATTGCTTTGTGGGTAATACAAAGCAGCTTGAACGTGGATCTTCTGGCAACCGGTAACCAATGCAGGGCTTTCAAGGCAGGGGAGATGTGGTCTCTTGGTTTGATATGCAAGAGTAGTCTGGCAGCCGAGTTCTGAATCCGTTGTAGTCTTTTCATGGTCGTTAAAGGTGATCCGTGGTAGAAGCTATTGGCGTAATCGGGTTTGGATAGAACAAGGGAGATGGTAGCTTGGACCTTGTGTGAATATCCCAAATGAGGGAAAATTAGTCGCCGCGTTTTTATAGTAGCAAAGCTTGATCTTGCTAGTTTATCCACTTGGACATTCATCGACCGCTTGGAGTCCATGGTCATTCCGAGGTTTCTTACTGCCTCCGATACTTTAGGCAGTGATCCCAGTTCATCAGGCCATGCGGCAAGCGGGTTGTAATTTTTCCAATCGCCACACGTGAGTATTTCAGTTTTTGAAGCCTTCAATATGAGATGACTCCAAGTTATCCACTGATCCACAGCTCTGAGACAGCTGAAAATTGGTGATTTTTCAATGTCTTTTGGGCATTCCAGTTGAAGGAGTATTTGCGTGTCATCTGCATAGTTGTAGCACGTGATGTGAAATTTATTGATCAGTACTGGTAAACACTTCATGTAGATGTTGAAAAGCATGGGCGAGATGATAGAACCTTGAGGGACCCCTGCTTTTGTGGAGTACGGTTTGGACGAGAAAGGTGGGGTGTGGGTGACATTAGTTTCGTTTCGAAGGTAGGACGCAATCCAGTCTAGAGCAGTTCCCTCTATGCCGGTTTCATAAAGTCTTTGTTTCAGAGTGTCATGGTCAACCGTGTCAAAGGCAGCTGAGAGGTCCAAGAGGAGTAGAGCAGCAACCCCGTTGCGGTCAACTGTATTCTTTAGGTCATCCCAGATGGCAAGGAGGGCAGATTCAGTGCCTCTTCCCGGACGGAATCCTGTTTGGAAATCTGAAAGTATGTCATTCTCTTCAATAAAATGTGACATCTGGGCGAACGCTGCTCTTTCTATCAGTTTGCCCAGGAAAGGTCCATTTGTAATGGGTCTGTAGTTGTCAGGGTTCAGCGGGTCCAAGTTTGTTTTCTTCAATAAAGGGCGTATGTATGACTTTTTGAGTGCTTCTGGAAATATTCCAGTAGTTAAGGAATCGTTGATGATTCTTCTTACTGGAATGGCAGCAGAGGTTGTCTTGAAAGTTTGTGGCGGACAGGGGTCAGAAGGGCTGCCGGCAGGCCTGCTCGCTTTGACCAGGTCCATAAATTCATCGTGTGAGATGTGTTGGAAGGAACGGAGAGGCTTGATTAGAGCATTCTTGGATAGTTGTTTTGTACAAGGGTTAGTGCTGGTGCTTTGTTTCTGTTGTAAGTACGAGTCCAACGTGTCTGCTTTGTCCGTGTAATGATTTGCCAGTTTGTTTGTGAAATCTTGAGTAACAGGATGAGTTCCTTCTAGGCAATTTGGTTTTCGAAATTCATTGAGTATTTTATAGAATTCTTTTGGAGTGTAGTTCCTATATTCCCAATAGGCTCTGCGCATTGTAATAACATAAACGATAGTTTAGACTTAGGACTTAGGTCGACTAGGTTTCTTTTGCATATGTTAGACTTAATTATGAAATGCCAGCTAGCTCAGAGGTCACTAGAAACTTTCACGAGTACACAAGAAGGGATTAGTTTCTGACAACCGCATAAACATGACAACTTTGCTCCCCTAGGACAAGGAGTATATCTCCAGAGTCGCGGAAACAATAGATAGCTATTTCACTCAGTCAATCGTGCATGCTTAGTTTCACCAGAAGTGCAGAGAAATGGAGAGACGGGCGTTTTCAATAAAAGTGGTTATTTATTGAGCAGGTTTCTTTCTCATGCAAGAGAAGTGAATTGCCACAATTGCAATACTTGACATAAAGTAAAGTGCGTACAGTAAAAGGAGTATTACGAAATAATACAGTAAAAGCATTTATATGGTTTCTAAGTCATAAGATACTTAAAATGGATAAAATACATACAATGGTAAAATAATGACTAAACTTACTCAACTGGTGCTTCTAAGATACGCCTACCCCGGTGTACCTAACCTAAGCCTAGTACATAGGACGGAGTAAATGAGATGTAGTTTGAGTTAAGATAGTTTCTGCCAAGAATCTAAATCAAGAATTCTCTAAGGGTCTAATCAGCTCTGTACCTTGGTTATAGAATGAAGGAGGTCTTGTATCTCTCTCTCAGGACTCGATCTCCCAGCAACCCGCAAGGGTGACAGGGAAACACTGGAGCTGGATTCCTCGGCAGGAGTAAAGACAGCGTCTCCCTCAGTGCGTCAATGGGAGGGTCGGCTTCCTTCGGCACTCGCATCAGCAGGGCGTCGGGCAAGTAGATAGCCGATCTGCTCCAAACCACCGTGTGTCTTGCTAGGGCAGATGCTGGTATATTTATACCTGGAAGGTGCCGAGTTTGACGTAAGGTTGGACATAAGACGTCACTAAGAACTCGCAGTTCTTTCAGGACTCCAGGAGTTCTAGGACAAATCAATACAGAAGCAGGGGGAATTCCCGGGCTGCTGGAGACTTGGTTTGTTTAAGAATGCGTTGTGCTTTCTAGGAGTCTATGGGAGTAGCCTTGCCGTATTAGGACTGCATTGGCTATGACTTAATATGGGTATGATTCTTATGCCTATATAAGGATATGATTTAATATAACCACATAAGGGCATAAATCGGGAATATGAACTAGAGTCCTAGATTCGTCTACAACATTTTATTTGCACATTTAGTTTAGCGTTTTGAATTCTGTCTGAATAGTACCTTTTCTTAGCTTTTTTGATAGCCGACTTATATAATCTGTTGTTTTTTGTAGGTGAAGTTTGTCTTGTTTGGCGTTTGTTTTGAGCCAGGTATGTTGCAGCTTTCTAATTTGTTGTTTTTCCAAGGCGCTTTTTAGGTCGAGGGACCATCGCACTGCGAAGCAGTGGGCGGAGTCCCGAAGATTTAATGTTTTGGAGTATGGGGGCTTGAACCCGCCTCTCTCCTCCATTCTCCTCCATTGGCTGGCTTCCTAAACGGAGGCCAGCCATTGGAGGAGAAGGGAGTCACTCCAATAAATCCCCGTCTCTTTCGGATTCGGGGGCGTGTTTTTTTTGCGTTCTTTCGACTGTGACGTCATCCGTCTCTCAGAACGCTAAAAACACGCCCGAATCCCACATTTTCGGATGTTTGCGGCCGCCATTTCGACACTCTTTCTCTGTCGTTCCCTGCTGTTTTCTGTCCCACCCAAGCCTGTCTCTCTTCTATGACTCTGTGACCATGAGGTTCTTTCGCTCTCTTTCCCTGCTGTTTTCTGTCTCCCTTCCTCTTCATATCCGCTCACATTTTCCTGTTTCTCGATCCCTGCTTCGGCGTCCACGTCTCTGTTCCTCTGTCTCTGGTTTGCTTTTACTCCCCTGGTTCAGTGTCGTTACTAATTTGTGTCTCCTTCTCAACCCCTGATCTCGCGCCTTCCTTCCCGAAGCTCCATATTGTCCTTGGCGCTCTCTCCTTCGCTGCTGTCTCCCTCCCGCTCTCTCTACCTCCCTGCGCCTTTCCTTCCACCGTCTCCTCCCTCTTCTCCCTCCCGTCTCTCCTCCCCCTGTTGTTTCTCCAGCCGCCTGCAGCCCACCTTCCATCCCCTGCTCGCCTCATCCCTCCGGACGGGCTGCGAGGATCTCACCGGAGCTGGTCCCGTCGCCTGGGAGGTCAGCCGAGGGATTGCATCCATGCACAGCCCTCAGCTAGGGGAGCCTGTGGCACTGCAGGAGTCAAGGAGCAGAGGCCAGAAGAGCACCGACACTGCAAATGGCAGGTAAGCATTTTTTAAATTCTTTCCCCTGCACTGCCCCCCTACACTGACTCCCCCGCGCTGCCTCACCACATGTATGCCACATCAGCTGTCACCGAGAGCCACAGCACTTTAATGAGTTGTAGAAGAACTGTAGGAAAATAGATTGGAAATGAGATTGCGTCGAGGGTTTGAAACTTTGTGTGCATCAGTTTGAACTGCCTGCCCACATAGCTGAGTATAAAAGACGGAGGCGATGCACTTTCACAAGGATAAGAGACTGTGCTGCTACCTCAAGAAGTACCTCATTGGACATTGATGTGTAAACCAGAGACAGTCACGTTGGTGATCACGTGTAATGATGCTTGTCATAATCAAAATACAAACACCGCTTTTTGTTTACTCTCGAGTAGCACTGACGTCCGCAAAAAGAAATGGACCAAAACAGCAACCCACTTTCAAATATTTAATTTGGTGCTAAATTGCACATCTATGGTTTTCAGCATAAAAAAATATCAAAGACCTGAAAACTTTTACTACTTGGTAGAACTGCTTAAGTAACTAGGCCCATCAGTTGAGGGCACTTCAGTTAAGACAGTGGACAAAAGTTACCAAATGTAATGGGCCGTACCCAGAGAGCCCTTGGTGTTCCAGGGACATGGAGATGTACAGGAACCCGTACCAGACTAGCCTCCTATGGATTCACATACATGAATACTTCACGTGGGAGCAAGAGAAGCCGGTTACTGCATAATCATAATGTTGTGGTATGTGAGGTTCACAGTGTAAACATGCTATTCATGGGAACCTTTGCTTTCCGTAACAGGCGCACCAAGTGTGCCACCGTTTTATCCACCATTCAAATAATTCAGGGGCTTAATATGGCTTCTGTAGTGATCCACTTTAACTACAATATCTGAGGCTTGAATCCTACAGGGCTGTGTCAGCCGCTCCTGCTTCGTAAGTTGAGAAAATCAGCATGGCAAGGTGGCTCCTTGAGTTAAATGCTCTGAGCTGACATCTAATGTAATCTGAAGGTTGCAGGTCGTGAGTTCAAATCGAGAGAAATCCAGATCACCCTCCCATCCTTCTGAGAATGGTCAACTGAGTACCATTAAATGGAGTAATAGTAAAACTTGTCATTTACAGAGCCTAGAAACAACGGTAGTGCGAGATCAAGCACCATAAAGCAAGTTATTGATTGGCCAATAGTAACACTCATTATTTACAATGCTACTAATAGAAGAAGTCGACAGTCGTAAGCACAAGTTAGTAGTGTCTGGGAAACCTTCTTTCGAAGTACAAAAACGTTATGCAAGGTTTTATTTTTGCATTGTGGTGAGTGACGCATAAATAAGGCTTAAAAGTTGTGCCTCAAAAAATGAGCTGCTGTCAGGAGTTACTAAATAAATAAAATACGCTATATTATATTAATCAGTGTCCTGTATACAAACTTGAAAGCCTCAGTTAAGGCAGTTCAGCAGAACTTCCTCGTAGATCATGTGCACCTACTGTGTGATCTGCACATGGTCTCAACACCTCTGCTCTTTGCAGAAGTGAAAATGCGTAATATGCGGCACTCTCCTTGTATTAAAGTTAATAACGCTTCTGGTGCGTACTTTGTGAAATCAAATTTCTTATGGGTGCCAATGAGTGTACTCCCTCTGGCCAATGGGAGTAAAAATCGTGAACAGTGTTTGTATAGTGTCAAAGGTATGACACCGTACTCTACTGGCACTCCTGGTGAGACGTGTTCTCTGCTTTTCAAGACAGTGTCCTACAATAGTTTAGGTATCTTTAAATCCCAAAAATCCACATGTAGGATAAGTATTCCAAATGTGTTGTTTATTTGCATTCCATATTGTTGTTACTTCACAACGTGGAAAATTCTTTTCAACATAAGTTATTCCATATGCTCCCTTTAACCACTGTCTGCTCCCTTTAACCACTGTCTGCTCCCTTTAACCACTGTCTGCTCCCTTTAACCACTGTCTGCTTCCCTTCACCAGTGTCTGCTTCCCTTCACCAGTGTCTGCTTCCCTTCACCAGTGTCTTTTGCCCTTCACCAGTGTCTGTTTCCCTTTAACCAGTGTCTGTTTCCCTTTAACCAGTGTCTGTTTCCCTTTAACCAGTGTCTGTTTCCCTTTAACCAGTGTCTGTTTCCCTTTAACCAGTGTCTGTTTCCCTTTAACCAGTGTCTGTTTCCCTTTAACCAGTGTCTGTTTCCCTTTAACCAGTGTCTGTTTCCCTTTAACCAGTGTCAGTTCCCCTTTAACCAGTGTCAGTTCCCCTTTAACCAGTGTCAGTTCCCCTTTAACCAGTGTCAGTTCCCCTTCACCAGTGTCAGTTCCCCTTCACCAGTGTCAGTTCCCCTTCACCAGTGTCAGTTCCCCTTCACCAGTGTCAGTTCCCCTTCACCAGTGTCAGTTCCTCTTCACCAGTGTCTGTTCCGCTTCACCAGTGTCTGTTCCGCTTCACCAGTGTCTGTTCCGCTTCACCAGTGTCTGTTCCCCTTCACAAGTGTCTGTTCCCCTTCACCAGTGTCTGTCGCTTAGTGTCCACCCCTCCCCAATATCTGCCCTAACACCAGTTATCTTTCCCTCATACCAGTCTCTATCCCCATACATGTCCCTCCCTGTACATCTGTCGTCACCTACACAAGTGTCTGTTTGTGTCTGTTCCCCTTCACCAGTGTTTGCTGCTTAGTGTCTACCCCTCCCCCAATATCTGCCCTAGCACCAGTATCTGTCCCTCATACCAGTACTATCCCCATACATGTCCCTCCCCATACATCCGTCGCCACCTACACTTGTGTCTGGCTCCTGTCACCAGTGTCTGTTCCACTTCACCAGTGTCTGTCGCTTAGTGTCCACCCCTCCCCCAGTATCTGTCCCTCATACCAGTGTCTATCCCCATTCATGTCCCTCCCATACATCCGTCGCCACCTACACTTGGGTATGTCTCGCACCACCAGTGCCCATCATCACCACTGAGGTCTGCCCCAACACCATGTCCGTCCTTACACCAGTAAGAGTCTGCCTGTCTCCCTACGCTGGCACCAGTCCCTCAGCAACAGTGTCTGTCCCCAAATGTTGCAGTATCTGTCTCAGCAAGGAGGGAGCACATATTTGCAGACTGTAGACATGTGAATAGGTCAGCAGCTGTTAGGTGTCTGGGAACCACTAGGAATCCATTTCAGAAAGGGGCCAATGCCACCAGGAAGGCAACATTTTCCCTCTACATCCCTCCACCAGGCATGCCCTCCACAAACATTTAGGAGCAGTTAGAAGTGTAAGTGCATGGAAAGGTATGTGGGATCTGCCCCTTACGGACACCAACTGCTGGAGTCGGTATCAAAGAGTCGCCTCTTCCCCGCTTTCCAAGAAGCAGACTCAGTTATAGGTGAGACTCTGTGTGGGTGGCTCTGTGTGTGTGTGTGTGGGTGGCTCTGTGTGTGTGGTTGGCTCTGTGTGTGTGTGGGTGGCTGTGTGTGTGTGTGTGACTCTGTGTGTGTGACTCTGTGTGTGTGACTCTGTGTGTGGCTCTGTGTGTGTGGCTCTGTGTGTGTGGCTCTGTGTGTGTGTGTGGCTGTGTGTGTGCGTGTGTGTGTGTGTATGTGTGCCTGTGTGTGTGTGTGTGTGTAGCTCTGTGTGTGGCTCTGTGTGGATAGCTTTTTTTGTAGGTGGCTCTGTGTTTGGGTGGCTCTGTGTGTGTGTGGGTGGCTTTGTGTGGGTGGCTCTGTGTGGGTGTAAATGCAATAGGGTCATGCATTTGCAAGCGATTAGCTATTGGCATTGTAAATGACAATGCCATTTATTTAACCATTAAGCTATTGGCAATGTAAATGACAATGCCATTTATTTATAATTAAAAAGTCATGAGCAATGCCAATAGCTCTACCTTTAATAATGCCGAGACCATTGCATTGTAAATGCTTGTTTTCTTTTGTTCTGTAGTGTGGTTTTGAGTGGTATCAGGATGTCAAAAGCTTCCTGTAGCCACTCAATGCTCAGCAGGTCCTTCTGCCGCTGTGTTTCCACACTCTCCCCGGCCTGGGGTCAGGCACAACGTGTGCGTGTCGCAGTGCAAGCAGTGTGCCGAGCCCGGGAGGCAGCAGAGCTCGGGTGGGCGGAGGAGGGGCAGGCAGTGACCTCACCGCAGCAGCTCGGAGGGAAGCGAGACTGCGTGCCGTTCTCTCTCCTGCTAAACAGAGGCGCGTGATCCATCCCCACAGGCCCATTCAGAGAGCCGGCGTGGCGCGTGCTCCAGCCTTGAAGGCAGCATGATGGAGCCTCTGATAACAAATCTTTTACAACAGCCATAAACCAGGCCATCATGTCCGTAAGGGCGGTCCAAAAAGCGGACAGGGCAGCAACCGAAAACCCTCCTTTTACCCTAAATGCTGATGCTACCCAATGGAAAGGAAGGGCGGGGCTTAGAGTCCCTTTGTAGTTTACAAGATCTCTCGCAAGGCTGGGCAGCTTCGCTGCCACACCCACGCTCGACCTAAAAAGGAACTCAAAGCTGAAAGCTACTCTGAAAGTGACTGTGAGCTGCTGGAAGCTTGCAATCAACTGGTGGGAGACATCTGCTTTAGTAACTTCCTACACTCAGTTGTTCAATAAGGTTCAGGATATTGATCCTCATGCCAATTTCACATTTTGTGAGGCTGGCATTGAGGGTGTGGATGAGGAAATGTTTTAAAAAAGGGAATTTATACAGAGTGGTATTACCTTGGTATGATTAAAGAATTGAAGAAGCACTATACCTTTTGTCCCTATAGTGTTGCCAATAAGATCTTTCTTCAAACTTAACAAATATGGTCTATCATTTACTGTTGATGCACCATATTTGCTGTACGGGCCAGACTATGTAATATTTGCAATGGTGCAAACATGGAGGCATGGTTGACGTCCACGGCCTGTCCATTAGGGCTTAGGGCCCACGCCGCCTCAGCTTTTTTCCATCAATAAGTGTATCTGTCAGGTGAAGGTCAGCCTGACAGGCATTCTTTATTTTCAGGTCCGGCAGCCAAGAGATAGAAATGCGCTAAATGTGCAGGCTCCGGACTGCCTGAGCTGAATTTCGCTGGACTGAGAATGTCACAGCTCCTGTGAGCGGACCTCCTCAGCTTAGCTAAGGTCCTCGAGGCCCTCGCCATCATGACGAGGAGGAGCGTCAGTGATTGCCTTGCCCCTTCAGCTTCAAGCCCCGTATTACCCAGGTCTGATTGTCAGTCATTGACACCTTGTCACAGAGTTGGTTGGGGTCAGTAACTCTCACTGACCCCATCCCACTCTGTTACAAGTAGACATTGATGCCTCCCTTCAATGGAGGCAGCAGTCTCAAACCTCCTGCGGCCTCCGAGACAGAAATTGTTTTATTTATTTATGTTTGGTGTGTGCTTGCGTGTATGTATGAATAGTTGGTATTGAGTTTTGAGAATGGATTTGTGTGTGTGCGCATGTGTGTTAATGCATTGTTGCGTGTACGCATGTGTGCCTGTATCCCATTCGCCCCTTAGCCGCCTACATATGTGTGTGTATATGTGTTTGTGTGTATATATATATTTATTGATGAATTTAAGATAGATTATTGTTTTTTCCATAAAAAGAAAATAAACATCTGTGTATGTATATCAGCACTACTGTCAGGAGTTGTATTATATCTGTGTCACTCCAATGTTCACCTGAACCATAATTAAGCCCAGGAAATGCCCGTCATTAATCTTATATTTAATCAAACTTCCGACGGAATCCATGACTTTTGTATACCACCATCTCTACCATCTTCCAACACTAAATGTCTAGACACCAGTTTTCAGAAGTCATGGGTATGGCTCTGCCCTATATAGAGGCTATATATAAATTAGCCACTAATAAGGGCATATTAAAGATGCTTTTGTTATATTTTCAAATAGTTTATTCACTTCAGATTCTCAATAGTGTCAGTTTTTATGACAGTGCAACACAGATACTTGGTACATTGATATGCAGATAGTAACCATTTTTCCAGAAAGGCTGTGTCACAGAACATTCCCATAATATATGTAAAAAGGACCTAAATGACCTGCTCCCACTCCATAACTGATCACTAGTAGTGGTGTATGCTTTAACCAGCTGTTGCCTTTTGTAGTATATTTGAAGTATTTTATTATATATTTTTATTTTAAGTATATACCATAAAAAATGCAATTTTTAACTTAAAGTTAAAAGCTGCTGTCTAAAGGTAAAAGTCATATGAGTTCAAATAGAAAGGTTTTTTTATTTAAAAAACAAAAGAGGCATCAAAGCAGTTTGTTCATCTTTAAATTTGTCTTGGATTCCCCACTCCACATGCTAGTAAATAAGCCGTCCTAGCTTGGATGCCTACCTGGACACTATGTGTTGATGATATTTTTAAAGATAAAGCGATGGAATAGTGACATAAATATAAGATATTCCTATATCATTGGGATCAGATACAGACTGCTTACCAAAACCTTTGTCTCCTAAAGTCAAAGAGGGAAAACCATGCCATAACCTTCTTGTATTCTGACTGACATAGAAGCCAAACAACACAATAAACCCCGAAGATGTCTCTGTTAAGGGATGAAATGCGTTGGCAACAGTGGAGAAAAGGTATTTTTTTAAAAAGCATGATGTGAATAAAGGAATTTTTGATGAATAATCTGGATGGAGTCTGTGCACAACATAATTCATTTTTGTGATGGGTATATAATCAATTAGACCTGGTACAGAAGTACACTATTTTATGTAGATGTTTGTGCACTGATGATCGGGGAAAAAATGGAAGCCATTTAAGTGCAGTAGCATCGATTTGCTAAAGTATGGTGACTCTTTACGCAATTATTGCCTTTTGAATGTACATGCCAATTGGTCTACTTATGTCAGTTATTTATATATCTTTGTTACTTTCCACCAGCTACTCTCCCAAACAATGGGTCTATAACTACTACCAATGGAGCCTTGGCATGCAAAAATATAATTCATGTCGTTGGACAAACTGACTTACAACAGATCAAAACAACAGTGAATAATGTACTCCAGGAGTGCGAGCAGCGGCAACTGACTTCTGTGGCCTTTCCTGCGCTTGGAACAGGTTTGTGTTTTTTTATCACAGCATATAAATGTAAATGTGCATTTATATGACTGACTGACCCAGACATCAGTGATCCTATTAATTTATTTTTCCGTAGACTACTTAAAATGGATACTATATATGTATTTGCTAAAAAGATGTGCATACAATTAATGTAGTGATAGGTTACATCGCAAAATGCCCATTCTAAGGGGGTGGCAAAACCTATTGCCTCATTAATACGTATATATTTATTTTTGTCCTCCTATGCCATCAAACACAATGAGTCGCACCAAAAGGTGTCCATTGACCGGCTGCTGTAGTCGTTGCAGAATATAAAGGAGTAAGAATGGGGAGAAAACCCCCAAACACCACCTCATGTCAGCTAATTAGGCTTAATTGTAGGCCCATTGGAAATCGAGTTTGTACTCTCTCTATATAGTATAAGCTGTCTTAAGCATCGTCCCGCTTCTCTCACAATCCAACTCCAATTTACAAACTCTAACCACCAGTTTCACCTAGCTGCTAAAAGCAGGCGGGTGGGCCTCAATCAATTTACACAGATCTCCCACCTTGCCAGCAAGATCAAGTAAAATCCCAAAGATCACTATGCACACGCCATCCCAAAAGATGTACAACCTGGGTCAAAACACAAACATATGGATATCATCCATCTTTTCCTCTCCACACCAATTGCAGCAAGTGGCAGCGCCTTCAGCAAATTTGGCATGTTTGTTTGGAGTCAGATATATTCTATGTCATGTAAAAAGATGGTACTTCGAGATGGGTACTTACAGGGTATCAGAAGTAAGGAAGTGGTTAACGGAGATGCAACTCCCGGGCTGTTCTAGTGTTGAACAACAAGACCTTTTGGAAGATAACACGAAGGAGGAATTTATTTTGCAAATTGATAAATCACTGAATTTAAAATCTGCAGGCACAGATGCTCTACTGGCTGAATTTTAGAAGGTCATGACAGAAATAGTAGTCCCGATATGCAGGGATCTGTTTAATGATCTATTAGTGTGTGGCTCAGAAATTCCTCCATCTTGGAATGATGCTGTGATAGTCTTACTTTTGAAACCAAATAAAGACCCCAAGAAAGCAGGTTCACATAGGCCTATCTCTTCACTAAACTTCGATTTATACGTTTTTTTGCTGGTAGCTTAGTTAGGAGACTCTTCGAACATTGGTAATGTAGAACATCCAGATCAGAAGGATTTTGTGCCAGGTAGGCAGCTGCATGATTTGACACATCAAATTGTATCAGCAAATTGATATGGCAATGGCAAATTCAGGCAGATTGGCTATTGTTACTATTGACACCTCCAAGGCGTTCAGTGGGGTGTGCTGCGCATACTTTTGGAGGTTCTAAAGATCTTTGGATCTCCTCAGGGTTTATAGCTCTAGTCAAAGCTCTTTACACTGCACCAGCAGCTCCGATTCTGGTTAACAGGAGCTTGACAAGGAAAGTTAACATCTCAAGGGGGACACATCAGGGTTGCCCGCTATACCTGTTTCTCTATTCACAGAGCCTTTGGCCTTTGAGGGCGGACATGGAGATGGTACCTTTTGAATCTCATAGCCACATGCTTAAGTTGGGTCTTGATGCAGATTATATTATTTTGTATATAAGGGAAACATGGATAACAGTGAGACTCATGGAGTTTATAACTGAAGCACTTGGTCTCTTTTCTGGTTATTCTATAAATATGGAGAAGACCAAGGTGATGGTGTGGAATCTAGTAAGCACAGGGGTGCAGTATGAAACTATGATCAGGTCTCTGGGCATCACAGATTTGCACGAGTTAGAAGAGTTGCACGAGTTAGAAGAGGTTCCGGTGCATGTCCTTGGGAGGGTGAGAAAGGAAATCGAGGCATTATTAACTAGTTGTGTGCACGTCCCTTTGACCCTACACTGCAAGGCAAACTTAGTTAAGAGGGCAGTCCTCCCTAAGCTAAACTGTCTGTTCAAGAACATTCCACTTCAGTCTGGTTTAGATAAGAGTCAAGGGAAGTTAGGGAACTTTATTTGAGCCTCCAAAAGTCCTGGACTCAGTTGGAAGAAAGAAGAAAGCTGGATAGGGATTGTGTACCACTGACAAATGTTTTCCTCTATTATCTATCCTTCAAATTTAGGAACTGCAGAATGTGCAGTCAACTTTGTAGAGGAAGAACTTATGTAGGACTCTTGAATTGGTGTGGAATTGGTCTGGAAACTCAGTATAGTCCTCATTAAACTGTAGGACCCCCTGTTGAGCCTTTACCTTTCCTGGAAGGTAGCTATTCTGGAGGCCATAACATGTCTTAGAGGTATTAGTGACCCGCAAGCCCTCACACAACAAGAACTCTTCATTCAGGAGGTACCGCCCCACCCCCGGCGTGCAGGGATGCTGGGCAAGAAAGTTTTCCGGGTCCAGTCTCACACCTGGGGATAATTCTACGTTAAGGAATCTGCGGCTAGAATTGTCTCTACCCGATACATCGTTACCAAAGGTAAGTAACTTGTACGTCACTCTAGCTTATTGAGCATCAAAAACGGCCACCGATAAAATCCATCCTATAAGGCATTTTCCAGGCCCATTCCCCTCCTCTTTTCACCAACTAGCAAAAGCATCCTCGCAGAACAATAAATGTGTTCCCCTAGTATTGTGGCCAGTCTCTCCTTCGGCTGCAGCAAATGCAAGTCCACCACCATGAAGGAAACCTATACACCGTCATTCTCAAGAATTGGTATCTTTCAAAACCAAGATTTCTGTGCCTTAGTCTGTCCTTTCCATTCAGCAGAAACCAGTCATCTCCATAGTCACCCTACAGTGAGCTTTGTCCATGGGCATAGCATTTCTTGCCCTGCATTACACTGTCCGCAGTACCAACTCCATGCACACTGCGGTTACCACAACCATAGTTGCTTAATTTCCTTCATATTCCAATTAATCTCAGCAATACTATTCCTCTCAACTGCACAAGAAGATTCTCTTCGAAGTAAATAACCAAAACGTTTAGATGACCTCTCCCATTCAACAAATCTGCTAATGTCTTTAACAGCTGACCCCATCACTTCCATCCCCTATTCCACCCCTTCCCTCCTCTTCTCCTACCCCAAGACTTGTAGCAAAGCCCAACAGTTTTCTGAAAGGGCTCTCCTCAGCCTGCTTATCCCCATTTTATGAATGAATAGCTGCAAATCGAAACTTTGATGTAGTCCTACTCAGGTCGATGATCACAAGGAAATTGATCAACTAATCATCGCATATACAACTCCCACCCTGGTCTAATTTACCTCCTAAAGGAGTCCAGTGTAAGTGCACCTCAACTTCAAATGTGTGCTGCTGTCCGTGTCTGTTGCCCACCTCATGCTGTTTCACTTCTAAAAGAAAATAACATTTCTCCCTGGAAAACCCAACTTAACTAGAAACTGACGCAAAACCTGAAAACCTGACAACAGGGTACCATTAGCATTCACAAACACCTTCATATCACTACCTAAACTCTTTCCAAGAAAGATGTCCCCCTGGCCTCACCAGTACTCTCCTTCGGTACATCACATGCAGCTCTACCCTTAACCGCCACTGCAGTTTGACGAGACACAACCCCAACAATTTGCAGCCCTGCTCCCCTATTTCTCCCACAGGCATTGTGCTGAGCATTCAGAATTCCCTTAATTTCTTTTGTGGAGCTCGAGGGATCAACAAAGCACCGTCAGCGCTACCCCTCCCACTGATCTCCTCTGCGCCTGAGTGTGCCTCAACACCCAAGCCTGTTCTAGGAAAATGTTCTTAAATAAGTCCTCACACTCGTTTTTTTTTTTTAACCTAGTGTTATTTGAGTTTTATAGTGAACAGTAACCGTGATCTGAACAGCCCATGTGGAATAGAAAGCAATAATATTGACAGCCACATGTAAGACTTGGGCATCCGACGATAAAGAGAGTGATATGAAAAACATTACGAGGCAATAGACAGTCAATGACAACTTGCATCTTGCTTCCAAACTTTTAGTAGTGGGAGGCTTGTTAATAAACTGGGGGAGTAAAAGGGCGCGGCGGTGGAGTGGGTCCAGTACATCTCTAGATGGAGTTTGTAAGTAGGTGTACAGGGTGCGAAAGGCATACTGAGGTAACTTAAATTGGAGTTATTGCAAGAGAGGTATCCAGGGGTAATGAGGGGGGTGGGGGTGGGGGGTTGTTGGCAAGCCTGGTGTTGTCAGGGACCGGCAAAGTGTGGAAGAGGTCAAAGGGGTGGGACCTGGGGCAAGGGGACCCCTGGTGTGGAGGCAGCAAGCCAGGATTTATGGGGTTAGGTATAGTTTTGAATTAGCTGAAGAAAGTCAAGTAGGGTGTCCTAGACAGGGGAGATGTGGCGCTTGCAGAGATGTTGAACTTCCTCATAATATATGTCCTCTCCTCAGCTCTCCTCCGGTGCTGTAATGCCCCATACTAGACCTAAGGCATAGGGGCCTGATGCAATCTCCAGTGTAGTGTGAGGGTTCGCTTGACGAGGAGGAGAGTGAGGCAAGGGAAGCATGCCCTTACCTTGGTGCGCTTCCCATGTTCGAAGATGCAGAGGGCGAAGGCCTCCCAAAGTATAAATATCAGGAAGTTCTGTTACTTCATAGAACGTAGTGTGGAAAAAGTGCCAGTATGTATTAAGAGCAGTGCACTACCACAGCATGAGCTTACAATTTGCTGACGGTGTGTGACATCGTGGGCAGCCCAGATGGGCAGTTGGGAAATTGCGATTTAGCTATTTGGGTGTTAAATAGGCCCTGTGAACTGTATGCTATTGAAGCATGAATTGCAAGCGACTCAATATGGGAACTCAAGTGCTCTGTCGAATTCAGGGTCATGAAGCACCCATCCAAAGTCAAACTTCCACTTGTCTCTCAGTGACGTCAGCGGAACCAGTGCATGTTCACTGAGTGCCGTGTAGAGCCATGTAATAAGATGACAGCTCATCCCAAGATTCAGTAGAGTTTGTATAACAGAGTGAGTTTGATGCTCCTTCTTTACTATGGACCAGAGGGTGCGAAACGTTTTTCACATATGGTGGTATATCAGATATTGACCCCTAGGAAGGGTGTAATTGTCGATGAGTTGGTTGAGGGAGGAAAAAATACCACCTGCAAAGAGGTTGCAAACAGTAGACAGGGAGAAAGCGAGCCAGGGTGCTAGGTCTGCTGAGGAGAGTGGAAGTCAGAGGGGTGTGGTAGGCCCCAAAGAGGGAATGCTGGAGCACAAGGTAGGACATGGTGGGTAAGGTTAGCTATTCTCTTGAGACACCTGCAAGCGATTGGGACATGCAGCAGCTGCGAGATCTTAGGTCTGCCTCACACAAAAGGAAACTCTGGAGCACGAAAGGAAGCAGGGGGATCTCACCCGCACAAGTTTCATCTAGGTTGCTTTGTCTGGGCCATGGCAAGACATACTGGAGCTAAGCTACCAAGTAGTAGGTCTCAAATTACGGCAAACCGAGGCCACTGGTATCTGCAGGTTGTGTAGTGCAATGTGATGGTGTGTAACACCCCAAATAAGCTCACCAAGCATCATGTTCAGGTCATTAGCAAAACAAGAGGGGGGAGCAGCGGTCGATTGGGAAATAATACAGCAGGTGTGGGAGAGATCATTGTGGATGAGGCTATGTTGCCAGTTGTGGCCAAGGGAAGTACTTTTAAAAATTGTACCTGGAAATTCAGAGCCGTGAAGGTCCTCTTGAGGTTGCCCTCATTGAGGTTAGTGGGAGAATGGTAAAGGCGAACCCAAAAGCATTGCACTGTCACCTTTTCAGTTTAGTAGCATTCCCCCCAGTCGCACTTTGAGAAAGGGCAAGGTGCCGCTAAGAGGGAATGCGCACAGTTTGGCACCTTCTCTCGTAGCCCAGTTGTTACCTGTGGCGTTGCTGCTTTCCCTGCCATTTCCTTGTCCCTGTTGAGGGCACTGCCTTGGGCACGCTTCTCTCCTCAGCCCCACATTGCTGTACCCGGTCTCCCCCTGCCGCCGCAGCCTTTTCAAGCAGAGCACGGACGCAGTGGGGGGGGACCGAGCAGGACTGCATCTACCGAGTGCCTTTGCGGCCGGAAACCGTCAACGTTGAGTCCGCGCCAGGAGGCGCTTAAATCTGCGCGACACCCCCGCGTCGCGGGAGCGCACGGGAACGTCCCGGGAGAAGCCCGGGACAAGGGCGGGACCGTCCTAGACCGTCACAGGCCAGAGGAGGCCGGGCTGTGCCACCCTTCCAAACGTGATATATTTTTAGGCAGGTACATTCTCAAGTGACTGAGAACACTGTATGCTGCACCCTTTTTGTGGATACCGGTGCTTGCCCTCTCTGAACTGAGTAAGATTTTAATTGTTGAGTATGGCTTTGTTATGTGGGAAGGGGAGAAAGATGGTGCGACACTCTGTAGGGGGCAGCGTGTCAGGGACATTTAGACAACTTTATTACCCGAGCAGCAGTTGTTTTAGAGCACGAAATAGCCTTAAAAGAGAAGTGGTATCCCTGGAACTTTTAAGCACAAAACGGTCCCTTCTGGGTAAAATTATGAATGCTATCACGCCAGAAAAACCTATCATTATGAGTACAAGTGGGATTAACCCGAGTATCATAGGTACAGGTCCTGAAGAGCATAACACCATCTCCTCCACGAACACCTCACTAGATAGTATTTCATCACCCGAAGAATTTTGCCCAATTGCAATACCCACAAAGAAGGCGACCATCACTGACATCCCGAAAACAGTAGCTACTTGTTTAAAACAATTGGGAAAAAGGAAAAGGGGTGGGGGTCGACAAATGGGTAGAAAACCAAAAGTTCCCAAGATAATAAATAAATCAGAAAAATTAGTTCCTCCCAAACATACAACAGCTGTTAACGTACCCATCGTTCAAATAAAAGAATTGCCAAAAACTGCATCTAATGCTATCCATCAGCCTTTTATACACGCCACCCCAGTCCCTAGTGATGCCGTAGGGCTCATAGTAAAAGTGGAACAGATGTTAAAATCTCGAATTCTTCCACTCATAGAGAGACTGAAGGTAATCAACCAGAACATGGGAAAGTTACAACAGGCAACTTCAGAAAATACTCTATTGTTGGAAAGTCTAACAGTTAGTCCCCATTCGGGAGGCCTCCAGTTACATCCTAGTAAACAGACTATAAATTCACCTTCATTATCTCGCTCGGCTCCAACCATAATAGATGCTGGAAGTAGGAAAACCATCAACGTGAGGAGCGGAACAGAGGAAGGTAGAACTAACAAACTGGGGGTCAAAGATAATACAGACGTCATGGCCGATAACAACAAGCATTCAAAACATAACACCCCAACAACCACACAGGCTGAGGGTAAAGGAAAGATAGATGAATTTAGCAGAAATGTGGTTCACCTCCCTGTTATTGATTTACCACGAGAAGCAACACCTCTAGTGGCAGTACTGAGTAACATACCACCCCTTCCCGAAGGGACCACAGAGGATCATAGCCAACTGAAAAATAAGGTCATGCATTGGCTGCACTGTAATACCAGGGAGGGACATAGAGTCAGTCACCACGTTATCATGGTTCGCCGGGTGTCCTGGTTAGGCAGCTCACGCAAAACCAGAAACGGCGACTGCGTCGTTGTAAATTTTAATAGTCCAATAATAGCAGAAAGGATTTTTAGAGATGCGGATTATGCAGGGGGTATAACGGCCAAGGCATTGAGATTCTGCCATTAGGTTTCTTTTGTAGGTCATCAACCAGAGCTCAACTCGATATTCGAAATGGGGGATACTATGATAGGACTTCTTACAATAGGGGACAACAGGGAATGGGCCCACCAATGCTGAGTTCATTAAGGGTACCCATCTGGGGTGGATACAGGTTTCCCCCTGCCCTAGAGGGACCAAACTGATATGCAGCTCTTTCTGCTCTCAATGACTGTGACTGACTGTGTGGGAACCGTTCTATCCCCAACCAATCCACTAGTAATATTCCACCTAATATAATCATCCTTCCAACAGAGAGACCAGCGCATGAGCCTGTACCTGTGGTGGCCAATTTAGCTAATATTACCGTCATCCCAGCTGAAGGGGTCCGGGAGGATAACCAATATGTAGAGATTCCATCTGTCCCCCCAAGAGAGGTTACCACCGAGAAGCCTCAAGACCACAATGTACTCTCATGGAACATTGCGGGATTGGCAGGATAGGTAATAGACCCCTTATGGGTGCAGTTTGTCAGCAACTATTCGTTAATTTGCCTACAAGAAATGTGGCTTGTGAATTGTAACATCGCGCTGGAGGGGTATAGAGCTTTTTTGTTCCAGCGATTAGAGCAACCAGCGGTAGAGCGATTGGAGGTTTAGCCATTTTTGTGTCTTTAGCTCTAAGATGTAGTATCAGTGCCATCCCTTCAAATAACAGAAATATACAGGCCATTTCCTTGGGTCAAAAAAACAGCACCCTCCAGGTGATACATTTTTATAACTCTTTCAACAAAGAAGAAGGGTGTGGGATCTCTGAACTGAATAATTTTGTAAAGCTGGGCTGTGGCCCCAACACAAAGAACTTGCTCATCGCAGGAGACTTTAACGTTCACCCATGTGGTGACCCTAAGTCGAATGCCTTAGAGACAGTGGGTTGCCCATGGATTTCGGGAATCCACTTTGAGCATACTAAACAAGGTAATGCCCTCAATGATATGCTTGATGAGCAAGACTTATCCTCTGCACCTTCATAGATCATATTCTTCTATCCAGAACAATTTTACCTCTCCTTCAGGGATTTTCTATAACCCCTAGCGCACATAGTGATCATAATCCTGTTTGTGTGACTTTAAGAGGGAGCATCATGAAGAAAAAGGTTAGTGCAGAAGGTAATAATAATCTGCAACCTGTTGACGGAGGGCGGCGGATTAAATGGAGCCAAGTAATTCCGTCCCTCCATGACACACTCAAGGTCGCCTGTGAGGCAGAATTTTCCTGTTGTCTTAATGATGATTCACTAGCAACAGGAATCCTGGAATCTTATGAGGGGATTGCATCAAAAGTTGGAAGCATGTTACTTGTCCGAGGGAGAACCAGTAAGTCTAGTGAACCTAAATGGTTCTGCTGTGCATGTTCTATGTCTGCAAGAAAACTTAAGGCTGGCCTGAAATTAAAACCAAGGGATAGATCCCAGATTTGCACCCTCCGGAAAAACTATAACATTGCTCTGGCCAAACGTAAAGCTGAAATTAAAGAAGCATTATGGAGGGAGCTCTTAGATCCCAAGACTCTAGCAAGCACCTCGAGATTCTGGAGCACCATTAACCGATCACCTTTTTTAGCGGAAGGGGTCAGAGAATAACAGAGGACGAATAGGTGTCCCATTTTGTTAATATTTTTAAAAATACGTCTATCCCGATAGACTATCCCGATAAAACTATGGACAGGGAAGTAGTGGTGTTTTTAGTTGACAAAATTGAGGAGGGTATTAATAACCTCACAAATAAAAAGGCCCCAGGCCCGGATGGCATTCCTCCGGACCTTTTTAAATCAAACCCCCTCTTTTTGGGCCCGGATTTTGACGGCAGTGGGTAACGCAGCGTTTAAGGAAGGATGCCCAGCGTTTTGGGGAGTCTCAACAATCGTACCTGTTTATAAAAAGGGGGATTATAACTGCATGAATTTTAGGCCAATCTCCCTGATCGATTCTGTTGTAAAGGTCATTGGGGGAGTCATTTTAAAGAGGTTGTTCACCTGGGCGGAGGAGAATAAGATCATCTCAGACATCCAATATGGGTTCCGCCCAGGTCACTCGACCATGGCTCAGTGCCTAAACCTTTATCTGATCCTTGGAAAGTACACCATCGCCCGCTCCGGGACCATCTACATGGCCTTCATGGACCTTTCATCTGCCTTCGATTGTGGCAATCGGGTTAAAATTGTGGCAGTCCATGGAGGCCATGGGAGTGGAGCGAAACTTGGTGGACTTCCTGAGGGATCTTCATAGAGACACCAAGGCCAACATTAGATATACTAGTAACTTGAAGGTATCAAGGAACTTTGACATCGAAAGAGGGGTCCGGCAGGGGTGCATACTTGCCCCCTTCCTTTTTAATCTTTACATTAACGATCTAGAAGTATCATTGCTCGACACAAGGGCTGACTACCCCTATGTGGGTCGGCGAGGACTGCCCGTCCTGCTATATGCGGATAACACAGTCCTCTTGGACCGCACCCCAAAAGGGTTACAAACCCTACTTGACGCATTTCACGATTTTATGGTCAAGCGAGATCTATCTATAAATAACACTAAGTCTTATGTGATGCAGGTAGGGCAGCGCCAAAAAAAACAGTACCCTTTTGCGGTGAATGGAGACAGGGTCCCAAATTGTACAACTTTCTCCTACCTGGGAGTCCTGCTACATCACCGGCTCAACTGGGCTGCTCTTTTGAACAAAAAAAAGGGGTGAGGTCATCAGGGCGAATGCTGCGTTATTTGGATTTGCAGCCAAACTGGGTAACCACCCAGTTGCAGCAATGCTAAAAATTTACCGCGCTAAATGCATATCGATAGCCAGCTATGGGAGCGACATATGGGGATATTCTGGCCTTAATGGTCTCCAGGTGACAGAAAACAATTTCCTCAAACAACTACTGAGCGTCCCAAAGGGGACCGCGAACCTGTCAGTACACGAAGAAACAGGTAGACCTTACATAAGTGACACTTTGGCCTTACGTCCCCTTACCTTCTGGTTACAATGTTGGCTCAACAAGCATTTAGGTCTTACACACGCTCTCCTAAAAGAGGTTTTGAGTTTAGATCATATGATCAACATCCCCTGGATTAAATACTTATAAACTAGTTTTAGTGAGTTGGGACGCCGGGATCTGTTTTTAAAACCTGAATGTATCACCAGAAAGGATATAGCGCTCGTAAAGTACTCCTTCACTCACATAAAAAAATTGGAAAGAGAGAAGGAATTGCTGAAGCCTAGTGTGAGGTCACACCTTGTGGTGTTGGGTTCAAATCAGGCCTACATACTCTGCTAAACTCTCGAACACCTTAGTATAGAAGTTGGCACGGACACTGGAAAAGGTAAAAGACAAGTTTATTAAGACCCCATGGGGTGGTGATACATTCCAACAGCACCCTTCGGTAATGTAAGAAGTAGCACACCGAACATCGGTGCGCGACCTCTTTTATATAGTTTAATAGCAATAAAAAGATAGGCGGTTACAAGTTTACACATTTTAGGTACATATAAGGTCATTTTTGGAACACAGCCAACACGTGGGAGGAGTTTCGACAGCACTGGTCAGTTAGCATGAACATTCCTGAAGAGTGACCAATTGGTGCGTAATGCGCATGTGCGCTTGACCAGTACTAAAAATAGCCTGTTGCCGAGCAGACTAGTGACCATGGGTATCGAGAAAGGACAAAAGGGCATACTGACCACGAGGCAGCGTGTTCATAGGAAACGGAAGGCAGAAGGATTCAAAATGGCCCCCGTTCGTTTTGGTCAAGTTAACAGAAAAGACCGTGTAGCTGTGCTAAACGCTAACTCAGGAGCTGCCAAAACACGACAGACGGCCCTTTTAGCGTTTAGCAAAAGCTACCTCATAGTGGACATAGTCAGAATGTTCATCCTCAATGTCAATAGCCATTATTTTCAATACTTCATCACTGATCAGTTTCTCTTGTTTGACAATAGCTCGTTTGGACGGAATACAGGCTGTGATACATACAGAACATAATGTAGGGCCACATTGAATACATAGACAAAGGAAAAATAATACTCCAATAAAAACACAGAGAATCGTTAATAATTTCCAACCCCAAGTACTAAGCAGAGTCCAGAACCAACCAGAAAAAGTCCATGTTCCATTTTCTGGGTGGATCTCAGCAGCTATCTTATGTAATTTTGTAATCGAATCATATACAGAAGGTGAGTTATCTGGTACGTACACGCAACAACTACTTCCGATGACGCGGCATGCTCCACCCCTATCAGCTAGTATCACATCTAGAACCATTCGATTCTGGAGCGCCACAATTCTGGTAATTTGCAATTCCTCAGTAATATTCCCTAAAGCAGAGGCAGTTTCGTTGGCAACGGCTTCCACCACACGTGTAAGCCGCCTTATCTTTCTGCTATTTAATGCAGCTCCTACGAATGAAAATAACCCCAAATTGAAATCTACATACTGTTGTAAAGTGGTATCAGTCTGGTCTATTTCATCAAGATCTATTGTTCGTTTCACTCTATTCAATATGAAATCATGGTACAAAACATAATCATTGTGATACATGGGAGGAGCAATAAACACAGGTGGTAATACAAATGCTACATAACACGTTCCTAACCATCCCAAAGGTAGACGGTGATATCCCTTATTTCCACAAATAAAATATGTGTTATGCGAAGCCACAAATGCAATTCCAGTTGGTGTATCAAAGGTAAGTGTAATATTACATTCACTGCGACCTACGGGGATTGTACCTTTATTTCTAATACACAAATCTGCTTTTGTATCGATCACGGTTATTATATGCATGTTCGTCACATTTATGAGTCTTTGATTCGTATATACACGAGGTGTAGAAATATTGTCCGGACGATATTCTTCCCATTCGAATTTAGTTCCTTCAGCATGTGGATAGCCATCTTTATCGTTATAGCATATTTTATTCAACCGAAAAAGTAATCCACCTTTCGTTGGCCATCGCAGAGTAAAAAGAAGAGTGTACCAAGCATGACAAGAACCATTATGAGAAAACGGGAGAGGAATGAGTGGTGTTCCTCCCTTCTTCTGATGTCCGGGCAACATCCCACATACCCAACAATTGGACGTGTTGGTCATGTTATGAGTATGATGCAGAATCTTAATAAAGCTGTTATTCAAATAAGTCTGCCTATGTCTTTCTTCGTGAAAAGGCAGAGTGAAATGAAAATGTTCAGACGGACTTGGAGTGGTGGGCAGTAAATGTTCTCGTGCAGGAAACAACAGTTCTATAGTCCAAGCTAATACTGCGATCACCACTACGGTCAAGACAAATAAAACAGCACCAAGAATTCTCCCTCTTCGTGTCGAAGGAGATGCCATAGTTCACAAAACAATACTCTTCAAAAGCAATACTAAGCGAGAAAAATTAAAACGATGGTTCTGAACCGAGGCTGCCGTTGATTTGTTCTCCGGGATTCAAGACGGGTGTCGCTACACAGGGCAGAACTGATCCCCCCCCCTTGATATTCCCGGCTTCCGTTTCACAAACCTCAGAGCGGTTACCAACCAGTTTCAAAAACACAAAAGGAATCTTATTTCCTGGGTCGTAGATTGTACTTCACTTTATCCGAAACAACGTGGTCCGGGAAGGCTCCCTCCAATTCATCAGGCGTGACAGCTGGGCTCTTTTCTGTATCCAAAATCTTTCTGTAGTCGGATAGCACCACAGGGCTCACCAGATCCGGAGAGACGCGTCGGCAGTGCGTTGAATGAATCCACCGCTTCTTGTTGGTGACTCTCACAGCAGTTCGCGTAGCCAGCAGCACTTGCTCAGGGCCATGCCATCTCGGTTCCAAACTGCTGGATCGCTCAAAGATTTTGACCATCACGTGGTCCCCAGGACGGAGATCGTGAGCCTCACCAGCGGAGTTATCAGGGAGCGCCTCTCGAACCTGTTGATGAATAGAAAGCAAATCATTTGTTAATCGTGCCAGATAATCGTTCATCATTATACAAGGCATATCATGTATCAAACGAGGTTTTGGAACTCCCCAGATATTCATAGGCCTTCCAAACACTACTTCATAGGGTGTGAGGCCAGACCGAGAATGGGGCACTGATCGAATGGACAGCAATGCCAGAGGCAAAGCGTCCGGCCATTTCAGAGATGTCGATGCCACTATCTTTGCTAGCTTCAGCTTCAGAGTAGCATTATATCTCTCCACTAAACCTGCTGATTGCGGATGAAAGACAGCATGGAATCGTTGTTTGATTCCCAATCCTTTCAGGACATATTCCACTACTTTTCCAATGAAATGAGGGCCATTATCACTCCACATAAGTTTACAAACACCATAGCGCGGGAAGTACTCCTTGAGTAGCACCTTAGCTGTTGTCAATGCTGTATTGTCTTTCGTAGGGTAAGCCTCAATCCATTTGCTGAAGGCACACACCACTACTAGGACATACTTGAGATTATTACAGCGTTCCAGCTGGATGTAATCCATTTGTAGTACTTCGAATGGTGCAGTAGGTGGAACAAACCCACCTTTAGGAGTATGAGTCCCTTGTCCAGGATTGTGCTGCAAACATATCAGACAGGTCTGCACTACTCTCTTAGCCGTGCTAGCAATGTCAGCATTTTCCCAAACTCGTGTAAGCAATTTAGTAATTGCGAGAGCTCCAATGTGTGCCAGTCCATGTGTCATTTGCACCATTGTTTGTAAATAGGCCATGGGTAGCTTCCATTTCTCCATATCTTTACTACGCCAGCAACCCTCATCATCCAATACTCCTTCAGTGGCCCATTTCGCAAGTTCTGCCTCTGATGCTGACTTCTGTATATCTAGTATTTCTTCTCTAGCATCATGCCACCGCTCAGCTTGTGACTTCACCACATACATGGGGCAATTATTTTGCAGCATAGCGGTCTCTCTCGCAATGCGGTCTGCAAAGGCATTGCCTTGCCCTATTTTGTCCGTCACCTTTTTATGTGCACTGCACTTGACTATTGCAACTTTCTTTGGGCATAACAGTGCATTCAGGAGATCGCGCACCAACTCTCCATGCATGATGTGTACTCCGTGTGAAGTCAGGAATCCTCGTTCCTTCCAAAGTAGGCCAAAATCATGCACTACTCCAAAAGCGTAACGACTATCCGTGTAAATGTTCACACATAATCCAGCACTTAACTCACATGCCTTCGTTAAGGCTATTAACTCAGCCGCTTGAGCCGATTTTTGGGGTATCCGTGCTGCTTCTACCACAGTCTTAAGTGTCGTGATCGCATAAGCTGCGGAAGTCGTACCATCTGGTAGCCTCACACATGACCCATCAACCCACAGTTCCCCATCCACATCTGGAAATGGCGTATCCTGTAAATCGATACGACCCTTTGTCTGTTCCTCAGTCAGAAAAACACAATCATGTTGTTCTTCCTTCTGGGTCTCAGCAACAGGATCCGGCAATAAAGTAGCAGGATTTAGTGTTGCACATCGCTTTAGTGTGATGTGCGGCGCCAACAATGTTAGCTCATATCCTGTCAGACGGGCACTGGTTAGATGCTGTGTTTTCGTTTGATTCAGTAACGCATCTACCGCATGGGGAACTAGCACCAACAATTTGTGTGACAAAACTATTCCCTCACTTTGTCGTATCGCAACTGCTGTTGCTGCAACTGCTCGAAAACATCCAGGCAATCCTCGAGCCACAGGGTCGAGTACCGCCGAGAAGTATGCACAAGGCCTCTGTTTGTCTCCGTGTGTCTGCACTAACATTGACAATGCGCACCCATCCTTCTCGTGTACATATAATGTAAAGATCTTCGTGTAATCAGGTGTACCTAACACTGGTGCAGAACAAAGAGCTTGTCTCAATTGTTCAAAAGCATTCTGACATTCATCCGTCCATTCAATGGGAATCGGTGTATCTTTAGACAACAATGCTAACAATGGTTTAACGATATGTGAAAAACCCAATATCCATTGCCTACAAAAAGACGTCAAACCTATAAAGGCGCGAACATCTTTCTGAGTGCGAGGAACTGGGGTGTCTAATATTGCTTGAATTCGATCTGGTGTCAACGCACGGCCCTCCTTAGACAAAAGATGACCGAGGTAGGTCACCTTTGGTCTACAATATTGCAGCTTTTTCTTCGAAACTTTATGATTATGTTTGGCCAGGAAGGAAAGCAAGGAAAAGGTACTCTTCTCACATTGTTCTGGCGTGTCTGCAGCAAGTAAGATATCGTCTACATATTGAATGAGAACCACTCCCTCTTGTAGGTCAAAGGAATCAAGCTGCCTTTTTAATGCCTGACTATAAATGCTAGGACTTTCAGTATAGCCTTGAGGAATTCGACAGAATCTGTACGATTTATTATTTAATGTAAAGCCGAATAGATATCGACTGTCAGGATGTACAGGGATCGAAAAGAAGGCGTTCTTCAAATCAATGACCGTAAAAGTAGTTGCCGTCGGTGGAACCAACGTAAGCAATGTGGTGATGTCAGATACCACTGGATACTGAGGCACTACTATCTTGTTTATTTCCCTCAAATCAATAATGAAACGGTAAACTTTAGTATCGGTATCTCTCTTAAGGATCGGTAAAATTGGACTATTACAAACATTGTAAGGAACTTCCTCGACTACTCCTGCCGAAATCAAATCATTTACAATGTGTATTAAAGCAAGTTCACCTTCTCTAGAAATCTTATATTGCGGGACACGTGGTAGAGATACTCCCTCCTTTACAGTAATATGTACTGGAGGGATTAACATCTGCCCCACATCCGTGTCTGAAGTGGCCCACAACGTTTTTGGTAAGGAGGCCAATACTTCAGATTCATGGAGAAAACACACTCGCTCAAAGTCTGGGTAATTCTCATTCAGCACAACTCGCACTCCTTCTGGGGCACAGCGAATGGTAGCTCGAAAGTGTTTCAACATATCGAGTCCAATAATATTATCGGGTGTATTTGGAGACAACAAAAAGGGACAAGGGGCAGCAAATTTATCAACATGAAATGCAACTGGTTGAGACAGTGGGCTAGAAGTAGGTGTTCCATCGAACCCTATTGCTGTAATTACCTCACCAGACAGGGGAGCCCTTGGAACCAAGTGTTTGGACAAAGCGCTACGAGTAGCTCCTGTATCGACCAGAAATTGATCAGTAGAACCCAAAACATGTGCTTCTATGTATGGACCCCTCTGATCAACTGGTACCTCAACCGATTCCACACCCCATCCTACGCAATCCTATGCGTAATGCTCATCCCGTGGTTCAGCAGGATCACCCTCATTTATCTGATATTGATTGCGGTTATCAAACATATTATAATCTGACTGACCACGACCCCTTGCTCCATATCCTCCACGATCGTTCGTGCCATAACCTCCTCTTGACCCTCCATAATAATTCCTAGATCTCCCACTTCCTCGTCCCCTCAAATTACGCTGCTCTCGAAACACCGGACAGTCTGCAATCCAATGCCCAAACTGTTTGCAGTATGCACATTGATTCACAGAAATGTCAGAACGAGGGGGAGGAGCATTACTGTACGATCCTCGCCCCCCTCTATTGTTCCCTCTCGTAGCCTGAACCTGAGCTAACATTACCTTCGTTTTCAATTCCTTCGCCTTCTTTTCACTACTTTCTTTCGCCTCCAATTCCTGTCTTTCATAATATTGAGCCATAGTCAATAAAGAGGCAGGGGTTGCTGTGGTCCATGAACTTTCACTCGCTTTTAATCGTTTCGCAATCTCCGGTAGGAGATTAGCTACATACTTATCAACGAATAGATGCCTGCCAGTATCTTCTGTCAATAATTGACCACTGTAATCATGGAACGCTTCCTCGAAGCGAGAGAAAAAATCGGAAACTGATTCATCCGCTTTCTGCTTACAAGAGGCTAATATAGTCCAATCAATCTTTTTAGCGGGAGCAAGAGTCTTTAGTTTTGTTAGTATGGCCCCTGGAAGGTCTAATATTAACTGACACGGCTTACATGCTGGTTCTCTATCTAAATCAGCCTGAACAAGATCTTTCCAAGTGGCCCCGAGAGTCGTGAGGTCATCAAACCTACGAATGGCTCTCCACATATCAGGGGGCAATATCAACCCGAAAAATAGATCAATATCAACTAACGTCATGATACATGAAGAAATTGCACTTTCAACATTTTCATAAAAAGCCGCAGGGTTTTTACGGGGATCAGGTAAAGCATTCTTAAGCGCCATGACATCTGCTCTATTCCAAGGCGTATAAACCCAATTATATACAAAATACCCTTTCGCGTCTTTGGAGCTTTTATCATCATCTGTGCCATCCCCTTTATGAGGGACATATAAAGGCGCAGCTTCTCGCATAGGTCTAACATTAATCGCAGCGATCTTATCTGTGTCAAAGATAGGGCATTCTTTGGATATCCCCGTCGCTCCGGACGTAGACGAATTCTTCGACTTTTCCAACTCCCGTAGCCGTGTCGTCTCATTACGCAGTTCGAGCAAACGCTTGAAGAAGTCGTCCGCATCTGAAAGAACAAAAAGACCTTTACGAAAATTCTCACGATCCTTGGATATCTCCTTAGGTTCTAACTCGAGAGAATATTTTCTATACCGCTCAACAACTTCATCTCCAAAATGATCAACAAAATACAGTCGTTCCTTATCAGACCACTGTTCCATTTGTTTAGTAACATCAGAAACAGTAACAGTATTATTATTTAGCTTTCGCGCAATTGAGCGCAATTCCGCAGCTCGTTCCGTATATAACCTGGTACGCTGTGTTCGATCACTATCCTCGTCCGAGTCCTCGTTCGGAGCCGTAGGTACGACGTACGGAGGCGGACAACGATCTAGTAATGAAAAATCATCCGTTTCATTAGTAAGGACTGGATAGAGAGGACGCCTGATAGGGAATTGACCATTAACCTGTAAATTACGTTCTCGTCTCTCCCTCTCTTTCTTTTCCTGTAATTCCTTCTCCTGTAGCTGTAAAGCTTTGTCATGTGCAGCCTTCCGCTGCACTTTCTCCGCCAAGGCTTCCTCACGCTTCACTCGTTCACGCACCTCCTTCTCCCACATACGCACACAATCAAACATATCTTGTCTAGACCTTCGCTGAAACAAACACTGCTCTACATACTGTACCTTTCGAAGGTCAAACGACCCATATAGTGGCCACTGTAATTCACGATCAGTCTTAGTATACTTATGCCATAATGTACTATACATTATAGGTGGAATACCGAATTTAATATACATTTCACGATTTGGAGTCCCCTCTGGGGGAGCCGGCTGTTTTTCACTTAATCGATAATTGGTACCATTTTCAGAACAGCACATCCTACGGAGTGTGCTAAAAACAGGCATGTTTCAAAAAGTACCACGAAAACGTGATACTACAAAAATGCCACCTAACACGGTGCACTGTTCAAATCAAATAAATCAGAGAAATATCCCTACATGCCTGCCTATGTGAGGTGCACTTCACATATTCAAATTCAAATTCATAGATTCAAACTGTTAGCTAACAAATTCAAATTCAAATTAAAAGTTTCAAAAAGCCACAGTAAGTGTCAGTAGACTACCTCACCACTCAAAAAGCTTACCAAATATTTTCAAACGTCCAAAGTCCAACTGCCAAGTTCTGTGGTCAAATCAGCCAAAACGGCACATCACGACAATCCAAGATCAGAATCTCATTCGAGGACCGGCGCCACCTGGAAGGTCAGATCGGAAGGAAGGGAAAACACACCGTGGGTGCCGAGACTCGGGTCACTCAATGGCAGCGATCGCGTCCATGGCGAGTTTCCTAACCTTCGTCACGACCTCTCCTTCGGGCCTCCGAGTCGCCGATGAGTCCCTTCGTGGTCGCCAATTGTGGTGTTGGGTTCAAATCAGGCCTACATACTCTGCTAAACTCTCGAACACCTTAGTATAGAAGTTGGCACGGACACTGGAAAAGGTAAAAGACAAGTTTATTAAGACCCCATGGGGTGGTGATACATTCCAACAGCACCCTTCGGTAATGTAAGAAGTAGCACACCGAACATCGGTGCGCGACCTCTTTTATATAGTTTAATAGCAATAAAAAGATAGGCGGTTACAAGTTTACACATTTTAGGTACATATAAGGTCATTTTTGGAACACAGCCAACACGTGGGAGGAGTTTCGACAGCACTGGTCAGTTAGCATGAACATTCCTGAAGAGTGACCAATTGGTGCGTAATGCGCATGTGCGCTTGACCAGTACTAAAAATAGCCTGTTGCCGAGCAGACTAGTGACCATGGGTATCGAGAAAGGACAAAAGGGCATACTGACCACGAGGCAGCGTGTTCATAGGAAACGGAAGGCAGAAGGATTCAAAATGGCCCCCGTTCGTTTTGGTCAAGTTAACAGAAAAGACCGTGTAGCTGTGCTATACGCTAACTCAGGAGCTGCCAAAACACGACAACCTGATGCTAAAAAGCTCCCTAGACTTTGAATTATACTTATTATGGCCATTACCAGCATACAAGCGATTCCTATTAATCAGGTTCAGATTAAATCTTTTTCATTTTTTATTAGCTGTGCCAAGGGGCAGTTACAAAGGGAAAGTGTTAGCACCCTGTGGCTGCGACAATATGTCTCCTCAGGATCTGCTTCACTTTATCTTCTGTAAATACTATGAAATGCCCAGGACATTTTATTTAAAACCTCTTTTAAAAAGGTTAAACTATGTGCAAGTACGTCCCGCTCTCTTTTATCTGCAATTATTAAAACCAGACTGCATCCCTTTTGTGGCCGGATTTCTGAAATGTGCAATGAAATATAGAAAAAGTCTAGATTTTTAAATGGTTTTGGTACTTTTTTAAATGGTTATGGAGTATTTATGGTTCTTTAGAGGCCTCCTAACACCCTCTCTCTTTCATGTTAACGTCAATGTTAATTCACGACTACTGTTTTTTATCCAAGATATGTATATTCTGTGTTTATATTTTGTGCTTGTGTTGTATTTTATAAGATGTAACTTTTATGGTTTCTAACAATGTAAACCGAATAAAGTATTTGAACTTGGAAGTTGGTCGTAGCCCAGCAGGGGGCATAAAAAAAAATGCAATGTGGTATAGATGGGGTGACATCTGGACGGATGTAGAGGAGTAGGTATTCCACATAAAGGGAAGTCTGGGGGGGGGGGGGTCCATCGCTAGCACGAACAATAAAAGGGAGAGGCGGCAGCCCTGTCTGTTGTCCCTTCTTGTCGAGACTGGCGGGGAGATTAATGGGCCCAGCATCTGAGTGTAGGCCTGGAGACATTCACCTATCCCTATCTGAAAGAAACAGGTAAGTATTAGATTCCTTACCTTGGAATATCCCCAGGCGTCAGACTGGATCCAGAAACTTTTGCGTAGCAGTACCCTTGCGCGTTGGTAGGCGTCGTCTGCGGCTCCGCGTCGGCGTCGTTGGCGCCGGGATGACGTCGCCGGAGTACTTAGACGCCGCCCTCGCGCGCTGACGTCCGTTCCTATTTTTTCCGCGCCAGCAAGCGCCGATCCGGAAAAAGTGGTTCCCTTAGTCAATTTGTGACTAAGCTTTTTCGATCATTTTTGATCTTTCTTCGAAGTCGAACGACTCTGACGGTGCCGGTAGGGATGCCCGGGTTCAAGCCCTGTGTCGACTGCAACCGACTGATGTCGGTTACCGACCCCCATCGCCGGTGTCTTCATTGCCTGGGGCCCGACCACGATGACAAGTCGTTCCCCGACTGCCGGGCCTTGACGTCGAAGGCTAGGCGGGAGCGGTCCCGCAAGCGCCTCGAGCTCCGTCAGTTGGCCCGGCGCTGTTCGAGATCCCGGCCCGGGAGGAGGTCGAGAGACTGGTCATGGGCCGGAGTCATCACGGCTCGGAGGATCGTCACCACTCCTCGAGCTCCAAGTCCTCAGGTAAGAGGCACAAGAAGTCGAAGAAGCGAGATCGCTCTTCCAACTCCCCCCGATGCTCACGCGACGCGGCCGGGGGTTCGGGCGACACCGCCCACGCGGCTCCACCGGAGCCGAGGGCGTCGCGGCCTGCTCCATACCCGCCGGTCCCTGGGCAGAACGCGACGCCGGAGGAGATCGATGCCTTTCTCACGGCCATGAGGTCGCTCACTCCTCCGTCGGGTTCCGCGGCGCCTTCAGGCCAAGCGGCCCCGGCTGGGAGCCCAAGCGGGCCGGGTGCTTCGGCCCCGGCGCCGTCGGCGACTTCGGTCCCGGCGCCGCAGGGTCCCGCTGGATCCGGATCGGGGTCGTCACCGGTCGACCTTACGACCTCGCCGGCGCTGGCCCCTTGGGTGTCGCCTCCGGCGCCGTCCACGGACGACGTCGTCCTCGGTCCCCCCCTCGACCCGGTTCCAGCACCGGAGCGGCGTCACTCGACGCCAATGGGAGATTTTTTCTTCTATGAGCCGGCCCCATCATTCGACCCTGAGTACCAGCAGATGGGTGGCGAGGCGGATTTGGAGGGGTCTGAGGACCCTCTGGCACGTGAGTGCCTGTCTTATCAGGACTGGGCAGGTGAGCTAGGGGATGCCAGTGGTTTGGACACCTCGCCAGACACTGGTTTTGTTTCCCCTCCTACCGTGGCTACGGAGGAGGGGGCTGCCTATAGTGGGGTGTTAACGCGGGCGGCCAAGGCCTTATCCCTTGAACTCCCCGTTGCGGCCATGAGGACTAACCTCCTCACTGAGGTCCTTAAACCGCAAGCAAGGTCTTCGGAGCCTCTATTGTCATTTAATGAGGCCTTGTCTGACGTTCTTCTAGGCACCTGGTCCAGGCCCGCTACAGGTCCCCCTGTAGATAGGAACGTGGCCAGACGCCACTGCCCGGCTCCGGGCGACCCTTGCTTCCTGTCCACCCACCCCACTCCCGAGAGCCTGGTCATACAGGCCTCCAAATCCCAGACCGCATTCCCGACGGCTCCCCCCGATCGGGAATCCAAGAGGTACAAACAGTATGGCAAAAAGATGTTCTCCTCCCTGAGTTTGGGGTTGCGGTCTGTTAACACCCGCCTGCCTCTTGGGCCGTTATACCCTCTCTCTGTGGGACACGGTCACGGACGTGCTGCCACAATGTCCGGAGGAGGCCCGCCCAAGCCCTTGCGGAGGGTCGAGATGCGGCACAGTACTCCATCCAGAGTGGGCTGGATACAACGGACTCGCTGGGTAGAGCGATGGCAACGACGGTGGCAATTCGTCGCCACGCCTGGCTGCGGTCCGCCAACTTTTCGGCTGATGTCCAACATACCCTTATGGACATGCCGTTTGATGGTCGTCGCCTCTTTGGCGACATAGCAGACAGTGCGCTTGAGCACTTTAAGGACTCCAGGGCTACGGCCAATTCCTTGGGCCTGTCTGCCCCGCGCCAGCAATCTGCTGCCTTTCGCCCCTTTAGTGGCCAAGGAAGGGGCGCACCCCCACACGTCCTGCCAGCCACGGGCCGCAGACTAACATCCAGCGCGGTGGCGGACGTGGTAACCGCCGTGGCGGTGCCCGGGACAGCGGCGAGACCAGTCCACATCTACCCCTGCAGCATCCGCCTCAAAGCCCTCCAAGTCCGAGCTTTCAGGCCCACGTGTCGCCAGTGGGGGGGGGGCAGGGTTTGCCATCACCTCCTCCACTGGCGCAACATCACATTGGACAGGTGGGTGCTGCAAATCGTCCGAAGGGGCTACTCCCTCCCCTTTGAGGCGACCCCTCAAGCCATGCCACGGCAGTACCACCGCGTGTCGGGGATCACTTGAATCTTCTGCGGGAGGAAGTTGCGGCCCTCTTGGCCAATGGGGCCATCGAGCGCGTTCCTGGGCCAGAAGTAGGGTGTGGTTGTTATTCCCACTACTTTCTGGTTCCCAAGAAGGGCAAAGGGGGCCTACGCCCTATCTTGGACCTGCGGAACGTCAGCGGATTCTTCCGGAAGGAGAGGTTCAAGATGCTGACACTGGCTCAGGACTTAACTGCCCTCGACCCGGGAGACTGGATGGTAGCGTTCGACTTGCAGGACGCTTATTTCCACATCCCCGTCCTGCCGGCCAACCGGCGTTACCTGCGGTTCATGGTAGGCCACGAGCACTTCCAGTTCATCGTGCTAGCCTTTGGCCTTACCAGCGCCCCACGGGTGTTCACGAAATTGATGGCGGTGGTCGCAGCTCATCTGCGCAGGTTAGGGGTTTCAGTCTTCCCCCTACCTCGCTGACTGGTTGTTGAAGGCGGGCTCGCCCCAGACAGTCGTCAGCCACCTCCAGACTACGGCCGACCTCCTGCACCTGCTGGGGTTCTCCATCAATGTGCCGAAGTCGAACTTGTGTCCCTCTCAATAGCTCCACTTCATCGGAGCGGTTCTAGACTCAGCGCAGTTTCGGGTTTATCCTCCCAAACAGCGGGTTCAGGATATTCAGGCTCTGATTACGATCTTTCAGCCTTAATCCCGAGTCTCGGTCAGGTTGACGCTGCGGCTTCTGGGGCTGATGGCCTCCTGCATCCTTCTGGGGCATCACGCCAGGTGGCGGATGCGGGCTCTGCAGTAGGACCTGAAGTTTCAGTGGCCCCAGCATCAGGGAACTTGTCCGACCATGTCTTGATCTCGGAGGGCACTGCAAGACAGTTGCTGTTGTAGCTCACGGACCGCGATTGGCTCAGCGGCAGATCCCTCTCCCTACCCCAACCGGAGCATGTAGTTGTGACGGACGCGTCCCTCTAGGGCTGGGGAGGCCACATGCGAGAGGCGGAGATCAGAGGCCTCTGGTCTCCGGCGGAGTCCCAGCTCCATATCAACCTTCCGGAGCTGCACTGAAGGCATTCCTCCCCTCGGTCCGGGGGATTGTAGTGCAGGTGTTCACGGACGACACCACCGCCATGTGATACTGCAACAAACAGGGCGGGGTGGGGTCGTGGACCCTATGCCAGGAGGCTCTGTGCCTCTGGCAGTGGCTGGAACATCAGGGCGTGACCCTGGTGGTTCAACACCTGGCAGGTTCCCTGAACGCCAGGGCAGACGAACTCAGCCGTCGGTGCATGTTGGATCACGGATGGCGTCTGAACTCGGACGTGGCGCAAGGCCTCTTTCAGCAGTGGGGAGAGCCTTGGTTACATTTAATCGCCACCGAAGAGAACGCGCAATGTCATCAGTTCTGTGCGTTGGAATTTCCAAGGCGGCACTCGCTCTGAGACGCGTTTCGTCGGGAGTGGAGTTGCGGTCTGTTGTATGCCTTTCCGAGTATACCACTTCTGCCCAGAGTGCTGAATAAGATCTGGCGCGACCGGGCCCAAGTCATCCTTGTGGCTCCGGACTGGGCGCACGGAGGTTCTGGTATCCCGAGCTACTCAGCATGTCTGTCGATCCCCCGATTCGTCTGCCCTTTCAGGAGGACCTTCTGTCGCAGCAGCAGGGGACGGTCCTCCACCCGCACCTGTCCAGTCTCCACTTACATGCGTGGAGATTGAGCGGCGGCAGTTGAGGCCATTTGACTTGCCTCCTGAAGTCTGTAATGCCATTCTGGCAGCCAGGCGTCCCTCCACAAAATCGGTGTACGTCTTCAGGTGGAACACATTTGTGGCATGGTGCACAGCAAAGGCTGTGGATCCCCTTTCTGCCCCTCTTTCAGAGGTTCTCCTCTTTCATCTTTCTCTTGGCCAGTAGGGCTCTGCTCTGGGCACTCTGAAGGGCTACCTCTTGGCCATTTCCGCCTTCGTAAGGCTACCTGATCAGCCCTCTTTATTCAAGTCCCCGGTTGTAAATAGGTTTTTGAAGGGCATCACTCATATGTTTCCTCCAGTTCCTTTTGTGATGCCTCAGTGGGACTTGAACCTTGTTCTAACTTTTCTGATGTGCGCTCCCTTTGAGCTCCTTCCTAACTGTCCTCTTTGCCTCCTTACTCTGAAGACCGCTTTCCTGGTTGCCATCACCTCTGCCAGGAGAGTGAGTGAGCTCCAGGCCCTTTCTTCTCAGCCTCCTTTCCTTTCAGTCCATCCGAACAAAGTTGTGTTGCGGACTCGACCCTCTTTCCTGCCCAAGGTAGTCACACCCTTCCACATCGGGCAGTCCATCACTTTGCCCACCTTCTTTCCGCCTCCGCATCCTTCGAAAGAGGAAGAGAGGCTCCACCGTCTGGACCCAAAACGTGCGCTCTCATTCTATTTGGATAGCACACGCCAGTTCCAGGTGGATGACCAACTCTTTGTTGGTTACGTGGGTGCTAAGAAGGGATGGGCGGTGCACAAACGAACCATTTCTCGATGGGTCGTCTTGTGCATCAAGGCTTGTTACTCCTTGGCTCGAAAAGAGCCTACTGTGGGGCTTCGTGCCCATTCCACACGGCCACGGCGGCTACTACTGCCCTGGGCCGGGGAGTCCCCTTACAGGACATCTGTCAGGCAGCTAAGTGGGCATCGCTGCACACGTTCGCAAGACACTACTGCCTGGACAGCCAAGTCCGGAGAGATGGCTTTTTCGGCCGTTCCGTTCTCCAGAACTTTCTGGTGTGATCATTGGTTCGCAGACCCACCACCGGGGTTGGTATTGATGGGGTATCTATTCCAAGGTAAGGAATCTAATACTACCCTGTTTCTTTCAGATGCACAAGTTACTTACCTTCGGTAACGATATATCTGTAAGAAACAGTAGTTAGTATTAGATTCCTTACCGCCCCACCCATCCTCCCCGTTCTGCAAACCGATATCTAGGGTTTAGGTCATCCCTTTTCAGGGCCCTAGTTTCATGGCACCAGTGTTGGTTTTTATCATGGCTCTGCGTTTCTGGCGCGGAAAAGCTGTGTATAAGAACTGACGTCAGCGCGCGAGGGCGGCGTCTAAGTACTCCGGCGACGTCATCACGACGGACGCGGAGCCGCAGACGACGCCTACCGACGCGCAAGGGTACTGCTACGCAAACGTTTCCGTATCCAGTCTGACGCCTGGAGATATTCTAAGGTAAGGAATCGAATACTAACTAGTGTTTCTTACAGATATATCGTTACCAAAGGTAAGTAACTTGTGCATTGCGACTAACACCTGGAATAGATAGTCCCACTCCAGTGTATCAAAAGCCTTTTCTAGGTCAAGTATGAAGCAGGGTGCATATGGAAATCGGCAGGGAGCTTGATCCATCAAATGACAGGCAGCATATTTTGTGCGAGATGCTGCGCCCAGGCACAAAGCCATTTTGATCTGGTTATACCTAGGTCCGTAGGATTTGAATGTATCGTTTTGACAGGATTCACCCTTGGATCCTATAGTGGGCACCTAATACAGTTGTCAGCTTATAGAATGCCAGGAAAGTCGGGTTTCTGTTGGGCTTCAATATAGATTCCAATAGTGACTCTCGCAGGGACAAGGTTAGTTTCCCATCTCACAGAGCTTAGTCATAGACCTCGGCCAGCTGAGGAGCAAGGAGAGAAACTAAAGTATTGTAATTCTCGATTGGTAGGCCGTCAAGGCCGAGACTCCTATTTCTGGCAAGTTTACGGATGGCGCAATTTTAATTTTAGGGACGATGCCCCTATGTCACTACCTTGAAGGCATCCCACTCAATCGCTCTACGGTGCCTTGATTGCATGAGAAGTAGTGGGTGATGAGTTGGCACTGAGACTCTCGGGAGGCGGGGTCTTCCGGCATCTCCCTGGGAAGTCGACACTGGGGTAATTCCACGTCATAGCGACGGTGTTTGCATCATGGTCGGAGATTAGGTGACCTAAATAGTCAGTGTGGTGAATGACATCCTGGATGGAGGTTGCAAATAGAATGTGGTCAAGCCACATATAGGTCATGCACCGCCAAGTCAAAGTAATAGACTCGAGCATGGGGGTTTAAGGATCTTCACACATTTACTAACGACCACTGGTGGACCTACCTCTGAAAATGATCTGTTTGAATATATGGAGGGGAACGGGAAAGGGGTGGGTGAGAGCATTTGAGGGGCAAGTCAAGTGAGCAGTTATAGTCGCCAGTGAGAATCCATGGCATACCTGTTCTTTGCTCCAGAAAGTGTCGCCCAAAAGTTCTCCTTTTCTACACTGCAAGCGTGAACGCTGCGAAGAAGGCTGTTGGAACCGTCATTTGCATTTGATGTAGGAGTAGATGGCATATTGTTTCCTCACTGTGCGTATTCCTCTGACTTTTAAGGTAAGAAGTCTTGTCCTACCTTGGGAGGCAATAAGGTGGATGGGTAGAGTTCCCCATGAGGTAGTAATAATTTGGGGCAAGAGGGGGTAGAGGGAGTCTCCTAAGGGGATTTAGAATAGCACCTGTCCCGTCATAGATGTTATTAGATGTACAACCCCAGTCGGTTCGTATTGTGGAGGAGTGTGGGGGACACGGGTAGTACAACAAAACAACATGTGGGTCATGCTGTTTACAGCAGTATGTTCAAACTGGGTGGAGTCTTGATCCATGAATAAAATTAGGATGGTGACCTGGCGAATAGAGACAAAATAGGTGCGGTAGTCAGGCATATCTCAATATGAATAAATTGTCTGGGACTTAGCCTCAAAAGGAAGTGGAAAAGAGGGAAGGAGGATAAAGGAAGGGGGTTCAGTAAGATTATAGAGTCTGTTGTTTGTGGGATGATAGTGAGGGTTTCTGAAAACCAATGTGTGGTCCATTTGTTACTGTGAATTTGTTACTTCCCTTCGAAGAGCCGGCACGGTCTCCCAGTGACTCCGCAGCTTGTAACGCCCATCACCAGTCCTCAATGATGAGTTTTTTTGGGGGGGAGGGGGCGACTTAGAGGTTGCTGAGGGCCGGAAGTGCTCTGTTGAGCTTAATGCCACTTCCACCAACCCCTCGTCGATTAATGGGGAGGTCTCCTCTCATGTGCAGTCAGTGGTCTGTGGTGGTTATAGTCTATCCAGTCCCAGACCTCTTTAGGGTCCTTAATGAAGATGTATTTGCCCTTTGATAGCAGTTTAAGGCTGGCGTGGAACAGCAAAGAGTACTGACTACAGAGTTGGCAAAGCTGCTTCTGACATTGTACAGCTGGAGTGTAATCAGGGAATAACATTACAGGTTTTTTTTCAAGCTTCATGGATCCAGTTAACTTAGCAGCTTCTAGGATAGCATCACATTTCCTAAAGTGAAGAAGTATAGCAAACATGGGGCGCATGGCTGCCCTAGGGACCAGTGGCTTCGCTGGGACCCTGCGTGCTTTTTCCAAAGAGAAGAATAGCGTAAGGCCGGAGGCGGGGACCAACAAGCAAAATCAGTATTCGTAGCATGTGCTGATTGTAATTAAGCATGCTGTACATACTCCTACCATCTAGTGTTGGGCCCAGACTAGGCAAGTTGTTTTTCCTCAAGGACGATTTATGATCTGCATGCGTTTTCTCCTCCCCCCTCGAGGAATTGCGCATGTTCAGCGACTCCTTTGTTAGAACGTTTTTTTCTACTATCAGGCTTGGACAGACTGCTTCGGAGATCTGCTGTATTTGATGCCCACACAACCAGCAAAAGACCATAGATCAGAAGACAAGATCCACAGATCCTTGGCACCAGGGACTGATTACCCAGCACCCAATACACACATGCCCATCGAGAATAACTCTCTCTGGGTGATGGAGACAAATAATGACTTTTCCGACGGTGCCATCGGTGCGGGGCCAAATACGCCCACTCCGACACACAGGAAGTATGTAATTTGTGCCTATCTCCGGAACACAAAAAAGGCAAATGCGCATCTTGCGCATTGTCAAAAACCAAAATACACTTCGGTCCCGTAGGGAGCGACTCTTGGCACACACCATGGAACTGGCGTCCGATGTGGAGTTCTTGCACGACCGTGACATGTAAGGCGAGGCATGTGCTCCGGTAGGAGGTTGAGTAGTCATTGCCAGTTCCCACTACGCCACTTTCGATACATTCTCTGGGGACGAACATGCTGTGGTGCACAGCGAAGAGCTCATCACCTTATCTTGGCGTAGGACCAAGACGACGCCATGTATCGCGAATAGTGTTGAACCCCATGAAAAGATCTTTTTTTTCTTTTTTCCCCCCTCTTTTTTATTAACATTTCTTCATTACAGCATACATTATAAATGCAGTACATTCACATTTCCAAGAGTTTCATGAACATTTACATACATAAACACCTGCCTGCTCCTTCTATTTTGGTAAGTACACTGCCCAGAACAAAGTCTGCTCTGTGTGTGTGAGTGGCGGTGCTGAGCCGTCTCATGCTGTAATAGTGATGTAGTCCCGGGGTGTCCCCGCACATTGCCCCCTAGCCTCAAGTCTCAGGGAGCACACGCTTTTTTGTCGTTAGCTTTTTGGTGGGGGATGGAGGATCACATGCATTCTGTGGGTGTTTGTTTCTAGTTTGGTATCTCCGGTTCCATCTCATCTAATCACTGGAGGTAAGGGGCTCCTTAGTATTGCCAGCTGCCTCTGGGTTTTCAAGCAGGTATTGGCGCAGTAGGTCCCAGATAACTCTTGGCCTCGAAGCTGAGTGCCGCAGTTCTGCATATATTAATGTCTGTTCTTGCCAGAGTACAAGATCTCTGATCCAGACCTTAAATTTGGGCGCCCCTCCTCTACCCCATCTGCATGCCACTTGCCACTTGCCACTTAGCTAATAAAAGGCTCAGTGCCGGGTACCTTTGATATGCTGGGGGTACATCTGCCGTGTAGCCCAGGAGTGCAACTACAGGAGTCTGTGAGATTGTTATCGTAATCATGCGCCCTAACGCCTCTAATACCATCCTCCAGTATAAAGAAGATCTTATACTCTCCCCCGCAATGCCACGGTGCAACACACCCCTCGAGCACAGGCCTACACCGTGAGTACGCCTCCGAGCCAAGAAGGCATAAAAACGTTCACGATCCCAATTGGGCAATTATGCAACAACATGGGGATGGGTTCTCCACTATGCCACTACCAAAGCACTTGTCGGTTCCGACTGAGCCATTGGCACCGAAGCATAAGTTACCACTGACAGACACATCTAAAAGAAACAGTTAGTTTTAGATTCCTTACCTTAAAATTACACCGGCATCAGACTGGATCCGGATTTTTTTTCAGCAGCAGTACCCCTGCGCGTCTGAAGGTGGCGGCGGTCGACTCTGCGTCCGTCGTCAGCGTCATGGTCGCCGGGATGACATTGTGGTAGCTACATAGACGCCGCCCTCGCGTGCTGATGCCTGTTCTTTCTTTTCCTCGCCAGCAAGCGCAGATCCGGAGAGAGCGGTACCCCCAGTCACCTTTTGACTGAGTTTTTTGCGACTTTTGTCGACTTTCTTTTTGAGTCTTCAACCGACTTGTGCACGAGGGATTCCCGGTTTCAAGGCATGCTGTTCCTGTATCCGACTGATGTCAGTGACTGATCCACACAGCGTCTTCTGCCTGGAGTGCGACCATGACCCCAAGTCGTGCTCCGACTGTCGAAACATGGCCCGAAGTCTTTGCAGGAGCGGTTCCGAAAGCTCTTCGAGGCCCAGTAGTCGGCTCTGCGTCATGCAAGGTCCCTGTCGCATGGGAGGTCGAGGGACCGATCGTGGAGTCATCATCTCTCTTCTTCTAAGTCTTCGACTCGGGGTCAGGTAAGTCGAAGGACAACAAGTCGAAGTAGCATCGTCGCTCTTTGACTTCCTCTCGTCCATCGCCGAAGTGTTGAAGGTTGCGGATGTTGCCCCCCCCCTGCGGCTCCACGTGCTTGCCTTCAGGGTCATCTCTGGCCTCTCTTCCCGGGACTGAGAGCGACCCCTGGCCAGCTTCGTCAATTTTACTAAGTGATGCACTCTATCTTTGGGCAGCCCGACTCTGCTGGTGCGCCTACGGGCCCCACGGACTCAGTCGGGGACCCTAGGCCTTCGGCGCACTGGCACCGCAGGGCCCCCTTGGATCCAGGCCTGGATCCGGATAGGCGCAGGTCGACCTTGTTACACCTGCGCCAGCACCATGTCCAAAACCGATGCCGGCTCGACCCCCAGCCGGCATCAACCCCAGCACCCACCCCGACGTATCCGCACCAAGGGGTAATTTTGTCCCTGTGTTCCACCCTGGCCATTTTCAGCCAGATAGGCTGCCAGAGGAGGGTGAGGAAGACTGGGAGGGGAGAGGTGACCCTTTGACAGACCAGTTGGAGTACTATCCGGACTGGAGAAAGGAACTGGGGGATGCTAGTGGTCTGGATACCTCTGGATACCTCCCCAGACCTAGGCATGCTGTCTTCTCCTACCGTGGCTACGGAGGAGGGAGCGTCATACGCAGTGGTGTTGCGTAAGGCGACCAAAGCTCTCCACCTCGAGCTACCTACGTTGGCAGTCAGGACTAACCTCCTGACAGAGGTGCTTCAGCCGGCAGCAAGCTCTTTGGAGCCCTACTCCCGTTTAATGAAGCCCTCACGGACATACTTTTGGGCACTTGGTCCAGGCCCTACAGAGGGGCTCCTGTGGACAGGATGATTGTCCGACGCCACCACCCGGCCCCAGGCGACCCCACTTTCCTCTCCCCCACCCCTGAAAGCTTTGGTTGGTTCAAGCCTCCACTTCTAAAGGCACGTTCCTTACCGCACCACCGAAAAGGGAATCCAAAAATCTGGACCACTTTGGGAAGAAAATATTTTCTTCCACCATGGAAGAAAATATTTTCTTCCGCCAGCTTGGGACTGCAGTCGGTAAACACTGCATGTCTGTTGGGCCGTTACACCCACTCTTTGTGGGATACTGTGGTGCAGGTACTGTCGCAGTGCCTGGAGGAGGCCTGGGCCATACTCTCCTGTGCAGTTGCCGAGGGGGGAGACGCAACAAAGTTTACAATCCTCTGTGGGCTGGATACTGCCGACGCACTTGGCAGGACGATGTCAAAGTTAGTAGCCCTTCGACGCAACGTCTGGTTGCGTTTGACTGGTTTTTCTGAGGATGTCCAATCCACCATTTTGTACATGCCCTTTGATGGCTTTGCCTTTTCGGCGACAAGGCAGATAATGCTCTTTAAGGACTCTCGGTTTATGGCCAGGTCCTTGGGCCTCTCCACCACCCGCCCGGCGCAGTCTGTCTTTCGCCCCTTTCGTGACTGCAAAAGGGGTGCCCCACTACATCCCGCCCAGAGCCACAGGCCGGTGCAAGCTGTTCATCCCCAGCGCAGCCGGGGACGTGGGAACCACTGGCGTGGTTCTGGGGACCAGCGGACGGGCCAGTCCACCACAACCCCCTCTGCAGCAGCCTCCAAACCTTCCTAGTCTTACCTTTCAGGGCCACCAAACGCCAGTGGGCGGCAGGATCAGCCATCACCTCCCCCACCGACACACCTTCACATCGGACAGGTGAGTTTTGCAATTAGTCCGAAGGGGCTAATCCCTCCCCTTCGAGACTACCACTCCCTCCATGCCACCTCAGTACCATCGCATGTCAGAGGATCTAATGGCCCTTCTCCAACAGGAAGTTTCACACTTTTTGCCAAGAGCGCCATCGAGTGCAGTTCCTCTTATCTTTGGCCGAGCAGGGCTCTGCTCTGGACACTCTTAAGGGCTACCTCTCAGCAATTTCAGGTTCCCTGATCAGCCTTTTCTTTTCAAGTCCCATGTTGTAATTAGATTTCTTAAGGGCATTACTCCTCTTTTTCCTCCTGTTCCCTTCGTAATGCCCCAGTGGGACTTGAACTTGGTTCTGACATATCTTACATGCACTCCCTTTGAGCAACTACATAACTGTCCTTTAACACTTCTCACTTGAAAACTGCTTTTCTGGTGGCCATCACCTCTGCGCGCATGGTGAGTGAGCTACAGGCTCTGTCTTTCACTTTCTGGCCATCGGTTCTTAAGACTGCGGGCCATGCGGGTCTTTCCAACAGGTCCAATCCACACAGCAGTGGCAATGCATTGGTTCTGCTTGAGGATGGGCTGCTCAGCTTGGGAGATGTGTTAGTTCTGCTGGGGAATGCGCCGCTCAGCAGAGGAGATGCTTCGGATCTACTGGCAAGCACCTTCCAAGGGTCCAGGACTGGGATGATCCCACTTAGCAGGGTAGACTCACAGAAGGCAGAGTTCAGGTGCAGGAGCAAGGTTGATGGAAGCCTGCTGTGTCCCTGAGGCTTCAGATCAGAATCCAAGACATCTAGCCCTTGGAGTTTTTTCTGGGTTCAAGAGATGCAGGCCCAATCCTTCTCGCCCAGGGAAGAGGACAGCAGGTAAGCACTGCCAATCAGGAGTCTTAGGCAGAGCACAGAAGAGTGGCAGTCCTTCAGCAGCACAGTAGCCCTTCTTTCTGGTAGTGTATTCACAGGTCCAGAAATGTACTGAGGTGGTGGTGTTTGAGGTCCTTCTTTTATATGCAGTTGCGCCTTTGAAGTGGGGAGAAACTTCTAGAGACATGGCTTTGAAGTGCACAGGTGCCCTCCCTTCCCTGCCCTGACTCTCGGCTAACTACAGGGAGTATGCAGCCCTTTGTGTGAAGACAGGGGACAGCCTATCGAGGTGTAAGTGAGGCTGGCCAAGCTCCTCTCTCCCCATCCTGTTATTGGTGGCCCATTCAGTCAAACCAAAGCTCCCATAGTGCATCTGTCTAGGAGGTCATCCAACTGTCAACTACACTCAGTCATGTGACCACAGACCAGCTGCAGGCGTCGAAGGCAAGAATTGCCAAAAGAAGTGGCATTTCCAGAACTGTAATTTAATATCAGACTGTGCCATAACCTAAGATTTTAAATTAGGATTCCAGAGACACCAAACCTGATACTGTTATATCTTCCCATTTAGAAATTACACTTATAAAAATGTATCTGAATGAGACACGTTAGTGATAGATTCCTTACCTTAGAATATCCCCAGGCGTCAGACTGGATCCGGAAAGTTTTCGTCAGCAGTACCCCTGCACGTCGGTAGGCGTCGTCGTGCGGCTCCGCTTACGTTGTTGGCGTCGTAGCCGCCGAGATGACGTTGTCTGAGCTACTTAGACGTGCCAACGCGCTCTGTCGTCAGTTCTTTCTTTTTCTGTGCCAGCAACCGCAGATCAGAGAGAGAGGGGTACTACTAGTAAATAAATTTGACTTGTTTACGAGACTTGTCTATTGTTTTTGGCGAGATTTCAACTTTTGGTGCAGTAGGGATGCCTGGGTTTAAGTCCTGTGGGACTGCCGTTGGACCGTGTTGGTGACAGACCCGTTCACAGTGTGTCTCTTCTGCTTGGAGCACGCCATCTCCCCGAGACGTGCCCTGATTGTCAGGCCTTGGCGCAGAAGGTTTGCAGGAGCGTTCCCCGAAGTTGTCGGAGGCCCGGCACTGGATACCGCGCCACTCAAGGTCCTGCGGGAGATATGGGGATGGCTGGCACAGCCGACACCATTGTTCATCGGAATTGGGGACAGGTAAGTCCAAGCGCCATTAAAGGTCAAAGGAGAGGCGTCGCTCTTCGTCTACCCCTCACTGGTCGCGGGACTCGGTGGAGGGGGCAGGTGGTCACTCCCCGCGGCTCCAGTGGGGCCTCCGTTGTTGCCTGCGGCTTACCCACATTTTTGGGGACATTACATGCCTCCGGAAGAAGTACAGGCAATTCTGTCAGCCATGGGCCTTTTTTTTTTTTGTCTGATCGGGTCCCTCCGGAGCGCCTTTGGGCCCAGGAGACACCTTGGGTGGTTCTGCCCCTGTGCCGCCGCCTTTGGCCCCGATTACGCTGGCAAGATACCATGTGGCGCAGTAGTCTCCGGCCTCGGCACAGCCGTTGGCTCCGGCCTCGGCGCCGCCGTTGGCTCCGGTCTCGGCGCAGCCGTTGGCTCCGGCCTCTGCGCCGCCGCTGGCTCCGGCGTCTGCGCCGCCGCTGGCTCCGGCCTCAGCGCTGCCGTTGGCTCCGGCCTCAGCGCTAGCGTTGGCTCCGGCCTCTGCGCAGGCTCCGGCCTTGGCGCATCCGTTGGCTCCAGCCTCAGCGCAGCCGTTAGCTTGATATATGGCATTTTAGGATCCTAGCAAATTTTCACGATTTATGCCCTTATATAGGTACTATTTACATTGCCCTAATATAGGCATATAAATCATACCCTTATTTGGACATAGCCAATGCAGTCCAAATACAGGCATGGCTACTTCCACCTGTACCAAAATGTCACAACGATTTCTTGGAAAATCGGCTTAAGCAGTCTGGGACCTCCCCTTGCTTGAATATTGATTTGTCCAAGAACTCATGGAATTTACAAAGAACTACTATTCCCTTGGGGTTCTTTACTGACGTTATTATGCCCGACTTTACGTCAAACAAGGCACCTTCAAGGTATAAATATGCCTTCACTTGCTCTAGCAAGACACAGTGGTTCAGAGCAGTTCGACTATCTACTTGCCCGACACAGCTCGCTACAGCAAGTGCCGAAGGAAGCAACCCTCCAGCTGACGCACTGATCGAGAAGCTGTCCTTCCTCTCGCTGAGAACCCAGCTCCAGTGTTTCCAAGCTCCCCTCGCCTAAACTAAGGTATGGAGCTGATTAGACCCTATTAAAAATCTTGGCTACATTCTTTTTTTTTTTTTAAATTGGATACATTCTTGGCAAAGAAAACCAAACCTATGCTACACAAATACTTACTCCCTCCCGCGTACTAGACTTAGGTGAGAAACATTGGGGTAGGCGTATTTTAGAAGCACCAGTTGAGTACTTTTAGCCATTGTTATTTATGTATGTACTTTTATATGGTTTAGAAACCATACAATGCTTTTACAGTATTATTTTATAATTCTATTCTCGCTGCAGGCATTATTCTTTGCAGCCTGCATTACGATTGTAGCAGTTCACTTTACTTGCATGAGAAAGAAGACTGTTCAATAAATCCTTTTATTGAAAACGCACATCTCTCAATTTCTCTGCACCTCTGTTGAAACAAAGCAGGCACGATTGACTGAGTAAAATATTTATCTATTGTTTCCAAGACTCTAGAGATATATATTTCTTATTCTTGAGAAACAAAGTTGTCATGTTTATGCGGTTGTCCGAAACTAATCCCTTCTTGTGAATTTGAGAAAGTCTCTAGTGACCTCTGAGCTAGCTGGCACTCACTATTAAGTTTAGTATATTCGATAGAGACCTAGTTGACATAAGTCCCACGTCAAATCTATAGGATATATTATTCCAATGCGCAGAGCCTATTGGGAATATTAGAACTACACTTCATGGCACCCAACGTTTGGTACAGCACTAATTTAACGCTAGATACTAGAGTAACTCAGTCGTGCTTTTCACAGAGACCTTTTTTTCCCGTAAAATACTCCAATAGACGTCTGGAGTTGGTAAAAGGATAAAATATACGCCATAAATGAGTATCAATCAATCAATCATAGCATTTATATAGCGCACTACTCACCCGGAGGGTCTCAAGGCGCTGGGGGGGGGGGGTCCGCTACTGCTCGAACAGCCAGGTCTTGAGCTGCTTCCTGAAGGCGAGGTGGTCCTGGGTCAGGCGGAGGTGGGTCGGGAGGGAGTTCCAAGTCTTGGCAGCCAGGTAGGAGAAGGACCTTCCTCCTGTGGTGGCTCTTCGGATGCGGGGGACGGTGGCGAGGGCGTGGCTGGTCGATCGAAGCTGGCGTTTGGGAGCGTAGAAGTTGAGGCGGCTGTTGAGGTATCCTGGTCCTTGGTTGTGTAGGGCTTTGTGTGCGTGGGTGAGGAGCCGGAAGGTGATTCTCTTGTTGACCGGGAGCCAGTGCAGGTCTCTAAGGTGTCCGGAGATGTGGCTGCGGCGGGGGATGTCCAGGATGAGTCGTGCTGAGGTGTTCTGGATCCGCTGGAGTCTTTTCTGGAGTTTGGCGGTGGTTCCAGCGTAGAGGGAGTTGCCGTAGTCGAGACGGCTGGTGACGAGGGCCTGGGTGACCGTCTTCCTGGTCTCGGTGGGGATCCATCGGAAGATCTTTCGTAGCATGTGCAGGATGTTGAAGCATGACGAGGAGACGGCGTTGACTTGTCTGGTCATGGAGAGGGAGGAGTCCAGGATGAAGCCCAGGTTGCGTGCGTGGTCTGTTGGTTTGGAAGCGCTGCCCAGGGCGGGGGGCCACCAGGAGTCGTCCCAGGCGGAGGGTGAGGATCCCAGGATGAGGACTTCCGTCTTGTCCGAGTTCAGTTTCAGGCGGCTTTTCGACATCCATTTGGCTACGTCTGTCATCCCTTCGTGCAGGTTGGCTCTGGCGGTGGCGGGGTCGTTAGTGAGGGAGAGGATCAGCTGGGTGTCGTCGGCGTAGGAGATGATGTTCAGGTTGTGTTGGCGTGCGATGGCTGCGAGGGGGCTCATGTAGACGTTGAAGAGTGTTGGGCTGAGCGAGGAGCCTTGAGGAACGCCGCAGATGACTTTGGTGGCTTCCGATCTGAACGGGGGGAGGCGGACTCTCTGTGTCCTTCCGGCGAGGAAGGAGGTGATCCACTCCAGTGCCTTCTCCTGGATTCTGATGTTGCTGAGGCGCTGTACTAGGGTACGGTGGCAGACAGTGTCGAAGGCCGCGGAGAGGTCCAGGAGGATGAGGGCCGCTGTTTCTCCGTTGTCGAGCAGGGCTCGGATGTCATCGGTGGCTGCGATCAGGGCGGTCTCGGTGCTGTGGTTGGCCCGGAAGCCAGACTGCGAGAGGTCGAGGGATCCGTTCGTCTCGAGGAAGGCGGCCAGTTGCTTGTTGACGGTCTTCTCGATGACTTTGGCTGGAAACGGGAGCAGCGAGATGGGGCGGTAGTTCTTGAGGTCGGTTGGGTCTGCTGATGGTTTCTTGAGTAGAGCGCTGAGTTCGGCGTGCTTCCAGCTCTCCGGGAAGGTGGCGGTGTCGAAGGAGGTGTTGATGATTTCCCGCAGGTGGGGTGCGATGACAGCGTCGGCCTTGTTGAAGACGTGGTGAGGGCAGGGGTCTGTCGGAGATCCGGAGTGGATGGAGTTCATCGTGCGGATGGTGACTTCGGTGCTGATCGGGGTCCAGGCGCGGAGGGTGGTGGTGGGGGGCGGTGGTTCGGTCGTGGCGTGCGTCGGTTGAGTGCTGAAGCTGTTGTGTATGTCCGCGATCTTGTTGTGGAAGTAGGAGGCGAGGGAGTTGCAGAGGTCTTGCGAAGGGGTGATGTCGTTGTTTCCGGCGTTGGGGTTGGAGAGCTCTTTCACGATGTTGAAGAGTTCCTTGCTGTTGTGTGCGTTGTTGTCCAGTCGTTCCTTGAAGGCTGTTTTCTTGGTTGCGTGGATCAGCTGGTGGTGTTTTCGGGTGGCGAGCTTGAGGGCAGTCATGTTGTCCGGTGTTGGGTCTCTGCGCCAGGTTTTCTCGAGTGCTCTGCAGTTCTTCTTGGAGCTCTTGAGGTCGTCGTTAAACCATGGGGCTTTCTTGCTGCCGGGTCTGCTCGGCGGGGTCTTCAGCGGGGCGAGGTCGTCTGCGCAGTCGCTGATCCATTTCGTGAGGTTGGTGGCTGCTTGGCTGGGGTTTGTTGTGCTGGTGGGAGGGTTCTTGTTCAGGGAAGTAGCGAGCTGGTCTGCAGTGATCTTGTTCCAGCTTCTGCGGGGAGCCTGTTGCTGGTGATGGTGGAGCGTGGTCCTTTTGAAGCTGAAGTGGACGCAGCTGTGGTCCGTCCAGTGGAGCCCCGTGGCGTGGCTGAAGGCGATGTCCTTGCTGGAAGCGAAGATCGGGTCGAGAGTGTGTCCGGCGTAGTGGGTGGGGGTGGTCACCAGTTGCTTGAGTCCGAGGTTGGCGAGGTTGTCCAGCAGGGTGGTGTTGTTGCGGTCGTTGTTGTTCTCCAGGTGGAAGTTGAGGTCCCCGAGGAGGATGTAGTCGGCGGAGGGGAGGGCGTGTGGGCTGATGAAGTCGGCGATGTCCTCGCTGAATTGTGTGCGTGGTCCCGGGGGTCTGTAGATGAGGGTGCCTCTGAGGGTGGTCTTGGGGTTGACGTAGATCTGGAAGTGCAGGTGTTCGGCGGGTGCGAGGGTGTCGTCGGTGTTGGTCGTGATGCGGATGGTGTTCCTGTGGATGATGGCGATGCCTCCTCCTGTGTTGTTGATGCGGTCCCTTCGGATGATCTTGTAGCCGTCTGGGATGGCGATGGCGATGTTGGGCGCTGAGGAGGCGTTCATCCAGGTTTCCGTGAGGAAGGCGACGTCGGGGTCTGTGGTGTCGAGCAGGTTCCAGAGCTCGACGGCGTGTCTAGGGACGGATCGGGTGTTGAGCAGGATGCACTTCAGGTGGGTGCTGCTGGAGGTCGGCTTGGTGGGTGCTGGTGTGGCGTGGGTCCGGTTGCAGGTGAACTTGCAGGTGTGGCAGCTGAAGGGTCCGTGGGTGCGTCTCGGTGTGGCTCGGTAGCAGCCCGGGGTTCGGCCGGTGTTGAGTGCGTTGAGTTCGGTGGCGTCGTAGGTCCGTCGGGTCAGCTTCCGTCGGTGGGGGCCAGGGGTCCGGGCACTGGGCGCGGTCCAGACGCGGACGGGCGCAGACGGGCTTACCTTTGGCGCACCTTCGGCGCTCAATCGGTGCTCCCGCTGCGCGCGTCCGCTGCGCGGTCGCTCTGAGGGCGTCATAAGTAAGGAGCCGGGTGGGCGGGTCAGCTGGGTGGCGGGAGCGGGGCGGCCAATGGGCTGGTGGTGGGCGGGGCCGCAGGGAGGCAGCGGCGGGAACCTCTGGGCGTCCGGCGGCGGTTCTGTGTCCCTGGGTCCAGCGAGGGGGGCAGGGGGAGATCCGGGCGGCCCAGCGGCGGCTGGGGCGTTCAGCAGCGGTGAAGCAGGAGGCAGGCAGCGGCAGCGGCAGGAAGCAAGGGGATGACCCGGCCTAGTTAAAGGCGCAGTGGTCACTCCCTGTCTGACCCCGCAGGACCCCTTAAGTAAGGAGCCGGGTGGGCGGATCAGCTGGGTGGCGGGAGCGGGGCGGCCAATGGGCTGGTGGTGGGCGGGGCCGCAGGGAGGCAGCGGCGGGAACCTCTGGGCGTCCGGCGGCGGTTCTGTGTCCCTGGGTCCAGCGAGGGGGGCAGGGGGAGATCCGGGCGGCCCAGCGGCGGCTGGGGCGTTCAGCAGCGGTGAAGCAGGAGGCAGGCAGCGGCAGCGGCAGGAAGCAAGGGGGTGACCCGGCCTAGTTAAAGGCGCAGTGGTCACTCCACTAGGTTAAAAAATCCTATGTATTCGTTTTTGGTTTGTTCAACGTTGAAAGATAGTGTTCCAAAATATTGTGCACCTTATCTTTTTTTCCTTGAAACTTGTCCTGAAAACTTTCATTTAACAATGTCAAATAATGACTGCAATAACGCAACCGGTGGAGCTGCAGCAACTGCAACCCAACCGGGCTTAGACGTTACACGTTTCCAACAAGACGACCCGGATGCTATAATCATCCCGGAAAACTTTTAAAAAAAACATCACTATAAAGCTTATAACAAATGGCCTATCACCAAGAGGTGGTAGGGTAATTTATGTCATAGAGGCACCTGAATATCGGCAGACGGAGGTATTCTATTCATGGATTTTCTTCCCTGAAGCAAATCCAGTATCACATGTGTTTCACTTCTACAAAGTAGAGGAACATCCAACGGAATACACTCCTTTCGAGGATGTTGAAATTCCACTAACATACCAAGAGCATGCGCTCTGGTGTAAAGGCGCCCTACAGCAGCAAAATCACATTACCAGGCTTGGTCCACTAGGTAGACCAGGAGCAACATGGCCGGTACTAGCCAGCTATACACCACATACTGACATTGAAGAAATTACGGATGCGGAACTATTAGTTCAACTAAAACAACTAATCAAAATCCATAGACAATTGGTTCAATATGTCATGCGGACTATTAATAGTCCAACCTCCTATAAGGATTCCACAACAAACCCCTTACCAGGGGAACACAAATAAAATCACACCACAGACTATACAATCAGTCATTGGTAAATTGCCCTCAAAAAGGGAACAAATTCCGTTCTGGATAGCTGAAAAAATTACTCAAATAGAGGCAGTATTTCCCGATACTACCCCTCATGAGAAACATAGGATTCTAACAATCTGTTTACCAATGGGGATTGCACCTCACCTGGAGGATTGTGACACTTGGGGTACAGTCTTTGCTGCAATCAACACAGAAACACATGGTGTTCCGTCTATGGCGGTAATACTAGATGTCCTTAAACAGATTCAAAATGAATACGGGGCAGAGCCTGCTTTAAATCTGGGTATGAAACTACTGAACAGGTCTCAGCTATAATATTATCTAATATTAAAGGTGAGACTGCATCTGTGGCAATCCTCAAAAAAATAAGAGAATTTGATGTAACTGAGCAACCATATGAACTGGCCAGAATAATTGAAAAATCCTATGAAGAACTAGGTAGAGATAGTTTGGGTGGGAAACCAGTTAAACCCAACTAACTGAAAGTCCTGAAAAGGTCTTTATTAAAAACACTCTCACTGGCCCTAAAAAGAAGTGAGAGAACACTAAACAAATTTCTGAAGAGAAGCGTTCTCAATCCCGAGGTCGGTCTCCTCAAAAGGAGCTCTCTGAAAAGAGGTATAACCTCAGGAACAATGATAATTTGAAAAAACCTTATAGATATCAAGATACTGATGCACGTTCCTCTCGTACCTTTCAGACTTCCTCACAGAAATCAAAAAGAAGAGGATGGTCAGAACACAAAGAAGGTGTGAAGTCCAAAGACGATCAACATGTTCCAAAAAATAAGAAGAGCCAATTCACCAAAAAAAGGTAGCAGGTCTAAAAATCAGACATGCCGAGGATCTTGAGGACACAACTCAAGAACGGGGAGTGGGCCCAGACAATGCTGGACAGCGCAGCAGAAGTCAGCATAGCTTGCAAGATCTTGAAGGATCATCTGGAGACAGTGGACTTGAATGAGTACATCCAAGTTAAAACAGCTGATACCAGGGTTAGTGTACCCATAAGTTATATGAAGTAACGCTCCGGATGGAGGGGGACCTGACTAGGAAAATAAGAGCTCTCTTTTGGGAGAAGCTCTTTAAGGGTTATGACATTCATCTAGCTGAAAAAGACTGGCCATCTAATTTAGTCAGGGAGTGCCCACATGGCGAATACATCATTATGCCTGCCACCTCCAATCACATTCTAATTCATTTAAAATACACCCAGGTCAGAAAATGGGCTGTAGCCAGGCTCCAGCATTATATAAAAATCATGTAGGATGGGATGAGGATTCTCCTAACCATAAAATCCCGTTAAAAACTCAACCAACTGCACAGAGGCATTACCCAGTTAAGCAAGAAGCTAAAAAACTGGTATGGGAGATATTAGATCAACTTGAATACCAAGGGGTGATTGAAACATGCACCTCGTCAATGAACAATGCTTTGTTTTCTGTATCCAAACCAGACAATACATATCCTCTAGTTTTGGATTACAGACATTTAAACTCTTGTTGCAAAACCTTTGCAGTACAAAATGCACACAGTGCAGCACTAATGAATAACATTGTGCGTAAAAAATATAAAACCACATTAGATATTTCAAACTGTTTCTTCTGTCAAAACATTGCACCTGAAAGCAGGTATTTGACCGCTTTCTCAATTATGGGGACACAACGTCACTTCTGCCGTCTCCCCCAGGGATTCAAGAATAGTCCAGGGTTATTTTCAGCTAGAGTAACAGAGTTACTACAAACGTATGATGATGAGGCATTCATTTATGTCGATGACATCTATCTAACAGACGATGACTTGGACAGGCACTTGAACAGAGGGAATACCATTATACTTGGATTTGTCTCTGAAGGGTATAAATTCAACTTTAAGAAATCAAGAATTGCCCGTCTCAACGTCCTTTTTCTAGAATACGAGTTATCAAGTCAAGGCAAAACCCTGGCAGCCAACTTTTTAGAAAAGTGTGCGCTGCTCCAAACTCCAAAAACGCTGAAAAACTTAGTCAAATCTAGGTTTCCTAAATTTCGGAAGAACATACATTCTAAACTACGCAGAAAGGGTTAAACCTCTCTACGAATTGATCAAACCTGATTTCAAAACAACTAATAGCACTCCGAAACATACTGAAATATCGCGTTCAGTGCCAACAGACATGTTAGCAATAACTCATTTGCAGACACGCGTAAACGTACATAATCTTGTAATCTGAATCATCCCAGGAAGATGTGGATTTACATACTTAACCTTTAATGAAGGTGAAAAAGTACCAATTGCTTATAAATCACACTTGTACATACAAGCTGAAATGAAATTCACTCCTACAGAAAAAATTCTCACAGCGTTTCAAACTGCAGTAGCAAAAGAGAGAGCCCTCGCACAGGGAAAACGCATAATGGTCGTTACTCCTGTACCTGCCGTAGAGGCAGTGACAAAAGCAAGCATTCCGAATGCAAAGGCTTTACATCCAAGATGGATACAATGGGTTAATTTTCTTGCTGCAACAGACGTTGAATACGTTTTTTTGACCCCTATTTGAAAACACAAGAATTTCTACAATACAAACAAGAATGTCCTCTGCCCACTGAGATTCTGCCTCTAGAACAGTACGAATGTATAGTTTATACAGACGGATCAGCACAGCCCGCAATTGGGGGTAAACAAGCTTATAGTGCTGCGTGCACGATTGTTAAAGGTCGCTGGCACCATGGTAAATTCCGAACTATGGTAACAAAAACGCAATCTCTCAAAGATTGTACGGCTCAGCGAGCTGAACTACAAGCATTCAAGATGGTGCTTGAAAATACTGATCGCGAATTCCCCACACTCATAGTGTGCTATTCCTATTACTGGGTTCAATCTTACAATGAATACTTGCAGAACTGGATTCAAAACGGTTTCAAAGATGGAAAAGGTGGCACAATCAAGCATAAATTGCTTTGGGAACAAGTAGTTCAATTACAGAAAGAACTACAAAAGACTCACGTGATCCATACACTGAGTCATCAACGTGATGGCGTTCACGTTGCAGGGAATTCATTGGCTGATGAAGCCGCGAAGGCAGCTAGGCAAACGGCTTCCGTAGCTGCAATCACTTGTTCGAAAACGAAAATGACAGCGAAATAATGCAAGCTGTCGCCGCTTCCAGAAAAGACAGCGGTAAAACATTACCGAAAGGCTTTCCACTCAAATACTTGTATATAACTGATGCAAATAATGTTCCTTTTGCTCGAATCCCTAGAGCGGGGGATAGAGTAATTCCAAACATGGAACATAGATTAGGACTAATTTTAGCAGCACATGAAGGGCTTGCCTCTGCACATGCAGGTGTTTCTGCCACAGTATCATTATTAAAACAAAGATACTGGTGGCCACGCATGAGGAAACAGACCAGAAATTATGTTTTGGAATGTGAAATCTGCCAAAAGATGAAGGTTTCTACAGTGAAACACCTCTGCGCAGATGCCCCTGTTAATTTCAGATAAACCATTAGCTTGCGTTTACCTGGATCACTGCCGTCCCTTACCGAGGGAAGGTAACTATAAATATATCATGGTCGCAGTGGATTCATGCTAGAGATTCATTTGGATGTGGCCTCAGCGCTCGGCTGACGCCCGAACTGTTATAAAAGAATTGCGAGTCTTTATCGGCACATACGCAGTCGGCACGCTACATTCTGACCAGGGTCCTGTGTTTAGCTCCAAAGCTTACAAAGAGGCCATGGCCAATCTGGGCGTTGCATTGCGGTATTCTAGTCCATTCCATCCTGAGGGAAATTCTGTAGTGGAGAGAAGAAACCAGGACATAAAGCAATCTATAACAGCTGGGGTATTAGGCTTGGGTGACGGGTGGGTCAAACATCTAATAAGTGTCCAAAGTAGTCTAAATAATCTGCCAAGAAGTTTTCTGGGTGCAATCACTTCCTTTTTGGTATTAGAATGATTGTCCAGGACCTTGATCCTCACACTTAAGTGGTAGAACAAAAACCTTTTGATATCAAAGACCGTTTGGCTGTTTTGCAGGACTTAAATGAAACATGGAGAAGGCAAAGCAGCACATTGCAGAAGCCAACGACCACTGAAGGGGAACCACCCGTCCCAGCAAGGCCTGTCTGGATTCCAAAGATTGGGGATCTAGTCAGAGAAAAGATCGCGGACATGAAGGAATTTGGGCCTTCTTACGGACAACCAGTACCTTTGCTAGCAATCTACTGATCAAGAACAGTGTTACTGCCACCCCTTGCTGGAAGAAAGGAGAACAGGTTAGTATCCATCGACCTGGTAAAACCACATCATGTGGCCAATCATAAGTAGTAGGCCAAGTGTTCTCCAAAGATGTTGCAGATGACCAAATCTGGCTACTATCCAAGAGGTTCAAACTGAGAGACTCATCACCTTTGAAGAATCTGCAGTGTGAAAAGAGGGACTAAGCAATAAAGCCATGGAACTTGTCCTCTTGAGACCCAAATAACAGTTTGTCAAGAAACACCTGTCTACAATGATGTAGCATCTGACTATGCTAATATGATAAGGGATCCAGTAGCTCCAGTGATTTCAAGTAATCCTGATGCAATACCTACAATTGACAGAACTGCATCTGGCTATTTCATTGACTTTGATACGTTTTTCCGAGGAGCCCAGTGTACCTTAAACGACGTCCGCAAATAAAACATTTAAAGAACAAGCAACAGAACTTTTTCATCAACTTGAAAAAACGTATCTGGTTTCACCATGAGTTGAACTTTGGATTGTGCTAGGCGTACTTTTTCTCCTACTTTGGCTAATTCTTTTTTTTTTTTTTTTTTTAAACCTTTATTATCAGAAAAGTCATACAAATACAGACCTACAACCCCCCAGGGCCGGTCAGTAATAATCCGCAACACAGTCGAAAACAGTACAAGGCCCATCAAGCCCTGGAATCAATCGCAATGTTTACACGTCAATAAACAGGGTTGGCGGCTGTAAGGGGATAATAAAAAGGTTTCACATTTTATATTTTAAACAAAACAACACAGAAACAAAGTCGGAGGTAAGATTGTTGTCGAAGTGACCATCTCCACCAGCAGGGGGGGGAAGCCAGCCAATAAGGCTGGTCTAAAGTACTTTGGCTAAGTCTTGTATTACGTTTGGGAATGCTGATAAATGGAAGATATAGTAAAAAGGACACAGCAAGTAAGAACACCAACTTACTGCTCAAGCCACACAAATCATCTCATCGTGAACAAAGAGACTTGACATCAGTAAACATCACAGCTGTTCCTATACCTGGTGTATAGCGTGGGACAGAACTGATTATGACATCTTTGGTCCTGCATAGCTGTTGAAGATTCCACACCAATTCAAGGTTTCCTTGAGTGACTTTGTTTCACCCAGCACATTTTCTGATATTTGGGACTTTGAGACTGTTAATAATATGATGTCAGACTTAGAGATGTCTGCACATGTACAAAACATGAATACTTGGAAGGTTCATCAGATTATGAACAAATGTACTGTTGCACAAGTTACTACTTGTGTAACGATATATCTGTAAGAGACATTAGTTAGTGATAGATTCCTTACCTTAGAATATCCCCAGGCATCAGACTGGATCCGGAAATCTTTGCGTGGCAATACCCCTGCGTGCCGGCAGGCGTCGTCCGCGGCTCCGCGTCTGTCGTCGGCGTCGTTAGCGGCGGAATGACGTAGTCGGAGTACTTAGACGCCGCCCATGCGTGCTGACGTCAGTTCTGATACACAGCTTTTCCGCGCCAGATACGCAGAGCCATGATAGAACCAACACTGGTGCCATGAAACTAGGGCCCTGAAAGGGGATGACCTTAACCCTAGATATCGGTTCGCAGAACGGGGAGGATGGGTGGGTCGGTAAGGAATCTATCACTAACTAATGTCTCTTACAGATATATCGTTACACAAGTAGTAACTTGTGCATCTAAAAGAGACATGTTAGTGATAGATTCCTTACCTTAGAATAGATACCCCAGCAATACCAACCCCGGTGGTGGGTCTGCGAACCAATAATCACACCAGAAAGTCCCGGAGGACGGAACGGCTAAAGAAGCCATCCCTCCGGACTTGACTGTCCAGGCAGTAGTGTCTTGCAAACGTGTGCAGCGAGGCCTACGTGGCTGCCTGGCAAATGTCCTGCAAGGGCACTCCCCGGCCCAGGGCAGTGGTAGTCGCCACGGCCCGAGTGGAATGAGCCCTTAATCCAACAGGGGGCTCCTTCTTAGCCAAGGAGTAACATGCCTGGATACACAAGATGATCCACCGGGAGATGGTCCGCTAGTGCACCGCCTTTCCCTTCTTAGCGCCCACGTAACCAACAAAGAGTTGGTCATCCACCCGGAACTGGCATGTGCGATCCAAGTAGTAAGAGAGCGCACGTTTTGGGTCCAGACGGTGGAGCCTCTCTTCCTCTTTCGAGGGATGCGGAGGCGGAAAGAAGGTGGGCAAGGTAATGGACTGGCCGATGTGGAAGGCCGTGACAACCTTGGGCAGGAAAGAAGGTCTTGTCCGCAATACAACCTTGTCCGGATGGACAGAGAGGAAAGGAGGTGTGGAAGAAAGAGCCTGGAGCTCACTCACTCTCCTGGCAGAGGTGATGGCCACCAGGAAGGCAGTCTTCAAAGTAAGAAGACGGAGAGGACAGTTATGGAGCGGCTCAGAAGGAGCACACATCAGGTAAGTAAGAACAAGGTTCAAGTCCCACTGGGGCATCACGAAAGGAACAGGAGGAAACGTGTGTGATGCCCTTTAGAAATCTATTTACAATAGGGGACTTGAACAAAGAAGGCTGATCAGGTAGCCGTAAGAAGGCGGAAAGGGCAGAAAGGTACCCCTTGATAGTGCCCAGAGCAGAGCCCTGCTGGGCAAGAGAAAGAAGGAAGAGGAGAACCTCAGAAAGGGGTGCAGAGAGAGGGTCCACAGCCTTTGCTGTGCGCCATGCCACAAATGTGTTCCACCTGCAGGCGTATACCGACTTTGTGGAGGGACGCCTGGCTGCCAGAATGACATTACAGACTTCAGGAGGCAAGTCAAATGGCCTCAACTGTCGCCGCTAAATCTCCAAGCTTGTAGGTGGAGACTGGACAGGTTCGGGTGGAGGACCGTCCCCTGCTGCTGCGACAGAAGGTCCTCCCGAAGAGGCAGACAAATCGGGGGATCTACTGACATGCTGAGTAGCTCGGGATACCAGTATCTTCGTGCCCAGTCCGGAGCCACTAGGATAACCTGGGCCCGGTCGCGCCTGATCTTCTTCAGCACTCTGGGCAGAAGTGGTATAGGCGGAAAGGCGTACAATAGACCGCAACTCCACTCGCGACGAAAAGCGTCTCCGAGCGAGTGCCGCCTTGGAAATTCCAACGCGCAGAACTGATGACATTGCGCGTTCTCTTCGGTGGCGAATAGATCTAACCAAGGCTCTCCCCACTGCTGAAAGAGGCCTTGCGCCACGTCCGAGCTCAGACGCCATTCGTGATCCATCATGCACCGACGGCTGAGTTCGTCCGCCCTGGCATTCAGAGAACCTGCCAGGTGTTGAACCACCAGGGTCACGCCCTGACGTTCCAGCCACTGCCAGAGGCGCACACACCCCCGGACACAGGGGAGGAATGTCTTCAGTGCTAGACGGATCGCCCGCAGCTCCAAAAAGTTGATGTGGAGCCGGGACTCCGCCGGAGACCAGAGTCCTCTGATCTCCGCCTCTCCCATGTGGCCACCCCAGCCCTGGAGGGATGCGTCCGTCACAACTACGTGCTCCGGGTGGGGTAGGGAGAGGGATCTGCCACTGACCCAATCCCGGTCCGTGAGCCACCACTGCAACTGTCTTGCAGTGCCCTCCGAGATCAAGACGTGAGCGGACAAGTTGCCCTGATGCTGGGCCCACTGAAACTTCAGGTCCCACTGCAGAGCCCGCATCCGCCACCGGGCGTGATGCACCAGAAGGATGCAGGAGGCCATCAGCCCCAGAAGCCGCAGCGTTATCCTGACCGAGACTCGGGATAAAGGCTGAAAGATTGGAATCAGAGCCTGAATATCCCGAACCCGCTGTTCGGGAGGATAAACCCGAAACTGTGCCGAGTCTAGAACCGCTCCGATGAAGAGGAGCTTCTGAGAGGAACACAGGTGCGACTTCGGCACATTGATGGAGAACCCCAGCAAGTGCAGGAGGTCGGCCGTAGTCTGGAGGTAGCTGACGACTGTCTGGGGCGAGCCCGCCTTCAACAACCAGTCGTCGAGGTAGGGGAAGACTGACACCCCTAACCTGCGCAGATGAGCTGCGACCACTGCCATCACCTTCGTGAACACCCGTGGGGCGCTGGTAAGGTCGAAGGGGAGCACGGTAAACTGAAAGTGCTCGTGGCCTACCGTGAACCGCAGGTAACGCCGGTGGGCCGGCAGGACGGGGAAAGTAAGCGTCCTGCAAGTCCAACGCTACCATCCAGTCTCCGGGGTCCAGGGCAGCTAGGACCTGAGCCAAAGTCAGCATCTTGAACTTCTCCTTCCGGAGGAAGCCGTTGATATTCCGTAGGCCCCAGATAGGGCGTAGGCCCCCTTTGCCCTTCTTGGGTACCAGAAAGTAGTGGAAGTAACAACCACACCCTACTTCTGGCCCAGGAACGCGCTCGATGGCCCCCTTGGCCAAGAGGGCCATGACTTTCTCTTGCAGAAGTTGCAAGTGATCCCCCGACACGCGGTGGAATTGCAGTGGCATGGCTGGAGGGGTCGCCTCGAAGGGGAGGGAGTAGCCCCTTATAATTTGCAGCACCCACCTGTCCGACGTGACAGTCCGCCAGTGGAAGAGGTGATGGCGAACCCTACCCCCCACTGGCGTCACATGGGCTTGAAAACCCGGACTAAGAAGGTTTTTAGGCAGGTGCTGCGGAGGGAGGTGTGGACTGGCCTCGCCGTTGGCCCCGACCGCCGCCACGGCGGTTTCCACGGCCGCCACCGTGCTGTTGAACATTCTGCGGTGCGTGGCTGGCAGCACGTGTGGGGACGCCCCTTCCGTGGCCACGAAAGGAGCGAAAGGCACCTGATTGCTGGCGTGTGGCCGAGAGGCCCAAGGACTTGGCCATAGCGCTGGAGTCATTAAAACGTTCCAGCGCATGGTCTGCCTTGTCGCCAAAGAGGCGACGGCCATCGAACGGATGTCCAGAAGAGTGGCCTGGACATCGGGCGAAAAGTTGGCGGACCTCAACCAGGCGTGGCGTCTAACCGCCACCGTCGTTGCCATCGCCCTGCCCAGTGAGTCCGTGGTATCCAGCCAACACTGGATGGAATATCGCGCTGCATCTCGGCCCTCCACAAGGGCTTGGGCGAGTTTAGCCCGGACCTCCTCTGGGCATTGTGGCAGCACGTCCGCGACCGTGTCCCACAGGGTGTGGGTGTAGCGGCCCAAGAGACAAGCGGTATTGACAGACCGCAGCCCCAAACTCAGGGACGAGAACACTTTCTTCCCGAATTGTTCATATCTCTTGGATTCCCGATCGGGCAGAGCCGTCGGGAATGCGGTCTGGGAAGTAGAGGCCTGGATAACCAGGCTCTCGGGGATGGGCCACGTTCCTATCCACAGGCGGACCTGTGGCGGGCTTGGACCAAGTGCCCACAAGAACGTCACACAAGGCCTCGTTAAACTGCAGCAGAGGCTCACTGGAGCTTGTCTGCGGTTTAAGGACCTCAGTGAGGAGGTTACTCCTCACGGCCGCGACGGGGAGCTCAAGGTTTAAGGCCTTGGCAGCCCTCGTCAACACCACACTATAAGCAGCCCCCTCCTCCATAGCCACGGTGGGAGGGGAGACAAAGCCAGTGTCTAGCGAAGTGTCAATACCACTGGCCTCCCCAAGCTCATATGTCCAGTCCTCTTGAGACTGGCACTCCTATGCCAGAGGGTCCTCCGACTCACCCTCGTCACCGGCCTCCTGTAAAACAGGGTCAACAGACGGGGCCTCCTCATGGAAATAAAAATATCCAAAGGCCGTCGGGAGCGGCGCCCAACGGCGCCGCTCGGCGCCAGAGTCGGACCGAGGGGAAGATTGGGGACGGCGTCCACAATGGGCGCCGGGGGTGACACCCGTGGGGCCGGTGCCGGTGAGGTCGTGAGGTCGACCGGCGACGACCCGGATCTGGAAGCGGATCCGGTGAGGTCCTGCGGCGCCGGGGCCAAAGCACCCGACCCGCTAGGGCCTCCAGCTGGGGCCGCTAGAAGGGAGAGACCTCATGGCCATGAGGTACCGCTCGACCTCCTCTGGCGTCGCGCCGTGCCCAGGGACCCGAAGGTGTGGGGCAGGCGGCGACGCTTGCGACTCCGTCGGAGCCGCGTGGGTGGTGTCACCCGAACCCCCGGCCGCATCGTGCGAGCGTCGGGGTGGGTCGGAGGAACGATGACGTCGCTCCGACCTCTCATGCCTTTTACCTGAGGACTTGGATCCTGACGACCGGTGTCCGCTCCCGAAGCTGCGATGACTCCGACCCCGCGACCGGTCCCTCGACCTCCCGTGGGACCGGGACCTGGAACGGCGCGGGCCGTCTGCCAGAGCTCGAGTCGCTTACGGGACCGCTTCCGCCTAGCCTTCGACGTCAGGGCCCGGCAGTCGGAGCAGGTGCGGTTGTCGAGGTCGAGGCCTAAACACTTAAGGCACCGGCGATGGGGGTCCGTAACCGACATCAGTCGGTCGCACTTCGAACAGGGTTTGAACCCGGGCATCCCTACCGGTACCGTAAGGAGTCGAAGACTCGAGGAAAGAAATTATCAAAAGATCAAAACAGTTAGTTAAAAAATGACTAAGGGGTAGAGTTTCTCCGGATCTGCGCTAGCTGGCGCGGAAAAAAGAGAACTGACGTCAGTGCGCATGGGCGGCGTCTAAGTACTCCAACTACGTCATTCCGGCGCTGCCGACGACGGACGCAGAGCCGCGGACGACGCCTGCCTGCGCGCAGGGGTATTGCTACGCAAAAATTTCCGGATCCAGTCTGACGCCTGGGGATATTCTAAGGTAAGGAATCTGTCACTAACGTGTCTCTTTCAGATATAATCACTATGGTCATCATTTTTTGCACAAATCTGATCTAGAAATGTTTATACTTTTATTCAATGGGAACATTGTCTAATGCCACCGAAGGGTAGCTCAAAAACATTCTATATAAAATGTCCATACTTCTCAGGTTTTAATGTCTCAAATCCAGAAACGTTTTACTTTAAACATGTTAATAAGACAGGAACAAAAAGTATGTTGACTAATACTAAGCAAATTTATTCTGCGGCCTTTTATGCCCAGCTGTCCACATTAGGTTTTGACTTTTGGAGAGACAACATTGAGATAAAAACTGTCTGGGGCACAAAAGACTGGCAGGTGCAGGGATTAGAACCTTTATTTCGAGCCTGCATTATCCCTGAACAAATAATGTTTTTGAACGACACTGTCCAACAGACATCCTGTCTTGGCCTAGCTAAGAGAAAAGATTTGAACAAACTGTCCATACCTACACTTACACCTGATAGTAAAAACACTACAGAGGGGGTGGTTGACATAAAAACTATTTTACTTAAAAACAGAACTGATCCTGATTGGAAGAAATGGTTAATCTGGCCCACAGACACAAACAACTGGCAAGATAGATTCCTGAACAAGACACAAGGGTTCACATACACCAGGCCAGATCCAAGATATGTCCAGAGACAACATCCAGGGATAGTAACAACATAAAGTGTAGGAAAACTGTGCTTGAGTGGCTATAAAAATCCACACTAACAGAGGTAAAACAACACTTATCTTTACTTAAAGATGGCGTTGATTTAAGGGACTTCTTACAACTACCTACTAAACTGCATCATAAACGTTTTATATACGCTGGTATATATGCCATTTATAATGAAGCTTGGAAAGCGACACAAGCAGAGACTACAGAACAAATACGAGAAATTGATCGTATTAATTTAGAGAAATCTCTCTCTGTAGTTGACAATGGTTTAATGACTCTGTCATCCAAAATGTATTCTTTTGACAGCATAGTATCCTCAAGAATAGACATAATGGAACAGGACTTGCTTATTCTACAGCATGGACAGTCACAATTGCATTCTATAATGCTTTTAGGCTGGATGTTACAAAATCTTCGTTCTGGATATGTGCCATGTCGTCTAATCGACACCACGTCATTGTTTTCTATATTTAACCTTACAGATAAACAAATCACTTTGGCACAAAGTGGAGCAGACTATACGATGCTGAGCATTGAGAAACTGGAAAGATTACAATGAACTGTTTCAGAAAAACCTGCAACAGAATGGTTAATACACGGGACAATCACTCTGCCTGTCACAATTTTCCATTTTCAATATTGTTTGAAACATATACCAGCTGGCGTATTTTAAATGTTGGGTAAATAATACATCAAGTCAACCTGAGAATTACCTGATACACACAGATGTTGGAGTGGGGTAAAATAAGTATTTCTTAGTGGTACAAACTGCAAAAGCGCACTAAGCGGTACACTTTTATGTCAGGGTAGTAACTTACACGGGGCCTGCGATGGTTCTTCGACCAACTTATCAGGCCACCTGCAAGGTTCTTCAGCTGCAGTGATAGATGCAATTTTTAGGCAGCTTTCTAATGGAAGCTATATTATGTTGAATGATCACAGCTGCTGTGGAATGTTGCCAGGAATAGCCTATCTCATAACTGTCAGCCAGGGTCACTTGTTGTATGCAAGTATTGTTTCCTAAAACTAAGACAGACGGGGAGTCGCCGTTATGGCCTTCACTGAACATGTCTTCTATACGAATTGATACTTTAAGCAGAATGAAAGCCATTCTTTTACAAAAAACGGTGCCACTGACATCGTCCAAAGAGTCGTATGAACTACAAGTTGCAAGGTCTCCTGCAGAGATACATGCCCTTTTATCGACAAACTGCCCTATACATTTAGCAGAAATTTTGGAACGTATCTTAAACATGTCTGATACCAGTGGTATTGTACATGTATTTAAGACAGCTTTTTCTGGACTGTTAGTACCTTTTGAAGCAGTCCTCGGCATATTTCCAAACTTCGTGCACTGTGTGTTCGGCAGCCTGCCTCTCATTTTAGGACTTGTAGCAGGAATACTATGTTCGAGGCATATGAGCTGCAGATTGCACACTATACATAGATGCCCACCTAGTGTTGGGCCCGGATGTTTGCAGTTTGTTTTTCTCGTAGAAAGTCTTTGGAAGTCACGGGATAGGTGACTCCTCCCTTGGCTGCTACTGCGCATTGGGCATCGGCTCCATCCCCAGATTGTTTTTTTCCGCCACCGGGCTCGGATGTGGTTCCAGCGCTCCGTGTTGGAACCGATTAACCGTCGACGCGCAATCTTCATCGGCATCAAGAAAATACTCTACAAGGCTGTTAGACTTGGGCCTTAGGGCAGGTTCACCCCGAATCTTTTTGCTTTTGTTTGTGACCCTGTGTAGTGATTTTTGGGTCTTGGCGCACTTTTTCCCTGTGTCCCAGAGTGAAAGTGCGTGCGTGTAGTATGGCTGGCCTGCCCTCCCATAGGAATGCATGGGGAATGTATGTGCCCTGGTAGTTCCTGATGTGTGGGGAGTGCAGGCTCGAGTTTAGTATGTATGAACTCGTGAGAATGAATGCTGCGCAATGGTATGTGCGGCTTGTATGTGTCTAGAAGGGAAGTGCTACTTCTGGACATTGATGTATGTGTGCAGTGAGGATACTGGAGCGTGATTGGCTGGAGCTGGCTGGCATGCCAGGCTCCAGGAAGTCTGGATGGGTCTGCCCGGTGGTGAGTGTGAGATCAGCATGAGTGATGTGTGGGAGGAGTAGATCTGTGTCCTGGATGGGCTGGGTTTTTCCCCACACAATGCTGGCTCCGCCCCCCTGTGGTTTGTCTAATGACCCAAGCCTCCCCAGTGAATGAAAGGGGTGGTTGGGCCATCAAGGGTACTCCCAAGCCAGCTGCAACTGGTTTCCCCCCCACGCTGCACCTCCTAACAAAGGATTTCTCTGTATAAAAATGGGGCTGTGTCCCCACAGAAATTGTTCTACTTGTGGATCCTTGCCAGAGGGGGCTGTTGCTGCTGCTGGGGCCAAGAGGACCGCCACTTGGCTTGTCTCCCTGCCTGGAGACCCAGTGTGCTGGCTCTGGCCCTGCCTTGCCCCCCTGTCTGCCTCCAGACCTTGCTGGAGCTTTGCTGTGCGGGGGGAGCGCTCTCCCTTGTCCCCAGCGCTGGGAGCGCTTCGTTTTGCTTTTAGCGCTAAGAGCGCTTTATTTTCCCCCTAAGCGCTGGGTGCGCTTTATTTTGATTCTAGCGCTTTGGAGCGCTTTGCCAGGCTGAGCGAGTGCCACCTCGCTTTATTTTTAACTCGAGGCCGGTGCCACCCGGCATTGCCCCGTGGTCTGTATTTATTTTCGAGCCGGTGCCACCCGGCATTGCCCAGGACATCACCGCCGCAGCCCGGGCGCACTGGAAGCTTGCCGGGCCGCCGCGCTGCCTGCAGCGACCCGGAAGTCCCGCCTCCTGACCCCCAGGGCCGCGCTGCCATTGGCGGCCCCGGCGGAAGTCAGGCGGCGTGTGGAGGAGACAAGGCCAGGCGGGAGACGAGGGAGGTAGCCGGTCGTGTCCCCGAGGCTCCCCGAGTGGAGAGAGGAGCCCCGGGACGAGAGGAGCCCCGCCCGCCCTGAGACTGCCGGTGAGTGCCGAGGAGGGAGAGGGGCCGCGGGACACGTTGTCGGTGTCCGCCCCTCCCCCGTAGCGCGATCGTGCGCGCATTGCTTTAGGAAGCCTGAGGGCTTCAGGGGGCATTCTTCGTGGAGGTAGAGTCCCCCGTGAGGGACTCCAACGCCCCCCATCTGTGCTGCAAGGGCCACGAGGCTCTGAGGGGCCATTCTGTTCTTGAGTCCCCCGTGAGGGACTCCAACGCCCCCATTGGTCCTTTGTAAGCCCCGAGAGGCTCCAGAGGCCACAGTTGTTGCCGAGCCCGGCGAGGCTCCTTGCCCTACCTGTAGTTACGAGCCCCGAGGCTCTGGGGGCATTTCATTGCTTTAGAGCGCTAAGCTCTACTTTGCCTATTTTGCTTAGCGAGCCCTGAGAGGCTCTAGGGGGACACAGGCAGTGAGTTGGTTGCAGCCCCGAGGCTCCCACGCTGTGTCTCCCCACCATTGTTCTTGAGCCCACCTGGCTCCAACGTCTGCCTACCTGCTATTCACAACTGTCCAGCACTTAGTGGACAGTTGCTACGTTTAGGCTTTTGTGTCTGTGCTGCCTGCGCAGACCTCCCTGACACTGAGACTCAGGGCATTCCGCCCCTTTCGAGGCCAGTTGGCCTGAGGGACATTTTGAGTGTTGTGCTACATGCACCCTGCGCATTGTGATTTCTTTGCTATATGATTCTTGCGCAAAAGTTCTAACCTGCACCTCTGAATGTGTTTTAATGTTACATGTGCAATTCTTGTTTATTATTACCTTTGCTAAAAGTGACCTGCTTAGGTAATTCTTTGTTTTTATCCCCTTTGCTAAAAGTGACCTGCTTAGAGGATTGTTGGTGTCATTACCTTTGCTAAAAGTGACCTGCTTAGAGGAATGTTGATGTTTAATTGCCTTTGCTAAATGTTACTTGCCTAGGTGATTATTTGAGGTTTCCTTCCCCCTGTGTGATTTCCCTACAGAGACTAGGGTGGCGTAGGAGGTGATAGGTTTTCCTTCCATAGGTCCTGATGATAAGGTCCTAGCTCCCTGCGTGATTTCCCTACAGAGACTAGGGTGGCGTAGTAGGTGATAGGTTTTCCTTCCATAGGTCCTAGCTCCCTGCGTGATTTCCCTACAGAGACTAGGGTGGCGTAGGAGGTATTTTCCCTTTACCAGTAGTTACTGGTTGTATGCTACATTTTCTATTTTCTGTGTTACAGTCATTGTATGTTGATGTGCTAAAGTGTTATACCTACAAGTATTATTTCTAACAAGTGCATACCCCTGACAGTGGTCCAGGTGGCCCTGTCCTGTACATAATCCCTTGTAAATCTTGCCCGTGCCTGTTGGCACATTGTAAAGTGTGTGTGTTATCTAATGTGTTTTTATTATTATAATACAAAGGCTATTTTTGATATAACCTTGTGTGGAGTTTCCTTTGTGGTGGGCCTTTGGTTGTTGTCGCTGGGGTGCGCGCGCAAACGCTTTACACATCGCCTCTGAGATTAGCCTTGCTGCTCGCGCCACGTTACCTAGAGGGTGAGCGGGGGTTATCTTGGTGTGTGACTCCCTAGCCCTGACCTTAGAAATGGTGATCCCTGACTGACCTCGACGCGAGTCTTGGCCGGCCAGGGTCCCGTTTCTAACAAAGGCGTTTTCCAGTCAACATAACTCTTCGACTCCAAGGACGTCCATTCCGGTCGTCGAATACGGCCTTCGGGCCCAACTAGGCCTTGACTCCAGCTAATGGAAAGGACGCCATTTAAAAGGTGTCCTCAATGTGGGTCGAAGTTTCCCCACACCGACCTCCACGAGGTCTGTAACCTCTGCCTCTTTCCGGAGCACGAGGCCAAGGACTGTTCAGCCTGTGCCTCTTTCTGCTCCAAAAAGACTACCAGGGACCGGAGAGCCAGACGAACAATGGCTCAAAGATCTTCGGCGCCGGTTCCTGACGACATTTTCCAAGAAGGCGTCGACGTCCCAGAAGAACACGACGTCGACAGCGAATCGGAGGCAGAAGATTCAGATGTCGAGGACCTGACTCCAGCGCAGCAGGTCGTAAGTAAGATCATCGACCCCCACACTTCCTCGACACACCCAAAAAAGGCTACGGTCGATCACTTCGAGGGGGTCTACACACCAGATAAGGAGGTATCCGCCGACAAGGCCAGGGCTGCCTTGGCACCTATCCAGAATCCGACGCTGCAGCCGGAGGAATCAGCGGAGTTGGACGCTGACATAACTATGGAGGAAATACAAATGGCCATAAGAGCGTTAAAGCCCGGTAAGGCACTTGGGCCAAATGGCATCCCGATAGAGTGGTACCAGGCCACGCCGGAGAGGCTAAGTGAGCACTTACTTGCTATGTACAAAGACTGCTTAGAGAAGGGCGAACTTCCACTAGATCAGAGAGTAGCAACTATCGTCGCAATCCCCAAACCTGGGAAACCACCAGAAGACTGTACTTCTTACCGCCCCATTTCCCTGCTTAACCCAGAAGTTAAAATTTTGGCCAAACTCCTGGCTACCCGCTTGGTGGCACACCTACCCGACCTCATACATCCCGATCAGTCCGGGTTTATGCCACATAGAAACACGGCACTGAATTTACGCAGGGTACACGGAGTGATGGCAAGGGCGGGATCGATCCCCGAACCGGCGGTTATATTGGCACTCGACGCAAAGATGGCCTTCAATCTGGTGGAGTGGAACTACCTGTTCGAGGTCCTGGCACAATTGGGTTTTGGACCCAAATTCATAGCATATGTCACTCTGCTGTACACTAAGCTGGTCGCAGCGAATGGCCACATTTCGCGAATATTTCCCTTGGGGAGAGGCACCCGTCAAGGATGCCCCCTGTCGCCATTGCTCTTCGCAATCGCCTTGGAACCCTTAGCTAACTTGATACGCTCGACTCCACTGCTGAAAGGGGTACCCTGGAAGGAGGGTTGGGAAGACCGCCTCTCACTGTACGCGGACGACATGCTGGTGTACCTAACAGACCCAGAGCGTGGGGTTCCAGCGCTCCTAGCCCTCTGTGATGAGCACGGGAAAGTCTCGGGATACACGCTGAATTGGACTAAATCGGAGCTGTATGTTCTGAGGGGCCCGATCCCGGCATTGAACGCAAACTGCCCCTTAAGGGCAGCCGGCTCATCCTTTAAGTATTTGGGCGTCCATGTCACTATAGATCCAGTGGAATTTGAACAAAAAAATTTGATGCCACCCATGGAACGGCTTAAGCAGGATGTTAAATTTTGGGCGGGGCTTCCCCTACCGATGCTGGGTAAAGCAGCACTTTATAAAATGATGTCACTGCCCCGTTTTCTATACGTTCTAGAAAATACGCCATACCCGGTGGCACCAGTATACTTAACGAAAGTATCGGCGTTAGTGGCTGGTCTTTTATGGAGTAACCGTCCGGCACGCATAGCGCAGGCAAATGCACAGGGGATGGTATGACGGGGGAATCGCGTTGCCGAATTTGAAACTGTATTACTGGGCAGCGCAGTTGAAACCCATAAAACAATGGATTCATGCTCCCCAGGACGACCCGGCATTTCAGTCAGACAGGGCGCAGCTGGGAACCAATAGTCTACTGGCCCCTCTATACGACCAGCGAATGGTGCGCAAACTGGTGGGACCCACGGCACTTACTGCAGCGCTGTGGCATACGGCGCTGGCGGCGCTAGGTTGGAAGGGGAGAATAACCAAACTCACTTCACTGTGGGACTCTCGGACCCTGGGAAACCTGCGTCATAGCAAGGGCTTCTCCCACTGGGATACTATAGGGATATTTGTAGGAGAGTGGGGTCTGCAATCCTATGGTCACCCCAGATTTTTGCTTTTTGCTTCACTGGTTTACGACTTTCCCTGGCTGTGGGCCTGCTAATCAGACCCACAGCCTAGCTGTTCTCTCTCTAAATTGACAACCATGTACCTTAGGTGCATTTACCAGTTGGTACTGGGCCACCTTACCAGTCCCTGTACAGTATACCTTAGGTATCCAGGGCATAGGTGTACCCAGGGCCTACCAGGGGCTGAAGCATGTATTATGCCACCCCTGGCTGGCCATCTAAAATAGACACAACTGGCTGCACGACAGCTGGGGCAAGGTGGTGTAATCACCCTTTGCTGTAGATATAGTATACCTATATCTAACCCCAAAATGGACTCATATATTCCTATCAGTCACTCCTATTGCAGGCCTTATCAATCCTGAAGGCAGAGTGCTTGGAATTATGTGAGATGGTGCTCTGGCATGAGCTGAGCCCGTTTGTAGCTTGCGGAACCAATTCCTTATAGCTGTTCCATGATAACGCTATACCATATACTCTTAAGTGCATTATAATCCTCGCGGTTAAATGCTAACTCTGGTATAGCATTATCAAAACATGTCGAGTAAGGTGTCATACGAATTGGAATACTACCCCCTCGCCAATTCTGGCGACGGGGGTAGCATTCCACCCTTCTAGAGGGACACGACATGTATGTAACTGAGAACCCCGGTTAAAGTTAACTCGAGCCTTGGCATCACAAAATGGATGCTGCCACCACAGACACAAGTCTTACCTCCTGCTGCTGGGAGTCCTTCCAGCGAGGGCGGCTTGGACAAAGGGTTTCCTGCCTTGGGAGGTGCTAGCACCACCCCAGACAGGATTTTGTGTATTAGGTAGGATAGGCCTGAAAGGAATGAGACATGCCCGGGGCACACAAGGTGTCCTGTGCATACACCGGTTCCAACCAGTTGCTGGGGCATCCCTGCCCCAGCTCTGGCGGGAAGCCAAACAAAGGATTGGGGGTGTAACCACCCCCCTTCCTGGTCCCACCCAGGGGAGGGACCTAGTCAGTAGTGCAGCCCCCTTTAGCAGGATAAAGGTAGGAGCTGGTCCCATTCCAAATTAGATTAATCCTGAACTACTCTACAAGAAGAAACTCTGGACTTCGATGTTCTGCTCCACAGAAGACTGAAGAAATCTCCCTTGTGGGCAAGGAGTGTCCACCCTGCACAAGCAGGCACCACCAAGCGTCCACCGGCTTCACTTTGTCGTCTTCCCTCGAGGATCCAGACTTCAGAGCCCAACGAGACCCGGATTCCCAGACCTCTCCGACCTCAACTCACATCTGCAGCAAAGCTGAGACCCGTGGGTGCGACGAGACAAGTGGGACCGGCCATCTTGAACGAGACTGCACTTCGCTTCCAGCACGACTCCCGAGCTAAACTCGACCAAGTGCTTTGGGGACTGAGAAGCCCCATCCCTGAGCAGCCCCTGCACCGAAGATCAACCCTCCAGCATCCACGAGATCTGCGTGGGGCCCTTCTGCTTGTTTGCTGCTCGACCCGTTGTCTGGTCACTTGCCGGCTGGCTAGTGACCTCCTAGACAACGAACCTTGAAACTTCCACTGCTGGTCTGGTTGCTCCAGACTGGCCCTTGCTCCCTTCCAAAAGAGGGGCACCCCGGACTCTCCTAGTCCGCACCAGACGCTTTCTTCACTCACCGCGTGGGTTGCCTTTGCCAAGGCCTGTTGACGCTGATTCCGGATCCGACAGCGAGAGCCTGCGTGGGACAGCTCGTGCCTCCATCCTGGTCGTCGAAGACACCTCCTGGTCCACGTGGCTGCAGAGTCAAGCGTCCACTCTTCACCTGATCGTGACGTCGACATCTGGTTCCTTCCTGGTTCCACTGCAGTCATTGGCTAGTGACTGTGAACATTGTCCCCTCTGCTTTCAGGTCTTCTTCTTCACCGATCCACCCTTGGATCGCACCGGACATCTTCCTCCTGGTCGCCTGCAGCATCTTTTCTTTCAGGCTCCATTGACTTCAACGCGAGAACCCGACACACTTTGGCACCTATGCACCCGCAGCCCGTGGGTGAGGTAATGAGAGCATTTCGGTGCTCAAGGGTAGTTTAACTGTCCTAGTGTCCAGTTCCACAGTCGTTTTAGTCCTACCTAGTCAGGATTGTCCGTACTTACCTTTAACTTGAACTGTACTGTCCATAGACGTTGTTACGCATCTCGCGTGTGAGTTCACACTCTGCACACGCGTTCCGTGGGCCTCCTATTACTTACCTAGAGTTAGTGTAGCGTGGTCCCAACGGTCCTATAGCCTCTGGACAGCTCCATTCCTTCTATTGACTTTCACATTCCACTTACTTAGTATATGGTTTGTCGTGCCCCTAGGGCACCACTGTAATTTTGAGCAACTTATCGTATTTTTCCTAAGAGATTGTCATGTGCTTAGCCCTCTAACCTCATAAAGAGTTGAGGTGTTTGTTATTAATAAATATACTGTTTATTTTCATAACAACCTGTGTGGTGTCCTTTCATCTGGTGTTCAAGGGGTTATATTGTGGTAAAACAGCTGGCTTCACATGCCATAAAGAGTTTAGCCTAAGACTGCTTTGTCCATGCTACCATTAAGATAGCTGGTCTATAAGGTTGACTTACAACCAATCACCATAAGGGTTGTTTGGACTGATACAAGGTGATCACTAGAACTAGTGAGCATCATATATCAGGCCAACTTCTCACAATATCTACGGTGGGATACTTATGGGAAAGAGGCACGGTAATTCCCTTGGACCGGCTGAGGGAAAAATACGAGCTGGGAACACGAGAATCGTTCCGGTATGTTCAGATTCGGCATGCACTGCTTACTGCCATCCAGCCTGAGGCGGAGGTACCAGAGGCCTCCCCGCTTGAGGATCGCCTCCTTACGGACTTCATGCCTGAGCGAGCGACATCACTTACATACCGTAAGTTAATTAACAATTTGCCAGATCCCATGATCAAACTGAAAGACAAATGGGAGGGAGACGTAGAAGTTATGGATGAAAATGAATGGAATGAAGCACTGGCGTCGCCCAAAGAATTCTGTATCTCTGCTAAATTCCGGCTCATACAGCTTAAAATTCTGCATAGAGTATACTATACAAGAACGACGTTGCACCTCATACACCGTGCACAACACCCATACTGTCTTCGTGGATGTGGGGAGGAGGGCACGTTCTTCCACACGATATGGGACTGCCCGCGCATTCAGGAGTACTGGAAACGAATTATGCGCACAATATCTCAGACTGTGGAAACCTCCCTGGTTCCTGAGCCGCGAAAGTGCTTACTGAATGTGTGGGGACCCACCGATTTGTCCAGACATGGCCAACAATGGGCCACCTTGGGCATGATAGTCGCCAAAAGGGATATAGCGCAGAAATGGGGAGCGGTGGAGGTGCCAACGAAAACACAATGGTGTATGAATATGGACAGGGTGATGATAACAGAAAGAGCGGTATACGCTAGCCGGGCTTGTCCAAGGAAATGGAACAAGATTTGGACCCCGTGGAATGTGTATAGGGGAGAGATTTGTGAACCCTTACCGGAAGAAGACCCAATAACATCAGATGAAGAAGGGGAGGACGACTAACGGGACATAGCGGGACATAGCGGCGGGAAGAGAGAGGGAGATGCCGAGGGGGAAGGGAGCGAGCTTGGGAGTCGGGTGGGAGGGGATGGAGGGGCAGATAGAGCGAGGCCCCGGAAGAGACACACACACACACACACTCTTCCACAGAACCTGTGGCGACGGCCGGCCCTAAAGGGGTAAGTGCAGATACACTTTCTGGGAACCCTCCATGACGCAGTTAGTGCAAACTTATTTCAACACTTGATGACCTAAATGTGGTTTCTTCATGTTTCACATTGTTTATTGTTATAAAACAGAAAACCAAACCTAAATAAATTCAGCAAGCTACAGCGACTTATGTACCTTTATTATATTGCGAAATAGCCGAACCCCGAACATGGCGGCCGCTATGCGGTGTCATCCTGTAGATATATAATTGTTTTGATAATGTTGCGGCCAGCCCATTGGTTTAAAAAAAAAAAAAAAAAGGCTACGGTCACACCCCCGCTTTTGGGCTCGGGTACATACCGAGACAATACTTTGACGGTCCCACCTTCGGGCTCGGCCAAGAAGTCAATAAGGCCTTCTGGAGACTCGGGCTCGAGTCGACCCCCGCTCGGTCCCGGCACATAATTACCGGCACAGAAAAAAACATCTACTACCGCACCGAAGCCATCGGCGCCGAAACACTCAAGCCAACTTTGGAGCAATCGAAAGCTTCCGGCACCAAAAAACCATCGGAGCCGAAAAAAGTGTCGGACTCGAAAAAACACCCGGAACCGAAAAAGCCTTCGGATCCGAAAAAGACAACGGCTTCCCCCGTGAAAGATAAAAGGTCGAAAGAAGCCGTACCGGCGCCGAAACGTCCTTCCACGCTGACAGGCCATACTCCTGAAAGAGACTTGTTTGCTCCAGATCCAAAGCAAAAGACTCTTGTTAAAGACCCACAGACTGGTCGACTGACATTATCAAAGAAACGACCACCAGAGGCGCCTGCACCAGCTCCGGCCCCAAAGAGGAAAAAGAACATGGCTACCTCACCTATGCATGTACCTCACCCAGCTCCTGCACCCACTCATCCACCCCATATTTCACCACCTCTCTCCCCTGTACCATCTAGCACACATGGGGATAATGGGGATGATGAATCAGACACAGGGGCTTATCCACAAGAGCCAGTTGATCCCCCAAACTCGCCAGACCCATGGGTAGATTACAATACACCGGACGTCCCAGACGTCCCACAAGATGATATATACCCGTCTAGGCCTTTACCACCAGAGGACACCATGGGGTTCAACCAGTTACTAATCAGAGCAGCACAATACCATGGGGTAGACATGCACTCGGATGCAGTAGAGGAAGACTTCCTCCTGGACACATTTGACACTGCACAAAGGTCTTCAGCAATTTTGCCAATGCTCAAAGGGGTGGTTAAACATGCCCCTGAGGTTTTTAAATACCCTGTCAGGGCTAGAGTCATAAACTCAAGAGTGGAGAAAAAGTATAAAGCTGCACCATCTGACCCAGCATACATAAAGGGACCAGTTCCTCTCGACTCTCTAGTCGTATCCAACGCACGAAAGAGGGCTAACTCTCAGACATCAGGAGAAGTTCCCCCACCTGACAAGGAGTCTAAACTCCTTGATGCGTCAGGGAAACGAACAGCCTTACAAGCAGCAAACATGTGGCGCATTGCTAACACGCAAGCTTTACTAGCGAGATACGATAGAGCACACTATGATGAGCTCGAGGACATAATGCAACATCTCCCGAACCAATTTAAGGATAGAGCTAGTGAGCTAATTCAAGAAGGCAAAATTATTGCTAACACATCTATCCGCTGTGCACTAGATGCAGCAGACACAGCCTCAAGAGCAGTCAATACTAGTGTCCTGCTGCGCAGGCAGGCTTGGCTGCGTATATCAAGCTTTAAGCCAGAAGTCCAAAGTGCCATACTCAATCGGCCATTCGATGAACAACACTTATTTGGCCCCGAGGTAGATGTCTCACTCGAAAAGATGAAGAAAGACACAGACACAGCAAAGTCTATGGGAGCACTGCAATCGCAGGCTCCCAAACGTTCTTTTCGTGGCTCCACATATATAGGTGCGAACAGAGTGTACTCATCAGATACACCATCCACAGGTTATAAAAGCCCCACTCAGTCTACCTACGGTAAGGGCTACCAAAGGGGAGGTTACCGTGGTAACAACAACGAAGGCAGAGGCAAGAATAACAACTCCTGCTCTGCCTCCACCCCTACCCAATGACTCCCCACCCCTTCCCCCGCCCCATTCCACTCCTGTCGGGGGAAGGATACAGCAACACCTGTCAGCCTGGGAAGACATCACATCAGACAGGTGGGTGCTTCAAATAATTCAGTCAGGTTACTGTCTAGAACTAACATCTACCCCCCCAAACATACCACCCAAACAGCGTCCAATGTCACAAGATCATTTAACGCTGCTCAAACAAGAAGTACTTTCTCTACTGCAGATAAATGCAATAGAGATAGTTCCAAAACATCAACGGAACGAGGGAGTATATTCCCTGTACTTTTTGATTCCAAAAAAGGACGGATCTCTCAGACCCATTCTAGACCTCAGACCTCTCAACGCTTACATACAATCAGATCACTTCCATATGGTCACACTTCAGCAAGTCCTGCCACTCCTGTTACAGGACGACTTTCTGGTCACACTAGATCTCAAAGACGCCTACTTTCACATCCCAATTCATCAGGCGCACAAAAAGTATCTACGATTTGTGCTGGAAGGACAGCACTACCAGTTCATGGTACTCCCATTCGGAGTAACCACAGCTCCAAGAGTGTTCACCAAATGTCTAGCAGTGGTGGCAGCACACCTAAGAAGACAGCACATACACGTCTTCCCATATCTCGACGACTGGCTTATAAAGGCACAGTCATACAACCAATGTGTACAACACGCTCACAATACAATACTGTTACTTCACAACTTAGGCTTCACAGTAAATAACACCAAGTCACATCTGCTACCGCCTTACACACAACAGTACCTAGGAGCTACAATCAATACTCAACTAGCACGAGCTTAACCCTCTCCAGCAAGGATAACAAGTGTGCAAACGCTCCTAACAAAGTTCAAATCACAACACTTGCTTCCAGCTCGGGTGTTTATGCAACTCATAGGGATGATGGCGTCTTGCATATTCATAGTACGTCAAGCAAGACTGCAAAGGCGTCCGCTTCAAGAATGTCTAGCATGGCAATGGAACCAGGCTCAGGGTCAGTTAACAGACCTAGTGTTGGTAGACAGTTGGACTCATCGCTCTCTGCAATGGTGGAACACTAAAAACCTATCAAAGGGCCGACTGTTCCTAGAGCCATTTCCACAAATTACACTAACAGCAGACGTATCGCTCTCCTGCTGGGGAGCCCACTTACTGCATCACACCACGCAGGGAAAGTGGACACCAATGCACAAACTACTCCACATCAACCATCTAAAGCTATTAGCTGTGTTTCTAGCTCTAAAAGCATTCCAAAGACAAGTGGTAAACAAGACTGTTTTAGTCCGCACAGACAATATGACCGCCATGTATTACGTAAACAAACAGGGAGGGACACACTCTCTGCAGCTCTCTGAACTAGCTCAGCAGATATGGAGGTGGGCTATACCTCAAAACATCTTTCTAATAGCCCAACACGTGCCGGAGGTTCAGAACACCATGGCAGATCTGTTAAGTTGGCAGACCCAGCAGATGCACGAGTGGGAACTTCATTCATAAGTTCTTCATCCGTTCTTTCAGATGTGGGGTCAACCTCAGATAGACCTCTTCGCCACCCACGACAACGCAAAATGCCCACACTTCGCCGCCAGATACCCACACCCATTAGCCAAAGGCAATGCGATATGGATGAACTGGTCAGGATTATTTGCGTACACTTTTCCTCCTCTACCAATGATTCCTTTACTAGTACGCAAGATGCAACAACACTCGCTAACGCTTATACTAGTAGCTCCAACGTGGGCCAGACAACCGTGGTACACCACACTGCTACAGCTATCTGTGGTACCACACCAAAAACTAAACCTATCTCCGCATCTTTTAACCCAGAACCATGGAGAGATCAGGCACCCGGGCCCAGCTCAGCTCATCCTTGCGATCTGGCTCCTGAAGTCATAGAGTTTGGCTATCTTAAACTCCCTCAAGAATGTATGAATATTATCAAGGAGGCAAGGCGTCCCACCACCAGAGCATGTTATGCTGCTAAGTGGTAACGTTTTGTGATATACTGCCAAACCAACAAATTGAATCCATTGGATGTATCCATTCAACACATTATAGGCTACTTACTACATCTTCAAAAGTGTAATTTAGCCTACACATCTATCAGGTTGCACCTAGCTGCCATTGCAGCTTACTTACAAAACAGACAGCACCTGTCTCGCTTTAGAGTGCCAGCGATTAAAGCTTTTATGGAGGGTCTCAAAAGAATAATACCTCCAAGAATGCCACCTTCGTCAGTGTGGAACTTAAACATAGTACTCACACGCCTAATAGGACCTCCATTTGAACCCTTACACAAATGTGAATTGCAATTTCTCACATGGAAAGTGGCTTTCCTAGTAGCCATTACTTCCTTTAGAATAGTTAGTGAAATGCAAGCATTTACCATTCAAGAACCTTTTCTGCAAATGCATCACAATAAGGTGGTTCTTCGTACAAACCCTAATTTCCTACCAAAGGTAATTTCACAGTTCCATCTAAACCAATCTGTGGAACTGCCAGTTTTCTTCTTGCAGCCACAAACAGTAGCAGAAAGAGCTCTGCACACCTTAAATGTCAAAAGAGCATTACTATATTACATAGAGAGAACACAAAGCTTCAGGACAACAAAACAGCTTTTTGTATCCTTTTCACCACCACATAAAGGCAACCCAATATCAAAAACGGGTATTGCCAGGTGGATCGTTTGGTGTATCCAAATATGTTATCACAAAGCTAAACGTACACTAACAATTCCTCCAAGAGCCCATTCTACAAGAAAAATAGGGGCTTCCATGGCATTCCTAGGGAACATTCCCTTAGAAGATATCTGCAAAGCAGCTTCCCGGCTTACACCGCACACATTCACAAAACACTATTGTGTAGATGTGCAAACAAAACAACAAGCCACCGTAGGCCAAGCTGTACTTAAAACACTATTTAAAACAACTGCAACAGATACGAGTGGTCGCCGCTAGTGTGGGTACTGGTATATAATCTATGCATAGTGTGCAATCTGCAGCTCATATGCCTCGAACGGAAAATGCTACTTACCAGTATGCATCTGTTCTTGGCATGTAGAGCTGCAGAGTTGCACACGCTCACCCGCCTCCCCGGCTACTTTTATCTGTTCCAGTGTTATTGACATTAGATACAAACACACATGGTCATCACTATATCTTAGCTCCATCACTTCCCTAATGGCGAAAAACAATCTGGGGATGGAGCCGATGCCCATGCGCAGTATCACCCAAGGGAGGAGTCACCTATCCCGTGACTTCCAAAGACTCTCTACAAGAAAAACAAACTGCAAACATCCGGGCCCAACACTAGGTGGCCATCTATGCATAGTGTGCAACTCTGCAGCTCTACATGCCAAGAACAGATGCATACTGGTAAGTCGCATTTCCCTTTTATTCCTTCTGCTCCGATATGGCAAGTCCAGTCACCAGCAACACCCAGATTACCTTAGAGAACACTCTCCTGGCAATGAAGTGTTGTTTGCGCATGATACAGATTTTGGGCTTGGCTCGTTTAAGAGATCTGAATACCACGTGGTTTCTATAATTCCGACCAATCTGGCAAGATTGCATTTTACCTGTTCTACGATGCCTGCTATGTGGAGAAGAATGCGTGTTAGACATCTGCCTGACACTCCCATCAGTCCTGCTAACGGATGTTGATTTGCTTAGATCGGTAACGGCTCATGCATTGTATTGTCCCCAGCGGTTACCAATCCTGATGACGGCATTCATTGAGGTCTCACAGACGCAAACTGCTGACGGTGAGATACGTGGATCGACAGGCACACAGGTACCATCTCCATTTCCTTCGAACATTGCTAATGCGGCTAACGCTGATGGAGATGCTTCTCATTTTTGTGCAATTGATCTACTTAACGGAGTGGTCCAACTTTCACCTACTGTGGTAGACCATTCTTTACCAGCTTAGAAGATTTGATGTTTTCACCAAACAATGAGACTGACTTTTGAAGTTAGCAAACAGTGTTCTATGGGACTCTGTATTCGACCATTACTTTTCAAAACAAGCTTCTAACTTTGGAACTCTATGTTCGAGGCATGTGGGCTGCTGAATTCATATCTGTGCATAGATCGCCGCCTAGTGTTGGGTCCGGATGATTGCACTTTGTTGTCTTGGAAGAGTCTTCGAAGTATCACAAGATAGGTGATTCCTCCCCTGGACTACAGTGCGCATGGGCATCTTCTCCATCCTCAGATTGTTTTTTTACGCCATTGGGTTCGGATGCTAACTCCTGTACTCCAACTTCGGAATCGGAACAAAACTTTTCTAAAGGCCAAAAGGCCTTCGACTTCGACAGTATTGTTCTCGTTCGGTACCTCTCTACTCGATCCAGCTTTCCATCTCGACTCGGTCGTCGACGCGGGCCGTTGGGCCTTTTCGACGCCACGTGAGCCTATCGTCGATGGAAAGAAGCCCTTTTAAAAGGTGCCCACAATGCCAATCCAAGTTCCCACATACTGACAAACATTCAGTATGCAACAAGTGCCTTTCCCCAGACCATAGGGAAGAAACCTGCCAAGCCTGCGCCCAGTTTTGGTCGATGAAAACAATACGGATCTGACGGGCCGCTCGGCAAGAGATGCAGGGACAGGCACCGGAACCGGACAACATCTTCGATGATGACCAGGAACTATCGGAAGCTCCAGACTCGGACCTAGAGATCGTCACCGTCGAGGACTACTCGGACTCCGATGACGAGATCCCACCGGGGCAAATCGTGAGTACACAGCCCCCAACACCAACTAGTCCGTTACCAAAGGCTCCGGTCGAGGCATCGCCAAAAGGCCTTAGCCAAGATCACAAAAAGGTTTCGCCAGCCCCGCCATCTGGCTCGGCTCTGAAATCGAAACAGAAACCCCAGGGCCCAGTACTGTTGTTCCGAAGAAGGTTCCAGAGCCAAAAAAGGTAGTCGACCCGAAGGGCGTAGAACCGAAAAAGGCCGTACAGCCCAAAAGCGTTGAGCCAAAGAGGACTGTCGACCACAACAAGGCCGCTCAGCCAAAAAGTGTTGACCCCAAAAAGGTAGTCGACCCGAACAAGGGCACTCAGCCGAAGGGCGCCGAACCAAAGAAGGTCGCTGCCCCAAACAAGTCTACTGTTCCAAAATCCGTCGATCCGGCAAAGGTCGCCGACCAGAAGGGTGCCGTACCGAAGCCCGTAGCACAGCCGGAAAAACCTATCGAACCAAAAATAAGTGCTCCGAAGACACCAGTCGATCCGAAAAAGACCATCGACTCGGAAAAGGACAGTCAACCAAATAAGCCTGTGGAGCACAAGAAACGTGTCGAGCCGAAAGTTCCGGTCGACCCCAAATCACTTGTCGACCCGAAAAAAGGGCCAGAGCCAAAGAAAAGTAATAAAGCATCAAAAGTCGTCAAAAAACAGGGTGTTACCGACCCAAAAAAGTCTAACACTCAACCTAGGACTGTAGAGGAAGAACTCTTCCATCCAGATCCAGCAGACGACCAGGCAAAAATATACATTAATCCAGAGACTGGTAACGTTACCATCCTACACAGGAAGAAGAGGCCATTGGACAGTGACTCTCATTCCCCTATTCCATTAAAGAAAAAGGACTTTGGGACTTCTCCTTCTAGACTCTTCAGCCCTTTCTATCCTATCATGCCTACTACACCTTTTGCTCCTTACTCTCCTTACTCTCCTTCTCACCACAGGGACAATGAGGGTAACATAGGGGACGAGCCACAGCCTCAATATGATTTCCCACAAGATCCTCACCCACAAGAGGAACCATGGGAGGAGCCAACAGACCCTTACAACACCCATCCCATCCCTGATGTACCCTCTTATCCAACTAAGCCATCACCTACTGGTGACACCATAGTCTTCAATCAACTCATAGACAGGGCAGCACAATTCCACAATGTAGACATGCATAATGACCCTGTCGAGGAAGACCTCTTATTTGACACCTTCCCTACTTCAGAAAAAAGTGTCAGAACACTTCCCATGTTAAAGGGAGTGCTAAAACATGCACCTGACATATTTAAGGATACAACCAGGGCACGGGTAATCAATCCCAGAATAGAAAAAAAGTATAGGGCAGCCCCTACAGACCCTACTTACATCAGAGGGCAGTTACCACTAGACTCACTGGTAGTGGCTAATGCACGTAAAAGGGCCAACTCCCAAACGACAGGGGAAGCACCTCCCCCTGATAAAGAATCAAAGATACTAGAGGCATCGGGCAAGAGGGTAGCAGCACAAGCCTCCAACTCATGTAGGATTGCTAATACACAAGCCCTAATGGCTCGTTACGACAGGGCGCATTATGACCAGCTCGAAAGCCTAATGCAACACCCACCTGAGCCTTTTAAAGCACAAGCTGATTACCTCATTCAGGAGGGACAATTCATTACAAACACCTCCATCAAATGTGCGCTTGACGCAGCAGACACCGTAGCTAGGTCAATCAACACTAGCGTCTTACTACGCAGACATGCATGGCTGCGTATTTCCGGTTTTAAGAATGAGGTGCAGTCCACCATTCTTAACCAACCAGTCAATCAGGACTTTCTATTTGGGCCTGCTGTCGACACCATTTTGGATAAAATGAAAAAAGACACAGAAACCGCGAAATCATTGGGGGCATTACAATTTCAGCAAAATAGAGGCTCCTTTCGACGCTCCTCATACAGAGCAACTACCCGAGGAAATACCTCGCAAACATCTGCCTCATACAAAAGTAACACACAAGGTTCCCTCAACAAGAACACAAACAGAGGACGTTATAGGGGCAACAATAATAAGGGAAGAGGACGTGGAGGCAATAACACCAGAGCCTTCACTGCCACAAAACAGTGACTTCATCATGCTACCTCCAGACCACCTAACACCGGTCGGAGGCAGACTCCCAACAGTTACTACCCGTCTGGCCCGCAATTACCACGGACAGGTGGGTGAGATAAATTATCCAGTATGGTTATTGCCTAGAACTGACTACTACACCACCAAACATACCACCAAGACACCATCCCATGTCCACGGAACACATCACCCTACTCCAACAAGAGGTGAGATCCATGCTGGAAAAGGGGGCCATAGAACAAGTCCCTTTCCACCAGCAAGGAACAGGAGTATACTCTCTATACTTCCTTATTCCCAAGAAGGACGGTTCCCTCAGACCAATATTGGACCTCAGACCCCTAAATCAATATATACTATCGGAGCACTTCCATATGATCACACTACAGCAAGTGCTCCCGTTGCTACAACAAGGAGATTTCCTAGCAACACTGGACCTCAAAGATGCGTATTTTCACATACCCATCCATCCAGCCCACAGAAAATATCTCAGGTTCACAATAGAAGGTCAACAATACCAATTCAAGGTTTTGCCCTTCGGGGTTACCACGGCACCAAGAGTGTTTACAAAATGATTAGCAACAGTGGCAGCACATCTCAGAAGGAAACACATCCATGTGTACCCTTATCTGGACGATTGGCTAATACAAGCAAAATCGTACCAACAGTGTGCAACAGACACGTCTCAAACACTTCAGTTGCTACACAGCCTAGGGTTTTCAATAAACTACCCAAAATCGCATCTGCAACCATCCCACACACAATACCTGGGAGCCACTATAAACACCTTAGTGGCAAAGGCATATCCAAACTCAGCAAGGATAGCCAGCATGCAGATACTCATTCGCAAATTCCTCCCACAACACTCTCTGCCAGCTCGAGTCTTTATGCAGCTCATAGGCATGATGGCCTCCTGCATATTCATTGTCCCCCATGCCAGACTTCAAATGCGCCCACTACAAGAATGCCTAGCAAGGCAATGGAACCAGGCTCGAGGACAATTGAAAGACCTAGTGTTGGTAGACAGTCGCTCTCACAACTCTGCAGTGGTGTAACCCAAAAAACCTTTCCAAGGGGCAACTGTTCCAAGAGCCGGTTCCACAACTAGTACTAACAGCGGACGCATCACTGACAGGCTGGGGAGCCCATCTCTTTCAATACACAGTGACGTATTAGGAATCCCCAATCTCCTTCTCAGGGGTCTTACCAATAAGTAGTCCATTCAAAAAGCAGCAAAGAAATCAACAGAGAATCTGAAATATGAAAAGACATCTTTATTACAATTAATTGTGAGGCTACGTCGCCCAGCCACGCCTAAAAGTGACTGAATGAGATAGCCTCCTGAATGGTCTGAGCACAGACCCTTTATACAAATTATTATGCCCTAGGCACATATTTGAAGTACATTCCCAGAATGTGCACACAGATGCAAAACCCACTTTCAAGATAAGTCCAGGCCATAAACAATGTCCACATAATGAATACATTCTTTAGCTGACAAGGCCGGCTAACCCCAAAACAGTAAGGTCACAGCCCATGTCATAAATAGCTCGTGGAGGTAGGAACAGGAACAGATGAAAGTAAGATAGGGCAGGGTGTGTGTGCGATGAAAAGGTTTATGGCATGATGCTATCTTGCTCGGCCACTGGGAGAGGAACTGACCAAACAGGTCCGGCCTGGGGCAATGGTTCCAACCTGTCCAGGTCAGGGGAAAGTCAATCAAGGTGTACGTGGCCTTTTGGAATCGAATTTAGCTGTGTTATAGCCTATGTAAAGGGCAACACACAACATGGCTGCTGTACACAAAATGGAAGCCAAGGGTTTCAGAACGAAAATGACGATTTTGAGGTGAAATTGTTACTGGAATATGACGAAAATGCTTGTACGTAGTGTACTAGCCATTCTCGGTCTTTTGATATAAAAATCGTCATGCTAAGACAAAGTTTATTACACGAGTCCAGAATTTTCAGTACCACAGACGCACCTTTTGCCCTTACATAGGCAATAACCTATACTCAAGCTAGTCTGAGTCCAGATCTATATTTTATAAAAATCCTCAAGATGTTACTGAAGCATAATCCTATTACCTAGCGACTCTCTCGGGACAGGTCTCCCTACACACGCAGTAGCACAAAGGCCATATATGGCAGGACCAAAATAGGGAATGCCTCCATCTGTAGTATGTGGCACAAGACCACACACCCAACAATCAGTGATGTTCAACTACTAACTGGTGTTGATGAAAAAACTGTACAAAAGGAATTATCAGTAAACTCTGATCTCCTAACTATCCATGTTCAGGTAAAATCTGGAAAGATGCAAAGAAGTAGAAGTAGGAAAAGACATAGGTTTGGGAGGTGGGTGCAGATGTGAATTGGGCAGCAAAAACAATCCCACCCATAAAAGACAATGCCTGTTTAAAACACACTAGAAAACACGTCATTAAGAACATACAGACAAGGTAGTGACCGTTATTACAAATGAATCATAATTTTCCACAACCCTAAGCAAAAGTAAATCCTAAAATTATTTTGTACATTTTAGGTCTTCCTATGCATTTCTGTAATTCATTATATGTTCAAGTGAAACAATGGTGACCCTCATTAATGCTCTGAGGTGAAAAGGGAATACTCTTTCACAGAAAATGGACGTTATTCTGCTTTTACTAAACAGAAAAGTACTTTAAAACAATGCCAGCAAAGCAGCAAAAATTAGTTTCCAAACTCCAATTCTATACAAGCTCACAGAAAATACCCAGAGTCCGTCAAAGCCTCTCCTGGCAGGCTTCTATTGTCCATCAAATCCGCTTCCAGTGTCTTCTTTGCGTTGGGCCTCTTCATTCAGGCTCTTCATGAAAATGATGTTACTCAGTATCCGTTGGAGTGCCCTCCTGGCAAACACTCATAGCTCATTCAAAAGTCTCAATGTCTCAAGGCAGTGCACCAGTGTCTCTTCTTTGTGGCAGACACTACAAATGATGTGCGCTTCATTGATCATGGGCACAAAACATCTCGTGCAAACTCAAGTAAAAGAGCAACAAACTTCAACACTTTCAGGCTCCAACACTTTCACTCAGTGTCAGAGGACGCTCAAGCTGCTCTCTCATGGGCACCGGAATGTAGTGCCTTTTTATCCTTAGGTGCACTGCCTTTCCGCTGGAGCAAAGGAAAAGAGGTGTGTGTGTGGCCAAAAACTCAGGCCAAGGGGATCAGGGGACCGCGCGCTGTCAGAGGTTCAAGCACATGACAGTTGAACAAACTGAACAAACTGGATGACAGCCCTGCCATCAACAACAGGGATCCTTCTTATCTTTGAAACCAGCTCCTCTTTTCTTTTCTTTTTACGCCTTCTGATGAAACAAATGGCTTGCTTGAGAGGTACCATTGGGGGCACGCTGATGATCGCTGTCACGCTGATGATTGCTGTCACACTACTTTCTGGTTGCAGGAATTGTAGAGCCAAGAAGTCTGTCTTTCATCTGTCACTGATGGAGAGTGGGCTTAGTCTCGATCACAGGTCTGCAGGGTATCACTCTTCCTTTGACTCTGGAAGATCCCGCAGAACCTAGTGATATAGGAAATGTGACACAACTGTTAGTTTCCTTCAAATCAAGCACAAAACAGTTCATGAGTTTTAACAAGGGGACTGCAAGCAGGTGGCCTGCAATCTGCAAGGGAGTGGCCACACGCCATGGGACAATGTTGGTCTAGAATGCACTGTCATTTTCAGAAAGCAATTCAAACATAAAGACAGTAGGCAAAACGGTGTCTCTAGGTTTTTCAATTGGGTTTCCGTGTGAGAGCATATCCTTTATCATCTAAGGGTAAATAACTACATGAAAATTCTATCTAAATGGAGGTTTTTACATATGGTGGCATTGTCTAATGGTGCAAATACATATTTTCCTCAATGATTAAGTGCTCCTAAATTCCTTATCTAGAACATCTCAAATAGAGAAATGACATAATACAGATTATCAAGAACATGAAGAAAAGTCTCTTTAAAAAATGTGCATTAAGTGCACTATGCAATACAAAGGCTAATGATCAAATGTGCAGACAAAAGGGCAAGAACTAGAGAGTCCCTGGTATTTGCATGATTAGAACACATCTGATCCCACCAAAAAAACTAAAATAGACATTGAAAATTTGTCGTGTTCAAAAGGTAAACTTAAGATATCTCCTATTGAGATGGAAAACTTGTCTTACTATAATATTGGGTCAGTTAACCAGCATGTCACTACCCCGACAATCAGTCTGAAAAAACATTTTACATAACATGGGGGTCCCTAATACATCACTTCAATCTAGAAGTGTGCACATAAACAATACACCCATAATAATACAAAACACCAAGCAGGGGTATCAGGCCAAACGCTCTGCACATTTATCCTATCTAGTATGGTTCAGTGAATTTGTTGTGGGTGCTATTAACCTGAAGTCATATACCCCTAGACTCCCAATGATTCAAAGCAGCACAATGGTACAGCACCCCACACAGTATATCATTTACAATAACATTGAATACATTTTTCAAAGAGACAATTCAGTAGGACTGGAGGTTCTTTTTTTCTTTGCTTTTATTAACAATTTTCAAATTTTAAAATGAAGAAACGTAGCCAACGCGTTTCGTCCGTAGGACTTCTTCAGGGCGGAAAGTTTTTCTACGGATTTCAGTGTTGTCACACAAATCTTTTTATGGGGCATTTGCCATCACGGTTTTAAATTTTGTCAGTAATGATCTTTTCATATATGGCTGTTTTGAAACAGAATATTTGTTGTTTCTTATTATTTTCTAGTTTGTTGAGCATCAAGGGTATGCAAGGCATAAGTGGCCTCTCAAAAAAGGATGACAGTCAGATCCTTCCGTTTATATTGCGCTCTGGCCATGTGGAACGCATCTATTCACTGTCCACACCCCATCATTTTTCGATTGCGCGCTGTATCTGCCGTCTCACTCGATACCCATAAAAAGATTTGTGTGACAACACTGAAATCCGTAGAAAAACTTTCCGCCCTGAAGAAGTCCTACGGACGAAACGCGTTGGCTACGTTTCTTCATTTTAAAATTTGAAAATTGTTAATAAAAGCAAAGAAAAAAAGAACCTCCAGTCCTACTGAATTGTCTCTTTGAAAAATGTATTCAATGTTATTGTAAATGATATACTGTGTGGGGTGCTGTACCATTGTGCTGCTTTGAATACACCCATAATAATAAATGGGCTGACTGGTGAAAGGAATATGGAAAAAGGAAATGGAACTAGGGCAGAACTAAAATCCCCAATAACTAAGCCCTGACACCATATACGGTAATGTCAATTAATGGTCCAGTTCCTTCTGCAGGGAAAAAATGAAAAGTTTAGGTCACCTTTAACAAGAGCCACAAATCTATAATTTCATCCTTAGGTCCAATCAAGGATACATAAATTTAGAATTACTTGGTCCATGAGGGAGAGGGCAATATCATGACTACTGTATATCTCTTTTATTTTACTTCAATACTATTATGGCCACATTTTGACATACACTGGTGAGGTGTTGTCTATTCGTGTCCACAGCATGCAAACATCATGTCTGTGAAATTTAGTATCAACACAAATTTTACCTAACTATTGTAAAAGTGACACATATCGTCATACATGCCTCCTTACAATACAGGCAAACTTGTAATAATTTCTTAAGCAGCAACATAAAACACAACCAACATATACCAAGCCATCAAATATACATGCAGTATAGCAAGCACAAAAAGGCATGGACAAATTACAATAGCACATGTAAAGAAGCAGTGACGCATGTATTCATGCAGCCCAAAACCCAGAAATGCAGGCCTGCTTAATTTGTCAGGTTTAGAATCAAAATCAAAATTGCACCAAAATTATACTTTCATTTAGTCTCAAAAATTACACTTTCACTTACTCCCACCCTTTTGACAGGAGATCACCAGCACTGGAGATTGAACTGTCAAATAAAACTTAGTGTCGCTTCTGACACACACCAGCAGGAACCATTCATAAAGGGGAAAATGCTAAATCATGAAAAAAACAAAAACACACGAACATTTCCTTGCAAAGAGGTCATAATAAAAACCCATCTCTTTTCAACATACTGCTGACTGCACATAACATACACAAATACCAACTGTAATTAACCATCTTCCTTCAACATACTAAATCTCAACTTTCCAAAAGTAAAACACATTCACAGACACTCTACGTCCCCTGCGCCAGAATGCCCTGAGGTCCGAAAGGCCCTCAGCAGAACATCTGGTTTCACTTACTCCTAACCCCCCACCTCACTGACCTTCAGGTCAAACTCTGCCTGACATACTTCGTGCATTCCTTGACCACCCTCCTATTAGTCTCTCGAGCTGACAAAGGCAAAAAACTGTCCAACTCTTTTTAACCCTCCAATAATCAACCCTATTGAAAAACACATGTTATAAATGACTTCTTTTAAAGGCTAAAAGTCATTTATTCTTAGAATTTTAAAACATTCACTGTGAAGAATTTGCTGAGCACAACAACACAACATACCAGCTTAAAACAACTGCTTGTTACCACCCTATGCAATGATACTTATTTCATCAACCCTAAACATGAATGTCCAAGTAGGCCCTGCCAAAGCTAGAACCTTCAATCCTGATATCAAACAAAACCCGTGCACCAGTCACATTGGCTCACTGAGGCAGCATAACCCCAAATAAGAATAACTGGCAAACTTGTATGATACCTAAATGTATGTATTTACTAACGCCTAAGACACTGTAAAAGTTACTCTAATGGCAAGAATGCCTCTTTAAATAGTCTAATTTACCATTTTCGACTTTGGAATTTAGGGAACTTAAAAGTTAATATCCTATGATTGCTTTACATATTAATCATCCTCAGAATGTCCTGTACACATTACAGAGGTTGAACATTGGGCATCTCTCATGTAAATCCTAGAAAAAAAGGTATTTTACGCCTGCGCCAAGCGAAAACCAACATGCAAATTACCTAATTATTCAGTAACACATAACTTAAATCAAATTTTAATGCTAGGGGGTCATAGCATGAGTACTAAGCTTTATAAATATCAAAAAACGATATTAAAAAGCACTTATTTTTTTCAGATAATTTTTCATAATTAATAATTTTTCTTTCAAAGAAACCAACTATCTTTTTATGAGAATTCCACATATAAAGGTAAGTTGCATCCCTTGCCTATCATTTTAGATGAATTCATATTTTTTTTTTTTAAACACTTTATTCATGACTGTATCAGGTATTACAATGCACAGGTTATCATCATACATCGTGCCAGTCTTTTCCATTTTCCTTAACTAAACTGTGGCATATCATTTCTGCTATTCATTTATTTATCAGGCCTCATAACAGTCCCAAAATCACTGTAGTACAACTCATATTCCGCATCCGTAAAATATTGTATTGCCTCAACAATTCCCCTCCCTCCCATCTCCCCCCTCCCTCTTCCCGTCTCCTGGCAGTCCCCGTGCCCAACGCCCATAAGGTGGACATTCCAGCTTTAAACCGTGTGAATGAACATTACATTGGATAGGCGTGGCTACCGGTGTAAGCAGGCTAGGTAGCCCCGTACATAGACACTCCACACCCCAAGCATGCAGTCAAACAATGTATCAGTCACAGTTCTGGGTCATCGTCCTCCAGTTCTAATAACATACGGTCCCAGTCCTGTGCAATGGGGTATTTACGGTGGCCCTTCTGTTCCTCCCTGCGTAGCTCCGCAGCCTCAGCCCTCCCCCATTTCAGCATGTCCGACCTCCATATCTCTACATCTGGGGGTCTAGGTGACTTCCATCTCATGGTGAGGGTACGGAGCGCCAACAAGAGAGCCAAGTCTATGAATTTCACTTGTGCCTTACAGGCCTTAGATCTCTTCCTGTGGCCTATCAGGCACGGCAAGGCACCCTCAGGGATCTGTAGAACAGTTATAGTGAACAGTGTATTCCTAATCGTCCCCCAGTAATGACGTATTTTCGGGCATGTCCAAAGCATATGAACAATATTAGCATCATCTTCCCGGCACCTAGGGCAGTTGTGAGGGGTGTTAGGAAACATCCTATGTAGTCTCTGGGGAGTGAGATATGCCCTGTGCAAAACCATGGCTTGTATAAATTTGAACTTGACGTTCCTGGACACTCGCCTAGGATGACCAAGGAAGGTCCTCCAGTCGCCGTCTGTGATCTCCTCCCCTGTGTCTGCGGTCCAAGCCTCCCTAAGTGCAGTGAGGGGCAAAGCTGCGTGTTCCCTGATACCCACATAGAGCCACTTCACTAAGTGTCCGCCGTCCCCATGTAATGGAGAAGATGAACCAGTTCGTGCTGGTCCAGCTTGGTGCGTTGTGGAGCCAAGGTGCGTCTAACATAGTGGGTCACCGAGGCGTGCAACAAGTAAAGTCTTTGCGGGACCCCTGTAGATTGCGCGAAGGTAGCATGATCTAAGAGGGCGTCATCTCCAAATAAGTCTCCCACCCTGTCCACCCCAGCATCTGTCCAGGGTCGTAATCTATGTCTGGACAGAGTCCCCTGCGGAGTCGGGAGGCCGATTAAGGGGATGTTGTCTGCATAGGGAGGAGTTCCTGCCATGTACCTCAGCGCTTGCCGCCAACATTTCAGTGCCACAAGTAATAGGGGGTGACATTCCCTGGGAATCCGGGCCGTAGGCAGCAGGAGGGAGTGGAGGTCCCCACGCGCCAATTTGGTTGCCGTGAATGCAATCTCGTGGAGCTGTCTGCCCGCCACCCATCTTGTCAGCCACTGAAGTTGGCTAGCATAGTAATAGCTTCGCAGGTCCGGTACCCCCAGGCCCCCCCGTCTGGTGGACAACTGTAACTTCTTGAGGCTCCCCCGTCGTCTACCCGGTCCCCAAATTAGGGTAATTAGCAGCGAGTTCAGTGTAGTGAATATGTGTTGTGGGAGGAGGACGGGCAAATTCACAAAGTAGTAGAGTATGCGAGGTAGGAGGACCATCTTCGAAATTGCCACCCGGCCCATTACAGATAGGGGCAGGGACGTCCAGAAGGTCACGCTACCCCGGAGGCCGTTGATCGCTCTTCGCACATTGCCCTCAATCTGGTCCTCAGGGTCCCGGTACACGTTAATACCAAGGTATTTAAATGTAGTTGGAGCCACCTGGATCTCATGAGCGCCAAATTGTATGTGAGTGGACTGTTGTCCGTCTCTAAAAAAGAAGCCCAGGGATTTTTGGGGGTTCACCGCCAAGCCAGAGATTCTTTCGAATTGAGTAAAGACCGTCGCTAAATGTGTGTGGTCACCCCGTAGATCCCAGAGAAACAGTAGTATGTCGTCAGCGTATATGGAGAGCAGGTTATGAGTATCTCCAACCAGAATGCCCGCCTCCGCTGCTCTAGTCCTGAGTGCAATCGCCAGGGGTTCTAATGTGAGCACGAACAACAGCGGTGACAGGGGGCATCCCTGTCGAGTGCCCCTGTGCACGTCATAACTGTCTGAAGTATGTCTGCCGGTGCGCGCCCTGGCCGTTGGATGCGTGTACAATAGACGGATCCATTTTATCAGGGCATCCGGGAAGCCGAAACGGTGTAAGGTTTCGAACATGAAGTCCCATGCCAGTGAGTCAGACGCCTGACGTAGGTCAAGGGTTATGCAGCCAGCTCTTGGGAACTCCGGGGGGGTGGTGGACATCAGGGCGTGCAGTCGCCTCGTGTTCTGGGAAGTGCTTCTCTCCGGGAGGAAACCACATTGATCCGTGTGTATTAGGCCAGGGAGGTGGGCTTGGATTCTCATGGCTATAGCCTTGCTAAGGATTTTATACTCCGAAGGGAGCATAGACAGAGGTCTATAATTACCTACATCCAGAGCGTCTCTGCCAGGTTTCGGGATGGAGATGACCAAGGCCTGCATAGTCGAGGCTGGCAGGTGGCCGACCTCATAAGCTGTGTTGTATTTCTTTTCCAGGACCGGCACCAGCGTATCGGAATAAGTCTGATAAAACTCCCCGGGCAGACCGTCCATACCCGGAGTCTTACCCCGATTTAAGGTGTGGATGGCAGTTTTAATTTCCTGTCGCGATAAGGGTTCAGCGAGGGCCGTCTGGATCTCCCGAGGGAGGGTTGGGAGTGCCAGCTCATTCAGGAAATTCATCATGGCATCTCGATTATTATCAGGGGGTGGGGCATACAACTTCTCCAGATGACTTCTGAACACAGAGTTGATCTCCAACTGCGTGTGTACCTGTCTGCCCGTGTCGTCCCGGACACTCGTGATCACTGGGGTCTCAGGGGTATCTCTGATCAGACGAGCCAGTAGTGCCCCCGATCTGTCCGCCTCCGCCTGTTGTCGTCTCAAATATTCCCTGTAGTCGATAACCCGCAAGGTTTCTAGGAGTTCCGCATGCTCAACATTACACCGTTGTAGGTCCTCCCTGCGACCTGGGTCCGTTCCCACCGCAGTCTCTAGCTCTTTCAGACGGCTCTCCACCGTACACAGTTTGTCATGAACCTCCTGTCTGGCGCCTACCAGTCGGCCTATCGCAGCCCCCCTCATCACAGCCTTCATAGCATCCCACACTACCAGGTTCGAGGACGCAGAGTCCCAGTTTTCCCTGAAGTAGCCAGTCAGTGTGTCCTCAAGGTGTGCACGGAACGGGCCATCCTCAAGTAATGAGGGGTTGAGCCTCCAGGTGGGTACCGGTGAGGGAATCCTGCCCCACTGCAGATCCAACATTAATGGTCTGTGGTCCGAGAACGTTTTGGCAAGGTACGCTGCTGATACACATTGTGTCGTTAGGGAGTTGGTGCAGGCGAATCTGTCCAGGCGGGTGTGTAGGTTATGTAGTGGGGGGTAGTACGAATATTCTTTAAGTGTCGGGTACAGTGTGCGCCACACATCATTCAGTCCCCAGCCCTGAAGCCATGTGCTAAACAATTCCGACGTTTTATGAACTCCCGCCACCTGTAGGGGAGGGTGTGATCTATCTAAGCCCGCATCTAGGACCATATTCCAGTCTCCTCCCAGATTCCACGGGGCGTCCACCCAGCCCGCCAGGGCCCTACCAACCGTCAAAAGGAATCCGTCCTGGTCGTAGTTTGGGGCATAAATACAGCCCAGGACTACCAGTATACCATCTAGTGTGCCCCTTACCAAGAGGTAACGCCCTTGGTCATCGGTTTTCCTCTCTAGCTCCACAAAGGGGACCCCTTAACGTTTCCATATCGTGGCTCCCCTGGAAAAGGCAGAGTATGTTGTGGAAAGCACAGCTCCCCTCCATTTTTTCCGTAAAGTGTGCACCTCAGGCTGTGTCAGGTGGGATTCCTGGAGGAATACAATATGCGCTCTCTGGCGAATCAAGAAGGCGTGTACTCTGTCGCTTTTGTATCGCCCCCAACCCCCTCCCATTCCACGTAACCAGCCTATACTTCCCTCTCACTTCAGCCATATCCAAATACAGGCGTCCAAGGGGATAACAGAATGCAATACTTTATGGCCCTTGGCCTAATCAGCCAGGAGACAGTTCCCTCCCTATCCCAAACCCCAACTCTGTAGGCGCAGCTCCGGAACTTTGCTGTGCCGAACATGAAACTGTAAACAAAAAGCAAACATTTAACAGTGCATACGCTCTTGGGGGGTCTACTAGGCTTGAGCCATATCCGATTGACCATGCCAGTCTGTGATGCCTGCTCAACGGCGCCGCCGGGAGTGATATCTGTCAACCAAGTACTGCCATTGCCCACCACTTGGGGGGGGGGGGCCTATAACCCCGCACAGTCAGAGGCGCAGACCCGGACCGGGTAGGGTGTGGGTCGTGCACAAGCCGCATGCCTGGGCTCGCACACAGTGGACAAGGATATGGCCCTTCTGGAGCTAACAGGTAATGCATACACACATTTGCGCACTTTGTCCATAGATTATGCTCCTTCCCCACCCCTCGATCGTGCAGTCAGGTTACAATAAAGAAAAAGGATACCAATTTGACTTTACGATACGTATCATATCAGCAACAGTCCTTATTCCAGGGCAGTGTCTAGGAGTTCATCCGCCGCTCTGGGCGTCGCAGTCGGAAACAGCACCATACGGTTTTCAGAGTCCGAATGTATAGTGCTATCTTCAGTGTCTGTATTCACTTGCCCTCGGTCTTCTCTGAAGGAGCCCGCCACTGCGACAGCGTCGTCCTGCCCCTTCTTCTGTTCGTGGACAGGAGGCCCACGTCTCTTCGGTTCCACCCTACGCGCCCTTGGTCCCTCCTTTGCACTCTTCGTTCCATCTGCGATCCCGCTAGTCGTCGAGTCCTGAGTCGGGTCCAGGTCCTTCTCGAAGTCCATCACTTCCAGCCACTCTTCCGCATCCGTGGGGCTATCAAAGAAGTGGGTTTTATTATCGTGGATCACTTTGAGGCGTGCAGGAAACAACAGAGCGTATCGAAGTTTGGCTTTTTGGAGTTTCTTTTTAACCTCATAATAGGAAGACCTCTGTTTCTGCACTAAATTAGTGTAGTCCGGATAGAGGGATATGCGCTTGTTCTCGTATTCAATAACGGATTTCAGTCGGGCTTGTCTAAGCAGTGTGTCCCTGTCCCGATAGTTGAGGATCCGTACAATCAGGGGTCGTGGTGCTCTGCCCGGGCTCGGCTGACCCGTAGGGATCCTATGAGCTCTCTCCACACAGGAATACGGGGACAGTCCTTCCGCAGCAACATTATCCCGAAACCAGTGCTCCATAAAGTCCGTTGCGTGGGGCCCCTCACAGCGTTCCGGAAGGCCAATGACGCGTATGTTGTTGCGTCTATTGCGCCCTTCCGCATCCTCCACTCGGTCCATAAGAGTTTGTACCTGATGTTGGATTTGTTGGATGGAGTCCGTATGTTCCGCCACCGTAGGGGCAAGGTCCGTCAGCACCATTCCCTGGTCTTTGACTTTGTCCGATAGTTTGGCATGGTCGGCTTTAAGAAGGGAGAGGTTTGTGGTAAGGGTGCCCATTTGCGCTTCTATCGCAGCCCTAGAGTCTCTAATTTCTTTAAGGATCAGGTCCAGCTTGTCGCCCTGGTGGACCTCCGCAGGAGTAGAATTCAGTACCAAGGGTGCAGAGCCATCCATAGTCGCATCAGGGATAGGTCCCGTCGCAGTCCCGTCCTGGCCCTCTGTCGTCTTCGTGCCCCTGCGTCCCATGGTGAGTGGCGCAGGGCAGATCCCAACCACCATGCAGGACCCGACTCTTCAGGTGTCTGTCTCGTCTCCCAGCCCCTGCAGCACACAGCAAACGGGCAGCTGCACCAGATTCTTCAGTATGGGGCCGCTGGGCGTGGAGACGCAGGCCGCAGTCGCGTTCGTCCCTCACTGTGCAGGTGGCAGGGGGGTCAGCGGGCCTGTGGGCCAAAGAGGGTCTCGTCCCATCAGGGAAAGTGGCAGGCCTCCTCACGTCCGCAAAAAGGGGGGGCGACCACCCCGCTTCTCCACTCCTCTCGGTGCTAGTCGGCCGGCACCCCAGCCCCCGCCGGCGCAGGCCCACGCCGGTCAATCTCTCACATCCGAGCCTCCCCTCTCACTCGAGGAAATGGCGGCAAGTCCAGTAGTGCGCCCCCTGTCTCGGCGTCGCCAGCCGCGGATCTCCGTTTCGACCCTCCACCGATTGTGGCGGTCCCGGGGGAGGGGGAGAGATCAGGGGGAAGGCAGGTAAGGCCGATGCAGTGCCGTTCTCAGCGCCCCCGCGCCCGCTGTTCGTGGCAATAGTCCCCTCGGCCCCCTCTGGGTCTTCAGCATCACACAGGGTCGGCGCCTCGCAGCGAAAGCAGCTCCGCGCAGGATCCTCAGAGTGCGTCGTCGGTGGCCGCCGCAGGGGGACGGGGGGGGAGGGCCGTAGAAGACCCGCACTCACCCCCTAGTACAGCAGCATCCAGGTCGTCTCACAGGCCGTTAAGGCCGCACAGTCCGGCAGCGGCTCGGCTGGCAGCGGCCCCGCGTCTCGGGCGCTGGCCGCACCCGAGCCCCCGGCTCCTAGCGCGGAACCAGGCCGCTCCTCCTCTCGTCGGTCTGCTCGGCACCGGCACCGCTCAGGCTCCGGGAAAAATCCGTCGAGGCGAGCAGGGCCCCCAAGGAGCAGGATCCAATCCTCGGTGGCACGGGGCTACCCCCGGAAAAGGCTCGCAGGATCGTTTTGCTCCCGGCGGCACCGGAGCTCTATCAATCTCCGTCCGCCATGGTTGGCTCCTTAGCCACGCCCCCTAGATGAATTCATTTATGCGCCGAAGCACAAAAGCTTAACTTTAAACATGACATTTTCCTGCGTCACATTTCTGCGCCACATTTTAAAAGGCCATCAGTATTTAGCATAAGAACCAAAAATATACTTTCAAAAATTGCTTAAAGAGAAGAAAACCGCATTTGGATGTCTTCCAGTGATACACAAAGTGATGAACCTTATTTTGTAACCCTCTAAAACACTAATCTAAAATTAAAAAGATCCAACTGTGCTAAATAAACGTTCCAATGCAATTTATGGCCCTCGAAAAACAACATCTGCTGCCTTAAGGCAGGAAAGGCTGAAAACCTGAAAGAAATGCTGAAACCTGAGCACGCTTTTAGTTTTACTGAAAACAGACATTTTAAGTTTTAAAAATGCACGTGCAAAAAGATGCATTTAAATCTGGCAAGGAAAAATGTACTTTAGCTGAAGTGTTTGCCTTTAAGAAACGCTACAAATTCGTTTTGCTACCAAAGGCACAATTATTTTTGAGGCCCTTCATATTCCTAGTGAATGTGAATTAACTTATCTAATTTAAGCCTTTAACATTTTGCACATATGCGTTTTGCTTAATGTATAAATTAAATAGCAACATATAGAGATTTTAGCATGTCGCATGGTAAACTGCTGCATGTTCATGTAATTTCCACCTAATATTAATTAATCCAACATTTCATTCAACAAACTGAAAAACATCAAGAAACTCACAATACACACATTGAGAAACAGAAAGTGTTCAAAACATTCAGGACACGCAAGACAGCGCTGTAGGCATTTTGTCTCAAAAAATTCGCGCCAACGCTATTCACAACAGAAGTTACCGTAACGACAAAAAACACATTTAAACACACATGGAACCCACAGGTCACAACACATAGGACTGAAACAGAGGGCAGCTACAAAGAACTGTACCCAAACCACACCATTTTGTAAATACTAAATGTAAGTCATATTTACAAGAACCGCTTCTCAATACTGGCAGAACACCAAAATTCGTTCTGCATCTCCATTCATAAAATTGCACAAAACAAAGGATCCTTACATGTATTATGTCATATTTTAATTCCCTGGGGATACAAAGTCACCAAGGAAGAAATATGTTTGTATATCTAAACCTATTTAGATATTCCCTTTAGGGGAAGCCGGCAAATCCAAACGTATACAAAGTTGGCCAACACAAATCTCCCAAAATGCTAAGATCAGGCATCTTATAGCTCACTAATCTAGCTTCCAAACTTCAAGGGGGCTATCTCTATCGATACTCTCGTAAATTTACAAGACCCTCGGTTATTGAAAATTGCAATGTTCAAATAAACTTAAGCGCAAAATACCAAAGAACTGGGAGCGACCCAGTTATACTCCAAGTAAAGCAGATGGAGAAAAGTCTCTTCATTATACGCCTACACAAAATGCAATTCGCATAACCAAACCTATACAAACCTTCAAAGCTATAGCAAACAAATAGTTGTCCAAATTCTAACTGCCAAGTTCAAACTGCAAAAAACACACTTAAGCCAAAATGGGTTCCTCAGTCGTGAGTGACATCTTTTGGAGAGTTTAAGTCAGAAAAATCAAAAATATACTGGGCCGCAAAGACAGAGAATCCCCCAGAACCTCTGTGCACAGTACCTCTTTTAGTAGATTTCTGTCTTGCCTTCCCCAGTAGATTTCTGTCCTCTGACAAAGTTACTTCTCCAGATAATCACTGCTTGACGAGGCCCACTGTTAGGGCGCCATTTGACGTATTAGGAATCCCCAATCTCCTTCTCAGGGGTCTTACCAATAAGTAGTCCATTCAAAAAGCAGCAAAGAAATCAACAGAGATCTGAAATATGAAAAGACATCTTTATTACAATTAATTGTGAGGCTACGTCGCCCAGCCACGCCTAAAAGTGACTGAATGAGATAGCCTCCTGAATGGTCTGAGCACAGACCCTTTATACAAATTATTATGCCCTAGGCACATATTTGAAGTACATTCCCAGAACGTGCACACAGATGCAAAACCCTCTTTCAAGATAAGTCCAGGCCATAAACAATGTCCACATAATGAATACATTCTTTAGCTGACAAGGCCGGCTAACCCCAAAACAGTAAGGTCACAGCCCATGTCATAAATAGCTCATGGAGGTAGGAACAGGAACAGATGAAAGTAAGATAGGGCAGGGTGTGTGTGCGATGAAAAGGTTTATGGCATGATGCTATCTTGCTCGGCCACTGGGAGAGGAACTGACCAAACAGGTCCGGCCTGGGGCAATGGTTCCAACCTGTCCAGGTCATGGGAAAGTCAATCAAGGTGTACGTGGCCTTTTGGAATCGAATTTAGCTGTGTGTTATAGCCTATGTAAAGGGCAACACACAACATGGCTGCTGTACACAAAATGGAAGCCAAGGGTTTCAGAACGAAAATGACGATTTTGAGGTGAAATTGTTACTGGAATATGACGAAAATGCTTGTACATAGTGTACTAGCCATTCTCGGTCTTTTGATATAAAAATCGTCATGCTAAGACAAAGTTTATTACACGAGTCCAGAATTTTCAGTACCACAACAGTACAGGGGCTCTGGACAACCAAACAGAAGAAGCTGCATATCAACCAACTAGAGTTGCTAGCGATATTACTAGCCCTCAAAGCTTTTCAGAAATACTTGTACAGCAAGACAGTGTTGATCCGGACGGACAACATGACCGCAATGTACTATATCCAAAAACAGGGAGGAACGCACTCTCCACAGCTGTCCCATCTGGCACAAAGCATATGGAAGTGGGCAATCCCTAAAAACATTTTTCTCCTAGCAGAACACCTTCCAGGGAAGGACAAGCCGATAGCCGACCTGCTCAGCGCAGGCACAGCCAACAACTACACGAATGGGAGATTCATCCCCAAGTTCTCCAGCCATTCTTCGATGAGTGGGGTCACCCAGAGATAGACCTGTTTGCCTCAAAAGAAAACTCCAAATGCCAGTACTTTGCCGCCAGGTTCCCACATCCGTTGTCACAGGGCGATGCGATATGGATGAACTGGTCAGGCAAATTTGCGTACGCTTTTCCCCCAGCACCACTGATCCCGCTGGTGGCACGCAAACTGCGGCAACACTCACTCAAGCTAATCCTAGTTGCTCCCACATGGGCGAGACAACCGTGGTACACTACGTTCCTAGAACTTTCAGTAGTTCCTCATCAAAGACTGTGCCTCCCATTGTCTAACTCAGAACCATGGAGAAATCAGACACCCAGATCCCAATCAGATGAACCTAGCGATCTGGCTCCTGAGGTCTTAGAGTTTGGATACCTTAACTTGCCCCCAGACTGCATGAACATCATTAGGGAGGCAAGACGACCAACCACACGAGCGTGCTATGCAGCTAAATGGAAGAGATTTGTTATTTACTGCAACAATAACCAAATCAACCCATTAGACGCTTCCATACAAAACATTATATGTTGCCTGCTACATCTACAAAGATGTAACTTAGCATACTCTTCAATACGACTACACCTTGCTGCTATAGCAGCATACCTTCAAAACAGGCAACACCTTTCACTGTTTAGAGTACCAGCAATCAAAGCCTTCATGGAGGGTTTGAAAAGGGTGATCCCTCCAAGACACCCCCTTCCCCAGTCTGGAATCTAAATATAGTGCTTACCAGACTTATGGGACCTCCTTTTGAACCTCTACACTCATGCGAACTACAATTCTTAACGTGGAAGGTTGCATTCTTGGTTGCCATTACCTCACTCAGAAGAGTGAGCGAATTACAAGCACTAACAATTCAAGAACCCTTCATGCAGGTACATGCCAACAGGGTGGTTCTTAGAACAAACCCTAAGTTCATGCCTAAGGTCGTATCCAATTTCCATATCAATCAATCAATAGAACTGCCAGTATTCTTTCAATATCCACAGTCAGTAGCTAAGAGAGCCCTACACACATTAGATGTAAAAAGAGCTCTACTTTATTATGTGGACAGAACTAAATCATTTAGAAAGACAAAACAGCTATTTGTTGCTTTTGCACCACAACACAAAGGAAATCCCATTTCAAAGTCGGGAATAGCCAGATGGATAGTTAAATGCATTCAAATATGTTATCAAAAGGCAAAACACACTTTAACCGTCCCCCCAAGAGCACACTCTACAAGCAAAATGGGGGCATCCATGGCTTTCCTAGGGAATATTCCTCTTGAAGACATCCCTAAGGCAGCCACATGGACCACCATACATACTTTCACAAACCACTACTGTGTAGATGTGCAAGCAAAACAGCAAGCTAATGTAGGCCAGGCTGTCCTCAAAACTCTTTTTCAAACTGCTGCAGGTGGCACAGGTAACCACCGCTAGAGGAGATACTGCTATACAGTCTATGCACAGATATTAATTCAGCAGCCCACATGCCTCAAACGGAATATGCTACTTACCAGTATGCATCTGTTCTTGGCATGTAGGGCTGCTGACATTCATATCGCCCGCCCTCCTCTCCGATGCCTGTCGCAGCTGCAGCATTATCTCTGGCATGGCCATCTCTTACTTTACTATCTCCATCTCTGCCACAATGGCGAAAAACAATCTGAGGATGGAGAAGATGCCCATGCGCACTGTAGTCCAGGGGAGGAGTCACCTATCTCGTGATACTTCGAAGACTCTTCCAAGACAACAAAGTGCAATCAACCGGACCCAACACTAGGCGGCGATCTATGCACATATATGAATGTCAGCAGCCCTACATGCCAAGAACAGATGCATACTGGTAAGTAGCATATTCCTTTTCTACAATTTGACTTTTTTCCAAAATTTAACTTTTTTTGGCAGAAAGTAGACTTATTCCTAGAGAACAAGAATTCTTTGAACACTTCCAAGAGACAATATTTGACCTTGTCCACAACCAAACAATTTATATATTTTGTCATGGAATAGTCTCGACTTTTCTTCTGTATTTAAGAACCTTTTCATAAATGTAATTTTGTGATTCATTCAGGTAGCATTTCCAATGTCATAGTATATGCTTTGAATGAAAACATTGCTTTTAAAATGCGTACAGGGCGTGGCCAACATGACGGCGTGAACGGACGCACCTTCCCAGAGCTCCCGCCGGCAGCGATAATCAGCCCGAGCCCAAGCCCGTTATAGCAGCTGGGGGGGGGGGGGGGGGGGTGGAAATTGTGGGCCGCCCTCTCGGGACCTGGTGTGTGGCCGAAACGCCGGTAGGCAGTGCCGGAGAGAAGCGGGACGCCCGATGTGAGCAGTGCGGCCGGAGCCGGAGGAGAGAGCCCGGTTGGTGTGTGGCTCGGCGCCGGCCGGCGCACTGAGGTGGTGATGGCAGCGGACGCGGTGAGGGGTGTCGTCCGGGAACGTTGCAATGTGAGAGACGCGGCGGCCCCCACCTGGGCGCGGGGAGGACAGAGGTGCCGTGTCCGACCGCCATTTTGAGCGGCTACAGTGGAGGCCGGAGATCCGGAGAAGTGAGCGCCCTGAGTCCTGGGGAGCAGGAGGAGGCAGCGCAGTGGAGACGAGGCGCTCATTCATGTGGCGCAAGGAGAACGAAGGCGCGGGGGTGGCCTATCGGGGGACGGCTGTCGGCCCGGTCTAGGCCCCGGGACCCGGAGTGGAGGCCGCCATTTTGCATCGGGTCCGCGTAGCTGCGGCCGCGCATTGCCGGAGGAGCGAAGAGTGGCTGAATTGGCGGGGAAGGAGCCGGGTCTAGCCGGGTCCAGACTGCAGGGGCAGTGAGCCCCCTCCCAACACCAGGCTTGGCCCCCGGGACACTACTGGCGAGCATTCAGGCCGGAGACTGAACCCCCAACACCCAGGCTGCCCATCTGGCTCCCCCCTTGGTTCCGTGAGGCGGAAGGCGGTAACCCTAGCAGGACGTCGAGAGGTGCAGGGTGGACCACGGGGACCCACGTGGGATGGCGACGGCGCCTTTCTGGAAGCCTGGGGCAGTGAGGTCCTCATTCCAGCGAGGTGAAGCGGAGCCCGGGCGCCCAGTGGTGACGAGGAACGGAAGAGACGCCCTTCTGGGGACGGCCAGGCAGGGAGACTAGAAGGCCAGGGGCGGGCCGTGCTTGCTGGCTGTGGTGGTGCTACGGAGAGGGCCGGGAGAGGTCTACAGAGAGGATTAGCAGAACGGAGGGGCGGCCGACTTAGCGTGGCGGGGATTCTCTGCAACACGACCGTCCCAGTCGAGGGACCGACAATGTCCATCGCAAGTGTACGGAAGGAGAAGACAGTCAAGGACCTTTTTGCGACGGCTCAGGCAAGTCAGCAGGCCAAAGACATAGCGACCAGGGCCTCACAACTGGCGACGGAGCAAACTGAGGGCAAGGACCTGATCACTAAGGCCTTCCTGGAGTCACTCTTCACCGCCTTACGTGAAGATATCCACGCCTTAAAGAAGGAGTTCGCGGACGAGATCAAGGAGGTCCGCAGGGACATGGACGGCATTGGGGAGCGGGTGGCCGACCTGGAAACCAAGAGCGACTCCAGGGACTTGGAGATGGAGGGGATGCGCCAGGAGATCGTTCGACTTCACGATCAGCACGTGGATCTACAGGCCCACATGGAAGACCTGGAGAATCGCTCCCGGCACCATAACGTCCGCATCCGGGGGTCGACAATGGCCGACGACACCAAGGACCTCTTGGGCTTCACCAATGGCCTCTTCAACCACATCCTGGGACGTTCTCCAGAAACTGAGATACATATAGAACACGTTCATAGAGTGGGCCCGCAGCGCTCTCCCTCGGCTCCCCCTCCGGATATCTTAGCATGTGTGCAGGACTTCCGCACCAAGGAGGAGATCCTACAGAAAGCACGACAAATGCATCCTCTTTCCTATAAGGGACAGTCTCCAGTTTTGTTTCAGGACCTGTCTGCTATCACATTGCAGAAACGGAGGCTCTTCAAACCAGTCACGGCCTTTCTCCAGCAACAAAACATCCCCTACAACTGGGGCCATCCCTTCCGCTTGATATTAAAAAAGGACAACAAGCTGTTCCAATTGAGATCCCTGACGGAGGCATGTAGTTTATTCGGTATTGACCCACCTGAGGAGCCAGAGGACACGGCTGGCGCCGCACCGGAACGTGATGACTGGAAGCCCCGGTGGCAGCACCAGTCCAGAAGGCGTCGGATCCGTAAACCTCCTGTGACAGCAATCAGAGAGGGTCAACGAGCAGCGGTGGAGGCGGTGTCCTCCAGTCCAGAAGTGGCCCACCCCAGCTGAAGGTCGAACTGAGTCTCATCATGGCTGGGCATTTACAGTGAAGATGGCTCCCGCTGTCGGCGGGGGGAAGGGAGATCACCACTTTTGTGCGGAACGAACTACCCTGAGGTGACACTTTACCAATCATCCTAGGATGATGGACACTGAATATGGGTATCTGGTTGGGGGGGGTTGTTCTTTTTTTCTTTATGCAAGTTTTATGGGGTAGCATTGTTGGGGTGGGGGGGTTCCAGGTCCGAGTATGGTTGGGTGTGTGTGATAGTGTGGAGTCCCAGGGGGCTAGCAGTGGCATTGGTGGGGCAATCGGTGGTGGCTTCATCAGATAAAGGAGGTGAGGCAAGCGGCAGGAATGGAGGTTAACGGTGTTGTAGAGTGCGGTGGGTTGGTGGTTACCTATGCCGGCGACTGAACTGCACCTCCTCACACTGAATGTGCGAGGCCTTAACAATCCTGCAAAGCGCAGGGCGGTCTTGTCGCTCCTGGGGAATTCGAAAGCGATATCTGCCTTCTCCAGGAGACACATCTATTGCCCAAAGATTGTCATAGGCTGAAATCACGCCATTTTCCGATACAATTTTTTTCCTCAGCCTCCACGAAGACCGCAGGGGTTGCAATACTGGTGGCCCAACATTTATGGGGTAAGGTCCTACAGAAGGGAGCTGAAATCAAAGGGAGATTGCTTTCTTACAGGTTCTCGCTAGGGGACAACACCTTTACAGTTAGCTCAGTCTACGCACCTAATGAGGGGCAGGAGAAGTTTTTTCACCAAGTGCTCAGCAAGGCGGCCGCGTCGCCTTATAGGTACATCTTAGTTGGGGGCGACTTCAACTTGGTCTTTGATAACCTTCTCGATAGGTCGGGGCAGCGCTCCTCACAATCAGGCACCCTGTCGGAAGGAGGGCGAAGCAGATTGAAAGATATGGGGATGATTGACCTTTGGCGGAGCTTTCACCCAGGAGTCAGGGATTACACATACTATTCTAATGCCCACAAGACATATGCGCGGCTTGACTACCTCTTAGCCTTCACATCACTCACGGTGCTGGCGTCAAAGGTAGAAATAGGGGCAGCGGCGCTTTCAGACCACGCGCTGCTTTCGGTAGTGATCTCCTTCCCGCCCCTCACCCACGCTGCGTGCTGCTGGAGACTGCGCAATACGCTACTTCATCGGAAGGAAGTGGTGGACAAAATCAAGGGGGCCATAACAGACTACCTATCACACAATCAGACTGCAGACACTTCACTCGTGACGCACTGGGCGGCTCTTAAGTCAGTGCTGTGGGACGAGTTTATTGCGATTTCGGCAGCAGAAAATGTAGAACGGGCGCGCAAACGAGAGGAGCTAACGTCCCAAACCCGAGAACTGGAACGGATGCACCAGAGAACAGGGGCGCCTCGGGTTTGGAGGCAGCTGCGCCTGGCGCGCAACAACTGGCGGCTTTAGACCAGGACCGGGCTGAATTTGCAGCCCTGAGGGTGAGGCACATGTATTACACGGAGGGGGGGACAGATGCGGGCGTCTGCTAGGGCGAGCGCTTAGAGAATTGCAACAGCGCCTCACGGTACAGGAGATAATCACACAGGGGGGGGTGTAGAGTGACCGAAGACGGGGACACAGCGAAAGCTTTCAGCGATTTTTACACCCCCCTATATGCCGGGCCCGGCTTGACCCCGTGGATGGCGAGGCCTTTTTAGAGTCCGTTTCGCTTCCGACCTTGTCGGCGGACCGGTCGGAGCTGCTGCACAGTACGATCTGTCCTGAAGAGGTGATATCAGCGATCTCGCGCCTCAAATTGGCTAAGGAACCAGGATGGGACGGTTTTACCGCAATTTTTTACAAAACCTTTTGTCCACAGATAGCCCCGTTGTTGACCGCTCTTTTTAATTTGTTCTCAGACCCCGGGGCTATTCCGAGGGATTTTCTAGATGCCACTATATCCGTCATCCCTAAGCCGGGAAAGGACCGTGCGCAATGCGGAGCCTATCGGCCCATATCCCTCCTTAACGTGGACCTTAAATTCTACACCAGTATCCTCGCAGCACGGCTGGCACCGCTCATGCACAGATTGATCGACCCAGACCAGGCAGGATTTATTCCTGAGCGACATACTGCCAAAAATACTAAGAGAGCGCTACACTTGGTTGAACTGGCCACGAGATTGCTGGGAGAGTACATGATGCTGGCGATTGACGCCGAGAAGGCGTTCGACCGGGTCCACTGGCCGTATCTAGAGGGAGTGCTGATAAAAGCGGGACTGGGAGTCAAATATCGCACGTGGCTTCTGAATTGTTACACTTTCCCAACGGCGATGGTGCGCGTTAACGGATGTTCGTCGCCTCGTTTTCCCATCTAGTGCTCTTTGCGTTATATATGGAACCACTGGCGCAGGCTCTGCGGACGGATCCGAGAGTGCGGGGGATCAAATTTTGGGCGTACGTTCATACAATCAGCTTATATGCTGACGACGTCCTTCTCTCCCTTGCCACCCCCGGAGACTCCCTGCCAGCCAGCGTCGAGATCTTAGACCCGTTCACGGGGGCATCAGACTTCAAAGTTAATATGACAAAATCACTGGCACTTGACCTTTCCCTGGAGGGGCAGACTCGTGTCTCCTTGGAGGAGCGCTTCCCCTTCCGCTGGTCGCAGGAGGCGGTCCCATATTTGGGGATACAGCTGGCGGCAACCTTGCATGATACGGTGCGTATCAACTACGCCAACCTCCGCCAAACCCTTCGCACAGAACTGGGGCGTTGGCGACATCTCGCACTCTCCTGGCTGGGCGGCCGCGGTGAAGATGACTATTCGCCCCCAGATCCTGTATATATTCCGAGCCATTCAGCTTCGCCCCCGAGGGCTGGATTCGCCAAACTCAGTCGGAACTCGCGCAGTTTATCTGGAATGGGAGGCGGCCCATGATGAAGGTGCGGTTGGCAATGCTCACCCCTGAGAAGGGTGGACTGGATCTGCCTGACTTGTTGCTCTACTACCAGGCGACTCAACTTAAGACCCTGGTGGAATGGAGTAAGTGGGAGTCGAAAAGGCACTGGCTTTTCCAAGATCAGGCGGTGGTGGGCCGCCCGCTGCAGGAAGTCCTCTTCCTTCGTAGACAGCACCGGCCCCCTAACCTGTACGCTTCTTATATTACGAGAGTCCCTCTTGAGGTGTGGGATCAGACTAGCGTCCGGCACGAATTAACGACTTTTCCATCTCCGCTCACGCCACTGTTGGAGAACCCGGACTTTGGACCGGGTAGAGATGTCCGGGCTTTTGCTCCGTGGCGTCCTGCAGGCTGTAGAGTTTTATTTCACCTCTACTCCGGAGAGGGGGTGACACCCTTTGAGAGCTTGTGACGGGACTATGGCCTGCAGGAAACAGAGCGACTCCGTTATTTACAGGTGCGTCATTGGGCACTCAATCCCCAGGTTCGGGAGGGGGCAGATCAGCAGCTCAGCCGGTATGAATACTGGCTCATTACACGGACGGCGGACAGACGACTCATATCTGACCTATATTGCATGTTATTGGATCGGTATTCCCACGTCTATAACGCGGGAAGGTCGCGGTGGGAGAGAGAGCTGGGACGGGGCCTAAGCAACAAGGAATGGGAAGACATCTACTACCGCGCCCGACACTCCGCTTATCACATGGGGTTGACAGACACTTTCACTAAGCTGGTGACGTACTGGTATTACACGCCCGACAGGTTGCATGAGATGGATCACACCAGGGACTCATCCTGCTGGCGGGGGTGTGGGGAGAGGGGCACGTTGACACATCTCCTATGGGACTATACACAAACTCAGGGTTATTGGAAGAGGATCCTCAATGAGATAGCTGCACACTTCGAGACAGACATCCCGAGATTCCCGGCCTATGTTCTTTTAGGGCTCCCTAATGCTATCACCTACCCTTTGAGAGCACGCAGGGGCCGACTATTTGCGAAAGCACTGCTTTCTGCCATTCAGAATATACTGGCTTTGTGGCGCACCTCACATGTCCCTACTTTTCAGGGTTGGCTGTGTCGTCTATGGTCAGTCCTGGGTATGGAAAAACTGTCCCTGGTTAACGCGGGGGATGGAGCTAAGTACGCAGAGTTGTGGCAGCCCTTCTTGTCCCTGTTGGCGACAGAATTCAGGGAGGTGACATGCCCCCGATACTTGCGGTTGCTACGCTTATCGCAGACTGACGCCTAAGCCGGGCCGGTATGATTGGACGCATGGATGTTGTGGGATAGTGGACCTGGAACGGGGGTGGGGGGAGGGTAGGCAGGGGGGTGGTTTGGGAAAGGGGGGGTTGAGGGTGGGGTTGGTTCTTGTTTTGACTCCTAGGATAGTGGGCCTGGCCCAGCAGTTGCACCGCGTATATAAGGAGACTTAGGGACCGTGTGGGCTTACTATATGGATGTGTTCTGATTATTCTGCTGGAGACTTCTGCAGCATTGTTTATGCTTTGTACGATGGACGTTTTATGCTTTGTGAAAGAGCCAATTTTTCAATAAAAAGATTTAATACTAAAATGCGTACATCACAAATGCCACTTCGTGTGCAACCTTTTCGAATGCATTTTTATGTATTTTGGTTGGGGTTTTAACACATCATGCTTTAGATATGTTTTATAAGCTTAAAATTTAGTAATGTCGAACATACATGGAGGGGGTGTTGTATGGCGTTTTAGGATCCAAGCGAATTTTCCCGATTTATGCCCTTATATAGGTACAATTCACATTGCCTTAATATAGGAATATAATTCATACCCTTATTTAGACATAGCCCATGCAGTCCAAATACAGGCACAACTACTTCCACCCGCACCAAAACGTCACAACGATTTCTTGGAAAATCTGCTTAAGCAGTCGGGGACCTCCCCTTGCTTGAATATTGATTTGTCTAAGAACTCATGGAATTTATAAGAACTACTATTCCCTTGGGGTTCTTTACTGATGTTATTATTTATGCCTGACTTTACGTCAAACAAGGCTACTTCAAGGTATAAATATGCATTCACTTGCTCTAGCAAGACACAGTGGTTCGGTGCAGTTCGACTATCTACTTGCCCGACGCAGCTCGCTACAGCAAGTGCCGAAGGAAGCCGACCCTCCAGCTGACGCACTGATCGAGAAGCTGTCCTTTCTCTCACTGAGAATCCAGCTCCAGTGTTTCCAAGCTCCCCTCGCGGGGTGTTGGGAAATCGAGTCCCGAGACAGAGATACCAGACCTCCTTCATTCTAAACTAAGGTATGGAGCTGATTAGACCCTAAGAAAAATCGTGCATAGATTCTTAGCAAAGAAAACCAAACCTATGCTACACAAATACTTACTCCTTCCCGCGTACTAGACTTAGGTTAGGTACATTGGGGTAGGCGTATTTTAGAAGCACTAGTTGAGTACTTTTAGCCATTTTTAGGTCTCGTCCTTTACCATTCCGAAGGAATGGGAAATGGCGAGAATTCAAGTGCTCGAACTGATTGTCAAACCACCGCGGCGTTTTCTTCGAGTGCACGTACAGGCACGCGCTTTTGGCCCATACACTTTCATGGCCATCTGTTCCTCAATGTCCCTCCCACCCTTCGTTTGATCTTGCCGCGAGTTCAGGCTAATGGCCCTCCCCCAGCACAGAGCGCGCATCGCGGCCGCACAGCACATCAAAGGGCTTCTCCCAGCGTGTGCTGTGCGGCTTCTCCTCCCCTAATTATGTGGCCGGCCGTACTTGTGTTTCCCGGCCGCTTCCCGGCCACTCTTGTATTTAATTAGCAGCAGCAGCATTTCTCCTGCGCCAGGCTACATCAAAGGCTCTGTGCCACTTTCACCCACACAGCAACACTTACAGACACGCAACGCCACTCACACCCACGCAAGCCCACTATCATCCACGCAACACCACACTCACCCACGCAACGCCACTCACCCAAGCAACACCACTCACACACGCAACGCAACTCATCCACGCAACGCCACTCATCCACGCAACCCCACTCATCCACGCAACGCCACTCATCCACGCAACGCCACTCACCCAAGCAACACCACTCACACACGCAACACAACTCACCCACGCAACGCCACTCACCCACGCAACGCCACTCACCCACGCAACGCCACTCACCCACGCAATGCCACTCACCCATGCAATGCCACTCACCCATGCAATGCCACTCACCCACGCAATGCCACTCACCCACGCAACGCCACTCACCCACGCAACGCCACTCACCCACGCAACGCCACTCACCCACGCAACGCCACTCACACACGCAACGCCACTCACACACGCAACGCCACTCACACACGCAACGCCACTCACACACGCAACGCCACTCACACACGCAACGCCACTCACACACGCAACGCCACTCACACACGCAACGCCACTCCCACACGCAACGCCACTCCCACACGCAACGCCACTCCCACACGCAACGCCACTCCCACACGCAACGCCACTCCCACACGCAATGCCACTCCCACACGCAACGCCACTCCCACACGCAACGCCACTCCCACACGCAACGCCACTCCCACACGCAACGCCACTCCCACACGCAACGCCACTCCCACACGCAACGCCACTCCCACACGCAACGCCACTCCCACACGCAACGCCACTCAGCCACGCAACGCCACTCAGCCACGCAACGCCACTCAGCCACGCAACGCCACTCAGCCACGCAACGCCACTCAGCCACGCAACGCCACTCAGCCACGCAAGGCCACTCAGCCACGCAAGGCCACTCAGCCACGCAAGGCCACTCAGCCACGCAAGGCCACTCACCCACGCAAGGCCACTCACCCACGCAAGGCCACTCACCCACGCAAGGCCACTCACCCACGCAAGGCCACTCACACATTGTGGGTGCAGATTGTGGGTGCAGATTGTGGGTGCAGATTGTGGGTGCAGATTGTGGGTGCAGATTGTGGGTGCAGATTGTGGGTGCAGATTCAGAGTGCAGATTGTGGGTGCAGATTCAGAGTGCAGATTCAGAGTGCAGATTCAGAGTGCAGATTCAGAGTGCAGATTCAGGGTGCAGATTCAGGGTGCAGATTGTGGGTGCAGATTGTGGGTGCAGATTGTGGGTGCAGATTGTGGGTGCAGATTGTGGGTGCAGGTTGTGGGTGCAGATTGTGGGTGCAGATTGTGGGTGCAGATTGTGGGTGCAGATTGTGGGTGCAGGTTGTGGGTGCAGGTTGTGGGTGCAGGTTGTGGGTGCAGGTTGTGGGTGCAGGTTGTGGGTGCAGGTTGTGGGTGCAGGTTGTGGGTGCAGGTTGTGGGTGCAGGTTGTGGGTGCAGGTTGTGGGTGCAGGTTGTGGGTGCAGGTTGTGGGTGCAGGTTGTGGGTGCAGGTTGTGGGTGCAGGTTGTGGGTGCAGGTTGTGGGTGCAGATTCAGAGTGCAGATTCAGGGTGCAGATTCAGGGTGCAGATTGTGGGTGCAGATTGTGGGTGCAGATTGTGGGTGCAGATTGTGGGTGCAGATTGTGGGTGCAGATTGTGGGTGCAGATTGTGGGTGCAGAATGTGGGTGCAGAATGTGGGTGCAGAATGTGGGTGCAGATTGTGGGTGCAGATTGTGGGTGCAGGTTGTGGGTGCAGGTTGTGGGTGCAGGTTGTGGGTGCAGGTTGTGGGTGCAGATTGTGGGTGCAGATTGTGGGTGCAGATTGTGGGTGCAGATTGTGGGTGCAGATTGTGGGTGCAGATTGTGGGTGCAGATTGTGGGTGCAGATTGTGGGTGCAGATTGTGGGTGCAGATTGTGGGTGCAGATTGTGGGTGCAGATTGTGGGTGCAGATTGTGGGTGCAGATTGTGGGTGCAGATTGTGGGTGCAGATTGTGGGTGCAGATTGTGGGTGCAGATTCAGGGTGCAGATTCAGGGTGCAGATTCAGGGTGCAGATTGTGGGTGCAGATTGTGGGTGCAGATTCAGAGAAAACTCAGCAGCACCACCACCATTGCAATGCAATAGGTCTCGTTTTAACGCAAATTTAAGCTATAGGCCTTGTAAATGACAAAGCCTTTTATTTATGTTCCAAAAACCAGAACGCAAAAATAAAGGGCATTATCATTTACAATGCTAATAGTTCAGACTCGCGTTATTGCGAGACCTATTGCATTTCCAATGCTTGTTATTTATGTATGCACGTTTATATGAAGCATAAACTGTCCCCGAGCACAATAAAGCAAATAACAATTCTTAAGAAAAAAGAAAGTTCAAATTCCTTTTGTTTTATATATTCGTAAAGTCAGTTCCTTTTTATTTTATTTTTTCTTCTTAAATGTCAAATTTCCATTATATGGGTAGTCTTCAAACAATGTTCATAACAGTCATACAAATGTAGCCAGAAAAACAGAGCCGACACGTGTTTCGTCACGGGAAAGTTCACCCATTGACTTTTTCAGGGCAAGAATTAATTCCTCATGAAGTGAAACTCCACGTTTCAGGAAAAACCTGTCTACGATACAGTAGTGAATCAAACTGGAATAATCTAAGCGGCAACATCCTCTTTCAATATAAACGTCCACTTGTCTATCGTTATTCAAATCAATATCTTCAAAATCGCAATCCAGTAAAAGGAAGTATATAAATTTCTCGGCGAGTACACCCGTCATCAGCTGTCTACCCTCATGGTAAGTGAGGCTTCTCACTTAAGAAGAAAAAACAAAATAAAAAGGAACTGACTTTACGAATATATAAAACAAAAGGAATTTGAACTTTCTTTTTTCTTAAGAATTATTTGCTTTATTGTGCTCGAGGACAGTTTATGCTTCATTTCATACTCCTTGTGTTTTCACAGAGGAGAACTTTGGGGACGTAAGTGGCCGATTTCCCGTTGTCCCTTGGAATAATCTACTGTGGAACCTACTCTTTCTAATTGTTTTTTGCGCAAGACTAATCCAGACACTTTTTCTTTATGTACTTTTATATGGTTTAGAAACCATACAATGCTTTTGCAGTATTATTTTATAATTCTATTCTCGCTGTACGCATTATACTTTGCAGCCTGAATTATGATTGTAGCAGTTCACTTTACTTGCATGAAAAAGAACACTGTTCAATAAATCCTTTTATTGAAAACGCCCGTCTCTCTATTTCTCTGCACCTCTGTTGAAAGAAGCATGCACGATTGACTGAGTAAAATATGTATCTATTGTTTCCACGACTCTAGAGATATATTTCTTGTTCTTGGGAAACAAAGTTGTCATGTTTATGCGGTTGTCATAAACTAATCCCTTCTTGTGAATTCGGGAAAGTTTCTAGTGACCTCTGAGCTAGCTGGCACTCACTATTAAGTTTAGTATATGCGATAGAGACCCAGTAGACACAAGTCCTACGTCAAATCTATAGGATATATTATTCCAATGCGCAGAGCCTATTGAGAATATAGGAACTACACTACATGCTCAGGCCGGGGCACTGCCGTTGGCCTCGGTGAGGCAGTTGGCTCCGGCTTCAGTGCCGCCTTCGGATCCGGTATCGGCTCCGGCCTCTGTGCCGCCTTCGAATCCGGTATCTGCTCTGGCCTCGGCTCCGCCTTCGGATACGGCATCCCGACCTCGGCGCTGCCTTCGGATCCGGCATCGGCTCCGGCCTCGGCGCTGCCTTCGGATCCGGAATTGGCTCCATAATCGGTGCCGTCTTCGGATCCGGCATCGGCTTCAGCGACGCCATTGCATCACAACCTAGGCGCGCGTCATCGGCCGCGGCATCGTTGCCTCCAGGGCCGGAATATATCGAGCCTGTCTTGTCCTGCCTCCAATTCCTGTTCCTGACCTGAGGGAGTTACTAGGAGTGGTCTGAGGACCTTCTCGCAGCTCGCTGTGAGGATGATCTAAACTAGATTGGCAATATGGAGAATCCGAGCACGCTGGACTGATCTCCACACCCTGATACACTGTGATATGGCTTAGGGGAGGCTCCTACCCTCAAATTCCCTTGAGTGCCTATCAGGGCAAATCTCCTCCCTGCAGCAGCGGCCTCCACAACAGAGCCGCTACTACCCTTTAATAACGCACTTTATTTTTTTAATAATTCTTTTTATTAGAACAAGGCATCAAAAAGAAAGAACACAGTACAGAAGAATCACATCATATTACCATATAACACCTCCGGGGGGAACAGGGGATCAAGGTATATACATGTCAGAAAATTCACGGGGATGGGGGTACATCAAACACAGATTCTCTAGGTGGTACACAGATCTCTCCCGTATATTTGTTCCAAAGTCCCCAAACTGATGCCCATTTTCGAGGTCGACCTCTCGCTGTATAAACAGTCTTCTCCCGAAACATACACCAATCTAGGTCATTTTTCCAACTCTCAAGGGTAGGAGGCAACTCGGATCCCCTCTGCTGAGCAATATTCATTTTCGCTATCATGAAACCCAGGGTGGTCCATTGTGTTTGTGCCAAGTTAAGATCAGTGGTCTCCCATATGTTAAGGAGACATCTCCTTTCCTCGGCAACATGGCGAGCCCCCAAAACCTCCTGTATAGTGTTATGGATCTTACCCCAGTACTCGGTGATATACCGACACTCCCAAAGGATATGGAGGAATGTACCCACAAGACCACACTTTCGTCTACACAACCCTACTTCCGAAAACCCCATCCGGACAAGGCGGGGGCCTGTAACATAAACCCTGTGTAGTATTTTTAATTGAACAAGCCGCAACCGCGCTGGGATCGCAACCACTTTTGGAGAGGACACAGCCGATTGCCAGTCCTCATCATCCAATTCTATGCCATCTCGCGTCCATTTAACCCTCAATTCCTTAAGTAGATCCGCCCTATGATTAATTAATTTCTTATAAATCAGGGAGATGGTTTTTTCGGGGAGATGACCATCTAAAATTCTATCCTCGAGAGGTGAGGCCTCACTTCCCATCAGTTCAAATTTGACTTGCATTTCTTCAAATGATTTAATCTTCCCCTTGCCCCAAGTGTCTTTAATGGTTGAGATCCCTATCAGACCCCACTTATCAAATCCTCTCGTATTCCAAAGCTTACCCAGATGTTCCGAGGCAAACAGTGGGGTAGCTAGCGTCAACCTGTCCCTCCATCCCAAAGAACTCGTGGCATCATGCCAGATCCGCACTGCATGTTTAGTTGGCCCTGTCAAGTTCAGCTTCGTTGACTTTGAGTACAGAGCCCTGTTGTAACTGCCTCCTGGGAGGAGCCACATATCCATCGCATATCCGGGATCGGTCACGGGCCCATATGTTCCCTGGTTGATTGCGGCCAGCTGGGAAGCCCAGTAGTATCCTTTGATGTCTGGGAGGGCAACGCCTCCATCATACCATGGGAGCGACAGTTTAGCTAAAGCAATACGGGGTCTGCCCTCCCATAATAAACTACGCTGCAACCCTTCCACCTCACGGAAATAGCTGGCCGGCACCACATCCAAGGTATTCTGAAGGGCATAAAGGAAACGAGGCAGAGACATCATTTTAAAAAGAGCCGCTCGCCCCAACAACGAGAGGAAAAGTCTCCTCCAATTAGCAGTGTCGCTCCTAAGCCTCTGCAAAGGAGGAAGGAGATTATTAGCATAGCCGACCGCCGGGTCCTGAGAAATGAAGATCCCCAGATATTTGAACCCGCCCAAGCTAACTTGAATAGGACACCACACTACGTTTAATTTTGTCCCCCAACCCATTCACATTTCAACTCAAAACCTTCAGTTCCCTACCCCCCATCATCGTACACGAAAAGGAAGTGACCATTCTCTGTCTGTTGCATTCTAGTCAAACCTAATTTAATGATGTCATCAACAACAAAAAGATTAAAACAAACTGCTAATAATGTGACACACAATAGTAGCTGGAATACGAAAAAAAACCAACTCTCTACCCCCCACCCCCACACCCTGCACCCCTGCATGCCGCTTACATGCATAATAACGCACTTTAAATGTAGCACAGGGGCGCCTGTGCATACGAGGCAACCCCAGTTTCATCGCACACCTTCCGCTACAGTGTCACAGTGTCCAGTGGTCCAGGGCTCTGCTTCTCCAAGGACCTTTTGGCCCTCTATTCCAACTCTGTGTGGGACACAGTGGCGCAGGTGCTGCCGCAGTGTCTATCGGAGGCTTGGAAGGTGCTCTCCCCTTCACTTGCCGAGGGCAAGATGCAACAGGATTCACCATCCATTGTGGTCTGAACCCCGCATCCTCCATAGGCAGGGCAATTTGTATAGCAGCAGGGTGGGTCCCAGGGCTAGCGGGCAGATCAGTCCATCCCTACAACTGCTGCCTCTAGACCTTCCTAGTCTGCTGTTTCAGTCCACAGTCTCAGGCCCACCACACGCCGTCAGGGTTCGCCATCACCTCCCCCACTGGCGTGCCATCACGATGGACAGGTGGGTTCTGCAACCAGTCCGAAGGGGCTACTCCTCCCCTTTGGGACTACTGCTATACCACGTTAGTACCACCACATGTCGGGGATCACTTGACGCTTTGCAAACAGGAAGTTGCTGCACCCTTAGCCTAGGGGGCCATCGAGCGGGTTTTATACCTTTGTGTATCGTTTCCTGGACCCAGCATACTGGATGGTAGCGTTACACATGCAGGACGCCTACTTTCACGTCTTGCTGGCCCACCGGTGTTACCTGCGGCTCACTGTTGGCCACGAGCACTTTCAGTTCACCGGGCTCCCCTTTGGGCCTTACCAGCACCCCTCAGGTGTTCACTAAAGTGATGGCTGTGGTCACAGCTCGTCTGTGCATATCGGGGGTTTCAGTCTTCCCCTATCTCGACGACTGGTTGTTGAAGGCGGGCTCGACCCAGGCAGTCGTCTCCCACCTCCAGACTACGGCAGGCCTCTTGCATTTGCTGGGGTTCTCCATCAACTTGCCAAAGTCACATCTGATTCCCTCTCAGAAGCTCCTCTTCATCGTAGTGGTTCTGGCCACGGCGTAATTTCGGGTTTGCCCTCCCGAACAGCAAGTCCGAAACATTCAGGCTATGATTCCGATCTTTCAACCCTTGTCCTACGTTTCGGTCAGGAAGGCACTGAGGCTGCTGGGCCTCATGGCCTCCTGCATCCAGCTGATCAATTATGCTACATGGCATATGTGGGCTCTGCAGTGGGACCTGAAGATCCCGTGGACGCAGCATCTGGGACACCTGTCTGACTATGTCCACATCTCGGAGGGCACGCCACAAAACTTGCAGTGGTGGTTCACTAACCAGTGTTGGGTCAGTGGCAGATCCCTATCCCTCCCCCAACTGGAGCGCACAGTGGTGATGGACGCGTCCCTCCTGGGATGGGGCGGTCACAGGGAAGAAGCAGAGATCAGAGGCTTCTGGTCTCAGGCGAAGTCCACGAGCCATATCAATCTTTTGGAGCTCAGTGCGATCCTACTTGCACTGAAAGCATTCCTTCCCTCTGTCCAGGGGAGAGTGGTGCAGGTGTTCACAAATACCACCACCACCATGTGGTACTGCAACAAGTAAGGCGGGTGGGGTCGTGGACCCTCTTTCAGGAGGTTCTGCGCCTCTGGACATAGCTGGAACGCCTGGGTATTCTCCTGGTGGTTCAACACTTGGCAGGTTCTTTAAACGCCAGGGCGGACACACTCAGCCGTCAGTGCATGATGGTTCACAAGTGGCGTCTTCAATCGGAGGTTGCGCAAGGTCTCTTTCAACAGTGGGGAAAACCTTGGTTAGCTCTCATTGCTGCCGAACAGAAGGCGGAACGTCCACAGTTCTACGCGTTGGAGTTTCTAAGGCGGCACTCGCTCTGCAACGCTTTTCGACGCGAGTGGAGTTGCGGTCTGTTCTCCTTTCCGCCTATACCACTTCTACCCAGGGGGCTGAAGAAGATCAGACGCGACCGGGCCCAGGTCATTCTTGTGGCACCGGACTGGGCTCCAGGAGTTTGGTATCCCGAGCTACTCAGTATGAGCGTAGACCCCTGATACTGCTGCCTCTTCAGGAAGATCTTTTGTCGCAGCAGCAGGGGACGGTCCTCCACCTGCTTGCGTGGAGATTGTGCGGCGGCAGTTGATTCCATTTAACTTGCCTCCTGACGTCTCTAATGTGATTCTGGCTGCCAGGCGTCCCTCAACTAAGACTGTATATGCCTGCTCCCTTTGACCCTCTTCATAATTGTCCTTTGCGGTTATTGACTTTGAAAACTGTCTTCCTGGTGGCCATCAACTCCACTAGGAGGGTGCATGAGCTCCAGTCTCTTTCCTGTAAACCTCCTTTCCTGGCATTTCATCCGGATAAGGTGGTGCTTCGACCACGTCCCTCCTTTCTACAGAAAGTAGTCTCTGCCTTTCATTCTCGGGCAAACTGTCACTCTGCCCACTTTCTTTCCACCTCTGCACACTTCAAGAGAAGAGGAGAGGGTCCACCGTCTGGGCCCAAAACATGCGCTTACGTTCTATCTCACCGGCACACAACAGTTCCGGATGGATGACCAGCTATTTGTTTGCTACGTGGGCGCCAAGAAAGGCCAGGGCATCAGCAACTACTACAGAATTGGGACGCGGTGTCCCCCTGCAAGATATCTGTCAGGCAGCCACTTGGGCCTCGTTGCCTACTTTCACTAAGCACTATTGCCTTGACAGTCAGGTCCGGAGAGACAGCTTCTTTGTCTGTTTGGTTCTCCGTGACTTTCTGGTGTAATCTCACTTCGCAGACCCACCACCGGGGTTGGTATTGCTTGGGTATGTATTCTAAGGTAAGGACTCTATTACTAACGTGTGTCTTTCAGATGCACAAGTTACTTACTTGTGTAACGATTTATCTGTAAGAGACATTAGTTAGTGATATATTCCTTACCGCCCGCCCATCCTCCCCGTTCTGCAAACTGTTCTCTAGGGTTCAGGTCATCCCTTTCAGGGCCCTAGTTCTGTTGCACTAGTGGTCGGTCTCTGGTATGGCTCTGCGCTCCTGGCGCAGAAAAGTTGTGTACCAAACTGACCTCAGAGCGCATGGGCGCGTCTAAGTAGCTCCGACGATGTCATCTCGACGACTACGACGCCAGCGACGTACGCGGAGCCGCACGACAACGCTTACCAACGCGCAGGGGTACTGCTGACGGAAACTTTCCGGATCCAGCTTGACGCTTGGGGATATTCTAAAGTAAGGAATCTATCACTAACTAATATCTCTTACAGATATATTGTTACACAAGTAACTTGTGCAATAAGGTAATCCCGATGTTATCCTATGGGAGATATAGGCCTTGCAATAGTGAAACACGAATTTCAGAGTTTTTTTTCATTATCAGGACATCAAAACTTAAATGTACATGTCCTGCTCATTAAATACATTGCACCCTGCCCTCTGGACTGTCCAGGGCCTACCCTAGGGCTGACTTATATGTATTAAAAAGGTTGGTTTGGGCCGGACTAAAGTTTTTTTTTTCAAGGTCGAAATAGGCAGTTGAAACGGCACACACAGGCTCAGCAGTGGCAGGCCTGAGACCTGTTTAAAAGGCTACTCCAGTGAGAGCCCCAATGAGTGCTACAGGCCCACTGGTAGCATTTAATTTACATGGCCTGGGCATGTGTAGTGGCTTTACAAGGGTCATATAAGTTAATTAAATATGCCAATTGGGATCTTAAATTAATTCAATATGCCGATTGAGAATGATCCAAAGTTATCTTGTGCTAGGGAAAGAGCTCATGCACTTTAGCACCGATTAGCAGTTGTAAAGTGTGCACAATCCTAAGGCCAGCAACAACAAGATCAGCAAAATAGGAGGTCTGGAAGAAACATTTAGGGGGAAACTACGCCAAGGATGCCAGGTATAACAATGATTACCCTTTAATCATTGTCTTAGTTTAGACCGGAGAACTTCTAGGTGCAGATTCCTTACCTTTGAATTATCCCCCTGTGTCAGACTGATCCAGAAATTCTTCTTGAGCATTACTCCTGCCCGCGGGTACGTGGCGTAGTTCAGCACCGCATGGTGTCATTGGCGTCTCACCCGCCGGAAGTGATGTTCGCGGTGGCTATATAGGTCCCAACCAGGCGCACCCTCAGTTATTTTCCTTCTGCTCCAGCCAGTGCAGATCCTGGAAAAGCTACCCCTTAGTCACTTGTTGACTGAGCTTTTTTCAATGTTTTGTCGAAGCCTTTTGAGGTTTACCTCCTGTGTGGCAGGTATGTCATTGAAAAGGTCGCCTTCAAGTCCTTCAGCGCCTGTTGCTGGCAGATGTTGTGGATGGACCCACATCTTTGTCTATGGTGCCTTGAACAGGCTTATGATCCAAAGGCCTGTCCCAACTGCTACGCCATGAACCCAAAGGCCTTGAGGCCTTCTAGCGTTTCGACATGTGACAGTGCGATGATCGAGGTCCTGGTCGAGAGGAAGGTTCCGGGAGTGGTCCCAGAGTCTGAGGCCGTCGCCGCATTCCAAATCATCGAGCCACTCGGGTAAGTCCTGCTTCTACAAAAAGAAAAATATCAAATAATGCTTTGACTTCAATTTGTCTGTCGGCAGACAGGAGAGCGTCCCGTTGCAAGGCCTGGCTCCGCGGTTGAGCCAGCTCCTGGACCTACTCTACGCATTCCAGAATTTCCAGTTACCGGAGCGACCCCTGCCCAATTAAAAGAATTTTATTAGGCCATGCACATCATATTTGGGCTGTCTGTTCCCACTGGTGCGCCTTCGAGACCGTGGGTTTGGGAGGGGCCCTTATTTGATCCATGCCTCCTGTGCCTGAGCCCTATTCCTTTGGGCCTAAGACTTTGGGTAGAATGGGAGGGGTCGCTGTACCCTGAAGAATACCAGCCCTTTGAGGATCAACTGGACTGGTGTGAGGATCTGGGGGAAGCCAGTGTACTGGATACCTTTCTATATACTGGCAAAATGCTACTGCACCCTTCTTTTTGTAGAAAACCTTATTGTTTTTCACTCATGACCATTCAACACAGAGCTCATGTTATGTTATGTTATGTTACAAAAGTTCATATAGCGCTCAGCTGCCCCAGCAAAGGGGCGTCCCGTCGCTTTGCAACAGAAAATGACTGACTTTCAGAGAAAGAAATAGAGCGTAGAGCAAGGGGGCTTAGTTTCGGGGAAAGAGGTGGGTTTTGACGGCCCTTCTGAAACCCAGAAGGTTTTCCTGTTCACGTATATGTGCCGGCAGGGAATTCCACAGTTTAGCCGCCAGATAGCGGAAGGAACGTCCTCAGCGCAGCGCTTGATCCGGGGTATCTTGACCAAATGTTGGCCAGCAGAGCGCAGTACGCGGGTTGGAACATACGGAGTGAGGAGATTGCAGAGCATTTCAGGGGTGGCGAGTTTTAAAATTTTGAAGGAGAGGCAGAGTGTTTTAAACTGGATACGCTGAGCCATAGGGAGCCAATGAAGTCTCCGCATGGTATCAGAGATAGAACAAAATCGAGGAAGGCCTACTAAGGCTCTGGCGGCCGCATTTTGAATGCGCTGCATCCGGCCGATCTCCGCTTGGTTAGCTCCCAGAAGCAAGGAACAGGCTTAATCCAGTTGGGAAAGCACCGTGGCTGGACTATCAGCTGCCTTTTAGATGAATCAAAAAACTTGAGGACAGGCCTTAGGCCTCGTAGAATACCGAAACATGTGGCCGCAACTTTCTTTGTCTGGTAGCAGAAACTAAGGGAGGAGTCTAACCACACACCCAAGTTTTTAATTTCTGATTTGGGTTTCGGGGCTTTACCCAGGGCAGTGGGCCACCAATGCCCCCCCCCCCCATACATCGACATTCTTTCCGACCAGTAGCACCTCTGTCTTATTAGCATTTAATTGCAAACAGTTCGATGTCATCCACTGTGCCACGGCAGCAAGGCCACTTCTGCACCTGGAGACGTTTGGAGCTGCAGCCTCAGTCAAAGCAACCACCAGCTGAGTGTCGTCAGCATATGAGACGATGGCAAGGTCCCATTGGCTGGCGACATCAGCTAGCGGCCGGACATACAGGTTAAATAAAGTAGGGCTTAGTGCCGAACCCTGTGGAACACCCTGTTCAATCGGGTGTGCCTGAGATAGAAAGGGAGGGGTGGACACACGAAAGGACCTCTCAGTCAGAAAAGATCTGAACCAGGCCAAGGACAGATCGGTAATCCCCGCCTCCTCAAGCCGGTGGAGCAGAATCTTATGGGAGACAGTGTCAAAGGCGGCACTGAGATACAACAGGATCAGTGCCGCCGTTTGACCATGGTCAAGAATGTTTCGTAGATGTTCCGTCATGGCCAAAAGGGCAGTCTCTGTGCTATGGCCAGCACGAAAGCCATGTTGCGTCTCATTAGGGATGTTATTAACGCTCAGGGTGTTAGTGAGCACGGTATTAACATGGGATTCTGCCACCTTCGTTATCCAGGGAAGGAGAGAAATAGGCCTGAAGTTCTCAGGCTTAGCACGGTCCAGATTCAGTTTCTTGAGAACCCACGCCGGTTTCCATTTCGCCGGAACAGTCGCGGATGAAAAGGAGGCGTTAATCAGTTGGTGTAGCGGGGGCATACAGGTCAGAGAGGAGTCTCTGAACTGCACGGGATTAAGTGGGTCCGCTGGAGAGCCGGACTTAATTTTCCCCGCCAACTTATTGAATTCTCCCAGGAGATCTCTGGGATAGCCGTCAGGTTAAAGGCTAAAACAGGCTTGGTAGAAAGAGAGGGGGTGGGCATAGCCATAACAGGGAAAGAACGATATATGGCCCGTATTTTGTCAACAAAAAAAAGAGGCCAATGTTTTGCATTGGGGTTGCGATGTAGATATGGGCACCGGAGCTTTCTTTGTAGTGAGATCTTTGAGAATTTTAAAGATAATTTTCGCAGGGTTAGAGCTCATTTTGATCTCAGCAGCATAATACCCTGCTCGAGCCCTACATACCACTCTGTGGTATGTTTTGAGTTCTGCTAGGTAGCACGCTTTGTGTTCAGGGGCATAGTCTTTCCTCCATTTACGCTCATATCTTTTACATGCCTTTCTAAGGACGGCCAGGGAGTCATTAGACCAGGGGTTAGAGTCATATATACGACCTCTAATCCATGTTGCCGGTATTAAAGTGTCCAGTGTCCGAGTGATTCAGGCGCAGAACGAATCATATCCCACCTCGACATCAGTCAAAGGGTCTAACGGGTCAGCTCTTAAAAGAGCATGAAAGTCTTCCAAACGAAGCTTGCGCCACGGTCTTTTATATACTGAGCGCTGCATATTATTCTGTGGAGATAGAGGCAAGGGAATGATCATTTCAACTAGGAGATGGTCAGACCAGGCCATGGGAATGGGTGTCAATGCAGTGGCCCCATCCATGTTGGTAAAGATGGGATCCAGCAGATGGCCTCCTATATGTGTAGGGCTATTAACTATTTGATGTAACTGAAATGCAGCTAAATCAGCAAGCATGGTACGGATTGTCTGGTCCTGGTCCAGGTCAAAATGGAAGTTAAGGTTGCCCAAGATGCTAAAATTGGCTGATTTCACAGCAAATGCTCCGACAGTTTCTAAAAGTGTAGTATTAAAGCCATTTGTAGGTCCGGGAGGTCTTTATATACGTAGACCAGAGAGGGAGAAGTGAGTGCTCACGGCGATATTAAAATGTGCACATTCACCTCCTTCCATATTGACTTTCTCAAAACGGCAGGAATAATTCGACCTGGTAATCACCGCAATGCCGCCTCCCCTCGTTGCTCTATTCACCAGATAGATTGAGTAGTCAGGGGGAAGCGCCAAGTTTGAAACAGCCGTTATATCGTCACTGAGCCAAGTCTCGGTCAAAAAAGAAAGCATCTGGAGATTTGTCGGTAATTAGATCGTATATTTCTGCATGATGTTTATCAAGTGACCTTACGTTTAATTGCATTATTTTTAACTCGTATTGAGGAGGAGGTGTAGGGGGTACAAATAATGGCATGGGTTTAGAGAGTAAAAACGTGCCACACGGGCAACTTACCGGACCACTTAAAGGATGTAGCGGGGACAAACTACACTTGTGAAGTAGAGGTCGAAAGTTTAGTAATGCCTCTCTGGAGTAGGAGAGCTTATCTGACTGACTTAGGCCAGCATGGCTGGCGAGAGGCGACGTACTGGCGCGGACGGGCGCAGACGGGCTTGCCTCTGGCGCGCCTTCGGCGCGCGCGCTGCACGCTTGCATCTCCTCACTTATGAATAGTATCCCTGAGGAGCAGCCAGACATCTAGAGCGCTACTCAAAATGGCGCCCGTGGATGGCAGCAAGCCCGACCCTCCCTCACACAAGATGGCGCACACGGGAGTTCTAGCCACGCCAAAGCAGCGTGAAATGAGGTCATTTCATTTTTTAAAGTGCGGGTAGGGTAATATGGCAGCTGTCAGAACAATTTTAGGCAAAAGAATACCAGATTTTAAAAATGAACAATTGCGGCGATTTAAAAAGGGTAAAAACCCCTGTGAAGTGCTCTAAGAGTCCTGAGAAGCCGTGTAATCCTGGAAGCAATAGTATATACAATTTAAGAAAATTAATGTTCGAGGCATATGAGCTGCAGATACTACACTTTTGAATTAGATCGCCACCAGGGCCTATCCACGCCGTGAGGCCTGCACCTCATGGAAAGGACGTCATTCAAAAAATGCCCTGTGTGTGGAGCACAGTTTCCACCCAGTGACCACCACGAGATCTGCAACCTGTGCTTATCGCCAGAACACGACAAATTAATCTGTACAGCCTGCGCGTCCTTTCGATCCAAGAAAACCATCCGAGATCAAAGGGCCCGTCGACGCGGCGTGCAGACATCAGCTCCGGAACCAGTGGATATCCTCGACGAAGAGGTTCCGCTCGTTCCCGAAGAAGATTCCGATGATCTCCAAATCGTATCAGAGGCATACGACTCAGATGACTCCATACCATCGGGTCAGCGCATGAGTACTACTGCCCCTGCACCACACACAGCTCCCAAACCGAAGGCAAAGGTCAACACTCTGCCTCCTGGGCCCAGTCGCGACCGAAAGAACACTTCGAAATCCCCGCCATCAAGCCCGTCTCCGAAGAAAATACTCAAGCCTTCCGGGAGCTCCTTACCGAGCAAGCTGCACGTGCGGAATCCACCAGCTCCTTCGGCACCGAAACTGAAAGAAGTCTCGGCTCCGAAACTGTCGACTTCTAAAGACAAAGGTATGAAGCCAGCATCCGACACCTCGAAGCCGACGAGACTGGCTTCCACTCTGAAGCCATCGTCTTCGGTACCGAAACCGACAAGGCCGGATCCCGATGCGCCCAAGCCATCGAAATAGCCTACGACACCGAAAACAACACCTTCAGTGCCGAAAACTATGCCAAAGGACAATGTAACACCTCCTAAGGCTAAAGATAAGCAGCAACCTCGCCCGGCACCGATAAAATCGACGCCGACAAAGGTTCCACAAGGAGAAGAACTTTTTCCATCCTGATCCTCTACAAAAGAAGATCTACATTGACCCAAAAACAGGTCACGTATCTGCCAAGAGGAAAGCCGACACAGCACCTACACCTGTAGTGCCTGCCAAGAAGGACTCTGCCACATCTCCTATGCACCCTTCTTCTCCTATACTTCCTTCTCCTTCATCTGCTGTTCCTCTTAACATTTCACCACAGGTTTCTCCTCCACATTCTCCTACTCTGTCTTCACACTCACCTCAAAATGATGATGAGTATAGTTTAGGGAGAGGGATAGACCCAGATGAGCCTTTCCCATACACTTTAAATGGTCCAGACTGGAAGTACCCAAACCCACAGGATGTACCAGCTATTCCTGACCCACAGTCATACCCATCAAAACCTTCTCTCCCAGAAGATAACATTAGTTTTGGGCACCTATTAAACAGAGCTGCCATTTACCATGGGGTCACTATGCATTCTGATGAGGCAGAGGAAGATTTCCTATTAGACACATTTGAACAATCGCAAAGGTCTGCTCAAATTCTTCCTATGATCAAAGGGGTCATCAAACATGCTCCTGAGATATTTAAAGACCCTGTACGTACTAGGATCCTAAACCCTAGAATTGAGAAGAAATATAGGCCTGCGCCTGCGGACCCAGCCTACATTAAAGGACAACTATCATTAGATTCACTAGTTGTATCAAATGCTAGGAAAAGGGCAAATTCACAAACGTCAGATGAGGCTGACGTGACAAAGAATCTAAAGTTATAGATGCTTCAGGTAAAAGAATAGCTGCACAAGCTACTAACATATGGTGTATAGCTAACACACAAGCCCTACTTTCAAGATATGACCGAGCTCATTATGATCAGTTAGAGAAATTGCTACAACATCTTCCTGACCAATATAAAACGCAGGCAAACGACCTCATACAAGAAGGCAAGCTAATCTCTAATGCCTCAATCAAGTGTGCTCTTGATGTGGCAGACACTGCGTCTAGAGCTGTGAACACTAGTGTCCTACTTAGAAGACTTGCGTGGCTACGCAGTTCAGGTTTTAAACAGGATGTTCAAACTACTATTTTAAACCAACCATTTAATCAAAATCAATTGTTTGGACCAGAAGTAGACACAGCACTTGAAAAGATGAAGAAGGATACAGATACTGCCAAATCTATGGGAGCTTTACAGTCTACACAAGCTAAAAGTTCCTTTCGTCGCTCCTTTTACAGAGGAGGCTCCAAACAGACTGGAGCAGACAATACAACATCCTTCAAATCTAACACAAACATCCTCTAACAAAGGTTATTTTAGAGGAGGATATAGAGGAAACCACAACAAAGGAAGAGGTCAGGGTAACAACAATAATCAAACCTCTTCCACCACAAAACAGTGACTTTCCTCTGCTCCCCCAACAGCATTCCACTCCTGTGGGGGCAGATTAACACAGTTCCTACCTGTCTGGAATTCCATCACAACAGACAAGTGGGTAAGACAAATTATCCAGCATGGCTACTGCCTGGAACTTACAGCAACCCCTCCACACATACCACCCAGACAGCGTCCAATGTCTGCAGAACACCTTACTCTGCTCAAACAAGAAGTCCTGTCACTTCTTCAAAAGGACACAATAGAAATAGTTCCTTTACAACACCAAGGAACAGGGGTTTACTCGCTGTATTTTCTAATACCCAAGAAGGACGGGACCCTAAGGCCAATTCTCGACCTCAGGCCCCTTAATTACTACATACAGTCAGATCATTTCCATATGATCACTTTACAACAAGTGCTCCCACTGCTGCAACAAGGCGATTTCCTTACAACACTAGATCTAAAGGACGCCTATTTTCACATTCCTATGCATCCTGCTCACAGGAAGTATCAAAGGTTTGTACTGGAAGGACAACATTATCAATTCACAGTCGTTCCATTCGGAGTTACAACAGCATCAAGAGCCTAGCAGTAGTAGCAGCACATCTCAGGAGACAGCAAATACATGTCTTCCCTTATCTAGACGATTGGCTCATAAAAGCCAAGTCATTCAATCAGTGTGTTCAACACACACATCAGACAATTCAAACATTGCACAACTACACCAAGTCGCACCTGCAGCCCTCTCATATACATCAGTATCTAGGGGCTACAATAAACACGTTTAGAGCTCTAGCTTATCCCAGTCCAGCAAGGATACAGAGCATTCAAGCCTTAGTCACAATCTTACAACAACAACAATCTCTGCAAGCCAGAGTATTCATGAGACCTATAGGCATGATGGCATCTTGTATCTTCATAGTACCATATGCAAGATTTCAGATGCGTCCCTTACAAGAATGTCTAGCACAACAGTGGAATCAGGCTCAAGGGAAACTAACAGACCTGGTATTGGTAGACAGCCGCACACATCGCTCTCTGCAGTGGTAACACCAAAAACTTGGCAAAAGGGTGGCCGTTCCTCTAACCTGTTCCACAATTAGTACTCACAGCAGACGCATCTCTCACAGGATGGGGAGCCCATCTCCCATCATGGACCACTCAACAAAGACTGTTCCATATCAACCACCTAGAGCTGCTAGCAATATTCTTAGCACTCAAAACATTTCAAGTACAAGTAAAAGCCAAAGCTACCTTAATCTGGCCGGACAACATGACAGCAATATATTATATACAAAAACAGGGGGGGGGGGCACACTCTCTACAACTGTCCCAGCTCGCACAGAACATTTGGAGATGGGCCATTCCACAAAACATATACTTGTTACCAGAGCACCTTCCAGGAGTTCACAATCAAATAGCAGATCTGTTGAGTCGGCAGACACAACAGATTCACGAATGGGAACTACATCAGCAAGTTCTTCAACTTTTCTTTCACAAGTGGGGTCATCCAGACCTAGATCTGTTCGCCACACACAAGAACGCAAAATGCCCAACCTTCGCCGCCAGGTTCCCACACCAGCTGTCCAAGGGCAATGCGATATGTATGAATTGGTCAGGCAAATTTGCATACACTTTTCCGCCACTACCACTAATACCATTAGCAGTACGCAAGCTCAGACAACAGTCTCTCAAATTAATCCTGGTAGCTCCCACATGGGCACGCCAACCGTGGTTCACCACACTGCTGGAACTCTCTCTAGTTCCACATCAAAAGTTACGCCTCACACCATCCCTGCTAACGCAGAACCATAGAGAAATCAGACATCCAGACCCAAATCAACTGAATCTGGCGATCTGGCTCCTGAAGTCTTAGAGTTTAGTTATCTTAACCTACCTCCAGACTGTATGAACATCATTAAAGAGGGCAGGAGACCTACCAGAGCTTGTTATGCAGCTAAATGGAAGAGATTTGCCATTTATTGCAACATTTATCAAATAGATCCCCTGGATGCTTCCATCCAGAATATCATTTGCTACCTTTTACATTTACAAAGATGTACTTTAGCATATTCATCCATACGCTTGCACCTTGCAGCAATTGTGGCATATTTACAGAACAAACATATGTCTCTTTTTAGAGTACCGGCTATTAAAGCATTTATGGAAGGATTAAAAAGAATCATTCCTCCTAGGTTACCACCTTCTCCAGTATGGAACCTAAACATTGTTCTTACAAGACTTATGGGACCACCTTTTGAACCTTTACACAAATGTGAACTGCAATTTCTCACATGGAAAACAGCTTTCCTTATTGCTATTACCTCTCTTAGAAGAGTAAGTGAGATACAAGCTTTCACAATACAAGAACCATTTTTACAATTACATTGTAACAAGGTGGTTTTAAGAACGAATCCTAAATTCCTACCGAAAGTCATTACTCCTTTTCATTTAAACCAATCGGTAGAGTTACCTGTGTTTTTTCAAAACCCTGACTCTGTAGCAGTGTAGTGTGTTTATCTAGGTACCTGAATCGATATTCCTATTCTCTGCCCTTGTCCGGTTATAAATCAGTAATATCCCTACAACGGCATAGAAACCCTTTTCATAATTCAGTCATAGCGCATGCTGTCACATTAAGCAAGCCTACTCCTCCAGCCCCCTAGAAAGCACACCAAGTTCTTAAACAAATCCAAGCCTCCAGCAACCTGGGAAATCCCCGCTGCTTTGTTTTGATTTCGTCCGAGAACTCCTGTAAAGCACTGTAAGAACGACCAGTTCTTAGTGACATCTTTATTGACGTCTTATGTCCAGCCTTACGTCAAACCCGGCACCTTTCAGGTATAAATATACCAACGTTGCCTTAAGCAAACACACAGTGGTAATCCTGCAGAAGAGCAGCTATCTACTTCCGAAGAGCCCAGCTGATGCGAGGGCCCACTGACGCTGCCCCTCCCTTTTGACGCGCTGAGAAAGACGCTGTCTTTTCTCTTGCCGAGAAATCCAGCCTCCGGCGTTTCCAGCTTACCCTTGCGGGTGACTGGGATACCGAGTCCTGAGAGAGAGATACCAGACCTCCTGCCTTCTAATACCCAGGTACTGAACTGACTAAACCCTTACAGAGAATTCTTGAGTCAGATTCTTGGCAAAACAAACTTAACTTAAACTGCTACTTACTTACTCCTTCCCACGTATTAGGCTTAGGTCCGGTACACCGGGGTAGGCGTAGTTAGAAGCACCAGTTGAGTACGATAAGTCAATGTATATATGTATGTATCTATTTGATCCATTTTAAAGTATCATATGGCTAAGAAACCATATCAATGCTTTTACAGTATTATTTCATAATTCTGCTTTTACTGTATGCACTTTACTTAACTATAAGTATTGCAATTGTAGCAATTCATTTCTCTTGTATGAGGAAAGAGACTGCTCAATAAATAATACCTTTTATTGAAAACGCCCGTCTCTCTTTTTCTCTGCAATCTGGTGAAACTAAGTACGCACTTATTGACTGAGTGAAATAGCTGTCTTTTGTTTTCACACGACTCTAGAGATACACTCTTATTCAGGTAGAGCAAAGTTGTCATGTTTTATGGTTGTCAGAAACTAAATCCCTTCTTGTCTATCCAGGGAGGTTAAACTCCTCCTCGCTTATTCGAGAAAGTTTCTAGTGAACTCTGAGCTAGCTGGCAAAAAACTTAAGTCTAATATAGTCAGTAGAGACCTAGTTAACCTCAGTCCTACGTCTACACTACTGAAGATATTATTCCAATGCGCAGAGCCTATTGGGACTATAGGAACTACACTACAGCAGAAAGAGCTTTACACACACACTTGATGTTAAAAGAGCTCTTCTCTACTATATAGATAGAACTAAATCTTTTCGAAAAGCAAAACAATTGTATCTTTCTCTCCACCTCATAAAGGCAACTCCATCTCGAACGGTGGAATTGCAAGGTGGATTGTAAAATGTATACACATATGCTATCAAAAAGCAAAACGTACATTGACAGTTCCTCCTAGAGCGCACTCCACTCGCAAACTAGGAGCCTCTATGGCTTTCTTAGGGAACATCCCCCTGGAAGACATATGCAAGGCAGCGACATGGTCTACAACACACACCTTCACCAAACACTACTGTGTTGATGTGCAAGCCAAGCAGCAAGCTGGAGTAGGCCAAGCTGTCCTCAAAACTCTCTTTCAAACTACTGCAACGGATACAGGTGACCACCGCTAGGAGAGACACTGCTGCACAATCGATGCAAAAGTGTAGTATCTGCAGCTCATATGCCTCGAACGGAAAATGCTACTTACCAGTATGCATCTGTTCTTGGCATGTAGAGCTGCAGAGTACTACACACCCTCCTGCCTCCCCGGCACCTGTATCTGTTCCAGTCTCATCTTACTTAGATGCATACGCATGGACATCACTTTTCTTTACTTCTACTAGCTCCATCATTTCCCATCATGGCGAAAAACAATCTAATGATGGAGCCGATGCCCATGCGCACTATGGTCCAAGGGAGGAGTCACCTATCTCGTGACTACAAAAGACTTCTTCCAAGACCACAAGAACATGCAATCATCCGAGCCCAACACCAGGTGGCGATCTAATGCAAAAGTGTAGTACTCTGCAGCTCTACATGCCAAGAACAGATGCATACTGGTAAGTAGCATTTTCCATTCTTCTATATGTTTTGTTGGGATTTTTGTGTAATGTCTGGATTATCTGTTCCAAATTCTATACATCTGTTGTATAGAGAAGTGTATGTATGTTGCATTTATTTAACCAATTAATGTGGATTAGCACCCTTCTTTTTTGTAGAAAACCTTATTTTTCTTCTCTCATGAAGGGAGGTCTTAGGTAGAAATTTGGGGGAGTTACTAATCAGGTGGCAGAGTGCAAAAAGTGTTTTCCCCACAAAGGAAGTTGAGCTAGATGAAAGAAAGTGTTTGGTAAATGCAATTGCATTCCTTTTAGTTCCATTAGATATACATAGTAAACATAAGAAAAGGAGGGGGGCCTTGAAGCTCCACGCTTCGACCTACATTATTACGCGGCCCAGTTACAACATGCGACCCGTTGGTTTACAGACACAGACAATTGGGAGACACTCATCCTCTCTGGTAGACATCCAGACACTTACAGGTTGCCGTGATGCAGGGTAGGGGGGCGGACACGTCCCTTCCTTATGTTGTGCGACACACTGCCGGTATATGGCAGCGGTTTGTTGAGAGGGTCTTACGGAGGGCACCCTTTCACAGGGAGCTCCCGATCTGGATACTGGCCCCCTTCATCAACATGGGGCAGTATATGTCCTTTCAATCCTAGAGGGAGGGTGGTTGCGAAGTTCTGGCTGACCTTTACCCTAACAAGTCCTTCCTTACCTATGATTAGGCAGCAGAGGCCTTTGACGGGGACCATACCTACACTTCCGTGGACTGCAGGATGTGGTGAAGGTCACCTGGCCCCAGTACCCAGACGCTCCACCACTGACCCACACCTTAGACATCCTCCTTTCCTGCGGCAAGGGGCGTAAACTGACTTCTCTCCTGTATAAGGCCATGAAACAGGATTCAAGCCCCCGGTGCCACCTTCCCGGGCTGCCTGGGAGGTGGATCTCTGCACTCCGCTGAAACAGACAATAGGCACGCATAGGATCCCTCATGCGCAAGGTCTCATGCAACGCAAGGTTTAAACTGACGCACTTCCATTTTTTACACCACACCTACCTAACCCCGGTATCCCTAAAGCGGATCTCTGGGGATAGAGGAGACGGATGCTCTAAATGTAACGCTGAGACAGCGGGCTTCCTACACTTAGCATTGGATTGTCCTTTGGTCAGGCAATTCTGGGTGGGGCTGGCAGAGCGAATACTTCCAGATAAAGGCCTTCGGATGGCACTCAAACCCTTGCATTGTCTGCTTGCATTAGTCCGGAAACCCAAGAAAAAGAAACTTTTGTATACATTCCTACAATTAATGTTGGTACTAGCCAGGTGCAGGGTGGCGATAACTTGGATGGGGCAGAGGGCCGCGGAGGTACCCACTTGACTTAGAGATGTACGAGAGAGGTCCCTGGCCGAGGAAACTCACATGCAACTCACTCGGAGGGATGAGAAGCTGCAGGACGACTTAATGGCCTGGCACGTTATGTGTGTGTCTGGGCAGGCAGAAGAGGAGCCCTCCTCACACGGCACAGCTGACAGTGAGGGCAGTGGGTTGGACATGCTCGTTGGGTCTGGGTCCGACTGGGAGCGAGAGGGTGGACCCCAGTGATGTTCGCCACCCGCATCAGTGCCATGCTTGTTCCTTCCTCATGGTGCTTTAATTGTATGTTTTTTTATCCCTTCCCCATGAGTCCTTTTGCTCCCTGATGCTGCCTGTAGTCCTAAGTGCCGCTAATGAGCTTGTCGATCTGCTTACATACACTGATTTGATGCCAGTTGTGTGTTATTGTTTATGATATATAAACTGCAAATAAAGTTTATAAAAAATATATATATAAGCTAAGAATAAAATCTATAAATATAAGGGAGGGTAAATAAGAGAAAAGAAATGCTGACCGTCAAGGAAAAAGTAAAAAAAAATGTTAAGGCATATTTGCTATGTATTCAGAGGATGCATCTTTGCACGCAGATTGTAGCCATGGCCACTGGATTTATGAGGCTGGTGAGGGCCAAATTCTGCATCAGGGTAACGTAAATTATGCAGCAAGAAAAGGCAAATTATGCGGCGTAATGCGACACATTTTGTGATAGCAATTCTTTTGTCATTTTTACACTGTCTGGGCGTTGGTTGCAACTCATTATTACAATTTTAACACCAGTATATAGCAATAAGCAACAGAAAGATGACCAGTGAACCAACAGAAATATGACCAGTCAACCTTTGCAAAGGGCCTTACTCCACCCAGGAGGAGATGTTGCTGCATTTTTAGTAACTTTTAATTTGTTTGAGCTAGTAACAATATTTTTTTGTTGAAATCTGCAGATTATGCATCAGATGATGATTATATGGCAAATGCTTCAAACCTATAAATATGTGAAAATCCTGCAGCCACACAATCCCATAATTCCAGTGGCCCTGATTGTAGCTCTATGGATTACCTTTGGCTTCGATGTCTTGTACCAAACAGCACAAACATCAAACACCCCAGGAGCTGCAGTTTTAGCAAAATCTAATTCCTGTAAAGAACGAAGGTCCTTATCATATATGTGTTTGTGGAATGTTTACTTAGTGCACAATAATTTATGCTCTGTTCAATATACAAATCAAATTTAGAAGATCCCGAGGTTTTGATCCGGAGCTGGCTAAATGGTCTACTTTGCTAGTCTTATGAAATTCAGACTGAGCTCCGATTAATTGGGAACAAAAGATTTTCATTAGTATAAAGATTTAAACAGGAACACGGCTTGATCCATGTGTGGGAAAAAATGAAAGAGGGAGATCCTGGCTATACATTTTTCTAACATCTGCATAAGCAGGGGTGTGGGATTCCTATAGCCTGACGCCCAGAACATATTATTTGGGGTCAAGGACAACAAAATGTCATGTTTATTTTGTCCTTGGGACAAGTAGGCCTAACCCCCTGCAGCACAAACCCGATAGCTGCTAGTTTGCAGTACCACATTATGGATCAGGGAAGGGCTTTATCGTCAGTTACGGTAACATTTGTGTCTATATGTTAATGGTGTTTCAACTTGAATTTATGGTTCTTTATCCCAAAGCCTTTATTATTAGGAGGACTGCATTAGGGAAACGTTGTAAGCTCGGACTCTACTACCAAAACTGGTTTCAGTATAAAAATATGTACACATATTTTCAAAGTTTAATAATATGAGGCTACGTATAATGCTCAAAGAATGCTCTCTGATTAGATGCAAATGTTTGCAGAATCTTGAAAGCAAGACTGATGATCCTTTGCTTTCAGGATGAAATGTTCACCAAAAATGCAACTAGGAAAAAAAACGCTTTTCGAACCTTCTGTGAAATTTTAGTAAAATTAGTTGATGCGTGCTAGTATTTCCCAAAAATAGTCATAATAGAAAGTCAGTTTAGTCAGCTTTAACACGATTCTGGGGAACATGAAAATAAACAAGCGTTGGCAAAGCTAATAGGTCTGACATTGGTGGGCAGTGTTTTGGTTTTGTAAATGTGTTTCTTGTTTTGACATGGGTTTAGAAAAATATTATTGTTGTGGGAGCCACTGGGTCCTCGCCATTGTAACAAACTTTGGCAAAAACTATTTGGTCTCTGAAAGCACACATTGCCACAGTAGTCACTAGCACTGAACGAAACTACTTTGTGTGCCAATATGCTCCTTATGAGAGAAAAGAAGGCTGTCCCTCATAGTGAAGCCAGAAGATAGCTAGAGAGATAGAATTTAATAAAAACAAAAGATCTTAAATAACACCAGACCAAATTAGAGGCACAATTCTTAAGGTCACAAAAGTGCAGCTAGGGTATACATGACCCTTTCATTACTGCAGATCTATGACTTTCATGAATTCACAGGAATTTACAAAAGTAGGCCAGAAAATCGTACTCCTAATAAATATCTGTGAACTGCATTTTATCAAGACGAAATATGCATGTGGAGATATGATCATGTGAAAATCGATTGCACTTTACAAGTTCACTTTCCTTCCAACCACTTTTTCCCCCAACCCTGATAGAAATGTTACTTCTGCCCTTGTCATGAATAAGTTTCCAACCTTTCTCAGTATGGGAAAAGATTAGAGAAGAGCTAGTGAAAACCCCTAAAACATGTAAGTTAGTAAGGTTTGCACATATTGCAAAGGTCATCCAAACCTGTAAGTATTGCTTACCGCTACCTCCAAACCCTCTATGTAGATCTGCAGAAAGGTGTCAAAATAAGGGAATTGCTGTTATTCAAACCCTACTATAGTATGAGCCCTGGCATAACTAGAGAGGTTATTATCAGAGCACTTATACAATGAGATTGCTGCCATAATTTGTCTCTACACTATGTGACACCAAACTGACAAGTGCATTTTATTACAGGACAAATAGATTTATGAAACAACGTGTCCCATGGACAAGTAGATATTTTATAAAATTCCATTCACCTGGGAAGTGTACACCTGGGAGGTGTTCTAGACTGGGATATTTCTTGATTTCTCCGTGTTTGTTACAGGATGCTGTTAATAAGGTAAATCCAGAAGTCTTATTGGATCATTGCCCCATCGTGCTTGATATTCAATTGTACTGATCATCTATTTCAAGAGGACATTTGAATGGCCTTTGCTGCTAGACCCTGAATATATTGCCCAGTTGAGTTTGGCATAGAGTGGGAATCGTTTAAAGCCCGGTGAAAAGGCCAGACCAAGGGCTAACTTAGCATATCATCAGAAAAAGATTCAACAAAAGATGCATGTAAACTATGCCAAATGTATAACTCTTGAGAGTAAATACGCGATAGTCATCACTAACGAGGATCCTGAAAATTAAACATTTGGGAACAAATTATGGTTGCTAAAGTTAATTTAAATAGATGGTATAGTGAAGTTTCAGCTCAAATGTATGCAGCACACAAATGGCAGATTTACACATTTGGGGCTAGTGTGGGTAACGTTTTAGCCCTTAAGCTAAGACAACAGCTGGTTAAAAATTATGTAGATGGAACGAATGACAATGAAGGAAACCTTGCACACAACAGAAGATATTGGGGCCGATTATGATAGAGGATTTTCCGCCTCCTCCGGGCCGGCGGAAGCCACCGCCGGCCCGGAGGAGGCGGAAAATCCTCTGCGGAGTCACCAAAGACCCACCGCCGCATTACGATGGCTGGTGGGTCTTGGATTCTGTCCGCTGCTTTTCCGCCGCGGTCGGATTACAACCGCGGCGGAAAAGCTCTCCTTTGGCTGGCAGTGTCTATCAGACACCGCCAGCTAAATTAGGAAGTATTAGTAAACATGCTTTTCCGCGGCGGTTTTTCCGCCGTGGAAAAGCATGTGTACTTTTGCTTTTGGGGGCCCGTTGCGGGCCCCCAGGGCGTAGGCGGGTGGGGGGTGCACATGGGGGGTACCTATGGTACCCCCCAGCATTTACATGCACAAAGCGGCAGGCACCGCACGGTGCCTGCCGCTTTGTGCATGTAAATGTTACACATGCACTTTTAACATTGCGGCGGGTGCTGCTTGAAGCAGCACCCGCCGCAATGTTAAATATCCAGGATGTGACCGCCAGGGTGGCGGTCACATCCTGATTTGCATGGAGGGACCTCCGCAGTCCATGCGGACGGTCCCTCCACCTCTGGGATGGCGGACGGACGCAAGTCCGTCCGCCATCCTAATCGGCCCCTTAGTCTGGCTTTTTCACAAGTTTTATTAAATGTTTTATAAACAAGATAATAACCCGGAGCCCAAAGCGATAAATACATTTTGGGATAAATTAGACCTTACATATATAACTAGCAAAGAAAGAGGCCGGAGATGAGATTAAGAAATTAAAATGACAATACAGTCATCAGCTGGTTAGGCGGTTGGTCTTGATGGCATTCCACTAGAGTTTTATAAACCTTTTTTCCATCTAATCAGGACCTGTATTTACTTTTTGTAGTCGATCCATGCTAGTAATAATCCTCCACAATCTTGGACAAGTACAAAAATAATAGTCTTAAGAAAAATAAAATGGCCACAAGTCCTGGGTTGTATCACTTAATATCATTAAAAAATTGCAACACTTAAATGCATTCAAAGATATTGGCCACATGTTTGCGCAGGATAATTGCTATCATAGTCTCCCCCTATCAGTATGTTTTTTTATACCTGGCAGGGAGGGAAACCACTGATCTTGTTAACAGGGCCATTGCTCTATTTGATTTAGCAGCTAGCCAGGGGCTGCCGCTGCCAATGATCTGTTCGACGCAGAAAAGTCTTGTGATAGGATTGCTTGGGCCTGTCTTTGGGAGGTCATGAGGCTTATGGGCTTTTGAGGATCTTTCTTGAGGGCTTTATAAAAATCCCAAAGTAAAACTGCAAATTATGGCTCTGGAATCGTGAGGCATTAAACTGAAAAGAGGGACACAATAGGGCTGTCGGTGTTCACCAGTGCTTTTGGCATTATACATTAAGCCATTTATATTCAAATGATTGAACAACGACAATATTAAGAATTGATTACATATGCTGATGATATCTCACATAGAAGCCAGGCACAGAAAATGTGCATGGTTTCTTTCTACCTGTTGAACAAAAGCTAAACTCAAATATTATCAAACTATTCCCGTAAGGTCCAAGAACCCAGGATTACTGCGACTGTCTCGTATTTGGGTATAAATCTGGGACCCGAAGTGGATAATACAATACCAGTAAACTATGACTTCCTTCTGAATATAACAGAGAACCAGCTCAAATGTTTAAGCAGCTTGCATTTGGCTGCTATAGTTCACTGTAACTTTATGAAAGTGATAATCTTACCAGCAGGTTTATATTTTTCCAGGGTAATACCCCTCGAGTTTACAGTTAACTGGTTTAAAAAGCTAGACTTACTCTGCAGCAGTATTGCGTGGGATGATGAATAACCCAGAATGTCTCTAAAATGCCTTAAGCAGCCTATTGAAGAGAAAGGATAGGGATTATTTCAAGTGTTACTGACATGCAACATCATTAATTCATATAAGAATTTTGATTCTAGATAATAAATTGAAATCAATACCTTCTATGAGTTACATCTGGTGGATGATTGTAGTGGCGTGCTTATTGTTAATCGCGCGAGGTTCCACGCGATGCTCCCTAGCTTCGCGTGGGGCACCGCACGATGCCCAGCGTGTTATGATTGTTGTTCTTTGAATGTAATGTTCCTGTGCGGCGTGTCCGTTCAGTGGAAGAGCCTTAACGTCTTTCAGTCACCGGTGGGCTCTTTGCTGTCTGGATGCATCGCGCTGGGGTGGAGTTATTTATGGAATAAACTTCATTGTGAAACTCACCTACTTTTGTGGATTATTCTACTTGCGACATTTGGCGACGATCGGGAGACTCCACCACACCCACGCAAAAGATTTTCTTCATTTTCTCGACAATACAACTCGATCACGTACCTACATCATTATCCGGTCGATCTTGAGTGAAAGAGTATCCCGGTAGGACTATCAGTGTCAATATTACTTAAAGGAGGTACGTGAAGAATGTATGGTAAAGCGTGATTGCTCCAGATTTGAGCCCAATTACCTTGTCATTTTGACTTCTTTATGATTGGCCATTTCATATCTGCCGGATGATTGGCCATTGAAGTCAGCCTGGGGCTCTCATTGGAAGGATTGAGTGTTTGCTTGGACCACGGTCCTTATTTCTATTGGTACATTAGTCAATCAGCTCTACAAATAAAATGTCGTGCTTTCGGCGTTACCAAAGTGACGCGCACGCTTTAATTATTTGAGTGAGCGCCAGCGCCGCTGTGACATTTGCTGAGGATTACTGTGGATTGTCAGAGCACCAATTAACCTTGTTTCTTTTATGCCTCTACTGCGATGCGTACGCTTACCTAGCGCGTGGCTATATTGATTCTTTTCATTATTGTGGATGGTTTACTGCGATGCGCATGCATTATTAGCACGTTACTACAGCGATACGCACGCTCCCATTTAATTACTGTTTTGATGTTCAGCGTATCTACAGCGACACGCACGCTTTTCCTTGCATATTCATTCAGCGACACGCACGCTTACATTTTATTTCTGTCTTGATATTCTGCGTGTCTACAGCGATACACACGCTTGGAACTTTGAATAATTTATATAGTTTAAAGTGATTACAATTTCCACATTGAAGGCATAGTACTGCATTTGATATTTGTTTTGAATAACATGTTTGTATTAGCATTGAGCTAGATTTCATTTAAGTATTTCATAGCAACTTGAATTTATTGACTAGTTATGGCTAATTTACAGTTGCAGCAAATTACCCAACCACCCCCTTTCTTAAGCAAACCTGGGAGCCCTGAAATTATTTGGAAAGAGTGGTTTGCTCTTTTTGAAAATCACCTGGTTGCAATAGACTCTTCTGCTTACTCACCTGAACGTAAATTTGCCATCCTTTTTGGTTGTCTTGGACAAGCGGCACAAAGGATTTTTAAAAGTGTTACTCCTATTCCCCCTTCTGCTTCTCAGTCTGGCGATCAGGGATGGAACGTTTATCTTGAAGCAGTAGCTCGCTTAAAGATGCAGTTCGCAGAAGAACCAAACATTATGTTGGAGCGTCATAACTTCTACGCTAGGAAACAAAAAGATGAAGAAAAAGTAGAAGAATATATATCCGCTCTTAGGGTTTTAGCAACAACATGTGACTTTGGTCCATTATCTGACAGTTATATCAGGGATCAGTTCGTTTTTAATTGTTCTTCTAGAAAAATCAAAGAACTAATCCTTAGTTGCAAGAACCCTTCTTTAACTGAAGTGATAGACCTTTCTTTAAGTATTGAGCGTTCTACCCTTACTAGCAAGGTGATGTCTGATTCTGCTAAGGGCGGAATTAACTTGGTCAATCCTGCTGTTTATTGCCATGACAATCCTATTTGTGCAGTGAGTTATAAGAACAAAAATGCGAAATTTCCTCAGAAAAAGCAGAATTTGTTTTGTTATAGATGTGGCTCCAAGTCCCAAATTGGGAATTTTCAAGGATGTCCTGCTATTAACAAACGTTGCGTAATTTGTAAAAAAGTGGGGCATTTTCAAGGGGTTTGTAGAAATGTGAGAAAACCACCTAATGTAAATTGTGTTGATTCAGAAGTGGAATAGTGCAGTAATTCTATCAGCAACATAGTTGTCACCTTAGATTTTGATGGTGAAATTAACGATGTGAATTTGTTTTTTTATAGATGTGGCTCCAAGTCCCACATTGGGAATTTTCAAGGATGTCCTGCTATTAACAAACGTTGCGTAATTTGTAAAAAAAGTGGGGCATTTTCAAGGGGTTTGTAGAAATGTGAGAAAACCACCTAATGTAAATTGTGTTGATTCAGAAGTGGAATATTGCAGTAATTCTATCAGCAACATAGTTGTCACCTTAGATTGTGATGGTGAAATTAACGATGTTAAGGGCCCTTTGTTCTGCAATAATCGATAATGTTCCTTTGCAGGTGATGGCAGATTCTGTATCACCATTTACCATCTTGAGAGATTCAACATTTTACGATTTATGGAAAAGAAAGGTTGACTTATTAGATTCTGACATAAACCCAAAAGCCTTTGGCGAAAAAGATATCAACATGATTGGGTATTTTACAGGTTTAGTGCAATGCCTAGGTAGAGAAACCATTACAAAGATATATGTTGCTGAAAAAGGGAAAAATATCGTTGGGTGGAAGGATCTCGCTCGCATGGGTCTATATCTAGTTCCTGGTGACGAGAACCCTATTAAGGCCAGGGAACTACCTGTATCTAGTATCGATTGTGACCCTTCTGGTTCTGTTTCTCTTTCTCTAGAACAGATTATGAACGAGTTCACACCTGTATTTAGTGGTAATGTTGGCACGTGAAAGGTTTTGAACATAAGATAAGATTAGTTCCAGGTGCCCAATCCGTTGCACATAGAGTAAGATCCGTTCCACTGAGTGTACGTGGAGAATTAGAGAAGTCACTTAAAGACTTATGCCTCCAGGGGATAATAGAACCTGTTGACTCTTCTCAGTGGGTGGCCCCCATTGTGGTCGCACGCAAGAACACCGGCGAAATTAGGCTTTTCGCGGACTTGTGCGCTTTAAAAAAAAATATTATTATATATTGCCATCCTCTGCCGAAAATACATGAGCTTCTCGCAAATTTGGGGGGTGCCAAATGGTTTTCGCTGATTGACTTAAAATCGGCTTATCATCAAGTCGCTTTATCAAGAGTCCCAAGAATTGACAACTTTCATCACCCTGTTTGGGGCATATAAGTTTTTACGCATTCCGTTTTTGTTGGCATCTTCAGGAAGCGTTTTTCAGAAGCTTATGGATTCTCTTTTTCATGAGGTAAGGGGAGTTCAGGCATATCTTGAAGATATCTTAATTTTTGCAAAGTCATTAGATGAACATAATTCGATTTTAAAGCAGGTTCTCACAATTTTGATGGCTAAAAATATGACTGTTCGTAGTGACAAGTGTAAATTTGCAGTTAGTGAACTGGAATATTTGGGGCACACCGTTTCTCACGAAGGAATTAAACCTAAATTTTCTGTGATCTGTGCAATTGAGGATGCCAAGCATCCTACTGATAAGGATTCCCTCCGGTCTTTCCTTGGTTTGACCGAATGCTATGCTAGGTTCGTGCCATCTTATTTCCAATTAGTTGAACCTCTACGCATGCTGTTAAGGAAAGGTTGTAGTTTTGTTTGGTCTCAGGAATTAGATAAGGTTTTTGAGGACGTGAAAAAGATGATTGTGTCTGCTAAAGCTCTTCACGCTTTTAGAGAGGATTGTGTTTCAATCATTACAGTTGACGCTAGTTTGTCTGGACTTGGGGCTATGCTTGCACAAAGGGTGAAAGGACACGAGCAGACTGTTGCCTTCGCTTCTAGGTCGCTTAAACCCTTTGAAGCAAAGTACAGTACTATCGAGCGAGAAGCATTAGCTTGCACCTGGACAGTGCAAAAGTTCAGGACATATATTTGGGGCAAGAGGTTTGAACTAGTCACAGATCATAAGCCTCTGATTTACATTTTTAATAAAGTTGGCTCTTCTTGTATGTCTGCAAGGTTGATGAGGCTTGTTTCAAAATTACAAGAGTTCCATTTTGAAGTAAAACATATTCAAGGAGGTAAGAATTTCCGTGCCGACTGCCTTTCTAGACTCTATGGTGAAGGATGACGATGAGGATATCTCAGCGGGAGATATTGAGTGTGTTGCCGTGGTTGATGCAGTGAGTGAAATGAGTACCGTCATAGCTGAGTCTGATTGGAAGTCCGCTATTGAAAGTGACGCGATCTTACAGAATGTCATTGATTATTCAACTCATCATTGGCCTGAGCCTAGGAGTTTAGAGGGTGAGTTACGGAGGTTCGCTCAGGTGTCCGAGGAACTTTCTGTTGAGAATGGAATTGTTCGCAGGGGAGACAGGTTTGTTCCTCCTTTTGGTTTACGGTCTGCAATCATCAACAAGGCTCATCAGGGACATTTATGGGTAACCAAGACGGTCATGAGGATTAAGGATCATTACTGGTGGCCTTCTATGGAAGTTCAGGTTAGGAAATTAATTGATTCCTGCCCTGAATGTTTGTTATCAGATACACATTGGCAAACATTAAAAGTTCCTTTGCACCCAACCGAGTTTCCACATAGCACTTGGGAGAAAGTTGGTATAGATTTTTATGGACCGTATTCCATTTTGGATCAAGAGAAGAAGTATGTGATTTTATTAGTTGACTATTATTCAAAATGGGTGTACCACGAATTTGTTAAGAATCCTGATTCTGATTCAACAATCGCTTTCTTAAGGAGAGTTTTTAATGTGGAAGGTACTCAGAGGATGATTGTCACTGATAACGGCACACATTTCTCTTCTGCGAAAATGTGCAAATTTCTAAATGATTTTGAGATCAAACAATTGAAAGTTGCTTTGTACTCTCCCTCGTCCAATGAACTGGTCGAGAGAGGGAATAAAGTAATTAAAGAAGGCATTCAAACGGCTTTAACGTGCAATCTCAATGTAGAAGATTTCATTAAGGATAAGGTTTGGCATTATAATACATCACCACACTGTATTACTGGCATATCTCCTTTTACTCTTTTAAGGAACAGGGAAGCTCATTCAAATTTGTTTCCTTATTGGTTACAAAACTTGTCGAGTGAAAAGAACATTGACTTAGGTGTTATTCGTAGAAAAGTGGAGGAGAAACAAGCTCAAATGAAAAAAAAATTGATAAAAAATGGAGTCCCGGGAATGTGGATGTTTTGGTAGGGGATTGGGTTTTCATAAAGAAACCTGACAGAGTTAAGAAAGGGGAATCAAAGTTTCTTGAACCAATTTAATTTCTTAAAGTCAGTAAAGGAGCTGCATTTGTTGATGGGAAAGGTTGGTGGAACAAGCGTCATCTAGTAAAACTTTCCCATCAGCAGGCTGGAATCATACAAGATAAGCGGAGGGAATCTGATGAGGATTTGGATTGGAGTAATTGGCTGGATACTTCGGTGGTCCACGCGAAGCATGTTCCAGCTGTTGGGTCCCAGTCTCAGTCAAGTGTTCATTCCAATGTGCAGAATGTCACTAGGTGCTCTTCTAGAGGCAGGAACATTATAGTTCCCTGGAAATTTAATAGCATTGTGAGGTTTAAAAAAAAAAAAGTGTATATAATTGTTTCGCATTATTGTAAGGGGGAAGGTGGTGTAGTGGCGTGCTTATTGATAATCGCGCGAGGTTCCACGCGATGCTCCCTAGCTTCGCGTGGGGCGCCGCTCGATGCCCAGCATGTTATGATTGTTGTTCTTTGAATGTAATGTTCCGTTGCGGCGTGTCCGTTCAGTGGAAGAGCCTTAACGTCCTTCAGTCACCGTTGGGCTCTTTGCTGTCTGGATGCATCGCGCTGGGGTGGAGTTATTTATGGAATAATCCACTTTTGTGGATTATTCTACTTGCGACAATGATGCTCTTGGCTTTTACTCAAGATTAGCTAAATATAACTACAAAAGAGTACAGTTTAAGATATTAGTGTTTGCTGGCAGACAAGTGGAAAAATGTAGTCAAGATGTTGAAAATTCGGAAATACAATGGGTATAATCGCCTGTGGAATTCAAAGTTAATCCCTGAAACCTTCAGAGCAACTATTGTGAGGTATGAGTAAGTGCAGGTATCCAAATATTAGTGGAAGTCTATAGCAATGAGATAATCCGCTTCTTTGAGAATCTGCAGTGAGAGTTTGCACTGGCCGAAACAATCATTCTTTAAATATCTGCAGATTAGACACTCCATGTGCAAAATACCCAAAGATGAGTTGTCTGACAAAGAATGAACTACTGCATACTATTAATAGTCATACGAAAGACAGGATCAAAGGCTGTTATAAAATATTTATGGAACGCAGGGAGAGGACCTAGCCAGTCCAAATCAAAACTGGAGTTCGGAGCAAGTTGACATTAAAGGACACTATTGAGTCAGGTGGCTTGTTTCTACTTTCTGCCAATCTTAAAATTTAGAATTATATGACCATTTTTTATCTTTATCACATCCCTGTTAGGCTATGATGATGCCATCTCACAATCTCCTCACTCTAGAAAAAAATGTGTCAATATACTACATAGATATACATCCTGTTCCAGCATACAGCGGTATTGGATGCAAATATTTAAATTCATTAGCTCTCTGAATTGGATTACAATCTCGCCTAGACCTCGGACGATTGTGAGAAGTCATGGGATTGTTAACTGCATTCTCCCTTCTCTCTGTGTAGGTATCGTTTTTGGTTGAATACCTATAGCTGCGGAATGGCTAAATCCCCCATCCTTTTAAAAATGACTGAACCTCTATATAGCAAGCTAACATATAGAAAATGCACTCTGTTTAAGGGGAGCAATGTAAAGAAAAGAGGGGGCTTAATTTGGGGCCTACTGGCAAGGTGGATCATTGATCAGCTTTTTATCAGTAGAAACAAAAATATTGTAAACAGTCATTGAAAATACCCCCCGGCTTGTCATAGGCAATTTACTGTATTTCAGGATAACTGATATGTATGTTTAATGCATATTGTTCCAAAATACAATGTTACTCACTGTCTTACTGCATCATGAACTACTCTTCTGCTCTATCTGTATTGTTAATTGATTGCATCTGCTTCTAATACCAAAAACTTAAAAATGGCAGTGGTTCCTTTAGGACAGTAAATAATTTTGCAATTTGGCAAATATATACAGTCTCTAAATCTCAGTATGATTTTATTGCAGGGGGGTGTTAGAGGATATTTAACATATTTTTTGTTCTTAAGTACGTTAAAGACTACCTGTGTAAATACCAATAAACTGTGTTTAGAGAGTATGCTAGTCATACAATTAAAGAGGTAGCTCCGGTCTCTATTTCATGTATCTCAAACAAAATGGTTTGGTGTGTCATAAAATATATACGCAACTGTAATTTGTCAAACAGAAATGGAAAGAAAATAAATGGAACATTATTTTCTAAGGTGATTCAATTATGTGCCTAATAGAAGTGGTATACACTTTATCAATGACGAGATTTTTTTTAAGTGAAATCATTTAGTGTTATTTCCCCCTAGTTTGTCTCGTTCCTACTAATATGCATTTTAACCGATCATGCTACAATTAACATAGCTTTCAGTTTCTGCACTAAGGCTATTATGATAGGAAATATAATTGTTTTTTGTTTCACTTCCCTGTAATATTTTTGTGATTTTTATTTAATGAAATTAAACAAAGGACTATTAAAATTGAACGGCTAAATAATACTTCGAAAAACATTTTATATAATGTAATAGGTGCATTATGGAGAAAATATGTTTATTGCAGTTCATTTAATGTGGTGCTCACCAATCAAGTTTGTTAAAATAATTCATTGTTTAGTTGACTGGAGGATGTATACAGTTCTTTTAAATGTATCCTCCTGTTGAATTTTGTGTTTGTGTAACTCCTTCTGAAGGAAAGCTCGCATAATTTTGCTTTTACTTGCAACTCCCTACTAAGACATTTAAATCAGTGGAAATGTGGTACCTAAGACCTGACCAATATTAACCAAACAACGAAATAAATGGTGCCTTTTTTTTTTAATCCTCTTTTTTTGTCATTGTATTATGACAGGTCAAGGAGGAGTTAATCCATCATTGGTCGCTGATGCCATAATAGATGCTTTGGTTGATTTTGCAAGTCAAAAGAATGCCTCATCTGTTCAAAACGTTGCTATCATCATCTTCCAGACACAAATGCTGGAACAATTTCATACAAGTATGAAAAAAAAGCAAGGGACCCGTTTACCAGAAGAGAAATATGTGTCATCCAGGCGGTCATGTAAGATTTTACTTTATGCTTATTTTATTGAAACTATTTGTAATGCACTCACATTCATGGATAACCATATCCCTTAGCTAGAAGGGAGGAAAGCGTAGCGGAGTTGAGAGCGGCGGAGGAGAATGGGGCATAAGAATATTCTGTACATAACTGGGTGGAGGTGGGAGGCGTTTCTCAGATCCATAGGCAGGGTAGCACATGTAAGTTTTCAAAGTTCTTCTGGAAGGTGTGTTCATAGTCTAGATGGAGCAGAGACATAAGTGACTTTCAAGGAATACAGACTGAATTACAGCTGTGCAATACAGATGTAGAGATCTTCCTTCCATCTGTACCTCTTTCTACAGGGAAAAAAGTAAGTTTAAAGAGGCTGGCATTGAGATCCTGGTGAAAACTGAACACTTTCTCAAGCTTTGGAGCTTTCCTAGATTCACATGGATGAGCCATATTTAGTCTGGGAATCTCTGCTAATTTTACAACTGCAATAAATGGTGTTAAAATGGCCATCAGCCCAATAGCCATGTGTGTTTAGTAACACATCCAATATTTCTGAAACAATCCAAATTTCAGCCAGTGAAGTGGATATGCTGAAGTCTCTTCTCCCCTTGCAGGCCACCATAGCTAACATTTGTACCAAAATCGTGCAAGTGAGTATGTGGAAAGAGCTATGCTGGTTGCTTTATAATTTTTAATTTGATTTGTATTTTCAACATCATTACTTTCTCTGGATGACAGCCACCCCTAAAAACGAGCTCCACTCAACTGTGGGGTTTTTGTTGGGTATTTATATACATTTTTCCTGTACTAGGGGAGAAAATACCAACTTTCGTCATAGCATGGAGAAGAAAAGCTCTTTTCAAACCTTCCAAAAATAATCTAAAAGCTTAAAGTGCTTTTAATTCCTATATCCATCTCATAAATGCACTCAAAAGTAAGATTTGCCCCTTTCAGGAGTGATTCCAAGCACATTTCCCCTCCAAGCACTTCCACATGGTTGTTAAAGAAACTACGCATGTTAAACTTTGAGAAGTCAAACTTACTGTTTTGGGCTCCAAATGGTCCTCAGAAAGTAATTAAGAAAACTCCTAAGCACCCTACATACGAGATGGAGCAAAAAAAGCCAAGCTCTTCAAAGGCTCAGTCTGCCTTTCTGCCTAAATCACTGTCAACAGGGAGCTTTTCTGGGCCAGTGGCACCAATGACAGCTGCCTCGTTATCAATGACACATCCCCTCTGAACGTCTTAGTCAAACTGTGGATGATTATCCTGTCATCGAGCAATAAGATTCTGTTGACAGCACCTTCAACACTATGATTAATGATTCCACCACTAGCAGGGAGTGCATCAATGACAACTCCAGCAACAATCATGTTGACACCATCTCTGTTTACAATACCAGAGATATTGTGTTGATGATCCTGCCATTGTCAGTTGACATTGCATTTTTATTGTAAATGGAGGTATCAGTCTCCTACATGCAATCACGGCTGGAGATGTCAATGCATTTATCAACTCACATATTGGATTTGGGAAGTGAAAGACAATATTTGCCATGTGGAACAGGCGATGGATACAGCTTATAGCCCAACACAGCTGAACATACAGAATATTTCAGAATATGAGTAGAGGTATGGGAGATGGCCAGGTGGAGAACTCACTAGAGATCCTTTCCATGAACTACCATGCTATGAGGAGTATGTTTTGCCAGGTCCTCTGTTGGAGGGTAGCAGCCGGAACAGCGATAATCCGCCAAGACTTTTGATATCACCACTTGTGATGCAACTTCCTGTCACTTTCTTGAGCACCTTGCAGTATTGAGAACTTTCAGCAGATAGTTGCACAGCTGCAGTGTTATCACACTCAGCCTCCCACCCCGAGTGTCGCCTCCGCAAAATCCTCTTGACCCATCACCACCATAGTTTCCACAATCTCAGTTACCACTACAACAAGAACCACCTGCCACTCCTTTGCATTATGCCATTTGCCTCCAAACCATTTAAGCAGCAAGAACGACCCAAAGGTTAGTGATCAAGACACTGACCCAGAAAATATGGAAAGAAGGTGAGATCTCAGAAAATGACCTGTACAAGGATAGTGGTCATCAATACAATGAGGAGCTGAGGGATTTCATTCTGCCCTAAGAGGAAGATAGAATACCACCCCTATCTGGTTCCCCACAGGATAACATTGACAGGCTTCTTACCATCTTGAACAGGGCAGCTCAGAAATGTGAACTGTTGATGTATGCAGTAGCGGTGCTTATTATATGATTTTAAGGTGTAACCAAGGAAAATGGTAATATAAGTCACTCTCTTTGACTGTGTAGAAAGAGGGGCTAAAGCTAATGTCCACACCAGCCACAGTTCAGTTAGTTGTACCATGCCTTGAAAAAAATATAGAGCACCAGATTGCACACAAGCATTTTAAACAGCACCTCAAATAAATTCCCTCATAGAATCAGTTGCCAAGAGGTGATCCAATAAACCCATAATTCCTAGCTCTGCTCCCGGGATAGTCACTGTAGACATATAGGCAATCTGCGCATGCAGTTAGCTGTGTGGTAGCAACATCAATATAGACAGCAAATGCTCGGGCCATTCTCTGATAGTATTATTGTCAGGTGTGGCATGTTATCTAGCCAGTGTTGGAGTTAATACTGGAGTTTAGATGGGAGCAGGCGAACGCCATGGCTGAGGAAGGCGCCAGTGCATATGTAGCCATTGTTATTGAAGCTGCCATGGATCTGTCAAATGTAGGCTATCAATAGATGGCAGGGCCTGCAGTGCTCAAGAAGCCAGGCATGTTTGAATTAATCTTTTTTGCAAAGAAGTGTAGGGCAAAATACGTGGTATGCCTTTTGATGCACAAACTCTATTCAGTAACTTATGGATGGCGCTCTACACAGCATCAGAGATACGTACATTGTGCGCTTCCTTCGCTCCCTCCAACATAGGTGAGCCCCTTTGACATCCATTTGATGGTACAGACAAGAGGGCTCTCCGATATGCCCACAGGCAGAATGTGAGGAGAAGATAATTACTATTAACCTTAAAAACAATTGGACTACTACCAGGATTACTCTGCAGTCAGATGACAAAACCGGAAGTCCTCTCAAACATCGTCAGGTAATAAGAGAGGCACATCTCAGTCATGCGCCTAAGACACCACCAAGCATGCCTGACTCCTGATTCTGCCCCCTCCCCCAACCTCCACATTGGTCTGTTGGTGGGAGAGAGCATGCCTTGCTTTGCTTGTAAATGGACAGACATTATCAGTGCCGGCGAGGTAATCCAAAGTGTGCCATCAGAGCATACCCTTGAATTCCTCCAGGGAATCTCGTCGTCCACTTAGGAAAGAGCACCACCTCCACCTGCAGGAACTCCAGCATTAAATACACTTCCTACTCCATCGATGAGTGAAAATGTGCTCATGGCCCAAAGAAATCAATCATGCCTTCTGAACAATTCTTTGTGTTAAAGAAAACTGGTAATTGGAGACAGATTACGGATCTCTAACAAGTCAAAAAGTTCCCAAAGAAGCAGTCCTTTCAGTTGATCATCCTGCGAAAGGTCCTTCAAATGCTGCAGGAAAGTGTGCCTTACCTCCCAGGATCTAGGGGATGCCTACTTCTTTGTCCCCATACACCTGAGCCATAGGCAGCAACTGAGATCTGCAAGAAAGGACTTCACTTCCAGTTCAAAACCCTCCCTTTCAAACTTCTCTCCGAGACTAGATCACCAGGTAGGCCCATACCTGGATGGACGGCTTGTAAAAGCACCCTTGGCAGAGGAAACCTGCGACTCTGCAACACTGGTGTCTAATTGTATTTTCTTAAAAGATATACTACGCGGTTGCACTTGTTAGAACATTTGATTTATGTGATTCGTTTATATGAAATAATTAGGATAGTTTGTCATTTGTATCCACGGAATATTATGTTGTTTATTCTCATCCAGAAAGTTAGTTTCCTTTCAAATGCACTACCAAGATGTTGCTGCCCATATGTGAACAAGACCGTATATAGTGGCCGAAAAGCGTTATGGTAGACTTTCAATAAATTGCATCACGGAAACTCCAGGGCGCGTAAGAGCCGTTCCTTATTTGGGCTTGAAAAACTCTATATTTAGGCGAAGTGCTGGCTTTGTGTTTTCTGATGCCCCTGTCACCTTGGCAGCCAACCATTGGAAAGATTGTGGATTTAAATACCACAGAGCCCCCCTTCGATGAATTCCTGTGTTCTTTATGCCCAAACAAGGCTAAAGAAACCGATTTGCACATATTATTCTTTTGTCCTCTATATGCCAAGCCTAGAAAGAAATGGATTAAACCGATGTGTATAAACATAGGAATTAGGTCTTGCAGAGAAGCAGAAAGAATCTTGAAAACTGATACATCACAACCAATTGTATTCAGTGTCAGTAAATTTTTACTTGCCGTAAGCTTCTTACGGGTCAAAACAGGGTTGAAGTTGTAATGAATATGACTAAGTATGTCCAGGGCAATAACAAATGAATTCGGAATGAGTATGTAGACACAATAGGTAGAAGGGAGTCTTGCGCGTGGGAAAGGTTAGTAAGAAATTATTATTATTAATTGTTTTTTTAATGTCCTAGGGATGGAAGCATAAACAAATAACAAAAATAATGAGTCTTATATTAGCCTTAAAACTATTTTTATTCGGATGCCTATTTTAAACATAATTATGCTTTCAATGTAATGGCGACAGTTCATAAACAACACCCATCTTTTTATGCTCTTTTTATTTTTTAATATTGTAATAGCATTGCTGCACTATTTGCTATGGAATCTGTACGTGTTCAAATGCATCTTTTATGGTTTAAAAAAAACGAAATTAAGATTTTGAATTGAATCGTTTGGGTCTCCAAACCGGTCCTGGAGGGCCGGATCCATGCCAGATTTTTAAATTAACTACATGTATCTCAATGGGGATATACAAAAAATCTGGCATGGATCCGGCCCTCCAGGACCGGTTTGGAGACCCCTGGATTAGTCACGGAGATATTAGACTGGGAGTCGTAGGGTCAAAGGACGCCTGACGCCCGGTGACTCCGAGTTAGTGAGTGAATTTCTACTGAAGCGGGAGAGTGGTCCAGCATATGTACTAAATATTAGATATATGCTGTATCGAAAGTGCACCATTTTCATTCTTTGCTGTAAGGACCATGTCTACCGATTCAGTCCTTAAGAACGATATAGTGTTACCCGACTGCAACATAACATGAGTGTAAAGGAGATTATTACAAAGTGGGGATGTACATTACAAACTTGTAAGACTTGAAAAACTCTCAATAAGTGAGACATCATAGTTGTGGGCCAGCAAATCTCTCCAAAGTTACCTGGCAGTGGGTCATATTCTGAGGGGTTTACAATTTTTGATTGGTCAGAGTTATGATAATCCGAACCCGGAGATGCTCAATGAATGGGCAATGAACAACATAGACGCTTCTACCTGCATGATGCAGATTTTGATCAAACATGCGGAAATAGACCCAAAGGAGTTGATGGAAGGAAAAGGGAAATTGATCAAATAAACAATGAACTCAAACTCCAATCTAAACGAACTCATCCATCACTTTTTAAGCGTAATGAGTGCCCACTGGGGCTTGACGATGATGATGTCATGCACAGCGATCATTGTAGTTGCCCTGGCTGCTATACCATGATTTTGTGCAATATAGAAGTAAAACATGAATCGCAATAACATACCAACATAAAGGCAATATGAAAGTGTAGGTGTTTTAAATGTCAAACCGCTGGTCAGATACACAATACTGCTTATGATGAATATATTTAAATGATTTTTGCATGTTTCACATGAGCAATGACCAAAAGTTTTTTTTCTATGGCTAGCAAGCATTAATGCCCATTAATAGTTAAGTTTAAATATGTATCAGTTAAATGCGGGATAGGAATTTAATTTCGTATCCTATTACTTCTTGCTCTATTTCGTGAAAACTATGATGTTGATTTTGATGAATACTTTCAGTGATTAATTTAACTGAAATATGTCTATTATGTCAAGAATATGACTCGTGGCTGCTTTTAAAACATTGCAGAAGGTGGCTTTGCAATGTGATCAAGGCCGTTGGTCCGGGTGAAACGCGGTATGGTGGCAAGATGGAATAAATTAGTTCATACTCCGCCCAAGAAGCATCTGAGCTTTGTTTTAAGAGGCAATTGTGTTATATGGTAGCAGAACTATTGGTGCTGTAATCTGACGTGCCCTCTCGGTTTGGCGCAATGCGGCCGCCAGTGATTACGGTTGGATATCTATCTATATAGATATCTATCTATCTATCTATCTATCTATCTATATATATATATATATATACTACCTACTGGCGGTCGCCAGTAGGTAGTTATAGTTAGTATTGATTTCCATAGGGAAATCGCAACATTCTATTGGGAATAACTTTGGCGCCGGTTGAGGAATCTGCCTGAATTTTTCAGCAACTTTGCCTAGCGGCGCTCTGGTCCTTCTCTGACAGTTTGGGGGGGATCCGTGAAGTGGGGGCCGAGATAAAAGGGGGTCCCAAAACGTGTTTTCCCCATGTTAATTTCCATAGGGCGGTCGGTCTCACTTTTAGCTCGAACGGCTGAATGGATTTTCACCAAACTTGGCAAAATTGTAGGGACTGGTAGCCCGATGTGCCTTTGCTATGTCTCAAGATATGTGCTCCAGAGGATTTTGAGTAATTTAGGTTCCAAAAAATTTATACATCTATAGCTGCGCCCCGGTACGCGTACCGGGGAGCGCTCCGGACGCGACTTGCGCACGGAAAGCTGATTGGCTCTCGGGTGTCTGTAAACATTCGAAACAGTCCGCAGTGGCCGCCATCTTGTGTCTCGGTAGGATCAAGACACAAGAGGTGGCTAAAAACAAAGGGGGAAATGACCAAAAGGGGGCAGGGTACACCCCCCCTGACCCCCTAGGTTTGATGTGGGGGCCATAAAAGGGTCCCGCGGGACAAAAAAAAATTTACTTTTTTCCCGATTTTCGCGGGGGGAGCGCCTGGTACGCACACCGGGGAGCGTACCGGGGAGCGTATCATGGGGAAAACCTAGTGAAACAGTAAAATAATAATTTAAAGTGCTTAGAGGTAGGGTAGCTCTGAATAGAGTTGTTGTGTTGTGTGGGTGATTTAAGTACCAACATGTAGGTACCAATGCAGAGTCTTAAATTCAATGTACACCTTTTTTTTATGTAGATATCTAGCATGTTGTTATAGAAGTTATTGTGGTATATGGAATCCATACCATAGTCTGTCAGGAGAGCAGAAACAGATCCTTTAAGTACTCCCTGAGAAGACCTAGGGGATCATGGGTAGTCTTCTCTGCTCCCTTATGATGTTTTAAAATTGCACAGTATACTGTAAGTTTCATTTTATACTATAATATAAACATAATTATTTTGATAGTACTTCATGAATTAGATATAAAAATGAATAATGTCTCAAACAATTTTTAATTATTAAATAAAAATGTATTGGTTAGAATTTTCATAGTTCAATAAAACTTCCAGCATTACATCATCTGGAATCTCCTCAAACATGCATGTTTCTACATCTTGTAAACATTCAATAAATTGTTGATCCAAAGACTGATCCATAAAATCTTCATCCAAAAAATCTTCATTTAGAATCTCCTCAGATGTAATCTCGAAGGAAACATTGATATTTTCTTGCTCCCCTTCCATTTTTTGCTGTAAATTGCATAAAAAATAACTATATCAATAGAGTTAGGGCACTATTGGGTTTAAGTTCAGACAGGTAGTTCTGATTTTTTAACAGTAAAGTTAACTTTGGGTAGTGTATGGTAACAGGCAGGAAGTAGAAATATAAAAAAGTGCCTGTGAAGAAGCGTAAGTAAATTCATAATTATAGCAGAGAAGCCTAAGTCAATCAATAAATATAACAGAGGAGCCTATCTCTATCTATAACTATAGCAGAGGGACAGTAAATATTTATCAGAAAACGTTTTTACAAATTAACTTAAAGTGCCCCTTACAAATTATCAACTTACTTTACAGAGAGGTGAAGAAGAAAAAATGCGAAAATCCTTTCAAGATGTACCTCAGGTAGTTGTAGTCAAAATGGCCGTGTTTCCCTCTCATTTTTCATTTATATTCATGTACATAACCAATCAAATGTCAGGAAAAAAAGTAGAAAATGAAAGTAACATTTTAATTGGTTGTAAATTCTAACACTTCAGATGTGTTTTTGTCATGTAATTTACCTCAGGATATTTAGACAGTGCTACAGCTCAAATGGCTCAATGGAATTCCACCAAATTTGGGAAATTGGTAGGGACTGGTATGTAGTATGGCCTATTCTATATTTGGTGAAAGTGTCTCCAGTGGTTTTTATGTAAATTAACTTTTATCATTTTTTGGAGCGCTTCCCAGTGCGCGCCCCGGTACGCGTACCGGGAGCGCTACGGGAGTCCTCCATTTTGTGTTTCGGTAGATTTGAGTCAGAAAATGGCGGACAAACAACGTTGGGAATGGGTATAAGGGGGCACGGTAGGCACTCCCTGACCCAATAGGTTTTCTGAGGAGGCCCATATAGGCCAAAAAAATATTTTTTTTTTTAATTTTCGCGGGGGGAGCGCCCGGTACGCGCACCGGGGAGCGTACTTTGGTGAAAAATAGTGAAAAAAGTTAGAAAAAGATAATCATTTGGAGTGATCAGAGGTAGGGTAGCCCTGAAAAGAGCTTTTGGGTTCTGTGGCTGATTTAGGTACCTACAAGTAGGTACCAATGCACAGTCTTAAATTCAGGAGGAATATTCTATTCCCCTCATCTGAGAAGTGCACACAATCTCCTCTGTAGATATCTTGAATGTTGTAACGCAAGTTGTTGTTGTATATTGAACCCATTCCATAGTCTCTCATGTAAGCAGAAACAGATTTATTCACATGTTTCCGTGCTTTCTCAAATTGTGGACAAAATTGGTTGGACCAGTTCCATTTCTGTCTTTGGCATATATTGGAATATACCATGGCAGTTTGTGGAAAAAGTGTCATCAATTGCCCAAAGGTGTCCTTTAAATCCATCTCCAGACCTACCCCAGTCAAAGTGCCTAGGTCATTTCCACCACAGTGCAAAATTATGAGGTCAGGGTGCGGCAGATGGTAAAAGGTTTTCACCAATGGTATCAATTGATGACATCTCAATCCTCTTTGGCCAATCCATTTGATGTGCACATTTGGTAAATCAAGGTTGTGAAAATTTCTGTTAGCTGCATACCTTTGAGCCCAGTGAATGTAGCTATGTCCAATAATCCAGACAGAGTACATGGTGAGAGGAGGTTCTGGTGCAGTCAGATGAAGTGTAGGAATTAAATGGCAGTTGGAAAAGTAGGAGTTTGCAAAAAAAACTGTGGATTTTCAGTGCTCTTGAATCACAAGCAATGATTGGTAGATTGAGATAGTTGAAAACTGTAAGTTAGGGTGCATGGTTGTGTTCTGTGTAAGAAGTAATTTGAATGGTTAAAAAAAGTCATTTAAAGAAACATTGCACCAGATAAGCTGGTGTATTCGCAGGTCAAACATCCTTGCTGAGGTGATTTGCAACATTGTAGAATAAATTTTTTAACCTGGGAGCTCAGTGAGGAGGGAGTTGCTATGGTAACAGGTAGAAAGGGCTGAGGGGAGGAAGGGTGTTGGTTTGAAAATACAGAGGGAAGAGTTTTGATTGGTTACCATGAGCAATATGTGTGTAGAATTAGAGGTTTTCTGTGCCATTAAGGTTTGCAGTGCCTGGAGAACATACCTTTTGCTCTGCTAAAGAAATATTGGTGTGTGTATCTGACACTGTTCTGAATCTCCTAAAGCATTTGTAAAGGTGAGTTATGATTCATTTAGATAGAGAGTTCAGATTAAGAAGCACATTGATTTTCTTTGCTGTTGGTTTGTTTGATGTTTTTTGAAAATGCATGGTTTCTATATTTGTAAAATAGAGGATTTGTATTTTGTGAAATAGTGATGTTTCAGTAGTGAAGTTGAATGGTTGTACATAGGACTTGCACTCTGTATCCAAAATGTTATTTTAAAAATCAATTTTAGGGTAAATAAATGGGTTTCAGTATTGAAAATGAATGCTTTTACATAGGACCTGTGTTGTGTTCCTAAAATGGTAATTGAAAAACGATTTTAGTGCAAATCAATGGGTTTCATTAGTGAAAATGAATGCTTGTATATAGAATCTGTGCAGTGTTTCTAAAATGTTAATTGAAAAACGATTTTAGTGCAAAACAATGGGTTTTAGTAGTGAAAATGAATGCTTGTACATAGGACCTGTGTTCTGTTCATAAAATGGTAATTGAAAAACGATTTTAGTGCAAATCAATGGTTTTTAACATTTTTAAGAAGGAATAAATAGTGTGTGCATAATTACATAAAAATATTTGAATCTTTTACAAACATGTTACGTGTTTTACCTCAGATTGGGAAGCAGACTGAGTTTCTTTGCTGTTGTTTTGTTTCATTTTTTGGGTAATGCTTGGTAGGAATGTTTGCAAGAGATAGGAAATGTATTTTGTAAAATAGTGACTTTTCAAGACTGAAATGGAATGATTGTACATAGGACCTGCACTGTGTTTCTAAAATGTTATTGAAAAATCGATTTGGGTGCAAATTAATAGCTTTTACATTTTTGAGAAAGAATAAAAAGTGTGTGCATGATTAAATAAAATAATTTGAAGCTTTCACAATCATGACACCTGTGTTATCTCAGATTTGGAAGCACACAGAGTCTTATTTATGAAAACAGCGATGCGTCACTTTTAACTGTGCACTCCTTGTGACACCAATGGTGCATTATATTTAATGTATAACGCATCATGTTTCTAGGACTAACAGATAAGTCACTATTTCTGATGTATCTGTAAGTGCAAAAGTGACGAATTGCTGGAGTGTGTCACAAAAATGACGCAACTCTAGCAATGCATCCTTTCACATGGGGAAAGCCTCATGTGAAAGCGTTTGCCTCAGTCTTACGCCTGCTGTGAGGCAGGTGCAAGATTTAGATGTAACAGTGTCCTAAAAGTGACGCAGTGTAATCTCATAGATTTCACTGCGTCACTATTACGAGGCTTTTTGCGGAGAAATGACCCCTCTGTGTACATTACACCTGACAGAGGTATAATGTGGCGCAGAGGTTTAAAAAATGACGCATCTACCTACATGCGTCATTTTTTTAAATATGGTGCAACAAGGCACATGTTTTATGTCGCCAATGCGTCACAAAAAATGACGCATCAGTAGTGCAAAACTGACGCAGGGCTTTATAAATGAGGCTCATCTTTTTTTTGCACACTACTCCAGTTAAGTCCTGTCCACTGCACTCTTGGACACAAGCCTCACGTTTTGTGCTCCCCTGGACAGGCTTCATCACATGAGCAGTCCTGCTTAGGCCTCATAAACTTTTTTTAGAATAAAATTTGAAAAACAGAGAAAATGTCATATGTATAAGCTTTTCATTACACTGCTGAAACATTTTTAGGGCAAATTAATGTGTTTTACATTTTTGAGAAAGAATAAAGTGTGTGTGCATGATTACATAAAAAAAATTTGACCTTTTCACAATCATGTCACCTGTGTTACCTGAGATTAGGAAGTAGATTGTGGAGATGAGGTGAGGCATGTCCAGAGGGACAGAGGAGGTGAGGTCTATGTTCAAGACTGTAGTGGGAGAGAGGACTTTCCTGGGAAGCATAGGTGGTGAAGCCTGTGTATAAGAGTGCAGTGGACTAGACTTCATGAAGTCTATCCCCTACTGGACTCTTAGACACAGGTCTCATCTTCTTTGTACCTGTGGACAGAGCTGTCTTCCACTACACTCTTCAATACAGGCCTCACCTCTTCTGCACCCCGGGAGAATCCTGACTTGATCTGTAACCCTGAATAGACCGTTTGCTTTTTGTCATTGCTTTGTTGTTTGGTAATAGTGGTCTATAATGTGATATTTTTTTCTTTAACACAGATTGAAATCAAGATTTCAAGAGTAAGAAAAGATGCCCTCAAGGGAAAGGAGAAGAAAACAAGATAACCGCCAAAAAACAAAAACAGCAACGGAATTACAGCACTCTTCCACAACAAATACTTCAAAAAACAGGAACAAAGCTCCTGGTAAGAAAACTAAGTCTTTCTTACGTAACATATGTACATCCCAAAAAAATGTTGGACAGCATGTAGAAAAAGAGAATGAGAGAGTAAATTTGAAAAGGAAGGAGAGAACCTCAAAGAATTCTACAACTGGAGCAGGAGAGAATAATATGTATAGGAATAGAAGGCAGAATCAGTTTAAAAACATTAGGAAAGGTAAACAGAGAGCTGCTTTTTATAAGAAAAAGAAAAGTGTAGAGAAGATTGTTGATCAGGCTTTTGAAGTTAAGAAAAAATTATTTATTTTAATAATCAATAGAATTAGGACACTTAACAAGACAATTGATGTTTTCAAATCAAACAGTAGATGGAAAAGAGTAATTAATCGGACTAATTTTTGTAAAGTTTTTTCAGGAGAATGGATGCACAGTTCAAGTTGTGAGCCATTTTTTAATGAGGAGAGTTACTTCCAGGATAATGATTTAGTGCATGCAGTTGACACCAGTGGTCGAGCGTATGAAGTGAAAGACGGTTGTCCGATTGAAAAAGAGAAACTTGTGCATAGAGAACCAGAAGAGGTGTTAACTGATGAAGTTTTAGGGAGACGTACTAAGGGTCCAGTGTACACTTGGAAGTGTAGTCGTATTTGTAGTGTGCGACAGGAATCAATTGATTTGTTTTGTAATTTCTTACGTACATATAGTAAGAAAAGTCTAAAGCAGAAATTTAAGTTGTTGCAAGACTTAGATCCTTGCAGAGTGAGAGAAAACACAGGTTTGCAAGGGCATTCACTGGCTTGTCTTTCTAGAAAAGTCTGTCAGAGTGTTTTTCATCATTTTAGGATGTTAGCAGTGCATCATACCAAAATGAGGAAATTAGTGAGAATGTTGTATTATGCAAAAAGTCCAGCACTTAAGCTTAAACAATTAAACAGTGCTCTTTTGCATGGAACTGAATTAGATGTGAAGAAGATTTGTGAAGAAATTGAGATTTGTTATTTTTGTGAAAAATAGGACAGTGTAGAAATTGACACAGCAATTCAAGGTAATGTGGAAGACAATGTACAGATTTCAAATACAGAAAAGTTTGAGCAGGAAATTACCAGGTTTAAGGTGAAATCAAGTGAAAGGCCGAATTTTACTTGTGTGTGTTGTCGACGAAGTCATTATAAGCATCAAACTAGATTAGTTGATTTATACGTAAAAAGTGAAAAGATGAATAATTATGAGTGGAAAGATTTTGCAACTTATTTGTGGGTGGAGAATTGTTTTGATTTGAATTCTGATCAGCGTATTTGTAAATATTGTTATGATAAATTAAATCAAAACAGAATGCCTGCTAGAGCTGTACATAATAATCTGGAGTTGGTAGACATTCCCCGTGAATTGATGGATTTAAATACATATGAGTCTATTTTGATTCAATGTGTCCATCCTTTTCAGGCAATTGTTCGCATGGAGCCTAAGATAGGGAAATTGCCTCCTACAGATTTGCAGAGAGGATTAAAGGGAAGAGTTGTTTATTTGCCTCTAGATTTCAATAAAAATATTGATACAATTGGTATAGAAAAAGTAGAAGAGGAACCTTTAGTTATTCTAGTTAATGGGGTTCCGACAAAGAGTAAAAAAATCTGGCAAGATTTAATGGATGTTAGGAAAGTCAAAAAGGCAACGTTGTATTTAGTCAAAAACAATGAGTATTACAAAGATGTATGTGTTGCAGCAGAGGAAACAGCTGCAGATGAAGACAGTGATTGTTCAGGCGGCCAAATTGTAAAAGTTGATGTGTCTAGAAGTGAAGAAATATATGAACATTATACTGTTCATCCTTTGCATTCCAAAGAAGTAATGGGGAATGCAATTGAATTGTTTCAAATGAAAGCAGCAAAAGGAAGTCCCATTAGTGTATGGGAAGAAAGTTTGGAAGCTCGTTGTTTTCCACAGCTATTTCCAACAGGTCGAGGTGGACGATATGACGATCGACCACTTCAAATTCCTGCATCTGAATATCGAACTGGAAGAGTATATGCTGAAGATCCAAGGTTTCGTCAATGCATTCCCTATTTGTTTCATCTACTGTATGAAAGTGACTTGTCTGGGCTTTCTTATGTAGTAAACCATATACTGAAAAGTGGAGCACATCTGCAAAATGTTTCGGCAAGGGACTTTATGGAGAAAGTGAATCTGCAAGATAATATTTTTGAATCAAATCTAATCAATCTCATGGCATGTCAGCGTGGTACAAACGAGTATTGGTACCGTCGTCATGGGGAATTGAAATGTATGCTAAGAAACTTAGGAACTCCTACATGGTTCCTCACTCTTAGCTGTGCCGAGTATGCATGGGACGACTTACTTCAATTTCTACGAGAGGCAAATGCAAATATACAAAATATAGAATTCAAAACACCTGGAGAACTGTGTTCTTTGGATCCAGTGAATGTATGCAGATATTTCAATCATAGATTTGAAGCTATGATGTCTTTTATTACCAACAAAAAAAATCCTCCCCTTGGAGAGGTTTTGGATTTGTTTTGGAGAAAGGAGTATCAAGCGAGAGGTGCTCCTCACATACATATGTTGTTATGGATTAAAGATGCACCCAAATTTGGAACAGATGCAGATGAGACAGTGATGAGCTTCATTGAAGAGTATTCAACATGTGCTGTTCCGAAAACTACCGAAGAAAACAGTTTAAGGCAACAAGTTTTACGCTTTCAATCCCATCGTTGTGGAAAGTACTGTCGTCAAAAATTCAGAAACAAGGACAAGTTCTACACAAAATGTCGTTTCGGCTTTCCACGACCAGTGATTTCTAAAGGAAGAGTAAATAATTTGATGTCTTCTCTGCGACATACTGTGACGAGGAAATCACCAAAAAATACATACAATTTAAAAAGAAACGAAGAGTCCAAGTACATCAACGACTACAACCCAGTGATTTTGTCCATGTGGAATGCTAACATGGATATTCAATTTGTTGCTGACAACTCTATTGCTGTGGCTCGATATGTGACGTCTTACATCACAAAAAAAGAAAAGACAGAACTGAAGGAAATGTGGGAGGACATTTCACATGAAAAGAGCCTAAGCAAGAAATTATACAGTTACAGTCTGAAGATGTTGTCGCATCGAGAAATTGGAGCATATGAAGGTTCTGATCGATTGTCGTCAGCAAATCTCTATGCCAAATCTAGAACCATCATTTGGGTGAGTCTAGGTCTTGCTGCAACACGAAATCGAGTTTTGAAATCTGTACAAGAGATAGAGTATTTGGCGGAGAAAGAACCAGAAAGTACAGATATTTTGAAGACAAACATGTTGGATACATACTATCCAAATAGAAGTAGTCATCTTGAGAACAGTTGTTTGTATGAAGTTCTGCAAAACTATATTTATAAGAGAACCATCAGAGAAGATATTAACAATGAAATATATGCTATCATTGGGTGTGAAGGATGTCTAGTGAGACAGAAAAAAGGCCATTTGATTAATCATCGCAAATTGAGTTGAGAAAATCCAGAGAAAAGGGAATTTTACTATTTAGCTCTTTTGCAACTCTTTAAGCCATGGCGTACAGAAGAGGAACTACTTGGAGATTTTCTCTGTTACGAAGATTCTTTTAATGCAACCAAGGATACCATAGAATGTCCTGTTTTTCCAAATTATCTGCAAATGTTGAACGAAGAAATAGAGCAAGAAGCCACAATTGCTGCAGAGATTGCTAGAGACAGTTCTCAAGACAGTCAGAGTACTGCTTCATTAAGTCAGGATCCACTTGGAGGACCAAGTATTCAAAATGAAGCTGCCACTGCCATGGATGAGGTGGAAAGAGCTATGGAACAAGCTCAAGGTGATGAAGTTAACTTAGAAGATTTGGTGAGACAACTAAACTTTGAGCAGAAACAGATATATGACGAAGTCACAGATCAGTTTGAACATGGATTCACTCATGAGAAAAAAGAGTGCTCATGTACATCTTTTAAACCAGTGCAACTGTACGTGAGTGGAGAAGCGGGAACTGGAAAAAGTTTTCCGATTAAAGCAATTGCAACTTATCTGCAGAAAAGGACTAAATCACCGCTGTCTTGTGTTGTTACTGCTCCAACTGGGCTGGCTGCACATAACATTAAAGGGATTACTTTACATCGTTTACTGATGCTGCCAGTGGAGCATGATAACAAATTGCAATATCACAAGCTATCTGGAGATGCGTGTTCCGAAGTTTCGAGAGTCCTGAAGAAAATGAAACTTCTTATCATTGATGAAGTAAGCATGGTGTCAAATATAATGCTTGCTTTTGCGCATTTGAGAATGCAAGAAATTCTTAGAACAGACTATGATGTTTTATTTGGAGGAAAACATATTATTGTTTTGGGAGATCTTCTGCAGTTGACTCCAGTGAAAGGACAACCAGTGTTCAAAATGCTCACGCATGAAGATACCAGGAAGTGCCTAGGAAGCATTGGAAACGTTAATATATGGTTAAACTTCAAATATGCAGAACTGCTTCAAAATATGCGGCAGGCAAAGGATGAAGATTATAAAAATATTTTACAAGATGTAAGAATCGGAAAAATAAGTCAGCAAGGGAAAGAAGCTTTACATGGACGGTTAATTTCAAATTTGTACCCAAATGAAAACATTCTTCCAGAGAATATTTTTAAGAAAATTAACGAGAAGAAATCTGGCATATGTTTGATGCCAACTCTGAAAGAATGTTCCATGTTCAACAACAAAATGTTAAATTTAGAAAATGAAGAGATAGTGAAACTGGAAGCTACAGATAAAATAGAGCATATGGGAGCAACAATTATTTTGTCTGAAAATTTGAAATCAAAATTGGATTCATTAGAGAAGACTATATCTAAAACTGCTGGTTTTGAAAAGACTCTGAATGTGTGTTTAAATTGTCGTATCATTTTGAGAAGGAATTTAAATGTTGAAAGAGGTCTGGTAAATGGAGCAATGGGTCATGTTGTTGGTTTTGTGAATTACAAAAATAGAGATGGAATTGAAATTTTAAAAATTTAATTTGATGGCATTGATGAAATAGAACAAATTTGTCGTTGTTCAGCTAGATTTTTGCTCGTGAAAGACTTATATGTTCGCCGAAAACAGTTTCCTATTTGTTTGGCATATGCAGTGACAATTCATAAATCTCAAGGTTTAAGTGTAGATAGTGCTTTGGTGAACATTGGAAGTTCTGTGTTTAAAGAGGGTATGGCATATGTGGCATTATCACGAGTGAGAACTTTATCAGGATTGTACTTGATTGAGTGTGATGAAACAAAGATTTGTGCTGATCTAGATTGTGTTAAAGAATACAATAGGTTAAGAAGAGAGTATGCTCCACATTTGCCTCAATATCCTCTGATTGAAAAATGTGTGGTAGGCCGAAAAAGTAGAAATGAGAGTAATTGCAGTGAGGTAGTAGCTAAAAGACAAAAAGTAGATGAAACTGTAATTGTAAGCAGAAGGAAAAAAGATTCTGTTGAAGATGTTGTTGGATTTCAGTTTGAAAACAGTTCTGGTGTCAACTGCTATGCTAATGTAGTGGTTAATGTTGTTTTTTTTCTTCAAAATATACAAGAACAGATTGTTGAAAATCGGGATGAAAGATTCTGTTTGTTGAATTCTGTGTTTGAGAAATGTACCAGTGATAGAGCAAAAATAGAAAGTGTTTCAGAAATTCGAAATCTTTTAGACGTATGTTCTGGTGAAAATCAATTTTCACAGAATATTCAGCAGGATTGTCAGGAATTTTTAATGTATATGTTTGATGTATTGGAAGATGAAGGAGTAGATATAAAAAATCTTTTTAACCTTTCTTATCAATGGCAACATGACTGTGATAACTGTACTTCATCAAGTACTACTAGAATAGACACTGAAAGATTTATATATTTGACTTTACCAGACTGCAAATCAGTAACTTTTAATAATCTAATTAAAGCAGCGGATCACAATATGGTGTATACCCAATGTAAGTCTACAATGCTGTCCACATTATGTCTTCAAAATTATGGCCAGTATGTCATTTTAATGTTCCAACGATGTAGACCAGATGGAACTAAATTGACAACTTCTATTAAAAATTTCGTGGCTTCTCAGTTATCGATATCAGGAAGAACCTTTGCAACTGTAGCTATTATTTTTCTTGACACAACATCAGGGCATTACACATGCTATTTAAAAAGTTGTAAAGGTTGGACCCAATGTAACGACACTCATTTGGCCTTCAAACAACATTTGCCTTTTGGCTTCAAAAATTCATACCTAGTGTTTTTACAGCCAAAATTTAGGTAAAGGTAATTGGCCTATGAAGACGGGAGCAGTTATTAAAGGTTATTTTGCTGTTTAAAAATATATTCTGAGTAAAAGTGATCCAGGTAATATAAAAAATTGACTTGTCATATAGGTACTGTAAGTGGATCTCATAGTAAGTGATATTAGTATTATAGAAAATGATGAACATGAGTGAGTCAGAGATGGTTTTACAAATACTTAAATATTGTGAAAATGTTGTAGAGCCTTTCTTTCAGAACGTCGGGAAAAAGGTCATTTCAGAGTGTCTTAGAATTAATTTGAAAATATACTCACACATCTGACACTATTTGGCCGAAAGGAAAAGTGCAGGAATGAGTAAATAGTCATGACTGAAAAAAGGAGTATATGAAAATATTGAAAATATTTGAGATGTTCTTGGAGCTTTTCTTCTAGAAAGGCGATGAAATGGGTTTTTAAGTGAACAGCAAAGTACTTTGCCACGAGAAAAGGACCTCCATGATATACTATTTGGCCTCAAGGAAAAGTAAGTCGATCAAAGATTAGTGTACATTTGTCATTTGTAAGTTTCTAAGGTTTTTTTTAAAACACAATCTTTTAGATTGTGGTTTTTTTTTCCCCGCTGTTATATGATGAGTAATTTGAACTCACTCTTTTAAGTAAAATTCAATATATTCTGAGAACAGCAAAAAATAAACTATGTAACATGTTGTACAAGTTATTCTATATTTTGGATTGTGTAAATTAAATTGTATTCCCATTCTCTGACACTCACTTTCCTTTTTCCATCCTCTTTCAGCTCTTTTTACTCACTTATGTCTTTTTCTCACTCTCTGTAACCCCCGTTCCTTTACTCCACTTCTTTGACAACCCCTCATTCTCATTTCAACTGTCTGCATCCCCTCTCTCCCTTGCATAACTTTTCAGCTTTCAGTCTCTCTGCTTTACTTCCCTTTTCCGTATTTTCCTCGTTTGCTCTTTTAGTAATTCCTCTTTACTCACTCAGCAGTATTGTCGCACTCTATCACTATAAATCACCCACTCTCCTTCGCTTATCTTTGTTTGCTCCTTACTTTTCACCTCTTCTCTCTATTTTTCGTTCACTACTTCTATGTCCTCAGTGCCTCACTCTCCTTGTGTTATGTTCACTTGTGTTTATCTACCTTCTATCATTACTTTTACAACAACTTCACTGCTCCTCTCTCATCGTTCTTCATCCCATTTCTTTTAGTCTGGTTCCATTACTATCCCTCATTTCCTTTCTTTCAATGTCCTTCTCTTTACTTTCATAACCAAATTATTTTCTCTCAGTACCACTGTTTTAGTCGTCTTCTCCTCTCTTTCCTTTTTTTGCTCCCTTACTCATTTCCTTTTCTCACTCATTGTACTCCACCTCACTCAGTTTTTCTCTTAGTGTGTCTGCCTACTAACTTCCTCAGTCCATTTCCCTCAATCGTTGTATATTATCCTCTCTCCCTTCATCCTTTCACTCTGACTGTTCTTCACTTACTCTCAGTTATCTTCTATTCCTCATTCTTCTAAATGCATCCTTAATTAGACTGTTTTCCCGTCTCAGTCATTATCTTTTTACTTACTACTGTTTCCTGATTTAGTTTTGCTAACTCACATTGTTTTAGTATCTTTCTTACCTTCAGTTCATTTCTCTGTTCTTCTCTTCCTCTGTGTCAGTGAATCTATATGCCTTACTCTTAGTAATTTGCTCTCATTCTATTTCTTTTTTCTCTTTTTATCCTTCTACCTTACTTTATTTCCCTTTCTGTGTCCTTCACTCTTACTTTATTTCTAAATACAATGTTATGATTTTTAACCTCTTCATTTGTATATTTTAATTTAAAATACACATTTTACTAATTATAACTTATTTTTTCTTCTCTCTTTCACAGATACAAAGTGTAGTAAAAAAAATTAATTAGTTACATTTATTATATGGTAAGTATGACTAAAAAAATGTAGTTTGTCATCACCCTTTGCTTAAAGCTTACTAATATTTTCTCAACCAACCTCACTCCACTGTCTTTATTCTGCTTCCCTCACTTATTCTTATTCTCCATGTTTACTCCAATTTCCCTATTTCCCCTCTCATATTCAACTTCTTTCAGTCCCTATTCTTTATTTCACTTACCCTCTGTTCCCTTCCTTTGCTTCTTCACTCATTCTGTTTTTCTTGATTTTTCACCTTACTCCTACACACACACCTCATCCCCCTCTCAATACATACACACACCTCTAACATACACCCCACACACACACCACACACACACACCTCATACACACAAAAAATCCCCCCACACACACTCTTCACGTACACACACACATTCCATACACACACATACATCACACACATATACACCCCACACTCATACACTTCTCACACATACTTCAATCACCCTCACCTTCACCTACACCAAAACACCCCACACAGCCACACCCACAGACACACCTTACACACCCACACCCCGACCTACACCCACTGACTCCCTATAAGTCACACACACTGCATTACTTATCTTTCTTTGCTGCTTCACTCAAACCCATTCAGGTACTGTTTTCTTTACTCTCTTTGTCCTTTCTCTTTGTCACTCCCCATGTCTTATCCTAATTCAATTTTTCACCCTCTTTCACCCCTCTTTACTTACACTAACTGGTCTTTTCTTACCCTCACTCACCGTTCTTCATTTATCCCGGTTACGCCACTACCCTTCATTCTCAATTTTTTACTGTCCTTTCTTTTTCTTTCAACACCCAGTCACATTCTCCCACTATCTCTACTTTAGTCTTCTTCCTCTCTCTTCCCTTCTTTTGCTCCTTTAGTCATTTTACTTTTCTCACTTTCACCCTATTACACCTTCTCTGTTTTTTACTATGTAATAAACAATCCCTCTGTGTTTATCCTGTAGCTCTCTTTCTCTTAACATTACTCTCTGTGTTCTTCCCTCATGCTAACTCCTTCATTAAATTTTTTTTCTCTATTTTTTTCGGGGGCGCGCCCCGGTACGCGTACCCTGAGAAAAAAAAATTGACAGAGATTCATTAAAAATATAGGTTTATTTTTATAAATGAAAGGTAGTTCTAAAAAGAACTGTTTTTTTCTTCTTTTTGTTGTTTTATATTTTTTTATGTTTTTTTGAACATTTTGTACTTTTTTTGGCTTTTCTAAACACTTTTATATTTTTTTTGTATTTTTTATGGGGAGAAACAAAAAACAGGGTATTGTAAATGGCTCAACTGGAGCAAAAAACAGAAAAAAATTACTTTTTTGGGGGGCAATTGTGATTGTCACCAGCAAGGACGACGAGCTTTACGCTCTTTTCACCATAGGCGATGAGCTTGCCACATTCAATGCATGTGATTCTAAAATCAGCAAATCGTGGCTGAATACAAGGCATCGTCTCCGTTGTTTCTGGTCCCGATTGAGTGGGTTGCTTTCTTTTGGTGCTGGTCCTTGAACACTGGGGGAGGTGACTGGCCAGTTCCCTGATCTCTGCACGAGAATAGTTGTTAGGATGCTTCCGGGTCATATGTCGAATCATGGTATTATTACCAAATGAATATTTTTGTCTGGATTGCCCCTTGAGAGTTCTGCGCCACAGATTCGACAAGTTACCTTGGCCGCATTAACTTTTTTCTTGCCCTCTGGAAGTGAAAAAAACTCCCATACAATGTGTTCTTTTGGCTTGTATGGGGTATTTTGTTCAGGCAGCCATCTTCTCCCCTCCTCCTCCTCCTCTTCCTCCTCCTCCTCCTCCTCTTCTTCACCACCAATGTATTGTTGTGGTGGTCCTCTTGGTGGTGGTGGTGGTGGTGGTGGTGGTGGTGCAGATGCTCCAGCTGTTGCTGCTACAGTAGCCATTTCAAAGTACAAATGAATTGTCTCTATAGGTGAAACAGGTCTTCCTCAGTCAAAGGACAAAGTTAGAATAAGGAAAGAAGGTGGGGTTTTTCATCATTTGGGAAAAAAACTGTCCTGAACCAATCAGAAGTGTTATTTTCAGGTCACAAGACCCAGGCTATACTCATTTGGAAACCAAAACTGTTCTGCACCAATAGAAAGTGTTATTTTCTGGTCACATGACCCGACGCGCTTACGCTACGCGCCCCGGGGCGTGCCCGCGGGTGCGTAGCGTAAGCGCGCCAGGACGTTCCGCGATCGTATGCGATCGCGTGCTTTCGGTTGCGATTACGCTGTGCGTCATATGACGCATCACGCATCTACGCGATACGTCACGATGTTGTTTTCGTTCGCAGGAATAGCGCTCCCGGGACGCTCCCCGGTACGCGCCCCGGGGCGCGCCGTAATATTGCGCTTACCCGTGTGTTCACCGGTACGCGCCCCGGGAGCGCCCCGGGGTTAAAAAATAAAAAAATAATAACATATTTATACAATATAAAATTCTTTTTATAATTTTTCACTTTCTATACCTATAAAGATTTGCTATTAAAAAACCGTTGAAATTCACTGAAAAAACCATAGGTTTCACACCAGTTACAGTTAGGAATTAGCATTTAAAAAACCTATTAAATTCACTGAAAAAACCATAGGTTTCACACCAGTTATAGTTAGCTGGAAATTTTACTGGCATAAAACCAAGGAAATTCCCACGTTATAGTTAGTTGGACTCACTATAACTTGCGCGTGCAATGCACTGCTGATGACCTCACATATTACATCACTCATGACATGGTCAGTGACATCACTCATGACATCACTGATGACACCATCCTTGTGACAGAGTGACAGAGCTCCTTTCACTGTAATGTAACCCTTGAAACATATATTCAAAAATAGAAACTAAAATTTTCAAAAAAATGGAGATACCCATACCAGTTACAACAACCAATTCAATAATTCCACCATCTATATACACATGCACTCATTCACCAACAGATCTATATAGTCACTCATACATATACTCACTCATCATATGTAGTGATACACCTATACATCCTGTTACACACCGACAGTCATCCAAAAGTTACTCACACACATACTCATTCATGCAAATAAACTATTGAACATCCATTTATTTGCATATACAGCTATACACACACTACCACTTTACTTCTAAGAAAACTTACACATACTTACTCTCTTAAACAATCACTTATAGAAACATATACTAATTTAAATAGGAACTCTTACAATCGCTTACTCTCAGATATACTCACTTATATACATCAATATTCACATACACTAGATTAAAACATATGTAGTTACTGATAAAGAAACTAGTGAGACACTCATTCACTCAGTAACACACACATATACACAGTTATCCACCCATACAGTCCTGCACATATGCTGTCTTCAAAACACATACAAAGAGAGTCAGTCATTCATGCATCTATGTGCTAAGTAATACCTCCACCAAACCATACAAACATTCATACTGATACTAAGAAAAACATCTAATAACCTATATACATCCACATGTACCTACTCACCAACCCATGCAGCCACTTATACACAAAGTGAAACACTAATCCATATATTTAAATATTTAAACATTACTCACTAATATATGTATTCACTAAGATACACTTAATAAGCGAGTTAAGCAATCAATTTTTTTTTTAAAAAACATCCATGTAAACACTTATTTAAACATTTATTCTTCCATCAACTTTTACATATACATATATAACACATAATTATTGTTTTTAAATACACACATTCACTGGATGGTGTCATCAGTGATTTCATGAGTGATGTCACTGACCATGTCATGAGTGATGTAATATGTGACGTCATCAGCAGTGCATTGCACGCGCAAGTTATAGTGAGTCCAACTAACTATAACGTGGGAATTTCATTGGTTTTATGCCAGTAAAATTTCCAGCTAACTATAACTGGTGTGAAACCTATGGTTTTTTCAGTGAATATATATATATATATATGTATATAAGAGGAACAGGGATGACAGCGTGGGGAGTCTTTGATCCTGGAGCGGGCGGCTTTTCAACTGCCAGCACAGGGTCAGCATTTCCCTTGCTAGAAATGCCTTGCCCATAAAACAAACTACAGGCCGCTGGTGGCCCGGGTGCTGTGCCTGCGGGGAGCAAAGGAACAGGAGACTGTTCTGCTCCCCTCAGCCCCTTCCAAAAATTGGGCATCCTCGTGAACTGGAAGCACTAAAGTGCTCCTCCTGTACACCGCCTACGGGTACCCTCACGGCAGGTGGGAGTGCTCCCACCTCCTCCTTGGCCCCGGGGACCAGTGCGAGGGCCATAATGGCGGCCAGCTATTTTAGAGCACGGCCTTGCCCATATGGTCTGGTACTCCCCGAGTCCCCTATTTACCTTTTGTATCGGCAGGCCTTGTACGGATGGGGTCACCCTCCCTCCTTCAAGGCAATTAATAAGACCACACCAAATTAACTTTTTTGGATTAGGGGGTGGAACCCCCGGCCGTATTTATTACAAAATTAAAAAACATTATTTATTCACATTATGTACAGTTACGGAGAAAGTCCAGATACATTGTTAGACAGATGATGTAACATGGCTAACTTTAAACTCTAATACACACAACACTCCTACTGTAAATCTAACAATGCATATATTCTCTTTCTGCGTGTCCCCTCTTGAGCCTACGGCAAGGTCAATGACTGGCAGCCTCTAGATCCCAGTAGACTACCAATTACTCTGCTGGAGTAGGCTTGCGCAGGGGATACAGCTTATCGGACGGATATCCTCCCCCGGGCCCCCCCTACGCCCTGTGACTTAAACTCCATAAACAGGGGGCTGCAAACCTCTGCATACTTGCGCCCTGAATCATGTGTGAGGGTGGCCACAGGCCCACTAGGAAGAGTGTCTCCCCCGGCCCCTGCACCCGACAGCCTACCTACCGGCTGTCACTGCCCCTGGAGTTACATGGTTCTGACCGCTAAGGACCAAAGACTATGCTTACCAATCATGACCTTACCGCCACAGGACAGCATAGTTTCCCAACTATCTGTCCTCCCCCTCAGCCCACTAGGAAGGTCATGCCCTGTAACTCGCCCACCCCTGTACTCGACTGACCCTTCGTCCCAGGCGAGCCGGGTCATTACCCTCTAGGAGCCAGATCCGGATTGCTGGTGGTCCCTTACTTTCTATTCCGAGCGTGACCCCCCTATCCCCTGTATGGCCCCACACGCAGTCTGCCCTGGCCTTGTGAAACTGCAGGAACAACTGAAAAAATGAACAGCTGTCAATGTATTGCCCCCCTGATAGGCTAAAAAACTCGCACTACTGCACATGATACTATGTAACAGTGTACTGATGCAAAAACTGCTCCCTGAGTCACAGGATAAAGCGTCTTGCAAGGCATATGAAAATGCACCAACGGGCTACAGCAAGTCAGCCGAATCCAAACCGGCGTCTTGGATGGCGAAACTCATGACTTTTGAACTGAAAGATAGCGATGTGTGACCCATCGCCGCGTAGCAGAAGTGGCCCCGACAGCTCTCCGTCATTGCGGTATGGGTCACTTCACAGGTGTCACATTCATGGATCCACTATACATAAATGAACATAAAACACAAATGATTAGTGCTCCTAGCCTTTGGATAAGAGATGCGGTTTGCATGCCACGCCCATTGATTACCTCGTGAGACTGTACCCTTTTGGTCCCTTATGCCTTTTCCCACCCTCATACCAGGTTGCAGAAGTACAGTGTGACAATGTGGACATCGAATGCGCAAGTAAAATGGCTGCAGAGGTACTGTGTGCCACCACCTACGTATCTAGTGTGAAAGTGTAAAAACACAGGGTGCGTAGGTATTGTATGATACGACCTAGGCATCTAATGCCAGAATGCGCCCAAGCGTAGGTACCATGACACCAATACAGACAACCATTGCATGAGTGTTCGGGCACATGGGCGCTGAGGAACCATGTGACACAGTACCTAATGGTATAAGTGTACGAGCACAAAAAGGGGTGACGAACCCCAGGCATATAAAGCTTGATTGCACAAGCCAAAGTGTGCGTTGGTACCGTTTGACGCGACACGAATATACCAATTACTAAGCTTTCAGGCACAAGGGTGCCGAGATGCTGTGTGATACAATACAGAAGGCATCACCAGTGTATGAGCGCAAGGGTGCATGGGTACTGTGTGCCAAACCACAGGCATATGTTGCGCATGTGTATCAGCACACAGGTGCAGAGCTATAGTGTGACATAACCAGCTTCCAATGCATACGTGTACCTGCGATGGGTGCATAGATGCTACTTAATAACAGACTCCTACTTCATCCTCATATTTGTAAAAGCCCACGTGGGCCTCTCGAAGGTGTGACAAAGTAGGCATGGGATGTAATGACATCACAAGTACTGATACTGTATGTAAGTGACCAAACAGGGCATAGTCTTGGCAATGAAATTAGAGCGAGCTAACCGGGCTACGAGCTGCCAGGGCTTTTAAAACTCTACATTCTTATCTTATCTTATCTTAAGTGGAATTTGTAAAGCGCACTGACACAGTAAGTTTCCTGGCGCTGAGAGAAAGAGTGCGGAAATTGCAGGGGGTGGACTAGCCATTTTGGGTGAAGAGCCGAGTTTTCAGAAGTTTCCTAAAATTCAATAAGGAGCCACTTGACTTAACTGAAAGAGGAAGAGAGTTCCATAGTTTAGGGACCAAATAAGCAAACCTGCGGCCGCCAAACTTTTTGAGTTTCACTTTAGGGACGACCAGCAGGTGAAGATGCGCCGGACGATGGTTGCGCACTGGACGGTGCTGCGTGATCAGGGTTTTAAGGAAGTCAGGACTGGTGCAGTGGAGGGCTTTAAAAGTCATGCAGCCGATCTTGAAAGCCGCCCTTTCCACAACTGGTAACCAGTGGAGTTTTTGCAGTAGTGGTTTCGCTGATTCCCAATTTGGGGTTTTGTGGATGAGTCTGGCAGCCTGATTCTGAACAATTTGGAGACGGTGGTGCAGCGATTGGGGAAGACCATAGTAGAGGGAGTTCAAAAAGTCAAGACGAGATAACACTAGGGAGATCACGACCTGGACCAATGCCGCATGTGGTAGTAGATGGGCTATTTTGCGGATTTTTCGCAATTGAAACATGCAGGAGGAGATCACAGCACCTACTTGGGCCTTAAGCGAAAGCTTCACATCAATGATAACTCCCAAGCTCTTGACCGTGCTTGGTGGGGCAGGAGGAGAGCCCAGCTCCGTGGGCCAAAATTGAGGGCCCCAGGATGCTGGGCTGTTACCAGGAAGGATAAGTTCAGTTTTCCCTGGATTTAATTTCAGTTGGTTGTGATTCATCCACAGTTGTATATGGGTCATCACTGCTTGAAAGCTTTTGGCGGCATCAGGAGAGTCAAGAGGAAAGATGATCTGCAAATCATCAGCATAATTGAACACTGTCACTGTCACATACATTGACATCAAACGTTCACTTCCGGCAGCTTAGCATAGTCTCAGTTACATTACATATGGAACATCGCATGTGACTTACCATGAGAGCGCCTAGCATAGCGCCATTTGGATTAAGTGAGGAACATTACAAATCATATTACCAAGTATGCGTGCCTAGCATAGTACCAGTTGCATTTGCCTAAGGAACATTGAAATCAGGCTTTCAATTCTTACCCTTTAGCATAGCCTAACATAGGGAACCTTGAATGTGACTTGCAATGAGAGTGCCTAGCATAGCGCCATCTGTATTAAATGAAGGACATTGAAAAACATTACCCATTAAGAGCGCCTAGCCCAGCACTGATTGCATTTACCTGAGGAACATTGAAATCAGACCTTCAAAGTGTGACCGCTTAGCATAACCTAACCTAAAGAACATTGCACATGACTTTCTATGAGAGCGCCTAGCATAGTGCTATTTGCTTTGGGTGAGGAACATTGGAAATCATAATACCAGTTAAGAGCGTCAAGCATAGTACCAGTTGCATTTACCTGAGGAACATTGAAGCCAGGTTTTTCATTCTGACCGCTCAGCATAGCCTCAGTTCCATTACATAAGGAACATTGCATGTGACATTTTAAATGAGTATCTGGCATTGCGCCATTTTGCAGTAAGCGAGGGACATTGAAAATCATATTACCAATTAAGAGCGCCTAGCATAGCACCAGTTGCATTTACCTGAGGAACATTGACATCAGACTACCAATGAGCGCCTCTTAGTAATCCAATCACTGTCACCAAATCGTACAGAGGGCATCAGCCCTATCGGCGCTGATCAATAGAGCCCCTGAATCTAAAGGCCTCTTGCCTCTGCCCACGATGGGCAGCAGAAGCCCAAGACCGACCTAACTGTGAACCTGACAGGTGTCTCTCACCATCTCTTCCTGTAGTGTGGATGGTTAATGCACAAACCTGGCTGACACTTTACTTTGCATGTTGTTAATTTTCATTGGTGTCTGCTGCTCACCTACTATTGCTCCTTACCTGCTTTGAACTACTAAAATTTCAGCTCTTTGCCGACAGAGTCAAGCTACAGGGCAAGCATTCACTGAGAGAATAACATGGCAAAATATGCTTGGGCCTAGCATTTGTACGCTACTGCACAATGTTGTAATGCTGCTGCCCAAGTTCAGTGACGCAATCAATACTTTGTTGTTGTTATTCCTTAAAAAATTGCCCAACCGCCTGAAACTGACCCCAGTTAGTGAGGCAACACAAATTACAATACTGCTTGGGTTATCCGGTTAAATTGACAGCAGTTGTGTTTACGAGAGTCACCGGCGCATATGCACAAACCCCCCGGGATTGGAAAACTGGCAGGAGGCGTGCGGCATTCAGCGGTGCCATCAACGGACGAGGGCAGTAGACAGAGGGCTGCTGGGATGTTCAACATAAAGCAAGGAGACCGGGTACCAAATAAACAAAAAAACGGCATGGGACACAAAGTGCGTACTGGTTGGAACTCTGATGCAGAACATGTTACCGTCAATTAAACCCCTGAATACCATCTTTGGGAGTTTTTGCCACTATGTAATCTAACAAGTGATTGCCAGACTTCACCAGGGGGCATCTCAGCGCTGAAATCACATATGTTTATTGGTACCCATCACAATGGTGCTCCACCTCAGAAGGATAAAAGGCTGAATGAACCCACTGGGAATTGAACCTGCGACCATGAGATCAGGCACATGCCCCTATAGTTTACACCTTAGTCCCTCAAAAACCCCCAGACCCAATTCAATATTGTCAACAGCTGCAGCTCATTAATATTGTTGCACAGTTATTCTGAGACCCCCTCCTATTTTTTCTATAAGAGATCCTGATTCTTATCTAAAAGAAACTTTTATAAATGCTGCACGAACCACAGTTTTCTGCAGCAAGTTTATACTGGGCTCCCACAAAATCAGAGATCTCTGGAATATCAGGAGCCCTGATGGTCGCTTGAACAGAAACCTTGAACATCACTAATGCTTGGGTCGCGGGGCGTGCCAGTGGTGCGATATGATCTAGTGTATGGACCATGGCAAACTATGTCGATTCCACGGATGGCCTTGGCCAGCTATTCTAAAGTGTCACAAACCCCGGGTGAGATCAGTTGAGGAGTGCTAAGGAGAGTAACTGCTAGCACTCAACTCTGTGTAGCCAAATTACAGTATACCAAACCCTAGGGCCCTCAGAATAGTGTTGGGCCCATAGCACTGAAGGGGCCACCGGTGTCTACGCTATTGTCCCCGACTGATATACCGGGTGACTGCTCTTGCATCAAGTCCCTAAACATCTGTCAGTGATCAGTGCATGAGGCTCTTATTACAGACGTCATTCTCAGCACTTCATATTGTGATAAACTGTTTGTTGCACAGACAAGATCGTGCTGTAACACATGGCCAACTTTAAATACCAACACGCCATACTGGATGAAACTGTTAAAAGGAGGGTGGTGCACCCAGAGACATAGTCCATATTTGGGTTAGGCCGAGAATTGTATTTAAGTGCCCCCCCACCCTGTGTCACATACCAAGGCATATGTAAATGTGGGATACTTGTAAAGCGCACTGTTACTCTACCCGAGTGTCCTGGCGCTGTAGACCGCTGGGGAACCCGTCCTGGTTTTCCCTGTGAGATGGTCCCTTTCTGGGTATCTCCAGGGTGAAACCAGGCATCCCCGGCCCGTTGTAGAGATGAGGCAAGCTTAATGCCCAGAGTTACCGAGTGTGTTCCCTGGTTAGAGTAGGCACCGAGGCGAGAATTATCGAGTCCGTTGACCCTGGTCCAAGACCCTGCCGCGTCGGGAATTGAACCCTGGTCCCGGGCCGTTCTCTGCTTACAGGTCTGCCGCCTCTAACCAGTGAGCCACACCTGGTATTTAAGGAAGCATGTGATTTAATCTTGAAGTTGTCTGTGTGTGTGTGCGCGTGCGCATGATCCTACTGCGTTCCGAGCTGCCCTGAGGTACTTGGCAAACTTAAAGCGGGCCACGCCTGTATTAGTTGCATGGCTGCCCAGCAAGCAGCCACGCGCATGAGTTTAAATCCCTACAAGAGGCCTGAAAGCAGTCATTATGATACAGCAGCATGAAACAAGTAACCAGCAGACATCGTGCTAATTTATTACATTACCTAACGGTAAAACGTACCGTGCTACAAGCGACATGGCATGATCTCTCAGTTTAACATCAGTAAGCGTGTGCTGTTAAGTTTATCAGGGCGAAATGCAGCATGAAAGAAGATGGTATGGGATCATTACAAGAAGGGGGAACTGGGGGGAGGAGCCTAGCCTGGAAACATGATGGCCGCCTGAACTCTTGGCTCCGCCACCTCGTTCTTCTTCCCTCCGTACCGCTGCACATCCTGTCACTTCTCCGTTTATCCTGAAGCGGTACCGGATCTGGGAAGTTGCGCTGATTCCAGCGGTGTGTCTCCCGATGTTCTCCCTTCGGCGGAACGGATCGAATGTCCCGGTTTCCTTTCTGCTGTTGATGGCGGCGTCCTTCTCTTTGTTCTTGGGGCGGATGTGCTTCGGCCACCGTGAAGACGGCCACGAACGGCGGTGCGGAGTCGATCGGCGAGACACGGCGGCCGCTTAGACTGTCTGCAGCGACGCGCTTTCCTTCATTTTCACCTCGGCACTTGATTTGGTTCACGGCAGCTGGTGCTACTTTGTATCCCCCTGTTCCTTCCTTTTGCGGAGCAGTGAGGAGGGGCCATTTTGTGTCGAGTGCTCTGTGGTGGACTTGGTGGCCTCATCAAATACTGAGTTATTTCTCTCAGCCAAGTGCACACTATGCCCGTGTGCCGCTCTGATGTAGACCTTACTGCCCATGTCTCAATGACCTCGCTGTTATTGCCGGGGCGCCCGTGTGATGTCGGACTGCCAAAAGGGGATGCCAGCATGGGGTCTCGAGGACCGGCCCTGGTCGTCGACCCTCGTTTGAGTGGAGCTGCATTATCTTCCTCTCCTGAGGCTCCCCTTCAGATCGCTTCGATTCTGGGCGCCCTGGCTGCTTTGCGAACCACTTGGGCAGGTCACGCCCGGGTCCTGGGGAGCCGCTTGGACTCCATCTTGTTTGCGCTGTCCACCACCATCCGAGATGGGGAACGCGTGCAGAGTGCTTCGTTATACCCTGTGCCCGAGCACCGTGAGCTGTTTATTCCGATGTGCTTTGAGACGCTGGAGGTGTGGGAATTGAATGCTGCGGCGACGCTGTCTGCAACCGTCATGGAGGAAGGTGCGAATCCTGGACTGGCGCTGCTGAAGGGGGGTCGGCACTGGGCGCCATGTCTTACTCCCAATCCTGGACCTGCTGCTGCTTCCTCCTCTGGTGTCCTGGGCTCGCCGTTTCTGCTCCCGCTGTTCACTTCTGGAAGACTGTTATGGCGCACCGCTTTTCGTGGTTCGCCGATGGCCCGCATGACTTTGTGTTGGACTGCCCTTTGTGTACGATGCACTGTCCGGCCATGGCATTTGCAGCGGTTCCAGTTACTCTGGTGGGCGGTTTACTTTTCGACTTTTGCTGCCACGTTGGACCGTCAGGGACAAGGTTGACAATCCTTTTCACTTAGTTTGCTGCTGTTTGTTTACTGGGACTGTGATGTTTAGACGGGGGACCTGGACGCTGGATCTGTTTTTCAACTGGGTTCATGGGTTGGGTGGCCGCGAATATACTGTTGGTCTCTTTTGAGCGACGATAATTTGGCCCTCCTCCGATTTCACTTGTGTGTAATAATTTTTCTTTTCTTTTCTTCCCCTTTTTTGTTCCCTATATTTCGGGTTTCTGTGGGCGACAGGCACGCTGACGGGGGGTGGGCCGTAGTCACACGCAGTGGTGCAGGGTGGGGGGGTGTTCTTATGTACTGTTTTATGTTTCTATGGCCCTCTTTTTCTTTTGTTCTTTGCTGTCTTCCTTTTCTTCTTTCGTTTTTTTCCTTCTTTGTATTTTTCTTCTTCCCGTGTGTTTGGACGGGGCCTGGGGCTGGGTGGGGTTCCTTTCGGGTGGGTCTTCCACTTTGTGCCTCTGGGGTTCGCACAGCTTCTGATGCTTTGTTTTTCCGGCGTTGTTGATAGTATGTGAATGTTGCCTATATGCTTCTCCTACCTGCTCTTCCTGACGAAATTGTGGCGAGTGCTTTCCTCCTACGTGGCTTGTTTCCCATATCGGCCACATTGTTGTATGACGCCGGACCCTTTCTTCCTGCTATAAAAGGTGCCCTTCCCTGTTCCACTTTTTGTGGCTTCGTTTGTTTACTATCCTGAAGTTGTATGTCGCTTGGGTGGGCCCATGAGGGCGCGAAATGTGATATACTGTTCGTATATGCCATTGGTAATGTTTAATGCGTGACTTTACTTGTTGCGGTCCCTTGGTTGATATTATGTCGCGGGGCCCGCCCTTCCCGGCTCTGATCTGAACGTACGGTCCTCTTTCACTTTGAGAAAACAAAACCTGCATGATCCTTCTTACGTCTGCTATTGATGCGCTGTAGCACTATTGGTTTGGCTCTCCGCCTATTAAGATGACCTGTATTGTTTCTGTATGTCATGGCGGCCGGCCCGCAGTGGTTGTAGGCAGACGCTGTGTACTGTTCCTAAGCTGAATAAAGGTTTTAAAAAAAAAAAAAAAAAAAAAAAAAAAGAAGGGGGAACTGCACGTGCTTTCTTCATAGTCAGTAGACACACACAACCTATCCATGCCAAATCATCTACGTAACCCGGTTAAACTCTAAAGTCACAGCTGTTCCTACACTCTCAAACATGCTGTGATTTGGATAGTCGGCGCTCATCACTATTCACTTATGGAAATCACAGGACCGAACTTCGGACTTGATACGATCTTGAACAGTTATAAATGTATCACCGTAACCAGTTTACATTCTAAAGTGACAGCTGTTCCTACACTCAAACATTCTGATCATATTCATGTGTACCAGCGCTAGCATTCTTTTTTAGGTTTCGACTTTTGGCGAGGGGCGAAGCCCCTCCCAGTCGAAATCTTTTGTTGTTAGTAGTGAGGTTAGGACAGCCTCTGTTTCCAATTGGCTAGCTCCATAAATGGAGGCTAGCCATTGGGAGGCAGAGGCTGTCAATCGCGCTTTCTCACGAAAACGCGATTCGGGGGCGTTTCTGGTGCTTTTTTTTTAGCCCCGCCCCTTTGTCCCGGGCCGCGCTGCGATTGGCTGCCGGCCCGGGACACCCCCGTGACGTCATTCCCGGGCCGCGCTGTGATTGGCTGCCGGCCAGGACACCCCCGTGACGTCAGCCAATCACAGCGCGGCCCGGGACCTGACTTGTTTTTCTTCTCCTCAGGAGTCTGACCGCCCCGACGGAAGGACCTGTTGAACATGGGCCCCTGCACGCCTGGGGCGCACACTTTGCCAAAGTTGGTCGGCGGAGTTGACTGAACCGGTTACCTGCGGCCCTTCCCTTGATTAAGGCGGTTGCTATAGGGACGACGCATGTGCGGCGCTCCGGCTCGACCCAGCACGGTGTGCTCTTGGGCTGCAGCCAGGCGGTGCGGCCAGCCCGGACGGACGGACTCCAGCAGTCCGCTGTGCTGCCGGGTGGGTCTGAGGAGCCTCGGAGGGCGCCCGGAGTTTAAAAGCAGATTCTAAAGGGACCTGCCTGCCTCATCCTCGCCATGCTGACCTGGAAGTTGCCCAAGCTGCTCGGCATTCAGCAGGTGCCCAAGGTAAGTGGGATACTGAGCAGTGCCCAGGCTGCGCCCCTCATGGGGCCACCCCTTGTCTAGTGGAGTAACTGGGCTCTATGCCTCACAGCGCATCCACACTAGCGCCGCTGCAGGGACCTCGGCGCGGTACCTTCGCGGCCTTACTGCGGGGCGGACCCACTACTGCCCTGGCTGCTCTTCTCTGCAGCGCCGGGAGCCCCCTCCCCCGCTTCCGGCCTATGGATCCGTGTGAGATGTGGGGGTCTGGCCGCAGTCTGCAGGAGGGACCGGCTGATGACGGAAGCAGGGTGCTCCATATAACACTCTGTCACAGATAGTGTCTGTGACAGCCCTTCATAGGGTGGGCTTCAGCCCTGTAGTATGTTTTGTGGGACTTCAGGTGCCAGTGTGAGTCCCTCCGGAGACCGTCACATCCCTGTAAGGCGGATAACGGGAGCCAGCTAGCCGCACCACAGGGGGCCAGGCCAACAAGGCTCCGAAGAACCATAACAACAGAGACACGGGCCTCCGCCCTGCTGCTCAAGCCACAACAGGAGAACTATTAATAACAGCACACCGTCCCGTGCTATCCACCCTCCCTCCTGCTGGACAGGCACCAAGAAACCTACCAGCAAAACAAGGATGAAACTTGGGGCACAGCAAGCAGACGTGGATTCAGATAAGGAGAGAAACCCAAAGCATGTTTTCTAAAGTACATTTGCAGTCCCCAAAAGTGAGTCTCACGGCAGAAAGGATGATTGAGGCAACGGGCTCTCAAAAGTTGGTCCTGGAGGGCCGCATCCATGCCAGAATTTTCAGACAGATACATTTATCTAAAAGGGATATGCTTAAAATCTGGCATAGATCCGGCCCTCCACGAACGACTTAGAACCCTGCTTTAGGATACCCCAGAAAACACATAAAAGGTGATGGGGCTATGCTTGCAATAAGTCTAACCACTGGCAATCACTTGGGGTAGCATGTCAACCCATCCTTATTTTGCCCACCAATGCAACTTCAGATTAAACCGAACGATAAGTAAATCAGTCTGGACCCTGCTTTAGTAGCAACAGTGCAGCCCGAACTGTCAAGCAGATCCTCTCTGAACAGGAACACAAGCAACCCAAGACCGCTCTCCCCCTGACTGGGGCTCTTCAGTCGGCCGTAGCTTAGTCCCAGTGGCACAGTGAGCACAGGACCCACGTTTGGACATGCTGTTGTCCACTTAGGGCGTAACATTTAAAACACAAAGGATGATGGGAGGATGCTTGCAATAAGTCTAACCCCTGGCCTGGCAGTTCAGGTATGACTGTTCCTATTGGAACAGAACCAAGACTGATGTGCATAAGGCTGGATCTCATCTGAGGTGACATGATGGGCAAAATACCAATGTGCTGGAAAGTTGCCCAAGCTATTGCCAGTGGTTAGACTTATTGCAAGCATTCCTCCCGCCACCTTCTGTGTGTCTGATTATAGGCTGAGCCCCCTTCTGTGTTTATCCTGTCTCAGTGGTGGCTGGTAGGGTAACAGGAGGGAGTGGAAAAATCTAAAATAACAAGCATTTAGAATGCAACGGTTTCTCCTTTGGAAAAGTTAGAGCTATTGGCAATGTAAAGGACAATGCCATTTATTTATCTGTTTTCAAAACCAACACATAAATACAAATGTTGTCATTTACAATGCCAATAGCTCAAACTTTTCCAAAGGCGAAACCGTTGCATTGTAAATGCTTGTTTTCTTCGAAGATGACCTTGTCACCACTGCTGGGGATTGAACCCTTGTCTGCTAGGGACCTGCCACTCCAAAGGCTGACGACAGTGCCTCTGAGCTATCGCTTCTGCTAAGGAAAACAGTTGGCATATGAACACATTATGCAAACTGCGATTCTGAAAGTTGGCGCGCACAACTATTCACTTAGGGAAATCACGGGTGCCCGGAACCTCTCTACCTTGTTAGCACTTGCGTTTACACGACAACCCCCGCTATGTAAAGAACTTTATTAGGCCCATAGGGGCCCGCATTTAACCCCTCAAATCAGGGTGTGCCAACAACACACGCTGTTCGAAAAACAAAAAAAGCAGGGAACCCACTTCAGCCCGAAATAATATTGCATGCATGGGAACATCCTACCATTCATTCACAGACCACTGTCCCCCCACAGCGATGGAGCAGCTCCCTGCGCCAAAGGCGTAAACCACAACACCCAAGATTTAGTCTTAGTTAGCATCATTGTAGGCAGAAATCTCCCCGCTCAAGTCCGTGTGTGCATCCAAAACACCCTGTTGAACTCGGTGCACACCGTTATGACCATTAACAACATTGACAGCTGGCGATCCATCCCCGCTTATTTCACAAATAAGCATGCAAAACGTGGAGATGCTTACCTATAAGAAGACAGAACTATCCTCGCTGATGATCCCTAGTCGGGCCTATGCTCGCCAACTCATGCTCACCACACTCGCCAAGCAATCTGGCAACATGCACCGGATCCACCCCCCCCCCACGCCTATCAGGCTACCCCTGATCATGCTTGCGGAACGCTGCCAGTGGCTGTAGCTGTTGTCGCGCTCACCTATCAACCTTGACAAAACGGGACACCCTGTCCGCGTTTGAAGCCGCCGCCGGGCACTTCACTCAAAGCTGGGCGGGTAACACTCTAGCCCAGAGGTCTTCAAACTTTTGTAGGTTGAGCCCCACCATCTGAATTTTTTTAGATGTTGGGCCCCCCCACCACCTGACAGAAATTTCTGGAATCGACCGCCACGTGCATATCACGGGCCATATCCGACAAATAATGTTGCTAAATCTGTTTGCAGCTCTGCCGCTTGCGCGTTAGTTCTGCTACAATGTAATTGTAGTATTCAAGTTAGACACACTTCCAGGCCGGGCTGACACACGTGGCGCCGAACTTAGTGTCAACGTCACTGCAGTTAGTGCCCAATGATGAAGTAGACTCACAATACTCGGCTATGTGCATCACTTCCGACGGTCCTCCTGCTGCCGCCTGTGTTTCTTTAACTTAAAATGCGCAGCTCCTGCTCCTCCTGAACTCGCCGCTCTGATCGCAGATGACCGAGGTATTTCCAACAGTAACTAATGTTCACCTCTTCGCCTCCCCTTTCACAGGCTTGCAGTCAAGAATCAAAATTATGTTTAGGGATGGCTCCACTGCTCAGCAGTGAGCATTTCATTTAACACACTGAGCCATCCTGCTAGCAGAATCGTTTTGGAAGGCACGATATGGTTAGATGTCAAAGAACAGAACGCAACTTATGTTTTTGTTTTATGGTTGAACTTTTGTACTCGAAGAAATATGTTGAAAAAAACCTTGTTTTTTTAAGATGGGCAAAATTGGGTTTTATGCGCTCTAGTAATTTATGACTATCTTTTTCTGAGTGATTACACCCCTGTGCATGTGGATTACCCATACTTTAGAATACTCGGGAGCGGCAGGAGTAAACAGCTGTGTAATCACTGCCCCCTGCTCACTCATGGCATGCAATCCTACCTGGACCCTTGTATACCACACATGTAGAAATACATGGTTTCATGTCGACGTCGCGGAGCAGGATGAGAGACCCTTCATGCTCACACATCACCTACACGGCTAACATCTGCTGATCTACTGTGAAGCCGCAAAGCGGCCAGCAGCACCCACTGCGCAAGCGCACAGAACACCCTTTCGAGTGGATGACAGTGTAGCCCACATAACTTCCAAGCCATTAACCCCCCATGCACCCACTCATCCTGCAAACACTTTCCTTAAAGCGACTTCCTAGCTGGTGACCTCCATGCATGCACTCACCCTGCTCACACTTTCCTTGCAAAACCTTCCTAGCCAGTGACCCCCCCATGCTAGGTGACTTCCTAGCTGGTATTCACCATGCACGCACTCACTCTGCACACTCTCCCTGCAGTGGCTTGTGGCTACCTAGATGGTGACCCCCTCTGCACGCACTTTTCTTGCAGTGACTTCCTAATCGGCAGTGGTGACTTCCTAGCTGGTGACCCCCCATACACGCACTACCCCTGCACACACTTTGTTGCATTGACTTTTTGCAAGAAGCCTCTCTATGCACAATCTCACTGACACACTCCCTCTGATATAACGTCTGCACAATGGTTCCCGCTGCACACATTTCTCTCATCACACGCGCCTTGCACGCACTTTCCATGAGGGGGTGTCACAGCGCTATATGTACCGCTGGCGCGTTTTCAGGGCCCCCGGTGACGTATCACGCACTGCTGGCAGACAGTTGTTCTCAGACACTACCTGCACTCACTGTCAACTCACAATCACGCTGCACACACCTTCACCGCGCAGCCCCTCATCTCTGCACACAGTCCGCCAGCAGACAGTCATTATAACACTGGTTCACCCTCTCCTTGCTTCCCCACCACGTGCATGGTTGCAACCTTCACACGGTGATTCCATACACTCACTATCACCCGTGCACACATCCACTCTCCCCACAGTGACTTGTTGCAGTGTGCGCCCTATTCACACCTCAGCCACACGCGTGCACACACAGTCCTGGTAGACAGGGACTTCCCCCCATACAAACTCACTCCTTTCAAGATCTCACTGTGAGGGCTCACTACCAGATGCGCACCTCTGATCATTCCCCAAGTTACACCTTCAAACAGTCGCACGCTGCCCGGCCTCCCTCCGTGGGGCATCCAATCTCACACTTCAAGTGCCCCAGTCTACACACTTATCACACTCCTTTTGTTGTTAGCCACTGCATGGCACTCCTCACTCTGGGTGTGCCCTCAGCCTCACCCTCGTCAATGCCCTCGATGAAGTCTGCAGCGATCCCCTCTCGTGCACAGCCCCCAGGCACACGTCAGTGCCCTTCTCACACCAGCAATGTCCCCTCTCCACCCTTGCCCATGCAGCCTCCGTCCTCGAACCCCTTAGTACCCTTCTCACCCCTAAATACCGCTTTTCTACTACAGTGCCCTTTCGCTCCCTCTTCAGCACATCTGTTACCCCCACCAGGCCCTCTCTCGCTAGAGCAGTGCAGCTTTCACACCACCTGAAGTTCTTTCTCACCTCCAGCAGAGCCCCTCTCATCCTCAGCAGCACCCCTCACAGCGTCCTCTCAGCCCCACAGTGCCCCTCATACCCTCGCAGCACCCCTCACACCCTCGCAGCACCCCTCACACCCTCGCAGCACCCATCAGATAATCGCAGCACCCATCAGATAATCGCAGCGCCCATCACACCCACGCAGCGCCGCTCTCACACCAGCTACAGTTCTCTCACCCCTCGCAGGGCACTCTCACCCTTAGCAGCACCCCTCTCAAGCTTCGAGGCCATCGCTGATACATATTAATCTTATGCAACTAACAACCATTGACAAAGACAATAGTCCTGGCTTGTAGTAGATGTAATGTTACATGTTGTATATGGATGGAATGCTGAAACAGCAAAATACCAGTGGGGCGACACACTATACCGGGCATGGATTTTCAGTTTGGGTTTTTAAGCCACGCCCTTCATTACATCGACCATGCCCCTGTGGGAGCCCCCACAAGTTTTTTCATTCTACTTAAAGCCCTTCCTCCGGTATAGTGACTTCCTGCTGAACAGGGAGAACAAGTTCACTCAGGCCATCATACCTGCCAACTTGAACAAACTGCATCGGCAAAAAGCAATAGGTTTCGCCTATATGAAATCTATTGGGTTTGGTAATTTTTACATATTGCATAGCAGTTGAGCTTCTGTGAAACCTGGCTTAATATAAAAAAAAAAGTGCGATGATGCGCGCACCACTGACTGTGTCATAGTGTTTTTTTTATCATAAGCTATGTTGCGCAGCAGCTCTAGTGCTGTGTAATATGTAAAACAATTGACAGAGCCAATAGATTTTGTAAAGGTGTAACCTGCTGGCTTTGCTAGTGCTTGTTAGCAGAGGAGACTTCCTGCCTCCCACTGCAGCTGAAGCATTTCAGCTCCAGCAATTAACCCCCTCCTGGGACGGTGAACTGTTAGCACTTAGCTGACAAAAGCATGGCCGCGTCGTGCCCAATGATTTCCCCTCCCTCCCCCCTCCAACCCTGTCACCGGAGTTCGTTAATGAAAAGAAATTCCAAATTGAAATGGGTTAAGATTGCGATGCGGGGAACAGTGGAGGACAACAAAAGCAGATGTTAGGGTCGAGTGCGCCCCCCCCCCCCCTGGGATGGTGTCTCACCCCTCTGGGGGGGCGCGCCCCACAGTTTGAAGATCTCTGCTCTAGCCCTTGCGGCCCTTGGGCGGGGCGGTGCCCCCACCAGATTTTCGCCGCAGTGAACGCCGCAACTCCGCTCCTGCCAATACAACAGCTGACTCCGAGACTGCATTTGTTTGTTTGGCGCCGATCGCGCTCTGGTCCTGCCAATTCAGCTGCCGATTGTCCTCCTGCACCACACCGTCACAGACCTGCAGGGAATAACAAGCATTTACAATGCAATGGTTTCGCCTTTGGAAAAGTTAGAGCTATTGGCATTGTAAATGACAAAATGTGAATTTATGTGTTGGTTTTGAAAACAGATAAATAAATGGCATTGTCATTTACATTGCCATTAGCTTAATCTCTGCAATCACTCTGCACTCTCTATCACTCCATAGCACTCCCTAGTCACTCTGCAGTCCCTAGCACTCTGCAGTCCCTAGCACTCTGCACTTCCTAGTCACTCTGCACTCCCTTGCACTCTGCACACCCTAGTCACTCTGCACACCCTAGTCACTCTGCACTCCCTAGCACTCCCTAGTCACTCTGCACTCCCTAGGACTCCCTAGTCACTCCCTAGCACTCTGCACTCCCTAGTCACTCTACACTCCCTAGCACCCCCTAGTCACTCTGCACTCCCTAGCACCCCCTAGTCACTCTGCACTCCCTAGGACTCCCTAGTCACTCCCTAGCACTCTGCACTCCCTAGTCACTCTGCACTCCCTAGCACTCCCTAGTCACTCTGCACTCCCTAGGACTCCCTAGTCACTCCCTAGCACTCTGCACTCCCTAGCACTCTGCACTCCCCAGTCACTCTGCACTCCCCAGTCACTCTGCACTCCCTAGCACTCCCTAGTCACTCTGCACTCCCTAGTCACTCTGCACTCCCTAGTCACTCTGCACTCCCTAGTCACTCTGCACTCCCTAGTCACCCTAGTCACTCTGCACTCCCTAGTCACTCTGCACTCCCTAGTCACTCTGCACTCCCTAGTCACTCTGCACTCCCTAGTCACTCTGCACTCCCTAGTCACTCTGCACTCCCTAGTCACTCTGCACTCCCTAGTACTCTGCAGTCACTCTCCACTCCCTAGTCACTCTGCACTCCCTAGTCACTATGCACTCCCTTGCACTCTGCACTCCCTATCCTGACTAATTAAGACCAGCTATATAAAATGGTTGAGCCATCATCATACAAACAACCACACATTGAGAGTAACCAACCCTGCTTTAAATTATTGATTACTTTTTCGGTCAACATTGCTACTTAATTACTCAAATTAGCATCCCTTTGCTGACCATGCACAATGCCAATGGATTACGCTGTTCAAAACGCCAATACCAAATTTCATTTATCTTCATAGGCTCTTATCAAATCTTAAAGGCTAAATTCTGAATCCTGTGTGAACATTGCTTGCACAGGGATATGAATTATGAAAAGGGTTGTTAAAAAAACAAAACAGACAAAAAGTAAGCCATGCGGAATTCAGTGTGTTTTTCCACGCTGAATTGAAGGAGCTTACCAAACGTGGTGAATACTTCAACGCATAAATAACCTTATTTATCAGCTGCTCTATATACCTCAATCTCTTCTGCTTAACTTGTAATGACGACCATAATGTTGCCCAATAATAAATCTACTGGTAGGGACTCTGATAATCATCTGTTGCTGAAAATAGACAACAAGTCAACACTTTCTCTACAGCTTAGTCATAGATTTGAAAAAACTTCAATTTCAAATGCACGTTTAATACAATTTTGACAAGCGGGTACAAATTAAGAGGCAGTGTATCATATGGTGTGTGTCAACTCTGTTCTAAAGGTATCTCGGGGAGCCTTTTGTATAGCTGAAACACGAAGCCGGGGTAAATAATGTAAGAAACAAAGTACATTAATTCAAAAAGGAATGTAACAGACACAGTGGCACAACAGTAATGGGCAAGCAACAGCAAAACTAGACGTAATGGTGAACGACAAAAAAAAAGTCTACAGGGGATGCTTCTTTGGGGGGGAGGGGGGCTCGTGTGCTGTCAAATTGCGTCTTCTAATACTGCGTAGTTTCATGAGCAAATGTAAATGTATTACAAACACTTTAATCTTACAGGTGCACATTTTAATTTGACAGCCCAATAAAACAAGAAGGAAAAAGAAAACAATACAAGAGGGAAAAAGATAATGTAAGAGGGCAAAAGAAACTTGAGGCACAAAGTGAACAAGTTGGAAACTGAAGAATGGTACCTGGAGCAGCGAAATGTAAATTAAATGAGTGTGATAGAGAGTAAGAACTATAACTCGAACGGGGCAAGATGACCCATGAAATGGCCTGTTGTCCCTGGCACTGCAGTGGTACGGGGATAGTCCGATTTACGGTTGGGTGGATCGGTGGAAGTTACGCAATCCATGGGATGCAGGGTGGTTTAGTAGGAGTTGGGGTAATTGGACATGCCGGTCACCCAAGATTTAGGGGGTGTTCGGCAGGGGGGTTCTGTAGGCAAAGTGCAAGTGGGGCGTCGGAGGAAGAAGGGCGAGGTTGGATGACTCAGTATGGGGGTGGGATTGGAGCGTGCCCCTGCGAGAGGGTTGCACAATGGAGTAAGGACCAGGGTGATAGTTGGGAATGAGTATTAGAGGGTGAAGTTGGTGGTGACGGTTGGAGGGTACAGTTGAGGGAACCAAATGAGGACTAGAGAGTACAGTAAGGAGAGTCTGCTGAGGACAGGAAGGTGCAGTAAGGGACTTGAGGGTGGGAGGGGGATCGGGGTTGAAGAGGGCACCAGGGAGTCACCCCGGGGTAATCACTCACTTGGCTTGCGCCTCGTCCAGGCTCTGGTCCGTGATAGTCATGATTTGCTGCAGAATGTCCCCGATGTCTTGCTTCCGTGGAGGCTCCCCGTTATCCTGGTGGGGGTTCATTCCTTGCAGGCCCGGGGGCCCCTGGTGCGGGGGGTGCCCTGGCAGGCCCACCCCCCGGCCCTGCATCAGCCGGCCCTGCTCGTCCATGCTGCTTCCCGGCGGTGGGGGGCGCCCTTCCCCCCCCGCCCGGCACAAATAAAGACTCTCCTTCGCTTCTCCGGTGGCGGAAGCTGAAAGGGGCTGAAAACCTTCCGAGTGAATCCACGGGCCTCGCTCGGTCCCCTACCTCCCACGGCGCGAGCCCTGGGCCTTCTCCCCCTCCGCAGCACCGGGGTCTAGTCTCGGGCCTGGCGCCGCTCCCCCTCGGCTCTAATTCCGAGCCTGCTCCCCCGCGGGCGGCCCTCGGGCAGGCGCTGGCTGAGGTAAGATGGGGGACGAGGAGGTAGTGGTGTGCTGTGTGCGGGAGGAGGGAATATGGTGGGGGAGGGCTTGGAAACTCATGGCTTCCCCATCCGCTCCATGCTGATCCTGGAGGAGGCGAGGCCTGGGAGGGCCCTGCGCCCTCCTCCGCCGCCTCCCCCTCCCGCTGAGGCAAAGGAGAACAACAAGCACCTACGAGGACACAGGGGGCGGGAGGGGGGCGGGAGAGGACACGAACGGCGGGAGAGGACACGGACGGCGGGAGGGGGGCGGGACAGGAAGGAGGGGGGCGGGAGAGGACACGGACGGCGGGAGGGGGGCGGGAGAGGACACGAACGGCGGGAGGGGACGGGAGAGGACACGGACGGCGGGAGGGGGGCGGGAGAGGACACGAACGGCGGGAGGGGGCGGGAGAGGACACGGACGGCGGGAGGGGGGCGGGACAGGAAGGAGGGGGGCGGGAGAGGACACGAGAAACTCCGCCCAGGGAAAAAATCTCGGGAACGCCCCCGAATCTTGTCCGGCCTTGACGGACAGATCCGGCACCCAATGGCTAGCCTCCATTTATGGAGCTAGCCAATGAGAGCCGGGGGACGTTCCCAAAGTCCTTATGGTCAACATAGGATTTCACCTGCGCTGAAAGGCTGCGCAAAGCGCAGCCTTCGGCAGGCGAAACCCAAAAAAAGAAAACAAATTACGGGCCGCTGGTGGCCCGGGTGCTGTGCCTGCGGGCAGCAAAGGAACAAGAGAGTGTTCTGCTCCCCGCACCCCCTTATAAGGGGAGGCAAGGACGGGCTAAACCGGTCATGCACTAAAGTGAGATATATATATATATATATATATTCACTGAAAAAACCATAGGTTATAGACCATATATAGTTAGGAATTAGCATTTAAAAAACCTTATTTTACTCACACAAAACCATTGAAATTCCATATATAGTTAGTTGCACTAACTATATATCGCGCACCCGCAATCCACTGCTGATCATGTCACATATTACATCATTCATGACATGGTCAGTGACATCACTGATGACATCACTGATGACATCTCAAATGACATCACTGATGACATCACTGATAACATCCAGTGATTTTTTGTTTCTGTAAAGTTTAAATATGTCTTACATATTGAAGAATGAGTGGATGTGTAAGTGTCTGGACGAAGGATTTAGTAGGTGCATGACTGACTGTATGAGTGAGTGATTAAATGTGTCTCACTGAGTGCATGGGTTAGTGACTAAACTGTCTTAATTTGTGCATCATTATGTCTGTTGTTCTGTAAACTGCTGCATGTGTTGATCAGTAGCTATATGAGTAACTATATGGGTTATTGATTGATTGCCCAAGTATTTGTATGGGAGACTGAGTGTGTGTGTGGGTGGCTGGGAGGTGTATGACTCTGTGCATAGATGTGTGAGCAGTTCATTCACTAGATGTATGGGTTCAAAAGTGCACGTGGAAACAGCTGTATGGGCGGTTGACTATGTGCATGAGTGTATTGGTGAGTGAATGGATATCTCAGTGCTACATGTCAAAGTAAGTACATATGTAAAACACAGTACATGTGAGAGTGGACATATATAAATAACTGTGCATAAGAGCCAGTGAATGTGTGAGTGGCTGTATGGATCATTGTGAACTTGTATCCGGGATTGTATAAGAGAGTAAATATGTGTTAGTATATGTTTGAATGAGTAAGGTGTGTATAACTGTATAGTTGAGGAAATGGAGGTGTGATTGATTCTTTGCATGACTGACTAAGTGTCTGAGTAACTCCATGGATGAGTGACCGTCTATGAGTGTCTGTTTACACTGAGTGTATCTAAGGTTATATTAGAGTCTGAAGAGGTTCATCGTATTATCACATGAATGATGTCATCAGTGATGTGATCAGTAATGTCAAATGAGATGTCATCAGTGATGTCATCAGTGATGTCATTTGAGATGTCATCAGTGATGTCATCAGTGATGTCATTTGAGATGTCATCAGTGATGTCATCAGTGATGTCACTGACCATGTCATGAATGATGTAATATGTGACATGATCAGCAGTGGATTGCGGGTGCGCGATATATAGTTAGTGCAACTAACTATATATGGAATTTCAATGGTTTTGTGTGAGTAAAATAAGGTTTTTTAAATGCTAATTCCTAACTATATATGGTCTATAACCTATGGTTTTTTCAGTGAATTTCAATGGTTTTTTAATAGCAAATATCATAAGCTGTCGAATGTCAAGTACGTGGTAAGTGAAAACATTTTCGTGTTTATGCACACTGATCTGCTTTGAATGGTGCCCCCCCCCCTCATTTCTATTAGGAGTACTCTCTCTTTGCAGATAGTGAAAGGTAGTTAACGCAGGCCTTTGCCCCCGTTGTAATCCGTCGTGCCTGCTTCTCTCTCCATTTGATTGATTGTTATCCAAGTATTTACTGTTTTAGAATTAGTTCTCTTTGGTTCATTCTCTATTTACAAACAAACACAGAGTCGCAATACTCTGTTTAGTCTTTGCAGATAACGAAAAATCGTGTAAAAAAAAAAAAAAAGGAATCGAGCAAAATCAGTAGGCCACTAATGGGATCTCTTTTTGACCTCGCTAAAATAGAAACATTAGGAACAACCCCTCATGACAAATACAAAACTAGTGAGATGAACTGAACTCCACACAGTGATGGCTGCAAAACAGCTCGGCTCCGCCACCCACCCCGCCCAAAATAACGATAAAGAGCGGCTGCCATGATTGGTTGCGGAATGGCCACGACGGAGCTACGAAATGGTGCTGCTCTCATGCTAACCCCAGCTTCAGTCTGAAACATCCAGAAACACTGTAGACTACCAATTCGATCAGTTCCGGTAGCGCCCCAATGTAACCCGGTAGAGAAGAACTAGCCCTCCCCTCTTTGACTGATGGTTCTTGTTGCCTGTCCCTTCTGTTGTCATTTAACAGAACTATTTAGCCTGCTGAAAGGGGTTGTGTTCCGACCGCTGGTTGGTGGAGACATTTTGACTATATTCTGGACCTGCGTTGTCGCGTAATGCGTCATATGACGCGCCGCGTTAGCGCATCCGGAAGTCATCCGGGGCGCGCAGCGCGTAACGTAAGCATAACAAGTCATGTGACTTGTTAATAAAACTTTTCATTGGTTCATTTTACTTTTCTTATTGTAATGATGAAAGGCTTGGTCATATGACCTAAAAATTACGCTTTTCATTACTTCCGAACATTATTTTTTCTTAAATATATGTTATAATGTTCCAGGCTAATGTACTTTCCCGCTCAGCTGTGGATGGCCCCCAGCGGACTTAGGAGTTTGCGTCAATGTAATAGACATAAATACAATAATGTGTAATGTTTAAATAGAATGAAGTAAGCATAAGACATGTGTAATATATAAATGTATATAAGAGATACTAAAGCTATATTTTTTCATCACCTTTCAGCCACATTAACTGTAGCAAAGAACAAAGCAGATTTCCTGAGGAAGGCAACGGCCGAAACGCGTTAAAACGTTAAAAAAAACAAGATCAGATATTATTCTTAAATAAAATAAAAAAATGATATGAACTACAATCACATGAGTGAAGAATGATCTGTTGACAAAAACACATGTCTAAATTACTTTCAGTTTAAGAATACACTAAACCCAGTGTGCACCCTTCTTTCCAAAAAACAAATTTACCTTGCCAGGGTTCATCCAATTAGGCAGGGGCCCCATTTTTCCAAATAAGATATACTCGCGGCAGGTCCGTGAGGGGTTCACGAGATACATATCAGAGATGACAAAAGTTTGTCTGAATTAATAAAAGTAACATAGCAAATTCCTAAGGTAAGCGAGGGTCTCCAACAGGGGCACTGTGCATGACCATCAATCACATTAGAAAAACATATCTCATAGATTAGGTGACAGTTACTAAGAATAAAAACACAGCTCAGATGGCTAAGTTACCATCCTTTGGATTTACTGATGAACAATACGCTAACATGGTGGGAAGTTCAGTCTCTTTTGGGGAATCTACGACAATAGGTCAAGATAAGAACAAAGATGTTAACACCTTATTGGGACTAAGAAAAAAATTAAAACGTATTGAACAACATGGGCAATTCATGCTCCAATATCTTAAGGCTGGGATCATACCACAAGGACTCAGGATACGAAATATCCCAGGTTTATTCACACACATCAGGGAGTTCCTGGAGCGCTGGTCGATGATATCGAATAGGTGCTCCAGGGACTACATGATGTTGATAGTAGAAACATCTAAAGGAATGCTAGAAGAACTGGCAAAAGAAATAGCTGAACTTGAGGATAAAATCAAAACATCAGGGATAGTGGAGGATGTTAAAAAGACCTTAGACGATATAGAAAAAGATTTAAATTCTTACACGGACTATCTGATCAAAAGAAAAACAGAAAAGCTGCAGAAAGATATTAAGTTTTTCAAGAAAGAAACAGTGTATCCCTATCTATCAAATGACTTCTATTCAAGCAAAGATGATGGAACAGACAATTGGGGCAACAGACAAAATAGATATGGCAAAAGAGTGAATACATTCTCAGAGTCCTCAGGTACAGATAGCGAGGGAGCCTCATATGATGGAGGATATCAAAGGGGTAGATCTAACTCCAGATTCCAAAATAGACGACCTTTTTTAGGGCAGCGCCCATCAAGACGCTCGAACTGGAGACCTCATTATCGTCAGGCCTTTCAGAATCCCCCACCACAAGAGTATCAGTACCCAGCACATCAAGAGATGGAGTACGACCAATACCTGGAAACGAGGAACAACAGGTATTGGAGAAATTAGATAACTTACCCATCTTTAATCTAACATCTCAAACTCTTCTCCCTAATACCATCGCTGTACTCTCCAAAGGTCTCTCATTTGCTCCACACTCAGGACTAAATAAATTTGATTTATTTAGAGATCTACAAACATTCCTGAGAAAAATAAGATTAAAATTCTTTTTCTTAAATAAAGAACTCAACCTAGAACCATCTAATTTGTCAGGCCTTAAACCCAAGTCCATTTTTACCCCTACCCTGGAACAAGTGCCTCCACAAGTAGCGATTTTTGAGCAAATCATGAACGAAAAGTTCACAGATATTGCTAACTACGCCCCGAGACCAAAATTTAATCTTACCAAACCCCAATATCAAGCAATGAATATGATCAAAACAGACCCAAATATCACAGTGAAAGCATGTGATAAAGGGGGAGGTATCGTGGTCTATGAAACATCACAATACATAGCAAAAATGGAGGAAATGTTAAGTGACCAACAATACTATACACCTATTACCAGAGATCCCACAGGTGAGACCAGGAAAAAAATCAAAAGAGTGACTCAACAGGCTTTGAGGAAGGGGGAAATATGCGACAAAGAATGTCAATATCTAAATGTGGATAAACCAAGACTAGCCAGCATCTATGGTATCCCCAAGATGCACAAAGATATACGAGACCCACCCTTAAGACCTATTGTCACAACGATAGGCTCGGTAACCGAACCTCTGGCGAAATACATAGATACAATTTTGTGCCCGCATGTAGCAAACATCCCAGGACATGTGAAGGATACTAAACAAATCATTAACCTTGTGGAACATGTACCATTTTGTGACACGGCTAATATTTTGGTTACAATGGACATTGTAGCCTTATATAGCAACATACCCATATCAGGAGCACTGACAGCTACACATTGGTTCATACAGAAGTACCAAATACAGTGCCCAAGTGTCTTTGTATTAGAATGCCTTAACATCGTACTGAATGAGAATGTGTTCGAATTTAATGGCAAACTATTCAAGCAACAACAAGGAGTCAGTATGGGGGCTTCTTGTGCCCCAACAATTGCCAACATTTACATGGCCCATTTTGAGGCACAATTTGTATTCAATGAAGTAACACCTTTTTTTGAGTCGGTATGTAACTGGGCCAGGTATATAGACGACGTGTTCTTCATCTGGCTTGACAATGAAGACACGCTAGAAGAATATCTACAATGGATAAATTTATGTGATGAGAATATCAGATTCACAAGCCACACCAGTAGAGAAAGAGTAACCTACCTAGATGTGGAGATAAAACATCAAGACCAGGCACTAATAGTAGACCTGTTTGTCAAGCCCACCTCAAAAAACACGTTGTTACACTATGACAGCTTTCATCCGACCATTCAAAAGAATAGTGTGCCATTTGGGGAATTCCTTAGGTTAAGGCGCAATTGTACTCAAATACAGGACTATGACACCAGAGCCATAACTATGAAAGAAAAATTCTTGTCCAGAGGGTATCCAAAAAAGCTAATAAGAGACTCATTCAAGAGAGCGCGCTTTTTTGATAGACAAGTACTGTTACAACCCAAAACAGAGAAAAACAGCCCCCAGTTAGTATTTGTCACCAAACACTCCAGTATCAACGAAAGGATCAGACAAACAGTCAGTGCCAATTGGCACATACTAAATGCAAATATCCCTAAACAAGACAGATTACCCAGGCCCATCTTTGCGTACAAAAAGAATAAGACACTAAAAGATCATATAGTTAGATCAAGAATGGCCACCAAAAGTGAACCAAGACAACAATCACTTTCAAACCTAAAACCTGTAGTGGGCAACTACAAATGTTCGACCTGCAAATCCTGTGCTTCAGCCATAGAAGGTACTAGTTTGACCTTCAACAAACAAACTATTGAACCGAGAGATCTGAATAATTGTAGAAGCACTAATGTAGTCTACCTTATCATTTGCCCGTGTGCCAAAGGCTACGTAGGACAAACAGGTAGAGCTTTTAACGTCAGATTGACTGAGCACAGGTCAGCCATAAGAACAAAAAAAGAGACAGCCCCTATGGTGAGCCATTTTTTGGAAGAAGGACATACACCAGAGGACATCACATGGTATATCCTAGACAGAATACACCCAAGGGTAGGATATGATCAAGAGAAAATACGCAAAATGAGGGAAGTATATTGGATATATATCTTGGGGACAGCCATCAATGGACTTAATGCTGAAATCCCGTGGGATCAAGCTATTATATAATAACTGTGAAATGTATGAAAAATGACAACAAGAGGCAACAAGGAGTTGGGGAGCTAGTAGTAATGTTTTGATAGTCTGTGCCACAATCATATTGAGATCTATAACATCAGATATTATTCATGAGTTGTTGTATGTAATAAATGATATGTTAAGTCTGTGCCTTAACTGTATTTAGATCTTACCCATCAGTTTTTGTTTGTAACAACTTACATGTTAATATTGCATGTAGATGGTAGCGGTTCAATTCAGAGAGTGACATATCGTCTTTGGTTTATAACAATACGAATGGGAATACATTTAAAAAAAAAATTTTCGTCACATAATCACATCCTAACTTTAATAAACCCCGACATTCATGCTCTCAAGAGATAAATTAGCCATAATAAACTAGGGGGTAATCTGCTATGTATATTTAAACCCAGTCCACGGACCACAGGAACTAGGATAAGATGGCGGAGCCATTAGCTAAACACGCCATACCTAAACAGGAAGTACAAGCCCACACCAACACGTAGTCTCGCGAGACTACGCTTCACTCACTGACCCATGGCGCCATAGAGTTTGTTATTTAAACATCTCATTAGAAGGATAGCTGTTAGACCGGCAGTCGGATTACATCGAGGACGACAACCGAACATATCAGGTATGTCACGCTCATCCCCGTAGATAGAGGCGCGAACGGTTAGTTCTGTCCGCCACGATTATACTAACCAAGGATATTCATAATGTCCCCTCTTTGTCGCAACAGATAGGAAATCATCTAACGTGTAGCACCCAAGTCGGAAAACGCGAGCAGTTAAACAGCCAAGCAGACCACGCGGTCAAGTATAGAAGAGGTCTCAGACCAGTTTTAGGTAAGCGCTACGCTGATCTTTGCCTGAGCTTCACAGCCCAATAATGGTCCAAACAGACATCACGAGTGTCACCCTGTCCCCTCTTTGTCGCAACAGATAGGAAATCCTCTAACGTGTAGCACCCGAGACAGAAAACGCGAGCAGTTAAACAGCCAAGCAGACCACGCGGTCAAGTATAGAAGAGGTCTCAGACCAGTTTTAGGTAAGCGCTACGCTGATCTTTGCCTGAGCTTCACAGCCCAATAATGGTCCAAACAGACATCACGAGTGTCACCCTGTCCCCTCTTTGTCGCAACAGATAGGAAATCCTCTAACGTGTAGCACCCGAGACAGAAAACGCGAGCAGTTAAACAGCCAAGCAGACCACGCGGTCAAGTATAGAAGAGGTCTCAGACCAGTTTTAGGTAAGCGTTACGCTGATCCTTGCATGAGCCTCACAGCCCAATAACGGTCCAAACAGACATCACGAGTGTCACCCTGTTTTTCCAGTATAGATTCAGAATCTCCTACAAGAGTAATGCAGACCCAAGAAAGAGAATGAGGCAACAGTTGTGATGGATCTGACAGGCAGTCAAAAGGTAATTTCAACATATCCTGCTCATGAGAGATATATCACGAGGATATGAGCGCAAGTGAAAGGAAATAGCCATAATTTTGTTTTTTGCACAGTAGATAATATAAATCACCCCCTCTGAACTCAGCAAACACACAGGAAACTACACTGCGTTGCAACTAACAAGCCTGTGAGACGAAGATATACAGCACAAAATAAGCATTAGACAAGGTAATATATCTAATGGTAACACCATTTAACGCAAATGTTTCAGTCAGAACGATAAAGTAATAAAGCTTTTCTTGTTCTGTCTATACACAGAGACTTGGGTCCTCGATTTCCGTACAGAAGCATACAAAATACAGCTATTAGAAGCCGTTTATTCCTATAATCAAGGTAATAACAATCACCTCTAGCCAACAACAACTATTGTCTCCCTTTAAAGTTAAAATTAAAATTAATTCACTCTCCTTGAATGTCCAAAGGTTAGTAAATTTCCTTTTGATTATATAAACCAGGCTAAGGCTCTAGTCCAGTAGGGTAGCTACCATCTGCAAGCAATAACAAATACGGTGTAAAATCACATGAGTCAGAAAATGTGATTTAGAGACAAATGTACATAATGTAAAGGATGAAGGCAACAAATGTATAGACATATGTAAATATAAGTGTGTAGATAAATGTAAATATGGCAGTGCTCAGCTGTGGATGGCCCCCAGCGGACTTAGGAGTTCGCGTCAATGTAATAGACATAAATACAATAATGTGTAATGTTTAAATAGAATGAAGTAAGCATAAGACATGTGTAATATATAAATGTATATAAGAGATACTAAAGCTATATTTTTTCATCACCTTTCAGCCACATTAACTGTAGCAAAGAACAAAGCAGATTTCCTGAGGAAGGCAACGGCCGAAACGCGTTAAAACGTTAAAAAAAACAAGATCAGATATTATTCTTAAATAAAATAAAAAAATGATATGAACTACAATCACATGAGTGAAGAATGATCTGTTGACAAAAACACATGTCTAAATTACTTTCAGTTTAAGAATACACTAAACCCAGTGTGCACCCTTCTTTCCAAAAAACAAATTTACCTTGCCAGGGTTCATCCAATTAGGCAGGGGCCCCATTTTTCCAAATAACACTGTAGAGGAACGTAACAGGCGGGCCATTAGGTTGCAAGAACTAAGGTGTCTAACAGTTACGGAATCGGTGGACGTACATTTTATAATTAAAATACGACAGGGCCAGTTACAATAAAATTATCTAGATATACATTTGCGGGCAAGTACCATGGGTGACGTTAATTCGAACTTTCAACAGTACAGTAATCAATAACACATCAGAACTTAATATCAATAGGGATGTCGAAATATTCAATCAATTCTCGTCCCCGCCCGCCATGTGCTTCAAAACTGCATACGTATCTCGTGATTTCAAGGTTCTGCAACCAGTACACAACAAGGAGTTACGAGTCCCATTTATTCCGGCGCCATTTTGGGCGAGGACGGGCAGGTCCAGGATATAGTCAAAATGTCTCTACCAACCATCGACTATGATGATGTTCATATGCTGTATTTATTAGAGTAACACTCATCTGTCCACATGAAATTAATTTGCCACAATCTAAACATGTCATTTTAATCTTTCCAAAGTTCTTCTAAATATTTGGGACCGTTTCCCTTGCCTCTGAAGCTCTCAGTGCCACTTCTTTGATGAATGTACTAGCAGGTCAGGGGTTCTCCTCCAAATCTCTCTTTTATGCAGCACTATAATTAATTGGTGCCACCTCTCCATATGACGATGCATGGTATAGTTACCACAACTATATTTTTTTTCGGTTCCTATGGAGAGTTCATCGTGGCAGATGAAGCGTGTAACGTACCGGGCATTTACCTTTTTTTGCATGTACAGGAAAGGAAAAAAAATTGAGCGTCCAAGTTCTAAGGTGTCCCAGGGCCATTTTAGTGGACCAGGCCCAAATCCAAAGAACAGGCCGCCATTTTGAGAGTCCTCTTGCAGCCGCCTGTCGCTGTAGCATCAAGAGCAGCCGAAACTCAGCTGAATGGCAACTGAAACGGTAAAGGGGCGCCCCACTACAGCAGACGAGCCTCCACCTAGGAAGGCCCATTCACGCCGCCTCCCCCCCCCCCCTTCGGGCACCCCACGCCGTTATTCGGAGCAGTATTGTAGGATGGCCACACCAGTGCGGCAACTTGCTACACATCACCTCAGTGGTAACCGAATCTCAACGCCTTGTGGTGTCTTCTATTCAGAAAACATTGTTATGCTGCCTTCGACCTATTCGCCGCAAGTGCGCACACAACTCAACTGCATAGCTTGCTAGACACCACCTCGGTGCCATCCGGATCTTGGAATGTCAGCGCCTTTTGGTGTCTTCTCTTCAGAAAATATTGTTGCGCTGCCTTTGGCCCCATTCGCACATCAGTCCGCTACTGACGCCATCTCACAGGCTAATGGGGCGCCCCACGCCGACTTTCAGCATTGTAGGATGACCACACCAGTACAGCAACTTGCTAGACATCACCTCGGTGCCATCCGGATCTCGGCGCCCCACTGCAGATGAAGTGCCTCTCAACTATGAAATCACCACGGTGACATCCGGATCTTGGCGCGTTGTGCTGCCTTCGGCCTATTCGCACATCGGTCCGCTACTGACGCCATCTCACAGGCTAATGGGGCGACCCACGCCGAGTTTCAGCATTGTAGGATGACCACACCAGTACAGCAACTTGCTAGACATCACCTCGATGCCATCCGAATCTTGGCATCTCAACGCCTAGTGGTATCTTCCATACAGAAAATATCGTTACGCTGCCTTTGGCCCCATTAGACATCACCTCGGTGCCATCCGGATCTTGGCATCTCAGCGCCTTGTGGTGTCAGTCAGAAAATATTGTTGCGCTGCCTTTGGCCCCATTCGCACATCGGTCCGCTACTGACGCCATCTCACAGGCTAATGGGGCGACCCACGCCGAGTTTCAGCATTGTAGGATGACCACACCAGTACAGCAACTTGCTAGACATCACCTCGGTGCCATCCGAATCTTGGCATCTCAACGCCTAGTGGTATCTTCCATACAGAAAATATTGTTACGCTGCCTTTGGCCCCATTCGCACATCAGTCCGCAACTTAGACATCACCTCGGTGCCATCCGGATCTTGGCATCTCAGCGCCTTGTGGTGTCAGTCAGAAAATATTGTTGCGCTGCCTTTGGCCCCATTCGCACATCAGTCCGCTACTGACACCATCTCACAGGCCAACAGGGCGCCCCACGCCGACTTTTACCATTGTACGATGGCCACACCAGTGCCACAACTTGCTAGACACCACCTCGGTGCCATCCGGATCTTGGCATCTCAGCGCCTTGTGGTGTCTTCAAATCAGAAAATATTGTTGCGCTGCCTTTGGCCCCATTCGCACATCGGTCCGCTACTGACGCCATCTCACAGGCCAACGGGGCGCCCCACGCCAACTTTCAGCATTGTAGGATGGCCACACCAGTGCTGCAACTTGCTGGACACCACCTCGGTGCCATCCGGATCTTGGCGCGTTGTGCTGCCTTCGGCCTATTCGCACATCGGTCCGCTACTGACGCAAACTCACAGGCCAACAGGGCGCCCCACGCCGACTTTCAGCATTGTAGGATGGCCACACCAGTGCTGCAACTTGCTGGACACCACCTCGGTGCCATCCGGATCTTGGCGCGTTGTGCTGCCTTCGGCCTATTCGCACATCGGTCCGCTACTGACGCAAACTCACAGGCCAACGGGGCGCCCCACGCCGACTTTCAGCATTGTAGGATGGCCACACCAGTGCTGCAACTTGCTGGACACCACCTCGGTGCCATCCGGATCTTGGCGCGTTGTGTTGCCTTCGGCCTATTCGCACATCGGTCCGCTACTGACGCCGCCTCACGTGCCAACGTATTTTCTCCGCATTTTATACCCTATGCCGCATAACAGGTCATGTGACTTGTTTATAAAACTTTTCATTGGTTCATTTTACTTTTGGTTTCCTAATGATGGAAGGCTTGATCATATGACCTAAAAACAACACTTTTCATTGGATGAAAACTTTTTTTTTTCCCAAACGATGAAAGCCCCACCTTGTTTCTGGATGTTTCAGACTGAAGCTGGCGTCAGCATGAGAGCACCACCATCTCGTAGCTCCGTCGTGGTCATTCCGCGAGCAATCATGGCAGCCGCTCCCCACCAGAAGCCTGCAGGAGTCGGGGCCCCCAAAACTTTTGATGAATTCTCAAGGCGGAGGGGACGCTTTCGAGAATGGGGTCCAAGACCTAGCAGACAAGCGTCCGATTTCCAAGGTGTCCCAGGGCCATTTCAGTGGACCAGGCACAAAAAGGAAAGAGCCTGCCGCCATTTTGAGAGTCCTGTGGCAGCCGCCTATCGCTGCACCGCAAGAGTGGGCGCAACTCAGCTGAATGGCGGATTTTGACACAGTGGACCAAAAGCGGACGGAATGGCAACTGAAACGGTAAAGGGGCGCCCCACTACAAATGACGAGACTCCACCTGGAGAGGCCCGTTCACGCCGCCTTCCCCGGGGCGCCCCACGCCGTTATTCGGAGCAGCATTGTAGGATACCAAAACCAGTGCGGCAACTTACTGGACATCACCTTGGTGCCATCGTTCTGCTGCCTTGGAACTATTCGCACAACAGTTTGCTACTGATGACCCACCCCCCGCGACGCCCCACGCCGTTATTTGCTGGGTGGCAACTTACTAGACATCACTTTCGTGTCATCTAGATTTCAGCGCGTTCTGCTGCCTTGGAACTATTCGCACAACAGTTTGCTACTGATGACCCACCCCCCGCGACGCCCTACGCCGGAAATCTGGACGTTGTGCTGCGTTGGGACTATTCGCACAGCCGACCGCTACTTCGTTGTTTTTCCCTAAAAATGTTTATATGTTATTACTATTTTTGTTTTCTTGTATATATTTATAAATTATTAAAGTTTTATAATCTTACTACTTTGTCGGAGTGCTATATATTTTTAATGTGACACATAATTGTAAAAACTTTGATGTACAAAGAGTCATCCCTGGAATCTTCCGCTTCAGGCTCGGTCCCCTCCCCAATCACAATACAGGATGGTTTTCAGATAATAGCAACGCTTCTGCTGTGACGGATCTCATCGAGTGTGGGCCTTGATCTACTATAACTCCTTTGAAGAGGGGTGATTCTTTACAGCTGTGGCCATAAACTACATCTGCAGGGCTAGCTGATACCCTAGGACCAGCCTGGACAATCGGACACAGAGGAAAAGGAGTGTCAGAGGGTGCGGTAGTGAATAGGGCGAAAGGGAGGTGTCGGGCAGGCACAGGGTGTGATTCTCAGGGAAGAGCAGCGCAGATGGGGGGAGGTTTATTACCCATGCATAAGACAGAGAGCGGGGGTAACCACTGCCTGGGGGAGATGCTTGCGAGGGTGGGGAGCCATGCTAAGGATCGACAGCGTGCACAGAGTGGGTCTGGTCAAGGCATCTAAAATGGCTGCCGTGCACGACAAAAGTGTGGCATTTGAAAAAAGACAAGATGGCGCAGACAATGTTTTTCAACACTTCCTGATTTCCTTCGAATCGAACGTTAACAGACGTTGGGGCATATTACCAAAGTTAAGCGATATTTATCCCTAACGATGCTTAGCAACGATTTTTTTACCGTCAGAAATTATCGCAGATAAACCTTGCTATTATCAAGGTTTATCGCAAATACGATAAAAAACGACCACAATGCATTAATATCGCTGAAAACTCAGCGATATTCATGCATTACCGAGCTAATGCTCTTAGCCATGTTATCCACCACTGCTCAGGGCAGCTGTTACTTTTTGGAGATATTCGCGCTTATCTCGAATATTTCCAAAAGTTGATAATAGGAGATAGCGATGTTAGCGACTGTTTCCAGTCGCTAACATCTTGGCATGCCCACTTTGCATGTCATTAGTGATAAATATCACTCACATGCAAAGTGGGGCCCAAGATGGTCGCTATCTCCTACTAGCCGTCGCTAACTGGTGTTAGCAACAGCTAGGTAATACAGATATAATTTTATCTCCGCGAAGCGGAGCGCTGTTACAGATATATATCTTGTTTTTGAACGTTAATTTCTCAAAATGCACTGAAGCACATATATTGAGACCTAGCAAAGGCACATCGGGCTACCAGTCCCTAATATTTTACCAAGTTTCGTGCAAATCCATTCAGCCATTCGATTATTAATATTATTTTTTTTTTTTGCCCCGCGGGCCCTTTTAAAACCTCCACATCAAACCTAGGGGGTCAGCGAGGATCTACTATGCCCCCTTATGGTCATTTGCCCCTTCGCTTTGGCCTCCTCTTGTCTCTCGATCCTACCGAGAGACAAGATGGCGGCCGCTACGGACTGTTTGCAATGTTTACAGACACCGGAGAGCCAATCAGCTTCGCTTCGCAAAGCTCCGTAATGCGAAAAGTACGCGAAGCGGTGCGCTGTTACAGATATATATCTTTTTTTGAACGTTAATTTCTCAAAATCCACTGGAGCACATATATTGAGATCTAGCAAAGGCACATCGGGCTACCAGTCCCTACAATTTTGCCAAGTTTCGTGCAAATCCATTCAGCTGTTGGATTATTATTATTTTTTTTTTTTTTTTTTTTTTGCCCCGCGGGGCCCTTTTAAAACCTCCACATCAAACCTAAACGGTCAGGGAGGATCTACTATGCCCCCTTATGGTCATTTGCCCCTTCGGTTTGGCCTCCGCTTGTCTCTCGATCCTACCGAGAGACAAGATGGCGGCCGCTACGGACTGTTTGGAATGTTTACAGACGCCGGAGAACCAATCAGCTTCGCTTCACAAAGCTCCGTTGCGCGAAAAGTACGCGAACTGGAGCGCTGCCCGGTCCGCTGTTACAGATATATATCTTTTTTTAAACGTTAATTTCTCAAAATCCACTGGAGCACATATATTGAGACCTACAAAAGGCACATCGGGCTACCAGTCTCTACAATTTTGCCAAGTTTCGTGCAAATCCATTCAGCCGTTCGGGCTAAAAGTGAGGCCAACCGCCCTATGGAAAACTCAATGTTAAAAACACGTTTTGGGACCCCCCTTTTTTCTCGACCCCCCCTGGACGAACCCCCCCCCCCAATTTTCAGGGGCTGCTCAGAAACAAAATGTGCCATTTTCCTGAAAATTTCAGCCAATTCCGTCCACAAACGCCAAAGTTATTAGACATAGAATTTTCAAAAAACCCATAGAGAAAAAATCCTAACTATATATACCTACTGGCGACCGCCAGTAGGTAATATATATATATATATATATATATATATATATATATATATATTAAGCGTGTGCTGTTAAGTTTATCAGGGCGAAATGCAGCATGAAAGAAGTTGGTATGGGAGATATATATATATATCGTATCGTATAGAATCGTATTTAAGTGCCCCCCACCCCGTGTCACATACCAAGGCATGCCTGTATTTAAGGAAGCATGTGATTTAATCTCGACATTGTCTGTGTGTGTGTGTGCGCATGATCCTACTGCGCTCCGAGCTGCCCTGAGGTACTTGGCAAACAAAGCGGGCCACGCCTGTATTAGTTGCATGGCTGCCCAGCAAGCGGCCATGCGCATGAGTTTAAATCCCTACAAGCGGCCTGAAAGCAGTCACTATAATACAGCAGCATGAAACAAGTAACCAGCAGACATCGTGCTAGTTCATTACATTACCTAACGGTAAAACGCACCATGCTACAAGCGACATGGCATGATGTTTAACATCAGTAAGCGTGTGCTGTTAAGTTTATCAGGGCGAAATGCAGCATGAAAGAAGTTGGTATGGGAGATATATATATGTATATGTACTTTGTTTGCCAAGTACCTCAGGGCAGCTCGGAGCGCAGTAGGATCATGCGCACGCGCACACACACACAGACAATGTCGAGATTAAATCACATGCTTCCTTAAATACAGGCATGCCTTGGTATGTGACACGGGGTGGGGGGCACTTAAATACGATTCTCGGCCTAACCCAAATATGGACTATGTCTATGGGTGCACCACCCTCCTTTTAACAGTTTCATCCAGTTTGGGGTGTTGGTATTTAAAGTGGGCCATGTTTTACAGCACGATCTTGTCTGTGCAACAAACAGTTTATCACAATATGACGTGCTGAGAATAACGTCTGTAATAAGAGCCTCATGCACTGATCACTGACAGATGTTTAGGGACTTGATGCAAGAGCAGTCACCCGGTATATCAGTCGCCCGCGACCTTTATTAGTATGGGCGTGCGCGGACAGAGACAATAAGCTGCAACTGACTCTCGCCGACGCGTTTCGTTCAGTCACTTCTTCTTGGGCTTAAAGGTCAGTAAGGTGCATGATGGGATTTGTGGTTCCCTGTGTTTGGCATCTATCATTTACCCAGATGGGCTGCACGTTCATTTCTGCGCGTAGCCTTCGGGATTTACATAGTCCGTTTCTCTCCTGTATGGCAGCACCTAAATTCAATGCATGATGAAGGCTCCACATGAGCCCCTCCGAGCGCGCACTTCCTCAATTTATGCTTCCTCCCCACGCAAATAAGCTCTCCGTCTCCAGAAGCTCCGTGGCCCCCTCCTCAGGGGTGGTGCATGCTCAGCGGCAGGACGGCCGCTTAATAGCAAAGCTCCGTGGGGGATTGTTAAAAAAATGAACATCACTCGAGAGGAAGTTGCCTTACCCCATCGGCCTTTATTAGTATGAGCGTGCGCGGACAGAGACAATAAGCTGCAACTGACTGTCGCCGACGCGTTTCGTTCAGTCACTTCTTCTTGGGCTTAAAGGTCAGTAAGGTGCATGATGGGATTCGTGGTTCCCTGCGTTTGACATCTATCGTTTACCAATATGGGCTGCACGTTCATTTCTGCACGTAGCCTTCGGGATTCACATAGTCCATTTCTCTCCTGTATGGCAGCACCTATATATATATCCACAACACCGTTTCTCGGCGATTCCCTGCCCCTGGAATCAGAAAGGGAACGGACACCACTTTTCTGCGTGCTAGAATTTTTTTTTATTTTGCAAACTTACTATTCCGCCATGAGGCATTTCAGCCCCTAGAGGACTTGCTCACGTGACGTACTGTTGTTTCCCAGAGAATTTAAAGTGACAAGTGCTTACAGAAACAGAGAGCAGACTACCCATCTGTTTTCTTTACAGCAGTGTTAGTCTTTTAATCAACTGTATCACATGTACACTCCCATGTGCAAAAATGTGCATTACTGTAAACATAGTGTTCGAGGCATATGAGCTGCAGATCTTACACTGTGCATTAGATCGCCACCTGGTGTTGGGCTTGGATGATTGCATGTTGTTGTCGTCTTGAAAGAAGTCTTTTGTTGTCACGAGATAGGTGAATCCTCCCTTGGATGATAGTGTGCATGGGCATCGGCTCCATCCTTAGATTGTTTTTTTCCGCCACTGGGTTCGGATGAAACTTTTCCGCTTCGGTACGAAATCTACTTTTCAAGTACTTCGACTGTAAAAACGTATTTAAACTTCACCAAACTACTTTCGGTATCGACAAACATAGTCTCGACTCCATCAGCTCGATTCCGGTCATCAACGCGGGCCGTTGGGCCTATCCACGCCGTGAGGCCTACCCTCATGGAAAGGACGCCATTCAAAAGATGCCCCGACTGTGGAGCAAAGTTCACACACAGTGACCATCACGAGGTGTGTAACCTGTGCTTATCGCCAGAACACGACAAATCCAGCTGCACAGCATGTGCGTCCTTTCGATCCCCAAAAAACATTTGAGATAGGAGGGCCTGTCAACACGATATGCAGAGATCAGCTCCGGAACCGGTGGATACCTTCGACGAAGAAGTTCCGCTCGTTCCCGAAGAAGATTCAGATGATCTCCAAATCGTATCAGAGGTAGACGACTCGGATGACTCCATACCATCGGGTCAGCGCGTGAGTACTACTGCCTCGGACCCATACCCACCCCCCAAATCAAAGGCAAGGTCAACACTCCACTCCACTCCAGGGCCCAGTCGCGACCGAAAAAACACTTCAAAAGCCCCGCCATCGAGCCCGGCTCCGAAGAAAATACTCAAGTCTTCCGGTTGCTCCTTACTGAGCAAGCCGCATGTGCCGATCCATGCAGCTCCCTCGGCACCGAAACCGAAAGAAGTCTCGACTCCGAAACCGTCGACTTCTAAAGACTAAAGTATGAAGCCAGCGCCTGACACCTAGAGGCCGACGAGACCAGCTTCCGCTCGGAAGCCAATATCTTCGGTACCGAAACCTACAAGGCCTGATTCCGATGCGCTCAAGCCCACGAAACAGCCTACGACTCCAAAAACAATACCTTTGGTGCCGAAATCTACGCCAAAGGACACAGTAACAACCCCTAAGGCTAAAGACGAGCAGCAACCACTCCCAGAATCGAAAAGATCGGCGCTGGCAAACGTTCCGCAAGGAGAAGACCTTTTCCCACCTGAACCTCTACAAAAGAAGATCTACATTGACCCAAAGACAGGTCATGTATCCACTACACCACACAGGAAGAGGAAATTAGACACAGCACCTACACCTGCAGTGCCTGTCAAGAAGAAGGACCCTGCCACATTTCCTATGCACCCTTCTCCTTCATCTCCTGTTCCTCCTAACAAATCACCTCAAAATTCTCCTGAACACTCTCCTCCTCATTTTTCACATACACCTCAAAATGATGATGAGTTTAGCATAGGGGGAGGGGTAGACCCAGATGAGCCTTTTCCCTACCCTATTGATGATCCAGACTGGGAGAACCCAAACACACAAGATGTGCCAAATATTCCTGACCCACAGTCATATCCATCAAAACCTTCTCCCCCAGAAGACAATATTGATCTGAAAGAGAAACGTTAGTGATAGATTCCTTACCTTAGAATGTCCCCAGGCGTCAGACTGGATCTGAAATTTTTTGCGTAGCAACACCCCTGCGCGCCGGTAGGCGTTGTCTGCGGCTCCGCGTCCGTCATCGGTGTCGTTAGCGCCGAAATGACGTCGTCGGAGTACTTAGACGCCGCCCATGCGCGCTGACGTCAGTTCTTCTTTTTTTCCGCGCCAGCTAGCGCAGATCCGGAGAAGCTCTACCCCTAGTCATTTTTTGACTAAACTTTTGATTTTTTTGATCATTTCTTTCTTTGAGTCTTCGACTCCTACGGTGTCGGTAGGGATACCCGGGTTCAAACCCTGTTTGAAATGCGACCGACTGATGTCGGTTACGGACCCCCATCGCCGGTGCCTGAAGTGTTTAGGCCTCGACCACGACGACCGCACTTTCCCCGACTGCCGGGCCCTGACGTCGAAGGCTGGGCGGGAGCGTTCCCGTAAGCGACTCGAGCTCCGGCAGTCGGCCCGCGCCATTCCAGGTCCCGGTCCCACGGGAGCTCGAGGGACCGGTCGCGGGGTCGGAGTCATCGCAGCTCCGGGAGTGGACATCGGTCGTCAGGATCCAAGTCCTCAGGTAAGAGGCATGAGAGGTCGGAGCGACGTCATCGTTCCTCTGACCCACCGCGACGCTCACTCGATGCAGCCGGGGGTTCGGGTGACGCCACCCGTGCGGCTCCGACGGAGTCGCACGCTTCGCCGCCTGCCCCACACCTTCGGGTCCCTGGGCACGGCGCGACGCCAGAGGAGATCGAGCGGTACCTCATGGCCATGAGGTCCCTCCCTCCTCAGTCAGGTCCCGTGGCGCCTTCGGGCTCAACGGTCCCAGCTGGAGGCCCTAGCGGGTCGGGTGCTTTGGCCCGACGCCGTCGGGTGCTTCGGCCCCGGCGCCGCCGGCGACTTCGGTCCCGGCGCCGCAGGACCTCAGCGGATCCGCTTCCAGATCCAGGTCGTCGACCTCACCGGCGCCGGCCCCGAGGGTGTCGCCCCCGGCGCCCACTGTGGACGCCGTCCCCAATCTTCCCTCCGGTCCGACTCTGGCGCCGGAGCGGCGCCACTTCCGACAGCCTTTGGACATTTTTATTTCCATGAGGAGGCCCAGTCTGTTGACCCTGTTTTGCAGGAGACGGAGGTGATTGGGAAGGGCCTGAGGACCCTCTGGCACAGGAGTGCCAGTCTCAAGAGGACTGGACATATGAGCTTGGGGAGGCCAGTGGTATTGACACCTCGCCAGACACTGGATTTGTCTCCCCTCCCACCGTGGCTACGGAGGAGGGGGCTACTTACAGCGTAGTGTTGACGAGGGCAGCCAAGGCCCTAAACCTTGAGCTCCCCGTCGCGGCCGTGAGGACTAACCTCCTCACTGAGGTCCTTAAACCACAGGCAAGCTCCAATGAGCCTCTGCTGCCGTTTAACTTGGTCCAAGCCCGCCACAGGCCCGCCTGTGGATAGGGACGTGGCCAGATGCTACCGCCCGGCTCCGGGCGACCCTTGCTTTTTGTCCACCCACCCCACCTCCAAGAGCCTGGTTATCCAGGCATCCACTTCCCAGACCGCATTCCCGACGGCTCTGCCCGATCGGGAATCCAAGAGATATGAACAGTTCGGGAAGAAGGTGTTCTCGTCCCTGAGTTTGGGGCTGCGGTCTGTCAATACCGCGTGTCTCTTGGGCCGCTACACCCACACACTGTGGGACACGGTCGCGGACGTGCTGCCACAATGCCCGGAGGAGGTCCGGGCTAAACTCGCCCAAGCCCTTGTGAAGGGTCGAGATGCGGCGCGATATTCCATCCGGTGTGGGCTGGATACCACGGACTCACTGGGCAGGGCTATGGCAACGACGGTGGCTGTTCGACGCCACGCCTGGTTGAGGTCCGCCAATTTTTCAGCCGATGTCCAGGCCACTCTTCTGGACATGCCGTTCGATGGCAGTTGCCTCTTTGGCGACAAGGCAGACCATGCGCTTCAGCGCTTTAAGGACTCCAGGGCTATGGCCAAGTCCTTAGGCCTCTCGGCCACGCGCCAGCAATCGGGTGCCTTTCGCTCCTTTCGTGGCCACGGAAGGGGCGTCCCCACACGTGCTGCCAGCCACGCACCGCAGAATGTACAGCAGCGCGGTGGCGGCTGTGGAAACCGCCGTGGCGGCGGTCGGGGTCAACGGCGAGGCCAGTCCACCCCTCCCTCCGCAGCACCTGCCTCAAAACCTTCCGAGTTTTCAGGCCCATGTGACGCCAGTGGGAGGCAGGGTTCGCCATCACCACTTCCACTGGCACACTGTCACATCGGACAGGTGGGTGCTGCAAATCGTCCGAAGGGGCTACTCCCTCCCCTTCGAGGCGACCCCTCCAGCCATGCCACCACAATTCCACCGCGTGTCGGGGGATCACTTGCAACTTCTGCAAGAGGAAGTCACGGCCCTCTTGGCCAAGGGGGCCATCGAGCGCGTTCCTGGGCCAGAAGTAGAGTGTGGTTGTTATTCCCACTACTTTCTGGTACCCAAGAAGGGCAAAGGGGGCCTACGCCCTAACTTGGACCTACGGAACGTCAACGGCTTCCTCCGGAAGGAGAAGTTCAAGATGCTGACTTTGGCTCAGGTCTTAGCTGCCCTGGACCTAGGAGACTGGATGGCAGCGTTGGACTTGCAGGACGCTTATTTTCACATCCCCATCCTGCCGGCCCACCGGCGTTACCTGCGGTTCACGGTAGGCCACGAGCACTTTCAGTTTTCCGTGCTCCCCTTCGGCCTTACCCCAGCGCCCCACGGGTGTTCACGAAGGTGATAGCGGTGGTCGCAGCTCATCTGCGCAGGTTAGGGGTGTCAGTCTTCCCCTACCTCGACGACTGGTTGTTGAAGGCGGGCTCGCCCCAGACAGTCGTCAGCCACCTCCAGACTACGGCCGACCTCCTGCACTTGCTGGGGTTCTCCATCAATGTGCCGAAGTCGCACCTGTGTCCCTCTCAGAAGCTCCTCTTCATCGGAGCGGTTCTAGACTCGGCGCAGTTTCGGGTTTACCCTTCTGAACAGCGGGTTCGGGATAGTCAGGCTCTGATTCCGATCTTTCAGCCTTTATCCCATCCCGAGTCTCGGTCAGGTTGACACTGCGGCTTCTGGGGCTGATGGCCTCCTGCATCCTTCTGGTGCATCACGCCCGGTGGCGGATGAGGGCTCTGCAGTGGGACCTGAAGTTTCAGTGGGCCCAGCATCAGGGCAACTTGTCCGATCACGTCTTGATCTCGGAGGGCACTGCAAGACAGTTGCAGTGGTGGCTCACGGACTGCGATTGGGTCAGTGGCAGATCCCTCGCCCTACCCCACCCGGAGCACGTAGTTGTGACGCATGCGTCCCTCCAGGGCTGGGGTGGCCACATGGGAGAGGCGGAGATCAGAGGCCTCTGGTCTCCGGCGTAGTCCAAGCTCCACATCAACCTTCTGGAGCTGCGGGCGATCCGACTTGCCCTGAAGGCATTCCTCCCCTCTGTCCGGGGGAGTGTAGTGCAGGTGTTCACGGACAACACCACCGACATGTGGTACTGCAACAAACAGGGCGGGGTGAAGTCGTGGACCCTATGCCAGGAGGCTCTGCGCCTCTGGCAGTGGCTGGAACGTCAGGGCGTGACCCTGGTGGTTCAACACCTGGCAGGTTCTCTGAATGCCAGGGCGGACGAACTCAGCCGTCGGTGCATGATGGATCACAAATGGCGTCTGAGCTCGGACGTGGCGCAAGGCCTCTTTCTGCAGTGGGGAGAGCCTTGGTTAGATCTATTCGCCACCGAAGAGAATGCGCAATGTCATCGGTTCTGCGCGTTGGAATTTCCAAGGCGGCACTCGCTCGGAGACGCTTTTGGTCGCGAGTGGAGTTGCGGTCTATTGTACGCCTTTCCGCCTATACCACTTCTACCCAGAGTGCTGAAGAAGATCAGGCGCGACCGGGCCCAGGTTATCCTTGTGGCTCCGGATTGGGCACGAAGATACTGGTATCCCGAGCTACTCAGCATGTCAGTCGATCCCCCGATTCGTCTGCCTCTTCGGGAGGACCTTCTGTCGCAGGGGACGGTCCTCCACCCAAACCTGTCCAGTCTCCACCTACAAGCTTGGAGATTGAGCGGCGACAGTTGAGGCCATTTGACTTGACTCCAGAAGTCTGTAATGTCATTCTGGCAGCCAGGCGGCCCTCCACAAAGTCGGTATACGCCTGTAGGTGGAACAGATTTGTGGCATGGTGCACAGCAAAGGCTGTGGACCCTCTCTCTGCCCCCCTTTCTGAGGTTCTCCTCTTCCTTCTTTCTCTTGCCCAGCAGGGCTCTGCTCTGGGCACTGTCAAGGGCTACCTTTCTGCCCTTTCCGCCTTCTTAAGGCTGCCTGATTAGCCTTCTTTGTTCAAGTCCCCTATTGTAAATAGATTTCTTACTTACCTGATGTGCGCTCCCTTTGAGCCACTTCACAACTGTCCTCTTTGCCTTCTTACTCTGAAGACTGCTTTCCTGGTTGCCATCACCTCTGGAGAGTGAGTGAGCTCCAGGCCCTTTCTTGTACTCCTCCTTTCCTTTCTGTCAATCCGGACAAGATTGTGTTGCGTACTAAGCCATCTTTCCTGCCCAAGGTTGTCACAGCCTTCCACATCGGGCAGTCTATCACCTTGCTAACCTTCTTTCCGCCACCGCATCCCTCTAAAGAGGAAGAGCGGCTCCACCGTCTGGACCCAAAACGTGCACTCTCATTCTACTTGGATCGCACACGCCAGTTCCGGGTGGATGACCAACTCTTTGTTGGTTACGTGGGCGCTAAGAAGGGAAAGGTGGTGCACAAGCGGACCATCTCCCGGTGGCTCATCTTGTGTATCCAGGCATGTTACTCCTTAGCTAAGAAGGAGCCCCCAGTTGGATTGAGGGCTCATTCCACTCGGGCCAATTGCGACTTCAACTGCCCTGGGCCGGGGAGTGCCCCTGCAGGACATTTGCCAGGCAGCTACGTGGGCCTCGCTGCACACCTTTGCAAGACACTACTGCCTGGACAGTCAAGTCCGGAGGGATGGCTTCTTTGGCCGTTCCGTCCTCCAGGACTTTCTGGTGTGATTATTGGTTCGCAGACCCACCACCGGGATTGGTATTGCTGGGGTATCTATTCTAAGGTAAGGAATCTATCACTAACGTGTCTCTTTCAGATGCACAAGTTACTACTTGTGTAACGATATATCTGTAAGAGACATTAGTTAGTGATAGATTCCTTACCGACCCACCCATCCTCCCTGTTCTTCGAACCGATATCTAGGGTCAAGGTCATCCCCTTTCAGGGCCCTAGTTTCGGAAAAGCTGTGTATCAGAACTGACGTCAGCGCACATGGGCGGCGTCTAAGTACTCCGACGATGTCATTCCGACGCTAACGACGCCGACGACGGACGCGGAGCCGCGGACGACGCCTACCGGCGCGCAGGGGTATTGGTACGCAAAAAGTTCCGGATCCAGTGTGACCCCTGGGGATATTCTAAGGTAAGGAATCTATCACTAACTAATGTTTCTTACAGATATATCGTTACACAAGTAGTAACTTGTGAGTTTGGGGCACTTACTGAATAGGGCTGCCATTTATCATGGGGTCACCATGCATTCAGACGAGGCAGAGGAAGATTTTTTATTAGATACATTTGAACAAGCACAAAGGTCTGTTCAAATTCTTCCTATGTTTAAAGGGGTCATCAAACATGCTCCAGAGGTATTTAAAGATCCTGTACGTGCTAGGATCCTAAACCCTAGAATTGAGAAAAAGTACAGGCCTGCTCCTGGGGATCCGGCCTACATTAAAGGACAGCTACCCTTAGAGTCCCTAGTTGTCTCAATTGCTAGAAAAAGAGCAAACTCACAGACATCAGGTGAAGCACCACCCCCTGATAAAGAATCTAAGGTGATAGATGCTTCAGGCAAAAGAATAGCTGCACATGGCGTATAGCTAACACACAAGCCCTCCTTGCAAGATATGACAGGGCTCATTATGATCAGTTAGAGACATTACTACAACATCTACCTAACCAATATAAGGCGCAAGCAAACAACCTTATACAAGAAGGCAAGTTAATTTCAAATGCTTCAATCAGTGCGCACTTGATGTAGCAGACACTGCATCTAGAGCTGTAAACACTAGTGTCCTACTTAGACGTCATGCGTGGCTACGCATTTCAGGATTTAAGCAGGAAGTGCAAACTACCATCTCAAATCAGCCGTTCAACCAACATCAATTGTTTGGACCAGAGGTAGACACAGCACTTGAAACTATGAAAAAAGATACAGATACAGCCAAATCTATGGGAGCTTTGCAATCCACACAAGCTAGAGGCTCCTTTCGTCGCTCCTTCTATAGAGGAGGCTCCAAACAAACTGGAGCAGACAATCAGCTTCCTTCAAATCCAATACACAGACATCCTCCAGTAAAGAATGTTTTAGAGGAGGCTACAGAGGCAACAACAACAAGGGAAGAGGTTGAGGTAACAACAATCGAACCTCTTCCACCACAAAACAGTGATTTCCCTCTGCTCCCCCAACAGCACTCCACTCCTGGGGGGGGGGGCAGACTAACACAGGTCCTACCTGTCTGGAATTCCAACACAACAGACAGGTGGGTAACACAAAGTTCGAGGCATGTGGGCTAGTGAATTCATATCTTAGCATAGATCGCCGCCTAGTGTTGGGTCCGGATGATTGCACCTTGTTGTCTTGGAAGAGTCTTCGAAGTATCACAAGATAGGTGACTCCTCCCTTGGACTACAGTGCGCATGGGCATCTACTCCATCCCTAGATTGGTTTTTTCCTCCATTGGGTTCGGATGTTATTTCCTATACTCCAACTTCGGAACTGAAACAAACTACTTTCTAAGGCCAAAAGGCCTTTGAACTCAACGGTATTGTTCTCGCTCGGTACCCCTCGTCTCCATCAAACTTTTCATCTTGATGCGGTCATCGACGCTGGCCGTTGGGCCTTATCGACGCCACGTGCGACTTTCGTCGATGGAAAGGAGTCCATTTAAAAGGTGCCCACAATGCCACTCCAAATTCCCGCATACTGACAAGCATACAGTATACAACAAGTGTTTGTCACCTGCACACAAAGAAGAAAATTGCCCAGCGTGTGCCCATTTCCGATCCAAGAAAACCATCAGGAATCGACGGGCTGCCAGGCAAGAGCTGCAGAAGTCGGCACCGGAACCGGAGAATATCTTTGAGGACGAACAAGATCTCCCCGAAGCCGCTGTAGGAGAGTGGGGTCTGCAATCCTATGGTCACCCCAGATTTTTGCTTTTTGCTTCAATGGTTTACGACTTTCCCTGGTTGTGGGCCTGCTAATCAGACCCACAGCCTAGCGGTTCTCTCTCTAAATTGACAACCATGTACTTTAGGTGCATCTACCAATTGGTACTGGGCCACCTTATCAGTCCATGTACAGTGTACCATAGATGCCCAGGGCATAGGTGTACCCAGGGCCTACCAGGGGCTGAAGCATGTATTATGCCACCCTTGGCTGGCCATCTAAACCAACACAACTTGCTGCACGACAGCTGGGGCAAGGTGGTGTAATCACCCTTTGCTGTAGATATAGTATACCTATATCTAACCCTAAAATGGACCCATATACTCCTATCAGTCACTCCTATGGCAGGCCTTATCAATCCTGAAGGCAGAGTGCTTGGGATTATGTGAGATGGTGCTCTGGCATGAGCTGAGCCCGTCTGCAGCTTGCGGAACCAAGTCCTAATAGCTGTTCCATGATAACGCTATACCATATACTCTTAAGTGCATTATAATCCTTGCGGTTAAATGCTAACTTTGGTATAGCATTATCAAAACATGTCGAGTAAGGTGTCATACGAATTGGAATACTACCCCCTCGCCAATCCTGGCGACGGGGGTAGCATTCCACCCTTCTACAGGGACACGACATGTATGTAACTGTGAACCCCGGTTAAAGTTAACTCGAGCCTTGGCATCACAAAATGGATGCTGCCACCACAGACACAACTCTGACCTCCTGCTGCTGGGAGTCCTTCCAGCGAGGGAGGCTTGGACAAAGGGTTTCCTGCCTTGGGAGGTGCTAGCACCACCCCAGACAGGATTTTGTGTATTGGGTAGGACAGGCCTGAAAGGAATGAGACATGCCTGGGGCACACAAGGTGCCCTTTGCATACACCGGTTCAAACCAGTTGCTGGGGCATCCCTGCCCCAGCTCTGGCGCGAAAACCGGACAAAGGAGAGGCGGTGTAGCCACCCCCCTTCCTGGTCCCACCCAGGGGAGGGACCTAGTCAGTAGTGCAGCCCCCTTTAGGAGAATAAAGGTAGGAGCTCGTCCCATTCTAAATTAGATTATCCTGAACAACTTACAAGAAGAAACTCTGGACTTCGACGTTCTGCTCCACAGAAGACTGAAGAATCTCCCTTGTGGGCAAGGAGTGTCCACCCTGCAACTGCAGGCACCATCAAGCGTCCAGCGGCTTCACTTTGTCGTCTTCCCTCGAGGATCCAGACTTCAGAGCCCGACGAGACCGGATTCCCAGACCTCTCCGACCTCTCCGACCTCTACCTACATCTGCAGCACAGCTGAGATCCGTGGGTGCGACGAGACACGTGGGACCGGCCATCTTGAAAGAAACTGCACTTTGCTTCCAGCGCGACTCCCGAGGTAAACTCGACCAAGTGCTTTGGGGATTGAGAAGCCCCGGTCCCGAGCAGCTCCTGCACCGAAGATCAGCCCTCCAGCATCCACGATATCTGCGTGGGGCCCTTCTGCCTGTTTGCTGCTCGACGCGTTGTCTGGTCACTTGCCGGCTGGCTAGTGGCCTCCTAGACGACGAACTTTGAAAACTCGCTCCGTGGGCCTCCTATTACTTACCTCTGGTCAGGATAGTGTAGTCCCAGTGATCCTACAGCCTCTGGACAGCTCCATTCCTTCTATCGATTTCCTTATACCATTTACTTAGTATATGGTTTGTCGTGCCCCTAGGGCACCATTGTAATTTTGTGCGACTAAGTGTATTTTTTTCCTAAGAGATTGTCATGTGCTTAGCCCTCTGACCTCATAAAGAGTTCAGAGGTGTTTGTTATTAATAAATATACTGTTTATTTTCATAACAACGTGTGGTGTCCTTTCATCTGGTATTCAAGGGGTTATATGTGGTAAAACAGCTGGCTTCACATGCCAAAAGAGTTTAGCCTAAGACTGCTTTGTCCATGCTACCACTAGGATAGCTGGTCTATAAGGTTGACTTACAACCAATCACCATAAGGGTTGTTTGGACTGATACAAGGTGATCACTAGAACTAGTGAGCATCATATATCAGGCCAACTTCTCCCAGCTGCCGACTCCGATCTAGAGATCGTCACCGTTGAGGACCAATCGGACTCCGATGACCAGATCACGCCGGGGCAAACTGTGAGTACTCACCCCCCCACTCCACTCACCCCAAAAAAGAAGGCTCCGGTCGAAGCATCGCCGAAAGGCCTTAGCCAAGATCGAGATATTCCTTCGGAGACCCCACCTCTCGGCTCGGCTCCGAAGCCTAAACACACGCCTTCCGGTAGCCCAGGCCCGCAGAAAGACATCGAGCCAAAAAGAGTTTTCCAGCCAAAGGTCGTCGAACCGAAAAAGCTGGTCGACCCGAAAAGCGCAGAACCAAAGAGGGTGATCCAACCAAAAGTCATCGACCCGACCCGAAGACGAAGGTTGTCGATCCAAAGGGCGTACACCCAAAGAAGGTCGTCGAGCCCAAAAAGCCCTCTGCACCGAAAAACTCTGCACCGAAGAGCATAGTCGAGCCCAAGAAGCCCTCGGAACCGAAAAGCTCGGAACCGAAGAAGGTCGTCTGGGCCAAGAAGGTCATCGATCCTAACAAAACAGACAAACCAAGAAAGGCCGCTGATCCTAAAAAAGGTGCCGATCACACAAAAAAGACAATCGACCCGAGAAAGCCCCTTGCTTCGGACAAAAAACGTACCGAACCAAGAACTCCCGTCGATCCGAAAAGCCGTCGCCGACCCTAAAAGGGCGCAGATCCAAAAAAGGACGCTGAAAAGAAAAAAGGCGTCGATCCGAAAAAGGTTACCGAGCCAAAATCGGCAGTTGAGCCCAAAAGAGCTTCACCACCAAAGGCCCTCGTGCCAAAGACTCCAAAACAAGTCAATAAACCAAAGCCTTCGACACCAAAGCCACGGACTGTCGAGGAAGAACTCTTCCATCCATATCCGGTGACTGAAGAGCAACCAAGATTATATATAGACCCTAAAACGGGACACGTGGTATTTTACCACCGAAAGAAGTGGCCTTTACCACAAGACACTCCTTCTCCTGTTCCTCCAAAAAAAAAAGACTTTGGGACATCTCCCTCAAGACCTTTTACTCCTCCTTTTCTTCCTGATATGCCTTTTGTACCTTACTCTCCCACACATTCTGATTACAATGAGGGAGAGGACATGGGGGAAGATCCTCAGTACACTTATGATGAACCAGGGGATCCTGATCCACAAGATGATACATGGGATGACCAAAATGATCCTGACGAAACGCAACCCATCCCAGACACTTCCCCATACCCTACAAAACCATTGCCTACAGACGACACTATCATGTTTAATCAACTTATAGACAGGGCAGCAAAATATCACAATGTTGACATGCACACTGACCCTATAGAGGAGGACTTTTTATTTGACACTTTCCCCACTTCAGAAAAAAATGTCAAAACACTTCCTATGCTTAAAGGGGTCCTAAAGCACGCGCCAGACATATTTAAAGATCCTGCTATGGAGCGGGTGCTCAATCCAAGAATTGAGAAAAAATATAAGGCTGCCCCAGCAGACCCTACTTATATAAAACAACAGTTGCCTTTAGATTCATCAGTAGCTGCAAATGCTCATAAAAGGGCCAACTCACAGACAACAGGAGATGCTCCCCCTCCTGATAAATAATCTAAAAAACTAGAAGCCTCAGGGAAAAGAGTAGCTTCACAGGCCGCAAATTTATGGAGAATTGCGAATACACAAGCTCTACTAGCAAGATACGACAGAGCACACTACGACCAGCTCGAAAGTCTAATGCAACACCTACCAGAACCTTTTAAGGCACAGGCTAACGACCTCATTCAGGAAGGCAAGTTCATACCCAATGCCTCCATCAAATGTGTGCTAGACGCAGCCGATACATGGGTCAGGTCTATCAATACCAGCGTTCTACTGCGCAGACACGAGTGCCTACGCATATCTGGTTTTAAGAATGAGGTGCAATCCACCATCCTCAACCAAACAGTAAACCAAGATTTCCTGTTTGGCCCCGCAGTAGACCCCATTTTAGATAAAATGAAGAAAGACACTGAAACTGCCAAGTCACTTCAGTTCCAACAACATCGAGGTTCTTTTCGTCGCTCCTCATATAGAGGCGCAGGAAGGGGCTACACGTCACAAAGCTCCTCTACCTTGAAATCTAATACCCAGAGCACTTTTAACAAAGGCTCCAATAGAGGAGGTTATAGGGGCAACAATAACAAAAGCAGAGGACGCGGAGGCAATAACACCCGAGCCTCCACTGCCACCAAACAGTGACTTCATCACACTCCCTCCAGACCTTCTAACACCAGTCGGAGGCAGAATCAGCCAATTCCTACCTGTCTGGAACGCAATTACTACAGACAGGTGGGTGAGACAAATTACCCAGTATAGTTATTGCCTGGAACTCACTTCTACTCCACCCGACATACCACCCAAACACCGTCCTATGTCCAAGGAACAAATAACACTGTTACAACAAGAGGTCCAATCCATGCTACAAAAGGGCGCCATAGAGCCAGTCCCTTTTCAACACCAAGGAACAGGAGTATACTCTCTATACTTACTAATTCCTAAAAAGGACTGGTCGCTCAGACCCATACTAGACCTCAGACCTCTTAACCAATACATACTGTCAGTGCACTTACATACGATAACTCTACAACAGGTACTCCTGTTACTTCAGCACGGCGACTTCCTTGCTACATTAGACCTCAAAGATGCATACTTCCACATACCTATACATCCAGCTCACAGGAAATATCTCAGGTTCACAATAGAAGGTCAACACTATCAGTTCAAAGTTCTCCCTTTTGGAGTATCTACAGCCCCAAGAGGGTTCACAAAATGTCTAGCCATAGTGGCAGCATACCTCAGGAGGCAACACATCCACGTGTTTCCATACCTCGACAATTGGCTCATAAAAGCCAAATTGTATGCCCAATGTGCAAGCCATACGTCTCAAACACTCCAGCTTCTGCACAGTCTGGGTTTTTCCATAAATTACCCAAAATCTCATCTACAACCCTCCCACATACAAAAATATCTGGGAGCTACAATAGATACATCAGTAGCAAAGGCATATCCAAATCCAGTCAGGATAGCCAACATACAGATTCTAATTCAAAAGTTTCAGCCACAACACTCCTTACCAGCTCGAGTGTTCATGCAACTCATGGGCATGATGGCCTCCTGCATATTCATTGTCCCTCATGCCAGACTTCAAATGCGTCCATTACAAGAATGCCAAGCACGGCAGTGGAATCAAGCTCAAGGACAACTAAAAGACCTAGTGTTGGTAGACAGTCGCGCTTACAACTCTCTGCAGTGGTGGAACCCACAAAACCTTTCCAAAGGGCCACTGTTCCAAGAGCCAGTTCCACAAATAGTATGAACAGCGGACGCATCACTGACAGGTTGGGGAGCCCACCCACATCAATACACAGTCCAAGGACTCTGGACAGTCCAGCAAAAGACACTGCATATCAACCACTTAGAGTTGCTAGCAGTATTTCTGGCACTGAAAGCATTCCAAAAATACGTATACAACAAAGCTGTGTTGATGCGACGGACAACATGACAGCCATGTATTATATCCAGAAATAGGGAGGGACTCACTCTCTACAGCTTTCTCACCTAGCACAGAGCATATGGAGGTGGGCAATCCCAAAGAACATTTTCCTCCTAGCAGAACACCTGCCAGGGAAAGACAATCAAATAGTGGATCTGTTAAGCAGACACAGCCAACAGATACACGAATGGGAGATTCACCCTCAAGCTCTCCAACCATTTTTTCAAGAATGGGGGCATCCAGAGATAGATCTGTTTGCCACAAACGAAAACTCAAAATGCCAGTACTTTGCCGCCAGGTTCCCACATCCGTTGTCACAGGGCAATGCGATATGGATGAACTGGTCAGGCAGATTTGCGTACGCTTTTCCAACAGCCCCACTGATTCCGCTAGTGGCACGCAAACTACGTCAGCAGTCACTCACAATGATCCTGGTTGCTCAAACATGGGCGAGACAACCATGGTACACAACATTCCTGGAACTCTCCGTGGTTCCACATCAAAGACTGCGTCTGTCGCCACATCTTCTAACTCAGAACCATGGAGAAATCAGGCACCCCGATCCCAATCAACTGGAACTAGCGATCTGGCTCCTGAAGTCTTGGAATTTGTATATCTCAACTTGCCTCCTGATTGTATGAACATTATCAAAGAGGCAAGACAACCAACTACTAGAGCATGCTATGCAGCCAAATGGAAAAGATTTGTAATTTATTGCAATAATAACTAAATCAATCCATTAAGCGCTTCCTTGCAAAACATTATTTGTTACCTGTTGCATCTACAAAGATGCAATTTAGGATGCTCTTCTAAAAGAATACATCTTGCAGCTATAGCAGCATAACACCAAAACAGACAACACCTGTCTCTGTTCAGAGTTCCACCAATCAAAGCTTTCATGGAAGGGCTTAAAAGGATAATCCCTCCAAAACATCCACCTTCACCAGTCTGGAACTTAAATATAGTACTTACCAGACTTATGAGACCTCCTTTTGAACCACTCCACTCATGTGAATTGCAATTTCTAACATTGGAGGTGGCATTTTTAATTGCCATCGCTTCACTCAGACGAGTAAGTGAGTTACAGGCTCTAACGATTCAGGAACCTTTCATGCAAATAAAGTAGTACTACGTACTAACCCTAAGTTCATGCCAAAGGTCATATCCACTTTCCATATCAATCAGTCCATAGAATTGCCCTTTTTCTTCCCAAACCCGCAGTCAGTAGCTGAGACAGCCTTACACACACTAGATGTAAGAAGAGCTCTATTATATTATGTTGACAGAACTAAACCATTCAGAAAAATAAAGCAACTGTTTGTCGCTTTTTCACCACAACATAAGGGTAACCCCATCTCAAAATCAGGAATAGCCAGATGGATAGTTAAATGCATTCAAATATGCTACCACAAAGCTAAACGCACTCTAAGACTTCCACCAAGAGCACACTTTACGGGCAAAATGGGGGCATCCTTGGATTTCCTAGGAAACATTCCACTAGAAGACATCTGTAGAGCAGCTACATGGTCTCCCATCCACACTTTCACTAAACACTATTGTGTAGATGTGCAATCAAAGCAGCAAGCTGCTGTAGGCCAAGCTGTCCTCAAAACTATTTTTCAAACTGCTGCAGCTGGGGCAGGCGTCCACCGCTAGAGGAGATACTGCTATACAGTCTATGCTAAGATATGAATTCAGAAGCCCACATGCCTCGAACGGAAAATGCTACTTACCAGTATGCATCTGTTCTTGGCATGTAGGGCTGCTGACATTCATATCGCCCACCCTCCTCCCCAGGGCCTGTCGCAGCTGCAGGATTTTCTATGCATGGCCATCTTTTACTTTACTATACTCCATCTTTGCCACAATGGCGAAAAACAATCTAGGGATGGAGTGGATGCCCATGCGCACTGTAGTCCAAGGGAGGAGTCACCTATCTCGTGATACTTCGAAGACTCTTCCAAGACAACAAGGTGCAATCATCCAGACCCAACACTAGGCGGCGATCTATGCTAAGATATGAATGTTAGCAGCCCTACATGCCAAGAACAGATGCATACTGGTAAGTAGCATTTTCTTTATCCAGTATGGCTACTGCCTTGAACTTACAGCTACCCCTCCACACATACCACCCAGGCAGCGTCCAATGTCTGCAGAACATCTTATGCTACTCAAACAAGAAGTCCTATCACTTCTTCAAAAGGACGCAATAGAAATAGTTCCTTTACAACATCAAGGAACAGGGGTTTACTCGCTGTATTTTCTAATACCCAAAAGGACGGGACACTAAGACCAATTCTCGACCTCAGGCCCCTCAATCACTATATACACTCAGATCCTTTTCATATGATCACTTTATAACGAGTGCTCCCATTCCTGCAACAAGGTGACTTCCTTACAACACTAGATCTAAAGGACACCTACTTCCACATTCCTATACATCCTTCTCACAGGAAGTATCTGAGGTTTGTACTGGAAGGACAGCATTATCAATTCAAAGCCCTTCCATTCGGGATAACAACTGCACCAAGAGTGTTCACAAAGTGCCTAGCAGTAGTAGCAGCATATCTCAGAAGACAACAGATACATGTCTTCCCTTATCTAGACGATTGGCTCATAAAAGCCAAGTGATTCAATCAGTGTGTCCAACACACACATCAGACAATTCAAACATTGCACGACTTCGGGTTCACAATCAACTACACCAAGTCGCACCCACAGCCCTCTCATGTACAGAAATATTTAGGGGCTACAATAAACACGTCTACAGCTCTAGCGTATCCCAGTCCAGCAAGGATACAGAGCATTCAAGCCTTAGTCTCAAAGTTCCAACATCAACACTCTCTCCCAGCCAGAGTGTTCATGAGGCTAATAGGCATGATGGCATCTTGCATCTTTATTGTACCATATGCAAGACTGCAAATATGTCAGTTACAGGAATGTCTAGCACAGCAGTGGAATCAGGCTCACGGACAACTAACAGACATGGTGTTGGTAGACAGCCTCACACATCGCTCTCTGCAGTGGTGGAACACCAAAAACTTGACAAAAGGGCGGCCGTTCCTTAAACCTGTTCCACAAATAGTACTTACAGGAGACGCATCTCTCACAGGATGGTGAGCCCATCTCCTACATCATACAACTCAATGGACCATTCAACAAAGATCATTCCATATCAATCTCCTAGAGCTGCTAGCAATATTCTTAGCACTCAAAACATTCCAAGTACAAAACAAAGCTGTCTTAATCCGGTCGGACAATATGACAGCTATTTACTATATACAAAAACAGGGGGACACACACTCTCTCCAGCTGTCCCAGCTTGCACAGAACATTTGGAGATGGGCCATTCCAAAAAACATATATCTGTTAGCAGAACACCTTCCAGGAGTTCACAATTAGATAGCAGATTTGTTAAGTCGACAGACACAACAAATTCACGAATGGGAACTACATCCGCAAGTTCTTCAACCATTCTTTCACAAGTGGGGTAATCCAGACATAGATCTGTTCACCACACACAAAAACGCAAAATGCCCAACCTTCGCCGCCAGGTTTCCACACCCGCTGTCCAAGGGCAATGCGATATGGATGAACTGGTCAGGCAGATTTGCGTACGCTTTTCCGTCACTACCACTAATACCACTAATAGTGCGCAAGCTACGACAACAGTCACTCAAACTGATTTTAGTAGCTCCCAAATGTGCACGCCAACCGTGGTATACAACTCTGCTAGAACTATCCCTAGTTCCACACCAAAAGCTATGTCTGACACCATCCCTGCTAACGCAAAACCACAGAGTCATCAGACATCCAGACCCAAGTCAACTGGAACTGGCGATCTGGCTCCTGAGGTCTTAGAGTTTGGTTATCTTAACCTACCACTAGACTGTATGAATATCATCAAAGAAGCCAGGAGACCTACTAGAGCTTGCTATGCTGCTAAATGGAAAAGAGTTGCCATTTACTTCAACAATAACCAAATTTATCCCTTGGATGCTTCCATCCAGAATATCATTTGCTACCTTCTACATTTACAAAGATGTAACTTGGCATATTCATCTATACGCCTACATCTGGCAGCAATTGCAGCATATTTACAAAATAGACAACATCTGTCTCTATTTAGGGTGCCTGCTATTAAAGCATTTATGGAAGGATTAAAAAGGATCATTCCTCCCAGGTTACCACCCTCTCCAGTGTGGAACCTAAACATTGTTCTTACAAGGCTCATGGGACCACCTTTTGAACCTCTACACAAATGTGAACTTCAATTCCTCACATGGAAAACAGCTTTTCTAGTAGCTATTACCTCTCTTCGGAGAGTAAGTTAGATTCAAGCTTTCACTATACAAGAACCATTTTTACAATTACACCGTAATAAAGTGGATCTCAGGACAAATCCTAAATTCCTTTCAAAAGTCATTACTCCGTTTCATTTACACCAATCTGTAGAGTTACCAGTGTTTTCCAAATCCCAGACTCTGTAGCAGAAAGAGCTCTACACACACTAGACGTTAAAAGAGCTCTCCTCTATTATATAGATAGGACCAAATCCTTTCGCAAAACAAAGCAATTGTTTGTAGCTTTCTCTCCACCACATAAGGGCAACCCCATCTCTAAGGCTGGAATTGCAAGGTGGATTGTAAAATGTATACAATGTCAATGTCTATAAAAAAGCAAAACGTACATTAACTGTTCCTCTTAGGGCACACTCCACACGCAAACTAGGAGCATCCATGGCTTTCTTAGGGAACATTCCCCTAGAAGACATCTGCAAGGCAGCAACATGGTCTACAACACACTCCTTCACTAAACACTATTGTGTTGATGTGCAAGCTAAGCAGCAAGCTGCAGTAGGCCAAGCTGTCCTCAAAACCCTCTTTCAAACTACTACAACAGATACAGGTGACCATCGCTAAGGGGAGATACTGCTGTACAATCTATGCACAGTGTAAGATCTGCAGCTCATATGCTTCGAACGGAAAATGCTACTTATCAGTATGCATCTGTTCTTGGCACGTAGAGCTGCAGATTATTTTTTTTTTTTTTTTTTTTTTTTTTAAAACCTTTATTGTGCACAAAAAGAGAGAACAAATACGGGCCTACAACCAGCAGGCCGGCCACGAAACTTCAAGCACATGTGCGAGCAATGCGGTTTCACAGCGGCAACAGGCAAGATAGCAGCAATCTGTAGCAGTTACACTAAATGGAGTCATGTCGCCAAGGAGAAGGAGTATTGAAGGTTAAATTTTAAAGTTTTGAAGAAATATAAATCAATGAAGAATAAAATCAAGAAGAACTGAGTCCGGACATTAGCTTTACAACATGAGCAGGCAGCAGCAATTAGAACAACATTAGTAAGAACACCCCGTCAATATGGCAGTACCATACAAAACAATAAGAGCTGCAGTTCACATGTACGTACTACCCTCAGCGCCACCTACTCCCTACTGACCCCTAACGCAGACCCAGAACAGAAAGCAGAACAAGAAAGCGCAGAAATTAGAAAAATAAGGCCCATAGAAACTAAAAGAAAAATAAATCTACCCCCCCACCCTGCAACAATCCGGAGGCTACGGCCTACCCCCCCCCCCCGGCAAAGTGCCTGTCGCCCAGTAAAGAAACCCGAAATACAGAGGAAGAATAGAAAAGAAAGAAGAAAGATAAGAAAAGAAAGTTATCACACTTGAAGCATCGGGAGGAAGAAAAGAACAAGCTAGTCTACCACTCCCGAAAAAGAAAGGAAACGGGGGAGGAGGAGCCCTAATACTAACAAAATTCCCGGACCCCCAGCTATGTATAGCCCCCTGCACTGAGTGAAGCAATAATATCGAAAAGTACACCACCAAATGAAAAATTGAATCAGATACACCCGGGACCCCGAGCCGGTACTTGAATGATCACCCTGTCCATATGGGCAATAACAGGATATACCCAGTACTACCCCACGTACGAAATCGCCAGGAGGAGCAACAATAGCAGAACAAATGTGGGGGGCTACGACCATTACATTCGCCAGAGATGCGGCACAGTCCGATACATAACAGCTGGTCCAACAAGAGCGAAGCCCCGAAGACCTCCAGCTCTGATCAGGTCGCAAGCGACCACTACAGCATGACGCCCAGCAAAAGCCCTCCCCAGTCAGGACAAAGGGACAAGATGGCCGCCGTAACGAGAGTGCAGAGAAAGGAGAGCAAGATGGACGCTACCCTAAACAAATAACACCCATGTCACAACAAGCTTCCAGGACCAGCAAACAGGAACCAAAGAAAACGTGGCGGAGCCGATAGCCAGCAATTAATTAGGGTAGCCAGTGTATAATGCCGACTGTGCCATTGACAAAGGGCGCAGCACCCGAAGGATGCCTTGATTGGAAAGCAAAACAACCACTAGCTATAATAGAGACAGACGGGGGAGAACAGTCTACATCGTAAACATAAGCCATGCAGCCAGTACGTACCCCATTCTAACCCCAATCCCCACCCGGCAAGACAGTGACACAACCAGGAACCCGCCCAACCCTGTCCCGATCTCAGGAGCACCCCCGATCCCAGCCCTCGATCAACTAGCAGCAGTCGATGAAACTGGACATAAAAACAATCCCAAACCCGGCCCAACCAGCCAAGAAGCAGGTACTAAGGAAATCAGCCCAGCCCTGACCCAAACGTGGATAAACCCCCGGACATGCTCCCCGAAAGAAGCTCGCCCACTGCAGAACAAAGAAGCAACATGGCAAGAGAAAAACGAAAGTGCAGTGAGACCACAAAATGGCCGTCAAAAGTCACCAGGAATTCCGTCGACCGTAGCATGGAGATCCGCGTGGGGGGTCATTGCATGTAAAACGCTACCAGTATATCAACCAGCGCGCCAGTCCGGGTCTCAGCCAGCCAGTCAGTCAGAACCAGTGAGAGAGACAGCATCAACCTTGTCCTGAACGTCGAAACCCCAGCAGGCTTGGCCACCGCTGTGAGCGCACTTCAGGCAGGACAAAGGAGGAAAATGGCCGCCCTCGGCATGGAAGAAACGGAAAAAGAAGAAGGGAGTGTCCCCAGTCGGCAGCCAGAGAAGCGTCCAGGGTGGCGGGCTCTATTTTTTCCGCAGGATGGCTCACACTCCGATTGTGAAGAAAAGACGATGGCAGCATTCTCGTAGGCAAAGTCTCAGTAGTAAGAATGGAGGGATACTTTGTAGCTGCAGTCTCGTCAGTAGGGAAACACTCGACACTGTAGCCAGGGACAAGGCCGATCTCCGTGTGCACATGTTGCAACATTGTATCCATCTCGGGAGCAGTGAGAGGCAGCAAAGGGTCAGCCAGCCGCGATTGCCCCATGTCATGGGCAGCGCTGTCGATTTTCCGTGCCAGCTCTCGAGCAGTCCTGCGCCATATCGCCCGTAGATCCACAAGCGCCACCAGGATATCTCTATAAGTCAGGACACTCCGCGGTACTGGCCGGTCAGCTCCGCTCAATGACACCCCCAGTGTAGTCTCAAGCCCCAGGGCAGGCAGGGCAGCAAGTACTGAAGACAGGGGATCAGCCACTCCGCCGTTTCGATAGGCAGGCGCCATTACCACCCCTTCAGGCAGCCTACAATGGAGGGAGGGGGGGGGGCCGACTCCGGTACCTAATGAAGCAGGAGTTAGAGCCACCAGATGTAGCGCGGCTCGCAGTCCGGGGGCTGCGCGAGTGAAAGTCCCTTCGCCGGCTGTTGGTGCAAGCGTCTCACGGCGGAGAAAGCGCTTTAAGATGGAGTCCGCTCCGATGGCCCGTCTCGGAACAAAGAAAGGCTTCGCCTGCATAGACCCAGCCCCACAATTAGACACTCCGCCGTTAAATGGGGTCTCGTCTCAGCAGAGAAAGCAAATCCGCTCGTCTCAGCAATCGGTCGCGCTTCGCTCAGGATCGGCCCCGCTACAGCCCCGCCACAGCTCGTTCCACCTCCCAAGTCCAGCAGCGACAGGCGGGGAACATCGGAGCAGATCCCAGGGGCAGTGTCGGAGGTTGGCTAACTCCACGAATCCTCCAGCAAATCAGCCTAGAGAGACCTCAGGAGAACGCAGTCATCTCCAGCGCATTCGTGGCTCCGTTGAAATTGGATTCGACCGAGGATAACTAACAGGATTTTAAAGTGAAAAACAGACGGGTCGCGGAGCCGGGGACTCACACGTCCGTCCCGTCCGCCATCTTGGCTCCTCCCCGAGCTGCAGATTCTTACACGCCCTCCCCGGGGCCTGTATCTGTTCTAGTTCTATCTTAATTAGATATACACTCATAGACATCCTCTCTTCTTTCTACAAACTCCATCATTTCCCACCTTGGTGAAAAACAATCTAAGGATGGAGCCGATGCCCATGCGCACTGTTGTCCAAGGGAGGAGTGACCTATCTCGTTACTACAAAAGACTTCTTCCAAGACGACAACAACATGCAATCATCTGAGCCCAACACCAGGTGGCGATCTAATGCACAGTGTAAGAATCTGCAGCTCTACATGCCAAGAACAGATGCATACTGGTAAGTAGCATTTTCCTACGTCTCTGCAAGTGCAATATACGCAATAATGACTGTATGAATACAATCTAGATGTTTTGAGAAATTCATTCAGTGTGTAAAATGCGACGATCTGATAGCATGTAAACATTCCAGATACCCAACTGAAAGTGCAAAATACGCAATAATAGTTGAATAAATACCATAACAGTCAATACTCTTTTTTTGTAATTTCAACCTAATACATTGATATATGCTTGTGTAAGACCCGCGCTGATAACTATATACAATACATGTGCAGAAAAAGTTCCTAGTAAAAACTTAATTGAAATTGCTTCACCCAATGTTGACATGGAGATAAAATCTGCTGTAAAATACCCTGTTAAATGACTGTGCAAAAGTGCTATCAACTAAGTTTCTATAGTGTAGTGTCTACATTATGACCTTGCCTAAAAAGTACTGACGTGCAACTAAAATTAGTTGATCGGAACCAACTAAAATTACTTGATTGGAATGCCCTGGGTAGCCAAAAAAACAGGAAACCAGGGTCGAATGAGGAGGCCATTTCGAGAGTAAAATATATAAATTCCTCAAAATGTGAGTCATCTATTATTACAACTAGGGAGCTTATTGAGTTTGAATTAAAACAGTTTTAGATGGTATTGATCTACGGAGTTTCTCATGTATCCTCTCTTGTCTAAAATTTCATTTAATGAATGCAGTGTCCCTTATAGCCAGGTATATAGGTACTCTGTTGTGTTGAGGCCATTTAGGCACTTTCAGTCCAATTCCAAAATATATTTGGTCTCAAGACGCCCAAGTATGGCCTCCCTGTTGCCTCCACGCCTTGGTAGAGGCACGGTGTCCACCGCGTAGTATTTAAGTTTTTCCAGGTCATTGTGATGGACTTCTATAAAGTGGCGTGCAACAGCATAGGTCACATCGGGGTTGTAATGGCCCTTAAGTGCTGGAGCACTCTCTTGGGGACTTGCAGTTTTGTACTGCCAACGTACTGCAGTCCACAAGAGCACTCCAGCACATAGACAATATGTATATATATATATATTACCTTCTGGCGGTCGCCAGTAGGTAGTTATAGTTAGGACCTATTTTCCATAGTAAATCCGAAACAATCTATTTGGAATAACTTTGGCGCCGGTTGACAAATCCGCGGAAATTTTTCAAAATTAGTGGGGCGATCCGGTCTGTTCCTATCCTGAAAGTTTTGGGGTGATTCGTGAAGGGGGGCCCCAAAATGTGTTTTCCCCATGCTATTTTCCATAAGAACCGTTCATCGCAGCTACAGCCGGAACTGCTGAACGGAATTACACCAAATTTGGCAAAGATGTAATCCTTGGTTCAGACTCGTGCCTTTTGCTTAAATGGTGTAAATTCGTTCAGTAGTTCCTGAGATAATGACAATTAAAAGTACATATATATCTATGGCCTCGGAGGATCCGCGCACCCTAAGTGCACCATCCTGATCACGCGCTGAATGCTAATTGGCTGTCAAGTGGTTGTCAACATTCGAAACCAGGAAGTGTTGACAGACATTTTGTGCCTCTGTAGAAGCGAGGAGCTAGAAATTAGTGGAGGAAGTGTTCAAAACGTATAAAGGGGGCAGGTTAGAAATTTCTTGACCCTCTATACCTGCTTAGGGTACAGTTGAAAAAACTGAGAAATGTGCGCTGGGTGCATGGATCCGCCGTAAACAAAAATACAAACGAAGCGCGGGCTCCTGTGCTTGTTTAAAAATTACCTACCTGGGAGGGCCAAATCCCGGGGTCTAAAATATTACACTTGATGGGGGTTCAGAGGGGCCCTGTAGCCTGGGGACCGCCATTCCTCGGTGCTTCAAAATAAATGGGTGAGGGAGCTCAAAGGTCAGTCTAAGCTCCCGAGATTACCACCCTCCGGGTCATTTTATATTTTGGCAGGCGGGCCGCGTGGTCCCCATTCTGGAGCAGTCGAGAGCCTTGGGGAACACCACCCCTCAGGACCGGCTCCTGCTGTTTCTTGGGGTGCCTACCCCCGGGACACTGCTGTTTGCTATGGCAGGGCGGGAGTCGAGGTTCCGGCTGTGTCATAGCAAACTTGAGGGCATATTAACAAGTGCCATTTCGCCGCAATTTTTTTTAAAAAGCCAAAAATGCAGTGAAAATTATATCGCCTCGTATCTCCAATGAGTTGCAATGTAGGCGTTTCCCGTGGCAAGGTAGGTGTTCCTATGACAATATAACATGGAATAGGGAGGTAGGACAGCAGCGTTGTATTTACAAGGTGGCCCTGGATTTGAGGACCGATAGCAAAACTCTTGCTAATTGCGGTTTATGCTGGATCCTAACATCTGTTCTGAAGTAGACTTAAGCATGTTTAATATGCGAGGTGAATTGATATGTTAAGTCCCCAGTCTTATATTAACAAGCTTTTCACTTGCGAACATGAATTATCGCTGTATTTCTTGAGCTATTAGGGGCATGTTTACAAGGACAGCGTTATAATTATCGTCGCTTTAGCGTTAGGAAAGTGCCGATAATTTTAACACCGTCCTTGTAAATATGCCCCTAAGTTTTGGAATGTCGACAATCCCGTCTTCCATTTAAATAGCCACAAAGTATTTAGTGACATGCACACTGTGAATCATGAAGCAGCAGTGTCTGATTGGGATTGATAAACAAATTGCCCATTGCTGAGTACAGAGTAGGAAAATTGTACATGGTGTTTTGTAACGCCAGTGGTTATGGGTTGAGCCCTCTCTTGAGGTTAATTCAAAGAGTTGTGTACTTCTTTTGCTCCTAATGTACACAGTGTTCTGTCGTTTCAGTTTGCTTTTCCCTCTGTCATGTAGAGGATCCTGGGTAAATATAACGGCTTCTGTACAGCCAGCACCTTTGAACGATACTCCTAATCTACTTACTGCCTGTTACCATAGTAACAGTTCATGGAACAGTTAATTGAGCACACAGGTCACAAGTTCAGCACACAATGCTGCTAATCCAAACAGCAAGTGTGCTGGACTTTAAAAAAAAATTCCATAGGAACCGTTAATCGCAGCTACAGTCTCTGGTAAAGAGCTGGTAAAGACTTAGCCTCGGTATCACACTCAATAATAGTCAAATGTTGTCAGAAAAAGATGTATACAATCATTTTTAAAAAAATGTTTAAAGTAACTTTTATTGAAACAGAAATAAATAAAAATGTAACTTTAATAACACAGTAGAATAAACAAAACGGGAGATGGGCTGCAGTGGTAGTAGTGTAGGTAACCTGCGAAACAAAAATTAAACATAAGTCCTTAAAATTAGATCGATGTGATTGAATGAGGTGAGAGATTACATCATTACGAAAGGCAAAATCGTTTTTTTTCTCATGCATACTCAGGGTAGTGCACCACACCCCTCCCGTAGATTCGCCCTCAACAGGAGTCTGTAGGGCAGCGATGCATGTAGGCTTAGGTCTATCTTATGGAATAGATGGTATTTAAAATGAGACAGAGATGTAACTGAATGAGGTCAAAGACCACAAATTAACATAACACTTGGCAGTATTGCTTATTCACATGTGTGCAGTGTGCTTGATAAATCCCACCCCTCACATAGGTCCGCGCTGAAGAGGTGTCTGTAGGGAAGTGCCTGCTGGCTCAGATCTACAGTATGGTCCAGCAGGTCTTTAAAGTAATTCCGAGATGGGACAGAATGAGGTGAGAGATCACGTCATTATGCAGGACAAAATCGCTTGTTTGCAGCGCGTTTATTTGAAGGCATTGTGTATCTAAGCCGCTCTGCTTTCCTTTTGTAAACACTGCATCTAGCAGAGGTTACAACCTGGATTCTATGCTTCAGACAGTGTTAAATTCAGCCTTGATTTATTTATCTGCAGTGTGGACAGCAGCGTTCAAAACTTGGAAAGAGACACAGTGTGAGAGAGAGGGCGAGAGAGAAAGACATTAAAAGTGTGAGAGAGAGAAAGTAACCGATGGAGAAGGAGAGGTAGTGTTGATACTGGAGAAAATCTTCGTAGCTCACCTTTTTGCCTCCAGCGTGTGTCCAAACACGAGCCGGTTCATAGTGCACCCTCAAGTTTAGTGATCTGAAAGATAGTATAAAATTAGTATTTGCAGAGTACATACAACTGCACATGTTTATTTCTGCGTTACGCCTTTGCACGCCCAGGCTACTGTATTACATCAACTCCCACTGCAAGGAGGTATCTGTGCTCTCCTTTCCTCCCAGGGTGCTATACCCCATGCACTCCCACTGCATTGCGATGAGTTCTCATTACCTCGCACCTAGACTTCTGCACCCTATTGACTCCCAGTGTCCGGAGGTGAGTGCCCTTTCCTGCGCACTCAGTGTGTTGTAACCTATTCACTCCCACTGCCCGGAGGTGATTGTATATTCCTATGCACTGAAGTTGCTGCACACTATCCACTCTCTCCACCCACAGGTGACTTCTTGTTGCTTCTGAAACAAGCTTCTCTGCTCACCTTGTGCCATTGGCGTGATTCAAAGAGGGTCCACCACGTGTTGAAGCAACCTTCCTACGCTTTGTTACGATGGCCACACATCATCTCCGAATCCTTAAACAAGGAGCTTTGGAGGTGTGGGGGGGGGGGGAGGGCGCCAATTTGTGAAACACAACCTGTTAGATAAAAAGGAAGATAAGATTGTGCGTCATTTGTTCATCAAAGGAGAGAGGAAGTGAGAGAGTGACCCGAAAAGAATATTCACAGCTCACCTTTCTGTCACCGGTGTGTCTTCCACCACGTTCCGAGACATGCTGCACCCTGAAGCTCCACATCTAAAAGATAGTAAAAGAAAGATGTTATGATTGGTAATTGCCACTAACTTAATGTGGAGTAGAATAACATCGCCCTTTCACAAACCTTCCCTCCCGCATTAAAACTATTTGTATGGTTCCAACTTGTTTAATGGGCTTCGATTTATGAACAATTAGTAGAGTAGTAATGTTTTCCATCTGGTTATAGAAAGCAAGTGGTGCGCAGTGATGCACGTGGTTTCAATCATCCCGAGCGACGGTCATTTGACCGACTATAAAAACGTTCCTGCTATAGGAAAAAAAATACAAATGCAATAAGATAGGGTATATAGGACTGCATACGCCTAAATAGCTATTTCACCTTTTTGTATCCAGTTTGCTGCCCCCCATCTACTCCCTCCGCTGCGCACCCAGGCCTCACTGCTCACCTTTTCGCGGACAGGGCATGTTCTACATTATGCAGTCCCGCTCTGCCACCAAGAAGTCTCACATTTGGTGCTGAGTCTTGATATCGCTATGGGAAAGGACATACTCGTGCACCGATCATCATCATCATCGCAGGTTCCTCACCTGCTCAGTCCTTGCAGTACCACTAACTCAGTGACCAAAGAGGCCATGGCGCACGTGGTGGTGGGGACCCCTGTTCGGTAGTTCGGGCCTACATGAGGCGTCCGAACCACCAGGACGGGCCATCACAGCGCTTGCGATGGGAGCAACTCTAAAATGGCGTAGAGCAGATTCGCCCCATCTTTTTTATTGGTAGGATCACGTGTGTTGTGACACCTGTGCTGGATGGGTGTGGTGTGGGTGTATACCAGCCATGAAGGAGTGTGTGTTTGCCGTTCTGACAACTAGACCTGGAACCAAAAAATCACTACAATGGAAATCTGGGACATGTAGCGTTGTTGTGTTTTCCTGGAAGCGCAAGCGGAGTTGGCTGGACTGACGTATGCCAGTGCTGCGCGAGGATGTGAACGATGACTCTGGAGCTATGGGCGTGGTTCCGTCGTGAGCAATATGAGGAATCAACTGATTCGGGTGTCTGTGTTGTAGTGCTGCCGTAAACTGGGTCTTACACTTAAATGTTTCAATATGTCTGTAAAGTCCCCCAACATGGAAGGTACGGGGAATCCCTGATCCTACATTCATCCATAGTTGCACACATAAAAGATGGTGGTCATGACGTATTTCTGCGAATATAAAGGTTTGTTGTACATTCAGTGGAGTGTTTTATTTATATATATATATATATATATATATATATATATATATATATATATATATATATATATATATATATATATATATATATATATATATATATATATATACCTGACACACACTCGAATCCACAAGTAATGAATAGACGGCACTCCAAGTCGATGTTTCACCACAATGGATTTATTGGCAGACCCCCGTGCCCCCTCAAAAAAAAAAAAAAGAGATATATATATATATATTTATATATATATCTACTTTCTGTCTCTCCAAACGGCAATACAGAAGTCAACGGACCACCAGGCAGTATGGATTCAGCAGGTAGGTTTATTATCCCTTGTTCTCACATCCAGCATGACGTGTTTCGGGCAACAAGTGCCCTTGTTCACATAGAGGGCCTGCAGTACGGTATTGGTTATTTAAACATATTTTTTTTAAATTTCGATGCCACGTGACCATAAACAGTGAAAAAATACTACTGTGCAAAAAAGCATTGTTATGGAACATCGTATTTTTGGGGACCTTAATATTATCACACTTTACATATTATATTTCTTGTCAACAAATCAATATTGCATAGCGATTGTTTACATTGTTTCGTTTCTTGGAACATAGCTTCAATGCCTGATATGTGTAAATCTCGCAGTTCTTATGTGCAAAACAGACGCATAAATAAATACATATTTTATAAAACACAGAAAGCTATATTTCTAAAAACCACTTATTAATATATGATTTGTGCAATATACGCATTTTCCGATATTTTGGTCCATATTAGCGGGACCAAGTGCACATTACTGCATGAATGCAGAAGCGTTTGTGCACAATACGGCAAGATTTAAATGGACATTACTGCATCCCAAATAAACCACTTCATCTGTGCAAAATACGCAAACTTAAACTTATGATCATATTAATAGATCACAGTGCAAATTACTGCCTAAATGCAGTAGCATTTGTGCAAAATAAGCAAGAATATAAATGTACATGTAGCTGCCTATATTATCCCTCGAAACCATTAAAAAAACAATTTATTATCAAGACTCAAATTTTATAAAAAGCTAGATCCCAATTATAGCCGATACTCTATCTTCTTCCGCATAGTACAATTCCATAAAAAAATACCCAAGTGCTAAGTGCTGATCATGTGTGTAAAAAATATACAAAAGTAGTTAAAACCAATTAACCTAATTTAGGAACCGAGGCTACATGGTGGGATAGAAAGATATAAATGTCCCATGCCATGTGTAGTAGTATATCAAATGTTTAGGAGGCCTCACCCATTACAAGCCTGTATGGGTGAGCAAAAATAAAAAAATTCCGAAAGGTTCTCCTAAAATTTTATTGATGATCTTTTTTCACAAGCGATGAAATGAACTAATAGATCTAAAAGAAAGTGTGCAAATCCTCCGTGTTATTGAGACCGTTTGTATATTTGCTGTCCACATTTAAAATGTATCTAGTTTCTAATTGTCTCAGTAATTTGTCCCTGTTACCTCCTCTGCGTGGCATGGGAACGGACTCAATTACATAATAGGATAGACAGTTAATATCCTTATTATGGACAGTTTTAAAATGTCTTGCGACTGGATAAGTCGGATCGCAGTTCATAATTGCTCTGTGTTGCAATATTCTCACGTGCACCTGGAGCTTCGTACTTCCCACATACCTAAGCCCACATGTGCACGTGCGGACATAAACTGCGAAATCCGTACGGCAATTATACTTGCCCTTGATGTCAATCTCTTTATTTCTGAACGGAGTATCATATTTTGTAGTATTGACACCGAATTTGCATGCACGGCATGTGATGCATTTGAAGAAACCTTGTTTAGTTGTTAACCATGTTTTTACAGGTGCTCCCTCAATCTTTTTTCTAGATAATTCAGTTGCCATTGATTGAGATTTTCTAAATGTTATTACAGGCTTGACAGGTAGCTTTTCATTTAAAATATTGTCTGTCAGAACAATTGGCCAGTTTTTATTCATAATGGTTCTAATTTTACGTTCTTGAGCATTGTAGGTCGTAATTAATCTAGGTGCTTCTTCCACTTCTTGTGTCCTCTTCTGATTATGTATCCCTTGGTAATAGTGATATTCTAGGTCTAATGTTTGCTTTTAATACTGCATCCGCTAATATTTTTTCAGTATAGCCTCTCCTTCTCATTCTCTCAAGGGCTTCAGATTGACATCTCGTAAAATCTTCTGGTACACTGCAGATGCGTTTTAGCCTTAGGATCTCCCCATAGGGGATATTAGCGATTAGATGTTTGGGATGTGCACTTGTTGCGTGTAAAATCGCATTACCTACAGTTGGTTTCCTATACGCAGTTGTGGCCAATCTGTTGTTATTGACATAGACACACACATCCAAAAATTCTATAATGGTGGGACTACAATGTGAAGTGAAGTGCAAATTAGAACTATTAACATTGATGTTCCTAATAAAATCCACTGCGCTTTCAACATCTCCCTTCCAAAGTATGAAAAATAATCTATAAAACGTATCCAGTACATGATCCTATTGTCACAAATTTCCTTATATTGCTCCCTGAGGACCTGCTCTTCCCAGAACCCCACGTGTAAACACGCGTAACTCGAGGGAAAGCAGGCCTCCATGGCAACTCCTTGCTTTTGTCTAAAAACATCATTACCAAATGAAAAAAGTTATTATCTAAGCACCAAGTAATCAATTACAATAACATCTTGTTGTGCAATACATATTCTGCATATGTGGTCATTCGGGTATACTGTCTAACTTGGTGCTGGAAATCAGTGTTCGAGCGTTGGAGTCGCGTACACATCCTGTTATTGTAGACAAATGACATAATCTATGCGTGCCTGAAAATGTACTGTAAATACAGTGCTCATGTAAATTGCTGACAGTTTTGGGTCGACTTTGCGCTATACAAATGATTTAAAAAAAAAAACTCGAGCAATAGCACACACTTATAAATTCACTATACATTTTGCTTGCAGTATTGTAATGATCCAGTTTCTACGTTCATATTTGTAGAATGAGCGAGAGACAGTTACATAACCAAAGTTTTTGTTACTGCCAGAGGTAAGATGGTTGCATATGCTGATTACTTTTTTTTTTTACTTTTTTTTATTTCATCATCATTTCTTAAGTTTAAAATTTCATTATTACACACAAGGATACAATAAATATATATTTTCCATATTAAGATCTATGCTATACAAGTTGCAAGACATACGGATTTTTAAATATTATACATACAGAGAGAAGGGGGGGGGAACAGGAAATAATTTAAGAAATGGGAAAAAGTGGCTTAATTACCACTGTATAGGATCTCCTCTAATTTCCCTCAATCCTTTGTTTCCACTCAGAAACTGGGGCCTATATCCGTTTCCCCCATTGTTTTACTTTCCAGCCTTTCTTTTCATACAAAGCCTTTTCAAGGTTATACATGGCTAACAAAGGTGTCATCCATTGTTGAAATGTCGGCGGGTTTGGATCTTTCCATAGAGAAGCAATGCATAACCTACTTATGGCTGCTGCCAAAAAGATTCATTCCGGGTGGATTGCGTGGCTCCCTTCTCTATTGACTCCCAGTACCATCACTTCATTGGTCAGCCTTATGGGGATCCCCAAGGACCTATCCATAAAATTTTCTATTGAACTTTTGTGTTGATCTAAGCTCGGGCATGACGCAAACATATGAATTGTAACTGCTCCCATACTTTGGCATCTCGGACAACTTATACCGCTTGACCCGCCCCAGGTCGCTATTATATGCGGTGTATAATATAGCTCATAGGTGGTCTTGTAGTATTGGGCCTGCAAATTCGCTACTTTCAATACTGTATTTGCTAATTTAAGTGAGTCTCCAAACTCGTTACCATCTAAGTTCAGCTTTGCTTTCCATTTGTCAGAAACTTTAGCCTGATTGTCTTCTTTACGTTGACTCAGTTTGTCGTATACCTGTGAAATTGAGCAGCCGCCCTTGCTCTGCACTAGCGCCATAATTTCTTCCCTCTTGAAATTTATGTTGCCCCCTTGTTTTCTCATTAGCACTGATCTTATCTGCAAATACTTATAGAAATCTCTGCGATCTAAATTATACAGCTGTTGTGCCCTATCAAATGTGATAAATCCTTTAGAGTCAATTAGATCTCCCGCTGTTTTTACACCAAGGCTATCCCATCTTTTCGTGACATTATCCTGAGACACCTCGATAAACAAGGGATTCTTGAATAATGGGGTATAGTAGTTAATTCTTCCTAGTTCTATCTTTTTTCTAATCGAGGTCCAGACTGATGTTACTGCCCCCAGCGTCTTGAACTTCACTTTTTTATAGTAGCTTGCTTCGCTGAACATTAACAACCATTGGTTGGCCTCTGTAATTATGAGTTCATATATATCAGGGATGCCCCCGCTACCCCGCCACCGATCTTCGATATTTCCACCCAGTAAGCCTCTGGCATATTGAAGGACCGCCGCCCAGTAGTAAACCTTAAAATCTGGTACTGTCAGACCCCCGTGATCTTTAGGTGGAGATAGAAATGTAATGTCCTTCGGGTTTTGCCTTTTGCCCAAATAAAGCAGGTGGCGACTCCTTCAATTTCTTTAAACCAGCTGTTGTTAAATTTCAGCGGAATAGTTCTAAAAAGGTAAAGTACTTTAGGTAAAAATAACATCTTTATTATATTGCAGTGGCCTATTATTGTCAGATGTAGGTTATTCATCCTATCCAGATCTTTCTTGGCTTTTTGGATCACAGGCTCCAAGTTTTTTCCCACTATCTTTGTTAAATCGGATGTTATTGTAATTCCTAGGTATACCGCTGACTCTGTCAGTCTATGATCTGACCATGTAATTTTGCTGTTGACTACTATTTGCGTCTTACCCTGGTTGAGTTTATAGCCTGATAATGACCCATACGTATCTGCTTCCCTTTCTATTTCTCCCAGGGCCACCACCGGATCTGGTGATGTAATGGCAAGGTCATCTGCATAGCCGAGTATTTTAGTGCCATGTCCGTTTGATACTATTGGTGGGATGCTCCTATTCAGTTCTATTCTCCTTATAAAGGAGTCTATATAAAAAGCGAAAAGTAGCGGGGAGCATGGGCAACCTTGTCGCGTTCCCCGCCCGATGTTAATTACCCCGCTAACCTCGCCCATTGCTCTCAATCTTATCTTTGGGTTTCTATATAGCGCCTTCAGAGCGAGCCCCTATACATCCATCCCCAATATTTGCTTTTTCCAATGCAGCCCATAAGAAGTCCCACGAGACCCTATCAAAAGCTTTCTCAGCATCTAATAATATAAGAGCCATAGGGTCTCGTGAGGCTGCTGTACCGTCAAAAAGCATACATACTCTCCTTATATGGTCAGCCGTACCCCTCCCGGGAATGAATCTGTGCTGTCGGGGCGAAATGATCTTGCCAATTACTGAACTGAGACGATTCGCTAACATTTTTTAATACATTTTTGAGTCGCCATTCATGAGACTTATTGGTCTATATGACCCTGGATCTGTAGGGGGTTTGTGTTTTTTCACGAATACAACCATGGTAGCCTCCCCCCACGATTCTGGAGGTGCGCCTCCTTTTTGTATATGAATCATGAGTTTTGTAACATCGTCCCTTAATATAGTATAACAATTTTTGTAAAATTTGAGTGGAATTAAATCGGGGCCGACCGCTTTCCCGACAGGGAGGTCATTTATTGCCCCTTGTATCTCCTCAGGCATAAAGCTAGTCTCCAGAGCATTACTATCTTCCCCTGATAGTCTCTCTATTAGTGCAGACTCGAGGTAGTTCTCTATCTCATCTCTACTTGCCCCTCTGTCTGACTGATAAAGCTTCTGATAAAAGTTTTGAAATACCAGGCAGATTTCTTTCGGGGTGGTGGCTATTACCCCGGCCATGGAGACTAGCTTCTCTATTTCTCCCCTTGATTCTGCTTGCCGGGTTTTAACCACTAACGTATGCCCAATTTGCTCGCTGTATTTGTACTGCTCCTGTCTCCAGGCCAGAAATTTTCCAGCCGCCTTGGAGGCGAATGATTCTCCTGCTGCAGCCTTAGCTAGGGCCAGCTTCTGCGTTATCTCTGAGATGTCCTGCTTCAGGCCGATTGCTTTAGTTAGCTCTTCTTCCAATATGGTTAATGTTCTAATCTTCTCCTCTATCTCAGCTTTCTCTGCCTTATTCCGTTTAATTGAGTAGCTCAAAGTCTCCCCCCTAATGCCAGCCTTCAAAGCGTCCCAGACCATCCTTGGCTGTGCAGACCCTCTATTTATTTCCCAAAATTCTTTAATCCATCTCTCCATATGTGATACATAGCTACCATCTTGCAGTAAAGCTCTCTCAAAAGACCAGCTATTGAGTTGTTGTTTCTGTGGGCTTGGAACTGAGATGTCTAATATTAGAGGATTATGATCTGACATCACTCGTGGTAGTCGGTTTATTTTGACAATAGATGTTAGGGAGAGTGAAGTCAAAAAATAATCTAGCCGTGCAACAGCTTTGTGGGGCGCGGAATAATATGTACACCCCCCCCCAGCACTTTCTGTTGTTCCCATATATCAATACACCCGTTATCTTCCATTAATTGTACCAGGGCATTATGGCGCTTTTTTTTCTGACCTATGAATCTAATTGGATCGTTTTTCCATAAGCCATCTATCCCATTAATATTTAGGTCTCCACACATTACTATTGGCAATGGCCAATTGGCCAACTGTGCATTGATTTGATTTATAAACTCCGGGTCATCGACTGTGGGAGCGTATACTGAACATAATGTAAAATTTAGTCCTTGCACTTGACATTCCACCATAGCCCACCGACCATATGCATCTGCCAGCTGTTTTTTTGCTACCACAGTCTTGGCCCGAGCCAAGAGTGCAACCCCTCGCGTTCTTGTTCCTTGGGTTGTGCAAGCTAGTAGCTGGAATCCCAACTGTTCTAACAGAAACTTCCGGGATACCTCTATATGAGTTTCTTGTATGCATACTATATCTGCCCGTATTGTTCTTAGATATTCCTTCACATCCCTACGTTTTCTTAAGTCGTTTAATCCACATATATTAATTGTTGCTATCCGCATAAAGTTTCAGTAATCTCGCTCCTGTTCTTCCTGTGTACCCCATTCTGGATTTCTTTGATACTTGATGATGATGATTTTTTCGGTCTTTTTCTTTTTTTACATTGCCCCCCCCCCCCCGACCCCAGCTCTTTGGTGCCCCCCCCACCCTCCTTCCCTCCCTCCCTCTAAGTGAAGCAAGTAGACCTAAGGTCTTTATGATGGTATCTGACAGTCAGCTTCCCTTTGCCATGCTTTTTTTCCCTCCCCCCTGTGATTTTGTGATGTGCCATACTGTTCAAGCCGGTGCTAATCCTTCATAACCTGCCCCCTAATTGTGTCCTTATATAAGCAATATCTTTACCCTTCATTTTCCACTCATCCAACACTTTTAGATGTTTTTTTACTTTTCCCCTCCCCTTTTCCCCCCAGTGCTCTTTACTCATTGATTCTCATTCTCTGATCAGCATTCTTATTTGAATACAATATTCTTGTTACATGGGAAACTTATCAGTGTGCATCACTTTTCTGTCCCCCACTCTTTCATTATTGGGCTGTAGTTCCAGTTTCTGTTTTTAACAAGTCCAGACAGGCCTTGGCTTGTACCTCAGATGTAAACACTCTGGTGCTGTTTTTGTATATAATCTTGAGCCTAGCGGGATTCATTAAAAAAGCTTGTGCCCCCATCTGACGACAAGGCTCCAACATCTTACTTAATCGCCAATGCCTCTCGACTGTTATATGACAGTAATCCGGAGTAGTGAAAAAAGACTGGCTGTCGAAAGATCTTCTACTATTCGGCCGAGCCTTAGAACATACTTCCTCCCTCAAAAGAAAGTTGCCAAAGCATATTAATATTGCTCTAGGTCTTGCTACGCCTTCTTGGACTGTGGGATGTTTTTTCTTGAGGGTCAGTGGAAAGCGGTGGACCCTTTGAACTTCCCTTTCCCACTCCCAGTGGCTCAGTTCCGGAAAGGTGCCTTTCAGCAATTTCAGAGCGTAAGCCCTGATATCATCTCCTTGGACCCCCTCGTCTATTCCCAAAATCCTGAGGTTATTCCGCCTTTGGCGGTTATCCAGGTCTTCAAGCTTCCACTGCACATCTGTACATTTTTTATCATATGTGCTTAGTTTAACTGTATATTTCGCTTGACAGTCCTCCAGTAAACTTGTCCGATCCTCGAGTTGGGCCACTTTCGTATTGGTGTCCGTACAGACTTTTACTAGCTTTCTAACTGCTCCTTGTAAGTTTTTAGTTGCTAGTCTGTTCTTTTTCCCTTCAGTCCTTGTCTCTTCTTGAAGTTCTTTGATTGAGTCAAGAATCATCCGAAGTGAGGGGGTATCCTCATCCGTCCCTTTTACATGCACCAGGGTTGTTTGCTCTGGGTAAACATTTCTAGTGGCTGAGTAGTCCCAGTTCAAGGTTGCTTCTGAATTTGATCTACTAATCCGTCTTTGTACCGTACTGCTCTTCTCCAGGGAGTGAGAATCCCTCTGTTTCCTTGACAGCCTTTTTTTCCTGACTACAGTATCTTTGTCTTTTTGTGGGACAACCGCTCAGGAAATAGAGACCGCGCAGGCAGACGAGGCGCTCGCACCATCACTTTCATTTTCATTTTGTTCCCCTGCCGAGGGAGTGCCTTCTGACCCATCTGTGACCGAAAAAAAAATTCTCCTAGTTCCTGGGTGTCTACGGAGCCACTCGGGCCACTACTTGCCGTGATCTCCTGGACTAACAGACTTGTTAACAAGTGCTCCCCTCCTAGCTCGGCTGGGTTAAGCATTACATTTTCTTTTGCAGGAGCCTCGGGGTAATCTTATGTTATGTCAGTTCCCCCCTCGTCCTCTACTGACCCAGCCACCCGAGCACTGTGTTCTCTAACTTCAACCAAGTCCCCCCCATTGATCTTCTGGGGCCGTTATATCTTGTGTAGCTACGATAGGGGCTGCCAGAGTTGGTCTGAGGCTCTCTATTTCAGTGTTTTTTCCCCTAGGGGTTACCACAGAGGATTTTGCATTTGAAAGTTTCCCAGGGGCTGGTGAACCTTTTTGTTGAGGGTCCGTCTGGTTGACTGGTGAAAAAAGCCAGTAATGCTTTTAAGCCCTCCTGTATTTGCTTCCCCTGTCTTTGGCCCTCTCCCCCTTGTGTTGTTCCAAGGCCCATTATCATTTCTTTTTACCGATTCAGCTGGAGTGCTGCTCATGTTCTTCCCGGTCTCTTTCGCGGCTTCCTTTGTCTCTCTTACCATGTTAGCCGTTGGAGCCTTTGGGGGTATTGCTGATAATCCAGGTTGTTGCTTCTGCTCCCCGTCTGTTGCCTTCCCTTTAGCTCCCCGGGCATTTTTCGGTGCCATTATCGCTGCGTGTGAGGATCCCGGTAATCTGCCCTGCAGCGTGTGCTTCTCGGGATCAGCGCTCAAGGCTCTACTGGATTGCCTTCCTCCGCCTCTGCTGCCGCTTCCAGGCTTGGCTCCGCCTCTCTGAGCTCCGCTGTTCGAGCCGGCTCCGCCAGCTCCATGAACGCCGAGAATCACCCTCCGTTGCGGTCTGTGTATTTGCAGCTCCGCCAAGACCGCCGCCGCCGTTCCCAAAAGTACAGTAAGCAGCTGCTCTGCTTTCTCCAAAAAGTCGCCCGAATATACCGCCGTCATTAGGGGGTAAGCACACCACTTTGACGCTATCAACTGCTATGGCATCGGGAATGATTGCGTTGCCGCTTAGCCAGATGCCATCTTGCTCCCCCTGGTAGTCCCGCATATGCTGTTTACAGCACAATATAATGTGGTAGGGAGCATGAGCAGCATTTTACAAACATAATAAATACACAGACGCAGATAGTTGAAGTGGGTACGGGCACATGCTTTCGGCTCCATTTTATTACGTTGCTGTTGTTAACAAGTACAATAGTAATCATGATATCATACACAGATATTTAATCATAAATGGTTTATGACTTCTGCTGTACAAACGTAGGAGCACTACATATAAAATAATACACAGAAGATTCTATTGTAAAGGGTTCATGAGTGTTGGGGCATTGAGGTAGGGGCGATTTGTGTGGAGCCTGCGATGATGCGTGGTCCAGGCAGACCGCACTGGTAAGAATGTGTTTTGACTACTGAATTGTGCCTTAATAAGGCCACGTGGCGATTATTTATGGAGTACTGAGTTAGTGGTACGTCTGGTGTTTAGGGTGTGCTCACCATGCGATGATGCGTGGTCTGAATGGGCTGCACTCAAAGCATTGACAGTTGCATACTGGACTGCATGAACTTTGAGGGGAAAAAAAACTAGATTCGATGGTTATCAATTGCTCTGCAAACTAGATCTACTGATTGCTCCCCATAACAAATTAAACAATTGCACTTCACGCAGTGCATTCTAACTTTCCCAAATTGGGGACGTATGTCTGATGGCGAGGTTGAAGGTGATGCTCCAGAGGTACTTGGTATTGCCGGTGGTGGAGGTACATTTTGGCGCAGTCTTATACATTCTTTGTGAGCATAGTTCACAGGATTCAGGGATTGAAGATGCTTGCGCATACTAGCAGTGCCACAGAAGTATTTTTTGTCTCTGCCTTAAATAAATCGAGGCTAAATTCAATTCTGTCTGTAGTGTAGATCCAAAGCTGAATTCAAGTTGTGAACCCTACTGTCCGCAGTGTACATCGAAGGCAGTAGTCAGCACAGTTATAGAAGAATGCTTTTTTCACTTATTTTTTAAAAAATTGAATACATACAGTATAATTGGCTCTGCATTAAGTAAATCAAGGCTGAATTCCCTACTGTCTGTAGTGTAGATGCAAAGCGGAATTCAAGTTGTAAACCCTGCTGTCTGCAGTGTAGATCGAAGGCAGTAGTCAGTACAGACATTGAGGAATGTTTTTTGTCGGATCCTTTAACAAAATCTGAGGACTGGGAGTACAATTGTCTCTGCATTAAATAAATCAAGGCTCAATTCCCTACTGTCCGTAGTGTAGATGCAAAGCTGAATTTAAGTTGTGAACCCTGCTGTCCACAGTGTAGATCGAAGGCAGTAGTCAACAGAAAAATCGAGGAATGCTTTTTGTCACATCCTTTAACAAAATCTGAACATATACAGTACAATAGTCTTCGCATTAAATAAATCAAGACTGGATTTCCTACTGTACGTAGTGTAGATGCAAAGCTGAATTCAAGTTGTGAAACCTGCTGTCCGCAGTGTACATCGAAGACAGTAGATGACACAAACATTGAGGAATGATTGTTTTTTACATCCTTTAAGAAAATCTGAACACATACAGTACAATTATCTCTGCCTTGCATAAATCAAGGCTAAATTCAATGATGTCCGTAGTGTAGATGCAAAGCTGAATTCAAGTTTTGAACCCTGCTGTCCACAGTGTAGATCGAAGGCAGTAGTCAACAGAAAAATTGAGGAATGCTTTTTGTCACATCCTTTAACAAAATCTGAACATATACGGTACAATTGTCTTTGCATTAAATAAATCGAGGCTAAATTCAATGCTGTCCGTAGTGTCGATTCAAAGCTGAATTCAAGTTGTAAACCCTACTGTCCGCAGTGTAGATCGAAGGCAGCAGTCAGGACAGGCATCGAGGAATGCTTTTTGTCACATCCTTTAACAAAATCTGAAGACATGTAGTACAATTGACTCTGCCTTACATTAATCAAGGCTAACTTCAATGCTGTTCGTAGTGTAGATCCAAATCTGAATTCAAGTTGTGAACCCTGCTGTCCGCAGTGTAGATCAAAGGCAGTAGTCGGCACAGACATTGACGAATGGTTTTTGTTAGATCCTTTAACAAAATCTGACGACATAAAGTACAGTTGTCTCTGCCTTAAATAGATCAAGGCTAAATTCAATGCTGTCCGTAGTGTAGATCCAAGGCTGAATTCTAGTTGTGAACCCTGCTGTCCGCAGTGTAGATACAGAATTAAGACTGTGGTGCTGAGTTCGCAAAGGGCCTATATCGAGGAGGCACGTGCTCATGGCGGCAGCCACGTGGCATGGTGGGAACCTTCACTGTGGCAGAGTCTTTTGTCTTTGCCCAAGTGAACCACGCCCAAGGCGTAGCCTAATTATTTATAATCTTACGCTGGAGTTGCGTATGTTGGACCAGCCCACTCCGCTTCTGCTTTGGGGGGGGGGGGGGGGGGGAAACAACACAGCAACATGACCAAGATATTCCCCAGTGTCTGAGATAATATGGTTGCGTCCACTGTGCAGTACACTACATGTATCAATAGTATATCTACACACAGAAAAGTTTTGGGTTTGTATAGTGAGTTGTGTATAGCATATCACCGGTAGTGTTCGCATTGTGTACATTATTATTGATGTGCGAGTTCCCTTCCTTATACATAGTTGATTGCCACATCTCTGAACATTGAGCTAGTGTGCTGTTGAGGGGATGTATTATTTTGGGAAGGTCCGTTGTCCTGTTTTGCGTTGCCTCTGAGGTAGTAGATTGGGAGGGTTCAGGAGGGGTGGTTGTTGTGGTGGTGGCGCTAGGTGTTGTGATTTTGTTGGGTGTTGGAAGTGCATAATTAGTACCTCTTTCACATATTCGTCTTTAAATATGAGTGTGAGTTGGATGTCATTCACACAGTACATAGTCGACGTCCTTACACTAGTTAAATGTTGATATTCATTTGTTAGTGGTAAATGGAACTATCACCTTTTTTTTAGGTAGCATTGTAGATTTGGAATTATTTAAAAAAAACTTTGAGATTCACTTGAAAAAACATAGGTTTCAGGCTGGTTATAGTTAGGAATTATCATTTAAAAACATTAGAAATTCACTGAAAATATTATAGTTAGCTGGACATTTCTCTCATACAAAATCATTGAAATTCCTCTGTTATAGTTAGTTGTACTAACTGTAACTCTCGCTCCCGCAATCCACTGGCGATGATGTCACATATTACATCATTTATGACATGGTCAGTGAAATCACTGATGACATCTCAAATGACATCATTGATGACATCATCCACGTGACAATCAGATACGCCTCATCATACACTAGTATAACCTTTCATCACTCACTGTAAAATACAGAGTACCATATTTGAATCCATTGGCACAGCAATACAAGTATCTAAAAACCCACTCAGTGATTCTTAGATCTACACACACATCTAATCAATTACCTATAGATTCACTCATATATGTTGTCAATGATCAATAGAACACTATCAAATATATTTATACACCTATATTGACATTACACACCAGCACACATCCTATTCAGTTATGCAGTCATCCTACTCACTTTTGAAAACAATGTATCATATTTACATTTACTCAGCTTCACACTTATACAAATACTGCAAGGGACACTTTACTGCACAAAAACAATCTGAAAAGGCATTTTATTTTTCACCTTCAATATATGCTGTGCATTATAGCATATATTGAAAGTAAAAAATGACGAGAAGTGAAACAAGTTCTCCTTGCTGTGCTACACCAATTGGAGGATGGTGTACCATTCACAAACATGGCCAGATTTATATATTTTTTATAAAACTGGATATATGTCTTGTTCTATGATTGTTCTGTGCAAACATACACAGCAAAACCTATAGAACACCTTTTCAACGGAAAGTGCTGTCTATGATGAGATTATCTTTACATGGAAAACAAATAGTATCTAGAATGTCTTTTTCTCAACTTGCAATTAAGAAAGAGAGTTAAAAGCTAGGCCAATTCTTATTATACGAGTACATTTTTGTACTACTAACCGAGAACAAGATACTTATGTTTTACTAAACTTATAGCGCATATTTATATATGACTGAAGAGCAGGGATGGGGCCTACTGTCACATGTAATAAAACACTTAGTGATGTGCTTTAAGTTAAATAGTTTTATTTCTTATAATTCTAAAAGTACCAGGACCTACAAGACCACCAAATGCCTCTATTGTGTACTATACCATGTATCTTGTAGAGAGGTGTTCTGAAGCTGTCTCCTATTTGATACCTGTCTGCAATGGAATTCTCTGGCACAAATGTAGTCTATCAATCTCTCATTTGTTTTTTTCAACTGTGTGCAAACACAGTCCATTGTGCATTTTTAGACTTACTTAAACTTACCTCAGCAGTAATACAACTAAAAAACGCTACACATTTTATTCATTTGTTTTTATAATGTAAAATATAGTACATTCTATATTTTAGAATAAGATCTGTAAAAGAAAAGAACAAATAGTTATAACATGTAATAATACATTTTTAACAGCACAGCATATTTAACATTTTACAAAGTAATGTATTTGCTTTTTTTGCTGTTCTCAGAATATATTGAATTTCACTACAGTGATTTCAATCGTACACATCACAGCGGGCAAAACAAAAACCAATCAATTTGATTCTTTAAAAAAAAAAAAAATCCATCCACACTAAAACACCAGATAATACAAATCACACATATATAAAATGGTTACTGCTAAGAAAATGTTATAAGTTACATTTATAAACAATGTAAATGTTGTTGGTTAAAATTATACATCGAGACAATGTGCAACAAGAAAGTCCATAATTCAAAGAAATACCTTTCCTTGAGGCCAAATTGTATTTTTGCAGTAATTTTTAGGTCTCGCCTTTTCCCATTCCGCAGGAATGGAAAAGGAGAGAATTCTTGTGCTCAAAATACTCGTCAAACTATGGCTTTTTCTGTGCGGTTTTCTTCGAGTTCACGTGAATCACGTGACCAAACAAGCACGTGCATCGGCCTCCCTCCCTCTTTCCTAATTGCATTTTTTCACGGCCGCCACAACATCAATGGGCTTCTCCCAGCGTGCGCTCTGCGGCTTCTCCTCCTCTAATTATTCATAGCTGGCCGGCCGTACTTTCAGTTTCCCGGCCGCTCTTGTTTATTCCATCTTCTCGCTCTCTTTTTGCTCCCTCTTCATTTTCTCTCTCCCTCTGTTTTTTTTTTTACCCTTTATTTACTCTCTCTATCACCTTATTTCTCTTTCTCTCTTTCATTCCCCTTCATTGACTCTCTGTTACCTTGATTATTTCTCCTCTTGCTCTCTCTTCTCGGACGCTTCTCAGGCCATCTGTTTTTCTCCTCTAAGCAGGCTCGCTCCCCGCCCCCTGCTTCACGGACGGACTTGTTTTATTACTCGGCTTCAAATTCGACGCAAGGTTCAGGTAAGTGTGTTTATCCAGCCAAAATTGCAATCAACTTGCTACCTGATGTGTTGAAATTACTTGGGATGTTCGTAGAACCAAAACACTTTTACGATGACACTGAGTTTTTTACACATCACATTTATGCTTAAGGGCTACACAGCATGACAGTATTGGCTTGTGTGACTAAGTCTGTTTTCTCACTCTCCACAACACTTCAAGCTGAAGCGCCGTGACGTCACCACATCAAACCTCACCCCACATCTTGTGTATAGATTAGATACACCCAAGACCATATTCAACTATGCACCCTGAACGGGCACCCAAGAAACCGATGCAAATCGGAGCACTTTACGACCCCGTCAGGGGCTGAAGCACTATACAAATACATACAGTGCATCACACTGCTTAAGTTGCCGCTGCTCTTTCAGACTCCTTTCCTCCCCCTGTAGCATCACAGACAGACCCGCTGTCTTCAAGTTAAATTTGAGCTGCTTCCACATCCACTGACTTTTCATGTTTCATATGCTTTTTTTGCATTACAAATCTCAAACCAGAGTTCACGTCACATAAAACTAGCAACATGTGGAGGAGTTACATGCAACAATGCCAAGTATGCTCTTCAGCAGAGCTTATGAATGTACAATTTAGAAGAGCGCAGCAGTATGGTATTTCTGGCTTACACATAAGTAATTGTTTAAACTTTGCCTCCAACTTGCAGATCTTTTTCATAAATGCCTGAATACATTGTTAAACTATTGTTTCTCTTGCCACATTCTAAAAGATTATCCCTGCATTCCGATATCTACTGCAACACTCTCATGATCGCTACCTACCATTTTCATCATCACTACTCTCCACTTTCCCAACATCAACCACTGCAGTTTTATGAGTGATACCCATCACTCTTACATCATCCACCAGCGTCACCATCGCTAACCATCAGATTCTCTCATCACATCAGGCTCACCATTCATATCCAACAAATGAACACAATACGCACCAGTATCACCTATTGTTCTCTCTATAAAGTAAATGCAATTTAAACAAGCATTGGCATAGCCAATAGGTCTCGCTTTTGGGACCTTATAAGTTTTTAGCCACACAACAGTTAATGTTGTTGCACCAAGGACATTGTGTTGCATAACTAAATACTTAGAAGGGGCCAAAAGCGAGACCTATTGGCTATGCCAATGCTTGTTATGTAAATTGTCCAATGGTAATTCTATTAAATCATAATAATAAAATCCTCACAGGCTGAATTATCTTCCTAAAACTTTGGCCTTAAAAATATTAAATAGGAATTTGGTAATTCGAAAGGCAAACGTTGTTTGAAAACCAACTCGGCATCATTACAAAGAGTCCAGCCTTTGTTACTTTTTAGATAGGCAATGTAATGTCCAGATGTTGTTGAAGGACCATCGTGGAAAATGATTGCTACTCCTGCAGAAGTCCTTCCTGATATTGATAGTTGAGTAGCTACAAAATGTTTTATTAAAGTGTCCAATTTTCTTCCGTCAGCTGTACAACGTTGCATCATTAAAATTATATATTGTCCATATCTTTGTATAAATAATGTTGATACCATTTCTGATTTGCATTGGCTTCACTCCATTTTTTGATTTGCAGCTTTAACTAATTTACTGAAAGACACTGATTACAGTCCGGTAATGTAAAATATAGAAATCTTTCAATCTACATTAGTGCTACATGTATACATACAATTTTCACATTGATGTTCCCATTTATAACGAAGGCCAAACATATTCTCTATGTCTACACCTTCATTTTCCAATACAGTAAGCATATACATTAAAAATTCCTGAGCATCTTGTTGGATATTTTGTGTAAATTGTGTAAAACCAGAGCATATATCCAAAAGATTGCGAACATCAGAAACGGTTTGTATTTTACATGTATCAGTTCTTAATTTTTCATACACAGAATACAAGCAACAAAAAAAATGTTTCCCAATTCTCCATAATTTGCTGTTGCAAAGCTTCAAGAAGAAAAAAACCATTCACCATTACATTAGCATAGCAGTTGACACCAGAACAATTTTCAAACTGATAACCAACAATCTCTTCAACAGTGTAATTTTTTCTTTTTGCTTGCAATCACAACATTATCTTGTTTTTTTCCCTTGTCTACACCTTCAGTACAGATATTCCCATACCTTCTTTTTCGACCAACCACATGCTTTTCAAATACAGGATATTGACCTAAATCGGGAGCATATGTTCTTCTTAACCTATAATACTCTTTGACACAGTTTGCATCTGCAATAATCTTTGTATCATCAAAATCAATCAAAAACAAACCAGCTACATCATGAACATGGCGGGAGGGGCGCACATAGCAGATCCACGACGGTACCATAAACACTTTGATGTCCATGCACGACAACGACACCGCAGAGCTAAGTAGACCAACAATAACACACAGCACACAAGGCGATGCCCATGGAGACACAACACGAAAAGCCCCGGTGCCACCCCTAAAGATCCTAACATGGAACGTGCGCGGCCTGGGCGATAAAATAAAGCGAGGCCTGGTACTGCAGGCCTTGAAAAGGCATAACCCAACAGTAGTTCTGTTACAAGAGACGCATCTCACAGGGAAGGCTTGCCAGGCGCTAGATAGACGAGGGTACAAGATGGCGGCGCCCGCTGAGTTTACGTCAGGTTCGAGAGGGACAGGTATCCTAATCAAGAAGACTTCGTCCTTCATACTGCTGCAAACTAAGACTGATGACCAGGGTCGCTTCGCGGCGATACAAGGACAATGGGAGAACAAACTCCTAAATATAGTTTCGGTTTATGTTCCTCCGGCGCTACAGTCGGTGGTAATGCCGGCGCTAGGGGCGTTTATATTGACACTGCCAGAGGGTGACCTTCTTCTAGGAGGGGACTTTAACACGACTGTAAACTCAGAAATTTACAGATTTCCAGCACAGCCACAAACATCAGGGCCCTCCCGATTCCAGGGATTTATTGAGGCGATGGGACTTGTAGATGTCTGGTGCCAGACACACCCAACATCAAATCAATATACATACTATTCCGCAGTACACAATAGTCTTTCCAGAATAGACTACTTCCTAATGGTGGGATCGAGGATACAGGATGTTGAGGAGGTTGACATTAAACCTAGGGGCATCTCAGACCATTCGCCGGTGTTATTGACTCTATCATGTAGGGAGAAGTCACGCAGGAGTATATACCCAATTTACCCCAATTATCTGAAAATTCCCATTATCAGGAGAGAACTTAAAAAGACGACCAAACATTACTTTGCAGAAAATACCGCCTCTGTAGAGTCCCCGTCTATACTCTGGGAAGCATACAAGACGGGCCTCCGGGGACAGGCCATAGCGTCCATTACTGGGCATAAACGAGCACAACAAACGGAGTTGGCAGACTTAGAACTCGCGGTCTACACGGCAAATATAGCACACATGTCAGATCCCTCCTTAGAATCTGCACATACTTTACTAATGCAGCAACAGCGCTATAAAACCCACTTGCAACACTGGACCACAGACCACATTACTGCAACGTCACACAAAATATACGACATGGGGGATAAAGCAGGGAGGGTATTGGCGTGGTTGGATAAAAAGGGGGGGGACCCAGGGGGATACAACACTTATACTCGAAGGCAGGCATATTACAGACCCACCCGGAGGAGATAGTAACAACACTAGCTGAACACTTCCAAGAAGTCTATACTCCAGTCCAAGAAGTACTGGAATCCGAAGCGCTCTGCTCTATTGCCCACTTAGAAACCCAGACCCTCTCGCCCGAGGCGACCGCCCAGCTAGAGGCAGACCTCACAACTGACGAGCTGCAGTCAGCCATAGGGGCAATACAATCGGGAGAAGCGCTGGGCCCCAACGGGATCCCTATAGAATGGTACAAACTCATGTCTGAAACGCTAAGCATGCCACTACTGGCGATGTATAACGATAGCCTGCGATCAGCAAGGCTCCCACTGGACCAACGCACGGCGATGATTGTGGCAATTCCCAAACCGGGCAAACCCACATCAGATTGCACCTCCTACCGTCCAATATCACTTTTGAACGCAGAAGCAACATTTTTGGCTAAAGTACTAGCAAATAGACTGATGCCCCACCTCCCCCAACTGATCCACCCAGACCAGTCGGGCTTCATGCCACACCGGAACACTGCCCTTAACCTCAGAAGGGTTCACGGAGTACTGGCGCAGACTTCGTTGCTTTCCGAACCAGCAATAATAATGTCATTAGACGCGAAAATGACGTTCGATTTAGTGGAATGGAGCTACCTTTTTTCAGTCCTATCACATATGGGCTTTGGCCCTAAATTTCAGGCCTGGATACGACTCATATATACTGAACCAGTAGCTCAGATAACAGCCAAAGGCCATATATCCCACACAATACAATTAGCAAGAGGGACACGCCAGGGCTGTCCGCTATCACCGTTATTGTTGGCGTTGGTACTAGAGCCATTGGCGACCTTAATTAGGAAGACGCCGTTGTTGAAAAGCATTAGCTGGGCAGCGGGATGGGAAGACCGAGTCTTCCTCTACGCTGACGACATGCTGCTGTACCTTACAGACCCTGACCGTAGCATTCCTGAACTCCTGAACATATGCAATACACACGGAACAGTATCTGGATACACGATAAATTGGTCCAAATCAGTTCTATACGTCCTGAAAGGTCCGGATCCGTCGCTCCCCGCCGATTGCCCGATTGTGGTAACTAGATATTCTTTTAAATATTTAGGTATACATATTACTGGTAATGCGACAGACTTCTTTGATAAAAACCTGACACCCCCTTTGGAGCGATTGAAACGAGATGTTAAACATTGGGCGTCATTGCCCCTAACTCTGTTGGGAAGAGCAGTGCTATACAAAATATTGGCCCTACCGCGGTTCCTCTATGCTCTAGATAACGCGCCGTACCCAATACCGCCACGATACTTTAAGCAAGTCGCGGCTCAGGTTTTGGCCCTCATGTGGGGAAATCTACCGGCACGTATAGCCCAAATTAAATTAAATAAGAGCTGGCATGATGGTGGAATTGCATTGCCGAACCTACAATTATACTACTGGGCGACGCAACTCAAGACCATCAACAGCTGGCTACATGCGCCCCAAGATGATCCAGCCTACAGAGCCGATAGGGGGCAATTAGGTACGAACAACATACCGGCGGTGCTATATAATAGAAGTCTGGCCGCAAAATTGGTAGGACCCACAAAACAGACAGTTGCCTTGTGGTATACGGCGCAGACAAAACTGGGATGGAAAAACACTATCACCAAACTTACCCCTCTGTGGGACGCCAAGACACTGGGACAACTGAGAAAAAGCAAGGGCTTTACACAATGGGACAATATTGGGATCTCCACGGTGGGTGACATGTGGGATAAGGGAACAGTGATCCCCTTTACACAACTCCAACAACAATACGCTTTGGGCCAGAATGAAATTTATCGTTACGTACAGATTAGGCACGCGTTGCTGACTGCACTCCCAGCTGACACAGACGTCCCAGAGGCCTCACCACTGGAGGACCGCCTGCTCACAGATTTTATGCCACAACGAGCTACGTCCCTCACATATAAGAAGTTGATTAATAATTTGCCAGACCCCACACTTAAACTCCGGCATAAATGGGTGGAGGAGGTGGGAGATATGGATGACACGGACTGGCTGATGGCTCTGGCGTCCCCTAGGGAGGTGGGCATCTCAGCTAAATTCCGGCTGGTGCAACTCAAAATAATACATCGCGTATACTACACCAGACCCACACTGCACAAGATGCAACGAGCGGCACATCCCTTCTGCCTCAGAGGGTGCGGAGAGGAAGGCACACTTTTTCACACACTGTGGGACTGTCCGGTAATAATGGAATACTGGCGACTGGCGACAGGTCCTACGCACTATGTCACAAGCGCTGAATGTCTCCCTCTTACCTAAACCTAGAAAGTGTATTCTAAATGTGTGGGACCCCACTGACCTCACTCGACAGGGACAAACTTGGGCTACGCTTGGTCTAGTGGTGGCAAAGAGGGACATAGCGCAGAAATGGGGAGCAGCAAATATGGACTTAATCATGGTGACGGAACGCACGGTTTACAAAACCAGGGTAAACCCGCATAAATGGAATAAAATTTGGGCACCATGGAACACCTACAGGGGGGAACTGTGCGATTTACTATCGGATGATGATATAGATAGTTCAGAGGATGAAGATATGGAAGAATAGTGGTGCGATGTGTGAACAAACTGGTTTGTTTCAATGAGACATGTAATATATACTGAATATTTTGAGACCAGTGGACCTGCTTACGCCTCGATGATCGTATGAACCTGATACTATATTCCTTGTATGATTGCCTAAGTTATGTAAACCGAACTCATTTACTTCTATGATTACTGTATACATTGCAACTGTTTTTCTTCAATAAAAACAATTAAAAAACAAAAAAAAGAAAAAATTTTCTGACTCGCGACAAAGCAACATATATGCCCTACCCTCTTTAAACACAGTATTTCCAATGTTCACCAAAGCAGTGTCAACACTTAAAACTTGAGATTTATGAATAGTCACTGCATATGCCAAAGAAACTGGAAATCGTTTTCTACGGACATATAAATCGTTAACAAACAAAAAACGAACTGAACATCAACCAATTTGTTTAACTTCTTCAATCTGATCAAATTTAATTTCTAAGAACTCAATACCATCCATATTCTGATAATTAACAAAATCCACAACTTTACCCATTGCTCCATTAACTAAACCTTTTTCTACGTCCACATAACGCCTTAAAATTACTCTACAGTTTCTACATGCATATAGATTCTTTTCTAAACCAGCAGTTTTAGATATTTATTTTTCTAAAGAATCCAATTTTGTTTTTAATTTTTCTGTCAAAATAATAGTGATTCCTTCATGCTCTATATAATCGATGGCTTCGATTTTTATTATTTCAATCAATCAATCATGCCATTTGTATAGCGCACTACTCACCCGGGAGGGTCTCAAGGCGCTTGGGGGGAGGGGTATGCTACTGCTCGAACAGCCAGGTCTTGAGTTGTTTCCTGAAGGCGAGATGGTCCTGGGTCAGCCGAAGGTGGATGGGGAGGGAGTTCCAAGTCTTGGCAGCCAGGTAAGAGAAGGATCTTCCTCCGGCGGTGGCTCTTCGGATGCGTGGTACGGCTGCGAGGGCGAGGCTGGTGGACCGTAGCTGGCGGGTGGGCGTGTAGAAGGTTTAGGCGGTCGTTGAGGTACTTGGGGCCCAGGTCGTGGAGAGACTTGTGTGCGTGAGTGAGGAGCCGGAACGTGATCCTCTTGTCGACGGGGAGCCAGTGCAGGTTCCTCAGGTGGCTGGAGATGTGGCTGCGTCGGGGGACATCCAGGATGAGTCGGGCGGAGGCGTTCTGGATGCGCTGGAGTCTTTTCTGTAGCTTGGCTGTGGTTCCGACGTAGAGGGCGTTTCCGTAGTCCAGTCGGCTGGTGACGGGTGCCTGGGTGACAGTTTCCTGGTCTCGGTCGGGATCCAGCGGAAGATCTTGCGAAGCATACGCAGGGTGTTGAAGCACGATGAGGAGACGGCGTTGACTTGTCTGGTCATCGAGAGGGAGGGGTCCAGGATGAAGCCCAGGTTGCGTGCGTGGCCGGTTGGCTTGGGTGCGGTGCCCAGGGCTGGGGGCCACCAGGAGTCGTCCCAGGCGGAGGGCGAAGATCCCAGGATGAGGACTTCGGTCTTGTCCGAGTTCAGTTTCAGGCGGCTGTCCTTCATCCACTCGGCGACGTCTTTCATCCCTTCGTGTAGGCAGGTTCTGGCGGTGTCGGGGTCTCTGGTGAGGGAGAGGATCAGCTGGGTGTCGTCGGCGTAAGAGATGATGTTGAGGTTGTGCTGGCGTGCGATGGCTGCGAGAGGTTTCATGTAGATGTTGAAGAGGGTGGGGCTGAGTGAAGATCCTTGCGGGACGCCGCAGATGACTTCGGTGGCCTCGGAGCGAAACGGGGGGAGGCGGACTCTTTGTGTTCTTCCGGCGAGGAACGAGGTGATCCACTCCAGTGCCTTCTCTTGGATACCGATGTTGCTGAGGCGCTGGACTAGGGTGCGGTGGCAGACCGTGTCGAACGCAGCGGAGAGGTCCAGGAGGATGAGGGCCACTGTTTCCCCCTTGTCGAGCAGGGTCCGGATGTCGTCGGTGGCTGCGATGAGGGCGGTCTCGGTGCTGTGGTTGGCTCTGAAGCCGGACTGCGAGGGGTCGAGGGATCCGTTTGTCTCGAGGAAGGCGGTCAGCTGTCTGTTGACGATCTTCTAGATGACTTTAGCAGGAAAAGGGAGGAGCGAGATGGGGCGGAAGTTTTTGAGATCGGTGGGGTCCGCTGTAGGTTTCTTCAGGAGGGCGCTGATCTCGGCGTGCTTCCAGCTCTCCGGGAAGGTGGCGGTGTTGAAGGAGGCGTTGATGATGTTCCGGAGTTGGGGTGCGATGGTGGAGTCGGCCTTGTTGAAGACGTGGTGTGGGCAGGGGTCGGTCGGTGATCCGGAGTGGATGGTGTTCATCGTGCTGGCTGTGTCTTCGGTGGTCACCGTGGTCCAGGTGCGAAGGGTGGCGGTGGGGGGCGTTGGTTCGACGGTTGGGTGCGTGGGTGGGGCGTCGAAGCTGTTGTGGATGTCGGCGATCTTGCGGTGGAAGAACGAGGCGAGGGAGTCGCAGAGGTATTGTGACGGAGTGATGTCGTTGGTGCCGGTGGTGGGGTTGGAGAACTCCTTGACGATAGTGAAGAGCTCTTTGCTGTCGTGGGCGTTGTTGTCCAGTCGTTCCTTCAGGGATTTCTTCTTGGTGGTGCGGATGAGCTGGTGGTGCTTGTGGGTAGCGCGTTTGAGGGCGGTCATGTTGTCGGTGGTCCGGTCGAGGAGCCAGGCTTTCTCGAGGGAGTGGCAGGTCTTCTTGGAGTCCTTGAGGTCGTCGGTGAACCAGGATGCCTTCTTGCTTCTGGGTCTGCTGGGAGGGTTCTTTAGTGGCGCGAGGTCATCGGCGCAGGCGGTCAGCCACTGTGTGAAGTTGCGGGCTGCTTCGTTGGGGTCCGTTGTGTTGGCGGGTGTGCTCTGGCTGAGGGAGGTGGTGAGCTGGTCTGCGGAGATCTTGCTCCAATTCCTGTGAGGTACCTGTTGCGGGTGGTGGTGGGTCGTGGATCTTTTGAAGCTGAAGTGGACGCAGCTGTGGTCGGTCCAGTGGAGTCCGGTGGCGTGGCTGAAGGTGATGTACTTGCTGGAAGAGAAGACGGGATCAAGCGTGTGGCCGGCGTAGTGGGTGGGGGTGTTGACCAGTTGCTTGAGTCCGAGGTTGGTGAGGTTTTCCAGCAGGGCGGTGGTGTTGCGGTCCTTGTTGTTCTCCAGGTGGAAGTTGAGGTCCCCAAGGAGGATGTAGTCAGTGGAGGGGAGGGCGTGCGGGCTGATGAAGTCTGTGATGTCTTCGCAGAATTGTGTGCGTGGTCCTGGGGGTCTGTAGACGAGGGTGCCTCTTAGGGTCGGTGTGAATCTGGAAGTGGAGATGTTCGGCTGCGGCGAAGGAGTCGTTGGCGTCGGTCGTGATGCGGATGGTGTTCCTGTGGACGATGGCGATGCCACCTCCGGTCTGGTTGATGCGGTCCCTCCTGATGATCTTGTACCCGTCCGGGATGGCGATGTCGGGTGCAGAGGAGGCGTTCATCCAGGTTTCCGTGAGGAAGGCGACGTCCGGTGATGTAGCGTCGAGGAGGTTCCAGAGTTCCACGGCGTGTCTGTGGACGGAGCGGGTGTTGATCAGGATGCACTTGAGGTGGTTGCTGCTGGTGTTTGTTTTGGCGGGTGCGGGGCAGGTTCGGAGGCAGGTGAACTTGCAGGTGCAGCAGGTGAAGGGTCCGTGGGTGCGTCTTGGGGTGGCTCGGCAGCAGGCGTGGGTCCGGCCGGCATTGAGTGCGTTGAGAGTGGCGGCGTCGTAGGTCAGTCGGGTCGTCTTGCCTCGGCGGGGAGGGCCAGAGGTCCTGGCGCTGGGCGCAGGCCAGGCGCGGACGGGCGCAGACGGGCTTACCTTTGGCGCACCTTCGGCGCTCAATCGGCGCTCCCGCTGCGCGCGTCCGCTGCGCGGTCGCTCTGGGGACGTCATAAGTAAGGAGCCGGGAGGGAGGAGCAGCTGGGTGGCGGGAGCGGGGCGGCTAATGGAATCACAGGGGGGCGGGGCCGCAGGGAGGCAGCGGGAAATTCCCAGGAGCAGCGGGAAATTCCCAGGAGCAGCGGGAAATTCCCAGGAGCAGCGGGAAATTCCCAGGAGCAGCGGGCAGCGAGCGAAGGAATCTGCAGGCAGGAGGCGGCAAAGGCAGGCAGGAGCGGCAGCAGTGAGTGGGGCGACCAAGCCCTGTGGAGGGCTGAGCGGTTCAAAAGTTATTTGTTGAATATACAACACTCATGCAGTGTTGGCATTAAGCAGATTGCAGATTTGTTTTCTGCAAATGTCATGTATATTTTCTCAGGAACTATGTTTTCCTTTGGAAACAAATTGGAAAGTAATCAACTCTGCAAAGCTTATTTGCCATGTTCAGTCAGTTGTCCAATTCTTATATCTTGGAGAATAGTTCCATAATCAACATCATTTGCTTGTCGCATATTTGTAATGAGTTCTTTGTATTCAAAATATGACCAAATGTTGACGTTTCCAACACTACCCAGAGACTTTCTGGTGTCTTCATGCGCAAGTGTTTTAAATACTGGTTGTCCTTTTACAGGAGTCAGTTGCAGTAGATCTCCAAAAATGTCCATGTTTTCCTCCCAATAACATGTCGTACTCTGTTTTAAGAATTTGCTGCATTCTTAAATGCACAAAGGCAAGCATTAAGTTTGAGACCATACTTACCTCATCAATAATGAAAAGTTTCATTTTCTTTAAGACTCTTGAAACTTCACAACAAGCTTCTCCAGATAGCTTGTGGTATTCCAATTTGTTTTCATGCTCCACAGGTAGCATTAAAAAACGATGTAATGTAATTCCTTTGATGTTGTGTGCTGCCAACCCAGTTGGAGCAGTGACAACACAAGACAAATGCGACTCAGTTGTTTTCTGTAGATAACTTGTAATTACTTTAATTAAAAAACTTTTTCCTGTTCCATCTTGTCCACTCACGTACATACGGATAGGTTGAAATGACGGGAATGAGCACTCTTTCTTTTCATGAAGTAATCCATGGTCAATCTGTTGTCTCACTTGCTCATATATTTGTTTCTGATCAACATTTAGTTGTTCTTCCAAGTTTCCTAAGTCCATAATATCATCTTGAGCTTGATGCATTGCTGTTTCCACCTCATTCATGGCGATTGCTGCTTTATTTTCAACAATTGGTTGTCCTAGTGGGACTTGACTCAGTGCAGCAGAACTTTGACTGTCTTGAGAACTGTCTCTAGCAATTTCAGCTGCAATTGTAGCTTCTTGTTCAATTTCATCGTTCAACATTTTAACATATTTTGCAAAAGCACTGCATTGTATGCTATCTTTACAAGCATTAAAGGAATCTTCATAGCTCTGGAAATCTCCAAGTAATTCCAGTTCTGAACGCCAGTTGTAAAAGGGCTAAATAGTAAAATTCCCTTTTATCATCAGTGTCGCAACTCAGCTTTCTGTGATCAATCAAATTTCCTTTTGTTTGTTTCACCAAACATCCTTCGGAACCAATGACTCCATATTTTCCATCATTGATGTTCTCTGTAGTATTCCGTTTAAAAGTGTAGTTTTGCAGCACTTCATAGAAACACATGTTCTCAAGATGAGGACCTCTGTTTGGATAATATGTGTCCAACATATTAGTTTTCAAAATATCTGTACTTTCTGGATCTTTTTCTGCTAAATATTCAATTTCTTGTACAGATTTCAGTATAGACTTGCAGATGATAACCGATCTGAGCAGTCATATGCTTCGATCTCCTATTGCTTGATATTCCTTTCTCCAAAAGAAATCCACAACTTCTCCAAGAGAAGGATTTTTTTGTATTGCAGATAAAAGACATCATAGCTTCAAATCTATGATTAAAATATCTGCACACATTAACAGGATCCAAAGAACACAATTCTCCAGTTGTCTTGTATTCAATATTTTTTGTATTGGAATTTGCCTCTCGAAGAAAACTATAGCAAATCATCCCAAGCATACTCAGCACAGCTTAGGGTAAGAACCATGTAGGAGTTCCTAAGTTCCGTAGCATACATTTTAGTTCTCCATGACAACGGTACCAATATTCATTAGTCCCACACTTACATGCCATCAGATTAATTAGCTGAGATTCTAGATGATCATCTCTATGGTGCACTTTATCCATAAAATCTTTTGCAGATACATTTTGCAGATGTATTCCAGTTTTTAAAATGTGATTGACTGCATATGAAAGTCCAGACAAGTCACTTTCTAACAAAAGATGAAATATATAACGGATACATTGTCGAAATCTTGGATCTTCTGCATATAATCTTGTTGTCCGATATTCAGATGCAGGAATCTGCACAAGACGTTCATCATATCGTCCTCCTTTTCCAGTTGGGAACAACTGCGGAAAACAACGAGCTTCCAAGCTCTTTTCCCATATACTCATGGGACTTCCCTTTGCTTTTTTCATTTGGAACAACTAAATAGTGTTCCCCATCACTTCTTTTGAATGAAGTGGATGCACACTGTAAGGTTCATAGATTTCTTCACATCTTAGCATGTCCACTTTTTCAATTTGTCCACTTGACGTTTCAGTATCTTCTTTAAAAACTATTTCTTCTTCTCCCATATAAACATTCTTATAGTATGGTTTTTTATCAAATACAATGTTGCCTTTTGCACTTTTCTAACATCCACTAATTCCTGCCAGATTTTCCTATTCTTAGTCGGGACACCATTAACAAGAACACATAGTGGTTCACTTTCTACACTCTACACCAATAGTTTCAATGTTTTTCTTTAAATCTAACGGTAAATATACAACTCTTCCTTTTAATCCTCTCTGTAAATCTGAAGGTGGTAATTTACCTGTATTAGGCTCCATACGAACAATAGCCTGAAACAGGTGCACACGTTGAATGAGAATAGACTCATAGGTGTTTAAATCTATCAATTCTGGAGGAATATCAACTAACTCTAAATTATTATACACAGCTCTAGCGGGCATTTTATTCTCATCTAATTTGTTATATCAATATTTACAAATACACTGATCAGAACCCTAATCAAATAAGTTGCAAACTCCTTCCACTTATCATTATTTTCTTTTTCACTTTTTAAATACAAATCAACACTCCTAGTCTGATTTTTATAGTGAGTTCGCCGACAACAAATACGAGAATAATTTGGCCTTTCACCTGAAATCACCTTAAACTTTATTTCATTTTCAAAATTTGTTGTACAACTATGTTCAACATTCTCTACAACATTTTCTTCTATTAATGTCTGAGTTTCTTCATTCTCTTCTTCAGGACCAAAGTAACAAAACTCAATATCATCACAAACCTTTTTCACATCTGATACTGACCCACGCAAAAGAGCATTGTTCAACTCATTTAACTTTAGTGCTGGACTTTTTGCATAATACAATCTTCTCACTAACTTCCGCATTTGAGTATGATGTACTGCCAACATCCTGAAATGGTGAAAAACACTGACAAGCCAGAGAATGATCTTGCAAACCAGTATGTTTTCTCACTCTGCAAGGGACTAGTCCTTGCAACACCTAAATCTTTTGTTTAATACTTTTTTTTACAATATGCTTGTAATTAATTACGAAATTTATCAATAGATTCTTGTCGTACACTACAAATACTACTACAATCCCAAGTGTACACTGGGGCTTTAGGACGTCTGCCTAGAACTTCATCAGCTATCACTTCTTCTGCATTTCTAGGAACCATTTGCTCTTTGTCAATTGGACAACCATTTCTAACCTCATAAGTTTGACCACTGGGGTCAACTGCATGCAACAAATCATTGGTCTGTAAATAACTCTCTTCATTAAAAAAAGGCTTAGAACTTGAACTGTGTTTCCATTGCCCTATGAAAATATCACAAAAATTACTTTTGTTAATTACTCTATTCCTCTTACTTTTGGTCTTCAATAAATGCATTGGTTTATCTAGTGATCAAATTCTGTTTAATACCAAAATAAATAGTTTCCTCTTTACTTCAAAAGCCTTTTCAACAATGGATTCAATATTCTTCTTATTTTCATAAAATACTGTTCTCTTGCTATATTTCTTTGTATCTTTCATCAAATTATGGACTACTCTGTTGTAAAATATTTTTGGGTGGATTTCTTTATATTGATTTTCTCTTCTTTTACTAGAAGTTGTCTCCTTTGTATGTACATTGTCTTCTTTTCCTTTCCTATTCTTTACACTTTTTTTTGTGCTTGGAACATTTTCACTGCTTTGCACATTTCCATTTTTTTCTGAATCTAGTAATATTTTTTATGAAGTCCTTTGTGGTCTTACCAGATCTTTTCTCTTTTTAGCCACGTTATGTTGCACTTCCAATACTTGTGGTTGAGTTTTTTTGAAGTAACTATCATTCTTCTGACCTTTTTTTCTTCTTTCTTTCTCCGGCACGATAACATGTTTTTAATGATGATAAACAGTATCTGTAAAAATAATCATAAATAAATATTTATTAACCCCTTCCATGCCGATGACGGCTGGGAGCCGTCATGGCACACAGTGCTCGTGTGCTGATGAAGGCTCCCTGCCGTCATGACCGCACCCACGATCGGAATGTGCCGCACAGAATCGCGGCCGCGCCCAAGGGGTTAATAACTTTCAAATTACTTTACTAGACAAACACATTCCATATAAATTCTAACTAAGAAATTGTAGGCCTGAAGCACAACTATGAAGGTGGTAAGAGCAGTACATACATAGTACATAGCACTTTGAAGCACTCCATAACACTAAAACCTGAAGCACTGTATGAGTACATGCATATTAACTAAATGATCACAATACTAGTGTTTTAGTGTTTAGGGTAGTACAGTACTGTTTATGTAGTGTAGGGGGTCATACTAGGGGTAGATTTATAGAGCAGGATAGTGCACTGGTCTTTGTGTAGTGTAGAGGGTCATGCTGTGCTAGTGTTTTATGGTACTGCGGTAGTATTTAGGTAGTGTAGGAGGTCATGCTAGGATAGATTTAAGGTTTTGAGTAGTGCAATGTTGAATAGGTACTGTAGGGGGTCATGCTGGGGGTAGATTTAGAGTTCAGGGTACTGCAGTGGTGTTTGTGTAGTATAGGAGGTTGTGCTGGAATAGATTTAAGGTTTAGAGTACTGTAATAGTGTTTGGGTAGTGTAGCACTTGTGCTGGGGTGGTGTTTTAAGGTTTAGGGTAGTACAGTGGTGAAAGGGTAGTGTACGGGGTCGTGCTGGGGGTAGATTTAGGGTTTAGGGTTGTGCAATGGTGTTTATGTAGTGTAGGGGATCGTGCTGAATTACTCTTTTAGGGTAGTGCAGTGGTGTTTGGGTAGTGTAAGGGGTCGTGCTGGGGTAGGTTTAAGGTTTAGGGTAGTGCAGTGGTGTTTGGGTAGTGTTTTAGATTTTAAAGTATCACAGTGGTGTTTGGGTAGTTTAAGGGATCGTACTGGGGTAAGTTTAAGGTTTACGGTAAAGCAATGGTATTTGGATAGTGTAGGGGGTTGTGCTGGGGTAGTATTTTACAGTTTAGGGTACTGCAGTGGTGTTTGTGTAGTGTAGGGGTTCGTGCTCTGATAGTGTTTTAGGGTAGTGCAGTAGTGTTTGAGTAGTGCTGGGTGTCATGCTGGGGTAGATTTAAGGTTTAGGGTAGTGTAATGGTCTTTCAGTAGTGTAGAGGGTCGTGCTCGGGTACTGTTTTAGGGTTAGAGTAGTGCAGTGGTGTTTATGTAGTGTAGGTGGTCGTACTGGGAGTAGATTTAGAGTTTAAGGTAGTCCACTGGTGATTGTGTCATGTAGGGGTTCGTACTGAGGTACTCTTTTAGGGTAGTACTGTGGTGTTTGCGTACTGCAAGGGGTCGTGCTAGGGTAGGTTTAGGGTAGTGCAACAGTGTTTAGGTAGTGTAGGGGGTCGAGCTGGGGTAGTGTTTTAAGGTTTAGGGTAGTGCAGTAGTGAATGGGTAGTATAGGGGGTCGTGCTGGGAGTAGATTTAGACTTTAGGATAGTGCAAGGAAGTTGGTGAAGTGTAGGAGGTCGTACTGGAGTAGATTTAAGGTTTACAGTACAGCAATGCTGTTTGGGTAGTGTAGGGAGTAGTGCTGAGGGTTAGGGTTTAGGGTAGTGCAGTGATGAATGGGTGGTGTAGGGAGTCGTGCTGGGGTAGATTTAGGTAGTGCAGTGGTGTCTATGTAGTGTAGGGGATCGTGCTGAGGTACTCTTTTAGGGTAGTACAGTGGTGTTTGGGTAATGTAAGGGGTCGTGCTGGGATAAGTTTAAGAGTAGTTCAATGGTATTTGGGTAGTGTAGGGGGTCGTGCTGGGAAAGTATTTTAGAGTTTAGGGTAGTGCAGTGGTGTTTGTGTAGTATAGGGGGTCGTACACTGATAGTGTTTTAGGGGAGTGCAGTAGTGTTTGAGTAGTGTAGGGTGCATGGATAGTGACTGGGAAAATGTAGGCCTGAAACACAAATGTAAAGGTGGTGGTATTTTTTTATAGCCCCGGGAGGTGACGGGGCCCTCGAGGGCTCCAGGAGGGGGGGTCACGCAGTCCCCCTCCCATAACACAAAGCCCCGGGGGTGGTGGTCCCCGCAGCTTTGGGACCTTGGACCCCTCCCCCCACAATTGTTTTTTAGCCCCGGGGGATGACGATCCCCGGGCTGGGGGACCCCTCTGGGCCCCCCATAAAATGTAATAATTTTGCCCCCTGTATTTAGCCCCCCCCCCCCCCGGGGGGCTAGTTATAAAAAAAGCTGTTTTTTTTTACAGCAGAGTCTGCATACCCTACACGCACCTGCCGGTTCTTTAAAAAAAAAACAAATGTTGTATGCCCTGGGGGTCCTTCTGGGACCCCCTAAGCAGGTCTAGAGGGAAGAAGTATTTCTACCCTGCCCCTTTCTACATTTTGCACACATATTCCACTGGCTTCCTCAGCCTCGCTTCTACAGAGGCACAAAATGGCTGCTAACAGTTCCTGGTTTCAAATGTTGACAACCACTTGACAGACAATTAGCATTCAGCACGTGATCAGAAGGGTGCGCTTATGGTACGATGACAATCCTCGCACACTGCGCGGATCCACCGCTCCCATACATATACAAGCATTTGCAATGCAATAGGTCTCGCAGTTTCCCTAGTTTAAACTAATAGCACTGTAAATGACAATGCCTTTTATTTATGTTTAAAAAAAATATAAAAGGCATTGTTAGTTGGAATGTCAATAGCTCAAAATCGCATAAATGCGAGACCTATTGCATTGCAAATGCTTGTTTTAACTCTTTTCATCTCAGGGTAACATCTCTGCATGGACTGCCATTACCTGCCGATTCTGTCATATTTCAAAGAGTGACGTTGCTCCCCTAACCCCCATGCACACTGATGTCACTGAAGGCTGTGAAGACACTGGCGGCCATGATGTCACTATAGCTTGTGATACCACTGCCATGTTACAACGAACAGGTGCCCGCGTTCAATACAGTGATTTCATGGTCATCAGAGATGTCAGAGCAGACAGGGATGCCATTGTTGACGATAATGTCACTACCAAATGGTGCCTCTGAACATATTAACCCTGTGAGAGACATCTGTGCCATTGCCGTCAGTGATAGCACACTACAGGTAATAACATTACTGTAGGCGATGACGTCACTGAAGAGAGTTATTCTACTACAGGAAGTGATGCCACTACAGGCAAGATCATCGCTGCGTACTAGGAAGTCACTGAAGACGTAATGTGATGACTACAGGTAAGGTGTCCTTATAAACGCTCATGATACTGCTACAGACACTGCAGACGACGATGACACCGAAAGTGACGCCACTGTAGACTGTAATGACGCTACATACACTTATATCTCTGTTCATACTGAAGGTACTGCAGAAAGCGGTGCCATAACTGTAGGTAATACAGTCTCGACATACCCTTATGACACAACAGATACTAAACAAACTGTAGACGAGTGATGTCACTTAAGGCAGTGATGTCTCTATAGGACAAGCTGTCATAGAACGCTGTCACCGCAGACATTGATACTGCCACAAACACTGCAGGCATCCTTGTCTCTGAAGACAATGACATCACTGTAGGTCGTGTTGCTACTTACATACGCTTATACCACCGCAGACCCGCGGACACCGCAGTAACGCCGGACCAGCTTCCACCCCGCTGCCAGGAAAGCTGTATGCTGCCCCCGTACCTGCAGGTGCACGCACTCCGCCTACTGCTCCTCCCTCTTCTGCAGCTCACATTCCCTTAATCACTGCATGTATGCGGCGTGATGAGATGTTATTTTGTACACCACCTGTGGTAAGACCGATGATAAGTGAATTTTCCAGCGCGAGCCAAGGTCATACACATGATATTCGGCCCGCCACCCTCCGTCGAGAGAGACAGCCGTAATCCTGTTATATGTTCTGTACCAACTGTAATAACTGAACACGTTGATTAAACGAGGAAACGCTGTGCCCGCCTCCCTGCTCGGGGCCGCGCTGCCATTGGCAGACCCCTGAGGCAGGAAGCCAGGCAACGGGAGAGAAGACGTGGGCCGGGCCAGAAGAAAGAAGGAAGTCCCGCCTGCTGCTGGGCTATGATTGGCTGCCCGCCGGGATGGAGCAAAGAAGCCGAGTCCTCCCGCGGCCCGGGGCTCCCGTGAGCTAGGGAGAGCCCCGGGGCCGCCCCAGAGAAGAGAAATCCTGCATAGCCGGTGAGTGGGGTCCGGTGCTGGTGTGTGTGTGTGTATGTGTTTGATGGCGGCGGCGGCGGGGGGAGGAGGGGGGTCTTTGTATGTGTGCGTGCGTGCGTGAGTGTAGGTGCGCTGGTGTGTGTGTGGGGGGGTCTCTGTGTGTGCGTGTAGGTGCGCTAGTGTGTGTGTAGGTGCGGGGGGGTGCCTGTGTATGCGTGTGGCTGTGTAGGCGTGTGGCTGTGATGTGCGCATGCGTGAGTGTGGGTGCGCGTGCACGCAGTGTAATCCAGCCGAATAGAAGCGCGTGGCAGTTTCTTGTCCTTCATTCCCCCGAGTCAGCTAGCTATAAGTCTCCACCTGGACGCATCCTTCGGATGCGAATTCCAGGCTCGACCTAATAAATGACTTTAACTGTAATTGTCTCAGGAACTACTGAACAGATTGACACCATTTAAGCAAAAGGCACAAGTCTGAACTGAGGGCTACCTCTTTGCCAAATGTTGTGTCATTCTGTTCAGCAGTACATGCTGTAGCTGTGGCTAAAGGTCCTATGGGAAATTGAATGGGGAAAACACGTTTTGGGACCCCCCTTTTTTCTCGGCCCCCACTTGACAAATCACTGTGAAACTTTCAAGATAGGAGTGGACCAGAGCTGGCTTTGTGGTGGTTAGACTACTACATGCATAGTGCATAGGAGTTTCAAGAACTGCGTACCCTAAAGCCTGTCTCACTGCAACAGTACATGTACTTATTTGTCTGCAAACACATCAAGCATCCTTTCCACATATTTCATAACTGCATTTTACTATAAAAGATAAACTCATTTTGTAAACACATAACCAATGACTATTTTCTAATTCTACAAAAATGTGAGAACACAATACGTTTTTAATCAATTACATGTCAGGAAACACATGAAGTACCAAAATGCTTCTCCCAGTGATTCCTAAATGCACACAGACTCACTGTGTGATTCTAGACAAGCAACACTATCTCTTACATTTTACTAAAACACATTTACTAGTCTACAACACTTAAGGTGACTATAGACATTACACAAAATTTTCTACTACACATTAGTAGAGTGCTTCTATCAGAACGATTCTTAAATGCACACAAGACTCACTGTGTGATTCTAGACAAACAACACTATCCCTTGCATTTTACCAAAACACATTTCATAGTCCAGAATAAGTACTGCATTTTAGTGTAGATTCTTAACTGATTTTGCAAATACATAAAAAATGACTGGCTTCTAATTCTATCAAAACATGAAAACAGCATAGTTATCTGTCTACAAACACATGAAATACACAAATGCTTATCTCAGAATGGTTTCTAAATGCACACACACTCACAATAAAATTCTACAGAAAAAAAGTACTCCCTGCACTTTAGCAGGAGAAACAAATTAGTCTGACTAAAATCAAAATGCACCACATACACCCCTCACAAATTAACTCACCTTTCAAATTGTTTTGTACAATAATAAGTATGTCAGTCACACACCAGATTTTCTTATTCAGAATATCTCTTCAGTACACCTCTCACCGGAACCAAAGAATGGCAAAGTTCCCTCCCATTTTGAACGCATATACACCTGAACATCAAATCACATTGCTTCCCACATTAAATTCAAAAGCAAACACACATTGCTATTGGTTATACATTTGAACCCTTTCCAATTGCCATACATTTGAACACTACCCCCAATCTGCCTTCTGCCTGTTACCATAGAATCAGTTCATGGAACACTTAACTGAGCACCCAAGTCAAAAGTTCATCACGCAATGCTGCTAATCAAAACAGCAAGTGTGCTTGACTTTTCAACATATCAGTTTATCCTATGTAATGTTCCTTTCAATAATATTTTGTTAACCAATAAGAATCATGCTTTTAAAAAACAGAAACATGCACCCTACTTCTCAGTGTAGAAAGTTGTCAAACAACCAATGATTTCTTTTCTTTTCTCAAAACTACATCTTATCCACCATTTTAGAAAAATTTTAGTTTTCAAACTGTCATTTCATTTACAGAGACCATCTGAGTGCATCCAAACCCCCCCTTCAAGATGCTTAGAGCGTGGTTTGTGGAACACAGCTATATTTTCTGGAGCCAAAGGTACGCAGAAAACAAAGGAATTCACAAAGACCTAGGTTTACCAAATGTAGACATTAAATGGATTGGACAGTGAGGGTTAGAGTGGCACCAATTGATGCCATTGGTAAAATCCTTTTTGCATCTCCAACACCCTGACCTCATAATTGTGCACTGTGGTGGCAATGACCTAGGCACTTTGACTGGGGTAGGTCTGGAAATGTTTATGAAGGACACCTTTGGAGAATTGATGTCACTTTTCCCCCAAACTGCCTTTGTCTATTCTAACATATGCTAAAGGCAGAAATGGAACTGGTCCAATCAATTTTGTCCACAGATTAAGAAAGCTAGGAAACATGTGGATAAATCTGTTTCTGCTTTTCTCCGAGACTATAGAATGGGGTCCATTTACCACAACAATCTCCGTTTCAATATGGATGGCATCTATAGGAAAGATGGTGTACATTTTACAGATGAGGAAAAGAGTCTTCCTCATAAACTTTAGACTCTGCATAGGTACTTACTTATAGGTAACAAAATCTCTGAATAAACAAGGGCTCTTTTCAGAGCCACCTAAGAACTAAACACATAAACTTGAAGTATATCTGAATAAAACATTTTTTTTTGCTTAGTCGCACACATGTGTTAGTCGTGCACTCAATGTGTAGAAGTCGTGCACCAAACACTCCCGCCCTCTCATAGCAAGCAATAGTGTCCTGGGGTGGGCACCCCAGGACACTGCAGGAGCCACCCTGGAAGGTGGCGGTCCCCAGGACCCTCGAGGACTCCTGGAGGGGGACCATGCAGCCCCTCTCCCACAATACAGAAAGCCCTGGGGGGTGGTTGTCCCTGGGGCTTGAGGGGCCGTTAAGCCCCCCCCACAAATTATACTGGAAGGGGCTTTTGACCCCCTTCCCAACAATTTCTTTTGTAGCCCCGGGGAGTGGCGATCCCCGGGGCTGAGGGGGGACCACTGGAGCCCCTTTAAATTTATTCATTTTGCCCCCGGGATTTGGCCCCACTGGGGGCTAATTGTAAAAGAAGCTCCATATTTTTTTTAAAAACATTTTTACGGCAGTGTCCGCGCACCCTACACGCACCTGCCGGGTTTAAAAAAAAACATGTGTGGGCCCTGGGGGTCCTTCTCGGACCCCCTAGGCAGGTCTAGAGGGTAAAATTATTTCTACCCTACCCCTTTGTACGTTTTGCACACACATTCCACTTACTTCCTCATCCTCGCTTCTACCGAGGCACAAAATGGCTGCCAACAGTTCCTGGTTTAGAATGTTGACAGCCAATTAGCATTCAGCGCGTGATCGGATGGGTGCGCTTATGGTACGATGACAATCCTCGCACACTCCGCAGATCCACCGCGCCCCATAGGTATATAAATGACTTTAACTGTAATTTTCTCAGGAACTACTGAACAGATTGACACCATATAAGCAAAAGGCACAAGTCTGAACTGAGGACTACCTCTTTGCCAAATTTGGTGTATTTCCGTTCAGCAGTTCGGGCTGTAGCTGTGGCTAAAGCTCCTATGGGAAATTGCATGGGGAAAACACGTCTTGGGATCCCCCTTTTTTCTCTGCCCCAACTTGACGAATCACTCCGAAACTTTCAGGATAGGAGCGGCCCAGAGCTGGCTAATAGTTAAGAAAATTTTGCAAAGATTCATCAATCGGCGCCAAAGTTATTGGGAATAGATTGTTGCGGATTTCCTATGCATAATAGGTCCTAACTTTAACTACCTACTGGCGACCACCAGTAGGTAATATATATATATATATGTATATATTCACTAAAAAAAAACATAGGTTTCAGGCCTGATATAGTTAGGAATTAGCATTTAAAAAACCTTAGAACTTCAGTGAAAAAACCATAGGTTTTAGGGGTGTTATAGTTAGCTGGACATTTCATTCGTACAAAACCATTGAAATTCTTCCGATATAGTTAGTTGTACTCACTATATCCCGCGCGCCTGCAATCCACTGCTGATGATGTCACATATTTCATGATTCATGACATGGTCAGTGATATCACTGATGACATCTCAAATGACATCACTGATGACATCATCCAGTGAAGGTGGTTTGGTTTGTTATTTAAATATGTATTATATACATAGCAATTTGCATTAAACAATGAGTAGATATATAAATATAAATATCTGGATGGAGGATTTAGTAGCAGTGTGATGGACTGCTTACTTGACTAATTTATAGTGTCTCACTAAATATATTAGATAGTGACTAAACTGTGTGAATATCTGTATCACTTTCAGTTGATGTGTAAACTGCTTCTCCAGTTCGTTACTAGCTATGTGAAAGTCTATATTAAGTATTGATTAGTTAACGAAGTATTTGTATGGGAGAGTGAATGTGTGGGTGGTCCGGTGGGGGGGTGTGACTGCCCAAAGATGTGTGAATAGTTGATTCAGTAGGTATATGAAGTTAAAATTACATGTTATACCAGTTGTTTGGGTGATTGAATATCTTTATGGGTGTGGTGATGAGCAAATATATCTCTCAATGGTACATATCCAACAAACTACAAAAATAAAAAGCAGAGTGTATGTGTCAGTTGTTGTATATAAATAAATATACATAAGACTCAGTGATTGTATGAGTGACTTATGGATAACTGTATACTTGTAATAGTGATTTTATAACACACTAAGTATGAGTTTCGATTTGAAAGTCTTTATTCCATACATAATCATAAAAGACATTTAAAACAATAATGTCTTAACATTCCATCTTCATTAAATAGCACAATTACACTAGAAATAAGTCCATAATTGCTCCATCAATAAATACAAATATACAATAAGTTAATGCAAAACACATTTAAAAACACAATAGAATATCAAAAGTCCCAAGCCATGGTACAATAAACCAGAATTTAAATAAAATCGGATTAAACATATTCTCATTATGGTAGACCTATCGTATCTAGTGACATTATTGATTGCTCAGTCTGTGGGCACAGGTCATCCACATACCATGTAAAAATTTGGCGATCGCGATTATAGTTAATTCATTTCTATCTGTTTTAAAATCCTTAATGCTTCGTTACCTGAAGTGATCCCCATCATCTGGCAAATGGGCTTTAGCCATTTGAACCTCAATTCCTTGTAAATGGGGCAAAAAATAAAATATGAGCTATTGTTTCTGACTGTGTCGGGGAAAACGGACATTCCGTGCAGGAACCTGTACCCATTTACCAGTAAATGATTTCATAGGAAGGGTACCTATCCTAAATTGGTGGTACCATTTCATATCACTGGGTACCGTAATTAGGTCCCAGTACACTTCATAGTCAGATGCATGTTTGGTCTCTAGAAAGTCTCTTGACAGTGAGGGACTCGTCAGAGACCTAAAACGTTTCATGGTGACCATATTCCAGTAAAGCCCCCTCAAATCCTTTCGAGATGGGAATGCACTATTTGTCGGATTTTGCCACAGCCAATTAAGGCCCATATCAGTATTAGTGGCCTTTACCTGCCTCAGCCATGAAATTTTGCCTGCACTATCGGCGTCCCTAATCTCAAGTAGGGCTTGTGCATACTGGGTGAGCTCGGGAGTGACCCAGAGCCTCCTCCAGTAGGCCACTGGTCTGAAGCGTGGCCACATCCTCTAAAAACTGGCTTCCCAAATCATAATAAAGCGGTATTAGTGGAGAAGATTCGGCCTAACCTGTTATACCCCTCCTAAATTTGTTTTGCGATGTCGTGAGAGCCACTAGGTTGCTAAAACCCCATAATTCAGCCCGTACAAAACCGAAGCTGCAATTTTTGCATTATAGATTTTTAGCACGGGGGCAATCAGCTTCGTAAAGGCTAGACGGTGTTCTTTCAACAGAGCACCAGATAATTGTGCGTGTTTAAGTAACAGCTGATCCAAGTGTGGATTCCAATTTAGCCTAGAGCCTAGTGTGATGCCAAGATACGTAAAAACATGGGTCTGCTCAAGTATAACATCGTTCATGGTGACTCTCCCTCTTACAGTTTTTTGTTTGCGTAGCACCATGAACTTGGTCTTAATTTTGAGACCAAAATCCTGACCGAACATCTCAAATCTCCCTATCGCCTTCTGCAGGCCTTGTTGGGTTTTTTAAATTAACACGGTGGCGTCGGCAAACATTAACAGGGGTATCTTCCTGCCATCTAAAGTTGGAGCATCAGTAGGATGGTCCTTAAAGTACTTGGTCACCCTGTTAAAGTAAAGAGAAAATAAAGATGGTGCCAGTACACACCCCTGTCGAACCCCTCTAGCGATCTGGAATCTATCTATCACTTGGCCTTGTTGGCACCAGCGAACTTGAGCAAAGTTTGTGTCGTGAAGTTTGATTAAAAAAGCCAAAGGGTCCAAAAGCATTCCCTGTTCTGCAAGGCACTCCACAACTTGGCTCGCGGGACTAAGTCAAAAGCCGACTTTAAGTCTACAAAAGCGGCATATATTCTACCTCCTTTAAGGATCGCCACACACCAGTAAATTAAAACAATTAAAACAAATCTAAAAACCTGGTCTATTGTGCTCTGATGTGAGCGAAACCTGGCCTGTAAAGGGGAGAGGATGTCAAACTCGTCAATCCAACCCTGGATTCTACTTAACACAAACCTGGCTGTCACCTTCTGGATGCAGTCGATTAAACTAATAGGCCTGTAGTTACCAGGATCCGATCTGTCCCCCTTTTTAAAAATCTGTATAATCTCCGCATCCATCCATGACTCAGTGATTGGAGAACCCTTTGGATGGCATTCACTAAGATCTGTATGTATGTTACCCACAAAGCCTTATTATGCAAGAACAGGTCGGCAGGAACACAATCGAGCCTGGGCGCTCTGCCACTCGGTACAGTATTAAGTGCAGCTTCAACTTCCTGCTTGGTAAAGTGCAGTGCAAGATTAACAACTTGGGTGATCAGAGGACCCTGGGATAATTAACATTCTCGAGCATTATTGGCAAACTGTGTCTTAAAGTGCGAAACCCAGAGTTCGGGAGGTAAATGGTTGTTCGGCGGTTGGCTCGGCTTTCCCTTACCCCACTTAACCAAGTGCCAGAATCCAAACATGTTCCTGTCTTGGCTAGCACAATACAGCTCTTGCCAATGTTTCTCATCCCATTTCTTTTTCGCTTTCTATTGCGCTAACTTATACTCCACCCGTACATTGTGGATCCTGTCCCTGTTCTTGGTTCTTATCACCATAGCTAATGCTTTGTAATCCACCCTACATGATTTCCCATACCATAAGTCAGCCAATGCCTTTGCAGAGTTTTTTGTTTTTACTATATTAGATATAAAAAAGCCCTTAAGCTTATTAAAAAGTTCAATATGAACAGAAGTAACATTGGACTTATTTTCCTGTTGCTCAAGACAATTTTGGAGGTCTGTGGTCGCCTTAGTCACCAAATTATTGATGGCCTCCTTTATTTAGTAGGTTCGACCATTTTACTCTCCTGGTGTCGTTACTTAGATTTAGTTCTACACCCGCAGGAAAACCATCTTCTATGCGATTTCCTACTGGTTCAAGTGCTAGCACCAGGGGATTATGATCACTTTCACCCTCTCCTGGACGATCATATCTAATAGACTAGGCCAATATTCCTTGTTAATGAGTATGTAGTCTATGCGGTTACACCTCAACCCGCTTCTATAGGTGGGGGAGCCATGCTTGTCAGATTTTGCCCTCCCATTGACCGCCCTTAATCCATGCTCCAAGCAGAGCGCTTTAAGCTGTAGGGCCGCCTCCGACCATTTCTTGATCGGATTCAATGTTAGTTGCGGGATATCCCATAACAAATCTTCCTCTTGGCCTAAATCTACGTCGTTTGTATCTAATGGTTCAAAAGAGCAGTTAAAGTCCCCAGCGACCACTATGGTTCCCTCTCCTTTGTACAGATTGAGATAGGAATCAAGATGGGCAACAGTGCCTGAGGCTTTCCCTCCAGGCAACCCTCCAGCATATACATTAAAAAGTATAAGGTCCTCAACAACGAGGTCTCTTATCTTAATTAGTAAGATGTCATTACTATCCGTGTCCAACTGCTGAACTGTATACCTGTCGCTCTGTCTTACCCAGATAGTTATCCCCCCCCCCCCTATCGGTCTCCCCCTTTGGCCAGCAATAGCAGGTTTATAGAAATTTATATAACCTAATCTGAACTCGGGACCCACTGACTAGGTTTCTTGAAAGACCACTATTTCATTGGTTTCGATAAAAGATAGCCAGTCAGATGACAGTAGTTTATTTTTCAGCCCGGCAATATTCCATGAGGTCAGGTCAAAATGTCATGCCCCATTACTAGATTCACCGGAAGTGTGCTCCCTGCTGCCCCCATTTACTATACATGTGTCAGTTCTGACTAGCAGTGGGCTATTTTCTTCTTGATGTGTCTTAGTGGGGCTTACACTTAACTTGGTGGAGATGGTTCTGGTGTTTGGTCAATCTGGTGGGGTAGTTATTACAAAAGGGAAGCCCCCTAAATTTTGACGGTTGTAGTTTAGACCCGGCTCTCTCGTGTCCCTTATAGCTGGATGCACGCGGGTAAGGTGTTTAGGTAGAGGACCAAGTCAAATATTTTCCTCCAATGTGCTCAGTGCCTCATATCTATTACGGATCGGGACTGCACGATTGAGTTACTATCTATATGAATAGATGAAGTGGTGTTTGTATAAGTGTGTAGCTAAGTAAATGTAAGTATGATCCATTGTTTGCATAAGTGAGTAGGATGACTTCATAAGTGAATAGGATGTGTGCTGCTGTGTAATGTCGATATAGGTGTATAAGTATATTTGATAGTGTTCTATGGATCATTGACAGCATGTATCAGTGAATCTATAGATAAGTGATTAGATGTGTGTATAGATCTAAGAATCACTGACTGGGTTGTTAGAAACTTGTATTGGTGTGTCAATGGATTCAAATATGGTACCTTGTATTTTACAGTGAGTGATGAAAGGTTATACTAGTGTATGATGAGGTGTATCTTATTGTCACGTGGATGATGTCATCAGTGATGTCAATTGAGATGTCATCAGTGATGTCACTGACCATGTCATGAATGATGTAATATGTGACATCAGCAGTGGATTGCGGGCACGCGAGATATAGTGAGTACAACTAACTATATCGGAAGAATTTAAATGGTTTTGTACGAGTGAAATGTCCAGCTAACTATAACACCCCTAAAACCTATGCTTTTTTCAGTGAATTTCTAAGGTTTCTTTAAATGCTAATTTAAGGTCAAACTAGCCCACTAGGTACCGCCAGTAAGCGCCACAGAGCTGCGTTGCATAGAGGTGTTAAAAGGGGCATGGCTTCTGAACACCTGTCTGCAACGCAGCTCCCTGGCGCATACTGGAGATACCTGTTGGGCTCTTTGACCATCAGGGACCCTCAGTATTGAAAGAGAATTAATTCCACAGCTTAAAGCACGCCACGAGGTGCGTTTGCACAGTGGTGAAGGAAGGGGGTGTGACCTGAGGTGATATGTCTGCAAACACGCCCTGTGGCGCGTTTTAAGTTGGAGAATTAATTCCTCCTCAATCCTGTGGGTCCCTGGAGGCCAACTAGGCCACCAAGTACCTCCAGTAGGCGCCAGTAGGCTGCATTGCAGAGAGGTGTTCAGAGGCCACGCCCCTTTTTACAACACTCTGCAACGCAGCTCCATGGCGCTTACTGGAGGTACCTGGTGGGCTAGTTGGCCCCGAGGGACCCTCACTATTCAAGAGGAGCTAATCCCCCTATTTAAAACGCGCCACAGGGTGTGTTTGCACACATCACCTCAGGCCCCACCCCCTTACCTTTACCACTGTGCAAACGCGCCCCGTGGCACGTTTTAAGTTGGGGGATTATGTCCCTTTGAATCCTGAGGGTCCCTGGGGTCCAACAAGCCCACCAGGTACCTCCAGTAGGCGCCACAAGGCTGCGTTGCAGAGAGGTGTAAAAAGGGGTGTGGCTTGTAGCACCTCTCTGCAACGCAGCCCTGTGGCGCTTACTGGAGGTACCAGATGGGCTAGTTGGCCCCCAGGGACCCCCAGTATTGAAGGGGAATTAATTCCCCAATTTAAAATGTGCCACAGGGCGCTTTTACAGTGTGTGTTTGAGAGGGGGCGGGGCCTAGGGACGATCGAGTCTTTTTTTTTTTTGTAAAAGGGGTACTGTGACCCGCCCTTCCTTTTTACTTTTTTGGGGCCCTGGGACCCCATCCCCCAGGGCCTCACCCCCAGTGCTCCATTCCCCGGGGCATGGCCACATTTTTAAATATTTTTATGGAGGGGGGCTGCGTAGCCCCCTCCTCACGCCACTTAAGGCCCCGGGGACCCCATCCCGCGGGGCCGGCCATTGATTTATTTACTTATCTATTGTCCTAATGGGGAAGGGGGCCGCGTGGCCCCCCCCTCCCGGGCCACTTATGGCCCCGGGGACCCCATGCCCACGGGGCCTGGCCTCTCGTTTGGAACCATGGGGGGGTCCCCAATTCCCCCACGGTCCTAGCCGTGTCCCCACCTCCTGAGGGAGCCGGCATTGCTTTTCCACATGGGGAGCAGCTAACATGCTGCTCCCCATATGGAAAAGCAATCTGCTTTGCTTCATTGAAGCAAGAGCAGGATTCCCTGCCCTCGCTTCAATGAAGCAAAGCAGTTTGCAATGACAGGGTGGGAGCCGCGAGGCTCCCGCCCTACCATTACAAACAGCAGTGTCCCGGGGGTGCCCACCCCCAGGACACTGCTGAGCCGGCCCTGGAGGGTGGCGGTCCCGAGGGTCTGTACAAGGCTCCATGAAGGGGCCGCGCGCTCCCCCTCCCACATTTGTTAGAAGCCCTGGGTGGTGGTGGTCCCCGGGGCTTGGCGGGTCTCTGAGCCCCCTCGTATATAATTTAATAAAGCCCCGGGGGTGGGTGTCCCCGGGGCTGGGGTGCCCCACTGGGCCCCCCTTTACATATAATCTATTGCCCCTGGGATTTGCCCCCATCCCCCCGGGAGCTAAATACCAATAAAATTTTTTTTTATCTGCAGTATGCCCCCATCTTGCGCGCATCCTTCCATTTTAAAAAAAAATGTGGGCCTTGGGGGTCCTTGTGGGACCCCCTGAGCAGGCCTAGAGGGTCAGGGTGTTTCTACCCTGTCCCCTTTTTGCGTTTTGCAAGGTTTTTGGGGGGGTTCTTGTGCCTTGGTTCTACCGAGGCACAAGGTGGCTTACAACACTTCCTGATTTGGAGTGTTGGTGGGGGGCAGCATGTTAGCTGCTCCCCATGTGGAAAACCAATGCCGGCTCCCGCAGGATGCAGGGAGCCGTCTGGGACCGTGGTGGGATTGGAGATCCCCCCACGGTCCTCAACGGAGTGGACCAGCCCCGGGGGCTGGGGGTCCCCAGGGCTATTAGTGGCAAGGCACCCCCCCTCCAAATATTTTTTTTTTTTAGAAAAGGCCCATGCCCCGGAGGATGGGGTTCCTGGGGCAGATTATGGCCTCAGGAGGCGGGGCCACGCAGCCCCCTTCCCAATGTTTTATTTACTAAAAAAAAATTGGGGGCAGACCCTGGGGGATGGGGCCCCCTGAGCCAAAAAATTGGAAAAAGAAGGGGGCTACACAGCCCGCCTTCAAAAAAAAAAAAAAAAAAAAAATGTTAAAAACGGGATCGCGGCTGGAGGCCACGCCCCCTCATTACACCACTCTGCAAAAGCGCCCCCTGGCACGTTTGCAGAGGGGGAACAATTCCCCTTGAATACTGGGGGTCCCCAGAGAGGTGTTCTGAGGCCACGCCCCTTTTTACACCTCTCTGCAACGCAGCTCTGTGGCGCTTACTAGGGGTAGCTGGTGTGCTAGTTGCACCCCAGGGACCCTCAGTATTCAAGGAGAGTCAATCCCCCAACTTGAAACGCACCACGGGCGTGTTTGCACTGTGGTGAAGGGAGGGGGCGGGGCCTGAGTTCACATGTGTGCAAACACGCCCTGTGGCGCGGTTTAAGTTGGGGAATTAATTCCTTGTCAATACTGAGGGTCTCTGGGAGCCAACTAGCCCACCAGGTACCTCCAGTAAGCGCCACAGAGCTGCGTTATAGATTGTTGTAAAAAAGGGGTTGGCCTCTGAACCCCTCTCTGCAACGCAGCCTCCTGGCGCATACTGGTGGTACCTGGTGGGCTAGCTGGCCCCCAGGGACCCACAGGATTGAGGAGGTATTAATTCTCTAACTTAAAACGCGCAACAGGGCGTGTTTGCAGACATATCACCTCAGGCCACGCCCCATTCCTTCACCACTGTGCCAACGCGCCCCGTGGCGTGTTTTAAGTTGGGGAATTAATTCTCTTTCAATACTGAGGGTCCCTGGGGGCCAAATAGCCCACCAGGTGCTTCCAGGAAGTGCCACTGCGCTGCGTTTCAGAGAGGTGGTGCAGGCCGTTCCCCTTTTTACATCTCTCTGCTACGCAGCTCTGTGGCGCTTACTGGATGTACTATGAATTCCAATTTACTCACCAGGAGAGACCTCAGTGCTGCATCTTTGAGCCCAGTACTGATCCTGAAAAGTAATTCTAACCATAATTACCAGTAACTTTAATTTCCTTCCATAGGCTAACATTGACTGGTTTCACTTGGAAATTCTTCTAAGTGTGGAGTTTTGACACTTTTTTAAATATTCACCTAAGATCATCTGAATAACAAATTCCGATTTACTCACCTGTTATCAGGAGAGAACCCAGTGCGGCATCTTTTAGCGCAGCACTGACCCTGAAAAGTAATTCAAACCGTACTTACAAGTAACTTGTATTTCCTTCCATAGGAATCCATTGTCTGGTTTTCACCAGAACAGTTTGCAAGTCTCTATTTTTACAAACTAAAAATATTCCTAAAAAATCGCCTGTATGACTTAAACGCATTCTTTCAACTGTTTGCAGGAGATGCACCAGTGCTAGATCCAGGGTCCACCACTGAGTAAGAAAAAGTAACGATAACACTACTTGCCTGCTTAGTCAATTTCCTCCCATTGGATAACATTGGTGATTGTATGTGATAATATTTCTAAGTGTCAACTTTTAAAATACAATAATATTCCTTAACAATCACTACTGTAACCAAAACGCTTTTACTCAACTGTTTACAGGAGATGTCCCAGGACTGAATCTAGGATCCAGTCCTGTGGTTAGACAAGTACTCCATAAAGAAACTAATTGCATTTAAGTAGAAATTCACATTGAGCTCAATGTTGCTTTTTGTTTGAAATTGTGTTGCCCATTGCAACAACTGTAACTACTGTACTTAAGTCTATTGCCTATTTGCAAAGTATTTAAACTAAAGTAATTCATTCTGAGAAAGTATATTTTGTAATGTAATGTATAATGTAATTATAATGTAATTTAAAAAATAAAATATCTAAAAGTAGTTTTAAAAAATGTAGTAAATCAGTATTAATAAAATAAATAGAACAATTAATACATTTAAAATTGTAATTTACAAAACCTTTGAAATTCACTAAAAAAACACAGGTTTCAGACATGTTATAGTTAGGAATTAGCATTTAAAAAAACCTTTGAAATGCACTGAAAAAAAAATAGGTTTTAGGGGTGTTCTAGTTAGCTGGACATTTCACTCGTACAAAACCATTGGAATTCCTCCGTTATAGTTAGTTGTACTAAGTATAACTCTCACGCCCGCAATGATGATGTCACATTTTACATCTTTCATGACATGGTCAGTGACATCACTGATGACATCTCAAATGACATCACTGATGACATCATCCACGTGACAATCTGATCCATCTTATCATACACTAGTATAACCTTTCAACACTCATTATAAAATATGGAGTACCATATTGAAACCATTGACACACCAATACCAATTTCTAAAAACCCACTCAGTGATTCCTACATCTACACACACATCTAAACACTTACCTATAGATTTACTCATACGTGCTAACAAAGATCAATAGAACACTATCAAATATACTTATACACCTACATCAACATTACACACCAGCACACATCGTATTCAATTCAATTAGTCTTTATTCGATATTTTTCAACCATAAAAGACACATAAAATACATGTATTTAAAACAGGTGTGCCAGACTTTATAAAATACAATTATTAATAAAAGTTGATAAGTTAAATATACATTCATTAGTTATGTCAAAAAGGGAACAACATTGGAAAATATACTCACAATACCCACCAAGGGAAACAACAAACATAAGAATCTTCATTTCATTAAAGCAAAATAAGGCCTACGTTTCCAACCAAACTACTCCTTCTGAGGGCCCATGTCCAGCTCAAGAATTTAGCCATACCTATAACCACATGTTCTCTTGTGTCTGTCTTTAAAATTTGCAATGCTATTTGGCATGATCTTGTACCAATATTTAGACAGGTTAGCTTTAGCCATTTTTTAAGGGGACCCTTATATGCAGGGCACACAAATAAGACATGAATTATAGACTCTTCCTGAGATGTGCAAGTGGGGCATCTTGTATCTCCATCTCCCCATCTTGCCCTAAACGTTTGTTTTTTTTGTTGTTGTTTTTTTTGTTTTTTTGTTACAAGTCTGTTTTATTTTGAAGCAAAACCCCCTGGGAGGGGCACAAAAACTCAGCGTTAAGCCCACAACCTCTATCCGAGGCCGGCCGCGAAGAATGCGCAACAGAATTCGTTTAGTCAGAGTAATTAACACAGCGCCCTGCCTACAACCCCGAGGGCCCGGCCGCGTGGCTTAGGAGAAGCTGTTGAAGGTGTTCAGCGTTGAGAGAACCCCAATTACAGTTCAGGGGGAGTAAGTGAGAGAGCAACAGGCCCAGCGATTACTAACGACCCAACAGGGGTCCATGAGAACATAAAAGAGCTACAGAGGGAAGAGAGAAAATGAAAGTGAAGGGGAAGTAAGCCAGAGACAGAAAATAGAGGGGTGGCCATGCTAGCAGGTGTGGTGGGCAGGCCAGCGGATGGAAAGCAACGAGGGTCAGCCTCCGGAGCTCAGTTGTTATAGGAGTCGCCTACGGGAGCAACCGAGTAGGATCTGTAGGGGCAATAGCGTCCTCAAAAAGATGTAGGGTCCTGAGTCTAGTGGGCATATGTCGTGCATGCTCTGTGGATGCTCTGTGGAGCACAAATAGCGCACCAGGGGCTTCCAAACTGTCTCGAAGTGGGTGTGGCGCATCTGGAGTCGCGCCGTTAGGAGCTCCATTGCCAAGACGTGCCACAGCCGCACAAACCGGGAGGCTATTGGAGGCGCTTCAGTCTTCTTCCAATACAAGGCTATGAGTTGCTTGGCCGGACCTAGCATCTGTAATGTTACAATCCAGTCACTACTGGTTAGGGCCTTAAGGTTTGATGGTCTGATACCCAACAGGATCGTACCTATGGCTTCAGGCAAAGGGAACCCCAGCACCCCCCTGATGTGGCTAAGGACCTCCTTCCAGAAGACAGTGAGGGGCGGACATGCCCACCATATGTGCACGAAATCCCCCGCCGCAGCCCGACACCTCCAGCACAGCGGCGAAACATTGGGGAACATCTTGTGAAGTCGCAGGGGAGTGTAATACCATCGAGTTAAAAGTTTATAGGCATTTTCTCTTTGCAGGATGCTCCTATACACCTTGGGGATATCTCTCCACACCGCATCCCACTGTGAAGGCGTAATATCCGTATCGACCGCCGTCTGCCATTGACGCTGATACGGGTGGGTGTGTATGAGTGGCGGGTGCTTTAGAATGTGGTAAATCTGGGAGACCAACCGTTTCAAGCCCCCTAAGGTGCGTGCCAAGCGTTTGAAGGGGGTGAAGGCGCGCGTAGCAGCCCGGTACACTTTATCTCCAAAGGCCCAGTGTCCTAGTTGGACGTATTGTAGCCGCGCTGCAGGCTGCAGGAGAAAGTCCTCACAACATTGGTCAAACGACTTGAAGGAGCCCCCGTCGAACAGGTCGCAAAGCACCCTACAATCCCCCTGCACCCAGTTCTCAAAAGCCCGGGTTCGGTGGGCCGGCGGGAAGTGAGGGTTTGCCGCTATGGGGGTATGCGGGGACGGGAACATAGTAAGACCCCTGGAGACAGCGACGGCGTCCCAAATGTCCAGTACCGTTTTCGTGGGCACTGCAAGGTACGCACTTCTGGATCGGGCCGCTCGGTGGAGCCATGGCAGGTCCCAAATAGTGCGTCCCGTCACCGCCCTGTCCATGTGCAGCCACCCTTTTTCACTCTCCCGTACCCCCCACTCTATCACAAATCGGAGATGCGCGGCCCAGTAGTAGTGGACCAAGTTAGGACAGGCTAGTCCCCCCCTATCGCGTGGGGCCATGAGGATTTTCTGGGAAAAGCGGGGGATCCTGCCACCCCAGATAAAGGATGTGAGCTCGCGTTGTAAGCTCCGTATGCAGTGTAGCTGGATTGGAGTGGGGAGGCATTGAAACACGTATAGGATTTTGGGTAGGATCGACATTTTGACTGCGTGGAGGCGGCCTAACCAGGACAGCATTAGGGGTTTCCACCGCCGCAGATCGTCTAAGACCTCCTTCCGGCAGATCCGCCAATTAACAGAGCTCCAGTCGTCAAGGGAGGGGGTCAAGGTGACACCCAGGTATTTGATATGGCGCTCAGCCCACTGGTAGGGCACAATCTCTCTCAGGGTGGGGAGATCTTCCGTCGGAATGGTAAGATTCAGGGCCCTGGACTTGTTGTGGTTAATCTTGAGGCCGGAGGCCCTTTCGAAGAGGCAGAGCGCTCTATGGACTGCCGGCAGGGAGTCCCGCGGGTGCGTGAGAGTAAGGATCAGGTCGTCCGCGAACAGCACTACCTTGTTGTCCCGTCACCCGTGTGCTATCCCGTGGATGTCCGAGTCGCGCCGTATAAGCTCCGCGAGGGGTTCCACTGCAAGAGCAAATAGGAGGGGTGAAAGGGGGCACCCCTGTCTAGTGCCCCTGTGAATCGCTAGGGGTGGTGTTAGGTCCCCATTGACTCGAATTCGAGCGTGGGGCCCTATGTATGGAGCCATAGTCCTAGCAATCATCTTCGGGCCCAGCCCGAGTTTACGAAGTACCGCCCTGAGGAAGGCCCAGTCCACCCGATCGAACGCCTTCTCTGCGTCCAGGGAGAAGAAGGCAGGCCGGGATTTTCCAATGTCGCACCTTCCCTACAAGGTGCGCAAGTTTGCGTACGTTGTCTGCCCCCTGGCGATCGTGGATAAATCCTACCTGATCGGGGTCCACAAGCCACTGCATATACGGATCTAGGCGTTGGGCGAGGAGCTTAGTGTATATTTTGAGATCCGTATTAAGCAAGGCGATAGGGCGGTAGGACGTACACATTGCAGGGTTTTCCCGGGTTTCGGTATTAGCGCAATCTCTGCCATGCCCATGTCAGGAGATGGACCCACCTCTTCCGAGAAAGAGTTGAACAGTCTGAGGACGTGAGGCCGAAGCTGGGCCTGAAATGTGCGATAGAAAGATAGCGGCAAGCCATCCGGGCCCGGCGTTTTTCCCAGAGGCAGATTCTTAATCGCCATTGAGATCTCATCCTCCGTAATGAGGTTTTCTAGCTCCGTCACGTCCCTAGCCGATATCGTCGGCCCCTCATAATCATCCAGGACGGCTGCTATCGCATCCACCGGCACAGGATCACTCCTGTACAGGGATGTATAATAGTCCATAAATGCGGTCTGCTTGGATTCCTCCGAGACCACTTTCGATCCGTCCTGCAGTTGGACTCTAGTGATGTGGGCCTTGGCAGCGCGTGCTCTCAGCCTTCCCGCCAGCAGTCGGCCTACCTTGTCGCCTCCCTCAAAGTACTTTTGCTTCAAGGCCAACAGGGCACCTTCCGCCTTGTTGGTGCGCAGCAGTCGGAGTTGCCCTCTGAGTGTGGCCAATCTCCTCCTAGTGTCTCGAGACGACCGCTCCCGGTCCTGCATCTCAGCTTTCTTAATAAACACTGCCAACTCAGCCTCCAGTTTGTAGGCAGCACGCCTGCGTGCAATCGCCAGGGAGGTGATGTGTCCCCGAATCGTGGCCTTGAAAGCATCCCAAACCACCGGGAAAGGCATGTCCGGGGTGTCGTTAGAAGCAAAGTAGGCGTCTATGGCTTCCCGGATGCTATACACATCGTCAGCGTCCCGAAGGACGCTCGGTGGAAAGGACCAGCGTGCGACACGCATGGGACGCGCCGCCGGGTCCTGAAGACACATTTCCGCGTGATCCGACAGAGAAATGTCTGAGATGGAGGCACCCAACGTGTCACGGAGCAGTTCCAGTGACACAAAGAGGAAATCAATACGGGAGTAAGACCTGTGGGAGTGCGAATAAAATGAGTAGTCTCTAAGGTCCGGGTTGTGATAGCGCTACACATAGAATAGTCCTAAGTCCGCAATCTGTTTGCGCAGGGCAGAGGACATCACCCCGGAAGCGTTGGAGGTAGCACCGCATCGATCCAGATCCGATTCCCACACTAAGTTGAAGTCCCCACCCAGTATCATGTGCGGATCTCCACAGGGTACCTGCTCCCTCAAGAGTGTCTGGAGATAGCGGTCTTGTAACTGGTTAGGAGCGTACACATTGCATAAGGTGAACCTGCGCCGTCCCGCATACACCGTAACCCTGAGGAAGCGCCCATCCCCACTCTTAAAGGGTCGAGAATCCCCCCCGCCTGAAGCCAGCCCTGCATAGTATGGCCACCCCCGCAGTTTTGGTGTCCGCTGTCGCCCAGAACTGAAGAGGGTACTTGGGGTGGGCCATGCAGTGCGTAACCCCTGCAGTAGGTGGGTTTCCTGGAGATAAATGATGTTAGGATGTTGTTGGAGGAGATAGCGCAGTGGCGGCTGGTGACAGTTTAAAGTGGTGAGGCAGCAAATTATTGCCGGCCCGCATGGCGGCAAGCGAGCGTAGCAAGTGAGCCGGAACAACCTCCGGGGCCTCGGAGGAGAACATATTGAAAAAAGAGTGGACAAATGGTGCATTATTAAGCACATTTGAGAAAGCAGGAAGGTTAATAAAGCAATACAATTGAATAATTTATCATTTAAGAAATTGCCAATTTTTATGAGCTCTAGAGGACAATCTTTGCCAGAAGCACCAAGGAAGCCCTACACTCTTCTACTGTTGTCCGTGGCCAGCCTTATGTAAAAGCTCCATAGGTATGAGTGAACCTACAGAAACATGATTTTACTGAGACAGACATATAAATTAGAAAACCAACAGTAATAGCTCACTGTGACCCCACAGCACAAAAAGATACCATGTCAGTGTGCAAGCGCTACAATCGTGTACAGAAACAACCAGCAGTAAAATCATGGTATAGCAGCATAAACAACAACGCACCGTGAATTCAAGTCACAGAATCAAATTCATACTGTGAAATAACAGCACAGCATACCCGTAAAGACACATCTCTCTGCACCATCTGAGAAAAGCAAACAGGTGGACAGCATAAATACACAAAAGTATATACTGTTAGCAGAGGAAATCACAAATATGTAAAACTCTTCCGGTTTTTTTGGTGCATGAAAACATGTACTTAAACATCTCATTTTTCTATCAACCCGAATGGAATAGACCTAGACATTTCTATGACTATTAAAAAGCAAAACAGAGAGGCACGCACATTTGGCGGAGCAACGACGAAGAAACAGAGACAACTTGTTGTGACTTCAGAAAAACAGAGAACACAAATAAAACCGGACTTGCTGAAGTACATTAGCAAAACAAAACACATGGACATCATTATTTTCGGTCTGTGGAACACCATTTGACACCCCGTCCACGGAAGGCATAAGCTATGGAGTCCTCAGCTGACAGCAAGGAAGGCCGGTGCGCGGTGCTTGAGGCGCCGGCCCCGTGTCAAAGTAGCAACCAAGTGTGACACTTGCCTTTGGCAAAGTACACGGCTATTGAAAGACCCCCTCCAGGCGCTACCTGTTGATTGTGCCTGGGAGTCAAAAACCACAGGCCTTGGTGTAACTAGAAAAGCGCAGTAGTTGCACAGCCGGTGTTGTAAAACACTTAGCTTCTTCGTTTGCACACGGAGGCCTCGTAAATCTGAAAAGTTGTATTAAAATAAATCCAATGAGGCGACTGGAAGCGGGCTCAAGGATGTGCGTGGCTAAACAGTAAAACCTGGAACACTCGGACAGACAAATGGAAAGTAGAAAAAAAAACACACAGAAACAGGCCTGAACACCAAAATACGACGGAAAGAAAATGTACGACAAAAATCAAAATGTCTTTATCTGTTAACAAGGTGCAGGTTCTCAGAATATCTGTTCTAAGCCTCATTTTTCACAATAATTACCCCACACATTGTCTGCACCGGACTCGCTCACGCCATGGAAAAACTAAAGCAGGCTTTCAGAATCAGACGGACGCCGCGGGCCATCTGCGCCTTGAACAACTAGGCTAGGCATCAGTTGCAGGGGGGTTTAATTGCAATGAATAAAACGTACCTTTCCCCAGGTCACGCGCCCCGCCGCTTGAGTACCTGCCACTCCTGGCCGGTCCGCTTTTCCACAGGCAGCCTCGTGACTGACTCTCCTCATCGAATCATGGGAAATGGCCAATCACCACTGCATGGCGCACATAAGCTACAGTGTGATTGGCCATAAGAAGTGCGGCACTGGGCAGTGCCACCAACCACGCGAGGCGCCGGCACCATGACCTGCAGGCTGCCTGGCTGCGGGGTGATTGCTCTCAGCCAATCCTGGCGCTACATTAGCAGCACCACTGCGATAGGGTTGGATAAGTGCAGGGTTAGTTCCTGCCCATAATGAGACCCAGGGGGGCCGGGTCCCTCGCACTCTGAGTGGCTGTAGGGGAGGGAGGGGAAGGTACTGTACCTTGTGCCCATGCGCGGGCCAGTCCGAAAAATGAGTAGCCAAAAATTTACATGCGCACACTGCAGCTGCACTTTTTCTGCAGACTGCTGTGCTGCGCTGTCAATCACTGCCGCAGCCCCGCCCCCACGCCTTCCGTGATGATGATGTTGGGCTTGTAAACTGAGCTTGCGTTGCCTCAGAGAATTATGCGAGTGCACGCTCATGCTCAGATTTATATTATTTACAGTTTTAATAATGCCTCAGCAGCGTGACGGTCGTCCATGGCTAGTGGGGCAACGCCCCAACGCCCCTAATGGACGCACTGCCACTGAGATAGCGCCAAACCTGCTTACGCTTATTAGGGGAGTTCAGGCCCTTGACGTTAAGTGATAAAACCTTCAGGGTAGTAGGTATAGTCGCAGCCATAGCAAACATCGGGCAGGGGCCGCCTATATGCCGCGTTCCCACCAGCGCAGGAGAAGGAGACTAGAGGAAGGTGCCAAAGGACCCGCTCCCACCACCCAGACAGCGGCCGCCACCCCAACCCTACCCCACCACCCGCCAGACCAGAGGAAAGGGATAGAGGGGAAGGCCAGAGGAGGGAAAGCAAAGAAGAGAAGAGGAAGCGAAAGAGAAAGAGCGAGGAAACAGCCGGAGGCCAAACACGCCTCAGACATACCAAGAACATTAGAGGCCAACAGGGCCATATCGGACTACCCCAGTCACCAGGCATCCTCTACCCGAGGGTTTGGACGCACTCAGGAATGTCACTCCCTATGTGTAGGCAGCATGCCAAGACAGGATTGCAAGATGAAGATCAGTGGAGCGTCCCAGAGCGCCGGATGGGGCCACCAGAGAGTACGTTGCAACACGGCCCAGATTATGGGGTGGGCGGAAGGGAGGTCCGGCCATCTCGGTCACCCTCAAGGGAGCGGATATGTGCTATGATGTCCTGTTTAGCCTGCGACGCTGTTTTCTCATCTACTGGAGGAGAGCGACGGCGTCGCCGAACCTGGGTCCAGTCCGGGCGGGCAGGGGGGCTCTCTTTTTGCCAGGATCTTGAGGGGCTGTGGGCCGGCGAGTCCGGCATTTTACGAAGCTGCGCCGCCTCCCGGTAGGATCGAAGGACCCTGCGCTTGTCCTCCCAGCGAAAGATGAGGGCAAAGGGGTGGCCCCACTGGTAGGCTATGTTGAGGGCCCTCAACTTCTCCATCACTGGCCGAAAAGCTCTTCGCCGTCGCAGGGTGTTAGGAGCCAGGTCTTGGAAAATCAGTATTTTGTGGCCTCCGTAGGTGAGGTTGGGTTTGTCCCGGGCCGCTTTCAGGATGGCTTCTTTCTCTGTAAAGTAGTGCACCCGTGTCAGGATGTCCGGGAGGAGGCCCGCTCTACCCGCCGGTCCATACACCCGATGGGCACGGTCCAGAGTCGGGGGGAGGCATCTTCGTCCCCCCACACCTCGTGCAGGAGTTGTGCTACGTAGGTCAGAAAATGTCCGTCCCTTCTTCATCGAGCGGTAAGCCACGGATTCGGAGGTTGTTCCGGCGGCTCCTGTTCTCAAGATCCTCCTGCTTGACCTGCAGTTCAATGTTTTGCTCTTCCAGGGCCGCCACCCTCTGCCACAGCTGTTCCTGGTCCTCCGTACGCGCATCAACTATCTTCTCCAAGCCATCCACTCTATCACCCAGTTCAGTGACCTCCTTGGGCATCTCCTTAACGCAGGTTTGGACTTCCGTGCGCAAGGAGCCTATCTCGGTCTTGAGATCAGACATGAAGGAGGCCATAAAAGCTTGAGTCACCGGCGGTGAGTCCACAGTCATCGACGAGGGGCCTTCAGTTGGTGCCACCGCTCCAGTCTTGCCCCACATAGCCATCACCGACGTGTCTTTGGCCGTCGCCGCCGGTTCCTGCTTGTCCCCTTTGGATCTCGTCATCGTCGGGCCTACAGCGAAGCGCTAAGTGTTCGGGTTCCCAGGCGGCAGCAATCCAGCGACCAGTGCCCCTGTCCGCCACAGGCCCAGAAGAGAGGATGCCCCAGTCAGCGCAGGCAAAAGAGAGGGTCCAACAGCTCAGGGCGGAGGTCAAGGCGCCGCACCTGGGGCAAAGAGGCAGGCCGTCAGGGGACCAGATGCCAGTGCACACACAGTTCAAGAGAGCAAGGCCCCAAGTGATGCAACGCCCCCAGCACTGCAGTAGGAAGAAGCAGCCCACTCTAGTAGGCCGAGGTAGGGACCCCCTCACCCTCTAGGGCTCAAATCCAGTGGTGCCAACAAACTCTCCGTCCGGCACCTCCACCCAAGCAGTCCAAGAGCACCCCACCGCACCCAGAGAAAAGCCTGCAAGTGTCAAGGGGCAGGGCAACTTCCAGCGGCGGGTAGCACCTCGCCCCACCACCAGATCGCACTCAGCAACAGTTCCAGGCGGCTGAAGGGCCCCGCACCCCCCGCTAGATACACGCCACCAGACGGGGAGGGCAGGCTACAGTCAAACGAGGCCCGGCCGGGCGGTACGGTGCGCCGCCACTGCAAGCAGGGCAGAGCCCCACAGCCGGAGGCCAGCACAAGTTCCAGGGGCACTGGGCCAAGGTGCACCTCACGCGAGGAGGGTTCACTGCGTCTCACCGCCTGTCTCCCTACAGGCCGCTTCCCTAGGCCCCCAGCCGACTCGAGGGCAGCAGATGACAAGGGCTCAGGGGTGCTCAGCGTCCCCCGCCGCAGAGGCCCGCAGGGTTCAGCTTTCCCCTGTCGGGCACAGCTTCCAAAGTAGGCCCCAGTTCGTAGGGGGGGGAGGGGCGGAGGGTAACAGGCCAGGCCGAGGCCCTCCAAGGGCACCAGGAGTGAGGGGGCGCCCCTCGCATGCAGCCGCACCCCCCGCAACCCCCAGTGGATACGCCTCACCTCCGTACTCTCCAATGTCCCTGGGCTCCACAGCCACGCGATGATGCCACCGCCAGTCGCGGCTCACACGATGGTCAGGGATCAAAGATGGCGGCTGCAGCGTCACCCCGGGCCTGTCTCGTCGCTGTAGCGCTGCTGCGACCCCCGGACAGTCCAGCTCCCAGGGCCTCCGTGTTCACAGGCTACTCCGCCCGCCACCATAAGCGGCCGGCACCGGTCTCGGTGCACGGCCACACCGCGGCCCCCCGCAGGCCAGCACCAGGACTCCCCACCGCCGCAGGCCTCTTCGCCGCTTCCAGGGGACGCCTGCCTCCAGGTCCGGCGCCCGTCTAAGCCCCGGGGCGCATGGCTCACCAAGTCCAGGAGCGCCGTCTGCTACACCAGTCTAGGGCCCCCCGCAAAAGCAACTCACTGGTGCTACGGCGCCCTCCACTACAGCGCCTCCCGGGCTCCTTGCTCACACTGGCAACCCCTCCAGGGCCGGGGTATCAAAATGGCGGGCACAGCTCTGCACCGGAGCACCGGCACACAGGGTAGGTTCTCTCACGCCTTGCCGGCAGTTGCAGGCCGTCCGATCAGGCCGCTCCGCACTCCAGGGGCTCCTCGACCGCCCCGAGTGGAATCGGCCGCAGGCCCGCTCCTCAGCTCACCTCCTACTGTGGCAGGCCGAGGCCTCCGTAGGCTCCGCCGGGTCTCGGGGCCGCCGCCCAGGCTCCTGTCTCTGCCGGGCAACACCGATGCCTCCGCCAGTAGGGCTACACCCCGGCGCTCTCCTCCGCCCGGCCGGGCCCCGGCAGGGACTCGCAGACAGCTTGTGGCCGAGTCCGGAACGCAGGGTCCTGCCACCGGTCAGAGAGCCAAAATGGCGGGTCCGGATCGCCCGCGGGGACGTCACCGAGCCTTTTCACTTCTCCCGGCGAGGCGCTCCGCCGTGCTGTCACGTCGCCAGTGACCACACTCTCCGGGGGTGCCCCCAGCACTCGGGATCCCTGTGCAGCCCCCAAAATCCGCTAATTATCGCTAAAACAGGCAGCAGGGCGCCGGAGCTCTCAGAGGGCACGTCCTAGCTCATCGCCTCCAAAGCCACGTCCCCTAAACGTTTTTAAGGGGAGGGTGCCCACTCTAAATTGGTGATACAATTACCTGTCGCCAGGACTCGTAATGACATCCCAATAGGACTCCAACCTGTATTCATACTTGTGATCTAAAAAGAGGCCTGTTAGGGAGGCGCCGTCCACCAGTGACATGGACTTAAGACAGACCATGTCCTTATATAGAGCTTTGAAATCCTTTTTTGATGAGAACTGATTCTCTTCTGGGTCCTCCCACAGGTGCCTGAGTCCCATTTCAAATAGCTTGACCTTAATTTTCTTCAGCCAGCTGATTTTCGAGGACATATCAGCTTCTCTGATATGTTTGACTGCTTTGGCATAGGGTAATAACTCAGGGGTTGTCCATAGCCGCCTCGATTATGCTAATGGTCTAAATCCTGCAGCCTTCTCAATGGAAATGCTACCCAAATCTAAGAATAGAGGCTTAAGGGGCGATGATTGGGGAAGGCCAGTCAAAGTTCTCAAAAACATATTCTGGGCTAGAACTAAGGGTGCTAGATTTTCGAAGCCCCATAGTTCTGCAGCATGCAATATGGAAGCCCTGATTTTCCCGTTATATATGGCTAATGCTGGGCCTATCGGTTTGGTATAAGACCGCCGGTGCTCTTTTAAGAGGGCCCCTGCTAGTTGATTATGCTTGAGGGCTAGTAAATCTATCTGAGGGTTCCATTTCATCCTCTTACCCATCGTTACGCCCAGGTACAGAAAGGTATCAGTTTGCTTCAGAGGTGCGCTATTCATTTCTACTCTGCCTTTCACAATTTTGTTTATGTAACACCATGAACTTAGTCTTATCAACATTTACTACTAGTTCGGGGTCATTGCAAAATAAAGTGAATCTATTGAGGGCTCTTTGCAGACCCGATTGTGTTTTAGATAAAATCAAAGTATCATCTGCAAACATTAACAATGGGACCCTCGTACCAGCAAGAGTAGGTGCATCGGTTGGGAAATCAGAGTAATATAAAATAACATTGTTAATAAACAAAGAAAAGAGGGTAGGAGGCAAAACACAGCCCTGCCTTACCCCTTTGGTCGCAGAAAACCGATTTGTTAACTCACCCTGTTGACCCCACGAACCTGGGCATAATTAGACTCATGAAGTTTGATGATAAAATGTAGAATTTCAGGGGGCATCCCTACTTTAAAAAAAAAAATGTCATTCTTTTTATTGATAACAAAGAAATAGGTGGTGGTCGTCACAGTCAAGGCATAAAATATCCACATACGAGCGCAGGGAATTACAGCACATACACAATAATTATGGTATAGAGGCAGTAATAACAGTACATCACGTTGCATTTACAGTACAAGCGGTTCGTCAATCCGGAGAACCTGGGGGGGGTTCACAGATGTTACCTCTGTGTTCATTCCAGTTGGTCCATATTGCTATCCATTTCCGCAGGCACCCCCGCGCCTCGTACACCGTCTTTTCTTGGAGCATGCACCAGTCCATATCAGTTTTCCACAGGCCCACTCTAGGAAGCCTAACCGCCCCCCACTGCCTAGCAATGTTCCTTCTGGCTATTGCAAACCCTAGTGTGGCCCATACCCTCCCACTAGGCGACAGGTCGGTTGGCTCCCATATGTTTAACAGGCACCTCTTTGCTTCCAGTCTGAGCTTCACCCTCCAAACCTCCTGCATTCAACGGGTCACCCAGGCCCCGTAGTTACTCAACAGTGGACACTCCCACAGTATGTGGAAGTAGGTCCCCATCTCTCTGCACCCCCGCCTACAAAGGTCATCTGCATTCCGGCCCATTCGTTGCAGTCTAGTCCCTGAAAGGTAAGCACGGTGTAAGATTTTTAGCTGAATGAGTCGGAGTCTGGCCGATATGGCAACCTCCTTAGGGGAGGCTAGTGCAATTCTCCATTCTTCCCATTTCCCCTTGAGGGGGAGCAGTAGGTCCGGGGAGTTGTCAATGATTTTTTTGTACGTGAGTGATATGGCGTGTTCGGGGAGATGGCCATCCAGAAGCCTGTCCTCCAGCGGGGAGGATGGAGGGGGCTGCGTTCCTGCGGGGATGTTAGTCTGGAGGGAGTGCCTAACCTGTAAGTACCTGAAGTGTTCCGAGTGTGCCAGTTCGTAGGTGTGTGGAGCGAGGCAAAGGGCACCATCCCCTTCGGGCCCCACAGGTCTCGTATGTGGGAGATGCCTATGAGGTCCCAGTTTCTGAACCCTTTGGTACGACCGAGCGTGCCCAGTCTCTCCGAGACCCATAAAGGGGTAGCCATCGTAAGAGTGTCGGCCCATCTTAATTTGCGCTGCACAATATGCCACAACTGCACTGAGTGTTGCGTGGGCCCTGTCAGTAGGTATCGTCCCAGCTCGGAGTAGAGCGCAACTTCAAAGTTCCCGCCCGGCAAGATCCATCGATCCATTCCGTATCCCGGGTCATTCCCGTCACTATACGTGCCCTGGTTGATGGCTGAAAGGTGTGCAGCCCAGTAAAATTTACGGATGTCCGGGATCGCTATGCCGCCGTCGAACCATCCCAGAGTCAGTTTCTGAAGGGATATGCGGGGCGTTCCAGACCACAGCAGCTCCCTCTGCGTGGCCTCAATGGAGGCAAAAGCGGAGTGCGGGACCAGGTCAGGTATAGAAACCTCGGCAGCGCCATCATTTTGAAGAGCGCCGCCCGCCCGAGGAGGGACAGTGGGAGCCGTCACCAGGAGGCTGCGTCCCTCTTGAATCTCTGTAAAGGCGGGAGAAGGTTCCTTTCGTACCTGGTCGACGCCTCTTTGGAGATTAATATCCCCAGGTAGCGGAACCCCTCTGTGGCCACAGCGAGCGGGCAGTTTCGCGGGAGCGTCGTTCCACAGGACATAAAGGATGGACTTGCCCCAATTGATGCTGTAGCCTGAGTTTTTCCCGAAGCTGGTGAAAATATCCATGGCCACTATTAGGGACTTACGAGGTCTCGTAAGATAAAGGAGGACGTTGTCAGCATAGAGTGAGATCCTGTCCTCCCTCCTGTCAGCCCAGCGTATCCCCTTCAGGGACAGGTCCTGCCTAATCCACGCTGCCAGGGGCTCTAGTGAGAGGGCAAAGAGGGGCGAGAGGGGGCACCCCTGTCGTGTTCCTCGTTAGAGTTCAAATACTTCAGAAACTTTATTATTGACAGAGACCTGAGCCAAGGGTGCAGAGTAAAGGAGGTGCACCCACCCCATAAAACTCGGGCCGAAGCCCAGTTTGCGGAGGACCGCCATCATGTATGACCACTCGAGCGTGTTGAACGCCATAGCCGGGTCTAGGGATATCACTACCGCGTCCTCCTGGATGGCGTGGCATCTACCCAACACTCCGTGCAGCCTACGGAGGTTAAGCGCTGTGTTGCGGTGGGGCATAAACCCAGATAGGTCCGGGTGGACCAGGGCTGGCAGAACAGGCTTGAGCCTGTTTGCGAGGACTTTGGCTAAAATTCTGGGCTCAGCGTTGAGCAGGGATATGTGCCTGTAGGAGGCACAGGAGTCCCGTGGTTTCCCTTCCTTGTGGATGGCCACTATTGTGGCAATACGTTGGTTACGAGGTAGAATGCCCCGATCCCTGCTCTCCTCAAACATCCGCTTTAGGTAAGGACCAAGGCCACCGGGTGCGAGCTTGTATAGTTCTATTGGCAAACCGTTTGGCCCCAGCGCTTTTCCCGGCCGGAGATCTCCGATCACTCGGGCCAGTTCTTCCACGGTAAGTGGTGCCTCCAGGGCGTCTCGCTCCGCGTCCGAGAGGGTGGGCATGCGGATGTCAGTCAGCAAGGAGACCGAGTCTTCCTCAGGTCTGTCCGAGCTTCTACTATATACCTTCCGATAATGTGACGCGAATTCCTTAACTATTTCACAAGGTTCCGTGATTACGGTTCCAGGCTCTGTCTTGAGCTCTGTGACTATTCTTTGAGCCTGCTGTTTTTTGTCTAGCCAGGCTATGAGTTTGCCCGCCTTATCCCCTTGGTCCTAGAGTTTACCCTCTTTATCTCTGGCTATAGTCTTGGCAGCGTCAGTAACCAGGGCCCTGTATTCCGCCGCCTTAAGTTCCATCAGGTGAACTGCCCCTGGCTCACCCTCAGCGTGAGCCACTGTCTCCAGCTCCAGGAGGTCCCTTTCCATATTGGCAATTTGTTCTTCCCGCTCCTTACGACGACCAGAAATCGCAGAGAGGGCCTCCCCTCTAGGTACGCTTTTAAAAGCCTCCCATAGCACCGTGGACGAGGTCACCGTACCATCGTTTTCTTCAAAGTATTGATCTATCGAAAGGATAAGTTTCTGCCAAATGTTTTCACAGCGCAGATACCATGCGTTTATTGGCGCAGTGCAACCCTCCTGTTTGTCTCCAATTGTGAGGTGGGCTAGTAGCGGCGAGTGGTCCGAGATCCCTCTCGCTAGGTGTGTAACCTCCTGAATTGTTGTGTCGTGGTATTGTGGCGCTAGTATGTAGTCAATACGAGAGAACGAACGGTGTGGGCCGGAGAAGAAAGTGTATTGCGTATCCCGAGGGTGGCGGGTGCGCCAGAGGTCCACAAGGCCGAAAGCCTCGAGAAAGTCTGTAAGCCACCTGTGACCCGTTGGTATGTCTCTGGGCGGAAGTCTGTCGAGGGACCCAGATACCACAGCATTAAAATCACCCCCTATAAGGAGGCGTCCCTCTGGGAGTGAAAGGAGCATCTTACCGAGATCCTGATATGATTGTGTTTGGAGACCAGGCGGGATGTACGCCGTGACAAGGTTTATCTTGCGGCCCTCCCATGTACCCGACACTATCCCAAAGCGTCCCAGGGGGTCAGAGTCTGTGTGCTCAATGACCATGGGGAAGTTACGACAAAGCAAGATGCCCACCCCCCGGGACCCAGAAGGGAAGCCAGCATGTGCCGCCAGGGACTAACCCCACCGGTTCAGTGCGTGACATGTGTTGCCCAGTAAGTGTGTCTCCTGCAGGAGTACCACATCAGGAGGGTGTCTCTTAACAAATTGTAGAACAATAGTTCTTTTAAGCTTATCCCCCAGCCCGTTGACATTCCAACTTAGTACCTATAGACTCTTATCCCACTTCATGGCAATGTGTACCTCCCCTCAAAGTATCCTCCCTGTATTTCCGAACCTCCTGCAAATGCATGAAACAACATTTCTGTCTTGAATTCCTGCGCAAAGTAGCATAAATTTCAGCAGAACAGTAGCATCCTTGGTGTGACAGTACCAAAATCCCACAAGTGACCCCGACTGCTTCCCGCCCCTCCCCACCCACGTCCCCAACTCCCCCCGTCCCAACCCCCCCTCCCTGCTCCCCTGCTCCCCTGGTTTAAAACTACCCACATCCCCAATTAGCAGAGTGCCTTTCGCCCAATACTCACCCCGGAAAAGGAAGAAACTAAAACTCTAAGTAACCCGTCTTCCCTTCCTAGTGGACCTTTCGCCCGGAGCGTGCACTGGCACCGGCCCCACCCGCCGCCCGAGTCCCCTCCCCTCCCCCCCAACATAACAGGTGTGTAAAATGTCTACAAGTCCTGCAGATTAGTTCATCCAGTGGCTATACACAGCAGTGTCACTAAGCAGATCCAGCCCCCCCCCCCGTAAGCAGACACATAGGGACCAGATGCAATACAATACTTCATAGTTTAACACTTATCAGTTTTATGGGTCCCTCAGTCTCCGTGTCCAGCCGCTTCACTCAGGGAATCCCATCTCGGGATCGCCAGGAACGTTGACTCTGACCGTCCAGTTCTGATCTCCCAGCCGCAGATTCTGGGGATGCGACCCGGGTGTCTCTCCAGTTTTGGCCCTCAGCTCCCTCTCCGGCAGCGGGTGACTCCCTGTCAATCCAGTCCTGCACCTCCGAAGGTGAAGTGAAGAGGAAGGATTTTCCCCCTGCGAGGACCTTAAGCTTGGCAGAGAAAAACATCATGTACTTGATGCCTCTTTCTCTGAGCGCTGCTTTTGTGGAGTGGTGTGGCTCACTGGTTAGAGGCGGCAGACCCGGGAGCAGAAGTCGGCCCGGGACCAGGGTTCAATTCCCGACGCGGCAGGGTCCTGGACCAGGGTCATCGGACTCGACAATTCTCGCCTCGGTGCCTACTCTAACCTGGGGTCCCACTCGGCAACTCTGGGCATTAGCTTGCCTAATCTCCACAACGGCCCCATCAACGCCGGGGATGCCTGGCTTCACCTTGGGGATTCCCAGTAGGGACCATCCCACAGGGAAAGCCAGGACGGGTTCCCCAGTGGTATACAGTGCCGGGACGCCCCTTTGCTGGGGCAGCTGTGCGCTTTACAAGTATACGACATTTAACATTTAACATTTAACACCTACAAAGGATCTCTTTGGACTTGAAGGGTAAAGTCAGGGAAGAACCAAATCATGGCATTCTCGTAGGGTAGGTCCCCAGCCTGGCTGCCTGCAAGACGGTGTCTCTATCCCTTTAATTGAGGATTTTCGCGATGATCGTCCTCGGTGGTGCCCCTGGTTTTGGTTTTGGGATGGGCGCCCGGTGTGCTCGCTCAACAGTAAATATCTTGGACAGACGTTTGGGCTTGAGGTGATTGAGGATCAAGTCCTCAACAAAGAGTTCCGTACTGGGCCCCTCGAGGTAATCCGGCACGCCCACTAGGCGGATGTTGCTTCTTCGTGCCCTTCCTTCCTGGTCCTCCAGCCGGAGCGCCATCTGGCGGAGTTGATGGACAAGATCGTTTACTCGCTGTTCCAATTACTTCGTCGACGTCGGAAGTTCCGCAATTCCTGCCTCGTTGGCTTTTGTCTTTTCCGACGTTTTGTTAAGGTCCGTTCGGAGAAGGTTGACTTCTATGGAGATCTTGTCTATTTTAGTTTCCAGGGTCGCGCCCAACGATTGAATGTCCGTCATGATGCTGGCCAGCGACGGTTCTTTTTGGCTCTGTTGGTCACTTGCTGGCACCTCCGTCCGCTGCGTGCTCCTCTGTACTGTGTATTTGTCAAGATTATTTGTCTGGGTGGACGTACCCTGCTTGGGCCTCATGATTGTGTGGTGTATCTAGCCCGGGCCCGTTGAAGCGATCGGTGCAGTGATGCGGTAAGGCCCTGCGTCCGGAACCCGGGTCTTTCTGGGGGGGGGGGGGGGGGTTAGGGGGCGGGGGCAGGTCAGGTTTGTTTCTTGGGATGCGCGACCTTCGAGGCGATGACTAGCAATTGTTGATTTACCAAATGCCAGAAACCCGGGACGAAAGATCGTATGCAGTGACCAGGTCTCCTGGAACATGATAATATCATTGTTCTCTATAAAACATGACTACTTAATGGAAACAGTTTTTGTTTGGAGGCCAGCAATATTCCATGATATTATGGTTAGTGGGAGGAAAACAGTGCTGGCCCCCCAAGCTGTAGTTGACCTATCCAGAAGACACGCTGGAGACTTTGGTGTATTTGGCTGAGAACTCGGAGCAGACACAGGGAGAGAAACAGGCCGGGCAACAATATTTTCTAACAAGGGCGGTTTTGCAGAGTGTAGTCAGTCGCAGGCGTGTAAACTAGACAGAGGGGCAAATCTATTGGCTAAACTTAAATCAAATGGACCATGTGAAATTCTGTGGGATACCATAGGATGTTGCACTGCACGTGGCATTGCCCACCCCAACATAGGGATATAACAAGGTTTATAGAAGAATCCTAGAGGCACTCGTTGTTAAAATGAGCAACTATACAGTCTCCTATCCCATCCTTTATGGAGTGTCCTATCCATGACGATCATCTGGCCATAATCATCTGATTACAGATGTCCCAGTCACGAACCCTAGCCTCCTTCAGTTGTGACGTAGGCCAATGCATGGTCTTAGCCATCAGCTGCTCTGTAAATTCAATCTGGCCATCATGCAATGGTGGGACATTCCTCAAAACCACCACCAAAGGAGCGGCGGCCGGAGGAAGATGCAAGACCCGAGGACTATCTAAGCCTGAGCTATTATCCAATCCTACGTGCATCCGGGGGTCTTCTCGGCCCTTTTGCCCAGGTATAGAGTTAGCCTGATTTACTAGTGGGAAAACTGTGGGCCGCTGTACATTACCACTAGCTGGTCCTATACGGGGCTACCTACCCCCTTCCCGAGCACACAGGCTAGCCCGATCAAGACCCCTAGACGCATTCCCCAACTCAACCATATTGCTTCCCACATCAGCTGCCTCAGTTGCATGGCTGATTTCCACAACACTATTAATTCCAGCCAGAAGCGACTCCTGCCTAATTACTGAAGGATTAGGGGGGTTAAGATTTGTAACTACTGGGTTGCTGAGCTCCATAGATGTAATTGATCTATTGTTTTGTTTTAGTAACCCTTCCATAGTACTATGGTTCGTCATTGCCCTCTGTTCAAAATTATTAAGTCTTTCCTCGATCCTAGACAGTCTATCAGCGATAGGAATTAGCGAGGATGCAATCAAGTCCCCCAGTTTGATCCACATAGCCTAATTAGCTTCTACGGAGGAGTCACGCAGGGACACTAAGGTTAGAGTTCCAGGCATGGTAGGAGCGGAGACCCCCGTCATTGGTATTGTTGATGTAGCACTTCCTCCATTATTGTTTGTCCTTTGAGATTTTGAAGGTTTCTGCCTCCGGGTGCCCCCTCCCCCCTCCCCTCTTCCTTTTCAATGGAGGGTCTGGCATTGAAACAGGAGTTTTATTTTTGCATTGGGTGGCAGACCTAGTAGCAATACGTGGCGGTGGGCTGCTTTGGGTGGGTACTACATTCGTATCTACTAACACAGCAGGTTGGAGAATATTAGGAGTATCCAACACAGCAGAAGATTTCAATGACCTGTTTGGAGACTGGCCAACATCACCTGCATAGTCAGAGTAATTAGTATCTACAACCAGAGAGCAGTCCGGAGTGCTAGCAGACGCTAAGGCGCCCAAGGATGATCGTTTAATCAGCTGGGGATCGAGAGATAAGCGGCGCTCGGTTATGGCTATCTAGTGTGCAAGGACCGAGCTGGCTCTAATTAAAAATTGATCTTAAGTCCCCACCACACTTCTTGTGGGCGGCTCATTTCTCCCCTTGCCCTCTCGCAAATTCATCCTCTAGTGGAGGTTTAGATGGAGTTTTAGATGGGAATACCAGATAAATTTTACAAGCAAAATTCCTAGTTGTTGCTCCACTGAAGAATAGACCAGCAATAAAAAGAAAACAGAGGACTAACTTTGCGGGGAGAACAATCTCAGAGAAAAGGCCCACCTGGTCAATAATTGAAGCCCCCTGGAACTTGTAGTCCTGCTCTGTGTCTCCTTCCAGGCGCGACGCGGCTCCACATCCTATTCACTTATGCAGTCATCCTACTCAATTATGCAAACAATTGATCATACTTACATTGACTAAGTTACACATTTATACAAACACCACTTTATTGATTTATATAGATAGTAACTCATACTTAGTGTGTTATAAAATCACTATTACAAGCATACAGTTGTTGATACACTCATACAATCACTGAGTCTTATGTATACTTATTTATAAACTATAGCACTAGAATCCATATGGTGGATCGTTTGAACCTAGCCACAAGAAAAAGAATGAATTAGGTCAACCCAATTTGGGTGCGCCTTCTTGGAAAAGACGATTATTTTCTTGAGTCCCCTCACTCACCCAAGGTTGCACTTAAGTGACATGCTTCATCATTGGGGCGATCCCAAGCATCTACTGCTTGGGGCGTGCTGCGACTTGCGAGGGATACGTAGGCTTGCGAGGGATACGGCTCGCGCCTCCCGCTATGCGGGAGGCGCTTCGGTGTGCAGCGTGGGTGCATTGGTGAACTTACCGTCCCAGGAGGCAGCAGGGACCAACGAGCACTGATACAGCCCCTCCCTCCAGCCCTATAACTACGGCTCGCGCCTCCCGCTACGCGGGAGACGCTTCGGTGTGCAGCGGGGGTGCATTGGTAAACTTACCGTCCCAGGAGGCAGCAGGGACCAACGAGCACTGATACAACCCCTCCCTCCAGCCCTATAACTACAGCTCGCGCCTCCCGCTACGCGGGAGACGCTTCGGTGTGCAGCGGGGGTGCATTGGTGAACTTACCGTCCCAGGAGGCAGCAGGGACAATGAGCACTGATACAGCCCCTCCCTCGAGGCCTATAACTACGGCTCGCGCCTCCCGCTACGCGGGACGCTGGCGGCGCCGGGCTAAGCCTGGGCAAAGGGCGGGCCGTCGGAGGACGAAGGAGGCCGGGCCGGCCCACCCCACTTACATCTGCTAATGGGTAAGCGCAAGCAACAAACTAATGCTGAGGAGGGGGGAAAGAAGGCCAAGGTACCTAGACATTCGGAGTCTATCATCTCATATCTATCGTCCGCAGTGGGGGCTCTCACTAAGGAAATAGCCAATGCAGAGCAGGAGCTTGGTCTGGCGCTCCCACTTGCTACAAACGGTACACATGACATTGAAATTGCACAAGTGCCTAGTTTTCCTCATGAGCCGGAAGGGGTTGTGATTAATCCTACTAGTGTTATTGCATCTACTGAACTCCCACTGCTTGGTAAAACTCGATCTCCGTCACTGGCACAGCACACTGGGGCTACAGGCAAGGGACCTAAGAAGAACATTAAGAGGACCAAAAAACTAGACACTTTACTGAATACTGCTACTGTGACTAGTGATAACCTTGGCGATCAGTTAGAGGCCGTGTTTAACGCGCGTATTGAGCCTCTGTTAGTGGGCATAGCTAAAGATATTGTGGAGACTCTAAACACCTGTCTTGCTGGTTTACTAAAAAAATGTGCTCTCATTGATCAATTTGTAAATGAACACATTCCTGCACAGAATTTGCCCAGGTTGGGCATGGATTTCTCACGTAATAGAGTTAAAGCTGACATTGTGCCAGTGGTTCCCACGCCCCTTAATGATGTGGTGGCTTGTGATATTGGTCGGGCCCGGGATGGACACCCAGGCATAGTAAGTCTTGGCTCTTCTTGCCCTAAAGCTGGGCCCTTAGCTAGCCATCTAGCGCCCCCGTGCCCAGTCTCCACCATTCAGGCAAGGGGATGCTCAGTGAACTTGGACGTTCCACCGGATGCCGCTCCCTTGGTTGCTATTTTTATTGGAGTTGATCCACTCCGAGTGGGGGAGGCAGAATCAATTATTGATCTGATGAATAAGGCCAGAGCATGGTGTGCTGATTCCTGCAGTGGAGGGTTGGACATCTCAACCAGGGTCATTATGGCCAGAAGGGTAGGTTGGATTGGGAAATGTCAGAAGAAAGTAGAGGGGGACTGTGTCATAGTTAATTTTAACAGCCCCGATCTGGCAGATAGGCTGTTTTGGGATGGCTCGGAGATAGCCCAATCGGGGATGAGACCAGTCCCCTTTGGTTTTTTCTACCCACCCCCGGACAAATCCAATGAGGCCCATAGTTTGGTCATGAAAAAGAGGGCTTGGAAGGCGGACCTTGATAACGCAAGGTCTCTTCAGAATCATTATCTACCGTCATTGACGGGGGTCAAGGTGGCTCAGCGGCTTCCCACTCCCTGATGACTCGCAAATTACCAGAGGGTATGAAGCTGGTACTGCGTAATCGTTTTGCCCCCATATCGGATATGGAAGAAAATGATTGTCAGTCAGTCCCGACTCAGCCCGTCTTGTCTAGTCTCCCCAACTCTGATGACGCATCTGGATGTAAAATCATTCGTTGGAACGTGGCTGGCACTAGAGCTAAGAGGGCTGATATTGCCTGGGTGGACTTCATCGCTAGCCATGACATAATTGATGCGGTCCGAGGGGAAGCAGATAGGTATTACCGTACGGCGTTGCTGATCAGGAACATTGCTTCCACCGAAGCGACGCCGCCCTCTCTGAGACCATGAAGTGCCAATTAGCACCCTGAGATGTTCTTCAGTGAACAACTAATACGTCAGTAAGTCTACCACGTATGAATGTTATCTGAACCTCGCATGTTTACCTAGTGAACAGCGATTAACACCACCTTTATCTGTTAATCATCCTTAACCTCATTTTAGGTTTTTAGGAGTGGAAAATACAGGGCTGGTCCCTGTATGGTCCTGACGAAACGCTCGGGGTACCTTGAAACATGTTGACCACATACTGAACCCTCCTCCATAGTTGGTTGGTCCACAGTATCACCCCATTTTTAACATACCAGTCTAGGAGCAGAATAAAACATTGAGGCCCACTAGCACGGTATTTTTAATTCACTTATCCACCCACTCCACCCCACAACACTTTTTTGCACCACACATAGTCCTTCACATTTACAGTGCTCCTACGTAACTCGCAAGTCGCAGCACGCCCCTTTTCGTAGAGAACTGGGATGGCCCCAATGATGAAGCATGTCACCGTGAGGAAACTCCGGTGAGTGAGGGGACTCAAGAAAGACATTTGTTCTTTCTTTACTGACCACATCAAATATTTTGTATCCGGTCAAAAACAAGACAGGTCCAAGAACCCAGACACTGGGCTCATTATTCATACATGGACTTCATCGCTAGCCATGACATAATTGCCATACAGGAATCTTGGGACCCGTCTGTTAGCTTTTGGATGGATGATTTTACTAGTTTTGTTGTCCCAGCCATCCCAAGTACTGCAGGCAGAGCAAAGGGGGGTCTTATCTCCCTTTTTTCCTTAAAACTTGTAAAACTATTTTAATAAATTTTTATAATTCCTGTGAGAGAGACGATGGGACTCAACATATTGCCTCCCTGGAAAAAAAATGGTGTAATTATGGTCATAATCAAAACACTGTTTTCAAGTTTATTTTAATGGGTGATTGTAACATACACCCCTGCAGTGACATATGTTATGCAGGGGTGCAGGAGGGTCCCCCTGGCTCTGTGGCGCCACACTTTGAGCACACACGGCAAGGAGAAGCACTCGAAGAGTTGTTGGCCAATTTTAATATATTTGAATCAAGTTTCATCGAGGGGGAGGTAAGGGCTGCTACATATAAGGGTACCGACCCTGGCACAGTGATAGATTATATATTTATATCAACTGGAATCTTACACAGGGTGGTGACCTATAAAGTAATTGTATCAATATTTAGTGACCACAACCCGGTGTTGCTTGGGCTGCGACCGGGTGATTTAATGGGCATAAAGAACTGTCCTTTCCAGTTGCGGCTCGCAACACTTCCTAAAGATCAAGGACGTAGGCTTAAGTGGGCAAAGGTAGTCCCCAAAACTTTTCTCGAGGACTTGTTTCCTAAGATCGAGGGTAACATGGCGACTTGCAGGGATTGCAACGCAGCTAACCAAGAAACCATTGGTGCCTTCGAGATAATATGTTCTCAGATTTCTGAAGAATTGACCACTAAAATACATCATGGGGGCAGCTCTCAATGTAGATGGTTTGATACTAGCTGTTTTATGGCTCTGCTACAAGCTTTGAAGGTCACCCCAAGAAACAAGGCGCTTGTTGCCGATCTGAGGAGGGTATATAAACAAACAATCGCTAGACGAAAAAATGAAATAAAAAAGGCAGCATGGGAAAAGTTACTGTCAACTGACGTCCTGCGCGACAGTGGACAGTTTTGGGCAACGATAAATCATCAATTTTTTTCTGACTCCGAGAACACTATCTTGGATTGTGTTATTCCCGATGACAAATGGCTTCACCACTTTAAAGAGGTTTATGGGGATTCAGGTTCTGGTTTCCTGACTGACCCACTAGTGGTAACTGAGTCTTTGCCTTTACTTATTAACTCTGTTGAAGTAGAGAGAGAGATACTGGAGACCTCAAAAAACAAGGCTCCGGGCCCGGATGGAGTCCCTGCTGATCTTTATCGCCATTCTCCTAAACTTTGGGTCAAGATTTTAACAAACGTTTTTAATGCCTCCAGTGCCAAAACTTTCCCTGCCACGTGGGCTACCTCTATTATTGTACCGATTTTTGAAAAGGGGCAGCGAGGGGACCCCTCTTGTTATAGACCCATTTCCCTGTTAGACCCTGCGGTTAAATTCTGGGCAGAGTCTTACTGTATAAATTAAGGGAAAACATAGATCGTTGTGGAGTTTTGTCTAATCTACAATATGGGTTTAGAGAAAAGAGAGGTACTCTGGATCAGTGTTCAAACCTTCATCTTTTAATTGCTAAATACACAGTGGCGAAGGATGGGTCCTTATTTATGGCTTTTATGGACCTCCCCTCGGCCTTCGACCTGGTGAATAGGTCCAAGCTGTGGTCATTACTCTTGGAGATCGGCATCGACCCCCCCGCTTGTTAGCTTCATGGCATCCCTTCACCATGAGCTTTTTGCCTCAGTCAGGGTTACTAAAGAGGGCAGGTGCACGAGCCACTTTAGATCAGAGAGGGGAGTCAGGCAGGGCTGCATTCTGACCCCTCTCCTTTGTACCATCTATATTAATGGTTTGGGTAACTACTTAGACGTACCTGGGGTGGATGCACCGCGTGTAGGAGACGTAACAATACCGGTTCTCCTATACGCGGATGACGCTGTTTTATTGGCTCGCACTGGGGTGGGCTTACAGAAACTGTTGGATTTATTTAGTGTTTTTATGGATCGGTTGGATCTGAAGATCAACACAAATGAATCCCACTCCATGGTAGTTGGTAAACACCGAAATAAGCTTAAATCCAAAGTTTTCCTTTGCAAGGGAGAGGTGGTCACCAGGGTTCCCGTATTTTCTTATTTAGGGGTTCTCTTTGACGAGAAGGGTACGTGGGGCCCTCAAATTAGGCTTAAGAGCATTTCTATAGCCAGGTCTACGTCAGCTCTTATGGGCTTTTCCAAACGGTTGGGGGCACGTCCCATGGAGTCCCTTTTGAAGGTTTACGATACAAAATGCATTCCAATCGCCACATATGGTTCCTCTTTATGGGGTTATGTATCTCAGGACAAGATACAATTAGCGGAAAATAGGTTCCTGAGACACCTTTTGACAGTCCCTCAGTCTACTCTCACTTTTTCAATACACTCAGAGGTAGGCTTGGAATATGTCACAGACAAACTGAAAATGGCCCCACTAATTTTCTGGGTTAAAACTTGGCTTAACCAAGAAATAACTTTGAACCATGCTATCTTGAGCGATGTTGTATCACTGGATCATGCTAAAAGGGTACCCTGGTTGGAATACCTGAGAACAACATTTGAACGGTTAGGTCGCCCTGAGCTTTATTTAACTCCATCTTGTATCAGGAAAGAGGATGTAAACTGGATTAAGTTGCACTTTGGAGATATGACTAGATTGGTTCGTGAGGAGCAGGAATTATTAAAACCTACAGTAAGATCCCACAATATGTTATTGATTTTCCCCTCACTTGAGCCATATCTAACAATTGTGACTAAACCCTACAATAGAGTTTTATTGACAAAATTTAGATTTAATCAGATACATTATTCCCTGGGTACTTATCAAACATGGGGGAATCCAGAATGCTGCCCGCCCTGCAACTGTGATAATTTTTCATCACAGTTACAATGCATTTTATTATGTTTTGTGGGTTTTATTCAGAAATAAGGAAAACATATCTGCTACCCATTCTTCGAGAAGCTGGCTTTCATTCAAGTCAGGCCTGCTCCTATTCATCTCCAGATGCTAGGCAGTACCCGCAACATTTTTTATGTGGCTAGTTTTTTAGTGGCAGCAATAAGAATTAAAAAGAAAAGTTTGATGATTAATGCATAAACCTGACTGATTTTTAAATGAATTATTTTTCTTTGTTTTATATAGGTTGCCACTGAGATTGTAAATATATGAAATGCTCAAATTTTTGTATGTATGAATTGTCTTTTATGATTTTAACTAATCGAATAAAGTGTTTTGACTGACTGACTGATAGGCGCGATTGATCTTTCCTCAAATTTTACCCTTCCGCTGGCTGCCATGATGCTCGATGTGACAAAAGCATTCGACAGGGTAAATTGGAATTCTCTCGCTGCCGTTTTAGAGAAATTAAACTTCGGGACAAATTTCTGCCGAACCGTTTAACTCTTATATAGTGATCCGTCGGCAAGGCTGGTGGTTAACGGAAATCTGACCATGCCTTTCAGCATTAAGAGAGGAACACTGCCCTCTTTCTCCCCTCCTCTTTGACTTGTATATCGAGCCATTTGCGCAGAGTCTTAGGGAGGAGCGAGCTATATTACCATTGAAGAGCGGCAGCTGGGAGAGAAAGGTAGCCCTGTATGCGGATGATATTTTAATCTTGTCATCAGATCTTGACGTCTTTTCCTCAAGTTATCAGATTAGCAGAGGAGTTTAGTAGTGTGACCGGATATTAAGTTAACGCAGCAAAAACTGAAATCATGACCTGGAACCTGCCAAAGGGCAGATATCACACTAAACAGGAGATGAGGTATTTACGAGTTAAAATCGTTCCTAGCATCGAGGAGATAGCTAAGGTAAATCTTTCTAACATTCTTAAGGAGAGCCAAAACCAAATGAGAGCCTGGGCCCACCTCTCCTTTAGGCAGGGTAAACCTGATAAAAATGGTAATTCTACCAAGAGTAACATTTCTCTTTAACACTATCCCACTACATTTTGGAAAAAAATTGATTGACAGATTTCAGCAGGCAATAAACTCATTTGTGTGGGCCTATATGGCAACCAGGATCTCCTGGAAAAAATTTAGACGGAGGAGGTGTAGTGATAGAGGTATGTGTACTCGAGGCGTGGCTTGAGCGCCGATGGCGGAGGTCGCCTAGCGTCTCAGCGCCACGGCCGGGCTCTCATTAATCCTGCTGCAGAGGGGGTCCCCGGGACATCTATACCCCGAAAGAATTCACTCGGGGACCTGATCACCCCCTCCTGTAAATAGTGACCCGCGGCGGTCTCAGAACTGGGGGAAACGACGAAAAGCGGAGATCGCGAGGCGGTGTCCAAGATGGCGCCGGCTCCTCCTGCATCGCCTCGGAGCTGAGAACGACCGGAGCCCCAGGGAACACGGAATCCCCGACGAGCCAAGCCTTCCCTTCCCCGCTGAAGCAGCGCCCTGCGACCTGTCCCCTGGCGATCCCCGCGGGGAGACACCGACACCCTGTGGCCGAGACCCACTGAGTTGGAGCGGAGTGGGGGAGGGGCGGAGTGATCTGCCCGCCGCCGAGCGGAGGCTGTCGCGGAGACCAGCGGCGTGGACACTGGCGCCCAGCTTGGAGTTAAGTGAGTAGCGCTGGAGTGGCGACGGGGAAAATCTGGGACACCCTTGCGATCCCCCACCGCGATGTGGCTGCAGCGCTGGGCGCCATGACGCAGGGCTGAGGTGCGTCCACCGGAGCAACTGCGGTAGCAGCGGAGGACCCTGATGTGAGCCCAACCGTCGGAGCGGAGGGGTTGTGTAGGGAAAGCAGAGGCGAATTGACCGCTGAAGTGAGGCGTCTAAGGGCGCGGCCCGTCGCTCTAGCACTGACCCCGGACTTGCAGACGGGGGGTCACTGCTGAGCTCTGTGGAGTGACCTGGTTGCCGCTTCTGGAGGCTGCACCGCAGTGGAATCGACCTGACCTTGCTCGCCCCTGCTCCAACTGTGCTGAAAACACCGCGCGACATGGGAAAACCGAGAGGGCCCAAGGGCGGCACCCAGACCGCGTCGGACGTAGAACCGCCGGACAACGAAGAGCGACTGCACGCGGAAAGTCCAGGGGGTCCACACATTCAGGAGCAACTGGATAAAATCCTACTGGCGATCACGGAGACCAGATCGGCCCTCCGGGAAGACATTGCGCAGGTTGCGACGGGCTTGGGTCTGCTCCGAGCGGATCATGGCAAGCTCTCCGACAGGGTGAAGGAAGTCGAGGGGTCGATGCGACACTTGGAACCAACGCAAAAAGCTTTGGACGCAACGATGAAGGACGCTCTAACCCGCATAGAAGCACTGGAGAAACGGGCAGAGGACGCGGAAGGACGAAACAGGAGAAATTACATTCGCATAGTTGGCCTTCCCGAAAAAATTGAAGGGGGGGACATGGTGACATACCTGGAAAATTGGCTGCGGACGACGGTGGCGCAGGAGGGGTTGTCCCCCTTCTACACATTGGAAAGGTCCCGTAGAGTGCCGGCCAAACCGCCTCTACAGGGCCGACCTCCCCGCCCAGTGGTGGCGCGGTTGCTTCATTTTCGAGACAGGGACTTCTTATTGCAGGCTGCCAGACAGAAGGGCCCTTATCAGGTGGACAACAGCCGAGTAAATATTTTTCCGGACTATACCTACGAGACGCAGAGATGTCGGTCATCCTTCCTGGCTGTCAAGCGAGAACTACGGGCAGAGGGCATCCAGTACTCCCTACTATTCCCGGCACGACTCCGCATCATTGTAGATGACTCCACCAAGTTCTTTGACACCCCAGATGATGTATGCAGTTGGTTGGAATTATACAGGGCGGGCAAGGATGGCTTCGGAACCTCATCTCAAGCCACGATGGAGGACATACTACAGCGGAAACCTAAGAGGTTCAGACACCGCAGGGGCAGGACAACTCGACCCTCCACGGTGGAGACGGCGGCGGAGCGGCGTGGTGCGCTGGAGATGGTCTCTTCCATATCTGGCACTCAGGTGGACCATGGAACTGCTCAATCGGAACCAGAAGAGAGTGGGGGCCAATCGGACACGGAGGGCTCTGAAACGGACAGCGTGAGGCTCCCGGTGGTCACCCCTGAGACGGCAGAACAATGAACAATGAAGCTTTAGGGTGAGCCGGTTCTGGTTGGAGGACTGAGGGAGGGGGCGGATGCGGGGGAACGATGGGATTCATGAAGGGGAATTGGTAATTCATTGTTTGCGGGGGGGGGTCGCGGGGACTCCCTTCTATACACTCTAATGCTGTTGAGCTCGGCCGCTATGCGGCTGGCAGTGGGACCCCGCGTCGACGCTCGGCCCCCCACATTGCCCTTAAGGCACGCCTACGGTGGCTACCGATAGGTTAGTGGGAGAGGAGGCTTGGGAGAATACAGTTTGGATGGGGACTGGATGTTACTATTTGGAACCTGTTCTGGGGGGGTTGGAAGGGGGTTCATGTTTACAAGTTGAGTTACAGTTGATAAGGGGGGGGCTTGTCATCGGTACAGGTTTCGGTGGGAACTTACACATGGCTGTGATGTGCTCAGAGAGACAGGAAAACGCGATATGGGATAATGGCTGACTTAACAAATCTGAAATGTATCACCTGGAATGTGCGGGCCTGCACACCATGTCCAGACGACATAAGGTCCATGCTTATCTAGTGCGCAGAGGAGTGCAGATTGCGCTGCTACAAGAAACACATCTCACCAAAACTGAGGGACTTGCGCTACAGCGTAGATGGCGAGGACAGGTATACTGCACCACCTACTCAGCTTACGCGAGAGGTGCGCTGATCTGGATAAAGGCGGGGGTACCCTTGCAGGTTGACAATCATACTATAGACCCAGAGGGGAGATATGTCGCGCTGGCAGGGAAACTAGGGGGCAGAGATTTGAATATTTGCTGCATTTACGTGCCTAACACGGACCAACTCGCCTTCCTAAATATGCTGTCGGGCTCCTTAGCTCGCTACTTATCGGGACCCATCCTGCTAGGCGGTGACTTTAATTCGGTGCTCGACGTTGCCCTGGATAGATCTCATCCTCCCCTCCCGGACTCCCCGACGTATCGGATGGCAAAGGGTAGATTGAATTGGCAGACTCAGTGGGGACTGACGGACATTTGGCGAGCGCACCACCCGCACACTCTGGATTACTCCCACTTCTCTGGCATGCACTTATTGCATGTGCGGTTGGACGGCCTGTTGGGGTCGATAGAGGTGGCTGCCTCAGCAGTGTGGTCTGAATATCTGACGAGGACGATCTCCGACCACAATCCATTATTGATTGACCTCCGGTGGCTCCAAGGGACCCCTTGTGTGCCTACCTGGAAACTGCGGCCGGAGCTGCTGGAGGACCAGGTGTTCCGCGGGGACCTGGAGGATAGGATCGCGGGATACTTTGAAATCAACGAGGGCACGACAACGGAGAGAGCCACGGAGTGGGACGCCTTTAAGGTAGTGATTAGAGGCTATTGTATAACGCAAAAGGTTGGTGTGCGCCGCGTGCTCCTGGAGGACCTGGCCAGAGCTGATTGAGTCCTCCGCGACCTAGAACTCTCCCGCCCTGGCCGACTGGAGCTCCAACAGCAGATCCTTGCAGCTAAAGAGGCGGTTGCGGTAGAGGTTGAGCGGCTACGTAGCTATGACTACAAGACTTACCTGACTAGATCGCTGGCTGAAGGTGACAAATCAAGTGCGCTGCTGGCTTGGCTTGCTAACCCTGCTAAACGCACCTCGCCCATTGTGGCGATGAGGACCGAAGAGAATGTGGAGATTTACACTCCACCCGAGATCCTTAATTGCTTCTGGAACTACTACAAGGGGCTATACCGTAGTCGGTTATCGCCGGACACTTCCCCGGCGGACACCTTCCTGAGGGAACTGCCGATCCCCACTCTAGATTCGGAACAGGCGAAAGGCCTGGGACGAGACGTGGAGCTGGGAGAGATCAAATGCGCGATTAAAAAAATGGCACGTAATAAAACGCCGGGCCTGGACGGCCTGCCTGTGGAGTTTTATTCCGCATACATAGACATCCTGGCCCCCAAACTCCTGCAGGTATACAAAGAGGCGAAGTCTTTGGGACGACTACCGAGCTCGATGCGGGAGGCTCTGGTAGTACCTCTCCTTAAACCTGGTCGTGAGGGCGCAGAACCAGCCTCTTATAGACCGCTCTCAATGCTCACGGTCGACTACAAGATCTTGAGCAGCATACTGGCCGCGCGACTGCTGGAACACATGGGCTTCCTAGTACATACCGACCAGGCGGGCTTCATCCCCAAACGTAACACAACGATGAACATCCGACGATTGTTTAGACTCTTGGAGGAAGATCACGAGGATGCTCCCGATCCTATGATCCTCTCGATAGACCTGGAGAAGGCCTTCGACAGCCTAGAATGGATTTATCTCCACAGGGTCCTTGAGAGGTTCGGTCTGGGTGAGAGATTCCTGAGATGGACCAAAGTGCTCTACGCCTCGGCGGTGGCCAGAGTGAAATCGGGCCCGCTGATATCTCAGCAATACCCAGTAGAACGGCGCACGAGACAAGGTTGCTCGTTATCCCCGTTGCTATTCGCCTTAGCGGTAGAGCCGCTAGCTATCTCGATCCGTACAGGGGCCCACTATAAGGGGTTGCAATCTCCGTTGGGCCACCAATACATCTCCCTATATGCTGACGACCTACTACTTTTCTTCGAGGACGCTAGCACGGCCTTGACCGGAGCTGAATCGGTGCTCACGACTTTTGGTGAGGTATCGGGACTCCAGGTGAATTGGGCTAAGACCTGCCTATATCCGGTCCGCCAAGATAGCCCCCAACGGGACATTCACAGAGAAATAAGATGGGAACCGGCTTGCTTTAAGTACCTGGGGGTGCATGTCTACCATCGCCCTGCTGACATTCTAGAGGGTAATATCTCCAGGGGCATCCGGGCACTCAAGGGTAGCATGTCCTTTTGGTCTACTCTACCCCTATCGGTGGCAGGGCGTATAGCGCTGTTAAAGATGGTGGCCCTACCCCGACTACTGTACTACTTCCGGACACTCCCGATATGGATCCCCAGATCTATCTTCCAGGGCCTGGACTCCATGATAGTGTCGTTCCTGTGGGGCTCGGGCCGCCGTAGAGTGGCGCTTCGGACCTTGCTGAGACCAAGAGCGGAAGGGGGGTTGGCAGCACCTGACTTTGAGACGTATTATTTAGCAGCCCAGCTACAGTTCTACACCCAGGAGGTCGCGCGTGAGTTTCGAGGCCCGGAGGAGTCAAGGGGCAGTGGCATACCCAGACATGTTTTATCGTATATTGCGCTGCAACAGAGACTAGAATTGAGAAACCTCACTCAGGAGGAACGCACCATACGTTCCTGCTGGAACCGCGTACATCGCAAACTGGGCAGACCGCGACCCTATGCCCCGGAGATCCCGCTGGGAATGCTTACTGCATTGCCCCATGGCGGAGACTGGTCTCGACTGAGTGCTTGGGAAGACATAGGTGTGCAGACAGTAGGTGACCTCTACGAGGATGGTGCATTGCTGCCCTTCCAGGCACTTTTGGACCGCTACGACGTCCCTCGAGGCGACTTTTTGATCCATGCGGCGGTCACAAGAGCGCTCCAAGCTCACTGGAGAACTGGTCACGAGGAACCACAGCTCTCAGCGACATGCCAATATGTCATGATGTCCGCAGGGACAATTAAAGCAGTGTCGTGCTTATACTCCAGAATGGTGGATGAGAGGTTGACCCCCCTAACAGTCCTCAAAGTCAGATGGGAGACTGATATAGGGAAGGAAATTCCAGAGTCCACGTGGTCCCAGCTACTGCTGAGGATCTGGAAGGGAACGAGGAATGCACGATTCCAGTTGGTCCAATTCTATGTATTGCATAGAGCATATCTGACCCCGGAGAAGCTACAGCAATATTTCGGCCTGGAGACGGCAGACTGCCCTAGATGTAGGACAACCAAGGCGGACCTTTTTCACATGCTGTGGTCCTGTTATATGCTGACCTCTTATTGGTCGACTGTAGGAGACACGCTGACCGAAGTGACTGGAAGATCGCTGCAAATGGAGGCGGCTGTGGGGGTTCTACACTGGTTTCCACACACCCCTAAAAATAAAATTACTAGCAAATTCATAGACTTAGGATTGCTACTGGCCAAACGGGAAATCACCAGACACTGGAAGGCGCGGGTTGGTCCGTCGGGCACTAAATGGCGCAATGAACTACTCAAGTGGGCGGGGAGTGAGAGCACGCTTAGATTCCAGCAGGCGAGGCGGCGACGGGATGAACGGGCACTAGAAGCGGCGCAAGCTTGGGAAACAATGGTGCAGGCCCTGCGCGACCATAACGCACATACTGACTCAGACAGTACGGATGAGGGACAGCCTGGATCCCAATAACACGCCATTGCCGAACGGCGTCAACTATGGAGAGTTACGGCGTATATATCACATGAGAATCAGCCACAAGATAGACTACCGATGACGAGAGGGGTGGTGGGTGGGGGATAGAGGAAGTGCAGCGGCATTTGCGACCATCAAGCGCTAAAATAATGCATCATGATGAACAACACTTTATTCCTCTGGGGGGTGAGACAGGCGGAGGGAGGGAGGGTACTTTGTTCGGGGTGTTTTGACAAAGCAGAAGAGACTTATTCTACTACCTGTGATGTACTACGAGAATGGAGGGTTACACACTCCCAACCCACCCAACCTTCTGCAGGACCCCCACCCCCCTTGAACATCCTCAATGACTGGAACCCAATCTCTACTGAGGACACCATCCGCCTAATGAACTCCATCCACTCAGGATCCCCCACAGACCCTTGCCCTCACCACATCTTCAACAAAGCAGATTCCATCATCGCACCCCACCTCCGAGATGTCATCAACTGCTCCCTCACCTCCGCCACCTTCCCAGATAGCTGGAAACACGCCGAACTCAGCGCACTTCTGAAAAAACCCACAGCTGACCCGACCGAACTCAAAAACTACCGCCCCATCTCGCTCCTTCCATTCCCGGCCAAAGTCATCGAGAAAGCTGTCAACCAGCTCGCCGCCTTCCTCGAAAGCAGCAAATCCCTCGACCCCTCACAATCCGGCTTCCGAGCCAAACACAGCACTGAGACCGCACTCATCGCAGCAACTGACGACATTCGAACTCTGCTAGACAACGGAGACACGGTCGCCCTCATCCTCCTCGATCTCTCCGCAGCCTTTGACACAGTTTGTCATAGCACCTTAATACAACGCCTCAGAAACATCGGAATCCAAGGAAAAGCACTGGAGTGGATCACCTCGTTCCTCGCCGGAAGAACCCAGAGAGTCCGCCTCCCACCATTCAAATCAGAAGCTACAGAAGTCATCTGCGGCGTGCCACAAGGATCCTCACTCAGTCCCACCCTCTTCAACGTATACATGACCCCCCTCGCGGCCATCGCACGCCAACATAACCTCAACATCATCTCCTACGCTGATGACACTCAACTAATATTATCACTCACCAAAGACCCTAACACCGCCAAAACCAACCTTCACGAAGGAATGAAAGAAGTAGCCGAATGGATGAAGTACAGCCGTCTAAAACTGAACTCCGACAAAACTGAAGTCCTCATCCTTGGTACCTCCCCCTCCGCCTGGGACGACTCTTGGTGGCCAGAGGCCCTCGGAAAAGCACCTGTCCCGACGGACCACGCAAGGAACTTAGGTATCATCCTGGACTCCTCACTCTCTATGAACAGACAAGCCAACGCCGTCTCATCTTCTTGCTTCAATATTCTTCGCATGCTCAAAAAAACATTTCGCTGGATCCCCACCGAAACCAGAAAAACGGTCACCCATGCACTGGTCACGAGCCGCCTGGACTACGGAAACACCCTATACGCCGGTACCACCGCAAAACTCCAAAAAAAACTCCAACGCATCCAGAACGCCTCAGCCAGACTCATACTAGACATCCCGCGTAAAGACCACATCTCTGGACACCTGAAAAACCTCCACTGGCTCCCCGTTAACAAGAGAATTACTTTCCGCCTCCTAACTCACGCACACAAAGCACTCTATGAACTTGGACCCGAATGCCTCAACTCACGACTTTCCTTCTACACCCCCTCCCGCCTCCTACGATCCTCCAACCAAGCCCTGGCAACTGTACCCCGCATCAACAAAACCACCATGGGAGGCAGATCCTTCTCCTACCTGGCAGCTAAAACCTGGAACTCACTTCCCACTCACCTTCGCCTCACTCAGAACCACCTTACATTCAGAAAGCAACTTAAAACCTGGATATTCGACAAGTAATTCCCCCTCCCCTCCCCAAGCGCCTTGAGACCCTCTGGGTATGTAGCGCGCTATATAAATCACTTGACTTGACTTGACTTGACACTGCAAAAGTATGGCACACTCCGCCCGACCCCTGGGTTGTGGGCTGAATGGCCGTGTATAGAGTTTGTGTAGATACCGCCTACACTGTTTTAGAATAAGATACAGGTGCCAATGCTGTACTAGTATTTATTTCCTGCAATAAAAAAATATTTACAAAAAAAAAATAGAGGTATGTGTGCTCAGTGGTGTGGTTTTGACCATTGCCCACGACCATCTCAGTATATTTTGCTATTATTTGCATATGTGTGATGCTTACTTTATTTCCGACTTTACCTCACCTATTGGCAGAGCTTACCTATTTGCTTTGGCATGATCTTATGCCTTCTTTCTATGGTCTTTGCTCTTTTTCAGGCCTAGAGGCCTATGTACGAGAGACACCATATTCCTTTTCTGACACAATCGTTCTGAACCGCTTGTAGGTGAAAGACCATGTTTTAGTTTCAATGTGTTATTCGGTAGCTATGAACCAGAGAGGACCGGTTCTTATCGAAGGAATGTGCTCACTTCGCGCCGAGGTCATAACAAAGGCTTAGCTACCCTGAGGAGTGGCCTTGGTACCAGGTGGTACAGGAATTCAGTGGGAACCATAGGAGGAGTTTGCTAGAAGCTTTGATGAGAAACTGCGTTCTATATTAGTGAAGGGAGAGATTTACTGGTCTGACATTCTGGTCTAACATTCTGATGTTTGCTTGCTGCCGAGAGCTTGCTACGAAGTCATGGCGGTCTGGTGAAGCGGCGTGGTGCAGACTTGTACCTACGACTGTGGAACAGAGAGTCCTGACCCGACCAGAGGGAAAGAGAGGAACGAATCTTTATCCAACTGATGAGATGCAAAGAATTATGGTGAGGTGTTCCAAGTTAGCCTATTGTATCTAACCATATGCTTATTTTTTCAGCTTTTATGTGTGTGAATGTTTTGGTGATCATGATAATGTTTAGTTTTTTTTTTTCTTGTCATCCTATTATCATGCAATAAAGAGACCCCAATGTGCATTAGTATCATTTGTCTGTTTTCCTTCGAAAGGGGGTGGGTAGACTCTTCTTAGCCAGGTGCTGTCGTACCGAAGGATGGTGAAATTCCCTTCTTATGGTCAACTGATGACAGGAAGGTGTGCTGCTTCTAATCAGGGAATAACTACAAGTGCAATCTTTATCTCATACATTCTGTAAGGGAAGGTCTGGCCCCATGTCCACATAAGGGAAATCGGCTCCCAACAGGCATGTCCAAATTATAGGTGTTGCTCCCTCGCAGAATTGCGATGTTGTCATGCCGAGTGCGCGTTGTGTCGCCGGGAGGCGTTGATTCGTCGGAAGACGTTGTGTCGTGCAGAGTGCGCGTTGTGTCGCCGGGAGGCGTTGATTCGTCGGAAGACGTTGTGTCGCAAATTGCGTTGTTTTCGTGCTGAGTGCACGTTGTTGTCGCCGGGAGGCGTTGTTTCTTGCCGTGCCGTGCCGTGGCGAGTTGTTAATATTGTTGTACATATCCCTCGAGACTATGGCTCCAGATTTTCAGTACTTTGAGTTGTATGCGTGTGGTCATTTGTATTATTCCTTTCTCAGGTTGGTATTTTATGTGTCTGTGTGTGGTGTTTTTACGAGTCCTGAGGAGGGCTGTGGTAAGTAGTGGCTTGGGATAGCTTAGTGGGTAGCAGTAGTTCCAAATTGTGCCAGAACCCAAATCACTACAGGAGGGAAAAGGGTGGTCTTGCACTCCTAGATGTGCAGTACTATGCGTGGGCATTACAACTAACCCACTCGAGAATGCTTTTTAAATCCCCAGACTTTTCAGATAGAGGGATAATGTTTAGAGCAATGCTTGAAATGTAAGGGCTTCCCCAGGAAGGTTTTCTTTTTAAATATGGAGACAAAAATGTTTTCAAAAAAGTTAGACTTAAAGTCCTAGGGGAGCTGCCCAAATATGGGATAGAATCAGAGCATTAACAGGTCTTGAATATTTCTCTAGATTAGCTCCATGGTGCGACAGTTCGTGGTCACCTAGCTGCTTACAGGATATGTTGGCTATACCATTGAAAACAGCGGGCTTAGTAACATGGGGTGATTTAACTAAAGACGGTTCCCTCCTGTCTTGGGTATCACGCGAGGAGAAATTGGAAGGGGGCATTTCGAGATTTAAGTATATCCAGTTAAAAAGTTGGTCCGAAAATCATAAAAAAACGATTGGACTGGGGAATGATCTTGAAGAACATCTTGTTAAAAAATCAGCTGGTACTAAGGAGGTAGCTTCTTTCTACTGGACAATTGAGGAGGCAATAGATGGTGATTTTAGACTTGCCAGAGAATTATTGGAAGAATCTATTTTGGAGGAAGATTGTACTGAGATGTCAGGTCTCATACAACACTTTGTTCTCAGTTGTGAAGCCAGCTTGGTTGAGAAGAAACCATTATTTCACCACGCATAGGGCTTATCTTTCCCCAGCCAGACTTTCCAAGATGGCCAACGGCCCACCTGCTAGATGTAAAAAATGCGGCATGGATAGGGCCGCGGACACACACATGTTTTGGACTTGTCCTGCTATTACGGCTTTTTGGCAAAATGTGGCTTCTACTATAAAATCCATTTTAGGATTTCCAGTACATTTTACTCTTAGTCTAATAGTTTTTGGCATTCAATCCGGCATTACTTGTTACAGTAGGGGTTTCCCCTTTTTTGCCATTTTGTTAGCTAGACGAGAAATTTGCAGGAAATGGGCGGAGGCTTTGCCCCCCACACATTCGGTTTGGCTTACATTAGTGTACAAAACATCTAGAATCGACCTGGCCAGATTAAAGAATAGCAAGAAGAGAGCTGTTTGGGACTGCCTGTTAAATTGGTCTTCAGCTCAGACAGAGATATAACTAACTAATTTGTCTGCGCACTGCATAAGGAAAACCTTCTTTTGTCCTATGATTAGGCCTCATGGGAAGCTCTCAGAGACTGAGGTGGTCTCCCCTTTGTATCACAGGGTCATCAGGTTATAGTGAACCAACGAGGGTGCTATCTTAAACCACAGTCTTTGGTAAACGGTGTAGAGCATGACCACCCTCTCATAAACAACGAGAGGTCAAACATTGGTAGGATGTAGGTAAACCACTGGTAGGCGTGAGTTATGGGGATGGGGCAGCACCCCACGAAAACAAAACCTACCTCTCCAAAGTGAGTAACAGTGGAAACCTGCAGATTACCCGTTTGTGAGGGTCAGAGGCGAATGAGGATAAAAAAAAAATAATGCTCCTGAGCAGATTTACAACATAGTTTGCTGCAATTAAGAGCATCAGAATCTCAATCAGCAGTGCAAGACCACTGCAGATCCGCATCCCAGCTGGTGCGGAGGGAGGGCAACTGCAGTGCCGTGTGCATCCTCATTGAGTCCACAAACCCATCTGACGAGATGAAGCCCCTCATCCAACTCATGCAAATATTGTACGGTCAGGTGTGTACTGCAGCATGTAGTAAGAACTGGCCCTGTGGTAGGCCCGAATCTTCAGCAAGCACATCAAACGACAGGAGCTGCCCGTCAATGTACAGGTCCCCTAGTGTCTGTACACCTACTTCTTCCCACTGAGATAGCTCTGCACTAGTGATAGCCCAGTGTCTCGTGGGCGTGCCTAGGATAGGAAGAGACGGCGTATATGGGGTCACTCTGCTCGTGATACGCAGGCTGCTGCAGAAACAGTAGTAGGCAACCTCTGTCAGCAACTGGGCGGGAGGTCTCCCTTTCTGTTGGGATTAAATATCTCCAGTACCTGGGGGTGGGTGAGCCCCAGCACCTGAGTCGCTGAGTCTTCCAGGTGGCGCACGCTCAGCCATCTCGCCACCTATTGGAGTTGCACTGCAAGATAGTATTGCTCCATATTGGGCAGCGAAAGGCCCCCATTAATCGTCGAAGGGTACATCTTAGACAGGGCTCTCTGCTGCATGACCCATTTCAGATGAATTTCCGCATACCCAGTTCTAGGTCTTTAAACAGTGCTGGTTTAAGATGCAATGGTAAGTTCGCAAAATGGTAAAATGTTGTATAGCATTTTATGACCCTAGTGTAATTTTCCCGATTCATGCCCTTATATAGGTATACTTCACATTCCCGTTTTATAGACATAGAAATCATAACCATATTTAGGCATAACCCATCCAGTCCAAATACGGCATGGCTACTTCCACTAGTTCCAAAAAGCCACAACGATTTCCTGGAAAACTCCACTTCAGCAGACAGGGACATCCCCTTTCATGAATATTGATTTGTCCTAGAAATCATGGCGTTTTCAAAGAACTATCATTCCCTTGGGGTTCTTTGGTGACGTTATTATGTCCGACTTTATGCAAACCAGGCATCTTCAAGGTATAAATATACCCACACTTGCCCTAGCAAACACACGGTGGTTTGTAGCAGTTCGACCATCTACTTGCCCGACGCAGCTTGCTACAGCAAGTGCAGAAGAAAGCCGACCCTCCAGCTGACGCACTGACAGAGAGGCTGCCTTTCTCTCGCTGAGAATCCAGCTCCAGTGTTTCCAAGCTTCCCTTGCGGGGTGTTGGGAAATTGAGTCTCGAGACAGAGATACAAGACCTCCTTCATTCTAAACCAAGGTACGGAGCTGACTAGACCCTAAGAGAAATCTTGGATAGATTCTTGGCAAAGAAACTAAACCCATACTTACTTCTTCCCTAGTACTAGACTTAGATTAGGTACAGCGGGGTAGGCGTATTTTAGAAGCATCAGTTGAGTACTTTTAGTCTTTGTTATTCATGTATGTATTTTATGGCTTAGAAACCATACCATACTTTTACAGTATTATTTTATAATACTCTTCTTGCTGTGCGCATTATACTTTACAGCCAGTATTACGATTGTAGCAGTTAATTCCTTCTGCATGCGAAAGAAGACTATTCAATAAATACTTTTATTGAAAACACCTGTCTCTCTATTTCTCTGCACCACTGATGAAACGAAGCATGCATGATTGACTGAGTGAAATATCGATCTATTGTTTCCACGACTCTAAAGATCAGTTTTATCTTGGGGAAACAAAGTTGTCATGTTAATGCGGTTGTCAGAAATGAATCCCTTCTTGTGAATTCGAGAAAGTTTCTAGTGACCTCTGAGCTAGCTGGCACTCACTATTAAGTTTAGTATATTCAATAGAGACCTAGTCGACCTAAGTCCTACTTCACATCTATAGGATATATTGTTCCAATGCGCAGAGTCTATTGGGAATATAGGAACTACACTACATGACGCCCAACGTTTGGTAAGGCACTAATTTAATGCTAGATACTAGAGTAACTCAGTCGTGCTTTTCACAGAGACCCCTTTTTCCCGTAAAATACTCCAATATACTTTTGGAGTGGGCAAAAGGACAAAATATCCGCCATAACTGAGTAGGACGAAAAAATCCTATGTATTAGTTTTTGGTTTGTTCAATGTTGAAGGATACAGTGTTCCAAAATATTGTGCACCTTATCTTTGTTTCCTTGAAACTTGCTCTGCAAACTTTCAGTCAACAAAATGTCGGATAGCGACACCGAGAACGGTGGCAATAACGCAACCGGTAGAGCTGCTGCTGCAGCTCGACCGGGTTTAAACATTACAGGTTTCCAAGAAACCGACGCGGATGCTATAATCATCCCAGAAAACTTAAGGAAAACCATTGCTATAAAACCTATACAAAATGGCCTATCATCAAGAGGTGGTAGGGTAATTTTTGTCATAGAGGCAAACGAATATCGGCAGTCAGAGGTATTCTATTCATTGATAATCTTCCTTGTAGCAAATGCAGTATCGCATGCGTTTCACTTCTAGAAAGTAGAGGATAATCCAACGGAATACGTTCCTTTCGAGGGCATTGAAATTCCATTAACTTACCATGATTATCAGCTCTGGTTTAAAGGTGCCCTACAACATCAAAATCACATTACCAGGGTCGGTCCACTAGGTAGACCAGGAGCAACATGGCTGGTACTAGCCAGCTATGTATGCAAGAAAGGAGAGGGGTACCCCCGACTAGAGTTCCTAATTTCGGGATATGTGACCGTGTGTCAATACAATAATTAGGAACAAAATAAAAGGGCGGATAATTACTGACAAGAACGAAGGAACACTAAATCATCAGAAAAGTGTACGGTACAGTTAAGTTTCATATGTTTTTATTGGACAATCATATATCAAAAAGAGGAAGGGAGGGAGGAACCAATATCTTTTATACATTCATTATGATTTGGTCTCCGTCATATTTGTATATTCTACAACAGCATGAAGTTATACATATTTGTTTCTATAGACAGTTTGTTTGAGATTTACATTTGTAGTGCTGTATAGAAGATTACATTAAAAAACATGGCTAAAGATTTGAGTGTTACTACGCGCGTTTCGGCTATTTAGCCTTCATCAGGAAGCCATGATGAATAGTTCTGAAGTACCTGTACACCCACAAAAAAGGAAAAATAGAGAAAAAACATATGTATGAGATAACGGTTCCTATCAATGTCAGTATAGAGTCCTAAGCTATTTACAATCTAAAGTCTAAAAAAACATCACATCTTTTCAAAAAATTGATGAGATGACGGTTAAAAGGTAAACAGTACTAAGATAAATACCAATACATCACTTCTATCTAATACACATATTTACAACTATTTACATGATATTCTATGCACAATGTTTGTATATATATGAATTTTCACAAATTCTACGTTATTTTACATCTACTAGTAGTCATACCTTGTCTGTACATTTATATACATTTAGAGTTAATTAACTGGTGTATTAGGCATGCCTTCAAGGCTGGTTGTTGTAATTACATGCACTTTTACATAGTAAGGGCCAAAATGGTGGAGCCAAATTATATATACTTTTGTGAACCTTTTATCAGTTATGAAAGTTAGAGAGCTGAGATGGATCAAAACCCCAAGGGGCACCTAGATGGAAGGTAGGCATCCTAAGATAAATTTAGAAGGGAGGGGTAGGAAAGGGAGAGAAGAAAGGATAAAGGATAAAGGCTCACCCGGAACTTATTGATGTAACGTCCTGCAGTGTTGGCACGGAAGAATAGGGTGGACACTGTTCGGTTGCCAGTTGAGGAAGGTAAAGTTCTAATTGAATGAGGCGAGAGGTGATTTATGATTGTTAGTGCATAAATTGGAGACACAGTAAAACTGTATAACTGTGAAATATAGTGGCGAGGAGTACCTATATGTTAACGGGATTGATGACAATCTTTAGTAGTGAGGTAGTGCGTAAATGGCCTTCCTCGCAATAACCATGACCCTGTAAGCAGTATAAAAAATTACATCACATGGTTGAAAAGATTATTTGGTTGTATGGTCACAGTAATGGACACGAGATATACTGAGGGCAGGGCAGGAAGGGGGCAAAACGGGACCCGGGGGGGAAAAAAAGGAAACATTATGCAATTATTTAGAAGCACTTCATAATACCTGTCTGTAGGTATGGTGGGTCCTCCGTTTGGAGAGATCACTGGATGTTAGGTACTGCAGGATAGAGTGGCGATAATGGCACTAATAAATCGTACCTATGGAGATAGAAAGCGGTGCTCGCTTGGTTAGTCCAAGGGTTAACTAAAGGGACTAATGTAGTTGCTCGTGGGAACTAAAATAGAACGAGCGTACCTTGTGTTAATCACTGGTGTATTAGCTGATAACCGGTCCTCTCTGCTTACAATAGGTAGCAGGTGGAGCAAGACTTTCGTGTTGTAGGTCTAGGAACAGGGGGGAACACTTGAGGTTAACCGAGTGTTACTTTGTTGGCAGTGATCGTCTGAAATTGGTTAAGACCGCGCAAAATTACCTGTATGGGCGGTCCGGTGCGCTTCCCACTGGTGGGTATTTATTGTTTTGCGAGCCGGCCGCTAGTTAAAGAAGAAACGGGAATAATATTCCGTTACAAGCTGTTCTTTTAAGGCTCTAAATGTAAACGCGCAGCTAGGCAGATGCGTACCTGATTAAGATGTTGAGCATGCCTTCCAATCGTGGTGTCCTGCAGAGCCGCGTCCCGGTGTAGATTGAGAAAGGAACTAGTGAAGGATGGTGGTTCCTTTTATGTTAAGATTGCGCGCGCATATCGGTGAAAGGTCAATGTGGGCAGAGTACAAGCCCGGGACTCCAAGGGGTTTTCCTTGGAGGGTTCTGAGTAACGCGGCGGCCATGTTGGAACGGGATATACGTGTTGATAATGTTGAGGAGCCGAGAACGATACTCTGTTCATGTTCTCTACATAATGATAGAATCAAATTAAGAGATATGAATTAGATCTCAATTATGTGGCATGTCATGAAACGTGCGAGCCCGGAACTGCAAAGAGTGTTCATTAAGGGGTTCCGAATAGCGCGGCGGCCATTTTGGAACAGGATGTACGTGCTGGTAGTATTACGGAGCTGGGAACAATGCTATACTTATGTTCTCTACAGAACAGTGGAATCACATTGAAAGAGATTTAGTGAATATTAATAATGTAACATATTTTAAACTTATGTTGTTATTTGTCTATATGGTGGATGATATGCCCAATCAGAAATGACAATAGAATTAAAACAAATGTGGAGGGCATAATGACTGTCTCTAACAAAACCATGGAATGTACCTCTGGGGCGATGTACAAGCCCAGGGTGTTAACCAATATCAATGAGGCTCATACCGACCAATGGTAGAAATTGTTTAGACTGACAGACAATATAAATGGCTTGGAAATGCCATCTATTGAAGATGGAATGGATAGAATTCTGCCTTTTATTTATTGCAGTTCTCTGTATTATGGTTCACTTATGGCTACCTAAGTTGACATGGCTGTGTGTGTAGTCTACAACATATTTTCAGGATGTGGACCGAATATCTTGCATGTCAGATTTTGATATGCCGATGTGAGGCAAAAATCAGTGGATATATTAGCCATAATTATATTTAAGTACCTGATCCCAGGGTATTTCATTATTTAACCCTTTTGCATATGTGTCCAGTGAAAAAATCCAGTACACTTCTCGGCATTTGCGAGTCTGGGTGCTCAACGTGCCTGAGGACTTGCGTATTTTTTCCAAGATATACCACCGTATGTCATTTGGATGGTGTTGAGCCTCTTTGAAATGTTTGACTAGAGGTGCTTGGATTTTCCCCGTGCGTATAGCCGATCTATGTTCAGATAGGCGGGTGGACATCATGCGGGCAGTTTCCCCCACATAGCCCAAATTGCAGGGGCAGAGCAGTAGGTAAACCACATTAGTGGTTTTGCAGTTCGTCAGCGTTTGGGACGTGAGGGTCCTCGTGTTGAAAGTCCATTGTTTTGTTTCGATGGCTGAATCGCATGCAGTGCATGTGGAGCATTTGAAATTGCCCACAACTGGTTTCATATCACTAATAGATCTTTGTACAGGTATGGTGTTTTTCTGTTCCATTCTTGACCGAACGATCAAGTCTTTAAGATTCTTATTCTTCCTGTACGCGAACACTGGTTTGGGTAGTTGATGTTCCTTGGGTTTTGTGGCATTCAAAATATGCCAGTTAGAAAACACAATGTGCTGAAGTTTGGCATTCATGGTGGAATGTCTGGTGACAAAAACCATTTTGGGGCTGGGTTCTTTGATTTGTGGAGTTAAAAGATGTTGTCTGTCAAAGAACCTGGCTCTTTTGTAGGATTCACGAATTAAGCGCTTCGGATAGCCTCGCGAAATGAATTTTCTTTTCATTTCTTCTGCTCTGGTGTCAAAGTCTGTAAGTGTGGTGCAATTCCTTCGAACTCGGAGGAATTGCCCAAATGGAATACTTGATTTTTGGGTCACCGGATGATAGCTGGTATAGTGTAATAATGTGTTTCGGGCCGTGGGCTTCACAAACAAGTCTACAGTAAGTTGTCGATTCTTGCTAGAAATGCTGATGTCCAGAAACTCTACACATGTTTGGCTAGCTGTGGCTGTGAAAAGAATGTTCTGATCACAGAGATTTAGCCATGACACAAAAGTGTGAACTGATTCTGTTTCAGAGGACCAAATGAAAAAGACATCATCAATGAAGCGAGACCATGATGAAACGGACTCGCTAAAGGGGGCAACATCATTATAGATGAATTTAGATTCATACGAGGCCATGTATATTTTTGCCACAGTGGGCGCACATGAAGCCCCCATGCTGACTCCCTTCGTTTGTTGGTATAGGGAGCCATTGAATTCAAATGTGTTTTCGGATAAGACTATTTTGAGGCAATCTATAATGAAAGTTTTGGAACATTCTACCTCATATGTGTCTATGAACCAGGCTACAGCTGTAATTGCTCCTGATTGCGGTATATTTGAATATAGGGCCTCGATATCCATAGTGATCAGCCATTGTGTTTCTGGGTTGAAGGACAATGTTTCTACTGTGTTGATGATGTCCCTTGTGTCTTTTATGTGGGACGGAATTCTCGAGATGTGTGGTCTCAAGATGGTGTCCAGATATTTGGACAAGGGTTCCGTACTTGACCCAATAGTGGTCACTATGGGTCTATAGGGTGGATCTGTACTGTTTTTATGGATCTTGGGGACTCCGTATATCGCAGCCATCTTCGGTTGATTTACATTAAGGAATTGCCATTCCTTGTCACAAATGATGTCATCATTGAGTGCTTTCGTAGTCAAATCAAGAATCAAGGACTGAACTCGTTTGGTCGGATCTTTTTTGATCGCGACGTAGTGCCTCTCATCATGCAATAGTTTCTCCATATTCTGGATGTATGTATCAGTGTCTAGCACCACAATACCACCTCCTTTATCACAACATTTGATGGTGATCTCTTTATTTGTTTTAAGTGCTGTTAGTGCTTGATGTTCATCATGTGTGATATTGTAATTCGGTGGCGGTATGTATTTGGTGGCGGCTGTCAGTTTATTAAGAACTGCATGCTCAAATATAGCTATTTCGGGAGAGACTTGTTCTAGAGAGGGTAAGAAAGTTGACCGAGGTTTAAGTCCTGATAGATTAATCATTCCTTCTGAATCAGGGTTGGTGTTTTCAAAAAAGTTTTGCAATCTGATCTTCCTAAAAAAGCTCATTAAATCCTTAAAAAGTTCAAACTTATTGATGGTACAATGTGGAACAAAGGTTAAACCTTTAGTCAATAGTTTTTCAGTTATAGAATTTAATGGATTTTTACTAAGATTGAAAATAGGAATCTGTTCTAATCGCGCCAATATTGTGCATGGCGCGTCACTAGGTATTGATTGGGGTTGGGATACATGACTGGAGCTTCCTGGAAGTTCTGAGGTGGTGCATATGTATGCATGGGTGGTCCAGGGTATTGTTGATTTGGGGGTGGGTAATATTGATTGGGCTGTTGGTAGTTGCCTCTGAATCTCGGTTGGTATCGGGGTTTCCATCGTCCCCGGGAATTTCCTCGCCTGGATAAAAAAGGCTTATTACCTCTATTGTATCCTCCTCTAAGATCGTTATCACCGTTATTGCTGCCATTGTCAGACCCTGAAGTATCTGAAAAGGTGGTAACTTTTTTAGGAATTTGAGGTTGATTGGGTGTGTTTGATGTGTCACCAAGTGGTTCTGGCTGGTATAAACATATGAAACTTAACTGTACCGTACACTTTTCTGATGATTTAGTGTTCCTTCGTTCTTGTCAGTAATTATCCGCCCTTTTATTTTGTTCCTAATTATTGTATTGACACATGGTACTAGCCAGCTATACACCACATCCTGACATTGGAGAAATGTCAGGTGCGGAACTATTAGTTCAACTAAAACAACTAATAAAAATACAGACAGTTGGTTCAATATGTCATGCGGACTATTAATAGTCCAACCTCCTATAAGGATTCCACAACAAACCCCTTACCAGGGGAATACAAATAAAATTACACCACAGACTATACAATCAGTCATTGGTAAATTACCCGCAAAAAGGGAACAAATTCCATTCTGGATAACTCCAAAAATTACTAAAATCGAGGCAGTATTTCCTGACAGTACACCTCATGAGAAACACAGAATTTTAACAATCTCTTTACCAATGGGGATCGCACCACATTTGGAGGACTGCGACACTTGGGGTACAGTCTTTGCTGCAATCTACACAAAAACTCATGGTGTTCTGTCCATGGCGGTTATACCAGACGTCCTGACACAGATTCAAAATGAATACGGGGAAGAGCCGGCTTTAAATCTGGATATGAAATTACTTAAAAATTTCAAACAGGTCTCAGCTATAATATTAGCTAATATTAAAGGTGGGGCAGCATCCGTGGCAATCTGCCAAAAAGTTAAAGAACTTGATGTAACTGAGCAACCATATGAATTGGCCAGAATAATAGAAAAATCCTATGAAGAAATAGGTAGAGATAGTTTGGGTGGGAAACCAGTTAAACCCCAACTAACAGAAAGTCCTGAAAAGGTTTTTATTAACCACTTGGCTGCTATGGCTTTTCCCCTCCTGTGCTGAGAAGCTTTGAAGCCCATTGTTCATGACGAGCTCAGCTCGTCATAAGCACAGCTCCAGTGTGCCTCATGAGGAGCTGAGCTCGTCATGAGCATCGAAGGGGTTAAAAAACACTCTCACTACTCCTAAAAAGAAGTGGGAAAACTCTAGACAGACACTTCCTGAAAAGAAGCGTTCTCAATCCAGAGGTAGGTCTCCTCAAAAGGAACCCTCTGAAAAGAGGTTTAACCTCCGGAATAGTGATAATTTGAGAAAACCTGATAGATATCAAGATACTGATACACGTTCCTCTCGTACCTTTCAGACTTCATCACAGAAATCGGAAAAAAGAGGACGGTCAGAACACAAGGAAGAACGCGTGAAGTCCAAAGACGATCAATACGTTCTAAAAAATAAGTAAACCCAATTCACCAAAAAGAAGGTAGCAGTTCTAAAAATCAGACATGCCGAGGATCTTGAGGACACAACTCAAGAACGGGGAGTGGGCCCAGACAATGCTGGACAGCGCAGCAGAAATTACCATAGCTCGCCAGATCCTGAAGGATCATCTGGAGACAGTGGACTTGAATGAGTACATTCAAGTTGAAACAGCTGATACCAGGGTTAGTGTACCCCATAAGGTATATGAAATAACGCTCCTGATGGAGGGGGGACATAACTAGAAAAATACGAGCACTCTTTTGGGAGAAGCTCTCTAAGGGTTATGACATTCTTCTAGCTGAAAAAGACTGGCCACCAAAATCTGTCGGGGAGTGCCCACATGGCGAAGACATCATTATGCCAGCCTCCTCTAATAATAATAATAATAATAATAATAATAATAATAACATTTATAAAGCGCATGGTTACACTATAACAGTGTGTCCCCGCGCTGTGAATGCAGTCCACAGGAGTAAGCCAATCAAAAGGAACTAATGAGGAGGGACATAAAAGCAACAATCCAAGGTGATTAACCCTTCGGAAAGAGGTGAGTTTTAAGAGTTCGACGGAACCTTGCTTCAGACGGCTCCATACGGAGTTCCACTGGGAGTTCATTCCAACGTTTACAGGCAAGGTATCTGAAGGAGCGTCCTCCCATGCGTGCTTTATAGATGCGAGGTACCACAAACTGCATACTACCAAGCGATCTCGGGTTACGCTTAGGGCCATGAATTACCAGGAGCTTTTGAAGGTAAGCAGGGCCTTTACCTTGTGCAATGCGATGAGCCATGCACAGCACCTTAAATAGAATGCGCTCACGTATAGGGAGCCAGTGAAGAGTTGTCAAGGTGCGCCTTCCTGCTGTCCTTCTCGGTGTATTCAGGACAAGTCGTGCCGCTGCATTTTGGACACGCTGAAGCTGTTGGACCATTTTCACATTCAAACCCACGAGCAAGGAGTTCCCATAGTCCAAGTGGGGAGTGACTAGGGCGTGCACCAGCGTTTTCCTTGTATTGAAGAAGATCCAAGACTTTCCGTATGGTTTTCAGGATGCCATAGCATTTACCTGCCAATCTACCAATGTGCTGCTCAAAAGAGAGATTGGAGTCTAATAAGACACCCAAGTTCTTCACAAAGGTTGAGGGAGTAGGTATCGAACCGAGCTCAGGGGGCCACCATGCTGGCGACCAGATCGAAGGAGCTCTTCCGATCACTAATAGCTCCGTTTTATTCCCATTAAGACGCAAGCAATTGTCATTCATCCATTTAGCTAGTGCCGAGAGACAGGAGGAGAAGTTGGCAGCAGCCTCTGTCTGGTCTTGGGAGAGGGTGATCACCAATTGTGTGTCATCAGCGTATGACACTATCTCCACCCCATGAGATTCCACAATACGCGCCAGGGGCTCCATATAAAGGTTAAACAACGTAGGGCTCAAACTTGAGCCCTGCGGCACCCCCTGCCTTAACCATCTAGGTGTAGATTTATATGGGGTGCAGTGAACTCGGAAACTTCTGTCCTTCAAAAACGAGCATAGCCACTTCAGAGCCGCTCCTCCCACTCCGATTTTGGTGAGACGCGTCAGTAGCTTAGTGTGCGACACGGTGTCAAAGGCCGCACTCAGGTCTAATAATATCAAAGCCGCTGTCTGACCCTCGTCCACTTTTTGCCGGAGAATTTCTGTGGAAAAAAGGAGGGCAGTTTCAGTTGAGTGTCTAGCTCTGAAACCGGATTGAGAAGGATGGAGACAACAACCATCCTCCAGAAATTTCATAAGTTGGATATTGGCTGTTTTCTCCACTACCTTCATACAGAATGGCAGGAGCGAGATGTTGAGATATGGGCAGGTTAGCTTTCTTTTTCAAGGGAATGACCTGGGCCCTTTTCCAATTGTCAGGAACGTGGCATTCATGGAAAGAGAGGTAGACCATATTACCTATCTGATCGATCACTGTATCCATGATGGCTTTAAACCTCTTAGGTGGAGCAGCATGACTGGGGGACCCTGATTGGATGCTGCACGCAATTCTCATCAATTCCTGTCTGGGAGGAGTCTCAAAACAATAAAAGGATTTAATCTCCCTTTGTCTAAGGCTGCCCACCAGATCAGTCCCATCCCTACCCTCCCCTTTCTGGAAAGAGAGATAGATCTTCTCTACCTTAGCTACAAAGTGGTCAGCAATAGACTCGCAGATCTCCTCAGAGAAGGTATCTTGAGACACAGTCCTGATAGGCACCGTGAGCTCCTTATATACTGCAAAAAGCTCTTTAGAAGAGTTTGCGGCTGACTCAATTCTTTCACTGAGAAATCTTCTCTTTGTAGACCTCAACAGTTTGTGATATATCTTCAGGTTATCCTTATATAGCTGCTTATGATTATGATAGCCTTTACGCCAATTTCGTTCTAAATTTTTACAGGCTGATTTAGCTGCCGACAGATCTTCATTAAACCAGGGGGTAGTTTGGATTGCCTCACAGGGGCCTTATTCGTCCAGGGAGCCACTTTGTCAAGTGCCCTGGTCATCCATTCTTCATACGATTTCCATGCCTTGTAAGGGAATCACTTAAGGGGGGGGCTTCAAGCTTCAGCGCCAGTTCAAAGGATTCATCACTAATTTTTTTCCAGTTCCTGCGTCTAGGCATTGTGAGTTTCTTCACTACAGGAACTCTGGTGCTGTATGTCACAGAAAAAGGAACTAGACAGTGATCTGACCTGGGAACCCTAACAGGGGGTTGAACTTCCACCCCTTCCCAATTAGCAAAGATAGGGTCCAACAAATGGCCCAGTTGGTGAGTGGACACCCGGGATTGAAGAACGAGCATCAGCGATTTCATCGAAGAAGTAACCCCTAGAGCCTCTTTACAGCAAGCATCTTCCAGATGAATATTCAGGTCGCCCAGGATAAGAAGCCTATTATAACGCAAAGCAGGTTGAGTTACCACTTCCACCAGACTATCCACAAATTGCGTGGATGAACCGGGGGGGGGGGGGGGCGATAAATAAGATAGCCATTGATGGTGCAGTTTGGGACCACTTTGATAGCAAAGAACCCTGCTTCACTATTTACAATCTTCACTGAATCTAACGTACATGGTAGCTCCAGTTTATGTACCAGTGCTATTCATCCCCCTCTCTGGACCCCACATCTATTCTCAGTAGGCTGTACAATGGGGGAAGGGCTTCCAGAATCTTCGCCGGGGCGGATAGCTCATCCAGCCATGTCTCTGTTAAAAAAAAAGCACATCCGGCTGGAGATCTGTCAGGAGGTCATAAATCTCCAGTTTATGCTTATTTAATGAGCGACAGTTAACCTGAACCATATTAATAGTGTCCTTCTCCCTCTCAGTCCCCCAAATACCTCCAAACTCCTGGAGGCATGCTTTACATTGAAGCGGCAGGGTTTCTACATGCATCGTATGTCTGCATCCTTCACCGACGTGTGGACACCAGCTCAGCAACTGTTCTCTGCTATAATGGAGGCTGCCGGGTTCTCCCGGATTCGATTGAGCAGGGGTACTGGCCCCAGGCCCCGTCCGGCCGCGGACGGGCGCAGACGGGCTTGCCTTTGGCGCGCCGCCGGCGCGCCCGCTGCGCGTGTCCGCTGCCCGGCCGCTGACCTTCCCTCATTAAGTAAAGGATCTGACCAGCGCGACTAGAGCGCTCCCCTGTTTCCTGTTTCCAGTCGTGCCCGGAAGTGCTGGGCTGCCTCACCCTCCGCAGCAAACGCCCACACTGGACGCGGCGGAACGGGGCGGGCGAACGATGCAACAGGTAATGAGCTCCCTCACCGTGAAAGTATGCACATATCCAATTCATTTAAAACACACAAATGCCAGAAAATGGGCTGTGGCCCAGGCTCCAGCATTATATAAAAATCATGTAGGGTGGGATGAGGATTCTCCCCACCAAAAAATCCAGTTAAAAAATCAACCAACTGCACAGAGGGAGTATCCAGTTAAGCAAGAAGCTAAAAAACAGGTCAGGGAGATCTTAGATCAACTTGAATACCAAGGGGTGATTGAAACATGCACCTCGTCAATGAACAATCCTTTGTTTCCTGTCTTCAAAACTAGACAATACCTATCGTCTAGTTTTGGACTACAGACATTTAAACTCTTGTTGCTAAACCTTTGCAGTACAAAATGCACACAGCGCAGCACTGATGAATAACATCATGCGCAAAAAATATAAAACATTAGATATTTCTAACGGTTTCTTCTGTCAAAATATCGCACCTGAAAGCAGGAACTTGACCTCTTTCTCAATTATGGGGAAACAGTATAACTTCTGTCGTCTCCCTCAGGGATTCAAGATTAGTCCAGGGTTATTATCACCCAGAGTAACAGAGTTACTACAAACGTATGATTATGAGGCATTATCTTATGTCAATGACATCTATCTAACAGACGATGACTTGGACAGGCACTTGAACAGAGTGAACACCATAATACTTGGTTTCGCATCTGAAGGGTACAAATTCAACTTTAAAAAATCAAGAATTGCCCACCTCAACGTCCTTTTCTTAGGATACAAACTTTCAAGTGAAGGCAAAAGACTGGCAGCAAACTTTTTGGAGAAATGTGCGCTGCTCCAACCTCAAACGCTGAAAAACGTAGTCAATTCTAGGTTTCCTGAATTTCAGAAGAACTTGCATTCTAAATTACGCAGAAAGGGTTAAACGTCTCTACGAATTAATGAAACCTGACTTCAAAACTACTAATTGGACTAAAAAAAACACTGAAATTTTGTGTTCAGTGCAAACAGACATGTTAGCAACATCACATTTACAGACACGTAAATGTACGCAACCTTGTAATCAGAATAATTCCAGGCAGATGCGGATTTATGTACTTAACCTTTAATTAATGAAGGTGAAAAAGTACCAATTGCTTATAAATCATACTTGTACACACAAGCTGAAATGAAATTCACTTCAACAGAAAAAATTCTGACAGCAGTTCAGACTGCAGTAGCAAAAGAGAGAGCTCTCGCACAGGGTAAACGCATAATGGTCGTTACTCCTTTACCTGCCTTAGAGGCAGTGACAAAAGCAAGCTTTCCTAATGCAAAAGTATTACATCCGAGATGGATACAAACTATCTTGCTGCAACGGACGTTGAATACGTTTTTGACCCCTACTTGAAAACTCAAGAATTTTTACAATATGAACAAGAAAGTCCTCTGCCCACTAAGATTCTCCCTCTAGAACAGTACGATTGTATAATTTATACAGATGGATCAGCACAACCCGCAATTGGGGGTAAACAAGCTTATAGTGCTGCGTGAGCGATTGTAAAAGGTCGCTAGCGTGATGGTAAATTCAGACCAATGGTCACAAAAACTCAATCTCTCGGAGACTGTACAGCTCAGCGAGCTGAACTACAGGCTTTCAAGATGGCGCTTGAAAATACTGATTGCAAATTTCCCATACTCATAGTGTGCGATTCGTATTACTGCGTCCAATCTTACAATGAATACTTGCAGAACTGGGTTCAAAACGGTTTCAAAGATGCAAAAGGTGGCACAATTAAGCATAAGTTGCTTTGATAACAAGTAGTTCAATTACAGAAAGAACTACAAAAGACTCACGTGATCCATACACTGAGTCATCAACGTGATGGCGTTCACGTTGAAGGGAATTCATTGGCTGATGAAGCCGCAAAGGCAGCTGTACGAACGGCTTCCGTAGCTGCAATCACTCGTTCGAAAACAAAAATAGACGGCGAAACAATGCTAGCTGTCAATGCCACAAACAAAGGCAGCGGTGCAGCGTTACCTCTAAACTATCCACTCGAATATGCATACATAATTGATGCTAAGTCCGTCCCTTTTGATCGAATCCATGGAGTGGGGGATAGAGTAATTCCAAACAGGAGACGTAGAGGAGCTTTGATACAAGAAGCACATATAGGAGAGGGTCTGATACATCAAGGGATCTCTAAATTCATTCTGGAATTAAAGGAGACGTACAGGTGGCCAGGGATGAATGCCCACATTCACGAGTTTGCAATTAATTGCCATGACTGCAATAGAGATCGCAGCAAGGAACGCCGCCAGATACCTGATTAAAGTGCAGCCAGCCCAGTACAGACACCATTGTTAGACAGCATTAGGCTTTCTACACGCAGACGTTGCTATGGACGAATGCGATCCCACAACTATTAGGACAGATTCATTTGGATGTGGCCTCAGCACTCGGCTGACGCCCGAAATGTTATAAAAGATTTGCAAGTCTTTATCGGCACATACGCAATCGGCACGCTACATTCTGACCAGGGTCCTGCGTTTAGCTCTCGAGCTTACAAAGAGACCATGGCCAATCTGGGCGTTGCATTGCGGTACTCAAGTCCATTCCCTCCTGAGGGAAATTCTGTAGTGCAAAGAAAAAAATTTGACATAAAGCAATGTATAACAGCTAGGGTACTAGGCTCGGGTGACGGGTGGGTCAAACATCTAATAAGTGTCCAACGTAGTCTTAACAATCTGCCAAGAAATTCTCTGGGTGGAATCACTCCATATGAAATTCTTTTTGTTTGGCACTAGAATAATCGTCGAAGACCTCGATCGTCATACTTCAGTGATGGAAGAAAAACCCTTTGATATCAAAGACCGTTTGGCTGTTTTGCAGGACTTAAATGAAACAAGAAGAAGTCTAAGCAACACATTACAGAAGCCAACGACCACTGACGAAAATCCACCTGTCCCAGCAAGGCCTGTCAGGATTCCAAAGATTGGGGATCAAGTCAGAGAAAAGATCGCGGACAAGAGAGGAATTTGTGCCTTCTTATAGAAAACCAATACCTGTGCTAGCAATCCACGGATCAAGAACAGTGTTACTGCTGCCCCTTGCTGGAAGAAAGGAGAACAGGTTCGTATCCATCGACCTGGTCAACCCACATCATGCGGCCGATAATAAGTAGTAGGCACAGTGGACTCCGAAGATGTAGCAGAAGACCAAATCTTGCTACTATCCAAGAGGTTCAAACTGAAAGACACATCACCTTTGAAGACTCTGCAGTAAGAAAAGGACTATGCAACAAAGCAATGGAACTTGTGCCTCTTGAAACCCAAATAACAGTTTGTCAAGACACTCCTGTCTACAATGAAGTAGGATCTGACTACACTAATATGACAAAAGATCCGGTAGCCCCCGTGATTTCAAATAATCCTGATGCAATTCCAACAATTGACAGAACTGCTCTGGCTATTTTATCAACTTTGATAAGTTTTCTGAGGATCCCAGTGAGCCTGAAACGACGCCAGCAAAGAAAACATTTAAAAAACAAGTAACATAACTTCTTCATCAACTTGAAAAAACATATCTAGTTTCACCATGGGTTGAACTTTGGATGGTGCTTGGCGTACATTTCCTCCTACTTTGGATAATCATGGTATTAACTTTGGGGATGCTGATAGATGGAAAACATAGTAAAATGGACACAGCAAGTAAGAACATCAACTTGCTCCTGAGGCCACACAAATCATCTCATCGTGAACAAAGAGACTTGACATCAGTGAACATCACAGCCGTTCCTATACCTGGTGGTATAGCATGGGACAGAACTGATTATGACATTCATGGTCCTGCCGAGCTGCTGAAGATTCCACATCAATTCAAGGTTTCATTGAGTGACTATGTTTCACCCAGCACATTTTCTGATGATTGGGACTTTGAGACTGTTAATAATATGATGTCAGATTTAAAGATGTCTGCTAAATTCACAAAACGTGAATACTTAGAAGGTTCATCAGATTATGCACAAATTTATTTTTATAATCATTCTGGTCATCATTACTTGCACAAATCTGCAAACTCTAGGAATATTTATAAGTTCAATCAATGGGAACATTGTCCAATGCCACCAAAAGATAGCTCAAAAACATTCTATAACAAATTTCCAAACTTCTCAGGTTTTAATACAAAAAATCCAGAAACATTTTATTTTGAAAATGTTAATAAGACAGGAATGAAAAGTATGTTGAAAAATACAAAGCAAATGTATTCAGCAGCATTTTATGCCCAGTTGTTCTCATTATGTTTTGACTTTTAGAGAGACAACATAGAAACGAAAACTGTCTAGGGCTCAGAAGACTGGCAAGAGCAGGGATTTGAAGCTTAATTTCGAGCCTGTATTATCCCTGAATAAATTATGTTTTTGAATGACCCTGTTCAACAGACATCTTGCCTTGGCCTGGCCAAGATAAAAGATTTAAACCAACCGTCTGTACCTACACCTACACCTGATGGCAAAAACACTTCAGAGAGCAGGGTCGACGTAAAAGGTATTTTACTTAAAAACAGAACTGATCCTGATTGGAAAAAAAGGTTAATCTGGCCTACAGACACGAATAACCATCTAGATAAAATCCTGAACAAGACAACAGGGTTTACAGTAACTAGGCCAGATCCAAGATATGTCCAGAGACAACATCCAGGGATAGTGAAAACATACAATGTAGGAAAACTATGCCTCGAATGGCTACAAAAATCTACACTTACAGAGGTTAAACAACACTTAACTTAACTTAAAGATGGCGTTGATTTGAGAGACTTCTTACTAGGGCCTCATAAACCACGTCATAAACGTTTCATATACGCCGGTATTTATGCTGCTTATAATGAAGCATGGAAAGGAACGCAAATGGAAACTGCAGAATGAATACGAGAAATTGATCATATTAATTTAGAAAAAGCTCTCTCTGTAGTTGATAATGGGTTAACAACTCTGTCATCCAGAATTCATTATTTGGACAGCATTGTATCCTCTGCCATAGGCATAATGGAACAGGACTTGCATATGTTACAACATGAAAAAAAAATGAAAAAAAGCAAAAGAAAGCTACCCCTTCATTAAAAAGGTTTGGGGAGTAGCCCGCATTCCTTTTAAATAACTTTCTTTTCACTGTTGTATACAGTTTTGATTTCACTACCTCTTACCTAGTTCCTTTCTCGTTTTGTATTTTGATTGTTCTAGTCACTCTTTTGTTGATTTGTATAAGTAACTTCAGGGGTATAAGAGTGTCTTTTGACCCTTCCTCTCTTGTTGATTCATTTGATCTTGGCAGCGTACAGCTGCGAGAGTTTAATTTTACAGATTGAATAAGTGCTCCGTTTACACACCCTCCACATGGAAGCTTCAGGCCTATCCTTCTCGAGAGAGGAGGCAGATGCTATTTTGAATGATCCTACTCTCTTTGCTGACCCTTTAGTCGCCCAGACCATATCACAAATCTCTGACTGGGACAAATTGGGCGAACAGAAGCGTAGTCGCATCAGAGCCATTTTACATGGCACAATGATGAAAGAATATTTGACCAACAAAATGGCACCTAAGGGCCTCTTAGTGACCAATGCTCCCCGTATCTTCCTGGAAGACAGTGTCTTCAGGAAGGAATGGGCACAAATTGCATGGCACTGCACACATGATTGGGCGATTTTAATTATTAAAACTGCCATGCGTTTGTCAGAAGCCCTTCTAGTAGAAATACAGGCAACTGAAACCCACATAAGAGCTACGATTACTGGTTTCAAGAAGAAACTCGAAGAGTTCAACAAAGAGTTGAACGAGTATAAAGAAAATCTTGCCCAATCCAAGGTGGCCAAATTTCAAAAAGATCTAAAAAAAATGGTCATATGAAAAGACTTATGCATATGCCAGCTCAGAATACACCCCCCCCCCGTTCGGACTAATTACAATTCCGATGCTTCCGATGATTCTTATTCTAGTGGATCTAGCACAACCGCGTGGGAGGGGACGAGGGAGGAGAGCCCATAATATTCCTCAGTGGTTCCCATACCAGCAACAAGGGAATGGAGATTTTTACCCAAACCCTTATAACCAACCACCTTATCCCCCACATATGGACTGGAATTCACCTTTTGCTCCACTACCCCAACAGAATATGTTCCCGCAGCCTTTTTTAGGGTTTGGCCGGAGGGGCAGGGGCAGGATGAGAGCATCAAATCAAACACAGAGAGGAGGGAACCAAGTACACTGGGGCCCGACGGACTCCGTGGGCGACAACACACGGAGCAAAACCCAGGACCAGAGGGCGGAGCCCAGCAATGTAAATCCCTGATCACAAACCTATCCAAAATCACTTTGAGTACTGATGAAATTTCAGTTTTGGAAAAAGGATTAGGCTTTATACCAACGCCACGTCTTGATCGTTTTAAACTTCAGTGCGAACTAAGTGATTTCTTTAGAAAACTTAGGTTGAAAACTTTTTTTGAACATCAAAATACAGCAGAGAGTCAGGCTACCAACAGTGACACTAATTTCAGGAAGAAGTCTTCTTTTACGCCACCCCTGCACACAGTACCTGCTGATATTGCCTTTGAGCAAGCGGTATCACTTGAGGGTGGGTCTTTGTCGGAACCAGTACCTTTTAAAAATCTCACAGCTGGTGAATACAAAGCCATACAGTCATTACAACAAAATAGAGATATCTTCATCAAGAGTGCCGATAAAGGGGGCGGCATCGTTATCCAGGATGCCACCGCTTATGATCAGGAGTGTAGACGCCTTTTAGGCGATACAACTAACTACTCCACTCTTCAACAGGACCCTTCACCTTTCCTTAAGTTTGAAATAATGGAGCTGGTTATGACAGCAGAGAGGGATGGTTACATAGACAAACATAAAGCAGACTTTTTAACCTACTCTGAGGGCAAAATCCCATACTTTTACACTTTACCGAAAACCCATAAAAACCGCCTTCCCCCCCCCCAGGAAGACCAATAGTTTCCGGTATTGGCTCCTTGTTGGAACCACTTTCCAAGTATTGCGAATTTTTCTTTAAACCTCTCGTACAAACCACCAGCACATATATAAAAGATACTAAAAGTCTGCTTTCATTGCTTCTAAATGTCCAACTACCAGAAGAACAATGCTTTCTGGTTTCACTTGATATCGAGAGCTTATATACCTGCATTCCGCAGGATGCGACCCTCAAAGTATTGGCATATGTCCTAGAACAGAGTACCTGGGACTATACAACTTCCCGTACTTTTGTAATTGAGTGTGCTACATTAGCCCTCAAACGGAATTTTTTCCAATATGAAAATACCATCTACCTACAGAAGACGGGTACTTCAATGGGCAGCACATTTGCCCCCAGCATTGCGGGTCTGTATGTGCACAATTTTGAGCGGACACATATCCTTTCGGAAACCAATCCTTACACTCTCAATGTTATCCTGTGGCAGAGGTACATTGATGATGTGCTTGTCATCTGGAAGGGCTCGGAAGAGAGCCTTCTGGCATTTTTTGACTGGGTAAATACCTGTGACCCCCACCTTAAATTTACCCATCAGTACCATGCTAACTCTCTCGTCTTTTTGGACGTTGTAATAACCAGGGAGGAAAACCATCTGACTACCAAAACTTATTACAAACTTACCAATAAAAATAATCTTCTCCTTTTTTCAAGCTTTCATCCACGTCCCTTACGGGAGATTCTACCCTTCGGCCAATATCTATGGATTCGTAGAAACTGTAGCAGTTTGAATGATTTCAACTCGCAGGCCGAGGATCTTACAACTAAACTCCTCAATAGAGGTTACCCGAGAAACATCTTGAAAAAAATCTGCAAAAGGGCAAAAAACCAAAACAGAGAAGCCCTCTTAGAGGATTACATTAAGGATGGTGAAGCAGATACCCCATTGACTTGTGTCACCACTTACAGCAATATATCTCGTGCTGTGAGCCGGTGTATAAACAAACACTGGCGTATTCTAACCAGTAATGGGAGAGACTGGCAAAAGCCACTTTTTTCTTACAAACGTGAGAGGAGTCTTCGAGATGCTCTCGTGCATACCTGGCCAAGATTGACCCCTGCAATTCAGGAGAACAATGTACTCACAACTTGGGGTCTTCCTGCTGTCAGCGGCCACTACCCGTGTGGAGGGTGTAGTGTTTGCAGTCTCACTACTGCCACTAAGACATTAAATCTGGAGGGGGGCAAAATCTGGCATCTCAGAGGACACACAAATTGCAATTCGAGCAATGTTGTTTACCTCGTGAGTTGTCCCTGCTACTTAAGATATGTAGGGATGATGACGAGGAAAATAAAATTGCGCATAATGATGTTATATGGATGGTGATTGAACAACTGAGCCAGAGCAGTGAAAAGAATATCTTTGAGAAGGAACAAAGATGGATATACCGTCTGTCCACACACACCCAGGGACTCAACGATGCGATTCCCTGGGGTACAGTAATGCGACGGTAAACTTTCCCCTCTTTTCCCTCATAGACTTCAACCCTGATGCTTAAATGTTTGGTGATATCTTGTCCTTTAACGTTGTGGTTGGGGGTCTTGTGGCCTTCGCAACCTACAGCGTTGTATTTGGACTAATGAGGTCAGTTGACATAACGTATGGTTCCGCCCACAGCCTTTATCTACATAAAAGTCATTTCCTAAAATCATTGTCTATTATGATAACTGGTTAGGAATTAAGAGGTCAGATGACATAACGAACGGTTTTGCGCTTAGCCTTTTTTATTAAATGCCCACGATTACAACTTGTTAGGAAATAAAGAGGGCATAATATGATTCTAACATATACATGGTAAACATCAAAACCATGTTTTTCCTTGTCCTTCTTTGTATTGTGCCTTTTCATTCACAGTGAGAAGGGAAAGGCCTTTTATGCACATAAATCAGCACGTCTCCTTTAACATTATTGAAGGTAGCAATAGTCACGTGATCAGGTCACGTCGGTCACGTAAAGGCTTAACCGACCCCTTTCCACCGGCCCCTTTGTATTCAGGCCGTGGCTGTGGACGATTAGGTGCTTTGGAGGGGAGCCGCCGGGATGCAAGTAGGTTTTAAGCGCTACTGCGTTATTTCCTTGCTCCGTAGCTTATGCCGCTTGCTTGGTCTAGACGGCCCTTTCTTCATTGCGCGACTCGGACTTCGTCCGAGAAAACTGCACCAAGTACGTGTCTGTTTGCTGACTCAGCCTCTTATTCCCTTGCAGTTGCTCCTGGCGTGAAGATAACCCCCCGCCACAAGCCTAAGAGGCTTTTTGTTATCGCTCGCACAAGTGAGTGTTTTTCCATTGAATTCTTCCTTATGTGACGGGAGGTGTATTTTAGATATTTATTTTAACAGTTACGGGCACTTATTCAATTCTTTAATTATTTATTTTGATACTCCTTTCTGGCTTAACATTCGTAGTTGAGAACTGACGCCTTAGGAGTTCACTGCCGTGCAGAATATTGTGTGGTTATCAACATTGTTGGTTTAAAATGATGTATTTTATGAATGTTTTCTAAATATATCATTGTTTTATTGGATGACTGAATTCGACTACTGATTAAGTGAGTTTGGAGTTTGGCTTCCTTTTGTAAATGTTTCACAAAAAGCAAATGTTCTCACAGGATTTAAGTGGGTTTATACATTAGATGCACTTTTAAAAGCAAAAATTTTTTCTATAGTCTTTGTATACTCTAATTGGCGAGTGTCTTACAGACTTTTTCTGTGTTTTGTGTATTGTAGATTTTGCGTCATTCACCTAATGCAGGGACACACGAAGAAGTCCCTACGCACCAATTACATTCAAGTTTGTAATTGTTATTAATATTCCACCTTTTTTCTTTACCAGTGACGCCTTAGCGTGCGTCACCGACAAGGTGAGATCTATCTTGGTCCTGATGAATGCTGAGCTGAATTTTGGCTCAAGATAGCAGAAACATGTCAACCTATTTGTGTATATTTAATTTGTTGAGGACATTTTGGTTCAAATTAATTTCCTTTATGTCCGTCTTTGTTCACTGTTTGTAACAGAGTCAGAGCTACCCCTTCATTAAAAAGGTTTGGGGAGTAGCCCGCACTACTTTTAAATCACTTTCTTTTCACTGTTGTATGCCTGAGGGTTCTTTTTCTGTGCACGTCTAACCCACTTTTATACTGTTCCCTTTGGGGTATATCACTCGGAACTAGCTGGTAGTAATCTCTTTAGTTTTGATTTCACTACCTCTTACCTAGTTCCTTTCTCTTTTTGTATTTTGATTGTTCTAGTCACTCTTTTGTTGATTTGTACATGTTACAACATGGACAGTCTTAATTGCGTTCTATAATGCTGCTAGGCTGGACGTTACAAAATCTTCGTTCAGGCTATGTGCCTTGCCGTCTAAGCAACACCGCGTCATTGTTTACTGGATTTAACCTTACAGATAAACAAATCTCTTTGGCACAAAGAGGAGCAGACTATACGGTGCAGAGCATAGAAAAACTGGAAAGATTACCATTGACTTCTTTTGAGAAACCAGCCATAGAATGAATAATACATGGCACCATTACATTGCCAGTGATTCCAGTTTCAGTATTGCTTGAAACACATACCAGCAGGCCTGTATGAAAGGTTGGGTAAAGAATACATAAAGTCAACCTGGGATTTACCATACACACACAAATGTTGGAGTGGGGAAAAGAAGTATTTCTTAGTGGTACACAATGTAACAGCGCACTAAGCGGTACACTTTTATGTCAGGGTATCAATTTACACGGAGCCTGTGATGGTTCTTCGACCAACTTATCTGCCACCTGCAAGGTTCTCCGTCAGCATTGATAGATCCAATTTTTAGGCAGTTTTCCAATGGGAGCTACATAATGTTGAATGATCACAGCTGTTGTGAAATGCATTACAATATCTTAAAGGCACATGCCAACCCCTTTGTGTTGCATGCCCATCGCCTCTCCAACTGTATACAGTTCAAATCATTTGTATTAGACCACAATTCCCAGCGCAAAACTCTGCACCCATACCTTAAAAACTCTAAATATCTTCCTGTGAACCAATGAAAAAAACTATTATAACTGAACCATTGTCCATATTCTAACTCCACACTATGTGCAGTGATCCATACCTCATTTTTATACTACTATTTGTTATCTGATCCAAGGGTAAGTCAAAACTGTCCCACTGCTGCCAGCACCCAGCTATAAACAACTGTAGTTCCATTAACATGTATCGGAGAGAAACTGTACCACAATCAGTATATCAGTTTTTTAAACTTCACCCTCTCACCCGTTCTTACTGAGGAGGTATCAGTCCACACCTTAACTTCTCTCAGGAATACCACGGATAAGCGTTGTCGATATACACTAACAACATGCGGCGAGTGCACCTAATGGACTGAGCATTCTTGATAGGCGTTATGGAGTCATAAAATCTAAGAGGGTCAAAGGACCTTCAACTTCCATTATTGCCATCTTAGAGCTTTCCACGAACAAATCATATGAATTAAGTCCCTCCTTCAAATATCACAATAATAGTGAAATTACATTTTCAGCCCTCATTTGTATTATACTGATCTGCAAGTGTGCAACATATAAGTCATGTGCAAAGTCTTTAAAGGTGAATTATCAAAAGCAAATGACTCATTCATTCCAGGTTGAGCAAATTAAATCCAAACCAAAGAGGGACAAACAACCTTCTACTTCTATTACTGCCATCTTGGAGTTCTCCACGAACAAATCATATAAGTTAGGTTCTGCCCTTCAAATGCCAAAATAATAGAATACATTCAACATAGGGGTAATGCGCAAGGTCTTTAAAGATGAATTTATCCAAGTCAAAGGACCCATTTATTTCAAGATGAACACATTAAATCATGACCGAAGTGCCCCTCCAATCCCTGCCATTTTGGACTAATTCATACACATATTCACAAAATAAAAGTCTTACATCGGCACACACCATCAAATACAACTAACCATTGCAAATACATTATCCATCCTTTGTAGATTCCACCACATCAGAGGAATTGACCATATTCAATTGAATAAATTATTTTAATTTTCTCTTGCATACATAAGAGCATTTGTTCTAAAACAAACGTCGAACCAAATTTATGATCTAGGGTCTATCCCATAACTGATAGATGCCTTACCCCATATCAGTCACCATCGAGATTGCTATAGGAAATATTGTATTGCCTGATTTTAGTGCTTGTATAGGCTCACCAATCCTATCTCTCAAAGCTCTTATTATGCTCCCCATATATATGCAATAACATTTGCACACCGGTACTTAGGCAACAAACTTAGTGCCACAATTGATATCCATTTGAACCTCAAATTCATCATTGCTAATGCGTTTGGTCCCATCAAGGGACCATCTACACATACCGCAGCAGCCACACTTCTAGAATCCTATGTGTGTTCTGTCAATCAACTCATCTGTGTCTGTTGCCTTGGATAACTGGGACTCAAAATACTTTTTGGGGATCTTCCCTTACAAAAAATGATGTCAAGCTGATCTGAGATAAAGTCTCTGAACATTGTATTTGATTGCCACAAATGCCAGTGTCTATGCAAACATTTCTGAAATGTATGTGAGTTCCAGCTAAAGTCCGTGATCAGTTGCACTTTGTCTGGACCACCAATATCACATTTATTTGCATCAAGTATACTTTTTAATTATTTTTCTGGCTTTATGAATTACATTTGTATTATAATATCTACGTTTAAATTTCATCTTCATATCATGTAGACAGTCTTGAAATTCCTGCTCCTCGCTGCTGTTATATCTTGCCCTCACCATTTCTCCAAAGGGAATAGCATTTATCAGACATTTTGGATGTGCACTGGTCGCATCTAGAGTTGAGTTGCAAGGAGTCACCGGGCGAAATAGCCTACTGTTCATCTTATTATTCTTGATGTAAAGCTCAACATCCAAAAATACTATCTGTTCATTACTATATAGGTATGTATATTTCGGATGTATGACGTTACAACGCATACTTTTACAACGCATACCATTACAACGAAATTTTTACAACGCAAAAACTATTACAACGCATGTATTTACAACGCATGTTTTTACAACGCAGGTACCTTTACAACGCATACCATTACAACGTAAGTATTGGTAAGTATATATTAATTTTTTTATTTTAAATTATTTGAAATTAATATAAATTAATTTAATTTAAGTTAATTTAATTTAATTAATTTAATTTAAATTTGATTTAAATAATTTAAATTTAATTTAAATAATTTAATTTAAATTTAATTTTATTTTATTTTTACCCTGTACCCCTGTACCTCAAAAACCCCAAACTGACCCTGACCCTAAAAATACCCCTTTACCCAAAAACCCAAAACTGACCCTGAACCCTAAAAATACCCTTTTACCCAAAAACCCAAAACTGACCCTAAACCCTAAAAAAAACCTTTACCCAAAAACCCAAAACTGACCCTGAACCCTAAAAATACCCCTTTACCCAAAAACCCAAAACTGACCCTGAACCCTAAAAATACACCTTTACCCAAAAACCCAAAACTGACCCTGAACCCTAAAAATACCCCTTTACCCAAAAACCCCAAACTGACCCTGAACCCTAAAAATACCCCTTTACCAAAAAACCCAAAACTGACCCTGCACCCTAAAAATACCCCTTTACCCAAAAACTGAAAACTGACCCTGAACCCTAAAAAAAACCCTTTACCCAAAAACTGAAAACTGACCCTGAACCCTAAAAATACCCCTTTACCCAAAAACTGAAAACTGACCCTGAACCCTAAAAATACCCCTTTACCCAAAAACTGAAAACTGACCCTGAACCCTAAAAATACCCCTTAAAAAAACCCAAACATATAACATTTTAAATATAATTATATACTTACCAATACTTACGTTGTAATGGTATGCGTTGTAAAGGTACTTGCGTTGTAAAAACATGCGTTGTAAATACATGCGTTGTAATGGTTTTTGCGTTGTAAAAGTTTCGTTGTAATGGTAATGCGTTGTAAAAGTTGCGTTGTAAAGGTTGTTTCCCATATATTTCATATCTGAGTCAATTGTATTTAGATAATCAAAGTCCTTTAACCCCTTCCACACTCATGACGAGCTGGGCTCGTCATGCAGTAGCCTCCTGCTACACTGATGACGAGCCCAGCTCGTCATCTTGTGTGGGAGTTCAGATTTCTCAGCACAGCAGGGGAATATGCTGAGCAGCCATGGGGTTAACTGAGTCTCATCCCCTGTCCAAATCATGAAAAGATTGTCATTGAATAGTCCCCAGTATAAAATGTAGTCACTTCATCTTGCACCACATGGACCCCAGATTTGCCCCTCCTTCAGCCACCCCATAAAGAGTTTCACATAAGGAGGGGCAATTTTGGAGCCCATCCCTGTCCCCTGTAGCTGTCTAAACCATTAATCATTGAATAAAAAAAGAAATATTCTCCAATATGATCTTGGTCACAACTAACCGCATGTCTGTATGTTCCAAAAGGTCTATGGGTCTACGGTTCAAAACCTGTTTGAGGGCTGTCATACACCTCTCATGTTTAATACTCGTGTAAAGTAAGACAGTATTGAGTGTTACTGTTAACATTCCCAGGTTCCCATGTCACTTCATTCAGTGAATTAAGAATGTGTTTTGTGCCCCTGTCAAGGCCTCGAATCCTCGGATTCGTACGATGCTCAAAGGGGTCCACCTCCTGATAGCCCGTTGGTCTGAGTAGAACTAACAGACTCAAAAGAGTGATCAGACAAGGGAAGGAAAGGAAGGGAACAGCAGGGAGGGAGATCTGTAACGAAAGTAAACAAGCATAAGTATACAACACTTCCTTGTACTGGACAGCGGAATACTTCACAGGCCTATGCTTAAAACCAAAATAACTGTAAAGGAAAATAACTGCCATTGTATCCTAGCTGGGTATCGCAGGAACCAATGTACTGCTGGATCTATGGATAGAACAACGATATTACTACACAAGTATAACATGCTGTTCTAGACTGTACCATGAATTTCTACATCAGTTAGCAACATACCCAAAGGCATCATGTGAGCCACTTAACAGGGGAATTGGAGCTGTCTTTGGGATGAGCTCAAAAAGCCCCTGCTGTGGAGACCGAGATAAACAATCCACCATAAACACTAGAACATGTTGAGGTTATATTCCACCATAACACATCAGATCAAATGAAGCAAATGATACTTATAGTCATTGTTTATAATCCGGTTCAAAGGAGTTTGATACCAAAACTTAGACCATGAAATGAACCCAAAGTCGCAGAGAATCGCATAGATATCCTGCGAGCATGAACACTCTGTTGGCCGCCTCACCACAATTACGGCATTGTGACAATCCGAGGAATTACACAGTGTTGTATACAAAAAGTTGATTAAGATCAAAGCGAACGCGCAGCCTCGCGTGTTAACAATGCGAGCAAATCCTCTGTACCGCCAGAGGTCTGAGTGAGTAAGGAGGATGTGCACGAAGCCCCGCAAGAGCCAGAAACCGGCTCGTCCAACGTGGCTAAGTAATCAAAGAAGCCCCGCAAGAGCCTGTACTCGGCTCGTTCAAATGAGCTAAGGAATCGGACCTGAATGCCAAACAAATCCTGGGGTGGCGCTGGGCAGGATACAAGTGCTGCGATCAACAAAGAGAGTTGCTGCTGCTAGCCCAACTACTGTGTCTTCAATCGTCCGGAACAACGCAGGGAGAGTCCAGGAATTAACGGCACCCGACTGATGCCCTGGAAGCGCTTACATGCGCTTCCGTGAAACGGCGTGACATCATCAGCGTCACGTTCCCATGGCTTTATGGGTAATGTAGTTTGACAGTTGATTTTGGTCAGTTCACGGAGAAGCCTTGCGCTGCAGTGTTCTCCGCCTGCCCCGATAATGCGTCTTGACAGCCCCTAATGGTAGAGGGTAGGTTAGTCATGTATGGTTGTAAAACCAAAAAAACACAAATTCAGATAGCCACTCAGTGGGCCGTCCAATGCCCGAAATAATTAGCTTACTTGATGGAAATGGTAGGTCATTGTGCACTTTAGGGAGTGTTTAAAGGCAAAGATACCTGGAACGATCAACTCCTAAATAGAAATATTCATCAACATTCAGTAAACAGTTCTCATGCCACTTCTTGGGTTTCCCATTAATCATTTCAGTCAATTCAAAGGTAGGGTTCACGTCAGACTTCTCATAATACAGCTGATCATTTAATCACATATAAATCTCCTGATCATAGTCTGAATGGTTCATGACGACAATGTTTCCCTCCTTATCCGCTTCCGTGATCATTAGGTGCTGATCACATAGCAGTTGCTTCAGTGCCACATGTTCACCTGGGCAGAGATTATCCCTGCCCCTACCATGCCTCATCATATTTCTCTTATTCCATCTATCTAGATCTCCACGTACCAATTTGTGGAACACTTCCAAGTTAGTGCCACTTGTTTATTGCAGAGTCCACATAGACTTACTCTAGATGCCACTGTCTAGGCTGGACTCTGTGTCCTGTCAGCCAAATCTTCAAAGACCCTGAGGAACGTCACAAGGTCCTCTTCAAAGGCAGTCATAGATACTAATGTCACTATCATAAACACCCTGAATTGTCAACTTATTATGCAAAGTATCCACTCCAATAATGTCATGTCCTTTAACAACTATAGGGTGTATGGCAAAGTACGTTTTGAGTTTAAACCTTCCTGATGAATTTAAACAAGTCCGTTTAGAAAGTTGTACATTTTTAAAGCACATACATCCCCACTCGTCCCTGGGCAAAAGCATAGCAGTATTCCATGTTTTGTTAGACTGATAATAGACACATCTACATATGTCAAATGCAATCCAATTCCTATTTCCTTTTGTTCCAGAAACTGGTCTGTATCGCTCTACTCTAATTTGACTGTTCCTTCACTCATTTTTCTCCTTCTGGTTATCTTACATTGCCCATTCTCATGTTCATTTGGTTTTTCCCTCCAAAGTTAAGCCTGACTGCTATGTGCCAAGCCACCAGAGGGTGAGCAAAAGTTAATTTAGGGTTTGCTTGCTTCTTACCGTTTAAGGATTGTGGCTGCTGCTTGACCAGGGCTCCTACCCCACGACCCTGTTTCTAACCGAGAGTAATTTAACAAATAAATGTCATTATAGTTTCAAGTCTTTAAGTTTTATAAGAGATGTCCAGCTTCTAAACTATGTACGTAGCATTTTGTTACTTTTTAAAAAGGATTTGACCCAGTGTTTGTACGTAGTGTCTAAATGCATATCTTGGTTGTTTCAAGAAATGTTTATTTTTCTTTTGCAGCATCCTCAGCAGTAGCATCAATCTTCAGCATCAAACGACCCTCTGAGACAAAAAAAAGCTCTAGTTTTGTATTCGAAGATAAAATCGAGCCAGCAATCTTTCAGATTTGTGGTGAAAACCCCAAAAATGTGAAAGACACTGCATCTTGGATTGAAGAATTAATCAAAAATGAGTATTGTGACAGCACTATCAGAGATGAGTGGATTGCAGAATTCGAAGAGAAGGAGCACCAAGAATTGACTGAACTTCAGAACAGTTTGCAGATCCGGATACAAGTAAAATGCAAGCAGGATGATGCCTCTATTCAAGTTAGTGGTCTCACCAGGGAGGTTATGACCGCCTGCATGGAAATACAAAATATGATAAAAAAGATTAGTAAGGAAGCGAGACAAAAACGACAAGAGGAACTTGTGAGCAACATTGTAGAGTGGCAATATGACAACGGAGGGACATTTGTTGCCTTTCATAAACAGGCAAATCTTCAGCTTGAGAAGGCATTTACGGAAAATGTGGGCACCGTTAAGATCCAGAATGGTCACAGAACTTACCATGTTAATTTAGAAGCTGAATCTGCAATAGATGATAAGAAACATACAGTGAAAATTAAGCGAACTTCAAAGATAGAAGGTAAATCAAAAAACTTTAAATAATGTTTATACTTGCCTGAAAAAAAATGAATCTCCGCTCCAACACACACACATGCACATGTGGTAAGGAACATTACTAAAGACATCACTATGATGACTGAAACTCCAAAGTGTTTCCCTTTTTCACATCTGTTTCTGACATTACTTCCATACATGTTTGCTTTGGTATCCTAATCGTAAAAAAATTTGGAAATGTCTGTTGTGATTCACACCCAATTCATAAACCTTACTTTTTATTTATTTACTTATGTATTTATTCACTGCATAAGAATTTTTTAACACACTGCAACAAAAAACTAAATGCAGCAGGATCAAATACAAGCTGAAAGACTAATGCACCATCCAAATTTAAGTATCAACCAGAATTTGTACACCAGGTCCTAATATTTTTAATGAGACACTTTTTTTTATCAATTCCTTTTACATAATAAGTATATAGTGAGTACTGTTGGGCGGTTCCCCTCATCTCCTGGTAAGTAGTAGTAGCCCAGAAAAGGTTTACTGCTCTCCCAGGTATTATCGTCATGAAACAATGAATAAAAAAAAGACGAGGATTTTAAATGTCTAGTTAATTTATCAGTGGTGCACATTTAGCATTAAACACAGTCAAGCAACTGTACATTTTTAGCAGTTTACTATACACAAGCCAATTTCAAGTGATCAGCTTTCATGCAACAATATACAATTTAAAAATTACATTTTTTACAAAATGTTGGATATGCATTTTACCAAAACAAAAATAATTTGTTTGTGCACTGATGCAAGGTAATTAGGCTAACACTGGAAAGTCTCTTAACACTAATAATTGTAAGATGTTAGACATGTAATAAATATGTACAAGTTGGCACTCTCCTCTGAACTTGAGGCATAATTAGTCCCAAATAAATAGTTTTAAATGTTATAGTAACATCAAATATCTTGTAATGCTCCAATTATAAAAATGCAGCTTCAAAAGCGAAAGAGGCATTCAGTGTTTTAGACAGAATCTCTCAGGAAGCTAGACATTTTCTATAATGCGTGGTAGTACCCTTGTATTTTGTGAGCTGCGGAAAAGGCACCCGTCACGGGGTCGGACTTTAAAAGCCTAATTTTCAAAAGAGATGATATTATACATGATCTCACTTGTAAATCTTTAAAGAATTGCTTGCCTGGAGTACCAAAATCATCAAAACTGGCAAAACCTTTGTGAACTAAATATCAAGCAGGAATATGTATGCCAGAAGAATCTCATAGACGACCAGTGGGGTTGGTAATATATTCTGCAACATAAGGATTATCCTAAAAGGGAGTGCTGTGACTAAGATCTGGGACTACATACTTCCAGCACTTGTCCTACCTGATATTATATAATGCTTGCAGCAACAGACAATGTCACCGAAGCGCACACGCTGCAATATCTTTCTGGTCCTTGTTTAAAAAAGTCCGATTCAAACAGATTGGGGGCTATTTCTGGATACTACTGAGGATCATTGCTCACGCTTTGTGTCTCAAATACATACAGTGGATGATTTGCGCCTGACATCATAGTAATTGGACATATTTCTAGCCTTGAAAAGTCCAGGTGGATGAAACAAGTGTCGTCTGCTGCTCATTGGAACCTAACATATAACTCATCTATGAATTAAAAGAAATAAATCATCATCATCCATAACTGAATTAGACTTTTCTGAACAAGGACGAGAAAGATATTGTAGTGTGAGTGCTTCAGTGACATCTGCTTAGTATTAGTCAGGGCCGCCATGGTGCCCTGCGAGTTGCTCCCTTTATTCTATCAGGGGTGAGGTCTCTTTACCATAAATCCGAGTCCAGGAGTGGAACAGCATGGGTGTGTTGAATTAACGGCCTAGAGCCAACCTGTATCCAAAGAAGGACCTTATGCTTGGCGTTTTTAGGATTAAAAAGAGATTAAAAAAGATAATTGTTAATAATGACTTTTTAAGTTTACTTTTTTAGTGAGCTCACGTTTTCACTTTGGATATTAAAGTATGTGTTATTCCATTTGAAATTTAATGAAAAAGCAAAATAAGCTTAGATGCCTTTCTTCAGGAAACCGAGCCAAAGAAACTGCTGGACAGGAAAACTCGTATGCTTTGTCTGATCATCATATTAGATGACATTAGAGCTCTGGACCAGTTGATCCCTAAAACCAAGAAGAGACAAACCTCTTATCAAGCCTTCGTCTGTCTGGCTCAGAGAGTGGAATCGAATGCCTGATGCCATCGCACTTCACAATTAGAAGAAAGCATGTGCATTCATCAATGTGCTCCTGTTTATAAATTCTTAAATAAAACTCCACTAGTTAGTATGCTTGTGGGCTATCACCCTCCTCCGCTCATGGGTGATGCAAAGTCAAATGCCACATGCAGGTATAGAAAACTACTTGTGTTCCCTTAAACACTACTTCTGGTACTGAGAGGTGTTTGGACGCTGGAGTTTGAGGAGATAACTTGAAGGCTATCTGTTGGGTACACCTTCCCCCTGACGACAGGCCTGAAATGCATTGGGAATCGTAGGGGCACAGGATTGCCAAGCCACCTGTTAATGATGGGAATTAGGTGGTTACACACCTAGAATTTGGTCACGCTGTGGAAACGAAACACTAATAAAATGAATGATTCAAGAAAACTGGAACAATTTGGTTATTAAGACTGGTGGAATGAAACTACGATAAAGTGATTAATGTTGATTAAGAGTGGAAACTCCTCGTAGTACCTGTAGTGCTTAAGGGACACATGTAGATTTCTATATGCGAATATGGTGCCATCACATTTAACTCACAACTACTGTCCTTCAGGAAAATCCTCAAGATTCATGTGTTCAAAAACACTGTCCATTCTAGTCTTTTCATTTCTTATTTATCTGACCGCTTTCTGTCCTTGTAGCTTAATAAAAATAATGTTACCTTAATTATTAAGAAGACTCTTTTGCAGGTGCTTTGGAGAAATATGATCTTCCAAACGTAGCCCTTGGTGCTTATATTAAACTTGACTCTGAAACATATTTGGCCCCCCACTGAATTCCTAAATCTAGTTTGTTTACATGAATTAAAAATTGTATTTCAGTGCCTATGTACATCTTCCTGCTAATGACTTAGAGCTTTATTTGGAGTTTAATAGATAGGTTACTACGTCACAAACTTGGCGGATGTCCCTCTGTTGGATCACAAGTACTTTATAGCCTATGGAACTTGTAATATGGCAGACTGCATATTTTGACTGAGTATCCCGTCTCCAAAATCTGACTAAGACTCTTAGTATACCCCTACACCTTGTTGTTACTCTGTAGTCTTATGTGAGAGTCGAGCAAAATGCCAGGTGCTGGTAATTTCCCACAAGGTTCATGGTTCAATCTGTTAGCCCTGAAACAAGAGCAAGGATGGAGTGACCTATCTCACGCTCACCAAGACTTAATGTAAGAAATGCAGGCAGATTAGAAAAATATAAAACGATACTGCTGTTCTAAAATCAGCATTGCAGATGAGTCTGTAAGTGATAAATTGGCTCACTGCCTACAGTACAAGACAAGTGTAACTGAAAACCTTGGCCGCATGGTCCATAAGTCCAGCCTTCAAGGTATAAGACGGAGTTATTTGATCCAAACCGATGCCACAAAATAAATGTTAAATCATCCCATAAATATGGTGACAACATTTCTTTGCTCCTCATCAGCAGATAATCTCAGAGCACGTAAGACTTTAGATGTGAAGCTTAACACCTGCACCTTCTGATGGATATTGATAACTGTGAATTCCTCAGCTTTAGAACATTCACCAGGCTTCAGAATTAATCCGAAAGTTTTTCAGCTGTGGTCATGCACACCACTATGTGGCATTGTACTGCTCTGCGTTGGTTCCATACCACACAGGCAATAATGGAGGGGAGGCGCATTACTGCGCCCCTTCTGCATGTTAAAATCAGTTCCTTTCATTCTGTGCCTTCCCATGCAGATCCATTCCCACATTTGTTGGCCCTTTGATGATTTCTAAAAATCAAGAACCAGTGTGCCATGGAACTTTGTCCCCTTCAAAAACAACTGGCTTCATGCCATGCTGTGACTGCATAAAACAGATGTTGGTCACAGGCCCTCATGACTTATGTCTCTGGTGTTTGGGCTTGCGAAACGGATCAAAGTTGTGTGACAAGTGCACCATTTGTGCATCCTAAGGGGATCTGGGACAGGGAGAAGAAGTTGTATATTGTTGAGCATCAGAAGAAACTGAACCCTTAGTTGGATCCTCTACCCCTTCAGGTCCACCTTGAGGTCAGAGTCCTTCGACACAAACAGAAACCTCAGTTCTGCTACCAATGTCTGACCTCGTACGGACTTCAGATTGATGGTGACCAATGTTGCACTGTGAAATTACTAAAATGCATACATTTTCTTACACGTCCTTGGGGACTGCGGGGGGAGCTTCAAGGCCCCGTGGTCCCTGCCGGCTCCTCGCCACCTGCGGGAGCTGGCATTGCTTTTGGGCAGAGGGCGCTGCAAACATTGAAGCAAACAGTATTTGCAATGGCTTGGCGGGAGCAGACCGCCACAGCAAACTGCATTGTCCCGGGGCTGGGCACCCCTCCCATCTTTTAAATATAACCCTGGGGAGGTGGTGGTCTCCTGGTCTGTGTGGGGGCGCTGAGCCCCCAAACACATTTTTAACATAGCCCCGGGGAGGTGGTGGTCCCCGGGGCTGCATTGGAGGGGGGGGGGGTTGGAGCCACCCATGCATTTTTGTACAAATAGCCCCTTAGAGGTGGCAGTCCCCAGGGCTGCGGGGGGCTACGTGCCCCCCCATATTTCCAAAGTCTTAGCCTCAGGGAGCTGGTGGTCCCCGGGGCCCCGCCGAGCTCCCACAACTCTATTTTTCATAGCCCCCGGGACCTTGCCCACCCGGGGGCCCAAAGCAAACAAAGCACTGATGCCTGTTTTTTTTTCGTGAATCCACTGCCAATCCCATCGAATTTCTTTTAAAAAAAATGCTTTTCTGTCCCTGTGGGTCTCTGTTGGACCCCCCGAACAGGCCTACGGGGTCATGGTGTTTCTACCCTTCCCTTTTTCTTATTTTTCAATCTTTTTTCTTGTGACTCAGTTCAACCGAGTCATAGGATGGCTGGCAACACCTCTGGTTTGAAGTGTTGACAGCCAATCAGATCTCAAGCACAAAATCGAGAGGGTTCGCGGATCCATCGTGGCCACAGATGTATATCTGGGAAATCCTTAAATTTCTCAGAAGCTACTGAATGAATTTACACCATTTAACAAAAGGAGTGCTTTCTAGACCAAGAGCTACCTTTTTTTTTTCAAATTTGACGTAATTCCCTTCAGCAGTTCGGGCTGTAGCCGTGTCTAAAGTTCCTATGGAGATTATCATGGAGAAAAAGTGTTTTGGGACCCCCCCCCCTTTTTTTCTCGGCCCCCGCGTGACAGATCACTCCGAAATGTTCAAGACAGCAGCTGGCGTGACCCATTTGTTTTTAACATTTCGCGAAGATTCGTCAAACAGCGCCAAAGATATTGTCAAAAGAAAAAACGCTCATCGTATGGAAACTAGAGCCTAACTATAACCACCTACTGGCAACTGCCAGTTTTAATTTGACCCTGGGGATGTGGTGGCAGGAGCCGGCTAGGACTGCGGGGGCCTAGAGGCTCGTCCTGAGGGAAAGTCAGAAGGGAGCAGAAAGAGGCAGAATTAAGGTTGGAAATAAGAGGAGAGAGGCAGAATTAAGGTCAGAAACGAGCAGCAAGTGGCAAAATAAAGGTGACAAACGAGCAGCCAGAGGCAGAATAAAGGTCAGAAAAGGGCAGAATAAAGGTCAGAAATGACCAGCAAGGGCAGAATAAAGGTCAGCAACGAGCAGAAAGAGGCAGAATAAAGGTGAGAAACTGGCAGAATGAGGCAGAATAAATGTTAGCAACTAGCCGAAAGAGTCAGAAATTAGCAGAAAAAGGCAAAATAAAGGTCTGAAACGAGCAGAGAGAACAGAAATGAGCAAAAATAGGCAAAATAAATATTTGAAAAAGACACGTTAGTGATAGATTCCTTACCTTAGAATATCCCCAGGCGTCAGACTGGATCCGGAAAGTTTTAGTTAGCAGTACTCCTGCGCGTAGGTAGGCGTCGCCGTGTGGCTCAGAGTACATCGCTGGCGTCGTATCCTCCAAGATGAAGTAATCGGAGCTACTTAGACGCGTCCACGCGCGCTGATGTCAGTTCTTTTTTTTCCCGTGCCAGCAAGCGCAGACCTGAGAGAAAGCGGTACTCCTAGTTAATAACTTTAACTTGGTTTCTGAGAACTTGTTTCTCTTGTCTTGTCGAGTACTCAACTTCTGATGTAGTAGGGATGCCCAGGTTTAAGTCCTGTAGGGCCTACCGTCGGAACATGTCGGTAGCGGACCCGCACGATGTGTTTCTCTTCTGCTTGGGGCACGCCCATGACCCCAAGGCGTGCCCCGATTGCCGGGCCATGGTGCCGAAAGCTTTGCGGAAGCATTCCCGAAAGTTGTTGGCGGTCCGGCAGTCGGTTCCGTGCCGATCGAAGTCCCGCTCCCATGGTGGGTCGAGGGACCGGTCGCGGGACCGACCCCATCGCTCACCGGAATCAGGGACAGGTAAGTCAAGCCGCCATAAAAAGTCGAAGAAGCAGCGTCGCTCTTCGTCTACCCCTCACCGGTCATGGGAGGGGGCAGGCGGTCACGCCCCCGTGGCTCCGATGGAGCCTCCTTTGTTGCCTGCGGCCTACCCGCCCTTTCCGGGACAGCACGCGACTCCGGACGAAATACAGGCCTTCCTGTCGACCATGAACCATTAGTTTGGCTCATCGGGTCCCTCCGGAGCGCCTACGGGCCCCAAAAGCGAGGGTGAGCCGGAGTGGAGGGTAATATGGAAGGTCCAATGGATCTGGATTTCTCTCCACACCCTGGTACATTGTAAACTTTTTCTGTGGTGTTGCGTAGGGCGGCAAAGGCTCTTAACCTTGAGCTCCCTTCTGTGCCTATCAAAACCAATCTCCTGACTGAGGTGCTGCAGCCAGCGTCGTCCTCCGCGGAGCCGCTGCTGCCCTTCAACAACACACTTACTGACTTCCTCTTAAGCATCTGGAATAAACCCAACACAGGGGCTCCTGTGGATGAGGGTGTGGCGCACCGCCAGCGCCGGGCGCCCCCAGGTTTCTCACACAACACCCGACACCTCAGAGTCTGGTTGTCCAGGCCTCTGCCTCGCCGAGCGCATTCCTTTCTGCTCCTCCGGACAAGGAATCTAAGAAACTGGAGCAGTTTGGGAAAAAGATTTTCACTTCTGCCAGTTCTGGGTTGTGGGCGGTGAATACTGCAAGCCTGTTGGGCCGCTATTCCCATTCTGTGTGGGAGAGGTGCTGCCTCAGTGCCCTGTGGAAGCTCGGACGCTACTCTCCCAGGCTTTTACCGAGGGGAGAGACGCTGCCAAATTTACTATCCGTTGTGGGCTTGACACGACCGATTCCCTCGGCAGGGCGCCTTCCTCAACGGTCGCGCCACGCCGTTACGCTTGACTCAGAACAATTGGCTTCTCCGGGGATGTTCAGAATACTTTGTTTGACATGCCGTTTGATGGCAAACTCCTCTTTGGTGACCAGGTGGATAGCACCCTGGAATGCGTTAAGGACTCTCGGGCTACGGCCCAGTCCTTGGGTCTCGCCACCACGCCCACTCCCTCGGGTCCGCTTTTCGCTCCTTTTGAGGTCAGCGTTGAGGGGGCCAAACGCGTTCCTTTCAGACCCGCAGGCCTGCTTAGCCACAGTCTCAGCGCAGCGGTGGCCACGGGGCATGCCTTGGTGGGTCCCGAGGCCAGTGGGCGGGTCAGTACACCACCGCCCCTGCCACTACCTCCTCAAAACCTTCCTCGCCCGTTGTTTCAGGCCCGCCAGACGCTAGTGGGTGGCAGGATTCGCCATCACCTTCCCACTGGCGCACCATCATTTCAGACAGGTGGGTTCTGCAGTTAGTCCGCTGGGGCTACTACCTCCGCTTCGAGTACACCCCTCCTGCCATGCAACCTCAGTACCATCACATGTCGGGGGATCACTTGGCACTTCTCCAGCAGGAAGTTGCGGCCCTCTTGGCCAAGAGGGCCATCGAGTGCGTTCCGACGCAAGAAGTGGGTTGTGGTTGTTACTCCCACTGCTTCTTGGTTCTGAAGAAGGACAAATGTTTCACCCTATCTTAGACCTCCGGAACTTCAGTTGTTTCCTCCGGAAGGAGAAGTTCAAGATGCTCACGCTTTCTCAGGTCTTGTCTGCCCTAGACCCGCAAGACTGGCTGGTAGCGTTGGACTTGAAGGAAGCTTATTTTCATATCATGATCCTGCCAGCCCACCGGTGTTACCTCCACTTCACTGTGGGCCACGAGCACTTTCAGTTCACTGTGCTCCCTTTCGGCCTTACCAGCGCCCCTCGGGTGTTCACGAAAGTGGTGGTGGTGGTCGCAACTCATCTGCGCAGATCAGGGGTCACAGTCTTCCCCTATCTCGATGACCGGATGTTGAAGGCGGGCTCGTCCCAGGCATTCGTCTCCCACCTCCAGACTACGGCCGACCTCCTGCATTTGCTCGGGTTTTCCATCAATGTGCTGAAGTCGCACCTGATTCCCTCTCAGAAGCTCCTCTTCATCGGAGCGGTTCTGGATGCGGCGCAGTTTCGTGTTTATCCTCCCGAACAGCGAGTCCGGGACATTCGGGCTATGATTCCGATCTTTCGACCCTGGTCTTGGGTTTCGATCAGGAAGACCCTGAGATTGCTGGGCCTCATGGCCTCCTGCATCCTGCTGGTCAGTCATGCCAGATGGCATATGCGGGCTCTGCAGTGGGACATGAAGTTCCAGTGGACGCAGCATAGAGGAAACCTGTTCGACTATGTCCAGTTCTCAGAGGACACTGCACAGGACTTGCAGTGGTGGCTCACGGACCAGCATTGGGTCAGCGGCAGATCCCTCTCCCTTCCCCAACCGGAGCACACACTGGTGACAGACGCATCCCTCCTGGGATGGGGCGGCCACATGGGAGAGGCGGAGATCAGAGGCCGCTGGTCTCCGGCGGACTCCAAGCTCCATATCAACCTTTTGGAAATCAGGGCGATCCTACTTGCACTGAAAGCATTCCTTCCCTCTGTCAAGGGGAGAGTAGTGCAGGTGTTCACCGACAACACCACCGCCATCTGGTACTGCAACAAGCAGGGCGGGGTGGGGTTGTGGACCCTATGTCAGGAGGCTCTGCGTCTCTGGACGTGGCTGGAACGTCAAGGCATTTCCTTGGTGGTTCAACACCTGGTAGGTTCCCTGAACGCCAGAGCGGACAAACTCAGCCGCAGGTGCATGTTGGATCACGAATTACGTCTTCACTCCAAGGTGGTGCAATGTCTCTTTCAGCAGTGGGGAGAACGTTGGTTAGATATTTTCGCCACCGAAGAGAACAAGCAATGTCAGTAGTTTTGCGCGTTGGAGTTTCTAAGGCAGCACTCGCTCGGCGACGCTTTTCTTCACGAGTGGAGTCTGTTGTACGCCTTTCCGCCAATACCACTTCTGCCCAGAGTGCTGAAAAAGATCAGGCACGACCGGGTCCAAGTTATTCTTGTAGCTCCTTACTGAGCTCGAAGAGTTTTGTATCCCGAACTACTCAGTATGACCTTAGATTCCCTGATCCGCCTGCCTCTTCGGGAGGATCTTCTGTCACAGCAGCAGGGGATGATCCTCCACTCGAACCTGCCCAGCCTCCACCTCCTTGCGTGGAGATTGAGCGGTGACAGCTGATTCCATTTGACTTGCCTCCTGAAGTCTGTAATGTGATCCTGGTAGCCAGGCATCCCTCCACTAAAACTGTATACGCCTGTCGGTGGAAGAAATTTGTGGCATGGAGTACAGCGAAAGTTGTGGACCCCCTTTCTGCTCCTCTTTCTGAGGTCCTTTTGTTCCTTCTCTCCTTGGCCCAGCAGGGCTCTGCTCTGGGCACTATCAAGGGCTACCTTTCTGCTCTTTCAGCCTTTCTTAGGCTGCCTGATCAGCCCTCTCTTTTGAAGTCCCCTGTTGTCAATAGATTTCTCAAAGGCATTGCTCACCTTTTCCCTCCTATTCCTTTTGTGATGCCTCAGTGGGACTTGAACCTGGTTCTCACATACTTAATGTGCGCTCCCTTTGAGCCTCTTCATAACTGTCCTTTGTGGTTATTGACGTTTAAAACTGTCTATCAGGTGGCCATCACCTCCACCAGGAGGGTGAGTGAGCTCCGGGCTCTATCCTATAAACCTCCTTTCCTGGGGATTCATCCGGACAAGGTGGTGCTTCGACCACGTCCCTCCTTTCTGCCAAAAGTAGTCTCTGCCTTTTATCTCTGGCAAACTGTCACTCTGCCCACTTTCTTTCCGCCTCCAGAGAGGAAGAGAGGCTCCACCGTCTGGACCCAAAATGTGCGCTTTCGTTCTATCTCAACCGCACACAGCTGTTTCAGGTGGATGACCAGCTCTTTGTTGGCTACATGGATGCCAAGAGAGGTCGGGCTGTGCACAAGCGGACTATCTCCCGATGGGTTGTCTTGTGCATTAAAGCATGTTACTCTCTGGCTAAAAAGGAACCTCCGGTTGTGCTGCCGCCCATTCTACCAGGGCGACAGCAGCTACTACAGCATTGGGACACACCCACTTACTTATACAGATACTAACACATACTCAGCCACCTAAACAGTCACTGAGACAACCACATAGTCTCAAATAGAGCCTCTCTCACACCCACACACCCAAACACCTTCTTACATACCCATACAGCCACTTATGTACCCTCACCCAAACAGACACATGCACCTGCTCACTCACACATACAGACACTCATGCATTCTCTCATTCACTATTTACAGCCATTCACACCCGCACTCTCTCACCCATACAGCCGCTCATATAGCCTCACATTCACCATTTACAGCCACTTACACACTCACTCACCCATACAGCGACAAACTCATACAGCCACTGACATTGCCAATCACTCACCAACACAAAAAATCACACAACCACTCATCTACACAGTCTCTCACATAACTAGTCACTCGTCCATACACCACTTACATACCCACTCACCCATACAGGCACTTACACAGCCACTTACTCAACCATACAGCTGCTCACACACCCATTTGTTTACCCATACACACACCCTCTTACACTCGGAGATACACAGACACTTACATAATCTGTTTTAAAAAAGAATCACTCAGTAGTACACAAAGTAAACTAATTTAACTTTTGTGATACCAAAGTATATATGTTTATTTATAAAACACTCACAATCACTGGATAATATCATCAATGTTGTCATTGACCATGTCATGAGTGATGTAATATGTGAGGTCATAAGCAGTGCTTTGGGGGGCATAAGTTCTTGTTAGCTCAGGTAGCTTTAACTGCTGAATTCCGATGGTTTTGTATGATTGAAATCTGAGCCTATCTATAACGTCCCTGCAAGCTTTGTTTTTTTTCAGTGAATTTCTGAGGGTTTTATAATTATATTTCCTATGTATAACATCTATGTGACCTTTGTTTTTCAGTGACTGTATCAAACAATATAGAAATTTGGTACTCCAAATAGACAGCGCAGTGATTGTGGTTAGTGAAGAATAGTGAACAGTAGCACACAGCAATATATAAAACCAAAAATGTTGACTTCAAAACTTAAGCCTCTCTCTGAACCTAAACTCAAAATAGCCATACAGATTCCCATATTAGAAGTAAACATCCATTTGAAGTCAACATCCATTTGAAGTCAACATTTGTATGCAGACGTTTTGATTCTCATGAAAACCCTTGTTGAGGAAGCTTCATCAGGGCCACTCGCCACCCACAATTATTAAAGAATCAAATATAAGCCTCCTAACTGGTACTTAAAATGAAGATAAACTGGCTAATAAATAGTCAGGACCAGTTTTACCTCTCATCATGGGTCAAGAACACAAGTAATAATTTCTTGGAACATAGAATTCACCAACTTAAGGATCTGTAAACAACAAACTCATAAGCAGTTGGTGAACTTGAAATGTAATGCACATTGGCATACAGATATACTCACCCAAAAATGCAGGAAAAAATCACCTTATGCCACCACAGTATCACCATAAAAAGTTGCCTTTTCATCCTAAAAAGTGCCAAAGGAATAGAATTCCATCTTATCAGTCTCGCAGTATATGATTTAACCAATTAAAGTATCCCTGTGTGAATTCCCTTTATAAGGTGGTGTGATAATCAAATACTACAAATGTTTATAGTAAATAAGAAAAAGGCAGCAGATTTCGATTTAACTTTGAAAATCTATTTCTTTAAAAACAAATTTCCTGTAAAAACACTTTGACTCTGGCCTTTCAGGTCCTGTTGCCTTTGTCTTACTACTACAAGAGAATATCGGCATTGAAGACCTGGCTCTGCTGTGGAGCCAGCACCTGGGTCATCTTCGCACCTCCCTGAGTTTCCTAGAGCCGCAACAACCCCCACCAAATTCCGTGCGTTTTAGGAGGCCATGCACCTAGTATCTGGGTGACCAATCCCTGCTGGTACGCCTTCAAGGTCTGTGGGTTCAGAAGGGCCCCTACAGGTTTTCCAACACACCAGTGGGGCCTGTGGAGCCATGGACAGATCCTGACCGATCCCGGTCTAGTCACTTCGAACTTCCCCGGCGCCTGTCCCACTGCTGACCTCCCTGGCACCGCTGCACCTATTCTTATCATGGACTCCGACACAAAGCTGGATGGCCTGCATCAAATGCTAACTCCGGCACTGAATGGAGGCATTAGTTCCAGGCCAGAACCAAATTCCTATGGGCTTGGACTTTGGGAAGATTAGGACGGGCCACTGGATCCTTATGAATAGTAGCCTCTAGTCCCCATCGAGGACAAATGGTGTGAGGATTTGACGAATGCCAGTGGACTAGACACTTCCCCAGATACTGGCTTTGTCTCTCCTCCTACCAGGGCTATGGAAGAGGGAGACTGATTGGTAGTGGTGGTGAGGAGGGTGGCTGAAGTCCTGGACCTTCCGCTTTCCTCTGTGGGTGTCAAAATGAACGTCTTGACAGAATGTCCAGTTGGAGTCACTTCTTCTGAACTGCTTCTACCTTTTAATGAAGCCCTCACAGACGTTCTACATGGGGCCTGTCCAAGCCCTGCGCAGGGGCTCATGTGAATAGGACAAATGCCTGCCATTATCGCCCCACCCTAGGTAACCCAACTTCTTCAAGTTTCCTATTCCAAACTAAATCTGGGCATATTCCCCACCACTGGACAGGGAATCCAAGAGAATTGATGCCCTAGGTAAGAAGATGTTTTACTCCACCAGCCTTGCACTGCTGTAGGGGAACAGTGTGTGGCTTTTGGGCAATACTCCCATTCGTTCTTGGACTCTGTTGTGTAAGTGCTGCCTATAGTCTCGAAGGAGGCCCAAGCCATACTCTCCCAAGCTATTGCTGATGAGAGGGGCACAGCTAAGTTCGCCATACCCAGTGGGCTGGATATGACTGACTCACAGGGCAGAGCGGTTTCTTTGTCATTTGCCCTTAGACTCCATGCTTGGTTGAAAACCACTGGCTTTTCAGGGGATGTCCATGACCCCCTCATTGATATGCCCTTTGATGGCTCCAGTCTCTTCAGCAACAACTCTGATTTAACGCTAGAGTGCTTCAAGGAAAACAGAGCTACGGCCAGGCCGTTGAGCTTTTCCAGGATCCCTCGCCAACCCCACTCTGCCTTAAGCTCCTTTAGTGGTTTTCAGTCACCAAGGCATGCATGCTTCCCAGCCCCTGTGTGGCCAAGGACACGGTACCCACAGACCCAGTGGGTCAGGTAATCAGAAGTTGATTGAGTCCACCACTCCCCCTACAGCCACTGCCTCCAAGCCTCTTTAGTGTGCCAGATTAGCCATTGAGGGGGTGCTGGCTTCAGATGTAAGTGGTGGTTGCTATTCCCGCTAATTCTGGTGCCCAAGGAGGATGGAGGCCATTGTCCTATCCTAGATCTCCGCCCTCAATTTTTTCCTGATGGAGAAATTCAAAATGCTCATACTTGCTCAAGTCCTGTCTGCCCTGGATTGGACTGGATGGTAGCATTGGACTTGCTGGATGCAATCTTCCACGTCCTGCCTGCCCACAGACGTTAACTGCAGTTCACAGTAGGCCACGAGCATGTGCAGTTCACTCTGCTCTCCTTTGGCCTTACTAGTACCCCTCTGGGGTTCAAGAAGGTGATGGTGGTGGTTGCAGCTCATTTGCTGATATCAGGGGTGCCAGTCTTTCCCTACATTGACGACTGGCTACTGAAGGCGGGTTCGTCCCAGACAGTCGTCTCCCACCTCCAGACTATGGCAGACCTCCTGCACTCGCTGGGCTTCACTATCAACGTTCCTAAGTCACACCTGACCCCTTCTCAGACGCTCACTTTCATCAGAGATGTTTTGGACACATTGTAGTATCAGGATTATCCTTCAAAATCCAGTCCAGGATATTCAGGCTGTGATACCGATGTTTCAGAATCTCTATCCTGGATTTTGGTGAGATTAACTCTGAGGCTGCTGGGCCTCATGGCCTCTGGCATCCTGCTTGTGACACATGCCCGCTGGCATATGTGGGCTCTGAACCAGGACCTGACGTTTCAGTGGGTGCAGCATCAGGTGAATCTCTCCAACATGGTCCCAATCTCGGAAGGCACTGCAAAATATCTGCAGTGGTCACTAACAAACCGTGATAGGGTCAGCCCCTCTCTTTCCCAGACAGATTTGACAGTAGTGACAGATGCATCGCTCCTGGGTTGGGTGGTCATCTGGGAGAGGTGGGAATAAGAGGCCTCTGGCAGAATCTGGACTCCACATCAAACTGTTGGAGGTCCGAGTGATCTGACTGTTATTGAAAGCCTTTCTACCCTCCATCAAGGGAAGGCTAGTGCAGGTGTTCATGGCAGGAAACACCACTGCCATGTGATACTGCAACAAACTGGGCAGGGTGGAGTCGTGAACCCTTTGTCAAAAGGCCCTGTGTCTGTCTCTGGACATGGCTGTAGGGTCAGGGCATTTTCCTGGTGGGAGCTCTGAACATCAGAGTGGACAAACACAGCGAAAAATGCCTAGCGGATCACATATGCATTTCCTTCAGGAGGTGGTTCAAGTTCTCTTTCAGCACTGGGGAGAACCTTGATTAGATCTTTTCTCCACCTCCGAGAGCGTACAGTGTCAGCAATAGTTTTTTTTAACTCTTTTTATTGCACAAAGCTCAGTATAGATGACATAATCACAATGTTGAGGTTACACAATCCAATATTATAATCTTTTGTTTCCAGTTAAGCAATATTCTCATGTCTCTGAACAAACCTAGAGTCATTATCAGGAAGTTTCTAATCTAATGTCCGGCTCCCCACCTTCATCCCATTTAGCTTAATACCCGCAATACTTCTTCCAATCCCCCCAGATTTTATCCCATTTTTGTGGACATCCTCTGGCTTTGTATATCACCTTTTCTGTATTGGAGCACCAAAGTGCAGCAATTCTACGCACTGGGCTTTCCAAGGCAGCTTTCTCTCTGAGAAGCTTTTTGTATCGAGTAGTTCTTATGCCCCCTGTACACCTTTCACCCATACCACTCCTTCCCTGAGTTCTCAAGAATATCAGGAACGACCAGGCACAAGTCATCCTTTTGGCTCTGAACTGGTCTTGGAGAGTCTAGTTTCCCGAGCTGTTGAGCATGGCCTTCGGTCCTCCAATCAGGTTGCCCCTTCGGGAGGATCTTCTGTCTCGGCAACAGGGGATGTGTTCTCCACCCGAACCCATCATTGGAGACTGAGTGGCAACAGGTGACAGCTTTTAACCTTCCGCTGAAGTGTATAATGTCATCTTGGCAGCTAGACTTCCTGCACCAAGATGGTATACGCCTGCTGTTGGGGCTAGTTTGTGGCATAGTGTGCAGAGAAACAAGTTGACTACCTTGCCTACTTTTCTTTCTCAGGTCCTTCTGTTTATTCTTTCTCTTGCCCAGGATAGTTTGGTTTCACAGTCTACGTTCAGAAGTGGCACCAGACTTATTCACACAGATTGCCTTTCATTGGTATTATCCTAGACACAGTACAATTCAGGGCCTTCCTCCACCTCAGTGAGTCCAGGACATTCGGCTATGATCCCAATGTTACAGCCTTTGTTCTGATCCCAGTGGGAGCAGCTCTAAGGTTCTTTTGTTTCTTAGCCTTCTGCAGTGGCACATGCAGGTTCTGCAATGGAACTTGAAGTCCTAGTGGACCTAGCACCCCAGAGTTCTGATGAATTCCATTCAGATTTCAGGAGGGGTGGCCTGCCTTCTGAAGTTGTGGCTGCTCAAGTGGAATTGGTTCAGTGGCAGGCTCCTCTTCTTTTCCCACCCAGAGCTGATGGTGGTGATGGTTACATCAAATCTCGAGTGGGCATTGAAGGGTGGTTAAAGTCAGAAAACTCTGGTCTCCAGCGAAAAACCCGACTCCATATCACTCTGTTGGAGCTGCAAGACATTTTTTGCCATCAAGGCGTGGCTGGTGCTGGTTCTTACAGACGACGCTGCCACCATGTGACTCCCCTTGATGCACAATGGTCTGGTTTGGGACTCAGAGGCCGGAAGAGCGCTGGTGCAGACTGCCTGTAAGCTTCAGGAGCCTGGACAGGGTTGCTGGAGGCCTCGGCGGATGCACACTACTACGCTCCACAGCAGAGGTCAGTGCAACGGCAAGAACATTGGCGGCACAGGGGTGGGGAGTACTCTGTACCTCGCCTGTCTTCGGCTATAAGATACCCTGGGTGCTGGCGCCTGCGGGGCACCCGAGTTGGTTGTGGTGATTCAGTGCCACTTACACCGCATCACATCTGCCTCTCGCCCTGAATCGGTGTTAGTGGTCAAATATGCCTGCTGTGATGCAACAACATGGGGAAAACCGACAACTCGCAGTCAAGGTTACCATTTGAGCCGTGGAAATCACAAAGGCAGCAGGAACAAGATAGGTACCCTTCAGAATCAGGCTCTGAAGCTGGTGACACCGCCTCAGATCCAGACATCAAACAGCTCTTGGCCATCATGCAAAGTAGTCTAAATAAGATAGACAGCAAGATTGATGCCCTATCCTTCGGACTGTACAGTATGTCTGAAAGGTTGTACAAACAAGCGGGCAAGCTGGATGGCGTTTAACAAGGCGTATCTGAAGTGGAAGATTCTATCAATGCAGCGACCATATCAGAGGCAGCTGTGGAAAAACAACTGCAGGTGCTGCAGGCCAGGGCAGAGGACTTGGAGTCCCGCTCCCTGCGGAATAATCTTTGCATTGTTGGGGTTGCGGAGTCTACGAACATCCCTAATATGGAGCTGTTCATGGGACGCCTACCACACTGCTGGGCTCAAACTGCTTTTCTGCAATGTTTGTGGTGGAGAGGGTGCACCGGTCACTGGCCAGTCCCGGGGGCGCCGTTGCGCCCAATAATAGCGAGACTACTCAACTATAGGGACCGTGATAGCGCACTTCGGAAATCCAGAGAACTGCAAGAGCTTTACTACGAGGGGATGGCAGTGTCTCTATACCCAGACTTTACACCTCAGGTCCAGGAAGCACGTGGATTGTTTGTGCCTGCCAAAAGGAAACTGCGTGAACTCAACTTAGAATATAATATGCTGTATCCGGCACGCTACACGTCACAGTGGATGACAAAACGCATATATTTACTGATCCCTCCCAAGTGATGCAGTTCATCAAACACAGGAAATTGCCAGTTCAAAAAATGTCTCCGTGGCTGGTGGTGAAGACGAGACTCATTAGTATGTACAGCTTCCAAAGGTGGAGCTGAGTGGTCCTGCAGTGGATTTGCTCTGGCCTGGGCAAGACTTAGAGTAGGGAGGCTGGACTGTAGTACCAGCCCAAGTATTGCTGATGAACATTCTCCTGCCCCGGGCGCTGCAACGGCTCATTGCAGGGTTCGAGCGATACCAGAAGTTATCTGCTTTCGGAGTATTGGACTGAACTGCTTGCTCCTGTTTAAATATTTTGCCGACAGCTGGACTTGATCAACGGGTACACGTATCACAGACTGAATGATATGATCCTAACAAAGCCGATTGACATAATTTTTGGTTTGGGGCTGGTTGACCTCTGCCCAGCAGTGTGACCCACAGAAGGGTTTTTCCTTTTTCCTTTTTAGTCTATTGGTTTTCACTGGTTAATAAGAAGAGTTGAGGGGGCATGGGAGGGGGATTCCATTTTATGCACGGTTGGGGGTCGCATAGTATAGTTAAGGGGATGGCGGAGAAGGGGCGATACATACACTAGAACTGCAGAGGACTGCCAGGTGCTTATGAGTATATTGTGGCTGATAATGTTGGATGCATTGCAGGAAGATCTGACGCATAACATTGTTGCCGCTGATCATGGGTAGTACGGTTCATCTCCTAACATGGAATATTAAGGAGCTCAAGGATCATAGGAAACTTACATGAAGCGGCACCACATAGATGTTGCACTGATGCAGGAATCTCACTTGACCCCAAATAGTAGCATGTTAGCGCACAAGATACTGCAGGGAAGGGTCTCTGCGGCAGGTTTCACGTCACATCCTAGGGGAGTCCTGACATATGTGAACCCGGCGTCGGGTATTATGCGGTGTAGACACTTGAGACTGACCCCAACTGCAGGTATGTCATTGTGAGGTGCCAGACAGAAGGTCTTGAAGTCATGGTTGTAAATATCTAGGAGCCTAATTAAGATGACCCACAGTTTTATAATAGCCTGGGTAGCAGCCTGCTTTGCTATAATGACTCTTCTAGGTGGGGATTTCAATTGTATCCTGGATCCCCAAAAGGACCACTCTAAAGGTCCTCCGAGTCACAGTTCGGCGGCAGCCAGTGCAATCCTAGATCTCATGGAGGGTTTAGAATTAAAGGACGTTTGGAGGCTCATCTCCCCGACATAGCTGGATTCACTTACTACTCTGCACTGCATGACATCCACACGAGATGTCCATACGAGAATAGACTACTGGCTTGCGTCTAAGGGCCTTATTGACCACATCACGGAAAGCTTTCTCCACCCGCGCACTCTTTCAGTCCATTCCCCTTTACAACTAGATTTGCACTGCCCAGTCAGGCCGGGGTCAGCTTTCCTTTGGAGGTTCCTGCCTTACTCTCTTCTTGATTATATACAGTATTTGTGACAGAAATCTCCACAGACATTGAAACATACTTTGAGAAAAATATGGGGTCAGTTGACTGCTTCACCGCATTCTAGGAGGCCTTCAAAGTGTATATCCGGGGTATGGTCATAACTAAACACTCTGGGGTGCTCAGATCATTGAGGAACTGACTGACTAAACTTGAGCAAGACATCTCATCTTTAGAGCAAAGGTTTCAGGGGACATGGTATATCAATATATTGGGCGACATTAAGGCTGGTCTGGAAGAATACCAATATATAGCTGACAGGGAGGTTAAGCACCTTGGCAAGTATGCCACGGCCAGGGTCTAGGGTGAGAGAGATCCCCCAGGGGCTACTTTGGCAGCACTGATGCGCCCCAAGCGCGAAGTGGACGCTATTTCTGAAATATTAGATGAGGGAGGTCAGCCATTGCGTAGCAGTCAAGACATAGCATGTCGATTTCATAGATAGTACTCACAACTGTACACCTCCCCCTGATGTAGATGCTATATGTGATTATCTGAAACACATACAGATGACCAGGTTATCGAACACGCACAGAGATTACCTCATGTCCCCCTCTCTCCAGGGGATGTCAAGGTGGCCATGAACTCCAAACAAATCGGCAATGCCCCTGGCATAGACGGGCTTACTGTCTCCTTCTGTAAGACATTCCAAGATTTGTTGGTCCCGAACCTCATGACCTTGTATGAACATATGGGCCAAGCTGGCATTATGCCTCCCGCCATGAGAAGCACTGATTATCATGCTATTGAAACCTGGGAAGCCGGCAAAGACCTGCTGCTCATACGGACCGTGGTCCCTTATAAATGTTGATACCAAGATATACGCCAAAACTTTAGATAATCTATTGGCCCCACTTCACCCATTGGTGGTGTGTCCCAAAGTGCAGCCATACTTCAAAGGTATGTACCATATTCAGCACGATCCAGAGGCTTGTTCCAGGGGTAAAGCGGCGGCAGCCTTTTGAAATGCTGAAAAGGCTTTTGACTCCGTAGAGTGGGCCTTCATGAAGGGAGTTTTACAAAGAATAGGGGTAGGAGATATCTTTCTACAATTAGTAATGACTCTATACATGCAGCCCAAGGCACCTGTCTGTCTATTCAGGAAAGTTATGGCTCCTACACACTTAACTGGACGGACTAGACAGGGCTGCCCACTGTCCCCGCTCCTGTATGCTCTGGTTGGTGAGCCCCTTGCCTGTGCGTTGCGTAAATATCATTTACAAATGGGATTGGGATTCCCGGGATATCGGTTGATAATTTCTGCCTATGCAGATGATATCATACTGTATGTTCGTGACCCAGTGAACAACCTCAATCCAGTCCTGGCGAAGGTGGTTCAATTCGGGAGAATATCGAAACTTAGCATTAACTGGTCCAAATTGCTGGTGTTTCCTCTTACCCCGGTGACTACCCCAACTCATGCAATGCGCTACAGATTCAGTACGTTACTTGGGGGTTCAAATACCTGCCGACCCAGCTGTTGTCATAGCGGAGAACTATGGGAAGGCCGTTTCTAAATTAGAGGACGACATCAACAGGTGAATCAAGCTACCTCTCTCTCTGAATGGTCGCATCTCCTAAATGAAGATGGTTACGCATCTCCTAAATGAAGATGGTTATCCTGCCTAGGTTCCTCTTCCTATTCCTCAATATCCCGATATACTCCTGCGCTCTTTTTATGGGTTCCTTTGTAAACTACTGATTAAGTTAGCCTGGGCCGAGATCACCGCAGGTCGCTGTTTCGGATTAATAAAATCTCTGAAGAAATTTTTTGATTTCCTCCCAATTGCAGCCAGAAAGTCAGTCGCGGTAGCCCTTATACTCTCCCGACTCGACTACTGCAACGGCCTTATGGCCGGAGTGAAAAAATCTACTCTCAGAAAGCTACAGAGCATCCAACATGCTGCAGCTAGACTGGTCTTACAACTCCCCAGAAGGTCATCTGGGTCTTCAGCCTTGAATTCGCTCCACTGGTTGCCACTACACAAACGAATCCTTTTCAAACTGCTCCTCACAGTCTTCAAAACCATGCAAAACACAGGGCCCCGCTATTTTGTTAACCGATTTACGCGCTATAACCCCTCGCGTTGCTTGAGATCCTCTGGGACAAATTTGGTTCAAATTCCCAGATTCAAATATAAGACTAAGGGCGGAAAATCCTTTAATGTTCTGGCGGCTAAAGCCTGGAACACCCTACCCGCCAACCTCAGAGCCATAGACAATGAGAACAACTTTAGAAAACTTCTCAAGACATGGGTCTATAAATTACCAGACTCCTCTGTCCTGGCGGCTATTTAGTTCTCTCGCACTTTTACTCCACTTTCTCAGGTATTTCTCTGTAGCTCGCCTAGCGCCATGATGCTCCCCTGGGAGCGAACGTTAGTGCTTTACAAATGCTCATAAATATCAAATAATATCAAAACAGCCAAGAGTCAAATGGGATACACTGACGCTCCCATACGCGGCTGGCTGGCTGGGGGTGCCGGATCTAGAACTCTATTACAGGGTTGCACAGGCTTTGTATGCTTACAGATGGATGCATGGCCCTTGTGATCTCCCACATTTGTTTCTGGAGTGGAACGCTGCAGGCTCCTTGACCCTTTCACAGTTACTCTTTACACCCCCACAGATCGTAGACACTGGGTAATGGATTCCCTAAATTCCACCGTACACGCATGGGGCAGATTGTTAGACTTACAAGCGGGAGCACTCATGTACTCCCCGGTCATGCCTTTAAATTGGTATAGATGGCTCCCGACATGTATAGGGCGGGCAGTCCTTAAAGCTATGGCACCCACAGGCATACGCATGTTGTGCAACTTTTACCGGGTTGGGGTTCTCCACTGCTGAGAGGACTGCACTGAGGGCTCGCAGAGACTCTCGCCATTGGATAAATTCCAATATTTTAAAGTTCGACATGCATGGCGACAGCAGCTGGGGGAAGATCAGCAGGAACCGGTGTAGTTCCCAACACTTACATTATTAAAGCTCAATCTCCAGCGAAGCTTATTACTGTTCTCTATTCCCTGGCCCAGAAGCCTCGGAAATCACAGCCATACAATGCCAGGACAGAATGGCAAGGTGACCTGGACATACCTATTGATGATAGATGCTGGATGTATTGTTGCAAGGTCACGAAGCGGGATTCCTTGAATGGTAGGCATCTCCTGATCCATTTTCAATATCTTAATATAGTGTATTATACTCCCCGTAGACTAGCGTGATATGGACTGAGGGAGAATGCTAAATTCGACAGATGCGCAAAGCCAGATGCAGGATTCTTCCATGTGGCGTGGGCCTGTCCTAGGATCTTGGCCTTTTGGGAGGAAGTTTTTTCGGTGTTGAGCGAGTTTGTGTGACATCCCCTAACGCCCAGCCCTCTAGTCGCTCTAGTGGGATACGACTTGGATATCCAAGCAGGCTGCAGGAAATTGGTCGCCATGGGATTGTTATTGGCCAAGCGCAGGGTCGCAGTGCAGTGGGCCACAATTGGAATTCAGATATGCTATATTGCAACACACAACCTTAGGTATACAATGAACTTCTTCCCCTGTAGTGTCACCATAAAGGCTTCTGAGGCCTATATCAGCAATGCTTAGTTGGGAAAGAGTCAGGCGAGCAGGAGGGGGTGATGAGCAGACTGCTGCCTGAAGAGAATTGTTTCTTGCTGCCTTTACTGTTATTGAGGCTGGTCTTACATCAGCCGTAGGGAGATGGCTGTACATTTAGCTTTTTTGACTCACCCTATGTCCCTTCTGAGGCCACGCATTCATGTGTAGTTGTGCACCTATTGTCAGGTTTTTGATGATGTAACTTGTCACAACTGCCTCAGCCGTGAAATGGGGATGTCTTGCCTTGTTGGGGGGGTGAGAGGGCGGGGGGGTCAGTTTGACTGTTCATATGCACTTGCTATAAGACATATCAGCTGCGATGGAATAATTTGTGTATGTTGTGCAATGTTCTAAAATGCAAGAAATAAATAATTTAAAAAAAAGAACCTTTTGAGTACTTGACTGTCAGTGGTATCAATGGTGAGCAGTCACAGGTTACCAGAAGGTTTAAACAATAAACTCAAAAAACACTCAATAGCATGATAACTTGATTTTCCAGCCGAGTGCTCATTTTTATAAAAGTGAAGCACTGTAATGCACTCATTCTACAAAACTCATGTTACAGGCCCAATGTCTTATGGGCAAGGATAACGAACTTGTGAATCTCATCCACATCCCCTCACTCATTCAGTGTTAGGTTAACTCTGTTGTAGGACTCAAGTACAAATTCAGTGCTCCACTTCTCATCTTTCATGTACTATTTCCAGGCAGAATTGTGCGCTCAGTCTCTCGGCCTTGGGTCACTCAACAAATGAGGGTCATTTTAGGAAGCGTTGACTGGTTCACGCTTACCTCAGTCTGTATGTTCCTCTTTGTGCAGGAAAAGGTGCTGGCCACAGGTGCAACTGTCCGCTGCTCCAAGCCTGGTTACAGACACAGGGCCAAGCAGCACAGTTGGGAGGTGGCACATCAGGGAAAGTGCTTTGAGCTTAACAGGCAATTTCGTAGCAAGACATGCTGCTCAGGAACACTCGAGCAAGAGGTGTGGGCTCAGGCTGTGACTACAGGGGGTCCCCTTGGGCACACTTATAGCTGCTTTCACAGACCAGCAGCAGGCAGGAACTGTAGGAAGCATTAGAAACTGAGAAAAACAACAGAGATCCTGGGAAGGGGATAACCTGGATGAACTAATGAGTAATGTACCATACAACTTAACAGCTGCTAGGCACATGGCAACCTCCACTGTTGCTTTAGTTCACCTGGAAGCACCCACTTTCCCTTTCAGCTTTACTCTTGTTTGTCCTGCTGTTAATCTGACCTGGATGCCTTGTCTAATCCTTCTGTACCCCTGCCACAACTGTCTAACTGTCAATGCCGCTCGCTTCCTATACATATTTTTCCTTCTGTGTCATGAATACCGGGAGATCAGGGTATCAATTCACTGCTTTCCTCAAGGATCTTTTCCTCTGATTCTGGACAGAATACCAGCTTTACAACTGCTGTTGGTATTTCTTATTCTTGCCTGCCCTAAAAATCCACTCAGGATTTTCTCTAATTTGATCATCCTTTAGTCACATAAGGTTGACTTGAAGCCTCTCGTAGAGATCCTCCTTTTAATAATCCTGATGTGTGTGTTTCATTTGTGGAGAGTGAGGCTTTGAGGTCACCTGGTATCATACTTCTCATCAAGCCTTAAATGATCAACCACTACATTCGGATATTTTCTTGAATTAAGTTATGCAGCTGTCATTTTCAACAATTCACATCTATTATGACCATTTATTAGTTCCCACACAGAATGCCTCACAATATAGTGAATGTTTATTTGTATTTAATTCCCCTTCTTCGACTGTAGTGGTAGTTAGTAATCTTTATTGCTTTATTATTAAAAACCGTTGCAATTCAGTAGACAAAAAATGCATAAAAAATATTACAAGAAATACATAAAACAGACACATAATGACATCACAGTTGACCTTTAAAAGTCAGAGCCCATCTAGATAAATGTTTTATGGAAAGATTTAAAAGGGACTAACTTCCCTTAAACCTATTAATACCAGTTGTCTCTACCGGGGGGCAGGGGGGGGCAGTAAAGTTTGGCCAGTTTTAGAAGTGAATTCTTCCTACCGCCGTGCATTACGGATTCATGTAAGCAGATATTGTAATCAGTGAACCAGGTCCGGCTTTAGCTCTAGTGGCGCCCTATGCGACAAACATTTTTACAAATCCGCATTACCTCCTCCTTGGATTCCCTCATTACCATCAATTGTTTAATCTGTTGACAGTGCGTTAGTCACTGTTCTATATTAGGGTTGTATCTTATGACAAAAGGATATCTGTGATAAAAGCAGTTATCCACCCAGATAAGTCACATAAAATACAGATCTGTGATCTGCATGGTAAGAGTTCTTTACAGCAGGCATATTAACCCCCTGCGCTACTTTATGACAAGTGAAAACTGTCACTAGACAAAACTCTGATCTCTCTCTGTAGCAGGTTCATTATTTACAAGAATTATTTTGGCGTTTTTAATGCTGCCTGAAAACTGGACACACAAGGAATTCTGTCACAGGTGTTCTTCAATCATAAGTTATTGCTAAATACAGCACCCCCCTGAGGTCAGCGCCCCCTTCCCAGGTCTGCGCCCAGTGCGGACACACCAGTCGCACTGCCCTAAAACCGGCCCTGAGTGAACCCATGAAAGTGCAGGTGTTGCGGGTAAAGTGCAATGTTTCTAGGATAAGATAACTATCAAAGCACAGGATGATAAAGGTGCTTAAGCTGTTGTCGTTCGAAGGTGCATATGCAAGAGTCTAGACGTCTATAGACTTTAGCCAACTGGTGGACCTACGTATACCTGATGAGTCATTTAGAGGAAGGTCTTTATAAGTGTTCCGAATGATGTTCAGTAAGGGAAGACAGGTGATAAAACCCCTGTCCGCAGTTCACGGTCGGTAGGCCGCTGGAGGAGGTATCATAACAGGTCCGCATGCAATGGGCTAGGCATATAAATTATTTACCAGGTAACAGCTGCGTACTTACATAAAAGGTCAAGAGCGGCGGTTTGGACTAAAATCAGAGCGGATAATTGTCTAATCACACCCCTTCCCTTCAACTACTGAGCCATAGCCTCCTACCTCTTTGAGAAAACCGTATAAAATGTCACCAGTGCACAGTTTAGTCTGATGTCCGATGGTTCAAAGCAGGCCAACACTGCCTCCTTTCAAAACCTTATTCCCCGAGCATTCCACCTTCTTTGTAGCAGTTCCTGACGGTCCTCCATAAGAATCAGCACACACACAGTCTATGAATAATATCTTCCTGACCCTGGTCGCATAGCCGATAATTCACCTGTTCCTCACATCTTTTCCATGCAGGATAGTAAATTGAGGTACGTATTATCCCCATCCTGAGTTTCATGAACTGTACCTTGTTCAGATCTTTATAAAGTTTACTTAGATAGCACTGTTGTTTGTCGCGTATAAGTATGGAGTGTCATCCAGCCATGTTTGTGTCGAGACAGGCAAGCCTTGTCCTCAAGTAGTGGGAGCTGTTGTGTGCTTACTTTTGACTGCTTTTTTTTAACTCTTGATGGCTAGTGAAAAAAATACCAAGCGCTCATTAGACCAAGTGTGCTTAGGCCTGAGACAAGTAAGACCTTGCTGGGAAGCTTTGCTTTGTTTTCAGTTTGGACCAAAGATGATGGCCCAGTGAATCTTCTTTCGCTGACCTGAGTTTGTGACAACATATCGTACAGGCCACCTTCCATGCCAGTGTTTGGTTAGCAGTGCTAAACTGCAGCCTTACCTGGGCTGTAGATGAATGGGAGGGCAGCTAAAAATAGTTCTGTAAATCTTGAGAAGCATTGTATCCAGTATTGTGCTATCCCGTCCCTAATGAGCCTCGCTTGCATAACCTAATGTCTGTAGGACCTTTGCTTGGGCTACCTGGATGATTGGCATAAGCGTAGGACCTTTTAGTTTTGTATAAAGGGACTTAAGGGTGAAGGCCAAGGCTATGCCCTTCTTCCTGAATTAGTTTAATTGGTCGCTATATCTCCCATTATCATTGAAGTGGACTCCAAGGTACTTAAAACGTTTAATTGGCACTAACTTTTCTTGGTCCAGAAACCATGTTGGTATTTGTGATCTAGTTCCTTGAACCACCAGGATCTTAGTTTTCTTTTTTGTTGATTGTCAGGACATTCCTAGTTGAAAAAGCTAAGTTAGCTTCATGAAAGTGCTGCAGGCCGATCTTGGCTTTGCTAATCAGTAGAATGACCATGTACTGCAAGTTCGAGAGCAAAAACCCCCCAGTAAGGGAAGATGGGAATTGAATGAGTTTAGAGTGGGAGTCAGATCTGATAGCAACATGTTAAATAATGTTGGTGCAAGGACGCAGCCCTGCTTAAGACCTTGCGTGGTTTTAATTGGCTTGGACAAGCATGACCTGTCTCCAATTTTTATTCTGACCCATGTTTCTTGATTTATTAATTCCAGGGGCCTTACCCTGGATGTTAAGGAAATCCAGTTTCTGCCAAAGCTTCCCCCTGTCTACCCTATCGAATACAGACTTGTAGTCGATAAAGCCCAGGTAAACTTGTTGGCTGTTGGATTTTGCATGGTCAGATCATAGGGAGAGTGGCATGATGTTCCCAGAGGTCCCTGTATGCTTGGTGGAATGATGTTATTGGCATCAGTCAAAGCTGTAGCTCTTCTAGTAGTAACTTTGCAAAATAGTTGGCGTCCTCGTGAATTAGGACTACCCAATGATAGTTCCCAGGAGCCCCTTTGTCTCTGCCCTTGAAGATCAGTGCGAGTATCGAGCAACGCCATGAAGGCGGAATACAGTTGAAGTGCAAGATGGTCGAAAAGAGCTGAGTTAATTGTGCAGCCCAGAATGTTGGATCTGCCTTCTAAATGGAGGGAGGAATTCTACCTGGGCCATATGCCCCCTCTCTGCTGCTCTTTGTAAATTTTCTGAAATAGAGTACTGTGATAGAGCACCAGGATGTCATTTGAAAGCCTCCAAGCCATCTTCCTGTGCATAGGACTGGTCCGACTGTGCCGGACAGATTGAAGTGGTCATGCAGGAAGTGGTACCAGATTGTTTCTGGGATGTTGGAGTAGGCCACATTTGAGAGATTTCTGCCCACTCCATTTACAGTCTGCCAAATTTTTGTGAAGTTTTTTGACCTGATGCCATACAGTAATTCTGAAGAGGAGTTCCATCTCTCCCTTTGATTATTCCTTTTCTCCACCTTTAGATTTATTCTTGCCTTCCTTAGTTTGCATAGTATTATAGGGTCTCTTGGCAACCTTTTAATGGTTATCTTCAGCACGTTATTCCTCCTTGTTGTCCTCTTTATTAGGTGATTTATTCCCCCTCCTTGTGTGTGGGTCGAGTTTGGGGTATTGGATTACTTTTTTGGGGCTAGGACCGGCTGAGCATGCTGACTTGTGAATTTTTCAGTAAACCTTACCCAACAAGACATTATGGGTTGATGCCAGTAGTTGTTTAGATTCTGAGGCCAAGGTTGAGACGGTGTCAGTGGTGCACTTGATGCATTTGAGATTAATTGTGTGCCCTTAGATCCTTTGATCTGATGGGCAGTCATAATCATCCATACCAATATTGAGGGTTATCTCTTGTGGTCGATGGTTGATATCCATTTGTTCTCCAAAGCCAAATGAGGAGATGGTGTTCAACAGAGGTAGACTGGCAATGAGTAATCAATTAAAGGTGCACCAGAACTTGTTAAATATGAGAGGCCAGGGCGTTTGTCCAGGACTCTGGGGCTGTTAAAAGCCGATAGGCAAAGGTGTTCAAAATTGCCTTGTTTACTCTCTTGTCTTCTTTGTGCCACCCAGGGGATCTTGAGACGAAGTCATCTAGTGGCTATCTTTTGCGTCTGTGATATCATTTTCATGTGTGCGCTCATTAGCCCACATATTGAAGACGCGTGATATCATAAGGTCAGTGCTAGACTTCTCCTACTTTCATCCTACAGTGATGTCAAACAGCTTGTCAGAGACCATTGTCCTTGATCTAGTATTTGGGTGGATATAAACTTTTGCAATGATAACTCTCTTTGTTTGGCTGTTGGAAATTTTGCATAATTGCTGACTTGTACCCAGGACTCGAGTTCACTGGTGATGGATACGTGAATGGCAAGACCAGCCATGCTGCGCCCGTACTTCTGTTGCTTGATTGCAGGGATGAACAATTTGTGTAGCCCTCAAGATTGTGAGCCTTCTGTGACCAAATGTCTTGTAGTAGGACAGTTTTAAAAGACAGAGGTGATGAACAGTTTCCGGGTCTCCCAGCTTGTTCGCCAATCCATTTATGTTCTAGGATCACACCTTGAGCACCTGATCGAAATGATCGATTTAGTTGGTGTTTTGACAACGTAGCAGTCTGGTTGAATATAAAGCTCCCTTCTACGACTGATATATATCAACAGCTGCTTTTATTATACATCTACATTTATTTTTTATGAATGCCCTTAATCACTATACAACCAATGTTATAAGCAAATATGCATTTATTCTAGAATTGCCATCAGAATGTATTATTGGCTGTCCATATTTCCGAAATGAGAAGTTGTCACCTCACTTAGTCATGATTAACTCATATATTAATGACCATGGGGGGGGGGGGGGGGGTCTGCTGAATGTTATACACCTTATTCCTGTTACTCATGACGTTTTGGGTTTTGATTAAAATGGTCTGCCATTTATTTATTTATTTTATTTATGAATTTGTATCGCGCCTGAATCAGCCCCGAAGGGGTATCTCCGCGCGTAGCTTCTGGTAAGGCATTAGGAAACAGCCTGAGATATGAAACTGCACAGATAACAGGAGAAATTATTGATCTTGTGTAAAAAGGTATGTTTTTAATTTCTTTCTAAAGGAGAGGAGATTAGGGGTGTGTCTCAACTGTGGAGGCAGAGAGTTCCATAACATGGGGCCTTTAAGTGAGAGGGCCCGTCCTCCCTGTCTTGCTCTCGTCACTCTGGACACCTGCAGCAACATAGTGCTGCTGGAACGCAGGACACGTCCCGGTGAGTAAGGGACGAATATGTCTCTTAGGTATTTAGGGCCAGACCCATAAATACACTTATGCATTATACAGCATACTTTAAAGTTGACACGTTGTCTCACCGGGAGCCAGTGGAGGTGGGAGAGGAGTGGGCGTGAAGGAGTTCGGGGAAAAACATTCAAGATGAGTCTAGCTGCGGTGTTTTGTACTACCTGCAGTCTGCCCAGTTGTTCTTGATTGGCAGAGATGAGGAGTCCATTGCAGTAATCTATCCGACCGATGACCAATGCTTGTACCAACGTCTTCCTGTGGATGTCAGGCAGGAAGGGGAAAATGCGTCGTAATAGCCCAATTACTCGGAAACAAGTTCCAGTAACTTGATTGACATGATCTTTTAATATCAATGCTTGGTCTAGGCGCACTCCCAGGTTTTTGACAATCTGTTTTGGTACGGGAACGGGTCCCAGCTCAAGTGGCCATCAGTCGGGGGACCATAGCAGGGTGGCCCCTCCAAACAACATGACTTCAGTTTTGGTCACGTTGCATTGGAGGAAGTTCTGGGCCATCCAATCTGCCACGGCTCTCATACCATTTTGAAAAGATTGTATAACTGTCGGTGTGAGGGTTTGGAAGGGATACAGCAACTGGGTGTCATCAGCGTAGGAGATTGGGGAGAACCCGTGAGATCTTATAATGTCCGCCAAGGGGGCCACGTACACGTTAAATAACGTGGGGCTTAAACATGAGCCCTGTGGCACTCCCTTGGTGAGCTCCCTACAGATGGATTTGTGGGAGCCTAATTTGACACCTTGTTGACGGTCCGCAAGAAAGCTTTCTAGCCAAGCCATGGCGGTCCCTCTTATTCCCACCTCCCTCAAGCGGCCGAGAAGAATTTTATGCGACACCGTGTCGTTTCCATACAGTGTGCTCTAATTTCATTTTCAGACTCTACCTGGAATAGTTGCTGGAGCCCTGTTATATTCCCTAGCTTCAATTGAGATGTGTCTCCAAATTTCTGGCAAAAAAGCTAATGACAGAGTCTGCATTGCAGGTTCTGTTGTGGAATGATGTGGCAGTAACCAGATACATGGAGATCCTTAAGGTGTGTCGCAGGGATCTATGTTGCCCGAGCAAGACGTCAAGAATTGGGAAGAAAAAAGTTGTGTATGGATTTCCGTCAACGAAAAGTATTGAGTATGAACATAGTAACAGGCATCGCAGACTATGAGGAAGATAGTATATAATATGTTTAATAATGGCTGGTTTGCTGGCAAAAACAGTGTTGCATTCAACCAAGAGGCATCTGATGGACAATGAGAACAAAGTTTGAGTTGTCTATAATGTCACTTGGAGCCACAAGGTGGAAAAACCTGTTACTGGCAACAGATCATGCACAATTTTATGTTGTGTATGCCACCCATGTCACAAAGGAACAATACTCTCTCAATGATTAAATAAGGAGCACAGGTGTAGAAGAGTCATAGAGGAGCTGAACACATGTCACTGCTCTTGAACGTACCTGAAACCCTGACCCTTACCTCACCGCCCTCAGGGAAACCCTTTCCTTAGCCTTCCCATCCAAACGAATACTGGTATCCTGCAACCCTACAAGATTTTCCCCTTGATCCCCCACCAAAAATAAAATAACTGATGAGTTGAAAACCATCCCTCTTACCTTCAGCTGAAACCTATCGCAACCAATACAAAATGATTACCTGGCTGCATGCCACCCTCTCCCACCAACCTTACTACCTAACTGAAGCTCTGCTCTCTGCCCTGAGTGAGTGGCCTTGAATGTGGGGGCTCTGCGAGACTCGCTTGTCTGCGCAGCATGCTTATGCAGGTCAGCACGGTTCAGTGCAGACATGCAGCTTACAGGATGGATAGTCAGAGAGCCCAAGAGCACAAGTCATACTCTCCCACCCCCCCCCCCCTACTTAAACCCACGGGGTTTAAGTGGGGTGAGGGTGGTGGATCTCTATCCCTCAGAGCAATAATTTCATAGCCCAGGTTTAGCTACTCTGACATCAGAACAATGCATAACCAAGTTTCAAGCTTATGTTTACGCTAACAAACGTAAGTTTTATATACACAAAACATGTGTCCTCTGAGACATTTACATTTCTAAAGTAACACGACTGATGACCATTTTTACTTTGCAACAGAATTGTTGCTCAGTACTGACTTGCCCACCAGACCAGTTTCCTGTTTGAAAATGGTCCGAACATTTGCCTTGAAGTCCTTGTTCAAATCTCACTATAATTGGCAATGCTGTGAATTAATATTTCATTTATTCCCAGTAAAATGTCGGGCAGTCATCGATTGAAGAGTATCTTAAGGCTATGGCAAACTATGTGTGTAGTCCCTCTCCAAAAACGATGTGATGGAGAGGATATTTTTATGTTTGACAAATGTGAACTTCACTTGAATTTACATAGGTTTTATGAGTACAAATAGGAAATGTTATAGTATATGTTCATCAGCTTTGTTGGTGTTTTTTTTTTTTTTGGTACCTAGGAGAGAACGATATTCCTGCACATTGGGAATCGGTGAGTGCCAACAAGGTAAATCGGGTACAGTTATCACCACAAACAAAGGAATACAAGGATGTAGAAGCCCTGTTTAAGAAGACTTGTACTCACACTATACATAAGGTAAATTATTATGATACTAATATGTTGTCAGTCAAGTGGACATCGTTTGCAGTTTTGCCTTTCTTGTATTTTTAAGTGTCTAAATTTCAGGCTAAATATTTGGATAGCAAGGTATTTCTTTATATTGCTTGTTTTGTTCTTTTATTTACCTCTTGTGTTGCCAAGAATTGTCTTTGTTTCAATATTTTACTTCTGTACACAAATGTAAATCTTTAACTGCTGAGGATGTGCTGCCATTATCTTTTATTCATTTAGTTTCTATATTTTTGTTAGGTGCTTGCAAAATTCAAAGGCCCCTAGAATGCGTTATGCAAATGTAAGGGGGAAGCAGTTTGCAGTGTGATCGATGGAGAAATCGTTCTTCAACTTCACAATGACATTACATTTAAATGGAGTAGAACATTGGAACCAGTCTGGGCAAATACAATGTTGGAAGGTACCGTTTCCTAAATAAGGCGACATCCCCCTGAGCACAGCAGGAATATCGCTGGATGCGATGTCAAGAGTTCGTTAAGAAATTCACTCCAAAATATAAACGAAGATCTTCAAAGTAGATTGACCAAGATTTTTTATTCTTTGGTTCATGAGACGATATTCAATCCATCATATCGCAACTCCATAGAGCCAACTTAAATGCATATAGGCATACATTTCCACTTCTCCCAATGCATTTCGGGCAGTGTTTGCCCTTCGTCAGGGGAAAATCTATACAAAAATAGGGCAATGATATCATAAGTAACCAACCAACATTGGTGTACCTGCACCTTCACCGAGGTGACATCAGAAGGTGTAACAAAAATAAATTGAACAAGGCACTGCATTGTTCTAACTCTCAGATGAGTGAGGTCAAATCGGGCGTCCATAGATAATCATGCAAACATATTTACTGAAGGTATGTACTGACTATTGAAAGTAAAAAACATGCAAAAACCGGAGGTGTGTCAACTAATTAAATAAATAAAAGTTGTAAGTGGACACGGGTGCGATATAGTTAAGGGCACTGTTAGAGCGCAAAAATTATGGCTTCACATGTTCTAGTGGTGAAAAAGTACTGGCGGTGTCAACAATAACGAGCATTCAAACAATTATTTGAAAGCAGGTGAGTAAACGTGGGTGCATATTAGTAATGAGCAATGTAAGAGCTTGAGGATTGTGGCCTCACGTGTTGTTATAGTGGAAAGCTTCCAGCGGTATACAGTGTAGCAATTTAACAAGCAGACGATATAAAGCAACAGGAGTGACCAAAACATGCAGAGTCAAGGCTAACGTGAGTTAACTTACTTCGATGAAGTTGTGGTGACTCGAGGCAGGTGCTGGTGTTCCAACAACGGTGTTGTGCACGGGACGCTAGATAACGTTTTGGTCAGTAATAAAAGAAGGACTACGTGTTCAACTAAAATGTTATAGTGAGTGTAAGCACCATGTGAGACGAGTGAGAGTGTTCCAGTAACCAAATAGCAAAATATAATGAAATGAAATGATTACGCACTTGTATAGCGCACGACTACCCGTAGGCATTGTAGGAGAGAGGGGTCTGCAATCCTATGGCCACCCCAGATTTTTGCTTTTTGCTTCACTGGTTTACGACTTTCCCTGGCTGTGGGCCTGCTAATCAGACCCACAGCCTAGCTGTTCTCTCTCTAAATTTGCAACCATGTACCCTAAGTGCATTTACCAATTGGTACTGGGCCACCTTATCAGTCCCTGTACAGTATACCTTGGGTATCCAGGGCATAGGTGTACCCAGGGCCTCCCAGGGGCTGAAGCATGTATTATGCCACCCCTGGCTGGCCATCTAAACAGACACAACTGGCTGCACGACAGCTGGGGCAAGGTGGTGTAATCACCCTTTGCATTAGATATAGTTCTCTATATCTAAACCTAAAATGGACACATATATTCCTATCAGTCACTCCTATGGAAGGCCTTATCAATCATAAAGGCAGAGTGCTTGGAATTATGTGAGATGGTGCTCTGGCATGAGCTGAGCCCGTTTGCAGCTTGCGGAACCAAGTCCTAATAGCTGTTCCATGATAACGCTATACCATATACTCTTAAGTGCATTATAATCCTCGCGGTTAAATGCTAACTCTGGTATAACATTATCAAAACATGTCGAGTAAGGTGTCATACGAATTGGAATACTACCCCCTCGCCAATTCTGGCGACGGGGGTAGCATTCCACCCTTCTAGAGGGACACGACATGTATGTAACTGTGAACCCCGGTTAAAGTTAACTCGAGCCTCAGCATCACAAAATGGATGCTGCCACCACAGACACAAGTCTGACCTCCTGCTGCTGGGAGTCCTTCCAGCGAGGGAGGCTCAGACAAAGGGTTTCCGGCCTTGGGAGGTGCTAGCACCACCCCAGACAGGATTTTGTGTATTAGGTAGGCCAGGGCTGAAAGGAATGAGACATGCCTGGGGCACACAAGGTGCCCTGTGCATACACCGGTTCCAACCAGTTGCTGGGTCACTCCAGCCCCAGCGGGAAACCGGACAAAGGATAGGGGGTGTAACCACCCCCCTTCCTAGTCCCACCCAGGGGAGGGACCTAGTCGTAGTGCAGCCCCCTTTAGCTGAATAAAGGTAGGAGCTGGTCCCATTCCTAGTTCGATTAATCTTGACAACTTCCACAAAGAAATTCTTGACCTTCGACCTCCTGACCATCAGAAGACTGAAGAATCTCCCCTATGGTCAGGGAGTGACCATCCTGCTTCGCAGGCACCATCAAGCTCCTGTGCGGTTTGCTGCAAGTCCTTCCTTCCTGGAACCCGACGACCCAGCTCAACAAGACCCGGACCTCCAGACCCCTCTGACCTCTACCCACATCCACAGCATAGCTGGGACCCGTGGGTGCGACAAGCAACGTGGAGACGGCCATCTTGAAGAAATCTGCACAGCGCTTCCAGCACAACCCCCGAGGGATCCTCGAGTGAGTGCACCGGGGTCTGAGAAGCCCCACACCGACACAGCACCTGCATCAAAGATCAGCCCCCCAGCCTCCACGAGATCTGCGTGGGGCCCTTTTGCCTGGTTGCTGCTTTTCCTGTTGTCTGGTCACTTGCCGGCTGGCTCGTGACCTCTGAGACGACGACCCGAAGATTTCAACACTGCTAGTCTGGTCCCCCAGACTGGCCCTTGCTTCTTTGTGAAAGAGAAGCACCCCGGACCCTCCTGGTCCGCACCAGACGCCATCTTTGTTCCACCGCGTGGCTTGCACTTGCCAAGGCCTGTTGACCAGATCGACGATCCAACACCGACATCAGCAGCAGACTACGTGGGACAGCTCGTGCCTCCAGCCTGGTCGTGAAGAACAGCTCCTGGTCCGCGCAGCTACAGAGAGAAGTGACCCTTCCTCCACCTGAACGCGGCGACAGCACCTGGTTCCCTCCTGGTTCCAGCACCGTCACTGGCTAGTGACCGAGACTCTGTCCCCTTCCCTTTCAGGACTTCTCCTTCCTAGTTCCATCCTTGGAACCACCGGACTCCTCCATCTGGCTGCCTGCCAGCAACTCCTTGTTTCAGGCATCACCGGGATCAACGCAGCAAACCCGACACCACTTCAGCCCTATGCACCCGCAGCCTGTGGGTTAGGTAACTAAAGCTTCTAGGTGCTGAAGTCAGTGTTCACTATTGTAGTGTCCAGGTCCACTGTTGTTTTCTCTCTATCCAGCCGGGTTCGACCGGACTCCTCCATCTGGCTGCCTGCCAGCAACTCCTTGTTTCAGGCATCACCGGGATCAACGCAGCAATCCCGACACCACTTCAGCCCTATGCACCCGCAGCCTGTGGGTTAGGTAACTAAAGCTTCTAGGTGCTGAAGTCAGTGTTCACTATCCTAGTGTCCAGGTCCACTGTTGTTTTCTCTCCATCCAGCCGGGTTCGTCCGGAATCCGTAACTTTGTAAACTGTAGTATCCATAGACGTTGGTACGCATCCCGTGTGAGAGTTTCCACTCTGCACGTGAGTCCCGTGGGCCTCCTGCTCCGTACTTACCTAGTTCGTAGCATAGTCCCAGCGATCCTCCAGCCTCTGGATCTCCTTACAGTACTTTATTTCCCCGCATTCCATTGTTTCTAGTATATGGTTTGTCGTGCCCCTAAGGCACACGTGTAAATATTGTGCTAACTCGTATTTCTTTCATAGTATTATCATGTGCTTAGCCCTCTGATCTCATAAAGAGCTCAGAGGTGTATGGTAATTAATAAATATCTGTTTATTTTTATAACAACCTGTGTGGTGTCCTTTCATCTGGTATTCTAGGGGTTGTATTGTGGTAAAACAGCTGGCTTCACATGCCAAAAGAGTTTAGCCTAAGACTGCTTTGTCCATGCTACCATTAGGATAGCTGGTCTATAAGGTTGACTTACAACCAATCACCATAAGGGTTGTTTGGACTGATACAAGGTGGTCACTAGAACTAGTGAACATCATATATCAGGCCAACTTCTCACATTTGTGGCAGCGGTGGGATTTGAGCTTGCTGTTGTTTTTACCACATATAATCTTGAGATATCATTTGAAAGATCACATAAGGTACCATAGGTACATATAACAAGCTTAGCTCTGAGTTCTACTGAATCAGCTGTTGTAGTAGAAAGGGCCTAGCACACCCTGACTAAAACTCTTAGCAAGGGATCAGTAGGAAAACCCATAGTGTAGGTAGGTGCATCACTTACACCTCACTAGAAAGCATGTCTACCCATGGAGAGTCTTCAGAGACTCCCCTAGTGGTTAGTGACCCTCCACAGGTCCTTTCCAGATATGCAGCTCTCAGTTTCCAGGAGATGAGACAATTGTGTACCTCCAGGAAATTGAAACAGGGTTCTAACCCTACCACTCCTTTTCTGTTAGGTCTCTTAGAGACATATGATGCTAGAAAGGCTTCTCATACAGATGGGAGCATGCCAGCCTTAGAGGGTACCCTTGGTGATCCAGACCTCCCTGAAACAGAGAATGTAGAGGAGGAGGAGGATGAAGAGGATCATTCTAGGGATGAGGCCGACAAAGGTCCTGAGCTAGTCAGCAGACTTACTAGGGCCAACTTAGACCTGCATAGGGAAGGATCTGGGGGACCCCCAGTACTGACCCTAAGCAGGCCTAACTTTGGAGTTAGAAGAGATAGGTCTCATTCTAGGGACTCCAATAGATCTGTGCACTCTCATGCCTCTTCCCAGAGGAGAATGACTTCTCCCCAGAGGAGAATGACTTCCCCTCAGAGGAGAGAACATGAAGCAAGGATGAAACAGGCTAATCTGAGGATCCAGAGGGAAGAACTTGCCCTTGCCAAGGAGAAGCTTGCCTTTGCTAGAGAGCAACAGTTGAGTGGGGCAGTCCCCACTGGTGACAGCATTATCCCTAAAGATAAAGACAGGAGTTTTGATACTAGACACCTGAGTAAAATAGTGCCCCCCTTTAAACAAGGGGATGACATCCACAAATGGATGACTGCTTTGGAGAGGGCCTGCACTGTCCAGTGCATCCCCCAGAGTCAGTGGGCAGCTATAATGTGGCTCTCCTTTAAAGGTAAAGGTAGAGATAAGCTCCTCACTACTAGAGCTGAGGATGCTAACAATTACCAAGTCCTGAAGAATACACTGGTTGATGGGTTTGGCTTAACAACTGAGCAGTACAGGTTGCTGTTCAGAGACACCCAGAAAATTCAGTCTCAGGATTGGGCTGACTTTGTTGATTGTGCCACTAAGGCTTTTGAAGGCTGGTTACTGGGAAGTAAAGTTACTGATTACACAGGATTGTATAATCTAATTATGAGAGAACAAATCTTAAGTAATTGTCAAAATCAGTTGTTGCATCAGCACCTTATTGACTCAGATCTGACCTCTCCCCAAGAATTGGGAAAGAAGGCATACAGATGGGTCAGGACAAGGGTCAAGCAGCAGAACCAGAACCAGGGTGGTGGCCAGAAGAAAGCAGACCAAAAGGGTAATGAGAATAAGCAAAATGACCAGAAGTCTTCAACAGGGCCCCAACAATCTAAAGAGGGTGGGTCCCAGAATTCCCAGAATTCCCAAAAGAAGAAGAATAATGGTCAGAGGAAACCATGGTGCCAATACTGTAAAAGTAATACTCACTGGTTTAGTGAGTGCACCATGAAAGGCCCAGCTCCTACCACTACTGCCCCTAAGGCATCTGCACCCCCTAGTACAGTTAGTAGTGGTAGTAATCCTCCCAAGGCTATAGTGGGGTTAACCCTGGGAACTGAGGCGGGTTCTGACTTAGTCAGGACACCTACTCAGGCTGTTCTTGTTTGTACTTGGGACATGGATATGACCCCTACAATAAGTCCCAGTACTCTGGGCAAGTACAGGCAAACGCCTTTGATAAATGGAAAGATGGCTCAGGCCTACAGGGACACTTGTGCCAGTGTCACTATGGTGACACCATACTTTGTGGACCCTGAACAGGTAATACTAGGTTCAGACTACCTGGTGACCAATGCTAGCAATGCCACTACCTCCCATAGTATGGCACTTGTTAATTTCTCCTGGGGAGGGGTAAATGGCCTCAAAAGGGTTGTTGTTAGTTCAGACCTCCCAGTGGACTGTCTTTTGGGCAATGATTTGGAATCCTCCTTATGGTCAGATGTGGAGTATAGGACTCATGTGGAAATGTTAGGTTTGTCAGCACATGTCCTTGCTGTGACTAGGTCACAGGCCAAGAAATGCCCTGCTGAACAAGTGCTGGATCCTGGAACAATGGACCAGACACTCTCCAAGAGAAAGAGCAGTAGGGTTAAGGCAGTGCCTTCCCCCCTGCCTCAGGTGGAGGATCAGCTCTCACAGGACACTGACCTAGAGACCCCAGAAGGAACTGTCCTAGCAGAGGAGCTTGAACCTGAACAGGTTGAGTTTCTTGGGACAGGGAGACCTTCCAGGGCAGACTTGAGGCAGGCACAGTTAGACTGTTCCTCTCTTGAACCCCTCAGACAGCAGGCTGCTGCTGAGGCTGCAGGGAATGCCACGGGTACCCATAAAGTGTACTGGGATGATGGACTCCTTTACTCTGAGGCAAGAGACCCCAAGCCTGGTGCTACCAGGAGGCTGGTCATCCCCTTGTCTCTGAGAGGTTTCCTTCTCACCTTGGCCCATGAAATTAATTCCCCTTGCAGGTCACTTAGGCCAGAACAAGACTTGGGACAGGCTTCTCCCACACTTTCACTGGCCCCATATGTCTGAGGACACAAAAGAATTTTGTCGTTCATGTGTCACCTGCCAAGCCAGTGATAAATCAGGTGGCACCACAAAGGCCCCCCTTATACCACTACCTGTGGTGGGGGTGCCCTTTGAAAGAGTGGGGATAGACATTGTTGGACAAATGGACCCCCCAACAGCATCTGGGCACAGGTTTATACTGGTGGTAGTGGATCATGCCACCAGGTATCCAGAAGCTATTCCCCTTAGGACCACTACAGCTCCTGTTGTGGCCAGGGCCCTACTTGGAGTTTTCTCCAGAGTGGGGTTTCCTAAGGAGGTTGTCTCTGACAGAGGTGCGAACTTCATGTCAGGATACTTGACTGCTATGTGGAAGGAGTGTGGAGTAAATTACAAATTTACCACACCCTATCATCCACAGTGCAATGGGCTTGTGGAGAGATTCAACAAGACCCTAAAAGGGATGATAAAAGGGTTACCTGAAAAGCTTAGGCGAAGATGGGACATCCTTTTACCCTGCCTTCTGTTTGCTTACAGAGAGGTCCCACAGAAGGGGGTTGGCTACAGCCCTTTTGAGCTTCTGTTTGGGCATCCTGTAAGAGGACCCCTATGTCTTGTGAAGGAAGGATGGGAGTTACCTCTCAAAAAGCCTAAACAGGATATTGTGGACTACGTACTTGGTCTCCGCTCCAGGATGGCAGAGTACATGGAGAAGGCATCTAAAAACCTGGAGGCCAGCCAAGAACTCCAAAAAGCTTGGCTTGACGAAAAGGCTGTCCTAACTGTGTATCACCCAGGACAGAAGGTGTGGGTGTTGGAGTCAGTGGCCCCAGCAGCTCTCCAAGACAAATGGTCTGGACCCCATACCATTATTGAGCAAACGGGAGAAGTCACCTATCTGGTAGACTTGGGAACTCCCAGGAGCCCTCACAGAGTACTTCATGTGAACAGGCTCAAAGCATTTGTCAACAGGGAGGACAGGAGCTTGCTCATTGACACAGATGAGGGGCAGGAGGAAGAGAGTGACCCTCTCCCAGACCTGCTCGCTCAGAACCCTGATGATGGGTCAGTAGATGCTGTTGTCTTTTCTGGCAGCATCTCTGAGCATCAACAAGAGGATTGTAAAAAGGTTCTTCAATCCTTTAGACAAATGTTCTCTCTGACCCCCAGTCAGACAAACTGGTGCACCCATGAGGTGGACACTGATGACAGTCTGCCTGTCAAGAGGAAAATCTACAGGCAACCTGACCACGTCAGGGACTGCATAAAGAAAGAAGTATAAAAGATGTTGGAATTGGGAGTCATTGAACCCTCAGAGAGCCCTTGGGCTAGTCCTGTAGTTCTAGTGCCTAAACCTCACACCAAGGATGGTAAGAGAGCGATGAGGTTTTGCGTAGACTACAGGGGTCTCAATGCTGTCACTAAGACAGATGCCCATCCAATACCTAGGGCAGATGAACTGATAGACAAGTTGGCTTCTGCAACTTTCTTAAGTACATTTGACCTAACAGCTGGTTATTGGCAGATCAGGTTAGCTGAGGATGCCAAGGCCAAGACAGCATTTTCTACCCCAGGAGGTCATTACCAATTTGTGGTGGTGCCCATTGGTTTGAAGAATGCACCTGCCACTTTTCAAAGGTTGGTGAACTAAGTTCTCACTGGGTTGGATGACTTTTGTGCAGCATATCTAGATGATATTGCCGTCTTTAGCTCCACCTGGGAGGATCACCTGATCCACCTAAGGAAAGTCTTAGAGGCCCTGCAAAAGGGAGGCCTCACTATCAAGGCTACTAAGTGCCAGATAGGGCAGTTGTATACTTGGGCCACCTTGTAGATGGAGGCCAAGTTCAACCTTTGGAGAGCAAGATACAGGCCATAAAGGACTGGGCTCCTCCAACCACCCAGACACAGGTCAGAGCTTTCTTGGGCCTGTCTGGTTAAAATAGGAAATTTGTCAGAAATTATGGAACCATTGTGACTCCACTTAATGACCTGACAAGTAAGAAAATGCCAAAGAAAGTTCAGTGGACAGTTAGCTGTCAGAAGGCATTTGATGACCTAAAGCAGGCCATGTGCACTGCACCTATTCTCAAGAGTCCAGACTACTCCAAACCTTTCATTGTCCAAACAGATGCTTCTGAGTTGGGTGTGGGAGCTGTTCTATCTCAGCTGAATATTGATGGTCATGACCAGCCCATTGCTTTTATAAGTAGAAGGCTGACCCCTAGAGAGAAACGTTGGTCAGCTATTGATAGGGAGGCCTTTGCTGTGGTTTGGGCCCTGAAGAAGTTGAGGCCATACTTGTTTGGTACTAATTTCAAGATTCAGACAGATCATAAGCCCCTCTTATCGCTAAATCAAATGAAGGGTGAAAACCCCAAACTTCTTAGGTGGTCCATTTCCCTACAGGGGATGGACTTTACAGTGAAGCACAGACCAGGGACTGACCATGGTAATGCAGATGGTCTCTCCAGGTACTTCCACTTAGAACAAGAAGACTCACCTGGTCAAGGTTAGTTTAATGTCCCTAAGTTTGGGGGGGGGGGGGGGTTATGTAGGAGAGTGGGGTCTGCAATCCTATGGCCACTCCAGATTTTTGCTTTTTGCTTCACTGGTTTACGACTTTCCCTGGCTGTGGGCCTGCTGTTCTCTCTCTAAATTTGCAACCATGTACCCTAGGTGCATTTACCAATTGGTACTGGGCCACCTTATCAGTCCCTGTACAGTATACCTTAGGTATCCAGGGCATAGGTGTACCCAGGGCCTCCCAGGGGCTGAAGCATGTATTATGCCACCCCTGGCTGGCCATCTAAACAGACACAACTGGCTGCACGACAGCTGGGGCAAGGTGGTGTAATCACCCTTTGCTTTAGATATAGTTCCTGTTAGAAGCGGCTGTCTCTAGTTGGCAGAGGTATACACTTCTGACAAATAGGGACACACCTTTTCTAGTCAGGGCAAGGAGATCACACACTTAGATAACCCCTGCTCACCCCCTTGGTAGCTTGGCAAAGCAGACAGGCTTATCTCAGAGGCAGTGCGTTAAGCATTTATTACCACATACAGTAATAAAGTGAATACACTACAAATGGACACGACACAGTAGTATTATAAAAATAAGTATTTTTATATAAGGCTTAGCACAAGACCAAATAACGACAAAAATATACCACAGTCTCAATAAATACTCTTGGAAGGAAAAATAATAGTTCAAGCACGGTTTCTTCTTAGCACAAAAGTCTTTAGTATCAAAAGCAACTCTTCTTCTCTAAAACACAGTTCTTGGCAACAATGTAACCCACACGGGAGTCACACGACGTCGAGGCAAAGTTAATCCAAAGGTTCGGCGTCGACCGCGAGGAGCGCTACGTCGAGCCCGGAGTCGCACAGACCCCAACAACACAGTACCTTGGAAAAGTGAAGCACTCGATGATCAGCGGCGTCGAGATGTCCGGCGTCGCGTCTTCGGCGTCGATCGAGCCTCGGAGTCGGGGCGATCTGCAGCGGCATCGGCCGAAGTCAGGCGGGAGCAGCGCTCACGGGATGAAGCAGGATACGGCGTCGTCGATGTCGATGTTGCAAGAGTGAGCAGCGCTCACGGCGTCGAGAGGGCTCAAAGGCGATGCGATCAGCAGCGGTGCAGACACGGGGTCACTTGGAGCTGGAGCCGAACTCACTACTCACTGGCGTTGCTGCTGGCGTCGATCGGGCCCGGCGGCCGGCGTCGAGGAAGCGGGACACTGGAGCCGTTACTCACGATGTCGAGCTGGATTCGGCGGCGTCCGTCGGCGTCGAGATTGCTGGATTCTTTCAGAGGTGCTGGATTCACAAACTCCAGCAAATAGCACTTTAAGCAGATGAAGTCCTTTAGCCCTGTGACTTCAACAGGAGACTGGCACTCTTCCAGCCCTTGGAGATTTTCTCAGCAAAGAGTGAGAGTACACACACAGTTCCTCTCTCCTGGTTCCTTGGCAAAAATAAAGAAGCAATGCAGGATTCCCCCAACAAACAGCACTCTGGCAGAAGGGGTAGGCAGTCCTTAGATCAGCAGGCTTCTTGTCCTTGGTTCAGGTTTCCTTGTCAGAAGTGATCTAAATTCTTGGTTCAGGGGTCCTTCTCTTATACCCCTTTTTGGCTTTGATCCCTTTGTCCATGCAGGGGAAATTCCCCCCATCCTGGGTTTGTTGTGGGTGTTGCCAGGCCAGAGCACCTGGCCTATTCACTGGGCAGGGCAGAGTCCTCAGCCGCTCAGCAGGAGCGGAGCCAGCATTGTCACTGGCAGGGGCAGGGCCATCAGCTGCCCGGCAGGAGGCGGGCCAGGAAAGTCCCAGGCAAGCACAGAGTCATCAGTCGCCTGGCAGGGGGGCGGAGCCAACATTGTATCAGGCAGGGCAGGCTATCAAGAGCTACTCTCCCCTACTCTCAATGCAAATGCCCCACTCATCCCACACTGACTCATTCAGACTCTCTGGAGCCACCCAGCTCCTGTCACACGCACACCAGAACCAGCAGAGACCGGTAGACAGTTAGACAAGAAAATAGCTACTTTCTAAAAGTGCTATTTTCAAACACAGAGTCCAAAAACCATCCACACAAATGGATGCGTTATTAAACCCTGAGTTCAGGGATACCAAACTCGACATTGCACCATGCTCCCCGAGCCCGCTAGGATTATAGCATTAATAATCCTGGCAGCCCATTCTAACTGATGGAGAGCAGGTTACCTTACAATAGTGAAAAACGACTATGGCTGTAATTCACTATTAGGACATGCCAACCTTGTCAGGCTTGTCCTACCTTATGCTTACAATGCACCCTGCCCGTGGGCCTACCATAGGGGTGACTAACATGAAGTTAAGGGAAGGTTTAGGGACTGGCAAGTAGGTGTACTTGCTCAGTCCTCGTGACAGTCAGACTGCACGTGGTCTGGCAATGGCAGACCTTCAGACATACTTTTACTAGGCCGCTCTTGTGGGTGGCACAACATGTGCTGCAGGCCCACTAGCAGCATTTGTATTTACAAGCCCTGGCACTCCTGGTGCACTCTACTAGGGACTGATAGTAAACCAAATAAGCCAAACATGGAAGTAAATCAATACAGCAATTTCACATAGGGAGCACTTGCACTCTGGCACTGATCAGCAGTGGCACAGTGCCCAAAGCATATACCAGCAAAAACATCGTAAACAGAGGAGGCAAACAGAAAAAATGGAGGAGAGACTCATGCCAATGATGCCAGGTCTAACACGTGTCCCCTCCAGCTGAAATGTGGGGAGAACTACCCTTACCCTAGGGAGTCCTCATCACTAAGGCGGAAAAATCTGGACAGATCATCAGCATTGGCGTGATCTGTGCCAGGGCGGTGTTCCACCGTGAAGTCCATCCCCTGTAGGGAAATGGACCACCTCAACAGCTTTGGATTCTCACCCCTCATCTGCATTAACCATCTGAGGGGCCTGTGGTCTGTCTGCACCCGGAAGTGAGTCCCAAACAGGTAGGGTCTTAGCTTCTTCAGCGCCCAGACCACAGCAAATGCTTCTCTTTCTATCGCACTCCACCTCTGTTCCCTGGGAAGTAACCTCCTGCTGATGAAGGCTACGGGTAAGTCTCGGCCCTCTTCATTCACCTGAGCTAGAACAGCCCCCACGCCATGCTCTGAAGCGTCCGTCTGGACAACAAATTCTTTCGAAAAGTCGGGTGCCTGGAGTATGGGTGCTGTGCACATTGCAGTTTTCAGGGTGTCAAAGGCCGTCGGACAGGCGTCAGTCCAGTTCACAAGTCTTGGCTGCTTCCTGGAAGTCAGCGAAGTCAAGGGGTGCACAATGTTACCATAATCCTTGACAAACCTCCTGTAGTAACCCGTGAGACCCAGGAAGGCTCTCACCTGAGTCTGGGTTTTGGGCGGTGCCCATGCCAGGATGGTATCAATCTTGGGTTGCAGGGGGGCCACCTTGCCGCTCCCTACTTGGTGCCCCAAGTACACCACTGAACCCTGCCCAATCTGGCACTTACTGGCTTTGATTGTGAGGCCTGCTCTGCGCAGGGCCAACAACACTTCCTGGAGGTGGCACAAGTGTTCCTCCCAGCTGGCGCTGAACACTGCGATGTCGTCCAGGTAGGCGGCACTGAAATCCTCCAGTCCAGCCAAGACCTGGTTGACCAACCTCTGGAAGGTGGCAGGGGCATTCTTCATCCCAAAGGGCATAACCCGGAACTGGTAGTGCCCATCTGGTGTGGAGAATGCTGACCTCTCTTTTGCCCCATCGGTCAAGGCGATCTGCCAGTACCCAGACGTTAGATCAAACGTACTAAGGTACCGGGCAGCCCCTAACCGATCGATGAGCTCATCAGCTCTGGGGATGGGGTGCGCGTCAGTCTTGGTGACTGAATTGAGTCCTCGGTAATCCACACAGAACCGAAGTTCCGGTGAAGCACCAGGCGCTGCAGCCTTTGGAACCAAGACCACGGGGCTGGCCCAAGGACTGCTAGAGGACTCAACCACCCCTAGGGCAAACATCTTGGAGACCTCCTCCTTGATGTATGCTCTGACCTTGTCAGTCACTCTGTAAGCCTTGTGCTTGACAGGAGTGCTGTCCCCGGTGTCTACATCATGGACACACCACTGAGTAACACCAGGAATCAAGGAAAACAGATCAGGGAATTGCCCCAACAAATGGCGACAATCCTGCTGCTGTTCAGGGGTCAGTGTGTCAGAGAGGACAACACCATCCACTGACCCATCTTGCTCTTTTGCATACAGGAGGTCAGGAAGAGGCTCACTCTCCTCCTCCATTCCAGCATCTGTAGCTAGGAGCATGCCCACTTCGGACCTTTCTAAGTGGGGCTTCAAACGGTTGACATGCAGGACCCGCAAGGGGTTCCTGGGAGACTTTAAATCCACCAGGTAGGTGACATCGCTCTTCTTCTCCACAACCTCAAATGGTCCAGTCCACCTGTCCTTGAGCGCACAAGGTTCCACAGGGGACATGACCCAAACTTTCTGTCCAGGCTGAAGCTCTACCAGAGTGGCCTTCTGGTCGTACCACCGCTTCATCTCCTCCTGGCTGGCCTCCAGATTTGCCTGAGCAAGATCCCTGAAGCGCCTAGTCTGGTTCCTAAAGGCCAGCATGTAACTGTATACATCCTGGGGAGGTTTCCTGGGAGATTGCTCCCAGCCTTCTTTGACCAGACTTAAAGGTCCTCTTACCGGGTGACCATACAAAAGCTCAAAGGGGCTGAACCCTAGAGACTTCTGTGGCACCTCACGGTAAGCAAACAACAGGCATGGCAAGAGGACGTCCCATTTACGCCTCATTGGTTCTTCAAGACCCATGATCATGCCTTTAAGGGTACGGTTGAATCTTTCAACCAACCCATTACCTTGAGGATGGTAAGGAGTGGTGAACTTATAAGTTACCCCACACTCCTTCCACAGAGACTTCATATAGTTGGAAATGAAGTTGGTGCCCCGGTCTGACACCACCTCTCTGGGGAACCCCATTCGGGAGAAAACACCCATCAGTGCCCGTCCCACCACGGGGGCAGTCACTGTTCTGAGAGGGATGGCTTCCGGGTACCGTGTGGCATGGTCCACCAAGACCAGGATGAACCTGTTGCCCAGGGCTGTCTTGGGGTCCAGGGGCCCAACAATGTCAATCCCCACCCGGTCAAAGGGGGTACTGACCACGGGAAAAGGTTGGAGGGGAGCCTTCTGCTTCCGCCCGCTTTTTCCACTTGCCCGGCAAGTCTGACAGGTCTTGCAATGGACATCTGTGTCCCTTCGCATCTGAGGCCAATAGAAATGGGTGACAAGCCTGTCATAGGTCTTGTCCTGCCCCAGATGTCCAGCTAAAGGAACGTCGTGAGCCAAACCCAGTAGGAAGGCTCTGAAGCGCTGGGGTACCACCAGCACACGGGCTGACCCAGGCTCAGCAGCCTTAGGCTCGCTATACAGGAGGTCGTTCTCCCAGTAAACAAAATGTGACCCTGGCTGATCACCTGAGGTTTGGGCTGAGGCCTGCTGCCTCATACCCACAAGAGAAGGGCACTCTTTCTGTTCTGCACAGAATTCCTCCCTGGAGGGACCACCATCCTGCTGCCAATGGGTCAGCTCGGGCAGGTCTCCCAGTTCAGCAACTTGTTCCCCTGTGGGTTCCAGGGCATACCCCTCAAGGTCTGCCTCCTCCTGGACCACGGGAACTACGGGGGACGGTTTCCCGCGCCCCCTGCCTCTTCTCTTCACAGCTGGGTCCTGGGCCATACTTTCAGGCTCCAGAACCCCATCAACACCCTTACTTGCTGTCATGGATCGAGTGGTTGCACACACCCACTCTGGCACACCCAACATTTTCAAATGTGTCTCCCTCTCCACCTTAGCCCAAGGGGAGTCTTCTAAATCGTTGCCCAGGAGACAATCAACAGGCATGGCGGGCCTCACAGCAACCTGAAGAGTACCTGAAACTCCCCCCCATTCAAAGGAAACTTGAGCTACCTCACACGCTCTCTGGGAGTTGTCAGCAGCTATCACAGGGTAGAATGCGTGGGGAACAACCTGCTCTCTGGACACCAAGTGACATTTGACAGCTGTCACACTCGCTCCGGTGTCTCTGAGAGCTTCCACTCTATGGCCATTAATGGTCACCCACTTCCTATATTTTTTAGTGTTACTAGGCAGAGGGGGTGGCGGGACCAATTCCATGTCTCCTAGAGAGACCAGGGACATCTCTGCGGGACCCTCACCACCATGGGCAACCATCTCCTCCCCTCCCAGAGCTACACTAGCCAACTGACGGGGGGCGGCACGTGGTGGTGCACCGGGTGGTGCACTAGAGTTCTTCAAGGGACACTGAGGATCATAAAAACGGTGTCCCACCTGCTTACAAGCGAAGCAAGCCATGGGGCCCCTACGACCAGGTTTACCTGTCGGGGCCTCTGATTTCTTATCTGGGGGAGGCTGGGAACCCTTCCCTTGGTTCCCTTGGGGATTACTTTGGGGCCCTTTCTGGAACTCCTTCTGTTTACCCTTGTCCCCCCCACTCTTCTGCTGGGGACCCTGCCCACCTTTGGCTGAGTCTCCCACTGGACCCTTGTGGACCCTGGTACTGACCCAGCGGTCCGCCTCTTCAGCAAGTTTTCTAGGGTTAGATATCTTGCTATCAATAAGGTGCTGGCGCAGCTCTGGAAAACAGTTATTAGACAAGTGCTCCCAAGCAAACAAATCATAAAGAGCATCATAATTTTCCACTTTGCTGCCCTTTACCCAACCATCCATGGCTCTGCAAAAATATGACACATACTCCACCCACGTGGTACCAGGCAACTTCTTACATTCTCTAAAGGCCTGTCTGTACTTTTCTGGGGTTAGGCCATACCTTAACATTAAAGCATCTTTCATATGAGCATAAGACGTCCTATTCTCAACAGGCATGTCTAACAGGGTATCTCTTCCCTCATTCACAAAGCGACCCCACAACCCCGCTCCCCAATCCTTCTCAGGGACCCGGTGGGCCAACAATGCTAACTCATATGCTTTAAACCATTGACCAATATCCTCATTCTTCTGAAAATCTTTGATCACATCTTTGGGAAAATAAAACCTACTTTCTGCAGGCACAGATGGGATGCTGCCACCAGAGGGATTTAATTCTAACTTTTTAGCTTGGAGCTCCAACTCCCTCAACTTGGTATCACGCTCAAAAGCTAACTTCTCTCTTTCAAACTCTAATCTTTTGATCTCCAAATCAGCTTCTCTCCTGCCTCTTGCATTCTCTATCTCCAACTGCCCATTTATCTTAAGTTTTGCCATTTCCATGTTGTAAGCTCGCTCCTTCGCCCTTTCTTCTCTTTCTTCAGGGGAAAGACCTTTGGAGGAAACACTGCTGCCAGGAGGGGATACAGGCCCAGTCACGGGCACTTCCTCCTCCCCTTCCTCTGTCGGTACCACCACCGGGGCAGAGGGATTTCTGGCCTCTAACCAGGCCTCCAATGCTTTGCGAAATTCTGGTTTGTTTTTGCAGCCTGTGGTAGGAACTTTAAATTGCTTGCAAAAGGATTTCAGCTCCCTTAAGGAATAATCATTTATCTTACTCCTATCAAATTCCTCCTCAACAACAACAAGGGGAGTGACTCCGGTATCACTCATGGTTAAAACTGGCAGTGTTCAAAAAAATCAAGCTTCAGGAAAAGCGGAGAACAAGAATAGAATATCCAACCAAAACAGATTGTGGCTGCGCTATGGTCTGCTTTCACTATGTAGCGCACACTAATCACTGCACATGGGTCATAAATGCAAAGTTCAAAATCCCACCGCTGACCCACCAATGTTAGAAGCGGCTGTCTCTAGTTGGCAGAGGTATACACTTCTGACAAATAGGGACACACCTTTTCTAGTCAGGGCAAGGAGATCACACACTTAGATAACCCCTGCTCACCCCCTTGGTAGCTTGGCAAAGCAGACAGGCTTATCTCAGAGGCAGTGCGTTAAGCATTTATGACCACATACAGTAATAAAGTGAATACACTACAAATGGACACGACACAGTAGTATTATAAAAATAAGTATTTTTATATAAGGCTTAGCACAAGACCAAATAACGACAAAAATATACCACAGTCTCAATAAATACTCTTGGAAGGAAAAATAATAGTTCAAGCACGGTTTCTTCTTAGCACAAAAGTCTTTAGTATCAAAAGCAACTCTTCTTCTCTAAAACACAGTTCTTGGCAACAATGTAACCCACACGGGAGTCACACGACGTCGAGGCAAAGTTAATCCAAAGGTTCGGCGTCGACCGCGAGGAGCGCTACGTCGAGCCCGGAGTCGCACAGACCCCAACAACACAGTACCTTGGAAAAGTGAAGCACTCGATGATCAGCGGCGTCGAGATGTCCGGCGTCGCGTCTTCGGCGTCGATCGAGCCTCGGAGTCGGGGCGATCTGCAGCGGCGTCGGCCGAAGTCAGGCGGGAGCAGCGCTCACGGGATGAAGCAGGATACGGCGTCGTCGATGTCGATGTTGCAAGAGTGAGCAGCGCTCACGGCGTCGAGAGGGCTCAAAGGCGTTGCGATCAGCAGCGGTGCAGACACGGGGTCACTTGGAGCTGGAGCCGAACTCACTACTCACTGGCGTTGCTGCTGGCGTCGATCGGGCCCGGCGGCCGGCGTCGAGGAAGCGGGACACTGGAGCCGTTACTCACGATGTCGAGCTGGATTCGGCGGCGTCCGTCGGCGTCGAGATTGCTGGATTCTTTCAGAGGTGCTGGATTCACAAACTCCAGCAAATAGCACTTTAAGCAGATGAAGTCCTTTAGCCCTGTGACTTCAACAGGAGACTGGCACTCTTCCAGCCCTTGGAGATTTTCTCAGCAAAGAGTGAGAGTACACACACAGTTCCTCTCTCCTGGTTCCTTGGCAAAAATAAAGAAGCAATGCAGGATTCCCCCAACAAACAGCACTCTGGCAGAAGGGGTAGGCAGTCCTTAGATCAGCAGGCTTCTTGTCCTTGGTTCAGGTTTCCTTGTCAGAAGTGATCTAAATTCTTGGTTCAGGGGTCCTTCTCTTATACCCCTTTTTGGCTTTGATCCCTTTGTCCATGCAGGGGAAATTCCCCCCATCCTGGGTTTGTTGTGGGTGTTGCCAGGCCAGAGCACCTGGCCTATTCACTGGGCAGGGCAGAGTCCTCAGCCGCTCAGCAGGAGCGGAGCCAGCATTGTCACTGGCAGGGGCAGGGCCATCAGCTGCCCGGCAGGAGGCGGGCCAGGAAAGTCCCAGGCAAGCACAGAGTCATCAGTCGCCTGGCAGGGGGGCGGAGCCAACATTGTATCAGGCAGGGCAGGCTATCAAGAGCTACTCTCCCCTACTCTCAATGCAAATGCCCCACTCATCCCACACTGACTCATTCAGACTCTCTGGAGCCACCCAGCTCCTGTCACACGCACACCAGAACCAGCAGAGACCGGTAGACAGTTAGACAAGAAAATAGCTACTTTCTAAAAGTGCTATTTTCAAACACAGAGTCCAAAAACCATCCACACAAATGGATGCGTTATTAAACCCTGAGTTCAGGGATACCAAACTCGACATTGCACCATGCTCCCCGAGCCCGCTAGGATTATAGCATTAATAATCCTGGCAGCCCATTCTAACTGATGGAGAGCAGGTTACCTTACAATAGTGAAAAACGACTATGGCTGTAATTCACTATTAGGACATGCCAACCTTGTCAGGCTTGTCCTACCTTATGCTTACAATGCACCCTGCCCGTGGGCCTACCATAGGGGTGACTAACATGAAGTTAAGGGAAGGTTTAGGGACTGGCAAGTAGGTGTACTTGCTCAGTCCTCGTGACAGTCAGACTGCACGTGGTCTGGCAATGGCAGACCTTCAGACATACTTTTACTAGGCCGCTCTTGTGGGTGGCACAACATGTGCTGCAGGCCCACTAGCAGCATTTGTATTTACAAGCCCTGGCACTCCTGGTGCACTCTACTAGGGACTGATAGTAAACCAAATAAGCCAAACATGGAAGTAAATCAATACAGCAATTTCACATAGGGAGCACTTGCACTGTGGCACTGATCAGCAGTGGCACAGTGCCCAAAGCATATACCAGCAAAAACATCGTAAACAGAGGAGGCAAACAGAAAAAATGGAGGAGAGACTCATGCCAATGATGCCAGGTCTAACAGTTCCCTATATCTAAACCTAAAATGGACACATATATTCCTATCAGTCACTCCTATGGAAGGCCTTATCCATCCTAAAGGCAGAGTGCTTGGAATTATGTGAGATGGTGCTCTGGCATGAGCTGAGCCCGTTTGCAGCTTGCGGAACCAAGTCCTAATAGCTGTTCCATGATAACGCTATACCATATACTCTTAAGTGCATTATAATCCTCGCGGTTAAATGCTAACTCTGGTATAACATTATCAAAACATGTCAAGTAAGGTGTCATACGAATTGGAATACTACCCCCTCGCCAATTCTGGCGACGGGGGTAGCATTCCACCCTTCTAGAGGGACACGACATGTATGTAACTGTGAACCCCGGTTAAAATTAACTCGAGCCTCAGCATCACAAAATGGATGCTGCCACCACAGACACAAGTCTGACCTCCTGCTGCTGGGAGTCCTTCCAGCGATGGAGGCTCAGACAAAGGGTTTCCTGCCTTGGGAGGTGCCAGCACCACCCCAGACAGGATTTTGTGTATTAGGTAGGCCAGGGCTGAAAGGAATGAGACATGCCTGGGGCACACAAGGTGCCCTGTGCATACACCGGTTCCAACCAGTTGCTGGGTCACTCCAGCCCCAGCTCTGGCGGGAAACCGGACAAAGGATAGGGGGTGTAACCACCCCCCTTCCTGGTCCCAGCCAGGGGAGGGACCTAGTCGTAGTGCAGCCCCCTTTAGCTGAATAAAGGTAGGAGCTGGTCCCATTCCTAGTTAGATTAATCTTGACAACTTCCACAAAGAAACTCTTGACCTTCGACCTCCTGAACATCAGAAGACTGAAGAATCTCCCTTATGGTCAGGGAGTGACCATCCTGCTTCGTAGGCACCATCAAGCTCCTGTGCGGTTTGCTGCAAGTCCTTCCTTCCTGGAACCCGACGACCCAGCTCAACTGGACCCGGACCTCCAGACCCCTCTGACCTCTACCCACATCCACAGCATAGCTGGGACCCGTGGGTGCGACGAGCAACGTGGAGACGGCCATCTTGAAGAAACCTGCACAGCGCTTCCAGCACGCCTCCCGAGGGATCCTCCAGTGAGTGCACCGGGGTCTGAGAAGCCCCACACCGACACAGCACCTGCATCAAAGATCAGCCCTCCAGCCTCCACGAGATCTGCGTGGGGCCCTTTTGCCTGGTTGCTGCTTTTCCTGTTGTCTGGTCACTTGCCGGCTGGCTCGTGACCTCTGAGACGACGACCCGAAGATTTCAACACTGCTAGTCTGGTCCCTTAGACTGGCCCTTGCTTCTTTGTGAAAGAGAAGCACCCCGGACCCTCCTGGTCCGCACCAGACGCCATCTTTGTTCCACCGCGTGGCTTGCACTTGCCAAGGCCTGTTGACCAGATCGACGACCCAACACCGACATCAGCAGCAGACTACGTGGGACAGCTCGTGCCTCCAGCTTGGTCGTGAAGAACAGCTCCTGGTCCGCGCAGCTACAGAGAGAAGCGACCCTTCCTCCACCTGAACGCGGCGACAGCACCTGGTTCCCTCCTGGTTCCAGCACCGTCACTGGCTAGTGACCGAGACTCTGTCCCCTTCCCTTTCAGGACTTCTCCTTCCTAGTTCCATCCTTGGAACCACCGGACTCCTCCATCTAGCTGCCTGCCAGCAACTCCTTGTTTCAGGCATCACCGGGATTAACGCAGCAATCCCGACACCACTTCAGCCCTATGCACCCGCAGCCTGTGGGTTAGGTAACTAAAGCTTCTAGGTGCTGAAGTCAATGTTCACTATCCTAGTGTCCAGGTCCACTGTTGTTTTCTCTCCATCCAGCCGGGTTCGTCCGGAATCCGTAACTTTGTAAACTGTAGTATCCATAGACGTTGGTACGCATCCCGCGTGAGAGTTTCCACTCTGCACGTGAGTCCCGTGGGCCTCCTGCTCCGTACTTACCTAGTTCGTAGCGTAGTCCCAGCGATCCTCCAGCCTCTGGATCTCTTTACAGTACTTTCTTTCCCCGCATTCCATTGTTTCTAGTATATGGTTTGTCGTGCCCCTAAGGCACACATGTAAATATTGTGCTAACTTGTATTTCTTTCATAGTATTGTCATGTGCTTAGCCCTCTGATCTCATAAAGAGCTCAGAGGTGTATGTTAATTAATAAATATCTGTTTATTTTTATAACAACCTGTGTGGTGTCCTTTCATCTGGTATTCAAGGGGTTGTATTGTGGTAAAACAGCTGGCTTCACATGCCAAAAGAGTTTAGCCTAAGACTGCTTTGTCCATGCTACCATTAGGATAGCTGGTCTATAAGGTTGACTTACAACCAATCACCATAAGGGTTGTTTGGACTGATACAAGGTGGTCACTAGAACTAGTGAACATCATATATCAGGCCAACTTCTCACAGGCATCTCGGTGCTTGTACGAATACCCCCGAGGAACCCTTTCTGGTATTTTCCCTGTGAGGAGCCCACTCCTGGGCACCCCCAAGGTGAAGTCAGGCATCCTCAGCGTTGTTGGGGCCGTTGTAGAGATTAAGCAGGCTATTGCCCAGAGGTGCAGAGTGGGACTCATGATTAGAATAGGCACCGAAGCGAGAATTATCAGGTCCGAGGAAATTGAGCCCAAGACCCGCTGAGGCGGGAATTGAACCCTGGTCCCGGCCAGACTACTGCATCAGGTTCTGCCGCTCTAACCATTGAGCCTCACTTCTCTACTTCTCTATTCTCTAAAGAATGAAACAGGGGAATAGCAAACTATAAGGAATGATGCAGATGAGTACACAGTTATAGGGTGCAATGCCAATAAAATAAATGTACAAAAACAGAATTCACAACTCAAAAATATATAACATGTGTAAACAATAGTCAAACGTATAAACAAAAGTGAATGAATGCTACCTTCTAGTTTTATGTACCGCACTCAACAACCAGAGAATGATACCTCTGAAGCACGCGACAACTCAGCACCCTGTTCAGTTAGTAGTGCGTGTTCTGCCACATTTTCAAATATAATGTTGACCAAAGGCAGGTGTTTTCAGTGATTTCCTAAATCTAAAAAACTTGTCAGGTGAAGATGAGGATATATGTCTGTTTTTTAGTAAAGAGTATTTTACATTAGGCTTGTGCAGTGATCTACCCACTAAAACCCTAAAATGGTGTTAAGTGTCGAGTCTGCATTGACTGAATGACCATAGACTTCTGTTTAGCTTTTTTGGCACCATCGTTTGGAGAGTGGTGCCACATGGTGCATTTATAGTTCATATCCAGAGAGTGATTCACGCATAGTGTCTTAAATTTGTTCCTTTGTTTGTTCGGTAGGCAGTATAATGACCGAACTGCGGAAGAAATAGTCTATTTACTTCAGGCCTAAGATGGTTATTATTTTGCACTTTTATACTCTTTGGAGATGAGACATTGTCTTTCCATGTGGGCCCCATAGATAATGGTGCAGTAGCTGATTCTGAATCTGCTTGCAGATGGTGCCCATTTGAGAAAAGAGGAGAGGCAGTATTCTGAATAGGACACATAGGCGTGTTTTCAGCGATGTCATTCACTTATGGTGTAATTGACAGGTTTGTATTGATAGTGACTCAAGAGAGAGTCCAGTGGCTGCCCCAGTCATATGGAAATGATGTATGGTAAGCAGGGCCTAATAGTAGGACATCAGTCTTTGAGACAATGGGAGGAGCCAATTCTAATGCATCCACTTGTAAAAAGTTAGTAGTCAGTCATAGGCTTAAAACACACTGTGTTCACTGGAAAGTTTAATGTGAATATAGTGTTGCCAACAGACAATTGTACACCATGGTGAAACTACCATAAATATTTGTCACTGATACCATATAGACATTAAAGAGGGTCTTACATAAAAATGTCCCTTGTGAAAAACCACTGGCAGAGTTGTTGGCCACTTTTACTTGGTGAAATGTGTTGGACAGGAAAGAGTTTAACCATTTGAGGACCATTCTTCCAACACTGCTGTGGATTGCAAATACGTCTCAAGCGTACTGTGCAGTTAACAGTGTAGAACACATCCAAGAGTACGGAAGAATTAAGGCACATTCATGAGCCTTTGTGGTATGCAATGCATGGCTAAATATACTGTCAAATCATGGTTAAATGCTTTTTTTCATTAATGCTAAGCTTGTATACACCATGGGGAACTATTAGTTGTATTATTGGCAAAACCTAGACTGGAAGTCACTAAGGAGATTATTTGTTTCCAGGTGTGCACAGAGTTAAGTGTTTGTCATGGTCTGCACAACCTTCCCTCGAAATGTAAAATTAAATGTTGATTTGTGGTCGTCCAAGGAGACTGTCAGTCTTCAGCTTCTTCAACAATTATTCTGCTAGTGAGAACTTGTCATTTGAGGCATTGAAAAACGTGGGACAGGTGGGAGAACTGGTTGATGCAGAGTAATGATTTTGCCATGGTTGTTAGGGCGAACCTTGGGTATTAGCAGCTTTATAGTTCTGTTACATTCTTGATCTTTCTCATTCTGATCCATTGAATATCGTTGCCAACTAGCAATGGGGCTGAAATTTGTTCTAGAACTGTTTTCCTATACAGCTTACTGTGATGCTACTGCATACTCATACATACATCATTCTGATGGATACTACAGCTTGCAGATTCCTCACCTTGTGTATCTGTCAGACACTAGCCCTCTTATTGTGAATCCTTCCATGAAAAGTCTTGCCCAGGGCCTGGAAGTTACATGCCACCAGTGAACTTCAGCACTTATTTGGAAATCTATCTCTGTGGCAGTGAAAACATGGGTTCGTGGCATATGAGCTGCAGATCGCACACTTTGCATTAGATCGCCATCTGGTGTTGGACTCAGATGCTTGCACCTTGTTGTTGTCTTGGAAGAAGTCTTTGTAGTCACGAGATAGGTGACTCTTCCCCTGGACGATAGTACGCATGGGCATCGACTCCATCCTTAGATTGTTTTTTTCCGCCATTGGATTTGGAAGGAACTTTTGTGCACTGGTTCGAAACGTAAGTTTCAAACTTTTTCGCCGTGCAAAGCTTTCTCAAACTCTTCGGACTGACTTCAAACATCGAAATCTTCGAAGCGCCTTTCATCGGCTCGATTCCAATCCTCGACGGGGCCACTGGGCCTATCAACACCGTAAGGGCTACGGCTCATGGAAAGGACGCCGTTTAAAAAATGCCCCAAGTGTGGAGCGAAATTCCCACACAGTGGCCATCATAAGGTCTGTAACCTGTGCCTCTTGCCAGAACACGACGAGTCCAGCTGCCCAGCCTGCTCCTCTTTTCGATCGAAAAAGACTATCCGAGATCATCGGGCTCGACGACACATCATGGCTCAGAGATCAGCTCCGGAGCAAGTGGACATCTTCGATGAAGGCCCAGATGTCCCAGAAGAAAATTCAGAAGATCTGGAAATCGTGTCAGAGGCAGAAGACTCGGACGACCCCAACACTCCTGGTCAACGAGTGAGTACTACTGCCCCTGCCCCAACCCCACCACCAAAACAGAAGGCACTGGTCAAGACTTCACCTGTTGTCCCCAGTCGCGACCAAAGCACACTTCAGAAGCCCAGCCTCCCGGCCCGGCTCTGAAGAAGAAAGACAAGCATTCTGGTAGCTCGGGACCGAGCAAACCGCGTATAATTGTCCCGTCGGCACCGAAGCCAAAAGAACACTCGACTCCTTCCACTTTGAAAGATAAACTGGCCCGAACGCCTCGAGGCCCATAGATAAACCGGCTTCGAACACTACCAAGCCTAAGGATCACACCTCGGCTCCGAAACCAAAACCTTCGGAACCGAAAAATAAGCCTAAGGATTCCACCACGCCTCCTAAGGCCAAAAAGCACAAAACTCAGCACTAGCCCTGCTCGGAACCGAAAACATTGGCTCTGAAAGCGGTTATCGAGGAAGAGGAACTTTTTCATCCATATCCTGTTGATCCCAAACAGAAAAAGATCTACATTAACCCTAAAATAGGACATGTCACAGCTGTGCCATGCAAGAAGAGGAAGTTAGACACAGCACACGCCCCTCCAGTGCCTGTGAAGAAGTAGGACTGCGCTACATCACCTATGCTTCCTTCTTCTCCTACCCTTCCTTCTAACCCCCTTCCTCTCCCCAAACCTGTTACACCACCTCTACCTGTATCTTCTCCACCACATACACCACCACAAGATGATGATGATGACCCTGGGGGTGAGGGGAGACGCTAATGACCCGTTCCGGATCCAGACGACCCACCACAAGACATTTGGGATTACGACAACCCAATAGATCCATCAGACCTCCCAAGCCCCCAACTGTACCCAACAAAAACCATCCTCCCCAGACGACAATATTGGTTTTGGACAACTGATCAATGGGGCTGCTGTTTTTCACGGTGTGCACATGCACTCAGACACAACAGAAGAGGATTTCCTTCTAGATACATTTGAATAGTCCCAAAAAACTGTATAAATATTACCAGTGATTGAAGGGGTAATTAAACATGCCCCTGACATATTCAAAGATCCTGTACGAGCCAGGATTCTTAATCTTAGAATCGATAAAAAAAATAGACCTGCCTCTGATGACCATGCGTACATCAAAGGTCAGCTGTCTATAGATTCACTAGTAGTTTCCAGCGCTAGGAAGCGCGCTAACTCACAAACCTCCGGGGATGCATCACCCCCTGATAAAGAAGCTAAATTACTAGATGCATCTCGCAAAAGGGTAGCTGTGCAGGTGGCCAATCACTGGCGCATAGCCAACACTCAAGCACTGCTGGCTAGATATGATAGGGCCCATTATGACCAGCTGGAAACCCTATTACAGCATTTGCCTGACCAATATAACACTCAACCAAATGATCTAATCCAGGAGGGCAAACTAATAATAAACGCCTCAATTAAATGTGCCCTTGATGCAGCAGACACTGCCTCTAGGTCCATTATTAGTAGTGTACTGCTCAGACGACATGCCTGGCTACGCATTTCAGGCTTTAAGCAAGAGGTCCAGACAACCATTCTAAATCAGCTGTTCAATCAAGAAAAAAGTTTTGGACTGGCTGTGGACCCTGCTCTCGAAAAGATGAAAAAAGACACAGAGACTGCTTAAGTCCTTGGGAGCGTTGCAGTCGCCGCACAAACGTGGATCCTTTCAACGTTCTTTTTATAGAGGAGCCTCCAAAAACGTGGGCACAGGTACCTCCTCTTCTTTTAAAAACACCACCCAAACATCCCCCAATAGAGGATATTTTAGAGGAGGATACAGAGGGAATAACAACAAAGGGAGAGGCTGAGGTAACAACAACACTCGCACCCCCCCTGCTGCTAAACAGTGGCTTTCCTCCACTCCCCCCAGACCATTCCACTCCAGTCGGGGGAAGATTATCGCAGCTCCTGCCTGTCTGGGACTCCATCACAACAGACAAGTGGGTAAGACAAATTATCCAATATGGTTACTGCCTGGAACTTATGGCTACCCCCCCAAAGATACCACCCAAGCAGCGTCCAATGTCCACAGAACATCTTACACTTTTAAAACAAGAAGTTCTCTCACTGCTTCAAAAGCAGGTCATAGAGCCAGTCCCCTTACTACATCAGGGAACAGGAGTGTACTCCCTGTATTTCCTAATCCCCAAAAAGGACGGGACCCTAAGGTCAATACTCGACCTCAGACCCCTCAATCTGTATATACACTCGGATCATTTTCACATTATCACTCTCCAACAAGTGCTTCCACTGCTTCAACAAGGAGACTTCCTTGCCACACAAGATCTCAAAGATGCCTACTTCCACATTCCCATACATCCTGCTCACAGGAAGTATGTAAGGTTCGTAGTGGACGGACAACACTATCAGTTCAAAGTCCTTCCATTCTGAGTCACCACCGCTCCCAGAGTATTTACCAAGTGCCTTGCAGTGGTAGCAGCACACCTAAGAAGACAACAAATCCATTTCTTCCCATAGCTGGACGACTGGCTAATAAAAGCCAAATCATTCAACCAGTGTGTTCAACACATTCATCAAACCGTCCAAACACTGCGTAACTTGGGGTTCACAATCAACTATACCAAGTTGCACCTCCAGCCCTCACATTTACATCAATACCTAGGGGCCACAATAAATGCTTCCACAGCTCTAGCATATCCCAGTCCAGCCAGGATAGCCAATACACAAGCTCTCATCAACAAATTTCAAACCCAACACTCTCTCCCAGCCAGAGTGTTCATGCAACTCATAGGCATGATGGCATATTGCATATTCATTGTACCTTATGCAATACTTCAAATGCGTCCCTTACAGGAATGTCTAGCACATCAGTGGAATCCGGCTCAGGGACAACTTACAGATCTGCACGCATCACTCTCTGCGGTGGTGGAACACAACAAATTTATCCAAAGGGTGGCCGTTCCTCAAGCCTGTTCCATAGATAGTACTAACAACATACCCCTCACTCACAGGATGGCGAGACCATCTCCTCAATTACACAACTCAAGGCAAATGGACCACTCAACAGAAAGTGCTTCATATCAATCATCTGGAACTGCTAGCAATATTCCTAGCTCTAAAATCATTCCAACTTCATGTACGGAACAAGCCGTCCTGATCCGAATGGACAACATGACAGCCATGTATTACATACAAAAACAAGGAGGCACACATTCTCTACAGCTTTCCCAGCTCGCACAGAACATTTGGAGGGGGGGCATCCCACAAAACATATACCTGCTTGCAGAACACCTTCCAGGAGTTCACATTCAGATTGTGGATCTGTTAAGTCGACAGACACAACAGATTCACGAATGGGAACTACATCCACAAGTTCTACCATTTTTCCAAATGTGGAGCCAACCAGACATAGTTTGTTTGCCACACACGAAAACGCAAAATGCCCAACCTTCGCCGCCAGGTTTCCACACCCGCTATCCAAGAGCAATGCGATACTGATGAACTGGTCAGGCAGATTTGCGTACGCTATTCCGCCACTCCCACTGATTCCACTAGTGGTATGCAAGCTCCAACAACAGTCTCTAAAAATGATCCTAGTGGCTCCCACTTGGGCACGCCAACCGTGGTTCACAACACTATTGGAACTCTCACTAGCCCTACACCAAAAACTACGCCTCTCCCCATCACCACTAATGCAGAACCATGGAGAGATAAGGCACCCCGATCCAACTCAACTGGATCTGGCTCCTGTAGTGCTAGAGTTCGGTTACTTTAACTTCCCACCGGACTGTATGAACATCATTAAAGAATCCAGGCGCCCTACCACCAGAGCTTGCTATGCAGCAAAATGGAAGAGATTTGCCATATACTGTACCAACAATGATATCGATTCACTGGATAAGTCCATCCAGAATCATTTACTACTTATTACATTTGCAAAGATGTAATTTAGCATACTCATCCATACTTCTACATCTAGCAGCACTTACTTACAAAACAGACAAAACTTGTCACTTTTTAGGGTCCCAGCAATTAAAGCCTTTAAGGAGGGCCTTGAAAGAATCATTCCTCCCAGATTACCACCCTCTCCGGTATGGAATCTCAACATTGTACTAGGCTCATGGGACCCCCATTTGAACGTCTACATAAATGTGAACTTCAGTTCCTCACATGGACACCGCATAAGGGGAATCCCATCTCCAAGGCTGGGATTGCAAGGTGGATCGTTAAATGTATCCAAATATGCTACCAAAAGATTAAACGCACATTGACTATTCCCCCTAGAGCGCACTCAACACGCAAACTAGGGGCTTCCATGGCATTCTTAGGCAACATTTCCCTAGAAGACATTTTATGGCAGCGACATGGTCTAAAACACACACTTTCACTAAACACTATTGTGTTGACGTTCAAGGCAAGCAACAAGCTTCTGTGGGCCAAGCTGTTTATAAAACAGTCTTTCAAACTACTGCAACAGATAGAGGTGACCACTGCTAGAGGAGATACTGCTGTACAGTCTATGCAAAGTGTGTGATCTGCAGCTCATGTGCCTTGAACGGAAAATGCTATGTACCAGTATGTTTCTGTTCTTGGCATGTAGAGCTGCAGATCCACACACGCCCACCCACCTCCCCGGTGACCTGTATCTGTTCCAGTTCTATCTTACTTAGATATGCACACATGGACGTCTTTCTTTTCTACTAACTCCATAATTTCCCATAATGGCGAAAAACAGTTGATGCCCATGCGCACTATCGTCCAAGGGAGGAATCACCTATCTTGTGACTACAAAGACTTCTTCCAAGACAACAACAATGTGAAAGCATCCGAGCTCAACACCAGATGGCGACCTAATGCAAAGTGTGTGGATCTGCAGCTCTACATGCCAAGAACAGGTACATACTGGTAAGTAGCATTTTCCTTTAGGCCTATCAGTGTAGCATGACTGTAGCAGTGGAAAACCTGCAATTCTACCCGTCAAAGTAAATCCTTTTGACAAGTAAGAACCTCAGTTATAAATATTAATAAGTCACCCCCATAGTTGTCTTGTCACTCAGAAGGTAGGGTACGTATTATTTAAAAGAAGGATGTGTAGAACTTTGATGTCAACATGTCCTTATAGTGACTAGCACCCAAAAGCTATTTTTACTGTGATTGTTATTGCTGTCTTATGCAGAAAACATTTGACAAATCTCAATAATGTATCTCGGGAACGTGACTAGCCAAAATAATAATTAAACAGACCATATTAATAGTTATTAAAAGCCAATGCAGTGGTGAAGTTGGAGTTGGATTAAATATTAAGGAACAGTAACTTTTAGAGAGTTACTTTTTCCTTGCCTGAAGTTCCTAGAGAGTAAATATGCATGTTCTCTCCCACTTCTGCCACTGCCAGCCTGTAAGCATTTCAGTAGGCGTGGAAACTGTTCCTGTGCTGAGTACAAAGGTATAGGTGTGGTTGGCCCCCACTGTAACAGGCAAATATTAGCTGACATCTGGACTGGACCATTCTTTTGTCCCCACATCCAGGCAGGCTTCAATCAATGTTGACCTCTTTTGGACTTAAGTGTCAAGTCTTGCTAGATAGCTGTGCTGTTTTTTACATGTAAACAATGGGGGTGCCCTTGAATGGAAAGAAAACAGAATACCAAAACAATTATTGTGTATACACTGTCTGGTTGATGGTTTGTTCTACCAGACTTCATTCTCTGGGGTTATCGTGGATACAATGGCTGTCCCAAACTGGATGTTTGTGTTACGTGTGAGAGGATACTTTGATTACTATAATAAACTCCCCACACACACAGCCAGTCCTCAGAGCCCAAGTTTAGGGTGGGTGAAGACATTCAACATCTTAAAATGCCCAGAATATACGCCTTGAGGAAGTGATTTCGGTGATAGCACGCCTCAAACCACTGAAGGCGCCAGGACCGGATGGATTTTCCGCTGGCTTCTACAAGACGTTCTGCCCCCTCCTAGCCCCCATCTTAACCAAGTTATTTAACTCCTTCCAAGGCCCCGTATCCATCCCGCATGACATGCTTGAGGCGGAAGTAATAGTCCTGCCGAAACCTGGCAAAGACGCGACCCACTGCGCGGCCTACAGACCGATCTCGCTGCTCAACCTGGACTTAAAATTGTTTACAGGCATCCTGGCCGCTAGATTGTTTAATCAATTCTGTATTTCCCTATCTATGGGATAACGTTCATCATATATATTTCATTGCATGTAAGACAAATTATTAATAAGCATAGGTGCCCACATTCACAACGGGGAGGGGCCGGTGAAGGTATAGTGAGGGAAAATTAATATCAATCGGATTACCTCTTTTGACAACACGTTTTTAATAGTTCTAGTTGCTCTCTCACTGATCCGCCGTCTTTGTTTATTAATTAACAAGATTGGTGATTACCACATAATGAATAAATTTCTCTACCCTATAGGAGGTTGCTCACCCACAACTTATATTGTCCTGAAGAAGACCCACCGCGTAAGGAATATTCACCTACCTTGTTTACGGGTCGAAACGTCGACTATAAAAACACGACCAAATCTCCTACCCCAAGCAGAACATTAATGGTTGCAATGGATTTTGGATCTGTGATGTAACAATTTTGGTTGGACTCTTTTGAGCGCCTTTGAGTTGGCCCTTTGGTTATCAGAGGGACCATATGAATTGAGTTTTCCAAACCTGAAATATTTTGTGTCACTGAATGAATCTCACTATTACGTGATCCCATCATTTTCCCTCACTATACCTTCACCACCCCCTCCCCGTTGTGAATGTGGGCACCTATGCTTATTAATAATTTGTCTTACATGCAATGAAATATATATGATGAACGTTATCCCATAGATAGGGAATATACAGAATTGATTAAACCTTTTTTGTATTTACTAGCTTTGCTGTCCGAATTTTTCGTGAATAATATTTTGCAGTTACATGTCACTTGTCTTGGACCCCTTTTTTCTTTATACTGACAATTACCCAGGTCCTAATGACAGTAGTGGGTTTAACCCTGTTTTCTATAATCTGGCCGCTAGATTGGGCCCATGTCTTCCAGGCATAATCGAACCGGATCAGGCGGGCTTTATCCGTAGCGTCAATGTGCTGATAACACCAAGCGCCTGATGCACATTATAGATAAGGCCCACTTCAACGCCTCTGACGCAGCCCTGCTTTCGGTCGACGCAGAAAAATCGTTCGACAGAGTAGACTGGAAACATCTGGATAGGACACTTGCTAGGTTCGGCTTGGGTGAGAGGTTTCACTCTTGGGTGGCAGGTTGTTACGCGTCACCGCGGGCGACGATCAGGGTTAATGGGATTGGCTTCCGGCCATTCGATATCAGACGGGGCACGAGGCAGGGATGTCCGCTCTCGCCGCTGTTGTTCGCCCTCTATATCGAACCGCTCGCCCAACATGTGCGGGACAACCAATCCATCACAGGGATCAAATTCGGGGGAGAAGAACAAACAATCAGCCTCTATGCGGACGACATCCTTGCCGCCGTGGACAACCCTAAGATAGGCATACCGGCCTTTCTGGACGAGATGGAAAGGTTCAGGAAGGTTTTGGGCTTCAAAATGAATGTCAGGAAGTCGGTGGTTTTGCCCCTGGAACGCAATACCCACCCGGCCAACAGAGGACTTTTACAGCTGAGAGGTGAGGTTCCGTGAATCCTGAACCCGTTTCATAAAGGTCATGGTTTCGTTACGAATTTGATATTAGCGAACCGTAACCAGTTAGTACGACAAGTAAGAGTGTTTTCGTCACATTACACCGATGGATTCACTACGTATTTAGGGATTCGTTCTGAACCCTTGGGTTCCATTTTGTGTATGGCAGCCATTTTGTGGTTGTCCTCACATAGGCCGATGACCACGGCCGAACGAGTCTTTTAGCACACGTACACTTTAGCTGACTTCTGAATGACCCGAGCAAACGGACCCTCTTGCCTGAAGCCAAACTTGTTAGGCCAGTTCTTTTCCCAGTAGCTGATCAAGAATAACGATCAAGGCACAGGACATCATAAACCTTTATTGCACCCAACTATGTCTTATCTTACTCACACCTGTCTCCGCTCCTTTCTTTATGGCCTGTTTACGATGGGGATGTGCCCGTTTTTATTATGGGTTCGTTCGACCCGTCTGATGAAGAATGTTGGGTTCGACCAATAATTGATGATGGGCTGGGCAACTGAAAAGTGGGTTTTACCGTCATGCGATACCTCTGATTTGGATGTATGTGATTGGACAGTTCGTAAATGTAAGGTATTTGTCTGGAATGTGATTTTTGGCATAAAAAGGGATGGCTTGCTTTGTAAAATAGAGCGGTCTCCTGAGAACTCATACCGTGTTGACTTCTAGGACTTCTGTTACTGGCTGCAGCCAATAAATTTGATCTCTGACGTCACCAAGAAGTATCCCGTCACCAGGAGCTTAGCGCGCATCCAAGATGGACGTGTGAGCACAGGGCTCCCGAGACCCTCTTAGCCTCCCGCAACTATCCTGTAACGTATCCTGATTTGGATGACGGGTATTTGTATCTGATGCCCTGCTGACAAGATATCCTTTTTTGAAATTCGATTTGGCCGCCGAGAACCGGACTTGCTGCACTTGGAAATTCGGGGCCTACACCGAAGACTAACCACGGACTTGAGTTCCCGGGGTACCCAGGTGGCAATTGAACAACAGCGGCTGAGGCACCACGTCCACGGCCCCTGTGGTACTTTCGGTTTCGCTTTTGGTTATTGTTGATGGCACTTTGCTGCCGATCGTCACGTCTGACCTGCTTCCTGCTGCCCGCCCTACGGTCGTTCTTCACCCTCATCCTTTTGCCTCCACAAGCCTGTTGTGCAAAGGACCATTCTGACCAGATCCCAAAGGATCCGTCGGAGCTCGTCGCTCATCATGGCGGGCAAGGCGGATACCGAGAGGCGTACGGCTAGAGGCACATACCGGGGAGGGGTGGTGCAATCCCATACCATAGATCAATTTACCCACCCGAAAGGATCCCCTGGTGATGCGAGCAAGATCCTCGAGGAGACTGGAATGGGCTCTCCTACACTTGAGGAGCCGACATTGAAGGACGTTATGGGCGCCATCGCGAGTGTTCAGTCATCTATGGGCAAGCAATGTGAAACCCTGGCTGCTAAGCTGGACACTGTAGCTATCGAAGTCAACCTCATCAGGGCGGACTTGGGGAAAACTAATGAGCGGGTCAAGTCCCTAGACATCAAGACCGCAAGCCTCACTACGGATGTTTCGGATCTCCAGACTGGAGTCCGCCATCTCCGAACGTCTAATGACTTGTTTGCCCGTCGGCTGGAGGATTTCGAGAGCCGGGCCAGACGCAACAACGTCCGCATTGTGGGTGTCCCGGAGACTTCCGCAGACTTTTCCACAGATCTTCTGGTGGAGGACCTTGTCTTGAATCACTTAGCACCTAAGGGCCTCAGTAACTTTTTCACGGTGGAGCGTGCCCACAGAGTCCCCGGCGGGAAGCCCAAACCGGGAGCCGCTCCGAGGCCTATCATAGCCAGGATCTTTAATTTCCGGGACAGAGATGCTATCCTTCAGGCATCGCGCACCACTGGTCCAACCAAATTTGACAATGCGTCGGATCAGTTTTTATCCGGACTTTACACAAGCTGGGCAGAAACAACGTATGGCCTTCACGGGGGTGAAAAGGCGGCTGAGAGTCATGGGACTGAAATATGCTATGCTTTTTCCGGCTCGCCTGAGGATTGAACATGAGGAACGTGCGCTCTTTTTTGACCACCCAGAGGTGGTTAGTGACTGGCTTGACACTCTGCCGACGCATCATACCAGCCCGGAGGGACCGAGGGGTGCTGAAGGAGGCCTGGAAGAGCAGGAGTAGTGAGCCTGTACCGGCGGGCCGACTTTCTGGACTTATGGCAGTGGCTCTGTTCTGTGTATATATAGTGTGTATACCCAGGGGGGGGGTTGGGGGGAACTGGGGACTCTTCCTCCTCTGGGGGTTTTTCTCTCTCTTTTTGTAGGTTAGTTCTATGGGGCGACAGGCACACTGCAAGTTGGGGTGGTTTGGTTTACCGCAAGGGCGCAGGGTGGGGGAGTGTGTTCTTGAGGGTTCTTTAGGGGTGGTGGGGGGACCTTCGTTTCTTGTTTGTGTCGAGGCTGCGCTTTATTGCTTATCATAATTTTTGTGCATGTTTCTTGGCGGGGGGCAGGATGTTTCTTTCTGTGATGGGGGTAGGGGGCTGAGGGTGTTGAGCTGGAACGTTAATGGTCTGGGTGATAGGATAAAGCGGGGGATAATTTTGCAATATTTGAAGCGTTGCTCCCCGGATGTGGTCCTACTTCAGGAGACGCATCTTATAGGGAATACGTGCCATGCACTGAATAGACGGGGCTACCGCCTGGTGGCTCATTCTGGATTCACCACTGGGTCGAGGGGGGCGGGTATCTTGGTCAGGAACTCCCTCCCCCTAGAGATAGATGACACCATGTTGGATGATAGAGGCCGATATGCGGCTGTTACGGGCCGATGGGAGGGGAGGGTGGTTTCCATTTTGTCTGTGTATGTCCCACCCAGCCTGCAGTCCACTACCTTTTCTGATTTGGGTAGGGTGATCCTGGGGTTCCCGGAAGGCATGTTGGTTGTGGGTGGTGACTTTAATTCGGTTGTCAGTGGGGAGGAGGATCGTAGCCCCCCCCCAGACTCCTTCCGTCATCGCAATTGTGGCTGAGAAATTTTTTAAACGCTCTGGGTCTAGTGGATTGTTGGAGGTGACTGCACCCCGGGCAGTCCCAATATACTTTTTACTCGGGAGCTCATGGGAGTTTCTCGAGACTCGATTATATCCTTTTACCGGCAGTGCAGATGGTCTCTGTCAGGGAAATTAGGCATTTAGCTAGGGGGATTTCGGACCACTCTCCACTCTGGCTCACCATTGATGTACAGTTGGGAGCCGGGGGTCGAGTTGCTCCGATTAACCCCTGGCACCTTCGTAACCCTAAAATTAGAACCGAGGTGGTTAAGAGTATGGATTACTACTTTGCTGAGAATGAAGGTTCGGTGTCCTCCCCCATCTCTTTGTGGGAGGCTTATAAGACTGTGATTCGTGGTCAGGCTCTGTCTTTGATTGCTGGTGAGGGAAGCGGGGGAATGCGGAAGTGGTGGGTTTGGAAAACGAAATCACCAGATTGGAGGGGGAGATGGAGTCTGGGGTTACGCCAGAGGGAATGCATTCTTTGGCCCTTAAACAGTCTGACTATAGAGCTCTAGTGACTGACGCGGCCCAGGCGTTGAATCGTGAGCAACAGGGGCGTTTGTATGATGTTGGTGATAAAGCTGGAAAGTTGATTGCGTGGTTGGACAAAAGAGATAGATTGAATCGAGTGGTGCCCGTTGTTGAAAAATTGGATGGCACGCAATCGGTGGACCCGGTTGAGATAGTTGAGGTCTTTGCCCAGCACTTCCAGAAGGTTTACGCGCCGGTCTCGGATAGGCCGGAGGAGGACTCGCATTTGTTGCTTCAGGATATTGCGTTGCCTAGCCTGTCGGAATCGGACAAGGAGCTTATGGAGGCTGAGTTCTCCACGGATGAAATAGCGCTCACGATCCGTTCTCTTCGTTCAGGGTAGGCCTCTGGCCCGAATGGTATCCCGGTTGAGCTGTACAAGCTGTGCCCTGATAAAATGGCGTCTCATCTTCGTCGGATGTTTTCGGCATCGCGAGATCTTGGATCCCTCCCCCGTGACCAGAGACTGGCGTCTATTGTGGTCATTCATAAAGAGGGCAAACCCCGCGAACAATGTTCATCGTACCGGCCGATTTCGCTCCTGAATGTGGAGCCCAAGATCCTAGCGAAGCTGTTGGCGAACCGATTGATTATGGTGATTAGTGACCTGGTGCACCCGGACCAATCTGGATTCATTCCCCATCGGAACACCGCGCTTAATCTTCGCCGTCTTCGCGGCGTTTTGGCAAGGGCGGGGTCTCTTGATGAGCCGGCCATCTTGGTTTCACTTGATGCCTCGATGGCCTTCGACACGGTGGAATGGCCGTATCTATGGGCGGCCCTAGCCAAATTTGGCTTTGGCCCTAATTTTATCGGATGGGTTCGGCTTCTATATGAGCAACCGTTGGCCCAGGTAGTGGTCAATGGCAGGGTCTCGGAACCCTTTGTTCTGGGACGCGGCACGCGGCAGGGATGCCCTTTGTCGCCGCTTCTTTTTGCGCTTGCCCTTGAACCCCTTGCCGCGTGGCTCCGATGGGAGCCTTCGCTCCGGGGCGTTCAAAGGTCCCCTGACTTCGAGGATCGTATTTCGTTGTATGCGGACGATATCTTGTTGTACCTCACCTCTCCCCGCAAATCATTGGGAGTCCTGTTCGACGTCTTGAGTTCCTTTGGGAAAAATTCTGGCTTGGTCATTAATTGGGCCAAGTCCTGCATCTACCCTCTTACGGGAAAATTGCCTCCTCTGCCCCGCATTTGCCCGATACCTGTCTCGAGCGTCGGCTTTAAGTACCTAGGAATTTACATATCCCTAGACCCTGCAATGCGCTACGAGCGAAATCTGCTGTCTCCGCTTGTCCGGCTTAGATCGGATGTCACAGTGTGGTGTGGCCTGCCGCTATCCCCCCTGGGAAGGGCGGCCCTTTTCAAGATGATGTCTCTTCCCCGCTTCCTGTATGCCATTCAAAATACACTTGATCTGGTGCCTGCCAGCTATTTCCGTGAAATTGAGTGCCTCCAGAGAAAGCTGGTATGGGGTGGACGACCCCGCATAGCTTTGGCAAAATTGACTTTGCCCTGGTATGATGGTGGTATAGCGATGCACGATATTGAGCGATATTACTGGGCAACCCAGCTGAGTGCGGTTAACCATGCTATGTACGGTCCTGTTCCGCATCCCGCATTCGAGATGGATAGGTGGCAGCTACCCGGGGGCGACTATAATAGGGCGCTCTATTCTAGAGCTGCCAGGAAGAATCTGACGGGCCCCACTGGGGTGGCGGTACGAGTCTGGGGTAGTGCAACTGCAGCCACGGGATGGACGGACAAGCTGACTAGAGCGAACCCTCTATATGCTGCGGAGGGTTTGGGTAATCTATGGACGACTAAGGGATTCGATAGATGGGACCTTATTGGTATCAGTACAGTGGGCGATCTCTGGGTCAAGGATAGGGTTAAGACCTTTGGTGAATTACAACAGGAATACAAATTGGGAGATAGGGAATATTTCCGATACCTCCAGGTCCGTCACGCACTCGAGTCGGTTTTCCCAGTTGGGACTACTATTTCGGAGTCCTCTCCTCTGGAAGATAGGGTGCTTGACGGGTATGTCCCTGACAACACTATATCTCTCATCTATAAAAAACTCATTAATGCCCGTTCGGACCTTCTTGTGCAGCTCCGCGTGGCTTGGTCTGGAGATGGACTGGAGTTGGACGATGAAGACTGGCAGGCTGCGATATCCTCCCCCAAGGAGGTCGCGATTCCGGCGCGTCTCCGGCTGGTGCAATTAAAGATTCTGCACCGAGTCTATGTCACGGGTCCCCGATTGATGTGTATGGGTTATTCTGCGGATGGGATGTGTAGGCGTGGTTGTGGTATGCTTGCTACCTGTCAAGTACCTGAGTTCCAACGATGAGTTCCGCAGGAGCCGATGCTAAGCCTCTAACTCCCACACCTCGATGTCGAAATCGTACAGATTCCGACAGCAAGGAGGGGGGAAAGGGGAAGTGGATTGAGAGAGAGAAACACGCCACGTCTTCTTGCCTGAAGGGAGTTTGGAATCAGCTTTGTTCTTCTTCCTGTCAAAAGAGTTATTATGCAACCAAATTCATGCATTCAAATATTGGGAACTCTTTGTACTAAGATTAGACTCTACACCTTATATCTATGTTACCTTAACCTTCAGGGTGGCTAGCGAATCTCTACTGAGTTCTTGTACTGGATTTTTGTCTTACTTTCTGTGGTAGTGTACCTAGAACATAAAACACCTGGTTATTCTCCACTCGCTTTCACTGCTGACCTTACTGCATGGGATGTTGAAATCTGGTTACCTAAACTAAGTCTTAATAGTCTTTGGACTGGAACCTTGAAATTCAACACCAGAATACGAAGAGTTGAGGAGTCTTCTCTAAAGGTGGTAAGTATCTTTATATATATATATATATATATAATGCACACCTACTTGTAGATACTCTAATGGACTGGTGTCTTCTTCTGAATGCCAACCAAACTTGAATATAAGTCTCTATAGTTGCGAGTACAAGAGTCTCTGGATGTAACTTAGTAACTGGCCTTCGAATTATCTCTAGTTAAGAGTCACTAGAAGTTGAGTTCAATTTGGCCAAAATTCCTGTGACGAACTGTCGTATTCTTTATCGAAGAAAAATATATACAAAATCACCTAACGAGATTACAGGAATATCTCACCATTAACGCGGTAAGCAGGAAATGCCTCGTGAGGAAAAAATATACTCACGAACCGCCTGAAATACGAAAACTGAAGCGCCGCAGGAGGTTAGACAGCCGCTTCGGGGAAACGAACAGTTGAAGTGCGCAGATGAAAATCAGTAAGCGCGCGACAACAACTGCTGTGATTTCTGATGAACAACTAGACCGGCGACCGGTTTGGCAAACCGGCGGCCATTTTAGGATTCTTGCAAATGCTGCGTATCAATCTCCTATGCACTAATTGAGACCAGCGCTTGGCAGGAGTTGAAATGGCTCGCCCAAAACCATGTCGCTGCAGGCTTGACAGGACCATTACCATTCCAGTAACATCCCTTGGCTTAGCAGGTCTAAATGTAACCGAGTGATCGGGAGGGGCAATCCTGACAGTACCCCCCACCAAAACTCCTCCCTCTACTTTTTTGGGTTTCAATGGATGTCTTTTATGAAACTCTCTTAACAATCTGGGTGCATGAATATTGTCCTCTGGTTCCCAAGTTCTTTCCTCAGGACCAAAACCTTTCCAATCCACTAGATAAAATAACTGATTTTTCCTAATCTTGGAGTCTAGGATCCGTTTAACCACATATTCTTCTTCAGACTGAAACTGCACTGGATCTGGTGGGCCTTTCTGTCTTAAGTTGGGAGGACTTTTCCTTAATAAGGAAACATGAAAAACCGAATGAATCTTAAATTTTGAGGGAAGCTGTAATTTCACACAGACAGGGTTGATCACTTTTTCTACCGAGAAAGGACCGATAAACCTTGGCTGAAATTTTCTATTCCCTTTTAATCTCAGATTACGTGTAGAAACCCAGACCTGATCTCCCTTTTCATACCTAGGACTAGGACGTCTTTTCTTGTCAGCATACTTCTTATAAGAAGCCTTGGCCCTATTTAGATTAACTGTGGCCTGCTTATGGACTTGTTGGAGATTCTGTATCACTTCCTCTACGGCAGGGGCTTCACTGTCTTGTTTACCTATCATGGTGTTTGGATGCCTACCAAAATTTAGGTAAAAAGGGGAAAACCCAGTACTAGCATGAACCGCATTATTATATGCGAATTCAGCAGCCCAAAGTATTTCCGGCCACTCAGATTCATGGTCCATCAGAAACAATCGCAAATACTGCTCCAGTTCCTGATTCACCCGTTCCGTTTGACCATCAGTCTCCGGATGGAAGCTGGAAGACAAACGAGAATCAATGTCCAATCTTTTCAGGAAAGATCTCCAAAATCGAGATACAAATTGTGGTCCCCTGTCAGAAATAACCACTCTAGGAATACCATGCGCTCTGACTATGTGTTGAGTGAAAAGTTCAGCTAATTGAGGGGCATTGGGAAGGGAATGCAAAGGTACGAAATGGCTCATCTTGGTGAAATGGTCTACCACCACCCAAATTACTGTAAAACCCTGACTAGAGGGAAGTTCAACAATGAAATCCATGGATACTGTATGCCAAGGGTATGGTGCGGATGGCAATGGTAACAACAACCCCTGGGGAGCCTGCCGGGCAGTTTTTCCCTTTAAACATTGTTCGCAAGAGGCCACATATTGTCCCACCTGAGCTTCCATTGATGGCCACCAAAATTCTCGTCTAATCAATTCCAGCGTCTTCTTTGTACCCTTATGACCAGACAACAGTTCATCATGAAAGTGTTGAATGATCACAGTTTGTAATTCTTCAGTTGGAACAAAAAGTTTCCCTTGGACGAAAGGCCGACCATACTTGATCTCATGACTCTCACTTTGCTGTTCCCATTCTGCAAGATTTAAAGAGGCAAATTCTTGATTTAAACGTTCTTCGAGATCCGCAAATTGAACCAATCCAATAATTCTTTCTCTAGGAATGATTAACTCAGTCTGTGAAACTGAAGCATTATCCTTGATATCCAAACGTGACAGGGCATCAGCCTTCCCGTTGCTAGACCCAGGCTTATAAGTGAGAATAAAATTATAGTCTGCAAAGAAAAGTGACCATCGCAATTGCCTAGGAGTCAAAGTTCGAGCCGATTTCAAAAATTGAAGATTTCGATGATCTGTATATACTGTGATCTCATGCCTGGCACCCAAGAGATAATGCCTCCACTCCCGAAATGCATCTTTAACTGCTAGCAGTTCTTTATCTGCAATTGAATAATTTAACTCTGCAGGAGACAACTTGCGAGAGCGAAAGGCCACAGGATGAAGCTGTCCGGTAACCTTGTCTCGTTGAGACAAGATTCCTCCTAGAGCTGAATTTGAAGCGTCGGCTTCCACAAAAAATGGTTCTTCAGGTTTGGGATGTCGTAGTATCGGAGCAGAGATAAACTTGCTTTTGAGATTCTTAAAGGCATTCTCGGCTTCCTCGGACCAAACAAATTTAGCTCCTTTCTTCAACAACTTCGTCAAAGGGGCAACTTTCTCCGAAAATCATTCGATGAAACGTCGATAAAAGTTAGCAAAGCCAATAAAACTCTGCACCTGTTTCACTGAGAGAGGAGACGGCCAATTCTCCACTGCCTTCACCTTAGATTCGTCCATAGCAATACCATCTGGAGAGAGTACAAACCCCAAGAATTCCACTTTTTGAGCATTGAACACACATTTCTCCAACTTGACAAATAACTGGTGCTCCAATAATTTCTTCAATACCCATCGTACGTGTTCAATATGCTCCTGAAAATTCTCAGAGAAAATTAGAATATCATCAATATAGACGACTGCAAATCGATCCAAACACTCCCGTAATACATCATTCACAAAGTGCTGAAAAGCTGCAGGAGCGTTGCAGAGACCAAAAGGCATGACCTGATATTCGAAAAGCCCCAGTCTGGTGCGGAAAGCAGTCTTCCATTCATCTCCTTCAGCTACTCGGACCAAGTGGTAAGCACCACGCAGATCTAATTTGGTGTAATATTTGGCCCCTTTTACTTGGTCTAGCAACTCTGAGGTCAAGGGCAATGGATATCGATTTTTCTTAGTTGCAGAATTCAGCGCTCTATAATCGATACAAGTTCTTAAATTGCCATCCTTCTTTGGAATGAAAAATAACGGCGAAGAAACAGGAGATGTGGAAGGTCGGATAAACCCATTTGCCAAGTATCGATCAATATACTCCTTCAAATGCTGATTTTCTTTTTCTGTGAGTGCGTAGATGCGACTACAGGGTAATGAAGTTCCCGGTTCAAGCTCAATTTTACAATCGTAGTCCCGATGAGGTTTACGAATGCGCCAGGCGACCAGGGCTGGCAACGAGAAGTGCTTGGAACTGGCACGGTCCTGGGAGCTGGTGGTGCAGGCACTGAGGGACTACCTCACCGAAGGCGAGGACACTGATCAGTTATAACCAGGGATTCCGTGTGGCTACTTGCTTGTCAAAGCTTCCTGATAGTTGACACCCGAGAGCAGGAGGGGGATGGTGGAACCCGCATTAGCAGCAGTTGAGGGGGGGGGGGGGCACTGGGTGGGAGGGAGTCGTTGGAGGGAGAGGTTTGCCGGCTAGCGGCAACCTCCCGGAACCGGTTGGCCCGGGATGGTACTTGTGATGCTTTAGTGACGTGACATTAGAGTGGCCTGGGATCAGATGGAGAGAGTGGGTTGGTTGTTGTGGGATAAAAGCGGATACGAAGTGTTATACTCGACCTGGGTCCCGCATAGGGCATGCACCGAGGTACCTCCAGTGAACCGACTTATTGATGCGCCGCCCAGCCTCCGGGATGTGGGCCAATCGGCTGTGTATTGTATTATTATTGCACTGTATGATGGGGACCGTTGGTGTACGGGTTGGTTTGTTGGATGTTTTTATTCCTGATTCTGCAATAAAAATATATTTCAAAAAAAGTAGTCCCGATGAGGCGGCAACTTATTAGCCTCCACCTCATCGAAAACTGCAGACAAATCAGCGTATTCCCCTGGAATTTCTTGAACTGAAACAGAGCAAATTGTGGAAGCCGAACTGGCAAGCAAACAACATGAAGACATTGGAACCTTCTCAGTATTCACATGCTTGCAATTCATTAAGCAATATTCAGAATCCATTTGAATAGTTCTCTTTGCCCAATCAATCTTTGGATTGTGTTCTGTTAGCCATGGAAGACCCAGAATGAACTGAAATTGAGGAGCGTCAATGAGGCTAAAATTCAAAACACTCTCATGCTCCCCTGGACCAAACAAACGAATCTCCTCTGTATGATAAACAATTGGTCCAGAGGACAAACTGGTGCCATCGACAGCACGAACTGGTTCCGGTCTCTCCTTCTTGATAAATTGAATTCCCAATTCCTTTGCAAACCCAATGTCACAGAAATTTCCCGTTGCTCCGGAATCTATCATTACTGAAATGTCTTCCTGACCTTTTTCCCCAAACTCAATTCTGCTCAACACAATTAAATGGGGAGCTGCTGATTGCAATGTATTTGCTGCAGATTGTGTCTCTGGAGTTGACTCTTCTTTCGCTTCCACCAGGGCAACCCCTTTTACTGGTGGAGCCTGTCTTTTAACGGAATTTGACTCTTGGGTTTCTTTTGACAATCTTTCAGGAAATGTCCTGAATCACCGCAGTATAGACATAACTTTCCAGCCCGTCTTCTTTCTCTTTCTTCTTTAGAAAGGGGTCCCCGAACTGAACCTATCTGCATTGGCTCTTCCTCAGACTGGACCTCCTTGGTCCTCAAGCCTTCGAACTTGCTGCGATCAAAACGAGGAGTAAAGGTTCTACAGTCTTTCCTTCTTTCACCTTTTTGTTCTCCCTGTCGCTGATCAATTTGCAAGACCAGGTCAATCAACTCTGAAACCTTCGTAGGCCTGCTAGGTATTTGAGCCAGGCAATCCTTCAGTTCATCTTTGAGACCACGATAAAAAATTGAAGCTCGCTTCGCCTCCGGCCAATTTGTCTCTACAATGAGTTTATTAAATTGTGCCAGATAGGCCACCAGCTCTCGATTGCCTTGTTTTAGGTCTAACAACTCATTGTCAGTGGTTTGCGATACTGAACGACGATCACAAATTCGCAGAAATTCTTTTTTAAAGTTATCAAAATTATACAGAATCGGATCATCCTTATTCACTAATGGCATTGACCAAGACGCTGCATCGCCGCTCAGGTAGGACAACATGAACGCCACCTTCGATTGGTCTTCCTTAAATATGACTGGTTTACAAAGAAAGTGCAAAGAGCATTGTGTGAGAAAGATTTGGGCCTTATGCGGATCCCCATTGAACCTCTCTGGAGCAGCCAAGGGTATAGTAGGGGACATAGCATGGATTACCTGAGTGGTTAATTCTGTTGTTGAGGGGGCTGGAGCAAAAGCTTGAGGTTTACTGCCCTTGTGACCCACTACTGACGCAGTCGATAATTCGTCTACTCTCTTTCTCAAAAACTGAGTCTCTTGATTAGACCTCTTTATCTCTTCCTTTAGGACTTGATTTTCTAACATTGTGTCATTCAATTGGGCTTGGATACCATCTAGAACTGTGGCTAACGACTTTAAATCAATCCCTTCAGCCATCCTGCTCAAGCGGAAGTTGGTTCTTTTGGCACTTCAATCTGTCAAGTACCTGAGTTCCAACGATGAGTTCCGCAGGAGCCGATGCTAAGCCTCTAACTCCCACACCTCGATGTCGAAATCGTACAGATTCCGACAGCAAGGAGGGGGGAAAGGGGAAGTGGATTGAGAGAGAGAAACACGCCACGTCTTCTTGCCTGAAGGGAGTTTGGAATCAGCTTTGTTCTTCTTCCTGTCAAAAGAGTTATTATGCAACCAAATTCATGCATTCAAATATTGGGAACTCTTTGTACTAAGATTAGACTCTACACCTTATATCTATGTTACCTTAACCTTCAGGGTGGCTAGCGAATCTCTACTGAGTTCTTGTACTGGATTTTTGTCTTACTTTCTGTGGTAGTGTACCTAGAACATAAAACACCTGGTTATTCTCCACTCGCTTTCACTGCTGACCTTACTGCATGGGATGTTGAAATCTGGTTACCTAAACTAAGTCTTAATAGTCTTTAGACTGGAACCTTGAAATTCAACACCAGAATACGAAGAGTTGAGGAGTCTTCTCTAAAGGTGGTAAGTATCTTTATATATATATATATATATAATGCACACCTACTTGTAGATACTCTAATGGACTGGTGTCTTCTTCTGAATGCCAACCAAACTTGAATATAAGTCTCTATAGTTGCGAGTACAAGAGTCTCTGGATTTAACTTAGTAACTGGCCTTCGAATTATCTCTAGTTAAGAGTCACTAGAAGTTGAGTTCAATTTGGCCAAAATTCCTGTGACGAACTGTCGTATTCTTTATCGAAGAAAAATATATACAAAATCACCTAACGAGATTACAGGAATATCTCACCATTAACGCGGTAAGCAGGAAATGCCTCGTGAGGAAAAAATATACTCACGAACCGCCTGAAATACGAAAACTGAAGCGCCGCAGGAGGTTAGACAGCCGCTTCGGGGAAACGAACAGTTGAAGTGCGCAGATGAAAATCAGTAAGCGCGCGACAACAACTGCTGTGATTTCTGATGAACAACTAGACCGGCGACCGGTTTGGCAAACCGGCAGCCATCTTAGGATTCTTGCAAATGCTGCGTATCAATCTCCTATGCACTAATTGAGACCAGCGCTTGGCAGGAGTTGAAATGGCTCGCCCAAAACCATGTCGCTGCAGGCTTGACAGGACCATTACCATTCCAGTAACATCCCTTGGCTTAGCAGGTCTAAATGTAACTGAGTGATCGGGAGGGGCAATCCTGACACTACCTTACTCCACATTATATGGGAGTGCCGGGAGGTGGTGGTTTTCTGGAATCGAGTGCATGCTGTTATGGGAGAGGTGACAGGTGTGGAGCTATTGCCAGAGGCCAGACGTTGTTTGTTGAACATCTGGGAGCCTAATGATTGTAGTGTTGCTCAGACACAATGGGTCACCCTTGGTAACATGATCGCGAGGAGGGATATCGCCCAGTTGTGGGGATCTCGCAGGGCACCTTTGGTATCAGCTTGGACAGAAAACATGGACTGGAGCATGTTCAGAGAGAAGATTGTATATGTCTCCCGTGGGAGGCCCAAAAAGTGGGGCAGAATATGGGGTCAATGGAATTCATACCGAGGGGAGATTTGCACCCCCCCTTTTACAGTTGCTTCCGACACTCCTCAATCCCCTTGACTGTGCGTTTCAGGTCCTTTGCTTCTTTTGTGTAGGAAATATTGGTTTGCTCTCGCCCCCCCGCCCGTCCAAATTCCTCCTTCTTTATTGAGTTGCTTATTATTCAGTTGGCTCCCCCTACCGTATGAGACAGTCACTACGATGTATAGTATTTTCCTTGACCCTTTTTCTGTGTGTTAATTTTTGTTTATTTATAAAATATAAAATGTGAACCTTTCATATATCCTCCTGCCGCCACAAGCTCTTAATAAGACTTTGCGTTATCGCTGCCGGGCCTTCGGGTTGTTGGCTGATGAGCTGTGTATCACTGCACTACTGTTACTGATTGTTTCTGACCAGCCTCCGTGGTTGTAGGTCTGTAACTGTACTTCTTATTTACATAATAAAGGTTTTATAAAAAAAATTAAAAAAAGTATCCCGTGTCTCTGTATGCCAAGACAGGTGAACTCGGAGACTTCGGGCGTTTCCCCTGGCGCCGCTGGGTTCTAAAACCCGGTTCTTCATTTGGCGCCCAACGTGGGGCGACTTCAGCGGTACCGGTCCAAGCCTGAAGATCGTGAGGAGCTTCGTGTGGAAATTCTGGAGGAAGGCCTGCCACTTCATCGACCCCTGTATGTCGTCGTGGTCCGAAAGTCTTTGCTGCGAGGTTCCCCGCTTTCCGACGGCTACGAAGGACTGCTGCCCTGACTGTCGCCCTGTCTTGGAGCCTTTGATGATTTGTAGAGCGAGACGATAGACGGGTCTTCTGGCGACGTCATCGATACTTCAGTTAAGTATGAGTGGAGCGTCTCCCAGTCCTTAGTTTTGGTTCTTAGTTTGGGTATCCCCTTGGGATCTTTGATTTGGGACTTGCAAGTACCAAAGCCGAGGGATTTGTGTATTCACGAGACTATCGTAATCGATATTCCCTTGAAGTTTGAAGCTAGACTAGTGAGCGAAGATGCCTGGTCTTAGCAGACTTGGAAAGATATTTTGTTGTGGTCGGAATAGGGATTCCCGATTGGAAGATTCGTGTCCGGTTCCTCCAATTGGAACTCCAACCTATGAGCTCTATGTAAAACACGGCATGGGTCCTATCACGTATAATGAAGTATGGATCCGCTACACTAGGAGGGACCGTGTCCTCAAATGGCCCCAATATGGTAGTTTTGACACGGACGTTTTAGACAATCTAGAAGTTAAACTCTTCAAGAAGAAAGCCCGGCCGGCAATGTTTGACTCTTTCCGCCTATGGCGAAAGGAAGCCAAACAGAAGGAAATTAAATTAGCGAAGAGAAATAAAAGAGAGAAGGGTATCTCGATAATGCAAGCTGCTATACAGTTTAAAGATAACGAAGAAGAACAAGCGAGTGAGCAGTTGCACAGGCAACATAAAATGGCGATTGATAAGTGCTATCCAGCTTTGCCAACTCTCCAGCAGGATGCAGCGAAGGAACTTGAGAAAGATCCTTTGATGTCGCATTTGTTGAGTTCGCCACCCCCTTATATGCAGAGTGCTACAGCACCTCCGTTTGCTTTGCCTCCGGTTATTATTCAGCCGCCAGCTCCTCTTCAGTTGGCTCCTATTCCTCTGGTGCAGCCTTCTCAAGGGCCGCCGACTTTGCTACCTGCTCCGTCTTTAACTCCTACTACTTTTCCACCTGTTTTCGCTACCTCCTCTGCTACTGCTCCTACATTAGCTTCCTCTCAATCCGCTTTATCTCCTGTCCTGTCGACTTCTCCTTCTGTTCGACAGAGAATGACTGATACTGTTGCTAGTCTTTTATCTCCTTTCTTTGGGTCATTGAGTATGACCCCTGCGTCAGCGCGTAAGCATTTGCGTAGTCAACTACCTGATTCCCGAGAGCGGGAAGTATTGGATCATTTGGCGCGTAAATGGGTCACTGATCCTTTAAGATAAAATGTAGAGTCTGTTATGGATGTTTTAGGTCAATGGGAAGCACCGAAACAGAGATATGTTTTCGATAAGATGTGTACTTTCCTTCGTGAAGAATGGGAAGATGGTGATTTGGGACAGACTCCGCCTGAGTTGTTCCGTGTACAGTCCAAATTTGCGAAAGGCACGATTGTGGGTCTCGACATTGAAAGAGCGGTAGCGACACTGCTTTCGTTCAGGAGCGAGTCTCCTTCTCGGTCGTTGTTTGAGCGTGACCCTTCTGTTAGGAGGAAAGTGAGGCAGTATCCCATGAGAGAAGTTCCTCCTGTATGGAAGGAAGCAGTTCAGGCTGATGCCGCTCATAATATTGATGCCGTACCGGCTCATTTTCAACGCGTTTGGGTACATGTTCCGTGGAAACGTGCTGAAGTTTTGGCTCTTAAACAGACCTTACCTGACCCCCGTAAAAATCCTGCAGGGTACTATAAGGAATTGTCACAAACTGCAGACTCATGCGTTATGAATCTAGCTGATATAGACATGTTGTTTGGAAATGTGGTTCCACAGCCTTTATGGGGATTGATTCGTCATACGGATCATGCGCAAGAGTTAGGTGATACATGGGTTAATATTAGTGCTGCAGATGGCCGACAAGTTGGTGGTGCTAAACCTGAGCCTTTAGTTGCAGAACTTCCTGGTAAGATCGTGACTTATATGAAGACTTTAATGCCTGCTATGCGGGTAAATTGGGATAAATTGTCTGCGTGTAAGCAGAAGAAAGATGAAAGTGTGTCTGATTTCTTCACTAGGTTTGAAGAGACGTCTATCGACCATAGTGGTCAAGACATGAGCACGGAAGGTGCTCAACGGTTGTTTGTTGACAAGTTTGTGCATAATTTGCTTCCCGAGTTGTGTACCAAGTTGAAAGATTCAGAGAGTTCTTGGGCCGTTTCCTCTTCAGCACAGATACTGGCTACTGCACAGTACTACGAAAATAGAGATAGGGACGAGAACGATAGAGCAGACAAGAAGACTAAAGAGTTGAAGACGAAGGTTCTTTTACAGCAAGCGTATCCGCCTCGCAGTAATCAGCGTGACTATCAGCAGCCTCAGCCGTTTCAGAGAAACTCGCAAAGGTTCGAGTCTTCTCAACCACGTTTTCCTGTAGGCCCTAATCAGTGTGCATATTGCAAAGAAGAGGGTCATTTTAAGAGTAGTTGCCCGGTTCTGTTGCAGCGCACGAATGGTGTTTTTGGTGTGAGAGGTCTGGGTGTTCAGCAAGCTTCTAGAGGTAGAGGACGTGGAGTATTCCCTCAGAATGCGCGTTCCTTTCCTCCACAAAATGCGATGAATTGTTTTGATCAGCAGAATGGTGCATCTGGTAGGACGACTCAGTACTACGCTGACGACTATTATGTCGAAGGTGAGAATATGGATTGCAATGATTGCTAGGACAGCCATGGACAAAGAGAGGGAGTTGTTTCAGTTCCAGTGGATCAGAGTGGACCTTATGTTAAAGTGATTACATCAGGTGTGTCAGAGCCTTTTCTGTTGGATGCTGGTGCTGCAAAGAGTTCTATTATGCACTCTAGACTCCCTGGCGCACCTTTGTCTGGCTTAACGAATGTTTCAGTAGGTTTTTCTGGCGCCCCAGTTAGAAATCCGATTTCTAGTCCTATGTCTCTTTCTGTTGGACCTCGTGAATTAGAAGCACCCCTTATTATACGACAGGTTGTGGTGAGAACTTGTTGGGATTGGATCTGTTGAAAAGATTGTATGCGACGTTGTATTGTTCTCCTTTCTTGGGTAAGAAAGTAGTCTCCCCGATGTATTTGTCGAAGGATAAACTTCCGACAGAATTGTCTTCTCTTCCTGATACTATTTGGGCTACTGGTCCTAATGATGTGGGTCTTTTGGAGATACCGCCATATGTTGTGACGTTGAAAGCGAATGTTAAAATGCCACATATTCCCCAATATAGGATCTCTAGTGATGGTGAAAGGGCGTTGCTAGCGATTATCCATGATCTAATTGAGAAAGATGTGATAGAGGAAACAAGAGGTAATGTGTGCAATAGTCCTGTTTTGCCTGTCTTGAAACGCACTAACTCTTCTCAACCGCCCGTTTACAGGTTTGTGATCGATCTTAGAGAGGTTAACAAAATCGTCGTGCCACAATTTCCTGTTGTTCCGGATATCACTGACTTATTGACAATGATTCCAGCTTCGGCCACTTGGTTTTCGGTGATTGATTTGAAGAATGCTTTCTTCAGCATCCTGATTGCCGAGGAGAGTAGGGATATTTTTGGTTTCTGTTTAGGAGGTCGAAGTTTCCGGTTCAAGCGCGCTCCTCAAGGCTATTGTGAGAGTCCGTCGATATATAGTCCGGCTTTGAAAACACAGCTTGATACGATTGTCTTACCTGGTGGTGCTGCTCTTCTTCAGTACGTCGACGATTTGTTAGTCGCTGCCGATACTGAGGAAATTTGTAAAGAAGCTGCTTTGTCATTTTTGCGTCATTTGTCTGACTTCCATCACAAGGTGTCTCTTTCGTAGTTACAGTATTGTCGACAAGAAGTGACCTACTTAGGTAATCTCTTATCGAAGGAGGGAAGAAGATTGACCCCAGAACGAATTCAAGCGATTGCGAAAATGAGTCTGCCAACCACACAGAGAGAAGTGCGTGCTTTCCTGGGTATTACGTCGTATTGTAGACAGTGGATTCCAAATGTTTCGCTTTTTGCGAAACCGTTGATAGCTCTTACTGTTAAGGATACTCCGAATCCTATTCCTTAGAGTGATGAATGTGAAAAGAGCTTTTCTGAATTGCGTGATGCATTGTGTTCGGCTCCTGTGTTGGGTACTCCCGACTACAGTAAGCCTTTTACACTCTATGTCCACGAGAGAGAGGGATGTGCGTTGTCAGTTTTGACACAACCGTTCGGCGATAAGCAACGTCCATGTGCGAATTTCTCGTTGACCTTGGATCCGGTAGCTAGAGCGTTGCCGAGTTGTTTGAGAGCCACAGCGGCAACAGCTGTTTCTATTCGACAGTCTGCTGGTTTAGTGATGAATAATACACTGGTTGTGATGGTTCCACATGCAGTGGATACTTTGTTAAACAGGACCAAGACACAGCACTTAACTAGTGCTCGATTGTCAGGTTATGAGTTGACACTTTTAGCGAGTCATGTGCACATAAAGAGATGCAATACGTTGAATCCAGCCACGTTGTTGCCGATTTCAGTAGAGACGGATGTTTCTGAACAGCATGATTATTTTCTGAGGACAGAGGAAGAAACGAAAGGGAGAATAGACCTTAGGGACACTCCCTTTTCGGAATGTGATGGTACCTTATGGGTGGATGGTTCATGCTTCAAGCTTCCAAATGGTGGTACGACTGCGGAATATGCTGTTACGACTTTGCATACGATTGTTGAAGCTGCACGTATCCCACATAATTCAGCCCAAGCAGCAGAGTTGATTGCACTTACGAGGGCGTGTGTGTTATCAAAAGGAAAGAAAGTGACCATATACACAGACAGCCAGTATACGTTTGGTGTGGCTCATAGTTTTGGACGTTTGTGGAAGGAACGTGGGTTCCTCACGTCTCATGGAACGAAGATTCAGAATGGTCAGTTGGTGAATGAGCTTCTTGAGTCACTTACGTTGCCGATGCAAGTTGCGATTGTGAAATGCAGTGCACACAAGAAGATTACCGATGACGTTGGTCGCGGTAATGCGTTTGCGGATGAAGTTGCGAAAGATGTGGCGAAGGATGTGATGAGTCGAATGTATGTTTCAGGCCCTGCAAGATGGATTGGTGACGTTGGAATGTGTGAGGATACGATAGAGAGTGTGAAGTCAATTCAAGCTGAAGCTACAGAGAAAGAGTTGAGTGTGTGGAGAGAGAGTACGGGTAAATTGGACTCAAATGGTTGTTGGGTTGAGTTGTCAGAACATCAGCGATGGTTGTTACCCGATGCGTACGTGCTTGCAGTAGTTACGATGGCGCATGGAATGGCTCATATCAGTACGAAAGGGATTTGTAAGTTATTGGCTCCAGTATGGCAAAATGCTGGAATTCCTAAGTGTGCAGAGAATGTGGTCAAGAATTGTATGGTTTGTCTGATGTACAATCCTGGTAAGGGAACTCCAACTCCAGCTGGTCATTTTGCGCCTCCGACTTATCCGTTTGAGGTTTTGCAATTAGATTTTATCCATATGGAGAGATGCAACAACCTGAAATACGTACTCGTGGTTGTTTGTGCCTTTTCGAGATGGGTAGAAGCATATTCCCTGAAAGATAATACTGCCTTGTCCACAGCTAAAGCCCTTGTTAAGGAGTTTTTCCCTAGGTATGGTTTGCCGAGAATGGTCTAGAGTGACAATGGGAGTGAATTTGTGGGTCAAGTGATGAAGAGAGTGTGTGATGGCTTAGGAATCAGACAAAAGTTCCATGCTGCAAATCACCCCCAATCAGCTGGTCTAGTTGAATGCTATAATGGCACCCTCAAGTTAAAACTTGCCAAAATACAGGCGAGCTCTGGTCTTAAATGGCCTGACGCGTTGCCGTTAACACTTTTGTCGACTAGGATGACTGCACATTCTCGAGTGGGACTTAGTCCCTACGAAATAGTTTTTGGTCGCCCGGCAAACATATGGGGAGTGCCGAGGCCGACGAAATTCAGCGAGATTGAACACCCTGTATTGCCTGACTATCTGTATGATTTGACGGCTAAATTGCATGTCTTACACCAACACGTTCATGATACATTGCCTCAGGCTTCTGAAGATCCAGGACATACCATCGATCCCGGCACCTGGGTACTGATCAAGAATTTTCAGCGGACAAAGAACGACCAGCCTCGTTGGACTGGTCCCTACTTGGTGCTATTATCTACACGATCTGCAGTGCGAGTGCAAGGAAAGAAGAACTGAATCCACGGTGTACATTGTGAGAGGGTTCCTTTGCCTCTTCCGTACGACCGGTGGGTCCAGGAGGGTATTCCTGATTCGGAAACTGACACTGTGCCTCGTTTTCTACCTTTTAGCAATGCACGATTAATTGGGACAAGTTCCGAGCGTGAAAGTGACGATCTTCTGCAAGAAGCTGTGCCACCGTCAGTTCGACTGGACACTATTGAGCCTGAACCTTTATTCCGCAACCAGACATTGCCTGATAACGGCCGTTATAATTTGCGACCAAGAATAATGGGACAAATAAATTAAGAGATTTGCTATTTTTTTAAATCCAGCTCTCCCATCTGAGAAACTGTTTTGACTGATTTTTGTTTTTCCAACCGCCATCCGGGTTCAGCTGTAGGGTCGTGGTGTAAAGTCTTTGGAGTGCAAGCCGAAGACACAAGGTCGACGGTTCTGGTTAGTCCTAGGGCGTTCCCTGGACTGACAGACGTATTCCTTAGCACGGAACACCCTACCGCCGCGAGCAGCACGGTTAGAGGATGGAGTTTTTCAAGATGGAGAGACCTGACGAAGAAATAAGTTTTAAGAGCAAAATGTGTCGAATTATGAGTAGAAAATGTTTTTTTTAATATTATGTCTTCTTATGTTACTCAGCTTAATGATGTTTTTGATGGGATATATTATATTCTCTTTTCAAGTGACGTTTGCACCCACTACACAACCCATACTTTCTTCTACGGTTTCTTCGCATTCTTTTCATCCTCTGCCTGAACATGAATCCATTAGAACATTGGAATTTGTTAATAACTCCTTCGTTCAGCTTCTGCACCAACACCAATTAGTAGTGAACACAACTAACTGTTGGGTGTGTGGTCTTATGCCTCATACTACTGATAAAGGTATTCCTTACCTGGTCCTACCATTTAGCTACAATGGTTCTGTGTAGGCATACAGAACGATGTTCATCTATGCTCGTGAAGTCCACCCCCTACGTTCTGTGAAGGACAATCCAAAGAATAGTGCTCTAGTTAAGGGTATAGTCGACATGATTAGAGGAGTTAGTTCTTATGAGACAATCCCGAGAGATGAGACACTAGCGTATATTGGATGGAACGTGACTGGATATGGAGTTAGTCTGAGTGAGAACCAGCGAGCGAAAAGATCCTCTCCGATTTGGATCGTACCCCATCAGGGTCATCTTTGTCTGCAAGGTAATGGCAAGAATCCGAGAGTTCAGCTAGGAAAGAGTATCTGCACTGAGACGTATGTTTTTGCGTCCCAGACTTCCCCATCGTTTCTAGCAGCTAAGGGTAACTATTTTGTCTGTTACGACAGAGCGTACACATGGTTGCCCCCTGGTTTCTCGGGCACATGTTTTGTCTCGTCACATTACACCGATGGATTCACTACGTATTTAGGGATTCGTTCTGAACCCTTGGGTTCCATTTTGTGTATGGCAGCCATTTTGTGGTTGCCCTCACATAGGCCGATGACCACGGCCGAGCGAGTCTTTTAGCACACGTACACTTTAGCTGACTTCTGAATGACCCGAGCAAACGGACCCTCTTGCCTGAAGCCAAACTTGTTAGGCCAGTTCTTTTCCCAGTAGCTGATCAAGATTAACGATCAAGGCACAGGACATCATAAACCTTTATTGCACACAACTATGTCTTATCTTACTCACACCTGTCTCTGCTCCTTTCTTTCTTGCCTGTTTACGATGGGGATGGGCCCCTTTTTATTATGGGTTCGTTCGACCCGTCTGATGAAGAATGTTGGGTTCGACCAATATTTGATGATGGGCTGGGCAACTGAAAAGTGGGTTTTACCGTCATGCGATACCTATGATTTGGATGTATGTGATTGGACAGTTCGTAAATGTAAGGTATTTGTCTGGAATGTGATTTTTGGCATAAAAAGGGATGGCTTGCTTTGTAAAATAGAGCAGTCTCCTGAGAACTCATACCGTGTTGACTTCTAGGACTTCTGTTACTGGCTGCAGCCAATAAATTTGATCTCTGACGTCACCAAGAAGTATCCCGTGTCTCTGTATGCCAAGACAGGTGAACTCGGAGACTTCGGGCGTATCCCCTGGCGCCGCTGGGTTCTAAAACCCGGTTCTTCAGAGGGCTGGCCACGCAACTGTCGCTGCCATATTTGGGGATTGACTTGATGTCCGCAACGGCCCAGACGGTCGAACTCAATTACTCGAAACTCCGGAAGCGCATTCAAGGGGATATTCTGCGATGGCGGCAACAGCCGCTCTCCTGGCTAGGGCGCGTGGTGGCTGTTAAAATGTCCCTTCTGCCCAAGGTGTTGTACCTATTCCAAACCATTCCGGTCACCCCGCCTTTAGGTATGATCAAAAAGCTTCAGGACGCGCTACAACAGTTCATCTGGGCCGGCAAACGCCCCCGACTGTGGCGAGACCTGGTCATGCGGGGGACAGCGGAGGGCGGACTGGGCGTGCCAGACCTCCACCGTTACTTCCAGGCAACGCAAATTCGATACCTCATTGAATGGTCCCTCCCAACATCGGAGAAACGATGGCTATTTCAGGACAGGGCGATGGCAGGCTTGTCACTCTTGAAAATCCGGTTTCTGGCACGGCAGGACAGGCCGGCCTACCTCAACAAATCTCCCATCACCAGGACGCTCCTCCAGGTGTGGAATGCAGTGGCGGTCCCCAGGGGCCTCCCGTCGCCGATGACACCGCTACTGGACAATCCCAAGTTTTCCGCCGGGGACAGTCCCAGGTTCCTTCCCACAGTGGCGACAATCAGAATGTCGGTCACCGGGGCACTTGTTTGACCTGCAGGGCTTCATGACGCTGCAGGACGTACGGGACAACTATGGGTTAGACAAACCACAAACCTTCCAGTATCTCCAGCTTCGGCACTGGCTCACTAATAAAGATATCATGCCTCAAGTACAAGAACTGTACAAGCTTCTGGCGCCCCCCCCGCCCCCCGCTCACGGCACGGTCAGCGGGTCAAAAAAGATGGGAACGGGAGCTAGGGCACTCGCTCTCCGATAAAGAATGGCAGGATATATTTTACAGGGCGCACCATACGGCCAGGAAAGTGGCCAGTAGAGAATCGGCGGTTAAGGTGGCCTGTTACTGGCACCTGACTCCTGAGCGGCTACATCAGAGCAATCCGCGAATAGACTCCACCTGCTGGAGGGGCTGCGGGCACACGGGGACCATGCTTCATTTGCTCTGGGAATGCACGGAAGTACAGGAATATTGGGAGCTGGTGCTCCGAGACATAGATTTACACTTCGAGACAGAGATCCCCCGCTTCCCGGCATACACGATCTTGGGTCCACCTAACAAACTCATGTTCCCTCTCAAGTCTATACGGAGGAAACAAATGGGGCTGGCAATGGGGGCGGCGACACAACATGTCCTCTTTCTATGGGGCACTACACGAAGGCCCACACATACAGGGTGGCTCCACCGACTATGGTACATACTGGGGATGGAAAGGATACAAACCTCTCTCACACAAACTTCCGACTCCTTTAAAGAAATATGGCAGCCACTGATCTCCCTGTTAACTCAAGAGTTCAACGAGCTCACGTGTCCGAAATACCTACGGGTTCTGCGCCTGGTGGATGAATTCCATAAGAAGCCGGAGGGCGAGAGGGGCACTGCCTGATGTGAGTCTTACCAACTACCGCGCACCGAGTCAGCGGAACACACCGGGGGGGGGGGGGGGTGCCAGAGGTGGGAGGGAAGTTGGGGTTAGGGGGGTCCTCAGGGGCGGTGGGGGTCGGGGGTTCTTGTCAGCTTTGTCTTGATACGCACCGTTTTCACAGGCCCACATGGACACATGATATCCCTCCCCAATGATATGATGTTTAAAGAAGGAAGGGAGCCGAAGGGAGAGGGGCATGTACAATGCTATGACTGTCCAATTATTGTATTGTGTGGTGCGGCTGAGCTCAATAAAAATACATTTGATCCAAAAGTGCCCAGAGTGGGTAGGGTTTGCCCCGGAAACCTTTACTCCATGGGTTAGGGTATGACAAGGGGTCATTTCCACCCACTGGTTCATGCCAGGCATAAATGTGGCACCCGGAGGCATCCACTTCAGAACACTCTTAGACCTAAGGAAGATCAGAAGAGGATTAAACCTGCTATCTATGACCTGGGAAGAGCCTGAAAGGACTGAACCTGCTCTCCCTCTTGCAACCAAGACAAAAAGTGGACTCCAAGGATGATAAGGCTGACATGATAAAGCTCAAGGACAAAACAAGCTAGAAGAGGCTCACCTGCAACTACTGAGCAGACCAGTGGCACTGGCCCCTGCTATTTGGCCTCTGTCCAACACTCTTTGACTCTCTTAGTGCTCCCCTATGGTTCTGGAGGCTTTAGAATTGTGTTTCATTGGGGACTGGGACTTAAAGCACTTAAGTCAGAAGGGAATTTCTTTTACCAGGACGAAACTGGTTCATGTATCAGATCATGATCAGTGTCAAATTACACCTGGGTCCATGTCTACAGTGAAAGTTGACTATCATTGGCACTTTCTGCTTCTTATTGCTGTTCCTACTTAAAACTTAAAAAAATCATATCTGTGGATGCAGTTATTGGATGTACATACTGCTCGATTTTCTTAATTCGAATTGGGATTCTTGTTTTGCATTTAGACTTTATTAATGCTTTGGTTTCGCATAAATACTTTACATCTAGCGCTAAGTTAAGCCTATCAGCTATGTGCCATTGCTAACACGGGGTAAAGGTCAGGTTAGTTTAGTGACTTTGAGGGTCACCCTGACAAGACTTGTAATTATTCCTTACAGTGAATAGTTACCCTCCCCGAATAGTGTGCCCTGGGCTCCTGTTAATCAGGTACCCAGGGCCTAGGTTCCTTCTCTAAAATTGCATTGTAGTCTAAACCCAATTGGCATCTCTGTCCACATGTCAGCCCCAGGTAAATGGTACCACAGGTACCCAGGACACTGTGACCGGAGAAGGCCTCTAAGGGCTGCAGCACTTATTGTGCCACCCTTAGATGTGCTGTACCCTGACACACACACACACACACACACACTGCCTTTGGAGGCTGAGTGTCTTGGTGCAGAACAAAGTGAAGAGTCGACATGGCACACATCCCTTCCTGCCATGCCTACAAACCACTGCCCTGGCATAGATCAGTCACCCCTCTAGCTGGGTGCACTATGCCAGTGGTAAGGGTACAGGTGCATGAGCCCTGTACCCCTACAGTGCCCAAGTCCATTCCTGGGCACTGTAAATGCAATGCTGCCATTAAGAGTATATGGTGCTGGGAGTTTGTCATTACGAACTCCACAGCACCATAATGGCTACACTGAAAACTGGGAAGTTTGGTATCAAACGTCTCAGCACATTAAACCCACACTGATGCCAGTGTGGGATTAAATGTAAAGTGCACAACAGAGGGCATCTTAGAGATGCCCCCTGAAACTTGACCAACTTCTAGTGACCTGACTGAGTGGCTGCTTAGGCTGCCACCAACAGACGTGTTTCTGGGCCCCTGGGGCGAGAGCCTGCTGTTCTCGGGGGCCTGAAACAATGCACATCCTGGGACGAGGTGCCAAGCCTCCTCCCCCAGGAGTTCACGAAGGAGAGGCTTCAAAGGAATAACGCCTTTGTGTGCCTCTCAAGACCATTTGCTGCTTTCAGCAACTGGTCCCCACTGGTCCTACCCCCCACTTTGGGCTGGAGAACCGGTGGGTAAAACAAGTGAGGGAAAGAGGTGTGCCCGTCTCAGCCAACTCCACCCCCCAGGTGGGGGAGGTGAGGTGAATCACAACTCTGAGCCCCCGCTATCTTGAGGATGTCAGGACCCAACCAACCAGGGACAGGCTCCTGCCCCCACCCACTGGAGGGTGGCACGATAGTGGGTGTACCCACCCCAGGGAAGGGACCCATTGGTCCCTGCCCTTTACCTACCTGAAAGGCCCCTAGATCTAGTTTTTAGGGGGCACCCTGAACCTTGCTTCCACAGATCCAGCCTGACAAGAAGAAAAGAAGAAAAAGGATGAAGAGCCATGCAGAGCTAACAAGAGGACGACGCCCACTGATGTGGCCCCAGCCCTACAGGCCTGTCTCCCCTCGAACCTGCTCCTGCGTAATCCCAGTGTGTCCTGCAGCCAGCAGCCTCAAAAACTCTGGAGGACGTGCCTGCCTTCACTTCCAAGACTGCTTCTCCGGTGAACACTGGACTTGTTCAAACTGCAGCTTCTGGCTCCGGCCGGATACCATGAATCCAGCCCACTCTGCAACCACCGAACCCGGCCCGAGCGGAAAAAAACACCACGAGCAGGTATCCCTGGCGATCCTGACCCGAGATCCGGCGACTCCTGACCTGCCACCAGTCGATGCCTGCAGCCTAAATCCAGAGGATCCCCTCTACCGCGACCAGAGTGGGTAAGACTTTCCGATGTCCCAAGGCACCCCTGCATCCGACGCCCCATGGCCTTGTGTGCCCAGACCAACGGTGACTAACCAACCCAAGACAGCCCAACTTACCCCTCGAAATGGTGACCACACCCAGAAGATCCTTGTCCCGGAACCTGCAGTGTTTCTTCTAACCGGAGGTGCTCCATGGAAAACAGGGCACCCGACCTCAAAACAGCACCCTGCACCCAGTTGCCCTAGTGCCGCTGAGGATGCACCATTGGTGCTAATTTGGTTCCCTATTTGCCCTGACATAAACCCTAGGAGCTTTGCTCCCACTATCCTCCACAGGATAGCATTGGGCCTCAACTTTCTGCACCCGGCCGCCCTAGTGCAGCTGAGGGTGCAACAACAGTACATCACTGACCCTGGGGGACCCCTGAGTCTAACCCCAGAACCTTAGCTCCCACAGTCGATGACTTACCAACAAACCGATAAACTATTTATCTGAAATAGACACGTTAGTGATAGATTCCTTGCCTTAGAATATGCCCAGGCATCAGACTTGACGGCCTAGACGCCGTGAGCCCCCAATAGATCCCAGCCGACATCGATGTCTATGGCACTGCCGCTGGCGTTGGCTGGTCCCCCGGCCGACATTGTCCCCGGCTTCCACCCTGACGTGGAGACGGTGCCAAACCGGTGTCAATCCACACCGATTCCGATGGGGAATTTTGACCCCTTTCTCCATCCTCCTCCTTCTTTTCCACCTGCCCAGCAGGTTACGGAGGACAGGGAGGACTGGGAGGGGCCTGAAGGCCCTCTCGCAGCCCAATGCGAGTTAGGCCTGGGCTGGGCAGAGGAATTGGAGGACATAGGTGATCTGGAATTCTCCCCAGAACCTGGTGCACTGTCTCCTTCTACCGTGGCTACGGCGGAGGGTGGTACTTTTTCAGTGGTGTTGCGTAGGGCGGTAGAGGCTCTCCACCTCGAGCTCCCTACAGTGGCTGTCAGGACTAGCCTCCTGACAGAAGTGCTTTGGTCGGCGGCTTCCGTAGCGGAGCCGCTGCTGCCCTTTAATGATGCGCTTTTAGACGTTCTATTGGGCACCTGGTCCAACACAGGGGCTCCTGTGGATAGGAACATAGCTGACGCCATCGCCCGGCCCCGGGCGACCCCATTTTCCTCTCCCAACACCCTACCCCCGAGAGCTGGGTTGTCCAAGCCTTTGCGTCCCGAGCGTATTTCCTTGACACCGCTGACTCGCTGGGCACAGTAATTTCCACAACAGTGGCGCTACGCCATCACACCTAGTTAAGGACGACTGGCTTTTTGGGGGGTGTCCAGAACACTCTGATGGACATGCCCTTTGATGGCACTCGCCTTTTTGGTGACAAGGCTTATAGTGCGTTGGAGTGCTTTAAGGACTCGCGGGCTAAGGCAGAGTACTTGTGCCTTTCGGCCACGCGCACTCCTTCGGCTTCTGCATTTCGCTCCTTTCATGGCCTAGATAGGGGCTCCCAAACACGTTTGTTTCAGAGCCACAGGCCTGCGCAGCAACAGTCTTAGCGCAGCCGCGGACGTTGTACCCGCTGAGTTGGGTCACTGGGCCAGCGGGCAGGTCAGTCCACCACCTCCCCTGCCGCCACTGCATCCAAACCTTCCTAGTCCGATGTTTCAGGCCCATCAAATGCCAGTGGGCGGCTGGATTCGCCATCACCTCCCCCACAGGCGCACCATCACTTCGAACAGGTTGGTTTTACATATAGTCCAAAGGGGCTACTCCCCTTCGGGACTACCCCCCTAGCCATGCCACCTGTCACGAGTATGCAGATTGACTAACCTTAGTTTTCAGGTACAGCGGGAGCGATGTAGATGCTAGTTTCTCTCCTCCCTAGATGTGGTACCCCAAGTGAATCTTAGCTGAACTTCACCTGAGAGGACACCACCCAGGGAAGGGGAAAAATGGATAAATAAAATAGAAAAAGGCTGGCAGCCATAAACCATCCACAGGGCTTGACAATAGGAGAAACACCACGCCTTAAGTCTGTGTACAGGTTCCTGTATGGAGACACAAGACACACAGAATTCACTCTCTGTCTAATATGCAAGGCCACCTCTACCTGACAATACTAGAGTATTCAATTACACTTACATGTCAAGGCTCCAGCAATCATTCCATCAGATCAGGGCAAAAGTAGGAAAAATAAAGTAAACAACAAAAATAGTAGGGAACTGCCCAATGAACTCTAAGTGGAAAAAAGACTAAATACGTCTCTGTAGTTCACTCATAGTCAAGGTAGAACGCTACTTATCTGAAGCGTAATGTATCCTCTGCAAGTTCAATTCGACCAAACCCCGGTCAGCTGCAATGTTCCTTGTAAAGAAAACCCAGTCCGAGCCACTCAACAGCTCTAAGAGAATCCAAAGAGTCCGGCTAAATCCAAAATCAGGACGTAGTGAAGAAAACAAACAGGAGCACACTCCAAACGCTAGTCCGCCACTAGCTTCAGGTCCAATGAATGCGGAAATCAAGCGAGGCAAAAGGGGATCTGGATTCGAGTCTTCCTCTCACCCGTTAGATATATCAAGTCAGCGCTGCTCCCAGCGCGGCTCTCAGCGCTGCTCCCAGCGCGGCTCTCAGCGCTGCTCCCAGCGCTGCTCCCAGCGCGGCTCCCAGCGCTGCTCTCAGCGCGTCTCTCAAAGGTCAACTTCTTGCCGACCCAACGCAGTTCCAAAAGAGCGGGATCTCTCATACCAAGGAAAGAAGCGCCCAACAAAGTTCCAAGTACTGAATAGTGGCTAAACACAGGTGACAAGCACCGAGGGCTTCCACACAGACACAGATATAGGTGTTGAGTGACAGAGAAGAAGGAAGGAGGAAAGGGAAAACAGACTAGCCTCCAAGCATTCTGGGACCTGTAGTTTCGCCAGTGCGCCTAAGTTGTGACACCACCTCAGTACCACAGCATGTCAGGGGATCATTTGGCACTTCTCCAGTAGGAAGTTGCAGCCCTCTTGGCCGAGGGGGCCATCGAGCGTGTTCCGACGCCAGAATGAGGTTGTGGTTGTCATTCCCACTACTTTCTGGTTCTAAAGTAAAGCCATGCGTCCTTTCTTAGACCTTCGGAACGTCAATTGCTTAATCCAGAAGGAGAAGTTCAAGATGCTTACACTTGCTCAGGTCTTGTCTGCCCAAGACCCGCAAGACTGGATGGTACCATTAGACTTGCAGGACGCTTACTTTTATATCCCCGTCCTGCTGGCCCACCGACGTTACCTGCGGTTCACGGTAGACCACAAGCACTTTCAGTTCACTGTTCTCCCTTTTGGCCTTACCAGCGCCCCTCAGGTGTTCACGAAAGTGATGGCGGTGGTCGCAGCTCATCTGAGCAGATCAGGGGTTTCAGTCCTGCCCTATCTCGATGACTGGTTGTTGAAGGCGGGCTCGCCCCAGGCAGTTGTCTCCCACCTCCAGACTAGGGCCGACCTCCTGCATTTGTTGGAGTTCTCCATCAACGTGCCTAAGTCGCACCTGATTTCCTCTCAGAAGTTCCTCTTCATCGGAGCGGTTCTGAACAAGGCGCAGTATTGGGTTTATCCTCCCGAACAGCGAGCCCAGGTCATTCGGGCTATGATTCCGATCTTTCAGCCCTTGTCCTGGGTTTCGGTCAGGATGACCTTGAGGCTGCTGGAACTCATGGCCTCCTGCATCCTGCTAACCAATCATGCCAGATGGCAAATGCGGTCTCTGCAGTGGGACCTGAAGTTTCAGTGGGCACAGCATCAGGGAACCTGTCCGAGTACGTCCAGATCTCAGAGGGCATTGCACAACAATTGGAGTGGTGGCTCACGAACCAGCATTGGGTCAGCTGCAGATCCCTCTCCCTTCCTCAACCGGAGCACACAGTGTTGACAGATGCATTCCTTCTGGGATGGGGCGGCCACATGGGAGAGGTGAGATCAGAGGCCTTTGGTCTCCGGCAGAGTCCAGGCTCCATATCAACTTTCTGGAGCTCTGGGCGATCCTACTTGCACTAAAGGCATTCCTTCCCTCTGTCAAGGGGAGAGTAGTGCTGGTGTTCACAGACAATAGCACCGCCATGTGGTACTGCAACAAGCAAGGTGGGGTGGGGTCGTGGACCCAGTGTCAGAAGGCTCTGCATCTCGAGACATGGCTGAAACATCAAGGCATTTCCTTGGTGGTTCAACACTTGGCAGGTTCTTTGAACACCAGGGCAGACGAACTCAGCCGCAGGTGCATGATGGCTCATAAATGGCGTCTTCACTCGGAGGTGGCGCAAGGTCTCTTTCAACAGTGGGGAGAGACTTGGTTAGACCTATTCGCCACCGAAGAGAACGCGCAATGTCATCCGTTCTGCGTGTTGGAATTCCTAAGTCGGCGCTCGCTTGGCGACTCTTTTCGTCGCAACTGGAGTTGCGGTCTATTGTAAGCCTTTCCGCCTATACCACTTCTACCCAGACTGCTGAAAATCAGGCGCGACTGGGCCCAAGTCATTCTTGTGGCTCTAGACTGGACTCAAAGAGTTTGGTATCCCGCGCTACTCAGTATGAGTGTAGATCCCCGATCTGACTGCCTCTTCGGGAGGATCTTCTGTTGCAGCAGCAGGGGACGGTCGTCCACCCGAACCTGTCCAGCCTCCACTTCCTAGCGTGGAGATTGAGCGGCGACAGTTGATTCCTTTTGACTTGCCTCCTGAAGTCTGTGATGTCATTCTGGCAGACAGGCGTCCCTCCACTAAATCGGTATACGCCTGCAGATGGAACAAATTTGCAGCATGGTGCACAGCAAAGGCTGTGGATCCTCTTCCTGCCCCTCTTTCAGAAGTCCTTTTGTTCCTTCTCTCTTTGGCACAGCAGGGCACTATTAAGGGCTACTTTTCTGCAATTTCAGCCTTTCTCAGGCTCCCTGATCAGCCCTCTCTTTTCAAGTCCCTTGTTGTAAATAGATTTCGCAAAGGCAGTACTTACCTTTTCCCTCTTATTCCGTTGTGATGCCACAGTGGGACTTAAATCTGGTTCTGTAGTAGGGGATCTCTGTGTATAGTCATAATCTAGTGAATAGTCCCGCCCATGTGCGTGGCCCCCGGAGCAATCAAAAATAATCTCTTAAGCTGTCAAACAATGCAGAACTGCACAGACACTTAAGAGAGAATTTAAAGACAGATAATGCAGCCTATGGGGCACATGCATCATTGGTTTTTGCATTCGCAAACTGTGCGAATCGCAAAATTCGTCCGTTTGCGAATGCAAAAACCTTTTTTGGGATGCAGAATTTTTTTTTCATTTTTCGCAATTGAAGAAATCGCAATTTTTTGTGATTTCTTAAATGCTATGCATGATTTTTTTTAAATTGCGAATTCGCAATTAGGAAGGGAAAAATTACCATAAAGTAAACCTTCATGGTAATTTGCGAAAAGTTTTAAAAATGCACAAAAGTGCATTTTTGAAACTTATATTTTACACACAGACATGCCCTTGGGACATGTGTGTGAGTAAAATGTACTTACGTGACATTTCAGGGGGGCAGGGGGGAGGGTCCTTTGGACCCCCCCCTGCACCCTTGAAATTGCATTCTCATTTTGCGATTCCTTAATTGCGAATTCGCAAAATGAGAATGCCTTCCCATTGATTCCTATCGGCCTCTAGGCCCATAGGAATCAATGTAATGCAATTCCGTAATTGCGATTCGCAATTAAGGAATCGCAAATAAAGAAAATTAAGGAGTCGAAAAAACTTTTGCAATTTCTTGATGCATAGGATTTTGCAATTCCTAAATTGCGATTCCTTAATTTTCGCAATTTAGGAATCGCAAATTCCTACAATGATGCATGTGGGCCTTAATCCACAGGCTACACTGTCCAGTACTTCAACTAGAAATTCCACCAAAACTCCACAAACAGCACAGCCTGTCCAGGTTTTTCCACACAGAAAAACATGCTTTTACCAGAAAAGCCCTCAGGAATGATAGAGAGGAAGGAGTGGACAGACCAGCCCCATAGGCTGCCATTATGTGGCTCAGAACAGGATACTGTGCCTTTAAGAGAACTTTCCAGAACTCTCCCAGTATCCCAGAATGCACAGCAGGTCCCATTTACTTTCAGTTCTTTTTTCCGGCTCCTGCAAGGAGGACCCTGGAGCATTGAGCTCTCCCTTTTCAAGGGTTTCTTTGGTGATTTTTCACTTTTTTCAAGTTATTTGAGTGCTTTTCTTAAAGTACTTTGGTGTTTCTTCCTTGTGTGTGCTTGGTGCACTCTTTCTTTGTCAATATGCCTGCATTATTCGACAAATGCCCAGAGTGCTCGAGGAAGAAGGCCAAGTCGGACCCACACGAGGTGTGCATCCTCTGCCTTCCCTCATCCCATGTCCCAGAGGAGTGTGACATTTGCCAGGGCTGCTCTAGCAGGACCCTGAGAGACAGGATGAAGATCAGGCTCCAGGGCCTGGAAGACAGAAGACTGAAGGCACAAGGTGGGTCTGGAAGGGATTCCTCTGCCCATGCTGAGGCCTCTGGGGAGGCAGGAAGACCAGTAAATGTCCCCATTCTCCGCCGGCGTCGATTGCACCGACTACTGCGTCGAGAGGGATGACTGCAGTCTGTTCCCCGTCTCCCCAGGGCTCTGGGTTGAAGCGGCGTCGAAGCTCGGCGTCGAGGGAACTGAATAGACCGCCGTCGAGATCACCGGTGACGATTTCGTCGTCGTCGTCGAGTAATCGACGTCGAGAGGTATCCCGGCGTCGAGGCTCGCCGTCGGCGAAGAGAAGGAGGTCGTCGTCGAGGAGACGCTCGCCGTCAAGGCGAAGGTTGCCGTCGAGGCGAAGGTGGTCTCCGTCGAGGCGAAGGAGGTCGACGTCGAGGCGAAGGCGTTCGCCGTCGAGAGAGAGGCGCTTGCCGTCGAGGGGCCGACGCTCGCCGTCGGGTCGACGTTCTTCGACGCCAAGGAGGCGCAGAAGGATTTCTAGCGCCAGGAGTCAGTCTAGCCGGCAGCAGGTGTCGATAGGGGATTCTCCATTGCCCCAGCCTAGAAAGGAAGACGGATCACCGGGCTCGGTGTATTCTGAAGTGTATACGCCTTCTAGGCCAAAGTCGGTTACACCCCTCCCCCCTTGCCCAGGGGCCCTCCTCCGCGCGCTCCCACCCCGCCTCCACTTCCACCTCATCCTCAACCTCAACCTCACCCGCAACCTCAGCCTCCACCTCAACCTCAACCTCAGCTTCCGGCTGACCGGCCTCCTCCGGTTCCACCAAGGACGGCTTCGCTGCCTCGATATCCGACGCCTCCTAAGGGGACCCCCTCGGCCGAGGGCCCCTGTCAGGCCAAAGTCGCCCACTCCTGTGAGGCCAGCGGAGCGCCCGAAGCCAAGGAGGTCGCGATCTCGCTCCGGTCGGAGGGGGAGATCGCGGAGTCATCACAGGTCCTCAACGAGATCAAGACGGCGTCACAGGAGGTGCAGATCACGGTCCCTCACGGGTTCTTCCAGGACCAGAACCTACTCACCGACTTTATCGGAATCCCCGGGGACGAGAGTATCTCCGGTGGACGACATCAGCACGTTCCAGGATGTTCTTCTGAGGGGTGCAGCCAAGTTGGGGATCACGGTGACGGTGCCTACTCCCACGACATCCGTGATTTTCGAGACGCTTCATAAAAAGCACCTGTCTCGACCTCTACTACCTCAAGTACCAGGATTGGTGAAGCCCGGGGAGGAGTTGTTTCTCACTCCTGCGGTGACGAAGGCCGCTCCCTCCCGGCTCCTTAAAAAGTACAGGGCCCCGGATTCTGACCCGGCTTTTCTTCGGATGGATCCGACTCCGGACTCTGTCATAGTGACGGCGGCTAGGAAGCAACATCCCACCTCCCCGTCCTCTACTGTACCTCCTGATAAGGAGAGCCGATGGATCGACTCGGCAGGCAGAAAAGTCTGTGGGACGGCTTCTACTGCGATGAAGGCGGCTAGCGCTGCGGCTTTGCTAGGGCGGTATGATCGTGCCCTATGGGAGTCCCTCCAGCAAGTCGCTGAGCTCCTTCCTCGGGTGAAGAAAGAAGGCTTTCAAGAGATCCTGAAGGAGGGAAAGCTGGTGTCGAACTAGCTCATCAGCGCGGCTGCTGATGCGTCTCTTCTGGCAGCACATGGGTACTGTCATGGTGTCAACCAGCGACGCCACGCCTGGCTTCGACTTACATCACTCAAGCCGGAAGCTCAGCAGCGGGTGGCCAATCTGCCTTTCTCAGGGGAAACCCTGTTTGGCAAGCATGCGGATGACGAAATGGCCCGCATGAAGGCGGAGGCCGAGGGCAGAGGGCGTGGGCAGTCTTCGGGACAGCAGCAACAACAGCAGCAGAAGTTCCGGAAGCCTTTCCAGAAGCGCCAGAAGGGTAGAGGAGGCCAGCAGTCCGCGGCAGCGAACAAAGGCCCAGCTGGGTCTCGACCCTGAGCGATTACTTCCTCTACATCCGTTACCCACTCCGGTGCGGGGAAGCGTTCAAAGCGTTCAATTTTTTCTGGCAGAGTGGAGAAAAATTACTCAGGACAAGTGGGTGCTGAATATTGAAAACATGCGATAGAAGTACTTTATTTGTTGATTAATTAAAATCATTACACAAATACATAACAAGGGCAAAGTCTGATTGCACTAATATAAATACAATGCCAAGATATAACGTGGATTGACTGTTTGCAGTTTTGGAGGTAAAGTGCATAAGTACATGTGATAGCAGCTTATAATTTCAAGTTAAAATATAACTTGCCCAACATCAGATTAACCGTTTTCCAGTTTTGGAGGTAAAGTGCATAAGTACATATGATAGCAGCTTATAATTTCCAGTTAAAGTGCAATGAGCTCACATAATAAAAATTAAGATTAAAATGCTAAAAACAAGCAACCAATATGACTAGATTTCTAAAATGACTACAACTATTAGCAACAGCGTTACAATAGTATCCCGACATCAATACTAAGGTGGCCTGTGCTTTCAGCAGCAACTAAAGAATACAATACATTTTCCACTGGCAAAACTAAAGTGCTGCGTGCTGACAATAACATAGTTACTAATACATTTTAAAACTCATCTGTACGTTATAGCACCATACTCCAATATTTAAAATCATTGAATCGATCATAGGTACAAAAGTTACCAAACAACATTAAAATATCGCAAGGATTTAGAATGTTTTAAAATGTTTTAAAAGTGCCTTAAAAATTGCCCACATACTCCCTAAATACTATGAAATCATTACTTCGCACCCAGCAGATTTATCAATTACTTTAGGAGTCAGCTTTACATAATTTCTTTTCAGCTTTAAAGATACATTGTACAAATTGCTGTGTATTATAGACATTAACGCCACTTAAACAGGATATTAAAGCAGATCTACAAGTTCTAACTCCTAATTCTTTAAAGATGGGTTTTAAAATTAGCTTCCTTTCCTGACACATTTTTGAGCATAGTGTGACAATGTGCAGCAACGTTTCCTCAAACAGCCCGCACAGCCTACAGATGTTTGATGACCATTTGTACTCCCACTTAGGGGTTCCATCTTTGGTTGGATAAATTCCGAACAGTAAGAGCATAAATTTCTTTTTAAACAAGGGTTTTAAATGAAAAAGTAAATATGGTTGAGCATACAATTCCTCAAAAGAATTTGCTTTAGTCCAGAAGTGGGTTCTTTTTCTTAGCTCATCTTTATCCATAATTTCTGATAGAAGAGCAACAGTTGTATTCAACATCTTTTTATATGCCATGATGCTCCTCACTTCATCGACCAGATTTGGGCATTCAAAACGTAAAATCCTGCCAGCTTCTCGAACATTGGCCCTTCGAGATCTCACACCAGCACAGACTCGCTAACGTGCCCTCCTCCGCTCGAGATAATACCAATAACGTTTTTAAAAATGCGGCTTGGCGGACCAAAGTCTGGTTCCTTAAGCCATATTCCAGTCTTAAATTAGCACGCGGGATCTGTCTGGGTATCCTAAAAACGGATTTGTGGTCCTTATAACTATGTCCTCTAACATTTTTACATCCTTACCCTTAAAAATGATTGATCCATAGTCCAGGGAGGGAATGAGCTTTGCTCTCATAACTTTAAGTAAATGATCATGATTAGGACATAATAACTTATCTCGCAGTTTTCGAAAGGCAAAGGCAAGAGAAGTTCCTTTAGCCTCCAAATTATTAAAATGCTGTCTAAATGACAGTCCATCGTCAAATGTAATTCCCAAATACTTGTAGGATTTTACACAGTCTATTTTTAGACCATTAATAGTCGAATCCTTTGCCCCTAATTTACCCTTTCCTATTAACATTATTTTTGTTTTTTTTCCGTTAATTGTTAAACCATTTTGGGTAACATATATGTTAAATGAATGTATTAATCTTTTCAAGCCTATTATAGTATGGCTGAGTAAAATAGTATCATCTGCATACTGTAAATATTTAATTTCTTTACCCATCACACTGGGTGAGTGCGAAATTACATTATTAAAATGGGCTGGGAGATCGGCCGTAAATAAGTTAAAAAGGCAAGGGGCGAGCACACACCCCTGTTTCAAGCCGACATTTGTATCAAGTCGACGGGTGGTGTGTCTGCCGTCGCCAATTTTAATCTGGACCCAAGTATTGGAGTACAATAAATTAATCATTTTTAAAAGAGTTTTAGATCTACCCCAATTAAGAAGCTTCTTCCAGAGAATATTACTGGGAACGGAATCAAAGGCGGCTTTTAGGTCGATAAAACATATGTACAATTTTTGTTTCCTACATTTTGCTCTTGCGCCTAACAATGTTAATAAAATTACATTTGTCAGTCGATTTACCCTTCCTAAAACCTGTTTGAAAAATGGGAATCAATTCTTCTCTTAGCGCCCAGGATTCCAACTCATCTAACAGACAACTTGCAAAAATCTTCGCCTCAACGTCTGTGAGGGTTATTAATTGATAATTTGCCGGGTTGTCCTGAGGGCCATTTTTATAAATCGGCTGTATAATGCTTCCCCGCCATGAGTCCGGGATATGACTGGTTTTAAGAACCTCGTTAAAAAGGAACGTTAATAACTCTGGCCAATTTATAAGTTTAGCTTTAAAAATACAATTCGGCAGGCCATTGGGGCCAGGAGCTCCATTAGACCTAATCTTAAGTAAGACTTTTTTAACTGTGTCCACTGACCAAGGCTCTAAATCATTCAAAGTTAAAGGGTCACTGACACTTGGGGGGGGTCACACCAACCTACTGGCTCCAAAGAGGCATCAAATTCTAGTCCAGTTTTTGATTTCTTAAAAAAACTTATCCAACTTGATTCATCTATATTGGCACTATTACTTCTAGAATGTCCGTTTTCTAAATTATTAAAAATACCCCAGAACAGTCGTAAATCCCTAGATTTGCAAGCAAAATGAAGTTTAGCCCAAATTTCTTCGTAATATGAATATTTAGCTCTCCAGATTTCCTTCTTATACCCCCTCTTTAGGTCTCTGATTTTAAGTGACAATAAGAAGTTGGTGGTCCCTTTTGCCTTTCTGTACAAAGATCTTATTGTTTTATTAAGGGATTTTTTCAAATACAATAAACGCTGAGAAAACCAGCCCGGGTTCTTAGGATTCAACATAACGCCCCCTGTGCGTTCCCGCCTAGAAAATTTATCCACGAGGGAATCATACAGGGAGGGCCAAAGGGCAACAATCGAGTTTACTTTATGAGCTGAAACCAAGGCTTCTGGAATTGAGAGAGAAAGAAACTCAATAACATCCTTCTCGGTTTTATCACTCCATATTAGCCTTTTGAGGTTATAAGCGACGGGGGCAGCTCTTAATATTCTCGCTTCGGGCAGATTCTTGAAGGCAAAACTAAAAGTAATAATTTGGGGATTGTGGTCACTCTCGAACCTTGGGATCACCTCATAGTTTTGAACTAGATTACAAAGTTTATCTGACAATATTGTGTAATCAATAATCGATGAACTATCAGTTCTATTAAATGTTGGATTATTATCTCTGTCGAACAGGATCTTTAAATTATATTTAATAACACAATTAGACCATTTAGTAAGAAGATCTGATTCAATGTTTCGCTTTTTAAAACACACAAGATGAGTATTAAAATCCCCAGAAATAATTAAGTGGGAGTCCATATGTTTGTAATAAAGCACCTTTAGCATTTCCCATAACTGGATAAATTGTAGTGATCGAACCTTTTTTTTCAAGCTTAAATACACATTTATAAGGATTAACGAATGTCTAGCAATCAATTTAACGCACTGTATCCATTTAACCTGTAGGTCAATCTCATAGTGTTTAGCATCAAGACTTAAGGAAATGTATATAGAAAGACCACCACTTGGTCGACCAAAAGCAGCATCCCTAACTGCCGCATTCAAGTATTCCTGATAGCCGATCAGTGGCGTACTACACATATTCCAAGTTTCCTGCAGAATTAACACATCAAATGATTTTAGAAAGCCTATAACATTTACATCCTCTATAAGTGAGTTAAAACCATTCGTATTCCAGGAGCACAGTTTGAAGAAAGGAACATTAGTTAAAGTACCCCAACTTCAGTCTGTCTTTACTGTATTTTTTCTTGAAAGTGTGGATGGGAGCCAACTCCAATCGTCCACCGTCTCGATGACCCTCTTTAACTCCTCACACACACGTGATCCAGGCTGATTACTTTTAATTTTAATGCCACATAACTTGTTTAAATCTGAAGTTGGCCCTGAAGCGCCTTTCAATACTCTAAATTGGTCAACCTCAATTGGTTTTAGGGCAACCTTCTTCATTACTGGACCGCATAATGCTTTAGTTGGAATTAATGGGGTGGGGTATTGGAGACCTTGAGGTTTCTTTACCTTAATCCCCCAACTTTCAAAATTTTTAGCATTGTCTAATATTTTTATCACAATATCATTATTTAGCCAAGTCGTGATCGTTGATTCCCTATTACCACCATCAATTTTGAACTCAACAGAGTCCAAGTCAGCAGATACTACGTCCTTTAAATCTGGGATTATTTTTAATTATTTCAGTATGTTACCCCTATTCAAAATATCATGAGAGCCTCGTGTAGAGTAGAGCGGACAAAAGACCACTTTTCTCTCGTCGGCCAATACTACGGGGTGATCTATGTCTCCCCTTACTGTTGAATCGCCTGGTAACATCACTCTATCATTCGTTGGCAGATTCAAAGCCTGTAAGTTTATATATTCACCCTGCTTTATGGGTGGTTGGACCTGGATGCTACGCCGATCCACCTCTTCATTCATATCGGGTTTTAGTGAATTTCCATTAGGTGGGTTTTGATCTTGGCTGCAAGACTGTTCACTCAGACTGTACTGATTATTATGTAAACAGAAGGCGTTAACACTTTTCACAATATCCGAATAGTGCACTCCCTGAGAGGTTATTTCAACATCCATTGATCGGACTGGCTCAATTTCGCCTGCATTTTTTGGCGTATTATTTTTGGGACCTACTATTTCTTGAATGGTATCAGTCAAATTCTGCTTAGAAGAATGGAGCTTACCATGCAGGGGGGCCGATTCATCGGTTCGCTGGCCTAGCCCACCTACTGTCCCTGAAAATACTAGGGGCTGGTTTTTGAGACCCACAATTAGCTCAGACTCTTCGTTTATCAAACTCCTGCCATCTTTAGAAGATTGATTTTCCTTTTTATTAAGTCCAGAGATTTTTGTTGATCTAAAAATAGGAAAGAGTGCCACAGGTTTAGGAATAGTGGTTAAAAGGGGACTCATAATTACTTTCACACTCTGTTTTTTTTTATCTTTGCTGCTTTATTATGAGTCTTCCTTAACCTTTTTCTCGCCCTTTTTGATAAAACCACAGGCTCCTCTTTTACCACCACTTTTTCTATCAAATTAGAGGATTGATCAGACTCAGCAGGTACACAAATATTACCAACTACCATTGGCGGACCTGTATTTATATCACTATTAATCGATGCGGGGGTAATTTTCCGGACTTGAGTATTATTAACTTTATTTCTCAGAATCACTGTTTTATCGCACCCCTCAGATTTTCTACCTGACAACAATTTTACTTCATGGACCATCGAGCCCACAATTGAAGGCAGGTCAGAAATGTTATCGATTAATTGAGCACATGTGCAGGATATTAGCTGATTCTCTTTATCCGCTTGAACATTAGATATCAGTTTAGTTAGCTGATATAACTTTTCATCGATCCCTACAACATGTGATGCTAAAGTATTTAAAATGTCCACCTGCATGTCTAGTTTGTCTGAGTGAAAATTAAGTGAGTTTGTTCTAGCATCCATAGTGTTTAGCATACAGTCCCATATATCACGCTCAGGCTTGTTGGAATTGTTTTCAACTACACTAGATCTTATCTGAAAATTTTCATCTAATTTTGTTAACAAAGATAAGTCAGCTGCATAAGGGGATTGGCATTGGTCGTTTGATTTTGCCTTAGGGTTAGTACGCCTGCTAGCCGTACCTGGAATCAGAATAGACTTATTTAAAGGAAGACTATTCTCCAAAATTATACTGGACTGGTCGAAATTAAAAGGATGAGCATCACCAGTTGGCAGAGGTTGTTCAATAGGACTTGACACTAAATCAACCACACCACCATTATTATTTGAACTGTCAGCATTGAGGTCCAGCACCACTGCTATATCACTCGCACTTTTTTGGAATAGGCCAGACGAGATATCTATTACTGGATCAGCAACAATTGCACTCTCAGTACTTTTTTTGCAGATCTCCACTGATTTGTTAGTCTGTGGGTCCGCCACCGGGTTTAACCCTGCTGCGTCTTCCACAGACTTTTGGTAGTGGATTTGGGCTTGCGTCAGCGTCTGCGGCCTACTAGGCTGCCTCAAAAAACATTCAAGTGGAAGGGGTACTGAATCCTGTTCCTCATTGTCTGATTTTAGCCCCCTCTCCATAAGACCACTTACTTCATGCCGCTTACATAAACCAGAGGAATTATTTTTATTTTTATGCTCTTTTACTAAACTGAGTTGATCAGACTTTAAGCTCCTTTCTGGGGAAATGGCCCCTTCACATGACTTAACACATTCCGTGCCAGTTTTACACTTAGTAGATACACAAGCCGGACCATTATTTGAACATTGAGCCAAAGCTGATGAGACAAATCTTCCACATTCTGTAATAGAGTCAATGTTCTTAGTTATATTTGACTTTTGTTTTTGGGTCTGACTATTATGATACTTAAAAAAGAAACTCTTAATCGACGGTTGAGCATCGGTCTTGGAGATTTTTTGGATTTTCCCGAGGGGTATGGAGATATGTAAATGTAAATGTAGTTGAGCTTATATAGCGCACAGCTACCCGCAGTGGGTTTCCCGGCGCTTGCTTAGGGAACCCGTCCTGGTATTCCCCTGTGAGATATCAGGGTATCCACAAGGTGAAAGTCAGGCATCCCGCCGCGAGGGGCTGTTGTGGAGATTAAGCAAGCTATTGCCCAGGATATGGGGGGTAAAGGTGTAGAACACGACTCTACTGACTCACTCAGGAGTTCCGTTGATGAAACGCAGTCACTGCTTGTACTCCTTGTCCCTCTAAACCCCTCATTTTCAGCTTGCTTTTCATAAGACCCCACATTGGTGGATACTACTGGCTTTAGGCTTTGTTTTAGCTCAGGCAAAGCCCTGCGCTGACGACCAGATCTCATCATCATCAACCAACTCCCCAAAATAGGTACACACCGGGCACAGTGTTACCTTGTCTGATCACAGTTGCCTAAGGCTGCCACACCCTACCGGCGGCAGTCTGTGGGTGCGCCGCTCACGCTCGCACGCTGCTTGCTGCTCGTGCCTGAGAGCACAAAACCTCCCAGGCCTCCCAAGCCTGTCTGCTCCTTCTGTGTCCGGTGTACGCCTACTATCCACCACCACCGACGGCCTCAAGCTATGGTGTGATACAAGGTGGTACAGGGTGGGGCGGAGTAAGCAAGATTAAAACACTGGAGCAGCTGCCGTCAGGGAGAGGCAGCTTTGCAGCGCAGCGGCGATGCGTCAGTGAGACAGCCCTCCCGGCCCGGTAGTTAACAGCAGCGGCACTATCGGCCACAGACAGTTTAAACTTAAAATAGAAGTTAGAGTTGGTAAAGTTGGCGAAGTTGGTAAAAATAATATAGTCAATAATAATGTTAAAATTTCTAGAATTGCTAAAGTTATTTAAAGGTCTAATCCTTTCACAGGAATGACTCACAACAGCAAAAACTTCCAAAGAGGTTCCCAACCGGCTACCAAACAGCTCACAACTGGCTCACCACAGCAGCTACTGTAGTCTATATTCCGTAGACGATAGTCCGTAGACTATAGTCTGTAGTCAGAACCGCCACTCCTCCACTGCTTCAGTCCACTCGTGGACGGCTCTCACTCCCACAGTAAAGACTCTCTTTTGAGAACCTGGGAACTTGCCGCTCTCTCTGGATTCTCACTTTAGCTCCAGTTTGGCTCCAGTTTGGCTGATAAAGAAAGCTGAACGATTATTGCTTATGTAAGGTAATGTAAGGTAGAGTGGTTGAGGTTCGAGCAATCACTGTCTGCCTCGCCTGTCTATGCTTACTGTTTTTAGGCGATGTTCTGTCCAGAATCTGATCTTCCTGGGCTGTGCTGTGCTCCTCTTGCACCTATGACGCACTATAGGGTAGTGAGGAACTTGGGGGCAAGGGCACGGTGCGATTGGCGGCGGGGTGCGGCCCAAACTCCCCCTTCCCACTCGCTGCTCCTTTTCTCGTGGAATAATCCCTAGAGCAGTGTTAACACAGTGGTCGTGGCAGCTCAGCGATAGTTCAGCACGGCGGACTCCTGTGCTCCGGCTCCCAGAGCTCACCGGACCGTTATTATGCCTGTGCCTCTCCCTCACGGCCTCTTCACGTCACAATGCGTCACAACACAACACAGCTCCTGGTATCTGTGCTTTGCTGAACCACTGCTGCGAGTCACCCTCTCGTCACGGGTCACGGCTCTCCGGCTCTCCCGCTTCTTGCCACTGCGGGACCCGCCGTAGTCAGGCCGTGGCCGCTCTTCAGCTGCTCTCTCGAGGGTGGTGAGAAGGTAGTATGACGGATGGCGGAAAAGCTCCTCTGAACGCCGAGCGCCGGACACCGCTCGCTCCCTTCCAACTCTCTGGTTCTCTGGCTCTCTAGAGTTCTGCACAACAGCACCACCTACTGACGACCAGGTGCTGAATATTGTTTGCAATGGATACAGTCTGCGGTTCACCAGCCCGCCTCCAGCAATTCCACCAGACAGCTCACAGTTTCAATTGCGCGAGCTCCAGGCAGAGGCCGATATCCTGTTAAGGAAAAGGGCGATAGAAGACGTACCTCTGTCTCAAAGAGGAAGAGGTCTGTACTCCCGGTTCTTTCTGGTTCGCAAGAAGGACAAGAACGAGTTCAGGCCCATTCTGGTTTTGCGGCAAGCAAACAAGTGGATTCGCAGAGAGAAGTTTCGCATGCTGTCGTTGCATCAGATTTATCCTCAGCTGCAACAGGGAGACTGGCTATGTGCTATAGACCTACAGGATGCGTACTTCCATGTGCCCATTGCACACAAACACAGGAAGTTCCTGCGATTCCAAGTCGGCACCAATCATTATCAGTACACAGTACTGCCCTTCGGGCTGAAGTCTGCGCCCAGAATATTCTCAAAAGTGCATGGCAGTGGTAGCTGCACACCTAAGGAAGAACAAGGTGTTTGTCTACCCGTACCTGGACGATTGGTTGATAAAAGCCTCCTCCTTCTCGGAAGCTCAAGCGCACTTCCAGAAGACGTGCGTTCTCTTGAACAAGCTGGGGTTACACGTCAACATGTCCAAGTCTGTCCCGAGCCCGGTCCAGTGCATACAGTACTTGGGAGCCTCCATCAATATGCTGTCAGCAAGCGTGTCTCCTTCGGAGGAGCGACGACTATCACTCCTTCGGAAGGCTCAGGCTCTTATGACCACTCCATCTACAACAGTGAGGACGGTGTCTTCTCTACTGGGGTCGATGGCCTCTTGTATCTTCCTCACGCCACACGCACGGCTGCACATAAGACCATTGCAGGAGTGCTTGGAGGATCAGTGGGATCAGAGGAAAGGGTCTTGTGACGACAGGATACAACTGTCTCTGCATGCTCTTCAGTCTCTGAAGTGGTGGTGTTCAGCGTAGAACCTCCTCAAAGGGGTTCCCTTTCACAAGGACATTCCCGCACAGACTATCGTGACGGATGCGTCGCTCCACGGCTGGGGGGCGCACTCCGGAGACTTACAGATTCAAGGAACGTGGTCCCTGACGGAGTCCATGTACCACATCAATTTCCTGGAACTCAGAGCTGTTCACCTGGCACTGAAGGCCTTTCATCCGTCCTTCCGGACCAACTCTCTGCTTGTACAGACGGACAATACGACCACGATGTATTACCTCAACAAGCAGGGGGGCTCGAGATCACGTACTCTGTCGCAGGAGGCGCAGGCGATCTGGCGCTGGCTTCTGGCCAGGGTAATGACGATAACGGCCACCCATCTACCAGGTGTGCAGAATGTTCAGGCGGACGCCCTGAGCAGACTGATTCAGGAAAACCACGAATGGGTCATAAACGACGAAGTACTAGGAGAAGTCTTCGCAAGGTGGGGGACTCCAGACGTAGATCTGTTCGCCACAGCCGAAAACAGCAAATGCCGAGACTTCGCCTCCATGTACTACCAGCAGGGGATGCTGGGGAATGCGTTATGGATCAACTGGTCGAACAGCTTTCTGTGCGCTTTTCCACCCATTCCCTGATTCCGGCGGAGCTCATCAAGCTGTCCCAGTCCAGGGCGCGGATGATCCTGATTTCCCCGGAATGGCCCAGGCAGTGGTGGTTCACGGACCTACTTCACCGGTCTCTCCTTCCTCACATATGGTTGCCGTGCAGGCCGGACCTTCTCACGAAGTTCGGGGGGCGGATGGTGCACCCCAACTTCTTGTCTTTGAGTTTGAGTTTGGCGGCATGGCTCCTGAGATAGTGCAGTATGGCCATTTGAATCTACCAGAAGACTGTATGGACATACTGAAGGAGGCTAAGCGACCTTCCACTAGGACTTCCTATGCTTACAAGTGGAAGCGATTTTGCATCTGGTGCAAGTTCAAGAACTATGACCCAACGACCTGTAAGGAAGATGTCATCCTTCCGTATCTTCTACATTTGGCGCAGTCTGGCCTTAATGTCCATTCCAGTAAGGTTCATCTCGCTGCGCTGACTGCCTACAGGAAATGCCCTTCACAGACTTCCTTCTTCCAGATCCCTGTGATCAAGGATTTTTTGGAAGGCTTGAAGAAAGTGTTTCCTCCTGTCCGGCTTCCTTCGCCTTCATGTGAATTGAATGTGGTGCTGTCCAGATTGATGGAGCCTTTTGAACCTATTCATAAGGCTTCGTTGCAGCACCTGTCTTGGAAGGCGGCGTTCCTTGTGGCCATTACATCGGCCCGCAGGGTGAGTGAAATTCAGGCGTTGTGTTGCCAAGAACCTTATACTGTATTTCATGCTGCTAAGGTTGTTATGTGTACTCACCCTAAATTTCTTCCAAAGGTTATCTCTGATTTCCATGTTAACCAGACCATAACTTTACCTACGTTTTTTCAGAATCCTTCATCTCCAGCGGAAAGGTCTCTGCATTCCCTGGATGTTAGGAGGGTGTTAAATTTTATCTGGATAAAACCAGGGATATTCATAGGTCAGACCAATTGTTTATCAATTATGGATCAGTCAGGACCGGTCTTGCTACCTCAAAACAGTCCATCTCGGACATGTTGTGTCCTGTATACAATTGTGTTATCAAAAGGCTAATAAGACCTTAGGGGGTAAACCTAAGGCTCATTCCACCAGGGGCAAAGCTGCCACGACGGCTTTGCTACGTAATGTTCCTATTGCAGAAATCTGCAAGGCGGCCACTTGGAAGTCGGTCCATACCTTTGCTAAGCATTACTGTCTGGACACTGATGCCAGGACAGACGCTCAGGTTGGGCAGGCTTCGCTGCGAAATCTGTTCGCACAGTAGTGGTGTTATTTCTCTTCTCTCCATCGCCGCTTTGGTGTGGGGATGGGCTTGCCATTCTATTAACTAGATTATGACTATACACAGCGATCCCCTACTACAGAAGGAGTAGTTTCTGTCCTGTAACTCCAGTTCTGTAGTAGGGGTATCTCTGTTATAGTCATAAGCGCCCGCCCTCCTCCCCGGTGGAGAAAGATATTCATGTAAGGAATGCTACAGGTCTGGCGTTTTTTGCCTTCAAAAAGAACTGAAAGCAAATAGGACCTCCTGTGCATTCTGGGATACTGGGAGAGTTCTGGAAAGTTCTCTTAAAGGCACAGTATCCTGTTCTGAGCCACATAATGGCAGCCTATGGGGCTTGTCTGTCCACTCCTTCCTCTCTATCATTCTTGAGGGCTTTTCTGGTAAAAGCATGTTTTTTCTGTGTGGAAAAACCTGGACAGGCTGTGCTGTTTGTGGAGTTTTGGTGGAATTTCTAGTTGAAGTACTGGACAGTGTAGACTGTGGATATAGGCTGCATTATCTGTCTTTAAATTCTCTCTTAAGTGTCTGTGCAGTTCTGCATTTTTTGACAGTTTGAGATTATTTTTGATTGTTCCGGGGTCCACGCACATGGGCGGGACTATTCACTAGATTATGACTATAACAGAGATATCCCCTACTACAGAACTGGAGTTACAGGACAGAAACTACTCCTACTTACTTATTTGATGTGCTGCTTCACAACTGTCCTCTTCGTTTACTGACTTTAAAGACTGCTTTCCTGGTGGCCATCGCCTCTGCTAGGCGTATGAGTGAGCTCCAGGCTCTTTCCTGTAAACCTCCTTTTCTGTCTGTTCATCCGGACAAGGTTGTGCTTCGCACTCGTCCTTCCTTCTTGCCGAAGGTTGTTACTGGCTTACACATCGGGGGAACTATCACCTTGCCTACTTTCTTTCCGCCTCTGCACCCTTCCAGAGAGGAAGAGAGGCTCCACCGCCTGGACCCAAAATGTGCGCTCTCAGTTTACCTGAATCGCACACAACAGTACCGGCTGGATGACCAGCTCTTTGTTGGCTACGTAGGCGCCAAGAAAGGCTGGGCAGTACACAGGAGGACTATCTCCCGCTGGGTCGTCTTGTTTATAAAAGCTTTGTACTCTCTGGCTAAAAAGGAACCTCCGGCGGGTCTGCTCGCCCATTCTACCAGGGCGACCGCAGCTATTAATGCATTGGGCGGTGGAGCCCCCCTGCAAGACATCTGTCAGGCAGCCACATGGGCCTCGCTGCACACTTCTGCTAAGCATTATTACCTTGACAATCAAATCCGGAGAGACGCCTTCTTTTGCCGTTCTCCTCTCCGTGACTTTTTAGTGTGATCTTGGTTCGCAGACCGACCTCCGGGGTTGGTATTGCTGGGGTATCTATTCTAAGGTAAGGAATCTGTCACTTAAATGTCTCTTTCAGATGCACAAGTTACTTACCTTCAGTAATGCTATATCTGTAAGAGACATTAGTTAGTGATAGATTCTTTACCGCTCCACCCATCCTCCCCATTCTGCGAACTGATTTCTAGGGTTAAGGACATCCCTTTCAGCGCCCTAGTTTCAATGCACCAGTGGTCGGTATATTGCATGGCGCTGCGTTCCTGGCGCAGAAAGTCGTGTACAGAACTGACGTCAGCGTGCAAGGGCGGCGTCTAAGTAGCTGCTGCGACGTCATCCCGGCGAGCACGACGCCTATGACGGACGCGGAGCCGCACAACATCACTCTAGTCTTGACCCATCTGACGCGCAGGGGTACTGCTGACGAAAACTTTACGGATCCAGTCTGATTCCTGGCGATATTCTAAGGTAAGGAATCTATCACTAACTAATGTCTCTTACAGATGTAATGTTACCGAAGGTAAGTAACTTGTGCTTCCTCCATAGGATAACATGGAGTCTTTTTTCCCAAAAAGTTTTCAAGTGTGACGTTTTTTAATCTAAAAATATTCTTTAAAAATCGCATGAATAACCAAAACGTATTTACTTATCTGTTTGCAGGAAATGTCCCAGTGCTGAATCTAGGTATCCAGCACTGAGTTAGAAAAGTAACGTAAAAAGTAACTTACCTGTAATTTACTGAAAAAGCCTATTCATTTCAATGTACTGTCTTTGCTGAGTGTTGAAACCTACTGCGTTCCCTGTAAATCAAACAAAGTACAATTTCTATTACATTTTTAAACTGTTCTATATTCAGCAACTTTTTATTGCAAAGTATTTTATGCTTACCTGTGCCAGGCTTGCTTGGTTCTAAAATAAAAAAACTGTATTTTTGTATACAAAAACAATTGGCCTAGAGTTCAGTTCTTGTGTGAATTCATTTGCTGACTGAGTGTGTACACCAAATGCTTAACACTGTCCTCTGATACTGCCTTACTGCTCGACCACTCTACCACAAATAGAGAGTAAGGTTCTATCTAACTTTAACCTCTGCCTACCTCTGGGGTCATCTGGACTCTATACACACTATACCTCACTTTGGTATAGTATATATAGAGCCAGTTTCCTACATTGGTGGATCAGCGGTGGGATATACAATTTGCATGTGTTGGACTACTTGGTTACCGCCTGATCACACAACATAACTCTTAAATTGCCTTTAGAATTCTGATATTTTCAAATTGTCATTTTTTCCAAACTGCTAAAAGTCTTGTTAGGGCCTTGCTCAAGTCCCTTTAATATATAAAAAAAAAGTCTCTGTAGTCAAGGGTCGAGGGGTTAGAACCTTTTTGTTAGAATGTCTCAAAATAAGTACCCAGCTAGTAGTGAAGATAACCATAGTGACATACAGGACATAGTTGAGGAGCTCGACCTCACCCCTTACCTTCACTTGTCTTTCAAGGAAGTAAGGTCCTTATGTAAAGTTAAAAACATACCAAAGGTTCCTAATCCAATCCAGAAAACGCTCCAGGAGCTGTTGGCTAAGTATGCAAAGGACCACCCCTCTGAGCAAGGTGATAACCAGTCAGATGTGGAAGTAGTGGTAGAGGATGGACCAGGTAGATCAACCTCCTCCACCGCTTAGAGAGAAAAGGGCTCCAATAGCCTTGACTCCAAGAATCACCCTGTGGGGACCTAGAGGCCACACATGTGGCTCAGGTTCTGGTGAGGACATTGAGGACAGCCTCAATGAGGAGTACAGATTTTTAGCAAGACTGACCAAAAGACTGGACCTAGAGAACAGACACCTGTCTCTAGAGAAAGAAAGGAGATGGGTTATCACCCATCAATGGTGGCAGCAATCAAAATAAGGATAAAGAGCAATCTTATGTTCCTAAAATCCCCAAAGGGATTGTCCCTAAATTTGAGGAGGGTGATGATATCACCAAATGGTTCACAGGCTTTAAGAGGGCTTGTGACATGAGAAAGGTGAATAAATCTCTCTGGGGGCACTCCTGTGGGAACTGTTCTCTGATAACTGCAGAATCTGAAAGAGACACGTTAGTGATAGATTCCTTAACTTAGAATATCCCCTGGCGTCCGACTGGATCCAGAAAGTTTTGCTTAGCAGTACCCTTGTGCATCAGTAGGTGGCGTCCTGCGGCTCCGCGTCCGTCACTGGCGTCGGAAGTGCCAAGATGACGTCACGGATACTACTTTGGCGCCACCCATGCGCGCTGACGTCAGTTCTTTCTTTTTCCACACCAGCAAGCGCAGATCCGGATTGAGCATGTACCTTAGTCACTTTTTGACTACTATTCGAGACTTTTGTGTCCCCTCTTTATTCTCCTGGTGCACGTAGGGATGCCTGGCTTTAAGTCCTGTGGGGCCTGCTGCCGTAATATGTCGGTAGCGGAGCCCCACGATGTTTGCCTCTACTGCATGGAGACTGATCACGACTCCCTGGACTGTCGTGCCATAGCCCCGAAGGCCTTGAGGGAGCGGCTTTGAAAATTGCTGGAGGTCTGGCATTCGTCGCTCCGGGTCTAGGGGCCGTTCCCGGGACCGCTCGCAGGACCGGAGCCGTCGCTCCTCGGACTCCAAGTCTTCGCCTTCGGATTCTGGTAAGCGACGTCATAAAAAGAAGTCGAAGAAGCGTGTTCGCTCTCCGTCATCCCCCCGTCGCTCCTCGGAGGCGGACGAGGGGAACAGGGGCTCCGCCCCTGCGGCTCCTCTGGAGCCTGGGGGTCCCACGGTCTACCCGCCCAACCCGGGTCCGTCGGCGACTCCCGAACAGGTGCAAGAGTTTCTAGCTGCCATGGACTGCCTTTTTAGGCCTCGGGCTCCCGCGGGCGCGCCTTCGGGTCCGCTGTCCCGTGTCCAGATCCTGTCAGCCGGCGGCTCCACCAGCGGATCCAGCCCCAGTGCCACAGGATTCTACGCCGTTGGCTCCGGCCCCGGCACCACGACCAGCCCCTCCGGAGGCAGAGGAGGACTGGGACGGATCCGAGGACCCCCTTGCCCTGCAGTGTGACTCCTAGCAGAATTGGGTGGATGACCTGGAAGTCGCCGGTGACCGCGATGTCTCTTCTGACCCGGGGTTCGCCTCTCCCCCGCCTACGATGGAGGAGGGCACTTTCTACACGATGGTGCTCCGTCGGGCTGCTGAGGCCCTAAACCTCAACCTCCCCATGGTGACCCTCAAAACCAACCTCCTCACCGAGGTGCTCCAGACGGCGTCTACTTCGTCAGGGCTGTTGCTTCCCTTCAATGACTCCCCTACCAAAGTCCTCTTGGGCACTTGGTCGCGGCCACCCACGGGGGCCCCAGTGGATAAAAACGTCGCCTGGTGCCACAGCCCGGCACCGGGCAACCCGGCCTTTCTGACCACCCATCCCACGCCTGAGAGTCTGGTCATACAGGCCCGACGTCCCAGAGTGCCTTTCCTACGGCTCGGCCGGACAAGGACTCTAAGAAACTGGAGCAGTTTGGTAAGCGGTTGTTCTCTTCGGCCACCTTGGGGCTGCGGTCGGTGAACACTGCCTGCTTTTTGGGCCGCTACACTCACGCAGTGTGGGATTCTGTTGCCCAAGTGTTGCCACAGTGCCCTGAGGAGGTCCAGGCTGTCCTTTCTCAAGCGGTTGCTGAAGGTAAGGATGCAGCTAAGTTTGCCATTCGTGTGTTTTGGACACCGCGGACTCGTTGGGCAGGGCGATTTCTACGACGGTGGCGCTGAGACGCCACGCCTGGTTGCGTTCAACTGGGTTCTCGCCCGATGCCCAGAGCTCACTCATGGATATGCCCTTTGATGGCACCCGCCTGTTTGGCGATAAGGCAGAAAGTGCGTTGGAGCGTTTTAAGGACTCCCGGGCCGCGGCCAAGTCCTTGGGTCTTTCTGCAAAGAATCCGGCCACTCCTGGGTTTCGTTCCTTTCGTGGCCAGGGCAGGTGCGCCCAGGCATGTTCCTTCACCAAGCCTGTGCAGAACCAGCCTCAGCACGGCCGTGGCTTCCGTAAGGGCCGATCTAGGAATCAGCGTGTGGGTCAGTCCGCCTCCACCCCCGCTGCTCCTACCTCCAAACCCTCCTAGTCCGAACTTCGTGGAGCACTCCTCGCCGGTGGGTGGCAGGATCCGTCACCACCTGCCCCACTGGTACGATATCACATCGGACAAGTGGGTGCTGCAGTTAATCCGCAAGGGTTACTCCCTTCCATTTCAGTCCTCCCCTCCGGCCAATGCCACCTCTGGGCCACCGCTTGTCGGGGGATCATTTGGTTCTTCTCCAACAGGAAGTCATGGCCCTCTTGGCCAAGGGGGCCGTCAAGTGTGTTCCGGGGCAGGAAGTAGGGAGTGGTTGTTATTCCCACTACTTTCTGTTTCCCAAGAACCAACAACGGGGGCCTGCGCCCCATCTTGAACCTCCGGAACGTCAATCGTTTCCTTTGGAAGGAGAAGTTCAAAATGCTGACTCTGGCTCAGGTCCTGGCTGATCTAGACACTGGAGACTGGATGGTAGCGATTTCTCCCCAAGAATTAGGAAAGAAGGCAGAACACTGGGTCAAGACTAGAGTGACCAAGACAACCACTGGTGCTGACCAAAAGAAAGGGGTGACAAAACCTCCCCAGGGGAAAGGTGGTGAGAATCCCCAAGATAAAAAAGTCTGAGTCTTCTAAAGGGCCCCTAAAACCTGCATAAGGGGGTTGGTCCCAAAATACTCACTATACTCCACAGCCCTATAGGGGGAAGCACTTTATTCCTGCAAAGACCTGGTGTAACAACTGTAAGAAGTTGGGACACTTAACTGGAGACCAGGCTTGCCCTAGCAAGAAGGCCCCTAGTCGTACAGCTCCTCCTGCTGTAGCAAGTCTCCAGATGGGATCAACAGTGTGCCAAGAGCAAATCAGGTTGCACACTGAAGCAGTTTTAGTTTCAGAGGCGGAATTTGAGTTTGCCACTGTAGCTGTGTGGCCACCCAACCTAAAGAAATATTTACAATACACTTGGATTAATGGAACTAGGATAGAGGCTCTGAGGGATAAAGGTGCCAGTGTCACTATGGCAAGAGACACACTGGTTTCCCCTAAGCAATATTTGATTGGGCGTACTTACCCAGTCACCAATGCTGACAATGTTAACACTAACCATGCAATGGCTATGGTGACATTAGACTGGGGAAGGTTACTGCCCTGAAAAGGGTAGTGGTCTCTCTAAAGCTACCAGCTGCATGTCTGCTTGGCAATGACCTGGAAAGCTCAGCCTGGGCTGAGGTTGAACTAAAAACCCATGCAGCAATGCTGGATATCCCTGAATTGGTGTGTGTAAAAACAAGAGCACAGAGCCAAAAGGAAGGGTGAAAATGTGTTGGAGTCTAAAAGCACCAACCTTCCAAGAGAAAAGGGAAGAATACTGGTGAGCCAGCTTCTGTTCAGTAGAAAGATCAGGACCCCTCTCCTCAGGGAGAGGACTTGGACACCCCAGAGGGAATTGAGCCTATGGAGCTTGACCCTTACCAGGTTGAACCTTTGGGCCCAGGGGGACCCAATAGGGAAGAGCTGTGCCAGGGACAGCAAGACTGTCCCACTCTTGAAAGCCTGAGGCAACAAGCTGTTTCAGAAGCAAAGGGAGATGTCAGTGGCACCCACAGAGTTTATTGGGAAGAGGGATTACTGTACACTGAGGCAAGAAACCCCAATCCTGGAGCCACCAGGAGAGTGGTAGTGGCACAGAAGTACAGGGAGTTCCTCTTAGCTTTAGCTCATGACACCCCCCTAGCTGGGCATCTGGACCAAACCAAAACTTAGAAAAAGGCTAGTTAGCCACTTTTACTGGCCCCAGATGCACCAAAAGGTGAAGGAGTTTGTCAGCTCCTGTGTTACCTATTAAGCAAGTGACAAGACAGGTGGCCACCCAAAGGCCCCCCTGATGCCACTGCCTGTGGTGGGGGTTCCCTTTGAAAGGGTAGGCGTAGACATAGTGGGTCCACTTGAACCTTCCACAGCCTGTCTTCACCAGGGTAAGGGTTCTTAAGGAGGTGGTTTCAAACAGAGATTCTAACTTTATGGCTGCTTACCTGAAACACAGGTGGAAAGAGCGTGGAGTGCAGTACAAGTGTACTACACCCTGTCACCCACAAACTAATGGCCTTGTTGAGAGATTTAACGAGACATTGAAAGGCATGATTATGGGGCTCCCTGAGAAACTCAAAAGGAGATTGGATGTCCTCTTACTATGTCTGCTTTTCGCTTACAGAGAAGTGCCAAGTAAGGGAGTAGGTTTTTCCCCCTTTCAACTTCTGTTTGGCCATCCTGTAAGGGGACCACTCTGTCTTGTAAAAGAGGGTTGGGAGAAGCCTCTCCAAGAACCCAAACAAGATATTATGGACTATGTGCTTGGCCTAAAGTCCGGAATGGCTGAGTACATGGAAAAGGCATTCAAGAATCTTGAGGCCAGCCAGGGGCTTCAGAAGCACTGGTCTGACCAAAAAGCTGCACTGGTTGAATTTCAACCTGGGTAACAGGTGTGGGTATCTACTAGAGACTACTAGCCGCAGATTCCTTAACGTAGAATTATCCCCAGGCGTGAGACTGGATTCGGAAAACTTTTTGCCCAGCATCCCTGCGCGCCGGGGAAGACGGCATCAAGTGACTCCGCCCAGGTGTTGTCCGCGTACTTGACGTCATCGAGGTCACATAAGTCCCACCCCCGGCGCGCCTACGTCAGTTTTTTCCTTTTCTGCGTGCAACGCAGATCCGGATCGTGCTCCGGGCCTGTTCAGCCCTTTCCCTTTCGCTATTGCGTGTGTATGGGAACAGTGTGCGAATGCTTTCGGGCTTTAAGACGTGCTCGTCTTGTGGACACCTGATGTCAGCGACAGATCCTCACCCCCATCTGCATGTGTTTTTTGGGGCAACACCACGACTCCACTGATTGTAAGGAGTGCCTGCAGATGAAACTGAAGTCCCGGCGGGAGCACCGGATGAAACTTCTCTCAGCTCGCATGTTTCATTTGGCATCGTCACCTTGCCCGGCCCCTGCGGAAGGTTCTCGAAACTGCTGCCTCCGTCTTC